>NC_090928.1:41474762-44148750 GCF_040938575.1 Ambystoma mexicanum | reverse complement strand
AGATTGTTGAGGGTCTGGTGCTGCAGGTCCCAGCCCCCATGTTGGCAGCGGGTGGTGCAGCGACACCGGCCCCAGGCCCCCCAGGCGGTGAAATGTTTTTCCTATGAGGCCAGGTGGCACCCAAGGGATTAGTCGCCCAGAGAATGTGTGGCTAAAAAATGGTCCCCTGTTAGACTCCAATAGGGGGGCTGGAAGCAGCCCTCTGGTTGCAACGCCAGCCAAGAAAAATCTTGCCCCCGGGACTAAATATGACAGTACACATAGGATAGATATTTTCTATCTAATGAATGTGTCCAAGTCCCATGATAGTAAATTTGAGTGGGAGGAGGGTCTCATTAACAAAGTTAGACATTGGTTGAGAGCCAAGAGAGAGTGTCTTTCTGTGATTCGCAGCAACATTGTTTCCTGCGAGAGGCTAATTGGCCCCCATGGGAGTGATTCAATAAAAGTGCAGCTTAAAGATCCCCTCTTGGTTCAGGGGGTACTGGGAAAGGAGCAAACGTTGCTGCCTCCAAGTAAATTAGAAATTGGTATAAAGATGCTCCCGGCCTGCCTGGGGGGTCCTAAGGCTGGGGGAAACAGGGGGGGCAGGGCGATCGGGGTCCCGGGGGTACATTGTTTGATGGGGCAAAGAGGATAATTTGGGTCAGCAAGCTCACAATCAAGTAAGAACTTGCAGCATATCCTTGGGTGGTAAGCAGCGTGTGAGGGGGGTCCATGAATGCACATGATTACCCAACGGAGATTAAAAAGAGTTTGATCCAGCTTAGTGGGAGTCAAGGTATGGCCCCCAGGAGGAGATGGATCAGCAGCAGAGCCGGGGGGCGGACATGCTATATTACCACCACGGTGTAAATCTAACCCAGCTAGGGCCCAGGGTGTGGGTCTTGTCATGGAACATTACTGGGGTCAGTAAACATATGCTTGATAACGACAGGCTTTCTTTCGTCCAAGAATTTGGGGTGATTGGCTTACAAGAAACATGGGCTCTGGTGCCACCTAATATTCGAGGTTATGCCACCTTTGCCATTCCGACACGCAAGGAGGGTGAGAAGGGCCGTCCAAGTGGGGGCCTGTTGATATGGGTAAATATTGCCCTGACTAAATCCGTTGAGCAGATAGATACTAGTTCACCAGATCTTCTGGAGTTACATATCAGGTTTAGGGATAATTCTGAGATCCTGTTGCTGAATGTGTACAACACGATCATTCCAGGAAAAGGTGCAGAGCTCATAAGGACGATAGCTGAAACCACCCTAGCATGGAGACTGTCAGTGCGGGGGCTTGTGAAGACCCTAGTGGCAGGGGACCTCAATCTCCAGTATGTTCCCCTGCGTAGCATGGTCGATACCCTGGAGGAGGATAGTTGTTGGGGGCTGGAGACCCGTAACGCAAGCTTTCCAACTAGGCAACATAGGCTTGCAGAAGAGATTGCTATTGCCTTCATGTCGGCTAAACTATGGGCTTGTAATGCCCGATTCTTGGGGGATGTCCCAGCTGTCTCATCATTCGATAACAACTTGACCAATAGTAACATTGACTACATCTTGGTGAACATTGAGGCCTGGGGCTACATAAATTGCTTTTGCATTCATAATAGGGTCGAGAGCAACCGTCATCCCTTGCTTTTGGAGGTGAGTGAGGCTGTCTGGGCAAAAGTAGACGAGAGAGAGGCCAGAGGCGTGGGCACGGCCGTCACAGGTGAGAACCTAGACCATGTCAGGCGTAATATCAGGTGGTGTAAGCTTGACCTCGAAGTAACTTTGCCGTTGGTCTATCAAGATATTGTTCTGTTTTTGGATGAACTTGCCTCAGCTCACCCCCCTAGATGGGGTTGCCATAGTGACAACACACGAGAACTTGATTGCGAAGGTGGGGTTGCCCCTTTCTAAAACTTTTAAAGTAGCACACAAATCCGCAAGGGTTTTAAACCCCTGGTATGACAACGATTGCAGGCTGGCTAAGGGCGGATTGATAAATGATGCAAGACAACGAGCATATGGCGACAGGTTAAGGTTGGCCAGAGCAGATTACCACAGGGTTTTGACAAGGGAAAAAGAGGGATTGGCACGAGAACATCTGGAGAGAGCTGCTGTCGGCCATAGATGAAGGGGACTCAAAGGGGTTTTGGAGCTTAATGGGAGCAGGGAAGGGCAAAGGACCTAACATGCTGCAAGCCTGCATCACAGAGCAAGCTTGGGTTGAACACTACAGCAGTCTCTATGGGGCGAAGGGGGACGCTTTTGGTATGACTAGCCCTGGTGAGGTGCGCACCATGGGCAGCGCTGTCACGAATTTCCCTCTACTTACGTTAACATGTGAGGCGGTGGGGAAAGCATTTTTGTGCCAGAAGCAGGGTAAAGCACCTGGGCCAAATAGGGTACCCAGAGACTTCTATAGCAATGAGATTGCAGTTTGGGTCCCATACCTAACCAGGTTGTTTAATGTAATCCTGAGCATTAATGTGGTACCAGAGTCCTGGAGAAGAGCAGAGGGTGGTCCCAATTTATAAAAAACACTCTCGAGATGACCCCTTGAATTATAGGCCCATTTCATTGCTGGACGCAGGGGGAAAAATGTTTGCCAGGGCATTGCTAGCACACTTAGGTTCCTGTGCTAGTAATGGGACAATAATTAATCATCACCAGACAGGGTTCTCGGAAGGACTGAGCACAGTCGACCAGTCTTCGACTAAGGTTGATGTGCGACTTGTATGTAGTCTTGAGAAAAGTTAGTGTGTATGCAGCCTTTGTGGATCTGCGCACTGCATTTGACAATGTGCCTAGGAAGCGTTTCTGGGAGGTATTGAGGGAGCAAGGTATCCTGGGTCCCTTTCTGACTGCAATACAGAGCCTATATTCGGGTAATACTGCAGTGGTTAGATGGGGCACTGATGGCTCTGATAGTATCGGAATAATTAAGGGTGTCCACAGGAATGTTTTTTGGCTCCCAAGCTCTTCTGTTTGTTTATTAATGGTGTGATAGATGAACTATTGGCAGTTCAGACGGATGCACTGACATTAGCAGAGGACAAGATAATGGCCCTGCTGTTTGCTGATGACGCGGTTTTGTTATCTTTGCCACGCACGGGTGTCCGCAAACAGCTGGACATATTCACTGCATTTTGTGAAAGGAATGGCTTGGCACTGAATGTCATGAAGACAAAAGCATGATTTTCAACACTACTGACAAGAGGAAGCAAAATGGACTGAATTTGGGTCTGGTCGAAGGGGTGATCGAACAGGTCACCACATATGACTATCTACGAATAAGAGTAAATGCAACCTGGGGCTGGGCAATGCGCCTCGAGAAGGCCAGGTTAACCTTGGCGTGGTACAGTGGGGCTAGAGTTAGGTTCACTGCAGAGCATGGAAATGGGGAAGTGCATGTTTCGCTTAAAGCATATATGTCTTAGGCACGGCAAGCTGCGATGTACAGAGTAGAGTTGCGGGGGCAGATGAATATACACACCCTGGCAGTCGCTGAAAACAAGTATTTGAAGAAGTTACTGGGATTGCCTATCCGCTCTCCGAACCTGCCAGTGCATCTCGAGGCGGGCATGCAGGGAATAGAGTCTGTTTGTCAATTGCGCCCAGTTCTCTACAGGGTCCAGCTGTGGTCCAACAAAAATTCACTTAAATACAGAGAAGCACTGCAGGATGTGTTATCCCAGCAAGGGGGTAAGTATTTGAAGTGGGTAGTCCATGTAAAGAGAAGCTTGATGGATTTGGTGTTGGTGGCTATTGGAGTGACCCGCATGCCATTACTACACATTGTAAAACCAGAGTTAAAGCCGCTACATTAGCTATGACATGGTGGGATATTTTGGTTAAAGCTATATCTTTCGGGGCCCAAGCACGCTCTCTTGCAATGAATACGGAGGGGGGGCGGGGGTTGGGCCTTATTTGGATCGTATCAGCAGCAAGCTTGAAAGGTCTCTGCATGTGAAATTTCCAATTGGGATCCTGCCTGCAGCAGAGATGATGCATAGATGGGACACGATGCTTCACCTACTTGTGTCCTATGCAGGAATGGCACAGAGGGTTTGAAGCTTTTGACTATGTTGTGTCCTGCGACATTGCCCCTGAGGAGGCGTTTTCTAAAACCACTCTTTCGGGGGCGTGGGGGTAGATGCACGGAAGGGGCGATGGCAATTTGCCTAAATGCAGCCGATATTTCGGCAGTGCGTGCCACAAGCCAATATCTGAATAGGGTCTGGAGAATACACATGAATAAACAACAAGATCTGTGATATTAATCAATGTTGACATTTGTGCCTTCATTTTTTCTTAATATGTTGTATTGTGTGTTTTATTTAATTTTATGTATTCTATGATAAGCGAAGGTAAGTGCGCTATTATGACTTGTTTGTCGAAATATAGCTTATGAACTGATAATAAAATGGAAAAGGTTTAATTTTCAATTAAAGCTGAGAGAGATAAACAGTAAAACCTTTTTTCTGTCCAGGGTGAAGTTACACTCCATGGCAGGGATCTCTGTTTGCAGGAGTTTATAAATAGCAGTGAGGGATATTTGGAAGAAGTACACATACAACCCACACTCATGGGCAGAAATCCAGACACAGTAAAAAAGAAATTCAAGGAGTGGGACAATATAGAAAATAGGGAGAGTTTAACCAAGCTGAGTCGTTATAAAGAATACGTAAACTGCCTCTCTGTTTTAAGATCACCAATAGTATACACCCAGAAATCCCCATAACCCTTCTCTTAAGTCGAGGCGCTTAAGATTCAGATTCAACACCTTACATACTCTAGAAGTGATAGGTCCCCGTTTAAAGATCCCTCATGAACTTGATACCTGTAGAATATGCAAAAAGAGTTGCACTGAAAGTTTGCAACATCTAATTCTCGATTGTCATTAGCACAGAGGCAGCTTTTTCACTTTGAGAGATTTATTTACTCTGGAAATAGAGTTATTTGTAATGCTTTTGACTGAGGCTAATGAATGGTAGGCAGCTTTTCCTGTCGATAGCTTTAGTTTCTTTTCTGTAGGAAACATGTCTACTCCTGCGGGAAGAGCAGTCAGTCAGGCCTCAATGAGCACTTGTTAATTTATATGCTAACCTGACTTGTTAGGGTTTTAGTTGAATGCAGAGTGGCCACTTTAGTTTTCCACTATACTTAGTGAACAATCCAATCCATTGGAGAAGTGGGATCAGGGCTGTCGAAAGCGATGGATTAGTGTAGATAGGAAGAGCTCTGTACGGGTGAGAGAGGATTCCACTATCTCGTTTCTCTCTGCCTATACTTCTTCTTCCTGCTCCCCCCCCCCACCCACTTCCTCTAGCGCAAAGCACTTTGGGTATTATGTCAGAAGAGCAATGCCCACTTGTTTCAAGGGCAAGGGTTGGGACCTGAAAGGAGGCTAGCTTTAGTCCAATCACCTGTGGACCTTTAGCTTTAAAGCAAAGGGTCTCACACCACTTCTTTGAATGACCTTTTGGACTTCAATCAATGAAGAAGATTTGGATAGACCCTGTTGGGAGAGCAGTGCTTTCCAAAGGCCCACAGTTGTGAGGTGAAGGCAGGTGTTTTCTGATGCAGAGGCAAGCGTTGTCCCCTAACAAACCCCAGGGACAACTGGGGATGAATCTGCTGCTGGAACAAGACCTGTTTCTCTGCCAGCCACAGTGGTACTCAGGTCCTCACTGTGTTGAAGGACCCTTCCAGTTGTATGGCAGCCTCCCCATGTTTGGGAGTCTGAGAACAAGGATCCATCTTGTCCCTGAGTCCCTGAAGAGCAACCTGAGGGGTGACCTGCTGCTGGGGCAAGACCTCCCACTCTGCCAGCCACAGCAAGCCCCAGGACGTTGAAAGACCCCTGCAGTTGTTTACCAGTCTCTGCCAAGTTTGGGAGCACAAGAAAAGGACTCATCCTGTCCCTGAGCCCCAGGGGTTCGAGTCATAGCACCCTGTAAGCCAAGACAGCCGGGATCCTAGTGTTTATGTTGATGAACTGCTTGAGCTGTTTTCAAGAACTGTTTGACACAGTCAAGCTACCAGGACCCTTGGCTGCTGCTTTTTGCACTCTCTCGATCTTTGAATTGTTCTCACAGAGCCAGGAAGTCTGATTCTGCGTTGCCGGACCACCAAAAACCTCAAACAGGTACTATTGACTGCTAACTGCTTCTCATGGTCATTTGTAGGTCCTAGAGACTGGTTAAGTCACTTTTATCCCCTTTGCACCCAAGAACATATCCTTTTAAAGAACACTGTGGTTATTATTTACCTTATACCCCGACTCATTACTCAGAGTGCCTCATCTTGCTATCTTTGCTTATTCTGTGTAATTTCCTCTGAGGTGGGTTTTATATAGTGTTTTTCTAGATAGTTAATATTGAACATGGTGTGATGAATTAAAGTATATATATATATATATATATAGTTTTATGAACCTTGATTTGACATTCTTTTATTTTGGACTGTTCGACTTCGCTGTTTGGGTTGCTACTAAACCACATTCACACCCCTCTTGAGAGTATAGCCTTCCCATGGCCTACTTTACCCCAAAAGGCAAAGGAGGTATATCTCATAACTGTGCCTGTTTTATATGTATGATTGTGTTGGCTCTTGGTTTGTAGAAATGTTAGGGCTGAGTAGGCGCTTTAGCCTCTGCTCATCCTTGTACTGATGCAGGACAGAAGTCAATTTGTCACACTGGTGGCTGTGGTTGGCATTTGGAACAATCCGTGCCTAAAGCCTAGTCAGCCAAAATAAGCGTGTACATTTAATTATATAATTACTGACAAGGCATTTTTTAATTGCACAAGGAACATGACATGAGCTCTGCAGCCTCTTTGTCAGCAGGCAAGCTGCAGAGTTGTGTCAAGAGAGGGGGCCTCTCTCTCATGGAAATATGGTTAAGAAACTGCTAAAAGGCCACCAAGCTTTTGAGGAGGCAAGGGGGCTGAAAGATTCCCCAGAGGCCAGTTGTAGGTCTGAGCTTCGAGCGCCAGATCCCATTTCTTGGGGGTGGGGGTGGGGGTGGGTGTGGATGTGAACAGGGAGGGCAACAGTGATAACGCCTCCCACAATTCCGCCCAGAGAGCAGGTATTGTATTCTCTCAGAGGTCCCAATGGTGCCAGGCCTCAGTCAGATCCCATGCTGCTGAAAGGTCTCAGGCTTCTGTTAGGTCCTAGGGAGCAACCCTGGAGGAGACTTAGAGGAAAGGAAGTTCCTTCTATAGGAAAGGAAGAGGGCCTTAGAGGAACAGAAACAGAGGGATGACAGACAAAAATAGATAGATTTTGAGCTGCTGCGCAAAATGGAAATTGAGAACCAAAGGGGGCAGGAAGTACCTCTTGTAGTGGAACCCACACCCAGAAGGACTTAATCCCTACTTAAGAGATAGGGAAGGGCATCATTGATTGGTTTGAGGGACTGGAGCTCACCATCCGCATGCACTATGTGCAAGAAGAGTTGTGGGGTGCAGCCCTTCTAATTACTGGGACTGTGTAATTAATTAATGGCTCTTGAAGAGAGGCCCATTTATAAGAAAATGAAGACTGCCATCCTCAGGAAGTTCTGCGAGACCCCGAGCAGTGCCATGGGGGATTTAGAGAGCTAACAAAGAAAAGAGGTCAAACCTTTAAGGAGTTTGCACATCAATCTCTAAAATATCTGGCCAGATGGGTTACAGGTAACAAAGTTGACACATTTAAGGGCATGTTTATCTTGATTGCATGTGAGAGTAGCCTTCATTTAGTGGACAGGAATATCACAGACCCTAGGGGGCTTGCAAAGGCTGCAGTGGCCTAGACAAATGTGATATGGAGATACACCAGCATTTAGTGGACAAGAATATCAAAGACCCTAGGGATTTTACAAAGGCTATTGACAAGTATGTGACTACTGGAGTCCAGAAAAAGTCTCAGGTTAATACATCCAAGTCAGATGACAAGGGGAATGATAACAAACAGAACGGGGCAAAGGCCAGAAGTTCTAACCTTCTTCAAAGAAAGACCACTGAAAACATGAAGGGAAATCCATGTCCTATGGCTGGCTAGCTCCCACAGAAAGGAAGAGTGAGGGCCCCTCTATCACTGAGACACCCACACCCTCAACATCAGGAGTTGGTTTTCTGTGTGGGTAGATGACACGTAGAAAGTGATATCCAGCTTGTAAGGGGAGACCTAAGCGGGCAATAGTAACTGCTGGGCTTCTGGAAGAGGGGGCCATAGTTAATGTGACCATCTTAGCAGATGAAGTTCCACTAGGTCAGGGATTGGCCAGAAATTCCCTCATTCTGAGTGGGAACAGTACTGGACCCTTTGAGGTGGCTCAGGTTCCCGCAAATACTCAGATATTTCTGGGCAGTTTGTCCATCAATGGGGACAAGCCTTCCACTTTCCATGATACTGCTGCGCGCATCACAGTTGTCAGGCGACAATTGATGAAGGAAGGGCAGTACATCTCAGGAACAAACCAACTGGTAAGAGGGTTTAATGGTCTGGCTTGATGTACCCCGGCAATGTTGGAGCTTAATTGTAGGGGTAACACCTCCCTGCATTGTGTTGCAGTCAAGGACTCCATTCCATAGGGTGTTTGTTTGAAAATGACCTCCTTGACCTAGACATAGTTGAGGCAGTCACTAGAGTGCTAGCGCTGAGAGCAGCACAGGAGGAAACACTTACCAGTAGTTGCCCTCCTTGGCCTGAAGCCCCCTGAGGCTCCCACTCTTGCGAGAGAGGACTCAGCAGCCACATAAGTGACCATGGATTTAGCATAGCATTCAGTGATCTCATGGTTGCCTACGGGCATAGAAGAGAAAAGGGAAGGGACGTTTCAGACCTGAAAGGCTTACCAGAACTGGAAGATTTGCCTGGAAAAAGGGACTGTCCTACTCTGATGAGTCTGTTGAGGCAGACAGAGGAGCAGGTGCAGGGCGAAGGTCCTGAGTCGCTCTTAAAATAGAAACAGGAGCAGAGCTAAAGCCTTGGGCTGTGCAAATACAAGGTGCCCAAGAATTCTAGGACAGGGCACAGACAGGACACAGAAAGGAGTTGGTTGTTCTCTGAGGCCCCAGGAGTTTCCCATTAGATTTAGTTCCTGACATACCTGCTGGCCACTTACTTGTAGATGGGACATTTGACAGCATGTCATATCATATCATATCACTCCAGCACACTATCTGCTGGCTACCTCGACCCTGCACAACCTACAGATGGCCGCTGCTTTGACCGAATCATCGCCCAGCTGCCTCCCACCCAGGAAGGGTGAAATGGAGAACGAAGCCCGGAGCTGGAAGGCGAAGCCAGTCGCATTTAAAGGTGTGCATTCAAGGCCCATACAGCCTGTGTGTGCCTCATCCATAGAAACCTGCTACATGGAGCAGAACACGCCAGCACAACATCCGCTGGATACCTTGACACTGCACTGCCTACAAGAGCAGCAGCTCCATGCCAAGATGCTGCTGCATTGCCCTCATCATCCCCCAGCAGTCTTCCACCCCAGAAGGCACCCGATCTGCACTTCGATTGACCGCAGTGCCCTGAAATAGAGAACGAAGCCCTGAGCCGGAAGGAAAAGCCTGCTGCATTTAAAGACCTTCATTCAAGGCCTATGCAGCTTGTATGTGCCTCATCCACAGAAGCCTGCTCCAAAGAGCAGAGCACTCCAGCACATCATCCGCTGGCTTCCATGGCCCTGCAGAACATACAGGAGCAACAGCTCCATGCCAAGATGGCCACAGCATTGTCTGCATAATCGCCTAGCAGCCTTCCACCCCAGAAAGCACCCGCTCCTCATTGTGATTGGCCACAGTGCCCTGAAATGGAAAACGAAGCCACACTCCGGAAGGCGAAGCCAGCCGGACTTAAAGGCCTTCATTCAAGGCCCCCTACTGGGGGTGGTACCTGGGGATAGTCAGGGGAATCAGAGGAAAAAGATGGTTGCTTTCTTGCTGCTGCTGGCAAACGTAGGCTGGCAATTGCATGAAAAGGTCCAAAGGGCCCACTGCTGGCACAGTGGCTGGCCGACGTGCAGCGATCAGTAGCCACAGTTCATCAGATAGTGCAGAGCTGGGGAAGAAAGAGGGGAAAGAGGGCAAAGGACTTGCATAGAGCATACTCCTAGATGGCTTGCAAACCTCCCCAGACGATCTACCTCCCTTAAATAAAGGACGCATTAGTGTACCAATGAGGGGAAGAGACATAATGAACACGACCACTGGTCATTTAAGTGGCACGACCTGATAGACAATGGGTAGGCATGGACTGGGGGAGGGGACCTTCTGGACACTTGTCAAGGATTGGGCTGGTCCGGGGCAGGAAGTAGTTTGGGAGACGCTAGGAGGAGGAGGGGCTGTTTATGTTGTTTGGTTGTTAAAAGCTCAATAAAGAGATTTTTAAAAAAAGAAAATTTCCTAAAAAAATTAAGGTTTTTATGACTCAAATGAAAAGTTTATTAGCCAAACACTGCTGACTCGCATAGACTTCTATAGAACTAAAGTCTACCCAGTATAGCATATGGCATGGAACTAGTGGAAATAAATAACAGGAATTGACTCAATGGTTTGGAAGAAAAACAATGGTGATCAGTGCTGGGTTTCCCTCCCTCGATTCAGATAGCGATGATGCACTTAGAGCTTGGGTTAAGATCCTGATGATACATAATAAAATGGAAAATGTTCCATTTTTATCAACGCTGAGAGAGATGAAAGGTAAAACCTTTTTTCTGCCTTGGGTGAAGTTACACTCCATGGCAGGGATCGCTGTCTGCAGGAGTTAATAAATAGAGGGACATTTGGAAAAAGTAAATATGGAACGTACTTGTAGCGACTATTTTATACCTATTAATACCCACTGGCAGATAAAGAAAGGCGTTGAGTCCCCTACATAACGGTTCTGCCAGAAAGCACACCACAAAATGTGTGAAACACATTGAGGAAGCCAATGCAATGATTGAGGAGATAGCCAGGTTCTTAAAATATGTCGACCCAACCAGGGGAGGGCCTGTAGGTGGCTGGGAGGGCCCCTGGGCTAAAAAGATGACCTCTAATTGTAGTGTGTTGGCTGGTGATGACACCATTGAGGTAGTTGGTAAGGAGGGGGCCCCAGGATTAATAGAGTAGTTCCTAATCGTAAACTCAGAATTGCTGAGATGCAAGTACTGGCTAAGGAAAGCCTGGGCTCCTGTAAGGTAAGTATGGCAACACTTTTGGATGTGGGTAAAATACTCCCAGGTTACCAAATTCCCAATCAACAAGCGGGTAATCAAGGGATGCCATATATAATGTACCAGTGGAGGTTAACCTACATTCTTTAGGAGTAAAACCCAAGGAGGGTGATAGTAGTGGATTGGGAGGGTGAGGAGTAATACCACTTTTGATAGTGACTGAACACATTATTACCTATGCTCCTGGCATTACTATCAGTAATAAATATAAGATACTCAGTACCCTGTCTACTACTGATGTCACCCCTCCACGCCTTACGGCATTGGAGTCTCCACAGGAAAGGCTGAGTGGTGTGATGGCTGCAGTTGTGCTATGGAAATTATAGCCTTAGTGCGGAAGGAGAATGACGATCTAAGAAATTATTTGAGTAGGTTAGCTAAGATTGTTGAGGGTCTGGTGCTGCAGGTCCCAGCCCCCATGTTGGCAGCGGGTGGTGCAGCGACACCGGCCCCAGGCCCCCCAGGCGGTAGAAATGTTTTTCCTATGAGGCCAGGTGGCACCCAAGGGATTAGTCGCCCAGAGAATGTGTGGCTAAAAAATGGTCCCCTGTTAGACTCCAATAGGGGGGCTGGAAGCAGCCCTCTGGTTGCAACGCCAGCAAGAAAAATCTTGCCCCCGGGGACTAAATATGACAGTACACATAGGATAGATATTTTCTATCTAATGAATGTGTCCAAGTCCCATGATAGTAAATTTGAGTGGGAGGAGGGTCTCATTAACAAAGTTAGACATTGGTTGAGAGCCAAGAGAGAGTGTCTTTCTGTGATTCGCAGCAACATTGTTTCCTGCGAGAGGCTAATTGGCCCCCATGGGAGTGATTCAATAAAAGTGCAGCTTAAAGATCCCCTCTTGGTTCAGGGGGTACTGGAAATGGAGCAAACGTTGCTGCCTCCAAGTAAATTAGAAATTGGTATAAAGATGCTCCCGCCTGCCTGGGGGGTTCCTAAGGCTGGGGGAAACAGGGGGGGCAGGGCGATCGGGGTCCCGGGGGTACATTGTTTGATGGGGCAAAGAGGATAATTTGGGTCAGCAAGCTCACAATCAAGTAAGAACTTGCAGCATATCCTTGGGTGGTAAGCAGCGTGTGAGGGGGGTCCATGAATGCACATGATTACCCAACGGAGATTAAAAAGAGTTTGATCCAGCTTAGTGGGAGTCAAGGTATGGCCCCCAGGAGGAGATGGATCAGCAGCAGAGCCGGGGGGCGGACATGCTATATTACCACCACGGTGTAAATCTAACCCAGCTAGGGCCCAGGGTGTGGGTCTTGTCATGGAACATTACTGGGGTCAGTAAACATATGCTTGATAACGACAGGCTTTCTTTCGTCCAAGAATTTGGGGTGATTGGCTTACAAGAAACATGGGCTCTGGTGCCACCTAATATTCGAGGTTATGCCACCTTTGCCATTCCGACACGCAAGGAGGGTGAGAAGGGCCGTCCAAGTGGGGGCCTGTTGATATGGGTAAATATTGCCCTGACTAAATCCGTTGAGCAGATAGATACTAGTTCACCAGATCTTCTGGAGTTACATATCAGGTTTAGGGATAATTCTGAGATCCTGTTGCTGAATGTGTACAACACGATCATTCCAGGAAAAGGTGCAGAGCTCATAAGGACGATAGCTGAAACCACCCTAGCATGGAGACTGTCAGTGCGGGGGCTTGTGAAGACCCTAGTGGCAGGGGACCTCAATCTCCAGTATGTTCCCCTGCGTAGCATGGTCGATACCCTGGAGGAGGATAGTTGTTGGGGGCTGGAGACCCGTAACGCAAGCTTTCCAACTAGGCAACATAGGCTTGCAGAAGAGATTGCTATTGCCTTCATGTCGGCTAAACTATGGGCTTGTAATGCCCGATTCTTGGGGGATGTCCCAGCTGTCTCATCATTCGATAACAACTTGACCAATAGTAACATTGACTACATCTTGGTGAACATTGAGGCCTGGGGCTACATAAATTGCTTTTGCATTCATAATAGGGTCGAGAGCAACCGTCATCCCTTGCTTTTGGAGGTGAGTGAGGCTGTCTGGGCAAAAGTAGACGAGAGAGAGGCCAGAGGCGTGGGCACGGCCGTCACAGGTGAGAACCTAGACCATGTCAGGCGTAATATCAGGTGGTGTAAGCTTGACCTCGAAGTAACTTTGCCGTTGGTCTATCAAGATATTGTTCTGTTTTTGGATGAACTTGCCTCAGCTCACCCCCCTAGATGGGGTTGCCATAGTGACAACACACGAGAACTTGATTGCGAAGGTGGGGTTGCCCCTTTCTAAAACTTTTAAAGTAGCACACAAATCCGCAAGGGTTTTAAACCCCTGGTATGACAACGATTGCAGGCTGGCTAAGGGCGGATTGATAAATGATGCAAGACAACGAGCATATGGCGACAGGTTAAGGTTGGCCAGAGCAGATTACCACAGGGTTTTGACAAGGGAAAAAGAGGGATTGGCACGAGAACATCTGGAGAGAGCTGCTGTCGGCCATAGATGAAGGGGACTCAAAGGGGTTTTGGAGCTTAATGGGAGCAGGGAAGGGCAAAGGACCTAACATGCTGCAAGCCTGCATCACAGAGCAAGCTTGGGTTGAACACTACAGCAGTCTCTATGGGGCGAAGGGGGACGCTTTTGGTATGACTAGCCCTGGTGAGGTGCGCACCATGGGCAGCGCTGTCACGAATTTCCCTCTACTTACGTTAACATGTGAGGCGGTGGGGAAAGCATTTTTGTGCCAGAAGCAGGGTAAAGCACCTGGGCCAAATAGGGTACCCAGAGACTTCTATAGCAATGAGATTGCAGTTTGGGTCCCATACCTAACCAGGTTGTTTAATGTAATCCTGAGCATTAATGTGGTACCAGAGTCCTGGAGAAGAGCAGAGGGTGGTCCCAATTTATAAAAAACACTCTCGAGATGACCCCTTGAATTATAGGCCCATTTCATTGCTGGACGCAGGGGGAAAAATGTTTGCCAGGGCATTGCTAGCACACTTAGGTTCCTGTGCTAGTAATGGGACAATAATTAATCATCACCAGACAGGGTTCTCGGAAGGACTGAGCACAGTCGACCAGTCTTCGACTAAGGTTGATGTGCGACTTGTATGTAGTCTTGAGAAAAGTTAGTGTGTATGCAGCCTTTGTGGATCTGCGCACTGCATTTGACAATGTGCCTAGGAAGCGTTTCTGGGAGGTATTGAGGGAGCAAGGTATCCTGGGTCCCTTTCTGACTGCAATACAGAGCCTATATTCGGGTAATACTGCAGTGGTTAGATGGGGCACTGATGGCTCTGATAGTATCGGAATAATTAAGGGTGTCCACAGGAATGTTTTTTGGCTCCCAAGCTCTTCTGTTTGTTTATTAATGGTGTGATAGATGAACTATTGGCAGTTCAGACGGATGCACTGACATTAGCAGAGGACAAGATAATGGCCCTGCTGTTTGCTGATGACGCGGTTTTGTTATCTTTGCCACGCACGGGTGTCCGCAAACAGCTGGACATATTCACTGCATTTTGTGAAAGGAATGGCTTGGCACTGAATGTCATGAAGACAAAAGCATGATTTTCAACACTACTGACAAGAGGAAGCAAAATGGACTGAATTTGGGTCTGGTCGAAGGGGTGATCGAACAGGTCACCACATATGACTATCTACGAATAAGAGTAAATGCAACCTGGGGCTGGGCAATGCGCCTCGAGAAGGCCAGGTTAACCTTGGCGTGGTACAGTGGGGCTAGAGTTAGGTTCACTGCAGAGCATGGAAATGGGGAAGTGCATGTTTCGCTTAAAGCATATATGTCTTAGGCACGGCAAGCTGCGATGTACAGAGTAGAGTTGCGGGGGCAGATGAATATACACACCCTGGCAGTCGCTGAAAACAAGTATTTGAAGAAGTTACTGGGATTGCCTATCCGCTCTCCGAACCTGCCAGTGCATCTCGAGGCGGGCATGCAGGGAATAGAGTCTGTTTGTCAATTGCGCCCAGTTCTCTACAGGGTCCAGCTGTGGTCCAACAAAAATTCACTTAAATACAGAGAAGCACTGCAGGATGTGTTATCCCAGCAAGGGGGTAAGTATTTGAAGTGGGTAGTCCATGTAAAGAGAAGCTTGATGGATTTGGTGTTGGTGGCTATTGGAGTGACCCGCATGCCATTACTACACATTGTAAAACCAGAGTTAAAGCCGCTACATTAGCTATGACATGGTGGGATATTTTGGTTAAAGCTATATCTTTCGGGGCCCAAGCACGCTCTCTTGCAATGAATACGGAGGGGGGGCGGGGGTTGGGCCTTATTTGGATCGTATCAGCAGCAAGCTTGAAAGGTCTCTGCATGTGAAATTTCCAATTGGGATCCTGCCTGCAGCAGAGATGATGCATAGATGGGACACGATGCTTCACCTACTTGTGTCCTATGCAGGAATGGCACAGAGGGTTTGAAGCTTTTGACTATGTTGTGTCCTGCGACATTGCCCCTGAGGAGGCGTTTTCTAAAACCACTCTTTCGGGGGCGTGGGGGTAGATGCACGGAAGGGGCGATGGCAATTTGCCTAAATGCAGCCGATATTTCGGCAGTGCGTGCCACAAGCCAATATCTGAATAGGGTCTGGAGAATACACATGAATAAACAACAAGATCTGTGATATTAATCAATGTTGACATTTGTGCCTTCATTTTTTCTTAATATGTTGTATTGTGTGTTTTATTTAATTTTATGTATTCTATGATAAGCGAAGGTAAGTGCGCTATTATGACTTGTTTGTCGAAATATAGCTTATGAACTGATAATAAAATGGAAAAGGTTTAATTTTCAATTAAAGCTGAGAGAGATAAACAGTAAAACCTTTTTTCTGTCCAGGGTGAAGTTACACTCCATGGCAGGGATCTCTGTTTGCAGGAGTTTATAAATAGCAGTGAGGGATATTTGGAAGAAGTACACATACAACCCACACTCATGGGCAGAAATCCAGACACAGTAAAAAAGAAATTCAAGGAGTGGGACAATATAGAAAATAGGGAGAGTTTAACCAAGCTGAGTCGTTATAAAGAATACGTAAACTGCCTCTCTGTTTTAAGATCACCAATAGTATACACCCAGAAATCCCCATAACCCTTCTCTTAAGTCGAGGCGCTTAAGATTCAGATTCAACACCTTACATACTCTAGAAGTGATAGGTCCCCGTTTAAAGATCCCTCATGAACTTGATACCTGTAGAATATGCAAAAAGAGTTGCACTGAAAGTTTGCAACATCTAATTCTCGATTGTCATTAGCACAGAGGCAGCTTTTTCACTTTGAGAGATTTATTTACTCTGGAAATAGAGTTATTTGTAATGCTTTTGACTGAGGCTAATGAATGGTAGGCAGCTTTTCCTGTCGATAGCTTTAGTTTCTTTTCTGTAGGAAACATGTCTACTCCTGCGGGAAGAGCAGTCAGTCAGGCCTCAATGAGCACTTGTTAATTTATATGCTAACCTGACTTGTTAGGGTTTTAGTTGAATGCAGAGTGGCCACTTTAGTTTTCCACTATACTTAGTGAACAATCCAATCCATTGGAGAAGTGGGATCAGGGCTGTCGAAAGCGATGGATTAGTGTAGATAGGAAGAGCTCTGTACGGGTGAGAGAGGATTCCACTATCTCGTTTCTCTCTGCCTATACTTCTTCTTCCTGCTCCCCCCCCACCCACTTCCTCTAGCGCAAAGCACTTTGGGTATTATGTCAGAAGAGCAATGCCCACTTGTTTCAAGGGCAAGGGTTGGGACCTGAAAGGAGGCTAGCTTTAGTCCAATCACCTGTGGACCTTTAGCTTTAAAGCAAAGGGTCTCACACCACTTCTTTGAATGACCTTTTGGACTTCAATCAATGAAGAAGATTTGGATAGACCCTGTTGGGAGAGCAGTGCTTTCCAAAGGCCCACAGTTGTGAGGTGAAGGCAGGTGTTTTCTGATGCAGAGGCAAGCGTTGTCCCCTAACAAACCCCAGGGACAACTGGGGATGAATCTGCTGCTGGAACAAGACCTGTTTCTCTGCCAGCCACAGTGGTACTCAGGTCCTCACTGTGTTGAAGGACCCTTCCAGTTGTATGGCAGCCTCCCCATGTTTGGGAGTCTGAGAACAAGGATCCATCTTGTCCCTGAGTCCCTGAAGAGCAACCTGAGGGGTGACCTGCTGCTGGGGCAAGACCTCCCACTCTGCCAGCCACAGCAAGCCCCAGGACGTTGAAAGACCCCTGCAGTTGTTTACCAGTCTCTGCCAAGTTTGGGAGCACAAGAAAAGGACTCATCCTGTCCCTGAGCCCCAGGGGTTCGAGTCATAGCACCCTGTAAGCCAAGACAGCCGGGATCCTAGTGTTTATGTTGATGAACTGCTTGAGCTGTTTTCAAGAACTGTTTGACACAGTCAAGCTACCAGGACCCTTGGCTGCTGCTTTTTGCACTCTCTCGATCTTTGAATTGTTCTCACAGAGCCAGGAAGTCTGATTCTGCGTTGCCGGACCACCAAAAACCTCAAACAGGTACTATTGACTGCTAACTGCTTCTCATGGTCATTTGTAGGTCCTAGAGACTGGTTAAGTCACTTTTATCCCCTTTGCACCCAAGAACATATCCTTTTAAAGAACACTGTGGTTATTATTTACCTTATACCCCGACTCATTACTCAGAGTGCCTCATCTTGCTATCTTTGCTTATTCTGTGTAATTTCCTCTGAGGTGGGTTTTATATAGTGTTTTTCTAGATAGTTAATATTGAACATGGTGTGATGAATTAAAGTATATATATATATATATATATAGTTTTATGAACCTTGATTTGACATTCTTTTATTTTGGACTGTTCGACTTCGCTGTTTGGGTTGCTACTAAACCACATTCACACCCCTCTTGAGAGTATAGCCTTCCCATGGCCTACTTTACCCCAAAAGGCAAAGGAGGTATATCTCATAACTGTGCCTGTTTTATATGTATGATTGTGTTGGCTCTTGGTTTGTAGAAATGTTAGGGCTGAGTAGGCGCTTTAGCCTCTGCTCATCCTTGTACTGATGCAGGACAGAAGTCAATTTGTCACACTGGTGGCTGTGGTTGGCATTTGGAACAATCCGTGCCTAAAGCCTAGTCAGCCAAAATAAGCGTGTACATTTAATTATATAATTACTGACAAGGCATTTTTTAATTGCACAAGGAACATGACATGAGCTCTGCAGCCTCTTTGTCAGCAGGCAAGCTGCAGAGTTGTGTCAAGAGAGGGGGCCTCTCTCTCATGGAAATATGGTTAAGAAACTGCTAAAAGGCCACCAAGCTTTTGAGGAGGCAAGGGGGCTGAAAGATTCCCCAGAGGCCAGTTGTAGGTCTGAGCTTCGAGCGCCAGATCCCATTTCTTGGGGGTGGGGGTGGGGGTGGGTGTGGATGTGAACAGGGAGGGCAACAGTGATAACGCCTCCCACAATTCCGCCCAGAGAGCAGGTATTGTATTCTCTCAGAGGTCCCAATGGTGCCAGGCCTCAGTCAGATCCCATGCTGCTGAAAGGTCTCAGGCTTCTGTTAGGTCCTAGGGAGCAACCCTGGAGGAGACTTAGAGGAAAGGAAGTTCCTTCTATAGGAAAGGAAGAGGGCCTTAGAGGAACAGAAACAGAGGGATGACAGACAAAAATAGATAGATTTTGAGCTGCTGCGCAAAATGGAAATTGAGAACCAAAGGGGGCAGGAAGTACCTCTTGTAGTGGAACCCACACCCAGAAGGACTTAATCCCTACTTAAGAGATAGGGAAGGGCATCATTGATTGGTTTGAGGGACTGGAGCTCACCATCCGCATGCACTATGTGCAAGAAGAGTTGTGGGGTGCAGCCCTTCTAATTACTGGGACTGTGTAATTAATTAATGGCTCTTGAAGAGAGGCCCATTTATAAGAAAATGAAGACTGCCATCCTCAGGAAGTTCTGCGAGACCCCGAGCAGTGCCATGGGGGATTTAGAGAGCTAACAAAGAAAAGAGGTCAAACCTTTAAGGAGTTTGCACATCAATCTCTAAAATATCTGGCCAGATGGGTTACAGGTAACAAAGTTGACACATTTAAGGGCATGTTTATCTTGATTGCATGTGAGAGTAGCCTTCATTTAGTGGACAGGAATATCACAGACCCTAGGGGGCTTGCAAAGGCTGCAGTGGCCTAGACAAATGTGATATGGAGATACACCAGCATTTAGTGGACAAGAATATCAAAGACCCTAGGGATTTTACAAAGGCTATTGACAAGTATGTGACTACTGGAGTCCAGAAAAAGTCTCAGGTTAATACATCCAAGTCAGATGACAAGGGGAATGATAACAAACAGAACGGGGCAAAGGCCAGAAGTTCTAACCTTCTTCAAAGAAAGACCACTGAAAACATGAAGGGAAATCCATGTCCTATGGCTGGCTAGCTCCCACAGAAAGGAAGAGTGAGGGCCCCTCTATCACTGAGACACCCACACCCTCAACATCAGGAGTTGGTTTTCTGTGTGGGTAGATGACACGTAGAAAGTGATATCCAGCTTGTAAGGGGAGACCTAAGCGGGCAATAGTAACTGCTGGGCTTCTGGAAGAGGGGGCCATAGTTAATGTGACCATCTTAGCAGATGAAGTTCCACTAGGTCAGGGATTGGCCAGAAATTCCCTCATTCTGAGTGGGAACAGTACTGGACCCTTTGAGGTGGCTCAGGTTCCCGCAAATACTCAGATATTTCTGGGCAGTTTGTCCATCAATGGGGACAAGCCTTCCACTTTCCATGATACTGCTGCGCGCATCACAGTTGTCAGGCGACAATTGATGAAGGAAGGGCAGTACATCTCAGGAACAAACCAACTGGTAAGAGGGTTTAATGGTCTGGCTTGATGTACCCCGGCAATGTTGGAGCTTAATTGTAGGGGTAACACCTCCCTGCATTGTGTTGCAGTCAAGGACTCCATTCCATAGGGTGTTTGTTTGAAAATGACCTCCTTGACCTAGACATAGTTGAGGCAGTCACTAGAGTGCTAGCGCTGAGAGCAGCACAGGAGGAAACACTTACCAGTAGTTGCCCTCCTTGGCCTGAAGCCCCCTGAGGCTCCCACTCTTGCGAGAGAGGACTCAGCAGCCACATAAGTGACCATGGATTTAGCATAGCATTCAGTGATCTCATGGTTGCCTACGGGCATAGAAGAGAAAAGGGAAGGGACGTTTCAGACCTGAAAGGCTTACCAGAACTGGAAGATTTGCCTGGAAAAAGGGACTGTCCTACTCTGATGAGTCTGTTGAGGCAGACAGAGGAGCAGGTGCAGGGCGAAGGTCCTGAGTCGCTCTTAAAATAGAAACAGGAGCAGAGCTAAAGCCTTGGGCTGTGCAAATACAAGGTGCCCAAGAATTCTAGGACAGGGCACAGACAGGACACAGAAAGGAGTTGGTTGTTCTCTGAGGCCCCAGGAGTTTCCCATTAGATTTAGTTCCTGACATACCTGCTGGCCACTTACTTGTAGATGGGACATTTGACAGCATGTCATATCATATCATATCACTCCAGCACACTATCTGCTGGCTACCTCGACCCTGCACAACCTACAGATGGCCGCTGCTTTGACCGAATCATCGCCCAGCTGCCTCCCACCCAGGAAGGGTGAAATGGAGAACGAAGCCCGGAGCTGGAAGGCGAAGCCAGTCGCATTTAAAGGTGTGCATTCAAGGCCCATACAGCCTGTGTGTGCCTCATCCATAGAAACCTGCTGCATGGAGCAGAACACGCCAGCACAACATCCGCTGGATACCTTGACACTGCACTGCCTACAAGAGCAGCAGCTCCATGCCAAGATGCTGCTGCATTGCCCTCATCATCCCCCAGCAGTCTTCCACCCCAGAAGGCACCCGATCTGCACTTCGATTGACCGCAGTGCCCTGAAATAGAGAACGAAGCCCTGAGCCGGAAGGAAAAGCCTGCTGCATTTAAAGACCTTCATTCAAGGCCTATGCAGCTTGTATGTGCCTCATCCACAGAAGCCTGCTCCAAAGAGCAGAGCACTCCAGCACATCATCCGCTGACTTCCATGGCCCTGCAGAACATACAGGAGCAACAGCTCCATGCCAAGATGGCCACAGCATTGTCTGCATAATCGCCTAGCAGCCTTCCACCCCAGAAAGCACCCGCTCCTCATTGTGATTGGCCACAGTGCCCTGAAATGGAAAACGAAGCCACACTCCGGAAGGCGAAGCCAGCCGGACTTAAAGGCCTTCATTCAAGGCCCCCTACTGGGGGTGGTACCTGGGGATAGTCAGGGGAATCAGAGGAAAAAGATGGTTGCTTTCTTGCTGCTGCTGGCAAACGTAGGCTGGCAATTGCATGAAAAGGTCCAAAGGGCCCACTGCTGGCACAGTGGCTGGCCGACGTGCAGCGATCAGTAGCCACAGTTCATCAGATAGTGCAGAGCTGGGGAAGAAAGAGGGGAAAGAGGGCAAAGGACTTGCATAGAGCATACTCCTAGATGGCTTGCAAACCTCCCCAGACGATCTACCTCCCTTAAATAAAGGACGCATTAGTGTACCAATGAGGGGAAGAGACATAATGAACACGACCACTGGTCATTTAAGTGGCACGACCTGATAGACAATGGGTAGGCATGGACTGGGGGAGGGGACCTTCTGGACACTTGTCAAGGATTGGGCTGGTCCGGGGCAGGAAGTAGTTTGGGAGACGCTAGGAGGAGGAGGGGCTGTTTATGTTGTTTGGTTGTTAAAAGCTCAATAAAGAGATTTTTAAAAAAAGAAAATTTCCTAAAAAAATTAAGGTTTTTATGACTCAAATGAAAAGTTTATTAGCCAAACACTGCTGACTCGCATAGACTTCTATAGAACTAAAGTCTACCCAGTATAGCATATGGCATGGAACTAGTGGAAATAAATAACAGGAATTGACTCAATGGTTTGGAAGAAAAACAATGGTGATCAGTGCTGGGTTTCCCTCCCTCGATTCAGATAGCGATGATGCACTTAGAGCTTGGGTTAAGATCCTGATGATACATAATAAAATGGAAAATGTTCCATTTTTATCAACGCTGAGAGAGATGAAAGGTAAAACCTTTTTTCTGCCTTGGGTGAAGTTACACTCCATGGCAGGGATCGCTGTCTGCAGGAGTTAATAAATAGAGGGACATTTGGAAAAAGTAAATATGGAACGTACTTGTAGCGACTATTTTATACCTATTAATACCCACTGGCAGATAAAGAAAGGCGTTGAGTCCCCTACATAACGGTTCTGCCAGAAAGCACACCACAAAATGTGTGAAACACATTGAGGAAGCCAATGCAATGATTGAGGAGATAGCCAGGTTCTTAAAATATGTCGACCCAACCAGGGGAGGGCCTGTAGGTGGCTGGGAGGGCCCCTGGGCTAAAAAGATTACCTCTAATTGTAGTGTGTTGGCTGGTGATGACACCATTGAGGTAGTTGGTAAGGAGGGGGCCCCAGGATTAATAGAGTAGTTCCTAATCGTAAACTCAGAATTGCTGAGATGCAAGTACTGGCTAAGGAAAGCCTGGGCTCCTGTAAGGTAAGTATGGCAACACTTTTGGATGTGGGTAAAATACTCCCAGGTTACCAAATTCCCAATCAACAAGCGGGTAATCAAGGGATGCCATATATAATGTACCAGTGGAGGTTAACCTACATTCTTTAGGAGTAAAACCCAAGGAGGGTGATAGTAGTGGATTGGGAGGGTGAGGAGTAATACCACTTTTGATAGTGACTGAACACATTATTACCTATGCTCCTGGCATTACTATCAGTAATAAATATAAGATACTCAGTACCCTGTCTACTACTGATGTCACCCCTCCACGCCTTACGGCATTGGAGTCTCCACAGGAAAGGCTGAGTGGTGTGATGGCTGCAGTTGTGCTATGGAAATTATAGCCTTAGTGCGGAAGGAGAATGACGATCTAAGAAATTATTTGAGTAGGTTAGCTAAGATTGTTGAGGGTCTGGTGCTGCAGGTCCCAGCCCCCATGTTGGCAGCGGGTGGTGCAGCGACACCGGCCCCAGGCCCCCCAGGCGGTAGAAATGTTTTTCCTATGAGGCCAGGTGGCACCCAAGGGATTAGTCGCCCAGAGAATGTGTGGCTAAAAAATGGTCCCCTGTTAGACTCCAATAGGGGGGCTGGAAGCAGCCCTCTGGTTGCAACGCCAGCAAGAAAAATCTTGCCCCCGGGGACTAAATATGACAGTACACATAGGATAGATATTTTCTATCTAATGAATGTGTCCAAGTCCCATGATAGTAAATTTGAGTGGGAGGAGGGTCTCATTAACAAAGTTAGACATTGGTTGAGAGCCAAGAGAGAGTGTCTTTCTGTGATTCGCAGCAACATTGTTTCCTGCGAGAGGCTAATTGGCCCCCATGGGAGTGATTCAATAAAAGTGCAGCTTAAAGATCCCCTCTTGGTTCAGGGGGTACTGGAAATGGAGCAAACGTTGCTGCCTCCAAGTAAATTAGAAATTGGTATAAAGATGCTCCCGCCTGCCTGGGGGGTTCCTAAGGCTGGGGGAAACAGGGGGGGCAGGGCGATCGGGGTCCCGGGGGTACATTGTTTGATGGGGCAAAGAGGATAATTTGGGTCAGCAAGCTCACAATCAAGTAAGAACTTGCAGCATATCCTTGGGTGGTAAGCAGCGTGTGAGGGGGGTCCATGAATGCACATGATTACCCAACGGAGATTAAAAAGAGTTTGATCCAGCTTAGTGGGAGTCAAGGTATGGCCCCCAGGAGGAGATGGATCAGCAGCAGAGCCGGGGGGCGGACATGCTATATTACCACCACGGTGTAAATCTAACCCAGCTAGGGCCCAGGGTGTGGGTCTTGTCATGGAACATTACTGGGGTCAGTAAACATATGCTTGATAACGACAGGCTTTCTTTCGTCCAAGAACTTGGGGTGATTGGCTTACAAGAAACATGGGCTCTGGTGCCACCTAATATTCGAGGTTATGCCACCTTTGCCATTCCGACACGCAAGGAGGGTGAGAAGGGCCGTCCAAGTGGGGGCCTGTTGATATGGGTAAATATTGCCCTGACTAAATCCGTTGAGCAGATAGATACTAGTTCACCAGATCTTCTGGAGTTACATATCAGGTTTAGGGATAATTCTGAGATCCTGTTGCTGAATGTGTACAACACGATCATTCCAGGAAAAGGTGCAGAGCTCATAAGGACGATAGCTGAAACCACCCTAGCATGGAGACTGTCAGTGCGGGGGCTTGTGAAGACCCTAGTGGCAGGGGACCTCAATCTCCAGTATGTTCCCCTGCGTAGCATGGTCGATACCCTGGAGGAGGATAGTTGTTGGGGGCTGGAGACCCGTAACGCAAGCTTTCCAACTAGGCAACATAGGCTTGCAGAAGAGATTGCTATTGCCTTCATGTCGGCTAAACTATGGGCTTGTAATGCCCGATTCTTGGGGGATGTCCCAGCTGTCTCATCATTCGATAACAACTTGACCAATAGTAACATTGACTACATCTTGGTGAACATTGAGGCCTGGGGCTACATAAATTGCTTTTGCATTCATAATAGGGTCGAGAGCAACCGTCATCCCTTGCTTTTGGAGGTGAGTGAGGCTGTCTGGGCAAAAGTAGACGAGAGAGAGGCCAGAGGCGTGGGCACGGCCGTCACAGGTGAGAACCTAGACCATGTCAGGCGTAATATCAGGTGGTGTAAGCTTGACCTCGAAGTAACTTTGCCGTTGGTCTATCAAGATATTGTTCTGTTTTTGGATGAACTTGCCTCAGCTCACCCCCCTAGATGGGGTTGCCATAGTGACAACACACGAGAACTTGATTGCGAAGGTGGGGTTGCCCCTTTCTAAAACTTTTAAAGTAGCACACAAATCCGCAAGGGTTTTAAACCCCTGGTATGACAACGATTGCAGGCTGGCTAAGGGCGGATTGATAAATGATGCAAGACAACGAGCATATGGCGACAGGTTAAGGTTGGCCAGAGCAGATTACCACAGGGTTTTGACAAGGGAAAAAGAGGGATTGGCACGAGAACATCTGGAGAGAGCTGCTGTCGGCCATAGATGAAGGGGACTCAAAGGGGTTTTGGAGCTTAATGGGAGCAGGGAAGGGCAAAGGACCTAACATGCTGCAAGCCTGCATCACAGAGCAAGCTTGGGTTGAACACTACAGCAGTCTCTATGGGGCGAAGGGGGACGCTTTTGGTATGACTAGCCCTGGTGAGGTGCGCACCATGGGCAGCGCTGTCACGAATTTCCCTCTACTTACGTTAACATGTGAGGCGGTGGGGAAAGCATTTTTGTGCCAGAAGCAGGGTAAAGCACCTGGGCCAAATAGGGTACCCAGAGACTTCTATAGCAATGAGATTGCAGTTTGGGTCCCATACCTAACCAGGTTGTTTAATGTAATCCTGAGCATTAATGTGGTACCAGAGTCCTGGAGAAGAGCAGAGGGTGGTCCCAATTTATAAAAAACACTCTCGAGATGACCCCTTGAATTATAGGCCCATTTCATTGCTGGACGCAGGGGGAAAAATGTTTGCCAGGGCATTGCTAGCACACTTAGGTTCCTGTGCTAGTAATGGGACAATAATTAATCATCACCAGACAGGGTTCTCGGAAGGACTGAGCACAGTCGACCAGTCTTCGACTAAGGTTGATGTGCGACTTGTATGTAGTCTTGAGAAAAGTTAGTGTGTATGCAGCCTTTGTGGATCTGCGCACTGCATTTGACAATGTGCCTAGGAAGCGTTTCTGGGAGGTATTGAGGGAGCAAGGTATCCTGGGTCCCTTTCTGACTGCAATACAGAGCCTATATTCGGGTAATACTGCAGTGGTTAGATGGGGCACTGATGGCTCTGATAGTATCGGAATAATTAAGGGTGTCCACAGGAATGTTTTTTGGCTCCCAAGCTCTTCTGTTTGTTTATTAATGGTGTGATAGATGAACTATTGGCAGTTCAGACGGATGCACTGACATTAGCAGAGGACAAGATAATGGCCCTGCTGTTTGCTGATGACGCGGTTTTGTTATCTTTGCCACGCACGGGTGTCCGCAAACAGCTGGACATATTCACTGCATTTTGTGAAAGGAATGGCTTGGCACTGAATGTCATGAAGACAAAAGCATGATTTTCAACACTACTGACAAGAGGAAGCAAAATGGACTGAATTTGGGTCTGGTCGAAGGGGTGATCGAACAGGTCACCACATATGACTATCTACGAATAAGAGTAAATGCAACCTGGGGCTGGGCAATGCGCCTCGAGAAGGCCAGGTTAACCTTGGCGTGGTACAGTGGGGCTAGAGTTAGGTTCACTGCAGAGCATGGAAATGGGGAAGTGCATGTTTCGCTTAAAGCATATATGTCTTAGGCACGGCAAGCTGCGATGTACAGAGTAGAGTTGCGGGGGCAGATGAATATACACACCCTGGCAGTCGCTGAAAACAAGTATTTGAAGAAGTTACTGGGATTGCCTATCCGCTCTCCGAACCTGCCAGTGCATCTCGAGGCGGGCATGCAGGGAATAGAGTCTGTTTGTCAATTGCGCCCAGTTCTCTACAGGGTCCAGCTGTGGTCCAACAAAAATTCACTTAAATACAGAGAAGCACTGCAGGATGTGTTATCCCAGCAAGGGGGTAAGTATTTGAAGTGGGTAGTCCATGTAAAGAGAAGCTTGATGGATTTGGTGTTGGTGGCTATTGGAGTGACCCGCATGCCATTACTACACATTGTAAAACCAGAGTTAAAGCCGCTACATTAGCTATGACATGGTGGGATATTTTGGTTAAAGCTATATCTTTCGGGGCCCAAGCACGCTCTCTTGCAATGAATACGGAGGGGGGGCGGGGGTTGGGCCTTATTTGGATCGTATCAGCAGCAAGCTTGAAAGGTCTCTGCATGTGAAATTTCCAATTGGGATCCTGCCTGCAGCAGAGATGATGCATAGATGGGACACGATGCTTCACCTACTTGTGTCCTATGCAGGAATGGCACAGAGGGTTTGAAGCTTTTGACTATGTTGTGTCCTGCGACATTGCCCCTGAGGAGGCGTTTTCTAAAACCACTCTTTCGGGGGCGTGGGGGTAGATGCACGGAAGGGGCGATGGCAATTTGCCTAAATGCAGCCGATATTTCGGCAGTGCGTGCCACAAGCCAATATCTGAATAGGGTCTGGAGAATACACATGAATAAACAACAAGATCTGTGATATTAATCAATGTTGACATTTGTGCCTTCATTTTTTCTTAATATGTTGTATTGTGTGTTTTATTTAATTTTATGTATTCTATGATAAGCGAAGGTAAGTGCGCTATTATGACTTGTTTGTCGAAATATAGCTTATGAACTGATAATAAAATGGAAAAGGTTTAATTTTCAATTAAAGCTGAGAGAGATAAACAGTAAAACCTTTTTTCTGTCCAGGGTGAAGTTACACTCCATGGCAGGGATCTCTGTTTGCAGGAGTTTATAAATAGCAGTGAGGGATATTTGGAAGAAGTACACATACAACCCACACTCATGGGCAGAAATCCAGACACAGTAAAAAAGAAATTCAAGGAGTGGGACAATATAGAAAATAGGGAGAGTTTAACCAAGCTGAGTCGTTATAAAGAATACGTAAACTGCCTCTCTGTTTTAAGATCACCAATAGTATACACCCAGAAATCCCCATAACCCTTCTCTTAAGTCGAGGCGCTTAAGATTCAGATTCAACACCTTACATACTCTAGAAGTGATAGGTCCCCGTTTAAAGATCCCTCATGAACTTGATACCTGTAGAATATGCAAAAAGAGTTGCACTGAAAGTTTGCAACATCTAATTCTCGATTGTCATTAGCACAGAGGCAGCTTTTTCACTTTGAGAGATTTATTTACTCTGGAAATAGAGTTATTTGTAATGCTTTTGACTGAGGCTAATGAATGGTAGGCAGCTTTTCCTGTCGATAGCTTTAGTTTCTTTTCTGTAGGAAACATGTCTACTCCTGCGGGAAGAGCAGTCAGTCAGGCCTCAATGAGCACTTGTTAATTTATATGCTAACCTGACTTGTTAGGGTTTTAGTTGAATGCAGAGTGGCCACTTTAGTTTTCCACTATACTTAGTGAACAATCCAATCCATTGGAGAAGTGGGATCAGGGCTGTCGAAAGCGATGGATTAGTGTAGATAGGAAGAGCTCTGTACGGGTGAGAGAGGATTCCACTATCTCGTTTCTCTCTGCCTATACTTCTTCTTCCTGCTCCCCCCCCCACCCACTTCCTCTAGCGCAAAGCACTTTGGGTATTATGTCAGAAGAGCAATGCCCACTTGTTTCAAGGGCAAGGGTTGGGACCTGAAAGGAGGCTAGCTTTAGTCCAATCACCTGTGGACCTTTAGCTTTAAAGCAAAGGGTCTCACACCACTTCTTTGAATGACCTTTTGGACTTCAATCAATGAAGAAGATTTGGATAGACCCTGTTGGGAGAGCAGTGCTTTCCAAAGGCCCACAGTTGTGAGGTGAAGGCAGGTGTTTTCTGATGCAGAGGCAAGCGTTGTCCCCTAACAAACCCCAGGGACAACTGGGGATGAATCTGCTGCTGGAACAAGACCTGTTTCTCTGCCAGCCACAGTGGTACTCAGGTCCTCACTGTGTTGAAGGACCCTTCCAGTTGTATGGCAGCCTCCCCATGTTTGGGAGTCTGAGAACAAGGATCCATCTTGTCCCTGAGTCCCTGAAGAGCAACCTGAGGGGTGACCTGCTGCTGGGGCAAGACCTCCCACTCTGCCAGCCACAGCAAGCCCCAGGACGTTGAAAGACCCCTGCAGTTGTTTACCAGTCTCTGCCAAGTTTGGGAGCACAAGAAAAGGACTCATCCTGTCCCTGAGCCCCAGGGGTTCGAGTCATAGCACCCTGTAAGCCAAGACAGCCGGGATCCTAGTGTTTATGTTGATGAACTGCTTGAGCTGTTTTCAAGAACTGTTTGACACAGTCAAGCTACCAGGACCCTTGGCTGCTGCTTTTTGCACTCTCTCGATCTTTGAATTGTTCTCACAGAGCCAGGAAGTCTGATTCTGCGTTGCCGGACCACCAAAAACCTCAAACAGGTACTATTGACTGCTAACTGCTTCTCATGGTCATTTGTAGGTCCTAGAGACTGGTTAAGTCACTTTTATCCCCTTTGCACCCAAGAACATATCCTTTTAAAGAACACTGTGGTTATTATTTACCTTATACCCCGACTCATTACTCAGAGTGCCTCATCTTGCTATCTTTGCTTATTCTGTGTAATTTCCTCTGAGGTGGGTTTTATATAGTGTTTTTCTAGATAGTTAATATTGAACATGGTGTGATGAATTAAAGTATATATATATATATATATATATAGTTTTATGAACCTTGATTTGACATTCTTTTATTTTGGACTGTTCGACTTCGCTGTTTGGGTTGCTACTAAACCACATTCACACCCCTCTTGAGAGTATAGCCTTCCCATGGCCTACTTTACCCCAAAAGGCAAAGGAGGTATATCTCATAACTGTGCCTGTTTTATATGTATGATTGTGTTGGCTCTTGGTTTGTAGAAATGTTAGGGCTGAGTAGGCGCTTTAGCCTCTGCTCATCCTTGTACTGATGCAGGACAGAAGTCAATTTGTCACACTGGTGGCTGTGGTTGGCATTTGGAACAATCCGTGCCTAAAGCCTAGTCAGCCAAAATAAGCGTGTACATTTAATTATATAATTACTGACAAGGCATTTTTTAATTGCACAAGGAACATGACATGAGCTCTGCAGCCTCTTTGTCAGCAGGCAAGCTGCAGAGTTGTGTCAAGAGAGGGGGCCTCTCTCTCATGGAAATATGGTTAAGAAACTGCTAAAAGGCCACCAAGCTTTTGAGGAGGCAAGGGGGCTGAAAGATTCCCCAGAGGCCAGTTGTAGGTCTGAGCTTCGAGCGCCAGATCCCATTTCTTGGGGGTGGGGGTGGGGGTGGGTGTGGATGTGAACAGGGAGGGCAACAGTGATAACGCCTCCCACAATTCCGCCCAGAGAGCAGGTATTGTATTCTCTCAGAGGTCCCAATGGTGCCAGGCCTCAGTCAGATCCCATGCTGCTGAAAGGTCTCAGGCTTCTGTTAGGTCCTAGGGAGCAACCCTGGAGGAGACTTAGAGGAAAGGAAGTTCCTTCTATAGGAAAGGAAGAGGGCCTTAGAGGAACAGAAACAGAGGGATGACAGACAAAAATAGATAGATTTTGAGCTGCTGCGCAAAATGGAAATTGAGAACCAAAGGGGGCAGGAAGTACCTCTTGTAGTGGAACCCACACCCAGAAGGACTTAATCCCTACTTAAGAGATAGGGAAGGGCATCATTGATTGGTTTGAGGGACTGGAGCTCACCATCCGCATGCACTATGTGCAAGAAGAGTTGTGGGGTGCAGCCCTTCTAATTACTGGGACTGTGTAATTAATTAATGGCTCTTGAAGAGAGGCCCATTTATAAGAAAATGAAGACTGCCATCCTCAGGAAGTTCTGCGAGACCCCGAGCAGTGCCATGGGGGATTTAGAGAGCTAACAAAGAAAAGAGGTCAAACCTTTAAGGAGTTTGCACATCAATCTCTAAAATATCTGGCCAGATGGGTTACAGGTAACAAAGTTGACACATTTAAGGGCATGTTTATCTTGATTGCATGTGAGAGTAGCCTTCATTTAGTGGACAGGAATATCACAGACCCTAGGGGGCTTGCAAAGGCTGCAGTGGCCTAGACAAATGTGATATGGAGATACACCAGCATTTAGTGGACAAGAATATCAAAGACCCTAGGGATTTTACAAAGGCTATTGACAAGTATGTGACTACTGGAGTCCAGAAAAAGTCTCAGGTTAATACATCCAAGTCAGATGACAAGGGGAATGATAACAAACAGAACGGGGCAAAGGCCAGAAGTTCTAACCTTCTTCAAAGAAAGACCACTGAAAACATGAAGGGAAATCCATGTCCTATGGCTGGCTAGCTCCCACAGAAAGGAAGAGTGAGGGCCCCTCTATCACTGAGACACCCACACCCTCAACATCAGGAGTTGGTTTTCTGTGTGGGTAGATGACACGTAGAAAGTGATATCCAGCTTGTAAGGGGAGACCTAAGCGGGCAATAGTAACTGCTGGGCTTCTGGAAGAGGGGGCCATAGTTAATGTGACCATCTTAGCAGATGAAGTTCCACTAGGTCAGGGATTGGCCAGAAATTCCCTCATTCTGAGTGGGAACAGTACTGGACCCTTTGAGGTGGCTCAGGTTCCCGCAAATACTCAGATATTTCTGGGCAGTTTGTCCATCAATGGGGACAAGCCTTCCACTTTCCATGATACTGCTGCGCGCATCACAGTTGTCAGGCGACAATTGATGAAGGAAGGGCAGTACATCTCAGGAACAAACCAACTGGTAAGAGGGTTTAATGGTCTGGCTTGATGTACCCCGGCAATGTTGGAGCTTAATTGTAGGGGTAACACCTCCCTGCATTGTGTTGCAGTCAAGGACTCCATTCCATAGGGTGTTTGTTTGAAAATGACCTCCTTGACCTAGACATAGTTGAGGCAGTCACTAGAGTGCTAGCGCTGAGAGCAGCACAGGAGGAAACACTTACCAGTAGTTGCCCTCCTTGGCCTGAAGCCCCCTGAGGCTCCCACTCTTGCGAGAGAGGACTCAGCAGCCACATAAGTGACCATGGATTTAGCATAGCATTCAGTGATCTCATGGTTGCCTACGGGCATAGAAGAGAAAAGGGAAGGGACGTTTCAGACCTGAAAGGCTTACCAGAACTGGAAGATTTGCCTGGAAAAAGGGACTGTCCTACTCTGATGAGTCTGTTGAGGCAGACAGAGGAGCAGGTGCAGGGCGAAGGTCCTGAGTCGCTCTTAAAATAGAAACAGGAGCAGAGCTAAAGCCTTGGGCTGTGCAAATACAAGGTGCCCAAGAATTCTAGGACAGGGCACAGACAGGACACAGAAAGGAGTTGGTTGTTCTCTGAGGCCCCAGGAGTTTCCCATTAGATTTAGTTCCTGACATACCTGCTGGCCACTTACTTGTAGATGGGACATTTGACAGCATGTCATATCATATCATATCACTCCAGCACACTATCTGCTGGCTACCTCGACCCTGCACAACCTACAGATGGCCGCTGCTTTGACCGAATCATCGCCCAGCTGCCTCCCACCCAGGAAGGGTGAAATGGAGAACGAAGCCCGGAGCTGGAAGGCGAAGCCAGTCGCATTTAAAGGTGTGCATTCAAGGCCCATACAGCCTGTGTGTGCCTCATCCATAGAAACCTGCTGCATGGAGCAGAACACGCCAGCACAACATCCGCTGGATACCTTGACACTGCACTGCCTACAAGAGCAGCAGCTCCATGCCAAGATGCTGCTGCATTGCCCTCATCATCCCCCAGCAGTCTTCCACCCCAGAAGGCACCCGATCTGCACTTCGATTGACCGCAGTGCCCTGAAATAGAGAACGAAGCCCTGAGCCGGAAGGAAAAGCCTGCTGCATTTAAAGACCTTCATTCAAGGCCTATGCAGCTTGTATGTGCCTCATCCACAGAAGCCTGCTCCAAAGAGCAGAGCACTCCAGCACATCATCCGCTGGCTTCCATGGCCCTGCAGAACATACAGGAGCAACAGCTCCATGCCAAGATGGCCACAGCATTGTCTGCATAATCGCCTAGCAGCCTTCCACCCCAGAAAGCACCCGCTCCTCATTGTGATTGGCCACAGTGCCCTGAAATGGAAAACGAAGCCACACTCCGGAAGGCGAAGCCAGCCGGACTTAAAGGCCTTCATTCAAGGCCCCCTACTGGGGGTGGTACCTGGGGATAGTCAGGGGAATCAGAGGAAAAAGATGGTTGCTTTCTTGCTGCTGCTGGCAAACGTAGGCTGGCAATTGCATGAAAAGGTCCAAAGGGCCCACTGCTGGCACAGTGGCTGGCCGACGTGCAGCGATCAGTAGCCACAGTTCATCAGATAGTGCAGAGCTGGGGAAGAAAGAGGGGAAAGAGGGCAAAGGACTTGCATAGAGCATACTCCTAGATGGCTTGCAAACCTCCCCAGACGATCTACCTCCCTTAAATAAAGGACGCATTAGTGTACCAATGAGGGGAAGAGACATAATGAACACGACCACTGGTCATTTAAGTGGCACGACCTGATAGACAATGGGTAGGCATGGACTGGGGGAGGGGACCTTCTGGACACTTGTCAAGGATTGGGCTGGTCCGGGGCAGGAAGTAGTTTGGGAGACGCTAGGAGGAGGAGGGGCTGTTTATGTTGTTTGGTTGTTAAAAGCTCAATAAAGAGATTTTTAAAAAAAGAAAATTTCCTAAAAAAATTAAGGTTTTTATGACTCAAATGAAAAGTTTATTAGCCAAACACTGCTGACTCGCATAGACTTCTATAGAACTAAAGTCTACCCAGTATAGCATATGGCATGGAACTAGTGGAAATAAATAACAGGAATTGACTCAATGGTTTGGAAGAAAAACAATGGTGATCAGTGCTGGGTTTCCCTCCCTCGATTCAGATAGCGATGATGCACTTAGAGCTTGGGTTAAGATCCTGATGATACATAATAAAATGGAAAATGTTCCATTTTTATCAACGCTGAGAGAGATGAAAGGTAAAACCTTTTTTCTGCCTTGGGTGAAGTTACACTCCATGGCAGGGATCGCTGTCTGCAGGAGTTAATAAATAGAGGGACATTTGGAAAAAGTAAATATGGAACGTACTTGTAGCGACTATTTTATACCTATTAATACCCACTGGCAGATAAAGAAAGGCGTTGAGTCCCCTACATAACGGTTCTGCCAGAAAGCACACCACAAAATGTGTGAAACACATTGAGGAAGCCAATGCAATGATTGAGGAGATAGCCAGGTTCTTAAAATATGTCGACCCAACCAGGGGAGGGCCTGTAGGTGGCTGGGAGGGCCCCTGGGCTAAAAAGATTACCTCTAATTGTAGTGTGTTGGCTGGTGATGACACCATTGAGGTAGTTGGTAAGGAGGGGGCCCCAGGATTAATAGAGTAGTTCCTAATCGTAAACTCAGAATTGCTGAGATGCAAGTACTGGCTAAGGAAAGCCTGGGCTCCTGTAAGGTAAGTATGGCAACACTTTTGGATGTGGGTAAAATACTCCCAGGTTACCAAATTCCCAATCAACAAGCGGGTAATCAAGGGATGCCATATATAATGTACCAGTGGAGGTTAACCTACATTCTTTAGGAGTAAAACCCAAGGAGGGTGATAGTAGTGGATTGGGAGGGTGAGGAGTAATACCACTTTTGATAGTGACTGAACACATTATTACCTATGCTCCTGGCATTACTATCAGTAATAAATATAAGATACTCAGTACCCTGTCTACTACTGATGTCACCCCTCCACGCCTTACGGCATTGGAGTCTCCACAGGAAAGGCTGAGTGGTGTGATGGCTGCAGTTGTGCTATGGAAATTATAGCCTTAGTGCGGAAGGAGAATGACGATCTAAGAAATTATTTGAGTAGGTTAGCTAAGATTGTTGAGGGTCTGGTGCTGCAGGTCCCAGCCCCCATGTTGGCAGCGGGTGGTGCAGCGACACCGGCCCCAGGCCCCCCAGGCGGTAGAAATGTTTTTCCTATGAGGCCAGGTGGCACCCAAGGGATTAGTCGCCCAGAGAATGTGTGGCTAAAAAATGGTCCCCTGTTAGACTCCAATAGGGGGGCTGGAAGCAGCCCTCTGGTTGCAACGCCAGCAAGAAAAATCTTGCCCCCGGGGACTAAATATGACAGTACACATAGGATAGATATTTTCTATCTAATGAATGTGTCCAAGTCCCATGATAGTAAATTTGAGTGGGAGGAGGGTCTCATTAACAAAGTTAGACATTGGTTGAGAGCCAAGAGAGAGTGTCTTTCTGTGATTCGCAGCAACATTGTTTCCTGCGAGAGGCTAATTGGCCCCCATGGGAGTGATTCAATAAAAGTGCAGCTTAAAGATCCCCTCTTGGTTCAGGGGGTACTGGAAATGGAGCAAACGTTGCTGCCTCCAAGTAAATTAGAAATTGGTATAAAGATGCTCCCGCCTGCCTGGGGGGTTCCTAAGGCTGGGGGAAACAGGGGGGGCAGGGCGATCGGGGTCCCGGGGGTACATTGTTTGATGGGGCAAAGAGGATAATTTGGGTCAGCAAGCTCACAATCAAGTAAGAACTTGCAGCATATCCTTGGGTGGTAAGCAGCGTGTGAGGGGGGTCCATGAATGCACATGATTACCCAACGGAGATTAAAAAGAGTTTGATCCAGCTTAGTGGGAGTCAAGGTATGGCCCCCAGGAGGAGATGGATCAGCAGTAGAGCCGGGGGGCGGACATGCTATATTACCACCACGGTGTAAATCTAACCCAGCTAGGGCCCAGGGTGTGGGTCTTGTCATGGAACATTACTGGGGTCAGTAAACATATGCTTGATAATGACAGGCTTTCTTTCGTCCAAGAATTTGGGGTGATTGGCTTACAAGAAACATGGGCTCTGGTGCCACCTAATATTCGAGGTTATGCCACCTTTGCCATTCCGACACGCAAGGAGGGTGAGAAGGGCCGTCCAAGTGGGGGCCTGTTGATATGGGTAAATATTGCCCTGACTAAATCCGTTGAGCAGATAGATACTAGTTCACCAGATCTTCTGGAGTTACATATCAGGTTTAGGGATAATTCTGAGATCCTGTTGCTGAATGTGTACAACACGATCATTCCAGGAAAAGGTGCAGAGCTCATAAGGACGATAGCTGAAACCACCCTAGCATGGAGACTGTCAGTGCGGGGGCTTGTGAAGACCCTAGTGGCAGGGGACCTCAATCTCCAGTATGTTCCCCTGCGTAGCATGGTCGATACCCTGGAGGAGGATAGTTGTTGGGGGCTGGAGACCCGTAACGCAAGCTTTCCAACTAGGCAACATAGGCTTGCAGAAGAGATTGCTATTGCCTTCATGTCGGCTAAACTATGGGCTTGTAATGCCCGATTCTTGGGGGATGTCCCAGCTGTCTCATCATTCGATAACAACTTGACCAATAGTAACATTGACTACATCTTGGTGAACATTGAGGCCTGGGGCTACATAAATTGCTTTTGCATTCATAATAGGGTCGAGAGCAACCGTCATCCCTTGCTTTTGGAGGTGAGTGAGGCTGTCTGGGCAAAAGTAGACGAGAGAGAGGCCAGAGGCGTGGGCACGGCCGTCACAGGTGAGAACCTAGACCATGTCAGGCGTAATATCAGGTGGTGTAAGCTTGACCTCGAAGTAACTTTGCCGTTGGTCTATCAAGATATTGTTCTGTTTTTGGATGAACTTGCCTCAGCTCACCCCCCTAGATGGGGTTGCCATAGTGACAACACACGAGAACTTGATTGCGAAGGTGGGGTTGCCCCTTTCTAAAACTTTTAAAGTAGCACACAAATCCGCAAGGGTTTTAAACCCCTGGTATGACAACGATTGCAGGCTGGCTAAGGGCGGATTGATAAATGATGCAAGACAACGAGCATATGGCGACAGGTTAAGGTTGGCCAGAGCAGATTACCACAGGGTTTTGACAAGGGAAAAAGAGGGATTGGTACGAGAACATCTGGAGAGAGCTGCTGTCGGCCATAGATGAAGGGGACTCAAAGGGGTTTTGGAGCTTAATGGGAGCAGGGAAGGGCAAAGGACCTAACATGCTGCAAGCCTGCATCACAGAGCAAGCTTGGGTTGAACACTACAGCAGTCTCTATGGGGCGAAGGGGGACGCTTTTGGTATGACTAGCCCTGGTGAGGTGCGCACCATGGGCAGCGCTGTCACGAATTTCCCTCTACTTACGTTAACATGTGAGGCGGTGGGGAAAGCATTTTTGTGCCAGAAGCAGGGTAAAGCACCTGGGCCAAATAGGGTACCCAGAGACTTCTATAGCAATGAGATTGCAGTTTGGGTCCCATACCTAACCAGGTTGTTTAATGTAATCCTGAGCATTAATGTGGTACCAGAGTCCTGGAGAAGAGCAGAGGGTGGTCCCAATTTATAAAAAACACTCTCGAGATGACCCCTTGAATTATAGGCCCATTTCATTGCTGGACGCAGGGGGAAAAATGTTTGCCAGGGCATTGCTAGCACACTTAGGTTCCTGTGCTAGTAATGGGACAATAATTAATCATCACCAGACAGGGTTCTCGGAAGGACTGAGCACAGTCGACCAGTCTTCGACTAAGGTTGATGTGCGACTTGTATGTAGTCTTGAGAAAAGTTAGTGTGTATGCAGCCTTTGTGGATCTGCGCACTGCATTTGACAATGTGCCTAGGAAGCGTTTCTGGGAGGTATTGAGGGAGCAAGGTATCCTGGGTCCCTTTCTGACTGCAATACAGAGCCTATATTCGGGTAATACTGCAGTGGTTAGATGGGGCACTGATGGCTCTGATAGTATCGGAATAATTAAGGGTGTCCACAGGAATGTTTTTTGGCTCCCAAGCTCTTCTGTTTGTTTATTAATGGTGTGATAGATGAACTATTGGCAGTTCAGACGGATGCACTGACATTAGCAGAGGACAAGATAATGGCCCTGCTGTTTGCTGATGACGCGGTTTTGTTATCTTTGCCACGCACGGGTGTCCGCAAACAGCTGGACATATTCACTGCATTTTGTGAAAGGAATGGCTTGGCACTGAATGTCATGAAGACAAAAGCATGATTTTCAACACTACTGACAAGAGGAAGCAAAATGGACTGAATTTGGGTCTGGTCGAAGGGGTGATCGAACAGGTCACCACATATGACTATCTACGAATAAGAGTAAATGCAACCTGGGGCTGGGCAATGCGCCTCGAGAAGGCCAGGTTAACCTTGGCGTGGTACAGTGGGGCTAGAGTTAGGTTCACTGCAGAGCATGGAAATGGGGAAGTGCATGTTTCGCTTAAAGCATATATGTCTTAGGCACGGCAAGCTGCGATGTACAGAGTAGAGTTGCGGGGGCAGATGAATATACACACCCTGGCAGTCGCTGAAAACAAGTATTTGAAGAAGTTACTGGGATTGCCTATCCGCTCTCCGAACCTGCCAGTGCATCTCGAGGCGGGCATGCAGGGAATAGAGTCTGTTTGTCAATTGCGCCCAGTTCTCTACAGGGTCCAGCTGTGGTCCAACAAAAATTCACTTAAATACAGAGAAGCACTGCAGGATGTGTTATCCCAGCAAGGGGGTAAGTATTTGAAGTGGGTAGTCCATGTAAAGAGAAGCTTGATGGATTTGGTGTTGGTGGCTATTGGAGTGACCCGCATGCCATTACTACACATTGTAAAACCAGAGTTAAAGCCGCTACATTAGCTATGACATGGTGGGATATTTTGGTTAAAGCTATATCTTTCGGGGCCCAAGCACGCTCTCTTGCAATGAATACGGAGGGGGGGCGGGGGTTGGGCCTTATTTGGATCGTATCAGCAGCAAGCTTGAAAGGTCTCTGCATGTGAAATTTCCAATTGGGATCCTGCCTGCAGCAGAGATGATGCATAGATGGGACACGATGCTTCACCTACTTGTGTCCTATGCAGGAATGGCACAGAGGGTTTGAAGCTTTTGACTATGTTGTGTCCTGCGACATTGCCCCTGAGGAGGCGTTTTCTAAAACCACTCTTTCGGGGGCGTGGGGGTAGATGCACGGAAGGGGCGATGGCAATTTGCCTAAATGCAGCCGATATTTCGGCAGTGCGTGCCACAAGCCAATATCTGAATAGGGTCTGGAGAATACACATGAATAAACAACAAGATCTGTGATATTAATCAATGTTGACATTTGTGCCTTCATTTTTTCTTAATATGTTGTATTGTGTGTTTTATTTAATTTTATGTATTCTATGATAAGCGAAGGTAAGTGCGCTATTATGACTTGTTTGTCGAAATATAGCTTATGAACTGATAATAAAATGGAAAAGGTTTAATTTTCAATTAAAGCTGAGAGAGATAAACAGTAAAACCTTTTTTCTGTCCAGGGTGAAGTTACACTCCATGGCAGGGATCTCTGTTTGCAGGAGTTTATAAATAGCAGTGAGGGATATTTGGAAGAAGTACACATACAACCCACACTCATGGGCAGAAATCCAGACACAGTAAAAAAGAAATTCAAGGAGTGGGACAATATAGAAAATAGGGAGAGTTTAACCAAGCTGAGTCGTTATAAAGAATACGTAAACTGCCTCTCTGTTTTAAGATCACCAATAGTATACACCCAGAAATCCCCATAACCCTTCTCTTAAGTCGAGGCGCTTAAGATTCAGATTCAACACCTTACATACTCTAGAAGTGATAGGTCCCCGTTTAAAGATCCCTCATGAACTTGATACCTGTAGAATATGCAAAAAGAGTTGCACTGAAAGTTTGCAACATCTAATTCTCGATTGTCATTAGCACAGAGGCAGCTTTTTCACTTTGAGAGATTTATTTACTCTGGAAATAGAGTTATTTGTAATGCTTTTGACTGAGGCTAATGAATGGTAGGCAGCTTTTCCTGTCGATAGCTTTAGTTTCTTTTCTGTAGGAAACATGTCTACTCCTGCGGGAAGAGCAGTCAGTCAGGCCTCAATGAGCACTTGTTAATTTATATGCTAACCTGACTTGTTAGGGTTTTAGTTGAATGCAGAGTGGCCACTTTAGTTTTCCACTATACTTAGTGAACAATCCAATCCATTGGAGAAGTGGGATCAGGGCTGTCGAAAGCGATGGATTAGTGTAGATAGGAAGAGCTCTGTACGGGTGAGAGAGGATTCCACTATCTCGTTTCTCTCTGCCTATACTTCTTCTTCCTGCTCCCCCCCCCCACCCACTTCCTCTAGCGCAAAGCACTTTGGGTATTATGTCAGAAGAGCAATGCCCACTTGTTTCAAGGGCAAGGGTTGGGACCTGAAAGGAGGCTAGCTTTAGTCCAATCACCTGTGGACCTTTAGCTTTAAAGCAAAGGGTCTCACACCACTTCTTTGAATGACCTTTTGGACTTCAATCAATGAAGAAGATTTGGATAGACCCTGTTGGGAGAGCAGTGCTTTCCAAAGGCCCACAGTTGTGAGGTGAAGGCAGGTGTTTTCTGATGCAGAGGCAAGCGTTGTCCCCTAACAAACCCCAGGGACAACTGGGGATGAATCTGCTGCTGGAACAAGACCTGTTTCTCTGCCAGCCACAGTGGTACTCAGGTCCTCACTGTGTTGAAGGACCCTTCCAGTTGTATGGCAGCCTCCCCATGTTTGGGAGTCTGAGAACAAGGATCCATCTTGTCCCTGAGTCCCTGAAGAGCAACCTGAGGGGTGACCTGCTGCTGGGGCAAGACCTCCCACTCTGCCAGCCACAGCAAGCCCCAGGACGTTGAAAGACCCCTGCAGTTGTTTACCAGTCTCTGCCAAGTTTGGGAGCACAAGAAAAGGACTCATCCTGTCCCTGAGCCCCAGGGGTTCGAGTCATAGCACCCTGTAAGCCAAGACAGCCGGGATCCTAGTGTTTATGTTGATGAACTGCTTGAGCTGTTTTCAAGAACTGTTTGACACAGTCAAGCTACCAGGACCCTTGGCTGCTGCTTTTTGCACTCTCTCGATCTTTGAATTGTTCTCACAGAGCCAGGAAGTCTGATTCTGCGTTGCCGGACCACCAAAAACCTCAAACAGGTACTATTGACTGCTAACTGCTTCTCATGGTCATTTGTAGGTCCTAGAGACTGGTTAAGTCACTTTTATCCCCTTTGCACCCAAGAACATATCCTTTTAAAGAACACTGTGGTTATTATTTACCTTATACCCCGACTCATTACTCAGAGTGCCTCATCTTGCTATCTTTGCTTATTCTGTGTAATTTCCTCTGAGGTGGGTTTTATATAGTGTTTTTCTAGATAGTTAATATTGAACATGGTGTGATGAATTAAAGTATATATATATATATATATATATATAGTTTTATGAACCTTGATTTGACATTCTTTTATTTTGGACTGTTCGACTTCGCTGTTTGGGTTGCTACTAAACCACATTCACACCCCTCTTGAGAGTATAGCCTTCCCATGGCCTACTTTACCCCAAAAGGCAAAGGAGGTATATCTCATAACTGTGCCTGTTTTATATGTATGATTGTGTTGGCTCTTGGTTTGTAGAAATGTTAGGGCTGAGTAGGCGCTTTAGCCTCTGCTCATCCTTGTACTGATGCAGGACAGAAGTCAATTTGTCACACTGGTGGCTGTGGTTGGCATTTGGAACAATCCGTGCCTAAAGCCTAGTCAGCCAAAATAAGCGTGTACATTTAATTATATAATTACTGACAAGGCATTTTTTAATTGCACAAGGAACATGACATGAGCTCTGCAGCCTCTTTGTCAGCAGGCAAGCTGCAGAGTTGTGTCAAGAGAGGGGGCCTCTCTCTCATGGAAATATGGTTAAGAAACTGCTAAAAGGCCACCAAGCTTTTGAGGAGGCAAGGGGGCTGAAAGATTCCCCAGAGGCCAGTTGTAGGTCTGAGCTTCGAGCGCCAGATCCCATTTCTTGGGGGTGGGGGTGGGGGTGGGTGTGGATGTGAACAGGGAGGGCAACAGTGATAACGCCTCCCACAATTCCGCCCAGAGAGCAGGTATTGTATTCTCTCAGAGGTCCCAATGGTGCCAGGCCTCAGTCAGATCCCATGCTGCTGAAAGGTCTCAGGCTTCTGTTAGGTCCTAGGGAGCAACCCTGGAGGAGACTTAGAGGAAAGGAAGTTCCTTCTATAGGAAAGGAAGAGGGCCTTAGAGGAACAGAAACAGAGGGATGACAGACAAAAATAGATAGATTTTGAGCTGCTGCGCAAAATGGAAATTGAGAACCAAAGGGGGCAGGAAGTACCTCTTGTAGTGGAACCCACACCCAGAAGGACTTAATCCCTACTTAAGAGATAGGGAAGGGCATCATTGATTGGTTTGAGGGACTGGAGCTCACCATCCGCATGCACTATGTGCAAGAAGAGTTGTGGGGTGCAGCCCTTCTAATTACTGGGACTGTGTAATTAATTAATGGCTCTTGAAGAGAGGCCCATTTATAAGAAAATGAAGACTGCCATCCTCAGGAAGTTCTGCGAGACCCCGAGCAGTGCCATGGGGGATTTAGAGAGCTAACAAAGAAAAGAGGTCAAACCTTTAAGGAGTTTGCACATCAATCTCTAAAATATCTGGCCAGATGGGTTACAGGTAACAAAGTTGACACATTTAAGGGCATGTTTATCTTGATTGCATGTGAGAGTAGCCTTCATTTAGTGGACAGGAATATCACAGACCCTAGGGGGCTTGCAAAGGCTGCAGTGGCCTAGACAAATGTGATATGGAGATACACCAGCATTTAGTGGACAAGAATATCAAAGACCCTAGGGATTTTACAAAGGCTATTGACAAGTATGTGACTACTGGAGTCCAGAAAAAGTCTCAGGTTAATACATCCAAGTCAGATGACAAGGGGAATGATAACAAACAGAACGGGGCAAAGGCCAGAAGTTCTAACCTTCTTCAAAGAAAGACCACTGAAAACATGAAGGGAAATCCATGTCCTATGGCTGGCTAGCTCCCACAGAAAGGAAGAGTGAGGGCCCCTCTATCACTGAGACACCCACACCCTCAACATCAGGAGTTGGTTTTCTGTGTGGGTAGATGACACGTAGAAAGTGATATCCAGCTTGTAAGGGGAGACCTAAGCGGGCAATAGTAACTGCTGGGCTTCTGGAAGAGGGGGCCATAGTTAATGTGACCATCTTAGCAGATGAAGTTCCACTAGGTCAGGGATTGGCCAGAAATTCCCTCATTCTGAGTGGGAACAGTACTGGACCCTTTGAGGTGGCTCAGGTTCCCGCAAATACTCAGATATTTCTGGGCAGTTTGTCCATCAATGGGGACAAGCCTTCCACTTTCCATGATACTGCTGCGCGCATCACAGTTGTCAGGCGACAATTGATGAAGGAAGGGCAGTACATCTCAGGAACAAACCAACTGGTAAGAGGGTTTAATGGTCTGGCTTGATGTACCCCGGCAATGTTGGAGCTTAATTGTAGGGGTAACACCTCCCTGCATTGTGTTGCAGTCAAGGACTCCATTCCATAGGGTGTTTGTTTGAAAATGACCTCCTTGACCTAGACATAGTTGAGGCAGTCACTAGAGTGCTAGCGCTGAGAGCAGCACAGGAGGAAACACTTACCAGTAGTTGCCCTCCTTGGCCTGAAGCCCCCTGAGGCTCCCACTCTTGCGAGAGAGGACTCAGCAGCCACATAAGTGACCATGGATTTAGCATAGCATTCAGTGATCTCATGGTTGCCTACGGGCATAGAAGAGAAAAGGGAAGGGACGTTTCAGACCTGAAAGGCTTACCAGAACTGGAAGATTTGCCTGGAAAAAGGGACTGTCCTACTCTGATGAGTCTGTTGAGGCAGACAGAGGAGCAGGTGCAGGGCGAAGGTCCTGAGTCGCTCTTAAAATAGAAACAGGAGCAGAGCTAAAGCCTTGGGCTGTGCAAATACAAGGTGCCCAAGAATTCTAGGACAGGGCACAGACAAGACACAGAAAGGAGTTGGTTGTTCTCTGAGGCCCCAGGAGTTTCCCATTAGATTTAGTTCCTGACATACCTGCTGGCCACTTACTTGTAGATGGGACATTTGACAGCATGTCATATCATATCATATCACTCCAGCACACTATCTGCTGGCTACCTCGACCCTGCACAACCTACAGATGGCCGCTGCTTTGACCGAATCATCGCCCAGCTGCCTCCCACCCAGGAAGGGTGAAATGGAGAACGAAGCCCGGAGCTGGAAGGCGAAGCCAGTCGCATTTAAAGGTGTGCATTCAAGGCCCATACAGCCTGTGTGTGCCTCATCCATAGAAACCTGCTACATGGAGCAGAACACGCCAGCACAACATCCGCTGGATACCTTGACACTGCACTGCCTACAAGAGCAGCCGCTCCATGCCAAGATGCTGCTGCATTGCCCTCATCATCCCCCAGCAGTCTTCCACCCCAGAAGGCACCCGATCTGCACTTCGATTGACCGCAGTGCCCTGAAATAGAGAACGAAGCCCTGAGCCGGAAGGAAAAGCCTGCTGCATTTAAAGACCTTCATTCAAGGCCTATGCAGCTTGTATGTGCCTCATCCACAGAAGCCTGCTCCAAAGAGCAGAGCACTCCAGCACATCATCCGCTGGCTTCCATGGCCCTGCAGAACATACAGGAGCAACAGCTCCATGCCAAGATGGCCACAGCATTGTCTGCATAATCGCCTAGCAGCCTTCCACCCCAGAAAGCACCCGCTCCTCATTGTGATTGGCCACAGTGCCCTGAAATGGAAAACGAAGCCACACTCCGGAAGGCGAAGCCAGCCGGACTTAAAGGCCTTCATTCAAGGCCCCCTACTGGGGGTGGTACCTGGGGATAGTCAGGGGAATCAGAGGAAAAAGATGGTTGCTTTCTTGCTGCTGCTGGCAAACGTAGGCTGGCAATTGCATGAAAAGGTCCAAAGGGCCCACTGCTGGCACAGTGGCTGGCCGACGTGCAGCGATCAGTAGCCACAGTTCATCAGATAGTGCAGAGCTGGGGAAGAAAGAGGGGAAAGAGGGCAAAGGACTTGCATAGAGCATACTCCTAGATGGCTTGCAAACCTCCCCAGACGATCTACCTCCCTTAAATAAAGGACGCATTAGTGTACCAATGAGGGGAAGAGACATAATGAACACGACCACTGGTCATTTAAGTGGCACGACCTGATAGACAATGGGTAGGCATGGACTGGGGGAGGGGACCTTCTGGACACTTGTCAAGGATTGGGCTGGTCTGGGGCAGGAAGTAGTTTGGGAGACGCTAGGAGGAGGAGGGGCTGTTTATGTTGTTTGGTTGTTAAAAGCTCAATAAAGAGATTTTTAAAAAAAGAAAATTTCCTAAAAAAATTAAGGTTTTTATGACTCAAATGAAAAGTTTATTAGCCAAACACTGCTGACTCGCATAGACTTCTATAGAACTAAAGTCTACCCAGTATAGCATATGGCATGGAACTAGTGGAAATAAATAACAGGAATTGACTCAATGGTTTGGAAGAAAAACAATGGTGATCAGTGCTGGGTTTCCCTCCCTCGATTCAGATAGCGATGATGCACTTAGAGCTTGGGTTAAGATCCTGATGATACATAATAAAATGGAAAATGTTCCATTTTTATCAACGCTGAGAGAGATGAAAGGTAAAACCTTTTTTCTGCCTTGGGTGAAGTTACACTCCATGGCAGGGATCGCTGTCTGCAGGAGTTAATAAATAGAGGGACATTTGGAAAAAGTAAATATGGAACGTACTTGTAGCGACTATTTTATACCTATTAATACCCACTGGCAGATAAAGAAAGGCGTTGAGTCCCCTACATAACGGTTCTGCCAGAAAGCACACCACAAAATGTGTGAAACACATTGAGGAAGCCAATGCAATGATTGAGGAGATAGCCAGGTTCTTAAAATATGTCGACCCAACCAGGGGAGGGCCTGTAGGTGGCTGGGAGGGCCCCTGGGCTAAAAAGATGACCTCTAATTGTAGTGTGTTGGCTGGTGATGACACCATTGAGGTAGTTGGTAAGGAGGGGGCCCCAGGATTAATAGAGTAGTTCCTAATCGTAAACTCAGAATTGCTGAGATGCAAGTACTGGCTAAGGAAAGCCTGGGCTCCTGTAAGGTAAGTATGGCAACACTTTTGGATGTGGGTAAAATACTCCCAGGTTACCATATTCCCAATCAACAACCGGGTAATCAAGGGATGCCATATATAATGTACCAGTGGAGGTTAACCTACATTCTTTAGGAGTAAAACCCAAGGAGGGTGATAGTAGTGGATTGGGAGGGTGAGGAGTAATACCACTTTTGATAGTGACTGAACACATTATTACCTATGCTCCTGGCATTACTATCAGTAATAAATATAAGATACTCAGTACCCTGTCTACTACTGATGTCACCCCTCCACGCCTTACGGCATTGGAGTCTCCACAGGAAAGGCTGAGTGGTGTGATGGCTGCAGTTGTGCTATGGAAATTATAGCCTTAGTGCGGAAGGAGAATGACGATCTAAGAAATTATTTGAGTAGGTTAGCTAAGATTGTTGAGGGTCTGGTGCTGCAGGTCCCAGCCCCCATGTTGGCAGCGGGTGGTGCAGCGACACCGGCCCCAGGCCCCCCAGGCGGTAGAAATGTTTTTCCTATGAGGCCAGGTGGCACCCAAGGGATTAGTCGCCCAGAGAATGTGTGGCTAAAAAATGGTCCCCTGTTAGACTCCAATAGGGGGGCTGGAAGCAGCCCTCTGGTTGCAACGCCAGCAAGAAAAATCTTGCCCCCGGGGACTAAATATGACAGTACACATAGGATAGATATTTTCTATCTAATGAATGTGTCCAAGTCCCATGATAGTAAATTTGAGTGGGAGGAGGGTCTCATTAACAAAGTTAGACATTGGTTGAGAGCCAAGAGAGAGTGTCTTTCTGTGATTCGCAGCAACATTGTTTCCTGCGAGAGGCTAATTGGCCCCCATGGGAGTGATTCAATAAAAGTGCAGCTTAAAGATCCCCTCTTGGTTCAGGGGGTACTGGAAATGGAGCAAACGTTGCTGCCTCCAAGTAAATTAGAAATTGGTATAAAGATGCTCCCGCCTGCCTGGGGGGTTCCTAAGGCTGGGGGAAACAGGGGGGGCAGGGCGATCGGGGTCCCGGGGGTACATTGTTTGATGGGGCAAAGAGGATAATTTGGGTCAGCAAGCTCACAATCAAGTAAGAACTTGCAGCATATCCTTGGGTGGTAAGCAGCGTGTGAGGGGGGTCCATGAATGCACATGATTACCCAACGGAGATTAAAAAGAGTTTGATCCAGCTTAGTGGGAGTCAAGGTATGGCCCCCAGGAGGAGATGGATCAGCAGCAGAGCCGGGGGGCGGACATGCTATATTACCACCACGGTGTAAATCTAACCCAGCTAGGGCCCAGGGTGTGGGTCTTGTCATGGAACATTACTGGGGTCAGTAAACATATGCTTGATAACGACAGGCTTTCTTTCGTCCAAGAATTTGGGGTGATTGGCTTACAAGAAACATGGGCTCTGGTGCCACCTAATATTCGAGGTTATGCCACCTTTGCCATTCCGACACGCAAGGAGGGTGAGAAGGGCCGTCCAAGTGGGGGCCTGTTGATATGGGTAAATATTGCCCTGACTAAATCCGTTGAGCAGATAGATACTAGTTCACCAGATCTTCTGGAGTTACATATCAGGTTTAGGGATAATTCTGAGATCCTGTTGCTGAATGTGTACAACACGATCATTCCAGGAAAAGGTGCAGAGCTCATAAGGACGATAGCTGAAACCACCCTAGCATGGAGACTGTCAGTGCGGGGGCTTGTGAAGACCCTAGTGGCAGGGGACCTCAATCTCCAGTATGTTCCCCTGCGTAGCATGGTCGATACCCTGGAGGAGGATAGTTGTTGGGGGCTGGAGACCCGTAACGCAAGCTTTCCAACTAGGCAACATAGGCTTGCAGAAGAGATTGCTATTGCCTTCATGTCGGCTAAACTATGGGCTTGTAATGCCCGATTCTTGGGGGATGTCCCAGCTGTCTCATCATTCGATAACAACTTGACCAATAGTAACATTGACTACATCTTGGTGAACATTGAGGCCTGGGGCTACATAAATTGCTTTTGCATTCATAATAGGGTCGAGAGCAACCGTCATCCCTTGCTTTTGGAGGTGAGTGAGGCTGTCTGGGCAAACGTAGACGAGAGAGAGGCCAGAGGCGTGGGCACGGCCGTCACAGGTGAGAACCTAGACCATGTCAGGCGTAATATCAGGTGGTGTAAGCTTGACCTCGAAGTAACTTTGCCGTTGGTCTATCAAGATATTGTTCTGTTTTTGGATGAACTTGCCTCAGCTCACCCCCCTAGATGGGGTTGCCATAGTGACAACACACGAGAACTTGATTGCGAAGGTGGGGTTGCCCCTTTCTAAAACTTTTAAAGTAGCACACAAATCCGCAAGGGTTTTAAACCCCTGGTATGACAACGATTGCAGGCTGGCTAAGGGCGGATTGATAAATGATGCAAGACAACGAGCATATGGCGACAGGTTAAGGTTGGCCAGAGCAGATTACCACAGGGTTTTGACAAGGGAAAAAGAGGGATTGGCACGAGAACATCTGGAGAGAGCTGCTGTCGGCCATAGATGAAGGGGACTCAAAGGGGTTTTGGAGCTTAATGGGAGCAGGGAAGGGCAAAGGACCTAACATGCTGCAAGCCTGCATCACAGAGCAAGCTTGGGTTGAACACTACAGCAGTCTCTATGGGGCGAAGGGGGACGCTTTTGGTATGACTAGCCCTGGTGAGGTGCGCACCATGGGCAGCGCTGTCACGAATTTCCCTCTACTTACGTTAACATGTGAGGCGGTGGGGAAAGCATTTTTGTGCCAGAAGCAGGGTAAAGCACCTGGGCCAAATAGGGTACCCAGAGACTTCTATAGCAATGAGATTGCAGTTTGGGTCCCATACCTAACCAGGTTGTTTAATGTAATCCTGAGCATTAATGTGGTACCAGAGTCCTGGAGAAGAGCAGAGGGTGGTCCCAATTTATAAAAAACACTCTCGAGATGACCCCTTGAATTATAGGCCCATTTCATTGCTGGACGCAGGGGGAAAAATGTTTGCCAGGGCATTGCTAGCACACTTAGGTTCCTGTGCTAGTAATGGGACAATAATTAATCATCACCAGACAGGGTTCTCGGAAGGACTGAGCACAGTCGACCAGTCTTCGACTAAGGTTGATGTGCGACTTGTATGTAGTCTTGAGAAAAGTTAGTGTGTATGCAGCCTTTGTGGATCTGCGCACTGCATTTGACAATGTGCCTAGGAAGCGTTTCTGGGAGGTATTGAGGGAGCAAGGTATCCTGGGTCCCTTTCTGACTGCAATACAGAGCCTATATTCGGGTAATACTGCAGTGGTTAGATGGGGCACTGATGGCTCTGATAGTATCGGAATAATTAAGGGTGTCCACAGGAATGTTTTTTGGCTCCCAAGCTCTTCTGTTTGTTTATTAATGGTGTGATAGATGAACTATTGGCAGTTCAGACGGATGCACTGACATTAGCAGAGGACAAGATAATGGCCCTGCTGTTTGCTGATGACGCGGTTTTGTTATCTTTGCCACGCACGGGTGTCCGCAAACAGCTGGACATATTCACTGCATTTTGTGAAAGGAATGGCTTGGCACTGAATGTCATGAAGACAAAAGCATGATTTTCAACACTACTGACAAGAGGAAGCAAAATGGACTGAATTTGGGTCTGGTCGAAGGGGTGATCGAACAGGTCACCACATATGACTATCTACGAATAAGAGTAAATGCAACCTGGGGCTGGGCAATGCGCCTCGAGAAGGCCAGGTTAACCTTGGCGTGGTACAGTGGGGCTAGAGTTAGGTTCACTGCAGAGCATGGAAATGGGGAAGTGCATGTTTCGCTTAAAGCATATATGTCTTAGGCACGGCAAGCTGCGATGTACAGAGTAGAGTTGCGGGGGCAGATGAATATACACACCCTGGCAGTCGCTGAAAACAAGTATTTGAAGAAGTTACTGGGATTGCCTATCCGCTCTCCGAACCTGCCAGTGCATCTCGAGGCGGGCATGCAGGGAATAGAGTCTGTTTGTCAATTGCGCCCAGTTCTCTACAGGGTCCAGCTGTGGTCCAACAAAAATTCACTTAAATACAGAGAAGCACTGCAGGATGTGTTATCCCAGCAAGGGGGTAAGTATTTGAAGTGGGTAGTCCATGTAAAGAGAAGCTTGATGGATTTGGTGTTGGTGGCTATTGGAGTGACCCGCATGCCATTACTACACATTGTAAAACCAGAGTTAAAGCCGCTACATTAGCTATGACATGGTGGGATATTTTGGTTAAAGCTATATCTTTCGGGGCCCAAGCACGCTCTCTTGCAATGAATACGGAGGGGGGGCGGGGGTTGGGCCTTATTTGGATCGTATCAGCAGCAAGCTTGAAAGGTCTCTGCATGTGAAATTTCCAATTGGGATCCTGCCTGCAGCAGAGATGATGCATAGATGGGACACGATGCTTCACCTACTTGTGTCCTATGCAGGAATGGCACAGAGGGTTTGAAGCTTTTGACTATGTTGTGTCCTGCGACATTGCCCCTGAGGAGGCGTTTTCTAAAACCACTCTTTCGGGGGCGTGGGGGTAGATGCACGGAAGGGGCGATGGCAATTTGCCTAAATGCAGCCGATATTTCGGCAGTGCGTGCCACAAGCCAATATCTGAATAGGGTCTGGAGAATACACATGAATAAACAACAAGATCTGTGATATTAATCAATGTTGACATTTGTGCCTTCATTTTTTCTTAATATGTTGTATTGTGTGTTTTATTTAATTTTATGTATTCTATGATAAGCGAAGGTAAGTGCGCTATTATGACTTGTTTGTCGAAATATAGCTTATGAACTGATAATAAAATGGAAAAGGTTTAATTTTCAATTAAAGCTGAGAGAGATAAACAGTAAAACCTTTTTTCTGTCCAGGGTGAAGTTACACTCCATGGCAGGGATCTCTGTTTGCAGGAGTTTATAAATAGCAGTGAGGGATATTTGGAAGAAGTACACATACAACCCACACTCATGGGCAGAAATCCAGACACAGTAAAAAAGAAATTCAAGGAGTGGGACAATATAGAAAATAGGGAGAGTTTAACCAAGCTGAGTCGTTATAAAGAATACGTAAACTGCCTCTCTGTTTTAAGATCACCAATAGTATACACCCAGAAATCCCCATAACCCTTCTCTTAAGTCGAGGCGCTTAAGATTCAGATTCAACACCTTACATACTCTAGAAGTGATAGGTCCCCGTTTAAAGATCCCTCATGAACTTGATACCTGTAGAATATGCAAAAAGAGTTGCACTGAAAGTTTGCAACATCTAATTCTCGATTGTCATTAGCACAGAGGCAGCTTTTTCACTTTGAGAGATTTATTTACTCTGGAAATAGAGTTATTTGTAATGCTTTTGACTGAGGCTAATGAATGGTAGGCAGCTTTTCCTGTCGATAGCTTTAGTTTCTTTTCTGTAGGAAACATGTCTACTCCTGCGGGAAGAGCAGTCAGTCAGGCCTCAATGAGCACTTGTTAATTTATATGCTAACCTGACTTGTTAGGGTTTTAGTTGAATGCAGAGTGGCCACTTTAGTTTTCCACTATACTTAGTGAACAATCCAATCCATTGGAGAAGTGGGATCAGGGCTGTCGAAAGCGATGGATTAGTGTAGATAGGAAGAGCTCTGTACGGGTGAGAGAGGATTCCACTATCTCGTTTCTCTCTGCCTATACTTCTTCTTCCTGCTCCCCCCCCCACCCACTTCCTCTAGCGCAAAGCACTTTGGGTATTATGTCAGAAGAGCAATGCCCACTTGTTTCAAGGGCAAGGGTTGGGACCTGAAAGGAGGCTAGCTTTAGTCCAATCACCTGTGGACCTTTAGCTTTAAAGCAAAGGGTCTCACACCACTTCTTTGAATGACCTTTTGGACTTCAATCAATGAAGAAGATTTGGATAGACCCTGTTGGGAGAGCAGTGCTTTCCAAAGGCCCACAGTTGTGAGGTGAAGGCAGGTGTTTTCTGATGCAGAGGCAAGCGTTGTCCCCTAACAAACCCCAGGGACAACTGGGGATGAATCTGCTGCTGGAACAAGACCTGTTTCTCTGCCAGCCACAGTGGTACTCAGGTCCTCACTGTGTTGAAGGACCCTTCCAGTTGTATGGCAGCCTCCCCATGTTTGGGAGTCTGAGAACAAGGATCCATCTTGTCCCTGAGTCCCTGAAGAGCAACCTGAGGGGTGACCTGCTGCTGGGGCAAGACCTCCCACTCTGCCAGCCACAGCAAGCCCCAGGACGTTGAAAGACCCCTGCAGTTGTTTACCAGTCTCTGCCAAGTTTGGGAGCACAAGAAAAGGACTCATCCTGTCCCTGAGCCCCAGGGGTTCGAGTCATAGCACCCTGTAAGCCAAGACAGCCGGGATCCTAGTGTTTATGTTGATGAACTGCTTGAGCTGTTTTCAAGAACTGTTTGACACAGTCAAGCTACCAGGACCCTTGGCTGCTGCTTTTTGCACTCTCTCGATCTTTGAATTGTTCTCACAGAGCCAGGAAGTCTGATTCTGCGTTGCCGGACCACCAAAAACCTCAAACAGGTACTATTGACTGCTAACTGCTTCTCATGGTCATTTGTAGGTCCTAGAGACTGGTTAAGTCACTTTTATCCCCTTTGCACCCAAGAACATATCCTTTTAAAGAACACTGTGGTTATTATTTACCTTATACCCCGACTCATTACTCAGAGTGCCTCATCTTGCTATCTTTGCTTATTCTGTGTAATTTCCTCTGAGGTGGGTTTTATATAGTGTTTTTCTAGATAGTTAATATTGAACATGGTGTGATGAATTAAAGTATATATATATATATATATATATAGTTTTATGAACCTTGATTTGACATTCTTTTATTTTGGACTGTTCGACTTCGCTGTTTGGGTTGCTACTAAACCACATTCACACCCCTCTTGAGAGTATAGCCTTCCCATGGCCTACTTTACCCCAAAAGGCAAAGGAGGTATATCTCATAACTGTGCCTGTTTTATATGTATGATTGTGTTGGCTCTTGGTTTGTAGAAATGTTAGGGCTGAGTAGGCGCTTTAGCCTCTGCTCATCCTTGTACTGATGCAGGACAGAAGTCAATTTGTCACACTGGTGGCTGTGGTTGGCATTTGGAACAATCCGTGCCTAAAGCCTAGTCAGCCAAAATAAGCGTGTACATTTAATTATATAATTACTGACAAGGCATTTTTTAATTGCACAAGGAACATGACATGAGCTCTGCAGCCTCTTTGTCAGCAGGCAAGCTGCAGAGTTGTGTCAAGAGAGGGGGCCTCTCTCTCATGGAAATATGGTTAAGAAACTGCTAAAAGGCCACCAAGCTTTTGAGGAGGCAAGGGGGCTGAAAGATTCCCCAGAGGCCAGTTGTAGGTCTGAGCTTCGAGCGCCAGATCCCATTTCTTGGGGGTGGGGGTGGGGGTGGGTGTGGATGTGAACAGGGAGGGCAACAGTGATAACGCCTCCCACAATTCCGCCCAGAGAGCAGGTATTGTATTCTCTCAGAGGTCCCAATGGTGCCAGGCCTCAGTCAGATCCCATGCTGCTGAAAGGTCTCAGGCTTCTGTTAGGTCCTAGGGAGCAACCCTGGAGGAGACTTAGAGGAAAGGAAGTTCCTTCTATAGGAAAGGAAGAGGGCCTTAGAGGAACAGAAACAGAGGGATGACAGACAAAAATAGATAGATTTTGAGCTGCTGCGCAAAATGGAAATTGAGAACCAAAGGGGGCAGGAAGTACCTCTTGTAGTGGAACCCACACCCAGAAGGACTTAATCCCTACTTAAGAGATAGGGAAGGGCATCATTGATTGGTTTGAGGGACTGGAGCTCACCATCCGCATGCACTATGTGCAAGAAGAGTTGTGGGGTGCAGCCCTTCTAATTACTGGGACTGTGTAATTAATTAATGGCTCTTGAAGAGAGGCCCATTTATAAGAAAATGAAGACTGCCATCCTCAGGAAGTTCTGCGAGACCCCGAGCAGTGCCATGGGGGATTTAGAGAGCTAACAAAGAAAAGAGGTCAAACCTTTAAGGAGTTTGCACATCAATCTCTAAAATATCTGGCCAGATGGGTTACAGGTAACAAAGTTGACACATTTAAGGGCATGTTTATCTTGATTGCATGTGAGAGTAGCCTTCATTTAGTGGACAGGAATATCACAGACCCTAGGGGGCTTGCAAAGGCTGCAGTGGCCTAGACAAATGTGATATGGAGATACACCAGCATTTAGTGGACAAGAATATCAAAGACCCTAGGGATTTTACAAAGGCTATTGACAAGTATGTGACTACTGGAGTCCAGAAAAAGTCTCAGGTTAATACATCCAAGTCAGATGACAAGGGGAATGATAACAAACAGAACGGGGCAAAGGCCAGAAGTTCTAACCTTCTTCAAAGAAAGACCACTGAAAACATGAAGGGAAATCCATGTCCTATGGCTGGCTAGCTCCCACAGAAAGGAAGAGTGAGGGCCCCTCTATCACTGAGACACCCACACCCTCAACATCAGGAGTTGGTTTTCTGTGTGGGTAGATGACACGTAGAAAGTGATATCCAGCTTGTAAGGGGAGACCTAAGCGGGCAATAGTAACTGCTGGGCTTCTGGAAGAGGGGGCCATAGTTAATGTGACCATCTTAGCAGATGAAGTTCCACTAGGTCAGGGATTGGCCAGAAATTCCCTCATTCTGAGTGGGAACAGTACTGGACCCTTTGAGGTGGCTCAGGTTCCCGCAAATACTCAGATATTTCTGGGCAGTTTGTCCATCAATGGGGACAAGCCTTCCACTTTCCATGATACTGCTGCGCGCATCACAGTTGTCAGGCGACAATTGATGAAGGAAGGGCAGTACATCTCAGGAACAAACCAACTGGTAAGAGGGTTTAATGGTCTGGCTTGATGTACCCCGGCAATGTTGGAGCTTAATTGTAGGGGTAACACCTCCCTGCATTGTGTTGCAGTCAAGGACTCCATTCCATAGGGTGTTTGTTTGAAAATGACCTCCTTGACCTAGACATAGTTGAGGCAGTCACTAGAGTGCTAGCGCTGAGAGCAGCACAGGAGGAAACACTTACCAGTAGTTGCCCTCCTTGGCCTGAAGCCCCCTGAGGCTCCCACTCTTGCGAGAGAGGACTCAGCAGCCACATAAGTGACCATGGATTTAGCATAGCATTCAGTGATCTCATGGTTGCCTACGGGCATAGAAGAGAAAAGGGAAGGGACGTTTCAGACCTGAAAGGCTTACCAGAACTGGAAGATTTGCCTGGAAAAAGGGACTGTCCTACTCTGATGAGTCTGTTGAGGCAGACAGAGGAGCAGGTGCAGGGCGAAGGTCCTGAGTCGCTCTTAAAATAGAAACAGGAGCAGAGCTAAAGCCTTGGGCTGTGCAAATACAAGGTGCCCAAGAATTCTAGGACAGGGCACAGACAGGACACAGAAAGGAGTTGGTTGTTCTCTGAGGCCCCAGGAGTTTCCCATTAGATTTAGTTCCTGACATACCTGCTGGCCACTTACTTGTAGATGGGACATTTGACAGCATGTCATATCATATCATATCACTCCAGCACACTATCTGCTGGCTACCTCGACCCTGCACAACCTACAGATGGCCGCTGCTTTGACCGAATCATCGCCCAGCTGCCTCCCACCCAGGAAGGGTGAAATGGAGAACGAAGCCCGGAGCTGGAAGGCGAAGCCAGTCGCATTTAAAGGTGTGCATTCAAGGCCCATACAGCCTGTGTGTGCCTCATCCATAGAAACCTGCTACATGGAGCAGAACACGCCAGCACAACATCCGCTGGATACCTTGACACTGCACTGCCTACAAGAGCAGCAGCTCCATGCCAAGATGCTGCTGCATTGCCCTCATCATCCCCCAGCAGTCTTCCACCCCAGAAGGCACCCGATCTGCACTTCGATTGACCGCAGTGCCCTGAAATAGAGAACGAAGCCCTGAGCCGGAAGGAAAAGCCTGCTGCATTTAAAGACCTTCATTCAAGGCCTATGCAGCTTGTATGTGCCTCATCCACAGAAGCCTGCTCCAAAGAGCAGAGCACTCCAGCACATCATCCGCTGGCTTCCATGGCCCTGCAGAACATACAGGAGCAACAGCTCCATGCCAAGATGGCCACAGCATTGTCTGCATAATCGCCTAGCAGCCTTCCACCCCAGAAAGCACCCGCTCCTCATTGTGATTGGCCACAGTGCCCTGAAATGGAAAACGAAGCCACACTCCGGAAGGCGAAGCCAGCCGGACTTAAAGGCCTTCATTCAAGGCCCCCTACTGGGGGTGGTACCTGGGGATAGTCAGGGGAATCAGAGGAAAAAGATGGTTGCTTTCTTGCTGCTGCTGGCAAACGTAGGCTGGCAATTGCATGAAAAGGTCCAAAGGGCCCACTGCTGGCACAGTGGCTGGCCGACGTGCAGCGATCAGTAGCCACAGTTCATCAGATAGTGCAGAGCTGGGGAAGAAAAAGGGGAAAGAGGGCAAAGGACTTGCATAGAGCATACTCCTAGATGGCTTGCAAACCTCCCCAGACGATCTACCTCCCTTAAATAAAGGACGCATTAGTGTACCAATGAGGGGAAGAGACATAATGAACACGACCACTGGTCATTTAAGTGGCACGACCTGATAGACAATGGGTAGGCATGGACTGGGGGAGGGGACCTTCTGGACACTTGTCAAGGATTGGGCTGGTCCGGGGCAGGAAGTAGTTTGGGAGACGCTAGGAGGAGGAGGGGCTGTTTATGTTGTTTGGTTGTTAAAAGCTCAATAAAGAGATTTTTAAAAAAAGAAAATTTCCTAAAAAAATTAAGGTTTTTATGACTCAAATGAAAAGTTTATTAGCCAAACACTGCTGACTCGCATAGACTTCTATAGAACTAAAGTCTACCCAGTATAGCATATGGCATGGAACTAGTGGAAATAAATAACAGGAATTGACTCAATGGTTTGGAAGAAAAACAATGGTGATCAGTGCTGGGTTTCCCTCCCTCGATTCAGATAGCGATGATGCACTTAGAGCTTGGGTTAAGATCCTGATGATACATAATAAAATGGAAAATGTTCCATTTTTATCAACGCTGAGAGAGATGAAAGGTAAAACCTTTTTTCTGCCTTGGGTGAAGTTACACTCCATGGCAGGGATCGCTGTCTGCAGGAGTTAATAAATAGAGGGACATTTGGAAAAAGTAAATATGGAACGTACTTGTAGCGACTATTTTATACCTATTAATACCCACTGGCAGATAAAGAAAGGCGTTGAGTCCCCTACATAACGGTTCTGCCAGAAAGCACACCACAAAATGTGTGAAACACATTGAGGAAGCCAATGCAATGATTGAGGAGATAGCCAGGTTCTTAAAATATGTCGACCCAACCAGGGGAGGGCCTGTAGGTGGCTGGGAGGGCCCCTGGGCTAAAAAGATGACCTCTAATTGTAGTGTGTTGGCTGGTGATGACACCATTGAGGTAGTTGGTAAGGAGGGGGCCCCAGGATTAATAGAGTAGTTCCTAATCGTAAACTCAGAATTGCTGAGATGCAAGTACTGGCTAAGGAAAGCCTGGGCTCCTGTAAGGTAAGTATGGCAACACTTTTGGATGTGGGTAAAATACTCCCAGGTTACCAAATTCCCAATCAACAAGCGGGTAATCAAGGGATGCCATATATAATGTACCAGTGGAGGTTAACCTACATTCTTTAGGAGTAAAACCCAAGGAGGGTGATAGTAGTGGATTGGGAGGGTGAGGAGTAATACCACTTTTGATAGTGACTGAACACATTATTACCTATGCTCCTGGCATTACTATCAGTAATAAATATAAGATACTCAGTACCCTGTCTACTACTGATGTCACCCCTCCACGCCTTACGGCATTGGAGTCTCCACAGGAAAGGCTGAGTGGTGTGATGGCTGCAGTTGTGCTATGGAAATTATAGCCTTAGTGCGGAAGGAGAATGACGATCTAAGAAATTATTTGAGTAGGTTAGCTAAGATTGTTGAGGGTCTGGTGCTGCAGGTCCCAGCCCCCATGTTGGCAGCGGGTGGTGCAGCGACACCGGCCCCAGGCCCCCCAGGCGGTAGAAATGTTTTTCCTATGAGGCCAGGTGGCACCCAAGGGATTAGTCGCCCAGAGAATGTGTGGCTAAAAAATGGTCCCCTGTTAGACTCCAATAGGGGGGCTGGAAGCAGCCCTCTGGTTGCAACGCCAGCAAGAAAAATCTTGCCCCCGGGGACTAAATATGACAGTACACATAGGATAGATATTTTCTATCTAATGAATGTGTCCAAGTCCCATGATAGTAAATTTGAGTGGGAGGAGGGTCTCATTAACAAAGTTAGACATTGGTTGAGAGCCAAGAGAGAGTGTCTTTCTGTGATTCGCAGCAACATTGTTTCCTGCGAGAGGCTAATTGGCCCCCATGGGAGTGATTCAATAAAAGTGCAGCTTAAAGATCCCCTCTTGGTTCAGGGGGTACTGGAAATGGAGCAAACGTTGCTGCCTCCAAGTAAATTAGAAATTGGTATAAAGATGCTCCCGCCTGCCTGGGGGGTTCCTAAGGCTGGGGGAAACAGGGGGGGCAGGGCGATCGGGGTCCCGGGGGTACATTGTTTGATGGGGCAAAGAGGATAATTTGGGTCAGCAAGCTCACAATCAAGTAAGAACTTGCAGCATATCCTTGGGTGGTAAGCAGCGTGTGAGGGGGGTCCATGAATGCACATGATTACCCAACGGAGATTAAAAAGAGTTTGATCCAGCTTAGTGGGAGTCAAGGTATGGCCCCCAGGAGGAGATGGATCAGCAGCAGAGCCGGGGGGCGGACATGCTATATTACCACCACGGTGTAAATCTAACCCAGCTAGGGCCCAGGGTGTGGGTCTTGTCATGGAACATTACTGGGGTCAGTAAACATATGCTTGATAACGACAGGCTTTCTTTCGTCCAAGAATTTGGGGTGATTGGCTTACAAGAAACATGGGCTCTGGTGCCACCTAATATTCGAGGTTATGCCACCTTTGCCATTCCGACACGCAAGGAGGGTGAGAAGGGCCGTCCAAGTGGGGGCCTGTTGATATGGGTAAATATTGCCCTGACTAAATCCGTTGAGCAGATAGATACTAGTTCACCAGATCTTCTGGAGTTACATATCAGGTTTAGGGATAATTCTGAGATCCTGTTGCTGAATGTGTACAACACGATCATTCCAGGAAAAGGTGCAGAGCTCATAAGGACGATAGCTGAAACCACCCTAGCATGGAGACTGTCAGTGCGGGGGCTTGTGAAGACCCTAGTGGCAGGGGACCTCAATCTCCAGTATGTTCCCCTGCGTAGCATGGTCGATACCCTGGAGGAGGATAGTTGTTGGGGGCTGGAGACCCGTAACGCAAGCTTTCCAACTAGGCAACATAGGCTTGCAGAAGAGATTGCTATTGCCTTCATGTCGGCTAAACTATGGGCTTGTAATGCCCGATTCTTGGGGGATGTCCCAGCTGTCTCATCATTCGATAACAACTTGACCAATAGTAACATTGACTACATCTTGGTGAACATTGAGGCCTGGGGCTACATAAATTGCTTTTGCATTCATAATAGGGTCGAGAGCAACCGTCATTCCTTGCTTTTGGAGGTGAGTGAGGCTGTCTGGGCAAAAGTAGACGAGAGAGAGGCCAGAGGCGTGGGCACGGCCGTCACAGGTGAGAACCTAGACCATGTCAGGCGTAATATCAGGTGGTGTAAGCTTGACCTCGAAGTAACTTTGCCGTTGGTCTATCAAGATATTGTTCTGTTTTTGGATGAACTTGCCTCAGCTCACCCCCCTAGATGGGGTTGCCATAGTGACAACACACGAGAACTTGATTGCGAAGGTGGGGTTGCCCCTTTCTAAAACTTTTAAAGTAGCACACAAATCCGCAAGGGTTTTAAACCCCTGGTATGACAACGATTGCAGGCTGGCTAAGGGCGGATTGATAAATGATGCAAGACAACGAGCATATGGCGACAGGTTAAGGTTGGCCAGAGCAGATTACCACAGGGTTTTGACAAGGGAAAAAGAGGGATTGGCACGAGAACATCTGGAGAGAGCTGCTGTCGGCCATAGATGAAGGGGACTCAAAGGGGTTTTGGAGCTTAATGGGAGCAGGGAAGGGCAAAGGACCTAACATGCTGCAAGCCTGCATCACAGAGCAAGCTTGGGTTGAACACTACAGCAGTCTCTATGGGGCGAAGGGGGACGCTTTTGGTATGACTAGCCCTGGTGAGGTGCGCACCATGGGCAGCGCTGTCACGAATTTCCCTCTACTTACGTTAACATGTGAGGCGGTGGGGAAAGCATTTTTGTGCCAGAAGCAGGGTAAAGCACCTGGGCCAAATAGGGTACCCAGAGACTTCTATAGCAATGAGATTGCAGTTTGGGTCCCATACCTAACCAGGTTGTTTAATGTAATCCTGAGCATTAATGTGGTACCAGAGTCCTGGAGAAGAGCAGAGGGTGGTCCCAATTTATAAAAAACACTCTCGAGATGACCCCTTGAATTATAGGCCCATTTCATTGCTGGACGCAGGGGGAAAAATGTTTGCCAGGGCATTGCTAGCACACTTAGGTTCCTGTGCTAGTAATGGGACAATAATTAATCATCACCAGACAGGGTTCTCGGAAGGACTGAGCACAGTCGACCAGTCTTCGACTAAGGTTGATGTGCGACTTGTATGTAGTCTTGAGAAAAGTTAGTGTGTATGCAGCCTTTGTGGATCTGCGCACTGCATTTGACAATGTGCCTAGGAAGCGTTTCTGGGAGGTATTGAGGGAGCAAGGTATCCTGGGTCCCTTTCTGACTGCAATACAGAGCCTATATTCGGGTAATACTGCAGTGGTTAGATGGGGCACTGATGGCTCTGATAGTATCGGAATAATTAAGGGTGTCCACAGGAATGTTTTTTGGCTCCCAAGCTCTTCTGTTTGTTTATTAATGGTGTGATAGATGAACTATTGGCAGTTCAGACGGATGCACTGACATTAGCAGAGGACAAGATAATGGCCCTGCTGTTTGCTGATGACGCGGTTTTGTTATCTTTGCCACGCACGGGTGTCCGCAAACAGCTGGACATATTCACTGCATTTTGTGAAAGGAATGGCTTGGCACTGAATGTCATGAAGACAAAAGCATGATTTTCAACACTACTGACAAGAGGAAGCAAAATGGACTGAATTTGGGTCTGGTCGAAGGGGTGATCGAACAGGTCACCACATATGACTATCTACGAATAAGAGTAAATGCAACCTGGGGCTGGGCAATGCGCCTCGAGAAGGCCAGGTTAACCTTGGCGTGGTACAGTGGGGCTAGAGTTAGGTTCACTGCAGAGCATGGAAATGGGGAAGTGCATGTTTCGCTTAAAGCATATATGTCTTAGGCACGGCAAGCTGCGATGTACAGAGTAGAGTTGCGGGGGCAGATGAATATACACACCCTGGCAGTCGCTGAAAACAAGTATTTGAAGAAGTTACTGGGATTGCCTATCCGCTCTCCGAACCTGCCAGTGCATCTCGAGGCGGGCATGCAGGGAATAGAGTCTGTTTGTCAATTGCGCCCAGTTCTCTACAGGGTCCAGCTGTGGTCCAACAAAAATTCACTTAAATACAGAGAAGCACTGCAGGATGTGTTATCCCAGCAAGGGGGTAAGTATTTGAAGTGGGTAGTCCATGTAAAGAGAAGCTTGATGGATTTGGTGTTGGTGGCTATTGGAGTGACCCGCATGCCATTACTACACATTGTAAAACCAGAGTTAAAGCCGCTACATTAGCTATGACATGGTGGGATATTTTGGTTAAAGCTATATCTTTCGGGGCCCAAGCACGCTCTCTTGCAATGAATACGGAGGGGGGGCGGGGGTTGGGCCTTATTTGGATCGTATCAGCAGCAAGCTTGAAAGGTCTCTGCATGTGAAATTTCCAATTGGGATCCTGCCTGCAGCAGAGATGATGCATAGATGGGACACGATGCTTCACCTACTTGTGTCCTATGCAGGAATGGCACAGAGGGTTTGAAGCTTTTGACTATGTTGTGTCCTGCGACATTGCCCCTGAGGAGGCGTTTTCTAAAACCACTCTTTCGGGGGCGTGGGGGTAGATGCACGGAAGGGGCGATGGCAATTTGCCTAAATGCAGCCGATATTTCGGCAGTGCGTGCCACAAGCCAATATCTGAATAGGGTCTGGAGAATACACATGAATAAACAACAAGATCTGTGATATTAATCAATGTTGACATTTGTGCCTTCATTTTTTCTTAATATGTTGTATTGTGTGTTTTATTTAATTTTATGTATTCTATGATAAGCGAAGGTAAGTGCGCTATTATGACTTGTTTGTCGAAATATAGCTTATGAACTGATAATAAAATGGAAAAGGTTTAATTTTCAATTAAAGCTGAGAGAGATAAACAGTAAAACCTTTTTTCTGTCCAGGGTGAAGTTACACTCCGTGGCAGGGATCTCTGTTTGCAGGAGTTTATAAATAGCAGTGAGGGATATTTGGAAGAAGTACACATACAACCCACACTCATGGGCAGAAATCCAGACACAGTAAAAAAGAAATTCAAGGAGTGGGACAATATAGAAAATAGGGAGAGTTTAACCAAGCTGAGTCGTTATAAAGAATACGTAAACTGCCTCTCTGTTTTAAGATCACCAATAGTATACACCCAGAAATCCCCATAACCCTTCTCTTAAGTCGAGGCGCTTAAGATTCAGATTCAACACCTTACATACTCTAGAAGTGATAGGTCCCCGTTTAAAGATCCCTCATGAACTTGATACCTGTAGAATATGCAAAAAGAGTTGCACTGAAAGTTTGCAACATCTAATTCTCGATTGTCATTAGCACAGAGGCAGCTTTTTCACTTTGAGAGATTTATTTACTCTGGAAATAGAGTTATTTGTAATGCTTTTGACTGAGGCCAATGAATGGTAGGCAGCTTTTCCTATCGATAGCTTTAGTTTCTTTTCTGTAGGAAACATGTCTACTCCTGCGGGAAGAGCAGTCAGTCAGGCCTCAATGAGCACTTGTTAATTTATATGCTAACCTGACTTGTTAGGGTTTTAGTTGAATGCAGAGTGGCCACTTTAGTTTTCCACTATACTTAGTGAACAATCCAATCCATTGGAGAAGTGGGATCAGGGCTGTCGAAAGCGATGGATTAGTGTAGATAGGAAGAGCTCTGTACGGGTGAGAGAGGATTCCACTATCTCGTTTCTCTCTGCCTATACTTCTTCTTCCTGCTCCCCCCCCCACCCACTTCCTCTAGCGCAAAGCACTTTGGGTATTATGTCAGAAGAGCAATGCCCACTTGTTTCAAGGGCAAGGGTTGGGACCTGAAAGGAGGCTAGCTTTAGTCCAATCACCTGTGGACCTTTAGCTTTAAAGCAAAGGGTCTCACACCACTTCTTTGAATGACCTTTTGGACTTCAATCAATGAAGAAGATTTGGATAGACCCTGTTGGGAGAGCAGTGCTTTCCAAAGGCCCACAGTTGTGAGGTGAAGGCAGGTGTTTTCTGATGCAGAGGCAAGCGTTGTCCCCTAACAAACCCCAGGGACAACTGGGGATGAATCTGCTGCTGGAACAAGACCTGTTTCTCTGCCAGCCACAGTGGTACTCAGGTCCTCACTGTGTTGAAGGACCCTTCCAGTTGTATGGCAGCCTCCCCATGTTTGGGAGTCTGAGAACAAGGATCCATCTTGTCCCTGAGTCCCTGAAGAGCAACCTGAGGGGTGACCTGCTGCTGGGGCAAGACCTCCCACTCTGCCAGCCACAGCAAGCCCCAGGACGTTGAAAGACCCCTGCAGTTGTTTACCAGTCTCTGCCAAGTTTGGGAGCACAAGAAAAGGACTCATCCTGTCCCTGAGCCCCAGGGGTTCGAGTCATAGCACCCTGTAAGCCAAGACAGCCGGGATCCTAGTGTTTATGTTGATGAACTGCTTGAGCTGTTTTCAAGAACTGTTTGACACAGTCAAGCTACCAGGACCCTTGGCTGCTGCTTTTTGCACTCTCTCGATCTTTGAATTGTTCTCACAGAGCCAGGAAGTCTGATTCTGCGTTGCCGGACCACCAAAAACCTCAAACAGGTACTATTGACTGCTAACTGCTTCTCATGGTCATTTGTAGGTCCTAGAGACTGGTTAAGTCACTTTTATCCCCTTTGCACCCAAGAACATATCCTTTTAAAGAACACTGTGGTTATTATTTACCTTATACCCCGACTCATTACTCAGAGTGCCTCATCTTGCTATCTTTGCTTATTCTGTGTAATTTCCTCTGAGGTGGGTTTTATATAGTGTTTTTCTAGATAGTTAATATTGAACATGGTGTGATGAATTAAAGTATATATATATATATATATATAGTTTTATGAACCTTGATTTGACATTCTTTTATTTTGGACTGTTCGACTTCGCTGTTTGGGTTGCTACTAAACCACATTCACACCCCTCTTGAGAGTATAGCCTTCCCATGGCCTACTTTACCCCAAAAGGCAAAGGAGGTATATCTCATAACTGTGCCTGTTTTATATGTATGATTGTGTTGGCTCTTGGTTTGTAGAAATGTTAGGGCTGAGTAGGCGCTTTAGCCTCTGCTCATCCTTGTACTGATGCAGGACAGAAGTCAATTTGTCACACTGGTGGCTGTGGTTGGCATTTGGAACAATCCGTGCCTAAAGCCTAGTCAGCCAAAATAAGCGTGTACATTTAATTATATAATTACTGACAAGGCATTTTTTAATTGCACAAGGAACATGACATGAGCTCTGCAGCCTCTTTGTCAGCAGGCAAGCTGCAGAGTTGTGTCAAGAGAGGGGGCCTCTCTCTCATGGAAATATGGTTAAGAAACTGCTAAAAGGCCACCAAGCTTTTGAGGAGGCAAGGGGGCTGAAAGATTCCCCAGAGGCCAGTTGTAGGTCTGAGCTTCGAGCGCCAGATCCCATTTCTTGGGGGTGGGGGTGGGGGTGGGTGTGGATGTGAACAGGGAGGGCAACAGTGATAACGCCTCCCACAATTCCGCCCAGAGAGCAGGTATTGTATTCTCTCAGAGGTCCCAATGGTGCCAGGCCTCAGTCAGATCCCATGCTGCTGAAAGGTCTCAGGCTTCTGTTAGGTCCTAGGGAGCAACCCTGGAGGAGACTTAGAGGAAAGGAAGTTCCTTCTATAGGAAAGGAAGAGGGCCTTAGAGGAACAGAAACAGAGGGATGACAGACAAAAATAGATAGATTTTGAGCTGCTGCGCAAAATGGAAATTGAGAACCAAAGGGGGCAGGAAGTACCTCTTGTAGTGGAACCCACACCCAGAAGGACTTAATCCCTACTTAAGAGATAGGGAAGGGCATCATTGATTGGTTTGAGGGACTGGAGCTCACCATCCGCATGCACTATGTGCAAGAAGAGTTGTGGGGTGCAGCCCTTCTAATTACTGGGACTGTGTAATTAATTAATGGCTCTTGAAGAGAGGCCCATTTATAAGAAAATGAAGACTGCCATCCTCAGGAAGTTCTGCGAGACCCCGAGCAGTGCCATGGGGGATTTAGAGAGCTAACAAAGAAAAGAGGTCAAACCTTTAAGGAGTTTGCACATCAATCTCTAAAATATCTGGCCAGATGGGTTACAGGTAACAAAGTTGACACATTTAAGGGCATGTTTATCTTGATTGCATGTGAGAGTAGCCTTCATTTAGTGGACAGGAATATCACAGACCCTAGGGGGCTTGCAAAGGCTGCAGTGGCCTAGACAAATGTGATATGGAGATACACCAGCATTTAGTGGACAAGAATATCAAAGACCCTAGGGATTTTACAAAGGCTATTGACAAGTATGTGACTACTGGAGTCCAGAAAAAGTCTCAGGTTAATACATCCAAGTCAGATGACAAGGGGAATGATAACAAACAGAACGGGGCAAAGGCCAGAAGTTCTAACCTTCTTCAAAGAAAGACCACTGAAAACATGAAGGGAAATCCATGTCCTATGGCTGGCTAGCTCCCACAGAAAGGAAGAGTGAGGGCCCCTCTATCACTGAGACACCCACACCCTCAACATCAGGAGTTGGTTTTCTGTGTGGGTAGATGACACGTAGAAAGTGATATCCAGCTTGTAAGGGGAGACCTAAGCGGGCAATAGTAACTGCTGGGCTTCTGGAAGAGGGGGCCATAGTTAATGTGACCATCTTAGCAGATGAAGTTCCACTAGGTCAGGGATTGGCCAGAAATTCCCTCATTCTGAGTGGGAACAGTACTGGACCCTTTGAGGTGGCTCAGGTTCCCGCAAATACTCAGATATTTCTGGGCAGTTTGTCCATCAATGGGGACAAGCCTTCCACTTTCCATGATACTGCTGCGCGCATCACAGTTGTCAGGCGACAATTGATGAAGGAAGGGCAGTACATCTCAGGAACAAACCAACTGGTAAGAGGGTTTAATGGTCTGGCTTGATGTACCCCGGCAATGTTGGAGCTTAATTGTAGGGGTAACACCTCCCTGCATTGTGTTGCAGTCAAGGACTCCATTCCATAGGGTGTTTGTTTGAAAATGACCTCCTTGACCTAGACATAGTTGAGGCAGTCACTAGAGTGCTAGCGCTGAGAGCAGCACAGGAGGAAACACTTACCAGTAGTTGCCCTCCTTGGCCTGAAGCCCCCTGAGGCTCCCACTCTTGCGAGAGAGGACTCAGCAGCCACATAAGTGACCATGGATTTAGCATAGCATTCAGTGATCTCATGGTTGCCTACGGGCATAGAAGAGAAAAGGGAAGGGACGTTTCAGACCTGAAAGGCTTACCAGAACTGGAAGATTTGCCTGGAAAAAGGGACTGTCCTACTCTGATGAGTCTGTTGAGGCAGACAGAGGAGCAGGTGCAGGGCGAAGGTCCTGAGTCGCTCTTAAAATAGAAACAGGAGCAGAGCTAAAGCCTTGGGCTGTGCAAATACAAGGTGCCCAAGAATTCTAGGACAGGGCACAGACAGGACACAGAAAGGAGTTGGTTGTTCTCTGAGGCCCCAGGAGTTTCCCATTAGATTTAGTTCCTGACATACCTGCTGGCCACTTACTTGTAGATGGGACATTTGACAGCATGTCATATCATATCATATCACTCCAGCACACTATCTGCTGGCTACCTCGACCCTGCACAACCTACAGATGGCCGCTGCTTTGACCGAATCATCGCCCAGCTGCCTCCCACCCAGGAAGGGTGAAATGGAGAACGAAGCCCGGAGCTGGAAGGCGAAGCCAGTCGCATTTAAAGGTGTGCATTCAAGGCCCATACAGCCTGTGTGTGCCTCATCCATAGAAACCTGCTACATGGAGCAGAACACGCCAGCACAACATCCGCTGGATACCTTGACACTGCACTGCCTACAAGAGCAGCAGCTCCATGCCAAGATGCTGCTGCATTGCCCTCATCATCCCCCAGCAGTCTTCCACCCCAGAAGGCACCCGATCTGCACTTCGATTGACCGCAGTGCCCTGAAATAGAGAACGAAGCCCTGAGCCGGAAGGAAAAGCCTGCTGCATTTAAAGACCTTCATTCAAGGCCTATGCAGCTTGTATGTGCCTCATCCACAGAAGCCTGCTCCAAAGAGCAGAGCACTCCAGCACATCATCCGCTGGCTTCCATGGCCCTGCAGAACATACAGGAGCAACAGCTCCATGCCAAGATGGCCACAGCATTGTCTGCATAATCGCCTAGCAGCCTTCCACCCCAGAAAGCACCCGCTCCTCATTGTGATTGGCCACAGTGCCCTGAAATGGAAAACGAAGCCACACTCCGGAAGGCGAAGCCAGCCGGACTTAAAGGCCTTCATTCAAGGCCCCCTACTGGGGGTGGTACCTGGGGATAGTCAGGGGAATCAGAGGAAAAAGATGGTTGCTTTCTTGCTGCTGCTGGCAAACGTAGGCTGGCAATTGCATGAAAAGGTCCAAAGGGCCCACTGCTGGCACAGTGGCTGGCCGACGTGCAGCGATCAGTAGCCACAGTTCATCAGATAGTGCAGAGCTGGGGAAGAAAGAGGGGAAAGAGGGCAAAGGACTTGCATAGAGCATACTCCTAGATGGCTTGCAAACCTCCCCAGACGATCTACCTCCCTTAAATAAAGGACGCATTAGTGTACCAATGAGGGGAAGAGACATAATGAACACGACCACTGGTCATTTAAGTGGCACGACCTGATAGACAATGGGTAGGCATGGACTGGGGGAGGGGACCTTCTGGACACTTGTCAAGGATTGGGCTGGTCCGGGGCAGGAAGTAGTTTGGGAGACGCTAGGAGGAGGAGGGGCTGTTTATGTTGTTTGGTTGTTAAAAGCTCAATAAAGAGATTTTTAAAAAAAGAAAATTTCCTAAAAAAATTAAGGTTTTTATGACTCAAATGAAAAGTTTATTAGCCAAACACTGCTGACTCGCATAGACTTCTATAGAACTAAAGTCTACCCAGTATAGCATATGGCATGGAACTAGTGGAAATAAATAACAGGAATTGACTCAATGGTTTGGAAGAAAAACAATGGTGATCAGTGCTGGGTTTCCCTCCCTCGATTCAGATAGCGATGATGCACTTAGAGCTTGGGTTAAGATCCTGATGATACATAATAAAATGGAAAATGTTCCATTTTTATCAACGCTGAGAGAGATGAAAGGTAAAACCTTTTTTCTGCCTTGGGTGAAGTTACACTCCATGGCAGGGATCGCTGTCTGCAGGAGTTAATAAATAGAGGGACATTTGGAAAAAGTAAATATGGAACGTACTTGTAGCGACTATTTTATACCTATTAATACCCACTGGCAGATAAAGAAAGGCGTTGAGTCCCCTACATAACGGTTCTGCCAGAAAGCACACCACAAAATGTGTGAAACACATTGAGGAAGCCAATGCAATGATTGAGGAGATAGCCAGGTTCTTAAAATATGTCGACCCAACCAGGGGAGGGCCTGTAGGTGGCTGGGAGGGCCCCTGGGCTAAAAAGATGACCTCTAATTGTAGTGTGTTGGCTGGTGATGACACCATTGAGGTAGTTGGTAAGGAGGGGGCCCCAGGATTAATAGAGTAGTTCCTAATCGTAAACTCAGAATTGCTGAGATGCAAGTACTGGCTAAGGAAAGCCTGGGCTCCTGTAAGGTAAGTATGGCAACACTTTTGGATGTGGGTAAAATACTCCCAGGTTACCAAATTCCCAATCAACAAGCGGGTAATCAAGGGATGCCATATATAATGTACCAGTGGAGGTTAACCTACATTCTTTAGGAGTAAAACCCAAGGAGGGTGATAGTAGTGGATTGGGAGGGTGAGGAGTAATACCACTTTTGATAGTGACTGAACACATTATTACCTATGCTCCTGGCATTACTATCAGTAATAAATATAAGATACTCAGTACCCTGTCTACTACTGATGTCACCCCTCCACGCCTTACGGCATTGGAGTCTCCACAGGAAAGGCTGAGTGGTGTGATGGCTGCAGTTGTGCTATGGAAATTATAGCCTTAGTGCGGAAGGAGAATGACGATCTAAGAAATTATTTGAGTAGGTTAGCTAAGATTGTTGAGGGTCTGGTGCTGCAGGTCCCAGCCCCCATGTTGGCAGCGGGTGGTGCAGCGACACCGGCCCCAGGCCCCCCAGGCGGTAGAAATGTTTTTCCTATGAGGCCAGGTGGCACCCAAGGGATTAGTCGCCCAGAGAATGTGTGGCTAAAAAATGGTCCCCTGTTAGACTCCAATAGGGGGGCTGGAAGCAGCCCTCTGGTTGCAACGCCAGCAAGAAAAATCTTGCCCCCGGGGACTAAATATGACAGTACACATAGGATAGATATTTTCTATCTAATGAATGTGTCCAAGTCCCATGATAGTAAATTTGAGTGGGAGGAGGGTCTCATTAACAAAGTTAGACATTGGTTGAGAGCCAAGAGAGAGTGTCTTTCTGTGATTCGCAGCAACATTGTTTCCTGCGAGAGGCTAATTGGCCCCCATGGGAGTGATTCAATAAAAGTGCAGCTTAAAGATCCCCTCTTGGTTCAGGGGGTACTGGAAATGGAGCAAACGTTGCTGCCTCCAAGTAAATTAGAAATTGGTATAAAGATGCTCCCGCCTGCCTGGGGGGTTCCTAAGGCTGGGGGAAACAGGGGGGGCAGGGCGATCGGGGTCCCGGGGGTACATTGTTTGATGGGGCAAAGAGGATAATTTGGGTCAGCAAGCTCACAATCAAGTAAGAACTTGCAGCAAATCCTTGGGTGGTAAGCAGCGTGTGAGGGGGGTCCATGAATGCACATGATTACCCAACGGAGATTAAAAAGAGTTTGATCCAGCTTAGTGGGAGTCAAGGTATGGCCCCCAGGAGGAGATGGATCAGCAGCAGAGCCGGGGGGCGGACATGCTATATTACCACCACGGTGTAAATCTAACCCAGCTAGGGCCCAGGGTGTGGGTCTTGTCATGGAACATTACTGGGGTCAGTAAACATATGCTTGATAACGACAGGCTTTCTTTCGTCCAAGAATTTGGGGTGATTGGCTTACAAGAAACATGGGCTCTGGTGCCACCTAATATTCGAGGTTATGCCACCTTTGCCATTCCGACACGCAAGGAGGGTGAGAAGGGCCGTCCAAGTGGGGGCCTGTTGATATGGGTAAATATTGCCCTGACTAAATCCGTTGAGCAGATAGATACTAGTTCACCAGATCTTCTGGAGTTACATATCAGGTTTAGGGATAATTCTGAGATCCTGTTGCTGAATGTGTACAACACGATCATTCCAGGAAAAGGTGCAGAGCTCATAAGGACGATAGCTGAAACCACCCTAGCATGGAGACTGTCAGTGCGGGGGCTTGTGAAGACCCTAGTGGCAGGGGACCTCAATCTCCAGTATGTTCCCCTGCGTAGCATGGTCGATACCCTGGAGGAGGATAGTTGTTGGGGGCTGGAGACCCGTAACGCAAGCTTTCCAACTAGGCAACATAGGCTTGCAGAAGAGATTGCTATTGCCTTCATGTCGGCTAAACTATGGGCTTGTAATGCCCGATTCTTGGGGGATGTCCCAGCTGTCTCATCATTCGATAACAACTTGACCAATAGTAACATTGACTACATCTTGGTGAACATTGAGGCCTGGGGCTACATAAATTGCTTTTGCATTCATAATAGGGTCGAGAGCAACCGTCATCCCTTGCTTTTGGAGGTGAGTGAGGCTGTCTGGGCAAAAGTAGACGAGAGAGAGGCCAGAGGCGTGGGCACGGCCGTCACAGGTGAGAACCTAGACCATGTCAGGCGTAATATCAGGTGGTGTAAGCTTGACCTCGAAGTAACTTTGCCGTTGGTCTATCAAGATATTGTTCTGTTTTTGGATGAACTTGCCTCAGCTCACCCCCCTAGATGGGGTTGCCATAGTGACAACACACGAGAACTTGATTGCGAAGGTGGGGTTGCCCCTTTCTAAAACTTTTAAAGTAGCACACAAATCCGCAAGGGTTTTAAACCCCTGGTATGACAACGATTGCAGGCTGGCTAAGGGCGGATTGATAAATGATGCAAGACAACGAGCATATGGCGACAGGTTAAGGTTGGCCAGAGCAGATTACCACAGGGTTTTGACAAGGGAAAAAGAGGGATTGGCACGAGAACATCTGGAGAGAGCTGCTGTCGGCCATAGATGAAGGGGACTCAAAGGGGATTTGGAGCTTAATGGGAGCAGGGAAGGGCAAAGGACCTAACATGCTGCAAGCCTGCATCACAGAGCAAGCTTGGGTTGAACACTACAGCAGTCTCTATGGGGCGAAGGGGGACGCTTTTGGTATGACTAGCCCTGGTGAGGTGCGCACCATGGGCAGCGCTGTCACGAATTTCCCTCTACTTACGTTAACATGTGAGGCGGTGGGGAAAGCATTTTTGTGCCAGAAGCAGGGTAAAGCACCTGGGCCAAATAGGGTACCCAGAGACTTCTATAGCAATGAGATTGCAGTTTGGGTCCCATACCTAACCAGGTTGTTTAATGTAATCCTGAGCATTAATGTGGTACCAGAGTCCTGGAGAAGAGCAGAGGGTGGTCCCAATTTATAAAAAACACTCTCGAGATGACCCCTTGAATTATAGGCCCATTTCATTGCTGGACGCAGGGGGAAAAATGTTTGCCAGGGCATTGCTAGCACACTTAGGTTCCTGTGCTAGTAATGGGACAATAATTAATCATCACCAGACAGGGTTCTCGGAAGGACTGAGCACAGTCGACCAGTCTTCGACTAAGGTTGATGTGCGACTTGTATGTAGTCTTGAGAAAAGTTAGTGTGTATGCAGCCTTTGTGGATCTGCGCACTGCATTTGACAATGTGCCTAGGAAGCGTTTCTGGGAGGTATTGAGGGAGCAAGGTATCCTGGGTCCCTTTCTGACTGCAATACAGAGCCTATATTCGGGTAATACTGCAGTGGTTAGATGGGGCACTGATGGCTCTGATAGTATCGGAATAATTAAGGGTGTCCACAGGAATGTTTTTTGGCTCCCAAGCTCTTCTGTTTGTTTATTAATGGTGTGATAGATGAACTATTGGCAGTTCAGACGGATGCACTGACATTAGCAGAGGACAAGATAATGGCCCTGCTGTTTGCTGATGACGCGGTTTTGTTATCTTTGCCACGCACGGGTGTCCGCAAACAGCTGGACATATTCACTGCATTTTGTGAAAGGAATGGCTTGGCACTGAATGTCATGAAGACAAAAGCATGATTTTCAACACTACTGACAAGAGGAAGCAAAATGGACTGAATTTGGGTCTGGTCGAAGGGGTGATCGAACAGGTCACCACATATGACTATCTACGAATAAGAGTAAATGCAACCTGGGGCTGGGCAATGCGCCTCGAGAAGGCCAGGTTAACCTTGGCGTGGTACAGTGGGGCTAGAGTTAGGTTCACTGCAGAGCATGGAAATGGGGAAGTGCATGTTTCGCTTAAAGCATATATGTCTTAGGCACGGCAAGCTGCGATGTACAGAGTAGAGTTGCGGGGGCAGATGAATATACACACCCTGGCAGTCGCTGAAAACAAGTATTTGAAGAAGTTACTGGGATTGCCTATCCGCTCTCCGAACCTGCCAGTGCATCTCGAGGCGGGCATGCAGGGAATAGAGTCTGTTTGTCAATTGCGCCCAGTTCTCTACAGGGTCCAGCTGTGGTCCAACAAAAATTCACTTAAATACAGAGAAGCACTGCAGGATGTGTTATCCCAGCAAGGGGGTAAGTATTTGAAGTGGGTAGTCCATGTAAAGAGAAGCTTGATGGATTTGGTGTTGGTGGCTATTGGAGTGACCCGCATGCCATTACTACACATTGTAAAACCAGAGTTAAAGCCGCTACATTAGCTATGACATGGTGGGATATTTTGGTTAAAGCTATATCTTTCGGGGCCCAAGCACGCTCTCTTGCAATGAATACGGAGGGGGGGCGGGGGTTGGGCCTTATTTGGATCGTATCAGCAGCAAGCTTGAAAGGTCTCTGCATGTGAAATTTCCAATTGGGATCCTGCCTGCAGCAGAGATGATGCATAGATGGGACACGATGCTTCACCTACTTGTGTCCTATGCAGGAATGGCACAGAGGGTTTGAAGCTTTTGACTATGTTGTGTCCTGCGACATTGCCCCTGAGGAGGCGTTTTCTAAAACCACTCTTTCGGGGGCGTGGGGGTAGATGCACGGAAGGGGCGATGGCAATTTGCCTAAATGCAGCCGATATTTCGGCAGTGCGTGCCACAAGCCAATATCTGAATAGGGTCTGGAGAATACACATGAATAAACAACAAGATCTGTGATATTAATCAATGTTGACATTTGTGCCTTCATTTTTTCTTAATATGTTGTATTGTGTGTTTTATTTAATTTTATGTATTCTATGATAAGCGAAGGTAAGTGCGCTATTATGACTTGTTTGTCGAAATATAGCTTATGAACTGATAATAAAATGGAAAAGGTTTAATTTTCAATTAAAGCTGAGAGAGATAAACAGTAAAACCTTTTTTCTGTCCAGGGTGAAGTTACACTCCATGGCAGGGATCTCTGTTTGCAGGAGTTTATAAATAGCAGTGAGGGATATTTGGAAGAAGTACACATACAACCCACACTCATGGGCAGAAATCCAGACACAGTAAAAAAGAAATTCAAGGAGTGGGACAATATAGAAAATAGGGAGAGTTTAACCAAGCTGAGTCGTTATAAAGAATACGTAAACTGCCTCTCTGTTTTAAGATCACCAATAGTATACACCCAGAAATCCCCATAACCCTTCTCTTAAGTCGAGGCGCTTAAGATTCAGATTCAACACCTTACATACTCTAGAAGTGATAGGTCCCCGTTTAAAGATCCCTCATGAACTTGATACCTGTAGAATATGCAAAAAGAGTTGCACTGAAAGTTTGCAACATCTAATTCTCGATTGTCATTAGCACAGAGGCAGCTTTTTCACTTTGAGAGATTTATTTACTCTGGAAATAGAGTTATTTGTAATGCTTTTGACTGAGGCTAATGAATGGTAGGCAGCTTTTCCTGTCGATAGCTTTAGTTTCTTTTCTGTAGGAAACATGTCTACTCCTGCGGGAAGAGCAGTCAGTCAGGCCTCAATGAGCACTTGTTAATTTATATGCTAACCTGACTTGTTAGGGTTTTAGTTGAATGCAGAGTGGCCACTTTAGTTTTCCACTATACTTAGTGAACAATCCAATCCATTGGAGAAGTGGGATCAGGGCTGTCGAAAGCGATGGATTAGTGTAGATAGGAAGAGCTCTGTACGGGTGAGAGAGGATTCCACTATCTCGTTTCTCTCTGCCTATACTTCTTCTTCCTGCTCCCCCCCCCACCCACTTCCTCTAGCGCAAAGCACTTTGGGTATTATGTCAGAAGAGCAATGCCCACTTGTTTCAAGGGCAAGGGTTGGGACCTGAAAGGAGGCTAGCTTTAGTCCAATCACCTGTGGACCTTTAGCTTTAAAGCAAAGGGTCTCACACCACTTCTTTGAATGACCTTTTGGACTTCAATCAATGAAGAAGATTTGGATAGACCCTGTTGGGAGAGCAGTGCTTTCCAAAGGCCCACAGTTGTGAGGTGAAGGCAGGTGTTTTCTGATGCAGAGGCAAGCGTTGTCCCCTAACAAACCCCAGGGACAACTGGGGATGAATCTGCTGCTGGAACAAGACCTGTTTCTCTGCCAGCCACAGTGGTACTCAGGTCCTCACTGTGTTGAAGGACCCTTCCAGTTGTATGGCAGCCTCCCCATGTTTGGGAGTCTGAGAACAAGGATCCATCTTGTCCCTGAGTCCCTGAAGAGCAACCTGAGGGGTGACCTGCTGCTGGGGCAAGACCTCCCACTCTGCCAGCCACAGCAAGCCCCAGGACGTTGAAAGACCCCTGCAGTTGTTTACCAGTCTCTGCCAAGTTTGGGAGCACAAGAAAAGGACTCATCCTGTCCCTGAGCCCCAGGGGTTCGAGTCATAGCACCCTGTAAGCCAAGACAGCCGGGATCCTAGTGTTTATGTTGATGAACTGCTTGAGCTGTTTTCAAGAACTGTTTGACACAGTCAAGCTACCAGGACCCTTGGCTGCTGCTTTTTGCACTCTCTCGATCTTTGAATTGTTCTCACAGAGCCAGGAAGTCTGATTCTGCGTTGCCGGACCACCAAAAACCTCAAACAGGTACTATTGACTGCTAACTGCTTCTCATGGTCATTTGTAGGTCTTAGAGACTGGTTAAGTCACTTTTATCCCCTTTGCACCCAAGAACATATCCTTTTAAAGAACACTGTGGTTATTATTTACCTTATACCCCGACTCATTACTCAGAGTGCCTCATCTTGCTATCTTTGCTTATTCTGTGTAATTTCCTCTGAGGTGGGTTTTATATAGTGTTTTTCTAGATAGTTAATATTGAACATGGTGTGATGAATTAAAGTATATATATATATATATATATAGTTTTATGAACCTTGATTTGACATTCTTTTATTTTGGACTGTTCGACTTCGCTGTTTGGGTTGCTACTAAACCACATTCACACCCCTCTTGAGAGTATAGCCTTCCCATGGCCTACTTTACCCCAAAAGGCAAAGGAGGTATATCTCATAACTGTGCCTGTTTTATATGTATGATTGTGTTGGCTCTTGGTTTGTAGAAATGTTAGGGCTGAGTAGGCGCTTTAGCCTCTGCTCATCCTTGTACTGATGCAGGACAGAAGTCAATTTGTCACACTGGTGGCTGTGGTTGGCATTTGGAACAATCCGTGCCTAAAGCCTAGTCAGCCAAAATAAGCGTGTACATTTAATTATATAATTACTGACAAGGCATTTTTTAATTGCACAAGGAACATGACATGAGCTCTGCAGCCTCTTTGTCAGCAGGCAAGCTGCAGAGTTGTGTCAAGAGAGGGGGCCTCTCTCTCATGGAAATATGGTTAAGAAACTGCTAAAAGGCCACCAAGCTTTTGAGGAGGCAAGGGGGCTGAAAGATTCCCCAGAGGCCAGTTGTAGGTCTGAGCTTCGAGCGCCAGATCCCATTTCTTGGGGGTGGGGGTGGGGGTGGGTGTGGATGTGAACAGGGAGGGCAACAGTGATAACGCCTCCCACAATTCCGCCCAGAGAGCAGGTATTGTATTCTCTCAGAGGTCCCAATGGTGCCAGGCCTCAGTCAGATCCCATGCTGCTGAAAGGTCTCAGGCTTCTGTTAGGTCCTAGGGAGCAACCCTGGAGGAGACTTAGAGGAAAGGAAGTTCCTTCTATAGGAAAGGAAGAGGGCCTTAGAGGAACAGAAACAGAGGGATGACAGACAAAAATAGATAGATTTTGAGCTGCTGCGCAAAATGGAAATTGAGAACCAAAGGGGGCAGGAAGTACCTCTTGTAGTGGAACCCACACCCAGAAGGACTTAATCCCTACTTAAGAGATAGGGAAGGGCATCATTGATTGGTTTGAGGGACTGGAGCTCACCATCCGCATGCACTATGTGCAAGAAGAGTTGTGGGGTGCAGCCCTTCTAATTACTGGGACTGTGTAATTAATTAATGGCTCTTGAAGAGAGGCCCATTTATAAGAAAATGAAGACTGCCATCCTCAGGAAGTTCTGCGAGACCCCGAGCAGTGCCATGGGGGATTTAGAGAGCTAACAAAGAAAAGAGGTCAAACCTTTAAGGAGTTTGCACATCAATCTCTAAAATATCTGGCCAGATGGGTTACAGGTAACAAAGTTGACACATTTAAGGGCATGTTTATCTTGATTGCATGTGAGAGTAGCCTTCATTTAGTGGACAGGAATATCACAGACCCTAGGGGGCTTGCAAAGGCTGCAGTGGCCTAGACAAATGTGATATGGAGATACACCAGCATTTAGTGGACAAGAATATCAAAGACCCTAGGGATTTTACAAAGGCTATTGACAAGTATGTGACTACTGGAGTCCAGAAAAAGTCTCAGGTTAATACATCCAAGTCAGATGACAAGGGGAATGATAACAAACAGAACGGGGCAAAGGCCAGAAGTTCTAACCTTCTTCAAAGAAAGACCACTGAAAACATGAAGGGAAATCCATGTCCTATGGCTGGCTAGCTCCCACAGAAAGGAAGAGTGAGGGCCCCTCTATCACTGAGACACCCACACCCTCAACATCAGGAGTTGGTTTTCTGTGTGGGTAGATGACACGTAGAAAGTGATATCCAGCTTGTAAGGGGAGACCTAAGCGGGCAATAGTAACTGCTGGGCTTCTGGAAGAGGGGGCCATAGTTAATGTGACCATCTTAGCAGATGAAGTTCCACTAGGTCAGGGATTGGCCAGAAATTCCCTCATTCTGAGTGGGAACAGTACTGGACCCTTTGAGGTGGCTCAGGTTCCCGCAAATACTCAGATATTTCTGGGCAGTTTGTCCATCAATGGGGACAAGCCTTCCACTTTCCATGATACTGCTGCGCGCATCACAGTTGTCAGGCGACAATTGATGAAGGAAGGGCAGTACATCTCAGGAACAAACCAACTGGTAAGAGGGTTTAATGGTCTGGCTTGATGTACCCCGGCAATGTTGGAGCTTAATTGTAGGGGTAACACCTCCCTGCATTGTGTTGCAGTCAAGGACTCCATTCCATAGGGTGTTTGTTTGAAAATGACCTCCTTGACCTAGACATAGTTGAGGCAGTCACTAGAGTGCTAGCGCTGAGAGCAGCACAGGAGGAAACACTTACCAGTAGTTGCCCTCCTTGGCCTGAAGCCCCCTGAGGCTCCCACTCTTGCGAGAGAGGACTCAGCAGCCACATAAGTGACCATGGATTTAGCATAGCATTCAGTGATCTCATGGTTGCCTACGGGCATAGAAGAGAAAAGGGAAGGGACGTTTCAGACCTGAAAGGCTTACCAGAACTGGAAGATTTGCCTGGAAAAAGGGACTGTCCTACTCTGATGAGTCTGTTGAGGCAGACAGAGGAGCAGGTGCAGGGCGAAGGTCCTGAGTCGCTCTTAAAATAGAAACAGGAGCAGAGCTAAAGCCTTGGGCTGTGCAAATACAAGGTGCCCAAGAATTCTAGGACAGGGCACAGACAGGACACAGAAAGGAGTTGGTTGTTCTCTGAGGCCCCAGGAGTTTCCCATTAGATTTAGTTCCTGACATACCTGCTGGCCACTTACTTGTAGATGGGACATTTGACAGCATGTCATATCATATCATATCACTCCAGCACACTATCTGCTGGCTACCTCGACCCTGCACAACCTACAGATGGCCGCTGCTTTGACCGAATCATCGCCCAGCTGCCTCCCACCCAGGAAGGGTGAAATGGAGAACGAAGCCCGGAGCTGGAAGGCGAAGCCAGTCGCATTTAAAGGTGTGCATTCAAGGCCCATACAGCCTGTGTGTGCCTCATCCATAGAAACCTGCTACATGGAGCAGAACACGCCAGCACAACATCCGCTGGATACCTTGACACTGCACTGCCTACAAGAGCAGCAGCTCCATGCCAAGATGCTGCTGCATTGCCCTCATCATCCCCCAGCAGTCTTCCACCCCAGAAGGCACCCGATCTGCACTTCGATTGACCGCAGTGCCCTGAAATAGAGAACGAAGCCCTGAGCCGGAAGGAAAAGCCTGCTGCATTTAAAGACCTTCATTCAAGGCCTATGCAGCTTGTATGTGCCTCATCCACAGAAGCCTGCTCCAAAGAGCAGAGCACTCCAGCACATCATCCGCTGGCTTCCATGGCCCTGCAGAACATACAGGAGCAACAGCTCCATGCCAAGATGGCCACAGCATTGTCTGCATAATCGCCTAGCAGCCTTCCACCCCAGAAAGCACCCGCTCCTCATTGTGATTGGCCACAGTGCCCTGAAATGGAAAACGAAGCCACACTCCGGAAGGCGAAGCCAGCCGGACTTAAAGGCCTTCATTCAAGGCCCCCTACTGGGGGTGGTACCTGGGGATAGTCAGGGGAATCAGAGGAAAAAGATGGTTGCTTTCTTGCTGCTGCTGGCAAACGTAGGCTGGCAATTGCATGAAAAGGTCCAAAGGGCCCACTGCTGGCACAGTGGCTGGCCGACGTGCAGCGATCAGTAGCCACAGTTCATCAGATAGTGCAGAGCTGGGGAAGAAAGAGGGGAAAGAGGGCAAAGGACTTGCATAGAGCATACTCCTAGATGGCTTGCAAACCTCCCCAGACGATCTACCTCCCTTAAATAAAGGACGCATTAGTGTACCAATGAGGGGAAGAGACATAATGAACACGACCACTGGTCATTTAAGTGGCACGACCTGATAGACAATGGGTAGGCATGGACTGGGGGAGGGGACCTTCTGGACACTTGTCAAGGATTGGGCTGGTCCGGGGCAGGAAGTAGTTTGGGAGACGCTAGGAGGAGGAGGGGCTGTTTATGTTGTTTGGTTGTTAAAAGCTCAATAAAGAGATTTTTAAAAAAAGAAAATTTCCTAAAAAAATTAAGGTTTTTATGACTCAAATGAAAAGTTTATTAGCCAAACACTGCTGACTCGCATAGACTTCTATAGAACTAAAGTCTACCCAGTATAGCATATGGCATGGAACTAGTGGAAATAAATAACAGGAATTGACTCAATGGTTTGGAAGAAAAACAATGGTGATCAGTGCTGGGTTTCCCTCCCTCGATTCAGATAGCGATGATGCACTTAGAGCTTGGGTTAAGATCCTGATGATACATAATAAAATGGAAAATGTTCCATTTTTATCAACGCTGAGAGAGATGAAAGGTAAAACCTTTTTTCTGCCTTGGGTGAAGTTACACTCCATGGCAGGGATCGCTGTCTGCAGGAGTTAATAAATAGAGGGACATTTGGAAAAAGTAAATATGGAACGTACTTGTAGCGACTATTTTATACCTATTAATACCCACTGGCAGATAAAGAAAGGCGTTGAGTCCCCTACATAACGGTTCTGCCAGAAAGCACACCACAAAATGTGTGAAACACATTGAGGAAGCCAATGCAATGATTGAGGAGATAGCCAGGTTCTTAAAATATGTCGACCCAACCAGGGGAGGGCCTGTAGGTGGCTGGGAGGGCCCCTGGGCTAAAAAGATGACCTCTAATTGTAGTGTGTTGGCTGGTGATGACACCATTGAGGTAGTTGGTAAGGAGGGGGCCCCAGGATTAATAGAGTAGTTCCTAATCGTAAACTCAGAATTGCTGAGATGCAAGTACTGGCTAAGGAAAGCCTGGGCTCCTGTAAGGTAAGTATGGCAACACTTTTGGATGTGGGTAAAATACTCCCAGGTTACCAAATTCCCAATCAACAAGCGGGTAATCAAGGGATGCCATATATAATGTACCAGTGGAGGTTAACCTACATTCTTTAGGAGTAAAACCCAAGGAGGGTGATAGTAGTGGATTGGGAGGGTGAGGAGTAATACCACTTTTGATAGTGACTGAACACATTATTACCTATGCTCCTGGCATTACTATCAGTAATAAATATAAGATACTCAGTACCCTGTCTACTACTGATGTCACCCCTCCACGCCTTACGGCATTGGAGTCTCCACAGGAAAGGCTGAGTGGTGTGATGGCTGCAGTTGTGCTATGGAAATTATAGCCTTAGTGCGGAAGGAGAATGACGATCTAAGAAATTATTTGAGTAGGTTAGCTAAGATTGTTGAGGGTCTGGTGCTGCAGGTCCCAGCCCCCATGTTGGCAGCGGGTGGTGCAGCGACACCGGCCCCAGGCCCCCCAGGCGGTAGAAATGTTTTTCCTATGAGGCCAGGTGGCACCCAAGGGATTAGTCGCCCAGAGAATGTGTGGCTAAAAAATGGTCCCCTGTTAGACTCCAATAGGGGGGCTGGAAGCAGCCCTCTGGTTGCAACGCCAGCAAGAAAAATCTTGCCCCCGGGGACTAAATATGACAGTACACATAGGATAGATATTTTCTATCTAATGAATGTGTCCAAGTCCCATGATAGTAAATTTGAGTGGGAGGAGGGTCTCATTAACAAAGTTAGACATTGGTTGAGAGCCAAGAGAGAGTGTCTTTCTGTGATTCGCAGCAACATTGTTTCCTGCGAGAGGCTAATTGGCCCCCATGGGAGTGATTCAATAAAAGTGCAGCTTAAAGATCCCCTCTTGGTTCAGGGGGTACTGGAAATGGAGCAAACGTTGCTGCCTCCAAGTAAATTAGAAATTGGTATAAAGATGCTCCCGCCTGCCTGGGGGGTTCCTAAGGCTGGGGGAAACAGGGGGGGCAGGGCGATCGGGGTCCCGGGGGTACATTGTTTGATGGGGCAAAGAGGATAATTTGGGTCAGCAAGCTCACAATCAAGTAAGAACTTGCAGCATATCCTTGGGTGGTAAGCAGCGTGTGAGGGGGGTCCATGAATGCACATGATTACCCAACGGAGATTAAAAAGAGTTTGATCCAGCTTAGTGGGAGTCAAGGTATGGCCCCCAGGAGGAGATGGATCAGCAGCAGAGCCGGGGGGCGGACATGCTATATTACCACCACGGTGTAAATCTAACCCAGCTAGGGCCCAGGGTGTGGGTCTTGTCATGGAACATTACTGGGGTCAGTAAACATATGCTTGATAACGACAGGCTTTCTTTCGTCCAAGAATTTGGGGTGATTGGCTTACAAGAAACATGGGCTCTGGTGCCACCTAATATTCGAGGTTATGCCACCTTTGCCATTCCGACACGCAAGGAGGGTGAGAAGGGCCGTCCAAGTGGGGGCCTGTTGATATGGGTAAATATTGCCCTGACTAAATCCGTTGAGCAGATAGATACTAGTTCACCAGATCTTCTGGAGTTACATATCAGGTTTAGGGATAATTCTGAGATCCTGTTGCTGAATGTGTACAACACGATCATTCCAGGAAAAGGTGCAGAGCTCATAAGGACGATAGCTGAAACCACCCTAGCATGGAGACTGTCAGTGCGGGGGCTTGTGAAGACCCTAGTGGCAGGGGACCTCAATCTCCAGTATGTTCCCCTGCGTAGCATGGTCGATACCCTGGAGGAGGATAGTTGTTGGGGGCTGGAGACCCGTAACGCAAGCTTTCCAACTAGGCAACATAGGCTTGCAGAAGAGATTGCTATTGCCTTCATGTCGGCTAAACTATGGGCTTGTAATGCCCGATTCTTGGGGGATGTCCCAGCTGTCTCATCATTCGATAACAACTTGACCAATAGTAACATTGACTACATCTTGGTGAACATTGAGGCCTGGGGCTACATAAATTGCTTTTGCATTCATAATAGGGTCGAGAGCAACCGTCATCCCTTGCTTTTGGAGGTGAGTGAGGCTGTCTGGACAAAAGTAGACGAGAGAGAGGCCAGAGGCGTGGGCACGGCCGTCACAGGTGAGAACCTAGACCATGTCAGGCGTAATATCAGGTGGTGTAAGCTTGACCTCGAAGTAACTTTGCCGTTGGTCTATCAAGATATTGTTCTGTTTTTGGATGAACTTGCCTCAGCTCACCCCCCTAGATGGGGTTGCCATAGTGACAACACACGAGAACTTGATTGCGAAGGTGGGGTTGCCCCTTTCTAAAACTTTTAAAGTAGCACACAAATCCGCAAGGGTTTTAAACCCCTGGTATGACAACGATTGCAGGCTGGCTAAGGGCGGATTGATAAATGATGCAAGACAACGAGCATATGGCGACAGGTTAAGGTTGGCCAGAGCAGATTACCACAGGGTTTTGACAAGGGAAAAAGAGGGATTGGCACGAGAACATCTGGAGAGAGCTGCTGTCGGCCATAGATGAAGGGGACTCAAAGGGGTTTTGGAGCTTAATGGGAGCAGGGAAGGGCAAAGGACCTAACATGCTGCAAGCCTGCATCACAGAGCAAGCTTGGGTTGAACGCTACAGCAGTCTCTATGGGGCGAAGGGGGACGCTTTTGGTATGACTAGCCCTGGTGAGGTGCGCACCATGGGCAGCGCTGTCACGAATTTCCCTCTACTTACGTTAACATGTGAGGCGGTGGGGAAAGCATTTTTGTGCCAGAAGCAGGGTAAAGCACCTGGGCCAAATAGGGTACCCAGAGACTTCTATAGCAATGAGATTGCAGTTTGGGTCCCATACCTAACCAGGTTGTTTAATGTAATCCTGAGCATTAATGTGGTACCAGAGTCCTGGAGAAGAGCAGAGGGTGGTCCCAATTTATAAAAAACACTCTCGAGATGACCCCTTGAATTATAGGCCCATTTCATTGCTGGACGCAGGGGGAAAAATGTTTGCCAGGGCATTGCTAGCACACTTAGGTTCCTGTGCTAGTAATGGGACAATAATTAATCATCACCAGACAGGGTTCTCGGAAGGACTGAGCACAGTCGACCAGTCTTCGACTAAGGTTGATGTGCGACTTGTATGTAGTCTTGAGAAAAGTTAGTGTGTATGCAGCCTTTGTGGATCTGCGCACTGCATTTGACAATGTGCCTAGGAAGCGTTTCTGGGAGGTATTGAGGGAGCAAGGTATCCTGGGTCCCTTTCTGACTGCAATACAGAGCCTATATTCGGGTAATACTGCAGTGGTTAGATGGGGCACTGATGGCTCTGATAGTATCGGAATAATTAAGGGTGTCCACAGGAATGTTTTTTGGCTCCCAAGCTCTTCTGTTTGTTTATTAATGGTGTGATAGATGAACTATTGGCAGTTCAGACGGATGCACTGACATTAGCAGAGGACAAGATAATGGCCCTGCTGTTTGCTGATGACGCGGTTTTGTTATCTTTGCCACGCACGGGTGTCCGCAAACAGCTGGACATATTCACTGCATTTTGTGAAAGGAATGGCTTGGCACTGAATGTCATGAAGACAAAAGCATGATTTTCAACACTACTGACAAGAGGAAGCAAAATGGACTGAATTTGGGTCTGGTCGAAGGGGTGATCGAACAGGTCACCACATATGACTATCTACGAATAAGAGTAAATGCAACCTGGGGCTGGGCAATGCGACTCGAGAAGGCCAGGTTAACCTTGGCGTGGTACAGTGGGGCTAGAGTTAGGTTCACTGCAGAGCATGGAAATGGGGAAGTGCATGTTTCGCTTAAAGCATATATGTCTTAGGCACGGCAAGCTGCGATGTACAGAGTAGAGTTGCGGGGGCAGATGAATATACACACCCTGGCAGTCGCTGAAAACAAGTATTTGAAGAAGTTACTGGGATTGCCTAACCGCTCTCCGAACCTGCCAGTGCATCTCGAGGCGGGCATGCAGGGAATAGAGTCTGTTTGTCAATTGCGCCCAGTTCTCTACAGGGTCCAGCTGTGGTCCAACAAAAATTCACTTAAATACAGAGAAGCACTGCAGGATGTGTTATCCCAGCAAGGGGGTAAGTATTTGAAGTGGGTAGTCCATGTAAAGAGAAGCTTGATGGATTTGGTGTTGGTGGCTATTGGAGTGACCCGCATGCCATTACTACACATTGTAAAACCAGAGTTAAAGCCGCTACATTAGCTATGACATGGTGGGATATTTTGGTTAAAGCTATATCTTTCGGGGCCCAAGCACGCTCTCTTGCAATGAATACGGAGGGGGGGCGGGGGTTGGGCCTTATTTGGATCGTATCAGCAGCAAGCTTGAAAGGTCTCTGCATGTGAAATTTCCAATTGGGATCCTGCCTGCAGCAGAGATGATGCATAGATGGGACACGATGCTTCACCTACTTGTGTCCTATGCAGGAATGGCACAGAGGGTTTGAAGCTTTTGACTATGTTGTGTCCTGCGACATTGCCCCTGAGGAGGCGTTTTCTAAAACCACTCTTTCGGGGGCGTGGGGGTAGATGCACGGAAGGGGCGATGGCAATTTGCCTAAATGCAGCCGATATTTCGGCAGTGCGTGCCACAAGCCAATATCTGAATAGGGTCTGGAGAATACACATGAATAAACAACAAGATCTGTGATATTAATCAATGTTGACATTTGTGCCTTCATTTTTTCTTAATATGTTGTATTGTGTGTTTTATTTAATTTTATGTATTCTATGATAAGCGAAGGTAAGTGCGCTATTATGACTTGTTTGTCGAAATATAGCTTATGAACTGATAATAAAATGGAAAAGGTTTAATTTTCAATTAAAGCTGAGAGAGATAAACAGTAAAACCTTTTTTCTGTCCAGGGTGAAGTTACACTCCATGGCAGGGATCTCTGTTTGCAGGAGTTTATAAATAGCAGTGAGGGATATTTGGAAGAAGTACACATACAACCCACACTCATGGGCAGAAATCCAGACACAGTAAAAAAGAAATTCAAGGAGTGGGACAATATAGAAAATAGGGAGAGTTTAACCAAGCTGAGTCGTTATAAAGAATACGTAAACTGCCTCTCTGTTTTAAGATCACCAATAGTATACACCCAGAAATCCCCATAACCCTTCTCTTAAGTCGAGGCGCTTAAGATTCAGATTCAACACCTTACATACTCTAGAAGTGATAGGTCCCCGTTTAAAGATCCCTCATGAACTTGATACCTGTAGAATATGCAAAAAGAGTTGCACTGAAAGTTTGCAACATCTAATTCTCGATTGTCATTAGCACAGAGGCAGCTTTTTCACTTTGAGAGATTTATTTACTCTGGAAATAGAGTTATTTGTAATGCTTTTGACTGAGGCTAATGAATGGTAGGCAGCTTTTCCTGTCGATAGCTTTAGTTTCTTTTCTGTAGGAAACATGTCTACTCCTGCGGGAAGAGCAGTCAGTCAGGCCTCAATGAGCACTTGTTAATTTATATGCTAACCTGACTTGTTAGGGTTTTAGTTGAATGCAGAGTGGCCACTTTAGTTTTCCACTATACTTAGTGAACAATCCAATCCATTGGAGAAGTGGGATCAGGGCTGTCGAAAGCGATGGATTAGTGTAGATAGGAAGAGCTCTGTACGGGTGAGAGAGGATTCCACTATCTCGTTTCTCTCTGCCTATACTTCTTCTTCCTGCTCCCCCCCCCACCCACTTCCTCTAGCGCAAAGCACTTTGGGTATTATGTCAGAAGAGCAATGCCCACTTGTTTCAAGGGCAAGGGTTGGGACCTGAAAGGAGGCTAGCTTTAGTCCAATCACCTGTGGACCTTTAGCTTTAAAGCAAAGGGTCTCACACCACTTCTTTGAATGACCTTTTGGACTTCAATCAATGAAGAAGATTTGGATAGACCCTGTTGGGAGAGCAGTGCTTTCCAAAGGCCCACAGTTGTGAGGTGAAGGCAGGTGTTTTCTGATGCAGAGGCAAGCGTTGTCCCCTAACAAACCCCAGGGACAACTGGGGATGAATCTGCTGCTGGAACAAGACCTGTTTCTCTGCCAGCCACAGTGGTACTCAGGTCCTCACTGTGTTGAAGGACCCTTCCAGTTGTATGGCAGCCTCCCCATGTTTGGGAGTCTGAGAACAAGGATCCATCTTGTCCCTGAGTCCCTGAAGAGCAACCTGAGGGGTGACCTGCTGCTGGGGCAAGACCTCCCACTCTGCCAGCCACAGCAAGCCCCAGGACGTTGAAAGACCCCTGCAGTTGTTTACCAGTCTCTGCCAAGTTTGGGAGCACAAGAAAAGGACTCATCCTGTCCCTGAGCCCCAGGGGTTCGAGTCATAGCACCCTGTAAGCCAAGACAGCCGGGATCCTAGTGTTTATGTTGATGAACTGCTTGAGCTGTTTTCAAGAACTGTTTGACACAGTCAAGCTACCAGGACCCTTGGCTGCTGCTTTTTGCACTCTCTCGATCTTTGAATTGTTCTCACAGAGCCAGGAAGTCTGATTCTGCGTTGCCGGACCACCAAAAACCTCAAACAGGTACTATTGACTGCTAACTGCTTCTCATGGTCATTTGTAGGTCCTAGAGACTGGTTAAGTCACTTTTATCCCCTTTGCACCCAAGAACATATCCTTTTAAAGAACACTGTGGTTATTATTTACCTTATACCCCGACTCATTACTCAGAGTGCCTCATCTTGCTATCTTTGCTTATTCTGTGTAATTTCCTCTGAGGTGGGTTTTATATAGTGTTTTTCTAGATAGTTAATATTGAACATGGTGTGATGAATTAAAGTATATATATATATATATATATAGTTTTATGAACCTTGATTTGACATTCTTTTATTTTGGACTGTTCGACTTCGCTGTTTGGGTTGCTACTAAACCACATTCACACCCCTCTTGAGAGTATAGCCTTCCCATGGCCTACTTTACCCCAAAAGGCAAAGGAGGTATATCTCATAACTGTGCCTGTTTTATATGTATGATTGTGTTGGCTCTTGGTTTGTAGAAATGTTAGGGCTGAGTAGGCGCTTTAGCCTCTGCTCATCCTTGTACTGATGCAGGACAGAAGTCAATTTGTCACACTGGTGGCTGTGGTTGGCATTTGGAACAATCCGTGCCTAAAGCCTAGTCAGCCAAAATAAGCGTGTACATTTAATTATATAATTACTGACAAGGCATTTTTTAATTGCACAAGGAACATGACATGAGCTCTGCAGCCTCTTTGTCAGCAGGCAAGCTGCAGAGTTGTGTCAAGAGAGGGGGCCTCTCTCTCATGGAAATATGGTTAAGAAACTGCTAAAAGGCCACCAAGCTTTTGAGGAGGCAAGGGGGCTGAAAGATTCCCCAGAGGCCAGTTGTAGGTCTGAGCTTCGAGCGCCAGATCCCATTTCTTGGGGGTGGGGGTGGGGGTGGGTGTGGATGTGAACAGGGAGGGCAACAGTGATAACGCCTCCCACAATTCCGCCCAGAGAGCAGGTATTGTATTCTCTCAGAGGTCCCAATGGTGCCAGGCCTCAGTCAGATCCCATGCTGCTGAAAGGTCTCAGGCTTCTGTTAGGTCCTAGGGAGCAACCCTGGAGGAGACTTAGAGGAAAGGAAGTTCCTTCTATAGGAAAGGAAGAGGGCCTTAGAGGAACAGAAACAGAGGGATGACAGACAAAAATAGATAGATTTTGAGCTGCTGCGCAAAATGGAAATTGAGAACCAAAGGGGGCAGGAAGTACCTCTTGTAGTGGAACCCACACCCAGAAGGACTTAATCCCTACTTAAGAGATAGGGAAGGGCATCATTGATTGGTTTGAGGGACTGGAGCTCACCATCCGCATGCACTATGTGCAAGAAGAGTTGTGGGGTGCAGCCCTTCTAATTACTGGGACTGTGTAATTAATTAATGGCTCTTGAAGAGAGGCCCATTTATAAGAAAATGAAGACTGCCATCCTCAGGAAGTTCTGCGAGACCCCGAGCAGTGCCATGGGGGATTTAGAGAGCTAACAAAGAAAAGAGGTCAAACCTTTAAGGAGTTTGCACATCAATCTCTAAAATATCTGGCCAGATGGGTTACAGGTAACAAAGTTGACACATTTAAGGGCATGTTTATCTTGATTGCATGTGAGAGTAGCCTTGAAAAATGCGAGATGGAGTTACACCATAATTTAGTGGACAGGAATATCACAGACCTTAGGGGGCTTGCAAAGGCTGCAGTGGCCTTGACAAATGTGATATGGAGATACACCAGCATTTATTGGACAAGAATATCAAAGACCCTAGGGTGTTTACAAAGGCTGTTGACAAGTATGTGACTACTGGAGTCCAGAAAAAGTCTCAGGTTTATACATCAAAGTCAGACGACAAGGCGAATGATAACAAACAGAACGGGGGAAAGGCCAGAGGTTCGGACCTTCTTCAAAGAAAGGCCACTGAAAACATGAAGGGAAATCCAAGTCCTATGGCTGACTAGCTCCCACAGAAAAGAAGAGTGAGGGCCCCTCTATCACCGAGACGCCCACACCCTCAACACCATGAGTTTGTTTTCTGTGTGGGTAGATGACACGTAGAAAGTGAGATCCAGCTTGTAAGGGGAGACCTAAGCGGGCAATAGTAACTGCTGGGCTTCTGGAAGAGGGGGCCATAGTTAATGTGAGCATTTTAGCAGATGAAGTTCCACTAGGTCAGGGATTGGCCAGAAATTCCCTCATTCTGAGTGGGAACAGTACTGGGCCCTTTGAGGTGGCTCAAGTTCCCGCAAATACTCAGATATTTCTGGGCAGTTTGTCCATCAATGGGGAAAAGCCTACCACTTTCCATGATACTGCTGCGCGCATCACAGTTGTCAGGCGACAATTGATGAAGGAAGGGCAGTACATCTCAGGAACAAACCAACTGGTAAGAAGGTTTAATTGTCTGACTTGATGTACCCCGACAATGTTGGAGCTTAAATGTAGGGGTAACACCTCCCTGCACTGTGTTGTAGTCAAGGACTCCATTCCATAGGGTGTTTGTTGGAAAATGACCTCCTTGAACTAGACATAGTTGAGGCAGTCACTAGAGTGCTAGCACTGAGAGCAGCACAGGAGGAAACACTTACCAGTAGTTGCCCTCCCTGGCCTGAAGTCCTCTGAGGCTCCCACTCTTGCGAGAGAGGACTCAGCAGCCACGTATGTGACCATGGATTTAGCATAGCATTCAGTGATCTCATGGTTGCCTACTGGCATAGAAGAGCAAAGGGAAGGGATGTTTCAGACCTGAAAGGCTTACCAGAACTGGAAGATTTGCCTTCAGCTGGAGTCCCGGATTAGGTCGACTTTTTCCAGGAAAAAGGGACTGTCCTACTCTGATGAGTCTGTTGAGGCAGACAGAGGAGCAGGTGCAGGGCGAAGGTCCTGAGTCGTTCTCCTAAAAGAGGAACAGGAGCCGAGCTAAAGCCTTGGGCAAATACAGGGTGCCCAAGAATTCTAGGACAGGGCACAGACAGGACACAGAAAGGAGTTGGTTGTTCTCCGAGGCCCCAGGAGTTTCCCATTGGATTTAGTTCCTGACATACCTGCTGGCCACTTACTTGTAGCTGGACATTTGACAGCATGTCATATCATATCATATCACTCCAGCACGCACAGCATCTGCTGGCTACCTTGACCCTGCACAACCTACAGATGGATGCTGCTTTGACCGCATCATCGCCCAGCAGCCTCCCACCCAGGAAGGCATCCGCCCTGAAATGGAGAACGAAGCCTGGAGCTGGAAGGCAACGCCAGTCGCATTTAAAGGAGTGCATTCAAGGCCCATACAGCCTGTCTGTGCCTCATCCATAGAAACCTGTTACCTACGAGGAGCAGAACACGCCAGCACAACATCCGCTGGATACCTTGACACTGCACTACCTACAAGAGCAGCAGCTCCATGCCAAGATGCTGCTGCATTGCACACATCATCCCCCAGCAGCCTTCCACCCCAGAAGGCACCCGATCTGCACTGCGATTGATCGCATTGCCCTGAAAGGGAGAACAAAGCCCGAGCCGGAAGGAAAAGCCTGCTGTATTTAAAGAACTTCATTCAAGGCCTATGCAGCTTGTATGTGTGTCATCCACAGAAGCCTGATCCAAAGAGCAGAGCACTCCAGAACACCATTCGCTGGCTACCTTGACCCTGCACAAACTACATGAGCAGCAGCTCCATGCCAAGATGGCTGCCGCATTGACTGCATCGTCGCCCAGCAACCACCCACCTCAGAAGGCACCCAATCCGATTTGCAATTGTCTTCAGTGGCCTGCAATGTAGAACGAAGCCATGAGCTGGAAGGCGAAGCCGGACACATTTAAAGGCCTGCATTCAAGGCCTATGCAGTTTGTCTGTGCCTCATCCACAGAAGCCTGCTCCGAAGAGCAGAACACGCCGGCACACCATCCACTGGTTACCTTGGCCCTGCAGAACATACAGGAGCAACAGCTCCATGTAAGATGGCCACAGCGTTGTTTGCATCATCGCCTAGCAGCCTTCCACCCCAGAAATCACCCGCTCCTCACTGTGATTGGCCGCAGTGCCCTGAAATGGAAAACAAAGCCAAACTCCGGAAGGCAAAGCCAGCCGGGTTTAAAGGCCTTCATTCAAGGCCTATGCAGTTTGTCTGTGCCTCATCCACAGAAGCCTTCACCGAAGAGCATAGCATGCCAGCACACCATATGCTGGCTACCTTGACCCTGCACAATATACAGGAGCAGGAGCTCCATGTGAAGATTGCAGCTGCCTTACCTGCATCATCAACCAGCAGCCTTCCACCCTGGTAGCCACACAATCTGCACTGCAATTGGCCGCAATGCTCTAAAATGGAAAACAAAGCACTGAGCCGTAAGGTGAAGCGGGCCGCATTTTAAGGCCTGTGCAGCCTGTCTGTGCCTCATCCAAAAAAGCCTGCTCTGAAGAGTAGAGCATTCCAGCACAGCATCCGCTGGCTAGCTTGGCCCTGCAAAATCTACAGGAGCAGCAGCTCCATGCCAAGATGGCCGTTGTATTTCCGGCATCATCACCCAGCTTCTTTCCACCCTGAAGGCACCCGAGCTGCACTGTGATTGGCTACAATTGCCTGAAATGGAGAATGTAGCCCCTAGTCGGAAGGCGAAGCTGCACACATTTAAAGGCCTGCATTCAAGGCCAATGCAGACTGTCTGTGCCTCATCCACAGAAGCCTACTCCGAAAAGCAGAGCATGCCAGCACACCATCTGCTGGCTACCTTGACCCTGCAGAGAATACAGGAGCAGCAGCTCCATGCCAAGATGGCTGCGGCAATGCCTGCATCATTGCCCAGCAGTCACCCACACCGGAAGGGACCTGATCTGCACTGCAATCGGCCGCAGTCCCCTGAAATGGAGAATGAAGCCCAGAGCCAGAAGGTGAAGCCAGCCGATTTTGAAGGCTTGCATTCAAGGCCTATGCAGCTTGTGTGTGCCTCATCCACAGAAGTCTGATCCAAAGAGCAGAGCATGCCAGCACACGATCCGCTGGCTACCTTGACCCTGCACAACCTACAGGAGAAGCAACTCCATGCCAAGTTGGCCTCAGCATTGCCCCCATCATCGCCCAGCAGCCACCCACCTTGGAAGGCACCAGATCGGACTGCGATTGGCTGCAGTGCCTTGCAATTGATAACAAAGCCATGAGTTGGAAGGTAAAGCCAGACACATTTAAAGGCCTGTGTTCAAGGCCTATGCAGCATGTCAGTGCCTCATCCACCGAAGCCTGGTCTGAAGAGGAAAGCACACCAGCACACCCATCCGCTGGCTACCTTGACCATGCACAACCTACAGGAGCAGCAGCTCCATGCCAAGATTGCTGCCGCATATCCCTCATTATTGCCTAGCAGCCTCCCACCCTGGAAGGCAAACGACACCCACTGTGATTGGCTGCAGTGCACTGAAATGGAGAACGAAGCCCTGAGCGTAAGGTGAATCCTGACACTTTCAAAGGCCTGCATTCAAGGCCTATACAGCCTGTCTTTGCCTTATTCACTGAAGCCTGCTCTGAAGAGGAGAGCATGCCAGCGCACCATGCATGGGCTATATTGACCAAGCACAAGCTACCGGAGCTGCAGCGCCATGCCAAGATCGCCGCTGCATAGCCCTCATCATTGCCCAGCAGCCTCCAACCCTGGAAGGCAACTGACACCCACTGCGATTGGCTGCAGTGCACTGAAATGGAGAACGAAGCCCTGAGCTGAAGGTGCAGCCAGACACTTTCAAAGACCTGCATTCAAGGCCTATACAGCCTGTCTTTGCCTCATTCACTGAAGCCTGCTCCGTAGAGGAGGGCACACCAGCACACCATCCGCGGGCTACCTTGACTCTGCACAACCTACCGGAGCAGCAGTGCCATTCCAAGATGACCACTTCATAGGCCGCATCATGCCCAGCAGCCTCACATCCTGGAAGGCAACCGATATGCACTGCGATTGGCTGCAGTGCCCTGAAAACCAGAACGAAGCCCTGAGCGGAAGGCAAAGCCAGATGCTTTCAAAGGCCTGCATTCAATGCCTCTACATGCTGTCTGTACCTCATTCACCGAAGCTTGCTCCGAAAGAAGAGAGCAGGCCAGCACACCATCCACTGGCTACCTTGGCCCTGCAGAACATACAGGAGCAACAGCTCCATGTAAGATGACCACAGCGTTGTTTGCATCATCGCCTAGCAGCCTTCCACCCCAGAAATCACCCGCTCCTCACTGATTGGCCGCAGTGCCCTGAAATGGAAAACAAAGCCAAACTCCGGAAGGCAAAGCCAGCCGGGCTTAAAGGCCTTCATTCAAGGCCTATGCAGTTTGTCTGTGCCTCATCCACAGAAGCCTTCACCGAAGAGCATAGCATGCCAGCACACCATCTGCTGGCTACCTTGACCCTGCACAATATATGGGGAGCAGGAGCTCCATGTGAAGAATGCAGCTGCCTTACCTGCATCATCAACCAGCAGCCTTCCACCCTGGTAGCCACACAATCTGCACTGCAATTGGCCGCAATGCTCTAAAATGGAAAACAAAGCACTGAGCCGTAAAGTGAAGCGGGCCACATTTTAAGGCGTGTGCAGCCTGTCTGTGCCTCATCCAAAAAAGCCTGCTCTGAAGAGTAGAGCATTCCAGCACACCATCCGCTGGCTAGCTTGGCCCTGCAAAATCTACATGAGCAGCAGCTCCATGCCAAGATGGCCGTTGTATTTCCGGCATCATCACCCAGCATCTTTCCACCCCGAAGGCACCCAATCTGCACTGTGATTGGCTACAATTGCATGAAATGGAGAACGTAGCCCCTAGTCGGAAGGCGAAGCTGCACACATTTAAAGGCCTGCATTCAAGGCCAATGCAGACTGTCTGTGCCTCATCCACAGAAGCCTACTCCGAAAAGCAGAGCATGCCAGCACACCATCTGCTGGCTACCTTGACCCTGCAGAGCCTACAGGAGCAGCAGCTCCATGCCAAGATGGCTGCGGCAATGCCTACATCATTGCCCAGCAGTCACCCACACCGTAAGGGACCTGATCTGCACTGCAATCGGCCGCAGTCCCATGAAATGGAAAATGAAGCCCAGAGCCGGAAGGTGAAGCCAGCCGCTTTTGAAGGCTTGCATTCAAGGCCTATGCAGCTTGTGTGTGCCTCATCCACAGAAGTCTGCTCCAAAGAGCAGAGCATGCCAGCACACGATCCGCTGGTTACCTTGACCCTGCACAACCTACAGGAGAAGCAACTCCATGCCAAGTTGGCCGCATCATCGCCCAGCAGCCACCGACCTTGGAAGGCACCAGATCGGACTGCGATTGGCTGCAGTGCCTTGCAATTGATAACAAAGCCATGAGTTGGAAGGTAAAGCCAGGTGCATTTAAAGGCCTGTGTTCAAGGCCTATGCAGCATGTCAGTGCCTCATCCACCGAAGCCTGGTCTGAAGAGGAAAGCACACCAGCACACCCATCCGCTGGCTACCTTGACCATGCTCAACCTACAGAAGCAGCAGCTCCATGCCAAGATGGCCGCCGCATATCCCTCATTATTGTCTAGCAGCCTCCCACCCTGGAAGGCAAACGACATCCACTGTGATTGGCTGCAGTGCACTGAAATGGAGAACGAAGCCCTGAGCGTAAGGTGAATCCTGACACTTTCAAAGGCCTGCATTCAAGGCCTATACATCCTGTCTTTGCCTTATTCACTGAAGCCTGCTCTGAAGAGGAGAGCATGCCAGCGCACCATGCATGGGCTATATTGACCAAGCACAACCTACCGGAGCTGCAGCGCCATGCCAAGATCGCCGCTGCATAGCCCTCATCATTGCCCAGAAGCCTCCAACCCTGGAAGGCAACTGACACCCACTGCGATTGGCTGCAGTGCACTGAAATGGAGAACGAAGCCCTGAGCTGAAGGTGCAGCCAGACACTTTCAAAGACCTGCATTCAAGGCCTATACAGCCTGTCTTTGCCTCATTCACTGAAGCCTGCTCCGTAGAGGAGAGCACACCAGCACACCATCCGCGGGCTACCTTGACTCTGCACAACCTACCGGAGCAGCAGCGCCATTCCAAGATGACCACTTCATAGGCCGCATCATGCCCAGCAGCCTCACATCCTGGAAGGCAACCGATATGCACTGCGATTGGCTGCAGTGCCCTGAAAACCAGAACGAAGCCCTGAGCGGAAGGCAAAGCCAGACGCTTTCAAAGGCCTGCATTCAATGCCTCTACATGCTGTCTGTGCCTCATTCACCGAAGCTTGCTCCGAAAGAGGAGAGCACGCCAGCACACCATCCGCTGGCTACCTTGGCCATGCACAACATACAGGAGCAGCAGCACCATTTCAAAATGGCCATCGCATTGCCCGCATCATCGCCCAGTAGCCTTTCGCCACCGTAAGGCAACCAATCTGCACTGTGATTGGCCGGAATGCCCTGAAATGGAAATCAAAGACCCGAAACGGAAGGAGAAGCCAGGCGTGTTTAAAGGCCTGCATTCAAGGCCTATGCAGCCTGTCTGTGCCTCATACACAGACGTCTGCTCTGAAGAGCAGAGCACAACAGTACACCATCCGCTGGATACCTGACCTTGCACGGCCTAGAGGAGCAGCAGCTCCATGCCAAGTTGGCCGCGGCATTGCCCACATCATCGCCCAGCAGCCACCCACCTCAGAAGGCATCCGATGCGCACTGCAATTGGCTCCAATGCCCTGCAATGAGGGACGAAGCCATGAGCTGGAAGGCAAAGCCAGACATATTTAAAGGCCTGCATTCAAGGCCTATGCAGCCTGTCAATGACTCATCCACTGAAGCCTGCTCTGAAGAGGAGAGCACGCCAGCATACCATCCGCTGGCTACCTTGACCCTGCACAGCCTAGAGGAGCAGCAGCTCCATGCCAAGTTGGCTGCTGCATTGCCCGCATCATCGCCCAGCAGCCTTTCACCCCATAAGGCACCCAATCTGCACTGCGTTTTGTTGCAATGCCCTGAAATGGAAAACAAAGCCCCGAGCCGGAAGGCGAAGCTGGGAGCATTAAAAGGCCTGCATTCAAGACTTGTGCAGCCTGTCTGTTCTTTATCCACAGAAGCCTGCTCCAAAAAGCAGAGCATGCAAGCACACCATCTGCTATCTGCCTTGACCCTTCACAACCTACAGAAGCAGCAGCTCTTTGCCAAGATGGCTGCTGCCTTGCCGGCACCACAGCCCAGCAGCCTCCCACCCTAGAATGCACCCGATATGCACTAAGATTGGCAGCAGTACCCTGAAATGGAGTTGGAAGCACCGAGCCTGGAGGCAAAGCCGGCCGCCTTTAAAGGCCTGCATTCAAGGCCTATGCAGGCTGTCTGTGCCTCATCCACAGAAGCCTGCAGCGAAAAGCAGAGAATTCCAGCACACCATCCACTGGCTACCTTAACCCTGCACAACCTACAGGAGCAGCAGCTTCATGCCGAGATGACGACTGCTTTGCCCGCATCATAGCCCAGCAGCCTCCCACCCCAGAAGGCACCCGATCCTTACTGCGATTGGCTGCAGTGCCCTGAAATGGAGAACAAAGCCTTCAGCCATAAGGCGAAGCCTATGACATTTAAAGGCCTTCCTCCAAGGCCTATGCAGCCTGTCTGTGCCTCATCCTCCGAAGCCTGCTCTGAAGAGCAGAGCACACCAGCACACCATCCAGTGGCTGCCTTGACCCTGCACAATGTAAAGGAGAAGAAGCTCCATGCTAAGATGGCAGCCGCATTACCCGCATCATCGTCAAGCCGCCATCCACCCCGGAAGGCAATTGAACAGCACTGCGATTGGCCGCAGTGCCCTGAAATGGAGAAGGAAGTCCTGAGCTGGAAGGCAAAGCCGGACGCATTCAAAGGCATGCATTCAAGGTCTATTCAGCCTGTCTGTGCCTCATCCGCAGAAGCCTGCTCCGAAGAGCAGAGCATGCCAGCACATGATCTGCTGGCTACCTTGACCCTGCACAACCTACAGGAGCCGCATCTCCATGCCAAGATGGCCTACACATTGCCTGCATCATTGCCAAGCAGCTTCCACCCCAGAAGGCACCCGATCGCCCCTGTGATTGGTCCGAATGCCCTGAAATGGGGAACAAAGCCTCGAGCCGGAAGGCAAAGCCAGCCACATTTATAGGCCTGTATTCAAGGCCTATGCAGCCTGCCTGTACCTAATCCACAGAAGCCTACTCTGAAGAGCACAGCACACTAGCACATGATCGGCTGGTTACCTTGACCCTGCACAACCAACAGGAGAAGCTGCTCCATGTCAAGATGGCCGCTGCATTGCACGCATCATCGCCCGCAGCCACCGACTCCGGAAGGCGCCTTATCTGCACTGCTATTGGCTGCAGTTCCCTGCAATGGAGAACGAAGCCATGAGCCTGAAGGCGAAGCCACACGCATTTAAAGACCTGCATTCAAGGCCTATGCAGCGTGTCTGTGCCACATCCACAGAAGCCTGCTCTGAGCAGAAGAGCACACTAGCAAACTGTCTGCTGGCTACCTTGACCCTGCAGTACCTACAGGAGCAGCAGTTCCATGCCAAGATGGACGCTGCAGTGCCCACATTATCACACAGCAGCCTTCCACCCCAGAAGGCACCCGGTCTGCACTGTGAATGGCTGCAGTACCCTGAAAGGAAGAACGAAGTCATGAGCTGGAATGCGAAGTTGGAACCATTTAAAGGACTGCATTCAAGGACTATGCAGCCTGTATGTGCCTCATCCATCGAAGTCTGCTCCGTAGAGCAGAGCACGCAACACAGCATCCGCTGGCTACCATAACCCTGCACAACCTAGAGGAGCAGCAACTCCATGCCAAGATGGCAGCTGCATAGCCCGCACCATTGCCCAGCAGTCGCACAACCTGGAGGGCAATCGATTTGTACTGCGATTGGCCACATTAACCTGAAATGGAGAACGAAGCCCTGATCCGGAAGGCGAAGCCGGGTGGCTTTTAAAGGCCTGCATTCAAGGCCTATGCAGCCTCTCTGTGTCTCATCCACAGAAGTCTGCTCCGAAGAGCAGAGCACACCAGCACACGATCTGCTGGCTACCTTGACCCTGCACAACCTACAGTCGAAGCAGCTCCGTGCCAAGGTGGCCGCGACATTACCTGCATCATCGCCCAGCTGCCACCCACCTCGGAAGGCACCAGATCCGCACTGCGATTGGCTAAAGTGCCCTGATATGGAGAACGAAGGCCAGAGCAGAAGGTGAAGCCAGACACTTTCAAAGGCCGGGATTGAAGGCCTATACAGCCTGTCTCTGCCTCATTCACCGAAGCCTGCTCCGAAGAGGAGCACTCCAGCACATCATCCGTGGGCTACCTTGACCCTGCACAGCCTACCGGAGCAGCAGCTCAATGCCAAGATCGCCGCTGCATAGCTCGCATCATGCCCAGCAGCCTCACATCCTGGAAGTCAACCGATACGCACTGTGATTGGCTGCAGTGCCCTGAAAAGAAGAATGAAGCCCGAGCGGAAGACAAAGCCAGACTCTTTCAAAGGCCTGCATTCAAGGCCTCTAAATGCTGTCTGTGCCTCATTCATCGAAGCTTGCTCCGAAGAGGAGAGCACGCCGGCACACCATCCGCTGGCTACCTTGGCCCTGCACAACCTACAGGAGCAGCAGCACCATTTCAAAATGGCCACCGTATTATTGGCCAGTAGCCTTTCACCCCGTGAGGCAACCGATCTGCACGGCGATTGGCCGGAATGCTCTGAAATGGAAAACAAAGCCCCCAACCGGAAGGTGAAGCTGGGCGGATTTAAAGGCCTACATTCAAGGCATGTACAGCCTGTCTATGCTTTATCAACAGAAGCCTGCTCCGAAAAAAAAGATCATGCAAACACACAATCTGCTGGCTGCCTTGACCCTTCACAACCTACAGAAGCAGCAGCTCTTTGCCAAGATTGCCGCTGCCTTGCCTGGACCACAACCCAGCAGCCTCACACCCCAGAATGCACCCGATATGCAATGCGATTGGCAGCAGTACCCTGAAATGGAGAACAAAGCCCTGAGCCGGAAGGCGAAGCCATAGCTCTCAACTCACACGCTTTTGGCGGGTGTCACCCGCCTTGTAAAGGGCTGACTCACCCGCCAAGCCTCCTGCACGCCCATTCATTCCAATGGGCCTCTGACCCGCCAAAAACAAAATCGGGTGATTTCACCCGCCTTTGCAAGACAAATGGTTGAGAGCAATGCGAAGCCGGGTGGCTTTTAAAGGCCTGCATTCAAGGCCTATGCAGCCTGTCTGCGCCTCATCCACAGAAGCCTGCTCCGAAGAGCAGAACATGCGAGCACACCATCCGCTGGCTACCTTGATCCTGCACAACCTACAGGACCAGCAGCTTCATGCTGAGATGGCAGCCGCATTACCTGCATCATCGCCAAGCCGCCATCCACCCCGGAAGGCAATCGTACAGCACTGCGATTCGAGGCCTATGAAGCTTGTCTGTGCCTCATCCACAGAAGTCTGCTCTAAAGAGCAGAGCACAGCAGCACACAATCCGCTGGCTACCTTGACCCTGTACAACCTACAGGAGAAGCAGCTCCATGCCAAATTGGCCGCAGTATTGCCCCCATCATCGCCCAGCAACCACCCACCAAGGAAGGCATCCAATCGGACTGCAATTGGCTGCAGTGCCCTGCAATGGAGAACAAAGCTATGAGTTGGAAGGCAAAGGCGGACGGATGTAAAGGCCTGTTTTCAAGGCCTATGTAGCCTGTCAGTGCCTCATCCACTGAAGCCTGGTCTGAAGAGGAGAGAATGCGAGCACACCATCTGCTGGCTACCTTGACCATGCACAACCTACAGGAGCAGCAGCTCCATGGCAAGATCGCTGCTGCATAGCCCTCATCATTGCCCAGCAACCTCCAACCCTGGAAGGCAACTGATACGCACTGCGATTTGCTGCAGTGCCCTGAAATGGAGAATGAAGCCCAAGCGGAAGTCAAAACCAGACGATTTTAAAGGCCAGCATTCAAGGCCTATGCAGCCTGTCTGCGCCTCATCCACAGAAGCCTGCTCTGAAGAGCAGAACATGCGAGCACACCATCCCCTGGCTACAATGACCCTGCACAACCAAGAGGAGCAGCAGTACCATGCCAAAAAGGCCACTGCATGGCTCGCATCATCGACCAGCAGCCTTTCACTGTGTAAGGCCCCCGAACTGCACTGCGATCGGCTTCAGTGCCCTGCAATTGGGAACGAAGACATGAGCTAGAAGGCAAAGCCGGGCACATTTGAAGGCCTGCATTCAAGGCCTATGCAGCCTGTCATTGACTCATCCACAGAAGTCTGCTCCGAAGAGCAGAGCACGCCAGCACACCATCCGCTGGCTACCTTGATCCTGCTCAGCCTAGAGGAGCAGCAGCTCCATGCCAAGTTGGCCGCAGCATTGCCTGCATCATCACCCAGCAGCCACCCACCTCGGAAGGCACCCGATCCACACTGCGATTGGCTCCAGTGACCTGACATGGAGAACGAAGCCACGGGCCGAAGGTGAAGCTAGACACTTTCAAAGGCCTGCATTCAAGGGCTGTACAGCCTGTGTTTGCCTCATTCACTGAAGCCTGCTCCGAAGTGGACAGCATGCCAGCACACCATCCGCTGGTAACCATGACCCTGCACAACCTACAGGAGCAGCAGCACCATTTCAAAATGGCCACCACATTGCCTGCATCATCGCTCAGTAGCCTTCCACCCTGTAAGGCACCCGATCTGCACTGTGTTTCGCTGCAATGCCCTGAAATAGAAAACACAGCCCCAAGCAGGAAGGCGAAGCAGGGGGCATTAAAAGGCCTGCATTCAAGACCTGTGCAGCATGTCTGTTCTTTATCCACAGAAACCTGCTCCGAAGAGCAGAGCATGCCAGCACACCATCCGCTGGCTACCTTGACCCTGCAAAACCTACAGGCGCAGCAGTTCCATGCTAAGATGGCCACTGCTTTGTCTGCATCATAGCCCGCATCCTCCCACCGCAGAAGGCACCCGATTTGCACTGCGGCTGGCTGCAGTGCCCTGAAATGGAGAACAAAGCCTCCAACCGGAAGGCTAACCCTATCACATTTAAAAACCTGCTTTCAAGGCCATTGCAGCCTGTCCGTGCCTCATACATGGAAGCCTGCTCCGAAGAGGAGAGCACACCAGCACACCATCCTCTGGCTAACTTGACCCTGCACAATGTAAAGGGGCAGAAGCTCCATGCTAAGATGGCCGCCGCATTGCCCGATTCATCGTCAAGCCGCCATCAGCCCCGGAAAAGCACCCGATCCGCACTGCGATTGGCTGCAGTGCCCAGAAATGGAGAACAAAGCCTGCAGCCGGAAGGCAAAACCTATCACATTTAAAGGCCTGCTTTCAAGGCATATGCAGCCTGCCTGTGCCTTATCCACGTAAGCGTGCTCCGAAGAGCAAAGCACGCCAGCACACAAGCCACTGGCTACCTTGACCCTGCACAACCGACAGGAGCAGGATCTCCATACCAAGATGGCCATGGCGTGGCATTGACAGTATCATCGGCCAGCAGCCACCAACCCCAGAAGGCACCCGATCCACACTACGATTGGCTGCAGCGCCCTGCAATGGAGGATGAAGCCCTGAGCCGGAAGGCTAAGCCGAACATATTTAAAGGACAGAATTTAAGGCCTATGCAGCCTGTCTTTCCCACATCCACCGAAGCCTGCTCCGAAGAGTAGAGCACATGGCTACACCATCCGCTGGCTACCTAGAACCTGCACAATCTACAGGAGCAGGAGCTCCATTCCAAGATGGCAGTTGCCTTGCCTGCATCATCGCCCAGCAGCCTTCCACCCCGAAAGGCACACAATCTGCACTGCGATTGGCCACCATGTCCTAAAATGGAAATGAAAACCCTGAGCCGTAGGGTGAAACCGGCCACATTTAAAGGCCTGCATTCAAGGCCTGTGCAGCCTGTCTGCGTCTCATCCACAGAAGCTTGCTCTGAAAAGCAGAGCACGCCAGCACACCATCCGCTGGCAACGTTGACCTTGCAGAACCTAGAGGAGAAGCAGCTCCATGCCAAGATAGACAGCGTCAGCGACCAGCAGCCTTCTACCCCAGAAGGCAACCGATTCGCACTGCCCGATTCGCACTGCCCGATTCTGGAAGCGGGAATGTGAACGAAGCTTAGAAACAATCAGAAGCACCTGTTTGTTCTGCAAGCCTTGTTTATATAGAACGAGGCAGATTGGAGGCAGAGTCGGCGTGCGAAGCAACATCTGGTGTCACGTGACGTCGGGAAGGCGTGGACCTCTCATTAGCCAATTGATGTCCCAGAGCCACACAACGTCGCCACGGCAACCGTGCCGACAACCTCCATTTAGTGTAAAACGACCTAGCAGCTGTTCTGAACGCAAATGCTATTTGATCGTTACAGGAACCAGCAAAACTCTGCATACCAGCGAAGACCCGATCAACAGGCATGACAGTACCATCCTCCAAAGGCCGACACCCCCCTGGAGGCATGGAAGCGATGAAGAAGAAGAGGAGCATGGATGTTGGAAACAGGTTCCCAAGTGCGATCTTCCGGACCATACCCCTTCCAATCGACCAGGTAGTATGGAACACCCATGCGCCAATGCATGGCCAAAATAGCATTAATCTTGTATTCATCTAAGCCATGCACTGTGACCGACAGAGGACAAACAGGCAGACGGGTGGAATCAAGACAGGGCTTAATGAGCAAGACATGAAAAACAGGGTGAACTCACCACCAGACCGGAAGTTTCAGCTGCAACGGGCCCCGGATTGACAAGACCAGAAACAGCGTATGGGCCAACAAAGTGCAGAATCAGAGACTTTTTGCCAGGGATTTTTAGGTTCCTGGTAGACAACCACACCTGCATGCCCACACGATAAACAGGCACAGGAGACCTGTGTACATCAGCAAACCGTTTAGCATGGACCTGCGCCTTTTTTGAGCTGGCCACTACATTTGTGTGCACCGAAATGATATCCCGAGCACAGTCAGTGGCAGCAGTAGTGGACAGAGATAAAGCCAGATCAAAAGGAACAGACCTGGGATGCTGCCCATATAATGCAAAAACGGTGATGTGCCAATGGACGAATGCAAGGAGTTATTGTAAGCAAATTCTGCTGAAGGCAACACGGATAACCATGACGACTGGTACTGTAAGCAAAGACAGAGATACTGTTCCAACATACTGGTAGTGCTCTCAGTCTGGCCATCAGTCTGATGATGATATGAAGTGGAAAACCTACCATCAATGTGAAAAACAGCACAGAGCGCCTTCCAGAAGTGAGAGGTGAACTGTCAGAGATGATGATGGAGGACAAACTAAAGAAGTGGAAGACATTCCGTATGAACAGATCAGCAAGCACAGGAGTAAATGGAATATGCGACACACAGGGCTACCTTAGAGAAATAGTCCACAACAACCCAAATGGTGTTGAAACCCTGATCCATGGGTAGTACAATAATGAAATCCATGGAACCATGTGCCACGGTTTGTGGTGTACAGGCAGTGGCCATAAAAACAAACCCATAGGTTTACCTGGTGCAGCCTTACATTGTGTACATATGGAGCATGATGAGACATAGTCCACCACATTGCGATGCATGGTCGGACACCAGCACCATCGACGGAGCAACTCTAGCATCTTTTTCTTGCCAGCATGGCTGCGATCAAGGAATCATGACTCCACTGTGGTGCTTGATTGCGGGTTTCTTCTGTTGGAAGGTACAGCATTCCCTGAATAAACGGAATTCCGTTATGGACATCTAGATTGAGTTCTTGCAGCTCTCTTGGCTTCGTAGCCACCCAGTTCTGTAAGAGCTTCTTTAATGGTGGTTGTGCTGTACAACTACAAAACACCTGATCCGAGAGCACCCGGAGTTGATCAGAATGGAGCAGCGCCGTACCATTATTAAGATGTGAAAGCACGACAGCCTTAGATATTTGACGTGCAGGACGGTAAGTGATGTGGAATTCAAACTGATTGAAGAACGCGTGCCACTGGGCTTGTTGTGCTGTTAAACATTTCATAGTTTTGAAAGCCTGCAGGTTGCAGTGATCGGAAAACACTGTGACTGGATGCTTTGTCCCCAAGAGATGATGACGCCATTCAGTGAAAGGGTCCTTGACAGCTAACAGTTCTCTCTCAGTGACAGTATAGTTTTGTTTGTATGGCGTCAGTTTCCATGAGAAAAAAGCCACCGGATGCACCTCGCCGGTATTAGGACATTCTTGAGAAAGAATAGCCACCACCGCAATGTTTGAGGCGTCGGCTTCAACAATAAAAGGTAACTCTGGGTCCGGGTGGTGAAGGATAGGAGCCATAGTGAAAGCCTTCTTGAGATATTGAAAAGCTGATTGCGCGGCAGCGTTCCAGGCAAAGGGAACCTTGGAACTGGTGAAAGCAGTGAGTGGTGAAACCAAGGCTGAAAAGGAACAGATGAAACAGCGGTAGAAAAGTGCGAAACTGAGAAACGACTGGAGAGCTTTAGTCGTCTTCGCCGTTGGTCACTTTAGAATGTCTTTTACTTTTGAGTGGTTCATCCGGACTCCATGGTTTGTAATGTCATAACCCAGGAACTCAACCTCTGATGTGTTAAAAACACATTTCTCAGCCTTTACGTATAAGTGATGTTCATGCAAGCGCGGCAACACTGAAGTGATGTGTTGTACATGTTCCTGGCATGAGGGGGAGAAGATCAAAATATCATCCAAAAAGATGATTACATATTGCTCCAAAACGTCACTGAAGATGTCGTTCATGAAGAACTGGAAAGTCGCAGGTGCATTACATAGCCCGAATGGCATCACCAAGTATTCGAAAAGTCCATACTGCATCTTGAAAGCATTCTTCAATTTATCGCCTTCTCTGATGCGTACGAGATTATATGCTCCCCACAGGTCTAACTTGGTGGAATTCTCAGAGGAACCCAACTGGTCTAGAAGCACAGAGATCAACGGAAGAGGATACTGATGTTTTACTGTGATTGAATTAAGAGCTCTGTAGTCAATACAGGGCCTCAAGTCCCTTTCCTTTTTTGGCACAGAAAACCAAGGCGAGGCCGCTGGTGATCTTGATGGACATATAAACCCCAACTGTAATGCATTGTCGATGTAATTCTTTAGTACCATGTACTCTTGACTGTTTAGGGAATAAACCGTACCAGATGGGATATTAGACCCTGGAAGGAGCTCAGTGGGACAATCATAGGGCTTATGTGGCGGCAATTGTTCGGCCATGCTCTTGTCGAATACAATCGGCAAAGGAGGCATACTCGGAAGGCACCAGAGAGTGCTGATTGGAGACAGAACAAACTGATGGAGCCATGTCAATGAATGCCAGACATGAAGAACTACATACAACCTCCTGATACTGAAAACAGTGCTCGTTGGAATAGGCTGAAGGGAATTGCAGTTGTCAAGCAACCCAGTCAATCACTGGGTTATACAATGACCACCAAACCAGACCAAATATAACCTTGAACTGGGGAGCGGTGATAATGTCAAAAACCACCTCTTCAGTATGTCCTTCTTCCGTGACCATATGCTTGGGTATGGTTTGTTTAGTGACCAGGCCTGAAACTAATGCAGTGCCATCAACTGCGTTGACAGATTCCAGTATTGCCTTGGTTACAACGGGAATTCCGGATAACTTGGCACATTGAACATCCATATAGTTATTAGTTGCTCCTAAGTCTATTTCCGCCGGAGATTGGACTTTAATGGTATGAAAGACCAGGGAAACCAGTATCAATACCGGCAAATGCATTGAGGAAACAAGAGAGTCTGAATTCAAACCCGACAACGGGACCCCTTCTATTGCCGGGCTCTGGCATTTCCCAACCGTCTGGGTGGTTTGTTTGTGCAGGTACTCAATAGATGCTCTGTTGACCCGCAGTACACAGATTATTCTTTCTGCTGTAGATAGGCGTCCACGTACCACCCCAATCTGCATCGGTTCCGAATCGGGAGGTGTAACGGTTGGGCTGTCAGTATGCAGCAGTGGATGGGATTGATTCTTCCTTTCTCCCTTCCTCTCGGTTTTACGGGCGTCTATTTGAAGGACCAAATCCAAAAGCTCAGCAAATACCGTAGAGACAACTAGAACCATTGCAAAGGTGTCCTTTAACCTTTATGTTTGATGGCATTTCCCACTGAAATTCTGCCAAATTCAGATACTGTTACTACTGCTCAGTCTGGCTGATTTACTGCTATTTTATGAGTGAGGTAACTGAGGTATTAGTCCTGTATAATGGTGTCCATGGCACTCTGTGGGGGATTTGGAGGAATTATCTGGGTGGTGAGTATGCCCATTGTAATTCCTCCTGCTTTTTGCTGGTAAACTGAAGAAGTTACCTCCAGTCAGATATCGCCTCAACTTTAACACAAAATTTAACATTTGGGGGTGAAAAAAAGTGGTGGTAAAGTGGTAGAATTACAAAGCAAAACAAACAGGTGATGGCTGGAAGGTTTAGAGCCGAAACATGTCTGTGGGTGCTTGCGGTCTCGTGCAGAAGGGATGTGACCAAGCAGTTTGACCCTTTTGGGGTGGGACCAAACCTGATTTGCGTATGGTCTTTCCCCTTTTGTAATGGCTTGCCAGGCGAAGAACGATGGTCTGGAGGGTTGCCCAGAGCAATGATGTGATATGATGTGATGTGGCATTGATAACGCACCTATACACAAGTGTTTCTAGGCGCGAAAAGACAAGGGGGGGAAACAAAGCAAGGACAAAACAACGATCTTACTAGGCCTTGTGTCATTCAGATCATGCAAGAGCAGAGAAAAGGTATGGGGAGAAGTGCCAGGATGGAGGGGAAGGCGGAAGTGCAGTTAACTGACAAGTGCAGCCAGCGGGTGGCTCATAAGTGCAGAGAAGGGACTTTAGGTCACAGATACAGGGCATCATCACAAGTGGGTTACCGCCGCATTTACCACTCTGCCCAATCTCAAGCCTGGCGTGTTAAACACGCCAGGAAAATACCCAATTTCTGCGCAATTACCGCCGGCAGTATTACCACACGATAATTGCCCCACAAATTCCCCATTGGGTCCAATGGGGAATGGGTAGTAACCTTTAACACCCAACCCGTGATCCGGGGGTAATACTGCCGTACGGGTGGGCGCTAACACAAATAAAGTTGGACGGTACCCCAGTCAGAATACTGCCCAACTCATGATGAGGCACAAAGACCCTTAAATGCTGGGGAACCCGGAGGCAGTGTGAGGGCAACTGGACATTCAGGAGCATGAGCCTGAGTTCAGAGGGTGACCAGGTGACCAGTGTGCAGAGCAGTCAGGTGCATCAGCAAGGGAAAGGAAGAGAGAAAGAGGAAGCGAAAAGGAAGGTCTGGAGTTGCTTTAGAAACCGAAGGTGGTTCTGCTCAAGTTTAAGAGAGGCAGGGATGCTGTTCCAAAGGGAGGCGCGAGCTGAGGAGATAGATCTGCCCCAACACTCTGCTTGGAGAAGCGTCTGACCCTCAGAGAGTTGGAGGTGGATGAGCTGAGAGCTCAAGAATGAAGATATTTTCGAAGAGAAAGTTGGAGGTAGAGCGGTTCCAGGCCCCAGAAAGCCTTGTGGATGATGCAGAAGGTCTTGAAGCTGATCCTTGCAGACATCGGGAGCCAGTGAAGAGATTTCAGAGCTGGAGAAATACAATCCCTGGGCTTGAGGTCAAGGACAAGTCTCGCAGTCCTATTCTGGATAAGTTGTAGAGGTCGAAGAGTTGAGGCAGGAAGATTTAGAAAGAGGCTGTTGCAATAGTCCAGCCTAGAGAGGACCAGAGCTCTGGAGACAGTGAGCTTCTGTGGGAAAGTGAGAAAAGGAAGAACACCTCTGAGGAGGTGCAGCTGATAGTTTGACTTCTTAGTGACGTCAAAGTTGTAAGTAGAGAAGGAGAGGGTGGACCAATGTTCTTAGCCTCAAAGGAAGGAGCAGGAAGAGGGCCCACAGTGGGCAGCCAGAGAGAGAGAGAGGAAAGGAGGGAGCGGGTATCCCAAAGAGGAGGATCTCAGTCTTACTGGCATTAAGGCAGAGATCATTGGTGGCACACCATTCCTGAATTGCGGCCAGACAGTCTGGTATGAGAGAAGAAGCGGAGGTGTCTGAGGGGAGCCTGAAAGAGAGCTGAGTGTCATCTGCATTACACTGAAAATTGGTGCAGAAAGTAGCGATGCAGTGGGCAAGAGGTGCCAGGTAATGGTTGAAGAGCCAGGGAGAGAGTTTAGACCCCTGGGGAACACCACAAGGAGAGAGCGAGATAGAAGAGAGGAAAGACCCCAGTTGGACTTCAGAGGGTCGGTCGGTGAGAAAGGAGGTCAACCAGGACAGGGCTTGATCAGTAATACCAAGGTTGTCAAAGAGACGATTGAGCAGGATGGCTTGGTTGACCATTTTGTATTTATTAGCGCTTTACATGTAACAACAGTAATGCATAAGAAGCAACTCATGATTCAATAAACTAGGAACAATAAGTGGAACAATTTGCTGAGATCATATAGTAGACAGAGTGGGGAAAGGCAGGGGAGGGCGTAGCAGCGAGGAGTCAAGAGCCAGATTGGAAAAGTGGGCTTTTAAGGAGGAGTGGAAGGATGAGTAAGAGGAGATGGAGCGGATAGGGTGAGAATTCCAGTGGAGTGGGGCAAGGAGCTGGAAGGAGCTGGAAGGAGCCGAAGCGTGAAGGGGAACAAGGAGGGGGTGGGACAGTGAGTAGGAAATGATCAGCAGAATGGAGGGGACGGGAGGGGGTATAGAATGAGAGGAGGCAGGATAGGTAGGGAGGGGCAAGATCATAGAGGGATTTGAAGACGAGACAGAGGAAGTTGAATTTGAGTTGGGAGTGGAAGGAAAGCCAGCCGAGTGAAGAGAGGGAAGAGGAGACAGAGTCATATGGGGAGAGGGAAAACAGACTATGAATAGCAGAGTGGTAGAGGGATTTAAGGAGGGCAAGATGTGAAACGGGGAGACCAAAGAGGAGGGATGAACAGTAGAAGAGGCGAGAAAAGAAGAGGGAAGATATAAGGAGTTTGGTAGCATGGAAGATGAGGGAAGAGCGAATTTTGTAGATATTATAGAGATGGAAGCGACAGGCCCGGGCAGTGGAGAGATATGGTATGTGAAGGAGAGGTTTGAGTCAAAGTGGAGGCCAAAATTGCGAGAGGAGGCAGAGATGGGGAGTTGTGTGGGGGGAAGATGATAGAAGGAGGGGGAGAGGGGAAGGACCATGTCAAAAGCAGAGGATAGCTCGAGGAGAATGAGGGCAGAAGTGAGATTAGAGTCAAGATTGGAGAACAAGTCTTCACGGGTATTCGGCAGACCAGTTTCTGTGCTTCTGGTGGCTCTGAAACCAGACTGGTGGTCATGGACGCAACCAATAGTTTCAGTATGCAGATTAAGCTAAGAGATGGCCAGGTTTTCCAAGAGTTTGATCAGGAAAAGAGTGGTGGCGATCGGACGATAGTTAGCCGGAGAGGAAAGATCGGTCAATGGCTTCTTTAAAAGGGGGTGCACAAGGGGGAGGGTAAAGTTCTAGTTGCAAAAGAGAGATTGCAGAAATAGGTCAAGGCTGGAGCAATACCAGAGGGTAATGTTAATTCTAAACCTTCCAGCCATCAACTCTTTTGTTCTGTAATAGAATTACAGCCAGTTTCCCACCACTTTTTACTGAACGGTCAAACTCTAACAAGGCCTATAGAAATGTACAATGCGTTGCATATGGCAGTAGCATCAAAAAGGTACAATGGTACTCTAGGGGCTAATATGCAGTGGGACATGTGCAGGAGGAGTAGCTCCATTTTTTGTCACTTTTTTTTTTAAAAGGCCATATCTTTGGTTTCTAGGGAAAGCGCCTACTGTCTGGCTCTCCTTACAATTCGACCGGCAAAGAGCTAATTTGTGTGCCTCTAAAAAGGCCAAAAGTTATGGCCTTTACATTGTGGCTTTTCTAATCTTAGGGACAGTGACGCGGTCACTTGCGTTGGGTCTGAGCAATCTGTTAGGCTGGTAACAAGCTAGACTGTGTGTAAGGATAGTTGCATTTTGGTTATGAATGACATTATGGACTCATTGCTGTTACTTTGCGGGGGAAAGATAAGAAAGGCAGTATCTGTTTTAAATTCCTTAACGGGAAGAAACATGATTTCACAAATTGCGTGACCTCTGGCTTGAGTGTGAGATGAGAATCCATGAAGATACCAAGATTTCTTACAATTGAGGGAGCTGAAGGAATGTGCGAAATGTAACAGGACAAAAAGAAGAGCATCATGGATCTAAGGTAGGTTTTCTGCAGGTTAATTTTGAATGACTTAACACCCATCCAGCTTTATGTACACCAGGAATTTCCTCAACTTGAGAGATGGCATTTCTCTGTTGTCAATCAATTTCAAAAGGATTTGGTTGTCATCGGCGTGATTTAAATAAAAAAAAAATGGCTTATCTAAAAACCTCAAGGTGTCTTAGAATATTAAGGTTAAACAAATCTAGCAATAATGAGGATCCCTGGCAATGATGCATGTTCATACTCGAGGCTCTGATGAGAAACATACGAGCTAAGTAAATGTGAATGTTCTTGTAGGAAGGAAGCCAGCTATTTATGGACAGTATCAACAAGTCCACAGGCTTGCAGGGTTCTCAGAATAATCTAATGATCCACGGTATTGAATGCCATGGACAGATTCAAGAGGACTAGTGCTCCGAAAAAGTTCACATGTTTGCACGGGTCTCAGAATAATTTGATAATCCACAGTATCGAACGCCATGGACAGATTGAAGAGGACCAGTGCTCCGTAGCCCCCACTGTCAGTTTCCTTTCTAAGCTGATGTAACATAGCTGCTGTATTTAAAGGAGAAGTTCACTCAAAAATTGTATTGCTCAAAAGATGGGCCCTAATCAAAAATATATATAAAAAATATTTTTAACAAAGTTCCTATGTAAAATGTTGAGCAAATGAGGCTAAAACTCAAGCATTTCAAGCATTAGGAGGCATCCATTTTGTGAAATGGATGAGCCTCCTGTGCTTCAGTTAAGCTCTACCCTTGCGGCAATAATGAAGCAAAAGCCACCTACTGGTAGCTTTTGTTTATTAGACCTGGCTTTTGCTTCATTATTGCCGGAAAGCAGAGAATGCAGTCTGCATCCTGTCTGCTGCTGGTAAGTGCCTTTTCTTTTTTTTATTTAGATAGAAAATCACGGCAATTATAAATACGTCGTTCTATTTATGATTGCAGTGGCTTTCTCTTTGGGTCTCCCGGGCTCCCCAGAACTGAGGGAGCCCGGGAGACTCAATGCAAATGTACCGGCATTTATAAATACAACTTTGTTGTATCTATGATGTCCGTGGTTTTCTTTTTAGGTTTCCCGGGCTCCCCCGGCTCAAGGGAGTCCGGGAAACTTACAAACAAAACCACAGCAATTATAAATACAACTCTGTTGTATTTATGATTGTGGTGGCTTTCGCTTTGTGTCTCCCAAGCGAAAGCTACCGCATTCATAAATACAATGTTGGGATTGGTGCTGTTGCGCACGTGGCGGAATGCAGCTGGCCGCGTGAGCTCCTGAGATGTCAAAGGCCGTAAATTGTTAAATAACACGAAACCCCTTCCTTTTTAATAAGATAATTAGATGGAATGTGTGTGAAGCCTTCCCTGACCTGACACCCTAAAATCAGGCTGATCCGAAGTGCGGTTCCGAAGCTACACTGTGCTTCACTTGCTCGCACACACAACAGGAGGCAGCAGACGGCGCGAGCCAACTACCAAAGCACCAATGCAACGCATTATGTGGGCATAGCACGCGGACAACTGGCACTTCATTGCGGGCTAACAACACCACTCGCGGGCACTCCGGTCTCCGTCAAGAGCTTGCTGGGAGGGCTGGGAACCCGACAGCATCGAGGTCCTGCTATACGGAATGGGGTAAGGTGCGCGGCATGAGAGCGGACACCCGGCCGCCAACTGTAGGTAGTGGCTCACATGAGCAATCATAACTCTGCGTGGGACTAGGGGACCTTACCCCAGAACAGCCCCACGGCCGCGCATCACCTTCCTCACAAACACCGACTGCCGTGCCCCCACCGCATGCCGGCATGCAACCACATGGCTACCACTAGGGATGTGGCGGACATCGAGCTGCAGCCCGCTAGAGGCTTGAGACACCCCGGACGAGAGAGGCGCAGTTGGAGCGTCCTGGTGCGAATATAAATAACTCAGCCAGAATAACAATTGTTGAAGTAGGGGACTTGCTCCCTGATTACCCCAGTGAGAGGATGCACTCAACCGCAGCTACATTGATATGAGGCGCTCCCAAAGTGAAAGGCACATGTTAAGCAACGTGTTCGGACAGGCCCTGCACTGCACGCCCCTCAAAAATACGCCAGACGACACAGGGAACTGCGGAATGAATGAGAGGTGGGAAGGCGCACTCCCCTACTCCTGGCGACACGCGCATGCCGCCCATATTTGAACGAGGGAACATACCAGGAAAGCGGGCATTGACCTGCTGATGCCCGCCCTGCGGGAACCACGCAAACGGACTATATAATCACACAGAGTGCTGCCTTTTGATAGTTTGGCCTGATGCCGAGAGGAACAATACGCTAGGATGCTGTGTTCCACCTGGATAGCCCCCCAGACCCGGGACACTAGAAACACAGATATCCGCTAGTGTACACACTGCAAGGACTGCTGAGGCGCAACATAGTACTACGATCTGAGACCAAGGTTTTAGTTACATGTTTAGAACAGCCCGCAAAGGGGGACACCCGGTTCTCTACCTGCAGTGAAACAAGGAGCACAGTGAACTGCCCAGTATCGGCGCAGCATGCCTCTACACGCCCAACACCAGAAACGTGGGGCGTCTTTATGAAGACTATCACTGTGTGTTTGCATGGGCGCTGACAGTCAACAGAATACTCGCCTGGCGGGAACCACGACAAGACCAGTAACGTCTTTGCCATACGTTTCTTCCCCCTTCCCCATTCAGCTTGGCAGCCACGTGCGCACCCTGCTGTCCTGAGAACAATGCCCAAGGGTGCAAGCTCGCAAAAAAGCAAGGGATCGATTGAAACGTTCACAACAATAGTGCGAACAGGGGCAGAAGCGGAGATGGCCACGGAGCAGTCACCCCAGTCCACGGCATCCATTTCTGCAACAGCTATGGACTGACAAGCGGTATTCAAGGCAATGCAACAAGACTTCACGGCCCTCAACAACAAGTTAGGCGGGATCACGGTGAATGTAGCACTATTAAGAATCAACTGGAAAAGGCAACAGGACGCATCACTGAAGCCGAGACACGTATCAGCACCACTGAAGATGCGCTAGAGGTGCTAGGCAACACCGTGACGACAATGGCCAAAGATCTGGGAACGGTGAAGCTTAAGTGTGAGGACTTATAGGCGAGATCACAGCGAAATAACATCTGCATTGTAGGGGTCCTGGAAGAGGCCCTTAAAGGTCCAATGGAGCAGGCAGTTGAAGCATTGCTAAGGGAACTCCCGGGAGACCTGGGATGGTCACCCCTGTTCGTAGTGGAGAGAGCACATAGGAAACTGGCACGTAGACCCAAGCCTGGGGCCTACCCTAGACCCATCATAGCACGCATGATGAACTACAAGGACAGAGACCTGGTGCTGAGAGCCGCGAGGGATAAGCAGGAGATGAGAAGGGAAACAAGCGTCATCAGAATTTTCCCCGACTACACGCTTGCAGTCCAACAGGAGAGATGCACATTCACGAATGTCAAGAAACTCTTGCTTGAACGACAAATCCCGTACGCTATGTTGTACCCAGCCAGGCTTAGAATTCAGCACAACAACAAACCTATTTCTTCACATTCCCTGAGGAGGCAACAAGTTTTGTGGAAGAAAAAAACCCTGATACCGAATGAACGTTCCCCATGCAGGTCCGAGGCCACACTGGCTGAATCATTGTGAGATCCTCTATTATGAGGGGACACCAGAAAGAGGAAGGCAACGATCGCTAGAACTTTGAAAGCTGCACCCTGGACTGCAGGTTAAGTCATAGAGAGACTATGTTCATACAAGCCAGGGCATCAGCTACTGTTCATTATTTGGATGAGTAGCTGATAATTTGTAGATGTAACGGAAACAAGAAGAAGCTACCAGGCCTTTGCCACCTCGGCAGGAGCCCCCAGTTGCGAGCACAACCAATTAGTATGGGTAGGGGGGGAGGTCACGGGGCAAACATAGTTGAGTTTGGGGAAATATGCGGGTGGGGAGGGGAATGGATAGTAGATGTGGGTGTTAATGTTAGAAAAGCACAGGTACGGACTAACAGAGAATGCAAGAATACATCTCAGTATGATCATGGTACACATTTATGGTGCGGTATATATGTAAATGGCTAAAAAAGATATGAACGACATTACATTGTTAAGCTGGAATGTGCAGAGACTGGGGGCACCTATGAAGAGGAGGAGGATTATGGCGTACATTAGCAGGTTGAGACCACAGTTAGTCTTCCTCCGGGAAACCCACCTGTTGGGCCACCAGGTGGAAAGGCTGGCCCCCAACTGGGGGAGTCAGTGACACTACACATCATATTCAACCAGAGCTTGTGGAGTGCTATGATACACAGATCCCTACCTTTCACACACCACATCACGGAGAGCGACCCAGAAGGCCGGTATGTCTTGGTGCATGAAAACCTCCGCAATGAGGAAGTACTACTCTTAAATATATATGGCCCAAATATTGATGATCCTAGCTTTTATTCAGAACTATTCCAGAAACTAGCCAGATTCCCCACAGCCCATTTGATTTGTGGAGGAGACATTATCACCATCCTAGACACCCAACTGGACCGCACCTCGGACCATCCCAGGGCGCTCACCGGCGCCGCTCGTATGATACTCACACACATGGCAGATCTAGGCCTGAGGGACGCATGGCGCTCCCTAAACGGCACTAAGCGGGCCTACACATTTTACTCCACGGTGCACGACATACACTCCAGAATAGATGTATGGCTACTCTCCCACAGAGTCCTGAACTGGGTAACGAGACACAGATACATCCCAGAACATTTTCCGACCACTCCCCCATTCAAATAACACTGGCAATCCCAGAGGTGAAACCACACAGACCACCGTGGAGATTTAAATCCTCAGCTATCACTGATCATGTATATAAAACCTCTCTGACAACAAATATAGAGGAATTCTTTGAAAATAACGAGGGAACAGTGTCGACCCACGCAGTACTCTTACAAGCCTCTAAGGTATGTGTACGAGGCAATGCGATGTCCACAGAATTCAGAGTGTTGAAAGATATACAAAGAGAACTAAAACGGCGTGACAGAGATATAGCCACGGCACAAGAACAGTACACAGCACAGCCATCCCCCGAATTAAAGTTAAATATTAAGACCCAGATAGAGGAACACAGGGTGGCGGCAGAACGCAAGTTCTGATACTTTGATAGGCCAGCTGCAGCTAGGCGATATGGAGAGCAAGAACGAACCGGCCGCCTCTTGGCCAGGATGGTGAGGGGCGAACACGGGCAGTTGTGGATTCCCTGTATTACCCGGCCCGATGACGTGGTCGTAACGAAAAAAGCTGAAATAGAAGAAACGTTTTACAAATTTTATGGGCAATTGTACTCAGAGTTCGGCCACGGAAGCGGACATAGACCAGTACCTCGCTACAATACCCACTACACTTATATCAAGGGCAGCTAGGGAGGCTCTGGAAAACCCAATCACACACGCCGAGATAGCCGATGCAATTGAGGCACTGCCCAGAAGCAAGGCCCCGGGCTCAGATGGCCTAGGTGCTGAATTCTACAAGGAATTCTCCAAACTTCTCGTTCCTAGGCTACATGCACTCTGGTCAGAGGCTCTGGAGAAGGGTCTGCTGCCGGAAACCAACAGGGAGGCCATCATCACCCTACTACTCAAGTCCAGGAAACCCCCGGAAGAGTGCGGTTCATATAGACCGCTCTCGCTGATAAATACGGACGCTAAGATCTTCGCCAAGATACTTGCAATGCCTTTGACACCACTAATGCCATACATGGTCCACCCGGACCAGGAGGGCTTCATACCAGGCAGATCCACGGCAGCAAATATCCGACGATGCCATGATATACTGACATCAATCCCTAAGGAGAAGCAAGGGGCAGCAATATCATTGGACATGTAAAAAGCCTTCGACAGAGTCTATTGGCCGTTTCTGTTTAGGGTAATGCACAATTATGAGTTCGGGAAGAATTTCATAAAGTGGGTTAAGATACTATATACCCCACCCTACGCTAGAATAAATGTCAACGGCGACCCAACGGCGGTACTGGAACTACTGGGGGGAACCCGCCAGGGCTGCCCGCTATCACCCTTATTGTTCGCATCAGCGGAACTACTGAGATCCAGATACAGCAAGTTTGGGCTTCAGATAGTGGGAAGGGCTGAGATCATCACGATATACGCGGATGATATATTGCTATACGTGAGGGACCCGGACCGCAACCTGGTCTGAAGCTAAACTCAGCTAAGTCCGAAATATTTCCCCTGACTGACACAACTGTCAGACCACAGGAGCTCCACAGGCTTCTCTGGAGCCCGGTTCACATTAAATACCTCGGGTTGCATGTGACCAGAACGGCGCAGCTGTCCTGAGCAATGAACTACGAAATGCTTGTGGACGGTCTCTACGTTAAAATGGAACAGTTGAGATCCCTCCCTATATCAATGATGGGCAAACTTGCCCTAGTTAAAATGATAATTCTTCCAAAATTGTTCTATTTATTTAGCATGGTACGGGTCTGGCCGGACAGGGCTTTCTTCACAAAAATGAAGGACGCGTGCACTTCATTGACATGGAATGGACACCCCAGGGTGTGCTGGAGGACACTCACAGACCAGTATCCCCAAGGGGGACTGGCGGCCCCCGACTTTGAGATTTACTATCTAGCAGTGCAAGCACACTATGCCTCACAATGGGTGGCTGCATACCTTAGTCCATAACACCCTGCCAGAGAAGCGATGACGCGCGAGTCTACTGACCTCCTGCATAGCGCAGTTTTCAAACGTCCCAAACGTTAGAACATAAAAAACCCGACACAGGTGACATGATCGGGCTGGGCCAAAATTGACGAAATACTGGGGCCAGAAGCACTGTACACCCCGAACATGCCTATTTGGGGGGCCTATTATATCCCGCCTACACTAAATTCAGAGATAGCCACTCTCTGGGGTACTAAGGGTATTCACCAACTTGGAGACCTTTTCCCCGACAAGAAATGTATAACATGGGTATCAATTCAGAGCGTAGTGGGCAGCTCACTGCAACAGAGAATGCAGTATTTACGCATGAGGTCGGCTATCTCCTGGGTGTGGGCGGCGTTCCCAGCAGAACCACAGATACACATCAGCATTGGCTACATGTTCACGGGGGGGGGACAAATAAAACAACTGCTTCCACGTTGTACAAGCTTATACTTTCGACCCGGCCACCAACAATTCACACAGCTAGAGAGAAATGGGAGGCGGATCTAGAGTGTAATATCACCGATAAGCAGTGGTCGCTGATATGTGGTCTAACGAAGCACATATCGTGTAACACACGCTATAAACTGATACACTACAAAATCATACACAGGATACACTACACCCCAGCGAAACTAAGACGCATATACCCTACTGCTGATGGTAAATGCCCCAGATGCCGAAGCGCAGAAGCAGACACCGTCCACATGTTCTGGTCGTGTCCACGCTTGGGACAAATATTGGGCACAAATATGTGACACAGTAGATAAAATTGCGGGCCATCCCATTGAATGGTCACTGGCATTGTGCTTGCTGGGCGGCACTGGGAAAATGAATCACACATGGCGTAAGCTGTTGAACCTTAGCCTGCTACTGGCGAAACAAGTCATTCTCATGAGGTGGAAAAGCAGTAAACCTCCCACTAAGGCTGACTGGGAAAGGGATATGGTGTGGGCCAATGATAACGAGGAACTATATATTGAACTGCTACAACCCACCTCCCGACCTAGGAACATCTGGGGAAGATGCAAACAGTACCTAGCGGTTGAAGCAGAGGAAGTAGACAGCGAGACTCAAACTAATATTGCGTAACGTAACCTGCCACTGTTAGAATGTTATACCAGATGTATGCAAATGCTATGACTGTTATTACCTTGTACCTGTGCATGTTAAAATAAAGATATTAAAAAAATACAATGTTGTATTTATAATTGTCGCGCCTTTTCTTTTAGTAAAGTCCAGGCAATTATGAATAATTCGCTGGGATCAGGCAGAGCATTCATAATTGCTGCGACTTTCTTTTATCTACATGTTAAGCTCTGCTCTCTGGCTGCAGTAAGCAAAAGCTCGCAGTAGGGGGCTTTTGCTGCTTGATTATTGTCGCCAGAGCAGAGCTTAACATGCACAGAGGAGGCTGCTTCAAATCACAAAACAGATGCCCCATGTAAACACTTTGAACCTCATTTGCTCCAAATTTTGCATGGGAACTTTCTTTAAAAATATGTTTTATATATATTTTTGATTATTGCCCATCTTTCGGGACAATAAAATGTTTGAGTAAACTTCCCACGACTACAATCCGGTCAATCTGGAGTCCCAAAAAATGTCACCCACTTCACGTCAACGTCTCTAAAGACATGAACATTTGGATGGGTTGGTGTAGGAACAAATGTGACTATTGATAGTACAGCAAAATAGAGTGATGCCAAAGCAGGATTGTAAAGCTCTTAATGTGATTCTACCTTTACGCACCACTGCCTCTTAGCAAGTCCTAACCCACTGGAGAAAGAAATCTCCCACATACTTACCAATGTGACCCATTCCAATCTGTAGGTTCTTATCCAGTCCTGTCTTTTTCTTTGCATTCTGGGATGTGTAGTTCCACTTTTCCCATTATAAAACTCGGACTACAAGTACCAGAATGCAAAGAAAAAAACAGAACTGCATAAGCACCTACAGATTGCAATGGGTCATGTTGGCAACTATGACCTCCCATGAGCTGCAATGAAGACAGAAAAGGTGGCAATGCCTAATCTCTAAGCGTGCCTCAGCGGGTGCTGGGGCTGTTCTTTCTGAAACCCAGGTGGCCCTGGAATATTTTTAGAACATAAGCTGCCAGGGCCTGGAGGAATATTTCGGATGATATTGAGAACCCTTTTCGAAGGACTCTTTGGGCCTGATTTACAAAAGCGTTTTCAATGGGAAAATCCCATTGAAAACGCTTTGTGATTGAAGCCCTTTATGTAAAATTTCCTGAGGGTGCTCGTCCTATAGCCACTTTCACTCAAAGCTGAAAGTCATGCAAAACTGATAAGTGTGTGTACTGTTACTGTGAGGGAACGCATTGTACATTTCCTTCTAGTCGTCTACATAAAGCCACCCGACCACTTTCACTCAAAGCTGGAAGCCATGCAAAACTGATAAGTGTGCGTACTGTTATTGTGAGGGAACGTATTGTACACTTCCTTCCGGTCGTCTACATAAAGCCACCCGACCACTTTCACTCAAAGCTGAAAGTCATGCAAAACTGATAAGTGTGTGTACTGTTACTGTGAGGGAAGGTATTGTACATGTCCTTCTAGTCGTCTACATAAAGCCACCCGACCACTTTCACTCAAAGCTGGAAGCCATGCAAAACTGATAAGTGTGTGTACTGTTACTGTGAGGGAAGGTGTTGTACACTTCCTTCTAGTCGTCCACATAAGGCTACCCTGAGGGAAGTGGTTATTACCATGTTTTAGTTCAATGGGGGTAGGATATTCGAGGAATGACCTTCAGTTGCAAAAGCTCACAGACTTATTACTTTTGCCCTTTCCAAATGCGTGCAATATAGGAAAAAGTTATTGGATATTACAAAATAGTGTTCTTTGCTATTTAGTTCATGGATAGCTTGCAGTTTTAAGGCCTCATTCAATATCTCTATTTAAGGCCTATTGCAATAGGTTGCATTTGTTTGCTTCTTTCTTGTTTTCATGTAATGGTCTGGTGCTTGGTAAATCTTTTAATAGTTCAATGAAAGTGGCCAGTTGCACTTTACAGACTAAAGTGCTTGTACTTGTACATCTGTAAACTGCAAGTAGCCACTTTTAGACAAACTATTATGCTTTCCCAAGCTACAGCCCATTACATAAAAACACAAACGTGCCCCTCGAATAAAAGAAACACAAAAGCTTACAAACATAACTTTTGAAACGTTTATTTGCTTTAAGTACTTCAGAATTGTATCAGCATTTTGAAGGTGGGTGCAAGATATACAATCACGCCTGGTAAAATTCACACGGCCTGCATTTAGAATTGAACATAAGAATAGTATATTTAGCCAGAACCGTGAATCTCTATAAAACCTGCAGAGGAAACAATAAGTCAAACGCTCCAAATCCGGTGCACAAGCTGAGTGACTAAACAAAGAAATCTAGAACAATCCCAGCGCCATGATGAACAGATCGGAGTCTTGTAGGGAAAATGAGTGAAAATACTGTACACCCTCGGATCACAGATATCTAGTGCAGGCCCTTCGATTTAAGATTGAAATCTTCAATAGAGCACATTTGACAACCACCAAGTCAATCAGCGCTCAGAAAGCAAATCAGCAACAAGCTGAAACTGGAAACTCTGAACTGGGTGACATTTGGGAGCAGCTTGTAAACATAATTGTCTCTCGTGACAAACAAATAAACAGCACACAATTCACACCAAAGACTGAACCAACGGGCCAAACAAGTGTGAAGAACTGTTCCGATCTTCACTCCAGTACTGCGCAGAAAGGACCATTTTGGCGCAGCCTAAAACTGTATTTGATTTATGGCCAGCTCGGTCAGTAATGCCAACACCTGGGTAAGATGGTCGCTGCACCGGAACTTAACTTTGCCATCACAGTCAGCTGACGCCACAGACGTGGAGACTTGCACCAGCTTCGTGGCAGACAGATGGATCTTGAAGTGACGGAAGAAGTGAGAATACAGACATTTCAAGAACAACTCCACCTCTTTCTCAGTGACCTCGTCTGCGTTCTTGTGAATATCATTCCACAAGGCTCGGGCGTCCTCTGGATGGATGGCATAGGATATATCAAGGCTATGGGGCTGGATCGGTACAGAAAAGTTGAGTTCCGTGGACATCTGTTGGCCCCCCTGTACGTCATAGCCAGTCCACATGGCAGCCATCCACGAGAGGTCACGTGAGCTGATGGCACAGTCACTAATGAAGCAGCCAAAGGTCTTTTGGAACCAGCTCCCAACTACTGCAGTGAAAGCCGTGTTGCCATTCGCCAAAAACAAAGGCAGGCAGGTGAACATCTCTGGTAAGGAGTCCAGTAACGCAGGTTCTCCAAATGTACAGCAGAACCAGCCGGACCATAAAACCTTCTTGGCTTCTGAGGTTGAAGCGCCACATTGTGATTTGGACGAAAGCTCACTTAGGATTGCTCCTGCGTCACGTTCGCGGCCTTTGAACCCCAAAAGTGTGGTTACACTCACTTCAACATCAAGTTCTACTTTCGTATCCCCAGCTGTGCCTTTTTGCTTCTCTGCTGCAATGAACACTGCCAGATCTCGTGAGTAATCATTGAGAAGCCTGTGGGAGAATCTGTACAATGGAGTTACACTGTGCAGTTTCCACTGCTTGCACATCAGAGAGGCTATTTTTTGAGGATCAACACTTTCCTCAAGTTGGATGCACTGCGGTATTCTTCTATTTGAGGGTGGCCGACGGAAAGGCGAATGCCTCCAAGTTGAGGTCGAACCCCGGTGGCGCACACGACTAGTGCCAGTGGAAGAACAGACTTCACTTACAGGGGTGGGTGTGGCTAAAGGGACAAAACCCACACATTCGGGAGTTGGCGGCTGGGTCTCCATGGCCTCTCTGTCCACGTCGCCCTTTCTTTTCCTACTGCCGGCTGCAGACATCGTTGCGTACACCAGAAAGGGAAAGGCTGCTCAGCTCCCCAGGCCAAACGAGGACTACGCACAACGTCCTTCTGTGCACTCGCGAGAAGCCGAAGAGCACAATACGCAAGTGAAGAAGCTCTTCACTGGGCTGAAGCTCAGAATAAATCATCTTCACTGGCATGTCATTTCAATTTTCTTTATTTTATTTGCTTTAAAAAACCGCATCCGGTCCTGAGTGCATAGGTTGGGCAATTCGTAATATTCCAGCATACTTGACAGCATTCTGTGGCTAAAAAGATGTAGTATTTTTCAAGTTTCAAAAATAATGCTTCTCATAACAATTATATCACAGGAAAATACAAAACATACATTGTTGGCACCACTGGAGTATTCTAAAATACAAAAGCCATCAAACAGCACAACATGGAAAGATGCTGACATGTTTAAAGTGTATAATTGTGAATGTTAATTTAACACCACATTCATTTTCACAGAAGGTAGTCACACAGAGATGGTAGGCAACATTTGCCACTGCTCTGTAGCAGCAGCCTGGGCAATACATAATTATTCATGCAGTGCAAGATGAATAACTGAACAACATGCAGATTGATACCCTCCTCATTCTTATATGTAGGTGCTGTGTGATGGTGGTACTTTCTGCCACTTTCCTTCAATGGTGGTTTACCCAAGGCCTGTCCTGGCCAGAGTGCAGGGTAAAGTTATGTAGCTGTCAGGTCACTAGATTGGTCTGAGCCCATCACTCGAAAGTAATCACTTACCCGCGCCCGCCGCACAGACAAACAAATGTGTTGCATGCTTTGCCTGGGCCGGTCTCAAGCAGCCTGCCTTAGAGTCACATAAATTACCTGCCCCAGTAAAAAGAAGTAGCATCTGTCACCCAAATCTGTGGGCGATAGGACTGCTTAAAAAGCAGTAGCCTACTGCCTAAATCAGTAGGGTTGGTAAGTATGTTTCAATAGGAGGCATTTATTTGAACATTTTCCGTTTTTTGTGCAGTGCACAAAAACACGAGCACCAAAAAACAGATGGCATTAGTCTTGTCTTCGTAAACGCTTGATAGCACTCCCTATAAATGCGAAAAATCATGTCCCTCAAAAACTGAAGAAAACTTTGTGCATTTTCTACCACGTGTCGGGAGCACACGATGCACCAACAATGCTGCGGGTACTCAGCGGATGAACGGCAATGTCCGGATCACCAGACAGTTTCCCACAGCCAGTGGTACCCAGGATATGGCAGCCCAGGCCAGGCTGCAGGAGTAGGCCGTGATCACACGGCAGCACCAAGGACAATAAAAGACGCAGACACGAGTTGACACTTCCTGGGGCTCTTCTGCACTGCCTCTCACGTGCCAGCAGAGCCCCTTTTATTGAGCAGAGTCATGACGCTCTTTCTTAAAGGGGCAACAGGCCCACAGTTAAACAGGCCACACACCACATCCCTCACAACACAGCACACATAAGACTACGACCCTGAAGATGGGCCTACTACTGTGGTGTAATCCAGTCCGCACAGCACTCTGACGAATACACTGCAAACAACGGGTGCATTCCAGTCCGCACGGGGGCCTGTTGGCGGGCGCTGGGGATCAGAAAATGCCAGGACCCAACTGGCTGCCTGCGCTGCTGCAGGACAAGAAGAACTCATTTGCCTCATCTTCTTCCTCGGCATAGTCATACAGTACCCTCCTTTGCTCTTCGGCCACCTGGACCGCTGCCATTCCAGGGGGCTTCCTCCCTGCGCCCTCCTTTGACACACTTCCTGCCGATGGCCCCACCATGCTGGCCGGCATTGGGGCTGCGCACACCTGTGCAAAGTGATCCACCTTTCCGCACCTCCCACAGATGTATCCTTTGGCCAGGCACTCCTGCGCATGCGGGAGGTCCCACCCACACTGATGGCATATGGTGGCACCTGGGTCTCTCCGTGGCCAATCCCCTCTTCTTGTTGGCCTACCTCCTTGCCACTTGCTGATGGCCTCCTCCAAATTGACCCATTGCAGGGGGGCTTTCAGCTTGAGCTGTTGCCTGGAGAGGTCTATGGCCGAGCACGCACCTCCGCCAACTCTTGGGTGCGACCAAGTTCTAGTATTCGAACAAGGGTTAGCGCTGGGTCCCTGAGGACTTGTTTCCGCAGCTTAGATGAGCTACAGCCATAGATGATCTGTGCCCTGATCTTGTCCTCCTCAAAGTTACCCAGAGCGCAATACAACACAATGCCACAAAGCTTTCCATGAAACGCATCGAGGCTCTCCCCTTCCTCTTCCCTCGCACACCTCATCCTGTACAGTTCATATTCCCAGTTGACCATGGGCCTGCAGTACTCGTTCAGTGCTGCAATGGCTGTGCCATATGACTGGTCTCTGGGTCGCACGGTCTTAAACAGCCTCTGGACTGCCGGGCCGGCTGAGTCTCGGAGGATTGCACATTTCGCACTGTCCTTAATTTCCAATGCCTCAAAATACAGGTGCACCCACCACGTCGAAGGGATACAGGGGCGCCAGCTGACCACCTTGTTGACACACCACTTCATTCTCCTCATCCCCCATGATGGTTACTGGGCGTGCCACAGTTTGCGCTCTCTGTTGATGGGCCCCTGGCTTCACTAGCCAATCTGGAAGGCACTGAGGGCGCACAAGCACTTCTTATGGAGCCGCTACCCATCCAGGTTCCTCAGTGAAAGACGGGGAGCCACACATGATTCCCGGAGGCACTTCCTACTTGATGGTCCTTCCGTGATGATGGAGTCCCCAGGCAGGGATCTGGCAGTGCTGTCCCCTCCTCTCAGGCTCTCGGGCCCAGGTGATAGTAGGCCATACCCCCTTTTCATGGCTGTCCTTGTTACGGGCCGTTGCAGGCCTGGCGTTCTTTTGTTGCAGCCTGAAAAGTTTTATTCTCTCTATTGGGGAGGCCCGGGTCTCGATGGGGGCACGCCCCTTCCTCCCAGGACCACCACCAGTTTCACTGTCACCGTTTTCAGTCACTGCAGGCCCAGTTTTCGTGGGTCCCGCCCACCTTCTTCATGCCGCGGCTCCAACGGCTATTGTGTCCTCACTGCCGCAGCCTGAACTTCATGGGGAACACCCACTCTTTTTTCCTGCTGCGAGCAAAATGCTTTTATTTATCACTGCCGCGGCCCAGTCACTGCATGCATGCACCAGCTGTCCACTGCGCCCGGCTCCCTCACGCAGCAGTATCGCATGGTGATCTGGTGCACGAGGACCATCTGTATCTCACCAACTCTGCTGCAGGCCCAGGCTCACCTAGGCCTGGCCCACTCCTGTGTTCGACAACCGCGGCTCCCTCTCCACACGGCCGCAGCCTCTATCTTCGCGGCCACCACTGTTCTCCTCCACACGGCCGCCTCGTTCACGCGGGCACCAGGCACCCCGTCCAGATTCGCAGCACGGGCCCTGGGCCAGGATGTCAGTAAAGCAAAATGTCCACTGTCCTATGTCTGATCCTATTTCTGTCCCTTACACTCTCAATCAAGTAAGGAAAAAAAGAATGATCTTCTTGGCCCAGAGGAATGACTCCTTTCCTCTGGACGGTTTTCACAATGTTCAGAACTTCTCAGGGATGGCGCCCTTCCCCATGTATTTCTCAAACTTCCTGGTCCATAGGAATGACTCCCTTCCTCTGGACAATGCCCAACTTTACGTGGGAATCTCACCTGTGAGAGTGGCTCCCTTCTCCAGGTTTCGGTTCTCCTAAAAAAGGCCAATATAAAGTTTCATGTTTAACTAAAGCAAAAGTTCAAAGTTCCAAAACAAAGATCTCTGTGCAGTACCAGGGGAAATGACTCCCTTCCCCTGGTCAGAGTATTTTCAAGGCCACAAGGCTTCCGTTGCACATAAATGTCACCTTCCAGCTTTCTATCAGGCCTGGTTCGCTAACCTGCCAGACCTGACCGTCTACTTCCTTAACGGTCTGTCAAGTCTGGTTCATTACCCTGCCAGATTTGACTTCCCAGCCTTTGCATTCAACAAGATGCTTGCTTTCTCAATGTCTTTTCTTCGTGTGACTATATTTGCTTCTGATGACTTCTCTGCTTTGTATATCCTGCTACTAGGCTTTGCTCACTTCCATTTGGGTCCCAGGCACTGTTCTTCTGCTTCTGTGGGATTTTTTCTTTTCCCCTCCATCAATTAATGTCCACTTGAGTAGACCTTGTACTCTCTTGCCAGGTCGTGTCCCACACAGATATCCTCCTGTTATTGTCATCCACTTGCATACACTCTGGTATCCCTCTGTGATCTTTGGGATACATTTAGCTGTTTAACAAAGTTCCCAGCAATCTGTAATGTGCGGCTTTCACCCCCCTGTGCTCTCCGGATGTATTGCCATAGTTTACAAAGGTCATATTGAACACACTGCCTTTTATATCCCCTTGGGCTTTCCGGGATCTATAGGCGTTGCTTACAAAGTTAGTGTTAAAGTCAATGCTTTTTATATCCTCTTGGGCTTCTCTCAATGTGTTTGCGCTGTTTATAAAGTTTGTATCAAACACAGTATTATTAGTATCCCTTTTTGCTCTTCGGGATATGGTTGGGTGGATTTTCAGCTTCTCTGCTTCCCTCAATGCTCTGGTATCCTCTTGTGCTCTTTGGGATAGGTTTGTGTGGGTTTTCAGCTTCACCAGCTTCATCAATGCCTCGGCTACCGGTCCAACCCATTCCCTTCCGTCGGGAATCCTCATGAGGCCTATGGTCTCTTCGGGTAGCTGAGCAGAGCTCCTTTCCAACTGCAGCGCTCAGCGTCCTTCTTCTTCTTGCGGTTCTGCAGCTCCTGACTCTCCCCCTTGTCTCCGGCTGCCTGCGTCTTCTTCCTTGCTTTCCTTGTGCCAGTCTGGCTGTTCTCTGTCTTGCTGCCAGTCAGGTCTGCCTATCTCCCTTGCTATACAATATTTTTACAGTTCTGTTTTTTTTTATCTACTGGAGGAAAATAACATAGGTTTTACGAACTATGCATATGACACTCAATGTGCCATGCCATTGTCAGGACTTCATGAGGTGGATGAAAAAAACACCAACAGGGTATATGACATCTGCCAAAACTGGATGACGGAAAATGGCTTTGTGCTCAATAAAGAAAAGACTGAGTTGATGGTGATAGGCACGAATACTAAAATCAAGAAGCTGGACCGAGAGTATAGTCAGTTCAGAGTGGCTGGCTGTAATGTAATATTACAACCAAGAAGAAGGTGAAGACATTGGGCATTGTTCTAGATCAATCTCACTCAGGTTATGAAAAGTGCCTTCTGTATGGCGGCACCTAAGATATGGAATGCCATTCCTCCGGACCTCAGAGATATTAATTCTGTGGCAATTTTCAGGAAGAATATTAAGATGTTATTTAAATAAGAAGATTTGGCCTCCGCTTTTTTCTTTTTTCTCCCATGTAGAATTCTTGCTTGCTGGGTCGGTTGTGAATTGTTGTGTTTGTTGCGCCCTTAAGCCTCTGGGTTCTATGGAGTGCATAATTAACTAACTAACTAACTAACCTAGAAAATCAACGATTATCCCTTTTAAGAGGGATCTGAAGTTTAAAAATGTCAAGTAGTATGTAAATAACTATAAAATCGAGGAGGTAATCCAACTCAGATATCTGGGGCTGGTAATCTCAAACAAGCAGATGGGTTTTATTAAAGGGAAACTTTCCACGGGGGTGTGGCCGGCGGGCGACTGATGTAGAGCAGGATCAGCAAAGCTTCTGCCGCTGCCCCTACATCCTACAATTTATCCTGGTTGCAAAGGCATCCGTCGGATCAAAAGCCAGCTCTGAGCAGGGCAAAGAGTGCCGCATCGGGTGCTGCATCGAATCTCTGGCAGAAAGAGGGATTTTCCGTAGAACCCTGCAGAAACTGAAAAGGCAAGCAGAATGCCGCTGGAGTCCCAAGATGGCCACCGCACAGCGTTGACAGTATCACTGCTGGAGTTGGGTCAGGTGCAGGGCACCCTGGCTCTAGACGGTGAACAGAGCTGTCCTGACTCACGCAGACACCCCGTAGCTGCCCAGTTGCAGAGACGGCGGCCCAAACGATGACCATACAGCAGAGCTGTGGGCCTTTTGAGACCAGCATCTGCTTGTATTGGCGGGCACCCAGCAAGGCTGGTACAGCATAGTGATCCCTTTGTGCCAAGGAGGATTACCCAGTAAGGCGGCCTTGAGGGTGGTGAAAGCTGAGACGCCAAGTGCCCGAGAAGAGAAGGAGGCAGGGTTCCCTTGCAGGCTAGGGAACGGGGAACCCTGCAACTGTGCGGCGACTCCCACGGGGAAGCATAGAAGAGCACTGACCTGGCTGCTTAGGAACAAGCATCCCACAGTTACCCAGGGGATGGGAGAAGGGCCCCCGTCCATCCAGTTGACCCGCTCCAGTGTCCACTGGTGCGCTCCACAAACGTCTTCTACCATTTACAGCGCAGCACTCACAACAGTGAAGAGCTGCAGAGCTGCTGGACAGAGTCATAAGCATCTAACCAACACCCAGGTGTTGCAGTGGCCCACATGGACTTGGGATCACAAGGTAGGAAGCTGGGAGGGGGAGTGCGGGCCATCCTCCATTCTATTCACAATACAACCCTGGGCCTTGTCAGATGAAGGGGGCCAACATTGAGGCCCTGTGCATGGTGGGGTGTGGGACAGCGAGGATGATGACCCCACAGTGAGAAGAACAAGAAAACCCTTGTGGTGTATTCAAACAACTGAATGCAATAATGCCCCTGAGGTCTTGGCACGGCCCATCCTGTGCTGGTAGTAGTGAACCCGTGGGCGGACCGCAGGGTAGGAGGGTCTCATCATACAGGTGCCTGCAAACACTCCTTCGGAGCACGATGGGAGTGTGGCAGGAGCCCGAGCTGACCCCGAAGAATAAGAGACTACTGAAACTCCAAGGCAAAAGATACCTCTCGAGCTGGCGTAACCAGCTCCTGTCAGGCATCAGACGGTTGCCCCCTCCCTCCTACTGGTTGGGCTGTGAGGGGGACTGTCCAGGCGGAGTGACAGTGGCCTGAACACAAGACTGGCTTGCTTCAAGTCGGTCAGGCAGGGGGACAGGCCATGATGGAAGGAAAAAGCAGGCAACCCAAGATGGACAAATATACAGCTACGATCCCACAGCCGGAGCCGCCGGGGGACTCGACTTCTGCCCAGCAGCACAATGCGCAGACACCTAATTTAGAGGAGAGAATTGCTAAAGTCCTGCAGGTGGTACAGAGCTCCAGGACGGCCCTGGAATTCAAGATCGGAACCATAGGGGAGGAGCTGAACCTCATTAGGGCAGACATGCAAAAGTCAACGGAGAGGCAAAAGGCAACTGAGTTGAGGATCACAGCAACAGAGACACAGGTACAGACCCTCAAGAAGCAAGTGGCCGCTCTACTGCAGACACCCATGGTCCTGGACGCACGGGCGTAAGACACTGAAGGCCGCTCAATAAGGAATAATATGCTGATAGCGAACTTCCCCGAAAACGCAGAAGGTGACTCCATGGAGATATTTCTGGAAAGGTGTCTGCCGGAACATTTAGGCGAAAAAAGGGCCTATCAAAGTGGTTCATGGTAGAGCAAGCTCACAGGGTCCCCGCACAAAAACCAGCACCAGGAGCCAGACATATACTGGTTGTAGCCAGGATATTCAATTATCGGGATCGCGATGTCCTCCTACAGGTGGCCAGGACCAGGGGCATAATCAGATTCTCCAATATATCAATAATGGTATTTCCGGACGACACGTGATGGGTCCAACAACAGCGGCAGAGCTTCGAGGTGATAAAGTGAGTCCTCAGAGAAAATGAAATTCGCTACATGCTGCTGTATCCCGCAAGACTGAAAGTTATTAAATGGGACCGTCATTGATTCTGCAATACCCCGGAAGAGGCGTGGGAGGCTGAAGGCAGCTGGACTACAAGCTTGTGCCCAGGAAGGCAGGCGCCCTGGCAGGCAAGCAAGCACGTGACCACTGGAGATAGGAGAGAGGCACGACCCGGCCAATTGTGTGGCAGAGAGTAGAGTCACAGTGGCAGAGGATGTATCCCTCCGGTGGACGGGGCAGCTAAGCAACTTGCAGAGGACCTGGCCGGACCATTGAGCGGCTCTGCCCCGCAGGTGGCAGAATCCATCCAGACTCTTGATCCTATGGAATTACAGCTAAGAAGACTATGGATGCGCTACAAAGTGGACTTGGGTGGGGGGGCACTTGGAAGCTAGTTGATATGACTATATCAACCCAGAGGCCCACTAGCGACCTGTCCGGTCTGCGAGATGGTACGGCCCGCACGCCCCGATCACAAGTGCGGAGTTCGGCTCCCCCTTGATGGGGAGGCGGACCTATGTGGAGTACCTGTATTGCAGGTACTCTAGGAAGGTTTACAAGTTATCTGTTTTTTTTGTTGATGGTTCTGATCTTGGTCATGTGGGGAGGGGGGTGGCTATGGGGAAATAGGGGGGGCTCATAGGGGGTCCAGCCCAGACTTGAAGCCACATGGCACACAGGGCAGCTGCACGAGCTGAGAGAGCGCAGGAGGGGGATTCACAACCAAAATCATGGGAGCACTGACTATTATCGCTTGGAATGTGAGGGGACTGGGGAGGCCAATCAAGCGTAGGGAGGTAATGGGGCTTCTGAAGAGGTGGGGGTGCAAATCGCAGCCCTCAGAGAAGCACACCTCAATAGGGGAGATCTCGAGAAGGTGAAGGCAAGTTTGGGGGGCGTAGAGCATGGCACGACCTACTCCTCGTACTATAGAGGAATGTTGACTTAGATAGCGGTAGGAGTTCCCTTTCAAGTAACTAATGCCCAGTGGGATGAGGAGGGCAGGACTCTCATTTTACTGGGTCTGCTAGACGTGCGAGAAATGTGTCTGACGAACTCATACGCTCTTAACACTGATAATGACACCTACTTCCCCAGAGCAGTAGGTATGATAGAGGACACAGACACAGGGAGCAGGTATGGGAGTGGGGGAGACCTTAACGGTGTACTCAGACCTCAGTTGCATAGGTCAGACCCCAAAGAATGCAATAAGCCATTGGCCTCCAAATCCCTGGGATGCATGTTGTCAGACCTAGACATGGTTGACCACTGGCGCGAGAAGAGGGGTGACAAGAGGGGTTACTCCTACTATTGTCATCTGCATGGCACATACTCTCGGGCAGATTATTTCTTTGTAGGGAAGGAGCAGTATGCACAGTTTTGGGAAGTTGAATACATGGGGAGAACGATATTGGGCCATGCCCTCCTAAGGGTCACAGTGGTTTGGGCAAGGAGGACAGGGGCATTTCCCACCTGGTGCCTGCGAGCCGAGGCACTAACTGATGTGGGGTATGCAGAGGTGCTTCAGCGAGCCATAGGGGATTACTTTTAGATCAATGAAGGCTCGGTCAGCGACTATGGGGTTGTATTGGAGGAGTTTAAGGTGACAATGAGGGGCAAATGCATAACCGCCACCCATGGGGTCTGCTCGACACTGCTGGCTACCCATAAAGGTTTGGAGGCCCGAATCAGGTCTCTTCAGGGAGATATGGGGAAGGGGGCGTCATGTGGGGCGGAGGTCCTCTGGGGAAGGGTGCACAGACAGCAGGCGCTAGAGCGCCTGGGCAAACATGATTATGTTTACCACCTGATGTCGATCCATGGGGTGGGGGACAAGGCAGGGCGGATCCTGGCCTTGCTTCTCAGGCGGGACCAACCACAGAGTTTGATCACACTGGTGGAGGCTGGGAATGGGGTCCTGGCCACTACGCAGGAGGACATTAAGGCAGTTTTCAAAAGATTCTACGAACAGTAGTAACAGAGCAGGCAACCGGCACTTGCCCTGGACATGGAGGAGGTGTTGGACCAGGCCTCCGTCTCTAGATTGAGCGAGGAAGCAGTGTTTAAACTTGAGGACCCCCTAACAGAAGAAGAGATTAGAGGTGCAATAGAATCGCTGGGGAATGGGAAGACGCCTGGGGACGATGGCCTCCCTGGACACATTTTATAAGACATATGTGGACCTACTAGTCCCCTGACTCAGACAACTCTATTGTAAGGCCTATCAGGAGGGGAAACTCACAGCAACCATGCATGAAGCGATCATTGCAGTGCTACTTAAGCCTGGTAAGGACCCGTGCAACAGCGGGTCATATTGGCCCATTTCCCTGATCAACATAGACACCAAAATACTGGGCAAGGTGCTGGCGACCGGGCTCTTCAAGGAGGTCTCCCATCTGATCCATCGAGATCAATGCGGATTTGTATGGGCTAGGAGCACAACGATAAACCTTAGCAGGCTCCAATACATTATAGAAAAGGACCAAGGGTCGGCAGAGGAATTGGTAGTGGTCTCTTTGGATGCGGTTAAGGCTGTCAACTGAGAGCGTTTTTTCTGAGTCTTGGAGAGAAACGGGCTTGGGCCAAATATGTTAAAGTGGATCCGGCTGTTGTATCGGGAACCTCTGGCACTGGTAAAAATGGGCAAAGTGACTTCACACAGCTGACAACTGGGGAGGGGAACGTGGCAGGGCTGCCCGCTGTCACCCATTTTGTTTGCACTAGCACTTGAGCATATGACACGGATCTTCTCGATACAATCTTGGGATGCAGAGATCAGGGTGGAGGCCAACAACATAACAGATGATGTTGAGTTCAATGTACATAGCCCCAGGATACATATTCCTTACATTATGGAGGTACTACAACACATGCAGGTATTCACAGGATTTCAGGTGTAATGTGGAAAAGTCGCTGGTATTCCTTCTAAGCTCACTGAGGGGTCCGGTGTTGCAGGATCTTCCGGAGGTTGTCTTGTGTTGGGAGAACGAATCCTTCCAGTACTTAGCGATCCAAATACACCACAGCACAGCAGACACCTTGCAATATAATGTCAGGAGGGCACTCACAGGGATAGATGACAGGATTGCGTTCTGGAACAGACTGCCTCTGTCTCTAATGGACAAGATAGCGATCTGCAAGATGTTGATGCTCCCCAGACTGCTTTATTTCTTTGTGAATATCCCTCACACTTCATTGTACCCTTAATGGGAAGATTTACACGTAGGGAGTTAGACTACTAAGAGTGACTCTGCAAAAAGGTGTTTTTAAGGCATTTGGCCTGGATAACAAATAATCAGACTTACCTTGAATCTGTTCACCACTGATGAAGAACCTTGTGTTGTTTTTGTCATTCACTCTACTTCAGTGATGCATTTACATTTATTGACCCCACTGTAAGATTGTATGACTCTGTAATCTGATGGTTCTTTTTCTTCCAATTTTGATGACTTTGTTGGTCAAAACCTCTATGCTTTATAAGAGAAATAAAAATCCTATGTGATAAGCAGAAAAAAAATGTTTAGTGACTTTGAGTTTACTATCCTTGTCTAATTGAGAATATTATCTAATTTGTTTTTCTACTAGATTGAAAATTTGAATTGCATAATACAGCCCCTGAAGAAGAGAACTAATTCTCGAAACGGGTTGGGCAACTTGTTTTGAAATAATAAATCATGTACCAATCAAACAATCAAGTTATAAATTGTGTTTGTTCACAAAACAAAATGTCATCATCATTACTTTATCTAATGACCAGACTATGCTACGTCTAAACCTATTTCATGAATTGAATGTCTAAATATTGTTCTTAGGAAATATAAAGAAAATTGTATTACTCAACCTTTAAAAATGTGGCTATAGAGCCCCAGACAGTGTGCAGGGGACGGGAGTTCCCTAATTGGGAACTTATTTCGTTCACAATATCCCTTACATGGCCAGGGTTCCATTCTTCAAGCTATTAGACAATAAAATGGCAGATCTATTGTGTGGCGGAAAACGGCACAAGCTGTCACTGACCACATTATGCAGAAAACTTCGGAAAGGGGGGCTGGCCCTCCCAGACTTTGAGCTATATTTCTTGGCTTCCCAACGGCAAAATTCTACTAGATGGGAAGCAGGAGAGGGAAGGCTGGACCGGCAGCTGATGGGGGAACCAAAGAGGCACCATACAGGGATGGAGCTGCTATGGCGGAAAACAAAGGAACCTGAAGGATATGATATGATATGATAGTTTATTTATATAGCGACTATACACAATGTGTTTCAAAGTGCTTCAAGGCAAAGGAGGGAACAAGGGAAAATACAATGACATTCTTACGGGATCCTGCCTGAGCAAGGTGGTGAGGCAGGCATGGAAAAGAGCATGCATTTGGCTACGGTTGGGAGAAGGCTATACCCCTGAGATGCCCTTGAGGGCTGTTGACAGGGTAGCAGGGATAATACAGGACACAGGAGATGCCAAATGTACACAAGAAGGATGCCAGGTGCTTGGCGACCTCTTCGAGGAGGGGACATTACTGCCATTCGATGCATGGGCAGGGAAGTTTCAGATGCCCAGGTGGCCGTTTTTAAACTATGCCAGGCTAGCCAGCGCGCTCGCAAGTACATGGGGCGCAATACCCAAGGAGCCTCCGACTATCCTCTTTCTACATGCCACCCTCCCAATTGGTAATGACAGGCAAACAATATCTAGGCTGTATACAGCGTTGCAGGACAGCAGCCCCTCCTCAGAGCTCAAAATCAAAGACAAATGGTAACCAAACATGGAGATGACTTTTGAGGAATCCGACTGGGAGAAAATATGCAAGCAAATCACTAAGGTATCCAGGAATGCGTGCTTTAAATTGATTAAGTTCAACTTTGTGCAAAGAGTCTATATGACCCCCCAGAAACTTTAGTTGAATGCAGAGTGACCACGTTAGTTTTCCACTATACTCAGTGAAAGTCCAATCCATTGGAGAAGTGGGATCAGGGCTGTCGTAAGCTTTGGCTTCTTCCCTGAAACAAACATCCCCTTTTCTAGGGGAAGAACCCACAGTTGGCCCTGATGGAAATTTACCACTCTTCATTGCATAACTCGAGCTTGAATTCACCTTGATCACTTTAGTTCTCCTCCACAATTAGTACAATAGCCCTCTACATTGGGTAAAAGTGCTAACGATACATCAATGCCCTAGGAATTTTTAACTACTGGACCAATAGTGGAAATTTAGTAATAGAAGGGAAATTTAAGGAAGTTATTGATTCATTTTTATGTTCATGAGTGTGGCTTCTCTGTATGTTGTGTTATTATTAGGTTTTTTTGATGATATTTGTTTTGATTATCAAATTCTAAAGCATTTAATGTATTAATTATTCAATTAGTTACTTTTTTGTGAGGTTAATTTTGAAACCAAATCACAATTTAAACTTTTATTTATACAATTATGCAGGTAATTCCATCTCTGAACGGGTAACCTGCTGTTCAGATTCCCCAATCATAAGCTCCAAGCCTAAAGCATAACGTACCCGGGCCCTGCTGCTTTATTATCCTTATCTGCAGCACCTTCTCTACCAGTGGCACAGAGCAGGTTCAGAGCTCACAGGTGCCCTCCTGACAGCTGCATTGGCAGGACAAGAACCTGAATTGCCATGCATCCTCTTTGATATCTTTGTGAGGCTAGGTGACACCCTCCCCTAGAGACAGCCACTCAACAGGAAGCTGACCTGGGCACAGGCAAACAAAGGAGCTCACCCATTCAAAAGGAGTAGCCTCACTCCAGGGTGCCTCTATACCAGTGAGGCATTTGATGCTATTGAGAAGGGAAGCAGCGGGATTAGTGTAGACAGGAAGAGCTCTGTACAGGTGAGAGAGGATTCCACTATCTCGTTTCTCTCTGCCTATACCTCTTCTTCCTGCTCCCCCCCGCCCACTTCCTCTAGCGCAAAGCACTTTGGGTGTTATGTCAGAAGAGCAATGCCCACTTGTTTCAAGGGCAGATATTGGGGCTGTCATGATTCCAGCCCCTCATGTCCCCAGCCCTCCAAGATGTCGGGCTGGAGCCAGGCCACGATCACCTACATGGCCCTCAAGGGCCTCTCCATCCCTCCAAAGACCCACTTGGAGTCAGATTTGGCGCTTGTGGCACCAGACTCACTCACTCCCATAGGATAACATTGGGGATTGGACTTGTAGTGCATTGATGGGGACAAGATGAATGCCCCCACATATTTCGGTTCCCAGAACTACATGTGCAGTCTAGTCTTTTGGGTGTGGTTCAGCCCAGAGACACCTGGGATACCCAGAGACTATTTAAGCCACGCCCAGGCTGAGAAACATGCTTTGTTCGGATCGGTCTCCAGAAGGCCTGCATCTTTCTTCTGCACTCAGCTCCTGCAAGAACAAGAACACTGTTAGGAACAGCCTTACCTTGCAGCGCTTCTGCCCATCCTTCATCGCTTCTTCTATTCTGCGGGCATCTTCGGCTGTGTCATTTCGTTCCGGGCACGCCGCTTCCTAAGGAAAAGGGAAAAGAACAGAAAAAAGACATTAGTAAGCATTCAGCAAATCTTTGCTTATTTTTAAAGACTGTACGAGCTTCAAACGCTTACCTGAATCGCAGCCGCTCTGGGGGAACTCTGTCTCCGGAACGTCTCTTCCATCTGCAAGAGGGAAAAGACACTCCAGGTTAGCGTGGAAACATCTAGAGGCGCGGCATACCGCGCTTACTCACCGCATTTCTTCTTCATAACCGGCATCCACGCTGAAAACGTCGCAGCACCTAAAAGACACAGAAAAATAACTCAGTTCAATACAAATACGAAATGGTCGCATCGCGCATCGCGCTCTCACTCACCTGCAGCGCTACTCATCTCAGCAGCACTTTGCCATCCCCGGACGCCGGCCATCATCTAAGGAAGGAAAGGAGACTCATTATACTTACCTGTCGGACTCTTGCCAGTGAAGTAACTAGGCAGCAACGAGCCCACATCAATCAACGCCCCCCTGTGTTGAAAGCAGGATGGAGAGCACACTTTCCAAGAAAACAAGGTGATCTGTGGATCAAAGGGAAGGGTTGGATCCCGGGGAAGAAGGGGTTCCAGCACACAGAGACAATAGGGAGTTAAACTCTACCAATCCTGTGTTTCAGGCCCAGTCTCCAGTCGAGTAGACTCCAGGGAAGGGTTCGAGGTCGTAAGAGGTCAGAACAGGCTGAGTGACGTCCCAGTGGATACCAGGTGAGCGTTAAAGAACACAAAGCCTCACATCAAAATCCACCTGGGCGTCATGGAAACGTCAGAAACCGACCAGTTAGCCCACATGTTGGGGCAGCTACATTCCGAAGTACATGCAGCCGGCCAGGAGACCAACACCCTGAGGAGAGAGCTGATAGTAGCCAAAGAACGCACTGATGATTTAAGCCGGCAACTTCTCCAGTCACAAGCAGGGCATGCACCATTGCCGGGAAGCGTGCCCTCGATGCCAGCACCATCAGCCAATCCCGTTCAGATAACCCTTCCTGGGGCAGTTCCCTTGGCCCCGCCCGAACAATTTACAGGGGATCCCAAGAGGTTTGCAACATTCACGAACCAGTGCCGCCTGCACTTCCTTTGTAGACCAGGGGCCTTTCCGAATGACCAATCACGGGTCACTTTTGTGCTATCCTACCTGAGTGGTAGCGCCGCGGACTGGTCTGTACCCTTTGTGGCCCAAGACGATCCTTTGCTGCATGACTTCAGGGGCTTTCAGCAGGAGATAGAAAAGCTGTTCGCCCGTCGTACTCATGGGCAGGCATTAGACAACGAACTTCTGTCCCTACGCCAATGGAATCAAGACCTATTAACATACATAGCCATGTTCAATAGACTCGTAGTTGAAGCAGAATGGCCAGTGGAGAAGAGAACCACGTTATTGTTGTATATAGGTTGTGCATTTGGATGTCTTTCTTATGCATGCTGGTTAATACATTCATGTCAGTGACACTATGGCTTGTGACAGGGCTGTAGCATTCCATGTTAGAACTTCATTATGTCATCAGCTATGAAGTGCTAGTGCATTAGAATGTTGTTCTTTGACTGTGGTCAGTTGGACCCTGGACATTGCCTGTGCTGGGGGTCTCTCCCTATGCTGCATAAAATAAAGACAATACAGCTGACCTGATATATTGATGGTGTTATCTGCTTTCATCTTTACAATGGCGACGAGGATGGGATTTGAATAGAACATTTCTTTTGGAAGGCGAGCTGAAGCAGAGACCACCAGAGAACACTGACACGTAGCGCGGAGCGGCGGTGCTACGTTTGGCTGCAGGATCAGAGGAGCCAAGGGAAGGAGGAACGGATGACCAGGAGGCGGCCATTCACGTGGCTGTCAGATTTTGGCTTTGGTGTGCCCCACAGTGTAAGCCGCTGTTTTCCGTTTCTGAAAAATTGAAACGCTTCCACTCACTGGCGCAGGCGGGCACCGGCACCATCCGTTCCGAGTGGCTTAAGCTGCCCAGAAATCAGACCGCATTGCAGAAGGCGGTCCTGAAGGCTGTGGGGAACATTCTTGTACTACGCGGACTGAACCGCGACACAAAAGACCCACCGGAACCCCATTCCGCGAAGGTACGTGCAGGGCAGAACCAGCGCAGCGGCTGCAGAGACGAGCTTTCGGCTGCTCCCGAGTGCGCTGTGAGAGGTGCTCGCTCCTCCCATCACACAGAAGCGGCGTGACATAACGTGGGGACAAGCTCCCCTGAAGGAAGGCTGCAATTGGGCCAGGAGGGGGATTCACCACGCCCCCACTGTCACGTGGTCGCAACGTGGCTCTAAGTAAAGAATAACAGGGAAGTGCAATCCCTCAACGTGGCTGTGGTGCTGCGCTTTCTTTTGGTTTGACGTGATTGTGACTGTATATGGAAAAGCAGAGTTTCTGAAATTTGCCCAGGGCCCTTGTGGGAAGGCAAATTAGCTTTGGATCATTATAAGGTACCACAGGTGAGGAGCGGCACATTACCTGTGTGTCAACTGACCGTACGAATATTGAATTACAGAGTGCCTCATTATTTACGAGGACCTGGATAATAATAATCCTACAGGGATATATGTTACTGTAAACCTGCACAATATTGTCACTTAGCATCTTGGGAGTGACTTACCTGGTGTGTACTTACAATTGTGAAAAGAGGTTACTGTAGTGAGTCTTATCTGGAACAGAAGATATGGCACTATCTGGAGTTCCGGGTCCACAGGTGTTTATGCCCTCACCAGGCCCCCCAAGAATTAAATGGGCGCCCTGGAAAAGGAGTTTTCTTCACTACGTTAAAGCTACATGCGGAAATGGCATGTCTGTTGAGCGGAAAGTAGCAATGTTAATGCATTTTCTGGGTTATGAAGGGCAGAGGATATATGACACTTTACCTGATGTTTCGGAATTAGATATAGAAGAAGGCGCAAATGACTTTGATCTTGCTCTGATCAAACTTGATAAGCATTTTGAGGCTAAGACAAGTACGGTGTTGGAAAGATATCATTTTGGCATGAGATGCCAACATGAAGGAGAATCTGTTGAGGACTATATAACTGCCTTGAGACATTTATCTTTACATTGTAAATTTGGGTGTGGTTTGGAGGAACACATAAGGGATCAGTTTATGATACATTGTGCAAATGATAAGATACGTGAAGAGATCTGGTTAAAAGATGATCCTAATTTAGATGAAGGTATTAGCATTGCAAAGAGAATTGAACACACACTACAATGTGTAGCAAAGTTGTCTGTAAAGGAAAATAAGTCGGCAGTAGGAACTGAAGTGTTAAGGGTGAGTGATAAAAAGGGACCTTACCCAAAAGAAAAGAAGAAACAGAAAGCCAGACCCAATAGGCGTTATGATAATACCCAAATGAAGGGTGGGGGAGCTGAACAGGCCAATAAACGTGTCCAGAAGGATAACTTCCAGTTCAATGCAAAGAGGGAAGATAGATTATGTTTTTGTTGCGGGAGTGCACGCCACCTATCAACATCTCCCATATGCCCTGGGAGGCGTGCCAATTGTAATATATGTAAGAAATGGGGTCATTTCGAAAACTGCTGTAAAAACGGATAGGAACAGATAGTAAAGGAACACTTCTTGTTGAAGAATATGATGGTCCCTCCTCATAGGAGGCGGATATTTCTGAAAATGAAATTGTCACGGTGCATATGGTAAAATGTTTAGAAACTGATGAATGTAAGCATCCCTCAGCATGGATAGAGGTGAATGGTCATTATGTTAAGATGCTTGCTGACTCGTGTTCTAAAATCACTTTAATGTCCAAAATAGTTTTTGAAAATGTGATTGGAGGTGCCATTGAACAGTTGCGCCCGTCTGATAAAACCCCAGGGGGATATAATGGTGACAAAATAGAGATATTAGGGTGTTGTGATGCTGAATTCAAATTTAAAGGGAGGGTAACGCATGGAAGAATATATGTCACAAAGAGAGGAGAAACATTGTTGGGTTGGAGGGAACAAAGAGGGTTAAAAATCAAGTTAGATCCCAATGGTGAAGAACAGGTTTTTAATGTGGTCTACCCTCCTGAGTCCAAAGGTAAAATAGCCAAACGTGAAATGATAACGAAATACCCTGAAGTATTTAGTGAAAAGGTAGGATGTCTTAAGGGTATGGTTCATAAGATTGTGATAAGGGAAGGAGGTAAGCTTAGGCCGTTACCACTGTCAATGCGGAAAGCAGAACGGGATGAATTAGTAAAGCTTGAGAAGGAAGGAATTATTGAGCCGGCCAAGGCAGTAGAATGGATATCTCCTGTGGTGGTGGTGAAGAAGGGAAATGGAGATTTGAGGGTGTGCGTCGATTTAAGGGAGCTTAATCGATGTTTTGTGGCGGATCGCCATCCCTTACCAAATATGGGAGAGCTTTTAAGTAGGATTGGGAATGCAAAATGTTTCGCAAAACTTGACATGGCGAGCGCTTATCATCAAATTGGTTTGGATAGTGAGTCTCGCAAGTTAACCGCTTTCATTACATATGAAGGCATATACCAATTTAAACGCATGCCATTTGAATTGGTATCGGCTTCCTCAGAGTTCCAGAAAGTGATGGACAAATTACTAAAGGAAGTTAATGGAGTATGGTGTTTTCAAGACGATGTCCTGATTTGTGGGAAAGATGAAGAAGAATTGAGATGTAGGCTTGATGTGGTTTTAAGAATATTTAAGTCAAGAGGAATAATTTTGAGGAGCGAGAAGTGCGTTTTCATGACTCAGGTTGTAGAGTATTTGGGCCATGAGATATCTGAACAGGGTCTCAGGCCGAAAAAGAATTTAGTGGAGTCTATTGTGAAAACTCAGCCACCAAAGAACAAAGGTGAATTAAGGTCATTTTTGGGTACTCTTGAATTCTATCATCGATTTGTGGAGAATTACGCAGATTGCATAACAAATTTAAGGGCACTGCTAAGGAAAGGTGTTGAATTTGTATGGAGCAATGAATGTGAGAGAGAATTTGAGGAGATAAAGAAGAAAATCAATATGGCAAAACCTTTATCAATGTTTGATAACAGGAAGAAAACAGTTGTATCTGTGGATGCCAGTGACACTGGCATAGGAGTGGTTATGTTACAACCAGATTTTGATGGGAAAGAAATGGTGGTGATGCATGCATCCCGCATGCTGAGGGGTGCAGAATTAAACTACTCTGTGCTGGAAAAAGAAGCTCTGGCGTGCCACTGGGGAATTAAAAAAATGAAAAATGTTGTCTGGGGACAAGAATTTGTCCTAAGGACAGATCATAGACCTCTCAAGTCTATTTTTGAAAACAAGGGACTTGACAAGGTATCAAGGAGAGTGGCTGGATGGGTAACAAGACTACAGTGTCACAAAGTTGTAATTGAGGTGGTTGCTGGTAAAGAAAATGTCAAGGCCGATCACGCCTCAAGAGTGAAAATTGAGGATAATGTGACTGATAATGACAGGAGTGTATATGGTGAAAATGAGATGGTGTTTGCTACAGTGGAGGGCATAATACAGAAACAGGAATGGATTCAAGCTTTAAAGTCTAGTGAGATGTGGAGACGGATCATGACTTTCGTAGAAAGTGAATGGCCAGAGAAAAGACTATTGTCGAGTGAAGAAAGGTCAATGTGGGAGGTGAGAAATGAATTGTCATTGAAAGGAGAGTTGTTATACCGGTGGGACAAATTGGTTGTTCCGGGATGTTTGAGAAGTAAACTAATAAGTCGAGCACACCAAGGTCACATAGGGATATGTAAGACTAAAGAAGTAATTAAAGTTGATTATTGGTGGCCAGGGATGGATCGTGAAATTGAAAAGGTTGTGGGTGCTTGCACTGATTGTATCAAGTCAGGGAAAAACCTACTTGCTAGGTCACAACCAATGGAGAAAACAAATAATCCAGCGGGTGTGTGGCAAGACCTGTCTATGGATGTTTTGGGTCCATTGGATATGGGTGCGGGTAAAGGAAGGTTCATTCTAGTACTGGTTGATATCTTTTCTAGATGGACTGAGTTTAGGATTATGAGGGATGTTACCTGTCTGCGGATAATAGAATTTCTGGAAGACGTTTTTGAAAGGGAGGGTTTACCCAGAAGTATCCGAATTCGTGGGAAAAATGTTTTTAGAGTATCTTGGCAAATGTGGTATCAAACACAAAAGGACACCTTTATATTATCCACAAGCAAATGGAATGGTTGAGAGGGTCAACAGATCCATCATGGATGCTATTCGTGGAGCGAATGTAAGTGGACTTGACAGGAAGGTAGCTGTGAGAGATAGATTGTATGCATTAAGGATGGCTCCAAGGATCGAAACAGGGATCAGTGCATTTGAATTGATGAGAGGACGGAAGGCTAATACCTGTGTAGCACCTGCCTGGTTGGGTAGGGCAAGAGAAACAGATACAGCGGTGGATGATGTGAGGAAAAGGATGGATGCCTGCAAAGATAGGTGGGTGAAGAGAGTAAATGAGAAAAATACCAAAAGGAAAACTGTAGTTGAGGTTGGGGATTTGGTGCACATAAGAAGGGCGGTGGTCTCTAAGAAAGGGGAACCACTTTATTCAGAACCTGTTAGGGTGACACAAATTTACAAAAATGCTGTATGTGTGGAAAGTGGTCAAGTCTGGAGTCTATCTAGAATTGCAAAGGTAAAAAGATAATGCAATTCTGAAAAGTGTTTCGTTCTATAACACAGATGTTACAATTTCCAATGTGTTTCACCTGGTAATGTTACTTAGTAATTTGTAATAAAGAGTTTATTTTTTAGGGGAGGGAGGTGTGTTGTATATAGGTTGTGCATTTGGTTGTCTTTCTTATGCATGCTGGTTAATACATTCATGTCAGTGACACTATGGCTTGTGACAGGGCTGTAGCATTCCATGTTAGAACTTCATTATGTCATCAGCTATGAAGTGCTAGTGCATTAGAATGTTGTTCTTTGACTGTGGTCAGTTGGACCCTGGACATTGCCTGTGCTGGGGGTCTCTCCCTATGCTGCATAAAATAAAGACAATAAAGCTGACCTGATATATTGATGGTGTTACCTGCTTTCATCTTTACAGTTATTTCATCGGGAGCTGCGGGGGAGCTCAAGGATGTTCTCGCACAAGTAGTGAACCCCCCGAAAGACTGCTCAAAATTCATTGACCTTGTTGTTCAACTGGATCATAGGTTGCAGGACCGAAGAGCAGATCGAACCAGACCGGACCTTCGCCCTATGTATGTTCGTTCAAAGGACAATATTGCCCGCACAACGGAAGGTTCAGGAGAACTAATGCAAATCGGGGGGGGGTCAGATCCCCCTTAACTAAAGCGGAAAGGGATAAAAGGAGACAGCAGCAGTTATGTCTGTACTGCGGACGGTCAGGTCATTTCCTTAAAGAGTGCCCTGTGAAGCCACCGAGGAGGATGGTAGGGTCCACGGACAAGGAAGATACCATCAAGGAATCGGAAAACTCCCCAGCCCGGCAAGTGTAGGGGTCCACTTGTCAAGCGAAGAAAGTGAACTACAGACCTCCCATTTTGCACTATCTGTGGTCTTGATCAATCACCAACAACCATCTCGGATGCACGCAGTAAGAGCGTACATTGACAGTTGATCCGTTGGGAATTACATCGATCAGGATCTTGCAGCAAAGATGGGGCTTCCGTTACGCCCTAAATCAACCACCGACACTGTTACCACTGTCGACGGCACGGAAATAGATTCTGGTCCAATATTCCAATGCACTGCAGCTTTAACCCTTCTGTGCCAGGATGGACACCAAGAATCTATCGTTTTCGACCTCATTAAGGCACCACAGTTCCGGTTGAATTTGGGAATGCCATGGTTGGTAGCTCACAATCCTCGAATCGATTGGCGAGCAAAAGAATTGGCCTTTCCCAAGACTTGCGCCCACACATGTTATCGCCAAGAGAAACAACCAATAGACACCAGAACCTCCACGCTTGCGACTCTGGCAATCGGCACCCTACCAAGTGAATACCAGGACTTTCAAGATGTCTTTCAGAAAGAACAGGCTAATACCCTGCCACCGCATAGACCATACGATTGCCAAATCGACTTGATACCCGGCGCACAAACCCTTGTGGGTGAATTTACACACTCACAGAACCAGAAAACCAGCACCTGAAGGCCTATCTTGACCAATACCTGGCCAACGGGTTCATCCGTCCCTCGAAGTCTCCAGCAGCCAGTCCTCTATTCTTCATACCGAAAATGGAGGGGGACTTGAGAACGTGCATCGACTATCACGCACTGAACCAGATTACCGTAAAAAACCGCTACCCCCTGCCACTGATCCCTGAATTGCTTGATCAAGTGAAAGATGCCCAAATCTACACAAAACTAGACCTGAGGGGGGCATATCACCTTGTTCGCGTAAAATAGGAGGACAAATGGAAAACCGCTTTTCGCACCAAATACGGCTTGTACGAATATCAAGTAATGCCCTTTGGCCTTTGCAACGTGCCTGCAGCATTTCAATACTTCATGAACGATGTCCTACGGGAATTGATTGATGTCTGTGCTCTAGTGTACATCGACAATATTCGAGTATATTCCGCATCAAAGCAAGACCACGTTAAAAACGTCTGATCCGTTTTGGAGAAACTCCGTCAACACCAGCTCTACGCCAACCTCGAAAAGTGCTCATTCCATGTCTCCGAGGCGGAATTCTTGGCCTTTATTCTCAGCCCAAATGGAATCCGAATGGATGTACACAAGGTAGATGCTATCCTGAACTGGCCCTCCCCAAATTCATTCAAGGGGGTTCAAAGTATGCTGGGTTTTGCAAACTTCTACCGCCGGTTCATCCCAGGATTTTCGCAAATCGTGCATCCCATCACGTCATTGCTAAGGAAAAGCAACAAAAAGTTCCAGTGGACAACAGAAGCCGAGGAAGCTTTCCAGGAACTCAAAGCAAGATTCACATCTGCCCCAATCTTACGCTACCCTCGCCCTGATCTCCCATACCTGGTGGAAACGGACACCTCAAGCATGGCTATGGGAGCCGTCCTCTCACAAAAGGACCCCGAAACGGACCAGTCACACCCTGTTGCCTTCTGGTCGCGTAAATTCACACCCCCTGAACTCATTTTCGCTATCACAGACAAATAACTCCTAGCCATTAAGTCAGCCTTTAAGGCATGGCGGCACTACTTCTTCGGCGCCAGACACACAATCACCGTAATAACTGACCACCGGAACCTCCAGTACCTAAAAACGGCAAAGGCCCAATCCTCACGACAACTACTTTGGGCTCTTTTTTTTGCTGAATATGACTACGTGATTACATTTCGACCAGGGGTGAAAAAACGGGAAGGCCGATGCCCTTTCCCGTATGGGGGTGCAAGAGCAAGGGTGTCAAACCCCTGACCCAATAGCAATCATCCCGAGTGACAAGCTCCGAGGAATCACAGCAACCATAACTCAGAAAGAATTACATGAAGAAATCCAAAACCTGATGAGTCCGGAGCAATTACAAGAGTGGAGTGCACAAGGAGAACATTACATGATAAAAGATCAGTTGCCCTACTTTAGGAATCGTTTATTCTTACCAAACCAAGAACTACAAGAACAAGTCATGTCTGGTTATCATGATTCCTTGATCGAGGGCCAACCCGGAATCGCTAAAACCCTAGCCGAGGTAAAACGAAATTATTGGTGGGCCACGTGGCTTAAAGACATTATCCTATTCATCCTATCTTGTGGAGTGTGTGCTCAAACAAGTCATCCAAGCAAAAACCGGCTGGGCTATTACCACTCTGGCAAAGGTATTTCTTGAAGGCATCGTACGGCTCCATGGGTTTCCTTTAGTTTTAGTCTCAGACCGAGGTACTCAATTCTTATCTAACTTCTGGAGAAAGTACTGCTCTATGGCCCAGATCGACATCCGGCTATCCACCAGTCACCATCCCCAAACGGATGGTCGAATTGAGAGGACAAATCAGACTCTCGAGCAGTATCTGCATTGCATGTTACACCAAGCTGAAGGAAGCTGGTTCGACCTATTATGGATAGCTGAATATGCTTATAATAATTCCTTACACACCAGCACTGGGGAGACACCCTTTTATACCATGTATCGCAGGCACCCATGTACTTCTGAGTTGGACGTTCCTACAACCCTGGAAATGCCAGCAGTCAAAACCTTGCACACCACCATTTCTCAAACCTTTAAAAGGGTAGTTGAACACCTACTTCAAGCTAAGAATCTCCAAAAGAAGTTTGCTGATCAACACCGAGCAAAGGCCCCCAACTACCAAGTGGGAGGCAAAGTCTGGCTGGCGTCTAAACACGTGTCCATTAAAGGAACCCGAACTTTCCGTCCAAGAAACCTGGGTCCATTCACCGTCACCTCCGTGATAAATCCTGTAGTGGTCAGACTAGCTTTGCCGTCAAACATGCAGATTCATACTGTGTTCCATGTGCCTCTCCTTAAACCTGTTCCACCTGGGACCCGGGTAGCAACGCCACCGCAGCCAGTAGTAGTCGCCGGGGAGCCAGAATTCGAAGTCAAGGACATCCTGGATTCAAAGTACGTCAGATCCAAATTGTACTACTTAGTAGACTGGAAGGGGTATGGTCCACAAGACAGGACATGGGAGCCTTGTGAGTACATCCATGCACCTCGCTTTCTTAGACGATTTCATCAAAACCATCCAAACAAACCAGGACCAGACAGAAGAGCCACCTTGAGAGGGGCCTTGGGGGGAGTGCTGTCATGATTCCTGCCCCTCATGTCCCCAGCCCCCCAAGATGTCGGGCTGGAGCCAGGCCACGATCACCTACATGGCCCTCAAGGGCATCTCATCCCTCCAAAGACCCACTTGGAGTCAGACTTGGCGCTTGTGGCACCAGACTCACTCACTCCCATAGGATAACATCGGGGATCGGACTTGTAGTGCATTGATGGGGACAAGATGGATGCCCCCACATATTTCGGTTCCCAGAACTGCATGTGCAATCTAGTCTTTTGGGTGTGGTTCAGGCCAGAGACACCTGGGATACCCATAGACTATTTAAGCCACGCCCAGGCTGAGAAACATGCTTTGTGTTTTCTGCACCTGCAGCGTGACACTCACCATGTTCGGATCAGTCTCCAGTAGGCCTGCATCTTTCTTCTGCGCTCAGCTCCTGCAAGAACAAGAACACCGTTAGGAACAGCCTTACCTTGCGCCGCTTCTACCCATCATTCATCGCTTCTTCGATTCTGCGGGCATCTTCGGCGGTGTCATTCCCATCCCAGCACGCCGCTTCCTAAGGAAAAGGGAAAAGAACAGAAAAAAGGCATTAGTAAGCATTCAGCAAATCTTCGCTTATTTTTAAAGACTGTACGAGCTTCAAACGCTTACCTGAATCCCAGCCGGTCTGGGGAACTCTGTCTCCGGAACTTCTCATCCATCTGCAAGAGGGAAAAGACACTCCAGGTTAGCGTGGAAGCATCTAAAGGCGCCGCATACCGCGCTTACTCACCGCATTTCTTCGTCATAACCGGCATCCACGCTGAAAACGTTGTGCCACCTAAAAGACAAAGAAAAAGAACTCGGTTCAATAAAAATACAAAAGGGTTGCATCGCGCTCTCACTCACCTTCAGCGCTACTCATCTCAGCAGCACGTCGCCATCCCCGGACGCCGGTCATCATCTAAGGAAGGAAAGGAATGAAGTTGGAGAACTGTTCAAAAGACTCATTATACTTACCTGTCGGACTCTTGCCAGTGAAGTAACTAGGCAGCAACGAGCCCGCATCAATCAACGCGCCCCTGCGCTGAAAGCAGGACGGAGAGCACACTTTTCAAGAAAACAAGGTGAGCTGTGGATCAAAGGGAAGGGTTGGACCCCGGGGAAGAAAGGGGTTAAAGCACACAGAGAAAATAGGGAGTTAAACTTTACCAATCCTGTGTTTCAGGCCCAGTCTCCAGTTGAGTAGACTCCAGGGAAGGGATTGAGGTCGTAAGAGGTCAGAACAGGCTGAGTGACGTCCCCGTGGATACCAGGTGAGCGTTACAGGGACCTCAAAGGAGGCTAGCTTTAGTCCAATCACCTGTGGACCTTTAGCTTTAAAGCAAAGTTTCTCACACCACTTCTTTGAATAACCTTTTGTACTTCAACCATTGAAGAGGATTTGGATAGACCCTGTTGGGAGAGCAGTGCTTTCAAAAGGCCCACAGTTGTGAGGTGAAGGCACGTGTTTTCTGATCCAGAGGCAAGCTTTGTCCCCTAACGAACCCCAGGGACCACTGGGGGTGAATCTTCTGCTGGAACAAGACCTGTTTCTCTACCAGCCACAGTGGTACTCAGGTCCTCACCGTGTTGAAGGACCCTTCCAGTTGTGTGGCAGCCTCCCCCATGTTTGGGAGTCCGAGAACAAGGACCCATCTTGTCCCTGAGTCCCTGAAGTGGAACCCAGAGCAGCCTGAGGGGTGACCTGCTGCTGTGGCAAGACCTTCCACTCTGCTAGCCACAGCAAGACCCAGGACGTTGGACGACCCCTGCAGTTGTTTACCAGCCTCTGCCATGTTTGGGAGCACAAGAAAAAGACTCATCCTGTCCCTGAGCCCCAGGGGTTTGAGTCATAGCACCCTGCAAGCCAAGACAGCCGGGATCCTAGTGTTTATGTTGATGAACTGCTTGAGCAGTTTTCAAGAACTGTTCAACACAGTCAAGCCACCAGGACCCTTAGCTGCTGCTTTTTGCACTCTCTCGATCTTTGAATCGGTCTCACAGAACCAAGAAGTCTGATTCAGCGTTGCCGGACCACCAAAAACCTCAAACAGGTACTATTGACTGCTAACTGCTTCCCATGGTTACTTGTAGGTCCTAGAGACTGGTTAAGTCACTTGTATCCCCTTTGCACCCAAGAACATATCCTTTTAAAGAACGCTGTGGTTATTAGTTACCTTATACCCTGACTCATTACTCAGAGTGCCTCATCTTGCCATCTTTGCTTATTCTGTGTAATTTCCTCTGAGGTGGCTTTTATATAGTGTATTGAACATGGTGTGATGAATTAAAGTATATATATATAGTTTTATGAACCTTGATTTAACATTATTTTATTTTGGACTGTTTAACTTCGCTGTTTGGGTTGCTACTGAACCACATTCACACCCTTCTTTAGAGTATAGCCTTCCCATGGCCCACTTTACCACAAAAGGCAAAGGAGGTATATCTCTTAACTGTGCCTGTTTTATATGTATGATTGTGTTGGCTCTTGGTTTGTAGAAATGTTCGGGCTGAGTAGGCGCTTTAGCCTCTGCTCATCCTTGTACTAATGCATGGGGAGAAGTCAATTTGTCACACTGGTGGCTGTGGTTGGCATTTGGAACAGTCCGTGCCTACAGCCTAGTCAGCCAAAATAAGAGTGTACATTTAATTGTATATTTACCGACAAGGCATTTTTTAATTGCACAAGGAAAGAGTTGTGTCAAGAGAGGGGGTCTCTCTCTCATGGAAATATGGTTAAGAAACTGCTAAAAGGCCTCCAAGCTTTTGAGGAGGCAAGGGGGCTGGAAGATTCCCCAAAGGCCAGTTGTAGGTCTGAGCTTCGAGCGCCAGATCCAATTTCTTGGGGGTGGTGGGGTGGGGGTGGGTGTGGATGTGAACAGGGAGGGCAACAGTGATGACGCCTCCCACAATTCCGCCAGAGAGCAGGTATTGTATTCTCTCAGAGGTCCCAATGGTGCCAGGCCTCTGTCAGATCCCATGCTTCTGAAAGGTCCCACGCTTTTGTTAGGTCCTAGTGAGCAACCCTGGAGGAGACTTAGAGGAAAGGAAGTTCCTTCTATAGGAAAGGAAGATGGCCTTAGAGGAACAGAAACAGAGGGATGACGGACAAAAATAGATTTTGAGCTGCTGTCCAAAATGGAAATTGAGAACCAAAGGGGGCAGGAAGTACCTCTTGTAGTGGAACCCACACCCAGAAGGATTTAATTCCTACTTAAGAGATAGGGAAGAGCATCATTGATTGGTTTGAGGGACTAGAGCTCACCATCCGCATGCACTATGTGCAAGAAGAGTTGTGGGGTGCTTATTACTGGGACTGTGTAATTATTGAATGGCTCCTGAAGAGAGGCCCATTTATAAGAAAATGAAGACTGCCATCCTCAGGAAGTTCTGCAAGACCCTGAGCAGTACCATAGGAGATTTAGAGAGCTAACAAAGAAAGGAGTTCAAACCTTTAAGGAGTTCGCACATCAATCTCTAAAATATCTGGCCAGATGGGTTACAGGTAACAAAGTTGACACATTTAAGGGCATGTTTATCTTGATTGCATGTGAGAGTAGCCTTGAAAAATGCGAGATGGAGTTACAGCAGCATTTAGCGGACAATAATATCAAAGACCCTAGGGAGTTTACAAAGGCTGTTGACAAGTATGTGACTACTGGAGTCCAGAAAAAGTCTCAGGTTAATACATCCAAGTCAGATGACAAGGGGAATGATAACAAACAGAACGGGGGAAAGGCCAGAGGTTCTGACCTTCTTCAAAGAAAGGCCACCGAAAACATGAAGGGAAATCCAAATCCTATGGCTGGCTGGCTCCCACAGAAAGGAAGAGGGAGGGCCCCTCTATCACCAAGACGCCCACACCCTCAACACCATGAGTTTGTTTTCTGTGTGGGTAGATGACACGTATAAAGTGAGATGCAGCTTGTAAGGGGAGACCTAAGCGGGCAATAGTAACTGCTGAGCTTCTGGAAGAGGAGGCCATAGGTAATGTGAGCAGTTTAGCAGATGAAGTTCCACTAGGTCAGGGATTGGCCAGAAATTCCTTCATTCTGAGTTGGAACAGTACTGGGCCCTTTGAGGTGGCTCAGGTTTCCGCAAATACTCAGATATTTCTGGGTAGTTTATCCAACAATGGGGAAAAGCCTCCCACTTTCCATGATACTGCTGTGCGCATCACAGTTGTCAGGCGACAATTGATGAAGGAAGGGCAGTACATCTCAGGAACAAACCAACTGGTAAAAGGGTTTAATGGTCTGACTTGATGTACCCCGGCAATGTTGGAGCTTAATTGTAGGGGTAACACCTCCCTGCACTGTGTTGTAGTCAAGGACTCCATTCCATAGGGTGTTTGTTGGAAAATTACCTCCTTGACCTTGACATAGTTGAGACAGTCACTAGAGCGCTAGCGCTGAGAGCAGCACAGGAGGAAACACCAGTAGCTGCCCTCCCTGGCCTGAAGTCCCCTGAAGCTCCCACTCTTGCGAGAGAGGACTCAGCAGCCACGTAAGTGACCATGCATTTATCATAGCATTCAGTGATCTCATGGTTGCCTACGGGCATAGAAGAGAAAAGGGGAGGGACGTTTCAAACCTGAAAGGCTTACCAGAACTGGAAGATTTGCCTTCAGCTGGAGTCCCGGATCAGGTCGACTTTTTCCAGGAAAAAAGGACTGTCCTACTCTGATGAGTATGTTGAGGCAGACAGAGGAGCAGGTGCAGGGCGAAGGTCCTGAGTCGCTCCTAAAAGAGAAACAGGAGCAGAGCTAAAGCCTTGGGCTGTCCAAATACAAGGTGCCCAAGAATTCTGGGACAGGGCACAGTCAGGACACAGAAAGGAGTTGGTTGTTTTCCGAGGCCCCAGGAGTTTCCCATTGGATTTAGTTCCTGACATACCTGATGGCCACTTACTTGTAGCTGGGACATTTGACAGCATGTCATATCATATCATATCACTCCAGCACACCATCTGCTGGCTACCTTGACCCTGCACAACCTACAGATGGCCGCTGCTTTGACCGCATCATCGCCCAGCTGCCTCCCACCCAGGAAGTCATCCACCCTGAAATGGAGAACGAAGCCTGGAGCTGGAAGGCGAAGCCAGTCGCATTTAAAGGTGTGCATTCAAGGCCCATACAGCCTGTCTGTGCCTCATCCATAGAAACCTGCTACGAGGAGCAGAACACGCCAGCACAACATCCGCTGGATACCTTGACACTGCACTACCTACAAGAGCAGCAGCTCCATGCCAAGATGCTGCTGCATTGCCCACATCATCCCTCAGCAGTCTTCCACCCCAGAAGGTACCCGATCTGTACTGCGATTGACCGCAGTGCCTTGAAATAGAGAACAAGGCCCTGAGCCGGAAGGAAAATCCTGCTGCATATAAAGACCTTCATTCAAGGCCTATGCAGCTTGTATGTGCCTCATCCACAGAAGCCTGCTCCAAAGAGCAGAGCACTCCAGCACATCACCCGCTGGCTTCCATGGCCCTGCAGAACATACAGGAGCAACAGCTCCATGCCAAGATGGCCACAGCATCGTCTGCATAATCGCCTAGCAGCTTTCCACCCCAGAAAGCACCCGCTCCTCATTGTGATTGGCCGCAGTGCCCTGAAATGGAAAACGAAGCCACACTCCGGAACGCGAAGCCAGCCGGACTTAAAGGCCTTCATTCAAGGCCCCCTTCTGGGGGTGGTATCTGGGGGTAGTCAGGGGAATCAGTAGAAAAAGATGGTTGCTTTCTTGCTGCAGCTGGCAAACGTAGGCTGGCAATTGCATGGAAAAGTCGAAAGGGCCCAGTGCTGGCACAGCGGCTGTCCGACGTGCAGCGATCGGTAGCCGCAGTTCATCGAATAGTGCAAGATCTGGGGAAGAAAGAGGGGAAAGAGGGCAAAGGACTTGCATGGAGCATACTCCTTGATGGCTTGCAAACCTCCCCAGATGATCTACCTCCCTTAAATACAGGACGCATTAGTGTACCAATGAGGGGAAGAGACATAATGAACACGACCACTGGTTACTTAAGTGGCACGACCTGATAGACAATGGGCAGGCATGGGCTGGGGGAGGGGACCTTCTGGACACTTGTCAAGATTGGGCTGGTCCGGGGCAGGAAGTAGTTTGGGAGACGCTAGGAGGAGGGCGGGCAGTGGCTGTTTATGTTGGTTGGTTGTTAAAAGCTCAAAAAGAGATTTAAAAAAAAAATAAACTTTCCTAAAAAAATGAAGGTTTTCATGACTCTAATGAAAAGTTTATTAGCTAAACACTGCTGACTCGCATAGACTTCTATAGAACTAAAGTCTACCCAGTATAGCATATGGCATGGAACTAGTGGAAATAAATAACAGGAATTGGCTCAATGGTTTGGAAGAAAAACATTGGCGATCAGTGCTGGGTTTCCCTCCCTCTCTTCAGATAGCGATGATGCGCTTAGAGCTTGGGTTAAGATCCTGATGATACATAGTAAAATGGAAAAGGTTCCATTTTAATCAACGCTGAGAGAGATGAAAGGTAAAAACCTTTTTTCTGCCTTGGGTGATGTTACACTCCATGGCAGGGATCGCTGTCTGCAGGAGTTAATAAATAGAGGGACATTTGGAAGAAGTAAATATGGAACGTACTTGTAGCGACTATTTTATACCTATTAATATCCACTGGCAGATAAAGAAAGGCGTTGAGTCCCCTACATAACGGTTCTGCCAGAAAGCACACCACAAAATGTGTGAAACACATTGAGGAAGCCAATGCAATGATTGAGGAGATAGCCAGGTTCTTAAAATATGTCGACCAAACCAGGGGAGGGCCTGTAGGTGGCTGGGAGGGCCCCTGGGCTAAAAAGATGACCTCTAATTGTAGTGTGTTGGCTAGTGATGACACCATTGAGGTAGTTGGTAAGGAGGGGGGCCCAGGATTAATAGAGTAGTTCCTAATCGTAAGCTCAGAATTGCTGAGATGCAAGTACTGGCTAAGGAAAGCCTGGGCTCCTGTAAGGTAAGACTGGCAACACTTTTGGATGTGGATAAAATACTCCCAGGTTACCAAATTCCCAATCAACAAGCGGGTAATCAAGGGATGCCATATATAATGTACCAGTGGAGATTAACCTACATTCTTTAGGAGTAAAACCATAGGAGGGTGATAGTAGTGGATTGGGAGGGTGAGGAGTAATATAACTTTTGATAGTGACTGAGCACATCATTACCTACGCTCCTGTCGTTACTATCAGTAATAAATATAAGATACTCAGTACCCTGTCTACTACTGATGTCACCCCTCCGCACCTTACGGCATTAGAGTCTCCACAGGAAAGGCTGAGTGGTGTGATGGCTGCAGGTGTGCTATGGAAATTACAGCCTTAGTCCGGAAGGAGAATGACGATCTAAGAAATTATTTGATTAGGTTATCTAAGATTGTTGAGGGTCTGGTGCTGCAGGTCCCAGCCCCCATGTTGGCAGCGGGTGGTGCAGCGGCACCGGCCCCAGGGCCCCCAGGCGGTATAAATGTTTTTCCTATTAGGCCAGGTGGCACCCAAGGGATTAGTCGCCCAGAGAATGTGTGGCTAAAAAATGGTCCCCTGTTAGACTCCAATAGGGGGGCCGGAAGCAGCCCACTGGTTGCAACGCCAGCGAGAAAAATCTTTTCCCCGGGGACTAAATATGACAGTACACATAGGATGGATATTTTCTATCTAATGAATGTGCCCAAGTCCCATGATAGTAAATATGAGTGGGAGGAGGGTCTCATTAACAAAGTTAGACATTGGTTGAGAGCCAAGAGAGAGTGTCTTTCTGTGATTTGCAGCAACATTGTTTCCTGCGAGAGGCTAATTGGCCCACATGGGAGTGATTCAATAAAAGTGCAGCTTAAAGATCCCCTCTTGGTTCGGGGGGTACTGGAATTGGAGCAGAGGTCTCTGCCTCCTTGTAAATTGTAAATTGGAATAAAGATGCTCCCGCCTGCCTGGGAGGTCCCTAACACTGGGGGAAACACTGGGGGGCGATCGGGCTCCCGGGGGTACATTGTTTGAAAGGGCAAAAGAGGATAATTTGGGTCAGTAAGCTCACAATCAAGTAAGAACTTGCAGCATATCCTTGGATGGTAAGCGGTGTGTGAGGGGGGCTCATGAATGCACATGATTACCCAACTGAGATTCAAAAGAGCTTGATCCAGCTTAGTGGGAGTCAAGGCATGGCCCCCAGGAGGTGATGGATCGGGCACCGTGGGCAGGGACAGAGTTATGCCTCTTTGGATTGTGATCAGCAGCAGAGCCGGGGGCGGACATGCTAAATTACCACCAAGGTGTAAGTCTAACCCAGCTAGGGCCCAGGGTGCGGGTCTTGTCATGGAACATTACTGGGGTCAGTAAACATATGCTTGATAACAACAGGCTTTCTTTCGTCCAAGAATTTGGGGTGATTTGCTTAAAAGAAACATGGGCTCTGGTGCCACCTAATATTCAAGGTTATGCCACCTTTGCCATTCCGACACGCAAGGGTGAGAATGGCTGTCCAAGTGGGGGCCTGTTGATATGGGTAAATATTGCCCTGACTAAATCTGTTGAGCAGATAGATACTGGTTCACCAGATATCAAGCTTAGGGATAATTCTGAGATCCTGTTGCTGAATGTGAACAACACAATAATTCCAGGAAAAGGTTCAGAGCTCGTAAGGACGATAGCTGAAACCACCCTAGCATGGAGACTGTCAGTGCGGGGGCTTGTGAAGACCCTGGTGGCGGGGGACCTCAATCTCCAGTATGTGTCCCTGCATAGCATGGTCGATACCCTGGAGGAGGATAGTGTAACGCTCACCTGGTATCCACAGGGATGTCACTCAGCCTGTTCTGACCTCTTACAACCTCAAACCCTTCTCTGGAGTCTACTAGACTGGAAACTGGGCCTTATTTTCTTGGAAAGTGTGCCCTCCGTCTTCCTTTCAGCACAGGGGGGCGTTGACTGATGCGGGCTCGTTGCTGCCTAGTTACTTCACTGGCAAGAGTACGACAGGTAAGTATAATGAGTCTTTTGAACAGTTCTCTAACTTCGTTCCTTTCCTTCCTTAGATGATGGCTGGCGTCCGGGGATGGCGACGTGCTGCTGAGATGAGTAGCACTGAAGGTGAGTGAGAGCGCGATGTGCGATGTGACCCTTTCGTATTTGTATTGAACTGAGTTCTTTTTCTGTGTCTTTTAGGTGCCGCGACGTTTTCAGCGTGGATGCCGGTTATGAAGAAGAAATGCGGTGAGTAAGCGCGGTATGCCGCGCCTCTAGATGTTTCCACGCTAACCTGGAGTGTCTTTTCCCTCTTGCAGATTGATGAGAAGTTCCGGAGACAGAGTTCCCCCAGAGCGGCTGGTATTCAGGTAAGCGTTTGAAGCTTGTACAGTCTTTAAAAATAAGCGAAGATTTGCTGAATGCTTACTAATGCCTTTTTTCTGTTCTTTTCCCTTTTCCTTAGGAAGCGGCGTGCCGGGATGGGAATGACACCGCCGAAGATGCCTACAGAACAGAAGGAGCGATGAATGATGGGCAGAAGCGCCAAAGGTAAGGCTGTTCCTAACGGTGTTCTTGTTCTTGCAGGAGCTGAGCGCAGAAGAAAGATGCAGGCCTACTGGAGACTGATCCGAACACAGTGAGTGTCACGCTGCAGGTGCAGAAAACACAAAGCATGTTTCTCAGCCTGGGCATGGCTTAAATAGTCTCTGGGTATCCCAGGTATCTCTGGGTTGAACCACACTCAAAAGACTAGCCTGCACATGCAGTTCTGGGAACGGAAATATGTGGGGGCATCCATCTTGTCCCCATCAATGCACTACAAGTCCAATCCCCAATGTTATCCTATGGGAGTGAGTGAGTCTGGTGCCACAAGCGCCAAGTCTGACTCCAAGTGGGTCTTTGGAGGGATGGAGAGGCCCTTGAGGGCCATGTAGGTGATCGTGACCTGACTCCAGCCCGACATCTTGGAGGGCTGGGGACATGAGGGGCAGGAATCATGACAGCACTCCCCCCCAAGGCCCCTCTCAAGGTGGCTCTTCTGTCTGGTCCTGGTTTGTTTGGATGGTTTTGATGAAATCGTCTAAGCAAGCGAGGTGCATGGATGTACTCACAAGGCTCCCATGTCCTGTCTTGTGGACCATACCCCTTCCAGTTTACTAAGTAGTATAATTTGGATCTGACGTACTTTGAATCCAGGATGTCCTTGACTTCGAATTCTGGCTCCCCGGCGACTACTACTGGCTGCGGTGGCGTTGCTACCCAGGTCCCAGGTTGAACAGGTTTAAGGAGAAACACGTGGAACACAGGATGAATCTGCATGTTTGACGGCAAAGCTAGTCTGACCGCCACAGGATTTATCACGTAGGTGAATGGACCCAGGTATCTTGGACGGAAAGTTTGGGTTCCTTTAATGGACATGTGTTTAGACGCCAGCCAGACTTTGTCTCCCACTTGGTAGTTGGGGGCCTTTGCTCGGTGTTGATCAGCAAACTTCTTTTGGTGATTTTTAGCTTGAAGTAGGTGTTCAGCTGCCCTTTTAAAGGTTTGAGAAATGGTCGTGTGCAAGGTTTTCACTGCTGGCATTTCCAGGTGTTGTAGGAACGTCCAACTCAGAAGTACGTGGGTGCCTGCCATACATGGTATAAATGGGTGTCTGCCCAGTGCTGGTGTGTAGGGAATTATTGTAAATATATTCAGCTATATAGGTCGAACCAACTTCCTTCAGCTTGGTGTAACATGCAAGGCAGATACTGCTCTAGCGTCTGATTTGTCCTCTCAGTTTGACCATCCGTTTGGGGATGGTGACTAGTCGATATCCAGATGTCGATCTGGGCCATAAAGCAGCATTTTCTCCAGAAGTTAGATACAAATTGAGTACCTCGGTCTGAGACTAAAACTGAAGGAAACCCATGGAGCCGTACAATGTCTTCAAGAAATACCTTTGCCAGAGTGGAAGCATTTGGGAGCCCCTTAAGAGGAAAGGAATGTGCCATTTTTGAAAATAGGTCCACGAGCACCAGAATAGTGTTAAACCCTTGACTGGGTGGTAAGTCAGTAATAAAATCGAGGGACAACGTGTGCCAGGGTGCTGGTGGGATTTCCAATGGTTGTAATAGCCCAGCCGGTTTTTGCTTGGATGACTTGTTTGAGCACACACTCCACAAGATAGGATGAATTGGATAATGTCTTTACGCCACGTGGGCCACCAATAATTTTGTTTTACCTTGGCTAGGGTTTTAGCGATTCCGGGGTGGCCCTCGATCAAGGAATCATGATAACCGGACATGACTTGTTCTCGTAGTTCTTGGTCTGGTAAGAATAAACGATTCCTGAAGTAGGGCAACTGATGTTTATCATGTAATGTTCTCCTTGTGCACTCCACGCTTGTAATTGCTCCGGACTCATCAGTTTTTGGATTTCTTCATGTAATTCTTTCTGTGTTATGGTTGCTGTGATTCCTAGGAGCTTGTCACTCGGGATGATTGCTATTGGATCACGGGTCTGATACCCTTGCTCTTCCACCCCCATACGGGAAAGGGCATCGGCCTTCCCGTTTTTCACCCCTGGTCGAAATGTAATCACGTAGTCATATTCAGCAATAAAAAGAGCCCAACGTAGTTGTCGTGAGGATTGGGCTTTTGCCGTTTTTAGGTACTGGAGGTTCCGGTGGTCAGTTATTACGATGATTGTGTGTCTGGCGCCCAAGAGGTAGTGCCGCCATGCCTTAAAGGCTGACTTAATGGCCAGGAGTTCTTTGTCTGTGATAGTGTAATTGAGTTCAGGGAGTGTGAATTTACGAGACCAGAAGGCAACAGGGTATAACTGGCCCATTTCGGGGGTCCTTTTGTGAGAGGACGGCTCCCATAGCCATGCTTGAGGCGTCCGTTTCCACTAGGTATGGGAGATCAGGGCGAGGGTGGCGTAAGATTGGGGCAGATGTGAATCTTGCTTTGAGTTCCTGGAAAGCTTCCTCGGCTTTTGTTGTCCACTGGAAATTTTTGTTGCTTTTCCTTAGTATTGACGTGATGGGATGCATGATTTGCGGAAATCCTGGGATGAACCGGCGGTAGAAGTTTGCAAAATCCAGCATACTTTGAACCCTCTTGAATGAATTTGGGGATGGCCAGTTCAGGATAGCATCTACCTTGTGTACATCCATTCGGATTCTATTCGGTCTGAGAATAAAGCCCAGGAATTCCACCTCGGAGACGTGGAATGAGCACTTTTTGAGCTTGGCGTAGAGCTGGTGTTGATGGAGTTTCTCCAATACGGATCGGACGTGTTTAACGTGGTCCTGCTTTGATGCGGAATATACTAGAATATCGTCGATGTACACTAGAGCACAGACATCAATCAATTCCCGTAGGACATCGTTCATGAAGTATTGAAATGCTGCAGGTGCGTTGCAAAGGCCAAAGGGCATTCCTTGATATTCGTACAAGCCGTATTTGATGCGAAAACCGGTTTTCCATTCGTCCCCCTGTTTTACGCGAACAAGGTGATATGCCCCCCTCAGGTCCAGTTTTGTGTAGATTTGGGTATCTTCGACTTGATCAAGCAATTCAGGGATCAGTGTCAGGGGGTAGAGTTTTTTTACGGTAATCTGGTTCAGTGCACGAAAGTCAATGCACGTTCTCAAGTCCCCCTCCTTTTTCGGTACAAAGAGTAAAGAGCTGGCTGCTGGAGACTTCAAGAACGGATGAACCCGTTGGCCAGGTATTGGTCAAGATAGGCCTTCAGGTGCTGGTTTTCTGGTTCCGTGAGTGCGTAAATTCGCCCACAAGGGATTTTTCACGGGGTATCAGGTTGATTTGGCAATCGTATGGTCTTGTAACGCTCACCTGGTTCCCACGGAGGCGCGGCGTCGAAGGCGCAGAACTCTGAAGATGGACAGGAAGGGCCCCTCTATTCTGGCTTCCCTGGCTCGTTGGATACCCTCCTGTGCGTGAAAAGGGAGTATTACCAACTGTGGAACAATGCTCAAGCCTCCCACTCCCTTCCAACCCTCCACGATACCTCCTCCACGATTCCCTGTGAAGCCTCACCTTAGGGTTTGGAAGGATGAGCTCTCCATCCTGCTTCTGATGCAGGGGCGTGTTGAAACCCAGTTACTTCACTGGATTGAGGATTGATGGGAGTTCAGGTAAGCTTGACTGTTCAGGTAAGGCGCTGTAAAAGTTCTGTTCAAAAGTTCAAGCTTAATAATAATGTTCGTTGTCTAATTGCAGCAAGCGCTAATGCTTATGTCTTTTTCCCCTTAGGGGCCGGGGTTCGGAGTGCCGGAGATATGGCGCCGACCCGAAGTGAAACAGTTCTGGATGAGCGCTCAGGTAATGTCTTTGCATTCGCTCATTCAATGTCTTTGTCTTTTTTCCCCATAGGGGCCGGGGTCCGGAGATGCCAGGAAGCGGCAGGACCCGAAATGCAGTGGGAATAATCCAACAGGTAAGACTTAAAAGGAAACTGAGCTTTCCTTATTCCTTTTCTCCCTCTCACCTTTGTTCTTGTCTTTTTTCCTCTAGGCGCCGGGGCGTAGCTGAATCCGGAAGATCGCTGCTGAAGATGGAAGCGCCTTGCAAAGGTGAGTAAAATGCAGCGCTGCAGCGATCGAAACGAAATGCCTTTAAAATGATGTCTTCCTTTTCAGGGCCGTTGGAGAAATGACTCCGGGATGCAGATTTAGCAGGTAAGGGCTTTTCTTCTCCTATTCTCTTCCTTTCTCCCCTTGCAGGTGTTCCAGGGTGCTGGCAGGCGTGGCTGAAGTCAGGATGCAGGAGTTGACACGGTGAGCGTCCAGCTGCTGGTGCAGAACAACGCGAAGCATGTGTTGCTGTTCGGGTGGGGTTTAAATAGCCTTGGAAGAAGTTCCTGGTATGTATCCTTCCACCAATCAGGTATGTATCCTTCCCCGACCACACCCGGGTGGTGAAGTAGTCCTACAGGTTAAGTAGTCCCATTCAGGCTTCAAGAGGGCCTGCATGAAGCAGCAAGGTCTGCATCAGGTAAGTGTGCACCCAAGCACTTAAACACATATCCTCTTCTATGAGCCTGGCGCCTAAGGCGCCAGGACTGGGGTCCGCTATGAGCCTGGCGCCTAAGGCGCCAGGACTGAGTCCAAAGGGCCCCGACTTGGGCCCGCTGAGACTTCCCTGGGGAAAATGATGTCTGCCTCTGGGGTTGCTGGGCCCGGCCTGGGTCCTTAGAGGTAGGCATCATGACAGTACCCCCCCTCAAGGCCCCTCCCAAGGTCTTTTCCTCCGGGGGTTTTGGTTTGTGCGGAAATCTTCGATGGAATCTTTGAATTAATCGTGGTGCGTGAACATAGTTACTGGGTTCCCAAGATCTTTCCTGAGGTCCATATCCTTTCCAATCAACAAGATAGAAGAGTTTTGACTTAACTATCTTGGAATCTAAAATGTCTTTCACTTCGAATTCTAATTCTCCATCAATTTGGACAGGGCCTGGGGGCTCAGACAGTCTGGTTCCAGGTTGTACTGGTTTAAGAAGAGATGCGTGAAAAACGGGATGAATCCGCATGTTGGATGGTAAATCGACTTTAAAGGCCACTGGGTTGATAATAGCTTTGATGGGGTAAGGCCCAATGAATCTGGGATTAAAAGTTCGCTGACCCTTGAGGGGTAGATGTTTAGTTGCTAGCCATACCTGATCTCCTACTTGGTAAGGAGGAGTTTTACTTCGGTGCAAATCAGCGTTTTCTTTATACTTTTTCTTGGCTTGCTGTAAGTGGGTTGTAGCTTCTTTGAAGGCTTGGGTTATTGTGGAATGTAGGTGATTTACTGCAGGCATCTCCAGGGTCAGAGGTGGATCTAGGTCAGAGGTCCGAAGATGGTGACCATACAGGGTCTAAAAAGGAGTCTGTCCGGTTCCAGAATGCACTGAATTGTTGTATGCATATTCTGCAATCCAAAGGATGTCCTTCCAATTCAACTCGGATTGGTGTAACATGCACCGCAGATATTGCTCGAGAGTCTGATTGGTTCTCTCGGTTTGTCCGTCGGTCTGGGGGTGGTGGCTGGAGGATAACCGCACGTCTATTTGTGCTAGTTGGCAACATTTCTTCCAAAAGTGGGAGATAAATTGACTTCCACGGTCTGAGACTAATATGGAAGGGAAACCATGTAACCGCACTATATTTTCCATAAATTCCTTGGCCAAGGTGGAAGCTGACGGCAATCCTTTTAAAGGGATAAAATGGGCCATTTTGGAGAATAGATCCACTATTACGAGAATCGTGTTGTAACCACCACAAGGAGGCAGGTCAGTTATAAAGTCCATTGACAAGGTGTGCCAAGGTGCTGGTGGAATGTCCAAAGGTTGAAGTAGGCCGGCTGGCCTTTTCTTTTGACTCTTATTTTGGGCACAGATTCCGCAAGACAACAAAAATGACTTTATGTCTTTTCTCCAAGAAGGCCACCAGAAGTGGCGTTTGATCTTTTCTTCTGTTTTCGCGATACCGGGGTGTCCTTCCATTAATGATTCATGATGACGGGTAATGACAAGTTCCTGCAATTCTTTACTTGGCAGAAATAACCGCTCTTGGAAGTAGGGTAAATCATCCTTAACGGTGTAGTGAGGACCCTTTTGACTCCATTCCAGTAAGGCAGAAGAGTCAAAAAGCTGTTTTACTTGAGCTTGGATGTCCTCAATGGTTTGCAATGAAGTCAAGCCCAGAATTCTTTGTTCCGGTATGATTGGCACAGGTTCTAAACTCGAATTGGGTTCTTCCATGCCTATCCGGGATAAGGCATCTGCCTTACCATTCTTGCAGCCAGGACGATAGGTAATTACAAAATCAAATTCCGCAAAGAATAAAGCCCATCGGAGTTGTCGCGAAGATTGAGCTTTGGCCGTCTTTAAATACTGCAAATTTCTGTGGTCCGTAATTACGGTGATGGTGTGTCTTGCACCGAGAAGATAGTGACGCCAAGCCTTGAAAGCTGATTTAATAGCCAGTAGTTCTTTGTCGGTAATTGCGTAATTGAGTTCAGGTGGAGAGAATTTTCTGGACCAAAAGGCTACAGGGTGTAGTTGGTTAGTTTCTGGGTCTCTTTCCGACAGGACAGCTCCCATGGCCGAACTGGATGCATCGGTTTCCACGATGTAACGGAGATCTGGGCACGGGTGCTTCAATACAGGTGCAGAGGTGAATTTGGTTTTCAGGTCCTGAAAGGCTTGTTCAGCCTCAAGAGTCCATTCAAAGCGTTTATTTTTCTTTAGGAGAGCTGTGATGGGTTGAACAGTTCGAGAAAATTCCGGGATGAACCTTCGATAGAAATTGGCAAAGCCAAGCATGCTTTGCACTCCCTTCACAGAGCTAGGAGATGGCCATTTGAGAATGGCGTCCACTTTCCGCAAGTCCATTCGGATTCCTTGAGGTGTCAGGATGAATCCGAGAAACTCCACTTCTGTGGTATGAAAAACGCATTTTTCGAGCTTGGCAAATAATTTGTGCTGGCGCAATTTCTCAAGAACTGCCCTAACATGGTTTCTGTGATCAGATTCTGAGGAGGAATACACCAGGATGTCGTCAATATAAACGATGACACAAACATCGATAAGTTCCCGAAGAACATCATTCATGAAGTACTGAAAGGCGGCAGGTGAGTTGCACAAACCGAAGGGCATTACTTGATATTCGAAGAGCCCAAATTTGGTGCGGAATGCAGTCTTCCACTCGTCGCCCTCTTTTATACGTACCAGGTGGTAAGCTCCTCGGAGATCTAGCTTGGTGTACACACGAGCATCTTTTACTTGGTCGATAAGCTCAGGTATCAGGGGCAAAGGGTAACGATTCTTAATCGTTATCTGATTTAGGGCGCGGTAGTCAATACAGGCCCTAAGGTCTCCTTCCTTTTTAGGTACGAAGAACAAAGCGGAAGAGACTGGTGACTTTGATGGGCGAATGAAACCATTGGCCAGGTATTGATCCAAATACTGGCGCAAATGCAGGTTCTCAGGTTCAGTAAGAGCATAAATCCTACTACAAGGTAGTTGTGCATTGGGTACCAAGTCGATTTGGCAATCGTAAGATCGATGGGGAGGTAAGGTGTTAGCCTGCTCTTTCTGAAAAACGTCTTGGAATTCTTGGTATTCAGATGGTAGCTGTACAGGGGTGGAAGTTACAGAGGCTAGACCCATAGCTGGATTCCTTGGGTAACAGGTTGGTTCACAATCAGGAAAAGTTATCTTCTTTGCTCGCCAGTCTATTCTCGGATTATGTGTTTCTAACCAAGGGATTCCAAGAAGTACTTGAAATTGTGGGGCCTTGATCACATCAAACACGATTGCTTCCCGATGTCCGTCCTGACCCACCAGAGTGATTTCAACTGTGGAATGCGTTACAGGCCCTGAGGCTATTTCGGTTCCATCAACTGTAGTAATTACATCTTGGGTTACTTTCGGGCGGAGAGGAAGCGTAATCCTGGAAGCCAATTCACGGTCTATGTAATTTCCAATAGCTCCACTGTCTATGTATGCTTTTATAGCATGCAACTGCTGAGGCTGTTTTGGGTTCACAAGCACCATTGGCATGACAAAATGCGAGGTCAAAGAGTTTGTTTTCAAGCTCGGCAAGCGGACCCCTACGCTTGTCGGGCTAGGTCGTTTCCCGAACCAGGTGTCAATAACTCGTTATCAGTGGCTCCAACCACCTTCTTGGGTGGTTTAACTGGACAACTTAGAAGAAAGTGACCGGAAGTTCCGCAATACAGACAAAGTTGCATTTGTCGCCTTCTCTCTCGTTCCTTCTGCGTTAATGGTCCTTTAACACTGCCAATTTGCATAGGTTCGGAAACGTCAGTACTCTTGGAGTTAACGTGGGTCTTGATAGGTACTCTGGTTTCATACTTGAGCCGATCTGCTTTTCTATTTTGAAGTCTGTGATCAAGTTGAACCACTAAGTCTATGTAGTCTGCGCAGGCCTGGGGTGGATCTACTATCTGAGCTATAACATCTTTAAGCTCTCCGCGCAGGCCTCGATGAAAAAATGTGATCCTTTTATTTTCAGGCCATCCGGTTTCCACAACTAGTCTATTAAAGGTGGCGATATAGGACAAAAGATCCTGATTACCTTGTCGTAAGGATAGCAGTTCGTTGTCAAGGGCCTGTCCCTGCGAGTGTCGAGCGAACAATCTTTCCATGCTGGCCTGGAAGCCCTGGAAATCCCGGAGAATGGGATCATCCTGATTTACCAATGGAATAGACCAATCGGCAGCACAGCCACTGAGGTAAGATAGTACAAAGGCTACTTTGGGCTGGTCGTTGGGGAAGGCCCCGGGCCTGCATAAAAAGTGTAAACGGCATTGGTTCATAAAAACGGCATATTTCTTGGGATCCCCCGCAAAACGTTCCGGCGGGGCCAAAGGCATGTGTCCAGGTAGATTGATTTGTACCGGGTTATTCGAACCCATTGTTGTAGAAATATCTCCGGAAACAGGTAAAGGAGTGTGCTCTGCCTGGCCCTGCAATAACCTTTTGGCCAGATCATCAGTTCTTTCCTTGGATAGGATTAGTTCCCTTCTGAGAGTATTAGTCTCCTGGCGGGCTGAGTGCACTTCTGCCCGTAATTCCCCTAAAAGATGGGCCAGCTGATCTGTCTCGGAAGTCTCCATAGCGCACAGGTGGGAAATTGTGGTAAGGCTTCGCGTTCTGTAACGCTCACCTGGTTCCCACGGAGGCGCGGCGTCGAAGGCGCAGAACTCTGAAGATGGACAGGAAGGGCCCCTCTATTCTGGCTTCCCTGGCTCGTTGGATACCCTCCTGTGCGTGAAAAGGGAGTATTACCAACTGTGGAACAATGCTCAAGCCTCCCACTCCCTTCCAACCCTCCACGATACCTCCTCCACGATTCCCCGTGAAGCCTCACCTTAGGGTTTGGAAGGATGAGCTCTCCATCCTGCTTCTGATGCAGGGGCGCGTTGAAACCCAGTTACTTCACTGGATTGAGGATTGATGGGAGTTCAGGTAAGCTTGACTGTTCAGGTAAGGCGCTGTAAAAGTTCTGTTCAAAAGTTCAAGCTTAATAATAATGTTCGTTGTCTAATTGCAGCAAGCGCTAATGCTTATGTCTTTTTCCCCTTAGGGGCTGGGGTTTGGAGTGCCGGAGATATGGCGCCGACCCGAAGTGAAACAGTTCTGGATGAGCGCTCAGGTAATGTCTTTGCATTCGCTCATTCAATGTCTTTGTCTTTTTTCCCCATAGGGGCCGGGGTCCGGAGATGCCAGGAAGCGGCAGGACCCGAAATGCAGTGGGAATAATCCAACAGGTAAGACTTAAAAGGAAACTGAGCTTTCCTTATTCCTTTTCTCCCTCTCACCTTTGTTCTTGTCTTTTTTCCTCTAGGCGCCGGGGCGTAGCTGAATCCGGAAGATCGCTGCTGAAGATGGAAGCGCCTTGCAAAGGTGAGTAAAATGCAGCGCTGCAGCGATCGAAACGAAATGCCTTTAAAATGATGTCTTCCTTTTCAGGGCCGTTGGAGAAATGACTCCGGGATGCAGATTTAGCAGGTAAGGGCTTTTCTTCTCCTATTCTCTTCCTTTCTCCCCTTGCAGGTGTTCCAGGGTGCTGGCAGGCGTGGCTGAAGTCAGGATGCAGGAGCTGACACGGTGAGCGTCCAGCTGCTGGTGCAGAACAACGCGAAGCATGTGTTGCTGTTCGGGTGGGGTTTAAATAGCCTTGGAAGAAGTTCCTGGTATGTATCCTTCCACCAATCAGGTATGTATCCTTCCCCGACCACACCCGGGTGGTGAAGTAGTCCTACAGGTTAAGTAGTCCCATTCAGGCTTCAAGAGGGCCTGCATGAAGCAGCAAGGTCTGCATCAGGTAAGTGTGCACCCAAGCACTTAAACACATATCCTCTTCTATGAGCCTGGCGCCTAAGGCGCCAGGACTGGGGTCCGCTATGAGCCTGGCGCCTAAGGCGCCAGGACTGAGTCCAAAGGGCCCCGACTTGGGCCCGCTGAGACTTCCCTGGGGAAAATGATGTCTGCCTCTGGGGTTGCTGGGCCCGGCCTGGGTCCTTAGAGGTAGGCATCATGACAGTACCCCCCCTCAAGGCCCCTCCCAAGGTCTTTTCCTCCGGGGGTTTTGGTTTGTGCGGGAATCTTCGATGGAATCTTTGAATTAATCGTGGTGCGTGAACATAGTTACTGGGTTCCCAAGATCTTTCCTGAGGTCCATATCCTTTCCAATCAACAAGATAGAAGAGTTTTGACTTAACTATCTTGGAATCTAAAATGTCTTTCACTTCGAATTCTAATTCTCCATCAATTTGGACAGGGCCTGGGGGCTCAGACAGTCTGGTTCCAGGTTGTACTGGTTTAAGAAGAGATGCGTGAAAAACGGGATGAATCCGCATGTTGGATGGTAAATCGACTTTAAAGGCCACTGGGTTGATAATAGCTTTGATGGGGTAAGGCCCAATGAATCTGGGATTAAAAGTTCGCTGACCCTTGAGGGGTAGATGTTTAGTTGCTAGCCATACCTGATCTCCTACTTGGTAAGGAGGAGTTTTACTTCGGTGCAAATCAGCGTTTTCTTTATACTTTTTCTTGGCTTGCTGTAAGTGGGTTGTAGCTTCTTTGAAGGCTTGGGTTATTGTGGAATGTAGGTGATTTACTGCAGGCATCTCCAGGGTCAGAGGTGGATCTAGGTCAGAGGTCCGAAGATGGTGACCATACAGGGTATAAAAAGGAGTCTGTCCGGTTCCAGAATGCACTGAATTGTTGTATGCATATTCTGCAATCCAAAGGATGTCCTTCCAATTCAACTCGGATTGGTGTAACATGCACCGCAGATATTGCTCGAGAGTCTGATTGGTTCTCTCGGTTTGTCCGTCGGTCTGGGGGTGGTGGCTGGAGGATAACCGCACGTCTATTTGTGCTAGTTGGCAACATTTCTTCCAAAAGTGGGAGATAAATTGACTTCCACGGTCTGAGACTAATATGGAAGGGAAACCATGTAACCGCACTATATTTTCCATAAATTCCTTGGCCAAGGTGGAAGCTGACGGCAATCCTTTTAAAGGGATAAAATGGGCCATTTTGGAGAATAGATCCACTATTACGAGAATCGTGTTGTAACCACCACAAGGAGGCAGGTCAGTTATAAAGTCCATTGACAAGGTGTGCCAAGGTGCTGGTGGAATGTCCAAAGGTTGAAGTAGGCCGGCTGGCCTTTTCTTTTGACTCTTATTTTGGGCACAGATTCCGCAAGACAACAAAAATGACTTTATGTCTTTTCTCCAAGAAGGCCACCAGAAGTGGCGTTTGATCTTTTCTTCTGTTTTCGCGATACCGGGGTGTCCTTCCATTAATGATTCATGATGACGGGTAATGACAAGTTCCTGCAATTCTTTACTTGGCAGAAATAACCGCTCTTGGAAGTAGGGTAAATCATCCTTAACGGTGTAGTGAGGACCCTTTTGACTCCATTCCAGTAAGGCAGAAGAGTCAAAAAGCTGTTTTACTTGAGCTTGGATGTCCTCAATGGTTTGCAATGAAGTCAAGCCCAGAATTCTTTGTTCCGGTATGATTGGCACAGGTTCTAAACTCGAATTGGGTTCTTCCATGCCTATCCGGGATAAGGCATCTGCCTTACCATTCTTGCAGCCAGGGCGATAGGTAATTACAAAATCAAATTCCGCAAAGAATAAAGCCCATCGGAGTTGTCGCGAAGATTGAGCTTTGGCCGTCTTTAAATACTGCAAATTTCTGTGGTCCGTAATTACGGTGATGGTGTGTCTTGCACCGAGAAGATAGTGACGCCAAGCCTTGAAAGCTGATTTAATAGCCAGTAGTTCTTTGTCGGTAATTGCGTAATTGAGTTCAGGTGGAGAGAATTTTCTGGACCAAAAGGCTACAGGGTGTAGTTGGTTAGTTTCTGGGTCTCTTTCCGACAGGACAGCTCCCATGGCCGAACTGGATGCATCGGTTTCCACGATGTAAGGGAGATCTGGGCACGGGTGCTTCAATACAGGTGCAGAGGTGAATTTGGTTTTCAGGTCCTGAAAGGCTTGTTCAGCCTCAAGAGTCCATTCAAAGCGTTTATTTTTCTTTAGGAGAGCTGTGATGGGTTGAACAGTTCGAGAAAATTCCGGGATGAACCTTCGATAGAAATTGGCAAAGCCAAGCATGCTTTGCACTCCCTTCACAGAGCTAGGAGATGGCCATTTGAGAATGGCGTCCACTTTCCGCAAGTCCATTCGGATTCCTTGAGGTGTCAGGATGAATCCGAGAAACTCCACTTCTGTGGTATGAAAAACGCATTTTTCGAGCTTGGCAAATAATTTGTGCTGGCGCAATTTCTCAAGAACTGCCCTAACATGGTTTCTGTGATCAGATTCTGAGGAGGAATACACCAGGATGTCGTCAATATAAACGATGACACAAACATCGATAAGTTCCCGAAGAACATCATTCATGAAGTACTGAAAGGCGGCAGGTGCGTTGCACAAACCGAAGGGCATTACTTGATATTCGAAGAGCCCAAATTTGGTGCGGAATGCAGTCTTCCACTCGTCGCCCTCTTTTATACGTACCAGGTGGTAAGCTCCTCGGAGATCTAGCTTGGTGTACACACGAGCATCTTTTACTTGGTCGATAAGCTCAGGTATCAGGGGCAAAGGGTAACGATTCTTAATCGTTATCTGATTTAGGGCGCGGTAGTCAATACAGGCCCTAAGGTCTCCTTCCTTTTTAGGTACGAAGAACAAAGCGGAAGAGACTGGTGACTTTGATGGGCGAATTAAACCATTGGCCAGGTATTGATCCAAATACTGGCGCAAATGCAGGTTCTCAGGTTCAGTAAGAGCATAAATCCTACTACAAGGTAGTTGTGCATTGGGTACCAAGTCGATTTGGCAATCGTAAGATCGATGGGGAGGTAAGGTGTTAGCCTGCTCTTTCTGAAAAACGTCTTGGAATTCTTGGTATTCAGATGGTAGCTGTACAGGGGTGGAAGTTACAGAGGCTAGACCCATAGCTGGATTCCTTGGGTAACAGGTTGGTTCACAATCAGGAAAAGTTATCTTCTTTGCTCGCCAGTCTATTCTCGGATTATGTGTTTCTAACCAAGGGATTCCAAGAAGTACTTGAAATTGTGGGGCCTTGATCACATCAAACACGATTGCTTCCCGATGTCCGTCCTGACCCACCAGAGTGATTTCAACTGTGGAATGCGTTACAGGCCCTGAGGCTATTTCGGTTCCATCAACTGTAGTAATTACATCTTGGGTTACTTTCGGGCGGAGAGGAAGCGTAATCCTGGAAGCCAATTCACGGTCTATGTAATTTCCAATAGCTCCACTGTCTATGTATGCTTTTATAGCATGCAACTGCTGAGGCTGTTTTGGGTTCACAAGCACCATTGGCATGACAAAATGCGAGGTCAAAGAGTTTGTTTTCAAGCTCGGCAAGCGGACCCCTACGCTTGTCGGGCTAGGTCGTTTCCCGAACCAGGTGTCAATAACTCGTTATCAGTGGCTCCAACCACCTTCTTGGGTGGTTTAACTGGACAACTTAGAAGAAAGTGACCGGAAGTTCCGCAATACAGACAAAGTTGCATTTGTCGCCTTCTCTCTCGTTCCTTCTGCGTTAATGGTCCTTTAACACTGCCAATTTGCATAGGTTCGGAAACGTCAGTACTCTTGGAGTTAACGTGGGTCTTGATAGGTACTCTGGTTTCATACTTGAGCCGATCTGCTTTTCTATTTTGAAGTCTGTGATCAAGTTGAACCACTAAGTCTATGTAGTCTGCGCAGGCCTGGGGTGGATCTACTATCTGAGCTATAACATCTTTAAGCTCTCCGCGCAGGCCTCGATGAAACAATGTGATCCTTTTATTTTCAGGCCATCCGGTTTCCACAACTAGTCTATTAAAGGTGGCGATATAGGACAAAAGATCCTGATTACCTTGTCGTAAGGATAGCAGTTCGTTGTCAAGGGCCTGTCCCTGCGAGTGTCGAGCGAACAATCTTTCCATGCTGGCCTGGAAGCCCTGGAAATCCCGGAGAATGGGATCATCCTGATTTACCAATGGAATAGACCAATCGGCAGCACAGCCACTGAGGTAAGATAGTACAAAGGCTACTTTGGGCTGGTCGTTGGGGAAGGCCCCGGGCCTGCATAAAAAGTGTAAACGGCATTGGTTCATAAAAACGGCATATTTCTTGGGATCTCCCGCAAAACGTTCCGGCGGGGCCAAAGGCATGTGTCCAGGTAGATTGATTTGTACCGGGTTATTCGAACCCATTGTTGTAGAAATATCTCCGGAAACAGGTAAAGGAGTGTGCTCTGCCTGGCCCTGCAATAACCTTTTGGCCAGATCATCAGTTCTTTCCTTGGATAGGATTAGTTCCCTTCTGAGAGTATTAGTCTCCTGGCGGGCTGAGTGCACTTCTGCCCGTAATTCCCCTAAAAGATGGGCCAGCTGATCTGTCTCGGAAGTCTCCATAGCGCACAGGTGGGAAATTGTGGTAAGGCTTCGCGTTCTGTAACGCTCACCTGGTTCCCACGGAGGCGCGGCGTCGAAGGCGCAGAACTCTGAAGATGGACAGGAAGGGCCCCTCTATTCTGGCTTCCCTGGCTCGTTGGATACCCTCCTGTGCGTGAAAAGGGAGTATTACCAACTGTGGAACAATGCTCAAGCCTCCCACTCCCTTCCAACCCTCCACGATACCTCCTCCACGATTCCCCGTGAAGCCTCACCTTAGGGTTTGGAAGGATGAGCTCTCCATCCTGCTTCTGATGCAGGGGCGCGTTGAAACCCAGTTACTTCACTGGATTGAGGATTGATGGGAGTTCAGGTAAGCTTGACTGTTCAGGTAAGGCGCTGTAAAAGTTCTGTTCAAAAGTTCAAGCTTAATAATAATGTTCGTTGTCTAATTGCAGCAAGCGCTAATGCTTATGTCTTTTTCCCCTTAGGGGCCGGGGTTTGGAGTGCCGGAGATATGGCGCCGACCCGAAGTGAAACAGTTCTGGATGAGCGCTCAGGTAATGTCTTTGCATTCGCTCATTCAATGTCTTTGTCTTTTTTCCCCATAGGGGCCGGGGTCCGGAGATGCCAGGAAGCGGCAGGACCCGAAATGCAGTGGGAATAATCCAACAGGTAAGACTTAAAAGGAAACTGAGCTTTCCTTATTCCTTTTCTCCCTCTCACCTTTGTTCTTGTCTTTTTTCCTCTAGGCGCCGGGGCGTAGCTGAATCCGGAAGATCGCTGCTGAAGATGGAAGCGCCTTGCAAAGGTGAGTAAAATGCAGCGCTGCAGCGATCGAAACGAAATGCCTTTAAAATGATGTCTTCCTTTTCAGGGCCGTTGGAGAAATGACTCCGGGATGCAGATTTAGCAGGTAAGGGCTTTTCTTCTCCTATTCTCTTCCTTTCTCCCCTTGCAGGTGTTCCAGGGTGCTGGCAGGCGTGGCTGAAGTAGGGATGCAGGAGCTGACACGGTGAGCGTCCAGCTGCTAGGTGCAGAACAACGCGAAGCATGTGTTGCTGTTCGGGTGGGGTTTAAATAGCCTTGGAAGAAGTTCCTGGTATGTATCCTTCCACCAATCAGGTATGTATCCTTCCCCGACCACACCCGGGTGGTGAAGTAGTCCTACAGCCGGTCAAGTGGCACAGCGAGTAGAGCGCTCGCTTTGACATCCGTGCAGAGCCTGCTAACGCAGGTTCGAATCCCGGCGGGGCCAAACTCAGCCTTTCATCCTTCCGAGGTCGATAAATGAGCACCACACACCGTGGGTAATAATAAGCAGCGCTCAGATACCTGAGGGTTTGTAGCGCTATATAAAATGCTAAATTATTATTATTAATTATTACAGGTTAAGTAGTCCCATTCAGGCCTCAAGAGGGCCTGGATGAAGCAGCAAGGTCTGCATCAGGTAAGTGTGCACCCAAGCACTTAAACACATATCCTCTTCTATGAGCCTGGCGCCTAAGGCGCCAGGACTGGGGTCCGCTATGAGCCTGGCGCCTAAGGCGCCAGGACTGAGTCCAAAGGGCCCCGACTTGGGCCCGCTGAGACTTCCCTGGGGAAAATGATGTCTGCCTCTGGGGTTGCTAGGCCCGGCCTGGCTCCTTAGAGGTAGGCATCATGACAGGTCTATGCGGTGGCAGGGTATTAGCCTGTTCTTTCTGAAAGACATCTTGAAAGTCCTGGTATTCACTTGGTAGGGTGCCGATTGCCGCAGTCGCAAGCGTGGAGATTCTGGTGTCTTTTGGTTGTTTCTCTTGGCGATAACATGTGTGGGCGCAAGTCTCAGAAAAGGCCAATTCTTTTGCTCGCCAATCGATTTGAGGATTGTGAGCTACCAACCATGGCATTCCCAAAATCAACCGGAACTGTGGTGCCTTAATGAGGTCGAAAACCATAGATTCTTGGTGTCCATCCTGGACAGAAGGGTTAAAGCTGCAGTGCATTGGGATACTGGACCAGAAGCTATTTCCGTGCCGTCGACAGTGGTAACAGTGTCGGTGGTTGATTTAGGGCGTGACGGAAGCCCCATCTTTGCTGCAAGATCCTGGTCGATGTAATTCCCAATGGCTCCACTGTCAATGTACGCTCTTACTGCGTGCATCCAAGATGGTTGTTGGTGATTGATCAAGACCACAGATAGTGCAAAATGGGAGGTCTGTAGTGCACTTTCTTGGCTCGACAAGTGGACCCCTACACTTGCCGGGCTGGGGAGTTTTCAGATTCCTTGATGGTATCTTCCTTGTCCGTGGCCCCTACCGTCCTCCTTGGTGGCTTCACAGGGCACTCTTTAAGGAAATGACCTGACCTTCGACAGTACAGACATAACTGCTGCTGTCTCCTTTTATCCCTTTCCGCTTTAGTCAAGGGGGATCTGACCCCCCCCCCCCCGATTTGCATTGGTTCTCCTGAAGCTTCCGTTGTGCGGGCAATATTGTCCTTTGAACGCACATACATAGGGCGAGGGTCCGGTCTGGTTCGATATGCTCTTCGGTCCTGCAACCTATGATCCAGTTGAACAACAAGGTTAATGAATTCTGAGCAGTCTTTCGGGGGGTTCACTACTTGTGCGGGAACATCTTTGAGCTCCCCCCGCAACACCTGATGAAATAACGTGGTTCTCTTCTCCACTGGCCATTCTGCTTCAACTACGAGTCTATTGAACGTGGCTATGTATGTTAATAGGTCTTGATTCCCTTGGCGTAGGGACAGAAGTTCGTTGTCTAATGCCTGCCCATGAGTACGACGGGCGAAGAACTTTTCCATCTCCTGCTGAAAGCCCCTGAAGTCATGCAGCATAGGATCGTCTTGGGCCACAAAGGGTACAGACCATTCCGCGGCACTACCACTCAGGTAGGATAGCACAAAAGTGACCCGTGATTGGTCATTCGGAAAGGCCCTTGGTCTACAAAGGAAGTGCAGGCGGCACTGGTTCATGAACGTTGCAAACCTCTTGGGATCCCCCGTAAATCGTTCGGGCGGGGCCAAGAGAACTGCCCCAGGAAGGGTTATCTGAATGGGATTGGCTGATGGTGCTGGCATCGAGGGCACGCTTCCCGGCAATGGTGCATGCCCTGCTTGTGACTGGAGAAGTTGCCGGCTTAAATCATCAGTGCGTTCTTTGGCTACTATCAGCTCTCTCCTCAGGGTATTGGTCTTCTGCCTGGCTGCATGTACTTCGGAACATAGCTGCCCCAACATGTGGGCTACTCGACTGGAGACTGGGCCTTCTTTTCTTGGAAAGTGTGCTCTCCGTCCTGCTTTCAGCGCAGGGCCGCGTTGATTGATGCAGGCTTGTTGCTGCCTAGTTACTTCACTGGCAAGAGTCCGACAGGTAAGTATAATGAGTCTTTTGAACAGTTCTCTAACTTCGTTCCTTTTCTTCCTTAGATGATGGCCGGCGTCCGGGGATGGCGACATGCTGGTGAGATGAGTAGCGCTGAAGGTGAGTGAGAGCGCGATGCGCGATGTGACCCTTTCATATGTGTATTGAACAGAGTTCTTTTTCTGTCTCTTTTAGGTGCCGCAACGTTTTCAGCGTGGACGCCAGTTATGAAGAAGAAATGCGTTGAGTAAGCGCAGTATGCCGCACCTCTAGATGTTTCCACGCTAACCTGGAGTGTCTTTTCCCTCTTGCAGATGGATGAGAAGTTCCGGAGACAGAGTTCCCCCAGAGCGGCTGGGATTCAAGTAAGCGTTTGAAGCTCATACAGTCTTTAAAAATAAGCGAAGATTTGCTGAATGCTTACTAATGCCTTTTTTCTGTTCTTTTCCCTTTTCCTTAGGAAGCGGCGTGCCGGGATGGAAATGACACCGGCGAAGATGCCCGCAGAACAGAAGGAGCGATGAATGATGGTCATAAGCGCCGCAATGTAAGGCTGTTCCTAATGATGTTCTTGTTCTTGCAGGAGCTGAGCGCAGAAGAAAGATGCAGGCCTACTGGAGACCGATCCAAACACGTTGAGTGTCACTCTGCAGGAGCAGAAAACACAAAGCATGTTTCTCAGCCTGGGCGTGGCTTAAATAGTCTCTGGGTATCCCAGATATCTCTGGGCTGAACCACACCCAAAAGACTAGACTGCACATGCAGTTCTGGGAACCGAAATATGTGGGGGCATCCATCTTGTCCCCATCAATCCACTACAAGTCCAATCTCCAATGTTATCCTATGGGAGTGAGTGAGTCTGGTGCCACAAGCGGCAAATCTGACTCCAAGTGGGTCTTTGGAGGGATGGAGAGGCCCTTGAGGGCCATTTAGGTGATCGTGGCCTGGCTCCAACCTGACATCTTGGAGGGCTGGGGACATGAGGGGCAGGAATCATTTCAGATATTTGTTCGGGGCTGGGGACCCTTACCACAAGCTTTCCAACTAGGCAACATAGGCTTGCAAAAGAGGTTGCTATTACCTTCATGTCGCCTAAACTATGGGCTTGTAATGGCCGATTCTTGGGGGATGTCCCAGCTGTCCCATCATTCGATTACAACTTGACCAATAGTACCATTGACTACATTTTGGTGAACATTGAGGCCTGGGGCTACATACATTCCCTTTGCATTCATAATGGGGTCGAAAGAAACAGTCATCCCTTGCTTTTGGAGGTGAGTGAGGCTGTCTGGGCAAAAGTAGACGAGAGAGAGGCCAGAGGCGTGGGCACGGCCGTCACAGGTGAGAACCTAGACCATGTCAGGCGTAATATCAGGTGGTGTAAGCTTGACCTCGAAGTAACTTTGCCGATGGTCTATCAAGATATTGTTCTGTTTTTGGATGAACTTGCCTCAGCTGACCCGCTAAATGGGGTTGCCATAGTGACAACACACAAGATCTTGATTGTGAAGGTGGGGTTGCCCCTTTCTAAAACTTTTAAAGTAGCACCCAAATCCGCAAGGGTTTTAAACCCCTTCTATGACAACGATTGCAGGCTGGCTAAGGGCAGATTGATAAATGATGCAAGACAAGGAGCATCTGGCGACAGTTTAAGATTGGCCAGAGCAGATTACCACAGGGTTTTGACAAGGAAAAAAGAGGGATTGGCACGAGAACATCTGGAGGGAGCTGCTGTAGGCCATAGATGAAGGGGACTCAAAGGGGTTTTGGAGCTTAATGGGAGCGGGGAAGGGCAAAGGACCTAACATGCTGCAAACCTGCATCACAGAGCAAGCTTGGGTTGAACATTACAGCAGTCTCTATGGGGTGAAGGGGGACGCTTTTGGTATGACTAGCCCTGGTGAGGTGCACACCATGGGCAGAGCTGTCACAAATTTCCCTCTACTTACGTTAACATGTGAGGAGGTGGGGAAAGCATTTTTGTGCCAGAAGCAGGGTAAAGCACCTGGGCCAAATAGGGTACCCATAGACTTCTATAACAATGAGATTGTAGTTTGGGTCCCATACCTAACCAGATCGTTTAATGTAATCCTGAGCATTAATGTGGTACCAGAGTCCTGGAGAAGAGCAGAGGGTGATCCCAATTTATAAAAAACGCTCTAGAGATGACCCCTTGAATTATAGGCCCATTTCATTGCTGGATGCAGGGGGAAAAATGTTTGCCAGGGCATTGCTAGCACACTTAGGTTCCTGTGCTAGTAGTGAGACAATAATTAATCATCGCCAGGCAGGGTTCTCGGAAGGATTGAGCACAGTCGACCAAAGTCTTCGACTAAGGTTGGTGTGCGACATGTATGCAGTCCTGAGAAAAGTTAGTGTGTATGCAGTCTTTGTGGATCTGTGCACTGCCTTTGACACTGTGCCTATGTAGCGTTTCTGGGAGGTATTGAGGGAGCAGGGTATCCTGGGTCCCTTTCTGACTGCAATACAGAGCCTATATACGGGTAATACTGCAGTGGTTAGATGGCGCACTGATGGGAGAACCTCTGATAGTATCGGAATAATTAAGGGTGTCCATCAGGGATGTGTTTTGGCTCCCAAGCTCTTCTGTTTGTTTATTAATGGTGTGATAGATGAACTATTGGCAGTTCAGACGGATGCACCGACATTAGCAGAGGACAAGATACTGGCCCTGCTGTTTGCTGATGACGCGGTTTTGTTATCTTTGCCACGCACGGGTGTCCGCAAACAGCTGGACATATTCGCTGCATTTTGTAAAAGGAATGGCTTGGCACTGAATGTCATGAAGACAAAAGCATGATTTTCAACACTAATGACAGGAGGAAGCAAAATGGACTGAATTTGGGCCTGGTCGAAGGGGTGATCGAACAGGTAACCACATATGACTATCTAGGAATAAGAGTAATGGCAACCTGGGGCTGGGCAATGCAGCTTGAGAAGGCCAGGTTAACCTTGGCGCGGTATAGTGGGGCACTCGTTAGGTTCACTGCAGAGCATGGAAATGGGGCAGTGCATGTTTCTGTTAAAGCATGTATGGCTTAGGCACGGCAAGCTGCGATGTACAAAGTAGAGTTGTGGGGGCAGATGAATATACACACCCTGCAGTCGCTGAAAACAAGTATTTGAAGAAGTTACTGGGATTGCCTAACCGCTCCCCGAACCTGCCAGTGCATCTCGAGGCGGGCATGCAGGGAATAGAGTCTGTTTGTCAATTGCTCCCAGTTATCCACTGGGTCCAGCTGCGGTCCAACAAAAAATTCACTTAAATACAGAGAAGCACTGCAGGGTGTGTTATCCCAGCAAGGGGGTAAGTATTTGAAGTGGGTAGTCCATGTAAAGAGAAGCTTGATGGATTTGGGTCTTGGTGGCTATTGGAGTGACCCTCATGCCATTACTACAAATTGTAAAACCAGAGTTAAAGCCGCTACATTAGCTATGACATGGTGGGATATTTTGGTTAAAGCTATATCTTTCGGGGCCCAAGCACGCTCTCTTGCAATGAATACGGAGGGGGGGCGGGGGGGTTGGGCCTTATTTGGATCGTATCAGCAGCAAGCTTGAAAGGTCTCTGCATGTGAAATTTCCAATTGGGATCCTGCCTGCAGCAGAGATGATGCATAGATGGGACACGATGCTTCACCTACTTGTGTCCTATGCAGGAATGGCACAGAGGGTTTGAAGCTTTTGACTATGTTGTGTCCTGCGACATTGCCCCTGAGGAGGCGTTTTCTAAAACCACTCTTTCGGGGGCGTGGGTGTAGATGCACGGAAGTGGCGATGGCAATTTGCCTAAATGCAGCCGATATTTCAGCAGTGCGTGCCACAAGCCAATATCTGAATAGGGTCTGGAGAATACACATGAATAAACAACAAGGTCTGTGATATTAATCAATGTTGACATTTGTGCCTTCATTTTTTCTTAATATGTTGTATTATGTGTTTTATGTCATTTTATGTATTCTATGATAAGCGAAGGTATGTGTGCTATTATGACTTGTTTGTCGAAATATAGCTTATGAACTGATAATAAAATGGAAAAGGTTTAATTTTCAATTAAAGCTGAGAGAGATAAACGGTAAAACCTTTTTTCTGTCCAGGGTGAAGTTACACTCCATGGCGGGGATCTCTGTTTGCAGGAGTTTATAAATAGCAGTGGGGGATATTTGGGAGAAAGTACACATACAACCCACACTCATGGGCAGAAATCCAGACACAGTAAAAAAGAAATTCAAGGAGTGGGACAATATAGAAAATAGGGAGAGTTTAACCAAGCTGAGTCGTTATAAAAAATACGTAAACCGCCTCTCTGTTTTAAGATCACCAATAGTATACACCCAGAAATCCCCATAACCCTTCTCTTAAGTCGAAGCGCTTAAGATTCAGATTCAACACCTTACATACTCTAGAAGTGATAGGTCCCCGTTTACGTTTAGTTTAGTTTAGTTTAGATTGTTTATTTATAAAGCGCGTCCGAACCCTCAGGTAGCTGCGCGCATAATCATGTGTACAGCAGAGTTACATATCGTTACACGAACACATTAATAAAACAATAAAGGCAGGGTACATACATTAATCCAGAATCTGAACAGTTACATACAGAATACAGAATGTACAGAATACACGGTACAAAATAATTACAGTGGAGAGTGAGGACCAAGTTACAGGGTGGTCCTGTTTAGGATTTAGAAAGGGCAAACATTTCTACATGCTGGAGAGATGCGGCTGGCAGTACACGTAGGAGAAAGACTAGGTGTTTAGGCTGATAGCCATGATTTCACCATGGCTCTGAATGGCCAGAAAGAAGCTTCCAATCTAATTGCAATAGGGAGAGCGTTCCATCATTGCGCTGCGAGCAATGGGAAGCTGGATCCTCCTGCTGTTTTTAGGTTGTAGTTGGGAACCTTTAGTTGGTGCAGGTAGGGAGTTCTGGTGGGTCTATTGGAGCAGTGTCTGAAGAATTTGTCTGAAAGGTAGTGTGGGGCAGTGAGTGACAGTCACTTATGAGTGATGACAAGTGTTCTTAGCTTAATTCTGTCTCGGATAGGGAGCCAATGGGCTTCTTTGCTAGCCGTAGATATGTGAGCCTTGCGCGCAAGGTTAAGGGCACATCTTAATGCATTATTTTGAAGGATCTGGAGCCTGTTCAGGTTTTTTGTGGTAGTGCCTAGGTAGAGTATGTTACAGTAGTCTAATTTAGACAATACCAACGCTCTGGATAGGGTGAGGCTGCTGGAGGGGGAAAGAAAAGGCCTGCAGGCATTGATCAATTTCTTGGTGTAGGTGGTGGTTGAAATGGTGGTGTTTATTTCTTTTTTTTAGTGACAAGGTGGAGTCGAGGAACACACCTAGTGTTTTGACCTCTTTGGAGACTTTTATGATGTTGCCATCAATGGTGAAAGATTGGTACCTGTGGTCCAATTTATTGAGGCAAGCCTAGGAGCCTACGATAAGCAGTTCTGTCTTATCGTCATTGAGGCAAAGACTGTGTGTGGCCATCTAGGCTTGGATTTCTAGATAGATTTCATTAAGCTTTGCAACATCTTCTTCATAGCAGCCAGTGAGAGTGATGAGGACCTAAGTGTCATCCACGTAATTAGTGTAGCTGACACCCAGATCGTCAAGACGGTCAAAGAGGAGCTTAGTGAAGATGTTGTAAAGTGTGGGAGAAATGTAGGAGCCTTGAGGAACCCCACATTGGATTGGGATGGGGTCCGCAGCCACGGAAGGGGCAAAGACCCTAGTTGACCTGTCAGACAGAAATGACTGGATCCAATTGGTGGCATTCTGTGAGAATGCAGCAGCCGATGAGAGGTGTTGTGTGAGGATCTGGTGGTCAACCAGATCGAAGGCAGCAGAGAAATCCAACAAGAGCAAAATGGCCAATTTGCCCTTGTCTTTGGCATCATCCATTTGGATTTTTAGATCCAAGAGGGCAGTTTCGGTCCCATGCCTTGGTCTAAAGCCGGATTGTCGCAAGCTCTTTCAAATGTTGTTGTATTTGGAGGTAGGCTAACCTGTCCAAAATTGTGAGGAGAAATGGGACTGTGGTGATGGGTCTGTAATTCGTGGGGATGTTGGGGTCTAGGTTAGGTTTTTTGAGCAGGGGGAGGACCCACGCTTCTTTGAGGTTGTTAGGGACCACTGAGTTTTTGAAGGAAGAGTTGATCAATGAGGTGATTAGAGGGGCTAGCTCATTAGCTCCATCTTTGATGACGGAGGCGGGACATATGTCACCTTTGCAATTGGATGGTTTGAGGCTGGCGATTATCTTGACTACTTCCTCCTCTATGACTGGTGAGAAGTGGAAGGAGGGGCAATTAGGGGTTGTATGGTCTATTTTACTGTTAGGGTTATCTTTGGTGGCAAGGGTAGCTTTTTAGCTTCTATCTTTGCTTGAAGAAGGGCAATTTTGTTGGCGAGGGCAAGCTGGATATTATTACACCAGGCCTTGTCTTTAGTGCAGTCCTCTGTAGGTGCCAGTGGTGATTCGAGTTCCCTTAATATAGAGAATATTTCTTTAGTACCAGATTTGGCTTTGTGTATTCTCGTGTTATAGATCTCTTTTTTAGCGTTTAGGATGGCAGATTTGTAGGTGGAGGCTGCTGAGACAAATTTATCTTTAGTGGAGAGAGATGGGGCTTTTCTCCAACTAGTTTCTGCAGTTCTTTTGATGTTACAGAGAGCCTTTAGTTCTGCTGAGAACCATTTGTTGGAGTGGGCAATGGGTTTGGCTTTTCGTTGTTTAAGAGGAGCTATCTGGTTGAGAGCTAGTTCCAGAGTGTTGTTGTATAAGTCTACAAGGGCTGATGGATTGTCATTCTGAGTAGGAAGGTTAACTTTATTGATAGGCAAGAGGAGAGGTCTAAGGTTCTCTATGGTGATGTTGCGGTTGTTTCTGGAGATTATTTGTGGTATCCTAGTGGGTAGTGTGGTTATGGGTATGGATCTGGGTAGAGAGAAGGTGATAAGGTGATGGTCAGTCCAAGCACAGGTAATGATATCAGTCAGTGAAAGGCTGCAGTTGGCATCTGCAAGCCAGTCCAAGGATCTTCCTTTTATGTGTGTAGGTTTATTAATGTGTTGGGGGAGGCCTAAATGAGTAATGGTGTCATTAAGAGAGGTGGCGTGATTGTCATTGGGATCATTGAGTCCCAAGTTGAAATCACCCATGATGATGATTTGTGATTTGGGTTTCATGTTTGTAGTAAGAGAGAGATATCCTCTTCAAAGGTGGAGAGGGGACCTGGAGGTCTGTATATAATGTGGATGGTGTGGGTGTTAGATAATGGGAGTTTGATGGATAGGAGTTCGGCTGAGGATAGGGTTATGTTAGTTACTTCTCTGATGTTTAGGATGGATTTAGCAATAATTGATATCCCTCCTCTTATTCCGTTTTTTCTGTCAGCTCGGATAATGTTGTAGTTAGCCGGGATGGCTAGAGCTAATGTGGGGCCAGCTGCTAGGTGGAGCCACATCTCAGTGATAGCGATAAAGTCGAGGTGATTGGCGGAGATAATGTTGGCGACATCAGTGGCGTGGGCTACCAGTGAGCGTGCATTGATAAGAGCACCCTTGATGGAGGTGGATAGAACGTTGACTTTCGTGTGTGGAGAAGTGTGTGAGTATTATAAGATTATGGCTAGGTGAGGGGTGACTGTGTGCAGTAGGCTGCGCAGGGTTCTTAGACTGGTTGGTGAGCATTCTGGTGAGTTTTACGTCAAGATTAGTGCGGTGGCTAAGTCTTGCGTTTCTAATCATAGTCAGTGGGGCTGCATCCAGGAAGGTGGTAGTGGGTAGAAGAAGGCGAGAACCTAGTCTTGTGTTTCTGAGGGGTGTAGGACAGGGTGTGAAGGTGTAGGTGGTCGGGCGAATCTGTTTATCCAGTCCACTGGAGATAGTGAGTCTGGGTAGAGTGGCAGGGTTGTGTTGGTACAGATCTGCAGTGAGATATTATGGAGCAGCGGAAGGAGTGTAGCCATGGTTAGTGTGGAACCTCTAAGTGTGGCCATCATGGGTGGCTTGGCTCTAGATGGTAGTGGCAGTGGGTGGCAACGAGGTTTAGCAAGTTGAGAGGTAGTTTGTACAGTCAGTTAAAGTATGCGGTGAAAGTAAACATAGGCACCTACTCAAGTTGCAGTAAGTGGAGGGCAATGTGGACACTAGATGAGCATTGCAGTAACAATAAGCATAGGCACCTACTCAAGTTGCAGTAAGTGGAGGACAATGTGGACACTAGATGAGCATTGCAGTAACAATAAGCATAGGCACCTACTCAAGTTGCAGTAAGTGGAGGGCAATGTGGACACTAGATGAGCATTGCAGTAACAATAAGCATAGGCACCTACTCAAGTTGCAGTAGGTGGAGGGCAATGTGGACACTAGATGAGCATTGCAGTAACAATAAGCATAGGCACCTACTCAAGTTGCAGTAGGTGGAGGGCAATGTGGACACTAGATGAGCATTGCAGTAACAATAAGCATAGGCACCTACTCAAGTTAAAGATCCCTCATGAACTTGATACCTGTAGAATATGCAAAAAGAGTTGCACTGAATGTTTACAACATCTAATTCTCGATTGTCTGTCATTAGCACAGAGACAGCTTTTTCACGTTGAGAGATTTATTTACTCTGGAAATAGAGTTATTTATAATGCTTTTGATAGAGGCTAATGAATGATAGGCAGCTTTTCCTGTCGATAGCTTTAGTTTCTTTTCGGTAGGAACCATGTCTACTCCTGCGAGAAGGGCACTCAGTTAGGCCTCAATGAGCACTTGTTAATTTATATGTTTACCTGAGCTGTTAGGGTTTTAGTTGAATGCAGAGTGGCCACTTTAGTTTTCCACTATACTTAGTGAACAGCCCAATCCATTGGAGAAGTGGGATCAGGGCTGTCGTAAGCTTTGGCTTCTTCCCTGAAAAAAACATCCCCTTTTCTAGGGGAAGAACCCACAGTTGGCCCTGATGGAAATTTGCCACTCTACATTGTATAACTCGAGCTTGAATGCACCTTGATCACTTTAGTTGTCCGCCACAATTAGTACAATAGCCCTCTACATTGAGTAAGAGTGCTAACGCTACATCAATGCCCTAGGAATTTGTAACTACTGGACCAATAGTGGAAATGTAGTAATCAAAGGGAAATTTAAGGAAGTTATTGATTCGTTTTTATGTTCAGGAGTGTGGCTTCTCTGTATGTTGTGTTATTATTAGGTTTTTTCGATGATATTTGTTTTGATTATCAAGTTCTAAAACATTTAATGAATGAATTATGCAATTAGTTACTTTTTTGTGAGGTTAACTTTGATACCAAATCACAATTTAAACTTTTATTTATACAATTATGCAGGTAATTCCATCTCTGAACGGGTAATCTGCTGTTCAGATTCCCCAATCATAAGCTCCAAGCCTAAAGCATAATGTACCCGGGCCCTGCTGTTTATTATCCTTATCTGCAGCACCTTCTCTACCGGTGGCACAGAGCAGGTTCAGAGCTCACAGGTGCCCTCCTGACAGGTGCATTGGCAGGACAGGAACCTGAATCGATATCTTTGTGAGGCTAGGTGACACCCTCCCCTAGAGACAGCCACTCAACAGGAAGCTGACCTGGGCACAGGCAAACAAAGGAGCTCACCCATTCAAAAGGAGTAGCCTCACTCCAGGGTGCCTCTATACCAGTGAGGATGCTATTGAGAAGGGAAGGGGCAGGATTAGTGTAGACAGGAAGAGCTCTGTACAGGTGAGAGAGGATTCCACTATCTCGTTTCTCTCTGCCTATACCTCTTCTCCCTGCTCCCACCCCCGCCCACTTCCTCTAGCGCAAAGCACTTTGGGTATTATGTCAGAAGAGCAATGCCCACTTGTTTCAAGGGCAGAGATAGGGACCTGAAAGGAGGCTAGCTTTAGTCCAATCACCTGTGGACCTTTAGCTTTAAAGCAAAGGGTCTCACACCACTTCTTTGAATGACCTTTTGGACTTCAACCATTGAAGAAGATTTGGATAGACCCTGTTGGGAGATCAGTGCTTTCCAAAGGCCCACAGTTGTGAGGTGAAGGCAGGTGTTTTCTGATGCAGAGGCAAGCTTTGTCCCCTAACGAACCCCAGGGACCACTGGGGGTGAATCTGCTGCTGGAACAAAACCTGTTTCTCTGCCAGCCACAGTGGTACTCAGGTTCTCACCGTGTTGAAGGACCCTTCCAGTTGTGTGGCAGCCTCCCCATGTTTGGGAGTCTGAGAACAAGGACCCATCTTGTCCCTGAGTCCCTGAAGTGGAACCCAGAGCAACCTGAGGGTTGACCTGCTGCTGGGGCAAGACCTTCCACTTTGCCAGCCACAGCAGGCCCCAGGATGTTCAAAGACCCCTGCAGTTGTTTACCAGTCTCTGCCAAGTTTGGGAGCACAAGAAAAGGACTCATCCTGTCCCTGAGCCCCATGGGTTCGAGTCATAGCACCCTGCAAGCCAAGACAGCCGGATCCTAGTGTTTATGTTGATGAACTGCTTGAGCTGTTTTCAAGAACTGTTTGACACAGTCAAGCCACCAGGACCCTTGGCTGCTGCTTTTTGCACTCTCTCGATCTTTGAATCATTCTCACAAAGCCAAGAAGTCTGATTCAGCGTTGCCGGACCACCAAAAACCTCAAACAGGTACTATTGACTGCTAACTGCTTCTCATGGTCATTTGTAGGTCCTAGAGACTGGTTAAGTCACTTTTATCCCCTTTGCACCCAAGAACATATCCTTTTAAAGAACACTGTGGTTATTATTTACCTTATACCCCGACTCATTACTCAGAATGCCTCATCTTGCTATCTTTGCTTATTCTGTGTAATTTCCTCCGAGGTGGGTTTTATATAGTGTTTTTCTAGATAGTTATTATTGAACATGGTGTGATGAATTAGAGTATATATATATATATATATATATATATATATATATATATATAGTTTTATGAACCTTGATTTGACATTCTTTTATTTTGGACTGTTCGACTTCGCTGTTTGGGTTGCTACTAAACCACATTCACACCCCTCTTGAGAGTATAGCCTTCCCATGGCCCACTTTACCCCAAAAGGCAAAGGAGGTATATCTCATAACTGTGCCTGTTTTATATGTATGATTGTGTTGGCTCTTGCTTTGTAGAAATGTTAGGGCTGAGTAGGCGCTTTAGCCTCTGCTCATCCTTGTACTGATGCAGGGCCTAAGTCAATTTGTCACACTGGTTGCTGTGGTTGGCATTTGGAACAGTCCGTGCCTACAGCCTAGTCAGCCAAAATAAGAGGGTACACTTAATTTTATATTTACTGACAAGACATTTTTTTAATTGCGCAAGGAACATGACATGAGCTCTGCAGCGTCTTTGTCAGTAAGCAAGCTGCAGAGTTGTGTCAAGAGAGGGGGTCTCTCTCTCATGGAAATATGGTTAAGAAACTGCTAAAAGGCCTCCAAGCTTTTGAAGAGGCAAGGGGGCTGGAAGATTCCCCAGAGGCCAGTTGTAGGTCTGAGCTTCGAGCGCCAGATCCCATTTCTTGGGGGTGGGTGTGGATGTGAACAGGGAGGGCAACAGTGATAACGCCTCCCACAATTCCGCCCACAGAGCAGGTATTGTATTCCCTCAGAGGTCCCAATGGTGCCAGGCCTCAGTCAGATCCCATGCTGCTGAAAGGTCTCAGGCTTCTGTTAGGTCCTAGGGAGCAACCCTGGAGGAGACTTAGAGGAAAGGAAGTTCCTTCTATAGGAAAGGAAGCTGGCCTTAGAGGAACAGAAACAGAGGGATGAGAGACGAAAATAGATAGATTTTGAGCTGCTGCGCAAAATGGAAATTGAGAACCAAAGGGGGCAGGACGTACCTCTTGTAGTGGAACCCACACCCAGAAGGACTTAATCCCTACTTAAGAGATAGGGAAGGGCATCATTGATTGGTTTGAGGGACTGGAGCTCACCATCCGCATGCACTATGTGCAAGAAGAGTTGTGGGGTGCAGCCCTTCTGATTACTGGTGTTGAGGGTTTGTCCATGCCCCCATGCGGTCCCGTAGCCCCCAACTAGCAAGGACGACACCTCACACATGAAAAATTATCTTAATAGTCACCGCCGGGTCTGGGCATCGTTTCCCCCACTCGTCGCCACTGTTGAGGGTTCGTCCATGCCCCCATGCGGTCCCGTAGCCCCCAACTAGCAAGGACGACACCTCACACACGTCCTTACTGCTCGGGCTTCCCGGTCGCTCTGCGCGGCCGGGAAACACCCCGTTTATTTATGTTGCACGCGGCGACGTGCAACGTCACGCCGCCGCGTGCGTGCCCGTCATCGGGCAGCGCCACAACTGGGACTGTGTCATTATTGAATGGCTCTTGAAGAGAGGCCCATTTATAAGAAAATGAAGACTGCCATCCTCAGGAAGTTCTGCAAGACTCCAAGCAGTGCCATGGGAGATTTAGAGAGCTAACAAAGAAAAGAGGTCAAACCTTTAAGGAGTTTGCACATCAATCTCTAAAATATCTGGCCAGATGGGTTACAAGTAACAAAGTTGACACATTTAAGGGCATGTTTATCTTGATTGCATGTGTGACTAGCCTTGAAAAATGTGAGATGGAGTTACAGCATCATTTAGTGGACAGGAATATCACAGACCCTAGGGGGCTTGCAAAGGCTGCAGTGGCCTTGACAAATGTGATATGGCGATACACCAGCATTTAGTGGACAAGAATATCAAAGACCCTAGGGAGTTTACAAAGGCTGTTGACAAGTATGTGACTACTGGAGTCCAGAAAAAGTCTCAGGTTAATACATCCAAGTCAGATGACAAGGGGAATGATACAAAACAGAACAGGGGAAAGGCCAGAGGTTCTAACCTTCTTCAAAGAAAGGCCACTGAAAACATGAAGGGAAATCCATGTCCTATGGCTGGCTAACTCCCACAGTAGGAAGAGTGAGGGCCCCTCTATCACTGAGACGCCCACACCCTCAACATCATGAGTTTGTTTTCTGTGTGGGTAGATGACACGTAGAAAGTGATATCCAGCTTGTAAGGGGAGACCTAAGCGGGCAATAGTAACTGCTGGGCTTCTGGAAGAGGGGGCCATAGTTAATGTGACCATTTTAGCAGATGAAGTTCCACTAGGTCAGGGATTGGCCAGAAATTCCCTCATTCTGAGTGGGAACAGTACTGGACCCTTTGAGGTGGCTCAGCTTCCCGCAAATACTCAGATATTTCTGGGCAGTTTGTCCATCAATGGGGAAAAGCCTTCCACTTTCCATGATACTGCTGCGCGCATCACAGTTTTCAGGCGACAATTGATGAAGGAAGGGCAGTACATCTCAGGAACAAACCAACTGGTAAGAGGGTTTAATGGTCTGGCTTGATGTACCCCGGCAATGTTGGAGCTTAATTGTAGGGGTAACACCTCCCTGCACTGTGTTGTAGTCAAGGACTCCATTCTATAGGGTGTTTGTTGGAAAATGACCTCCTTGACCTAGACATAGTTGAGGCAGTCACTAGAGTGCTAGCGTTGAGAGCAGCACTGTGTGTTCTCATTCTGTTCGATCTCTCCTCTGCCTTTGACACTGTCAACCATGCCATCCTGCTCAACCGTCTCCGTGAAAACCTGGGTATCACTGGTCAGGCTCTGGCGTGGTTGACCTCTTTCCTTTCAAATCGACCCTCCCAGGTCCAACTGGGGTCCTTCCTCTCCGACATCTTTTTCTCCACCTGTGGTGTCCCCCAGGGATCTAATCTCTCTCCCTGGCTGTTCAACCAGTATCTGGCACTCCTTGCCCACCGCATCGCCGCTCTCTGCCCTAATTTCCAGTGCTATACGGACGATACCCAGCTCATTTTCAGGCTACCCTCAGCCTCCCCCTCTCCTTCCCTCATCTCTGACTGTCTGTCTGCTATCCAGGAATGGTGTGCCGCCAATGACCTCTGCCTTAATGCCAATAAGACTGAGATTCTACTCATCGGTACACCCACTCCCTCCTTCCCTGCAGCTCTCTGGCCTGCCTCCCTTGGCCCCCTCCCTGCTCCTACCTGCAATGCAAAAAACCTTGGGGTCATCTTCGACTCCACACTCTCCTTCTCTCCTCATATTTCTGACGTCGCTAAGAAGTCACACTACCAGCTGCACCTCCTCAGAGGTATTCTTCCCTTCCTCTCCTTCCCCCAGAAGCTCACTGTCTCCCGAGCCCTGGTTCTCTCGAAGCTGGATTACTGTAACAGCCTCTATCTTAATCTGCCTGCCTCCACTCTCCGCCCTCTGCAACTCATCCAGAACAGAACTGCGAGACTTGTCCTTGGCCTCAAGCCCAGGGACCGTATCTCTCCAGGACTGAAATCTCTACACTGGCTCCCAGTGGCTGCGAGGATCAAGTTCAAAACCCTCTGCATTGTCCACAAGGCCTTCTGGGGCCTTGGTCCTAAATACCTTCAACTCTCTCTTCCCAAATATCTTCCTTCCCGAGCCCTTCGCTCATCCGCCTCCAACTCCCTCAGGGTCAGCCGCTTCTCGAAGCAACGAGCTGGGGGTAGATCTCTCTCCGCGGCAGGGGCCTCCCTCTGGAACAGCCTTCCTGCCTCCTTGAAACTTGAGGAGAACCATCTCCGGTTCCGGAAGCACCTCAAAACCTTCCTCTTTGCTTCTGCTTTCTCTCTCCCTCTCCCCTGCTGAACAGCTAATATTCTTCACTGAAACTGCACTGATTCTGCAACTGGACAACTCTTAACGGCCTCGGTCCTGGGCCCAGCCACTCTCCACTTGCACTGATGCCCTGGAACACCTCTGCACTGCGGGACTGTCTCTGTATCCCTACAGCCCCCCCCCTTTTCCAGCACTTGTTCTGCACTTACCTTGCACTTGCCACCAGCTGGCCCTATTTACTTATTACTTTACGCCACTTACCTTGTACTGCACTTCCCCCCCCCCTTCCCCTTGCACTTTTCCCCCTCCCCCACCCCTGCACTTGCGCGATCTGAATGACACCTGGCCTAGTAGGATCGTTGTCTGTCTCCCCTTGTTCCTCCCCTCCCTGCCTCGTCGCGCCTTGAAACACCTGTGTATAGGCGCGTTACAAATGCCATATCATATCATATCATATCATATACCAGTAATTGCCCTCCTTGGCCTGAAGCCCCCTGAGACTCCCACTCTTGTGAGAGAGGACTCAGCAGCCACATAAGTGACCATCGATTTAGCATAGCATTCAGTGATCTCATGGTTGCCTACGGGCATAGAAGAGAAAAGGGAAGGGACGTTTCAGACCTGAAAGGCTTACCAGAACTGGAGGATTTGCCTGGAAAAAGGGACTGTCCTACTCTGATGAGTCTGTTGAGGCAGACAGAGGAGCAGGTGCAGGGCGAAGGTCCTGAGTCGCTCCTAAAAGAGAAACAGGAGCAGAGCTAAAGCCTTGGGCTGTGCAAATACAAGGTGCCCAAGAATTCTAGGACAGGGCACAGACAGGGCACAGAAAGGAGTTGGTTGTTCTCTGAGGCCCCAGGAGTTTCCCATTGGATTTAGTTCCTGACATACATGCTGGCCACTTACCTGTAGATGGGACATTTGACAGCATGTCATATCATATCATATCACTCCAGCACACTATCTGCTGGCTACCTCGACCCTGCACAACCTACAGATGGCCGCTGCTTTGACCGCACCATCGCCCAGCTGCCTCCCACCCAGGAAGGGTGAAATGGAGAACGAAGCCTGGAGCTGGAAGGCGAAGCCAGTCGCATTTAAAGGTGTGCATTCAAGGCCCATACAGCCTGTGTGTGCCTCATCCATAGAAACCTGCTACATGGAGCAGAACACGCCAGCACAACATCCGCTGGATACCTTGACACTGCACTGCCTACAAGAGCAGCAGCTCCATACCAAGATGCTGCTGCATTGCCCTCATCATCCCCCAGCAGTCTTCCACCCCAGAAGGCACCCGATCTGCACTTCGATTGACCGCAGTGCCCTGAAATAGAGAACGAAGCTCTGAGCCGGAAGGAAAAGCCTGCTGCATTTAAAGACCTTCATTCAAGCCCTATGCAGCTTGTATGTGCCTCATCCACAGAAGCCTGCTCCAAAGAGCAGAGCACTCCAGCACATCATCCGCTGGCTTCCATAGCCCTGCAGAACATACAGGAGCAACAGCTCCATGCCAAGATGGCCACAGCATCGTCTGCATAATTCCCTAGCAGCCTTCCACCCCAGAAAGCACCCGCTCCTCATTGTGATTGGCCACAGTGCCCTGAAATGGAAAACGAAGCCACACTCCGGAAGGCGAAGCCAGTCGGACTTAAAGGCCTTCATTCAAGGCCCCCTACTGGGGGTGGTACCTGGGGATAGTCAGGGGAATCAGAGGAAAAATATGGTTGCTTTCTTGCTGCTGCTGGCAAACGTAGGCTGGCAATTGCATGAAAAAGTCAAAAGGGCCCAGTGCTGGCACAGTGGCTGGCCGACGTGCAGCGATCAGTAGCCGCAGTTCATCGGATAGTGCAGATCTGGGGAAGAAAGAGGGGAAAGAGGGCAAAGGACTTGCATAGAGCATACTCCTAGATGGCTTGCAAACCTCCCCAGACGATCTGCCTCCCTTAAATACAGGACGCATTAGTGTACCAATGAGGGGAAGAGACATAATGAACACGACCACTGGTCACTTAAGTGGCACGACCTGATAGACAATGGGTAGGCATGGACTGGCGGAGGAGACCTTCTGGACACTTGTCAAGGATTGGGCTGGTCAGGGGCAGGAAGTAGTTTGGGAGACGCTAGGAGGAGGAGGGGCTGTTTATGTTGTTTGGTTGTTAAAAGCTCAATAAAGAGATTTTAAAAAAAAGAAAATTCCTAAAAAAATTAAGGTTTTTATGACTCAAATGAAAAGTTTATTAGCCAAACACTGCTGACTCGCATAGACTTCTATAGAAATAAAGTCTACCCAGTATAGCATATGGCATGGAACTAGTGGAAATAAATAACAGGAATTGGCTTAATGGTTTGGAAGAAAAACAATGGTGATCAGTGCTGGGTTTCCCTCCCTCTCTTCAGATAGCGATGATGCACTTAGAGCTTGGGTTAAGATCCTGATGATACATAATAAAATGGAAAAGGTCCCATTTTTATCAACGCTGAGAGAGATGAAAGGTAAAAACCTTTTTTCTGCCTTGGGTGAAGTTACACTCCATGGCAGGGATCGCTGTCTGCAGGAGGTAATAAATAGAGGGACATTTGGAAGAAGTATATATGGAACGTACTTGTAGCGACTATTTTATACCTATTAATACCCACTGGCAGATAAAGAAAGGCTTTGAGTCCCCTACATAACGGTTCTGCCAGAAAGCACACCACAAAATGTGTGAAACACATTGAGGAAGCCAATGCAATGATTGAGGAGATAGCCAGGTTCTTAAAATATGTCGACCCAACCAGGGGAGGGCCTGTAGGTGGTTGGGAGGGGCCCTGGGCTAAAAGGATTACCTCTAATTGTAGTGTGTTGGCTGGTGATGACACCATTGATGTAGTTGGTAAGGAGGGGGCCCCCAGGATTAATAGAGATAGAATAGTTCCTAATCGTAAGCTCAGAATTGCTGAGATGCAAGTACTGGCTAAGGAAAGCCTGGGCTTCTGTAAGGTAAGTCTGGCAACACTTTTGGATGTGGGTAAAATACTCCCAGGTTACCAAATTCCCAATCAACAAGCGGGTAATAAAGGGATGCCATATATAATGTACCAGTGGAGGTTAACCTACATTGTTTAGGAGTAAAACTCAAGGAGGGTGATAGTAGTGGATTGGGAGGATGAGGAGTAATACCACTTTTGATAGTGACTGAACACATCATTACCTACGCTCCTGGCATTACTATCAGTAATAAATATAAGATACTCAGTACCCTATCTACTACTGATGTCACCCATCCAACTCTCCACAGGAAAGGCTGAGTGGTGTGATGGCTGCAGTTGTGCTATGGAAATTATAGCCTTAGTGCGGAAGGAGAATGACGATCTAAGAAATTATTTGAGTAGGTTAGCTAAGATTGTTGAGGCTCTGGTGCTGCAGGTCCCAGCCCCCATGTTGGCAGCGGGTGGTGCAGCGACACCGGCCCCAGGGCCCCCAGGCGGTATAAATGTTTTTCCTATTAGGCCAGGTGGCACCCAAGGGATTAGTCGCCCAGAGAATGTGTGGCTAAAAAATGGTCCCCTGTTAGACTCCAATAGGGGGGCTGGAAGCAGCCCTCTGGTCGCAACGCCAGTGAGAAAAATCTTTCCCCAGGGGACTAAATATGACAGTACACATAGGATAGATATTTTCTATCTAATGAATGTGCCCAAGTCCCATGATAGTAAATTTGAGTGGGAGGAGGGTCTCATTAACAAAGTTAGACATTGGTTGAGAGCCAAGAGAGAGTGTCTTTCTGTGATTCGCAGCAACATTGTTTCCTGTGAGAGGCTAATTGGCCCCCATGGGAATGATTCAATAAAAGTGCAGCTTAAAGATCCCTTCTTGGTTCAGGGGGTACTGGAAATGGAGCAAACGTCGCTGCCTCCAAGTAAATTGGAAATTGGTATAAAGATGCTCCCGCCTGCCTGGGAGGTTCCTAAGGCTGGGGGAAACAGGGGGGGCAGGGCGATCGGGGTCCCGGGGGTACATTGTTTGATGGGGCAAAGAGGATAATTTGGGTCAGCAAGCTCACAATCAAGTAAGAACTTGCAGCATATCCTTGGGTGGTAAGCGGCGTGTGAGGGGGGTCCATGAATGCACATGATTACCCAACGGAGATTAAAAAGAGTTTGATCCAGCTTAGTGGGAGTCAAGGTATGGCCCCCAGGAGGAGATGGATCAGCAGCAGAGCCGGGGGGCGGACATGCTAAATTACCACCACGGTGTAAGTCTAACCCAGCTAGGGCCCAGGGTGCGGGTCTTGTCATGGAACATTACTGGGGTCATTAAACATATGCTTGATAACGACAGGCTTTCTTTCGTCCAAGAATTTGGGGTGATTTGCTTACAAGAAACATGAGCTCTGGTGCCACCTAATATTCGAGGTTATGCCACCTTTGCCATTCCGACACGCAAGGGTGAGAAGGGCCGTCCAAGTGGGGGCCTGTTGATATGGGTAAATATTGCCCTGACTAAATCCGTTGAGCAGCTAGATACTAGTTCACCAAATCTTCTGGAGTTACATATCAAGTTTAGGGATAATTCTGAGATCCTGTTGCTGAATGTGTACAACACGATCATTCCAGGAAAAGGTGCAGAGCTCGTAAGGACGATAGCTGAAACCACCCTAGCATGGAGACTGTCAGTGCGGGGGCTTGTGAAGACCCTGGTGGCAGGGGACCTCAATCTCCAGTATGTGCCCCTGCGTAGCATGGTCAATACCCTGGAGGAGGATAATTGTTGGGGGCTGGGGACCCTTAACGCAAGCTTTCCAACTAGGCAACATAGGCTTGCAGAAGAGGTTGCTATTGCCTTCATGTCGGCTAAACTATGGGCTTGTAATGCCCGATTCTTGGGGGATGTCCCAGCTGTCTCATCATTCGATAACAACTTGACCAATAGTAACATTGACTACATCTTGGTGAACATTGAGGCCTGGGGCTACATAAATTCCTTTTGCATTCATAATAGGGTCGAGAGCAACCATCATCCCTTGCTTTTGGAGGTGAGTGAGGCTGTCTGGGCAAAAGTAGACGAGAGAGAGGCCAGAGGCATGGGCACGGCCGTCACACGTGAGAACCTAGACCATGTCAGGCGTAATATCAGGTGGTGTAAACTTGACCTCGAAGTAACTTTGCCGTTGGTCTATCAAGATATTGTTCTGTTTTTGGATGAACTTGCCTCAGCTCACCCCCTAGATGGGGTTGCCATAGAGACAACACACGAGAACTTGATTGCGAAGGTGGGGTCGCCCCTTTCTAAAACTTTTAAAGTAGCCCACAAATCCGCAAGGGTTTTAAACCCCTGGTATGACAACGATTGCAGGCTGGCTAAGGGCGGATTGATAAATGATGCAAGACAAGGAGCATCTGGCGACAGGTTAAGGTTGGCTAGAGCAGATTACCACAGGGTTTTGACAAGGGAAAAAGAGGGATTGGCACGAGAACTTCTGGAGAGAGCTGCTGTAGGCCATAGATGAAGGGGACACAAAGGGGTTTGGAGCTTAATGGGAGCAGGGAAGGGCAAAAGACCTAATTTGCTGCAAGCCTGCATCACAGAGAAAGCTTGGGTTGAACACTACAGCAGTCTCTATGGGGCGAACGGGGACGCTTTTGGTATGACTAGCCCTCGTGAGGTGCGCACCATGGGCAGAGCTGTCACAAATTTCCCTCTACTTACGTTAACATGTGAGGCTGTGGGGAAAGCATTTTTGTGCCAGAAGCAGGGTAAAGCACCTGGGCCAAATAGGGTACCCAGAGACTTGTATAGCAATGAGATTGCAGTTTGGGTCCCATACCTAACCAGGTTGTTTAATGTAATCCTGAGCATTAATGTGGTACCAGAGTCCTGGAGAAGAGCAGAGGGTGGTCCCAATTTATAAAAAACACTCTCGAGATGACCCCTTGAATTATAGGCCCATTTCATTGATGGACGCAGGGGGAAAAATGTTTGCCAGGGCATTGCTAGCACACTTAGGTTCCTGTGCTAGTAGTGGGACAATAATTAATCATCACCAGGCAGGGTTCTCGGAAGGACTGAGCACAGTCGACCAGTCTTCGACTAAGGTTGATGTACGACTTGTATGTAGTCCTGAGAAAAAGGGACTGTCCTACTCTGATGAGTCTGTTGAGGCAGACAGAGGAGCAGGTGCAGGGAGAACATCCTGAGTCGTTCCCCTAAAAGAGGAACAGGAGCAGAGCTAAAGCCTTGGGCTGTGCAAATACAAAGTGCCCAAGAATTCTGGGACAGGGCACACACAGGACACAGAAAGGAGTTGGTTGTTCTCAGAGGCCCCAGGAGTTTCCCATTGGATTTAGTTCCTGACATACCTGCTGGCCACTTACTTGCAGCATGTCATATCATATCATATCACTCCAGCACAGCATCTTCTGGCTACCTTGACCCTGCACAACCTACAGATGGCCACTGCTTTGACCGCATCATCGCCCAGAAGCCTCCCACCCAGGAAGGCATCCGCCCTGAAATGGAGAACGAAGCCTGGAGCTGGAAGGCAACGCCAGTCACATTTAAAGGTGTGCATTCAAGGCCCATACACCCTGTCTGTGCCTCATCCATAGAAATCTGTTACCTACGAGGAGCAGAACACGCCAGCACAACATCCGCTGGATACCTTGACACTGCACTACCTACAAGAGCAGCAGCTCCATGCCAAGATGCTGCTGCATTGCACACATCATCCCCCAGCAGCCTTCCACCCCAGAAGGCACCCGATCTGCACTGCGATTGATCGCATTGCCCTGAAAGGGAGAACAAAGCCCGAGCCGGAAGGAAAAGCCTGCTGTATTTAAAGACCTTCATTCAAGGCCTATGCAGCTTGTATGTGCGTCATCCACAGAAGCCTGATCCAAAGAGCAGAGCACTCCAGAACACCATTCACTGGCTACCTTGACCCTGCACAATATACAGGAGCAGGAGCTCCATGTGAAGAATGCAGCTGCCTTACCTGCATCATCAACCAGCAGCCTTCCACCCTGGTAGCCACACAATCTGCACTGCAATTGGCCGCAATGCTCTAAAATGGAAAACAAAGCACTGAGCGTAAAGTGAAGCGGGCCACATTTTAAGGCCTGTGCAGCCTGTCTGTGCCTCATCCAAAAAAGCCTGCTCTGAACAGTAGAGCATTCCAGCACACCATCCGCTGGCTAGCTTGGCCCTGCACAAACTACATGAGCAGCAGCTCCATGCCAAGATGGCAGCCGCATTGACTGCTTCGTCGCCCAGCACCCACCCACATCAGAAGGCACCCGATCCGATTTCCAATTGTCTTCAGTGGCCTGCAATGTAGAACGAAGCCATGAGCTGGAAGGCGAAGCCGGACACATTTAAAGGCCTGCATTCAAGGCCTATGCAGTTTGTCTGTGCCTCATCCACCGAAGCCTGCTCCGAAGAGCAGAACACGCCGGCACACCATCCACTGGTTAGCTTGGCCCTGCAGAACATACAGGAGCAACAGCTCCATGTAAGATGGCCACAGCGTTGTTTGCATCATCGCCTAGCAGCCTTCCACCCCAGAAATCACCCGCTCCTCACTGTGATTGGCTGCAGTGCCCTGAAATGGAAAACAAAGCCAAACTCCGGAAGGCAAAGCCAGCCGGGTTTAAAGGCCTTCATTCAAGGCCTATGCAGCTTGTCTGTGCCTCATCCACAGAAGCCTTCAACGAAGAGCATAGCATGCCAGCACACCATCTGCTAGCTACCTTGACCCTGCACAATATACAGGAGCACAAGCTCCATGTGAAGATTGCAGCTGCCTTACCTGCATCATCAACCAGCAGCCTTCCACCCTGGTAGCCACACAATCTGCACTGCAATTGGCCGCAATGCTCTAAAATGGAAAACAAAGCACTGAGCCGTAAAGTGAAGCGGGCCGCATTTTAAGGCCTGTGCAGCCTGTCTGTGCCTCATCCAAAAAAGCCTGCTCTGAAGAGTAGAGCATTCCAGCACACCATCTGCCGGCTAGCTTGGCCCTGCAAAATCTACAGGAGCAGCAGCTCCATGCCAAGATGGCCGTGGTATTTCCGGCATCATCACCCAGCTTCTTTCCACCCCGAAGGCACCCGATCTGCACTGTGATTGGCTACAATTGCCTGAAATGGAGAACGTAGCCCCTAGTCGGAAGGCGAAGGTGCACACATTTAAAGGCCTGCATTCAAGGCCAATGCGTCTGTGCCTCATCCACAGAAGCCTACTCAGAAAAGCAGAGCATGACAGCACACCATCTGCTGGCTACCTTGACCCTGCAGAGAATACAGGAGCAGCAGCTACATGCCAAGATGGCTGCGGCAATGCCTGCATCATCGCCCAGCAGTCACCCACACCGGAAGGGACCTGATCTGCACTGCAATTGGCCGCAGTCCCCTGAAATGGAGAATGAAGCCCAGAGCCGGAAGGTGAAGCCAGCCGCTTTTGAAGGCTTGCATTCAAGGCCTATGCAACTTGTGTGTGCCTCATCCACAGAAGTCTGCTCCAAAGAGCAGAGCATGCCAGCACACGATCCGCTGGCTACCTTGACCCTGCACAACCTACAGGAGAAGCAACTCCATGCCAAGTTGGCCGCAGCATTGCCCCCATCATCGCCCAGCAGCCACCCACCTTGGAAGGCACCAGATCGGACTGCGATTGGCTGCAGTGCCTTGCAATTGATAACAAAGCCATGAGTTGGAAGGTAAAGCCAGACGCATTTAAAGGCTTGTGTTCAAGGCCTATGCAGCATGTCACTGCCTCATCCACCGAAGCCTGGTCTGAAGAGGAAAGAACACCAGCACATCCATCCGCTGGCTACCTTGACGCTGCACAACCTACAGGAGCAGCAGCTCCATGCCAAGATTGCCGCCGCATATCCCTCATTATTGCCTAGCAGCCTCCCACCCTGGAAGGCAAACGACACCCACTGTGATTGGCTGCAGTGCACTGAAATGGAGAACGAAGCCCTGAGCGTAAGGTGAATCCTGACACTTTCAAAGGCCTGCATTCAAGGCCTATACAGCCTGTCTTTGCCTTATTCACTGAAGCCTGCTCTGAAGAGGAGAGCATGCCAGCGCACCATGCATGGGCTATATTGACCAAGCACAAGCTACCAGAGCTGCAGCGCCATGCCAAGATCGCCGCTGCATAGCCCTCATCATTGCCCAGCAGCCTCCAACCCTGGAAGGCAACTGACATCCACTGCGATTGGCTGCAGTGCACTGAAATGGAGAACGAAGCCCTGAGCTGAAGGTGCAGCCAGACACTTTCAAAGACCTGCATTCAAGGCCTATACAGCCTGTCTTTGCCTCATTCACTGAAGCCTGCTCCGTAGAGGAGAGCACACCAGCACACCATCCGCGGGCTACCTTGACTCTGCACAACCTACCGGAGCAGCAGTGCCTTTCCAAGATGACCACTTCATAGGCCGCATCATGCCCAGCAGCCTCACATCCTGGAAGGCAACCGATATGCACTGCGATTGGCTGCAGTGCCCTGAAAACCAGAACGAAGCCCTGAGTGGAAGGCAAAGCCAGACGCTTTCAAAGGCCTGCATTCAATGCCTCTACATGCTGTCTGTGCCTCATTCACCGAAGCTTGCTCCGAAAGAGGAGAGCACGCCAGCACACCATCCACTGGCTACCTTGGCCCTGCAGAACATACAGGAGCAACAGCTCCATGTAAGATGACCACAGCGTTGTTTGCATCATCGCCTAGCAGCCTTCCACCCCAGAAATCACCCGCTCCTCACTGTGATTGGCCGCAGTGCCCTGAAATGGAAAACAAAGCCAAACTCCGGAAGGCAAAGCCAGCCGGGCTTAAAGGCCTTCATTCAAGGCCTATGCAGTTTGTCTGTGCCTCATCCACAGAAGCCTTCACCGAAGAGCATAGCATGCCAGCACACCATCTGCTGGCTATCTTCACCCTGCACAATATACAGGAGCAGGAGCACCATGTGAAGATTGCAGCTGCCTTACCTGCATCATCAACCAGCAGCCTTCCACCCTGGTATCCACACAATCTGCACTGCAATTGGCCGCAATGCTCTAAAATGGAAAACAAAGCACTGAGCCGTAAAGTGAAGCGGGCCGCATTTTAAGGCCTGTGCAGCCTGTCTGTGCCTCATCCAAAAAAGCCTGCTCTGAAGAGTAGAGCATTCCAGCACACCATCCGCTGGCTAGCTTGGCCCTGCAAAATCTACAGGAGCAGCAGCTCCATGCCAAGATGGCCATTGTATTTCCGGCATCATCACCCAGCATCTTTCCACCCCGAAGGCCCCGATCCGCACTGTGATTGGCTACAATTGCCTGAAATGGAGAACGTAGCCCCTAGTCGGAAGGCGAAGCTGCACACATTTAAAGGCCTGCATTCAAGGCCAATGCAGATTGTCTGTGCCTCATCCACAGAAGCCTACTCTGAAAAGCAGAGCATGCCAGCACACCATCTGCTGGCTACCTTGACCCTGCAGAGCCTACAGGAGCAGCAGCTCCATGCCAAGATGGCTGCGGCAATGCCTGCATCATTGCCCAGCAGTCACCCACACCGGAAGGGACCTGATCTGCACTGCAATCGGCCGCAGTCCCCTGAAATGGAGAATGAAGCCCAGAGCCGGAAGGTGAAGCCAGCCGCTTTTGAAGGCTTGCATTCAAGGCCTATGCAGCTTGTGTGTGCCTCATCCACAGAAGTCTGCTCCAAAGAGCAGAGCATGCCAGCACACGATCCGCTGGTTACCAGACATTTGGTCGAAAAAAATTGGTCGACCAGACAAATGGTCGAACCAATTTGGTTGAAAACCAAATGGTCGAATTATTTTTTGTTATTATTTTCACCCCTTTTTTGTTTTTTTTTGGGGGGGGTCCCCCCCAATCCCCTTTTTTTTCTAAAAACCCCTTTTTTTTAAAAACGAAAACCCGAAATATATATATATAAATAAATAAAAAAATTCGACCAAATTGCGTCGACCAAATGTCTTTTGACCAGTTTTCAGTCGACCAAATGTCTGGACACCCGATCCGCTGGCTACCTTGACCCTGCACAACCTACAGGAGAAGCAACTCCATGCCAAGTTGGCCGCAGCATTGCCCCCATCATCGCCCAGCAGCCACCGACCTTGGAAGGCACCAGATCGGACTGCGATTGGCTGCAGTGTCTTGCAATTGATAACAAAGCCATGAGTTGGAAGGTAAAGACAGACGCATTTAAAGGCCTGTGTCCAAGGCCTATGCAGCATGTCAGTGCTTCAATCCCCGAAGCCTGGTCTGAAGAGGAAAGCACACCAGCACACCCATCCGCTGGCTACCTTGACCATGCACAACCTACAGGAGCAGCAGCTCCATGCCAAGATGGCCGCTGCATATCCCTCATTATTGCCTAGCAGCCTCCCACTCTGGAAGGCAAACGACACCCACTGTGATTGGCTGCAGTGCACTGAAATGGAGAACGAAGCCCTGAGCGTAAGGTGAATCCTGACACTTTCAAAGGCCTGCATTCAAGGCCTATACAGCCTGTCTTTGCCTTATTCACTGAAGCCTGCTCTGAAGAGGAGAGCATGCCAGCGCACCATGCATGGGCTATATTGACCAAGCACAAGCTACCGGAGCTGCAGCGCCATGCCAAGATCGCCGCTGCATAGCCCTCATCATTGCCCAGCAGCCTCCAACCGTGGAAGGCAACTGACACCCAATGCGATTGGCTGCAGTGCACCGAAATGGGGAACGAAGCCCTGAGCTGAAGGTGCAGCCAGACACTTTCAAAGACCTGCATTCAAGGCCTATACAGCCTGTCTTTGCCTCATTCACTGAAGCCTGCTCCGTAGAGGAGAGCACACCAGCATACCATCCGCGGACTACCTTGACTCTGCACAACCTACCGGAGCAGCAGTGCCATTCCAAGATGACCACTTCATAGGCCGCATCATGCCCAGCAGCCTCACATCCTGGAAGGCAACCGATATGCACTGCGATTGGCTGCAGTGCCCTGAAAACCAGAACGAAGCCCTGAGCGGAAGGCAAAGCCAGACGCTTTCAAAAGCCTGCATTCAATGCCTCTACATGCTGTCTGTGCCTCATTCACCGAAGCTTGCTCCGAAAGAGGAGAGCACGCCAGCACACCATCCGCTGGCTACCTTGGCCATGCACAACATACAGGAGCAGCAGCACCATTTCAAAATGGCCAGCACATTGCTCGCATCATCGCCCAGTAGCCTTTCGCCACCGTAAGGCAACCAGTCTGCACTGTGATTGGCCGGAATGCCCTGAAATGGAAATCAAAGACCCGAAACGGAAGGCGAAGCCGGGCGTGTTTAAAGGCCTGCATTCAAGGCCTATGCAGCCTGTCTGTGCCTCATACACAGACGTCTGCTCCGAAGAGCAGAGCACAACAGTACACCATCCGCAGGATACCTGACCTTGCACGGCCTAGAGAAGCAGCAGCTCCATGCCAAGTTGGCCGCGCCATTGCCCACATCATCGCCCAGCAGCCACCCACCTCAGAAGGCATCCGATGCGCACTGCAATTGGCTTCAATGCCCTGCAATGGGGGACGAAGCCATGAGCTGGAAGGCAAAGCCGGACACATTTAAAGGCCTGCATTCAAGGCCTATGCAGCCTGTCAATGACTCATCCACTGAAGCCTGCTCTGAAGAGGAGAGCACGCCAGCACACCATACTCTGGCTACCTTGACAATGCACGGCCTAGAAGAGCAGCAGCTCCATGCCAAGTTGGCCGCTGCATTGCCCGCATCATCGCCCAGCAGCCTTTTACCCCGTAAGGCACCCAATCTGCACTGCGTTTTGTTGCAATGCCCTGAAATGGAAAACAAAGCCCTGAGCCGGAAGGCGAAGCTGGGAGCATTAAAAGGCCTGCATTCAAGACTTGTGCAGCCTGTCTGTTCTTTATCCACAGAAGCCTGCTCCGAAAAGCAGAGCATGCAAGCACACCATCTGCTATCTGCCTTGTCCCTTCACAACCTACAGAAGCAGCAGCTCTTTGCCAAGATGGCTGCTGCCTTGCCGGCACCACAGCCCAGCAGCCTCCCACCCTAGAATGCACCCGATATGCACTAAGATTGGCAGCAGTACCCTGAAATGGAGATCGAAGCACCGAGCCTGGAGGCAAAGCCGGCCGCCTTTAAAGGCCTGCATTCAAGGCCTATGCAGGTTGTGTGTGCCTCATCCACAGAAGCCTGCTGCGAAAAGCAGAGCATTCCAGCACACCATCCACTGGCTACCTTAACCCTGCACAACCTACAGGAGCAGCAGCTTCATGCCGAGATGACCACTGCTTTGCCCGCATCATAGCCCAGCAGCCTCCCACCCCAGAAGGCACCCGATCCTTATTGCGATGGGCTGCAGTGCCCTGAAATGGAGAACAAAGCCTTCAGCCATAAGGCGAAGCCTGTGACATTTAAAGGCCTTCCTCCAAGGCCTATGCAGCCTGTCTGTGCCTCATCCTCCGAAGCCTGCTCTGAAGAGCAGAGTACACCAGCACACCATCCAGTGGCTGCCTTGACCCTGCACAATGTAAGGGAGAAGAATCTCCATACTAAAATGGCAGCCGCATTACCCGCATCATCGCCAAGCCGCCATCCACCCCGGAAGGCAATTGAACAGCATGGCGATTGGCCGCAGTGCCCTGAAATGGAGAAGGAAGTCCTGAGCTGGAAGGCAAAGCCGGACGCATTCAAAGGCATGCATTCAAGGTCTATTCAGCCTGTCTGTGCCTCATCCGCAGAAGCCTGCTCCGAAGAGCAGAGCATGCCAGCACATGATCCGCTGGCTACCTTGACCCTGCACAACCTACAGGAGCCGCATCTCCATGCCAAGATGGCCTACACATTGCCTGCATCATTGCCAAGCAGCTTCCACCCCAGAAGGCACCCGATCGCCCCTGTGATTGGTCCGAATGCCCTGAAATGGGGAACAAAGCCTGGAGCCGGAAGGCAAAGCCAGCCACATTTATAGGCCTGTATTCAAGGCCTATGCAGCCTGCCTGTGCCTAATCCACAGAAGCCTACTCTGAAGAGCAGAGCACACTAGCACATGATCTGCTGGTTACCTTGACCCTGCAGAACCAACAGGAGAAGCTGCTCCATGTCAAGATGGCCGCTGCATTGCACGCATCATCGCCCGCAGCCACCGACTCCGGAAGGCGCCTTATCTGCACTGCTATTGGCTGCAGTTCCCTGCAATGGAGAACGAAGCCATGAGCCTGAAGGCGAAGCCACATGCATTTAAAGACCTGCATTCAAGGCCTATGCAGCGTGTCTGTACCACACCCACAGAAGCCTGCTCTGAGCAGCAGAGCACACTAGCACACTGTCTGCTGGCTACCTTGACCCTGCAGTACCTACAGGAGCAGCAGTTCCATGCCAAGATGGACGCTGCAGTGCCCACATTATCACACAGCAGCCTTCCACCCCACAAGGCACCCGGTCTGCACTGTGAATGGCTGCAGTACCCTGAAAGGAAGAACGAAGTCATTAGCTGGAATGCGAAGTTGGAAGCATTTAAAGGACTGCATTCAAGGACTATGCAGCCTGTATGTGCCTCATCCATCGAAGTCTACTCCGTAGAGCAGAGCACGGCAGCACAGCATCCGCTGGCTACCATAACCCTGCACAACCTAGAGGAGCAGCAACTCCATGCCAAGATGGCAGCTGCATAGCCCGCACCATTGCCCAGCAGTCGCCCAACCTGGAAGGCAACCGATTTGTACTGCGATTGGCCACATTAACCTGAAATGGAGAACGAAGCCCTGAGCCGTAAGGCGAAGCCGGGTGGCTTTTAAAGGCCTGCATTCAAGGCCTATGCAGCCTGTCTGTGCCTCATCCACAGAAGTCTGCTCCGAAGAGCAGAGCACACCAGCACACCATACTCTGGCTACCTTGACCCTGAACAACCTATAGTCGAAGCAGCTCCATGCCAAGTTGGCCGCGGCATTACCTGCATCATCGCCCAGCTGCCACCCACCTCGGAAGGCACCAGATCTGCACTGCGATTGGCTAAAGTGCCCTGAAATGGAGAACGAAGGCCAGAGCAGAAGGTGAAGCCAGACACTTTCAAAGGCCGGCATTGAAGGCCTATACAGCCTGTCTCTGCCTCATTCACCGAAGCCTGCTCCGAAGAGGAGCACTCCAGCACACCATCCGCGGGCTACCTTGACCCTGCACAGCCTACCGGTGTAGCAGCTCAATGCCAAGATCGCCGCTGCATAGCCCGCATCATGCCCAGCAGCCTCACATCCTGGAAGTCAACCGATACGCACTGTGATTGGCTGCAGTGCCCTGAAAAGAAGAATGAAGTCCGAGCGGAAGACAAAGCCAGACTCTTTCAAAGGCCTGCATTCAAGGCCTCTAAATGCTGTCTGAGCCTCATTCACCGAAGCTTGCTCCGAAGAGGAGAGCATGCCAGCACACCATCCGCTGGCTACCTTGGCCCTGCACAACCTACAGGAGCAGCAGCACCATTTCAAAATGGCCACCGTATTATTGGCCAGTAGCCTTTCACCCCGTGAGGCAACCGATCTGCACTGCGATTGGCCGGAATGCTCTGAAATCGAAAACAAAGCCCCGAACCGGAAGGTGAAGCCGGGCGTATTTAAAGGCCTACATTCAAGGCATGTGCAGCCTGTCTATGCTTTATCAACAGAAGCCTGCTCTGAAAAAAAAGATCATGCAAACACACAATCTGCTGGCTGCCTTGACCCTTCACAACCTAGAGAAGCAGCAGCTCTTTGCCAAGATTGCCGCTGCCTTGCCTGCACCACAACCCAGCAGCCTCACACCCCAGAATGCACCCGATATGCAATGCGATTGGCAGCAGTACCCTGAAATGGAGAACGAAGCCCCACCGTATTATTGGCCAGTAGCCTTTCACCCCGTGAGGCAACCGATCTGCACTGCGATTGGCCGGAATGCTCTGAAATCGAAAACAAAGCCCCGAACCGGAAGGTGAAGCCGGGCGGATTTAAAGGCCTGCATTCAAGGCCTATGCACCCTGTCTGCGCCTCATCCACAGAAGCCTGCTCCGAAGAGCAGAGCATGTCAGCACACCATCCGCTGGCTACCTTGACCCTGCACAACCTACAGGAGCAGCAGCTTCATGCCGAGATGGCAGCCGCATTACCTGCATCATCGCCAAGCCGGCATCCACCCCGGAAGGCAATCAAACAGCACTGCGATTCGAGGCCTTTGCAGCTTGTCTGTGCCTCATCCACAGAAGTCTGCTCTAAAGAGCAGAGCACAGCAGCACACAATCCGCTGGCTACCTTGACCCTGTACAACCTACAGGAGAAGCAGCTCCATGCCAAATTGGCCGCAGTATTGCCCCCATCATCGCCCAGCAACCACCCACCAAGGAAGGCATCAAATCGGACTGCAATTGGCTACAGTGCCCTGCAATGGAGAACAAATCTATGAGTTGGAAGGCAAAGGCGGACGGATGTAAAGGCCTGTTTTCAAGGCCTATGTAGCCTGTCTGCGCCTCATCCACAGAAGCCTGATCCGAAGAGCAGAGCATGCCAGCACACCATCCGCTGGCTACCTTGACCCTGTACAACCTACAGTAGAAGCAGCTCCATGCCAAATTGGCTGCAGTATTGCCCCCATCATCGCCCAGCAACCACCCACCAAGGAAGGCATCCAATCGGACTGCAATTGGCTGCATTGCCCCGCAATGGAGAACAAAGCTATGAGTTGGAAGGCAAAGGCCGACGGATGTAAAGGCCTGTTTTCAAGGCCTATGTAGCCTGTCAGTGCCTCATCCACTGAAGCCTGGTCTGAAGAGGAGAGAATGCAAGCACACCATCTGCTGGCTACCTTGACCATGCACAACCTATAGGAGCAGCAGCTCCATGCCAAGATCGCTGCTGCATAGCCCTCATCATTGCCCAGCACCCTCCAACCGTGGAAGGCAACCGATACGCACTGCGATTTGCTGCAGTGCCCTAAAATGGAGAATGAAGCCCAAGCGGAAGTCAAAACCAGACGATTTTAAAGGCCTGCATTGAAGATTTATACACCCTGTCTGTGCTTCATTCACCAAAGCCTGCTCCCAAGTGGAGAGCAAGCCAGCACACTATCCCCTGGCTACATTGACCCTGTACAACCAAGAGGAGCAGCAGTACCATGCCACTGCATTGCTCGCATCATTGACAAGCAGCCTTTCATCGTGTAAGGCCCCCGATCTTTACTGCGATTGGCCGTAATGCCCTGAAATTGAGAACGAAGCCTCGAACAAGAAGGCGAAACCGGACACATTTAAAGGCCTGCTTTCAAGGCCTGTAGAGCCTGTCTGTACTTTATCCACAGTTGCCTGCTCCAAAAAGCAGAGCACAACAGTACACTACCGCTGACTGCCTTGTCCCTGCAAAACCTACTGAAGCAGAAGCTCTATGCCAAGGTGGCCACTGCATTGCCTCCATCATCACCCAGCAGCCTCCCACCGCGTAGGGCACTGATATGCACTGGAATTTGGCTGCAGTGCCCTAAAATGGAGAACAAAGCCCCTATGGAGGAACGCAAAACCAACAGCATTTAAAAGCCTGCATTCAATGTCTCTGCAGCCAGTCTATGCCTCATCTACAGAAGGCTGCTCCGAAGAGCAGAGAACGCCAGTACACCATCCACTGGCTACCTTGACCCTGCAAAACCTTCAGGAGCAGCAGCTCCATGCCAAGATGGCTGCCGCATAGCCCGCATCATTGCCCAGCAGCCTCCCACCCCGGAAGGCAAGCAATACGCACTGCGATTGGCCGCAGTGGGCTGAAATGGAGAATGAAGCGCAGAGCCGGAAGGCGAAGCCGGACGCATTAAAAGGCCTGCATTCAAGGCCTATGCAGCCTGTCTGTTCCTCATTCACCGAAGCCTGCTCCGAAGACGAGAGCATGCGAGAACACATACGCTGGCTACTTTGACCTTGCACAACCTGCAGGAGCAGCAGCTCTATGCCAAGATGGCTGCCGCATAGCCTGCATCATTGTCCAGCATCCTCCTACCCTGGATGTCAACCGATACGCACTGTGATTTGCTGCAGTGCCCTGAAATGGAGAACGAAGCCCCCAGACGAAAAGCAAAGCCTGGCGCATTTAAAGGCCTGCATGCAAGGCCTATGCAGCCTGTCTGTGCCTCAACCACAGAAGCCTGCTCCGAAAATTAGAGCACACCAGCACACGATCCACTGGCTACCTTGATCCTGCACAACCTAAAGTAGCCGCAGGTATATACCACGATGGACGTGGTTTTACCAGTATCATCACGCAGCAGCCACAAACCCCAGAAGGCACCAGCCCCACACTGCGATTGGCCGCAGTGCCCTGCAGTGGAAAACGAAGCCACTAGCAAGAAGGCAAAGCCGAATGTATTTAAAGGGCTGCCTTTAAGGCATATGCTGCCTGTTTGTGCCACATCCGCCGAAGCCTGCTCCGAAGAGCAGAGCACACTGGCACACCATGTTACAATTCAGTCACAATCCTTGCAGAATAATAACAATCAAAACAAGGAGGGACTCACCAGAGACACGGAATGGACCCTCAGTATGAAAGGAATACCAGTTGGGTCGAATTATGATAGTATCGTCCTCAGGTACACGTACTTTACTAGTCGAGGAAGAGACCTTCCTAGTGATGCACCTCACTAGCCGTTTACAATTGAATGCTTGATAAATTAATCACTTGGAAGGGTGAGGAAATCCACAAAGCAGGAAAACACCAGGCTGTAACAAGAGAACAGTGTTTAGTACCCAGCCTTCAGAAATGTAAATGTACTATCTGAGAGACCTCTATACTATCCTGGATAATTGAGGTTCTGGACCTTCCTTGGATCAATTGGAGGAACACTTCCTGAACTCCCCTAAGAATGCAAGTGAAATAGAAGTGAGTAAAAGGTCACCTGCATATCCCCTCTAGAGCACTTGAAATCCCCCCGTGTTCTCTTACCGTAGAAGAGGTCAGTTGGCCTTCCAGTGTATTTGTCCAGAGAGTAGACATGATTGGGAAAACGATGCAAAATGGGAAGGAATGTTAGTAGAGGGAATAACCCGTACGGCACAAGGGACGCACTAGAGCCGGGTTGGTGGACTGGATGAATAGATCTGCAAAGCGTCCATAGTTTGGTGCACTTTTTACTCCATTCAATGAGACCTGGATGAGGTAGAGATGACTGGTACAGTGGATCCTCGTAATCTGTAGTTTATGTGGTAGGAGGTGAAAGATCTAATAGGTCTCATACATATGCAGCCTTAGTATGGTGTATGAAGATGCGATGTGAATAGTTCAAGATAACCTCTGAGAGAAAAGTGAGGCTAGCGTGCAGGTGAAAAAGAACAGTAAGGCTAACTAATGCCCTGCATTGCTGCAATGTCAGTAGCCAGGAACGGGAGAACCTCCGTATGGGTAGGGAGGCTGACGTGCCAGTGTAAACAATGAAAACCGTTCCTTAGCGCCCTGCGCATATGGTAAATGAGCACTTATGAAAGGAATTTGCTTGATGTCAGAAGAGCCCCAATTAGTGAAGCGAGGCTAGGAAAACGCTATAATTCGGAGCTGCGTGAGCGGGAAGAGAACAGCGTAACAAAGTAGCAAAGGAAGCCGTGGGCGGAGCCAAAGCAAGTCCGTAAACATCTCAGTCGTAGTAAACATTCCCGAAGCGCTGGAAGCGGGAATGTGAACGAAGCTTCTGAGTAGCAGAGAAACAATCAGAAGCACCTGTTTGTTCTGCGAACCTTGTTTATATAGAACGAGGCAGATTGGAGGCAGAGTCGGCGTGCAAAGCAACATCTGGTGTCACGTGACGTCGGGAAGGGGTGGACCTCTCATTAGCCAATTGATGTCCCAGAGCCACACAACGTCGCCACGGCAACCGTGCCGACAACCTCCATTTAGTGTAAAACGACCTAGCAGCTGTTCTGAACGCAAATGCTATTTGATCGTTACAGGAACCAGCAAAACTCTGCATACCAGCAAAGACCCGATCAACAGGCATGACAGTACCATCCTCCAAAGGCCGATACCCCCCTGGAGGCATGGAAGCGATGAAGAAGAAGAGGAGCATGGATGTTGGAAACAGGTTCCCAAGTGCGATCTTCCGGACCATACCCCTTCCAATCGACCAGGTAGTATGGAACACCCATGCGCCAATGCATGGCCAAAATAGCGTTAATCTTGTATTCATCTAAACCATGCACTGTGACCGACAGAGGACAAACAGGCAGACGGGTGGAATCAAGACAGGGTTTAATGAGCAAGACATGAAAAACAGGGTGAACTCACCACCAGACCGGAAGTTTCAGCCACAACGGGCCCCGGATTGACAAGACCAGAAACAGCGTATGGGCCAACAAAGCGCAGAATCCGAGACTTTTTGTCAGGGATTTTTAGGTTCCTGGTAGACAACCACACCTGCATGCCCACACGATAAACAGGCGCAGGAGACCTATGTACATCAGCAAACCGTTTAGCATGGACCTGTGCCTTTTTTGAGCCGGCCACTACATTTGTGTGCACCGAAATGATATCCCGAGCACAGGCAGTGGCAGCAGTAGTGGACAGAGATAAAGCCAGATCAAAAGGAACAGACCTGGGATGCTGCCCATATAATGCAAAAACGGTGATGTGCCAATGGACGAATGCAAGGAGTTATTGTAAGCAAATCCTGCTGAAGGCAACACGGATAACCATGACGACTGGTACTGTAAGCAAAGACAGAGATACTGTTCCAACATACTGGTAGTGCTCTCAGTCTGGCCATCAGTCTGATGATGATATGAAGTGGAAAACCTACCATCAATGTGAAAAACAGCACAGAGCGCCTTCCAGAAGTGAGAGGTGAACTGTCAGAGATGATGATGGAGGACAGACTAAAGAAGTGGAAGACATTCCGTATGAACAGATCAGCAAGCACAGGAGTCAATGGAATACGCGGCACAAAGGGCTACCTTAGAGAAATAGTCCACAACAACCCAAATGGTGTCGAAACCCTGATCCATGGGTAATTCAATAATGAAATCCATGGACACCATGTTCCACGGTTTGTGGTGTACAGGCAGTGGCCATAAAAACAAACCCATAGGTTTACCTGGCGCAGCCTTACATTGTGTACATATGGAGCATGATGAGACATAGTCCACCACATTGCGATGCATGGTCGGACACCAGCACCATCGATGGAGCAACTCTAGCATCTTTTTCTTGCCAGCATGGGCTGCGATCAAGGAATCATGACTCCACTGTGGTGCTTGATTGTGGGTTTCTTCTGTTGGAAGGTACGGCATTCCCTGAATAAACGGAATTCGTTATGGACATCTAGATTGAGTTCTTGCAGCTCTCTTGGCTTCGTAGCAACCCAGTTCTGTAAGAGCTTCTTTAATGGTGGTTGTGTTGTACAACTACAAAACACCTGATCCGAGAGCACCCGGAGTTGATCAGAATGGAGCAGCGCCGTACCGTTATTAAGATGTGAAAGCACGACAGCCTAAGATATTTGACGTGCAGGACGGTAAGTAATGTGGAATTCAAACTGATTGAAGAACGCGTGCCACCGGGCTTGTCGTGCTGTTAAACATTTCATAGTTTTGAAAGCCTGCAGGTTGCAGTGATCGGAAAACACTGTGACTGGATGCTTTGTCCCCAAGAGATGATGACGCCATTCAGTGAAAGGGTCCTTGACAGCTAACAGTTCTCTCTCAGTGACAGTATAGTTCTGTTTGTATGGCGTCAGTTTCCATGAGAAAAAAGCCACCGGATGCACCTCGCCGGTATTAGGACATTCCTGAGAAAGAATAGCCACCACCGCAATGTTTGAGGCGTCGGCCTCAACAATAAAAGGTAACTCTGGGTCCGGGTGTTGAAGGATAGGAGCCATAGTGAAAGCCTTCTTGAGATATTCAAAAGCTGATTGCGCGGCAGCGTTCCAGGCAAAGGGAACCTTGGAACTGGTGAAAGCAGTGAGTGGTGAAACCAAGGCTGAAAAGGAACAGATGAAACAGCGGTAGAAATGTGCGAAACTGAGAAACGGCTGGAGAGCTTTAGTCGTCTTCGGCGTTGGTCACTTTAGAATGTCTTTTACTTTTGAGTGGTTCATCCGGATTCCATGGTTTGTAATGTCATAACCCAGGAACTCAACCTCTGATGTGTTAAAAACACATTTCTCAGCCTTTACGTATAAGTGATGTTCATGCAAGCGCTGCAACACTGAAGTGACGTGTTGTTCATGTTCCTGGCATGAGGGGGAGAAGATCAAAATATCATCCAAAAAGATGATTACATATTGGTCCAAAACGTCACTGAAGATGTCGTTCATGAAGAACTGGAAAGTCGCAGGTGCATTACATAGCCCGAATGGCATCACCAAGTATTCGAAAAGTCCATACTGCATCTTGAAAGCATTCTTCAATTTATCGCCTTCTCTGATGCGTACGAGATTATATGCTCCCCGCAGGTCTAACTTGGTGGAATTCTCATAAGAACCCAACTGGTCTAGAAGCACAGAGATCAACGGAAGAGGATACTAATGTTTTACTGTGATTGAATTAAGAGCTCTGTAGTCAATGCAGGGCCTCAAGTCCCTTTCCTTTTTTGGCACAGAAAACCAAGGCGAGGCCGCTGGTGATCTTGATGGACATATAAACCCCAACTGTAATGCATTGTCGATGTAATTCTTTAGTACCATGTACTCTTGACTGTTTAGGGAATAAACCGTACCAGATGGGATATTAGACCCTGGAAGGAGCTCAGTGGGACAATCTTAGGGCTTATGTGGCAGCAATTGTTCGGCCATGCCCTTGTCGAATACAATCGGCAAAGGAGGCATACTCGAAAGGCACCAGAGAATGCTGATTGGAGACAGAACAAACTGATGGAGCCATGTCAACGAATGCCAGACATGAAGAACTACATGCAACCTCCTGATACTGAAAACAGTGCTCGTTGCAATAGGCTGAAGGGAATTGCAGTTGTCGAGCAACCCAGTCAATGACTGGGTTATGCAATGACCACCAAACCAGACCAAATATAACCTTGAACTGGGGAGTGGTGATAATGTCAAAAACCACCTCTTCAGTATGTCCTTCTTCCGTGACCATATGCTTGGGTATGGTTTGTTCAGTGACCAGGCCTGAAACTAATGCAGTGCCATCAACTGCATGACAGATTCCAGTATTGCCTTGGTTACAACGGGAATTCCGGATAACTTGGCACATTGAACATCCATATAGTTATTAGTTGCTCCTAAGTCTATTTCCGCCGGAGATTTACTTTAATGGTATCAGAAACCAGGGAAACCAGTATCAATACCGGCAAACGCATTGAGGAAACAAGAGAGTCTGAATTCAAACCCGACAACGGGACCCCTTCTATTGCCGGGCTCTGGCATTTCCCAACCATCTGGGTGGTTTCTTTGTGCAGGTACTCAATAGATGCTCTGTTGACCCGCAGTACACAGATTATTCTTTCTGCTGTAGATAGGCGTCCACGTACCACCCCAATCTGCATCGGTTCCGAATCGGGAGGTGTAACGGTTGGGCTGTCAGTATGCAGCAGTGGATGGGATTGATTCTTCCTTTCTCCCTTCCTCTCGGTTTTACGGGCGTCTATTTGAAGGACCAAATCCAAAAGCTCAGCAAATACCGTAGAGACAACTAGAACCGTTGCAAAGGTGTCCTTTAACCTTTATGTTTGATGGCATTTCCCACTGAAATTCTGCCAAACTCAGATACTGTTACTACTGCTCAGTCTGGCTGATTTACTGCTATTTTATGAGTGAGGTAACTGAGGTATTAGTCCCGTATAATGGTGTCCATGGCACTCTGTGGGGGATTTGGAGGAATTATCTGGGTGGTGAGTATGCCATTCTAATTCCTCCTGCTTTTTGCTGGTAAACTGAAGAAGTTACAGATATCGCCTCAACTTTAACACAAAACTTTACATTTGGGGGTGAAAAAAAGTGGTGGTAAAGTGGTAGAATTACAAAGCAAAACAAACAGGTGATGGCTGGAAGGTTTAGAGCCGAAACATGTCTGTGGGTGCTTGCGGTCTCGTGCAGAAGGGATGTGACCAAGCAGTTTGGCCCTTTTGGGGTGGGACCAAACCTGATTTGCGTATGGTCTTTCCCCTTTTGTAATGGCTTGCCATGCGAAGAACGATGGTCTGGAGGGTTGCCCAGAGCAATGATGTGATATGATGTGATGTGGCATTGATAACGCACCTAAACACAAGTGTTTCTAGGCGCGAAAAGACAAGGGGGGGAAACAAAGCCAGGATAAAACAACAATCTTACTACGCCTTGTGTCATTCAGATCATGCAAGTGCAGAGAAAAGGTATGGGGAGAAGTGCCAGGAGGGAGGGGAAGGCGGAAGTGCAGTTAACTGACAAGTGCAGCCAGCGGGTGGCTCATAAGTGCAGAGAGAAGGGACTTTAGGTCACAGATACAGGGCATCATCACAAGTGGGTTACCGCCGCATTTACCACTCTGCCCAATCTCAAGGCTGGCGTGTTTACGCCCAGCTGATAGCTGGGTGTAAACACGCCAGGAAAATACCCAATTTCTGCGCAATTACCGCCGGCAGTATTACCACACGATAATTGCACCACAAATTCCCCATTGGGTCCAATGGGGAATGGGTAGTAACCTTTAAGACCCAACCCGTGATCCGGTGGTAATACTGCCGGACGGGTGGGCGCTAACACAAATAAAGTTGAACGGTACCCCAGTCAGAATACTGCCCAACACATGATGAGGCCCAAAGACCCTTAAATGCTGGGGAACCCGGAGGCAGTGTGAGGGCAACTGGACATTCAGGAGCATGGGCCTGAGTTCAGAGGGTGACCAGGTGACCAGTGTGCAGAGCAGTCAGGTGCATCAGCAAGGGAAAGGAAGAGAGAAAGAGGAAGCGAAAAGGAAGGTCTGGAGTTGCTTTTCGGAACCGAAGGTGGTTCTGCTCAAGTTTAAGAGAGGCAGAGATGCTGTTCCAAAGGGAGGCGCCAGCTGAGGAGATAGATCTGCCCCCAACACTCTGCTTGGAGAAGCGTCTGACCCTCAGAGAGTTGTAGGTGGATGAGCGGAGAGCTCAAGAATGAAGATATTTTCGAAGAGAAAGTTGGAGGTAGAGCGGTTCCAGGCCCCAGAAAGCCTTGTGGATGATGCAGAAGGTCTTGAAGCTGATCTTTGCAGCCATCGGGAGCCAGTGAAGAGATTTCAGAGCTGGAGAGATACAATCCCTGGGCTTGAGGCCAAGGACAAGTCTCGCAGTCCTATTCTGGATAAGTTGTAGAGGTCGAAGAGTTGAGGCAGGAAGATTTAGAAAGAGGCTGTTGCAATAGTCCAGCCTAGAGAGGACCAGAGCTCTGGAGACAGTGAGCTTCTGTGGGAAAGTGAGAAAAGGAAGAACACCTCTGAGGAGGTGCAGCTGATAGTTTGACTTCTTAGTGACGTCAAAGTTGTAAGTAGAGAAGGAGAGGGTGGACCAAGGGTCTTAGCCTCAAAGGAAGGAGCAGGAAGAGGGCCCAGAGTGGGCAGCCAGAGAGAGAGAGAGAGGAAAGGAGGGAGCGAGTATCCCAAAGAGGAGGATCTCAGTCTTACTGGCATTAAGGCAGAGATCATTGGTGGCACACCATTACTGAATTGCGGCCAGACAGTCTGGTATGAGAGAAGAAGCAGAGGTGCCTGAGGGGAGCCTGAAAGAGAGCTGAGTGTCATCTGCATTACACTGAAAATTGGTGCAGAAAGTTGCGATGCAGTGGGAAAGAGGTGCCAGGTAATGGTTGAAGAGCCAGGGAGAGAGTTTAGACCCCTGGGGAACACCACAAGGAGTGAGCGAGATAGAAGAGAAGAAAGACCCCAGTTGGACTTCAGAGGGTCGGTCGGTGAGAAAGGAGGTCAACCAGGACAGGGCTTGATCAGTAATACCAAGGTTGTCAAAGAGACGATTGAGCAGGATGGCATGGTTGACCATTTTGTATTTATTAAATTTTATATAATGCTTTACGCCAAAGTGCTTTACATGTAACAACAGTAATACATAAGAAGCAACTCATGATTCAATAAACTAGGAACAATAAGTGGAACAATTTGCTGAGATCATATAGTAGACAGGAAAGGCAGGGGAGGGCGTAGCAGCGAGGAGTCAAGAGCCAGATTGGAGAAAAAGTGGGCTTTTAAGGAGGAGCGGAAGGATGAGTAAGAGGAGATGGAGCGGATAGGGTGAGAATTCCAGTGGAGTGGGGCAAGGAGCTGGAAGGAGCTGGAAGGAGCAGAAGCGTGAAGGGGAACAAGGAGGGGGTGGAACAGTGAGTAGGAAATGATCAGCAGAATGGAGGGGACGGGAGGGGGTATAGAATGAGAGGAGGCAGGATAGGTAGGGAGAGGCAAGATCATAGAGGGATTTGAAGACGAGACAGAGGAAGTTGAATTTGAGTTGGGAGTGGAAGGAAACCCAGCCGAGTGAGGAGAGGGAAGAGGAGATAGAGTCATATGGGGAGAGTGAAAACAGACTACGAATAGCAGAGTGGTAGAGGGATTTAAGGAGGGCAAGATGTGAAACGGGGAGACCAAAGAGGAGGGATGAACAGTAGAAGAGGTGAGAAAAGAAGAGGGAAGATATAAGGAGTTTGGTAGCATGGAAGATGAGGGAAGAGCGAATTTTGTAGATATTATAGAGATGGAAGCGACAGGCCCGGGCAGTGAGAGAGATATGGTATGTGAAGGAGAGGTTTGAGTCAAAGTGGAGGCCAAAATTGCGAGAGGAGGCAGAGATGGGGAGTTGTGTGGGAGGAAGATGATAGAAGGAGGGGGAGAGGGGAAGGACCATGTCAAAAGCAGAGGATAGCTTGAGGAGAATGAGGGCAGAATGAGATTAGAGTCAAGATTGGAGAACAAGTCTTCACGGGTGTTCGGCAGAGCAGTTTCTGTGCTTCTGGTGGCTCTGAAACCAGACTGGTGGTCATGGAGGAAACCAACAGATTCAGTATGCAGATCAACCTGAGAGATGGCCAGGTTTTCCAAGAGTTTGATCAGGAAAAGAGTGATGGCGATCGGATGATAGTTAGCCGGAGAGGAAAGATCGGTCAATGGCTTCTTTAAAAGGGGGTGCACAAGGGGGAGGGGAAAGTTCTAGTTGCAAAAGAGAGATTGCAGAAATAGGTCAAGGCTGGAGCAATACCAGAGGGTAATATTAATTACAGCCAGTTTCCCACCACTTTTTACTGAACCGTCAAACTCGTAACAAGGCCTATAGAAATGTACAATGCGTTGCATATGGCAGTAGCATCAAAAAGGTACAATGGTACTCTAGGGGCTGATATGCAGTGGGACATGTGCGGGAGGAGTAGCTCCATTTTTAAAAAAGGCCATATCTTTGGTTTCTAGGGAAGGTGCCTACTATCTGGCTCTCCTTACAATTCGACCGGCAAAGAGCTAATTTGTGTGCCTCTAAAAAGGCCAAAAGTTATGGCCTTTACATTGTGGCTTTTCTAATTTTAGGGACAGTGACGCGGTCACTTGCGTTGGGTCTGAGCAATCTGTTAGGCTGGTAACAAGCTAGACTGTGTGTAAGGATAGTTGCATTTTGGTTATGAATGACATTATGGACTCATTGCTGTTACATTGCGGGGGAAAGATAAGAAAGGCAGTATCTGTTTTAAATTCCTTAACGGGAAGAAACATGATTTCACAAATTGCGTGACCTCTGGCTTGAGTGTGAGATGAGAATCCATGAAGATACCAAGATTTCTTACAATTGAGGGAGCTGAAGGCATGTGCAAAATGTAACAGGACAAAAAGAAGAGCATCATGGATCTAAGGTAGGTTTTCTGCAGGTTAATTTTGAATGACTTAACACCCATCCAGCTTTATGTACACCAGGAATTTCCTCAACTTGAGAGATGGCATTTCTCTGTTGTCAATCAATTTCAAAAGGATTTGGTTGTCATCGGCGTGATTCAAATAAATAAAAAATGGCTTATCTAAAAACCTCACGGTGTCTTAGAATATTAAGGTTAAACAAATCTAGCAATAATGAGGATCCCTGGCAATGATGCATGTTCATACTCGAGGCTCTGATGAGAAACATACGAGCTAAAGTGACTGTGAACGTTCTTGTAGGAAGGAAGCCAGCTATTTATGGACAGTATCAACAAGTCCACAGGCTTGCAGGGTTCTCAGAATAATCTAATGATGCACAGTATTGAATGCCATGGACAGATTCAAGAGGACTAGTGCTCCGAAAAAGTTCACATGTTTGCACGGGTCTCAGAATAATTTGATGATCCACAGTATCGAACGCCATGGACAGATTGAAGAGGACCAGTGCTCCGTAGCCCCCACTGTCAGTTTCCTTTCTAAGCTGATGTAACATAGCTGCTGTATTTAAAGGAGAAGTTTACTCAAAAATTGTATTGCTCAAAAGATGGGCCCTAATCAAAAATATATATAAAAAATATTTTTTAACAAAGTTCCTATGTAAAATGCTGAGCAAATGAGGCTCAAACTCAAACATTTCAAGCATTAGGAGGCATCCATTTTGTGAAATGGATGAGCCTCCTGTGCTTCAGTTAAGCTCTGCCCTTGCGGCAATAATGAATACTGGTAGCTTTTGTTTATTTTACCTGGCTTTTGCTTCATTATTGCTGGAATGCAGAAAATGCAGTCTGGATCCTGTCTGCTGCTGGTAAGTGCCTTTTCATTTTTTTTATTTAGATAGAAAATCACGGCAATTATAAATACGTCGTTCTATTTATGATTGCAGTGTCTTTAGCTTTGGGTCTCCCGGGCTCCCCAGAACTGAGGGAGCCCAGGAGACTCAAAGCTAATGTACCGGCATTTATAAATACAACTTTGTTGTATCTATAATGTCCGTGCTTTTCTTTTTAGGTTTCCCGGGCTCCCCCGGCTCAAGGGAGTCCGGGAAACTTACAAACAAAACCACAGCAATTATAAATACAACTCTGTTGTATTTATGATTGTGGTGGCTTTCACTTTGTGTCTCCCAAGCGAAAGCTACCGCATTTATAAATACAATGTTGGGATTGGTGCTGTTGCGCACGTGGCGGAATGCAGCTGGCCGCGTGAGCTCCTGAGATGTCAAAGGCCGTAAATTGTGAAATAACACAAAACCCCTTCCTTTTTAACAAGATAATTAGATGGAATGTGTGTGAAGCCTTCCCTGACCTGACACCTTAAAATCAGGCTGATCCGAAGTGCGGTTCCGAAGCTACACTGTGCTTCACTTGCTCGCACACACAACAGGAGGCAGCAGACGGTGCGAGCCAACTACCAAAGCACCAATGCAACGCAGTATGTGGGCGTAGCACGCAGACAACTGGCACTTCATTGCGGGCTAACAACGCCACTCGCGGGCACTCCGGTCTCCGTCGAGAGCCTGCTGGGAGGGCTGGGGACCCGACAGCATCGAGGTCCTGCTATATGGAATGGGGTAAGGTGCGCGGCATGCGAGCGGACACCCGGCCGCCAACTGCAGGCAGCGGCTCACATGAGCAATCATAACTCTGCGTGGGACTAGGGGACCTTACCCCCGAACAGCCCCATGGCCGCGCATCACCTTCCTCACAAACACCGACTGCCGTGCCCCCACCGCATGCCGGCATGCAACCACACGGCTACCACTAGGGATGTGGCAGACATAGAGCTGCAGCCCGCTAGAGGCTTGAGACACCCCGGACGAGAGAGGCGCGGTTGGAGCGCCCCAGTGCGTATATAAATAACTCAGCCAGAATAACAATTGTTGAAGTGGGGGACTTGCTCCCTGATTACCCCAGTGAGAGGTCGTACTCAACGGCAGCTACATTGATACGAGTCGCTCCCGAAGCGAAAGGCACATGTTAAGCAACGTGTTCGGACAGGCCCTGCACTGCACGCCCCTCAAAAATACGCCAGACGACACAGGGAACTGCGGAATGAACGAGAGGTGGGAAGGCGCACTCCCCTACTCCTGGCGACACGCGCATGCCACCCATATTTGAATGAGGGAACATACCAGGAAAGCGGGCATTGACCTGCTGATGCCCGCCCTGCGGGAACCACGCAAGCGGACTATATAATCACACAGAGTGCTGCCTTTTGATAGTTTGGCCTGATGCCGAGAGGAACAATACGCTAGGATGCTGTGTTCCACCTGGATAGCCCCCCGGACCCGGGACACTAGAAACACAGATATCTGCTAGTGTACACACTGCAAGGACTGCTGAGGCGCAACATAGTACTACGATCTGAGACCAAGGTTTTAGTTACATGTTTAGAACAGCCCGCAAAGGGGGACACCCGGTTCTCTACCCGCAGTGAAACAAGGAGCATTGTGAACTGCCCAGTATCGGCGCAGCATGCCTCTACACGCCCAACACCAGAAACGTGGGGCGTCCTTTTGAAGACTATCACTGTGTGTTTGCACGGGCGCTGACAGTCAACAGAATACTCGCCTGGCGGGAACCACGACAAGACCAGTAACATCTTCGCAACGGTGCGGGCCATCCTTTTCTTCCCCCTCCCCCATTCAGCTTGGCAGCCACGTGCACTCCCTGCTGTCCTGAGAACAATGCCCAAGGGTGCAGGCTCACAAAAAAGCAAGGGATCGATTGAAACGTTCACAACAATAGTGCGAACAGGGGCAGAAGCGGAGATGGCCACGGAGCAGTCACCCCAGTCCACGGCATCCATTTTTGCAACAGCTATGGACTGACAAGCGGTATTCAAGGCAATGCAACAAGGCTTCACGGCCCTCAACAACAAGTTAGACGGGATCACAGTGAATGTAGCACTATTAAGAATCAACTGGAAAAGGCAACAGGACGCATCACTGAAGCCGAGACACGTATCAGCACCACTGAATATGCGCTAGAGGTGCTAGGCAACACCGTGACGACAATGGCCAAAGATCTGGGAACGGTGAAGCTTAAGTGCGAGGACTTAAAGGCGAGATCACAGCGAAATAACATCTGCATTGTAGGCGTCCTGGAAGAGGCCCTTAAAGGTCCAATGGAGCAGGCAGTTGAAGCATTGCTAAGGGAACTGCTGGGAGACCCGGGTTGGTCACCCCTGTTCGTAGTGGAGAGAGCACATAGGAAACTGGCACGTAGACCCAAGCCTGGGGCCTACCCTAGACCCATCATAGCACGCATGATGAACCACAGGGACAGAGACCTGGTGCTGAGAGCCGCGAGGGATAAGCAGGAGATGAGACGGGAAGCAAGCGTCATCAGAATTTTCCCCGACTACACGCTTGCAGTCCAACAGGAGAGATGCACATTCACGAACGTCAAGAAACTCTTGCGTGAACGACAAATCCCGTACGCTATGTTGTACCCAGCCAGGCTTAGAATTCAGCACAACAACAAAATCTATTTCTTCACATTCCCTGAGCAGGCAACAGGTTATGTGGAAGCAAAAAACCCTGATACCGAATGAACGTTCCCCATGCAGGTCCGAGGCCACACTGGCTGAATCATTGTGAGATCCTCTATTATGAGGGGACACCAGAAAGGGGAAGGCAACGATCGCTAGAACTTTGAAAGCTGCACCCTGGACTGAGGTTAAGTCATAGAGAGTCTATGTTCATACAAGCCAGGGCATCAGCTACTGTTCATAATGTGGATGAGTAACTGATAATTTGTAGATGTAACGGAAACAAGAAGAAGCTACCAGGCCTTTGCCACCTCGGCAGGAGCCCCCAGTTGCAAGCGCAACCAATTAGTATGGGTAGGGGGGGAGGTCACGGGGCAAACATAGTTGAGTTCGGGGAAATATGCGGGTGGGGAGGGGAATGGATAGTACATGTGGGTGTTAATGTTAGAAAAGCACAGGTACGGACTAACAGAGAATGCAAGAATACATCTCAGTATGATCATGGTACACATTTATGGTGCGGTATATATGTAAATGGCTAAAAAAGATATGAACGACATTACATTGTTAAGCTGGAATGTGCAGAGACTGGGGGCACCTATGAAGAGGAGGAGGATTATGGCGTACATTAGCAGGTTGAGACCACAGTTAGTCTTCCTCCGGGAAACCCACCTGTTGGGCCACCAGGCGGAAAGCTGGCCCCCAACTGGGGGAGTCAGTGACACTACACATCATATTCAACCAGAGCTTGTGGAGTGCTATGATACACAGATCCCTACCTTTCACACACCACATCACGGAGAGCGACCCAGAAGGCCGGTATGTCTTGGTGCATGGGAACCTGCGCAATGAGGAAATACTGCTCTTAAATATATATGGCCCAAATATTGATGATCCTAGCTTTTATTCAGAACTATTCCAGAAACTAGCCAGATCCCCCACGGCCCATTTGATTTGTGGAGGAGACATTATCACCATCCTAGACACCCAACTGGACCGCACCTCGGACCATCCCAGGGCGCTCACCGGCGCCGCTCGTATGATACTCACACACATGGCAGATCTAGGCCTGAGGGACGCATGGCGCTCCCTAAACGGCACTAAGCGGGCCTACACATTTTACTCCACGGTGCACGGCATGCACTCCAGAATAGATTTATGGCTACTCTCCCACAGAGTACTGAACTGGGTAACCGAGACACAGATACATCCCAGAACATTTTCCGACCACTCCCCCATTCAAATAACACTGGCAATCCCAGAGGTGAAACCACACAGACCACCGTGGAGATTTAAATCCTCAGCTATCACTGATCATGTATATAAAACCTCTCTGACAACAAATATAGAGGAATTCTTTGAAAATAATGAGGGAACAGTGTCGACCCACGCAGTACTCTGGCAAGCCTTTAAGGTATGTGTACGAGGCAATGCGATGTCCACAGAATTCGGAGTGTTGAAAGATGTACAAAGAGAACTAAAACGGCATGACGGAGATATAGCCACGGCACAAGAACAGTACACAGCACAGCCGTCCCCCAAATTAAAGTTAAATATTAAGACCCAGATAGAGGAACACAGGGTGGCGGCAGAACGCAAGTTCTGATACTTTGATAGGCCAGCTGCAGCTAGGCGATATGGAGAGCAAGAACGAACCGGCCGCCTCTTGGCCAGGATGGTGAGGGGCGAGCGCGGGCAGTCGTGCATTCCCTGTATTACCCGGCCCGATGGCGTGGTCGTAACGAAAAAAGCTGAAATAGAAGAAACGTTTTACAAATTTTATGGGCAATTGTACTCCTCCCAGAGTTCGGCCACGGAAGCGGACATAGACCAGTACCTCGCTACAATACCCAATACACTTATATCAAGTGCAGCTAGGGAGGCTCTGGAAAACCCAATCACACACGCCGAGATAGCCGATGCAATTGAGGCACTGCCCACAAGCAAGGCCCCGGGCTCAAATGGCCTAGGTGCTGAATTGTACAAGGAATTCTCCAAACTTCTCGTCCCTAGGCTACATGCACTCTGGTCAGAGGCTCTGGAGAAGGGTCTGCTGCCGGAAACCAACAGGGAGGCCATCATCACCCTACTACTCAAGTCCAGGAAACCCCCGGAAGAGTGTGGTTCATATAGACCGCTCTCGCTGATAAATACGGATGCTAAGATCTTCGCCAAGATACTTGCAATGCCTTTGACACCACTAATGCCATACATGGTCCACCCGGACCAGGCCGGCTTCATACTAGGCAGATCCACGGTGGCAAATATCCGACGATGCCATGATATACTGACATCAATCCCTAAGGAGAAGCAAGGGGCAGCAATATCATAGGACATGCAAAAAGCCTTCGACAGAGTCTATTGGCCGTTTCTGTTTAGGGTAATGCACAATTATGGGTTCGGGAAGAATTTCATAAATACTCCACCCTACGCTAGAATAAATGTCAACGGCGACCCAACGGCGGTACTGGAACTACGGGGGGGAACCCGCCAGGGCTGCCCGCTATCACCCCTATTGTTCGCATTAGTAATAGAACCCTTGGCGGACCTACTGAGATCCAGATACAGCAAGTTTGGGCTTCAGATAGTGGCAAGGGCTGAGATCATCACGATATACGCGGATGATATATTGCTATACGTGAGGGACCCGGACCGCAACCTGGTCTGAAGGTAAACTCAGCTAAGTCCGAAATGTTTCCCCTGACTGACACAACTGTCAGACCACAGGAGCTCCACAGGCTTCTCTGGAGCCCGGTTCACATTAAATACCTCGGGTTGCATGTGGCCAGAACGGCCCAGCTGTCCTGAGCAATGAACTACGAAATGCTTGTGGACAGTCTCTGCGTTAAAATGGAACAGTTGAGATCCCTCTCTATATCAATGATGGGCAAACTTGCCCTAGGCTAGTTAAAATGATAATTCTTCCAAAATGGTTCTATTTATTTAGCATGGTACCGGTCGGGCCGGACAGGGCTTTCTTCACAAAAATGAAGGGCGCATGCACTTCATTGACATGGAATGGACACCCCAGGGTGTGCTGGAAGACACTCACACACCAGAATCCCCAAGGGGGACTGGCGGCCCCCGACTTTGAGATTTACTATCTAGCAGTGCAAGCACACTATGCCTCACAATGGGTGGCTGCCTACCTTAGTCCGTAACACCCTGCCAGAGAAGCGATGACGCGCGAGTCTACTGACCTCCTGCATAGCACAGTTTTCACACGTCCCAAACGTTAGAACACAAAAAATCCTACACAGGTGACATGATCGAGCTGGGCCAAAATTGACGAAATACTGGGGCCAGAAGCACTGTACAACCCGAACATGCCTATTTGGGGGGCCCATTATATCCCGCCTACACTAGATTCAGAGATAGCCACTCTCTGGGGTACTAAGGGTATTCACCAACTTGGAGACCTTTTCCCCCGACAAGAAATGTATAACATGGGTATCAATTTAGCGCGTAGTGGGCAGCTCACTGCAACAGAGAATGCAGTATTTACGCATGAGGTCGGCTATCTCCTGGGTGTGGCGGTGTTCCCAGCAGAACCACAGATACACATTGGCATTGGCTACATGTTCACGGGGGGGACAAATAAAACAACTGCTTCCACGTTGTACAAGCTTATACTTTCGACCCGGCCACCAACAATTCACACAGCTAGAGAGAAATGGGAGGCGGATCTAGAGTGTAATATCACCGATAAGCAGTGGTCGCTGATATGTGGTCTGACGAAGCACATATCATGTAACACACGCTATAAACTGATACACTACAAAATCATACACAGGATACACTACACCCTAGCGGAACTAAGATGCATATACCCTACTGCTGATGGTAAATGCCCCAGATGCCGAAGCGCGGAAGCAGACACCGTCCACATGTTCTGGTCGTATCCACACTTGGGACAAATATTGGGCACAAATATGTGACACAGTAGATAAAATGGCGGGCCATCCCATTGAATGGTCACTGGCATTGTGCTTGCTGGGCGGCACTGGGAAAATGAATCACACATGGCGTAAGCTGTTGAACCTTAGCCTGCTACTGCGAAACGAGTCATTCTCATGAGGTGGAAAAGCAGTAATCCTCCCACTAAGGCTGACTGGGAAAGGGATATGGTGTGGACCAATGATAACGAGGAACTATATATTGAACTGCTACAACCCATCTCCCGCCCTAGGAACATCTGGGGAAGATGCAAACAGTACCTAGCGGTTGAAGCGGAGGAAGTAGACAGCGAGACTCAACCTAATATTGCGTAACGTAACCTGCCACTGTTAGAATGTTATACCAGATGTATGCAAATGCTATGACTGTTATTACCTTGTACCTGTGCATGTTAAAATAAAGATATTAAAAAAATAATTAAAAAAATACAACGTTGTATTTATAATTGTCGCGCCTTTTCTTTTAGTAAAGTCCAGGCAATTATGAATAATTCGCTGGGATCAGGCAGAGTATTCATAATTGCTGCGACTTTCTTTTATCTACATGTTAAGCTCTGCTCTCTGGCTGCAGTAAGCAAAAGCTCGCAGTAGGGGGCTTTTGCTGCTTGATTATTGTCGCCAGAGCAGAGCTTAACATGCACAGAGGAGGCTGCTTCAAATCACAAAACAGATGCCCCATGTAAACACTTTGAACCTCATTTGCTCAAAATTTTGCATGGGAACTTTCTTTAAAAATATGTTTTATATATATTTTTGATTATTGCCAATCTTTCGGGACAATAAAATGTTTGAGTGAACTTCCCATTACTACAATCCGGTCAATCTGGAGTCCCAAAAAATGTCACCCACTTCACGTCAACTTCTCTAAAGACATGTACATTTGGATGGGTTGGTGTGGGAACAAATGTGACTATTGATAGTACAGCAAAATAGAGTGATGCCAAAGCAGGATTGTAAAGCTCTTAGTGTGATTCCACCTTTAAGCACCACTGCCTCTTAGCAAGTCCCAACCCACTGGAGAAAGAAATCTCCCACATACTTACCAACGTGACCCATTCCAATCTGTAGGTTCTTATCCAGTCATGTCTTTTTCTTTGCATTCTGGGATGTGTAGTTCCACTTTTCCCATTATAAAACTCGGACTACAAGTACCAGAATGCAAAGAAAAAACCAGAACTGCATAAGCACCTACAGATTGCAATGGGTCATGTTGGCAACTATGACCTCCCATGAGCTGCAATGAAGACAGAAAAGGTGGCAATGCCTAATCTCTAAGCGTGCCTCAGCGGGTGCTGGGGCTGTTCTTTCTGAAACCCAGGTGGCCCTGGAATATTTTTAGAACATAAGCTGCCAGGGCCTGGAGGAATATTTCGGATGATATTGAGAACCCTTTTCGAAGGTCTCTTTGGGCCTGATTTACAAAAGCGTTTTCAATGGGAAAATCCCATTGAAAATGCTTTGTGATTGAAGCCCTTTATGTAAAATTTCCTGAGGGTGCTCGTCCTATAGCCACTTTCCCTCAAAGCTGAAAGTCATGCAAAACTGATAAGTGTGTGTACTGTTACTGTGAGGGAACGTATTGTACATTTCCTTCTAGTCGTCTACATAAAGCCACCCGACCACTTTCACTCAAAGCTGGAAGCCATGCAAAACTGATAAGTGTGCATACTGTTACTGTGAGGGAACGTATTGTACACTTCCTTCTAGTCGTCTACATAAAGCCACCCGACCACTTTCACTCAAAGCTGGAAGCCATGCAAAACTGATAAGTGTGTGTACTGTTACTGTGAGGGAAGGTGTTGTACACTTCCTTCTAGTCGTCCACATAAGGCTACCCTGAGGGAAGTGGTTATTACCATGTTTTAGTTCAATGGGGGTAGGATACTCGAGGAATGACCTTCAGTTGCAAAAGCTCACAGACTTATTACTTTTGCCCTTTCCAAATGCGTGCAGTATAGGAAAAAGTTATTGGATATTACAAAATAGTGTTCTTTGCTATTCATTTCATGGATAGCTTGCAGTTTTAAGGCCTCATTCAATATCTCTATTTAAGGCCTATTGCAATAGGTTGCATTTGTTTGCTTCTTTCTTGTTTTCATGTAATGGTCTGTTGCTTGGTAAATCTTTTAATAGTTCAATGAAAGTGGCCAGTTGCACTTTACAGACTAAAGTGCTTGTACTTGTACATCTGTAAACTGCAAGTAGCCACTTTTAGACAAACTATTATGCTTTCCCAAGCTACAGCCCATTACATAAAAACACAAACATGCCCCTCGAATAAAAGAAACACAAAAGCTTACAAACATAACTTTTGAAACGTTTATTTGCTTTAAGTACTTCAGAATTGTATCAGCATTTTGAAGGTGGGTGCAAGATATACAATCACGCCTGGTAAAATTCACACGGCCTGCATTTAGAATTGAACATAAGAATAGTATATTTAGCCAGAACCGTAAATCTCTGAAAAACCTGCACAGGAAACAATAAGTCAAACGCTCCAAATCCTGTGCACAAGCTGAGTGACTAAACAAAGAAATCTAGAACAATCCAAGCGCCATGATGAACAGATCGGAATCTTGTAGGGAAAATGAGTGAAAATACTGTACACCCTCGGATCACAGACATCTAGTGCAGGCCCTTCGATTTAAGATTGAAATCTTCAATAGAGCACATTTGACAACCACCAAGTCAATCAGCGCTCAGAAAGCAAATCAGCAAGAAGCTGAAACTGGAAACTGTGAACTGGGTGACATTTGGGAGCAGCTTGTAAACATAATTGACTCTCGTGACAAACAAGTAAACAGCACACAATTCACACCAAAGACTGAACCGACGGGCCAAACAAGTGTGAAGAACTGTTCCGATCTTCACTCCAGTACTGCGCAGAAAGGACCATTGTGGCGCAGCCTAAAACTGTATTTGATTTATGGCCAGCTCGGTCAGTAATGCCAACACCTGGGTAAGATGGTCGCTGCACCGGAACTTAACTTTGCCATCACAGTCAGCTGACGCCACAGACGTGGAGACTTGCACCAGCTTCGTGGCAGACAGATGGATCTTGAAGTGATGGAAGAAGTGAGAATACAGACATTTCAAGAACAAATCCACCTCTTTCTCAGTGACCTCGTCTGCGTTCTTGTGAATATCATTCCACAAGGCTCGGGCGTCCTCTGGATGGATGGCATAGGATATATCAAGGCTATGGGGCTGGATCGGTACAGAAAAGTTGAGTTCCGTGGACATCTGTTGGCCCCCCTGTACGTCATAGCCAGTCCACATGGCAGCCATCCACGAGAGGTCACGTGAGCTGATGGCACAGTCACTAATGCAGCAGCCAAAGGTCTTTTGGAACCAGCTCCCAACTACTGCAGTGAAAGCCGTGTTGCCATTCGCCGAAAACAAAGGCAGGCAGGTGAACATGTCTGGTAAGGAGTCCAGTAACGCAGGTTCTCCAAATGTACAGCAGAACCAGCCGGACCATAAAACCTTCTTGGCTTCTGAGGTTGAAGCGCCACATTGTGATTTGGGCGAAAGCTCAATTAGGATTGCTCCTGGGTCACGTTCGCGGCCTTTGAACCCCAAAAGTGTGGTTACACTCACTTCAACATCAAGTTCTACTTTCGTATCCCCGGCTGTGCCTTTTTGCTTCTCTGCTGCAATGAACACTGCCAGATCTCGTGAGTAATCATTGAGAAGCCTGTGGGAGAATCTGTACAATGGAGTTACACTGTGCAGTTTCCACTGCTTGCACATCAGAGAGGCTATTTTTTGAGGATCAACACTTTCCTCAAGTTGGCTGCACTGCGGTATTCTTCTATTTGAGGGTGGCCGACAGAAAGGCGGATGCCTCCAAGTTGAGGTTGAACCCCGGTGGCGCACACGACTAGTGCCAGTGGAAGAACAGACTTCACTTACAGGGGTGGGTGTGGCTAAAGGGACAAAACCCACACATTCGGGAGTTGGCGGCTGGGTCTCCATGGCCTCTCTGTCCACGTCGCCCTTTCTTTTCCTACTGCCGGCTGCAGACATCGTTGCATACACCAGAAAGGGAAAGGCTGCTCAGCTCCCCAGGCCAAACGAGGACTACGCACGACGTCCTTCTGTGCACTCGCGAGAAGTCGAAGAGCACAATATGCAAGTGAAGAAGCTCTTCACTGGGCTGAAGCTCAGAATAAATCATCTTGACTGGCATGTCATTTCAATTTTATTTATTTTATTTGCTTTAAAAAACCGCAGCTGGTCCTGAATGCATACGTTGGGCAATTCGTAATATTCCAGCATACTTGACAGTATTCTGTGGCTAAAAAGATGTAGTATTTTTCAAGTTTCAAAAATAATGCTTCTCATAACAATTACATCACAGAAAAATACAAAACATACATTGTTGGCACCACTGGAGTATTCTAAAATACAAATGCCATCAAACAGCACAACATGGAAAGATGCTGACATGTTTAAAGTGTATAATTGTGAATGTTAATTTAACACCACATTCATTTTCACAGAAGGTAGTCACACAGAGATGGTAGGCAACATTTGCCACTGCTCTGTAGCAGCAGCCTGGGCAATACATAATTATACATGCAGTGCAAGATGAATAACTGAACAACATGGAGATTGATACCCTCCTCATTCTTATATGTAGGTGCTGTGTGATGGTGGTACTTTCTGCCACTTTCCTTCAATGGCGGTTTACCCAAGGCCTGTCCTGGCCAGAGTGCAGGGTAAAGTTATGTAGCTGTCAGGTCACTGGATTGGTCTGAGCCCATCACTCGAAAGTAATCACTTACCCGCGCCCGCCGCACAGACAAACAAATGTGTTGCATGCTTTGCCTGGGCCGGTCTCAAGCAGCCTGCCTTAGAGTCACACAAATTACCTGCCCCAGTAAAAAGAAGTAGCATCTGTCACCCAAATCTGTGGGCGGTAGGACTGCTTAAAAAGCAGTAGCCTACTCCCTAAATCAGTAGGTTTGGTAAGTATGTTTCAATAGGAAGCATTTATTTTAACATTTTCCGTTTTTTGTGCAGTGCACAAAAACACGAGCACCAAAAAACAGATGGCATTAGTCTTGTCTTCTTAAACGCTTGATAGCACTCCCTATAAATGCGAAAAATCATGTCCCTCAAAAACTGAAGAAAACTTTGTGCATTTTCTACCACGTGTCGGGAGCACACGATGCACCAACAATGCTGCGGGTACTCAGCGGATGAACGGCAATGTCCGGATCACCAGACAGTTTCCCACAGCCAGGGGTACCCAGGATATGCAGCCCAGGCTCTGGGGGCACGCAGGCCAGGCTGCAGGAGTAGGCCGTGATCACACGGCAGCACCAAGGACAATAAAAGACGCAGACACGAGTTGACACTTCCTGGGGCTCTTCTGCACTGCCTTTCACGTGCCAGCAGAGCCCCCTTTATTGAGCAGAGTCATGACGCTCTTTCTTAAAGGGGCAACGGGCCCACAGTTAAACGGGCCACACACCACATCCCTCACAACACAGCACACATAAGACTACGACCCTGAAGATGGGCCTACTACTGTGGTGTAATCCAGTCCGCACAGCACTCTGACGAACACACTGCAAACAATGGGTGCATTCCAGTCCGCACGGGGGCCCGTTGGCGGGCGCTGGGGATCAGAAAATGCCTGGACCAAACTGGCTGCCTGCGCTGCTGCAGGACAAAAAGAACTCATTTGCCTCATCTTCTTCCTCGCCATAGTCATACAGTACCCTCCTTTGCTCTTCGGCCACCTGGACCGCTGCCATTCCAGGGGGCTTCCTCCCTGCGCCCTCCTTTGACACACTTCCTGCCGATGGCCCCACCATGCTGGCCGGCATTGGGGCTGCGCACACCTGTGCAAAGTGATCCACCTTTCCGCACCTCCCACAGATGTATCCTTTGGCCAGGCACTCCTGCGCATGCGGGAGGTCCCACCCACACTGATGGCATATGGTGGCACCATGGTCTCTCCGTGGCCAATCCCCTCTTCTTGTTGGCCTACCTCCTTGCCACTTGCTGACGGCCTCCTCCAAATTGACCCATTGCATGGGGGCTTCCAGCTTGAGCTGTTGCCTGGAGAGGTCTATGGCCGAGCACGCACCTCCTCCAACTCTTGGGTGCGACCGAGTTCTAGTATTCGAACAAGGGTTAGCGCTGGGTCCCTGAGGACTTGTTTCCGCAGCTTAGATGAGCTACAGCCATAGATGATCTGTGCCCTGATCTTGTCCTCCTCAAAGTTACCCAGAGCGCAGTACAACACAATGCCACACAGCTTTCCATGAAACGCATCGAGGCTCTCCCCTTCCTCTTCCCTCGCACACCTCATCCTGTACCGTTCATAGTCCCAGTTGACTATGGGCCTGAAGTACTCGTTCAGTGCTGCAATGGCTGTGCCATATGACTGGTCTCTGGGTCACAAGGTCTTAAACAGCCCCTGGACTGCCGGGCCGGCTGTGTCTCGGAGGATTGCACATTTCGCACTGTCCTTAATTTCCAATGCCTCAAAATACAGTTCCAGGTTTTCTACCCATGACATCCACCGGGGTCCTAGACTGGCAGGTGCACCCACCACGTCGAAGGGATACAGGGGCGCCAGCTGACCACCTTGTTGACACACCACTTCATTCTCCTCATCCCCCATGATGGTTACTGGGCGTACCACAGTTTGCGCTCTCTGTTGATGGGCCCCTGGCTTGACTAGCCAATCTGGAAGGCACTGAGGGCGCACAAGCACTCCTTATGGAGCCGCTACCCATCCAGGTTCCTCAGTGAAAGACGGGGAGCCACACATGATTCCCGGAGGCACTTCCTACTTGATGGTCCTTCCGTGATGATGGAGTCCGCAGGCAGGGATCTGGCAGTGCTGTCCCCTCCTCTCAGGCTCTCGGGCCCAGGTGATAGTAGACCATGCCCCCTTTTCATGGCTGTCCTTGTTACGGGCCGTTGCAGGCCTGGCGTTCTTTTGTTGCAGCCTGAAAAGTTGTATTCTCTCTATTGGGGAGGCCCGGGTCTCAATGGGGGCACGCCCCTTCCTCCCAGGACCACCACCAGTTTCACTGTCACCGTTTTCAGTCACTGCAGGCCCAGTTTTCGTGGGTCCCGCCCACCTTCTTCATGCCGCGGCTCCAACGGCTATTGTGTCCTCACTGCCGCAGCCTGAACTTCATGGGGAACACCCACTCTTTTTTCCTGCTGCGAGCAAAATGCTTTTATTTATCACTGCCGTGGCCCGGTCACTGCATGCATGCACCAGCTGTCCACTGCGCCCGGCTCCCTCACACAGCAGTATAGCATAGTGATCTGGTGCGCGAGGACCATCTGTATCTCACCAACTCTGCTGCAGGCCCAGGCTCACCTAGGCCTGGCCCACTCCTGTTTTCGGCAACCGCGGCTCCCTCTCCACACGGCCGATGCCGCAGCTCTATCTTCGCGGCCACCACTGTTCTCCTCCACACGGCCGCCTCGATCAGGCGGGCACCAGGCACCCCGTCCAGATTCGCAGCACGGGCCCTGGGCCAGGATGTCAGCAAAGCAAAATGTCCACTGTCCTATGTCTGATCCTATTTCTGTCCCTTACACTCTCAATCAAGTAAGGAAAAAAAGAATGATCTTCTTGGCCCAGAGGAATGACTCCTTTCCTCTGGACGGTTTTCACAATGTTCACAACTCCTCAGGGATGGCGCCCTTCCCCATGTATTTCTCAAACTTCCTGGTCCATAGGAATGACTCCCTTCCTCTGGACAATGCCCAACTTTACGTGGGAATCTCACCTGTGAGAGTGGCTCCCTTCTCCAGGTTTCGGTTCTCCTAAAAAAGGCCAATATAAAGTTTCATGTTTAACTAAAGCAAAACTTCAAAGTTCCAAAACAAAGATCTCTGTGCAGTACCAGGGGAAATGACTCCCTTCCCCTGGTCAGAGTATTTGCAAGGCCACAAGGCTTCCGTTGCACATAAATGTCTCCTTCCAGCTTTCTATCAGGCCTGGTTCGCTAACCTGCCAGACCTGACCGTCTACTTCCTTAACGGTCTGTCAAGTCTGGTTCATTACCCTGCCAGATTTGACTTCCCAGCCTTTGCATTCCACAAGATGCTTGCTTTCTCAATGTCTTTTCTTCGTGTAACTATCTTTGCTTCTGATGACTTCTCTGCTTTGTATATCCTGCTACTGGGCTTTGCCCACTTCCATTTGGGTCCCAGGCACTGTTCTTCTGCTTCTGTGGGATTTTTTCTTTTCCCCTCCATCAAATAATGTCCACTTGAGTAGACATTGTACTCTCGTGCCAGGTCCTGTCCCACACAGATATCCTCCTGTTATTGTCATCCACTTGCATACACTCTGGTATCCCTCTGTGATCTTTGGGATACATTTAGCTGTTTAACAAAGTTCCCAGCAATCTGTAATGTGCGGCTTTCATCCCCCTGTGCTCTCCGGATGTATTGCCATAGTTTACAAAGGTCATATTGAACACTCTGCCTTTTATATCCCCTTGGGCTTTCCGGGATCTATAGGCATTGCTTACAAAGTTAGTGTTAAAGTCAATGCTTTGTATATCCTCTTGGGCTTCTCTCAATGTGTTTGCGCTGTTTATAAAGTTTGAATCAAACACAGTATTATTAGTATCCCTTTTTGCTCTTCGGGATATGGTTGGGTGGATTTTCAGCTTCTCCGCCTCCCTCAATGCTATGGTATCCCCTTGTGCTCTTTGGGATGGGTTTGTGTGGGTTTTCAGCTTCACCAGCTTCATCAATGCCTCGGCTACCGGTCCGACCCATTCCCTTCCTTCGGGAATCCTCATGCTGGCTATGGTCTCTTCGGGTAGCTGAGCAGAGCTCCTTTCCAACTGCAGCGCTCAGCGTCCTTCTTCTCCTTGCGGTTCTGCAGCTCCTGACTCTCCCCCTTGTCTCCGGCTGCCTGCGTCTTCTTCCTTGCTTTCCTTGTGCCAGTCTGGCTGTTCTCTATCTTGCTGCCAGTCAGGTCTGCCTATCTCCCTTGCTATACAATATTTTTACAGTTCTGTTTTTATAACATAGGTTTTACGAACTATGCATATGACACTCAGTGTGCCATGCCATTGTCAGGACTTCATGAGGTGGATGAAAAAAACACCAACAGGGTATATGATATCTTTCAAAACTGGATGACGGAAAATGGCTTTGTGCTCAATAAAGAAAAGACTGAGTTGATGGTGATAGGCACGAATACTAAAATCAAGAAGCTGGACCGAGAGCATAGTCAGTTCAGAGTGGCTGGCTGTAATGTAATATTACAACCAAGAAGAAGGTGAAGACATTGGGCATTGTTCTAGATCAAAATCTGGATATAAGGGCACAAGTAAATAGCCTAGTTTCCTCAACAGCATATTGCATTAAACTGTTAGCCCAATTGCGTCCCTATATCTCGCAAGTTAATTGTGAAACGGTGGCTAGGACCTTAGTAGGGTCGAACATTGACTACAGTAGTAGCCTTCTGGTAGGAACTGCTAAGTCTGATATTGCACGGCTCCAAACCTAGCAGAACAGTATGGTTAGGATTATTGTTCGTCTTAAGAAGAGAGATCCTATATCAGAGGCCAGACGTAACCTGCAATGGTTACCGATTGAAGCAAGGATTCAGTTTAGGCTGCTTGTCATAACACACAGATGTGTCAAGGGCACTGACCATTCATACCTAGCAGAGGCTCTGACTCCTAAATCTAATGTTAGGGCATTGAGATCTAATAACAACAACCAGCTAAAAAGTTCAATGTGCAATCTCACTCAGGTTATGAAAAGTGCCTTCTTTATGGCGGCACCTAAGATATGGAATGCCAATCCTCCGGACCTCAGAGATATTAATTCTGTGGCAATTTTCAGGAAGAATATTAAGATGTTATTTAAATAAGAAGATTTGGCCTCCTCTTTTTTCTTTTTTCTCCCATGTAGAATTCTTGCTTGCTGGGTCGGTTGTGAATTGTTGTGTTTGTTGCGCCCTTAAGCCTCTGGGTTCTATGGAGTACATAATTAACTAACTAACTAACTAACCTAGAAAATCAACGATTATCCCTTTTAAGAGGGATTTGAAGTTTAAAAATGTCAAGTAGTATGTAAATAACTATAAAATCGAGGAGGTAATCCAACTCAGATATCTGGGGCTGGTAATCTCAAACAAGCAGATGGGTTTTATTAAAGAGAAACTTTCCACGGGGGTGTGGCCGGCGGGCGACTGATGTAGAGCAGGATCAGCAAAGCTTCTGCCGCTGCCCCTACATCCTACAATTTATCCTGGTTGCAAAGGCATCCGTCGGATCAAAAGCCAGCTCCGAGCAGGGCAAAGAGTGCCGCATCGGGTGCTGCATCGAATCTCTGGCAGAAAGAGGGATTTTCCGTAGAACCCTGCAGAAACTGAAAAGGCAAGCAGAATGCCGCTGGAGTCCCAAGATGGCCACCGCACAGCGTTGACAGTATCACTGCTGGAGTCGGGTCAGGTGCAGGGCACCCTGGCTCTAGACGGTGAACAGAGCTGTCCTGACTCACGCAGACACCCCGTAGCTGCCCAGTTGCAGAGACAGCGGCACAAACGATGACCATACAGCAGAGCTGTGGGCCTTTTGAGACCAGCGTCTGCTTGTATTGGCGGGCACTCAGCAAGGCTGGTACAGCATAGTGATCCCTTTGTGCCAGGGAGGATTACCCAGTAAGGCGGCCTCGAGGGTGGTGAAAGCTGAGACGCCAAGTGCCCGAGAAGAGGAGGAGGCAGGGTTCCCTTGCAGGCTAGGGAATGGGGAACCCTGCAACTGTGCGGCGACTCCCACGGGGAAGCATAGAAGAGCACTGACCTGGCTGCTTAGGAACAAGCATTCCGCAGTTACCCAGGGGATGGGAGCAGGGCCCCCGTCCATCCAGCTGACCCGCTCCAGTGTCCACTGGTGCGGCTCCACAAACGGGCTGGCAGCACTATCTTCTACCATTTACAGCGCAGCACTCACAACAGTGAAGAGCTGCAGAGCTGCTGGACAGAGTCATCAGCATCTAACCAACACCCAGGTGTTACAGTGGCCCACATGGACTGGGGATCACAAGGTAGGAAGCTGGGAGGGGGAGTGCGGCCCATTCTCCATTCTATTCACAATACAACCCTGGGACTTGTCAGATGAAGGGGGCCAACATTGAGGCCCTGTGCATGGTGGGGTGTGGGGCAGCGAGGATGATGACCCCACAGTGAGAAGAACAAGAAAACCCTTGTGGCGTATTCAAACAACTGAATGCAATAATGCCCCTGAGGGCTTGGCACGGCCCATCCTGGGCTGGTAGTAGTGAACCAGTGGGAGGACCGCAGGGTAAGAGGGTCTCATCATACAGGTGCCTGCAAACACTCCTTCGGAGCACGATGGGAGCGTGGCAGGAGCCCGAGCTGACCCCGAAGAACAAGAGACTACTGAAACTCCAAGGCAAAAGATACCTCTCGAGCTGGCGTAACCAGCTCCTGTCAGGCATCAGACGGTTGCCCCCTCCCTCCCACTGGTTGGGCTGTGAGGGGGACTGTCCAGGCGGAGTGACAGTGGCCTGAACACAAGACTGGCTTGCTTCAAGTCGGTCAGGCAGGGGGACAGGCCATGATGGAAGGAAAAAGCAGGCAACCCAAGATGGACAAATATACAGCTACGATCCCACAGCCGCAGCCGCCGGGAGACTCGACTTCTGCCCAGCAGCACAATCCGCAGACACCTAATTTAGAGGAGAGAATTGCTAAAGTCCTACAGGTGGTACAGAGCTCCAGGACGGCCCTGGAATTCAAGATCGGAACCATAGGGGAGGAGCTGAACCTCATTAGGGTAGACATGCAAAAGTCAACAGAGAGGCAAAAGGCAACTGAGTTGAGGATCACAGCAACAGAGACACAGGTACAGACCCTCAAGAAGCAAGTGGCCGCTCTACTGCAGACACCCATGGTCCTGGACGCACAGGCGTAAGACACTGAAGGCCGCTCAATAAGGAATAATATGCTGATAGTGAACTTCCCCGAAAACGCAGAAGGTGACTCCATGGAGATATTTCTGGAAAGGTGTCTGCCGGAACATTTAGGTGAAAAAAGGGCCTATCAAAGTGCTTCATGGTAGAGCAAGCTCACAGGGTCCCCGCACAAAAACCAGCACCAGGAGCCAGACATATACTGGTTGTAGCCAGGATATTCAATTATCGGGATCACAATGTCCTCCTACAGGTGGCCAGGACCGGGGGCATAATCAGATTCTCCAATACATCAATAATGGTATTTCCGGATGACACGTGATGGGTCCAGCAACAGCGGCAGAGCTTCGAGGTCATAAAGTGAGTCGTCAGAGAAAATGAAATTCGCTACATGCTGCTGTATCCTGCAAGACTGAAAGTTATTAAATGGGACCGTCATTGATTCTGCAATACCCCGGAAGAGGCGTGGGAGGCTGAAGGCAGCTGGACTACAAGCTTGTGCCCAGGAAGGCAGGCGCCCTGGCAGGCAAGCAAGCACGTGACCACTGGAGATAGGAGAGAGGCACGACCCGGCCAATTGTGTGGCAGAGAGTAGAGTCACAGTGGCAGAGGATGTATCCCTCCGGTGGACGGGGCAGCTAAGCAACTTGTAGAGGACCCGGCCGGACCATTGAGCGGCTCTGCCCCGCAGGTGGCGGAATCCATCCAGACTCTTGATCCTATGGAATTACAGCTAAGAAGACTATGGATGCGCTACAAAGTGGACTTGGGCGGGGGGGGGGGCACTTGGAAGCTAGTTGATATGACTATATCAACCCAGAGGCCCACTAGTGACCTGTCCGGTCTGCGAGATGGTACGGCCCGCACGCCCCGATCACAAGTGCGGAGTTCGGCTCCCCCTTGATGGGGAGGCGGACCTATGTGGAGTACCTGTATTGCAGGTATTCTAGGAAGGTTTACAAGTTATCTGTTTTTTTTGTTGATGGTTCTGATCTTGGTCATGTGGGGAGGGGGGTGGCTATGGGGAAATAGGGGGGGCTCATAGGGGGTCCAGCCCAGACTTGAAGCCACATGGCACACAGGGCAGCAGCACGAGCTGAGAGAGCGCAGGAGGGGGATTCACAACCAAAATCATGGGAACACTGACTATTATCGCTTGGAATGTGAGGGGACTGGGGAGGCCAACCAAGCGTAGGGAGGTAATGGGGCTTCTGAAGAGGTGGGGGTGCAAATCGCAGCCCTCAGAGAAGCACACCTCAATAGGGGAGATCTCGAGAAGGTGAAGGCAAGTTTGGGGGGCATAGAGCATGGCACAACCTACTCCTCGTACTATAGAGGAATGTGGACTTAGATAGCGGTAGGAGTTCCCTTTCAAGTAACTAATGCCCAGTGGGATGAGGAGGGCAGGATTCTCATTTTACTGGGTCTGCTAGATGTGCGAGAAATGTGTCTGACGAACTCATACGCTCGACCGATAATGACACCTACTTCCCCAGAGCAGTAGGTATGATAGAGGACACAGACACAGGGAGCAGGTATGGGGGTGGGAGAGACCTTAACTGTGTACTCAGACCTCAGTTGCATAGATCAGACCCCAGAGAATGCAATATGCCATTGGCCTCCAAATCCCTGGGATGCATGTTGTCAGACCTAGACATGGTTGACCACTGGCGCGAGAAGAGGGGTGACAAGAGGGGTTACTCCTACTATTGTCATCTGCATGGCACATACTCTCGGGCAGATTATTTCTTCGCAGGGAAGGAGCAGTATGCACAGTTTTGGGAAGTTAAATACATGGGGAGAACGATATCGGCTATGCTCTCCTAAGGGTCACAGTGGTTTGGGCAAGGAGGACAGGGGCATTTGACACCTGGTGTCTGCGAGCCGAGGCACTAACTGATGTGGGGTATGCAGAGGTGCTTCAGCGAGCCATAGGGGATTACTTTTAGATCAATGAAGGCTCGGTCAATGACTATGGGGTTGTATGTAAGGAGTTTAAGGTGACAGTGAGGGGCAAATGCATAACCGCCATCCATGGGTTCTGCTCGACACTGATGGCTACCCATAAAGGTTTGGAGGCCCGAATCAGGTCTCTTCAGGGAGATATGGGGAAGGGGGCGTCATGTGGGGCGGAGCTCCTCTGGGGAAGGGTGCACAGACAGCAGGCGCTAGAGCGCCTGGGCAAACATGATTATGTTTACCACCTGATGTCGATCCATGGGGTGGGAGACAAGGCAGGGCGGGTCCTGGCCTTGCTCCTCAGGCGGGACCAACCACAGAGTTTGATCACACTGGTGGAGGCCGGGAATGGGGTCCTGGCCACTATGCAGGAGGACATTAAGGCAGTTTTCAAAAGATTCTACGAACAGTTGTAACATAGCAGGCAACCGGCACATGCCCTGGACATGGAGGAGGTGTTGGACCAGGCCCCCGTCTCTAGATTGAGCGAGGAAGCAGAGTTTAAACTTGAGGACCCCCTAACAGAAGAAGAGATTAGAGGTGCAATAGAATCGCTGGTGTATGGCAAGATGCCTGGGGGCGATGGCCTCCCTGGACACATTTTATAAAACATATGTAGATCTACTAGTCCCCTGACTCAGACAACTCTATTGTAAGGCCTATCAGGAGGGGAGACTCACAGCAACCATGCGTGAAGCTATCATTTCAGTGCTACTTAAGTCTGGTAAGCACCCGTGCAACAGCGGGTCATATTGGTCCATTTCCCTGATCAACATAGACACCAAAATACTGGGCAAGGTGCTGGCGACCGGGCTCCTCAAGGAGGTCTCCCATCTGATCCATCGAGATCAATGCAAATTTTTATGGGCTAGGAGCACAACGATAAACCTTAGGAGGCTCCAATACATTATAGAAAAGGACCAAGGGTCGGCAGAGGAATTGGCAATGGTCTCTTTGGATGCGGTCAAGGCTGTCAACTGAGAGCGTTTTTTCTGAGTCTTGGAGAGAAACGGGCTTGGGCCAAATATGTTAAAGTGGATCCGGCTGTTGTATCGGGAACCTCTGGCACTGATAAAAACGGGCAAAGTGACCTCACACAGCTGACAACTGGGGAGGGGAACGTGGCAGGGCTGCCCGCTGTCACCCAGCACTAGAGCCTATGACAAGGATCTTCTGGATGCAATCTTGGGATGCAGGGATCAGGGTGGAGGCCAACAACATATCATCTCCTTATATGCTGATGATGTCGAGTTCAATGTACATAGCCCCAGGGACCATATTCCTTACATTATGGAGGTACTACAACACATGCAGGTATTCACAGGATTTCAGGTGAAATGTGGAGAAGTCGCTGGTATTCCTTCTAGGCTCACTGAGGGGTCCGGTGTTGCAGGATCTTCCGGAGGTTGTCTTGTGTTGGGAGAACAAATCCTTCCAGTACTTAGCGATCCAAATACACCACATCACGGCAGACACCTTGCAATATAATGTCGGGAGGGCACTCACAGGGATAGATGACAGGATTGCGTTCTGGAACAGACTGCCTCTGTCCCTAAAGGACAAGATAGCGATCTGCAAGATGTTGATGCTCCCCAGACTGCTTTATTTCTTTGTGAATATCCCTTACACTTCATTATACCCTTATTGGAAAGATTTACACGTCACTCTGCAAAAAGGTGTTTTTAAGGCATTTGGCCTGGATAACAAATAATCAGACTTACCTTGAATCTGTTCACCACTGATGAAGAACCTTGTGTTGTTTTTGTCATTCACTCTACTTCAGTGATACATTTACATTTATTGACCCCACTGTAAGATTGTATGACTCTGTAATCTGATGGTTCTTTTTCTTCCAATTTTGATGACTTTGTTGGTCAAAACCTATATGCTTTATAAGATAAATGAAAATCCTATGTGATAAGCAGCAAAAAAATGCTTAGTGACTTTGAGTTTACTATTACTATCCTTGTCTAATTGAGAATATTATCTAATTTGTTTTTCTACTAGATTGAAAATTTGAATTGCATAATACAGCCCCTGAAGAAGAGAACTAATTCTCGAAACGCGTTGGGCAACTTGTTTTGAAATAATAAATCCTGTACCAATCAAACAATCAAGTTATAAATTGTGTTTGTTCACAAAACAAAAATGTCATCATCATTAATTTATCTGATGACCAGACTATGCTACGTCTAAACCTATTTCATGAATTGAATGTCTAAATATTGTTCTTAGCAAATATAAAGAAAATTGTATTACTCATCCTTTAAAAATTATGCTATAGAGCCCCAGACAGTGTGCAGGGGACGGGAATTCCCTAATTGGGAATTTATTTTGTTCACAATATCCCTTACATGGCCAGGGTTCCATTCTTTAAGCTATTAGACAATAAAATGGCGGAACTATTGTGTGGCGGAAAATGGCACAAGCTGTCACTGACCACATTATGCAGAAAACTTCGGAAAGGGGGGCTGGCCCTCCCAGACTTTGAGCTATATTTCTTGGCATCCCAACTGCAAAATTCTACTAGATGGGAAGCAGGAGAGGGGAGGCTGGACCGGCAGCTGATGGGGGAACCAAAGAGGCACCATACAGGGATGGAGCTGCTATGGTGGAAAACAAAGGAACCTGAAGGATATGATATGATAGTTTATTTATATAGCGCCTATACACAATGTGTTTCAAAGCGCTTCAAGGCAACGGAGGGAACAAGGGAAAATACAATGACATTCTTACGGGATCCTGCATGAGCAAGGTGGTGAGGCAGGCATGGAAAAGCGCATGCATTTGGCTACGGTTGGGAGAAGGCTATGCCCCTGAGATGCCCTTGAGGGCTGTTGACAGGGTAGCAGGGATTATACAGGACACAGGAGATGCCAAATGTACACAAGAAGGATGCCAGGTGCTTGGCGACCTCTTTGAGGAGGGGACATTACTGCCATTCGATGCATGGGCAGGGAAGTTTCAGATGCCCAAGTGGCCATTTCTAAACTATGCCAGGCTAGCCAGCACGCTCGCAAGTACATGGGGCGCAATACCCGAGGAGCCTCCGACTATCCACATTCTACATGCCACCCTTCCAATTGGTAATGACAGGCACACAATATCTAGGCTGTATACAGCGTTGCAGAACAGCAGCCCCTCCTCAGAGCTCAAAATCAAAGACAAATGGTAACCGAATATGGAGATGACTTTTGAGGAATCCGACTGGGAGAAAATATGCACGCAAATCACTAAGGTATCCAGGAATGCGTGCTTTAAATTGATTAAGTTCAACTTTGTGCACAGAGTCTATATGACCCCCCAGAAACTTTAGTTGAATGCAGAGTGGCCACTTTAGTTTTCCACTATACTTAGTGAACAGTCCAATCCATTGGAGAAGTGGGATCAGGGCTGTCGTAAGCTTTGGCTTCTTCCCTGAAACAAACATCCCCTTTTCTAGGGGAAGAAGCCACAGTTGGCCCTGATGGAAATTTGCCACTCTACATGTATAACTCGAGCTTGAATTCACCTTGATCACTTTAGTTCTCCGCCACAATTAGTACAATAGCCCTCTACATTGGGTAAAAGTGCTAACGGTACATCAATGCCCTAGGAATTTTTAACTACTGGACCAATAGTGGAAATTTAGTAATAGAAGGGAAATTTAAGGAAGTTATTGATTCATTTTCATGTTCATGAGTGTGGCTTCTCTGTATGTTGTGTTATTATCAGGTTTTTTTGATGATATTTGTTTTGATTATCAAATTCTAAAGCATTTAATGTATTAATTATTCAATTAGTTACTTTTTTGTGAGATTAACTTTGAAACCAAATCACAATTTAAACTTTTATTTATACAGTTATGCAGGTAATTCCATCTCTGAACGGGTAATCTGTTTGTTCAGATTCCCCAATCATAAGCTCCAAGCCTAAAGCATAATGTACCCGGGCCATGCTGCTTTATTATCCTTATCTGCAGCACCTTCTCTACCAGTGGCACAGAGCAGGTTCAGAGCTCACAGGTGCCCTCCTGACAGCTGCATTGGCAGGACAAGAACCTGAATTGCCATGCATCCTCTTTGATATCTTTGTGAGGCTAGGTGACAACCTCCCCTAGAGACAGCCACTCAACAGGAAGCTGACCTGGGCACAGGCAAACAAAGGAGCTCACCCATTCAAAAGGAGTAGCCTCACTCCAGGGTGCCTCTATACCAGTGAGGTATTTGATGCTATTGAGAAGGGAAGCGGCGGGATTAGTGTAGACAGGAAGAGCTCTGTACAGGTGAGAGAGGATTCCACTATCTCGTTTCTCTCTGCCTATACCTCGTCTTCCTGCTCCCCCCTGTCCACTTCCTCTAGCGCAAAGCACTTTGGGTGTTATGTCAGAAGAGCAATTCCCACTTGTTTCAAGGGCAGATATTGGGGCTGTCATGATTCCTGCCCCTCATGTCCCCAGCCCTCCAAGATGTCGGGCTGGAGCCAGGCCACAATCACCTACATGGCCCTTAAGGGCCTCTCCATCCCTCCAAAGACCCACTTGGAGTCAGATTTGGCGCTTGTGGCACCAGACTCACTCACTCCCATAGGATAACATTGGGGAGTGGACTTGTAGTGCATTGATGGGGACAAGATGGATGCCCCCACATATTTCGGTTCCCAGAACTGCATGTGCAGTCTAGTCTTTTGGGTGTGGTTCAGGCCAGAGACACCTGGGATACCCAGAGACTATTTAAGCCACGCCCAGGCTGAGAAACATGCTTTGTGTTTTCTGCACCTGCAGCGTGACACTCACCATGTTCGGATCAGTCTCCAGTAGGCCTGCATCTTTCTTCTGCGCTCAGCTCCTACAAGAACAAGAACACTGTTAGGAACAGCCTTACCTTGCAGCACTTCTGCCCATCATTCATTGCTTCTTCTATTCTGCGGGCATCTTCGGCTGTGTCATTCCCATCCGGGCACGTCGCTTCCTAAGGAAAAGGGAAAAGAACAGAAAAAAGGCATTAGTAAGCATTCAACAAATCTTTGCTTATTTTTAAAGACTGTACGAGCTTCAAACGCTTACCTGAATCCCAGCCGCTCTGGGGGAACTCTGTCTCCAGAACTTCTCTTCCATCTGCAAGAAGGAAAAGACACCCCAGGTTAGCGTGGAAACATCTAGAGGCGCCGCATACCGTGCTTACTCACCACATTTCTTCTTCATAACCAGAATCCACGCTGAAAACGTTGCGGCACCTAAAAGACACAGAAAAAGAACTTAGCTCAATACAAATACGAAATGGTCGCATCGCGCATCGCGCTCTCACTCACCTTCAGCGCTACTCATCTCAGCAGCACGTCGCCATCCCCAGATGCCAGCCATCATCTAAGGAAGGAAAGGAACAAAGTTGGAGAACTGTTCAAACGACTCATTATACTTACCTGTCGGACTCTTGCCAGTGACGTAACTAGGCAGCAACGAGCCCACATCAATCAACGCGTCCCTGTGCTGAAAGCAGTATGGAGAGCACACTTTCCAAGAAAACAAGGTGAGCTGTGGATCAAAGGGAAGGGTTGGACCCCGGGGAAGAAGGGGTTCAAGCACACAGATACAATAGGGAGTTAAACTCTACCAATCCATCAAAATCCACCTGGGCGTCATGGAAATGTCAGAAACCGACCAGTTAGCCCACATGTTGGGGCAGCTACGTTCCAAAGTACATGCAGCCAGGCAGGAGACCAACACCCTGAGGAGAGAGCTGATAGTAGCCAAAGAACGCACTGATGATTTAAGCCGGCAACTTCTCCAGTCACAAGCAGGGCATGCACCATTGCCGGGAAGCGTGCCCTCAATGGCAGCACCATCAGCCAATCTCGTCAGATAACCCTTCCTGGGGCAGTTCCCTTGGCCCCGCCCGAACAATTTACAGGGGATCCCAAGAGGTTTGCAACATTCATGAACCAGTGCCGCCTGCACTTCCTTTGTAGACCAGGGGCCTTTCCGAAAGACCAATCACGGGTCGCTTTTGTGCTATCCTACCTGAGTGGTAGCGCCGCAGACTGGTCTATACCCTTTGTGGCCCAAGACGATCCTTTGCTGCATGACTTCAGGGGCTTTCAGCAGGAGATGGAAAAGCTGTTCGCCCGTCGTACTCCTGGGCAGGCATTAGACAACAAACTTCTGTCCCTACGCCAAGGAAATCAAGACCTATTAACATATATAGCCATGTTCAATAGACTCGTATTTGAAGCAGAATGGCCAGTGGAGAAGAGAACCACGTTATTTCATCGGGAGCTGCGGGGGGAGCTCAAGGATGTTCTCGCACAAGTAGTGAACCCCCCGAAAGACTGTTCAGAATTAATTGACCTTGTTGTTCAACTGGATCATAGATGCAGGACCGAATAGCAGATCGAACCAGACCAGACTCTCGCCCTATGTATGTGCGTTCAAAGGACAATATTGCCCGCACAAGGGAAGGTTCAGAAGAACTAATGCAAATCGGGGGGGTCAGATCCCCCTTGACTGAAGCGGAAAGGGATAAAAGGAGACAGCAGCAGTTATGTCTGTACTGTGGACGGTCAGGTCATTTCCTTAAAGAGTGCCCTGTGAAGCCACCGAGGAGGACGGTAGGGTCCATGGACAAGGAAGATACCATCAAGGAATCGGAAAACTCCCCAGCCCGGCAAGTGTAGGGGTCCACTTCTCGAGCGAAGAAAGTGAACTACAGACCTCCCATTTTGCACTATCTGTGGTCTTGATCAATCACCAACAACCATCTCGGATGCACGCAGTAAGAGCGTACATTGACAGTGGAGCCGTTGGGAATTACATCGATCAGGATCTTGCAGCAAAGATGGGGCTTCCGTTACGCCCTAAATCAACCACCGACACTGTTACAGCTGTCGACGGCACGGAAATAGATTCTGGTCCAATATCCCGATGCACTGCATCTTTAACCCTTCTGTGCCAGGATGGACACCAAGAATCTATCGTTTTCAACCTCATTAAGGCACCACAGTTCCGGTTCATTTTGGGAATGCCATGGTTGGTAGCTCACAATCCTCGAATCGATTGGCGAGCAAAAGAATTGGCCTTTCCCGAGACTTGCACCCACACATGTTATCGCCAAGAGAAACAACCAATAGACACCAGAACCTCCACGCTTGCGACTGTGGCAATCGGCACCCTACCAAGTGAATACCAGGACTTTCAAGATGTCTTTCAGAAAGAACAGGCTAATACCCTGCCACTGCATAGACCATACGATTGCCAAATCGACCTGATACCCGGAGCACAAATCCCTTGTGGGCGAATTTACACACTCACGGAACCAGAAAACCAGCACCTGAAGGCCTATCTTGACCAATACCTGGCCAACGGGTTCATCCGTCCCTCGAAGTCTCCAGCAGCCAGTCCTCTATTCTTCATACCGAAAAAGGAGGGGGACTTGAGAACGTGCATCGACTATCACGCACTGAACCAGATTACCGTAAAAAACCGCTACCCCCTGCCACTGATCCCTGAATTGCTAGATCAAGTGAAAGATGCCCAAATCTACACAAAACTAGACCTGAGGGGGGCATATCACCTTGTTTGCGTAAAACAGGGAGACAAATGGAAAACCGCTTTTCGCACCAAATACGGCTTGTACGAATATCAAGTAATGCCCTTTAGCCTTTGCGACGCGCCTGCAGCATTTCAATACTTCATGAACAATGTCCTACGGGAATTGATTGATGTCTGTGCTCTAGTGTACATCTACGATATTTTAGTATATTCTGCATCAAAGCAGGACCACGTTAAACACGTCCGATCCGTATTGGAGAAACTCTGTCAACACCAGCTCTACGCCAAGCTTGGAAAGTGCTCATTCCACGTCTCCGAGGTGGAATTCCTGGCCTTTATTCTCAGCCCGTATGGAATCCGAATGGATGTACACAAGGTAGATGCTATCCTGAACTGGCCATCCCCAAATTCATTCAAGGGGGTTAAAAGTATGCTGGGTTTTGCAAACTTCTACCGCCGGTTCATCCCAGGATTTTCGCAAATCGTGCATCCCATCACGTCATTGCTAAGGAAAAGCAACAAAAAGTTCCAGTGGACAACAGAAGCTGAGGAAGCTTTCCAGGAACTAAAAGCAAGATTCACATCTGCCCCAATCTTACGCTACCCTCGCCCTGATCTCCCATACCTGGTGGAAACAGACGCCTCAAGCATGGCTATGGGAGCCGTCCTCTCACAAAAGGACCCCGAAACGTGTCAGTCACACCCTGTTGCCTTCTGGTCACGTAAATTCACACCCCCTGAACTCAATTACGCTATCATAGACAAAGAACTCCTAGCCATTAAGTGTAACGCTCACCTGACTCCCACGGGGGCGCTGGCCTGGTTCGCGCTGCTGTGACCTCGTCTAAGGCGATGCGCAGGGTTCGGAAGACGGACTGGACCGGGCCCCAGATCTGGCTTGTCTCACTCGCAGAAGTATCCTTCTGTAGGTGAGAATAGGGGGTTAACTGTCTGCGGGGTAATGCAATCGGCCTCCCACTTCCCCCTCTCACCCTCCTCAAACCCTTCTGTGCTTCCCAGTAGCGTCTCATCTTAGGGTCTGGAAGGACGAGCTCTCCATCCTGCTTCTGATGCAGGGGCCCGTTGGTATCCAGTTACGTCACTGGATTTTCGGATGGGTGAGAACCAAACTTGCTTGGCTTCCAGGTAAGTTTTTCTATAAGTGGTTCCCCTTGTGTCCATGCACTAATGTTCTAATGCTAGTGTCTTTTTCCCCATAGGGGCCGGGGTACGGAATGCCGGGGAACAGGCACCGACCCGAGGTGAGCGGTGAAATCCTTGAGGAAATCAGGTAAGTCTTTAATGAGTGTTTTGGTAATGTCTTTTCATTCACTCATTAACGCTGATGTCTTTTTCCCCTTAGGGGCCGGGGTCCGAAAATGCCTGGATGCGGCGCGGACCCGAAATGAAAAGGGAATGACCCAACAGGTAAGTCTTGACATGGAGTTTTAGCTTCCCTTTTCCCTTCTTTCTCTCACCTTTGTTCTTGTCTTTTTCTCCCGAGGCGCGGGGGCGCGACTGCGAATCCGGATGGTCGCTGCTGAACATGGAGGCGCCCTGTAAAGGTGAGTAGGATGCGGCGCTGCAGCGATCGATGCGATGTGCTTTTAAAAATAAATGTCTTCCTTTTCAGGATTGTCGGCGAAATGTCTCTGGGATGCAGATTTAGCAGGTGAGGCCTTTTCCTTCTTCTGTTCTCTTGTTCCCTTCCTTTGCAGGTGATTCAGGATGCTGGCAGGTGTGGCAGAAGTCAAGATGCAGGAGCAGACACGGTGAGCGTCCAGCTGCTAGATGCAGAACAACGCGAAGCACGTGTGGCTGATCGGGTGTGGTTTAAATAGCCTTGGAAGAAGTTCCTAGAATGTGTCCTTCCTCCAATCAGGTATGTATCCTTCCCCGACCACGCCCGGGTGGTAAATGAGTCCCACTGTCAAGTGTACTCCCACTTTCTTCTAACTTCACCCCTGATCCCCCTCTATCTTCAATACCCTCTTGCTCACCTTGGGGTATCTCTTCCGGTTCAGCTCCGAATCTCCTTTTCCAGACTTCCTGTTCTCTGGTATGATGAGAGGACCTACCCCGAGAGGAAGCCACCCTGCCCCTCAAACTCGGGGCAAAAAGGGGGCCCCCGAACCGGGGTAGACCGGTGTAGGGGAAAAAGCCTGAAAGGCACAAAAAACCCCTTCTTTGCAGGTCAGTAGTGGTTCTGGTCAAGACTGCAGGGCATATCAGGATAATATCGAAATGGAGCTCGAGGTGCCCGCTAAATAGGGCAGAGACAGGAGTGTCTACCTAGGAAGGCAGAACGGCAAGCAGAGAAAGGAGCCAGTAGGGAACGCGTCCCAATGAGAGTGCTTAAGAGGGGGTCCCAGTAGTCAATGAGGGAGAGAGAGACAAAGGGAGAGGACGAGGAACGGAAGGAGGAACAAGAGAGGAAGGAGCGAAGCAGCCGGGGGAATGCGGTGGCGAAGCCACGGAAAGGAAAACTGTAGCGTACCAACCCGAAGCCTGACGCGAAGGTTGCAACGCGCGGGCTTCCGGGTTAGGTGACGTTACATAGGCTCCGCCGGGAAGCGCGGAAAAAACTAGACCGCTGGATGCGGACGCCGTCAGCGTGACGTCCAATTCAATGGCCGCCCCATCGCCAGCGTCTCCACAGCCGCCAACCGCGGCCGAGCGTGACAGTATGCCCCCCTCCAAGGCTGGTTCCCCCGGGCTTACCCGGATGAGCACGGTGAAAACTCCTGACCATTCTGGGTGCACGAACATAGGATTTAGGCTCCCAGGAGTCCTCTGAACTAGGGTAGTTCCTCCAGGAAACCAGGTATTCCAACCTGCCCTTGCGATATCTGGAATCACGAATGGCCGATACCTCATATTCTTCGGACAGGTCTTTGGTATTACCGGACAATCCAAAAGCCTTCTTGACTGAGATATGGGGATCAACCGGCCGAAGGAGGGACGAGTGAAAGACCGGGTGTACCCGGTGCATGGATTTGGGAAGCTGTAATCTATAGGCCACAGGATTGATCTTCTTGTTGATCTTATAGGGCCCTACAAATCGGGGGGTCAATTTGGTCGAATGCACCCACCTAGGCAGGAATCGGGTTGATAACCAAACTCGATCACCCTCCTTCCAATCAGGGCAAGGCGAGCGAGACCGATCAGCAAAAACCTTATACCTATGCCTAGTGGAAGCCAAACTCCGTTGAGCGGTAGAATGTGCGGTAGTTAAGCGATCCAAGGTAGATTCAATAGTAGGTATATTAGAAGGTGAGGGAAACACAGGAAGTATACTACGAGGGTGAACCCCATAGGAGCAGAAAAAAGGGCTAAGACCCGTAGCCGAATGTACTGTGTTGTTGTAGGCAAATTCAGCCGTGGGTAGAAGGCTAACCCAATTGTCCTGATTTTTGTTAATGTAACACCTAAGGTACTGCTCGAGGGAGGCGTTAATTCGCTCCGTCTGGCCATTGGTCTGGGGGTGAAAGCCAGATGATAAGGCCCTTTCTATCCCTAGTCGGTGGCATAGGGCTCCCCAGAAACGAGATGTATATTGAGTGCCTCTATCAGAGATTATCTTATCGGGAAGACCATGGAGTCTGAATACGTCCCTAAGAAAGACTTCCGCCATCTGGGGGGCAGAAGGTATTCCTGGTAATGCAGAAAAATGTGCCATCTTAGTAAACGTGTCTATGGTAACCATGAGACAAGTCGAACCCTGGGATACTGGCAAGTCTACAATGAAGTCTGTAGAAATTTGAGTCCAGGGTTTGTTGGGTAGTTCTGGTTGAGTCAATAATCCATAGGGTTTGCAGGTGGGATTCTTATTCTGTGCGCACACCGTACACGTTCCACAGTGTCTTCTCACATCCTGAGATAGTGACGGCCAAAAGAATGAGCGAGAGATCAACTCAGTGGTTCCTTTTACTCCTCTATGTCCAGCTGTCATATGGTTATGGCCCCAATCCAGTACCTTCCGCTGTAGGATTTTGGAGGGAACATACAAACGCTGACCCACTAGTAAAAGTCCTTCCGACCAACCTATTTGTGGGCGCAGACTTCCAGGTATTGAAGTGACTAAGTCCGGTCTGGTTACCGTCTTGACTTCTTGCAGAAAGGAAGAAACTAATCCCACAATCCTGTTTCGAGGAAACAGAGGGTTCCCGATTGGGGGGGTGAGGTGCTCGAAAGACTGTCTTCTGGATAGGGCATCGGCCAAGCAGTTCTGAGTGCCTGGTATGTAGGTTATATCAAAATCGTACTGACTAAAGAAATGCGCCCACCGGGCCTGTCTGGAGTTGACACACTCCATGCTTCCGAGTACCTTTAGGTTCTTGTGGTCCGTGCGTAACACGAAAGGATGGGTGCCGCCTTGGAGTAAGTGTCTCCATTCTTCACAGGCAACTTTGAGGGCCAACAGTTCTTTTTCTATTACCGAGTAATTCCTCTGGCTAGCTGAAAGGGTTTTGGAGAGATAGGCTACGGGATGTTCTGTGCCATCCTTAAGTTGAAGGAGAACAGCTCCCAATGCGTGGGCCGAGGCGTCTGCCTCGACTATGAAGGGCTGGTCCTGATCCGGTTGAGACAGAATTGGAGCGGAGCAGAATCTTCCTTTCAGATCTAAAAAGGCTTGGTTGGCCGATTCCGACCATAAGAAAGGTTTGGTGTCCCTTTTCAGGAGGGCGGTGATTGAAAGCACTATCTGTGAGAAGTGATTGATAAATTTTCTATAGAAATTAGCTAACCCCAAAAACCGTTGGACGTCTTTTTGGGATGCTGGAACTGGCCAATCCAGGATGGCTGATACCTTCCTGGGATCCATACTGATTCCTTTTTGAGAGAGGATGTACCCTAAGTATGGAATAGAAGGTTGGTAGAAGAGACACTTCTCAAGCTTGACCAATAGCTGTTGCGAGCGTAGTCGCTGGAATACTGTCCGAAGATGACACACGTGTTCGGAATTGGTTTTTGAAAACACCAAAATGTCATCCAAATAAACAATGACACTACAACATAGCAGATCGGAAAACATGCGGTCCATAAAGCGTTGGAATATGGCGGGTGCGTTTACCAGGCCAAATGGCATCACCCGATACTCAAAAAGGCCAAACGGGGTCCGAAAAGCAGTCTTCCATTCATCCCCATTTCTAATTCGCAGGAGATGATAGGCACTGCGAAGGTCCAATTTAGAAAATACTGTGGAACCCTGGACTGCTTCCAAGATGTCAGCTATCAGGGGCATTGGGTACCTGTCCCGAATTGTGACCTTGTTCAGGCCCCGGTAATCAATACAGGGCCTCAGTTCTGAGGTATCTTTCTTGGGTATGAAGAAGAGAGATGCACCTGCCGGTGATTTGGAAGGTTGAATAAGGCCATTAACTAAATGGGAATCCAAATATTTACGAAGGGCCCTCTTTTCCGTAAGAGATAAGGAGAACATGCGGCTGAATGGCACCAGGGCATCAGGTTGTAGCTCGATGACACAGTCTTCCGGCCGATGTGGGGGTAGTTCCAAAACTGAGTTGTCCTTGAAGAGGTCAGAAAATTCGGTCAATTCTTGGGGAACTTTACAAATCTCATTTACCCCTTGTTGTAGTGGAGTAAGGACCTGTACCGGCTCTTCTGCGGGATGGATACCGCAATTGTGTCTACAGTAGGAGGAAGTGAAGGCCAAAGTGTTCCGTGTCCAATCTATTAGTGGGTTATGCATCCTCAGCCAGGAGATTCCTAGTATTACTGGGAAATGTGCGGCTCGAATTAAATCGAACTGTAACTGTTCCGAATGGTGAAAGATGCGAACCATCATGGTTTCGGTGGAGTGGGTGATAGGACCTGATGAAAGTGGAGACCCATCGACTCCTTCCACCTTCTGGACTTCCTCCCTTTGTACAAGTGTTAGACCGTGTTTGTGTGCCCACATAGTATCCATAAACACTCCTGCAGCGCCACAATCCACCAAGGCCATGGTGGTAAGAACTTCCTTCGGTGTAGTTAATTGGATGGGAACTGCCATAAGACGTGAGTCCAGCGTAGTTGTATGTGACGTCACTGTCACCGTAAGATAGGGACTAAAAGTCCGACCTCGTTCACTCGTCCCCTTCAGTTCCGAGGTCGTTCGTTTCCCGACCGTCTTGGCGGTACTTCTGAGCAATTCCGAAGCAGGTGGGAATCCGAGCCGCAATACATACAAAGTCCCAATTCTCTACGGCGTCTTCTCTCTTCGGATGACAAAGGAGTTCTGGTAGACCCAATCTGCATAGGTTCTTCCTTGTTGTTGGGGTGAGCTAGAGAAGGTACCGAATGGGTGCCTTGAGGGAGGGAGACAGGGGACTTATATTTCTTTCTCTCTGCCTTACGTTCACTCAAACGATACTCAATCTGGGTGACTATGGAAAACAAATCCGACAGGGTTGTTGGACGAGCTATTCTTGCCAATTCGTCCTTAATCTCCTCCTTCAGTCCACGACGGAACACAGTATACTGGGCCTGTTCTGGCCATCCCGCGGTGGAAGCCAAGCGCTTAAAAGTGGAGATATACGTCAACAGGTCACTGGAACCCTGGTGAACATCCAATAGCTCTTCTGCTGCTACATGGACGATCTCGTCCTGTTCAAAGGTCTGGCGCAATAAGGTCACAAATCCACCAAAATTACTTATCACAGGATCATTGTTTGACACCAGGGGAGTGACCCAAGCTAAGGCGTTCCCTGTCATGTTGGAAACCATAAATCCCACCTTGGTGTGATCAGTGGAGAACAGACCAGGTCTGAACGTAAAATACATAGAACATGCTTCCAGGAATTCTTTGAGGCGCCTTGGGGTTCCGTCAAACTTGCCAGTAGATAAAGCCATGGGAGGTAAATCATGATCCCTGGGTTCTCGTGAAGTGATCATTTGTCTCAAGGTTAGATTATCAGCCTTAACGTTCTGTAGTTCAACGTTCAAGGCCTGAACTGCGGCCACTAACTCCTGTACCTGTTCAGGGGTGGCCATTGTTACTTCCAGGCGTTGCAATCTGTCAAGTGTACTCCCACTTTCTTCTAACTTCACCCCTGATCCCCCTCTATCTTCAATACCCTCTTGCTCACCTTGGGGTATCTCTTCCGGTTCAGCTCCGAATCTCCTTTTCCAGACTTCCTGTTCTCTGGTATGATGAGAGGACCTACCCCGAGAGGAAGCCACCCTGCCCCTCAAACTCGGGGCAAAAAGGGGGCCCCCGAACCGGGGTAGACCGGTGTAGGGGAAAAAGCCTGAAAGGCACAAAAAACCCCTTCTTTGCAGGTCAGTAGTGGTTCTGGTCAAGACTGCAGGGCATATCAGGATAATGTCGAAATGGAGCTCGAGGTGCCCGCTAAATAGGGCAGAGACAGGAGTGTCTACCTAGGAAGGCAGAACGGCAAGCAGAGAAAGGAGCCAGTAGGGAACGCGTCCCAATGAGAGTGCTTAAGAGGGGGTCCCAGTAGTCAATGAGGGAGAGAGAGACAAAGGGAGAGGACGAGGAACGGAAGGAGGAACAAGAGAGGAAGGAGCGAAGCAGCCGGGGGAATGCGGTGGCGAAGCCACGGAAAGGAAAACTGTAGCGTACCAACCCGAAGCCTGACGCGAAGGTTGCAACGCGCGGGCTTCCGGGTTAGGTGACGTTACATAGGCTCCGCCGGGAAGCGCGGAAAAAACTAGACCGCTGGATGCGGACGCCGTCAGCGTGACGTCCAATTCAATGGCCGCCCCATCGCCAGCGTCTCCACAGCCGCCAACCGCGGCCGAGCGTGACACCCACAGGTAAAGTAGTTCCTTTCAGGCCTCAAGGAGGCCGGGGTTCTGCAGCATGGTCTGCATCAGTTAAGTGCACCCAAACACTTTCATAATGAGCCTGGCGCCTATGGCGCCAGGACTGACGTTTTCTATGAGCTTGGCGCCATAGGCGCCAGGACGCTGTCCAAAGGGCCCCTATAAGGGGTTGCTGGGACCTTCCCCGGGGACTTGATGTCCGCTTTCGGGGACGCAGGGCCTGAGCCGGCTCCCCGGGAGCGGGCATCGTGACAGCACTCCCCCCCCAAGGCCCCTCCCAAGGTTGTTCCCTCTGGGGGTTTTGGTTTGTTTGGGAGGAGTCGGTGGAATTTCCTGACTAATCGAGGTGCATGCACATGGTCACTGGGTTCCCACAACCTCTCCTGAGGTCCGTACCCCTTCCAATCAATTAGGTAGAAAAGCTTTGACCTAAACATTTTTGAATCTAAAATGTTCTTCACTTCGAATTCGGGTTCCCCATCTATTTGAAGAGGTTCTGGAGGTTTGAGTAGTCGGGTTCTGGGGACCACTGGTTTCAGAAGTGACACATGAAAAACGGTGAATTCGCATATTAGCTGGTAAATCAAGTTTAACCGCTACTGGGTTAATTATTGCCGTAATAGAATAAGGTCCCAGATATTTTGGGTTAAAAGTTTGAGGCCCTTTGAGCGGTAAATGTCTGGTAGCTAACCACACTTGATCCCCAATCTGATACGGAGGTGCTTCACTCCGATGTAGGTCAGCATTCTCCTTGTATTTTCTCTTGGCTTGTTGTAAATGCGTGGTTGCCTCTTTGAAGGCTCGGGTAATGGTAGAATGCAGATGTTCTACTGCGGGCACTCCGAGGTTCTGAGGTGAGTCGAGGTTTGAGGTTCGAGGGTGATGTCCAAACAAGGTATAAAAAGGACTATGGCCAGTTCCAGAGTGTACCGAATTATTATATGCGTATTCGGCTATCCAAAGAATGTCTTTCCAGTTGCTTTCAGATTGCTGTAACATACACCGTAAGTACTGCTCAAGGGTCTGATTTGTCCTCTCGGTCTGACCATCGGTCTGAGGGTGGTGACTGGTCGATAATCTTACGTCGATTTGTGCCATTTGACAACATTTGCGCCAGAAGTGGGAAATGAATTGGCTTCCCCGGGCAGAGATTAGTATAGATGGGAATCCATGTAGCCGAACAATATTTTCGAGGAATTCTTTGGCTAGGACAGAAGCTGAAGGTAAACCTTTCAAAGGAATGAAGTGGGCCATTTTGGAAAACAAATCCACAATTACCAGAATGGTATTGTATCCCGAACAAGGAGGCAAGTCCGTAATAAAATCCATTGATAGGGTGTGCCAGGGTGCTGGCGGTATGTCTAGAGGTTGAAGGAGACCGGCTGGTCTTTTCTTTTGACCTTTATTTTGGGCGCAAACACCACAGGACATCACAAAAGATTTAACATCTTTTCGCCAAGAGGCCCACCAGAATTGTCGTTTCACCTTTTCCATTGTCTTGGCAATACCGGGGTGTCCCTCTATTAATGTATCATGATAACCTGAAATAACTAGTTCGTGTAAATCCTTGTGCGGCAGGAATAAGCGTCCTTGGTAATAAGGTAAACCATTATCTATGGTAAAGTCTGATCCCTTTTGTATCCAATCCTGTAGGACTGTAGGGTCCAGGAGTTGTTTCACTCTGACTTGAATGTCTTCAAGCGTCTGTAACAAAGTCATGCCTAGAATTCTCTGTTCGCGAATTATTGGTACTGGTTCTGAGTTTGTATCAGATTCTCCCATTCCAATTCGGGATAAGGCGTCTGCTTTGCCGTTCTTGCAGCCAGGTCGATAGGTAATCACGAAATCAAATTCAGCGAAAAACAAAGCCCATCGGAGCTGCCGTGATGACTGAGCCTTGGCGGTTTTCAAATACTGTAAATTCCGGTGATCAGTGATCACCGTGATGGTATGTCGAGCGCCAAGCAGGTAATGCTGCCAGGCTTTAAAAGCGGACTTTATGGCTAACAGTTCTTTGTCAGTGATTGCGTAATTAATCTCTGATGCCGAGAATTTTCTGGACCAAAATGCTACAGGATGCAGTTGGTTGGTTTCAGGATCTCTTTGAGACAGAACTGCTCCCATGGCTAGGCTGGTTGCGTCAGTTTCGACGACATACGGGAGATCTGGACGTGGGTGTTTCAATATAGGTGCGGAGGTAAACTTAGCTTTTAAATCCTGGAAGGCCTGCTCGGCTTCTTCAGACCATTCAAAATGTTTATTTTTCCTCAAGAGTGCAGTAATGGGTTGTACTATGCGTGAAAATCCCGGGATAAACCTGTGATAGAATTGGCAAAGCCGAGCATGCTTTGAACCCCTTTTACAGAGCTAGGTGATGGCCATTTGAGAATGGCATCCACTTTTCTTCCATTCGGACTCCTTTGGGTGTCAGGATGAAACCGAGAAACTCAACTTCTGTGGTATGGAAAACACATTTCTCCAGTTTAGCAAATAGTTTGTGTTGGCGCAGTTTTTCGAGAACTGCCCTAACGTGTTTTCTGTGATCAGATTCCGAAGAGGAGTACACTAGAATGTCATCGATATAGACGACAACACAAACATCGATGAGTTCCCGAAGGACATCATTCATGAAGAATTCGAAGGCAGCAGGCGCATTGCACAACCCGAAAGGCATTACCTGGTATTCGAATAATCCATATTTTGTACGGAAGGCTGTTTTCCATTCGTCGCCTTCTTTTACTCGCACCAGATGATATGCCCCCCGGAGATCTAACTTGGTGTATATGCAAGCGTCCTTCACCTGGTCAAGGAGTTCAGGAATCAGAGGCAGAGGATAACGGTTTTTAACCGTTATCTGGTTCAATACGCGGTAATCGATACAAGTTCTAAGGTCGCCTTCTTTTTTAGGCACGAAGAACAAAGCCGAGGATGCCGGGGACTTTGACGGGCGAATAAAACCATTGGCGAGGTATTGATCCAAATATTGTCTCAAATACAGGTTCTCAGGTTCGGTAAGGGCATAAATCCTGCTACAAGGGGGTTGTGCACCGGGCACCAGATCGATTTGGCAATCGTACGATCGGTGAGGAGGTAACGTATTGGCCTGTTCCTTTTGGAAGACGTCCTGAAAGTCCTGGTATTCCGGAGGTAATTGCATGGAGGCAGAGGTTACAGATGCTAGATTAATCTTCAGGTTTTCTGGGTAGCATGTTTGTGCACAATCCGGGAAGGTTATTCTCTTAGCTCGCCAATCAATTCGAGGATTATGTGTCTCTAACCAAGGAATTCCAAGAATAACCTGAAACTGTGGAGCCTTGATTACATCAAACACAACTGCCTCCCGATGGCCGTCAGGACCAATAAGAGTCACCCCAGTAGTGGAATGTGTTACCGGTCCAGAGGCAATTTCAGTTCCATCGACTGTGGTGATGACATCTTTGCTGGTTTTAGGACGGAGAGGGAGGTTAATCCTAGAGGCCAATTCACGATCCACATAGTTTCCAATAGCCCCACTATCGATGTATGCCTTTATTGCATGCAACCGCTTAGGCTTTTCTGGATCTACGAGAACCATTGGCACAATGAAATGCGAGGTCTGAGAGTTAGTTTTCAAGCTCGGCAAGCGGACCCCTACGCTTGTCGGACTGAGTCGTTTCCCGAAACAGAGTCTTCATGGTTTTTATCAGCGGCTCCTACCGCTTTTTGGGGCGGTTTTGCCGGGCAATCTCGTAGAAAGTGTCCAGAGTTCCCACAATAAAGACATAATTTTAACTGCCGCCTCCTTTCACGTTCCTTTTGAGTTAAGGGTTCTTTAACCCCTCCAATTTGCATAGGCTCAGAGACATCAACTCCCTTGGGGTTAGCGTGGGTCTTGACCAACACCTGGGTCTCAAACCTGGACCGATCTGTTTTTCTGTTTTGAAGTCTGTGATCCAATTGGACCACTAAGTCTATATATTCTGTGCATTCTTGGGGCGGATTTACAACTTGGGCCAAGACATCTTTAAGTTCTCCGCGTAGACCTCGATAAAATAACGTGACTCATTTATCCTCTGGCCATCCCGTTTCCACAATTAGTCTATTAAAGGTTGCAATATAGGATAGGAGGTCCTGATTGCCCTGTTGCAGGGATAGAAGTTCGTCATCCAGAGCCTGCCCCTGAGAGTGTCGAGCAAATAACCTTTCCATGCTTGCTTGAAATCCTTGAAAATCACGGAGAATCGGGTCATCTTGAGTAACCAGTGGAACTGACCAATTGGCAGCGCAGCCGCTGAGATATGACAATACAAAGGCTACTTTGGTCTGATCATTAGGGAAGGCCCCAGGTCTGCATAGGAAGTGCAAACGACACTGATTCATGAATACGGCGAATCGTTTGGGGTCCCCAGCAAAGCGTTCAGGTGGGGACAGCGGCATGTTTCCAGGTAGATTAATCTGCACACGGTTACTGGGAACCACAGGAGCGGGGTTCCCTCCGGAACAGGGTAGAGGAGTTTGTCCAGCTTGACCTTGCAAAAGCTGTCTGGCCAGGTCATCAGTTCTTTCCTTTGATATTATTAATTCCCTCTTGAGGGCATTAGTCTCTTAACGAGCGGCATGTACTTCGGCCCGTAATGCCCCCAGTAATAGGGCCAACTGATCAGTCTCAGAAGTTTCCATAGCGCCTGGGTGGGAATTTGTAGGATGGCTTCGCGTTCTGTAACGCTCACCTGACTCCCACGGGGGCGCTGGCCTGGTTTGCGCTGCTGTGACCTCGTCTAAGGCGATGCGCAGGGTTCGGAAGACGGACTGGACCGGGCCCCAGATCTGGCTTGTCTGACTCGCAGAAGTATCCTTCTGTAGGTGAGAATAGGGGGTTAACTGTCTGTGGGGTAATGCAATCGGCCTCCCACTTCCCCCTCTCACCCTCCTCAAACCCTTCTGTGCTTCCCAGTAGCGTCTCACCTTAGGGTCTGGAAGGACAAGCTCTCCATCCTGCTTCTGATGCAGGGGCGCGTTGGTATCCAGTTACGTCACTGGATTTTTGGATGGGTGAGAACCAAACTTGCTTGGCTTCCAGGTAAGTTTTTCTATAAGTGGTTCCCCTTGTGTCCATGCATTAATGTTCTAATGCTAGTGTCTTTTTCCCCATAGGGGCCGGGGTACGGAATGCCGGGGAACAGGCACCGACCCGAGGTGAGCGGTGAAATCCTTGAGGAAATCAGGTAAGTCTTTAATGAGTGTTTTGGTAATGTCTTTTCATTCACTCATTAACGCTGATGTCTTTTTCCCCTTAGAGGCCGGGGTCCGAAAATGCCTGGATGCGGCGCGGACCCGAAATGAAAAGGGAATGACCCAACAGGTAAGTCTTGACATGGAGTTTTAGCTTCTCTTTTCCCTTCTTTCTCTCACCTTTGTTCTTGTCTTTTTCTCCCTAGGCGCAGGGGCGCGACTGCGAATCCGGATGGTCGCTGCTGAACATGGAGGCGCCCTGTAAAGGTGAGTAGAATGCGGCGCTGCAGCGATCGATGCGATGTGCTTTTAAAAATAAATGTCTTCCTTTTCAGGATTGTCGGCGAAATGTCTCTGGGATGCAGATTTAGCAGGTGAGGCCTTTTCCTTCTTCTGTTCTCTTGTTCCCTTCCTTTGCAGGTGATTCAGGATGCTGGCAGGTGTGGCAGAAGTCAAGATGCAGGAGCAGACACGGTGAGCGTCCAGCTGCTAGATCCAGAACAACGCAAAGCACGTGTGGCTGATCGGGTGTGGTTTAAATAGCCTTGGAAGAAGTTCCTAGAATGTGTCCTTCCTCCAATCAGGTATGTATCCTTCCCCGACCACGCCCGGGTGGTAAATGAGTCCCACAGGTAAAGTAGTTCCTTTCAGGCCTCAAGGAGGCCGGGGTTCTGCAGCATGGTCTGCATCAGGTAAGTGCACCCAAGCACTTTCATAATGAGCCTGGCGCCTATGGCGCCAGGACTGACGTTTTCTATGAGCTTGGCGCCATAGGCGCCAGGACGCTGTCCAAAGGGCCCCTATAAGGGGTTGCTGGGACCTTCCCCGGGGACTTGATGTCCACTTTCGGGGACGCAGGGCCTGAGCCGGCTCCCCGGGAACGGGCATCGTGACATTAAGTCAGCCTTTAAGGCATGGCGGCACTACCTCTTGGGCGCCAGACACACAATCACCGTAATAACTGACCACCGGAACCTCCAGTACCTAAAAACGGCAAAGGCCCAATCCTCACCACAACTACTTTGGGTTCGTTTTTTTCTGAATATGATTACGTGATTACATTTCGACCAGGGGTGAAAAACGGGAAGGTCGATGCCCTTTCCCGTATGGGGGTGCAAGAGCAAGGGTATCAAACCCCTGACCCAATAGCAATCATCCCAAGTGACAAGCTCCTAGGAATCACAGCAACCATAACTCAGAAAGAATTACATGAAGAAATCCAAAACCTGATAAGTCCGGAGCAATTACAAGAGTGGAGTGCACAAGGAGAACATTACATGATAAAAGATCAGTTGTCCTACTTCAGGAATCGTTTATTCTTACCAAACCAAGAACTACAAGAACAAGTCATGTCTGGTTATCATGATTCGAGGGCCACCCCGGAATCACTAAAACCCTAGCCAAGGTAAAACAAATTATTGATGGCCCACGTGGCGTAAAGACATTATCCAATTCATCCTATCTTGTGGAGGGTGTGCTCAAAACAAGTGATCCAAGTAGAAACCGGCTGGGCTATTACAACCATTGGAAATCCCACCAGCACCCTGGCACACGTTGTCCCTCGATTTTATTACTGACTTACCACCCAGTCTAGGGTTTAACACTATTCTTGTGGCTGTGGACCTATTTTCAAAAATGGCACATTTCATTCCTCTTAAGGGGCTCCCAAATGCTTCCACTCTGGCAAAGGTATTTCTTGAAGGCATCGTACGGCTCCATGGGTTTCCTTTAGTTTTAGTCTCAGACCGAGGTACTTAATTTGTATCTAACCTCTGGAGAAAGTGCTGCTCTATGGCCCAGATTGACATCCGGCTATCCACCAGTCACCATCCCCAAACGGATGGTCAAATTGAGAGGACAAATCAGACTCTCGAGCAGTATCTGCATTGCATGTTACACCAAGCTGAAGGAAGCTGGTTCGACTTATTATGGATAGCTGAATATGTTTACAATAATTCCCTACACACCAGCACTGGGCAGACACCCTTTTATACCATGTATGGCAGGCACCCACGTACTTCTGAGTTGGACGTTCCTACAACCCTGGAAATGCCAGCAGGCAAAACCTTGCACACAACCGTTTCTCAAACCTTTAAAAGGGCAGCTGAACACCTACTTCAAGCTAAGAATCGCCAAAAGAAGTTTGCTGATCAACACCGAGCAAAGGCCCCCAACTACCAAGTGGGAGGCAAAGTCTGGCTGGCGTCTAAACAAGTGTCCATTAAAGGAACCCGAACTTTCCGTCCAAGAAACCTGGGTCCATTCACCGTCACCTCCGTGATAAATCCTGTGGTGGTCAGACTAGCTTTGCCGTCAAACATGCAGATTCATCCTGTGTTCCACGTGCCTCTCCTTAAACCTGTTCAACCTGGGACCCGGGTAGCAACGCCACCGCAGCCAGTAGTAGTCGCTGGAGAGCCAGAATTCGAAGTCAAGGACATCCTGGATTCAAAGTACGTCAGATCCAAATTGTACTACTTAGTAGACTGGAAGGGGTATGGTCCACAAGACAGGACATGGGAACCTTGTGAGTACATCCATGCACCTCGCTTTCTTAGACGATTTCATCAAAACCATCCAAACAAACCAGGACCAGACAGAAGAGCCACCTTGAGAGGGGCCTTGGGGGGAGTGCTGTCATGATTCCTGCCCCTCATGTCCCCAGCCCCCCAAGATGTCGGGCTGGAGCCGGGCCAGGATCACCTACATGGCCCTCAAGGGCATCTCATCCCTCCAAAGACCCACTTGGAGTCAGACTTGGCGCTTGTGGCACCAGACTCACTCACTCCCATAGGATAACATTGGGGATCGGACTTGTAGTGCATTGATGGGGACAAGATGGATGTACCCACATATTTCGGTTCCCAGAACTGCATGTGCAGTCTAGTCTTTTGGGTGTGGTTCAGGCCAGAGACACCTGAGATACCCATAGACTATTTAAGCCACGCCCAGGCTGAGAAACATGCTTTGTGTTTTCTGCACCTGCAGCGTGACACTCACCATGTTCCGATCAGTCTCCAGTAGGCCTGCATCTTTCTTTTGCGCTCAGCTCCTGCAAGAACAAGAACACCGTTAGGAAAAGCCCTACCTTGCGGAGCTTCTACCCATCATTCATCGCTTCTTCTATTCTGCGGGCATCTTCGGCGGTGTCATTCCCATCCCGGCACGCCGCTTCCTAAGAAAAAGGGGAAAGAACAGAAAAAAGGCATTAGTAAGCATTCAGCAAATCTTCGCTTATTTTTAAAGACTGTACGAGCTTCAAACGCTTACCTGAAACCCAGCCGCTCTGGGGGAGGAATGAAGTTGGAGAACTGTTCAAAAGACTCATTATACTTACCTGTCGTACTCTTGCCAGTGAAGTAACTAGGCAGCAACGAGCCTGCATCAATCAACGCGCCCCTGCGCTGAAAGCAGGACGGAGAGCACACTTTCCAAGAAAACAAGGTGAGCTGTGGATCAAAGGGAAGGGTTGGCCCCCGGCGAAGAAAGGGGTTAAAGCACCAAGAGAAAATAGGGAGTTAAACTTTACCAATCCTGTGTTTCAGGCCCAGTCTCCAGTCGAGTAGACTCCAGGGAAGGGTTCGAGGTCGTAAGAGGTCAGAACAGGCTGAGTGACGTCCCCGTGGATACCAGGTGAGCGTTACAGGGACCTCAAAGGAGGCTAGAATTAGTCCAATCACCTGTGGACCTTTAGCTTTAAAGCAAAGTGTCTCACACCAATTCTTTGAATGACCTTTTGTACTTCAACCATTGAAGAGGATTTGGATAAACCCTGTTGGGAGAGCAGTGCTTTCAAAAGGCCCACAGTTGTGAGGTGAAGGCAGGTGTTTTCTGATCCAGAGGCAAGCTTTGTCCCCTAACGAACCCCAGGGACCACTGGGGTGAATCTTCTGCTGGAACAAGACCTGTTTCTCTGCCAGCCACAGTGGTACTCAGGTCCTCACCGTGTTGAAGGACCCTTCCAGTTGTGTGGCAGCCTCCCCCATGTTTGGGAGTCCGAGAACAAGGACCCATCTTGGAACCCAGAGCAGCCTGAGGGGTGACCTGCTGCTGTGGCAAGACCTTCCACTCTGCTAGCCACAGCAAGACCCAGGACGTTGGAAGACCCCTGCAGTTGTTTACCAGCCTCCGCCATGTTTGGGAGCACAAGAAAAAGACTCATCCTGTCCCTGAGCCCCAGGGGTTTGAGTCATAGCACCTTGCAAGCCAAGACAGCCGGGATCCTAGTGTTTATGTTGATGAACTGCTTGAGCAGTTTTCAAGAACTGTTCAACACAGTCAAGCCACCAGGACCCTTAGCTGATGCTTTTTGCACTCTCTCGATCTTTGAATCGGTCTCACAGAACCAAGAAGTCTGATTCAGCGTTGCCGGACCACCAAAAACTTCAAACAGGTACTATTGACTGCTAACTGCTTCCCATGGTCACTTGTAGGTCCTAGAGACTGGTTAAGTCACTTGTATCCCCTTTGCACCCAAGAACATATCCTTTTAAAGAACGCTGTGGTTATTAGTAACCTTATACCCCGACTCATTACTCAGAGTGCCTCATCTTGCCATCTTTGCTTATTCTGTGTAATTTCCTCTGAGGTGGCTTTTATATAGTGTTTTTCTAGATAGTTCTTATTGAACATGGTGTGATGAATTAAAGTATATATATATAGTTTTATGAACTTTGATTTAACATTATTTTATTTTGGACTGTTCAACTTCGCTGTTTGGGTTGCTACTGAACCACATTCACACCCTTCTTTAGAGTATAGCCTTCCCATGGCCCACTTTACCACAAAAGGCAAAGGAGGTATATCTCTTAACTGTGCCTGTTTTATTTGTATGATTGTGTTGGCTCTTGGTTTGTAGAAATGTTCGGGCTGAGTAGGCGCTTTAGCCTCTGCTCACCCTTGTACTAATGCAGGGCAGAAGTCAATTTGTCACATTGGTGGCTGGGGTTGGCATTTGGAACAGTCCGTGCCTACAGCCTAGTCAGCCAAAATAAGAGTGTACATTTAATTGTATATTTACCGACAGGGCATTTTTTAATTGCACAAGGAAAGAGTTGTGTCAAGAGAGGGGGTCTCTCTCTCATGGAAATATGGTTAAGAAACTGCTAAAAGGCCTCCAAGCTTTTGAGGAGGCAAGGGGGCTGGAAGATTCCCCAGAGGCCAGTTGTACGTCTGAGCTTCGAGCGCCAGATCCAATTTCTTGGGGGTGGTGGTGTGGGGGTGGGTGTGGATGTGAACAGGGAGGGCAACAGTGATGACGCCTCCCACAATTCGGCAAGAGAACAGATATTGTATTCTCTCAGAGGTCCCAATGGTGCCAGGCCTCTGTCAGATCCCATGCTTCTGAACGGTCCCACGCTTCTGTTAGGTCCTAGTGAGCAACCCTGGAGGAGACTTAGAGGGAAGGAAGTTCCTTCTATAGGAAAGGAAGATGGCCTTAGAGGAACAGAAACAGAGGTATGAGAGACAAAAATAGATAGATTTTGAGCTGCTGCGCTAAATGAAAATTGAGAACCAAAGGGGGCAGGAAGTATCTCTTGTAGTGGAACCCACACCCAGAAGGATTTAATCCCTACTTAAGAGATAGGGAAGAGCATCATTGATTGGTTTGAGGGACTGGAGCTCACCATCCGCATGCACTATGTGCAAGAAGAGTTGTGGGGTGCTTATTACTGGGACTGTGTAATTATTGAATGGCTCCTGAAGAGAGGCCCATTTATAAGAAAATGAAGACTGCCATCCTCCGGAAGTTCTGCAAGACCCTGAGCAGTACCATAGGAGATTTAGAGAGCTAACAAAGAAAGGAGTTCAAACCTTTAAGGAGTTCGCACATCAATCTCTAAAATATCTGGCCAGATGGGTTACAGGTAACAAAGTTGACACATTTAAGGGCATGTTTATCTTGATTGCATGTGAGAGTAGCCTTGAAAAATGCGAGATGGAGTTACACCAGCATTTAGCGGACAATAATATCAAAGACCCTAGGGAGTTTACAAAGGCTGTTGACAAGTATGTGACTACTGGAGTCCAGAAAAAGTCTCAGGTTAATACATCCAAGTCAGATGACAAGGGGAATGATAACAAACAGAACGGGGGAAAGGCCAGAGGTTCTGACCTTCTTCAAAGAAAGGCCACCGAAAACATGAAGGGAAATCCAAGTCCTATGGCTGGCTAGCTCCCACAGAAAGGAAGAGGGAGGGCCCCTCTATCACCGAGACGCCCACACCCTCAACACCATCAGTTTGTTTTCTGTGTGGGTAGATGACACGTAGTTAGTGAGATGCAGCTTGTAAGGGGAGACCTAAGCGGGGAATAGTAACTGCTGAGCTTCTGGAAGAGGAGGCCATAGTTAATGTGAGCAGTTTAGCAGATGAAGTTCCACTAGGTCAGGGATTGGCCAGACATTCCTTCATTCTGAGTTGGACCAGAACTGGGCCCTTTGAGGTGGCTCAAGTTTCCGCAAATACTCAGATATTTCTGGGCAGTTTATCCATCAATGGGGAAAAGCCTCCCACTTTCCATGATACTGCTGTGCGCATCACAGTTGTCAGGCGACAATTGATGAAGGAAGGGCAGTACATCTCAGGAACAAACCAACTGGTAAAAGGGTTTAATGGTCTGACTTGATGTACAATGTTGGAACTTAATTGTAGGGGTAACACCTCCCTGCACTGTGTTGTAGTCAAGGACTCCATTCCATAGGTTTGTTGGAAAATTACCTCCTTGACCTTGACATAGTTGAGACAGTCACTAGAGCGCTAGCGCTGAGAGCAGCACAGGAGGAAACACCAGTAGCTGTCCTCCCTGGCCTGAAGTCCCCTGAAGCTCCCACTCTTGCGAGAGAGGACTCAGCAGCCACGTAAGTGACCATGCATTTAGCATAGCATTCAGTGATCTCATGGTTGCCTACGGGCATAGAAGAGAAAAGGGTAGGGACGTTTCAGACCTGAAAGGCTTACCAGAACTGGAAGATTTGCCTTCAGCTGGAGTCCCGGATCAGGTCGACCAGGAAAAAAGGACTGTCCTACTCTGATGAGTATGTTGAGGCAGACAGAGGAGCAGGTGCAGGGCGAAGGTCCTGAGTCGCTCCTAAAAGAGAAACAGGAGCAGAGCTAAAGCCTTGGGCTGTCCAAATACAAGGTGCCCAAGAATTCTGGGACAGGGCACAGACAAGACACAGAAAGGAGTTGGTTGTTTTCCGAGGCCCCAGGAGTTTCCCATTGGATTTAGTTCCTGACATACCTGCTGGCCACTTACTTGTAGCTGGGACATTTGACAGCATGGCATATCATATCATATCACTCCAGCACACCATCTGCTGGCTACCTTGACCCTGCACAACCTACAGATGCCGCTGCTTTGACCGCATCATCGCCCAGCTGCCTCCCACCCAGGAAGTCATCCGCCCTGAAATGGAGAATGAAGCCTGGAGCTGGAAGGCGAAGCTAGTCGCATTTAAAGGTGTGCATTCAAGGCCCATACAGCCTGTCTGTGCCTCATCCATGGAAACCTGCTACGAGGAGCAGAACACGCCAGCACAACATCCGCTGGATACCTTGACACTGCACTACCTACAAAAGCAATAGCTCCATGCCAAGATGCTGCTGCATTGCCCACATCATCCCCCAGCAGTCTTCCACCCCAGAAGGTACCCGATCTGTACTGCGATTGACCGCAGTGACTTGAAATAGAGAACAAAGCCCTGAGCCGGAAGGAAAAGCCTGCTGCATTTAAAGACCTTCATTCAAGTCCTATGCAGCTTGTATGTGCCCCATCTACAGAAGCCTGCTCCAAAGAGCAGAGCACTCCAGCACATCACCCGCTGGCTTCCATGGCCCTGCAGAACATACAGGAGCAACAGCTCCATGCCAAGATGGCCACAGCATCGTCTGCATAATCGCCTAGCAGCCTTCCACCCCAGAAAGCACCCGCTCCTCATTGTGATTGGGGGCCGTGCCCTGAAATGGAAAACGAAGCCCCACTCCGGAACGCGAAGCCAGCCGGACTTAAAGGCCTTCATTCAAGGCCTCCTTCTGGGGGTGGTATCTGGGGGTAGTCAGGGGAATCAGTAGAAAAAGATGGTTGCTTTCTTGCTGCTGCTGGAAAACGTAGGCTGGCAATTGCATGGAAAAGTCAAAAGGGCCCAGTGCTGGCACAGCAGCTGTCCGACGTGCAGCGATCGGTAGCCACAGTTCATCGAATAGTGCAAGATCTGGGGAAGAAAGAGGGGAAAGAGGGCAAAGGACTTGCATGGAGCATACTCCTAGATGGCTTGCAAACCTCCCCAGATGATCTACCTCCCTTAAATACAGGACGCATTAGTGTACCAATGAGGGGAAGAGACATAATGAACACGACCACTGGTTACTTAAGTGGCACGACCTGATAGACAATGGGCAGGCATGGGCTGGGGGAGGGGACTTCTGGACACTTGTCAAGGATTGGGCTGGTCCGGGGCAGGAAGTAGTTTGGGAGACGCTAGGAGGAGGGCGGGCAGTGGCTGTTTATGTTGTTTGGTTGTTAAAAGCTCAAAAAGAGATTTAAAAAAAAATAAACTTTCCTAAAAAAATGAAGGTTTTCATGACTCAAATGAAAAGTTTATTAGCCAAACACTGCTGACTCGCATAGACTTCTATAGAACTAAAGTCTACCCAGTATAGCATATGGCATGGAACTAGTGGAAATAAATAACAGGAATTGGCTCAATGGTTTGGAAAAAAAACATTGGCGATCAGTGCTGGGTTTCCCTTCCTCTCTTCAGATAGCGATGATGCGCTTAGAGCTTGGGTTAAGATCCTGATGATACATAATAAAATGGAAAAGGTTCCATTTTAATCAACGCTGAGAGAGATGAAAGGTAAAAACCTTTTTTCTGCCTTGGGTGATGTTATACTCCATGGCAGGGATCGCTGTCTGCAGGAGTTAATAAATAGAGGGACATTTGGAAGAAGTAAATATGGAACGTACTTGTAGCGACTATTTTATACCTATTAATACCCACTGGCAGATAAAGAAAGGCCTTGAGTCCCCTACATAACGGTTCTGCCAGAAAGCACACCACAAAATGTGTGAAACACATTGAGGAAGCCAATGCAATGATTGAGGAGATAGCCAGGTTCTTAAAATATGTCGACCCAACCAGGAGAGGGCCTGTAGGTGGTTGGGAGGGGCCCTGGGCTAAAAAGATGACATCTAATTTTAGTGTGTTGGCTGGTGATGACACCATTGAGGTAGTTGGTAAGGAGGGGGCCCCCAGGATTAATAGAGATAGAATAGTTCCTAATCGTAAGCTCAGAATTGCTGAGATGCAAGTACTTGCTAAGGAAAGCCTGGGCTCCTGTAAGGTAAGTCTGGCAACACTTTTGGATGTGGGTAAAATACTCCCAGGTTACCAAATTCCCAATCAACAAGCGGGTGATCAAGGGATGCCATATATAATGTACCAGTGGAGGTTAACCTACATTCTTTAGGAGTAAAACTCAAGGAGGGCGATAGTAGTGGATTGGGAGGATGAGGAGTAATACCACTTTTGATAGTGACTGAACACATCATTACCTACGCTCCTGGCATTACTATCAGTAATAAATATAAGATACTCAGTACCCTGTCTACTACTGATGTCACCCCTCCACACCTTACGGCATTGGAGTCTCCACAGGAAAGGCTGAGTGGTGTGATGGCTGCAGTTGTGCTATGGAAATTATAGCCTTAGTGCGGAAGGAGAATGATGATCTAAGAAATTATTTGAGTAGGTTAGCTAAGATTGTTGAGGGTCTGGTGCTGCAGGTCCCAGCCCCCATGTTGGCAGCGGGTGGTGCAGCGACACCGGCCCCAGGGCCCCCAGGCGGTAGAAATGTTTTTCCTATTAGGCCAGGTGGCACCCAAGGGATTAGTCGCCCAGAGAATGTGTGGCTAAAAAATGGTCCCCTGTTAGACTCCAATAGGGGGGCTGGAAGCAGCCCTCTGGTTGCAACGCCAGTGAGAAAAATCTTTCCCCCGCGGACTAAATATGACAGTACACATAGGATAGATATTTTCTATCTAATGAATGTGCCCAAGTCCCATGATAGTAAATGTGAGTGGGAGGAGGGTCTCATTAACAAAGTTAGACATTGGTTGAGAGCCAAGAGAGAGTGTCTTTCTGTGATTCGCAGCAACATTGTTTCCTGCGAGAGGCTAATTGGCCCCCATGGGAGTGATTCAATAAAAGTGCAGCTTAAAGATCACTTCTTGGTTCAGGGGGTACTGGAAATGGAGCAAACGTCGCTGCCTCCAAGTAAATTGGAAATTGGTATAAAGATGCTCCCGCCTGCCTGGGAGGTTCCTAAGGCTGGGGGAAAAAGGGGGGGCAGGGCGATCGGGGTCCCGGGGGTACATTGTTTGATGGGGCAAAGAGGATAATTTGGGTCAGCAAGCTCACAATCAAGTAAGAATTTGCAGCATATCCTTGGGTGGTAAGCGGCGTGTGAGGGGGGTCCATGAATGCACATGATTACCCAACGGAGATTAAAAAGAGTTTGATCCAGCTTAGTGGGAGTCAAGGTATGGCCCCCAGGAGGAGATGGATCAGCAGCAGAGCCGGGGGGCGGACATGCTAAATTACCACCACGGTGTAAGTCTAACCCAGCTAGGGCCCAGGGCGCGGGTCTTGTCATGGAACATTACTGGGGTCAGTAAACATATGCTTGATAATGACAGGCTTTCTTTCGTCCAAGAATTTGGGGTGATTTGCTTACAAGAAATATGGGCTCTGGTGCCACCTAATATTCGAGGTTATGCCACCTTTGCCATTCCGACACGCAAGGGTGAGAAGGGCCGTCCAAGTGGGGGCCTGTTGTTATGGGTAAATATTGCCCTGACTAAATCCGTTGAGCAGATAGATACTAGTTCACCAGATCTTCTGGAGTTACATATCAAGTTTAGGGATAATTCTGAGATCCTGTTGCTGAATGTGTACAACACGATCATTCCAGGAAAAGGTGCAGAGCTCGTAAGGACGATAGCTGAAACCACCCTAGCATGGAGACTGTCAGTGCGGGGGCTTGTGAAGACCCTGGTGGCAGGGGACCTCAATCTCCAGCATGAGCCCCTGCGTAGCATGGTCGATACCCTGGAGGAGGATCATTGTTGCGGGCTGGGGACCCTTAACGCAAGCTTTCCAAATAGGCAACATAGGCTTGCAGAAGAGGTTGCTATTGCCTTCATGTCGGCTAAACTATGGGCTTGTAATGCCCGATTCTTGGGGGATGTCCCAGCTGTCTCATCATTCGATAACAACTTGACCAATAGTAACATTGACTACATCTTGGTGAAAATTGAGGCCTGGGGCTACATAAATTCCTTTTGCATTCATAATAGGGTCGAGAGCAACCGTCATCCCTTGCTTTTGGAGGTGAGTGAGGCTGTCTGGGCAAAAGTAGACGAGAGAGAGGCCAGAGGCATGGGCACGGCCGTCACAGGTGAGAACCTAGACCATGTCAGGTGTAATATCAGGTGGTGTAAGCTTGACCTCGAAGTAACTTTGCCGTTGGTCTATCAAGATATTGTTCTGTTTTTGGATGAACTTGCCTCAGCTCATCCCCTAGATGGGGTTGCCATAGAGACAACACACGAGAACTTGATTGCGAAGGTGGGGTTGCCCCTTTCTAAAACTTTTAAAGTAGCACACAAATCCGCAAGGGTTTTAAACCCCTGGCATGACAACGATTGCAGGCTGGCCAAGGGCGGATTGATAAATGATGCAAGACAACGAGCATCTGGCGACAGGTTAAGGTTGGCCAGAGCAGATTACCACAGGGTTTTGACAAGGGAAAAAGAGGGATTGGCACGAGAACATCTGGAGAGAGCTGCTGTAGGCCATAGATGAAGGGGACTCAAAGGGGTTTTGGAGCTTAATGGGAGCAGGGAAGGGCTAAGGACCTAATATGCTGCAAGCCTGCATCACAGAGAAAGCTTGGGTTGAACACTACAGCAGTCTCTATGGGGCGAAGGGGGACGCTTTTGGTATGACTAGCCCTGGTGAGGTGCCCACCATTGGCAGAGCTGTCACGAATTTCCCTCTACTTACGTTAACATGTGAGGCGGTGGGGAAAGCATTTTTGTGCCAGAAGCAGGGTAAAGCACCTGGGCCAAATAGGGTACCCAGAGACTTCTATAGCAATGAGATTGCAGTTTGGGTCCCATACCTAACCAGGTTGTTTAATGTAAACCTGAGCATTAATGTGGTACCAGAGTCCTGGAGAAGAGCAGAGGGTGGTCCCAATTTATAAAAAACACTCTCGAGATGACCCCTTGAATTATAGGCCCATTTCATTGCTCGACGCAGGGGGAAAAATGTTTGCCAGGGCATTGCTAGCACACTTAGGTTCCTGTGCTAGTAGTGGGACAATAATTAATCATCACCAGGCAGGGTTCTCGGAGGGACTGAGCACAGTCGACCAGTCTTCGACTAAGGTTGATGTGCGACTTGTATGTAGTCCTGAGAAAAAGGGACTGTCCTACTCTGATGAGTCTGTTGAGGCAGACAGAGGAGCAGGTGCAGGGCGAAGGTCCTGAATCGTTCTCCTAAAAGAGGAACAGGAGCAGAGCTAAAGCCTTGGGCTATGCAAATACAAGGTGCCCAAGAATTCTAGGACAGGGCACAGACAGGACACAGAAAGGAGTTGGTTGTTCTCAGAGGCCCCAGGAGTTTCCCATTGGATTTAGTTCCTGACATACCTGCTGGCCACTTACTTATAGCTGGGACATTTGACAGCATGTCATATCATATCATATCACTCCAGCACAGCATCTGCTGGCTACCTTGAACCTGCACAACCTACAGATGGCCACTGCTTTGACCGCATCATCGCCCAGCAGCCTCCCACCCAGGAAGGCATCCGCCCTGAAAAGGAGAATGAAGCCTGGACCTGGAAGGCAACGCCAGTCGCATTTAAAGGTGTGCATTCAAGGCCCATACAGCCTGTCTGTGCCTCATCCATAGATACCTGTTACCTACGAGGAGCAGAACACGCCAGCACAACATCCGCTGGATACCTTGACACTGCACTACCTTCAAGAGCAGCAGCTCCATGCCAAGATGCTGCTGCATTGCACACATCATCCCCCAGCAGCCTTCCACCCCAGAAGGCACCCGATCTGCACTGCGATTGATCGCATTGCCTTGAAAGGGAGAACAAAGCACGAGCCGGAAGGAAAAGCCTTCTGTATTTAAAGACCTTCATTCAAGGCCCATGCAGCTTGTATGTGCGTCATCCACAGAAGCCTGATCCAAAGAGCAGAGCACTCCAGAACACCATTCGCTGGCTACCTTGACCATGCACAAACTACATGAGCAGCAGCTCCATGCCAAGATGGCAGCCGCATTGACTGCATCGTCGCCCAGCAACCACCCACCTCAGAAGGCACCCGATCCGATTTGCAATTGTCTTCAGCGGCCTGCAATGTAGAACGAAGCCATGAGCTGGAAGGCGAAGCCGGACACATTTAAAGGCCTGCATTCAAGGCCTATGCAGTTTGTCTGTGCCTCATCCACAGAAGCCTGCTCCGAAGAGCAGAACACGCCGGCACACCACCACTGGTTACCTTGGCCCTGCAGAACATACAGGAGCAACAGCTCCATGTAAGATGGCCACAGCGTTGTTTGCATCATCGCCTAGCAGCCTTCCACCCCAGAAATCACCCGCTCCTCACTGTGATTGGCCGCAGTGCCCTGAAATGGAAAACAAAGCCAAACTCCGGAAGGCAAAGCCAGCCGGGCTTGAAGGCCTTCATTCAAGGCCTATGCAGTTTGTCTGTGCCTCATCCACAGAAGCCTTCACCGAAGAGCATAGCATGCCAGCACACCATCTGCTGGCTACCTTGACCCTGCACAATATACAGGAGCAGGAGCTCCATGTGAAGATTGCAGCTGCCTTACCTGCATCATCAACCAGCAGCCTTCCACCCTGGTAGCCACACAATCTGCACTGCAATTGGCCGCAATGCTCTAAAATGGAAAACAAAGCACTGAGCCGTAAAGTGAAGCGGGCCGCATTTTAAGGCCTGTGTAGCCTGTCTGTGCCTCATCCAAAAAAGGCTGCTCTGAAGTGTAGAGCATTCCAGCACACCATCCGCCGGCTAGCTTGGCCCTGCAAAATCTACAGGAGCAGCAGCTCCATGCCAAGATGGCCGTTGTTTTTCCGGCATGATCACCCAGCTTCTTTCCACCCCGAAGGCACCCGATCTGCACTGCGATTGGCTACAATTGCCTGAAATGGAGAACGTAGCCCCTAGTCGGAAGGCGAAGCTGCACACATTTAAAGGCCTGCATTCAAGGCCAATGCAGACTGTCTGTGCCTCATCCACAGAAGCCTACTCCGAAAAGCAGAGCATGCCAGCACACCATCTGCTGGCTACCTTGACCCTGCAGAGAATACAGGAGCAGCAGCTCCATGCCAAGATGGCTGCAGCAATGCCTGCATCATCGCCCAGCAGTCACCCACACCGGAAGGGACCTGATCTGCACTGCAATCGGCCGCAGTCCCCTGAAATGGAGAATGAAGCTCAGAGCCGGAAGGTGAAGCCAGCCGCTTTTGAAGGCTTGCATTCAAGGCCTATGCAACTTCTGTGTGCCTCATCCACAGAAGTCTGCTCCAAAGAGCAGAGCATGCCAGCACACGATCCGCTGTCTACCTTGACCCTGCACAACTTACAGGAGAAGCAACTCCATGCCAAGTTGGCCGCAGCATTGCCCCCATCATCGCCCAGCAGCCACCGACGTACCAGATCGGACTGCAATTGGCTGCAGTGCCTTGCAATTGATAACAAAGACATGAGTTGGAAGGTAAAGCCAGACACATTTAAAGGCCTGTGTTCAAGGCCTATGCAGCATGTCAGTGCCTCAATCCCCGAAGCCTGGTCTGAAGAGGAAAGCACACCAGCACACCCATCCGCTGGCTACCTTGACCATGCACAACCTACAGGAGCAGCAGCTCCATGCCAAGATGGCTGCCGCATATCCCTCATTATTGCCTAGCAGCCTCCCACCCTGGAAGGTAAACGACACCCACTGTGATTGGCTGCAGTGCACTGAAATGGAGAACGAAGCCCTGAGCTGAAGGTGCAGCCAGACACTTTCAAAGACCTGCATTCTAGGCCTATACAGCCTGTCTTTGCCTCATTCACTGAAGCCTGCTCCGTAGAGGAGAGCACACCAGCACACCATCCGCGGGCTACCTTGACTCTGCACAACCTACCGGAGCAGCAGCGCCATTCCAAGATGACCACTTCATAGGCCGCATCATGCCCAGCAGCCTCACATCCTGGAAGGCAACCGATATGCACTGCGATTGGCTGCAGTGCCCTGAAAACCAGAACGAAGCCCTGAGCGGAAGGCAAAGCCAGACGCTTTCAAAGGCCTGCATTCAATGCCTCTACATGCTGTCTGTGCCTCATTCACCGAAGCTTGCTCCGAAAGAGGAGAGCACGCCAGCACACCATCCGCTGGCTACCTTGGCCATGCACAACATACAGGAGCAGCAGCACCATTTCAAAATGGCCATCGCATTGCCCGCATCATCGCCCAGTAGCCTTTCGCCACCGTAAGGCAACCAATCTGCACTGTGATTGGCCGGAAGGCCCTGAAATGGAAATCAAAGACCCGAAACGGAAGGCGAAACCGGGTGTGTTTAAAGGCCTGCATTCAAGGCCTATGCAGCCTATCTGTGCCTCATACACAGACGTCTGCTTCGAAGTGCAGAGCACAACAGTACACCATCCGCTGGATACCTGACCTTGCACGGCCTAGAGGAGCAGCAGCTCCATGCCAAGTTGGCCGTGGCATTGCCCACATCATCGACCAGCAGCCACCCACCTCAGAAGGCACCCGATGCGCACTGCAATTGGCTTCAATGCCCTGCAATGGGGGACGAAGCCATGAGCTGGAAGGCAAAGCCGGACACATTTAAAGGCCTGCATTCAAGGCCTATGCAGCCTGTCAATGACTCATCCAGTGAAGCCTGCTCTGAAGAGGAGAGCACGCCAGCACACCATCCGCTGGCTACCTTGACCCTGCATGGCCTAGAGGAGCAGCAGCTCCATGCCAAGTTGGCCGCTGCATTGCCCGCATCATCGCCCAGCAGCCTTTCACCCCGTAAGGCACCCAATCTGCACTGTGTTTTGTTGCAATGCCCTGAAATGGAAAACAAAGCCCCGAGCCGGAAGGCGAAGCTGGGAGCATTAAAAGGCCTGCATTCAAGACTTGTGCAGCCTGTCTGTTCTTTATCCACAGAAGCCTGCTCCGAAAAGCAGAGCATGCAAGCACACCATCTGCTATCTGCCTTGACCCTTCACAACCTACAGAAGCAGCAGCTCTTTGCCAAGATGGCTGCTGCCTTGCCGGCACCACAGCCCAGCAGCCTCCCACCCTAGAATGCACCCGATATGCACTAAGATTGGCAGCAGTACCCTGAAATGGAGATCGAAGCACCGAGCCTGGAGGCAAAGCCGGCCGCCTTTAAAGGCCTGCATTCAAGGCCTATGCAGGCTGTCTGTGCCTCATCTACAGAAGCCTGCTGCGAAAAGCAGAGCATTCCAGCACACCATCCACTGGCTACCTTAACCCTGCACAACCTACAGGAGCAGCAGCTTCATGCCGAGATGACCACTGCTTTGCCCGCATCATAGCCCAGCAGCCTCCCACCCCAGAAGGCACCGGATCCTTATTGCGATTGGCTGCAGTGCCCTGAAATGGAGAACAAAGCCTTCAGCCATAAGGCGAAGCCTGTGACATTTAAAGGCCTTCCTCCAAGGCCTATGCAGCCTGTCTGTGCCTCATCCTCCGAAGCCTGCTCTGAAGAGCAGAGCACACCAGCACACCATACAGTGGCTGCCTTGACCCTGCACAATGTAAAGGAGAAGAAGCTCCATGCGAAGATGGCAGCCGCATTACCCGCATCAACCCCAAGCCGCCATCCACCCCGGAAGGCAATTGAACAGCACTGCGATTGGCCGCAGTGCCCTGAAATGGAGAAGGAAGTCCTGAGCTGGAAGACAAAGCTGGACGCATTCAAAGGCATGCATTCAAGGTCTATTCAGCCTGTCTGGTCCTCATCCGCAGAAGCCTGCTCCGAAGAGCAGAGCATGCCAGCACATGATCCGCTGGCTACCTTGACCCTGCACAACCTACAGGAGCCGCATCTCCATGCCAAGATGGCCTACACATTGCCTGCATCATTGCCAAGCAGCTTCCACCCCAGAAGGCACCCGATCGCCCCTGTGATTGGTCCGAATGCCCTGAAATGGGGAACAAAGCCTGGAGCCGGAAGGCAAAGCCAGCCACATTTATAGGCCTGTATTCAAGGCCTATGCAGCCTGCCTGTGCCTAATCCACAGAAGCCTACTCTGAAGAGCACAGCACACTAGCACATGATCTGCTGGTTACCTTGACCCTGCACAAACATTAGGAGAAGCTGCTCCATGTCAAGATGGCCGCTGCATTGCACACATCATCGCCCGCAGCCACCGACCCCGGAAGGCGCCTTATCTGCACTGCTATTGGCTGCAGTTCGCTGCAATGGAGAACGAAGCCATGAGCCTGAAGGCGAAGCCACACGCATTTAAAGACCTGCATTCAAGGCCTATGCAGCATGTCTGTGCCACATCCACAGAAGCCTGCTCTGAGCAGCAGAGCACACTAGCACACTGTCTGCTGGCTACCTTGACCCTGCAGTACCTACAGGAGCAGCAGTTCCATGCCAAGATGGACGCTGCAGTGCCCACATTATCACACAGCAGCCTTCCACCCCACAAGGCACCCGGTCTGCACTGTGAATGGCTGCAGTACCCTGAAAGGAAGAACGAAGTCATGAGCTGGAATGCGAAGTTGGAAGCATTTAAAGGACTGCATTCAAGGACTATGCAGCCTGTATGTGCCTCATCCATCGAAGTCTGCTCCGTAGAGCAGAGCACTGTAGTACAGCATCCACTGGCTACCATAACCCTGCTCAACCTAGAGGAGCAGCAACTCCATGCCAAGATGGCAGCTGCATAGCCCGCACCATTGCCCAGCAGTCGCCCAACCTGGAAGGCAACCGATTTGTACTGCGATTGGCCACATTAACCTGAAATGGAGAACAAAGCCCTGAGCCGGAAGGCGAAGCCGGGTGGCTTTTAAAGGCCTGCATTCAAGGCCTATGCATCCTGTCTGTGCCTCATCCACAGAAGTCTGCTCCGAAGAGCAGAGCACACCAGCACACGATCTGCTGGCTACCTTGACCCTGCACAACCTACAGTCGAAGCAGCTCCGTGCCAAGTTGGCTGCGGCATTACCTGCATCATCGCCCAGCTGCCACCCACCTCGGAAGGCACCAGATCCGCATTGCGATTGGCTAAAGTGCCCTGAAATGGAGAACGAAGGCCAGAGCAGAAGGTGAAGCCAGACACTTTCAAAGGCCGGCATTGAAGGCATTGTCTGTGCCTCATCCACAGAAGTCTGCTCTAAAGAGCAGAGCACAGCAGCACACAATCCGCTGGCTACCTTGACCCTGTACAACCTACAGGAGAAGCAGCTCCATGCCAAATTGGCCGCAGTATTGCCCCCATCATCGCCCAGCAACCACCACCAAGGAAGGCATCCAATCGGACTGCAATTGGCTGCAGTGCCCTGCAATGGAGAACAAAGCTATGAGTTGGAAGGCAAAGGCGGACGGATGTAAAGGCCTGTTTTCAAGGCCTATGTAGCCTGTCAGTGCCTCATCCACTGAAGCCTGGTCTGAAGAGGAGAGAATGCAAGCACACCATCTGCTGGCTACCTTGACCATGCACAACCTACAGGAGCAGCAGCTCCATGCCAAGATTGCTGCTGCATATCCCTCATCATTGCCCAGCAACCTCCAACCGTGGAAGGCAACCGATACGCACTGCGATTTGCTGCAGTGCCCTGAAATGGAGAATGAAGCCCAAGCGGAAGTCAAAACCAGACGATTTTAAAGGCCTGCATTCAAGATCTATACACCCTGTCTGTGCTTCATTCACCAAAGCCTGCTCCCAAGTGGAGAGCAAGCCAGCACACTATCCCCTGGCTACATTGACCCTGTACAACCAAGAGGAGCAGCAGTACCATGCCAAAAAGTCCACTGCATTGCTCGCATCATTTACCAGCAGCCTTTCACCGTGTAAGGCCCCCGATCTTTACTGCGATTGGCCGAAATCTCCTGAAATTGAAAACGAAGCCTCGAACAAGAAGGCGAAACCGGACACATTTAAAGGCCTGCTTTCAAGGCCTGTAGAGCCTGTCTGTACTTTATCCACAGTTGCCTGCTCCAAAAAGCAGAGCACAACAGTACACTACCGCTGACTGCCTTGTCCCTGCAAAACCTACCGAAACAGAAGCTCTATGCCAAGATGGCCACTGCATTGCCTCCATCATCACCCAGCAGCCTCCCACCGCGTAGGGCACTGATATGCACTGGAATTTGTCTGCAGTGCCCTGAAATGGAGAACAAAGCCTCTATGGAGGAACGCGAAACCAACAGCATTTAAAAGCCTGCATTCAATGTCTCTGCAGCCTGCCTATGCCTCATCTACAGAAGGCTGCTCCGAAGAGCAGAGAACGCCAGTACACCATCCATTGGCTACCTTGACCCTGCAAAACCTTCAGGAGCAGCAGCTCCATGCCAAGATGGCTGCCGCATAGCCCGCATCATTGCCCAGCAGCCTCCCACCCCGGAAGGCAAGCAATACGCACTGCGATTGGCCGCAGTGGGCTGAAATGGAGAATGAAGCCCAGAGCCGGAAGGCGAAGCCGGACGCATTAAAAGGCCTGCATTCAAGGCCTATGCAGCCTGTCTGTTCCTCATTCACCGAAGCCTGCTCCGAAGACGAGAGAATGCCAGCACACATCTGCTGGCTACTTTGACCTTGCACAACCTGCAGGAGCAGCAGCTCTATGCCAAGATGGCTGCCGCATAGCCTGCATCATTGTCCAGCATCCTCCTACCCTGAATGGCAACCGATCCGCACTGTGATTTGCTGCAGTGCCCTGAAATGGAGAACGAAGCCCCCAGACGAAAAGCAAAGCCTGGCGCATTTAAAGGCCTGCATGCAAGGCCTATGCGGCCTGTCTGTGCCTCAACCACAGAAGCCTGCTCCGAAAATTAGAGCACACCAGCACACGATCCACTGGCTACCTTGATCCTGCACAACCTAAAGTAGCCGCAGGTCAATACCACGATGGACGTGGTTTTACCAGTATCATCATGCAGCAGCCACAAACCCCAGAAGGCACCAGACCCACACTGCGATTGGCCGCAGTGCCCTGCAGTGGAAAACGAAGCCACAAGCAAGAAGGCAAAGCCAAATGTATTTAAAGGGCTGCCTTTAAGGCATATGCAGCCTGTCTGTGCCACATCCACCGAAGCCTGCTCCGAAGAGCAGAGCACACTGGCACACCATGTTACAATTCAGTCACAATCCTTGCAGAATAATAACAATCAAAACAAGGAGGGACTCACCAGAGACACGGAATGGACCCTCAGTATGAAAGGAATACCAGTTGGGTCGAATTATGATAGTATCGTCCTCAGGTACACGTACTTTACTAGTTGAGGAAGAGACCTTCCTAGTGATGCACCTCACTAGCCGTTTACAATTGAATGCTTGATGAATTAATCACTTGGAAGGGTGAGGAAATCCACAAAGCAGGAAAACACCAGGCTGTAACAAGAGAACAGTGTTTAGTACCCAGCCTTCAGAAATGTAGATGTACTATCTGAGAGACCTCTATACTAACCTGGATAATTGAGGTTCTGGACCTTCCTTGGATCAATTGGAGGAACACTTCCTGAACTCCCCTAAGAATGCAAGTGAAATAGAAGTGAGTAAAAGGTCACCTGCATATCCCCTCTATAGCACTTGAAATCCCCCCGGTGTTCTCTTAACGTAGAAGAGGACAGTTGGCCTTCCAGTGTATTTGTCCAGAGAGTAGACATGATTGGGAAAACGATGCAAAATGGGAAGGAATGTTAGTAGAGGGAATCACCCGTACGACACAAGGGACGCACTAGAGCCGGGTTGGTGGACTGGATGAATAGATCTGCAAAGCGTCCATAGTTTGGTGCACTTTTTACTCCATTGAATGAGACCTGGATGAGGTAGAGATGACTGGTACAGTGGATCCTCATAATCTGTAGTTTATGTGTTAGGAGGTGAAAGATCTAATAGGTCTCATACATATGCAGCCTTAGTATGGTGTATGAAGATGCGATGTGAATAGTTCAAGATAACCTCTGAGAGAAAAGTGAGGCTAGCGTGCAGGTGAAAAAGAACAGTAAGGCTAACTAATGCCCTGCATTGCTGCAATGTCAGTGGCCAGGAACGGGAGAACCTCCGTATGGGTAGGGAGGCTGACGTGCCAGTGTAAACAATGAAAACCGTTCCTTAGCGCCCTGCGCATATGGTAAATGAGCACTTACGAAAGGAAGTTGCTTGATGTCAGAAGAGCCCCAATTAGTGAAGCGAGGCTAGGAAAACACTGTAATTCGGAGCTGTGTGAGCGGGAAGAGAACAGCGTAACAAAGTAGCAAAGGAAGCCATGGGCGGAGCCAAAGCAAGTCCATAAGAACATCTGAGTCGTAGTAAACATTCCCGAAGCGCTGGAAGCGGGAATGTGAACGAAGCTTCTGAGTAGCAGAGAAACAATCAGAAGCACCTGTTTGTTCTGCGAACCTTGTTTATATAGAACGAGGCAGATTGGAGGCAGAGTCGGCGTGCGAAGCAACATCTGGTGTCACGTGACGTCGGGAAGGGGTGGACCTCTCATTAGCCAATTGATGTCCCAGAGCCACACAACGTCGCCACGGCAACCGTGCCAACAACCTCCATTTAGTGTAAAAACGACCTAGCAGCTGTTCTGAACGCAAATGCTATTTGATCGTTACAGGAACCAGCAAAACTCTGCATACCAGCGAAGACCCGATCAACAGGCATGACAGTACCATCCTCCAAAGGCCGACACCCCCCTGGAGGCATGGAAGCGATGAAGAAGAAGAGGAGCATGGATGTTGGAAACAGGTTCCCAAGTGCGATCTTCCGGACCATACCCCTTCCAATGACCAGGTAGTATGGAACACCCATGCGCCAATGCATGGCCAAAATAGCGTTAATCTTGTATTCATCTAAACCATGCACTGTGACCGACAGAGGACAAACAGGCAGACGGGTGGAATCAAGACAGGGCTTAATGAGCAAGACATGAAAAACAGGGTGAACTCACCACCAGACCGGAAGTTTCAGCCGCAACGGGCCCCGGATTGACAAGACCAGAAACAGCGTATGGGCCAACAAAGCGCAGAATCAGAGACTTTTTGCCAGGGATTTTTAGGTTCCTGGTAGACAACCACACCTGCATGCCCACACGATAAACAGGCGCAGGAGGCCTGTGTACATCAGCAAACCGTTTAGCATGGACCTGCGCCTTTTTTGAGCTGGCCACTACATTTGTGTGCACCGAAATGATATCCCGAGCACAGGCAGTGGCAGCAGTAGTGGACAGAGATAAAGTCAGATCAAAAGGTACAGACCTGGGATGCTGCCCATATAATGCAAAAAAGGTGATGTGCCAATGGACGAATGCAAGGAGTTATTGTAAGCAAATTCTGCTGAAGGCAACACGGATAACCATGACGACTGGTACTGTAAGCAAAGACAGAGATACTGTTCCAACATACTGGTAGTGCTCTCAGTCTGGCCATCAGTCTGATGATGATATGAAGTGGAAAACCTACCATCAATGTGAAAAACAGCACAGAGCGCCTTCCAGAAGTGAGAGGTGAACTGTCAGAGATGATGATGGAGGACAGACTAAAGAAGTGGAAGACATTCCGTATGAACAGATCAGCAAGCACAGGAGTCAATGGAATACGCGACACACAGGGCTACCTTAGAGAAATAGTCCACAACAACCCAAATGGTGTTGAAACCCTGATCCATGGGTAATTCAATAATGAAATCCATGGACACCATGTGCCACGGTTTGTGGTGTACAGGCAGTGGCCATAAAAACAAACCCATAGGTTTACCTGGTGCAGCCTTACATTGTGTACATATGGAGCATGATGAGACATAGTCCACCACATTGCGATGCATGGTCGGACACCAGCACATCGACGGAGCATCTCTAGCATCTTTTTCTTGCCAGCATGGGCTGCGATCAAGGAATCATGACTCCACTGTGGTGCTTGATTTTGGGTTTCTTATGTCGGAAGGTACGGCATTCCCTGAATAAACGGAATTCCGTTATGGACATCTAGATTGAGTTCTTGCACCTCTCTTGGCTTCCTAGCCACCCAGTTCTGTAAGAGCTTCTTTAATGGTGGTTGTGCTGTACAACTACAAAACACCTGATCCGAGAGCACCCGGAGTTGATCAGAATGGAGCAGCGCCGTACCGTTATTAAGATGTGAAAGCACGACAGCCTTAGATATTTGACGTGCAGGATGGTAAGTTTTGTGGAAAGCCACCGGATGCACCTCGCCGGTATTAGGACATTCTTGAGAAAGAATAGCCACCACTGCAATGTTTGAGGCGTCGGCTTCAACAATAAAAGGTAACTCTGGGTCCGGGTGTTGAAGGATAGGAGTCATAGTGAAAGCATTCTTGAGATATTCCAAAGCTGATTGCGCGGCAGCGTTCCATGCAAAGGGAACCTTGGAAATGGTGAAAGCAGTGTGGGGTGAAACCAAGGCTGAAAAGGAACAGATGAAACAGCGGTAGAAATGTGCGAAACTGAGAAACGGCTGGAGAGCTTTAGTTGTCTTCGGCGTTGGTCACTTTAGAATGTCTTTTACTTTTGAGTGGTTCATCCGGACTCAACCTCTGATGTGTTAAAAACACATTTCTCAGCCTTTACGTATAAGTGATGTTCATGCAAGCGCTGCAACACTGAAGTGACGTGTTGTACATGTTCCTGGCATGAGAGGGAGAAGATCAAAATATCATCCAAAAAGATGATTACATATTGGTCCAAAACGTCACTGAAGATGTCGTTCATGAAGAACTGGAAAGTCGCAGGTGCATTACATAGCCCGAATGGCATCACCAAGTATTCGAAAAGTCCATACTGCATCTTGAAAGCATTCTTCAATTTATCGCCTTCTCTGATGCGTACGAGATTATATGCTCCCCGCAGGTCTAACTTGGTGGAATTCTCATAGGAACCCAACTGGTCTAGAAGCACAGAGATCAACGGAAGAGGATACTGATGTTTTACTGTGATTGAATTAAGAGCTCTCTAGTCAATACAGGGTCTCAAGTCCCTTTCCTTTTTTGGCACAGAAAACCAAGGCGAGGCCGCTGGTGATCTTGATGGACATATAAACCCCAACTGTAATGCATTGTCGATGTAATTCTTTAGTACCATGTACTCTTGACTGTTTAGGGAATAAACCGTACCAGATGGGATATTAGACCCTGGAAGGAGCTCAGTGGGACAATCTTAGGGCTTATGTGGCAGCAATTGTTCGGCCATGCCCTTGTCGAATACAATCGGCAAAGGAGGCATACTCGGAAGGCACCAGAGAGTGCTGATTGGAGACAGAACAAACTGATGGAGCCATGTCAACGAATGCCAGACATGAAGAACTACATGCAACCTCCTGATACTGAAAACAGTGCTCGTTGCAATAGGCTGAAGGGAATTGCAGTTGTCGAGCAAACCAGTCAATGACTGGGTTATGGAATGACCACCAAATCAGACCAAATATAACCTTGAACTGGGGAGTGGTGATAATGTTAAAAACCACCTCTTCAGTATGTCCTTCTTCCGTGACCATATGCTTAGGTATGGTTTGTTCAGTGACCAGGCCTGAAACTAATGCAGTACCATCAACTACGTTGACATATTCCAGTATTGCCTTGGTTACAATGGGAATTCCGGATAACTTGGCACATTGAACATCCATATAGTTATTAGTTGCTCCTAAGTCTATTTCCGCCGGAGATTGGACTTTAATGGTATCAAAGACCAGCAAACAAGAGAGTCTGAATTCAAACCCGACAACGGGACCCCTTCTATTGCCGGGCTCTGGCATTTCCCAACCATCTGGGTGGTTTCTTTGTGCAGGTACTCAATAGATGCTCTGTTGACCCGCAGTACACAGATTATTCTTTCTGCTGTAGATAGGCGTCCACGTACCACCCCAATCTGCATCGGTTCCGAATCGGGAGGTGTAACGGTTGGGCTGTCAGCATGCAGCAGTGGATGGGATTGATTCTTCCTTTCTCCCTTCCTCTCGGTTTTATGGGCGTCTATTTGAAGGACCAAATCCAAAAGCTCAGCAAATACCGCAGAGACAACTAGAACTGTTGCAAAGGTGTCCTTTAACCTTTATGTTTGATGGCATTTCCCACTGAAATTCTGCCAAACTCAGATACTGTTACTACTGCTCAGTCTGGCTGATTTACTGCTATTTTATGAGTGAGGTAACTGAGGTATTAGTCCCGTATAATGGTGTCCATGGCACTCTGTGGGGGATTTGGAGGAATTATCTGGGTGGTGAGTATGCCCATTGTAATTCCTCCTGCTTTTTGCTGGTAAACTGAAGAAGTTACCTCCAGTCAGATATCGCCTCAACTTTAACACAAAACTTAACATTTGGGGGTGAAAAAAGGTGGTGGTAAAGTGGTAGAATTACAAAGCAAAACAAACAGGTGATGGCTGGAAGGTTTAGAGCCAAAACATGTCTGTGGGTGCTTGCGGTCTTGTGCAGAAGGGATGTGACCAAGCAGTTTGGCCCTTTTGGGGTGGGACCAAACCTGATTTGCGTATGGTCTTTCCCCTTTTGTAATGGCTTGGCAGGCGAAGAACGATGGTCTGGAGGGTTGCCCAGAGCAATGATGTGATATGATGTGATGTGGCATTGATAATGCACCTATACACAAGTGTTTCTAGGCGCGAAAAGACAAGGGGGGGAAACAAAGCCAGGACAAAACAACGATCTTACTAGGCCTTGTGTCATTCAGATCATGCAAGTGCAGAGAAAAGGTATGGGGAGATGTGCCAGGAGGGAGGGGAAGGCAGAAATGCAGTTAACTGACAAGTGCAGCCAGCGGGTGGCTCATAAGTGCAGAGAAGGGACTTTAGGTCACAGATACAGGGCATCATCACAAGTGGGTTACCGCCGCATTTACCACTCTGCCCAATCTCAAGCCTGGCGTGTTTACGCCCAGTTGATAGCTGGGCGTAAACACGCCAGGAAAATACCCAATTTCTGCGCAATTACCGCCAGCAGTATTACCACACGATAATTGCACCACAAGTGCCCCATTGGGTCCAATGGGGAATGGGTAGTAACCTTTAACACCCAACCCGTGATCCGGGGGTAATACTGCCGGACGGGTGGGCGCTAACACAAATAAAGTTGGACGGTACCCCAGTCAGAATACTGCCCAACTCATGATGAGGCCCAAAGACCCTTAAATGCTGGGGAACCCGGAGGCAGTGTGAGGGCAACTGGACATTCAGGAGCATGGGCCTGAGTTCAGAGGGTGACCAGGTGACCAGTGTGCAGAGCAGTCAGGTGCATCAGCAAGGGAAAGGAAGAGAGAAAGAGGAAGCGAAAAGGAAGGTCTGGAGTTGCTTTCGGAACCGAAGGTGGTTCTGCTCAAGTTTAAGAGAGGCAGGGATGCTGTTCCAAAGGGAGGCGCCAGCTGAGGAGATAGATCTGCCCCAACACTCTGCTTGGAGAAGCGTCTGACCCTCAGAGAGTTGGAGGTGGATGAGCGGAGAGCTCAAGAATGAAGATATTTTCGAAGAGAAAGTTGGAGGTAGAGCGGTTCCAGGCCCCAGAAAGCCTTGTGGATGATGCAGAAGGTCTTGAAGCTGATCATTGCAGCCATCGGGAGCCAGTGAAGAGATTTCAGAGCTGGAGAGATACAATCCCTGGGCTTGAGGCCAAGGACAAGTCTCGCAGTCCTATTCTGGATACGTTGTAGAGGTCGAAGAGTTGAGGCAGGAAGATTTAGAAAGAGGCTGTTGCAATAGTCCAGCCTAGAGAGGACCAGAGCTCTGGAGACAGTGAGCTTCTGTGGGAAAGTGAGAAAAGGAAGAACACCTCTGAGGAGGTGCAGCTGATAGTTTGACTTCTTAGTGACGTCAAAGTTGTAAGTAGAGAAGGAGAGGGTGGACCAAGGTTCTTAGCCTCAAAGGAAGGAGCAGAAAGAGGGCCCACAGTGGGCAGCCAGAGAGAGAGAGAGGAAAGGAGGGAGCGAGTATCCCAAAGAGGAGGATCTCAGTCTTACTGGCATTAAGGCAGAGATCATTGGTGGCACACCATTCCTGAATTGCGGCCAGACAGTCTGGTATGAGAGAAGAAGCAGAGGTGTCTGAGGGGAGCCTGAAAGAGAGCTGAGTGTCATCTGCATTACACAGAAAATTGTTGCAGAAAGTAGCGATGCAGTGGGCAAAAGGTGCCAGGTAATGGTTGAAGAGCCAGGGAGAGAGTTTAGACCCCTGGGGAACACCACAAGGAGAGAGCGAGATAGAAGAGAGGAAAGACCCCAGTTGGACTTCAGAGGGTCGGTCGGTGAGAAAGGAGGTCAACCAGGACAGGGCTTGATCAGTAATACCAAGGTTGTCAAAGAGACGATTGAGCAGGATGGCATGGTTGACCATTTTGTATTTATTACATTTTATATAATGCTTTACGCCAAAGCGCTTTACATGTAACAACAGTAATACATAAGAAGCAATTCATGATTCAATAAACTAGGAACAATAAGTGGAACAATTTGCTGAGATCATATAGTAGACAGAGTGGGGAAAGGCAGGGCAGGGCGTAGCAGCGAGGAGTCAAGAGCCAGATTGGAAAAAGTGGGCTTTTAAGGAGGAGCGGAAGGATGAGTAAGAGGAGATGGAGCGGATAGGGTGAGAATTCCACTGGAGTGGGGCAAGGAGCTGGAAGGAGCTGGAAGGAGCAGAAGCGTGAAGGGGAACAAGGAGGGGTGGGACAGTGAGTAGGAAATTATCAGCAGAATGGAGGGGACGGGAGGGGGTATAGAATGAGAGGAGGCAGGATAGGTAGGGAGGGGCAAGATCATAGAGGGATTTGAAGACGAGACAGAGGAAGTTGAATTTGAGTTGGGAGTGGAAGGAAAGCCAGCCGAGTGAGGAGAGGGAAGAGGAGATAGAGTCATATGGGGAGAGGGAAAACAGACTACGAATAGCAGAGTGGTAGAGGGATTTAAGGAGAGCAAGATGTGAAACGGGGAGACCAAAGAGGAGGGATGAACAGGAGAAGAGGCGAGAAAAGAAGAGGGAAGATATAAGGAGTTTGGTAGCATGGAAGATGAGGGAAGAGCGAATTTTGTAGATATTATAGAGATGGAAGCGACAGGCCCGGGCAGTGAGAGAGATATGGTATGTGAAGGAGAGGTTTGAGTCAAAGTGGAGGCCAAAATTGCGAGAGGAGGCAGAGATGGGGAGTTGTGTGGGGGGAAGATGATAGAAGGAGGGGGAGAGGGGAAGGACCATGTCAAAAGCAGAGGATAGCTCGAGGAGAATGAGGGCAGAAGTGAGATTAGAGTCAAGATTGGAGAACAAGTCTTCACGGGTGTTCGGCAGAGCAGTTTCTGTGCTTCTGAAACCAGACTGGTGGTCATGGAGGCAACCAACAGATTCAGTATGCAGATTAAGCTAAGAGATGGCCAGGTTTTCCAAGAGTTTGATCAGGAAAAGAGTGATGGCGATCGGACGATAGTTAGCCGGAGAGGAAAGATCGGTCAATGGCTTCTTTAAAAGGGGGTGCACAAGGGGGAGGGGAAAGTTCTAGTTGCAAAAGAGAGATTGCAGAAATAGGTCAAGGCTGAGCAACACCAGAGGGTAATATTAATTCTAAACCTTCCAGCCATCAACTCTTTTGTTCTGTAATAGAATTACAGCCAGTTTCCCACCACTTTTTACTGAACTGTCAAACTCGTAACAAGGCCTATAGAAATGTACAATGCGTTGCATATGGCAGTAGCATCAAAAAGGTACAATGGTACTCTAGGGGCTGATATGCAGTGGGACATGTGCGGGAGGAGTAGCTCCATTTTGTGTCACTTTTTTCTTTTTTAAAAAGGCCATATCTTTGGTTTCTAGGGAAAGTGCCTACTGTCTGGCTCTCCTTACAATTCGACCGGCAAAGAGCTAATTTGTGTGCCTCTAAAAAGGCCAAAAGTTATGGCCTTTACATTGTGGCTTTTCTAATCTTAGGGACAGTGACGCGGTCACTTGCGTTGGGTCTGAGCAATCTGTTAGGCTGGTAACAAGCTAGACTGTGTGTAAGGATAGTTGCATTTTGGTTATGAATGACATTATGGACTAATTGCTGTTACCTTGCAGGGGAAAGATAAGAAAGGCAGTATCTGTTTTAAATTCCTTAACGGGAAGAAACATGATTTCACAAATTGCGTGACCTCTGGCTTGAGTGTGAGATGAGAATCCATGAAGATACCAAGATTTCTTACAATTGAGGGAGCTGAAGGCATGTGCGAAATGTAACAGGACAAAAAGAAGAGCATCATGGATCTAAGGTAGGTTTTCTGCAGGTTAATTTTGAATGACTTAAAACCCATCCAGCTTTATGTACACCAGGAATTTCCTCAACTTGAGAGACGGCATTTCTCTGTTGTCAATCAATTTCAAAAGGATTTGGTTGTCATCGGCGTGATTTAAATAAATAAAAAATGGCTTATCTAAAAACCTCAAGGTGTCTTCGAATATTAAGGTTAAACAAATCTAGCAATAATGAGGATCCCTGGCAATGATGCATGTTCATACTCGAGGCTCTGATGAGAAACATACGAGCTAAAGTGACTGTGAACGTTTTTGTAGGAAGGAAGCCAGCTATTTATGGACAATATCAACAAGTCCACAGGCTTGCAGGGTTCTCAGAATAATCTGATGATCCACAGTATTGAATGCCATGGACAGATTCAAGAGGACTAGTGCTCCGAAAAAGTTCACATATTTGCACGGGTCTCAGAATAATTTGATGATCCACAGTATCGAACGCCATGGACAGATTGAAGAGGACCAGTGCTCCGTAGCCCCCACTGTCAGTTTCCTTTCTAAGCTGATGTAACATAGCTGCTGTATTTAAAGGAGAAGTTCACTCAAAAATTGTATTGCTCAAAAAATGAGCCCTAATCAAAAATATACATAAAAAATATTTTTTAACAAAGTTCCTATGTAAAATGTTGAGCAAATGAGGCTCAAACTCAAACATTTCAAGCATTAGGAGGCATCCATTTTGTGAAATGGATGAGCCTCCTGTGCTTCAGTTAAGCTCTGCCCTTGCGGCAATAATGAAGCAAAAGCCACCCAATGGTAGCTTTTGTTTATTAGACCTGGCTTTTGCTTCATTATTGCCGGAAAGCAGAGAATGCAGTCTGCATCCTGTCTGCTGCTGGTAAGTGCCTTTTCATTTTTTTTATTTAGATAGAAAATCACGGCAATTATAAATACGTCGTTCTATTTATGATTGCAGTGGCTTTCGCTTTGGGTCTCCCGGGCTCCCCAGAACTGAGGGAGCCCGGGAGACTCAAAGCGAATGTACCGGCATTTATAAATACAACTTTGTTGTATCTATGATGTCTGTGGTTTTCTTTTTGGGTTTCCCGGGCTCCCCCGGCTCAAGGGAGTCCGGGAAACTTACAAACAAAACCACAGCAATTATAAATACAACTCTGTTGTATTTATGATTGTGGTGGCTTTCGCTTTGTGTCTCCCAAGCGAAAGCTACCGGATTCATAAATACAATGTTGGGATTGGTGCTGTTGCACATGTGGCGGAATGCAGCTGGCCGCGTGAGCTCCTGAGATGTCAAAGGCCGTAAATTGTTAAATAACACAAAACCCCTTCCTTTTTAACAAGATAATTAGATGCAATGTGTGTGAAGCCTTCCCTGACCTGACACCCTAAAATCAGGCTCATCCGAAGTGCGGTTCCGAAGCTACACTGTGCTTTACTTGCTCGCACACACAACAGGAGGCAGCAGACGGCGCGAGCCAACTACCAAAGCACCAATGCAACGCAGTATGTGGGCGTAGCACGCGGACAACTGGCACTTCATCGCGGGCTAACAACACCACTCGAGGGCACTCCGGTCTCCGTCAAGAGCCTGCTGGGAGGGCTGGGAACCCGACAGCATCGAGGTCCTGCTATACGGAATGTGGTAAGGTGCGCGGCATGCGAGCGGACACCCGGCCGCCAACTGCAGGCAGTGGCTTACATGAGCAATCATAACTCTGCGTGGGACTAGGGTAATTTACCCCAGAACAGCCCCACGGCCGCACATCACCTTCCTCACAAACACCGACGGCCGTGCCCCCACCGCATGCCGGCATGCAACCACACAGCTACCACTAGGGATGTGGCGGACATCGAGCTGCAGCACGCTAGAGGTTTGAGACACCCCGGACGAGAGAGGCGCGGTTGGAGCGTCCCGGTGCGAATATAAATAACTCAGCCAGAATAACAATTGTTGAAGTAGGGGACTTGCTCCCTGATTACCCCAGTGAGAGGACGCACTCAACCGCAGCTACATTGATACGAGGTGCTCCCGAAGCGAAAGGAACATGTTAAGCAACGTGTTCGGACAGGCCCTGTACTGCACGCCCCTCAAAAATACGCCAGACGACACAGGGAACTGCGGAATGAACGAGAGGTGGGAAGGCGCACTCCCCTACTCCTGGCGACACGCGCATGCCACCCATATTTGAACGAGGGAACATACCAGGAAAGTGGCCATTGACCTGCTGATGCCCGCCCTGCAGGAACCACGCAAGTGGACTATATAATCACACAGAGTGCTGCCTTTTGATAGTTTGGCCCGATGCCGAGAGGAACAATACGCTAGGATGCTGTGTTCCACCTGGATAGCCCCCCGGACCCGGGACACTAGAAACACAGATATCCGCTAGTGTACACACTGCAAGGACAGCTGAGGCACAACATAGTACTACGATCTGAGACCAAGGTTTTGGTTACATGTTTAGAACAGCCCGCAAAGGGGGACACCCGGTTCTCTACTCGCAGTGAAACAAGGAGCACGGTGAAGTGCCCAGTATTGGCGCAGCATGCCTCTACACGCCCAACGCCAGAAACGTGGGGCGTCTTTATGAAGAATATCACTGTGTGTTTGCATGGGCGCTGGCAGTCAACAGAATACTCGTCTGGCGGGAACCACGACAAGACCAGTAACGTCTTTGCAGCGGCGCGGCCATAAGTTTCTTCCCCCTTCCCCATTCAGCTTGGCAGCCACGTGCGCACCCTGCTGTCCTGAGAACAATGCCCAAGGGTGCAGGCTCACAAAAAAGCAAGGGATCGATTGAAATGTTCACAACAATAGTGCGAACAGGGGCAGAAGCGGAGATGGCCACGGAGCAGTCACCCCAGTCCACGGCGTCCATTTCTGCAACAGCTATGGACTGACAAGCGGTATTCAAGGCAATGCAACAAGGCTTCACGGCCCTCAACAACAAGTTAGACGGGATCACAGTGAATGTAGCACTATTAAGAATGAACTGGAAAAGGCAACAGGATGCATCACTGAAGCCGAGACACGTATAAGCACCACTGAAGATGCGCTAGAGGTGCTAGGCAACACCGTGACGACAATGGCCAAAGATCTGGGAACGGTGAAGCTTAAGTGTGAGGACTTAAAGGCGAGATCACAGCGAAATAACATCTGCATTGAAGGCGTCCTGGAAGAGGCCCTTAAAGGACCAATGGAGCAGGCAGTTGAAGCATTGCTAAGGAAACTGCTGGGAGACCTGGGATGGTCACCCCTGTTCGTAGTGGAGAGAGCACATAGAAAACTGGCACGTAGACCCAAGCCTGGGGCCTACCCTAGACCCATCATAGCATGCATGATGAACTACAGGGACAGAGACCTGGTGCTGAGAGCCGCGAGGGATAAGCAGGAGATGAGACGGGAAGCAAGCGTCATCAGAATTTTCCCCGACTACACGCTTGCAGTCCAACAGGAGAGATGCACATTCACGAACGTCAAGAAATTCTTGCGTGAACGACAAATCCCGTACGCTATGTTGTACCCAGCCAGGCTTAGAATTCAGCACAACAAAAAAACCTATTTCTTCACATTCCCTGAGGAGGCAACAAGTTTTGTGGAAGCAAAAAACCCTGATACCGAATGAACGTTCCCCATGCAGGTCCGAGGCCACACTGGCTGAATCATTGTGAGATCCTCTATTATGAGGGGACACCAGAAAGAGGAAGGCAACGATCGCTAGAACTTTGAAAGCTGCACCCTGGACTGCAGGTTAAGTCATAGAGAGACTATGTTCATACAAGCCAGGGCATCAGCTACTGTTCATTATGTGGATGAGTAACTGATCATTTGTAGATGTAACGGAAACAAGAAGAAGCTACCAGGCCTTTGCCACCTCGGCAGGAGCCCCCAGTTGCGAGTGCAACCAATTAGTATGGGTAGGGGGGGAGGTCACGGGGCAAACATAGTTGAGTTCGGGGAAATATGCGGGTGGGGAGGGGAATGGATAGCAGATGTGGGTGTTAATGTTAGAAAAGCACAGGTACGCACTAACAGAGAATGCAAAAATACATCTCAGTATGATCATGTTACACATTTATGGTGCGGTATATATGTAAATGGCTAAAAAAGATATGAACGACATTACATTGTTAAGCTGGAATGTGCAGAGACTGGGGGCACCTATGAAGAGGAGGAGGATTATGGCGTACATTAGCAGGTTGAGACCACAGTTAGTCTTCCTCCGGGAAACCCACCTGTTGGGCCACCAGGCGGGAAGGCTGGCCCCCAACTGGGGGAGTCAGTGACACTACACATCATATTCAACCAGAGCTTGTGGACTGCTATGATACACAGATCCCTACCTTTCACACACCACATCACGGAGAGCGACCCAGAAGGCCGGTATGTCTTGGTGCATGGGAACCTCCGCAATGAGGAAGTACCATCCCAGGGCGCTCACCGGCGCCGCTCGTATGATACTCACACACATGGCAGATCTAGGCCTGAGGGACGCATGACGCTCCCTAAACGGCACTAAGCGGGCCTACACATTTTACTCCATGGTGCACGACATGCACTCCAGAATAGATGTATGGCTACTCTCCCACAGAGTACTGAACTGGGTAACCGAGACACAGATACATCCCAGAACATTTTCCGACCACTCCCCCATTCAAATAACACTGGCAATCCCAGAGGTGAAACCACACAGACCACCGTGGAGATTTAAATCCTCAGCTATCACTGATCATGTATATAAAACCTCTCTGACAACAAATATAGAGGAATTCTTTGAAAATAACAAGGGAACAGTGTCGACCCACGCAGTACTCTGGCAAGCCTTTAAGGTATGTGTACGAGGCAATGCGATGTCCACAGAATTTGGAGTGTTGAAAGATATACAAAGAGAACTAAAACGGCGTGACGGAGATATGGCCACGACACAAGAACAGTACACAGCACAGCCGTCCCCCGAATTAAAGTTAAATATTAAGACCCAGATAGAGGAACACAGGGTGGCGGCATAAGGCAAGTTCTGATACTTTGATAGGCCAGCTGCAGCTAGGCGATATGGAGAGCAAGAACAAACCGGCCGCCTCTTGGTCAGGATGGTGAGGGGCGAGCGCGGGCAGTCGTGCATTCCCTGTATTACCCGGCCCGATGGCGTGGTCGTAACGAAAAAAGCTGAAATAGAAGAAACGTTTTACAAATTTTATGGGCAATTGTACTCAGAGTTCGGCCACGGAAGCGGACATAGACCAGTACCTCGCTACAATACCCACTACACTTATATCAAGTGCAGCTAGGGAGGCTCTGGAAAACCCAATCACACACGCCGAGATAGCTGATGCAATTGAGGCACTGCCCACAAGCAAGGCCCCGGGCTCAGATGGCCTAGGTGCTGAATTCTACAAGGAATTCTCCAAACTTCTCGTCCCTAGGCTACATGCACTCTGGTCAGAGGCTCTGGAGAAGGGTCTGCTGCCGGAAACCAACAGGGAGGCCATCATCACCCTACTACTCAAGTCCAGGAAACCCCCGGAAGAGTGCGGTTCATATAGATCGCTCTCGCTGATAAATACGGACGCTAAGATCTTCGCCAAGATACTTGCAATGCCTTTGACACCACTAATGCCATACATGGTCCACCCGGACCAGGCCGGCTTCATACCAGGCAGATCCACGGTGGCAAATATCCGACGATGCCATGATATACTGACATCAATCCCTAAGGAGAAGCAAGGGGCAGCAATATCATTGGACATGCAAAAAGCCTTCGACAGAGTCTATTGGCCGTTTCTGTTTAGGGTAATGCACAATTATGGGTTCGGGAAGAATTTCATAAATACTCCACCCTACGCTAGAATAAATGTCAACGGCGACCCAACGGAGGTACTGGAACTACGGGGGAGAACCCGCCAGGGCTGCCCGCTATCACCCTTATTGTTCGCATTAGTAATAGAACCCTTGGCAGACCTACTGAGATCCAGATACAGCAAGTTTGGGCTTCAGATAGTGGCAAGGGCTGAGATCATCACGATATACGCGGATGAAATATTGCTATACGTGAGGGACCCGGACCGCAACCTGGTCTGAAGCTAAACTCAGCTAAGTCCGAAATGTTTCCCCTGACTGACACAACTGTCAGACCACAGGAGCTCCACAGGCTTCTCTGGGGCCCGGTTCACATTAAATACCTCAGGTTGCATGTGGCCAGAACGGCGCAGCTGTCCCGAGCAATGAACTACGAAATGCTTGTGGACAGTCTCTGCGTTAAAATGGAACAGTTGAGATCCCTCTCTATATCAATGATGGGCAAACTTGCCCTAGGCTAGTTAAAATGATAATTCTTCCAAAATTGTTCTATTTATTTAGCATGGTACCGGTCGGGCCGGACAGGGCTTTCTTCACAAAAATGAAGGGCGCATGCACTTCATTGACATGGAATGGACACCCCAGGGTGTGCTGGAGGAGACTCACAGACCAGTATCCCCAAGGGGGACTGGCGGCCCCCGACTTTGAGATTTACTATCTAGCAGTGCAAGCACACTATGCCTCACAATGGGTGGCTGCCTACCTTAGTCCGTAACACCCTGCCAGAGAAGCGATGACGCGCGAGTATACTGACCTCCTGCATAGCACAGTTTTCACACGTCCCAAACGTTAGAACACAAAAAATCCTACACAGGTGACATGATCGGGCTGGGCCAAAATTGACGAACTACTGGGGCCAGAAGCACTATACAACCCGAACATGCCTATTTGGGGCGCCCATTATATCCCGCCTACACTAGATTCAGAGATAGCCACTCTCTGGGGTACTAAGGGTATTCACCAACTTGGAGACCTTTTCCCCGACAAGAAATGTATAACATGGGTATCAATTCAGAGCGTAGTGGGCAGCTCACTGCAACAGAGAATGCAGTATTTACGCATGAGGTCGGCTATCTCCTGGGTGTGGCGGCGTTCCCAGCAGAACCACAGGTACACATTGGCATTGGCTACATGTTCACGGGGGGGACAAATAAAACAACTGCTTCCACGTTGTACAAGCTTATACTTTCGACCCGGCCACCAACAATTCACACAGCTAGAGAGAAATGGGAGGCGGATCTAGAGTGTAATATCACTGATAAGCAGTGGTTGCTGATATGTGGTCTGACGAAGCACATATCATGTAACACACGCTATAAACTGATACACTACAAAATCATACACAGGATACACTACACCCTAGCGGAACTAAGACGCATATACCCTACTGCTGATGGTAAATGCCCCAGATGCCGAAGCGCGGAAGCAGACACCGTCCACATGTTCTGGTCGTGTCCACACTTGGGACAAATATTGGGCACAAATATGTGACACAGTAGATAAAATGGCGGGCCATCCCATTGAATGGTCACTGGCATTGTGCTTGCTGGGCGGCACTGGGAAAATGAATCACACATGGCGTAAGCTGTTGAACCTTAGCCTGCTACTGGCGAAACGAGTCATTCTCATGAGGTGGAAAAGCAGTAACCCTCCCACTAAGGCTGACTGGGAAAGGGATATGGTGTGGGCCAATGATAACGAGGAACTATATATTGAACAGGTACAACCCACCTCCCGCCCTAGGAACATCTGGGGAAGATGCAAACAGTACCTAGCGGTTGAAGCGAGGAAGTAGACAGCGAGACTCAACCTAATATTGCGTAACGTAACATGCCACTGTTAGAATGTTATACCAGATGTATGCAAATGCTATGACTGTTATTACCTTGTACCTGTGCATGTTAAAATAAAGATATTAAAAAAATAATTAAAAAAATACAACGTTGTATTTATAATTGTCGCGCCTTTTCTTTTAGTAAAGTCCAGGCAATTATGAATAATTCGCTGGGATCAGGCAGAGTATTCATAATTGCTGCGACTTTCTTTTATCTACATGTTAAGCTCTGCTCTCTGGCTGCAGTAAGCAAAAGCTTGCAGTAGGGGGCTTTTGCCGCTTGATTATTGTCGCCAGAGCAGAGCTTAACATGCACAGAGGAGGCTGCTTCAAATCACAAAACAGATGCCCCATGTAAACACTTTGAACCTCATTTGCTCAAAATTTTGCATGGGAACTTTCTTTAGAAATATGTTTTATATATATTTTTGATTATTGCCCATCTTTCGGGACAATAAAATGTTTGAGTGAACTTCCCACTACTACAATCCGGTCAATCTGGAGTCCCAAAAAATGTCACCCACTTCATGTCAACGTCTCCAAAGACATGTACATTTGGATGGGTTGGTGTGGGAACAAATGTGACTATTGATAGTACAGCAAAATAGAGTGATGCCAAAGCAGGATTGTAAAGCTCTTAGTGTGATTCCACCTTTAAGCACCACTGCCTCTTAGCAAGTCCCAACCCACTGGAGAAAGAAATCTCCCACATACTTACCAACGTGACCCATTCCAATCTGTAGGTTCTTATCCAGTCCTGTTTTTTTCTTTGCATTCTGGGATGTGTAGTTCCACTTTTCCCATTATAAAACTCGGACTACAAGTACCAGAATGCAAAGAAAAAACCAGAACTGCATAAGCACCTACAGATTGCAATGGGTCATGTTGGCAACTATGACCTCCCATGAGCTGCAATGAAGACAGAAAAGGTGGCAATGCCTAATCTCTAAGCGTGCCTCAGCGGGTGCTGGGGCTGTTCTTTCTGAAACCCAGGTGGCCCTGGAATATTTTTAGAACATAAGCTGCCAGGGCCTGGAGGAATATTTCGGATGATATTGAGAACCCTTTTCGAAGGTCTCTTTGGGCCTGATTTACAAAAGCGTTTTCAATGGGAAAATCCCATTGAAAACGCTTTGTGATTGAAGCCCTTTATGTAAAATTTCCTGAGGGTGCTCGTCCTATAGCCACTTTCACTCAAAGCTGAAAGTCATGCAAAACTGATAAGTGTGTGTACTGTTACTGTGAGGGAACGTATTGTACATTTCCTTCTAGTCGTCTACATAAAGCCACCCGACCACTTTCACTTAAAGCTGGAAGCCATGCAAAACTGATAAGTGTGCATACTGTTACTGTGAGGGAACGTATTGTACACTTCCTTCTAGTCGTCTACATAAAGCCACCCGGCCACTTTCACTCAAAGCTGAAAGTCATGCAAAACTGATAAGTGTGCGTACTGTTACTGTTCTAGTCGTCTACATAAAGCCACCCGACCACTTTCACTCAAAGCTGGAAGCCATGTAAAACTGATGTGTGTGTACTGTTAATGTGAGGGAAGGTGTTGTACACCTCCTTCTAGTCGTCTACATAAAGCCACCCGACCACTTTCACTCAAAGCTGGAAGCCATGCAAAACTGATAAGTGTGTGTACTGTTACTGTGAGGGAAGGTGTTGTACACTTCCTTCTAGTCGTCCACATAAGGCTACCCTGAGGGAAGAGGTTTTTACCATGTTTTAGTTCAATGGGGGTAGGATATTCGAGGAATGACCTTCAGTTGCAAAAGCTCACAGACTTATTACTTTTGCCCTTTCCAAATGCGTGCAGTATAGGAAAAAGTTATTGGATATTACAAAATAGTGTTCTTTGCTATTCATTTCATGGATAGCTTGCAGTTTTAAGGCCTCATTCAATATCTCTATTTAAGGTCTATTGCAATAGGTTGCATTTGTTTGCTTCTTTCTTGTTTTCATGTAATGGTCTGTTGCTTGGTAAATCTTTTAATAGTTCAATAAAAGTGGCCAGTTGCACTTTACAGACTAAAGTGCTTGTACTTGTACATCTGTGAACTGCAAGTAGCCACTTTTAGACAAACTATTATGCTTTCCCAAGCTACAGCCCATTACATAAAAACACAAACATGCCCCTCGAATAAAAGAAACACAAAAGCTTACAAACATAACTTTTGAAACGTTTATTTGCTTTAAGTACTTCAGAATTGTATCAGCATTTTGAAGGTGGGTGCAAGATATACAATCACGCCTGGTAAAATTCACACGGCCTGCATTTAGAATTGAACATAAGAATAGTATATTTAGCCAGAACCGTAAATCTCTGAAAAACCTGCACAGGAAACAATAAGTCAAACGCTCCAAATCCGGTGCACAAGCTGAGTGACTAAACAAAGAAATCTAGAACAATCCAAGCGCCATGATGAACAGATCGGAATCTTGTAGGGAAAATGAGTGAAAATACTGTACACCCTCGGATCACAGATATCTAGCGCAGGCCCTTCGATTTAAGATTGAAATCTTCAATAGAGCACATTTGACAACCACCAAGTCAATCAGCGCTCAGAAAGCAAATCAGCAACAAGCTGAAACTGGAAACTCTGAACTGGGTGACATTTGGGAGCAGCTTGTAAACATAATTGACTCTCGTGACAAACAAGTAAACAGCACACAATTCACACCAAAGACTGAACCAACGGGCCAAACAAGTGTGAAGAACTGTTCCGATCTTCACTCCAGTACTGCGCAGAAAGGACCATTGTGGCGCAGCCTAAAACTGTATTTGATTTATGGCCAGCTCGGTCAGTAATGCCAACACCTGGGTAAGATGGTCGCTGCACCGGAACTTAACTTTGCCATCACAGTCCGCTGACGCCACAGACGTGGAGACTTGCACCAGCTTTGTGGCAGACAGATGGATCTTGAAGTGACGGAAGAAGTGAGAATACAGACATTTCAAGAACAACTCCACCTCTTTCTCAGTGACCTCGTCTGCGTTCTTGTGAATATCATTCCACAAGGCTCGGGCGTCCTCTGGATGGATGGCATAGGATATATCAAGGCTATGGGGCTGGATCGGTACAGAAAAGTTGAGTTCCGTGGACATCTGTTGGCCCCCCTGTACGTCATAGCCAGTCCACATGGCAGCCATCCACGAGAGGTCACGTGAGCTGATGGCACAGTCACTAATGCAGCAGCCAAAGGTCTTTTGGAACCAGCTCCCAACTACTGCAGTGAAAGCCGTGTTGCCATTCGCCAAAAACAAAGGCAGGCAGGTGAACATCTCTGGTAAGGAGTCCTGTAACGCAGGTTCTCCAAATGTACAGCAGAACCAGCCGGACCATAAAACCTTCTTGGCTTCTGAGGTTGAAGCGCCACATTGTGATTTGGGCGAAAGCTCAATTAGGATTGCTCCTGCGTCACGTTCGCGGCCTCTGAACCCCAAAAGTGTGGTTACACTCACTTCAACATCAAGTTCTACTTTCGTATCCCCAGCTGTGCCTTTTTGCTTCTCTGCTGCAATGAACACTGCCAGATCTCGTGAGTAATCATTGAGAAGCCTGTGGGAGAATCTGTACAATGGAGTTACACTGTGCAGTTTCCACTGCTTGCACATCAGAGAGGCTATTTTTTGAGGATCAACACTTTCCTCAAGTTGGCTGCACTGCGGTATTCTTCTATTTGAGGGTGGCCGACAGAAAGGCGGATGCCTCCAAGTTGAGGTCGAACCCCGGTGGCGCACACGACTAGTGCCAGTGGAAGAACAGACTTCACTTACAGGGGTGGGTGTGGCTAAAGGGACAAAACCCACACATTCGGGAGTTGGCGGCTGGGTCTCCATGGCCTCTCTGTCCACGTCGCCCTTTATTTTCCTACTGCCGGCTGCAGACATCGTTGCGTACACCAGAAAGGGAAAGGCTGCTCAGCTCCCCAGGCCGAACGAGGACTACGCACGACGTCCTTCTGTGCACTCGCGAGAAGTCGAAGAGCACAATACGCAAGTGAAGAAGCTCTTCACTGGGCTGAAGCTCAGAATAAATCATCTTGACTGGCATGTCATTTCAATTTTATTTATTTTATTTGCTTTAAAAAAACGCAGCTGGTCCTGAATGCATACGTTGGGCAATTCGTAATATTCCAGCATACTTGACAGCATTCTGTGGCTAAAAAGATGTAGTATTTTTCAAGTTTCAAAAATAATGCTTCTCATAACAATTACATCACAGGAAAAAACAAAACATAAATTGTTGGCACCACTGGAGTATTCTAAAATACAAAAGCCATCAAACAGCACAACATGGAAAGATGCTGACATGTTTAAAGTGTATAATTGTGAATGTTAATTTAACACCACATTCATTTACACAGAAGGTAGTCACACAGAGATGGTAGGCAACATTTGCCACTGCTCTGTAGCAGCAGCCTGGGCAATACATAATTATTCATGAAGTGCAAGATGAATAACTGAACAACATGGAGATTGATACCCTCCTCATTCTTATATGCAGGTGCTGTGTGATGGTGGTACTTTCTGCCACTTTCCTTCAATGGTGGTTTACCCAAGGCCTGTCCTGGCCAGAGTGCAGGGTAAAGTTATGTAGCTGTCAGGTCACTGGATTGGTCTGAGCCCATCACTCGAAAGTAATCACTTACCCGCGCCCGCCGCACAGACAAACAAATGTGTTGCATGCTTTGCCTGGGCCGGTCTCAAGCAGCCTGCCTTAGAGTCACATAAATTACCTGCCCCAGTAAAAAGAAGTAGCATCTGTCACCCAAATCTGTGGGCGGTAGGACTGCTTAAAAAGCAGTAGCCTACTGCCTAAATCAGTAGGGTTGGTAAGTATGTTTCAATAGGAGGCATTTATTTGAACATTTTCCGTTTTTTGTGCAGTGCACAAAAACACGAGCACCAAAAAACAGATGGCATTAGTCTTGTCTTCTTAAACGCTTGATAGCACTCCCTATAAATGCGAAAAATCATGTCCCTCAAAACTGAAGAAAAATTTGTGCATTTTCTACCATATGTCAGGAGCACACGATGCACCAACAATGCTGCGGGCGCTGGGGATCAGAAAATGTCTGGACCAAACTGGCTGCCTGCGCTGCTGCAGGACAAGAAGAACTCATTTGCCTCATCTTCTTCCTCGGCATAGTCATACAGTACCCTTTTTGCTCTTCGGCCACCTGGACCGCTGCCATTCCAGGGGGCTTCCTCCCTGCGCCCTCCTTTGACACACTTCCTGCCGATGGCCCCACCATGCTGGCCGGCATTGGGGCTGCGCACACCTGTGCAAAGTGATCCACCTTTCCGCACCTCCCACAGATGTATCCTTTGGCCAGGCACTCCTGCGCATGCGGGAGGTCCCACCCACACTGATGGCATATGGTGGCACCTGGGTCTCTCCGTGGCCAATCCCCTCTTCTTGTTGGCCTACCTCCTTGCCACTTGCTGACGGCCTCCTCCAAATTGACCCATTGCATGGGGGATTCCAGCTTGAGCTGTTGCCTGGAGAGGTCTATGGCCGAGCATGCACCTCCGCCAACTCTTGGGTGTGACCGAGTTCTAGAATTCGAACAAGGGTTAGCGCTTGGTCCCTGAGGACTTGTTTCCGCAGCTTAGATGAGCTACAGCCATAGATGATCTGTGCCCTGATCTTGTCCTCCTCAAAGTTACCCAGAGCGCAGTACAACACAATGCCACACAGCTTTCCATGAAACGCATCGAGGCTCTCCCTTTCCTATTCCCTCGCACACCTCATCCTGTAACGTTCATAGTCCCAGTTGACCATGGGCCTGAAGTACTCGTTCAGTGCTGCAATGGCTGTGCCATATGACTGGTCTCTGGGTCGCAAGGTCTTAAACAGCCTCTGGACTGCGGGGCCGGCTGAGTCTCGGAGGATTGCACATTTCGCACTGTCCTTAATTTCCAATGCCTCAAAATACAGTTCCAGGTTTTCTAGCCATGACATCCACCGGGGTCCTAGACTGGCAGGTGCAACCACCACGTCGAAGGGATACAGGGGCGCCAGCTGACCACCTTGTTGACACACCACTTCATTCTCCTCATCCCCCATGATGGTTACTGGGCGTGCCACAGTTTGCGCTCTCTGTTGATGGGCCACTGGCTTGACTAGCCAATCTGGAAGGCACTGTGGGCGCACAAGCACTCCTTATGGAGCCGCTACCCATCCAGGTTCCTCAGTGAAAGACGGGGAGCCACACATGATTCCCGGAGGCACTTCCTACTTGATGGTCCTTCCGTGATGATGGAGTCCCCAGGCATGGATCTGGCAGTGCTGTCCCCCCCTCTCAGGCCCAGGTGATAGTAGACCATGCCCCCTTTTCATGGCTGTCCTTGTTACGGGCCGTTGCAGGCCTGGCGTTCTTTTGTTGCAGTCTGAAAAGTTTTATTCTCTCTATTGGGGAGGCCCGGTTCTCGATGGGGGCACGCCCCTTCCTCCCAGGACCACCACCAGTTTCACTGTCACCGTTTTCAGTCACTGCAGGCCCAGTTTTCGTGGGTCCCGCCCACCTTCTTCATGCCGCGGCTCCAACGGCTATTGTGTCCTCACTGCCGCATCCTGAACTTCATGGGGAACACCCACTCTCTTTTCCTGTTGCGAGCAAAATGCTTTTATTTATCACTGCCGCGGCCCGGTCACTGCATGCATGCACCAGCTGTCCACTGCGCCCGGCTCCCTCACGCAGCAGTATCGCATGCTGATCTGGTGCGCAAGGACCATCTGTATCTCACCAACTCTGCTGCAGGCCCAGGCTCACCTAGGCCTGGCCCACTCCTGTGTTCGGCAACCGCGGCTCCCTCTCCACGCGGCCGATGCCGCAGTCTCTATCTTCGCGGCCACCACCGTTCTCCTCCACACGGCCGCCTCGATCACGCGGCACCCCTGGGCCAGGATGTCAGTAAAGCAAAATGTCCACTGTCCTATGTCTGATCCTATTTCTGTCCCTTACACTCTCAATCAAGTAAGGAAAAAAAGAATGATCTTCTTGGCCCAGAGGAATGACTCCTTTCCTCTGGACGGTTTTCACAATGTTCATAACTCCTCAGGGATGGCGCCCTTCCCCATGTATTTCTCAAACTTCCTGGTCCATAGGAATGACTCCCTTCCTCTGGACAATGCCGAACTTTACGTGGGAATCTCACCTGTGAGAGTGGCTCCCTTCTCCAGGTTTCGGTTCTCCTAAAAAAGGCCAATATAAAGTTTCATGTTTAATTAAAGCAAAAGTTAAAAGTTCCAAAACAAAGATCTCTGTGCAATACCAGGGGAAATGACTCCCTTCCCCTGGTCAGAGTATTTGCAAGGCTACAAGGCTTCCGTTGCACATAAATGTCTCCTTCCAGCTTTCTATCAGGCCTGGTTCGCTAACCTGCCAGACCTGACCGTCTACTTCCTTAACGGTCTGTCAAGTCTGGTTCATTACCCTGCCAGATTTGACTTCCCAGCCTTTGCATTCAACAAGATGCTTGCTTTCTCAATGTCTTTTCTTTGTGTGACTATCTTTGCTTCTGATGACTTCTCTGCTTTGTATATCCTGCTACTGGGCTTTGCCCACTTCCATTTGGGTCCCAGGCACTGTTCTTCTGCTTCTGTGGGATTTTTTCTTTTAGCCTCCATCAATTAATGTCCACTTGAGTAGACCTTGTACTCTCCTGCCAGGTCGTGTCCCACACAGGTATCCTCCTGTTATTGTGATCCACTTGCATACACTCTGGTATCCCTCTGTGATCTTTGGGATACATTTAGCTGTTTAACAAAGTTCCCAGCAATCTGTAATGTGCGGCTTTCATCCCCCTGTGCTCTCCGGATGTATTGCCATAGTTTACAAAGGTCATATTGAACACACTGCCTTTTATATCCCCTTGGGCTTTCCGGGATCTATAGGCGTTGCTTACAAAGTTAGTGTTAAAGTCAATGCTTTTTATATCCTCTTGGGCTTCTCTCAATGTGTTTGCGCTGTTTATAAAGTTTGCATCAAACACAGTATTATTAGTATCCCTTTTTGCTCTTCGGGATATGGTTGGGTGGATTTTCAGCTTCTCCGCCTCCCTCAATGCTATGGTATCCCCTTGTGCTCTTTGGGATGGGTTTGTGTGGGTTTTCAGCTTCACCAGCTTCATCAATGCCTCGGCTACCGGTCCGACCCATTCCCTTCCTTCGGGAATCCTCATGCAGGCTATGGTCTCTTCGGGTAGCTCAGCAGAGCTCCTTTCCAACTGCAGCACTCAGCGTCCTTCTTCTCCTTGCGGTTCTGGGTTCATAGTGATAATATCGAATTCAAAAATCTCGAAAACCAAAATCTCGAATACAAAAGGCCGAAAAATAAAATATCAAATTTTTTTTTCAATGTGTTTTTTTTTTATTTTACCCCTTTTTTTTACTTACCTGACCCCAAAAACATATATAAATAAATAAATAAAAAATACGATATTTTTTTTTTCGAAATTTTTTTTTTAGGTCTTTTTGTATTCGATATTTTGTTTTCGAGATTTTGACTGACTACCCTGGCTGTTCTCTATCTTGCTGCCAGTCAGGTCTGCCTATCTCCCTTGCTATACAATATTTTTACAGTTCTGTTTTTATAACATAGGTTTTACGAACTATGCATATGACACTCAGTGTGCCATGCCATTGTCAGGACTTCATGAGGTGGATGAAAAAAACACCAACAGGGTATATGACATCTTTCAAAACTAGATGACGGAAAATGGCTTTGTGCTCAATAAAGAAAAGACTGAGTTGATGGTGATAGGCACGAATACTAAAATCAAGAAGCTGGACCGAGGGTATAGTCAGTTCAGAGTGGCTGGCTGTAATGTAATATTACAACAAAGAAGAAGGTGAAGACATTGGGCATTGTTCTAAATCAAAATCTGGATATAAGGGCTCAAGTAAATAGCCTAGTTTCCTCAACAGCATATTGCATTAAACTGTTAGCCCAATATATTAGTGCGTCCCTATATCTCGCAAGTTAATTGTGAAACGGTGGCTAGGACCTTAGTAGCGTCGAACATTGACTACAGTAGTAGCCTTCTGGTAGGAACTGCTAAGGCTGATATTGCACAGCTCCAGGGGCATTGCTAGGGGGGGCTAAGGGGGCTATAGCCCCTGATCTTTTGGTTGTAGCCCCGGATAGAATCTCAGGAGCTACAGCCAAAAGGCTAGCTAGCCCCCAGTCCCAACAGTTCCGACATCAGCTTAGCCCCGGGTCTTTTCCAGACCTAGCAACTCCCCTGCACGGCTCCAAACCTAGCAGAACAGTATGGTTAGGATTATTGTTGGTCTTAAGAAGAGAGATCCTATATCAGAGGCCAGACGTAACCTGCAATGGTTACCGATTGAAGCAAGGATTCAGTTTAGGCTGCTTGTCATAACACACAGATGTGTCAAGGGCACTGACCATCCATACCTAGCAGAGGCTCTGACTTCTAAATCTAATGTTAGGGCATTGAGATCTAATAACAACAACCAGCTAAAAAGTTCAATGTGCAATCTCACTCAGGTTATGAAAAGTGCCTTCTTTATGGCGGCACCTAAGATATGGAATGCCATTCCTCCGGACCTCAGAGATATTAATTCTGTGGCAATTTTCAGGAAGAATATTAAGATGTTATTTAAATAAGAAGATTTGGCCTCCGCTTTTTTCTTTTTTCTCCCATGTAGAATTCTTGCTTGCTGGGTCGGTTGTGAATTGTTGTGTTTGTTGCGCCCTTAAGCCTCTGGGTTCTATGGAGTACATAATTAACTAACTAACTAACTAACTAACCTAGAAAATCAACGATTATCCCTTTTAAGAGGGATTTGAAGTTTAAAAATGTCAAGTAGTATGTAAATAACTATAAAATCGAGGAGGTAATCCAACTCAGATATCTGGGGCTGGTAATCTCAAACAAGCAGATGGGTTTTATTAAAGAGAAACTTTCCACGGGGGTGTGGCCGGCGGGCGACTGATGTAGAGCAGGATCAGCAAAGCTTCTGCCGCTGCCCCTTCATCCTACAATTTATCCTGGTTGCAAAGGCATCCGTCGGATCAAAAGCCAGCTCCGAGCAGGGCAAAGAGTGCCGCATCGGGTGCTGCATCGAATCTCTGGCAGAAAGAGGGATTTTCCGTAGAACCCTGCAGAAACTGAAAAGGCAAGCAGAATGCCGCTGGAGTCCCAAGATGGCCACCGCACAGCATTGACAGTATCACTGCTGGAGTCGGGTCAGGTGCAGGGCACCCTGGCTCTAGACGGTGAACCGAGCTGTCCTGACTCACACAGACACCCCGTAGCTGCCCAGTTGCAGAGACGGCGGCACAAACGATGACCATACAGCAGAGCTGTGGGCCTTTTGAGACCAGCGTCTGCTTGTATTGGCGGGCACCCAGCAAGGCTGGTACAGCATAGTGATCCCTTTGTGCCAGGGAGGATTACCGAGTAAGGCGGCCATGAGGGTGGTGAAAGCTGAGACACCAAGTGCCCAAGAAGAGGAGGAGGCAGGGTTCCCTTGCAGGCTAGGGAACGGGGAACCCTGCAACTGTGCGGCGACTCCCACGGGGAAGCATAGAAGAGCACTGACCTGGGTGCTTAGGAACAAGCATCCCGCAGTTACCCAGGGGATGGGAGCAGGGCCCCCGTCCATCCAGCTGACCCGCTCCAGTGTCCATTGGTGCGGCTCCACAAATGGGCTGCCAGCGGTGCCCGGCAGCACTGTCTTCTACCATTTACAGCGCTGCTGGACAGAGTCATCAGCATCTAACCAACACCCAGGTGTTGCAGTGGCCCACATGGACTAGGGATCACAAGGTAGGAAGCTGGGAGGGGGAGTGCGGCCCATCCTCCATTCTATTCACAATACAACCCTGGGACTTGTCAGATGAAGGGGGCCAACATTGAGGCCCTGTGCATGGTGGGGTGTGGGGCAGCGAGGATGATGACCCCACAGTGAGAAGAACAAGAAAACCCTTGTGGCGTATTCAAACAACTGAATGCAATAATGCCCCTGAGGGCTTGGCACGGCCCATCCTGGGCTGGTAGTAGTGAACCAGTGGGCGGACCGCAGGGTAGGAGGGTCTCATCATACAGGTGCCTGCAAACACTCCTTCGGAGCACGATGGGAGTGTGGCAGGAGCCCGAGCTGACCCCAAAGAACAAGAGACTACTGAAACTCCAAGGCAAAACATACTTCTCGAGCTGGCGTAACCAACTCCTGTCAGGCATCAGACGGTTGCCCCCTCCCCCCTACTGGTTGGGCTGTGAGGGGGACTGTCCAGGCGGAGTGACAGTGGCCTGAACACAAGACTGGCTTGCTTCAAGTCAGTCAGGCAGGGGGACAGGCCATGATGGAAGGAAAAAGCAGGCAACCCAAGATGGACAAATATACAGCTACGATCCCACAGCCGCAGCCGCCGGGAGACTCGACTTCTGCCCAGCAGCACAATGCGCAGACACCTAATTTAGAGGAGAGAATTGCTAAAGTCCTGCAGGTGGTACAGAGCTCTAGGACGGCCCTGGAATTCAAGATCGGAACCATAGGGGAGGAGCTGAACCTCATTAGGGCAGACATGCAAAAGTCAACGGAGAGGCAAAAGGTAACTGAGTTGAGGATCACAGCAACAGAGACACAGGTACAGACCCTCAAGAAGCAAGTGGCCGCTCTACTGCAGACACCCATGGTCCTGGACGCACGGGCGTAAGACACTGAAGGCCGCTCAATAAGGAATAATATGCTGATAGTGAACTTGAGTTTACTATCCTTGTCTAATTGAGAATATTATCTAATTTGTTTTTCTACTAGATTGAAAATTTGAATTGCATAATATAGCCCCTGAAGAAGAGAACTAATTCTCGAAACGCGTTGGGCAACTTGTTTTGAAATAATAAATCATGTACCAATCAAACAATCAAGTTATAAATTGTGTTGGTTCACAAAAAAAAATGTCATCATCATTACTTTATCTAATGACCAGACTATGCTACGTCTAAACCTATTTCATGAATTGAATGTCTAAATATTGTTCTTAGCAAATATAAAGAAAATTGTATTACTCAACTTTAAAAATATGGCTATAGAGCCCCAGGCAGTGTGCAGGGGACGGGAGTTCCCTAATTGGGAACTTATTTTGTTCACAATATCCCTTACATGGCCAGGGTTCCATTCTTCAAGCTATTAGACAATAAAATGGCGGACCTATTGTGTGGCGGAAAACGGCACAAGCTGTCACTGACCACATTATGCAGAAAACTTCGGAAAGGGGGGCTGGCCCTCCCAGACTTTGAGCTATATTTCTTGGCATCCCAACTGCAAAATTCTACTAAATGGGAAGCAGGAGAGGGGAGGCTGGACCGGCAGCTGATGGGGGAACCAAAGAGGCACCATACAGGGATGGAGCTGCTATGGCGGAAAACAAAGGAACCTGAAGGATATGATATGATATGATAGTTTATTTATATAGTGCCTATACATAATGTGTTTCAAAGCGCTTCAAAGCAACGGAGGGAACAAGGGAAAATACAATGACATTCTTATAGGATCCTGCCTGAGCAAGGTGGTGAGGCAGGCATGGAAAAGAGCATGCATTTGGCTACAGTTGGGAGAAGGCTATACCCCTGAGATGCCCTTGAGGGCTGTTGACAGGGTAGCAGGGATAATACAGGACACAGGAGATGCCAAATGTACACAAGAAGGATGCCAGGTGCTTGGCGACCTCTTCGAGGAGGGGACATTACTGTCATTCGATACATGGGCAGGGGAGTTTCAGATGCCCAAGTGGCCGTTTCTAAACTATGCCAGGCTAGCCAGCGCGCTCGCAAGTACGTGGGGCGCAATACCCGAGGAGCCTCCGACTATCCACATTCTACATGCCACCCTCCCAATTGGTAATGACAGGCACACAATATCTAGGCTGCATACAGCGTTGCAGGACAGCAGCCCCTCCTCAGAGCTCAAAATCAAAGACAAATGGTAATGGAACATGGAGATGACTTTTGAGGAATCCGACTGGGAGAAAATATGCAAGCAAATCACTAAGGTATCCAGGAATGCGCGCTTTAAATTGATTAAGTTCAACTTTGTGCACAGAGTCTATATGACCCCCCAGAAACTTTAGTTGAATGCAGAGTGACCACTTTAGTTTTCCACTATACTTAGTGAACAGTCCAATCCATTGGAGAAGTGGGATCAGGGCTGTCGTAAGCTTTGGCTTCTTCCCTGAAACAAACATCCCCTTTTCTAGGGGAAGAACCCACAGTTGGCCCTGATGGAAATTTGCCACTCTACATTGTAGAACTCGAGCTTGAATGCACCTTGATCACTTTAGTTTTCCTCCACAATTAGTACAGTAGCCCTCTACATTGGGTAAAAGTGCTAACGGTACATCAATGCCCTAGGAATTTTTAACTACTGGACCAATAGTGGAAATTTAGTAATAGAAGGGAAATTTAAGGAAGTTATTGATTCATTTTTATGTTCATGAGTGTGGCTTCTCTGTATGTTGTTTTATTATTAGGTTTTTTTGATGATATTTGTTTTGATTATCAAATTCTAAAGCATTTAATGTATTAATTATTCAATTAGTTACTTTTTTGTGGGGTTAACTTTGAAACCAAATCACAATTTAAACTTTTATTTATACAATTATGCAGGTAATTCCATCTCTGAACGGGTAATCTGCTGTTCAGATTCCCCAATCATAAGCTCCAAGCCTAAACCATAATGTACCCGGGCCCTGCTGCTTTATTATCCTTATCTGCAGCACATTCTCTACCGGTGGCACAGAGCAGGTTCAGAGCTCACAGGTGCCCTCCTGACAGCTGCATTGGCAGGACAGGAACCTGAATTGCCATGCATCCTCTTTGATATCTTTGTGAGGCTAGGTGACACCCTCCCCTAGAGACAGCCACTCAACACGAAGCTGACCTGGGCACAGGCAAACAAAGGAGCTCACCCATTCAAAAGGAGTAGCCTCACTCCAGGGTGCCTCTATACCAGTGAGGCATTTGATGTTATTGAGAAGGGAAGCAGCGGGATTAGTGTAGACAGGAAGAGCTCTGTACAGATGAGAGAGGATTCCACTATCTCGTTTCTCTCTGCCTATACCTCTTCTTCCTGCTCCCCCCCGCCCACTTCCTCTAGAGCAAAGCACTTTGGGTGTTATGTCAGAAGAGCAATGCCCACTTGTTTCAAGGGCAGATATTGGGGCTGTCATGATTCCAGCCCCTCATGTCCCCAGCCCTCCAAGATGTCGGGCTGGAGCCAGGCCACGATCACCTGCATGGCCCTCAAGGGCCTCTCCATCCCTCCAAAGACCCACTTGGAGTCAGATTTGGCACTTGTGGCACCAGACTCACTCACTCCCATAGGATAACATTGGGGATTGGACTTGTAGTGCATTGATGGGGACAAGATGAATGTCCCCACATATTTCGGTTCCCTGAACTACATGTGCAGTCTAGTCTTTTGGGTGTGGTTCAGCCCAGAGACACCTGAGATACCCAGAGACTATTTAAGCCACGCCCAGGCTGAGAAACATGCTTTGTGTTTTCTGCACCTGCAGCGTGACACTCACCGTGTTCGGATCGGTCTCCAGAAGGCCTGCATCTTTCTTCTGCGCTCAGCTCCTGCAAGAACAAGAACACTGTTAGGAACAGCCTTACCTTGCAGCGCTTCTGCCCATCATTCATCGCTTCTTCTATTCTGCGGGCATCTTCAGCTGTGTCATTCCGATCCGGGCACATCGCTTCCTAAGGAAAAGGGAAAAGAACAGAAAAAAGGCATTAGTAAGCATTCAGCAAATCTTCTCTTATTTTTAAAGACTGTACGAGCTTCAAACGCTTACCTGAATCCCAGCCGCTCTGGGGGAACTCTGTCTCCGGAACGTCTCTTCCATCTGCAAGAGGGAAAAGACATGCCAGGTTAGCATGGAAACATCTAGAGGCGCCGCATACCGCGCTTACTCACCGCATTTCTTCTTCATAACCGGCATCCACGCTGAAAACGTCGCAGCACCTAAAAGACACAGAAAAAGATCTCAGTTCAATACAAATACGAAATGGTCGCTCTCACTCACCAGCAGCGCTACTCATCTCAGCAGCACTTCGCCATTCCCGGACGCCGGCCATCATCTAAGGAAGGAAAGAAGACTCATTATACTTACCTGTCGGACTCTTGCCAGTGAAGTAACTAGGCAGCAACGAGCCCACATCAATCAACGCGCCCCTGTGCTGAAAGCAGGATGGAGAGCACACTTTCCAAGAAAACAAGGTGAGCTGTGGATCAAAGGGAAGGGTTGGATCCCGGGGAAGAAGGGGTTCAAGCACACAGAGACAATAGGGAGTTAAACTCTACCAATCCTGTGTTTCAGGCCCAGTCTCCAGTCGAGTAGACTCCAGGGAAGGGTTCGAGGTCGTAAGAGGTCAGAACAGGCTGAGTGACGTCCCCGTGGATACCAGGTGAGCGTTAAAGAACACAAAGCCTCACATCAAAATCCACATGGGCGTCATGGAAATGTCAGAAACCGACCAGTTAGCCCACATGTTGGGGCAGCTACGTTCCGAAGTACATGCAGCTAGGCAGAAGACCAACACCCTGAGGAGAGAGCTGATAGTTGCCAAAGAACGCACTGATGATTTAAGCCGGCAACTTCTTCAGTCACAAGCAGGGCATGCACCATTGCCGGGAAGCGTGCCCTCGATGCCAGCACCATCAGCCAATCCCGTTCAGATAACCCTTCCTGGGGCAGTTCCCTTGGCCCCGCCCGAACAATTTAGAGGGGATCCCAAGAGGTTTGCAACATTCATGAACCAGTGCCGCCTGCACTTCCTTTGTAGACCAGGGGCCTTTCCGAATGACCAATCACGGGTCACTTTTGTGCTATCCTACCTGAGTGGTAGCGCCGCGGACTGGTCTGTACCCTTTGTGGCCCAAGATGATCCTTTGCTGCATGACTTCAGGGGCTTTCAGCAGGAGATGGAAAAGCTGTTCGCCCGTCGTACTCATGGGCAGGCATTAGACAACGAAGTTCTGTCCCTACGCCAAGGGAATCAAGACCTAGTAACATACATAGCCATGTTCAATAGACTCGTAGTTGAAGCAGAATGGCCAGTGGAGAAGAGAACCACGTTATTTCATCGGGAGCTGCGGGGGGAGCCCAAGGATGTTCTCGCACAAGTAGTGAACCCTCCGAAAGACTGCTCAGAATTAATTGACCTTGTTGTTCAACTGGATCATAGGTTGCAGGACCGAAGAGCAGATCGAACCAGACCGGACCTTCGCCCTATGTATGTGCGTTCAAAGGACAATATTGCCCGCACAACGGAAGGTTCAGAAGAACTAATGCAAATCGGGGGGGTCAGATCCCCCTTAACTAAAGCGGAAAGGGATAAAAGGAGACAGCAGCAGTTATGTCTGTACTGTGGACGGGCAGGTCATTTCCTTAAAGAGTGCCCTGTGAAGCCATCGAGGAGGATGGTAGGGTCCACGGACAAGGAAGATACCATCAAGGAATCGGAAAACTCCCCAGCCCGGCAAGTGTAGGGGTCCACTTGTCAAGCGAGGAAAGTGAACTTCAGACCTCCCATTTTGCACTATCTGTGGTCTTGATCACTCACCAACAACCATCTCGGATGCACGCAGTAAGAGCGTACATTGACAGTAGATCCGTTGGGAATTACATCGATCAGGATCTTGCGGCAAAGATGGGGCTTCCGTTACGCCCTAAATCAACCACCGACACTGTTACCACTGTCGACGGCACGGAAATAGATTCTGGTCCAATATCCCAATGCACTGCAGCTTTAACCCTTCTGTGCCAGGATAGACATCAAGAATCTATCGTTTTTGACCTCATTAAGGCACCACAGTTCCGGTTGATTTTGGGAATGCCATGCTTGGTAGCTCACAATCCTCAAATCGATTGGCGAGCAAAAGAATTGGCCTTTCCCGAGACTTGCGCCCACACATGTTATCGCCAAGAGAAACAACCAATAGACACCAGAACCTCCACGCTTGCGACTGTGGCAATCGGCACCCTACCAAGTGAATACCAATACCAGGACTTTCAAGATGTCTTTCAGAAAGAACAGGCTAATACCCTGCCACCGCATAGACCATACGATTGCCAAATCGACCTGATACCCGGCGCACAAACCCTTGTGGGTGAATTTACACACTCACAGAACCAGAAAACCAGCACCTGAAGGCCTATCTTGACCAATACCTGGCCAACGGGTTCATCCGTCCCTCGAAGTCTCCAGCAGCCAGTCCTCTATTCTTCATACCAAAAAAGGAGGGGGACTTGAGAACGTGCATCGACTATCATGCACTGAACCAGATTACCGTAAAAAAACGCTACCCCCTGCCACTGATCCCTGAATTGCTTGATCAAGTGAAAGATGCCCAAATCTACACAAAACTAGACCTGATGGGGGCATATCACCTTGTTCGTGTAAAATAGGGGGACAAATGGAAAACCGCTTTTCGCACCAAATACGGCTTGTACGAATATCAAGTAATGCCCTTTGGCCTTTGCAACGTGCCTGCAGCATTTCAATACTTCATGAACGATGTCCTACGGGAATTGATTGATGTCTGTGCTCTAGTGTACATCGACGATATTCTAGTATATTCCGCATCAAAGCAGGACCACGTTAAACACGTCCGATCCGTATTGGAGAAACTCTGTCAACACCAGCTCTACGCCAAGCTCGAAAAGTGCCCATTCCACGTCTCCGAGGTGGAATTCCTGGCCTTTATTCTCAGCCCGAATGGAATCCGAATGGATGTACACAAGGTAGATGCTATCCTGAACTGGCCATCCCCAAATTCATTCAAGGGGGTTCAAAGTATGCTGGGTTTTGCAAACTTCTACCGCCGGATCATCCCAGGATTTTCGCAAATCGTGCATCCCATCACGTCATTGCTAAGGAAAAGCAACAAAAAGTTCCAGTGGACAACAGAAGCTGAGGAAGCTTTCCAGGAACTCAAAGCAAGATTCACATCTGCCCCAATCTTACGCTACCCTCGCCCTGATCTCCCATACCTGGTGGAAACAGACGCCTCAAGCATGGCTATGGGAGCCGTCCTCTCACAAAAGGACCCCGAAACGGGCCAGTCACACCCTGTTGCCTTCTGGTCGCGTAAATACACACCCCCTGAACTCATTTTCGCTATCACAGACAAATAACTCCTAGCCATTAAGTCAGCCTTTAAGGCATGGCGGCACTACTTCTTCGGTGCCAGACACACAATCACCTTAATAACTGACCACCAGAACCTCCAGTACCTAAAAACGGCAAAGGCCCAATCCTCATGACAACTACTTTGGGCTCTTTTTTTTGCTGAATATGACTACGTGATTACATTTCCACCAGGGGTGAAAAACGGGAAGGCCGATGCCCTTTCCCGTATGGGGGTGCAAGAGCAAGGGTATCAAACCCCTGACCCAATAGCAATCATCCCGAGTGACAAGCTCCGAGGAATCACAGCAACCATAACTCAGAAAGAATTACATGAAGAAATCCAAAACCTGATGAGTCCGGAGCAATTACAAGAGTGGAGTGCACAAGGAGAACATTACATGATAAAAGATCAGTTGCCCTACTTCAGGAATCGTTTATTCTTACCAAACCAAGAACTACGAGAACAAGTCATGTCTGGTTATCATGATTCCTTGATCGAGGGCCACCGCGGAATCGCTAAAACCCTAGCCAAGGTAAAACGAAATTATTGGTGGCCCACGTGGCGTAAAGACATTATCCAATTCATCCTATCTTGTGGAGTGTGTGCTCAAACAAGTCATCCAAGCAAAAACCGGCTGGGCTATTACAACCATTGGAAATCCCACCAGCACCCTGGCACACGTTGTCCCTCGATTTTATTACTGACTTACCACCCAGTCAAGGGTTTAACACTATTCTGGTGGTCGTGGACCTATTTTCAAAAATGGCACATTTCTTTCCTCTTAAGGGGCTCCCAAATGCTTCTACTCTGGCAAAGGTATTTCTTGAAGGCATCGTACGGCTCCATGGGTTTCCTTTAGTTTTAGTCTCAGACCGAGGTACTCAATTCTTATCTAACTTCTGGAGAAAGTACTGCTCTATGGCCCAGATCGACATCCGGCTATCCACCAGTCACCATCCCCAAACGGATGGTGAAATTGAGAGGACAAATCAGACTCTCGAGCAGTATCTGCATTGCATGTTACACCAAGCTGAAGGAAGCTGGTTCGACCTATTATGGATAGCTGAATATGCTTATAATAATTCCTTACACACCAGCACTGGGGAGACATCCTTTTATACCATGTATGGCAGGCACCCACGTACTTCTGAGTTGGACGTTCCTACAACCCTGGAAATGCCAGCAGGCAAAACCTTGCACACAACCATTTCTCAAACCTTTAAAAGGGCAGCTGAACACCTACTTCAAGCTAAGAATCGCCAAAAGAAGTTTGCTGATCAACACTGAGCAAAGGCCCCCAACTACCAAGTGGGAGGCAAAGTCTGGCTGGCATCTAAACAAGTGTCCATTAAAGGAACCCGAACTTTGCGTCCAAGAAACCTGGGTCCATTCACCGTCACCTCCGTGATAAATCCTGTGGTGGTCAGACTAGCTTTGCCGTCAAACATGCAGATTCATCCTGTGTTCCACATGCCTCTCCTTAAACCTGTTCAACCTGGGACCCGGGTAGCAACGCCACCGCAGCCAGTAGTAGTCTCCTGGGAGCCAGAATTCGAAGTCGAGGACATCCTGGATTCAAAGTACGTCAGATCCAAATTGTACTACTTAGTAGACTGGAAGGGGTATGGTCCACAAGACAGGACATGGGAGCCTTGTGAGTACATCCATGCACCTCGCTTTCTTAGACGATTTCATCAAAACCATCCAAACAAACCAGGACCAGACAGAAGAGCCACCTTGAGAGGGGCCTTGGGGGGAGTGCTGTCATGATTCCTGCCCCTCATGTCCCCAGCCCCCCAAGATGTCGGGCTGGAGCCAGGCCACAATCACCTACATGGCCCTCAAGGGCATCTCATCCCTCCAAAGACCCACTTGGAGTCAGACTTAGCGCTTGTGGCACCAGACTCACTCACTCCCATAGGATAACATTGGGGATCGGACTTGTAGTGCATTGATGGGGACAAGATGGATGCCCCCACATATTTCGGTTCCCAGAACTGCATGTGCAGTGTAGTCTTTTGGGTGTGGTTCAGGCCAGAGACACCTGGGATACCCATAGACTATTTAAGCCACGCCAAGGCTGAGAAACATGCTTTGTGTTTTCTGCACCTGCAGCGTGACACTCACCATGTTCGGATCAGTCTCCAGTAGGCCTGCATCTTTCTTCTGCGCTCAGCTCCTGCAAGAACACCGTTAGGAAAAGCCTTACCTTGCGGCGCTTCTACCCATCATTCATCGCTTCTTCTATTCTGCGGGCATCTTCGGCGGTGTCATTCCGATCCCAGCACGCCGCTTCCTAAGGAAAAGGGAAAAGAACAGAAAAAAGGCATTAGTAAGCATTCAGCAAATCTTCGCTTATTTTTAAGGACTGTACGAGCTTCAATCGCTTACCTGAATCCCAGCCGGTCTGGGGGAACTCTGTCTCCGGAACTTCTCATCCATCTGCAAGAGGGAAAAGTCACTCCAGGTTAGCGTGGAAGCATCTAAAGGCGCCGCATACCGCGTTTACTCACCGCATTTCTTCTTCATAACCGGCATCCACGCTGAAAACGTTGCGGCACCTAAAAGACACAGAAAAAGAACTCAGTTCAATACAAATACAAAAGGGTTGCATCGCGCATCGCGCTCTCACTCACCTTCAGCGCTACTCATCTCAGCAGCACGTCGCCATCCCCGGACGCTGGTCATCATCTAAGGAAGGAAAGGAATGAAGTTGGAGAACTGTTCAAAAGACTCATTATACTTACCTGTCGGACTCTTGCCAGTGAAGTAACTAGGCAGCAACGAGCCCACATCAATCAACGCGCCCCTGCACTGAAAGCAGGACGGAGAGCACACTTTCCAAGAAAACAAGGTGATCAAAGGGAAGGGTTGGACCTCGGGGAAGAAAGGGGTTAAAGCACACAGAGAAAATAGGGAGTTAAACTTTACCAATCCTGTGTTTCAGGCCCAGTCTCCAGTCGAGTACACTCCAGGGAAGGGTTCGAGGTCGTAAGAGGTCAGAATAGGCTGAGTCACGTCCCCGTGGATACCAGGTGAGCGTTACAGGGACCTCAAAGGAGGCTAGCTTTAGTCCAATCACCTGTGGACCTTTAACTTTAAAGCAAAGTGTCTCACATCACTTTTTTGAATGACCTTTTGTACTTCAACCATTGAAGAGGATTTGGATAGACCCTGTTGAGAGAGCAGTGCTTTCAAAAGGCCCACAGTTGTGAGGTGAAGGCAGGTGTTTTCTGATCCAGAGGCAAGCTTTGTCCCCTAAACGAACCCCAGGGACCACTGGGGGTGAATCTTCTGCTGGAACAAGACCTGTTTCTCTGCCAGCCACAGTGGTACTCAGGTTCTCACCGTGTTGAAGGACCCTTCCAGTTGTGTGGCAGCCTCCCCCATGTTTGGGAGTCCGGGAACAAGGACCCATCTTGTCCCTGAGTCCCTGAAGTGGAACCCAGAGCAGCCTGAGGGGTGACCTGCTGCTGTGGCAAGACCTTCCACTCTGCTAGCCACAGCAAGACCCTAGACGTTGGAAGACCCCTGCAGTTGTTTACCAGCCTCCGCCATGTTTGGGAGCACAAGAAAAAGACTCATCCTGTCCCTGAGCCCCAGGGGTTTGAGTCATAGCACCCTGCAAGCCAAGACAGCCGGGATCCTAGTGTTTATGTTGATGAACTGCTTGAGCAGTTTTCAAGAACTGTTCAACACAGTCAAGCCACCAGGACCCTTAGCTGCTGCTTTTTGCACTCTCTCGATCTTTGAATCGGTCTCACAGAACCAAGAAGTCTGATTCAGCGTTGCCGGACCACCAAAAACCTCAAACAGGTACTATTGACTGCTAACTGCTTCCCATGGTCACTTGTAGGTCCTAGAGACTGGTTAAGTCACTTGTATCCCCTTTGCACCCAAGAACATATCCTTTTAAAGAACGCTGTGGTTATTAGTTACCTTATACCCCGACTCATTACTCAGAGTGCCTCATCTTGCCATCTTTGCTTATTCTGTGTAATTTCCTCTGAGGTGGCTTTTATATAGTGTTTTTCCAGATAGTTCTTATTGAACATGGTGTGATGAATTAAAGTATATATCGTTTTATGAACCTTGATTTAACATTATTTTATTTTGGACTGTTCAACTTCGCTGTTTGGGTTGCTACTGAACCACATTCACACCCTTCTTTAGAGTATAGCCTTCCCATGGCCCACTTTACCACAAAAGGCAAAGGAGGTATATCTCTTAACTGTGCCTGTTTTATATGTATGATTGTGTTGGCTCTTGGTTTGTAGAAATGTTCGGGCTGAGTAGGCGCTTTAGCCTCTGCTCATCCTTGTACTAATGCAGGGCAGAAGTCAATTTGTCACAATGGTGGCTGTGGTTGGCATTTGGAACAGTCCGTGCCTACAGCCTAGTCAGCCAAAATAAGAGTGTACATTTAATTGTATATTTACCGACAAGGCATTTTTTAATTGCACAAGGAAAGAGTTGTGTCAAGAGAGGGGGTCTCTCTCTCATGGAAATATGGTTAAGAAACTGCTAAAAAGCCTCCAAGCTTTTGAGGAAGCAAGGGGGCTGGAAGATTCCCCAGAGGCCAGTTGTAGGTCTGAGCTTCGAGCGCCAGATCCAGTTTCTTGGGGGTGGTGGGGTGGGGGTGGGTGTGGATGTGAACAGGGAGGGCAACAGTGATGACGCCTCCCACAATTCCGCCAGAGAGCAGGTATTGTATTCTCTCAGAGGTCCCAATGGTGCCAGGCCTCTGTCAGATCCCATGCTTCTGAAAGGTCCCACCCTTCTGTTAGGTCCTAGTGAGCAACCCTGGAGGAGATTTAGAGGGAAGGAAGTTCCTTCTATAGGAAAGGAAGATGGCCTTAGAGGAACAGAAACAGAGGGATGAGAGACAAAAATAGATAGATTTTGAGCTGCTGCGCAAAATGGAAATTGAGAACCAAAGGGGGCAGGAAGTACCTCTTGTAGTGGAACCCACACCCAGAAGGATTTAATCCCTACTTAAGAGATAGGGAAGAGATCATTGATTGGTTTGAGGGACTGGAGCTCACCATCCGCATGCACTTTGTGCAAGAAGAGTTGTGGGGTGCTTATTACTGGGACTGTGTAATTATTAAATGGCTCCTGAAGAGAGGCCCATTTATAAGAAAATGAAAACTGCCATCCTCAGGAAGTTCTGCAAGACCCTGAGCAGTACCATAGGAGATTTAGAGAGATAACAAAGAAAGGAGTTCAAACCTTTAAGGAGTTCACACATCAATCTCTAAAATATCTGGCCAGATGGGTTACAGGTAACAAAGTTGACACATTTAAGGGCATGTTTATCTTGATTGCATGTGAGAGTAGCCTTGAAAAATGCAAGATGGAGTTACACCAGCATTTAGCGGACAATAATATCAAAGACCCTAGGGAGTTTACAAAGGCTGTTGACAAGTATGTGACTACTGGAGTCCAGAAAAAGTCTCAGGTTAATACATCCAAGTCAGATGACAAGGGGAATGATAACAAACAGAACGGGGGAAAGGCCAGAGGTGCTGACCTTCTTCAAAGAAAGGCCACCGAAAACATGAAGGGAAATCCAAGTCCTATGGCTGGCTAGCTCCCACAGAAAGGAAGAGGGAGGGCCCCTCTATCACCGAGACGCCCACACCCTCAACACCATGAGTTTGTTTTCTGTGTGGGTAGATGACACGTAGAAAGTGAGATGCAGCTTGTAAGGGGAGACCTAAGCGGGCAATAGTAACTACTGAGCTTCTGGAAGAGGAGGCCATAGTTAATGTGAGCAGTTTAGCAGATGAAGTTCCACTAGGTCAGGGATTGGCCAGACATTCCTTCATTCTGAGTTGGAACAGTACTGGGCCCTTTGAGGTGGCTCAAGTTTCCGCAAATACTCAGATATTTCTGGGCAGTTTATCCATCAATGGGGAAAAGCCTCCCACTTTCCATGATACTGCTGTGCGCATCACAGTTGTCAGGCGACAATTGATGAAGGAAGGGCAGTACATCTCAGGAACAAACCAACTGGTAAAAGGGTTTAATGGTCTGACTTGATATACCCCGGCAATGTTGGAGCTTAATTGTAGGGGTAACACCTCCCTGCACTGTGTTGTAGTCAAGGACTCCATTCCATAGGTTTGTTGGAAAATTACCTCTTTGACCTTGACATAGTTGAGACAGTCTCTAAAGCGCTAGCGCTGAGAGCAGCACAGGAGGAAACACCAGTAGCTGCCCTCCCTGGCCTGAAGTCCCCTGAAGCTCCCACTCTTGCGAGAGAGGACTCAGCAGCCACGTAAGTGACCATGCATTTAGCATAGCATTCAGTGATCTCATGGTTGCCTACGGGCATAGAAGAGAAAAGGGAAGGGACGTTTCAGACCTGAAAGGCTTACCAGAACTGGAAGATTTGCCTTCAGCTGGAGTCCCGGATCAGGTCGACCAGGAAAAAAGGACTGTCCTACTCTGATGAGTATGTTGAGGCAGACAGAGGAGCAGGTGCAGGGCGAAGGTCCTGAGTCGCTCCTAAAAGAGAAACAGGAGCAGAGCTGAAGCCTTGGGCTGTCCAAATACAAGGTGCCCAAGAATTCTGGGACAGGGCACAGACAAGACACAGAAAGGAGTTGGTTGTTTTCCGAGGCCCCAGGAGTTTCCCATTGGATTTAGTTCCTGACATACCTGCTGGCCACTTACTTGTAGCTGGGACATTTCACAGCATGTCATATCATATCATATCACTCCAGCACACCATCTGCTGGCTACCTTGACCCTGCACAACCTACAGATGGCCGCTGCTTTGACCGCATCATCGCCCAGCTGCCTCCCACCCAGAAAGTCATCCGCCCTGAAATGGAGAACGAAGCCTGGAGCTGGAAGGCGAAGCCAGTCGCATTTAAAGGTGTGCATTCAAGGCCCATACAGCCTGTCTGTGCCTCATCCATAGAAACCTGCTACGAGGAGCAGAACACGCCAGCACAACATCCGCTGGATACCTTGACACTGCACTACCTACAAGAGCAGCAGCTCCATGCCAAGATGCTGCTGCATTGCCCACATCATCCCCCAGCAGTCATCCACCCCAGAAGGTACCCGATCTGTACTGCGATTGACCGCAGTGCCTTGAAATAGAGAACAAAGCCCTGAGCCGGAAGGAAAAGCCTGCTGCATTTAAAGACCTTCATTCAAGGCCTATGCCGCTTGTATGTGCCCCATCCACAGAAGCCTGCTCCAAAGAGCAGAGCACTCCAGCACATCACCCGCTGGCTTCCATGGCCCTGCAGAACATACAGGAGCAACAGCTCCATGCCAAGATGGCCACATCATCGTCTGCATAATCGCCTAGCAGCCTTCCACCCCAGAAAGCACCCGCTCCTCATTGTGATTGGCCGCCGTGCCCTGAAATGGAAAACGAAGCCACACTCCGGAACGCAAAGCCAGCCGGACTTAAAGGCCTTCATTCAAGGCCCCCTTCTGGGGGTGGTATCTGGGGGTAGTCAGGGGAATCAGTAGAAAAAGATGGTTGCTTTCTTGCTGCTGCTGGCAAACGTAGGCTGGCAATTGCATGGAAAAGTCAAAAGGGCCCAGTGCTGGCACAGCGGCTGTCTGACGTGCAGCGATCGGTAGCCGCAGTTCCTCGAATAGTGCAAGATCTGGGGAAGAAAGAGGGGAAAGAGGGCAAAGGACTTGCATGGAGCATACTCCTAGATGGCTTGCAAACCTCCCCAGATGATCTACCTCCCTTAAATACAGGACGCATTAGTGTACCAATGAGGGGAAGAGACATAATGAACACGACCACTGGTTACTTAAGTGGCACGACCTGATAGACAATGGGCAGGCATGGGCTGGGGGAGGGGACCTTCTGGACACTTGTCAAGGATTGGGCTGGTCCGGGGCAGGAAGTAGTTAGGAAGACGCTAGGAGGAGGGCGGGCAGTGGCTGTTTATGTTGTTTGGTTGTTAAAAGCTCAAAAAGAGATTTTTAAAAAAAATAAACTTTTCTAAAAAAATGAAGGTTTTCATGACTCAAATGAAAAGTTTATTAGCCAAACACTGCTGACTCGCATAGACTTCTATAGAACTAAAGTCTACCCAGTATAGCATATGGCATGGAACTAGTGGAAATAAATAACAGGAATTGGTTCAATGGTTTGGAAGAAAAACATTGGCGATCAGTGCTGGGTTTCCCTCCCTCTCTTCAGATAGCGATGATGCGCTTAGAGCTTGAGTTAAGATCCTGATGATACATAATAAAATGGAAAAGGTTCCATTTTAATCAACGCTGAGAGAGATGAAAGGTAAAAACCTTTTTTCTGCCTTGGGTGATGTTACACTCCATGGCAGGGATCGCTGTCTGCAGGAGTTAATAAATAGAGGGACATTTGGAAGAAGTAAATATGGAACGTACTTGTAGCAACTATTTTATACCTATTAATACCCACTGGCAGATAAAGAAAGGCGTTGAGTCCCCTACATAACGGTTCTGCCAGAAAGCACACCACAAAATGTGTGAAACAAATTGAGGAAGCCAATGCAATGATTGAGGAGATAGCCAGGTTCTTAAAATATGTCGACCCAACCAGGGGAGGGCCTGTAGGTGGCTGGGAGGGCCCCTGGGCTAAAAAGATTACCTCTAATTGTAGTGTGTTGGCTGTTGATGACACCATTGAGGTAGTTGGTAAGGAGGGGGCCCCAGGATTAATAGAGTAGTTCCTAATCGTAAGCTCAGAATTGCTGAGATGCAAGTACTGGCTAAGGAAAGCCTGGGCTCCTGTAAGGTAAGTCTGGCAACACTTTTGGATGTGGGTAAAATACTCCCAGGTTACCAAATTCCCAATCAACAAGCGGGTAATCAAGGGATGCCATATATAATGTACCAGTTGAGGTTAACCTACATTCTTTAGGAGTAAAACCCAAGGAGGGTGATAGTAGTGGATTGGGAGGTTGAGGAGTAATATAACTTTTGGTAGTGACTGAGCACATCATTACCTACGCTCCTGGCGTTACTATCAGTAATAAATATAAGATACTCAGTACCCTGTCTACTACTGATGTCACCCCTCCGCACCTTACGGCATTAGAGTCTCCACAGGAAAGGCTGAGTGGTGTGATGGCTGCAGGTGTGCTATGGAAATTACAGCCTTAGTCCGGAAGGAGAATGACGATCTAAGAAATTATTTGATTAGGTTATCTAAGATTGTTGAGGGTCTGGTGCTGCAGGTCCCAGCCCCCATGTTGCCAGCGGGTGGTGCAGCGGCACCGGCCCCAGGGCCCCCAGGCGGTAGAAATGTTTTTCCTATTAGGCCAGGTGGCACCCAAGGGATTAGTCGCCCAGAGAATGTGTGGCTAAAAAATGGTCCCCTGTTAGACTCCAATAGGGGGGCCGGAAGCAGCCCACTGGTTGCAACCCCAGCGAGAAAAATCTTTTCCCCGGGGACTAAATATGACAGTACACATAGGATGGATATTTTCTATCTAATGAATGTGCCCAAGTCCCATGAGAGTAAATTTGAGTGGGAGGAGGGTCTCATTAACAAAGTTAGACATTGGTTGAGAGCCAATAGAGAGTGTCTTTCTGTGATTCGCAGCAACATTGTTTCCTGCGAGAGGCTAATTGGCCCCCATGGGAGTGATTCAATAAGAGTGCAGCTTAAAGATCCCCTCTTGGTTCGGGGGGTACTGGAATGGATCAAAGGTCGCTGCCTCCTTGTAAATTGTAAATTGGAATAAAGATGCTCCCGCCTGCCAGGGAGGTCCTAACACTGGGGGAAACACGGGGGGGGGGTGATCGGGGTCCCGGGGGTACATTGTTTGAAAGGGCAAAAGAGGATAATTTGGGTCAGCAGGCTCACAATCAAGTAAGAACTTGCAGCATATCCTTGGGTGGTAAGCGGCGTGTGAGGGGGGCTCATGAATGCACATGATTACCCAACTGAGATTCAAAAGAGCTTGATCCAGCTTAGTGGGAGTCAAGGTATGGCCCCCAGGAGGTGATGGATTGGGCACCGTGGGCAGGGACAGAGTTATGCCTCTTTGGATTGCGATCAGCAGCAGAGCCGGGGGCGGACATGCTAAATTACCACCAAGGTGTAAGTCTAACCCAGCTAGGGCCCAGGGTGCGGGTCTTGTCAAGGAACATTACTGGGGTCAGTAAACATATGCTTGATAACGACAGGCTTTCTTTCGTCCAAGAATTTGGGGTGATTTGCTTAAAAGAAACATGGGCTCTGGTGCCACCTAATATTCAAGGTTATGCTACCTTTGCCATTCCGACACGCAAGGGTGAGAATGGCTGTCCAAGTGGGGGCCTGTTGATATGGGTAAATATTGCCCTGACTAAATCTGTTGAGCAGATAGATACTGGTTCACCAGATCTTCTGGAGTTACATATCAAGCTTAGGGATAATTCTGAGATCCTGTTGCTGAATGTGAACAACACAATCATTCCAGGAAAACGTTCAGAGCTCGTAAGGACGAAAGCTGAAACCACCCTAGCATGGAGACTGTCAGTGCAGGGGCTTGTGAAGACCCTGGTGGCGGGGGACCTCAATCTCCAGTATGTGTCCCTGCGTAGCATGGCCGATACCCTGGAGGAGGATAGTGTAACGCTCACCTGGTATCCACAGAGATGTCACTCAGCCTGTTCTGACCTCTTACAACCTCAAACCTTTCCCTGGAGTCTACTAGACTGGAGACTGGGCCTTATTTTCTTGGAAAGTGTGCCCTCCGTCCTGCTTTCAGCACAGGGGGATGTTGACTGATGCAGGCTCGTTGCTGCCTAGTTACTTCACTGGCAAGAGTACGACAGGTAAGTATAATGAGTCTTTTGAACAGTTCTCTAACTTCGTTCCTTTCCTTCCTTAGATGATGGCTGGCGTCCGGATGGCGACGTGCTGCTGAGATGAGTAGCACTGAAGGTGAGTGAGAGCGCGATGCGCGATGTGACCCATTCGTATTTGTATTGAACTGAGTTCTTTTTCTGTGTCTTTTAGGTGCCGCGACGTTTTCAGCGTGGATGCCGGTTATGAAGAAGAAATGCGGTGAGTAAGCGCGGTATGCCGCGCCTCTAGATGTTTCCACGCTAACCTGGAGTGTCTTTTTCCCTCTTGCAGATTGATGAGAAGTTCCGGAGACAGAGTTCCCTCAGAGCGGCTGGTAGTCAGGTAAGCGTTTGAAGCTTGTACAGTCTTTAAAAATAAGCAAAGATTTGCTGAATGCTTACTAATGCCTTTTTTCTGTTCTTTTCCCTTTTCCTTAGGAAGCGGCGTGCCGGGATGGGAATGACACCGCCGAAGATGCCCACAGAACAGAAGGAGCGATGAATGATGGGCAGAAGCGCCGCAAGGTAAGGCTGTTCCTAACGGTGTTCTTGTTCTTGCAGGAGCTGAGTGCTGAAGAAAGATGCAGACCTACTGGAGACTGATCCGAACACGGTGAGTGTCACGCTGCAGGTGCAGAAAACACAAAGCATGTTTCTCAGCCTGGGCGTGGCTTAAATAGTCTCTGGGTATCCCAGGTATCTCTGGGTTGAACCACACCCAAAAGACTAGCCTGCACATGCAGTTCTGGGAATTGAAATATGTGGGGGCATCCATCTTGTCCCCATCAATGCACTACAAGTCCAATCCCCAATGTTATCCTATGGGAGTGAGTGAGTCTGGTGCCACACGCGCCAAGTCTGACTCCAAGTGGGTCTTTGGAGGGATGGAGAGGCCCTTGAGGGCCATGTAGGTGATCGTGACCTGACTCCAGCCCGACATCTTGGAGGGCTGGGGACATGAGGGGCAGGAATCATGACAGCACTCCCCCCCAAGGCCCCTCTCAAGGTGGCTCTTCTGTCTGGTCCTGGTTTGTTTGGATGGTTTTGATGAAATCGTCTAAGCAAGTGAGTTGCATGGATGTACTCACAAGGCTCCCATGTCCTGTGTTGTGGACCATACCCCTTCCAGTCTACTAAGTAGTATAATTTGGATCTGACGTACTTTGAATCCAGGATGTCCTTGACTTCGAATTCTGTCTCCCCGGCGACTACTACTGGCTGCGGTGGCGTCGCTACCCAGGTCCCATGTTGAACAGGTTTAAGGAGAGACACGTGGAACACAGGATGAATCTGCATGTTTGACGGCAAAGCTAGTCTGACCGCCACAGGATTTATCACGGAGGTGACTGTGAATGGACCCAGGTATCTTGGACGGAAAGTTTGGGTTCCTTTAATGGACATGTGTTTAGACGACAGCCAGACTTTGTCTCCCACTTGGTAGTTGGGGGCCTTTGCTCGGTGTTGATCAGCAAACTTCTTTTGGCGATTTTTAGCTTGAAGTAGGTGTTCAGCTGCCCTTTTAAAGGTTTGAGAAATGGTCGTGTGCAAGGTTTTCACTGCTGGCATTTCCAGGGTTGTAGGAACGTCTAACTCAGAAGTACGTGGGTGCCTGCAATACATGGTATAAAAGGGTGTCTGCCCAGTGCTGGTGTGTAGGGAATTATTGTAAACATATTCAGCTATATAGGTCGAACCAACTTCCTTCAGCTTGGTGTAACATGCAACGCAGATTCTGCTCAAGCGTCTGATTTGTCCTCTCAGTTTGACCATCCGTTTGGGGATGGTGACTGGTCGATAGCCGGATGTCGATCTGGGCCATAAAGCAGCATTTTATCCAGAAGTTAGATACAAATTGAGTACCTCGGTCTGAGACTAAAACTGAAGGAAACCCATGGAGCCGTACAATGCCTTCAAGAAATACCTTTGCCAGAGTGGAAGCATTTGGGAGCCCCTTAAGAGGAAAGAAATGTGCCATTTTTGAAAATAGGTCCACAACCACCAGAATAGTGTTAAACCCTTGACTGGGTGCTAAGTCAGTAATAAAATCGAGGGACAACGTGTGCCAGGGTGCTGGTGGGATTTCCAATGGTTGTAATAGCCCTGCCGGTTTTTGCTTGGATGACTTGTTTGAGCACACACTCCACAAGATAGGATGAATTGGATAATGTCTTTACGCCACGTGGGCCACCAATAATTTTGTTTTACCTTGGCTAGGGTTTTAGCGATTCCGGGGTGGCCCTCGATCAAGGAATCATGATAACCGGACATGACTTGTTCTCGTAGTTCTTGGTTTGGTAAGAATAAACGATTCCTGAAGTAGGGTAACTGATGTTTTATCATGTAATGTTCTCTTTGTGCACTCCACGCTTGTAATTGCTCCGGACTCATCAGTTTTTGATTTCTTCATGTAATTCTTTCTGTGTTATGGTTGCTGTGATTCCTAGGAGCTTGTCACTCGGGATGATTGCTATTGGGTCACGGGTCTGATACCCTTGCTCTTCCACCCCCATACGGGAAAGGGCATCGGCCTTCCCGTTTTTCACCCCTGGTCGAAATGTAATCACGTAGTCATATTCAGCAATAAAAAGAGCCCAACGTAGTTGTCGTGAGGATTGGGCCTTTGCCGTTTTTAGGTACTGGAGGTTCCGGTGGTCAGTTATTACAATGATTGTGTGTCTGGCGCCCAAGAGGTAGTGCCCCGTGCCTTAAAGGCTGACTTAATGGCCAGGAGTTCTTTGTCTGTGATAGTGTAATTGAGTTCAGGGGGTGTGAATTTACGCGACCAGAAGGCAACAGGGTATAACTGGCCCGTTTCGGGGGTCCTTTTGTGAGAGGACGGCTCCCATAGCCATGCTTGAGGCATCCGTTTCCACTAGGTATGGGAGATAAGGCGAGGGTGGCGTAAGATTGGGGCAGATGTGAATCTTGCTTTGAGTTCCTGGAAAGCTTCCTCGGCTTCTGTTGTCCACTGGAAATTTTTGTTGCTTTTCCTTAGCAATGACGTGATGGGATGCATGATTTGCGGAAATCCTGGGATGAACCGGCGGTAGACGTTTGCAAAATCCAGCATACTTTGAACCCCCTTGAATGAATTTGGGGATGGCCAGTTCAGGATAGCATCTACCTTGTGTACATACATTCGGATTCCATTCGGGCTGAGAATAAAGGCCAGGAATTCCACCTCGGAGACGTGGAATGAGCACTTTTCGAGCTTGGCGTAGAGCTGGTGTTGATCGAGTTTCTCCAATACGGATCTTGCTTTGAGTTCCTGGAAAGCTTCCTCGGCTTCTGTTGTCCACTGGAAATTTTTGTTGCTTTTCCTTAGCAATGACGTGATGGGATGCATGATTTGCGGAAATCCTGGGATGAACCGGCGGTAGACGTTTGCAAAATCCAGCATACTTTGAACCCCCTTGAATGAATTTGGGGATGGCCAGTTCAGGATAGCATCTACCTTGTGTACATCCATTCGGATTCCATTCGGGCTGAGAATAAAGGCCAGGAATTCCACCTCAGAGACGTGGAATGAGCACTTTTCGAGCTTGGCGTAGAGCTGGTGTTGATCGAGTTTCTCCAATACGGATCGGACGTGTTTAACGTGGTCCTGCTTTGATGCGGAATATACTAGAATATCGTTGATGTACACTAGAGCACAGACATCAATCAATTCCCGTAGGACATTGTTCATGAAGTATTGAAATGCTGCAGGTGCGTTGCAAAGGCCAAAGGACATTACTTGATATTCGTACAAGCCGTATTTGGTGCGAAAACCGGTTTTCCATTCGTCCCCCTGTTTTACGCGAACAAGGTGATATGCCCCCCTCAGGTCCAGTTTTGTGTAGATTTGGGTATCTTTGACTTGATCAAGCAATTCAGGGATCAGTGGCAGGGGGTAGAGTTTTTTTACGGTAATCTGGTTCAGTGCACCATAGTCAATGCACGTTCTCAAGTCCCCCTCCTTTTTCAGTACGAAGAATAAAGAACTGGCTGCTGGAGACTTCAAGAACGGATGAACCCGTTGGCCAGGTATTGGTCAAGATAGGCCTTCAGGTGCTGGCTTTCTGGTTCCGTGAGTGCGTAAATTCGCCCACAAGGGATTTTTCAGCGGGTATCAGGTTGATTTGGCAATCGTATGGTCTATGCCGTGGCAGGGTATTAGCCTGTTCTTTCTGAAAGACATCTTGAAAGTCCTGGTATTCACTTGGTAGGGTGCCGATTGCCACAGTCGCAAGCGTGGAGGTTCTGGTGTCTTTTGGTTGTTTCTCTTGGCGATAACATGTGTGGGCGCAAGTCTCAGAAAAGGCCAATTCTTTTGCTCGCCAATCGATTTGAGGATTGTGAGCTACCAACCATGGCATTCCCAAAATCAACCGGAACTGTGGTGCCTTAATGAGGTCGAAAACCATAGATTCTTGGTGTCCATCCTGGACAGAAGGGTTAAAGCTGCAGTGCATTGGGATACTGGACCAGAAGCTATTTCCGTGCCGTCGACGGCGGTAACAGTGTCGGTGGTTGATTTAGGGCGTGACGGAAGCCCTATCTTTGCTGCAAGATCCTGGTCGATGTAATTCCCAATGGCTCCACTGTCAATGTACGCTCTTACTGCGTGCATCCAAGATGGTTGTTGGTGATTGATCAAGACCACAGATAGTGCAAAATGGGAGGTCTGTAGTTCACTTTCTTGGCTCGACAAGTGGACCCCTACACTTGCCGGGCTGGGGAGTTTTCAGATTCCTTGATGGTATCTTCCTTGTCCGTGGCCCCTAACGTCCTCCTTGGTGGCTTCACAGGGCACTCTTTAAGGAAATGACCTGACCTTCCACAGTACAGACATAACTGCTGCTGTCTCCTTTTATCCCTTTCCGCTTTAGTCAAGGGGGATCTGACCCCGATTTGCATTGGTTCTCCTGAACCTTCCGTTGTGCGGGCAATATTGTCCTTTGAACGCACATACATAGGGCGAGGGTCTGGTCTGGTTCGATCTGCTCTTCGGTCCTGCAACCTATGATCCAGTTGAACAACAAGGTCAATGAATTCTGAGCAGTCTTTTGGGGGGTTCACTACTTGTGCGGGAACATCCTTGAGCTCCCCCCGCAACACCTGATGAAATAACGTGGTTCTCTTCTCCACTGGCCATTCTGCTTCAACTACGAGTCTATTGAACGTGGCTATGTATGTTAATAGGTCTTGATTCCCTTGGCGTAGGGACAGAAGTTCGTTGTCTAATGCCTGCCCATGAGTACGACGGGCGAAGAGCTTTTTTCCATCTCCTGCTGAAAGCCCCTGAAGTCATGCAGCATAGGATCGTCTTGGGCCACAAAGGGTACAGACCATTCCGCTGCACTACCACTCAGGTAGGATAGCACAAAAGTGACCCGTGATTGGTCATTCGGAAAGGCCCCTGGTCTACAAAGGAAGTGCAGGCGGCACTGGTTCATGAACGTTGCAAACCTCTTGGGATCCCCCGTAAATTGTTCGGGCGGGTCCAAGAGAACTGCCCCAGGAAGGGTTATCTGAATCGGATTGGCTGATGGTGCTGGCATCAAGGGCACGCTTCCCGGCAATGGTGCATGCCCTGCTTTTGACTGGAGAAGTTGCCGGCTTAAATCATCAGTGCGTTCTTTGGCTACTATCAGCTCTCTCCTCAGGGTATTGGTCTTCTGCCTGGCTGCATGTACTTCGGAACATAGCTGCCCCAACATGTGGGCTAACTGGTCGGTTTCTGACATTTCCATGACGCCCAGGTGGATTTTGATGTGAGGCTTTGTGTTCTGTAACGCTCACCTGGTATCCACGGGGACGTCACTCAGCCGGTTCTGACCTCTTACGACCTCAAACCCTTCCCTGGAGTCTACTCGACTGGAGACTGGGCCTTGTTTTCTTGGAAAGTGTGCTCTCCGTCCTGCTTTCAGCGCAGGGGCGCGTTGATTGATGCAGGCTCGTTGCTGCCTAGTTACTTCACTGGCAAGAGTCCGACAGGTAAGTATAATGAGTCTTTTGAACAGTTCTCTAACTTTGTTCCTTTTCTTCCTTAGATGATGGCCGGTGTCCGGGGATGGCGACGTGCTGCTGAGATGAGTAGCGCTGAAGGTGAGAGCGCGATGCGCGATGTGACCCTTTCATATGTGTATTGAACGGAGTTCTTTTTCTGTGTCTTTTAGGTGCCGCAACGTTTTCAGCGTGGACGCCGGTTATGAAGAAGAAATGCGGTGAGTAAGCACAGTATGCCGCACCTCTAGATGTTTCCACGCTAACCTGGATTGTCTTTTCCCTCTTGCAGATGGATGAGAAGTTCCGGAGACAGAGTTCCCCCAGAGCGGCTGGGATTCAAGTAAGCGTTTGAAGCTCGTACAGTCTTTAAAAATAAGCAAAGATTTGCTGAATGGTTACTAATGCCTTTTTTCTGTTCTTTTCCCTTTTCCTTAGGAAGCGGCGTGCCGGGATAGGAATGACACCGGCGAAGATGCCCGCAGAACAGAAGGAGCGATGAATGATGGGCATAAGCGCCGCAATGTAAGGCTGTTCCTAACGGTGTTCTTGTTCTTGCAGGAGCTGAGCGCAGAAGAAAGATGCAGGCCTACTGGAGACCGATCCAAACACGTTGAGTGTCACTCTGCAGGAGCAGAAAACACAAAGCATGTTTCTCAGCCTGGGCGTGGCTTAAATAGTCTCTGGGTATCCCAGATATCTCTGGGCTGAACCACACCCAAAAGACTAGACTGCACATGCAGTTCTGGGAACCGAAATATGTGGGGGCATCCATCTTGTTCCCATCAATCCACTACAAGTCCAATCTCCAATGTTATCCTATGGGAGTGAGTGAGTCTGGTGCCACAAGCGGCAAGTCTGACTCCAAGTGGGTCTTTGGAGGGATGGAGAGGCCCTTGAGGGCCATTTTGGTGATCGTGGCCTGTCTCCAACCTGACATCTTGGAGGGCTGGGGACATGAGGGGCAGGAATCATTTCAGATATTTGTTCAGGGCTGGGGACCCCTACCACAAGCTTTCCAACTAGGCAACATAGGCTTGCAGAAGAGGTTGCTATTGCCTTCATGTCGGCTAAACTATGGGCTTGTAATGGCCGATTCTTGGGGGATGTCCCAGCTGTTCCATCATTCGGTAACAACTTGACCAATAGTACCATTGACTACATTTTGGTGAACATTGAGGCCTGGGGCTACATACATTCCTTTTGCATTCATAATGGGGTCGAAAGCAACCGTCATCCCTTGCTTTTGGAGGTGAGTGAGGCTGCCTGGGCAAAAGTAGACGAGAGAGAGGCCAGAGGCGTGGGCACAGCCGTCACAGGTGAGAACCTAGACCATGTCAGGCGTAATATCAGGTGGTGTAAGCTTGACCTCGAAGTAACTTTGCCAATGGTCTATCAAGATATTGTTCTGTTTTTGGATGAACTTGCCTCAGCTGACCCCCTAGATGGGGTTGCCATAGTGACAGCACACGAGATCTTGAAGAAGATTGTGAAGGTGGGGTTGCCCCTTTCTAAAACTTTTCAAGTAGCACCCAAATCCGCAAGGGTTTTAAACCCATGGTATGACAACGATTGCAGGCTGGCTAAGGGCAGATTGATAAATGATGCAAGACAACGAGCATCTGGCGACAGGTTAAGGTTGGCCAGAGCAGATTACCACAGGGTTTTGACAAGGAAAAAAGAGGGATTGGCACGAGAACATCTGGAGAGAGCTGCTGTAGGCCATAGATGAAGGGGACTCAAAGGGGTTTTGGAGCTTAATGGGAGCGGGGAAGGGCAAAGGACCTAACATGCTGCAAACCTGCATCACAGAGCAAGCTTGGGTTGAACATTACAGCAGTCTCTATGGGGCGAAGGGGGATGCTTTTGGTATGACTAGCCCTGGTGAGGTGCACACCATGGGCAGAGCTGTCACGAATTTCCCTCTACTTACGTTAACATGTGAGGAGGTGAGGAAAGCATTTTTGTGCCAGAAGCAGGGTAAAGCACCTGGGCCAAATAGGGTACCCATAGACTTCTATAACAGTGAGATTGCAGTTTGGGTCCCATACCTAACCAGGTCGTTTAATGTAATCCTGAGCATTAATGTGGTACCAGAGTCCTGGAGAAGAGCAGAGGGGGGTCCCAATTTATCAAAAACGCTCTAGAGATGACCCCTTGAATTATAGGCCCATTTCATTGCTGGATGCAGGGGGGAAAATGTTTGCCAGGGCATTGCTAGCACACTTAGGTTCCTGTGCTTGTAGTGAGACAATAATTAATCATCGCCAGGCGGGGTTCTCGGAAGGATTGAGCACAGTCGACCAAAGTCTTCGACTAAGGTTGTTGTGCGACATGTATGCAGTCCTGAGAAAAGTTAGTGTGTATGCAGTCTTTGTGGATCTGCGCACTGCCTTTAACACTGTGCCTATGTAGCGTTTCTGGGAAGTATTGAGGGAGCAGGGTATCCTGGGTCCCTTTCTGACTGCAATACAGAGCCTATATACGGGTAATACTGCAGTGGTTAGATGGCGCACTGATGGGAGAACCTCTGATAGTATGGGAATAATTAAGGGTGTCCCATCAGGGATGTGTTTTGGCTCCCAAGCTCTTCTGTTTGTTTATTAATTGTCTGATAGATGAACTATTGGCAGTTCAGACGGATGCACCAACATTAGCAGAGGACAAGATACTGGCCCTGCTGTTTGCTGATGACACGGTTTTGTTATCTTTGCCACGCACGGGTGTCCGCAAACAGCTGGACATATTCACTGCATTTTGTAAAAGGAATGGCTTGGCACTGAATGTCATGAAGACAAAAGCATGATTTTCAACACTAATGACAGGAGGAAGCAAAATGGACTGAATTTGGGCCTGGTCGAAGGGGTGATCGAACAGGTCACCACATATGACTATCTAAGAATAAGAGTAATGGCAACCTGGGGCTGGGCAATGCGGCTCGAGAAGGCCAGGTTAACCTTGGCGCGGTATAGTGGGGCACTCGTTAGGTTCACTGCAGAGCATGGAAATGGGGCAGTGCATGTTTCTGTTAAAGCATGTATGGCTTAGGCACGGCAAGCTGCGATGTACAAAGTAGAGTTGTGGGGGCAGATGAATATACACACCCTGCAGTCGCTGAAAACAAGTATTTGAAGACGTTACTGGGATTGCCTATCGGCTCCCCGAACCTGCCAGTGCATCTCGAGGCGGGCATGCAGGGAATAGAGTCTGTTTGTCAATTGCTCCCAGTTATCCACTTGGTCCAGCTGCGGTCCAACAAAAAATTAACTTAAATACAGAGAAGCACTGCAGGGTGTGTTATCCCAGCAAGGGGGTAAGTATTTGAAGTGGGTAGTCCATGTAAAGAGAAGCTTGATGGATTTGGGTCTTGGTGGCTATTGGAGTGACCCGCATGCCATTACTACACATTGTAAAACCAGAGTTAAAGCCGCTACATTAGCTATGACATGGTGGGATATTTTGGTTAAAGCTACATCTTTTGGGGCCCAAGCACGCTCTCTTGCAATGAATACGGAGGGGGGGGGGGGGTTGGGCCTTATTTGGATCGTATCAGCAGCAAGCTTGAAAGGTCTCTGCATGTGAAATTTCCAATTTGGATCCTGCCTGCAGCAGAGATGATGCATAGATGGGACACGATGCTTCACCTACTTGTGTCCTATGCAGGAATGGCACAGAGGGTTTGAAGCTTTTGACTATGTTGTGTCCTGCGACATTGCCCCTGAGGAGGCGTTTTCTAAAACCACTCTTTCGGGGGTGTGGGTGTAGATGCACGGAAGTGGCGATGGCAATTTGCCTAAATGCAGCCGATATTTCGGCAGTGCGTGCCACAAGCCAATATCTGAATAGGGTCTGGAGAATACACATGAATAAACAACAAGATCTGTGATATTAATCAATGTTGACATTTGTGCCTTCATTTTTTCTTAATATGTTGTATTATGTGTTTCATGTCATTTTATGTATTCTATGATAAGCGAAGGTATGTGCGCTATTATGACTTGTTTGTCGAAATATAGCTTATGAACTGATAATAAAATGGAAAAGGTTTAATTTTCAATTAAAGCTGTGAGAGATAAACGGTAAAACCTTTTTTCTGTCCAGGGTGAAGTTACACTCCATGGCGGGGATCTCTGTTTGCAGGAGTTTATAAATAGCAGTGAGGGATATTTGGGAGAAGTACACATACAACCCACACTCATGGGCAGAAATCCAGACACAGTAAAAAAGAAATTCAAGGTGTGGGACAATATAGAAAATAGGGAGAGTTTAACCAAGCTGAGTCATTGTAAAGAATACGTAAACTGCCTCTTTGTTTTAAGATCACCAATAGTATACACCCAGAAATCCCCATAACCCTTCTCTTAAGTCTAGGTGCTTAAGATTCAGATTCAACACCTTACATACTCTAGAAGTGATAGGTCCCCGTTTACGTTTAGTTTAGTTTAGTTTAGTTTGTTTATTTATAAAGCGCGTCCGAACCGTCAGGGAGCTGGGCGCATAATCATGTGTACAGCAGAGTTACATATCGTTACACGAACACATTAATAAAACAATAAAGGCAGGGTACATACATTAATCCAGAATCTGAACAGTTACATACAGAATACAGAATGTACAGAATACACGGTACAAAATAATTACAGTGGAGAGTGAGGACCGAGTTACAGGGTGGTCCTGTTTAGGATTTAGAAAGGGCAAACATTTCTACATGGTGGAGAGATGCGGCTGGCAGTACATGTAGGAGAAAGACTAGGTGTTTAGGCTGATAGCCATGATTTCACCAGGGCTCTGAATGGCGAGAAAGAAGCTTCCGATCTAATTGCAAGAGGCAGAGCGTTCCATCATTGCGCTGCGAGAAATGGGAAGCTGGATCCTCCTGCTGTTTTTAGGTTGTAGTTGGGAACCTTTAGTTGGTGCAGGTAGGGAGTTCTGGTGGGTCTATTGGAGCAGTGTCTGAAGAATTTGTCTGAAAGGTAGTGTGGGGCAGTGAGTGACAGGCACTTATGAGTGATGACAAGTGTTCTTAGCTTAATTCTGTCTCGGATAGGGAGCCAATGGCCTTCTTTGCTATCCGTAGATATGTGAGCCTTGTGCGCAAGGTTAAGGGCACATCTTAATGCATTATTTTGAAGGATCTGGAGCCTGTTCAGGTTTTTTGTGGTAGTGCCTAGGTAGAGTATGTTACAGTAGTCTAATTTAGAAAATACCAATGCTCTGGATAGGGTGAGGCAGCTGGAGGGGGAGAGAAAAGGCCTGCAGGCATTGATCAATTTATTGGTGTAGGTGGTGGTTGAAATGGTGGTGTTTATTTCTTTTTTTTAGTGACAAGGTGGAGTCGAGGAACACACCTAGTGTTTTGACCTCTTTGGAGACTTTTATGATGTTGCCAGCAATGGTGAAAGATTGGTACATGTGGTCCAATTTATTGAGGCGAGCCTAGGAGCCTACGATAAGCAGTTCTGTCTTATCGTCATTGAGGCAAAGACTGATTGTGGCCATCTAGGCTTGGATTTCTAGATAGATTTCATTAAGCTTTGCAACATCTTCTTCATAGCAGCCAGTGAGAGTGATGAGGACCTGAGTGTCATCCACGTAATTAGTGTAGCTGACACCCAGATCGTCAAGACAGTCAACGAGGAGCTTAGTGAAGATGTTGTAAAGTGTGGGAGAAATGTAGGAGCCTTGAGGAAATCCACATTGGATTGGGATGGGGTCCGCAGCCGCGGAAGGGCAAAGACCCTAGTCGACCTGTCAGACAGAAATGACTGGATCCAATTGGTGGCATTCTGTGAGAATGCAGCAGCCGATGAGAGGTGTTCTGTGAGGATCTGGTGGCCAACCAGATCGAAGGCAGCGGAGAAATCCAACAAAAGCAAAATGGCCAATTTGCCCTTGTCTTTGGCATCATCCATTTGGATTTTTAGATCCAAGAGGGCAGTTTCGGTCCCATGCCTTGGTCTAAAGCCGGATTGTCACAAGCTCTTCCAAATGTTGTTGTATTTGGAGGTAGGCTAACCTGTCCAAAATTGTGAGGAGAAATGGGACTGTGGTGATGGGTCTGTAATTCGTGGGGATGTTGGGGTCTAGGTTAGGTTTTTTGAGCAGGGGGAGGACCCACGCTTCTTTGAGGTTGTTAGGGACCACTGAGTTTTTGAAGGAAGAGTTGATCAATGAGGTGATGAGAGGGGCTAGCTCATTAGCTCCATCTTTGATGACGGAGGCGGGACATATGTCACCTTTGCAATTGGATGGTTTGAGGCTGGCGATTATCTTGACTACTTCCTCCTCTGTGACTGGTGAGAAGTGGAAGGAGGGGCAATTAGGGGTGGTATGGTCTATTTTACTGTTAGGGTTATCTTTGGTGGCAAGGGTAGCTTTTTTAGCTTCTATCTTTGCTTGAAGGAGGGCAATTTTGTTGGCGAGGGCAAGCTGGTGTCACACCGCTGAGACCGTGGAAGTTATGGGCAAGATGGAGGCGTTATTAGGTCCATCTGGTCGTTCGGTGAGCGGTCTAGTCTTTCTGGTTGCCGCTGCATTTAAGGAAGCCACGCCCCCCCTGCGAGTTGCGTTGCAACTCGCTATGCTACTTTCGGATTTGTGCCGACGAAAGCTTTGACCTCCCGAGCTCCTCTTTAGTTTACCTGGGTACTCTCACCGGCCCGCCGCCCTCTCGCCTGGCGACGGCCGTTCTCTCTTGCCTTCCCCCTTTTCTTTCGGTCTTTCCATCCTTCTCTTTCTCCCCTAGTTTTTTTTCTTTCGCGTACTCTCGCATTCATTCGACCGCGCATTCGCGCGCTCTCATAGACACTTGCTCTTTCGTTCAGACTCTCTCGCATTCACTCTACCTCGCATTCGCGCACTCACATAGTCACTTACCCTTTCATTCTTTCTCTCTCGCATTCGCTTGCCTCGCATTCGCGCACTCACATAGTCACTTACCCTTTCATGCTTTCTCTCTCGCATTCGCTTGCCTCGCATTCGCGCACTCTCATAGTCACTTCTCTCTCATTCTTACTCTCTCGCATTCTCGCTCTCCCACGGACTCTGGGCCACTCTCACATTCTCTCCCTCCATCCCAACTTACCCTATCAGCAGTCTTCGGAGCCGCTGTTGGATACTTCGGAAGCCTGTTTAGTCTTCCTTCGTGGCTCTTCACTCCAGCGCCTCATCCAAGGCACCTTCGTTCCTGCCAAGTCCTGTTTCCGGTGATATTTGGAGTTATCAACTGGACATTATTCTCAAGACTATTAGTACTTCTGGAAGTTACCCAATCCATCCCCGCCGGCAGCCTCACAGGGTTTTTTCTGCCTTACTGGCTTTTTCCCTGTAGTGGGAGGGGCGGACTCCCCAGGGTTCACCTGACGGTTTAGTCTAATAACGGTCAAGGTGGCCTCCGGAGGAGACCGTCCCTATCTCTTCGAACGCAAGAAGGGTAAAGGACTCCTTAAGAAGGACACGGAAGAGGAGAAGACCCAGAAAGAATGGAGGAGAAGACAGAAAGCCACCAGTCTTAGTGAAGATCAAGGTGAGGAGACTCTGGGTAAAGAAATATTGGGAAGTGGTTTTGACAGCTGGATATTATTACACCAGGCCTTGTCTTTAGTGCAGTCCTCTGTAGGTGGCAGTGGTGATTCGAGTTCCCTTAATATAGAGAATATTTCTTTAGTACCAGATTTGGCGTTGTGTATTCTCGTGTTATAGATCTCTTTTTTAGCGTTTAGGATGGCAGATTTGTAGGGGGAGGCTGCTGAGACGAATTTATCTTTAGTGGAGAGAGATGGGGCTTTTCTCCAACTAGTTTCTGCAGTTCTTTTGATGTTACGGAGAGCCTTTAGTTCTGCTGAGAACCATTTGTTGGAGTGGGCAATGGGTTTGGCTTTTCATTGTTTAAGAGAAGCTATCTGGTTGAGAGCTAGTTCCAGAGTGTTGTTGTATAAGTCTACAAGGGCTGATGGATTGTCATTCTGAGTAGGAAGGTTAACTTTATTGATAGGCAAGAGGAGAGGTCTAAGGTTCTCTATGGTAATGTTGCTGTTGGTTTTGGAGATTATTTGTGGTATCCTAGTGGGTAGTGTGGTTATGGGTATGGATCTGGGTAGAGAGAAGGTGATAAGGTGATGGTCATTCCAAGCAGAGGGAATGATATCAGTCAGTGAAAGGTTGCAGTTGGCATCTGCAAGCCAGTCCAAGGATCTTCCTTTTATGTGTGTAGGTTTATTAATGTGTTGGGGGAGGCCTAAATGAGTAATGGTGTCATTAAGAGAGGTGGCGTGATTGTCATTGGGATCATTGAGTCCAAAGTTGAAATCACCCATGATGATGATTTGTGACTTGGGTTTCATGTTTGTAGTGAGTAAGAGAGAGATATCCTCTTCAAAGATGGAGAGGGGACCTGGAGGTCTGTATATAATGTGGATGGTGTGGGTGTTAGATAATGGGAGTTTGATGGATAGGAGTTCGGCTGAGGATAGGGTTATGTTAGTTACTTCTCGGATGTTTAGGATGGATTTAGCAATAATTGATATCCCTCCTCTTATTCCGTTTTTTCTGTCAGCTCGGATAATGTTGTAGTTATCCGGGATGGCTAGAGCTAATGTGGGGCCAGCTGTTAGGTGGAGCCACATCTCAGTGATAGCGATAAAGTCGAGGTGGTTGGCGGAGATAATGTCGGCGACATCAGTGGCGTGGGCTACCAGTGAGCGTGCATTGATAAGAGCACCCTTGATGGAGGTGGATAGAACGTTGACTTTTGTGTGTGGAGGAGTGTGAAGTATTATAGGATTATGGCTAGGTGAGGGGTGACTGTGTGCAGTAGGCTGCGCAGGGTTCTTAGACTGGTTGGTGAGCATTCTGGCGAGTTTTACATCAAGATTAGTGCGGTGGCTAAGTTTTGCGTTTCTAATCATAGTCAGTGGGGCTGCATCCAGGAAGGTGGTAGTGGGTAGAAGAAGGCGAGAACCTAGTCTTGTGTTTCTGAGGGGTGTAGGACAGGGTGTGAAGGTGTAGGTGGTCGGGCGAATCTGTTTATCCAGTCCACTAGAGATAGTGAGTCTGGGTAGAGTGGCAGGGTTGTGTTGGTACAGTTCTGCAGTGAGATATTATGGAGCAGCGGGAGGAGTGTAGCCATGGTTAGTGTGGCACCTCTAAGTGTGGCCATCATGGGTGGCTTGGCTCTAGGTGGTAGTGGCAGTGGGTGGCAACGAGGTTTAGCAAGTTGAGAGGTAGTTTGTACAGTCGGTTAAAGTATGTGGTGAAAGTAAACATAGGCACCTACTCAAGTTACAGTAAGTGGAGGGCAATGTGGACACTAGATGAGCATTGCAGTAACAATAAGCATAGGCACCTACTCAAGTTGCAGTAAGTGGAGGGCAATGTGGACACTAGATGAGCATTGCAGTAACAATAAGCATAGGCACCTACTCAAGTTGCAGTAAGTGGAGGGCAATGTGGACACTAGATGAGCATTGCAGTAACAATAAGCATAGGCACCTACTCAAGTTGCAGTAAGTGGAGGGCAATGTGGACACTAGATGAGCATTGCAGTAACAATAAGCATAGGCACCTACTCAAGTTAAAGATCCCTCATGAACTTGATACCTGTAGAATATGCAAAAAGAGTTGCACTGAAAGTTTACAACATCTAATTCTTGATTGTCTGTCATTAGCACAGAGACAGCTTTTTCACTTTGAGAGATTTATTTACTCTGGAAATAGAGCTATTTGTAATGCTTTTGACTGAGGCTAATGAATGGTAGGCAGCTTTTCCTGTCGATAGCTTTAGTTTCTTTTCTGTAGGAAACATGTCTACTCCTGCGGGAAGAGCACTCAGTTAGGCCTCAATGAGCACTTGTTAATGTATTTGCTTACCTGAGCTGGTAGGGTTTTAGTTGAATGCAGAGTGGCCACTTTAGTTTTCCACTATACTTAGTGAACAGTCCAGTCCATTGGAGAAGTGGGATCAGGGCTGTCGTAAGCTTTGGCTTCTTCCCTGAAAAAAACATCCCCTTTTCTAGGGGAAGAACCCACAGTCGGCCCTGATGGAAATTTGCCACTCTACATTGTATAACTCGAGCTTGAATGCACCTTGATCACTTTAGTTGTCTGCCACAATTAGTACAATAGCCCTCTACATTGGGTAAGAGTGCTAACGCTACATCAATGCCCTAGGAATTTTTAACTACTGGACCAATAGTGGAAATGTAGTAATCAAAGGGAAATTTAAGGAAGTTATTGATTCATTTTTATGTTCAGGAGTATGGCTTCTCTGTATGTTGTGTTATTATTAGGTTTTTTCAATGATATTTGTTTTGAATATCAAGTTCTAAAGCATTTAATGAATGAATTATGCAATTAGTTACTTTTTTGTGAGGTTAACTTTGAAACCAAATCACAATTTAAACTTTTATTTATACAATTATGCAGGTAATTCCATCTCTGAATGGGTAATCTGCTGTTCAGATTCCCCAATCATAAGCTCCAAGCCTAAAGCATAATGTACCCGTGCCCTGCTGCTTTATTATCCTTATCTGCAGCATCTTCTCTACCGGTGGCACAGAGCAGGTTCAGAGCTCACAGGTGCCCTCCTGACAGGTGCATTGGCAGGACAGGAACCTGAATCGATATCTTTGTGAGGCTAGGTGACACCCTCCCCTAGAGACAGCCACTCAACAGGAAGCTGACCTGGGCACAGGCAAACAAAGGAGCTCACCAATTCAAAAGGAGTAGCCTCACTCCAGGGTGCCTCTATACCAGTGAGGCATTTGATGCTATTGAGAAGGGAAGGGGCAGGATTAGTGTAGACAGGAAGAGCTCTGTACAGGTGAGAGAGGATTCCACTATCTCGTTTCTCTCTGCCTATACCTCTTCTTCCTGCTCCCACCCCGCCCACTTCCTCTAGCGCAAAGCACTTTGGGTATTATGTCAGAAGAGCAATGCCCACTTGTTTCAAGGGCATAGATAGGGACCTGAAAGGAGGCTAGCTTTAGTCCAATCACCTGTGGACCTTTAGCTTTAAAGCAAAGGGTCTCACACCACTTCTTTGAATGACCTTTTGGACTTCAACCATTGAAGAAGATTTGGATAGACCCTGTTGGGAGATCAGTGCTTTCCAAAGGCCCACAGTTGTGAGGTGAAGGCAGGTGTTTTCTGATGCAGAGGCAAGCTTTGTCCCCTAACGAACCCCAGGGACCACTGGGGGTGAATCTGCTGCTGGAACAAAACCTGTTTCTCTTCCAGCCACAGTGGTACTCAGGTTCTCACCGTGTTGAAGGACCCTTCCAGTTGTGTGGCAGCCTCCCCATGTTTGGGAGTCAGAGAACAAAGACCCATCTTGTCCCTGAGTCCCTGAAGTGGAACCCACAGCAACCTGAGGGGTGACCTGCTGCTGGGGCAAGACCTTCCACTTTGCCAGCCACAGCAGGCCCCAGGATGTTGAAAGACCCCTGCAGTTGTTTACCAGTCTCTGCCAAGTTTGGGAGCACAAGAAAAGGACTCATCCTGTCCCTGAGCCCCATGGGTTCGAGTCATAGCACCCTGCAAGCCAAGACAGCCGGATCCTAGTGTTTATGTTGTTGAACTGCTTGAGGTGTTTTCAAGAACTGTTTGACACAGTCAAGCCACCAGGACCCTTGGCTGCTGCTTTTTGCACTCTCTCGATCTTTGAATCATTCTCACAGAGCCAAGAAGTCTGATTCAGCGTTGCCGGACCACCAAAAACCTCAAACAGGTACTATTGACTGCTAACTGCTTCTCATGGTCATTTGTAGGTCCTAGAGACTGGTTAAGTCACTTTTATCCCCTTTGCACCCAAGAACATATCCTTTTAAAGAACACTGTGGTTATTATTTACCTTATACCCCTACTCATTACTCAGAGTGCCTCATCTTGCTATCTTTGCTTATTCTGTGTAATTTCCTCCAAGGTGGGTTTTATATAGTGTTTTTCTAGATAGTTATTATTGAACATGGTGTGATGAATTAGAGTATATATATATATATATATATATATGTATATATATATATATATATATATAGTTTTATGAACCTTGATTTGATATTCTTTTATTTTGGACTGTTCGACTTCGCTGTTTGGGTTGCTACTGAACCATATTCACACCCCTCTTGAGAGTATAGCCTTCCCATGGCCCACTTTACCCCAAAAGGCAAAGGAGGTATATCTCATTACTGTGCCTGTTTTATATGTATGATTGTGTTGGCTCTTGGTATGTAGAAATGTTAGGGCTGAGTAGGCGCTTTAGCCTCTGCTCATCCTTGTACTGATGCAGGGCAGAAGTCAATTTGTCACACTGGTGGCTGTGGTTGGCATTTGGAACAGTCCGTGCCTACAGCCTAGTCAGCCAAAATAAGAGTGTACACTTAATTTTATATTTACTGACAAGGCATTTCTTTAATTGCACAAGGAACATGACATGAGCTCTGCTGGGTCGTTGTCAGTAAGCAAGCTGCAGAGTTGTGTCAAGAGAGGGGGTCTCTCTCTCTCATGGAAATATGGTTAAGAAACTGCTAAAAGGCCTTCAAGCTTTTGAAGAGGCAAGGGGGCTGGAAGATTCCCCAGAGGCCAGTTGTAGGTCTGAGCTTCGAGCGCCAGATCCCATTTCTTGGGGGTGGTGGGGTGGGGGTGGGTGTGGATGTGAACAGGGAGGGCAGCAGTGATAACGGCAGAGAGCAGGTATTGTATTCTCTCAGAGGTCCCAATTGTGCCAGGCCTCAGTCAGATCCCATGCTGCTGAAAGGTCTCAGGCTTCTGTTAGGTCCTAGGGAGCAACCCTGGACGAGACTTAGAGGAAAGGAAGTTCCTTCTATAGGAAAGGAAGATGGCCTTAGAGGAACAGAAACAGAGGGATGAGAGACAAAAATAGATAGATTTTGAGCTGCTGCGCAAAATGGAAATTGAGAACTAAAGGGGGCAGGAAGTACCTCTTGTAGTGGAACCCACACACAGAAGGACTTAATCCCTACTTAAGAGATAGGGAAGGGCATCATTGATTGGTTTGAGGGACTGGAGCTCACCATCCGCATGCACTATGTGCAAGAAGAGTTGTGGGGTGCAGCCCTTCTGATTACTGGTGTTGAGGGTTCGTCCATGCCCCCATGCGGTCCCGTAGCCCCCAACTAGCAAGGACAACACCTCACACACGAAAAATTATCTTAATAGTCACCGCCGGGTCCGGGCATCGTTTACCCCACTCGTCGCCACCGTTGAGGGTTCGTCCATGCCCCCATGCGGTCCCGTAGCCCCCAACTAGCAAGGACGACACCTCACACACGTCCTTACTGCTCGGGCTTCCCGGTCGCTCTGCGCGGCCGGGAAACACCCCGTTTGTTTATGTTGCACGCGGCGACGTGCAATGCCACGCCGCCGCGTGCGTGCCCGTCATCGGGCAGCGCCACAACTGGGACGGTGTAATTATTGAATGGCTCTTGAAGAGAGGCCCTTTTATAAGAAAATGAAGACTGCCATCCTCAGGAAGTTCTGCAAGACCCGAGCAGTGCCATGGGAGATTTAGAGAGCTAACAAAGAAAAGAGGTCAAACCTTTAAGGAGTTTGCACATCAATCTCTAAAATATCTGGCCAGATGGGTTACAAGTAACAAAGTTGACACATTTAAGGGCATGTTTATCTTGATTGCATGTGACAGTAACCTTGAAAAATGCGAGATGGAGTTACAGCATCATTTAGTGGACAGGAATATCACAGACCCGAGGGGGCTTGCAAAGGCTGCAGTGGCCTTGACAAATGTGATATGGAGATACACCAGCATTTAGTGGACAAGAATATCAAAGACCCTAGGGAGTTTACAAAGGCTGTTGACAAGTATGTGACTACTGGAGTCCAGAAAAAGTCTAAGGTTAATACATCCAAGTCAGATGACAAGGGGAATGATATCAAACAGAACGGGGGAAAGGCCAGAGGTTCTAACCTTCTTCAAAGAAAGGCCACTGAAAACATGAAGGGAAATCCATGTCCTATGGCTGGCTAGCTCCCACAGTAGGAAGAGGGAGGGCCCCTCTATCACCGAGACGCCCACACCCTCAACATCATGAGTTTGTTTTCTGTGTGGGTAGATGACACGTAGAAAGTGATATCCAGCTTGTAAGGGGAGACCTAAGCGGGCAATAGTAACTGGTGGTCTTCTGGAAGAGGGGGCCATAGTTAATGTGACCATCTTAGCAGATGAAGTTCCACTAGGTGAGGGATTGGCCAGAAATTCCCTCATTCTGAGTGGGAACAGTACTGGACCCTTTGAGGTGGCTCAGGTTCCCGCAAATACTCAGATATTTCTGGGCAGTTTGTCCATCAATGGGGAAAAGCCTTCCACTTTCCATGATACTGCTGCGCGCATCACAGTTGTCAGGCGACAATTGATGAAGGAAGGGCAGTACATCTCAGGAACAAACCAACTGGTAAGAGGGTTTAATGGTCTGGCTTGATGTACCCCGGCAATGTTGGAGCTTAATTGTAGGGGTAACACCTCCCTGCACTGTGTTGTAGTCAAGGACTCCATTCCATAGGGTGTTTGTTGGAAAATGACCTCCTTGACCTAGACATAGTTGAGGCAGTCACTAGAGTGCTAGCGCTGAGAGCAGCACAGGAGGAAACACTTACCAGTAGTTGCCCTCCTTGGCCTGAAGCCCCCTGAGACTCCCACTCTTGTGAGAGAGGACTCAGCAGCCACATAAGTGACCATGGCTTTAGCATAGCATTCAGTGATCTCATGGTTGCCTACGGGCATAGAAGAGAAAAGGGAAGGGACGTTTCAGACCTGAAAGGCTTACTAGAACTGGAAGATTTGCCTGGAAAAAGGGACTGTCCTACTCTGATGAGTCTGTTGAGGCAGACAGAGGAGCAGGTGCAGGGCGAAGGTCCTGAGTCGCTCCTAAAAGAGAAACAGGAGCAGAGCTAAAGCCTTGGGCTGTCCAAATACAAGGTGCCCAAGAATTCTAGGACAGGGCACAGACAGGACACAGAAAGGAGTTGGTTGTTCTCTGAGGCCCCAGGAGTTTCCCATTAGATTTAGTTCCTGACATACCTGCTGGCCACTTACTTGTAGATGGGACATTTGACAGCATGTCATATCATATCATATCACTCCAGCACACCATCTGCTGGCTACCTCGACCCTGCACAACCTACAGATGGCCGCTGCTTTGACCGCATCATCGCCCAGCTGCCTCCCACCCAGGAAGGGTGAAATGGAGAACGAAGCCTGGAGCTGGAAGGCGAAGCCAGCCGCATTTAAAGGTGTGCATTCAAGGCCCATACAGCCTGTGTGTGCCTCATCCATAGAAACCTGCTACATGGAGCAGAACACGCCAGCACAGCATCCGCTGGATACCTCGACACTGCATTGCCTACAAGAGCAGCAGCTCCATACCAAGATGCTGCTGCATTGCCTTCATCATCCCCCAGCAGTCTTCCAACCCAGAAGGCACCCGATCTGCACTTCGATTGACCGCAGTGCCCTGAAATAGAGAACGAAGCTCTGAGCCGGAAGGAAAAGCCTGCTGCATTTAAAGACCTTCATTCAAGCCCTATGCAGCTTGTATGTGCCTCATCCACAGAAGCCTGCTCCAAAGAGCAGAGCACTCCAGCACATCATCCGCTGGCTTCCATAGCCCTGCAGAACATACAGGAGCAACAGCTCCATGCCAAGATGGCCACAGCATCGTCTGCATAATCGCCTAGCAGCCCTCCACCCCAGAAAGCACCCGCTCCTCATTGTGATTGGCCACAGTGCCCTGAAATGGAAAACGAAGCCACACTCCGGAAGGCGAAGCCAGCCGGACTTAAAGGCCTTCATTCAAGGCCCCCTACTGGGGGTGGTACCTGGGGATAGTCAGGGGAATCAGAGGAAAAAGATGGTTGCTTTCTTGCTGCTGCTGGCAAACGTAGGCTGGCAATTGCATGAAAAAGTCCAAAGGGCCCAGTGCTGGCACAGTGGCTGGCCAACGTGCAGCGATCAGTAGCCGCAGTTCATCGGATAGTGCAGATCTGGGGAAGAAAGAGGGGAAAGAGGGCAAAGGACTTGCATAGAGCATACTGCTAGATGGTTTGCAAACCTCCCCAGAATACAGGACGCATTAGTGTACCAATGAGGGGAAGAGACATAATGAACACGACCACTGGTCACTCAAGTGGCACGTCTGATAGACAATGGGTAGGCATGGACTGGGGGAGGGGACCTTCTGGACACTTGTCAAGGATTGGGCTGGTCCGGGGCAGGAAGTAGTTTGGGAGACACTAGGAGGAGGAGGGGCTGTTTATGTTGTTTGGTTGTTAAAAGCTCAATGAAGAGATTTAAAAAAAAGAAAATATCCTAAAAAAAATAAGGTTTTTATGACTCAAATGAAAAGTTTATTAGCCAAACACTGCTGACTCGCATAGACTTCTATAGAACTAAAGTCTACCCAGTATAGCATATGGCATGGAACTAGTGGAAATAAATAACAGGAATTGTCTTAATGGTTTGGAAGAAAAACAATGGTGATCAGTGATGGGTTTCCCTCCCTCTCTTCAGATAGCGATGATGCACTTAGAGCTTGGGTTAAGATCCTGATGATACATAATGAAATGGAAAAGGTTCAATTTTTATCAACGCTGAGAGAGATGAAAGGTAAAAACCTTTTTTCTGCCTTGGGTGAAGTTACACTCCATGGCAGGGATCGCTGTCTGCAGGAGTTAATAAATAGAGGGACATTTGGAAGAAGTAAATATGGAACGTACTTGTAGCGACTATTTTATACCTATTAATACCCACTGGCAGATAAAGAAAGGCGTTGAGTCCCGTACATAACGGTTCTACCAGAAAGCACACCACAAAATGTGTGAAACACATTGAGGAAGCCAATGCAATGATTGAGGAGATACCCAGGTTCTTAAAATATGTCGACCCAACCAGGAGAGGGCCTGTAGGTGGTTCGGAGGGGCCCTGGGCTAAAAGGATGACCTCTAATTGTAGTGTGTTGGCTGGTGATGACACCATTGAGGTAGTTGGTAAGGAGGGGGCCCCCAGGATTAATAGAGATAGAATAGTTCCTAATCGTTAGCTCAGAATTGCTGAGATGCAAGTACAGGCTAAGGAAAGCCTGGGCTCCTGTAAGGTAAATCTGGCAACACTTTTGGATGTGGGTAAAATACTCCCAGGTTACCAAATTCCCAATCAACAAGCGGGTAATCAAGGGATGCCATATATAATGTACCAGTGGAGGTTAACCTACATTCTTTAGGAGTAAAACTCAAGGAGGTTGATAGTAGTGGATTGGGAGGATGAGGAGTAATACCACTTTTGATAGTGACTGAACACATCATTACCTACGCTCCTGGCATTACTATCAGTAATAAATATAAGATACTCAGTACCCTGTCTACTACTGATGTCACCCCTCCACACCTTACGGCATTGGAGTCTCCACAGGAAAGGCTGAGTGGTGTGATGGCTGCAGTTGTGCTATGGAAATTATAGCCTTAGTGCGGAAGGAGAATGACGATCTAAGAAATTATTTGAGTAGGTTAGCTAAGATTGTTGAGGGTCTGGTGCTGCAGGTCCCAGCCCCCATGTTGGCAGCGGGTGGTGCAGCGACACCGGCCCCAGGGCCCCCAGGCGCTAGAAATGTTTTTCCTATTAGGCCAGGTGGCACCCAAGGGATTAGTCGCCCAGAGAATGTGTGGCTAAAAAATGGTCCCCTGTTAGACTCCAATAGGGGGGCTGGAAGCAGCCCTCTGGTTGCTACGCCAGTGAGAAAAATCTTTCCCCCGGGGACTAAATATGACAGTACACATAGGATAGATATTTTCTATCTAATGAATGTGCCCAAGTCCCATGATAGTAAATGTGAGTGGGAGGAGGGTCTCATTAACAAAGTTAGACATTGGTTGAGAGCCAAGAGAGAGTGTCTTTCTGTGATTCGCAGCAACATTGTTTCCTGCGAGAGGCTAATTGGCCCCCATGGGAGTGATTCAATAAAAGTGCAGCTTAAAGATCACTTCTTGGTTCAGGGGGTACTGGAAATGGAGCAAACGTCGCTGCCTCCAAGTAAATTGGAAATTGGTATAAAGATGCTCCCGCCTGCCTGGGAGGTTCCTAAGGCTGGGGGAAACAGGGGGGGCAGGGGGATCGGGGTCCCGGGGGTACATTGTTTGATGGGGCAAAGAGGATAATTTGGGTCAGCAAGCTCACAATCAAGTAAGAACTTGCAGCATATCCTTGGGTGGTAAGCAGCGTGTGAGGGGGGTCCATGAATGCACATGATTATCCAACGGAGATTAAAAAGAGTTTGATCCAGCTTAGTGGGAGTCAGGGTATGGCCCCCAGGAGGAGATGGATCAGCAGCAGAGCCGGGGGGGGGACATGCTAAATTACCACCACGGTGTAAGTCTAACCCACCTAGGGCCCAGGGTGCGGGTCTTGTCATGGAACATTACTGGGGTCAGTAAACATATGCTTGATAACGACAGGCTTTCTTTCATCCAAGAATTTGAGGTGATTTGCTTACAAGAAACATGGGCTCTAGTGCCACCTAATATTCGAGGTTATGCCACCTTTGCCATTCCGACACGCAAGGGTGAGAAGGGCCGTCCAAGTGGGGGCCTGTTGATATGGGTAAATATTGCCCTGACTAAATCCGTTGAGCAGATAGATACTAGTTCACCAGATCTTCTGGAGTTACATATCAAGTTTAGGGATAGTTCTGAGATCCTGTTGCTGAATGTGTACAACACGATCATTCCAGGAAAAGGTGCAGAGCTCGTAAGGACGATAGCTGAAACCACCCTAGCATGGAGACTGTCAGTGCGGGGGCTTGTGAAGACCCTGGTGGCAGGGGACCTCAATCTCCAGTATGTGCCCCTGCGTAGCATGGTCGATACCCTGGAGGAGGATAATTGTTGGGGGCTGGGGACCCTTAACGCAAGCTTTCCAAATAGGCAACATAGGCTTGCAGAAGAGGTTGCTATTGCCTTCATGTCGGCTAAACTATGGGCTTGTAATGCCCGATTCTTGGGGGATGTCCCAGCTGTCTCATCATTCGATAACAATTTGACCAATAGTAACATTGACTACATCTTGGTGAACATTGAGGCCTGGGGCTACATAAATTCCTTTTGCATTCATAATAGGGTCGAGAGCAACCGTCATCCCTTGCTTTTGGAGGTGAGTGAGGCTGTCTGGGCAAAAGTAGACGAGAGAGAGGCCAGAGGCATGGGCACGGCCGTCACAGGTGAGAACCTAGACCATGTCAGGCGTAATATCAGGTGTTGTAAGCTTGACCTCGAAGTAACTTTGCTGTTGGTCTATCAAGATATTGTTCTGTTTTTGGATGAACATGCCTCAGCTCACCCCCTAGATGGGGTTGCCATAGAGACAACACACGAGAACTTGATTGCGAAGGTGGGGTTGCCCCTTTCTAAAACTTTTAAAGTAGCACACAAATCCGCAAGGGTTTTAAACCCCTGGTATGACAGCGATTGCAGGCTGGCTAAGGGCCGATTGATCAATGATGCAAGACAACGAGCATCTGGCGACAGGTTAAGGTTGGCCAGAGCAGATTACCACAGGGTTTTGACAAGGGAAAAAGAGGGATTGGCACGAGAACATCTGGAGAGAGCTGCTGTAGGCCAGAGATGAAGGGGACTCAAAGGGGTTTTGGAGCTTAATGGGAGCAGGGAAGGGCAAAGGACCTAACATGCTGCAAGCCTGCATCACAGAGAAAGCTTGGGTTGAACACTACAGCAGTCTCTATGGGGCGAAGGGGGACGCTTTTGGTATGACTAGCCCTGGTGAGGTGCGCACCATGGGCAGAGCTGTCACGAATTTCCCTCTACTTACGTTAACATGTGAGGCGGTGGGGAAAGCATTTTTGTGCCAGAAGCAGGGTAAAGCACCTGGGCCAAATAGGGTACCCAGAGACTTCTATAGCAATGAGATTGCAGTTTGGGTCCCATACCTAACCAGGTTGTTTAATGTAATCCTGAGCATTAATGTGGTACCAGAGTCCTGGAGAAGAGCAGAGGGTAGTCCCAATTTATAAAAAACACTCTCGAGATGACCCCTTGAATTATAGGCCCATTTCATTGCTGGACGCAGGGGGAAAAATGTTTGCCAGGGCATTGTTAGCACACTTAGGTTCCTGTGCTAGTAGTGGGACAAGAATTAATCATCACCTGGCAGGGTTCTCGGAAGGACTGAGCACAGTCGACCAGTCTTCGACTAAGGTTGATGTGCGACTTGTATGTAGTCCTGAGAAAAAGGGACTGTCCTACTCTGATGAGTCTGTTGAGGCAGACAGAGGAGCAGGTGCAGGGCGAAGGTCCTAAGTCGTTCTCCTAAAAGAGGAACAGGAGCAGAGCTAAAGCCTTGGGCTGTGCAAATACAAGGTGCCCAAGTATTCTAGGACAGGGCACAGACAGGACACAGAAAGGAGTTGGTTGTTCTCAGAGGCCCCAGGAGTTTCCCATTGGATTTAGTTCCTGACATACCTGCTGGCCACTTATTTGTAGCTGGGACATTTGACAGCATGTCATATCATATCATATCACTCCAGCACAGCATCTGCTGGCTACCTTGACCCTGCACAACCTACAGATGGCCACTGCTTTGACCACATCATCGCCCAGCAGCCTCCCACCCAGGAAGGCATCCGCCCTGAAATGGAGAACGAAGCCTGGACCTGGAAGGCAACGCCAGTCGCATTTAAAGGTGTGCATTCAAGGCCCATACAGCATGTCTGTGCCTCATCCATGTTAGCTACGAGGAGCAGAACACGCCAGCACAACATCCGCTGGATACCTTGACACTGCACTACCTACAAGAGCAGCAGCTCCATGCCAAGATGCTGCTGCATTGCACACATCATCCCCCAGCAGCCTTCCACCCCAAAAGGCACCCGATCTGCACTGCGATTGATCGCATTGCCCTGAAAGGGAGAACAAAGCCCGAGCCGGAAGGAAAAGCCTGCTGTATTTAAAGACCTTCATTCAAGGCCTATGCAGCTTGTATGTGCGTCATCCACAGAAGCCTGATCCAAAGAGCAGAGCACTCCAGAACACCATTCGCTGGCTACCTTGACCCTGCACAAACTACATTAGCAGCAGCTCCATGCCAAGATGGCAGCCTCATTGACTGCATCGTCGCCCAGCAACCACCCACCTCAGAAGGCACCCGATCCGATTTGCAATTGTCTTCAGTGGCCTGCAATGTAGAACGAAGCCATGAGCTGGAAGGCGAAGCCGGACACATTTAAAGGCCTGCATTCAAGGCCTATGCAGTTTGTCTGTGCCTCATCCACAGAAGCCTGCTTCGAAGAGCAGAACACGCCGGCACACCATCCACTGGTTACCTTGGCCCTGCAGAACATACAGGAGCAACAGCTCCATGTAAGATGGCCACAGCGTTGTTTGCATCATCGCCTAGCAGCCTTCCACCCCAGAAATCACCCGCTCCTCACTGTGATTGGCCACAGTGCCCTGAAATGGAAAACAAAGCCAAACTCTGGAAGGCAAAGCCAGCCGGGCTTGAAGGCCTTCATTCAAGGCCTATGCAGTTTGTCTGTGCCTCATCCACATAAGCCTTCACCGAAGAGCATAGCATGCCAGCACACCATCTGCTGGCTAACTTGACCCTGCACAATATACAGGAGCAGGAGCTCCATGTGAAGATTGCAGCTGCCTTACCTGCATCATCAACCAGCAGCCTTCCACCCTGGTAACCACACAATCTGCACTGCAATTGGCCGCAATGCTCTAAAATGGAAAACAAAGCACTAAGCCGTAAAGTGAAGCGGGCCGCATTTTAAGGCCTGTGTAGCCTGTCTGTGCCTCATCCAAAAAAGGCTGCTCTGAAGAGTAGAGCATTCCAGCACACCATCCGCCGGCTAGCTTGGCCCTGCAAAATCTACAGGAGCAGCAGCTCCATGCCAAGATGGCCGTTGTTTTTCCGGCATGATCACCCAGCTTCTTTCCACCCCGAAGGCACCCGATCTGCACTGTGATTGGCTACAATTGCCTGAAATGGAGAACGTAGCCCCTAGTCGGAAGGCGAAGCTGCACACATTTAAAGGCCTGCATTCAAGGCCAATGCAGACTGTCTGTGCCTCATCCACAGAAGCCTACTCCGAAAAGCAGAGCATGCCAGCACACCATCTGCTGGCTACCTTGACCCTGCAGAGAATACAGGAGCAGCAGCTCCATGCCAAGATGGCTGCAGCAATGCCTGCATCATCGCCCAGCAGTCACCCACACCGGAAGGGACCTGATCTGCACTGCAATCGGCCGCAGTCCCCTGAAATGGAGAATGAAGCCCAGAGCCGGAAGGTGAAGCCAGCCGCTTTTGAAGGCTTGCATTCAAGGCCTATGCAACTTCTGTGTGCCTCATCCACAGAAGTCTGCTCCAAAGAGCAGAGCATGCCAGCACACGATCCGCTGGCTACCTTGACCCTGCACAACTTACAGGAGAAGCAACTCCATGCCAAGTTGGCCGCAGCATTGCCCCCATCATCGCCCAGCAGCCACCAACCTTGGAAGGCACCAGATCGGACTGCGATTGGCTGCAGTGCCTTGCAATTGATAACAAAGCCATGAGTTGGAAGGTAAAGCCAGACGCATTTAAAGGCCTGTGTTCAAGGCCTATGCAGCATGTCAGTGCCTCAATCCCCGAAGTCTGGTCTGAAGAGGAAAGCACACCAGCACACCCATCCGCTGGCTACCTTGACCATGCACAACCTACAGGAGCAGCATCTCCATGCCAAGATGGCCGCCGCATATCCCTCATTATTGCCTAGCAGCCTCCCACCCTGGAAGGTAAACAACACCCACTGTGATTGGCTGCAGTGCACTGAAATGGAGAACGAAGCCCTGAGCGTAAGGTGAATCCTGACACTTTCAAAGGCCTGCATTCAAGGCCTATACAGCCTGTCTTTGCCTTATTCACTGAAGCCTGCTCTGAAGAGGAGAGCATGCCAGCGCACCATGCATGGGCTATATTGACCAAGCACAACCTACCGGAGCTGCAGCATCATGCCAAGATCGCCGCTGCATAACCCTCATCATTGCCCAGCAGCCTCCAACCGTGGAAGGCAACTGACACCCAATGCGATTGGCTGCAGTGCACTGAAATGGAGAACGAAGCCCTGAGCTGAAGATGCAGCCAGACACTTTCAAAGACCTGCATTCTAGGCCTATACAGCCTGTCTTTGCCTCATTCACTAAAGCCTGCTCCGTAGAGGAGAGCACACCAGCACACCATCCGCGGGCTACCTTGACTCTGCACAACCTACCGGAGCAGCAGCGCCATTCCAAGATGACCACTTCATAGGCCGCATCATGCCCAGCAGCCTCACATCCTGGAAGGCAACCGATATGCACTGCGATTGGCTGCAGTGCCCTGAAAACCAGAACGAAGCCCTGAGCGGAAGGAAAAAGCCAGACGCTTTCAAAGGCCTGCATTCAATGCCTCTACATGCTGTCTGTGCCTCATTCACCGAAGCTTGCTCCGAAAGAAGACAGCACGCCAGCACACCATCCACTGGCTACCTTGGCCCTGCACAACATACAGGAGCAGCAGCACCATTTCAAAATGGCCATCGCATTGCCCGCATCATCGCCCAGTAGCCTTTCGCCAACGTAAGGCAACCAATCTGCACTGTGATTGGCCGGAATGCCCTGAAATGGAAATCAAAGACCCGAAACGGAAGGCGAAGCCGGGCGTGTTTAAAGGCCTGCATTCAAGGCCTATGCAGCCTGTCTGTGCCTCATACACAGACGTCTGCTTCGAAGAGCAGAGCACAACAGTACACCATCCGCTGGATACCTGACCTTGCACGGCCTAGGGGAGCAGCAGCTCCATGCCAAGTTGGCCGCGGCATTACCCACATCATCGCCCAGCAGCCACCCACCTCAGAAGGCACCCGATGCGCACTGCAATTGGCTTCAATGCCCTGCAATGGGGGACGAAGCCATGAGCTGGAAGGCAAAGCCGGACACATTTAAAGGACTGCATTCAAGGCCTATGCAGCCTGTCAATGACTCATCCACTGAAGCCTGCTCTGAAGAGGATAGCACGCCAGCACACCATCCGCTGGCTACCTTGACCCTGCATGGCCTAGAGGAGCAGCAGCTCCATGCCCAGTTGGCCGCTGCATTGCCCGCATCATCGCCCAGCAGCCTTTCACCCCGTAAGGCACCCAATCTGCACTGTGTTTTGTTGCAATGCCCTGAAATGGAAAACAAAGCCCCGAGCCGGAAGGCGAAGCTGGGAGCATTAAAAGGCCTGCATTCAAGACTTGTGCAGCCTGTCTGTTCTTTATCCACAGAAGCCTGCTCCAAAAAGCAGAGCATGGAAGCACACCATCTGCTATCTGCCTTGACCCTTCACAACCTACAGAAGCAGCAGCTCTTTGCCAAGATGGCTGCTGCCTTGCCGGCACCACAGCCCAGCAGCCTCCCACCCTGGAATGCACCCGATATGCACTAAGATTGGCAGCAGTACCCTGAAATGGAGATCGAAGCACCGAGCCTGGAGGCAAAGCCGGCCGCCTTTAAAGGCCTGCATTCAAGGCCTATGCAGGCTGTCTGTGCCTCATCCACAGAAGCCTGCTGTGAAAAGCAGAGCATTCCAGCACACCATCCACTGGCTACCTTAACCCTGCACAACCTACAGGAGCAGCAGCTTCATGCCGAGATGACCACTGCTTTGCCCGCATCATAGCCCAGCAGCCTCCCACCCCAGAAGGCACCCGATCCTTATTGCGATTGGCTGCAGTGCCCTGAAATGGAGAACAAAGCCTTCAGCCATAAGGCGAAGCCTGTGACATTCAAAGGCCTTCCTCCAAGGCCTATGCAGCCTGTCTGTGCCTCATCCTCCGAAGCCTGCTCTGAAGAGCAGAGCACACCAGCACACCATCCAGTGGGTGCCTTGACCCTGCACAATGTAAAGGAGAAGAAGCTCCATGTGAATATGGCAGCCGCATTACCCACATCATCGCCAAGCCGCCATCCACCCCGGAAGGCAATTGAACAGCACTGCGATTGGCCGCAGTGCCCTGAAATGGAGAAGGAAGTCCTGAGCTGGAAGGCAAAGCCGGACGCATTCAAAGGCATGCATTCAAGGTCTATTCAGCCTGTCTGTGCCTCATCCGCAGAAGCCTGCTCCGAAGAGCAGAGCATGCCAGCACATGATCCGCTGGCTACCTTGACCCTGCACAACCTACAGGAGCCGTATCTCCATGCCAAGATGGCCTACACATTGCCTGCATCATTGCCAAGCAGCTTCCACCCCAGAAGGCACCCGATCGCCCCTGTGATTGGTCCTAATGCCCTGAAATGGGGAACAAAGCCTGGAGCCGGAAGGCAAAGCCAGCCACATTTATAGGCCTGTATTCAAGGCCTATGCAGCCTGCCTGTGCCTAATCCACAGAAGCCTACTCTGAAGAGCACAGCACACTAGCACATGATCTGCTGGTTACCTTGACCCTGCACAACCAACAGGAGAAGCTGCTCCATGTCAAGATGGCAGCTGCATTGCACGCACATCGCCCGCAGCCACCGACTCCGGAAGGCGCCTTATCTGCACTGCTATTGGCTGCAGTTCCCTGTAATGGAGAATGAAGTCATGAGCCTGAAGGCGAAGCCACACGCATTTAAAGACCTGCATTCAAGGCCTATGCAGCGTGTCTGTGCCACAGAAGCCTGCTCTGAGCAGCAGAGCACACTAGCACACTGTCTGCTGGCTACCTTGACCCTGCAGTACCTACAGGAGCAGCAGTTCCATGCCAAGATGGACGCTGCAGTGCCAACATTATCACATAGCAGCCTTCCACCCCACAAGGCACCCGGTCTGCACTGTGAATGGCTGCAGTACCCTGAAAGGAAGAACGAAGTCATGAGCTGGAATGCGAAGTTGGAAGCATTTAAAGGACTGCATTCAAGGACTATGCAGCCTGTATGTGCCTCATCCATCGAAGTCTGCTCCGTAGAGCAGAGCACGGTAGTACAGCATCCGCTGGCTACCATAACCCTGCACAACCTAGAGGAGCAGCAACTCCATGCCAAGATGGCAGCTGCATAGCCCGCACCATTGCCCAGCAGTCGCCCAACCTGGAAGGCAACCGATTTGTACTGCGATTGGCCACATTAACATGAAATGGAGAACGAAGCCCTGAGCCGGAAGGCAAAGCCGTGTGGCTTTTAAAGGCCTGCATTCAAGGCCTATGCAGCCTGTCTGTGCCTCATCCACAGAAGTCTGCTCCGAAGAGCAGAGCACACCAGCACACGATCTGCTGGCTACCTTGACCCTGCACAACCTACAGTCGAAGCAGCTCCGTGCCAAGTTGGCCGCGGCATTACCTTCATCATCGCCCAGCTGCCACCCACCTCGGAAGGCACCAGATCCGCATTGCGATTGGCTAAAGTGCCCTGAAATGAAGAACGAAGGCCAGAGCAGAAGGTGAAGCCAGACACTTTCAAAGGCCGGCTTTGAAGGCCTATACAGCCTGTCTCTGCCTCATTCACCGAAGCCTGCTCCGAAGAGGAGCACTCCAGCACACCATCCGCGGGCTACCTTGACCCTGCACAGCCTACCGGAGCAGCAGCTCAATGCCAAGATCGCCGCTGCATAGCCCGCATCATGCCTAGCAGCCTCACATCCTGGAAGTCAACCGATACGTACTGTGATTGGCTGCAGTGCCCTGAAAAGAAGAATGAAGCCCGAGCGGAAGACAAAACCAGACTCTTTCAAAGGCCTGCATTCAAGGCCTCTAAATGCTGTCTGTGCCTCATTCACCGAAGCTTGCTCCGAAGGGGAGAGCATGCCAGCACACCATCCGCTGGCTACCTTGGCCCTGCACAACCTACAGGAGCAGCAGCACCATTTCAAAATGGCCACCGTATTATTGGCCAGTAGTCTTTCACCCCGTGAGGCAACCGATCTGCACTGCGATTGGCCGGAATTCTCTGAAATTGAAAACAAAGCCCCGAACCGGAAGGTGAAGCCCGGCGGATTTAAAGGCCTACATTCAAGGCATGTGCAGCCTGTCTATGCTTTATCAACAGAAGCCTGCTCCGAAAAAAAAGATCATGCAAACACACAATCTGCTGGCTGCCTTGACCCTTCACAACCTACAGAAGCAGCAGCTCTTTGCCAAGATTGCTGCTGCCTTGCCTGCACCACAATCCAGCAGCCTCACACCCCAGAATGCACCCGATATGCAATGCGATTGGCAGCAGTACCCTGAAATGGAGAACGAAGCCCTGAGCCGGAAGGCGAAACCGGGTGGCTTTTAAAGGCCTGCATTCAAGTCTTATGCAGCATGTCTACGCCTCATCCACAGAAGCCTGCTCCGAAGAGCAGAGCATGCGAGCACACCATCCGCTGGCTACCTTGACCCTGCACAACCTACAGGAGCAGCAGCTTCATGCCGAGATGGCAGCCGCTTTACCTGCATCATCGCCAAGCCGGCATCCACCCCGGAAGGCAATCGAACAGCACTGCGATTCGAGGCCTATGCAGCTTGTCTGTGCCTCATCCACAGAAGTCTGCTCTAAAGAGCAGAGCACAGCAGCACACAATCCGCTGGCTACCTTGACCCTGTACAACCTACAGGAGAAGCAGCTCCATGCCAAATTGGCCGCAGTATTGCCCCCATCATCGCCCAGCAACCACCCACCAAGCAAGGCATCAAATCGGACTGCAATTGGCTGCAGTGCCCTGCAATGGAGAACAAAGCTATGAGTTGGAAGGCAAAGGCGGACGGATGTAAAGGCCTGTTTTCAAGGCCTATGTAGCCTGTCTGCGCCTCATCCACAGAAGCCTGCACCGAAGAGCAGAGCATGCGAGCACACCATCCGCTGGCTACCTTGACCCTGCACAACCTACAGGAGCAGCAGCTTCATGCCGAGATGGCAGCCGCATTACCTGCATCATCGCCAAGCCGGCATCCACCCCGGAAGGCAATCGAACAGCACTGCGATTCGAGGCCTATGCAGCTTGTCTGTGCCTCATCCACAGAAGTCTGCTCTAAAGAGCAGAGCACAGCGGCACACAATCCGCTGGCTACCTTGACCCTGTACAACCTACAGCAGAAGCAGCTCCATGCCAAATTGGCCGCAGTATTGCCCCCATCATATCCCAGCAACCACCCACCAAGGAAGGCATCCAATCGGACTGCAATTGGCTGCAGTGCCCTGCAATGGAGAAGAAAGCTATGAGTTGGAAGGCAAAGGCGGACGGATGTAAAGGCCTGTTTTCAAGGCCTATGTAGCCTGTCAGTGCCTCATCCACTGAAGCCGGGTCTGAAGAGGAGAGAATGCGAGCACACCATCTGCTGGCTACCTTGACCATGCACAACCTACAGGAGCAGCAGCTCCATGCCAAGATCGCTGCTGCATAGCCCTCATCATTGCCCAGCAACCTCCAACCGTGGAAGGCAACCGATACGCACTGTGATTTGCTGCAGTGCCCTAAAATGGAGAATGAAGCCCAAGCGGAAGTCAAAACCAGACGATTTTAAAGGCCTGCATTCAAGATCTATACACCCTGTCTGTGCTTCATTCACCAAAGCCTGCTCCCAGGCGGAGAGCAAGCCAGCACACTATCCCCTGGCTACATGGACCCTGTACAACCAAGAGGAGCAGCAGTACCATGCCAAAAAGGCCACTGCATTGCTCGCATCTTTGACCAGCAGCCTTTCACCCTGTAAGGCCCCCGATCTTTACTGCGATTGGCCGCAATGCCCTGAAATTGAAAACGAAGCCTCGAACAAGAAGGCGAAAACGGACACATTTAAAGGCCTGCTTTCAAGGCCTGTAGAGCCTGTCTGTACTTTATCCACAGTTGCCTGCTCCAAAAAGCAGAGCAAACAGTACACTACCGCTGACTGCCTTGTCCCTGCAAAACCTACTGAAGCAGAAGCTCTATGCCAAGATGGCCACTGCATTGCCTCCATCATCACCCAGCAGCCTCCCACCGCATAGGGCACTGATATGCACTGGAATTTGTCTGCAGTGCCCTGAAATGGAGAACAAAGCCCCTATGGAGGAACGCGAAACCAACAGCATTTAAAAGCCTGCATTCAATGTCTCTGCAGCCTGTCTATGCCTCATCTACAGAAGGCTGCTCCGAAGAGCAGAGAACGCCAGTACACCATCCACTGGCTACCTTGACCCTGCAAAACCTTCAGGAGCAGCAGCTCCATGCCAAGATGGCTGCCCATAGCCCGCATCATTGCTCAGCAGCCTCCCACCACGGAAGGCAACCAATACGCACTGCGATTGGCCGCAGTGGGCTGAAATGGAGAATGAAGCCCATAGCCGGAAGGCGAAGCCGGACGCATTAAAAGGCCTGCATTCAAGGCCTATTCAGCCTGTCTGTTCCTCATTCACCGAAGCCTGCTCCGAAGACGAGAGAATGCCAGCACACATCCGCTGGCTACTTTGACCTTGCACAACCTGCAGGAGCAGCAGCTCTATGCCAAGATGGCTGCCACATAGCCTGCATCATTGTCCAGCATCCTCCTACCCTGAATGGCAACCGATCCGCACTGTGATTTGCTGCAGTGCCCTGAAATGGAGAACGAAGCCCCCAGACGAAAAGCAAAGCCTGGCGCATTTAAAGGCCTGCATGCAAGGCCTATGCGGCCTGTCTGTGCCTCAACCACAGAAGCCTGCTCCGAAAATTAGAGCACACCAGCACACGATCCACTGGCTACCTTGATCCTGCACAACCTAAAGTAGCCGCAGGTCATTACCACGATGGACCTTCACCAGTGGTTTTACCAGTATCATCACGCAGCAGCCACAAACCCTAGAAGGCACCAGACCCACACTGCCATTGGACGCAGTTCCCTGCAGTGGAAAACGAAGCCACAAGCAAGAAGGCGAAGCAAATGTATTTAAAGGGCTGCCTTTAAGCCATATGCAGCCTGTCTGTGCCACATCCACCGAAGCCTGCTCCGAAGAGCAGAGCACACTGGCACACCATGTTACAATTCAGTCACAATCCTTGCAGAATAATAACAATCAAAACAAGGAGGGACTCACCAGAGACACGGAATGGACCCTCAGTATGAAAGGAATAACAGTTGGGTCGAATTATGATAGTATCGTCCTCAGGTACACGTACTTTACTAGTCGAGGAAGAGACCTTCCTAGTGATGCACCTCACTAGCCGTTTACAATTGAATGCTTGATGAATTAATCACTTGGAAGGGTGAGGAAATCCACAAAGCAGGAAAACACCAGGCTGTAACAAGAGAACAGTGCTTAGTACCCAGCCTTCAGAAATGTAGATGTACTATCTGAGAGACCTCTATACTAACCTGGATAATTGAGGTTCTGGACCTTCCTTGGATCAATTGGAGGAACACTTCCTGAACTCCCCTAAGAATGCAAGTGACATAGAAGTGAGTAAAAGGTCACCTGCATATCCCCTCTATAGCACTTGAAATCCCCCCGGTGTTCTCTTACCGTAGAAGAGGTCAGTTGGCCTTCCAGTGTATTTGTCCAGAGAGTAGACATGATTGGGAAAACGATGCAAAATGGGAAGGAATGTTAGTAGAGGTAATAACCCGTACGGCACAAGGGACGCACTAGAGCCGGGTTGGTGGACTGGATGAATAGATCTGCAAAGCGTCCATAGTTTGGTGCACTTTTTACTCCATTGAATGAGACCTGGATGAGGTAGAGATGACTGGTACAGTGGATCCTCGTAATCTGTAGTTTATGCGGTAGGAGGTGAAAGATCTAATAGGTCTCATACATATGCAGCCTTAGTATGGTGTATGAAGATGCGATGTGAATAGTTCAAGATAACCTCTGAGAGAAAAGTGAGGCTAGCGTGCAGGTGAAAAAGAACAGTAAGGCTAACTAATGCCCTGCATTGCTGCAATGTCAGTAGCCAGGAACGGGAGAACCTCCGTATGGGTAGGGAGGCTGACGTGCCAGTGTAAACAATGAAAACCGTTCCTTAGCGCCCTGCGCATATGGTAAATGAGCACTTACGAAAGGAAGTTGCTTGATGTCAGAAGAGCCCCAATTAGTGAAGCGAGGCTAGGAAAACGCTGTAATTCCGAGCTGCGTGAGCGGGAAGAGAACAGCGTAACAAAGTAGCAAAGGAAGCCGTGGGCGGAGCCAAAGCAAGTCCGTAAGAACATCTGAGTCGTAGTAAACATTCCCGAAGCGCTGGAAGCGGGAATGTGAACGAAGCTTCTGAGTAGCAGAGAAACAATCAGAAGCACCTGTTTGTTCTGCGAACCTTGTTTATATAGAACGAGGCAGATTGGAGGCAGAGTCGGCGTGCGAAGCAACATCTGGTGTCACGTGACGTCGGGAAGGGGTGGACCTCTCATTAGCCAATTGATGTCCCAGAGCCAGACAACGTCACCACGGCAACCATGCCGACAACCTCCATTTAGTGTAAAACGACCTAGCAGCTGTTCTGAACGCAAATGCTATTTGATCGTTACAGGAACCAGCAAAACTCTGCATACCAGCGAAGACCCGATCAACATGCATGACAGTACCATCCTCCAAAGGCCGACACCCCCCTGGAGGCATGGAAGCGATGAAGAAGAAGAGGAGCATGGATGTTGGAAACAGGTTCCCAAGTGCAACCTTCCGGACCATACCCCTTCCAATCGACCAGGTAGTATGGAACACCCATGCGCCAATGCATGGCCAAAATAGCGTTAATCTTGTATTCATCTAAACCATGCACTGTGACCGACAGAGGACAAACAGGCAGACAGGTGGAATCAAGACAGGGCTTAATGAGCAAGACATGAAAAACAGGGTGAACTCACCACCAGACCGGAAGTTTCAGCCGCAATGGGCCCCGGATTGACAAGACCAGAAACAGCGTATGGGCCAACAAAGCGCAGAATCAGAGACTTTTTGCCAGGGATTTTTAGGTTCCTGGTAGACAACCACACCTGCATGCCCACACGATAAACAGGCGCAGGAGACCTGTGTACATCAGCAAACCGTTTAGCATGGACCTGCGCCTTTTTTTGAGCTGGCCACTACATTTGTGTGCACAGAAATGATATCCCGAGCACAGGCAGTGGCAGCAGTAGTGGACAGAGATAAAGTCAGATCAAAAGGTACAGACCTGGGATGCTGCCCATATAATGCAAAAACGGTGATGTGCCAATGGACGAATGCAAGGAGTTATTGTAAGCAAATTCTGCTGAAGGCAACACGGATAACCATGACGACTGGTACTGTAAGCAAAGACAGAGATACTGTTCCAACATACTGGTAGTGCTCTCAGTCTGGCCATCAATCTGATGATGATATGAAGTGAAAAAACTTACAATCAATGTGAAAAACAGCACAGAGCGCCTTCCAGAAGTGAGAGGTGAACTGTCAGAGATGATGATGGAGGACAGACTAAAGAAGTGGAAGACATTCCGTATGAACAGATCAGCAAGCACAGGAGGCAATGGAATACGCGACACACAGGGCTACCTTAGAGAAATAGTCCACAACAACCCAAATGGTGTTGAAACCCTGGTCCATGGGTAATTCAATAATGAAATCCATGGACACCATGTGCCACGGTTTCTGGTGCACAGGCAGTGGCCATAAAAACAAACCCATAGGTTTACCTGGCGCAGCCTTACATTGTGTACATATGGAGCATGATGAGACATAGTCCACCACATTGCGATGCATGGTCGGACACCAGCACCATCGACGGAGCAACTCTAGCATCTTTTTCTTGCCAGCATGGGCTGCGATCAAGGAATCATGACTCCACTGTGGTGCTTGATTGTGGGTTTCTTCTGTTGGAAGGTACGGCATTCCCTGAATAAACGGAATTCCGTTATGGACATCTAGATTGAGTTCTTGCAGCTCTCTTGGCTTCGTAGCCACCCAGTTCTGTAAGAGCTTCTTTAATGGTGGTTGTGCTGTACAACTACAAAACACCTGATCCGAGAGCACCCGGAGTTGATCAAAATGGAGCAGCGCCGTACCGTTATTAAGATGTGAAAGCACGACAGCCTTAGATATTTGACGTGCAGGATGGTAAGTGATGTGGAAAGCCACCGGATGCACCTCGCCGATATTAGGACATTCTTGAGAAAGAATAGCCACCACTGCAATGTTTGAGGCGTCGGCTTCAACAATAAAAGGTAACTCTGGGTCCGGGTGTTGAAGGATAGGAGTCATAGTGAAAGCATTCTTGAGATATTCAAAAGCTGATTGCGCGGCAGCGTTCCAGGCAAAGGGAACCTTGGAACTGGTGAAAGCAGTGAGTGGTGTAACCAAGGCTGAAAAGGAACAGATGAAACAGCGGCAGAAATGTGCGAAACTGAGAAACGGCTGGAGAGCTTTAGTTGTCTTCGGCGTTGGTCACTTTAGAATGTCTTTTACTTTTGAGTGGTTCATCCGGACTCCATGGTTTGTAATGTCATAACGCAAGAACTCAACATCTGATGTGTTAAAAACACATTTCTCAGCCTTTACGTATAAGTGATGTTCATGCAAGCGCTGCAACACTGAAGTGACGTGTTGTACATGTTCCTGGCATGAGAGGGAGAAGATCAAAATATCATCCAAAAAGATGATTACATATTGGTCCAAAACGTCACTGAAGATGTCGTTCATGAAGAACTGGAAAGTCGCAGGTGCATTACATAGCCCAAATGGCATCACCAAGTATTCGAAAAGTCCATACTGCATCTTGAAAGCATTCTTCAATTTATCGCCTTCTCTGATGCGTACGAGATTATATGCTCCCCACAGGTCTAACTTGGTGGAATTCTCATAGGAACCCAACTGGTCTAGAAGCACAGAGATCAACGGAAGAGGATACTGATGTTTTACTGTGATTCAATTAAGAGCTCTGTAGTCAATACAGGGTCTCAAGTCCCTTTCCTTTTTTGGCACAGAAAACGAAGGCGAGGCCGCTGGTGATCTTGATGGACATATAAACCCCAACTTTAATGCATTGTCGATGTAATTCTTTAGTACCATGTACTCTTGACTGTTTAGGGAATAAACCGTACCAGATGGGATATTAGACCCTGGAAGGAGCTCAGTGGGACAATCTTAGGGCTTATGTGGCAGCAATTGTTCGGCCATGCCCTTGTCGAATACAATCGGCAAAGGAGGCATACTCGGAAGGCACCAGAGAGTGCTGATTGGAGACAGAACAAACTGATGGAGCCATGTCAACGAATGCCAGACATGAAGAACTACATGCAACCTCCTGATACTGAAAACAGTGCTCGTTGCAATAGGCTGAAGGGAATTGCAGTTGTCGAGCAACCCAGTCAATGACTGGGTTATGCAATGACCACCAAACCAGACCAAATATAACCTTGAACTGGGGAGCGGTGATAATGTCAAAAACCACCTCTTCAGTATGTCCTTCTTCCATGACCATATGCTTAGGTATGGTTTGTTCAGTGACCAGGCCTGAAACTAATGCAGTGCCATCAACTGCGTTGACAGATTCCAGTATTGCCTTGGTTACAACGGGAATTCCGGATAACTTGGCACATTGAACATCCATATAGTTATTAGTTGCTCCTAAGTCTATTTCCGCCGGAGATTGGACTTTAATGGTATCAAAGACCAGGGAAACCAGTATCAATACCGGCAAATGCATTGAGGAAACAAGAGAGTCTGAATTCAAACCCGACAACGGGACCCCTTCTATTGCCGGGCTCTGGCATTTCCCAACCATCTGGGTGGTTTCTTTGTGCAGGTACTCAATCCCGCAGTACACAGATTATTCTTTCTGCTGTAGATAGGCGTCCACGTACCACCCCAATCTGCATCGGTTCCGAATCGGGAGGTGTAACGGTTGGGCTGTCAGTATGCAGGAGTGGATGGGATTGATTCTTCCTTTCTCCCTTCCTCTCGGATTTACGGGCGTCTATTTGAAGGACCAAATCCAAAAGCTCAGCAAATACCGTAGAGACAACTAGAACTGTTGCAAAGGTGTCCTTTAACCTTTATGTTTGATGGCATTTCCCACTGAAATTCTGCCAAACTCAGATACTGTTACTACTGCTCAGTCTGGCTGATTTACTGCTATTTTATGAGTGAGGTAACTGAGGTATTAGTCCCGTATAATGGTGTCCATGGCACTCTGTGGGGGATTTGGAGGAATTATCTGGGTGGTGAGTATGCCCATTGTAATTCCTCCTGCTTTTTGCTGGTAAACTGAAGAAGTTACCTCCAGTCAGATATCGCCTCAACTTTAACACAAAACTTAACATTTGGGGGTGAAAAAAGGTGGTGGTAAAGTGGTAGAATTACAAAGCAAAACAAACAGGTGATGGCTGGAAGGTTTAGAGCCGAAACATGTCTGTGGGTGCTTGCTGTCTCGTGCAGAAGGGATGTGACCAAGCAGTTTGGCCCTTTTGGGGTGGGACCAAACCTGATTTGCGTATGGTCTTTCCCCTTTTGTAATGGCTTGGCAGGCGAAGAACGATGGTCTGGAGGGTTGCCCAGAGCAATGATGTGATATGATGTGATGTGGCATTGATAATGCACCTATACACAAGTGTTTCTAGGCGCAAAAAGACAAAGGGGGGAAACAAAGCCAGGACAAAACAACGATCTTACTAGGCCTTGTGTCATTCAGATCATGCAAGTGCAGAGAAAAGGTATGGGGAGAAGTGCCAGGAGGGAGGGGAAGGCGGAAATGCAGTTAACTGACAAGTGCAGCCAGCGGGTGGCTCATAAGTGCAGAGAAGGGACTTTAGGTCACAGATACAGGGCATCATCACAAGTGGGTTACCGCCGCATTTACCACTCTGCCCAATCTCAAGCCTGGCGTGTTTATGTCCAGTTGATAGCTGGGCTTAAACACACCAGGAAAATACCCAATTTCTGCGCAATTACCGCCAGCAGTATTACCACACGATAATTGCATCACAAATGCCCCATTGGGTCCAATTGGGAATGGGTAGTAACCTTTAACACCCAACCCGTGATCCGGGGGTAATACTGCCGGACGGGTGGGCGCTAACACAAAAAAAGTTGGACGGTACCCCAGTCAGAATACTGCCCAACTCATGATGAGGCCCAAAGACCCTTAAATGCTGGGGAACCCGGAGGCAGTGTGAGGGCAACTGGACATTCAGGAGCATGGGCCTAAGTTCAGAGGGTGACCAGGTGACCAGTGTGCAGAGCAGTCAGGTGCATCAGCAAGGGAAAGGAAGAGAGAAAGAGGAAGCGAAAAGGAAGGTCTGGAGTTGCTTTCGGAACCGAAGGTGGTTCTGCTCAAGTTTAAGAGAGGCAGGGATCCTGTTCCAAAGGGAGGCACCAGCTGAGGAGATAGATCTGCCCCCAACACTCTGCTTGGAGAAGCGTCTGACCCTCAGAGAGTTGGAGGTGGATGAGCGGAGAGCTCAAGAATGAAGATATTTTCGAAGAGAAAGTTGGAGGTAGAGCGGTTCCAGGCCCCAGAAAGCCTTGTGGATGATGCAGAAGGTCTTGAAGCTGATCCTTGCAGCCACCGGGAGCCAGTGAAGAGATTTCAGAGCTGGAGAGATACAATCCCTGGGCTTGAGGCCAAGGACAAGTCTCGCAGTCCTATTCTGGATAAGTTGTAGAGGTCGAAGAGTTGAGGCAGGAAGATTTAGAAAGAGGCTGTTGCAATAGTCCAGCCTAGAGAGGACCAGAGATCTGGAGACAGTGAGCTTCTGTGGGAAAGTGAGAAAAGGAAGAACACCTCTGAGGAGGTGCAGCTGATAGTTTGACTTCTTAGTGACGTCAAAGTTGTAAGTAGAGAAGGAGAGGGTGGACCAAGGTTCTTAGCCTCAAAGGAAGGAGCAGGAAGAGGGCCCACAGTGGGCAGCCAGAGAGAGAGAGAGGAAAGGAGGGAGCGGGTATCCCAAAGAGGAGGATCTCAGTCTTACTGGCATTAAGGCAGAGATCATTGGTGGCACACCATTCCTGAATTGCGGCCAGACAGTCTGGTATGAGAGAAGAAGCAGAGGTGTCTGAGGGGAGCCTGAAAGAGAGCTGAGTGTCATCTGCATTACACAGAAAATTGGTGCAGAAAGTAGCGATGCAGTGGGCAAGAGGTGCCAGGTAATGGTTGAAGAGCCAGGGAGAGAGTTTAGACCCCTGGGGAACACCACAAGGAGAGAGCGAGATAGAAGAGAGGAAAGACCCCAGTTGGACTTCAGAGGGTCGGTCGGTGAGAAAGGAGGTCAACCAGGGCAGGGCTTGATCAGTAATACCAAGGTTGTCAAAGAGACGATTGAGCAGGATGGTATGGTTGACCATTTTGTATTTATTACATTTTATATAATGCTTTACGCCAAAGCGCTTTACATGTAACAACAGTAATACATAAGAAGCAATTCATGATTCAATAAACTAGGAACAATAAGTGGAACAATTTGCTGAGATCATATAGTAGACAGAGTGGGGAAAGGCATGGGAGGGCGTAGCAGCGAGGAGTCAAGAGCCAGATTGGAAAAAGTGGGCTTTTAAGGAGGAGCGGAAGGATGAGTAAGAGGAGATGGAGCGGATAGGGTGAGAATTCCACTGGAGTGGGGCAAGGAGCTGGAAGGAGCTGGAAGGAGCAGAAGCGTGAAGGGGAACAAGGAGGGGGTGGGACAGTGAGTAGGAAATTATCAGCAGAATGGAGGGGACGGGAGGGGGTATAGAATGAGAGGAGGCAGGATAGGTAGGGAGGGGCAAGATCATAGAGGGATTTGAAGACGAGACAGAGGAAGTTGAATTTGAGTTGGGAGTGGAAGGAAAGCCAGCCGAGTGAGGAGAGGGAAGAGGAGATAGAGTCATATGGGGAGAGGGAAAACAGACTACGAATAGCAGAGTGGTAGAGGGATTTAAGGAGAGCAAGATGTGAAACGGGGAGACCAAAGAGGAGGGATGAACAGTAGAAGAGGCGAGAAAAGAAGAGGGAACATATAAGGAGTTTGGTAGCATGGAAGATGAGGGAAGAGCGAATTTTGTAGATATTATAGAGATGAAAGAGACGGGCCCGGGCAGTGAGAGAGATATGGTATGTGAAGGAGAGGTTTGAGTCAAAGTGGAGGCCAAAATTGCGAGAGGAGGCAGAGATGGGGAGTTGTGTGGGGGGAAGATGATAGAAGGAGAGGGAGAGGGGAAGGACCATGTCAAAAGCAGAGGATAGCTCAAGGAGAATGAGGGCAGAAGTGAGATTAGAGTCAAGATTGGAGAACAAGTCTTCACGGGTGTTCGGCAGAGCAGTTTCTGTGCTTCTGGTGGCTCTGAAACCAGACTGGTGGTCATGGAGGCAACCAACAGATTCAGTATGCAGATTAAGCTAAGAGATGGCCAGGTTTCCAAGAGTTTGATCAGGAAAAGAGTGATGGCGATCGGACGATAGTTAGCCGGAGAGGAAAGATCGGTCAATGGCTTCTTTAAAAGGGGGTGCACAAGGGGGAGGGGAAAGTTCTAGTTGCAAAAGAGAGATTGCAGAAATAGGTCAAGGCTGAGCAATACCAGAGGGTAATATTAATTCTAAACCTTCCAGTCATCAACTCTTTTGTTCTGTAATAGAATTACAGCCAGTTTCCCACCACTTTTTACTGAACTGTCAAACTCGTAACAAGGCCTATAGAAATGTACAATGCGTTGCATATGGCAGTAGCATCAAAAAGGTACAATGGTACTCTAGGGGCTGATATGCAGTGGGACATGTGCGGGAGGAGTAGCTCCATTTTGTGTCACTTTTTTCTTTTTTAAAAAGGCCATATCTTTGGTTTCTAGGGAAAGTGCCTACTGTCTGGCTCTCCTTACAATTCGACCGGCAAAGAGCTAATTTGTGTGCCTCTAAAAAGGCCAAAAGTTATGGCCTTTACATTGTGGCTTTTCTAATCTTAGGGACAGTGACGCGGTCACTTGCGTTGGGTCTGAGCAATCTGTTAGGCTGGTAACAAGCTAGACTGTGTGTAAGGATAGTTGCATTTTGGTTATGAATGACATTATGGACTAATTGCTGTTACCTTGCGGGGGAAAGATAAGAAAGGCAGTATCTGTTTTAAAATCCTTAACGGGAAGAAACATGATTTCACAAATTGCGTGACCTCTGGCTTGAGTGTGAGATGAGAATCCATGAAGATACCAAGATTTCTTACAATTGAGGGAGCTGAAGGCATGTGCGAAATGTAACAGGACAAAAAGAAGAGCATCATGGATCTAAGGTAGGTTTTCTGCAGGTTAATTTTGAATGACTTAACACCCATCCAGCTTTATGTACATCAGGAATTTCCTCAACTTGAGAGACGGCATTTCTCTGTTGTCAATCAATTTCAAAAGGATTTGGTTGTCATCGGCGTGATTTAAATAAATAAAAAATGGCTTATCTAAAAACCTCAAGGTGTCTTAGAATATTAAGGTTAAACAAATCTAGCAATAATGAGGATCCCTGGCAATGATGCATGTTCATACCCGAGGCTCTGATGAGAAACATACGAGCTAAAGTGACTGTGAACGTTCTTGTAGGAAGGAAGCCAGCTATTTATGGACAGTATCAACAGGTCCACAGGCTTGCAGGGTTCTCAGAATAATCTGATGATCCACAGTATTGAATGCCATGGACAGATTCAAGAGGACTAGTGCTCCGAAAAAGTTCACATGTTTGCACGGGTCTCAGAATAATTTGATGATCCACAGTATCGAACGCCATGGACAGATTGAAGAGGACCAGTGCTCCGTAGCCCCCACTGTCAGTTTCCTTTCTAAGCTGATGTAACATAGCTGCTGTATTTAAAGGAGAAGTTCACTCAAAAATTGTATTGCTCAAAAAATGGGCCCTAATCAAAAATATACATAAAAAATATTTTTTAACAAAGTTCCTATATAAAATGTTGAGCAAATGAGGCTCAAACTCAAACATTTCAAGCATTAGGAGGCATCCATTTTGTGAAATGGATGAGCTTCCTGTGCTTCAGTTAAGCTCTGCCCTTGCGGCAATAATGAAGCAAAAGCCACCTACTGGTAGCTTTTGTTTATTAGACCTGGCTTTTGCTTCATTATTGCCGGAAAGCAGAGAATGCAGTCTGCATCCTGTCTGCTGCTGGTAAGTGCCTTTTCATTTTTTTTATTTAGATAGAAAATCACGGCAATTATAAATACGTCGTTCTATTTATGATTGCAGTGGCTTTCGCTTTGGGTCTCCCGGGCTCCCCAGAACTGAGGGAGCCAGGGACACTCAAAGCGAATGTACCGGCATTTATAAATACAACTTTGTTGTATCTATGATGTCCGTGGTTTTCCTTTTAGGTTTCCCGGGCTCCCCCGGCTCAAGGGAGTCCGGGAAACTTACAAACAAAACCACAGCAATTATAAATACAACTCTGTTGTATTTATGATTGTGGTGGCTTTCGCTTTGTGTCTCCCGAGCGAAAGCTACCGCATTCATAAATACAATGTTGGGATTGGTGCTGTTGCACACGTGGCGGAATGCAGCTGGCCGCGTGAGCTCCTGAGATGTCAAAGGCCGTAAATTGTTAAATAACACAAAACCCCTTCCTTTTTAACAAGATAATTAGATGCAATGTGTGTGAAGCCTTCCCTGACCTGACACCCTAAAATCAGGCTCATCCGAAGTGCGGTTCCGAAGCTACACTGTGCTTTACTTGCTCGCACACACAACAGGAGGCAGCAGACGGCGCAAGCCAACTACCAAAGCACCAATGCAACGCAGTATGTGGGCGTAGCACGCGGACAACTGGCACTTCATTGCGGGCTAACAACACCACTCGCGGGCACTCCGGTCTCCGTCAAGAGCCTGCTGGGAGGGCTGGGAACCCGACAGCATCGAGGTCCTGCTATACGGAATGGGGTAAGGTGAGCGGCATGCGAGCGGACACCCGGCCGCCAACTGCAGGCAGTGGCTCACATGAGCAATCATAACTCTGCGTGGGACTAGGGGAACTTACCCCAGAACAGCCCCACGGCCGCGCATCACCTTCCTCACAAACACCGACTGCCGAGCCCCCACCGCATGCCGGCATGCAACCACACAGCTACGACTAGGGATGTGGCGGACATCGAGCTGCAGCCCGCTAGAGGCTTGAGACACCCCAGACGAGAGAGGCGCGGTTGGAGCGTCCCGGTGCGAATATAAATAACTCAGCCAGAATAACAATTGTTGAAGTAGGGGACTTGCTCCCTGATTACCCCAGTGAGAGGACGCACTCAACCGCAGCTACATTGATACGAGATGCTCCCGAAGCGAAAGGCACATGTTAAGCAATGTGTTCGGACAGGCCCTGTACTGCATGCCCCTCAAAAATACGCCAGACGACACAGGGAACTGCGGAATGAACGAGAGGTGGGAAGGCGCACTCCCCTACTCCTGGCGACACACGCATGCCGCCCATATTTGAACGAGGGAACATACCAGGAAAGCGGCCATTGACCTGCTGATGCCCGCCTTGCGGGAACCACACAAGCGGACTATATAATCACACAGAGTGCTGCCTTTTGATAGTTTGGCCTGATGCCGAGAGGAACAATACGCTAGGATGCTGTGTTCCACCTGGATAGCCCCCCGGACCCGGGACACTAGAAACACAGATATCCGCTAGTGTACACACTGCAAGGACTGCTGAGGTGCAACATAGTACTACGATCTGAGACCAAGGTTTTAGTTACATGTTTAGAACAGCCCGCAAAGGGGGACACCCGGTTCTCTACCCGCAGTGAAACAAGGAGCACGGTGAAGTGCCCAGTATTGGCGCAGCATGCCTCTACACACCCAACACCAGAAACGTGGGGCGTCTTTATGAAGAATATCACTGTGTGTTTGCATGGGCGCTGGCAGTCAACAGAATACTCGCCTGGCGGGAACCACGACAAGACCAGTAACGTCTTTGCAACGGCGCGGGCCATAAGTTTCTTCCCCCTTCCCCATTCAGCTTGGCAGCCACGTGCGCACCCTGCTGTCCTGAGAACAATGCCCAAGGGTGCAGGCTCACAAAAAAGCAAGGGATCGATTGAAACGTTCACAACAATAGTGCGAACAGGGGCAGAAGCGGAGATGGCCACGGAGCAGTCACCCCAGTCCACGGCATCCATTTCTGCAACAGCTATGGACTGACAAGCGGTATTCAAGGCAATGCAACAAGGCTTCACGGCCCTCAACAACAAGTTAGACGGGATCACAGTGAATGTAGCACTATTAAGAATCAACTGGAAAAGGCAACAGGACGCATCACTGAAGCCGAGACACGTATAAGCACCACTGAAGATGCGCTAGAGGTGCTAGGCAACACCGTGACGACAATGGCCAAAGATCTGGGAACGGTGAAGTTTAAGTGCGAGGACTTAAAGGCGAGATCACAGCGAAATAACATCTGCATTGAAGGCGTCCTGGAAGAGGCCCTTAAAGGTCCAATGGAGCAGGCAGTTGAAGCATTGCTAAGGGAACTGCTGGGAGACCTGGGATGGTCACCCCTGTTCGTAGTGGAGAGAGCACATAGAAAACTGGCACGTAGACCCAAGCCTGCGGCCTACCCTAGACCCATCATAGCACGCATGATGAACTACAGGGACAGAGACCTGGTGCTGAGAGCCGCGAGGGATAAGCAGGAGATGAGACGGGAAGCAAGCGTCATCAGAATTTTCCCCGACTACACGCTTGCAGTCCAACAGGAGAGATGCACATTCACGAACGTCAAGAAATTCTTGCATGAACGACAAATCCCGTACGCTATGTTGTACCCAGCCAGGCTTAGAATTCAGCACAACAACAAACCTATTTCTTCACATTCCCTGAGGAAGCAACAAGTTTTGTGGAAGCAAAAAACCCTGATACCGAATGAACGTTCCCCATGCAGGTCCGAGGCCACACTGGCTGAATCATTGTGAGATCCTCTATTATGAGGGGACACCAGAAAGAGGAAGGCAACGATCGCTAGAACTTTGAAAGCTGCACCCTGGACTGCAGGTTAAGTCATAGAGAGACTATTTCATACAAGCCAGGGCATCAGCTACTGTTCATTATGTGGATGAGTAACTGATAATTTGTAGATGTAACGGAAACAAGAAGAAGCTACCAGGCCTTTGCCACCTCGGCAGGAGCCCCAGTTGCGAGCGCAACCAATTAGTATGGGTAGGGGGGGAGGTCACGGGGCAAACATAGTTGAGTTCGGGGAAATATGCGGGTGGGGAGGGGAATGGATAGCAGATGTGGGTGTTAATGTTAGAAAAGCACATGTACGCACTAACAGAGAATGCAAAAATACATCTCAGTATGATCATGGTACACATTTATGGTGCGGTATATATGTAAATGGCTAAAAAAGATATGAACGACATTACATTGTTAAGCTGGAAAGTGCAGAGACTGGGGGCACCTATGAAGAGGAGGAGGATTATGGCGTACATTAGCAGGTTGAGACCACAGTTAGTCTTCCTCCGGGAAACCCACCTGTTGGGCCACCAGGCGGAAAGGCTGGCCCCCAACTGGGGGAGTCAGTGACACTACACATCATATTCAACCAGAGCTTGTGGAGTGCTATGATACACAGATCCCTACCTTTCACACACCACATCACGGAGAGCGACCCAGAAGGCCGGTATGTCTTGGTGCATGGGAACCTCCGCAATGAGGAAGTACTGCTCTTAAATATATAAAATAAATATAATAAACTATTCCAGAAACTAGCCAGATTCCCCACGGCCCATTTGATTTGTGGAGGAGACATTATCACCGTCCTAGACACCCAACTGGACCGCACCTCGGACCATCCCAGGGCGCTCACCGGCGCTGCTCGTATGATACTCACACACATGGCAGATCTAGGCCTGAGGGACGCATGGCGCTCCCTAAACGGCACTAAGCGGGCCTACACATTTTACTCCACGGTGCACGACATGCACTCCAGAATAGATGTATGGCTACTCTCCCACAGAGTACTGAACTGGGTAACCGAGACACAGATACATCCCAGAACATTTTCCGACCACTCCCCCATTCAAATAACACTGGCAATCCCAGAGGTGAAACCACACAGACCACCGTGGTGATTTAAATCCTCAGCTATCACTGATCATGTATATAAAACCTCTCTGACAACAAATATAGAGGAATTCTTTGAAAATAACAAGGGAACAGTGTCGACCCACGCAGTACTCTGGCAAGCCTTTAAGGTATGTGTACAAGGCAATGCGATGTCCACAGAATTTGGAGTGTTGAAAGATATACAAAGTGAACTAAAACGGCGTGACGGAGATATAGCCACGGCACAAGAACAGTACACAGCACAGCCGTCCCCCGAATTAAAGTTAAATATTAAGACCCAGATAGAGGAACACAGGGTGGCGGCAGAACGCAAGTTCTGATACTTTGATAGGCCAGCTGCAGCTAGGCGATATGGAGAGCAAGAACGAACCGGCCGCCTCTTGGCCAGGATGGTGAGGGGCGAGCGCGGGCAGTCGTGCATTCGCTGTATTACCCGGCCCGATGGCGTGGTCGTAACGAAAAAAGCTGAAATAGAAGAAACGTTTTACAAATTTTATGGGCAATTGTACTCAGAGTTCGGCCACGGAAGCGGACATAGACCAGTACCTCGCTACAATACCCACTACACTTATATCAAGTGCAGCTAGGGAGGCTCTGGAAAACCCAATAACACACGCCGAGATAGCCGATGCAATTGAGGCACTGCCCACAAGCAAGGCCCCGGGCTCAGATGGCCTAGGTGCTGAATTCTACAAGGAATTCTCCAAACTTCTCGTCCCTAGGCTACATGCACTCTGGTCAGAGGCTCTGGAGAAGGGTCTGCTGCCGGAAACCAACAGGGAGGCCATCATCACCCTACTACTCAAGTCCAGGAAACCCCCGGAAGAGTGCGGTTCATATAGACCGCTCTCGCTGATAAATGCGGACGCTAAGATCTTCGCCAAGATACTTGCAATGCCTTTGACACCACTAATGCCATACATGGTCCACCCGGACCAGGCCGGCTTCATACTAGTCAGATCCACGGTGGCAAATATCCGACGATGCCATGATATACTGACATCAATCCCTAAGGAGAAGCAAGGGGCAGCAATATCATTGGACATACAAAAAGCCTTCGACAGAGTCTATTGGCCGTTTCTGTTTAGGGTAATGCACAATTATGGGTTCGGGAAGAATTTCATAAATACTCCACCCTACGCTAGAATAAATGTCAACGGCGACCCAACGGCGGTACTGGAACTACGGGGGGGAACCCGCCAGGGCTGCCTGCTATCACCCTTATTGTTCGCATTAGTAATAGAACCCTTGGCGGACCTACTGAGATCCAGATACAGCAAGTTTGGGCTTCAGATAGTGGCAAGGGCTGAGATCATCACGATATACGCGGATGATATATTGCTATACGTAAGGGACCCGGACCGCAACCTGGTCTGAAGCTAAACTCAGCTAAGTCCGAAATGTTTCCCCTGACTGACACAACTGTCAGACCACAGGAGCTCCACAGGCTTCTCTGGAGCTCGGTTCACATTAAATACCTCGGGTTGCATGTGGCCAGAACGGCGCAGCTGTCCCGAGCAATGAACTACGAAATGCTTGTGGACGGTCTCTGCGTTAAAATGGAACAGTTGAGATCCCTCTCTATATCAATGATGGGCAAACTTGCCCTAGGCTAGTTAAAATGATAATTCTTCCAAAATTGTTCTATTTATTTAGCATGGTACCGGTCGGGCCGGACAGGGCTTTCTTCACAAAAATGAAGGGCGCATGCACTTCATTGACATGGAATGGACACCCCAGGGTGTGCTGGAGGACACTCACAGACCAGTATCCCCAAGGGGGACTGGCGGCCCCCGACTTTGAGATTTACTATCTAGCAGTGCAAGCACACTATGCCTCACAATGGGTGGCTGCCTACCTTAGTCCGTAACACCCTGCCAGAGAAGCGATGACGCGCGAGTCTACTGACCTCCTGCATAGCACAGTTTTCACACGTCCCAAACGTTAGAACACAAAAAATCCTACACAGGTGACATGATCGGGCTGGGCCAAAATTGACGAAATACTGGGGCCAGAAGCACTGTACAACCCGAACATGCCTATTTGGGGGGCCCATTATATCCCGCCTACACTAGATTCAGAGATAGCCACTCTCTGGGGTACTAAGGGTATTCACCAACTTGGAGATCTTTTCCCCGACAAGAAATGTATAACATGGGTATCAATTCAGAGCGTAGTGGGCAGCTCACTGCAACAGAGAATGCAGTATTTACGCATGAGGTTGGCTATCTCCTGGGTGTGGCGGCGTTCCCAGCAGAACCACAGATACACATTGGCATTGGCTACATGTTCACGGGGGGGACAAATAAAACAACTGCTTCCACGTTGTACAAGCTTATACTTTCGACCCGGCAACCAACAATTCACACAGCTAGAGAGAAATGGGAGGCGGATCTAGAGTGTAATATCACCGATAAGCAGTGGTCGCTGATATGTGGTCTGACGAAGCACATATCATGTAACACACGCTATAAACTGATACACTACAAAATCATACACAGGATACACTACACCCTAGCGGAACTAAGACGCATATACCCTACTGCTGATGGTAAATGCCCCAGATGCCGAAGCGCGGAAGCAGACACCGTCCACATGTTCTGGTCGTGTCCACACTTGGGACAAATATTGGGCACAAATATGTGACACAGTAGATAAAATGGCGGGCCATCCCATTGAATGGTCACTGGCATTGTGCTTGCTGGGCGGCACTGGGAAAATGAATCACACATGGCGTAAGCTGTTGAACCTTAGCCTGCTACTGGCGAAACAAGTCATTCTCATGAGGTGGAAAAGCAGTAACCCTCCCACTAAGGCTGACTGGGAAAGGGATATGGTGTGGGCCAATGATAACGAGGAACTATATATTGAACTGCTACAACCCACCTCCCGCCCTAGGAACATCTGGGGAAGATGCAAACAGTACCTAGCGGTTGAAGCGGAGGAAGTAGACAGCGAGACTCAACCTAATATTGCGTAACGTAACCTGCCACTGTTAGAATGTTATACCACATGTATGCAAATGCTATGACTGTTATTACCTTGTACCTGTGCATGTTAAAATAAAGATATTAAAAAAATAATTAATAAAATACAACGTTGTATTTATAATTGTTGCGCCTTTTCTTTTAGTAAAGTCCAGGCAATTATGAATTATTCGCTGGGCTCAGGCAGAGTATTCATAATTGCTGCGACTTTCTTTTATCTACATGTTAAGCTCTGCTCTCTGGCTGCAGTAAGCAAAAGCTCACAGTAGGGGGCTTTTGCTGCTTGATTATTGTCGCCAGAGCAGAGCTTAACATGCACAGAGGAGGCTGCTTCAAATCACAAAACAGATGCCCCATGTAAACACTTTGAACCTCATTTGCTCAAAATTTTGCATGGGAACTTTCTTTAAAAATATGTTTTATATATATTTTTGATTATTGCCCATCTTTCGGGACAATAACATGTTTGAGTGAACTTCCCACTACTACAATCCGGTCAATCTGGAGTCCCAAAAAATGTCACCCACTTCATGTCAACGTCTCTAAAGACATGTACATTTGGATGGGTTGGTGTGGGAACAAATGTGACTATTGATAGTACAGCAAAATAGAGTGATGCCAAAGCAGGATTGTAAAGCTCTTAGTGTGATTCTACCTTTAAGCACCACTGCCTCTTAGCAAGTCCCAACCCACTGGAGAAAGAAATCTCCCACATACTTACCAACGTGACCCATTCCAATCTGTAGGTTCTTATCCAGTCCTGTCTTTTTCTTTGCATTCTGGGATGTGTAGTTCCACTTTTCCCATTATAAAACTCGGACTACAAGTACCAGAATGCAAAGAAAAAACCAGAACTGCATAAGCACCTACAGATTGCAATGGGTCATGTTGGCAACTATGACCTCCCATGAGCTGCAATGAAGACAGAAAAGGTGGCAATGCCTAATCTCTAAGCGTGCCTCAGCGGGTGCTGGGGCTGTTTTTTCTGAAACCCAGGTGGCCCTGGAATATTTTTAGAACATAAGCTGCCAGGGCCTGGAGGAATATTTCGGATGATATTGAGAACCCTTTTCGAAGGTCTCTTTGGGCCTGATTTACAAAAGCGTTTTCAATGGGAAAATCCCATTGAAAACGCTTTGTGATTGAAGCCCTTTATGTAAAATTTCCTGAGGGTGCTCGTCCTATAGCCACTTTCACTCAAAGCTGAAAGTCATGCAAAACTGATAAGTGTGCATACTGTTACTGTGAGGGAACGTATTGTACACTTCCTTCTAGTCGTCTACATAAAGCCACCCGACCACTTTCACTCAAAGCTGAAAGTCATGCAAAACTGATAAGTGTGTGTACTGTTACTGTGAGGGTACGTATTGTACATTTCCTTCTATTCGTCTACATGAAGCCACCCGACCACTTTCACTCAAAGCTGGAAGCCATGCAAAACTGATAAGTGTGCATACTGTTACTGTGAGGGAACGTATTGTACACTTCCTTCTAGTCGACTACATAAAGCCACCCAACCACTTTCACTCAAAGCTGAAAGTCATGCAAAACTGATAAGTGTGCGTACTGTTACTGTGAGGGAAGGTGTTGTACACGTCCTTCTAGTCGTCTACATAAAGCCACCCGACCACTTTCACTCAAAGCTGAAAGTCATGCAAAACTGATAAGTGTGTGTACTGTTACTGTGAGGGTACGTATTGTACATTTCCTTCTATTCGTCTACATGAAGCCACCCGACCACTTTCACTCAAAGCTGGAAGCCATGCAAAACTGATAAGTGTGCATACTGTTACTGTGAGGGAACGTATTGTACACTTCCTTCTAGTCGTCTACATAAAGCCACCCGACCACTTTCACTCAAAGCTGGAAGCCATGCAAAACTGATGTGTTTGTACTGTTACTGTGAGGGAAGGTGTTGTACACGTCCTTCTAGTCGTCTACATAAAGCCACCCGACCACTTTCACTCAAAGCTGGAAGCCATGCAAAACTGATAAGTGTGTGTACTGTTACTGTGAGGGAAGGTGTTGTACACTTCCTTCTAGTCGTCCACATAAGGCCACCCTGAGGGAAGTGGTTATTACCATGTTTTAGTTCAATGGGGGTAGGATACTCGAGGAATGACCTTCAGTTGCAAAAGCTCACAGACTTATTACTTTTGCCCTTTCCAAATGCGTGCAGTATAGGAAAAAGTTATTGGATATTACAAAATAGTGTTCTTTGCTATTCATTTCATGGATAGCTTGCAGTTTTAAGGCCTCATTCAATATCTCTATTTAAGGCCTATTGCAATAGGTTGCATTTGTTTGCTTCTTTCTTGTTTTCATGTAATGGTCTGTTGCTTGGTAAATCTTTTAATAGTTCAATAAAAGTGGCCAGTTGCACTTTACAGACTAAAGTGCTTGTACTTGTACATCTGTAAACTGCAAGTAGCCACTTTTAGACAAACTATTATGCTTTCCCAAGCTACAGCCCATTACATAAAAACACAAACATGCCCCTCGAATAAAAGAAACACAAACGCTCACAAACATAACTTTTGAAACGTTTATTTGCTTTAAGTACTTCAGAATTGTATCAGCATTTTGAAGGTGGGTGCAAGATATACAATCGCGCCTGGTAAAATTCACACGGCCTGCATTTAGAATTGAACATAAGAATAGTATATTTAACCAGAACCGTACATCTCTGAAAAACCTGCACAGGAAACAATAAGTCAAACGCTCCAAATCCGATGCACAAGCTGAGTGACTAAACAAAGAAATCTAGAACAATCCAAGCGCCATGCTGAACAGATCGGAATCTTGTAGGGAAAATGAGTGAAAATACTGTACACCCTCGGATCACAGATATCTAGTGCAGGCCCTTCGATTTAAGATTGAAATCTTCAATAGAGCACATTTGACAACCACCAAGTCAATCAGCGCTCAGAAAGCAAATCAGCAACAAGCTGAAACTGGAAACTCTGAACTGGGTGACATTTGGGAGCAGCTTGTAAACATAATTGACTCTCGTGACAAACAAGTAAAAAGCACACAATTCACACCAAAGACTGAACCAATGGGCCAAACAAGTGTGAAGAACTGTTCTGATCTTCACTCCAGTACTGCGCAGAAAGGGCCATTGTGGCGCAGCCTAAAACTGTATTTGATTTATGGCCAGCTCGGTCAGTAATGCCAACACCTGGGTAAGATGGTCGCTGCACCGGAACTTAACTTTGCCATCACAGTCAGCTGACGCCACAGACGTGGAGACTTGCACCAGCTTCGTGGCAGACAGATGGATCTTGAAGTGACGGAAGAAGTGAGAATACAGACATTTCAAGAACAACTCCACCTCTTTCTCAGTGACCTCATCTGCGTTCTTGTGAATATCATTCCACAAGGCTCGGGCGTCCTCTGGATGGATGGCATAGGATATATCAAGGCTATGGGGCTGGATCGGTACAGAAAAGTTGAGTTCCGTGGACATCTGTTGGCCCCCCTGTACGTCATAGCCAGTCCACATGGCAGCCATCCACGAGAGGTCACGTGAGCTGATGGCACAGTCACTAATGCAGCAGCCAAAGGTCTTTTGGAACCAGCTCCCAACTACTGCAGTGAAAGCCGTGTTGCCATTCGCCAAAAACAAAGGCAGGCAGGTGAACATCTCTGGTAAGGAGTCCAGTAACGCAGGTTCTCCAAATGTACAGCAGAACCAGCCGGACCATAAAACCTTCTTGGCTTCTGAGGTTGAAGCGCCACATTGTGATTTGGGCGAAAGCTCAATTAGGATTGCTCCTGGGTCACGTTCGCGGCCTTTGAACCCCAAAAGTGTGGTTACACTCACTTCAACATCAAGTTCTACTTTCGTATCCCCAGCTGTGCCTTTTTGCTTCTCTGCTGCAATGAACACTGCCAGATCTCGTGAGTAATCATTGAGAAGCCTGTGGGAGAATCTGTACAATGGAGTTACACTGTGCAGTTTCCACTGCTTGCACATCAGAGAGGCTATTTTTTGAGGATCAACACTTTCCTCAAGTTGGCTGCACTGCGGTATTCTTCTATTTGAGGGTGGCCGACAGAAAGGCGGATGCCTCCAAGTTGAGGTCGAACCCCGGTGGCGCACACGACTAGTGCCAGTGGAAGAACAGACTTCACTTACAGGGGTGGGTGTGGCTAAAGGGACAAAACCCAAACATTCGGGAGTTGGCGGCTGGGTCTCCATGGCCTCTCTGTCCACGTCGCCCTTTCTTTTCCTACTGCCGGCTGCAGACATCGTTGCGTACACCAGAAAGGGAAAGGCTGCTCAGCTCCCCAGGCCGAACGAGGAATACGCACGACGTCCTTCTGTGCACTCGCGAGAAGTCGAAGAACACAATACGCAAGTGAAGAAGCTCTTCACTGGGCTGAAGCTCAGAATAAATCATCTTGACTGGCATGTCATTTCAATTTTATTTATTTTATTTGCTTTAAAAAACCGCAGCTGGTCCTGAATGCATACGTTGGGCAATTCGTAATATTCCAGCATACTTGACAGCATTCTGTGCCTAAAAAGATGTAGTATTTTTCAAGTTTCAAAAATAATGCTTCTCATAACAATTACATCACAGGAAAAAACAAAACATACATTGTTGGCACCACTGGAGTATTCTAAAATACAAAAGCCATCAAACAGCACAACATGGAAAGATGCTGACATGTTTAAAGTGTATAATTGTGAATGTTAATTTAACACCACATTCATTTACACAGAAGGTAGTCACACAGAGATGGTAGGCAACATTTGCCACTGCTCTGTAGCAGCAGCCTGGGCAATACATAATTATTCATGCAGTGCAAGTTGAATAACTGAACAACATGGAGATTGATACCCTCCTCATTCTTATATGCAGGTGCTGTGTGATGGTGGTACTTTCTGCCACTTTCCTTCAATGGCGGTTTACCCAAGGCCTGTCCTGGCCAGAGTGCAGGGTAAAGTTATGTAGCTGTCAGGTCACTGGATTGGTCTGAGCCCATCACTCGAAAGTAATCACTTACCCGCGCCCGCCGCACAGACAAACAAATGTGTTGCATGCTTTGTCTGGGCCGGTCTCAAGCAGCCTGCCTTAGAGTCACATAAATTACCTGCCCCAGTAAAAAGAAGTAGCATCTGTCACCCAAATCTGTGGGCGGTAGGACTGCTTAAAAAGCAGTAGCCTACTCCCTAAATCAGTAGGTTTGGTAAGTATGTTTCAATAGTAGGCATTTATTTTAACATTTTCCGTTTTTTGTGCAGTGCACAAAAACACGAGCACCAAAAAACAGATGGCATTAGTCTTGTCTTCTTAAACGCTTGATAGCACTCCCTATAAATGCGAAAAATCATGTCCCTCAACAACTGAAGAAAACTTTGTGCATTTTCTACCACATGTCGGGAGCACACGATGCACCAACAATGCTGCGGGTACTCAGCGGATGAACGGCAATGTCCGGATCACCAGACAGTTTTCCACAGCCAGGGGTACCCAGGATATGGCAGCCCAGGCTCTGGGGGCACGCAGGCCAGGCTGCAGGAGTAGGCCGTGATCGCACGGCAGCACCAAGGACAATAAAAGACGCAGACACGAGTTGACACTTCCTGGGGCTCTTCTGCACTGCCTCTCACGTGCCAGCAGAGCCCCTTTTATTGAGCAGAGTCATGACGCTCTTTCTTAAAGGGGCAACGGGCCCACAGTTAAACGGGCCACACACCACATCCCTCACAACACAGCACACATAAGACTACGACCCTGAAGATGGGCCTACTACTGTGGTGTAATCCAGTCCGCATAGCACGCTGACGAACACACTGCAAACAACTAGTGCATTCCAGTCCACACGGGACCCGTTGGCGGGCGCTGGGGATCAGAAAATGCCTGGACCAAACTGGCTGCCTGCGGTGCTGCAGGACAAGAAGAACTCATTTGCCTCATCTTCTTCCTCGGCATAGTCATCCAGTACCCTCCTTTGCTCTTCGGCCACCTGGACCGCTGCCATTCCAGGGGGCTTCCTCCCTGCGCCCTCCTTTGACACACTTCCTGCCGATGGCCCCACCATGCTGGCCGGCATTGGGGCTGCGCACACCTGTGCAAAGTGATCCACCTTTCCGCACCTCCCACAGATGTATCCTTTGGCCAGGCACTCCTGCGCATGCGGGAGGTCCCACCCACACTGATGGCATATGGTGGCACCTGGGTCTCTCCGTGACCAATCCCCTCTTCTTGTTGGCCTACCTCCTTGCCACTTGCTGACGGCCCCCTCCAAATTGACCCATTGCATGGGGGATTCCAGCTTGAGCTGTTGCCTGGAGAGGTCTATGGCCGAGCACGCACCTCCGCCAACTCTTGGGTGTGACCGAGTTCTAGAATTCGAACAAGGGTTAGCGCTGGGTCCCTGAGGACTTGTTTCCGCAGCTTAGATGAGCTACAGCCATAGATGATCTGTGCCCTGATCTTGTCCTCCTCAAAGTTACCCAGAGCGCAGTACAACACAATGCCACACAGCTTTCCATGAAACGCATCGAGGCTCTCCCCTTCCTCTTCTCTCACACACCTCATCCTGTACCGTTCATAGTCCCAGTTGACCATGGGCCTGAAGTACTCGTTCAGTGCTGCAATGGCTGTGCCATATGACTGGTCTCTGGGTCGCAAGGTCTTAAACAGCCTCTGGACTGCCGGGCCGGCTGAGTCTCGGAGGATTGCACATTTCGCACTGTCCTTAATTTCCAATGTCTCAAAATACAGTTCCAGGTTTTCTACCCATGACATCCACCGGGGTCCTAGACTGGCAGGTGCACCCACCACGTCGAAGGGATACAGTGGCGCCAGCTGACCACCTTGTTGACACACCACTTCATTCTCCTCATCCCCCATGATGGTTACTGGGCGTGCCACAGTTTGCGCTCTCTGTTGATGGGCCCCTGGCTTGACTAGCCAATCTGGAAGGCACTGAGGGCGCACAAGCACTCCTTATGGAGCCGCTACCCATCCAGGTTCCTCAGTGAAAGACGGGGAGCCACACATGATTCCCGGAGGCACTTCCTACTTGATGGTCCTTCCGTGATGATGGAGTCCCCAGGGAGGGATCTGGCAGTGCTGTCCCCTCCTCTCAGGCTCTCAGGCCCAGGTGATAGTAGACCATGCCCCCTTTTCATGGCTGTCCTTGTTACGGGCCGTTGCAGGACTGGCGTTCTTTTGTTGCAGCCTGAAAAGTTTTATTCTCTCTATTGGGGAGGCCCGGGTCTCGATGGGGGCACGCCCCTTCCTCCCAGGACCACCACCAGTTTCACTGTCACCGTTTTCAGTCACTGCAGGCCCAGTTTTCGTGGGTCCCGCCCACCTTCTTCATGCCGCGGCTCCAACGGCTATTGTGTCCTCACTGCCGCAGCCCGAACTTCATGGGGAACACCCACTCTTTTTTCCTGCTGCGAGCAAAATGCTTTTCTTTATCACTGCCGCGGCCCGGTCACTGCATGCATGCACCAGCTGTCCACTGCGCCCGGCTCCCTCACGCAGCAGTATCGCATGGTGATCTGGTGCGCGAGGACCATCTGTATCTCACCAACTCTGCTGCAGGCCCAGGCTCACCTAGGCCTGGCCCACTCCTGTGTTCGGCAACCGCGGCTCCTTCTCCACACGGCCGATGCTGCAGCCTCTATCTTCGCGGCCACCACTGTTCTCCTCCACACGGCCGCCTCGATCACACGGGCACCAGGCACCCCGTCCAGATTCGCAGCACGGGCCCTGGGCCAGGATGTCAGTAAAGCAAAATGTCCACTGTCCTATGTCTGATCCTATTTCTGTCCCTTACACTCTCAATCAAGTAAGGAAAAAAAGAATGATCTTCTTGGCCCAGAGGAATGACTCCTTTCCTCTGGACGGTTTTCACAATGTTCATAACTCCTCAGGGATGGCGCCCTTCCCCATGTATTTCTCAAACTTCCTGGTCCATAGGAATGACTCCCTTCCTCTGGACAATGCCCAACTTTACGTGGGAATCTCACCTGTGAGAGTGGCACCCTTCTCCAGGTTTCGGTTCTCCTAAAAAAGGCCAATATAAAGTTTCATGTTTAACTAAAGCAAAAGTTCAAAGTTCCAAAACAAAGATCTCTGTGCAATACCAGGAGAAATTACTCCCTTCCCCTGGTCAGAGTATTTGCAAGGCCACAAGGCTTCCGTTGCACATAAATGTCTCCTTCCAGCTTTCTATCAGGCCTGGTTCGCTAACCTGCCAGACCTGACCGTCTACTTCCTTAATGGTCTGTCAAGTCTGGTTCATTACCCTGCCAGATTTGCTTCCCAGCCTTTGCATTCAACAAGATGCTTGCTTTCTCAATGTCTTTTCTTCGTGTGACTATCTTTGCTTCTGATGACTTCTCTGCTTTGTATATCCTGCTACTGGGCTTTGCCCACTTCCATTTGGGTCCCAGGCACTGTTCTTCTGCTTCTGTGGGATGTTTTCTTTTCCCCTCCATCAATTAATGTCCACTTGAGTAGACCTTGTACTCTCCTGCCAGGTCGTGTCCCACACAGGTATCCTCCTGTTATTGTGATCCACTTGCATACACTCTGGTATCCCTCTGTGATCTTTGGGATACATTTAGCTGTTTAACAAAGTTCCCAGCAATCTGTAATGTGCGGCTTTCATCCCCCTGTGCTCTCCGGATGTATTGCCATAGTTTACAAAGGTCATATTGAACACACTGCCTTTTATATCCCCTTGGGCTTTCCGGGATCTATAGGCGTTGCTTACAAAGTTAGTGTTAAAGTCAATGCTTTTTATATCCTCTTGGGCTTCTCTCAATGTGTTTGCGCTGTTTATAAAGTTTGTATCAAACACAGTATTATTAGTATCCCTTTTTGCTCTTCGGGATATGGTTGGGTGGATTTTCAGCTTCTCTGCCTCCCTCAATGCTATGGTATCCTCTTGTGCTCTTTGGGATGGGTTTGTGTGGGTTTTCAGCTTCACCAGCTTCATCAATGCCTCGGCTACTGGTCCGACCCATTCCCTTCCTTCGGGAATCCTCATGCGGGCTATGGTCTCTTCGGGTAGCTCAGCAGAGCTCCTTTCCAACTGCAGCGCTCAGCGTCCTTCTTCTCCTTGCGGTTCTGCAGCTCCTGACTCTCCCCCTTGTCTCCGGCTGCCTGCGTCTTCTTCCTTGCTTTCCTTGTGCCAGTCTGGCTGTTCTCTATCTTGCTGCCAGTCAGGTCTGCCTATCTCCCTTGCTATACAATATTTTTACAGTTCTGTTTTTATAACATAGGTTTTATGAACTATGCTTATGACACTCAGTGTGCCATGCCATTGTCAGGACTTCATGAGGTGGATGAAAAAAACACCAACAGGGTATATGACATCTTTCAAAACTAGATGACGGAAAATGGCTTTGTGCTCAATAAAGAAAAGACTGAGTTGATGGTGATAGGCACGAATACTAAAATCAAGAAGCTGGACCAAGGGTATAGTTAGTTCAGAGTGGCTGGCTGTAATGTAATATTACAACCAAGAAGAAGGTGAAGACATTGGGCATTGTTCTAGATCAAAATCTGGATATAAGGGCTCAAGTAAATAGCCTAGTTTCCTCAACATCATATTGCATTAAACTGTTAGCCCAATATATTAGTGCGTCCCTATATCTCGCAAGTTAATGGTGAAACGGTGGCTAGGACCTTAGTAGGGTCGAACATTGACTGCAGTAGTAGCCTTCTGGTAGGAACTGCTAAGGCTGATATTGCACAGCTCCAGGGGCATTGCTAGGGGGGCTAAGGGGACTATAGCCCCTGATCTTTTGGTTGTAGCCCCGGATAGAATCTCAGGAGCTACAGCCAAAAGGCTAGCTAGCCCCCAGTCCCAACAGTTCCGACATCAGCTTAGCCCTGGGTCTTTTCCAGACCTAGCAACTCCCCTGCACGGCTCCAAACCTAGCAGAACAGTATGGTTAGGATTATTGTTGGTCTTAAGAAGAGAGATCCTATATCAGAGGCCAGACGTAACCTGCAATGGTTACCGATTGAAGCAAGGATTCAGTTTAGGCTGCTTGTCATAACACACAGATGTGTCAAGGGCACTGACCATTCATACCTAGCAGAGGCTCTGACTCCTAAATCTAATGTTAGGGCATTGAGATCTAATAACAACAACCAGCTAAAAAGTTCAATGTGCAATCTCACTCAGGTTATGAAAAGTGCCTTCTTTATGGCGGCACCTAAGATATGGAATGCCATTCCTCCGGACCTCAGAGATATTAATTCTGTGGCAATTTTCAGGAAGAATATTAAGATGTTATTTAAATAAGAAGATTTGGCCTCCGCTTTTTTCTTTTTTCTCCCATGTAGGATTCTTGCTTGCTGGGTCAGTTGTGAATTGTTGTGTTTGTTGCGCCCTTAAGCCTCTGGGTTCTATGGAGTGCATAATTAACTAACTAACTAACTAACCTAGAAAATCAACGATTATCCCTTTTAAGAGGGATTTGAAGTTTAAAAATGTCAAGTAGTATGTAAATAACTATAAAATCGAGGAGGTAATCCAACTCAGATATCTGGGGCTGGTAATCTCAAACAAGCAGATGGGTTTTATTAAAGAGAAACTTTCCACAGGGGTGTGGCTGGCGGGTGACTGATGTAGAGCAGGATCAGCAAAGCTTCTGCCGCTGCCCCTTCATCCTACAATTTATCCTGGTTGCAAAGGCATCCGTCGGTTCAAAAGCCAGCTCCGAGCAGGGCAAAGAGTGCCGCATCGGGTGCTGCATCGAATCTCTGGCAGAAAGAGGGATTTTCCATAGAACCCTGCAGAAACTGAAAAGGCAAGCAGAATGCCGCTGGAGTCCCAAGATGGCCACCGCACAGCGTTGACAGTATCACTGCTGGAGTCGGGTCAGGTGCAGGGCACCCTGGCTCTAGACGGTGAACAGTGCTGTCCTGACTCACGCAGACACCCCGTAGCTGCCCAGTTGCAGAGACGGCGGCACAAGCGATGACCATACAGCAGAGCTGTGGGCCTTTTGAGACCAGCGTCTGCTTGTATTGGCGGGCACCCAGCAAGGCTGGTACAGCATAGTGATCCCTTTGTGCCAGGGAGGATTACCCAGTAAGGCGGCCTCGAGGGTGGTGAAAGCTGAGACGCCAAGTGCCCAAGAAGAGGAGGAGGCAGGGTTCCCTTGCAGGCTAGGGAACGGGGAACCCTGCAACTGTGCGGCGACTCCCACGGGGAAGCATAGAAGAGCACTGACCTGGCTGCTTAGGAACAAGCATCCCGCAGTTACCCAGGGGATGGGAGCAGGGCCCCCGTCCATCCAGCTGACCCGCTCCAGTGTCCAGTGGTGCGGCTCCACAAACGGGCTGCCAGCGGTGCCCGGCAGCACTGTCTTCTACCATTTACAGCGCAGCACTCACAACAGTGAAGAGCTGCAGAGCTGCTGGACAGAGTCATCAGCATCTAACCAACACCCAGGTGTTGCAGTGGCCCACATGGACTGGGGATCACAAGGTAGGAAGCTGGGAGCGGGAGTGCGGCCCATCCTCCATTCTATTCACAATACAACCCTGGGACTTGTCAGATGAAGGGGGCCAACATTGAGGCCCTGTGCATGGTGGGGTGTGGGGCAGCGAGGATGATGACCCCACAGTGAGAAGAACAAGAAAACCCTTGTGGCGTATTCAAACAACTGAATGCAATAATGCCCCTGAGGGCTTGGCACGGCCCATCCTGGGCTGGTAGTAGTGAACCAGTGGGTGGACCAGGGTAGGAGGGTCTCATCATACAGGTGCCTGCAAACACAGCTGACCCCGAAGAACAAGAGACTACTGAAACTCCAAGGCAAAAGATTCCTCTCGAGCTGTCGTAACCAGCTCCTGTCAGGCATCAGACGGTTGCCCCCTCCCTCCTACTGGTTGGGCTGTGAGGGGGACTGTCCAGGCAGAGTGACAGTGGCCTGAACACAAGACTGGCTTGCTTCAAGTCGGTCAGGCAGGGGGACAGGCCATGATGGAAGGAAAAAGCAGGCAACCCAAGATGGACAAATATACAGCTACGATCCCACAGCCGCAGCCGCCGGGAGACTCGACTTCTGCCCAGCAGCACAATGCGCAGACACCTAATTTAGAGGAGAGAATTGCTAAAGTCCTGCAGGTGGTACAGAGCTCTAGGACGGCCCTGGAATTCAAGATCGGAACCATAGGGGAGGAGCTGAACCTCATTAGGGCAGACATGCAAAAGTCAACGGAGAGGCAAAAGGTAACTGAGTTGAGGATCACAGCAACAGAGACACAGGTACAGACCCTCAAGAAGCAAGTGGCCGCTCTACTGCAGACACCCATGGTCCTGGACGCACGGGCGTAAGACACTGAAGGCCGCTCAATAAGGAATAATATGCTGATAGTGAACTTCCCCGAAAACGCAGAAGGTGACTCCATGGAGATATTTCTGGAAAGGTGTCTGCCGGAACATTTAGGTGAAAAAAGGGCCTATCAAAGTGGTTCATGGTAGAGCAAGCTCACAGGGTCCCCGCACAAAAATCAGCACCAGGAGCCAGACATATATTGGTTGTAGCCAGGATATTCAATTATCGGGATCACAATGTCCTCCTACAGTTGGCCAAGACTGGGGGCATAATCAGATTCTCCAATACATCAATAATGGTATTTCCGGACGACACGTGATGGGTCCAGCAACAGCGGCAGAGCTTCGAGGTGATAAAGTGAGTCCTCAGAGAAAATGAAATTCGCTACATGCTGCTGTATCCCGCAAGACTGAAAGTTATTAAATGGGACCGTCATTGATTCTGCAATACCCCGGAAGAGGCGTGGGAGGCTGAAGGCAGCTGGACTACAAGCTTGTGCCCAGGAAGGCAGGTGCCCTGGCAGGCAAGCAAGCACGTGACCACTGGAGAGAGGAGAGAGGCACAACCCGGCCAATTGTGTGGCAGAGAGTAGAGTCACAGTGGCAGAGGATGTATCCCTCCGGTGGACGGGGCAGCTAAGCAACTTGCAGAGGACCCGGCCGGACCATTGAGCGGCTCTGCCCCGCAGGTGGCGGAATCCATCCAGACTCTTGATCCTATGGAATTACAGCTAAGAAGACTATGGAGGCGCTACAAAGTGGACTTGGGCGGGGGGCACTTGGAAGCTAGTTGATATGACTATATCAACCCAGAGGCCCACTAGCGACCTGTCCGGTGTTGCGAGATGGTACGGCCCGCACGCCCCGATCACAAGTGCGGAGTTCGGCTCCCCCTTGATGTGGAGGCGGACCTATGTGGAGTACCTGTATTGCAGGTATTCTAGGAAGGTTTACAAGTTATCTGTTTTTTTTGTTGATGGTTCTGATCTTGGTCATGTGGGGAGGGGGGTGGCTATGGGGAAATAGGGGGGCTCTAGGGGGTCCAGCCCAGACTTGAAGCCACATGGCACACAGGGCAGCAGCACGAGCTGAGAGAGCGCAGGAGGGGGATTCACAACCAAAATCATGGGAGCACTGACTATTATCGCTTGGAATGTGAGGGGACTGGGGAGGCCAACCAAGCGTAGGGAGGTAATGGGGCTTCTGAAGAGGTGGGGGTGCAAATCGCAGCCCTCAGAGAAGCACACCTCAATAGGGGAGATCTCGAGAAGGTGAAGGCAAGTTTGGGGGGCGTAGAGCATGGCACGACCTACTCCTCGTACTTTAGAGGAATGTTGACTTAGATAGCGGTAGGAGTTCCCTTTCAAGTAACTAATGCCCAGTGGGATGAGGAGGGCAGGACTCTCATTTTACTGGGTCTGCTAGATGTGCGAGAAATGTGTCTGACGAACTCATACGCTCGACCGATAATGACACCTACTTCCCCAGAGCAGTAGGTATGATAGAGGACACAGACACAGGGAGCAGGTTTGGGGGTGGGAGAGACCTTAACTGTGTTCTCAGACCTCAGTTGCATAGGTCAGACCCCAAAGAATGCAATATGCCATTGGCCTCCAAATCCCTGGGATGCATGTTGTCAGACCTAGACATGGTTGACCACTGGCGCGAGAAGAGGGGTGACAAGAGGGGTTACTCCTACTATTGTCATCTGCATGGCACATACTCTCGGGCAGATTATTTCTTCGTAGGGAAGGAGCAGTATGCACAGTTTTGGGAAGTTAAATACATGGAGAGAACGATATCGGGCCATGCCCTCCTAAGGGTCACATTGGTTTGGGCAAGGAGGACAGGGGCATTTGCCACCTGGTGTCTGCGTGCCGAGGCACTAACTGATGTGGGGTATGCAGAGGTGCTTCAGCGAGCCATAGGGGATTACTTTTAGATCAATGAAGGCTCGGTCAATGACTATGGGGTTGTATGTAAGGAGTTTAAGGTGACAGTGAGGGGCAAATGCATAACCGCCACCCATGGGGTCTGCTCGACACTGATGGCTACCCGTAAAGGTTTGGAGGCCCGAATCAGGTCTCTTCAGGGAGATATGGGGAAGGGGGCGTCATGTGGGGCGGAGCTCCTCTGGGGAAGGGTGCACAGACAGCAGGCGCTAGAGCGCCTGGGCAAACATGATTATGTTTACCACCTGATGTCGATCCATGGGGTGGGGGACAAGGCAGGGCGGATCCTGTCCTTGCTCCACAGGCGGGAACAACCACAGAGTTTGATCACACTGGTGGAGGCCGGGAATGTGGTCCTGGCCACTACGCAGGAGGAAATTAAGGCAGTTTTCAAAAGATTCTACGAACAGTTGTAACATAGCAGGCAACCGGCACGTGCCCTGGACATGGAGGAGGTGTTGGACCAGGCCCCCGTCTCTAGATTGAGCGAGGAAGCAGAGTTTAAACTGGAGGACCCCCTAACAGAAGAAGAGATTAGAGGTGCAATAGAATCGCTGGGGAATGGGAAGATGCCTGGGGGCGATGGCCTCCCTGGACACATTTTATAAGACATATGTAGATCTACTAGTCCTCTAACTCAGACAACTCTATTGTAAGGCCTATCAGGAGGGGAGACTCACAGCAACCATGCGTGAAGCTATCATTGCAGTGCTACTTAAGTCTGGTAAGGACCCGTGCAACAGCGGGTCATATTGGTCCATTTCCCTGATCAACATAGACACCAAAATACTGGGCAAGGTGCTGGCGACCGGGCTCCTCAAGGAGGTCTCTCATCTGATCCATCGAGATCAATGCGGATTTGTATGGGCTAGGAGCACAACGATAAACCTTAGGAGGCTCCAATACATTATAGAAAAGGACCAAGGGTTTGCAGAGGAATTGGCAATGGTCTCTTTGGATGCGGTCAAGGCTGTCAACTGAGAGCGTTTTTTCTGAGTCTTGGGGAGAAACGGGCTTGGGCCAAATATGTTAAAGTGGATCCGGCTGTTGTATCGGGAACCTCTGGCACTGGTAAAAATGGGCAAAGTGACCTCACACAGCTGACAACTGGGGAGGGGAACGTGGCAGGGCTGCCCGCTGTCACCCATTTTGTTTGAACTAGCACTAGAGCCTATGACAAGGATCTTCTGGATACAATCTTGGGATGCAGGGATCAGGGTGGAGGCCAACAACATATCATCTCCTTATATGCTGATGATCTCGAGTTCAATGTACATAGCCCCAGGGACCATATTCCTTACATTATGGAGGTACTACAACACATGCAGGTATTCACAGGATTTCAGGTGAAATGTGGAGAAGTCGCTGGTATTCCTTCTAGGCTCACTGAGGGGTCAGGTGTTGCAGGATCTTCCGGAGGTTGTCTTGTGTTGGGAGAACAAATCCTTCCAGTACTTAGCGATCCAAATACACCACATCACGGCAGACACCTTGCAATATAATGTCGGGAGGGCACTCACAGGGATAGATGACAGGATTGCGTTCTGGAACAGACTGCCTCTGTCCCTAAAGGACAAGATAGCGATCTGCAAGATGTTGATGCTCCCCAGACTGCTTTATTTCTTTGTGAATATCCCTTACACTTCATTGTACCCTTATTGGGAAGATTTACACGTAGGGAGTTAGACTACAAAGAGTGACTCTGCAAAAAGGTGTTTTTAAGGCATTTGGCCTGGATAACAAATAATCAGACTTACCTTGAATCTGTTCACCACTGATGAAGAATCTTGTGTTGTTTTTGTCATTCACTCTACTTCAGTGATGCATTTACATTTATTGACCCTACTGTAAGATTGTATGACTCTGTAATCTGATGGTTCTTTTTATTCCACTTTTGATGACTTTGTTGGTCAAAACCTATATGTTTTATAAGAGAAATGAAAATCCTATGTGATAAGCAGCAAAAAAATGTTTAGTGACTTTGAGTTTACTATCCTTGTCTAATTGATAATATTATCTAATTTGTTTTTCTACTAGATTGAAAATTTGAATTGCATAATACAGCGCCTGAAGAAGAGAACTAATTCTCGAAACGCGTTGGGCAACTTGTTTTGAAATAATAAATCCTGTACCAATCAAACAATCAAGTTATAAATTGTGTTTGTTCACAAAACAAAAATGTCATCATCATTACTTTATCTAATGACCAGACTATGCTACGTCTAAACCTATTTCATGAATTGAATGTCTAAATATTGTTCTTAGCAAATATAAAGAAAATTGTATTACTCAACCTTTAATAATTTGGCTATAGAGCCCCAGACAGTGTGCAGGGGACGGGAGTTCCCTAATTGGGAACCTATTTTGTTCACAATATCCCTTACATGGCCAGGGTTCCATTCTTCAAGCTATTAGACAATAAAATGGCGAACCTATTGTGTGGTGGAAAATGGCACAAGCTGTCACTGACCACATTATGCAGAAAACTTCGGAAATGGGGGCTGGCCCTCCCAGACTTTGAGCTATATTTCTTGGCATCCCAACTGCAAAATTCTACTAGATGGGAAGCAGGAGAGGGGAGGCTGGACCGGCAGCTGATGGGGGAACCAAAGAGGCACCATACAGGGATGGAGCTGCTATGGCAGAAAACAAAGGAACCTGAAGGATATGACATGATATGATAGTTTATTTATATAGCGCCTATACACAATGTGTTTCAAAGCGCTTCAAGGCAACAGAGGGAACAAGGGAAAATACAATGACATTCTTACGGGATCCTGCCTGAGCAAGGTGGTGAGGTAGGCATGGAAAAGAGCATGCATTTGGCTACGGTTGGGAGAAGGCTATACCCCTGAGATGCCCTTGAGGGCTGTTGACAGGGTAGCAGGGATAATACAGGAAACAGGAGATGCCAAATGTACACAAGAAGGATGCCAGGTGCTTGGCGACCTCTTCGAGGAGGGGACATTACTGCCATTCGATGCTTGGGCAGGGAAGTTTCAGATGCCCAAGTGGCCGTTTCTAAACTATGCCAGGCTAGCCAGCGCGCTCGCAAGTACATGGGGCGCAATACCCGAGGATCCTCCGACTATCCACATTCTACATGCCACCCTCCCAATTGGTAATGACAGGCACACAATATCTAGGCTGTATACAGCGTTGCAGGACAGCAGCCCCTCCTCAGAGCTCAAAATCAAAGACAAATGGTAACCGAACATGGAGATGACTTTTGAGGAATCCGACTGGGAGAAAATATGCACGCAAATCACTAAGGTATCCAGGAATGCGTGCTTTAAATTGATTAAGTTCAACTTTGTGCACAGAGTCTATATGACCCCCCAGAAACTTTAGTTGAATGCAGAGTGGCCACTTTAGTTTTTCACTATACTTAGTGAACAGTCAAATCCATTGGAGAAGTGGGATCAGGGCTGTCGTAAGCTTTGGCTTCTTCCCTGAAACAAACATCCCCTTTTCTAGGGGAAGAACCCACAGTTGGCCCTGATGGAAATTTGCCACTCTACATTGTATAACTCGAGCTTGAATTCACCTTGATCACTTTAGTTCTCCGCCACAATTAGTACAATAGCCCTCTACATTGGGTAAAAGTGCTAACGGTACATCAATGCCCTAGGAATTTTTAACTACTGGACCAATAATGGAAATTTAGTAATAGAAGGGAAATTTAAGGAAGTTATTGATTCATTTTTATGTTCATGAGTGTGGCTTCCCTGTATGTTGTGTTATTATTAGGTTTTTTTGATGATATTTGTTTTGAGTATCAAATTCTAAAGCATTTAATGTATTAAATATTCAATTAGTTACTTTTTTGTCAGATTAACTTTGAAACCAAATCACAATTTAAACTTTTATTTATACAATTATGCAGGTAATTCCATCTCTGAACGGGTAATCTGATTGTTCAGATTCCCCAATCATAAGCTCCAAGCCTAAAGCATAACGTACCCGGGCCCTGCTGCTTTATTATCCTTATCTGCAGCACCTTCTCTACCAGTGGCACAGAGCAGGTTCAGAGCTCACAGGTGCCCTCCTGACAGCTGCATTGGCAGGACAGGAACCTGAATTGGCATGCATCCTCTTTGATATCTTTGTGAGGCTAGGTGACACCCTCCCCTAGAGACAGCCACTCAACAGGAAGCTGACCTGGGCACAGGCAAACAAAGGACTCACCCATTCAAAAGGAGTAGCCTCACTCCAGGGTGCCTCTATACCAATGAGGTATTTGATACTATTGAGAAGGGAAGCAGCGGCATTAGTGTAGACAGAAAGAGCTCTGTACAGGTGAGAGAGGATTCCACTATCTCGTTTCTCTCTGCCTATATCTCGTCTTCCTGCTCCCCCCCGTCCACTTCCTCTAGCGCAAAGCACTTTGGGTGTTATGTCAGAAGAGCAATGCCCACTTTTTTCAAGGGCAGATATTGGGGCTGTCATGATTCCTGCCCCTCATGTCCCCATCCCTCCAAGATTTCGGGCTGGAGCCAGGCCACAATCACCTACATGGCCCTCAAGGGCCTCTCCATCCCTCCAAAGACCCACTTGGAGTCAGACTTGGCGCTTGTGGCACCAGACTCACTCACTCCCATAGGATAACATTGGGGATTGGACTTGTAATGCATTGATGGGGACAAGATGGATGCCCCCACATATTTCTGTTCCCAGAACTGCATGTGCAGTCTAGTCTTTTGGGTGTGGTTCAGGCCAGAGACACCTGGGATACCCAGAGACTTTTTAAGCCACGCCCAGGCTGAGAAACATGCTTTGTGTTTTCTGCACTTGCAGCGTGACACTCACCATGTTCGGATCAGTCTCCAGTAGGCCTGCATCTTTCTTCTGCGCTCAGCTCCTGCAAGAACAAGAACACCGTTAGGAACAGCCTTACCTTGCAGCGCTTCTACCCATCATTCATCGCTTCTTCTATTCTGCGGGCATCTTCGGCAGTGTCATTCCCATCCCGGCACGCCGCTTCCTAAGAAAAAGGGGAAAGAACAGAAAAAAGGCATTAGTAAGCATTCAGCAAATCTTTGCTTATTTTTAAAGACTGTACGAGCTTCAAACGCTTACCTGAATCCCAGCCGGTCTGGGGGAACTCTGTCTCCGGACCTTCTCATCCATCTGCAAGAGGGAAAAGACACTCGAGGTTAGCGTGGAAACATCTAGAGGCGCCACATACCGCGCTTACTCACCACATTTCTTCTTCATAACCGGCATCCACGCTGAAAACTTTGCGGCACCTAAAAGACACAGAAAAAGAACTCAGTTCAATACAAATACAAAAGGGTTGCACCGCGCATCGCGCTCTCACTCACCTTCAGCGCTACTCATCTCAGCAGCACGTCGCCATCCCCGGACGCCGCCCATCATCTAAGGAAGGAAAGGAATGAAGTTGGAGAACTGTTCAAAAGACTCATTATACTTACCTGTCGGACTCTTGCCAGTGAAGTAACTAGGCAGCAACGAGCCCGCATCAATCAACGCGCCCCTGCGCTGAAAGCAGGATGGAGAGCACACTTTCCAAGAAAACAAGGTGAGCTGTGGATCAAAGGGAAGGGTTGGACCCCGGGGAAGAAGGGGTTAAAGCACACAGAGAAAATAGGGAGTTAAACTTTACCAATCCTGTGTTTCAGGCCCAGTCTCCAGTCGGGTAGACTCCAGGGAAGGGTTTGAGGTCGTAAGAGGTGAGAACAGGGTGAGTGACGTCCCCGTGGATACCAGGTGAGTGTTACAGGGACCTCAAAGGAGGCTAGCTTTAGTCCAACCACCTGTGGACCTTTAGCTTTAAAGCAAAGTGTCTCACACCACTTCTTTGAATGATCTTTTGTACCTCAACCATTGAAGAGGATTTGGATAGACCCTGTTGGGAGAGCAGTGCTTTCAAAAGGCCCACAGTTGTGAGGTGAAGGCAGGTGTTTTCTGATGCAGAGACAAGCTTTGTCCCCTAACGAACCCCAGGGACCACTGGGGGTGAATCTTCTGCTGGAACAAGACCTGTAGAAGAATGTTGACCTAGATAGCGGTAGGAGTTCCCTTTCAAGTAACTAATGCCCAGTGGGATGAGGAGGGCAGGACTCTCATTTTACTGGGTCTGCTAGACGTGCAAGAAATGTGTCTGACGAACTCATACGCTCCTAACACCGATAATGACACCTACTTCCCCAGAGCAGTAGGTATGATAGAGGACACAGACACAGGGAGCAGGTATGGCAGTGGGGGAGACCTTAACTGTTTACTCAGACCTCAGTTGCATAGGTCAGACCCCAAAGAATGCACTAAGCCATTGGCCTCCAAATCCCTGGGATGCATGTTGTCAGACCTAGACATGGTTGACCACTGGCGCGAGAAGAGGGGTGACAAGAGGGGTTACTCCTACTATTGTCATCTGCATGGCACATACTCTCGGGCAGATTATTTCTTCGTAGGGAAGGAGCAGTATGCACAGTTTTGGGAAGTTGAATACATGGGGAGAACGATATTGGGCCATGCCCTCCTAAGGGTCACAGTGGTTTGGGCAAGGAGGACAGGGGCATTTCCCACCTGGTGTCTGCGAGCCGAGGCACTAGCTGATGTGGGGTATGCAGAAGTGCTTCAGCGAGCCATAGGGGATTACTTTTAGATCAATGAAGGCTCGGTCAGCGACTATGGGGTTGTATGGGAGGAGTTTAAGGTGACAATGAGGGGCAAATGCATAACCGCCACCCATGGGGTCTGCTCGACACTGCTGGCTACCCATAAAGGTTTGGAGGCCCGAATCAGGTCTCTTCAGGGAGATATGGGGAAGGGGGCGTCATGTGGGGCGGAATTCCTCTGGGGAAGGGTGCACAGACAGCAGGCGCTAGAGCGCCTGGGCAAACATGATTATGTTTACCACCTGATGTCGATCCATGGGGTGGGGGACAAGGCAGGGCGGATCCTGGCCTTGCTCCTCAGGCGGGACAAACCACAGAGTTTGATCACACTGGTGGAGGCTGGGAATGGGGTCCTGGCTACTAAGCAGGAGGACATTAAGGCAGTTTTCAAAAGATTCTACGAACAGTAGTAACAGAGCAGGCAACCGGCACTTGCCCTGGACATGGAGGAGGTGTTGGACCAGGCCTCCGTCTCTAGATTGAGCGAGGAAGCAGTGTTTAAACTGGAGGACCCCCTAACAGAAGAAGAGATTAGAGGTGCAACAGAATCGCTGGGGAATGGGAAGACGCCTGGGGGCGATGGCCTCCCTGGACACATTTTATAAGACATATGTGGACCTACTAGTCCCCTGACTCAGACAACTCTATTGAAAGGCCTATCAGGAGGGGAGACTCACAGCAACCATGCATGAAGCGATCATTGCAGTGCTACTTAAGCCTGGTAAGGACCCGTGCAACAGCGGGTCGTATTCGCCCATTTCCCTGATCAACATAGACACCAAAATACTGGGCAAGGTGCTGGCGACCGGGCTCTTCAAGGAGGTCTCCCATCTGATCCATCGAGATCAATGCGGATTTGTATGGGCTAGGAGCACAACGATAAACCTTAGGAGGCTCCAATACATTATAGAAAAGGACCAAGGGTCGGGAGAGGAATTGGCAATGGTCTCTTTGGGTGCGGTCAAGGCTGTCAACTGAGAGCGTTTTTTCTGAGTCTTGGGGAGAAACGGGCTTGGGCCAAATATGTTAAAGTGGATCCGGCTGTTGTATCGGGAACCTCTGGCACTGGTAAAAATGGGCAAAGTGACCTCACACAGCTGACAACTGGGGAGGGGAACGTGGCAGGGCTGCTCGCTGTTACCCATTTTGTTTGAACTAGCACTAGAGCCTATGACAAGGATCTTCTGGATACAATCTTGGGATGCAGGGATCAGGGTGGAGGCCAACAACATATCATCTCCTTATATGCTGATGATGTCGAGTTCAATGTACATAGCCCCAGGGACCATATTCCTTACATTATGGAGGTACTACAACACATGCAGGTATTCACAGGATTTCAGGTGAAATGTGGAGAAGTCGCTGGTATTCCTTCTAGGCTCACTGAGGGGTCCGGTGTTGCAGGATATTCCGGAGGTTGTCTTGTGTTGGGAGAACAAATCCTTCCAGTACTTAGCGATCCAAATACACCACATCACGGCAGACACCTTGCAATATAATGTCGGGAGGGCACTCACAGGGATAGATGACAGGATTGCGTTCTGGAACAGACTGCCTCTGTCCCTAAAGGACAAGATAGCGATCTGCAAGATGTTGATGCTCCCCAGACTGCTTTATTTCTTTGTGAATATCCCTTACACTTCATTGTACCCTTATTGGGAAGATTTACACGTAGGGAGTTAGACTACTAAGAGTGACTCTGCAAAAAGGTGTTTTTAAGGCATTTGGCCTGGATAACAAATAATCAGACTTACCTTGAATCTGTTCACCACTGATGAAGAACCTTGTGTTGTTTTTGTCATTCACTCTACTTCAGTGATGCATTTACATTTATTGACCCTACTGTAAGATTGTATGACTCTGGGGGGGCGTGGCTTGGAGCGCCAGCGATGTGGCTGCTCCCCTGAGGCCCGCCGTGCGAAGCCCGCCGCTTCTGGGCCCCTAATGCGGCTTCACACCTCGGTACCGGAGCCCAGCTGATCCCAAGGACGTCGGAGGACCTGGGGCCCATGCAGGCTGAAGCTGGGCCCGTGGCGCCCGACGGGGACGAAGATATCCGCTCCGGCCCCCCGGGCCTTCCTTAGCGACGACTTCCCAAGATGGCGGCCGTGCTCGTCTCTCGGCCCGGGAGGGCGGGGAGGGCTTCCTGAGGCCGCATCCAGACGCGGCTCAGCTCTTTGAGCGCCCGGGCGGAGCGACACCAGACCCCCGGACTTCTCCTTCGGTGGTCTCCCCGGGGCAACCCTGGCGCCGCTGCGCCGCCCGCGGGGGGCCCCCGCTTCCCGCACTGCCGATCTGGACCTGCACGCGACCGCCTGACGAGGGACGGCGCGGATGGTGCCCATCAGGTGAGGGCTGCTGGGGGTGAGGACCCGGGCCACACGGGAGAAGCCCTCCGGACCTGCCGCGGCGCCTGGGGTGGGGGCCGCGCCATCACTACCCCCCCCTCCTTTGCCCTCCGGCGGGCTCCTGCCTCCGCCCCTCGCTGCCCAGGACTCGGAGCTCCGGACACCATACGCCGCACTCCTGGGGCGCCCCGGCCCATATCATCATCTGGGGCCGCCGCTCAGGCCCGTGACCTGGAGGTCCCCTCCCACTACCATCCCCACCAGGGAATCCAAGCCTGGGTCCAGGGAGGAGGAGCGGCCCAGGCCGGGCCACGGTGAGTGACCCACAGCTACGAGCTCGGAGAAGAGCCTGATCAGCGCTGCCCGCATTTCCATCCCGGGCTACCCCTGGCCCCCTGGCCCCCTTTGGCCTCAGAAGCGACCCGACGGCGTGTCTCCTGGGGCGCCCCGGCCCATTGCATCACCCGCTCTGCTCTCTCTGGTCTAGTCCTTAAGTGGGCGCACATCAGTCCACCTGCCCACTGGGACCTACGCCCCACACATTTGCCTACCACCAAGATTTGGAGAGCTCACCCCTTTATCTCAAGCCACTGTGCACCGGCCTAGCTTGGAATCAGCATTCCCTTTCCTCAGTCAGAAGCCTTGACGCTCATCCACAGGGTGGGCCTTCCAATCCATCTCCCCACCCACGATTCGCCAACATGTCGAGACAGTCGAAAGCTATTAAAAACGTGGACATTGCTACCATGCTCACCGCTCCCGACAGGGGAAAAAAAACGGACTCAGTTACTCCCACCCCAATGATCTCCCAGGAAGGGGGTGACACCCCAGCTACCAGAGGTGATCTACTGGCGTTTATGGCAGACATTAAAGCCGAGTTTCGGTCCTGCATGTCGGAACTCACCTCCAAATTGGAACAAACGGACCACAGGGTGACCGAGGTGGAGCAAAGACTGAGTGAGATCGAGGACCGCTCCCAAGACCAAACAGCTGCCATGGGAGATATTCAGCAAACAGTGAGAGCCCTCCAAGACAGGTGCGAGATCCTCGAATACAAACAAGAGGACCTGGAAAACAGAGCTCGTCGGAATAACCTCCGAATCCGGGGAGTTCCGTCCTCAGTCCCCGACCAAAATCTTGCAGGCTACATAGGAGACCTCTTCCAAATCCTCCTCCCACAACTAGATAAATCCCAACTGCTGCTGGATCGGACTCACAGACTGCGTCCGCGTCGGGGAGTAGATTCCGACTAGCCCCCGGATGTCATAACAAGAGTTCACTATTTCTCCACAAAAGAAGCTATCTCTGCTATCAGTCGGTCCGGAGATGATCTCTCCTTTCAAGGTCACCCTCTTCAAATTTATCAGGACCTCTCCCTCTCAACCCTTCAGAAGAGAAGGGCTCTCCGACCTTTAACCCTCTTCCTCCAAGAGCGGAAAGTCAAATACAGATGGCTCTTCCCCACAGCGCTGCAATTTTCTTATAATGGCTCCCTCCGGAGAATATCCCATTTGGATGATGCCGCTAAAATCATGCAGACATCCTCCGCCCCGGAGGGAACTATCGCCCCAGACTTGGAAGCCTCGGGGAGCCCTACGTCGGCCCTCCCTCCCCAACCCGGGCGTCCTCCATGGTCCAAGGCCTCCCGAAACAGGAGAAGATAACCCGAGCGGCCATAGATGTCCTCCGCTCCTCCGGCGTCCCGGACGCCCAACGCTCTTTCAGCTAAATTCAGAAACATTAACTCCGGCCCAACACAGTCCTACGTTCGCCCGGCGCGGCGGGCTTCCTTCACGGCCTATGCCCCCCTCCAAGGTCCGTTTCATTTTAGAGTCCTTGGATGCAAATGTTACTTTGCCAGTCACAATTGGCCCTGTTGGCCTGGGGTGGGGTTACACCCACAATGTTTCCCACCCCTCTAGTTAAAAAGTTGGCCTCCCGTTGGGGGCCCCTGTTAAAATTGCAAGTGCGGTACAGATCACTTCTACACCCTCTTCACGATGGCAGCTAATGGACAACCTGGAGTCCCCCCTCCATACCCCAAGCAAGGGATCTCTGGCTCCCCGATCCCGGAACACCAGACGCTGAGATGCCTTTCCTGGAATGTTAACGGACTCAACTCTCCCCCCAAGCGCAAATCGATTCTCCAGAAGCTACAAGATGAGGAGGCCGGTGTGGTGTTCCTTCAAGAGACTCATCTCCTCCCGGCAGACTTTGGCCGGCTCCGTTCTAGCATGTATCCACGCCAGTTCTCCGCCTCAGGGAACTCCAAAAGGGGGGGCACAGCAATTTTGTTTCGGAAGGACCTGCGCCCCCAGATTTTGGACTCCATGATGTGCCCGGAGGGCCGCTTCGTGGCCATCAAGTGCCTCCTGCTGGGGGACCTCTATACCTTGGTATCGGCATATGCACCCAACTCGGGACAGGCAACTTTCTATGATTCCCTGGGCTCCTCCCTCTTAAGTTTTGCGGAAGGTCAGACAATAATCGGAGGGGACTTCAATGGGGTTCCAGACCCCACTAAGGACAAATCCAACCCCCCTGCCCTTGGCGAGTTCGGTCAGGCCCTCAGTCTGCTGCGGCTCTTCAGAACCCTGGAGGTGGTGGACACATGGCGGGTGCTTCACCCCACCGAGAAAGACTACTCTTTCTTCTCAGGCGTTCACAGAACTTATTCCAGAATCGACCTCCTTCTATCTTCCCCCCAAACACTCGCCCTCGCTAATGAGGTGTCGATAGGCCAGCGAATTTTATCGGACCATGCTCCGATAATAATGGAACTAAGCATTCAGAACACCCACGCCAAGGCGGCACGCAGATGGGCGCTCTATGACCCAATCCTCAATGATATGTCAATCAGAGACAATATAACCACCACCATCAAGAACTTCTTTGAGGAGAACCCAGCCGCAGACACCTCCCTAGCCAATAACTGGGATACAATGAAAGCTGTAGTTAGGGGATCCTTGATAGCTCAAGGCGTAGCTTACCATCGAAACCGGAAACAAGTCCGGCTATCCCTGGAAGAGGACTTGCGAGCAGCTGAGGAAGCCCAGAAAAAGAGGGGCTGGTCTCCTAAAATACAGAGAGCGCTTCGCTCGGCCAGGAAGAAACTGGAGGCCGACTATGCAGAACACACTGCGCAACTTTTGGCGAAGACCAAACAATTCTACTATGCTAAAAGTAACAAGGCCAACAAATTGCTGGTGGCCAAGCTGGCTAAAACAAGACGGACCAACACGATCATAGGGCTCCGGGACCCACAGGGGGTGATACATCACTCCGAACAGACGAAACTACAACTAGCCTCGGACCACTTAACCCAGGTCATGACAGCACCCCCCGAGATCGGTCGAAGCAGGAGGCATACCTGCGGAACGCAGCCCTAACGCGTCTCCCGGACTCCACACGAGAGCAGTTGGAAGCCCCAATAACAGATGAAGAAGTTGACGGAGCCATCAAGGCCCTCAAATCGCGGGCCCCGGGCCCAGATGGATTCTCCCCGAGGTTCTATAAGATATTTAAGCTCCAGCTTATCCCCCACATGGTGGCCCTTTTCAACTCCTTCCAGGTCTCGGGATCTGTAACCCCCACAATGCAAGAGTCGGTGACGGTCCTCCTTCCTAAGCCGGGGAAAGACCCGAGAGATCCGGCGTCATACAGACCCATCGCTTTATTGAACATCGACGCCAACTTGTACTCGAAGATTTTGGCTAACCGCCTGGCACTTATCCTCCCGGAAATAATCCACCCTGACCAAACAGGCTTCATCCTTCACCGAGCAGCAGGGGACAACATTCGGCGGACCCTGAACCTAGTGAACATCGCCCACCGCGACTCCCAGGGCCTTGCCTTAATGGCCCTGGACGCAACCAAAGCTTTTGACAGAGTCGATTGGTCCTACTTGGAATGCACCCTGGAAGCATTTGGGTTCGGCCCCACAGCCCGAGCCATGATCCTGGCGAACTACAAGCAGCCTAAAACTATCCTCAGGATCAATGGCGCCCACTCAGCCCCGATACCTCTGTCTTGTGGGACAAGGCAGGGCTGCCCGCTGTCACCCCTACTCTTCGCCCTCACAATGGAGCCCTTCGCCCAGAAGATCAGGCGGAATGAATCCATTAAGGGACTTCAGGTGGGCCCGTCCCACCACAAAATCGCTCTTTACGCGGACGATGTACTATTGACACACACGGAAGCCAGTACCTCAGCGAAACACGCCCTGGCCGAAATAAAGGAATTGGGGGAGGTCACCGGCTTTACTGTCAACTTCGCCAAATCAGTGGCCCTAGGACTCGGCCTCCGCCCAGAGGAAAAGGAGGCGTTAACGGGTCTGTGCCCGATTGAATGGCGGGACCACTCGATCCCCTATCTAGGAGTTTTCATCCCAGCAAACCCAAAGGAGACCTATCAAGCGAACTTTCCCAAACTGATCAAGGAGCTGGAGGGAGACCTGAAGCGTTGGACCACGCAGGAGATCTCACTAATGGGCCGGATCACAGCTGTCAAAATGAACTTGCTCCCTAGGTTTCTCTATGCCTGCTCATCCCTATCGGTGCCCTTCCCGACCCAGACCCTCCACGACCTACAGAGGAAGATATCGAAATTCATATGGAAAGGCAAAAAGGCCAGGATCCCCCACAAGACCCTGATTGGTAACGCCAGGCTGGGAGGCCTGGGGGTCCCGGACCTGCAGGCCTATAGGGCAGCGGCGCAACTGTCACACCTACACGCCTGGCAGTCGAGCACAGCCCGCCCCAGATGGGTGGAACTGGAGCAAGCCCAGCTCCCGCTCCCCCTCCGGTTCCTCCCTCACATCCAACCCCCTCTCAGGGCGCGCTGGAAGGACATCCTACTGACAACAAAGCAGACCCTAAGCTCCTGGGACTGGGCTCTAAAGCAGAAGGGAATCCCGAGGGGCCGAGGCCCCCTTTCACCGATCTTTCACAATCCCGACTTCTCCCCGGGATCTCTCCCCCGCAACTTCCAGAATTGGATAGACGGGGGCCTTGAAACCCTGGGGCAGATGTACTCCGAAAACGGACCCCGGACCTTCGAACAGTGCAAGGAAACTTTTCGGCTTCAAGAGAGGGACAGGTTCACATACTGCCAGCTCCGCCACTGGTGTTCACACCCCCAGACCCTCCAGGCGGCAACCCGCCCCCCGACTCCACTGGAGCTAACCCTCGCGGATCTGCCGGCTAGAGGAAGAACTTCAGCCATATATAGATGCTTCTCGGGGGACTTTCTGGCGGCAAAAACTCGATCTATGGCTCAGTGGGAGGCGGACCTAGGCCATCCGTTCGATGACCAAACCTGGGTAGACATATGGTCCCGCACCCACTCCTCCTCCACCTGCGTCACCAACAAAGAATGTGCATATAAACTTACCTTGCGCTGGTATTACCCCCCTCTCAGACTCCACCACATGAATCCGCAAATGGACCCCGCCTGCTGGAGAGGCTGCAGTCAACCAGGCTCTTACTTCCACATGTGGTGGACATGCCCCAAGATCCAGCAATTCTGGACCAGGTGTCTCTCAGTCATCGAGCAAGTCACCGGCTCCGCCCTCCCACTGGACCCTGAGACAGTCCTACTGGGGATCCCGGTCCCCGGAATCTACCCCCGCTCCGGCAACAGGGCTAAGCTCCTCACACAATGCCTCTTGGCGGGCAAGACAGTTCTGGCCCGTTTCTGGAAGTCGCAAGACGGCCCTTGCCTGGCCCACTGGTGGGGAAAATTGTGGGACATTTTAATAGCGGAAAAGGTCACCGCTGCGAGAGCGGGGACTCTGCACCGCTTCCAGAATGTATGGGCTCCAGTGCTGGACTATGATCAGCGATTTCCTGCAATGACATTCAAGCCAATCAACGCCCGTTGGGCCCTGGGGGACCTGGAGAGTACACACCAGGCGGGGGTGATAGACTGAATCTCTGGCCCGGGAAAACCGGAATGATGGGGGAAAGGGACACAAAGCCAGAATCTTTTCTTTGCAATGCTATACTGCCACCCGATACTGTTTGTAACCTATACTGCCTTGCTATAAATAAACACATTTTAAAAAAAAAAAGATTGTATGACTCTGTAATCTGATGGTTCTTTTTCTTCCAATTTTGATGACTTTGTTGGTCAAAACCTATATGTTTTATAAGAGAAATGAAAATCCTATGTGATAAGCAGCAAAAAAATGTTTAGTGACTTTGAGTTTACTATCCTTGTCTAATTGATAATATTATCTAATTTGTTTTTCTACTAGATTGAAAATTTGAATTGCATAATACAGCGCCTGAAGAAGAGAACTAATTCTCGAAACGCGTTGGGCAACTTGTTTTGAAATAATAAATCCTGTACCAATCAAACAATCAAGTTATAAATTGTGTTTGTTCACAAAACAAAAATGTCATCATCATTACTTTATCTAATGACCAGACTATGCTACATCTAAACCTATTTCATGAATTGAATGTCTAAATATTCTTCTTAGCAAATATAAAGAAAATTGTATTACTCAACCTTTAAAAATTTGGCTATAGAGCCCCAGACAGTGTGCAGGGGACGGGAGTTCCCTAATTGGGAACTTATTTTGTTCACAATATCCCTTACATGGCCAGGGTTCCATTCTTCAAGCTATTAGACAATAAAATGGCGAACCTATTGTGTGGCGGAAAATGGCACAAGCTGTCACTGACCACATTATGCAGAAAACTTCGGAAATGGGGGCTGGCCCTCCCAGACTTTGAGCTATATTTCTTGGCATCCCAACTGCAAAATTCTACTAGATGGGAAGCAGGAGAGGGGAGGCTGGACCGGCAGCTGATGGGGGAACCAAAGAGGCACCATACAGGGATGGAGCTGCTATGGCAGAAAACAAAGGAACCTGAAGGATATGACATGATGTGATAGTTTATTTATATAGCGCCTATACACAATGTGTTTCAAAGCGCTTCAAGGCAACGGAGGGAACAAGGGAAAATACAATGACATTCTTACGGGATCCTGCCTGAGCAAGGTGGTGAGGTAGGCATGGAAAAGAGCATGCATTTGGCTATGGTTGGGAGAAGGCTATACCCCTGAGATGCCCTTGAGGGCTGTTGACAGGGTAGCAGGGATAATACAGGAAACAGGAGATGCCAAAAGTACACAAGAAGGATGCCAGGTGCTTGGCGATCTCTTCGAGGAGGGGACATTACTGCCATTCGATGCTTGGGCAGGGAAGTTTCAGATGCCCAAGTGGCCGTTTCTAAACTATGCCAGGCTAGCCAGCGCGCTCGCAAGTACATGGGGCGCAATACCCGAGGAGCCTCCGACTATCCACATTCTACATGCCACCCTCCCAATTGGTAATGACAGGCACACAATATCTAGGCTGTATACAGCGTTGCAGGACAGCAGCCCCTCCTCAGAGCTCAAAATCAAAGACAAATGGTAACCGAACATGGAGATGACTTTTGAGGAATCCGACTGGGAGAAAATATGCACGCAAATCACTAAGGTATCCAGGAATGCGTGCTTTAAATTGATTAAGTTCAACTTTGTGCACAGAGTCTATATGACCCCCCAGAAACTTTAGTTGAATGCAGAGTGGCCACTTTAGTTTTCCACTATACTTAGTGAACAGTCCAATCCATTGGAGAAGTGGGATCAGGGCTGTCGTAAGCTTTGGCTTCTTCCCTGAAACAAACATCCCCTTTTCTAGGGGAAGAACCCACAGTTGGCCCTGATGGAAATTTGCCACTCTACATTGTATAACTCGAGCTTGAATTCACCTTGATCACTTTAGTTCTCCGCCACAATTAGTACAATAGCCCTCTACATTGGGTAAAAGTGCTAACGGTACATCAATGCCCTAGGAATTTTTAACTACTGGACCAATAGTGGAAATTTAGTAATAGAAGGGAAATTTAAGGAAGTTATTGATTCATTTTTATGTTCATGAGTGTGGCTTCCCTGTATGTTGTGTTATTATTAGGTTTTTTTGATGATATTTGTTTTGATTATCAAATTCTAAAGCATTTAATGTATTAAATATTCAATTAGTTACTTTTTTGTCAGATTAACTTTGAAACCAAATCACAATTTAAACTTTTATTTATACAATTATGCAGGTAATTCCATCTCTGAACGGGTAATCTGATAGTTCAGATTCCCCAATCATAAGCTCCAAGCCTAAAGCATAACGTACCCGGGCCCTGCTGCTTTATTATCCTTATCTGCAGCACCTTCTCTACCAGTGGCACAGAGCAGGTTCAGAGCTCACAGGTGCCCTAATGACAGCTGCATTGGCAGGACAGGAACCTGAATTGGCATGCATCCTCTTTGATATCTTTGTGAGGCTAGGTGACACACTCCCCTAGAGACAGCCACTCAACAGGAAGCTGACCTGGGCACAGGCAAACAAAGGAGCTCACCCATTCAAAAGGAGTAGCCTCACTCCAGGGTGCCTCTATACCAGTGAGGTATTTGATACTATTGAGAAGGGAAGCAGCGGCATTAGTGTAGACAGGAAGAGCTCTGTACAGGTGAGAGAGGATTCCACTATCTCGTTTCTCTCTGCCTATACCTCTTCTTCCTGCTCCCCCCCGCCCACTTCCTCTAGCGCAAAGCACTTTGGGTGTTATGTCAGAAGAGCAATGCCCACTTGTTTCAAGGGCAGATATTGGGGCTGTCATGATTCCAGCCCCTCATGTCCCCAGCCCTCCAAGATGTCGGGCTGGAGCCAGGCCACAATCACCTACATGGCCCTCAAGGGCCTCTCCATCCCTCCAAAGACCCACTTGGAGTCAGATTTGGCGCTTGTGGCACCAGACTCACTCACTCCCATAGGATAACATTGGGGATTGGACTTGTAGTGCATTGATGGGGACAAGATGGATGCCCCCACATATTTCGGTTCCCAGAACTGCATGTGCAGTCTAGTCTTTTGGGTGTGGTTCAGGCCAGAGACACCTGGGATACCCAGAGACTATTTAAGCCACGCCCAGGCTGAGAAACATGCTTTGTGTTTTCTGCACCTGCAGTGTGACACTCACCATGTTCGGATCAGTCTCCAGTAGGCCTGCATCTTTCTTCTGCGCTCAGCTCCTACAAGAACAAGAACACTGTTAGGAACAGCCTTACCTTGCAGCACTTCTGCCCATCATTCATTGCTTCTTCTATTCTGCGGGCATCTTCAGCTGTGTCATTCCCATCCGGGCACGTCGCTTCCTAAGGAAAAGGGAAAAGAACAGAAAAAAGGCATTAGTAAGCATTCAGCAAATCTTCGCTTATTTTTAAAGACTGTACGAGCTTCAAACGCTTACCTGAATCCCTGCCGGTCTGGGGGAACTCTGTCTCTGGAACTTCTCTTCCATCTGCAAGAAGGAAAAGACACCCTAGGTTAGCGTGGAAACATCTAGAGGCGCCGCATACCGCGCTTACTCACCGCATTTCTTCTTCATAACCAGAATCCACGCTGAAAATGTCGCGGCACCTAAAAGACACAGAAAAAGAACTTAGTTCAATACAAATACGAAATGGTCGCATCGCGCATCGCGCTCTCACTCACCTTCAGCGCTACTCATCTCAGCAGCACGTCGCCATCCCCAGACGCCGGCCATCATCTAAGGAAGGAAAGGAACGAAGTTGGAGAACTGTTCAAAAGACTCATTATACTTACCTGTCGGACTCTTGCCAGTGACGTAACTAGGCAGCAACGAGCCCACATCAATCAACGCGCCCCTGTGCTGAAAGCAGTATGGAGAGCACACTTTCCAAGAAAACAAGGTGAGCTGTGGATCAAAGGGAAGGGTTGGACCCCGGGGAAGAAGGGCTTCAAGCACACAGAGACTATAGGGAGTTAAACTCTACCAATCCATCAAAATCCACCTGGGCGTCATGGAAACGTCAGAAACCGACCAGTTAGCCCACATGTTGGGGCAGCTACGTTCCGAAGTACGTGCAGCCAGGCAGGAGACCAACACCCTGAGGAGAGAGCTGATAGTAGCCAAAGAACGCACTGATGATTTAAGCCGGCAACTTCTCCAGTCTCAAGCAGGGCATGCACCATTGCCGGGAAGCGTGCCCTCAATGCCAGCACCATCAGCCAATCCCGTCAGATAACCCTTCCTGGGGCAGTTACCTTGGCCCCGCCCGAACAATTTACAGGGGATCCCAAGAGGTTTGCAACATTCATGAACCAGTGCCGCCTGCACTTCCTTTGTAGACCAGGGGCCGTTCCGAAACTCCAATCACGGGTCGCTTTTGTGCTATCCTACCTGAGTGGTAGCGCCGCGGACTGGTCTATACCCTTTGTGGCCCAAGACGATCCTTTGCTGCATGACTTCAGGGGCTTTCAGCAGGAGATGGAAAAGCTGTTCGCCCGTCGTACTCCTGGGCAGGCATTAGACAACGAACTTCTGTCCCTACGCCAAGGAAATCAAGACCTATTAACATATATAGCCATGTTCAATAGACTCGTATTTGAAGCAGAATGGCCAGTGGAGAAGAGAACCACGTTATTTCATCGGGAGCTGCGGGGGGAGCTCAAGGATTTTCTCGCACAAGTAGTGAACCCCCGAAAAGACTGCTCAGAATTCATTGACCTTGTTGTTCAACTGGATCATAGATGCAGGACCGAATAGCAGATCGAACCAGACCAGACCCTCGCCCTATGTATGTGCATTCAAAGGACAATATTGCCCGCACAACGGAAGGTTCAGGAGAACTAATGCAAATCAGGGGGGTCAGATCCCCCTTGACTGAAGCGGAAAGGGATAAAAGGAGACAGCAGCAGTTATGTCTGTACTGTGGACGGTCAGGTCATTTCCTTAAAGAGTGCCCTGTGAAGCCACCGAGGAGGACGGTAGGGTCCACGGACAAGGAAGATACCATCAAGGAATTGGAAAACTCCCCAGCCCAGCAAGTGTAGGGGTCCACTTGTCGAGCGAAGAAAGTGAACTACAGACCTCCCATTTTGCACTATCTGTGGTCTTGATCAATCACCAACAACCATCTCGGATGCACGCAGTAAGAGCGTACATTGACAGTGGAGCTGTTGGGAATTACATTAATCAGGATCTTGCAGCAAAGATGGGGCTTACGTTACGCCCTAAATCAACCACCAACAATGTTACAGCTGTCGACGACACAGAAATAGATTCTGGTCCAATATCCCGATGCACTGCATCTTTAACCCTTCTGTGCCGGGATGGACACCAAGAATCTATCGTTTTCAACCTCATTAAGGCACCACAGTTCCGGTTAATTTTGGGAATGCCATGGTTGGTAGCTCACAATCCTCGAATCGATTGGCGAGCAAAAGAATTGGCCTTTCCCGAGACTTGCGCCCACACATGTTATCGCCAAGAGAAACAACCAATAGACACCAGAACCTCCACGCTTGCGACTGTGGCAATCGGCACCCTACCAAGTGAATACCAGGACTTTCAAGATGTCTTTCAGAAAGAACAGGCTAATACCCTGCCACCGCATAGACCATACGATTGCCAAATCGACCTGATAGCCGGCGCACAAATCCCTTGTGGGCGAATTTACACACTCACGGAACCAGAAAACCAGCACCTGAAGGCCTATCTTGACCAATACCTGGCCAACGGGTTCATCCGTCCCTCGAAGTCTCCAGCAGCCAGTCCTCTATTCTTCATACCGAAAAAGGAGGGGTACTTGAGAACGTGCATCGACTATCACGCACTGAACCAGATTACCGTAAAAAACCGCTACCCCCTGCCACTGATCCCTGAATTGCTTGATCAAGTGAAAGATGCCCAAATCTACACAAAACTAGACCTGAGGGGGGCATATCACCTTGTTTGCGTAAAACAGGGGGACAAATGGAAAACCGCTTTTCGCACCAAATACGGCTTGTACGAATATCAAGTAATGCCCTTTGGCCTTTACAACGCGCCTGCAGCATTTCAATACTTCATGAACGATGTCCTACGGGAATTGATTGATGTCTGTGCTCTAGTGTACATCTATGATATTCTAGTATATTCCGCATCAAAGCAGGACCACGTTAAACACGCCGGATCCGTATTGGAGAAACTCTGTCAACACCAGCTCTACGCCAAGCTTGAAAAGTGCTCATTCCACGTCTCCGAGGTGGAATTCCTGGCCTTTATTCTCAGCCCGAATGGAAATCGAATGGATGTACACAAGGTAGATGCTATCCTGAACTGGCCATCCCCAAATTCATTCAAGGGGGTTCAAAGTATGCTGGGTTTTGCAAACTTCTACCGCCGGTTCATCCCAGAATTTTCGCAAATCGTGCATCCCATCACGTCATTGCTAAGGAAAAGCAACAAAAAGTTCCAGTGGACAACAGAAGCTGAGGAAGCTTTCCAGGAACTCAAAGCAAGATTCACATCTGCCCCAATCTTACGCTACCCTCGCCCTGATCTCCCATACCTGGTGGAAACGGACGACTCAAGCATGGCTCTGGGAGCCGTCCTCTCACAAAAGGACCCAGAAACGGGTTAGGCGCACCCTGTTGCCTTCTGGTCGCGTAAATTCACACCCCCTGAACTCAATTACACTATCACAGACAAAGAACTCCTAGCCATTAAGTCAGCCTTTAAGGCATGGCGGCACTACCTCTTGGGCGGCAGACACACAATCACCGTAATAACTGACCACCGGAACCTCCAGTACCTAAAAACGGCAAAGACCCAATCCTCACGACAACTACTTAGGGTTCTTTTTTTTTGCTGAATATGACTACGTGATTACATTTTGACCAGGGGTGAAAAACGGGAAGGCCGATGCCCTTTCCCGTATGGGGGTGCAAGAGCAAGGGTATCAAACCCCTGACCCAATAGCAATCATCCCGAGTGACAAGCTCCTAGGAATCACAGCAACCATAACTCAGAAAGAATTACATGAAGAAATCCAAAACCTGATAAGTCTGGAGCAATTACAAGAGTGGAGTGCACAAGGAGAACATTACATGATAAAAGATCAGTTGTCCTACTTCAGGAATCGTTTATTCTTACCAAACCAAGAACTACAAGAACAAGTCATGTCTGGTTATCATGATTCCTTGATCGAGGGCCACCCCGGAATCACTAAAACCCTAGCCAAGGTAAAACAAATTATTGATGGCCCACGTGGTGTAAAGACATTATCCAATTCATCCTATCTTGTGGAGGGTGTGCTCAAAACAAGTAATCCAAGTAGAAACCGGCTGGGCTATTACAACCATTGGAAATCCCACCAGCACCCTGGCACACGTTGTCCCTCGATTTTATTATTGACTTACCACCCAGTCTAGGGTTTAACACTATTCTTGTGGTTGTGGACCTATTTTCAAAAATGGCACATTTCATTCCTCTGAAGGGGCTCCCAAATGCCTCCACTCTGGCAAAGGTATTTCTTGAAGGCATCGTACGGCTCCATGGTTTCCTTTAGTTTTAGTCTCAGACCGAGGTACTCAATTCGTATGTAACCTCTGCAGAAAGTGCTGCTCTATGGCCCAGATCGACATCCGGCTATCCACCAGTCACCATCCCCAAACGGATGGTCAAATTGAGAGGACAAATCAGACTCTCGAGCAGTATCTGCATTGCATGTTACACCAAGCTGAAGGAAGCTGGTTCGACTTATTATGGATAGCTGAATATGCTTATAATAATTCCTTACACACCAGCACTGGGGAGACACCCTTTTATACCATGTATGGCAGGCACCCACGTACTTCTGAGTTGGACGTTCCTACAACCCTGGAAATGCCAGCAGTCAAAACCTTGCACACAACCATTTCTCAAACCTTTAAAAGGGCAGCTGAACACCCACTTCAAGCTAAGAATCGCCAAAAGAAGTTTGCTGATCAACACCGAGCAAAGGCCCCCCAACTACCAAGTGGGAGACAAAGTCTGGCTGGCGTCTAAACACGTGTCCATTAAAGGAGCCCGAACTTTCCGTCCAAGAAACCTGGGTCCATTCACCGTCACCTCTGTGATAAATCCTTTGGTGGTCAGACTAGCTTTGCCGTCAAACATGCAGATTCATCCTGTGTTCCACATGTCTCTCCTTAAACCTGTTCAACCTGGGACCCGGGTAGCAACGCCACCGAAGCCAGTAGTAGTCGCCGGGGAGCCAGAATTCGAAGTCAAGGACATCCTGGATTCAAAGTATGTCAGATCCAAATTGTACTACTTAGTAGACTGGAAGGGGTATGGTCCACAAGACAGGACATGGGAGCCTTTTGAGTACATCCATGCACCTCGCTTTCTTAGACGATTTCATCAAAACCATCCAAACAAACCAGGACCAGACAGAAGAGCCACCTTGAGAGGGGCCTTGGGGGGGGAGAGCTGTCATGATTCCAGCCCCTCATGTCCCCAGCCCTCCAAGATGTCGGGCTGGAGCCAGGCCACGATCACCTACATGGCCCTCAAGGGCCTCTCCATCCCTCCAAAGACCCACTTGGAGTCAGATTTGGCGCTTGTGGCACCAGACTCACTCACTCCCATAGGATAACATTGGGGATTTGACTTGTAGTGCATTGATGGGGACAAGATGAATGCCCCCACATATTTCGGTTCCCAGAACTACATGTGCAGTCTAGTCTTTTGGGTGTGGTTCAGCCCAGAGACACCTGGGATACCCAGAGACTATTTAAGCCACGCCCAGGCTGAGAAACATGCTTTGTGTTTTCTGACCGTGTTCGGATCGGTCTCCAGAAGGCCTGCATCTTTCTTCTGCGCTCAGCTCCTGCAAGAACAAGAACACTGTTAGGAACAGCCTTACCTTGCAGCGCTTCTGCCCATCATTCATCGCTTCTTCTATTCTGCGGGCATCTTCGGCTGTGTCATTCCGATCCGGGCACGTCGCTTCCTAAGGAAAAGGGAAAAGAACAGAAAAAATGCATTGTTAAGCATTCAGCAAATCTTCGCTTATTTTTAAAGACTGTACGAGCTTCAAACGCTTACCTGAATCCCAGCCGCTCTGGGGGAACTCTGTCTCCGGAACGTCTCTTCCATCTGCAAGAGGGAAAAGACATGCCAGGTTAGCATGGAAACATCTAGAGGCGCCGCATACCGCGCTTACTCACCGCATTTCTTCTTCATAACCGGCATCCACGCTGAAAACGTTGCGGCACCTAAAAGACACAGAAAAAGAACTCAGTTCAATACAAATACGAAATGGTCGCATCGCGCATCGCGCTCTCACTCACCAGCAGCGCTACTCATCTCAGCAGCACTTCGCCATTCCCGGACGCCGGCCATCATCTAAGGAAGGAAAGGAGACTCATTATACTTACCTGTCGGACTCTTGCCAGTGAAGTAACTAGGCAGCAACAAGCCCACATCAATCAACGCGCCCCTGTGCTGAAAGCAGGATGGAGAGCACACTTTCCGAGAAAACAAGGTGAGCTGTGGATCAAAGGGAAGGGTTGGATCCCGGGGAAGAAGGGGTTCAAGCACACAGAGACAATAGGGAGTTAAACTCTACCAATCCTGTGTTTCAGGCCCAGTCTCCAGTCGAGTAGACTCCAGGGAAGGGTTCGAGGTCGTAAGAGGTCAGAACAGGCTGAGTGACGTCCCCGTGGATACCAGGTGAGCATTAAAGAACACAAAGCCTCACATCAAAATCCACATGGGCGTCATGGAAACGTCAGAAACCGACCAGTTAGCCCACACGTTGGGGCAGCTACGTTCCGAAGTACATGCAGCCAGGCAGGAGACCAACACCCTGAGGAGAGAGCTCATAGTTGCCAAAGAACGCACTGATGATTTAAGCCGGCAACTTCTCCAGTCACAAGCAGGGCATGCACCATTGCCGGGAAGCGTGCCCTCGATGCCAGCACCAACAGCCAATCCCGTTCAGATAACCCTTCCTGGGGCAGTTCCCTTGGCCCCGCCCGAACAATTTACAGGCGATCCCAAGAGGTTTGCAACATTCATGAACCAGTGCCGCCTGCACTTCCTTTGTAGACCAGGGGCCTTTCCGAATGACCAATCACGGGTCGCTTTTGTGCTATCCTACCTGAGTGGTAGCGCCGCGGACTGGTCTGTACCCTTTGTGGCCCAAGATGATCCTTTGCTGCATGACTTCAGGGGCTTTCAGCAGGAGATGGAAAAGCGTTCGCCCGTCGTACTCATGGGCAGGCATTAGACAACGAACTTCTGTCCCTACGCCAAGGGAATCAAGACCTAGTAACATACATAGGCATGTTCAATAGACTCGTAGTTGAAGCAGAATGGCCAGTGGAGAAGAGAACCACGTTATTTCATCAGGAGCTGCGGGGGGAGCTCAAGGATGTTCTCGCACAAGTAGTGAACCCCCCGAAAGACTGCTCAGAATTCATTGACCTTGTTGTTCAACTGGATCATAGGTTGCAGGACCGAAGAGCAGATCGAACCAGACCGGACCTTCGCCCTATGTATGTGCGTTCAAAGGACAATATTGCCCGCACAACGGAAGGTTCAGGAGAACTAATGCAAATCGGGGGGGTCAGATCCCCCTTAACTAAAGCGGAAAGGGATAAAAGGAGACAGCAGCAGTTATGTCTGTACTGTGGACGGTCAGGTCATTTCCTTAAAGAGTGCCCTGTGAAGCCATCGAGGAGGATGGTAGGGTCCACGGACAAGGAAGATACCATCAAGGAATCGGAAAACTCCCCAGCCCGGCAAGTGTAGGGGTCCACTTGTCAAGCGAAGAAAGTGAACTTCAGACCTCCCATTTTGCACTATCTGTGGTCTTGATCAATCACCAACAACCATCTCGGATGCACTGTAACGCTCACCTGATTCTCGCAGAGGCGCCGGTCTTGACTGGGCGACTACCGTATCTTCAAAAGTGATGTGTAGCACCCGGTTGTCTCTTTGGGCTGGACCTCTGTGCACTGTATGCCTGACTCGAAGAGTAAGATGTCTGCAGATAGAAAATATGGGATTAATGAACTGGGGTTATTGGGGTGTCCCTATCTCTTTCCTTTTCTCCTCTCCTGTAGAACCCCAAAGGTTAACGCTCTCACCTTAGGTAAGTGAACGCCGAGCTCTCCATCTGCCTCGGGGCAGGGTGCTGTAACCAGTTTCTTCACTGGATAGGTAGCGCAGGCCTCTTGACTTCAGAGGACTGCTGTCCGTCGTTTACTTCACCAACGGTGAGTTCCGAGTATTTCAAATGTCTTTAAAAGTCTTTTGTAATGCTGTCTCTTATTTTGCAGGGTTCCGGCGATGGCGGTTGACTGGCTGAAGTGAGTTGAGGATGGACCCGTATGCGGAATAGAAGCGCCTGGAAGCGCGTAAGTAAGCGCTTGTTGCTTGCTTCACGATGCGCACTAACTGTCCTTTTATTTTGCAGGTACCAGTTCGGAGCTGCTGAAGGATGCCGGAATGCCCACTGAGTTCGGCGTGGATGGAGTAATGGCACGTGCGTATTTAACGTTACCCAATGTCTTTAAACGCACCTTCTTTTGTCTTACAGATGCGGGATGCAGCGCCGAAGGCCTCCGGACCGTGCGAAGAGTTGGTAAGCTTTTGTCTTTCAGATGCCGGAATGCAGTGCGATGACCTCCGGAGCGCGTGAAGAGTAGGTAAGCCTTTGTCTTTCAGATGCAGGAATGCTGCGCGAGGCGTTGATGACAGCCGATGGACCAGGTAAGAGATGCGCTGTCACTGAAGACCGTAGTGCTAACCTGTTCTTTCTTGTCTTTATAGATGTTGCTGAAGACTGGATTCAGGATGGTAAGCCTTTTTCCTTTAGGCCCAGGATCAGATGCAGAAGACACGATGAGCGTTCTGCTGCAGAGGATGCAGAATAAAGCAAAGCAAGATTCATCCATCGGGTGTGGTTTAAATAGCCTCCTGTAGTGCTTAGGTGTCTCCTTCCACAGCCACGCCTAGGTAAGAAAAGAGTTCCTGCTTTCCAGAAGAGTTCCAGTGTTCTGAACCTAGGGAGTGGCTCCTGCCCCACCCAACAGGAAAAGTAGTCCCAAACAGAAGAGGATCAGGGGTTCAACTGGCAGGTAAGTAAGCAGCATGGTCTGCTGCAGGTAAATCCGCCCAAGCATTATGAGCCCGGCGCTTGCAGCGCTGGGACTGGGCATATTTATGAGCCTGGCGCCACTGGCGCCAGGACAGGGTCCAAAAGGTCCCAATTGGGACTTGCTGGCACTCGGAACCTGGGTTATGGGTCTGCTTCCAAGGGAGTTGGGTAAGTCCTGGCCTTTTGGAAGCAGAGATCATGACATGCACGCAGTAAGAGCGTACATTGACAGTTGATCCGTTGGGAATTACATCGATCAGGATCTTGCGGCAAAGATGGGGCTTCCGTTACGCCCTAAATCAACCACCGACACTGTTACCACTTATCGACGGCACGGAAATAGATTCTGGTCCAATATCCCAATGCACTGCAGCTTTAACCCTTCTGTGCCAGGATGCACACCAAGAATCTATCGTTTTCGACCTCATTAAGGCACCACAGTTCCGGTTGATTTTGGGAATGCCATGGTTGGTAGCTCACAATCCTCAAATCGATTGGCGAGCAAAAGAATTGGCCTTTCCCGAGACTTGCGCCCACACATGTTATCGCCAAGAGAAACAACCAATAGTCACCAGAACCTCCACGCTTGCGACTGTGGCAATCGGCACCCTACCAAGTGAATACCAATACCTGGACTTTCAAGATGTCTTTCAGAAAGAACAGGCTAATACCCTGCCACCGCATAGACCATACAATTGCCAAATCGACCTGATACCTTGTGGGTGAATTTACACACTCACGGAACCAGAAAACCAGCACCTGAAGGCCTATCTTGACCAATACCTGGCCAACGGGTTCATCCGTCCCTCGAAGTCTCCAGCAGCCAGTCCTGTATTCTTCATACTGAAAAAGGAGGGGGACTTGAGAACGTGCATCAACTATCATGCACTGAACCAGATTACCGTAAAAAAACGCTACCCCCTGCCACTGATCCCTGAATTGCTTGATCAAGTGAAAGATGCCCAAATCTACACAAAACTAGACCTGAGGGGGGCATATCACCTTGTTCGTGTAAAATAGGGGGACAAATGGAAAACCGCTTTTCGCACCAAATACGGCTTGTACGAATATCAAGTAATGCCCTTTGGCCTTTGCAACGTGCCTGCAGCATTTCAATACTTCATGAACAATGTCCTACAGGAATTGATTGATGTCTGTGCTCTTGTGTACATCGACGATATTCTAGTATATTCCGCATCAAAGCAGGACCACGTTAAAAACTTCCGATCCGTATTGGAGAAACTCTGTCAACACCAGCTCTACGCCAAGCTCGAAAAGTTCCCATTCCACGTCTCCGAGGTGGAATTCCTGGCCTTTATTCTCAGCCCGAATGGAATCCGAATGGATGTACACAAGGTAGATGCTATCCTGAACTGGCCATCCCCAAATTCATTCAAGGGGGTTCAAAGTATGCTGGGTTTTGCAAACTTCTACCGCTGGATCATCCCAGGATTTTCGCAAATCGTGCATCCCATCACCTCATTGCTAAGGAAAAGCAACACAAAGTTCCAGTGGACAACAGAAGCTGAGGAAGCTTTCCAGGAACTCAAAGCAAGATTCACATCTGCCCCAATCTTACGCTACCCTCGCCCTGATCTCCCATACCTGGTGGAAACAGACGCCTCAAGCATGGCTATGGGAGCCGTCCTCTCACAAAAGGACCCCGAAACGGGCCAGTCACACCCTGTTGCCTTCTGGTCGCGTAAATACACACCCCGTGAACTCATTTTCGCTATCACAGACAAATAACTCCTAGCCATTAAGTCAGCCTTTAAGGCATGGCAGCACTACTTCTTTGGCGCCAGACACACAATCACCGTAATAACTGACCACCAGAACCTCCAGTACCTAAAACGGCAAAGGCCCAATCCTCACGACAACTACTTTGGGCTCTTTTTTTTGCTGAATATGACTACGTGATTACATTTCGACCAGGGGTGAAAAACGGGAATGCCGATGCCCTTTCCCGTATGGGGGTGCAAGAGCAAGGGTATCAAACCCCTGACCCAATAGCAATCATCCCGAGTGACAAGCTCCGAGGAATCACAGCAACCATAACTCACAAAGAATTACATGAAGAAATCCAAAACCTGATGAGTCCGGAGCAATTACAAGAGTGGAGTGCACAAGGAGAACATTACATGATAAAAGATCAGTTGCCCTACTTCAGGAATTGTTTATTCCTACCAAACCAAGAACTACGAGAACAAGTCATGTCTGGTTATCATGATTCCTTGATCGAGGGCCACCGCGGAATCGCTAAAACCCTAGCCAAGGTAAAACGAAATTATTGGTGGCCCACGTGGCGTGAAGACATTATCCAATTCATCCTATCTTGTGGAGTGTGTGCTCAAACAAGTCATCCAAGCAAAAACCGGCTGGGCTATTACAACCATTGGAAATCCCACCAGCACCCTGGCACACGTTGTCCCTCGATTTTATTACTGACTTACCACCCAGTCAAGGGTTTAACACTATTCTGGTGGTCGTGGACCTATTTTCAAAAATGGCACATTTCTTTCCTCTTAAGGGGCTCCCAAATGCTTCTACTCTGGCAAAGGTATTTCTTGAAGGCATCGTACGGCTCCATGGGTTTCCTTCAGTTTTAGTCTCAGACCGAGGTACTCAATTCTTATCTAACTTCTGGAGAAAGTACTGCTCTATGGCCCAGATCGACATCCGGCTATCCACCAGTCACCATCCCCAAACGGATGGTGAAATTGAGAGGACAAATCAGACTCTCGAGCAGTATCTGCATTGTATGTTACACCAAGCTGAAGGAAGCTGGTTTGACCTATTATGGATAGCTGAATATGCTTATAATAATTCCTTACACACCAGCACTGGGAAGACACCCTTTTATACCATGTATGGCAGGCACCCACGTACTTCTGAGTTGGACGTTCCTACAACCCTGGAAATGCCAGCAGGCAAAACCTTGCACACAACCATTTCTCAAACCTTTAAAAGGGCAGCTGAACACCTACTTCAAGCTAAGAATCGCCAAAAGAAGTTTGCTGATCAACACCGAGCTAAGGCCCCCAACTACCAAGTGGGAGGCAAAGTCTGGCTGGCGTCTAAACAAGTGTCCATTAAAGGAACCCGAACTTTGCGTCCAAGAAACCTGGGTCCATTCACCGTCACCTCCGTGATAAATCCTGTGGTGGTCAGACTAGCTTTGCCGTCAAACATGCAGATTCATCCTGTGTTCCACGTGCCTCTCCTTAAACCTGTTCAACCTGGGACCCGGGTAGCAACGCCACCGCAGCCAGTAGTAGTCGCCGGGGAGCCAGAATTCGAAGTCAAGGACATCCTGGATTCAAAGTACGTCAGATCCAAATTGTACTACTTAGTAGACTGGAACGAGTATGGTCCACAAGACAGGACATGGGAGCCTTGTGAGTACATCCATGCACCTCGCTTTCTTAGACGATTTCATCAAAACCATCCAAACAAACAAGGACCAGACAGAAGAGCCACCTTGAGAAGGGCCTTGGGGGGAGTGCTGTCATGATTCCTGCCCCTCATGTCTCCAGCCCCCCAAGATGTCGGGCTGGAGCCAGGCCAGGATCACCTACATGGCCCTCAAGGGCATCTCATCCCTCCAAAGACCCACTTGGAGTCAGACTTGGCGCTTGTGGCACCAGACTCACTCACTCCCATAGGATAACATTGGGGATCAGACTTGTAGTGCATTGATGGGGACAAGATAGATGCCCCCACATATTTCGGTTCCCAGAACTGAATGTGCAGTCTAGTCTTTTGGGTGTGGTTCAGGCCAGAGACACCTGGGATACCCATAGACTATTTAAGCCACGCCCAGGCTGAGAAACATGCTTTGTGTTTTCTGCACCTACAGCGTGACACTCACCATGTTCGGATCAGTCTCCAGTAGGCCTGCATCTTTCTTCTGCGCTCAGCTCCTGCAAGAACAAAACACCGTTAGGAAAAGCCTTACCTTGCGGCGCTTCTACCCATCATTCATCGCTTCTTCTATTCTGCGGGCATCTTCGACGGTGTCATTCCGATCCCAGCACGCCGCTTCCTAAGGAAAAGGGAAAAGAACAGAAAAAAGGCATTAGTAAGCATTCAGCAAATCTTCGCTTATTTTTAAGGACTGTACGAGCTTCAAACGCTTACCTGAATCCCAGCCGGTCTGGGGGAACTCTGGCTCCGGAACTTCTCATCCATCTGCAAGAGGGAAAAGACACTCCAGGTTAGCGTGGAAGCATCTAAAGGCGCTGCATACCGCGCTTACTCACCGCATTTCTTCTTCATAACCGGCATCCACGCTGAAAACGTTGCGGCACCTAAAAGACACAGAAAAAGAACTCAGTTCAATACAAATACAAAAGGGTTGCATCGCGCATCGCGCTCTCACTCACCTTCAGCGCAACTCATCTCAGCAGCACTTCGCCATCCCCGGACGCTGGTCATCATCTAAGCAAGGAAAGGAATGAAGTTGGAGAACTGTTCAAAAGACTCATTATACTTACCTGTCGGACTCTTGCCAGTGAAGTAACTAGGCAGCAACGAGCCTGCATCAATCAACGCGCCCCTGCGCTGAAAGCAGGACGGTGAGCACACTTTCCAAGAAAACAAGGTGAGCTGTGGATCAAAGGGAAGGGTTGGACCCCGGGGAAGAAAGGTGTTAAAGCACACAGAGAAAATAGGGAGTTAAACTTTACCAATCCTGTGTTTCAGGCCCAGTCTCCAGTCGAGTAGACTCCAGGGAAGGGTTTGAGGTCGTAAGAGGTCAGAATAGGCTGAGTGACGTCCCCGTGGATACCAGGTGAGCGTTACAGGGACCTCAAAGGAGGCTAGCTTTAGTCCAATCACCTGTGGACCTTTAGCTTTAAAGCAAAGTGTCTCACATCACTTCTTTGAATGACCTTTTGTACTTCAACCATTGAAGAGAATTTGGATAGACCCTGTTGGGAGAGCAGTGCTTTCAAAAGGCCCACAGTTGTGAGGTGAAGGCAGGTGTTTTCTGATCCAGAGGCAAGCTTTGTCCCCTAACGAACCCCAGGGACCACTGGGGGTGAATCTTCTGCTGGAACAAGACCTGTTTCTCTGCCAGCCACAGTGGTACTCAGGTCCTCACCGTGTTGAAGGACCCTTCCAGTTGTGTGGCAGCCTCCCCATTGTTTGGGAGTCCGAGAACAAGGACCCATCTTGTCCCTGAGTCCCTGAAGTGGAACCCAGAGCAGCCTGAGGGGTGACCTGCTGCTGTGGCAAGACCTTCCACTCTGCTACCCACAGCAAGACCCAGGATGTTGGAAGACCCCTGCAGTAGTTTACCAGCCTCTGCCATGTTTGGGAGCACAAGAAAAAGACTCATCCTGTCCCTGAGCCCCAGGGGTTTGAGTCATAGCACCCTGCAAGCCAAGACAGCCGGGATCCTAGTGTTTATGTTGATGAACTGCTTGAGCAGTTTTCAAGAACTGTTCAACACAGTCAAGCCACCAGGACCCTTAGCTGCTGCTTTTTGCACTCTCCCGATCTTTGAATCGGTCTCACAGAACCTAGAAGTCTGATTCAGCGTTGCCGGACCACCAAAAACCTCAAACAGGTACTATTGACTGCTAACTGCTTCCCATGGTCACTTGTAGGTCCTAGAGACTGGTTAAGTCACTTGTATCCCCTTTGCACCCAAGAACATATCCTTTTAAAGAATGCTGTGGTTATTAGTTACCTTATACCCCGACTCATTACTCAGAGTGCCTCATCTTGCCATCTTTGCTTATTCTGTGTAATTTCCTCTGAGGTGGCTTTTATATAGTGTTTTTCCAGATAGTTCTTATTGAACATGGGTTGATGAATTAAAGTATATATATATAGTTTTATGAACCTTGATTTAACATTATTTTATTTTGGACTGTTCAACTTCGCTGTTTGGGTTGCTACTGAACCACATTCACACCCTTCTTTAGAGTATAGCCTTCCCATGGCCCACTTTACCACAAAAGGCAAAGGAGTTATATCTCTTAACTGTGCCTGTTTTATATGTATGATTGTGTTGGCTCTTGGTTTGTAGAAATGTTCGGGCTGAGTAGGCGCTTTAGCCTCTGCTCATCCTTGTACTAATGCAGGGCAGAAGTCAATTTGTCACACTGGTGGCTGTGGTTGGCATTTGGAACAGTCCGTGCCTACAGCCTAGTCAGCCAAAATAAGAGTGTACATTTAATTGTATATTTACCGACAAGGCATTTTTTAATTGCACAAGGAAAGAGTTGTGTCAAGAGAGGGGGTCTCTCTCTCATGGAAATATGGTTAAGAAACTGCTAAAAAGCCTCCAAGCTTTTGAGGAGGCAAGGGGGCTGGAAGATTCCCCAGAGGCCAGTTGTAGGTCTGAGCTTCGAGTGTCAGATCCAATTTCTTGGGGGTGGTGGGGGTGGGTGTGGATGTGAACAGGGAGGGCAACAGTGATGACGCCTCCCACAATTCCGCCAGAGAGCAGGTATTGTATTCTCTCAGAGGTCCCAATGGTGCCAGGCCTCTGTCAGATCCCATGCTTCTGAAAGGTCCCACGCTTCTGTTAGGTCCTAGTGAGCAACCCTGGAGGAGACTTAGAGGGAAGGAAGTTCCTTCTATAGGAAAGGAAGATGGCCGTAGAGGAACAGAAACAGAGGGATGAGAGACAAAAATAGATAGATTTTGAGCTGCTGCGCAAAATGGAAATTGAGAACCAAAGGGGGCAGGAAGTACCTCTTGTAGTGGAACCCACACCCAGAAGGATTTAATCCCTACTTAAGAGATAGGGAAGAGCATCATTGATTGGTTTGAGGGACTGGAGCTCACCATCCGCATGCACTATATGCAAGAAGAGTTGTGGGGTGCTTATTACTGGGACTGTGTAATTATTGAATGGCTCCTGAAGAGAGGCCCATTTATAAGAAAATGAAGACTGCTATCCTCAGGAAGTTCTGCAAGACCCTGAGCAGTACCATAGGAGATTTAGAGAGATAACAAAGAAAGGAGTTCAAACCTTTAAGGAGTTCGCACATCAATCTCTAAAATATCTGGCCAGATGGGTTACAGGTAACAAAGTTGACACATTTAAGGGCATGTTTATCTTGATTGCATGTGAGAGTAGCCTTGAAAAATGCAAGATGGAGTTACACCAGCATTTAGCGGACAATAATATCAAAGACCCTAGGGAGTTTACAAAGGCTGTTGACAAGTATTTGACTACTGGAGTCCAGAAAAAGTCTCAGGTTAATACATCCAAGTCAGATGACAAGGGGAATGATAACAAACAGAACGGGGGAAAGGCCAGAGGTTCTGACCTTCTTCAAAGAAAGGCCACCGAAAACATGAAGGGAAATCCAAGTCCTAATGCTGGCTAGCTCCCACAGAAAGGAAGAGGGAGGGCCCCTCTATCACCAAGACGCCCACACCCTCAACACCATGAGTTTGTTTTCCGTGTGGGTAGATGACACGTAGAAAGTGAGATGCAGCTTGTGAGGGGAGACCTAAGCGGGCAATAGTAACTGCTGAGCTTCTGGAAGAGGAGGCCATAGTTAATGTGAGCAGTTTAGCAGATGAAGTTCCACTAGGTCAGGGATTGGCCAGACATTCCTTCATTCTGAGTTGGAACAGTACTGGGCCCTTTGAGGTGGCTCAAGTTTCCGCAAATACTCAGATATTTCTGGGCAGTTTATCCATCAATGGGGAAAAGCCTCCCACTTTCCATGATACTGCTGTGCGCATCACAGTTGTCAGGCGACAATTGATGAAGGAAGGGCAGTACATCTCAGGAACAAACCAACTGGTAAAAGGGTTTAATGGTCTGACTTGATGTAGCCCGGCAATGTTGGAGCTTAATTGTAGGGGTAACACCTCCCTGCACTGTGTTGTAGTCAAGGACTCCATTCCATAGGTTTGTTGGAAAATTACCTCCTTGACCTTGACATAGTTGAGACAGTCACTAGAGCGCTAGCCCTGAGAGCAGCACAAGAGGAAACACCAGTAGCTGTCCTCCCTGGCCTGAAGTCCCCTGAAGTTCCCACTCTTGCGAGAGAGGACTCAGCAGCCACGTAAGTGACCATGCATTTAGCATAGCATTCAGTGATCTCATGGTTGCCTACGGGCATAGAAGAGAAAAGGGAAGGGACCTTTCAGACCTGAAAGGCTTACCAGAACTGGAAGATATGCCTTCAGCTGGAGTCCCGGATCAGGTCGACCAGGAAAAAAGGACTGTCCTACTCTGATGAGTATGTTGAGGCAGACAGAGCAGCAGGTGCAGGGCAAAGGTCCTGAGTCGCTCCTAAAAGAGAAACAGGAGCAGAGCTGAAGCCTTGGGCTGTCCAAATACAAGGTGCCCAAGAATTCTGGGACAGGGCACAGACAAGACACAGAAAGGAGTTGGTTGTTTTCCGAGGCCCCAGGAGTTTCCCATTGGATTTAGTTCCTGACATACCTGCTGGCCACTTACTTGTAGCTGGGACATTTGACAGCATGTCATATCATATCATATCACTCCAGCACACCATCTGCTGGCTACCTTGACCCTGCACAACCTACAGATGGCCGCTGCTTTGACCGCATCATCGCCCAGCTGCCTCTCACCCAGGAAGTCATCCGCCCTGAAATGGAGAACGAAGCCTGGAGCTGGAAGGCGAAGCCAGTCGCATTTAAAAGTGTGCATTCAAGGCCCATACAGCCTGTCTGTGCCTCATCCATAGAAACCTGCTACGAGGAGCAGAACACGCCAGCACAACATCCGCTGGATACCTTGACACTGCACTACCTACAAGAGCAGCAGCTCCATGCCAAGATTCTGCTGCATTGCCCACATCATCCCCCAGCAGTCTTCCACCCCAGAAGGTACCCGATCTGTACTGCGATTGACCGCAGTGCCTTGAAATAGAGAACAAAGCCCTGAGCTGGAAGGAAAAGCCTGCTGCATTTAAAGACCTTCATTCAAGGCCTATGCAGCTTGTATGTGCCCCATCCACAGAAGCCTACTCCAAAGAGCAGAGCACTCCAGCACATCACCCGCTGGCTTCCATGGCCCTGCAGAACATACAGGAGCAACAGCTCCATGCCAAGATGGCCACAGCATCGTCTGCATAATCGCCTAGCAGCCTTCCACCCCAGAAAGCACCCGCTCCTCATTGTGATTGGCCGCCGTGCCCTGAAATGGAAAACGAAGCCACACTCCGGAACGCGAAGCCAGCCGGACTTAAAGGCCTTCATTCAAGGCCCCGTTCTGGGGGTGGTATCTGGGGGTAGTCAGGGGAATCAGTAGAAAAAGATGGTTGCTTTCTTGCTGCTGCTGGCAAACGTAGGCTGGCAATTGCATGGAAAAGTCAAAAGGGCCCAGTGCTGGCACAGCGGCTGTCCGACGTGCAGCTATCGGTAGCCGCAGTTCATCGAATAGTGCAAGATCTGGGGAAGAAAGAGGGGAAAGAGGGCAAAGGACTTGCATGGAGCATACTCCTAGATGGCTTGCAAACCTCCCCAAATGATCTACCTCCCTTACAATACAGGACGCATTAGTGTACCAATGAGGCGAAGAGACATAATGAACACGACCACTGGTTACTTAAGTGGCACGACCTGATAGACAATGGGCAGGCATGGGCTGGGGGAGGGGACCTTCTGGACACTTGTCAAGGATTGGGCTGGTCCGGGGCAGGAAGTAGTTTGGGAGACGCTAGGAGGAGGGCGGGCAGTGGCTGTTTATGTTGTTTGTTTGTTAAAAGCTCAAAAAGAGATTTAAAATAAAAAAAAACTTTCCTAAAAAAATGAAGGTTTTCATGACTCAAATGAAAAGTTTATTAGCCAAACACTGCTGACTCGCATAGACTTCTATAGAACTAAAGTCTACCCAGTATAGCATGTGGCATGGAACTAGTGGAAATAAATAACAGGAATTGGCTCAATGGTTTGGAAGAAAAACATTGGCGATCAGTGCTGGGTTTCCCTCCCTCTCTTCAGATAGCGATGATGCGCTTAGAGCTTGGGTTAAGATCCTGATGATACATAATAAAATGGAAAAGGTTCCATTTTAATCAACGCTGAGAGAGATGAAAGGTAAAAACCTTTTTTCTGCCTTGGGTGATGTTACACTCCATGGCAGGGATCGCTGTCTGCAGGAGTTAATAAATAGAGGGACATTTGGAAGAAGTAAATATGGAACGTACTTGTAGCGACTATTTTATACCTATTAATACCCACTGGCAGATAAAGAAAGGCGTTGAGTCCCCTACATAACGGTTCTGCCAGAAAGCACACCACAAAATGTGTGAAACAAATTGAGGAAGCCAATGCAATGATTGAGGAGATAGCCAGGTTCTTAAAATATGTCGACCCAACCAGGGGAGGGCCTGTAGGTGGCTGGGAGGGCCCCTGGGCTAAAAAGATTACCTCTAATTGTAGTGTGTTGGCTGGTGATGACACCATTGAGGTAGTTGGTAAGGAGGTGGCCCCAGGATTAATAGAGTAGTTCCTAATCGTAAGCTCAGAATTGCTGAGATGCAAGTACTGGCTAAGGAAAGCCTGGGCTCCTGTAAGGTAAGTCTGGCAACACTTTTGGATGTGGGTAAAATACTCCCAGGTTACCAAATTCCCAATCAACAAGCGGGTAATCAAGGGATGCCATATATAATGTACCAGTGGAGGTTAACCTACATTCTTTAGGAGTAAAACCCAAGGAGGGTGATAGTAGTGGATTGGGAGGGTGAGGAGTAATATAACTTTTGGTAGTGACTGAGCACATCATTACCTACGCTCCTAGCGTTACTATCAGTAATAAATATAAGATACTCAGTACCCTGTCTACTACTGATGTCACCCCTCCGCACCTTACGGCATTAGAGTCTCCACAGGAAAGGCTGAGTGGTGTGATGGCTGCAGGTGTGCTATGGAAATTACAGCCTTAGTCCGGAAGGAGAATGACGATCTAAGAAATTATTTGATTAGGTTATCTAAGATTGTTGAGGGTCTGGTGCTGCAGGTCCCAGCCCCCATGTTGGCAGCGGGTGGTGCAGCGGCACCGGCCCCAGGGCCCCCAGGCGGTAGAAATGTTTTTCCTATTAGGCCAGGTAGCACCCAAGGGATTAGTCGCCCAGAGAATGTGTGGCTAAAAAATGGTCCCCTGTTAGACTTCAATAGGGGGGCCGGAAGCAGCCCACTGGTTGCAACACCAGCAAGAAAAATCTTTTCCCCGGGGACTAAATATGACAGTACACATAGGATGGATATTTTCTATCTAATGAATGTGCCCAAGTCCCATGATAGTAAATTTGAGTGGGAGGAGGGTCTCATTAACAAAGTTAGACATTGGTTGAGAGCCAAGAGAGAGTGTCTTTCTGTGATTCGCAGCAACATTGTTTCCTGCGAGAGGCTAATTGGCCCCCATGGGAGTGATTCAATAAAAGTGCAGCTTAAAGATCCCCTCTTGGTTCGGGGGGTACTGGAATTGGAGCAAAGGTCTCTGCCTCCTTGTAAATTGTAAATTGGAATAAAGATGCTTCTGCCTGCCAGGGAGGTTCCTAACACTGGGGGAAACACGGGGGGGTGATCGGGGTCCCGGGGGTACATTGTTTGAAAGGGCAAAAGAGGATAATTTGGGTCAATCAAGTAAGAACTTGCAGCATATCCTTGGGTGGTAAGCGGCGTGTGAGTGGGGCTCATGAATGCACATGATTACCCAACTGAGATTCAAAAGAGCTTGATCCAGTTTAGTGGGAGTCAAGGTATGGCCCCCAGGAGGTGATGGATCGGGCACCGTGGGCAGGGACAGAGTTATGCCTCTTTGGATTGCGATCAGCAGCAGAGCCGGGGGCGGACATGCTAAATTACCACCAAGGTGTAAGTCTAACCCAGCTAGGGCCCAGGGTGCGGGTCTTGTCAAGGAACATTACTGGGGTCAGTAAACATACGCTTGATAACGACAGGCTTTCTTTCGTCCAAGAATTTGGGGTGATTTGCTTAAAAGAAACATGGGCTCTGGTGCCACCTAATATTCAAGGTTATGCCACCTTTGCCATTCCGACACGCAAGGGTGAGAATGGCTGTCCAAGTGGGGGCCTGTTGATATGGGTAAATATTGCCCTGACTAAATCTGTTGAGCAGATAGATACTGGTTCACCAGATCTTCTGGAGTTACATATCAAGCTTAGGGATAATTCTGAGATCCTGTTGCTGAATGTGAACAACACAATCATTCCAGGAAAAGGTTCAGAGCTCGTAAGGACGAAAGCTGAAACCACCCTAGCATGGAGACTGTCAGTGCAGGGGCTTGTGAAGACCCTGGTGGCGGGGGACCTCAATCTCCAGTATGTGTCCCTGCGTAGCATGGTCGATACCCTGGAGGAGGATAGTGTAACGCTCACCTGGTATCCACAGGGATGTCACTCAGCCTGTTCTGACCTCTTACAACCTCAAACCTTTCCCTGGAGTCTACTAGACTGGAGACTGGGCCTTATTTTCTTGGAAAGTGTGCCCTCCGTCCTGCTTTCAGCACAGGGGGGCGTTGACTGATGCGGGCTCGTTGCTGCCTAGTTACTTCACTGGCAAGAGTACGACAGGTAAGTATAATGAGTCTTTTGAACAGTTCTCTAACTTCGTTCCTTTCCTTCCTTAGATGATGGCTGGCGTCCGGATGGCGACGTGCAGCTGAGATGAGTAGCACTGAAGGTGAGTGAGAGCGCGATGCGCAATGTGACCCTTTCGTATTTGTATTGAACTGAGTTCTTTTTCTGTGTCTTTTAGGTGCCGCAACGTTTTCAGCGTGGATGCCGGTTATGAAGAAGAAATGCGGTGAGTAAGCGCGGTATGCCGCGCCTCTAGATGTTTCCACGCTCACCTGGAGTGTCTTTTCCCTCTTGCAGATTGATGAGAAGTTCCGGAGACAGAGTTCCCCCAGAGCGGCTGGTAGTCAGGTAAGCGTTTGAAGCTTGTACAGTCTTTAAAAATAAGCGAAGATTTGCTGAATGCTTACTAATGCCTTTTTTCTGTTCTTTTCCCTTTTCCTTAGGAAGCGGTGTGCCGGGATGGGAATGACACCGCCGAAGATGCCCACAGAACAGAAGGAGCGATGAATGATGGGCAGAAGCGCCGCAAGGTAAGGCTGTTCCTAACGGTGTTCTTGTTCTTGCAGGAGCTGAGCGCTGAAGAAAGATGCAGGCTTACTGGAGACTGATCCGAACACGGTGAGTGTCACGCTGCAGGTGCAGAAAACACAAAGCATGTTTCTCAGCCTGGGCGTGGCTTAAATAGTCTCTGGGTATCCCAGGTATCTCTGGGTTGAACCACACCCAAAAGACTAGCCTGCACATGCAGTTCTGGGAACGGAAATATGTGGGGGCATCCATCTTGTCCCCATCAATGCACTACAAGTCCAATCCCCAATGTTATCCTATGGGAGTGAGTGAGTCTGGTGCCACAAGCGCCAAGTCTGACTCCAAGTGGGTCTTTGGAGGGATGGAGAGGCCCTTGAGGGCCATGTAGGTGATCGTGATCTGACTCCAGCCCGACATCTTGGAGGGCTGGGGACATGAGGGGCAGGAATCATGACAGCACTCCCCCCAAGGCCCCTCTCAAGGTGGCTCTTCTGTCTGGTCCTGGTTTGTTTGGATGGTTTTGATGAAATCGTCTAAGCAAGCGAGGTGCATGGATGTACTCACAAGGCTCCCATGTCCTGTCTTGTGGACCATACCCCTTCCAGTCTACTAAGTAGTATAATTTGGATCTGACGTACTTTGAATCCAGGATGTCCTTGACTTCGAATTCTGGCTCCCCGGCGACTGCTCCTGGCTGCGGTGGCGTTGCTACCCAGGTCCCAGGTTGAACAGGTTTAAGGAGAGACACGTGGAACACAGGATGAATCTGCATGTTTGACGGCAAAGCTAGTCTGACCGCCACAGGATTTATCACGGAGATGACTGTGAATGGACCCAGGTATCTTGGACGGAAAGTTTGGGTTCCTTTAATGGACATGTGTTTAGACGACAGCCAGACTTTGTCTCCCACTTGGTAGTTGGGGGCCTTTGCTCGGTGTTGATCAGCAAACTTATTTTGGCGATTTTTAGCTTGAAGTAGGTGTTCAGCTGCCCTTTTAAAGGTTTGAGAAATGGTTGTGTGCAAGGTTTTCACTGCTGGCATTTCCAGGGTTGTAGGAACGTCCAACTCAGAAGTACGTGGGTGCCTGCCATACATGGTATAAAAGGGTGTCTGCCCAGTGCTGGTGTGTAGGGAATTATTGTAAACATATTCAGCTATATAGGTCGAACCAACTTCCTTCAGAATGGTGTAACATGCAACACAGATACTGCTCGAGCGTCTGATTTGTCCTCTCAGTTTGACCATCCGTTTGGGGATGGTGACTGGTCGATAGCCGGATGTCGATCTGGGCCATAAAGCAGCATTTTCTCCAGAAGTTAGATACAAATTGAGTACCTCGGTCTGAGACTAAAACTGAAGGAAACCCATGGAGCCGTACAATGCCTTCAAGAAATACTTTTGCCAGAGAGGAAGCATTTGGGAGCCCCTTAAGAGGAAAGAAATGTGCCATTTTTGAAAATAGGTCCACGACCACCAGAATAGTGTTAAACCCTTGACTGGGTGGTAAGTCAGTAATAAAATCGAGGGACAACGTGTGCCAGGGTGCTGGTGGGATTTCCAATGGTTGTAATAGCCCAGCCGGTTTTTGCTTGGATGACTTGTTTGAGCACACACTCCACAAGATAGGATGAATTGGATAATGTCTTTACGCCACGTGGGCCACCAATAATTTTGTTTTACCTTGGCTAGGGTTTTAGCGATTCCGGGGTGGCCCTCGATCAAGGAATCATGATAACCGGACATGACTTGTTCTCGTAGTTCTTGGTTTGGTAAGAATAAACGATTCCTGAAGTAGGGCAACTGATGTATTATCATGTAATGTTCTCTTTGTGCACTCCACGCTTGTAATTGCTCCGGACTCATCAGTTTTTGATTTCTTCATGTAATTCTTTCTGTGTTATGGTTGCTGTGATTCCTAGGAGCTTGTCACTCGGGATGATTGTTATTGGGTCACGGGTCTGATACCCTTGCTCTTCCACCCCCATACGGGAAAGGGCATCGGCCTTCCCGTTTTTCACCCCTGGTCGAAATGTAATCACGTAGTCATATTCAGCAATAAAAAGAGCCCAACGTAGTTGTCGTGAGGATTGGGCCTTTGCCGTTTTTAGGTACTGGAGGTTCCGGTGGTCAGTTATTACGATGATTGTGTGTCTGGCGCCCAAGAGGTAGTGCCCCATGCCTTAAAGGCTGACTTAATGGCCAGGAGTTCTTTGTCTGTGATAGTGTAATTGAGTTCAGGGGGTGTGAATTTACGCGACCAGAAGGCAACAGGGTATAACTGGCCCGTTTCGGGGGTCGTTTTGTGAGAGGACGACTCCCATAGCCATGGTTGAGGCGTCCGTTTCCACTAGGTATGGGAGATCAGGGCGAGGGTGGCGTAAGATTGGGGCAGATGTGAATCTTGCTTTGAGTTCCTGGAAAGCTTCCTCGGCTTCTGTTGTCCACTGGAAATTTTTGTTGCTTTTCCTTAGCAATGACGTGATGGGATGCATGATTTGCGGAAATCCTGGGATGAACTGGCGGTAGACGTTTGCAAAATCCAGCATACTTTGAACCCCCTTGAATGAATTTGGGGATTGCCAGTTCAGGATAGCATCTACCTTGTGTACATCCATTCGGATTCCATTCTGGCTGAGAATAAAGCCCAGGAATTCCACCTCGGAGACGTGGAATGAGCACTTTTCGAGCTTGGCGTAGAGCTGGTGATGATCGAGTTTCTCCAATACGGATCGGACGTGTTTAACGTGGTCCTGCTTTGATGCGGAATATACTAGAATATCGTTGATGTACACTAGAGCACAGACATCAATCAATTCCCGTAGGACATCGTTCATGAAGTATTGAAATGCTGCAGGTGCGTTGCAAAGGCCAAAGGGCATTACTTGATATTCGTACAAGCCGTATTTGGTGCGAAAACCAGTTTTCCATTCGTCCCCCTGTTTTACGCGAACAAGGTGATATGCCCCCCTCAGGTCCAGTTTTGTGTAGATTTGGGTATCTTTGACTTGATCAAGCAATTCAGGGATCAGTGGCAGGGGGTAGAGTTTTTTTTACGGTAATCTGGTTCAGTGCACAATAGTCAATGTACGTTCTCAAGTCCCCCTCCTTTTTCAGTACGAAGAATAAAGAACTGGCTGCTGGAGACTTCAAGAACGGATGAACCCGTTGGCCAGGTATTGGTCAAGATAGGCCTTCAGGTGCTGGTTTTCTGGTTCCGTGAGTGCGTAAATTCGCCCACAAGGGATTTTTCAGCGGGTATCAGGTTGATTTGGCAATCGTATGGTCTATGCGGTGGCAGGGTATTAGCCTGTTCTTTCTGAAAGACATCTTGAAAGTCCTGGTATTCACTTGGTAGGGTGCCGATTGCCACAGTCGCAAGCGTGGAGGTTCTGGTGTCTTTTGGTTGTTTCTCTTGGCGATAACATGTGTGGGCGCAAGTCTCAGAAAAGGCCAATTCTTTTGCTCGCCAATCGATTTGAGGATTGTGAGCTACCAACCATGGCATTCCCAAAATCAACCGGAACTGTGGTGCCTTAATGAGGTCGAAAACCATAGATTCTTGGTGTCCATCCTGGACAGAAGGGTTAAAGCTGCAGTGCATTGGGATACTGGACCAGAAGCTATTTCCGTGCCGTCGACGGTGGTAACAGTGTCGGTGGTTGATTTAGGGCGTGACGGAAGCCCCATCTTTGCTGCAAGATCCTGGTCGATGTAATTCCCAATGGCTCCACTGTCAATGTACGCTCTTACTGCGTGCATCCAAGATGGTTGTTGGTGATTGATCAAGACCACAGATAGTGCAAAATGGGAGGTCTGTAGTTCACTTTCTTGGCTCGACAAGTGGACCCCTACACTTGCCGGGCTGGGGAGTTTCCAGATTCCTTGATGGTATCTTCCTTGTCCGTGGCCCCTACCGTCCTCCTTGGTGGCTTCACAGGGCACTCTTTAAGGAAATGACCTGACCTTCCACAGTACAGACATAACTGCTGCTGTCTCCTTTTATCCCTTTCCGCTTTAGTCAAGGGGGATCTGACCCCCCCCCGATTTGCATTGGTTCTCCTGAACCTTCCGTTGTGCGGGCAATATTGTCCTTTGAACGCACATACATTGGGCGAGGGTCCGGTCTGGTTCGATCTGCTCTTCGGTCCTGCAACCTATGATCCAGTTGAACAACAAAGTCAATGAATTCTGAGCAGTCTTTCGGGGGGTTCACTACTTGTGCGGGAACATCCTTGAGCTCCCCCCGCAACACCTGATGAAATAACGTGGTTCTCTTCTCCACTGGCCATTCTGCTTCAACTACGAGTCTATTGAACGTGGCTATGTATGTTAATAGGTCTTGATTCCCTTGGCGTAGGGACAGACGTTCGTTGTCTAATGCCTGCCATGAGTACGACGGGCGAAGAGCTTTTCCATCTCCTGCTGAAAGCCCCTGAAGTCATGCAGCATAGGATCGTCTTGGGCCACAAAGGGTACAGACCATTCCGCTGCTCTACCACTCAGGTAGGATAGCACAAAAGTGACCCGTGATTGGTCATTCGGAAAGGCCCCTTGTCTACAAAGGAAGTGCAGGCGGCACTGGTTCATGAACGTTGCAAACCTCTTGGGATCCCCCGTAAATCGTTCGGGCGGGGCCAAGAGAACTGCCCCAGGAAGGGTTATCTGAATGGGATTGGCTGATGGTGCTGGCATCGAGGGCACGCTTCCCGGCAATGGTGCATGCCCTGCTTGTGACTGGAGAAGTTGCCGGCTTAAATCATCAGTGCGTTCTTTGGCTACTATCAGCTCTCTCCTCAGGGTATTGGTCTTCTGCCTGGCTGCATGTACTTCGGAACATAGCTGCCCCAACATGTGGGCTAACTGGTCGGTTTCTGACATTTCCATGACGCCCAGGTGGATTTTGATGTGAGGCTTTGTCTTCTGTAACGCTCACCTGGTATCCACGGGGACGTTACTCAGCCGGTTCTGACCTCTTACGACCTCAAACCCTTCCCGGGAGTCTACTCGACTGGAGACTGGGCCTTCTTTTCTTGGAAAGTGTGCTCTCCGTCCTGCTTTCAGCGCAGGCCCGCGTTGATTGATGCAGGCTTGTTGCTGCCTAGTTACTTCACTGGCAAGAGTCCGACAGGTAAGTATAATGAGTCTTTTGAACAGTTCTCTAACTTCGTCCTTTTCTTCCTTAGATGATGGCCGGCGTCCGGGGATGGCGACATGCTGGTGAGATGAGTAGCGCTGAAGGTGAGTGAGAGCGCGATGCGCGATGTGACCCTTTCATATGTGTATTGAACAGAGTTCTTTTTCTGTCTCTTTTAGGTGCCGCAACGTTTTCAGCGTGGACGCCAGTTATGAAGAAGAAATGCGTTGAGTAAGCGCAGTATGCCGCACCTCTAGATGTTTCCACGCTAACCTGGAGTGTCTTTTCCCTCTTGCAGATGGATGAGAAGTTCCGGAGACAGAGTTCCCCCAGAGCGGCTGGGATTCAAGTAAGCGTTTGAAGCTCATACAGTCTTTAAAAATAAGCGAAGATTTGCTGAATGCTTACTAATGCCTTTTTTCTGTTCTTTTCCCTTTTCCTTAGGAAGCGGCGTGCCGGGATGGGAATGACACCGGCGAAGATGCCCGCAGAACAGAAGGAGCGATGAATGATGGGCATAAGCGCCGCAATGTAAGGCTGTTCCTAATGATGTTCTTGTTCTTGCAGGAGCTGAGCGCAGAAGAAAGATGCAGGCCTACTGGAGACCGATCCAAACACGTTGAGTGTCACTCTGCAGGAGCAGAAAACACAAAGCATGTTTCTCAGCCTGGGCGTGGCTTAAATAGTCTCTGGGTATCCCAGATATCTCTGGGCTGAACCACACCCAAAAGACTAGACTGCACATGCAGTTCTGGGAACCGAAATATGTGGGGGCATCCATCTTGTCCCCATCAATCCACTACAAGTCCAATCTCCAATGTTATCCTATGGGAGTGAGTGAGTCTGGTGCCACAAGCGGCAAATCTGACTCCAAGTGGGTCTTTGGAGGGATGGAGAGGCCCTTGAGGGCCATTTAGGTGATCGTGGCCTGGCTCCAACCTGACATCTTGGAGGGCTGGGGACATGAGGGGCAGGAATCATTTCAGATATTTGTTCAGGGCTGGGGACCCTTACCACAAGCTTTCCAACTAGGCAACATAGGCTTGCAGAAGAGGTTGCTATTACCTTCATGTCGGCTAAACTATGGGCTTGTAATGGCCGATTCTTGGGGGATGTCCCAGCTGTCCCATCATTCGATAACAACTTGACCAATAGTACCATTGACTACATTTTGGTGAACATTGAGGCCTGGGGCTACATACATTCCCTTTGCATTCATAATGGGGTTGAAAGCAACCGTCATCCCTTGCTTTTGGAGGTGAGTGAGGCTGTCTGGGCAAAAGTAGACGAGAGAGAGGCCAGAGGCGTGGGCACAGCCGTCACAGGTGAGAACCTAGACCATGTCAGGCGGAATATCAGGTGGTGTAAGCTTGACCTCGAAGTAACTTTGCCGATGGTCTATCAAGATATTGTTCTGTTTTTGGATGAACTTGCCTCAGCTGACCCCCTAGATGGGGTTGCCATAGTGACAACACACGAGATCTTGAAGAAGATTGTGAAGGTGGGGTTGCCCTTTTCTAAAACTTTTCAAGTAGCACTCAAATCCGCAAGGGTTTTAAACCCCTGGTATGACAACGATTGCAGGCTGGCTAAGGGCAGATTGATAAATGATGCAAGACAACGAGCATCTGGCGACAGGTTAAGGTTGGCCAGAGCAGATTGCCACAGGGTTTTGACAAGGAAAAAAGAGGGATTGGCACGAGAACATCTGGAGAGAGCTGCTGTAGGCCATAGATGAAGGGGACTCAAAGGGGTTTTGGAGCTTAATGGGAGCGGGGAAGGGCAAAGGACCTAACATGCTGCAAACCTGCATCACAGAGCAAGCTTGGGTTGAACATTACAGCAGTCTCTATGGGGCGAAGGGGGACGCTTTTGGTATGACTAGCCCTGGTGAGGTGCACACCATGGGCAGAGCTGTCACGAATTTCCCTCTACTTACGTTAACATGTGAGGAGGTGAGGAAAGCATTTTTGTGCCAGAAGCAGGGTAAAGCACCTGGGCCAAATAGGGTACCTATAGACTTCTATAACAATGAGATTGCAGTTTGGGTCCCATACCTAACCAGGTCGTTTAATGTAATCTTGAACGTTAATGTGGTACCAGAGTCCTGGAGAAGAGCAGAGGGCGGTCCCAATTTATAAAAAACGCTCTAGAGATGACCCCTTGAATTATAGGCCCATTTCATTGCTGGATGCAGGGGGAAAAATGTTTGCCAGGGCATTGCTAGCACACTTAGGTTCCTGTGCTTGTAGTGAGACAATAATTAATCATCGCCAGGCAGGGTTCTCGGAAGAATTGAGCACAGTCGACCAAAGTCTTCGACTAAGGTTGGTGTGCAACATGTATGCAGTCCTGAGAAAAGTTAGTGTGTATGCAGTCTTTGTGGATCTGCGCACTGCCTTTGACACTGTGCCTATGTAGCGTTTCTGGGAGGTATTGAGGGAGCAGGGTATCCTGGGTCCCTTTCTGACTGCAATACAGAGCCTATATACGGGTAATACTGCAGTGGTTAGATGGCGCACTGATGGGAGAACCTCTGATAGTATCGGAATAATTAAGGGTGTCCATCAGGGATGTGTTTTGGCTCCCAAGCTCTTCTGTTTGTTTATTAATGGTGTGATAGATGAACTATTGGCAGTTCAGACGGATGCACCGACATTAGCAGAGGACAAGATACTGGCCCTGCTGTTTGCTGATGACGCGGTTTTGTTATCTTTGCCACGCACGGGTGTCCGCAAACAGCTGGACATATTCACTGCATTTTGTAAAAGGAATGGCTTGGCACTGAATGTCATGAAGACAAAAGCATGATTTTCAACACTAATGACAGGAGGAAGCAAAATGGACTGAATTTGGGCCTGGTCGAAGGGGTGATAGAACAGGTCACCACATATGACTATCTAGGAATAAGAGTAATGGCAACCTGGGGCTGGGCAATGCCTCTCGAGAAGGGCAGGTTAACCTTGGCGCGGTATAGTGGGGCACTCGTTAGGTTCACTGCAGAGCATGGAAATGGGGCAGTGCATGTTTCTGTTAAAGCATGTATGGCTTAGGCACGGCAAGCTGCGATGTACAAAGTAGAGTTGTGGGGGCAGATGAATATACACACCCTGCAGTCGCTGAAAACAAGTATTTGAAGAAGTTACTGGGATTGCCTATCCGCTCCCCGAACCTGCCAGTGCATCTCGAGGCGGGCATGCAGGGACTAGAGTCTGTTTGTCAATTGCTCCCAGTTATCCACTGGGTCCAGCTGCGGTCCAACAAAAAATTCACTTAAATACAGAGAAGCACTGCAGGGTGTGTTATCCCAGCAAGGGGGTAAGTATTTGAAGTGGGTAGTCCATGTAAAGAGAAGCTTGATGGATTTGGGTCTTGGTGGCTATTGGAGTGACCCGCATGCCATTACTACACATTGTAAAACCCGAGTTAAAGCCGCTACATTAGCTATGACATGGTGGGATATTTTGGTTAAAGCTACATCTTTCGGGGCCCAAGCACGCTCTCTTGCAATGAATACGGAGGGGGGGCGGGGGTTGGGCCTTATTTGGATCGTATCAGCAGCAAGCTTGAAAGGTCTCTGCATGTGAAATTTCCAATTGGGATCCTGCCTGCAGCAGAGATGATGCATAGATGGGACACGATGCTTCACCTACTTGTATCCTATGCAGGAATGGCACAGAGGGTTTGAAGCTTTTGACTATGTTGTGTCCTGCGACATTGCCCCTGAGGAGGCGTTTTCTAAAACCACTCTTTCGGGGGCGTGGGGGTAGATGCACGTAAGGGGCGATGGCAATTTGCCTAAATGCAGCTGATATTTCGGCAGTGCGTACCACATGCCAATATCTGAATAGGGTCTGGAGAATACACATGAATAAACAACAAGATCTGTGATATTAATCAATGTTGACATTTGTGCCTTCATTTTTTCTTAATATGTTGTATTATGTGTTTCATGTCATTTTATGTATTCTATGATAAGCGAAGGTATGTGCGCTATTATGACTTGTTTGTCGAAATATAGCTTATGAACTGATAATAAAATGGAAAAGGTTTAATTTTCAATAAAAGCTGAGAGAGATAAACGGTAAAACCTTTTTTCTGTCCAGGGTGAAGTTACACTCCATGGCGGGGATCTCTGTTTGCAGGAGTTTATAAATAGCAGTGAGGGATATTTGGGAGAAGTACACATACAACCCACACTCATGGGCAGAAATCCAGACACAGTAAAAAAGAAATTCAAGGAGTGGGACAATATAGAAAATAGGGAGAGTTTAACCAAGCTGAGTCATTATAAAGAATACGTAAACTGCCTCTCTGTTTTAAGATCACCAATAGTATACACCCAGAAATCCCCATAACCCTTCTCTTAAGTCGAGGCGCTTAAGATTCAGATTCAACACCTTACATACTCTAGAAGTGATAGGTCCCCGTTTAAGTTTAGTTTAGTTTAGATTGTTTATTTATAAAGCGCGTCCGAACCCTCAGGTAGCTGCACGCATAATCATGTGTACAGCAGAGTTACATATCGTTACATGAACACATTAATAAAACAATAAAGGCAGGGTACATACATTAATCCAGAATCTGAACAGTTACATACAGAATACAGAATGTACAGAATACATGGTACAAAATAATTACAGTGGAGAGTGAGGACCGAGTTACAGGGTGGTCCTGTTTAGGATTTAGAAAGGGCAAACATTTCTACATGGTGGAGAGATGCGGCTGGCAGTACATGTAGGAGAAAGACTAGGTGATTAGGCTGATAGCCATGATTTCACCATGGCTCTGAATGGCGAGAAAGAAGCTTCCGATCTAATTGCAAGAGGGAGAGCGTTCCATCATTGCGCTGCGAGATATGGGAAGCTGGATCCTCCTGCTGTTTTTAGGTTGTAGTTGGGAACCTTTAGTTGGTGCAGGTAGGGAGTTCTGGTGGGTCTATTGGAGCAGTGTCAGAAGAATTTGTCAGAAAGGTGTTGTGGGGCAGTGAGTGACAGGCACTTATGAGTGATGACAAGTGTTCTTAGCTTAATTCTGTCTCGGATAGGGAGCCAATGGCCTTCTTTGCTATCCGTAGATATGTGAGCCTTGTGCGCAAGGTTAAGGGCACATCTTAATGCATTATTTTGAAGGATCTGGAGCCTGTTCAGGTTTTTTGTGGTAGTGCCTAGGTAGAGTATGTTACAGTAGTCTAATTTAGATAATACCAACGCTCTGGATAGGGTGAGGCAGGAGGGGGAGAGAAAAGGCCTGCAGGCATTGATCAATTTATTGGTGTAGGTGGTGGTTGAAATGGTGGTGTTTATTTCTTTTTTTTAGTGACAAGGTGGAGTCGAGGAACACACCTAGTGTTTTGACCTCTTTGGAGACTTTTAGGGGACCTGGAGGTCCGTATATAATGTGGATGGTGTGGGTGTTAGATAATGGGAGTTTGATGGATAGGAGTTCGGCTGAGGATAGGGTTATGTTAGTTACTTCTCTGATGTTTAGGATGGATTTAGCAATAATTGATATCCCTCCTCTTATTCCGTTTTTTCTGTCAGCTCGGATAATGTTGTAGTTATCCGGGATGGCTAGAGCTAATGTGGGGCCAGCTGTTAGGTGGAGCCACATCTCAGTGATAGCGATAAAGTCGAGGTGGTTGGCGGAGATAATGTCGGCGACATCAGTGGCGTGGGCTACCAGTGAGCGTGCATTGATAAGAGCACCCTTGATGGAGGTGGATAGAACGTTGACTTTTGTGTGTGGAGGAGTGTGAGGTATTATAGGATTATGGCTAGGTGAGGGGTGACTGTGTGCAGTAGGCTGCGCAGGGTTCTTAGACTGGTTGGTGAGCATTCTGGCGAGTTTTACGTCAAGATTAGTGCGGTGGCTAAGTCTTGCGTTTCTAATCATAGTCAGTGGGGCTGCATCCAGGAAGGTGGTAGTGGGTAGAAGAAGCCGAGAACCTAGTCTTGTGTTTCTGAGGGGTGTAGGACAGGGTGTGAAGGTGTAGGTGGTCGGGCGAATCTGTTTATCCAGTCCACTAGAGATAGTGAGTCTGGGTAGAGTGGCAGGGTTGTGTTGGTACAGTTCTGCGGTGAGATATTATGGAGCAGCAGGAGGAGTGTAGCCATGGTTAGTGTGGCACCTCTAAGTGTGGCCATCATGGGTGGCTTGGCTCTAGGTGGTAGTGGCAGTGGGTGGCAACGAGGTTTAGCAAGTTGAGAGGTAGTTTGTACAGTCAGTTAAAGTATGTGGTGAAAGTAAACATAGGCACCTACTCAAGTTGCAGTAAGTGGAGGGCAATGTGGACACTAGATGAGCATTGCAGTAACAATAAGCATAGGCACCTACTCAAGTTGCAGTAAGTGGAGGACAATGTGGACACTAGATGAGCATTGCAGTAACAATAAGCATAGGCACCTACTCAAGTTGCAGTAGGTGGAGGGCAATGTGGACACTAGATGAGCATTGCAGTAACAATAAGCATAGGCACCTACTCAAGTTGCAGTAGGTGGAGGGCAATGTGGACACTAGATGAGCATTGCAGTAACAATAAGCATAGGCACCTACTCAAGTTAAAGATCCCTCATGAACTTGATACCTGTAGAATATGCAAAAAGAGTTGCACTGAAAGTTTACAACATCTAATTCTCGATTGTCTGTCATTAGCACAGAGACAGCTTTTTCACTTTGAGAGATTTATTTACTCTGGAAATAGAGTTATTTGTAATGCTTTTGACTGAGGCTAATGAATGGTAGGCAGCTTTTCCTGTCGATAGCTTTAGTTTCTTTTCTATAGGAAACATGTCTACTCCTGCGGGAAGAGCACTCAGTTAGGCCTCAATGAGCACTTGTTAATTTATTTGCTTACCTGAGCTGTTAGGGTTTTAGTGAATGCAGAGTGGCCACTTTAGTTTTCCACTATACTTAGTGAACAGTCCAATCCATTGGAGAAGTGGGATCAGGGCTGTCGTAAGCTTTGGCTTCTTCCCTGAAAAAAACATCCCCTTTTCTAGGGGAAGAACCCACAGTCGGCCTTGATGGAAATTTGCCACTCTACATTGTATAACTCGAGCTTGAATGCACCTTGATCACTTTAGTTGTCCGCCACAATTAGTACAATAGCCCTCTACATTGGGTAAGAGTGCTAACGCTACATCAATGCCCTAGGAATTTTTAACTACTGGACCAATAGTGGAAATGTAGTAATCAAAGGGAAATTTAAGGAAGTTATTAATTCGTTTTTATGTTCAGGAGTGTGGCCTCTCTGTATGTTGTGTTATTATTAGGTTTTTTCAATGATATTTGTTTTGATTATCAAGTTCTAAAGCATTTAATGAAAGAATTATTCAATTAGTTACTTTTTGGTGAGGTTAACTTTGAAACCAAATCACAATTTAAACTTTTATTTATACAATTATGCAGGTAATTCCATCTCTGAATGGGTAATCTGCTGTTCAGATTCCCCAATCATAAGCTCCAAGCCTAAAGCATAATGTACCCGGGCCCGGCTGCTTTATTATCCTTATCTGCAGCACCTTCTCTACCGGTGGCACAGAGCAGGTTCAGAGCTCACAGGTGCCATCCTGACAGGTGCATTGGCAGGACAGGAACCTGAATCGATATCTTTGTGAGGCTAGGTGACACCCTCCCCTAGAGACAGCCACTCAACAGGAAGCTGACCTGGGCACAGGCAAACAAAGGAGCTCACCCATTCAAAAGGAGTAGCCTCACTCCAGGGTGCCTCTATACCAGTGAGGCATTTGATGCTATTGAGAAGGGAAGGGGCAGGATTAGTGTAGACAGGAAGAGCTTTGTACAGGTGAGAGAGGATTCCACTATCTCGTTTCTCTCTGCCTATACCTCTTCTTCCTGCTCCCACCCCGCCCACTTCCTCTAGCGCAAAGCACTTTGGGTATTATGTCAGAAGAGCAATGCCCACTTGTTTCAAGGGCAGAGATAGGGACCTGAAAGGAGGCTAGCTTTAGTCCAATCACCTGTGGACCTTTAGCTTTAAAGCAAAGGGTCTCACACCACTTCTTTGAATGACCTTTTGGACTTCAACCATTGAAGAAGATTTGGATAGACCCTGTTGGGAGATCAGTGCTTTCCAAAGGCTCACAGTTGTGAGGTGAAGGCAGGTGTTTTCTCATGCAGAGGCAAGCTTTGTCCCCTAACGAACCCCAGGGACCACTGGGGGTGAATCTGCTGCTGGAACAAAACCTGTTTCTCTGCCAGCCACAGTGGTACTCAGGTTCTCACCGTGTTGAAGGACCCTTCCAGTTGTGTGGCAGCCTCCCCATGTTTGGGAGTCAGAGAACAAGGACCCATCTTGTCCCTGAGTCCCTGAAGTGGAACCCACAGCAACCTGAGGGGTGACCTGCTGTTGGGGCAAGACCTTCCGCTTTGCCAGCCACAGCAGGCCCCAGGATGTTGAAAGACCCCTGCAGTTGTTTACCAGTCTCTGCCAAGTTTGGGAGCACAAGAAAAGGACTCATCCTGTCCCTGAGCCCCATGGGTTCGAGTCATAGCACCCTGCAAGCCAAGACAGCCGGATCCTAGTGTTTATGTTGATGAACTGCTTGAGCTGTTTTCAAGAACTGTTTGACACAGTCAAGCCACCAGGACCCTTGGCTGCTGCTTTTTGCACTCTCTCGATCTTTGAATCATTCTCACAGAGCCAAGAAGTCTGATTCAGCGTTGCTGGACCACCAAAAACCTCAAACAGGTACTATTGACTGCTAACTGCTTCTCATGGTCATTTGTAGGTCCTAGAGACTGGTTAAGTCACTTTTATCCCCTTTGCACCCAAGAACATATCCTTTTAAAGAACACTGTGGTTATTATTTACCTTATACCCCGACTCATTACTCAGAATGCCTCATCCTACTATCTTTGCTTATTCTGTGTAATTTCCTCCGAGGTGGGTTTTATATATATAGTTTTATGAACCTTGATTTGATATTCTTTTATTTTGGACTGTTCGACTTCGCTGTTTGGGTTGCTACTGAACCATATTCACACCCCTCTTGAGAGTATAGCCTTCCCATGGCCCACTTTACCCCAAAAGGCAAAGGAGGTATATCTCATAACTGTGCCTGTTTTATATGTATGATTGTGTTGGCTCTTGGTTTGTAGAAATGTTAGGGCTGAGTAGGCGCTTTAGCCTCTGCTCATCCTTGTACTGATGCAGGGCAGAAGTCAATTTGTCACACTGGTGGCTGTGGTTGGCATTTGGAACAGTCCGTGCCTACAGCCTAGTCAGCCAAAATAAGAGTGTACACTTAATTTTATATTTACTGACAAGGCATTTCTTTAATTGCACAAGGAACATGACATGAGCTCTGCAGGGTCGTTGTCAGTAAGCAAGCTGCAGAGTTGTGTCAAGAGAGGGGGTCTCTTTCTCTCATGGAAATATGGTTAAGAAACTGCTAAAAGGCCTCCAAGCTTTTGAAGACGCAAGGGGGCTGGAAGATTCCCCAGAGGCCAGTTGTAGGTCTGAGCTTCGAGCGCCAGATCCCATTTCTTGGGGGTGGTGGGGTGGGGGTGGGTGTGGATGTGAACAGGGAGGGCAGCAGTGATAACGCCTCCCACAATTCCGCCCAGAGAGCAGGTATTGTATTCTCTCAGAGGTCCCAATGGTGCCAGGCCTCAGTCAGATCCCATGCTGCTGAAAGGTCTCAGGCTTCTGTTAGGTCCTAGGGAGCAACCCTGGAGGAGACTTAGAGGAAAGGAAGTTCCTTCTATAGGAAAGGAAGATGGCCTTAGAGGAACAGAAACAGAGGGATGAGAGACAAAAATAGATAGATTTTGAGCTGCTGCGCAAAATGGAAATGGAGAACCAAAGGGGGCAGGAAGTACCACTTGTAGTGGAACCCACACCCAGAAGGACTTAATCCCTACTTAAGAGATAGGGAAGGGCATCATTGATTGGTTTGAGGGACTGGAGCTCACCATCCGCATGCACTATGTGCAAGAAGAGTTGTGGGGTGCAGCCCTTCTGATTACTGGTGTTGAGGGTTCGTCCATGCCCCCATGCGGTCCCGTAGCCCCCAACTAGCAAGGACGACACCTCACACACGAAAAATTATCTTAATAGTCACCGCCGGGTCCGGGCATCGTTTCCCCCACTCGTCGCCACTGTTGAGGGTTCGTCCATGCCCCCATGTGGTCCCGCAGTCCCCAACTAGCAAGGACGACACCTCACACACGTCCTTACTGCTCGGGCTTCCCGGTCGCTCTGCGCGGCCGGGAAACACCCCGTTTATTTATGTTGCACGCGGCGACGTGCAACGCCACGCCATTGCGTGCATGCCCGTCATCGGGCAGCGCCACAACTGGGACTGTGTAATTATTGAATGGCTCTTGAAGAGAGGCCCTTTTATAAGAAAATGAAGACTGCCATCCTCAGGAAGTTCTGCAAGACCCGAGCAGTGCCATAGGAGATTTAGAGAGCTAACAAAGAAAAGAGGTCAAACCTTTAAGGAGTTTGCACATCAATCTCTAAAATATCTGGCCAAATTGGTTACAAGTAACAAAGTTGACACATTTAAGGGCATGTTTATCTTGATTGCATGTGAGAGTAGCCTTGAAAAATGTGAGATGGAGTTACAGCATCATTTAGTGGACAGGAATATCACAGACCCTAGGGGGCTTGCAAAGGCTGCAGTGGCCTTGACAAATGTGATATGGAGATACACCAGCATTTAGTGGACAAGAATATCAAAGACCCTAGGGAGTTTACAAAGGCTGTTGACAAGTATGTGACTACTGGAGTCCAGAAAAAGTCTAAGGTTAATACATCCAAGTCAGATGACAAGGGGAATGATAACAAACAGAACGGGGGAAAGGCCAGAGGTTCTAACCTTCTTCAAAGAAAGGCCACTGAAAACATGAAGGGAAATCCATGTCCTATGGCTGGCTAGCTCCCACAGTAGGAAGAGGGAGGGCCCCTCTATCACCGAGACGCCCACACCCTCAACATCATGAGTTTGTTTTCTGTGTGGGTAGATGACACGTAGAAAGTGATATCCAGCTTGTAAGGGGAGACCTAAGCGGGCAATAGTAACTGCTGGGCTTCTGGAAGAGGGGGCCATAGTTAATGTGACCATCTTAGCAGATGAAGTTCCACTAGGTCAGGGATTGGCCAGAAATTCCCTCATTCTGAGTGGGAACAGTACTGGACCCTTTGAGGTGGCTCAGGTTCCCGCAAATACTCAGATATTTCTTGGCAGTTTGTCCATCAATGGGGAAAAGCCTTCCACTTTCCATGATACTGCTGCGCGCATCACAGTTGTCAGGCGACAATTGATGAAGGAAGGGCAGTACATCTCAGGAACAAACCAACTGGTAAGAGGGTTTAATGGTCTGGCTTGATGTACCCCGGCAATGTTGGAGCTTAATTGTAGGGGTAACACCTCCCTGCACTGTGTTGTAGTCAAGGACTCCATTCCATAGGGTGTTTGTTGGAAAATGACCTCCTTGACCTAGACATAGTTGAGGCAGTCATTAGAGTGCTAGCGCTGAGAGCAGCACAGGAGGAAACACTTACCAGTAGTTGCCCTCCTTGGCCTGAAGCCCCCTGAGACTCCCACTCTTGAGAGAGAGGACTCAGCAGCCACATAAGTGACCATGGCTTTAGCATAGCATTCAGTGATCTCATGGTTGCCTACGGGCATAGAAGAGAAAAGGGAAGGGACGTTTCAGACCTGAAAGGCTTACCAGAACTGGAAGATTTGCCTGGAAAAAGGGACTGTCCTACTCTGATGAGTCTGTTGAGGCAGACAGAGGAGCAGGTGCAGGGCGAAGGTCCTGAGTCGCTCCTAAAAGAGAAACAGGAGCAGAGCTAAACCTTGGGCTGTGCAAATACAAGGTGCCCAGGAATTCTAGGACAGGGCACAGACAGGACACAGAAAGGAGTTGGTTGTTCTCTGAGGCCCCAGGAGTATCCCATTAGATTTAGTTCCTGACATACCTGCTGGCCACTTACTTGTAGATGGGACATTTGACAGCATGTCATATCATATCATATCATTCCAGCACAGCATCTGCTGGCTACCTCGAGCCTGCAGAACCTACAGATTGCCGCTGCTTTGACCGCATCATCGCCCAGCTGCCTCCCATCCAGGAAGGGTGAAATGGAGAACGAAGCCTGGAGCTGGAAGGCGAAGCCAGTCGCATTTAAAGGTGTGCATTCAAGGCCCATACAACCTGTGTGTGCCTCATCCATAGAAACCTGCTACATGGAGCAGAACACGCCAGCACAACATCCGCTGGATACCTCGACACTACACTGCCTACAAGAGCAGCAGCTCCATACCAAGATGCTGCTGCATTGCCCTCATCATCCCCTAGCAGTCTTCCACCCCAGAAGGCACCCGATCTGCACTTCGATTGACCGCAGTGCCCTGAAATAGAGAACGAAGCTCTGAGCCGGAAGGAAAAGCCTGCTGCATTAAAAGACCTTCATTCAAGCCCTATGCAGCTTGTATGTGCCTCATCCACAGAAGCCTGCTCCAAAGAGCAGAGCACTCCAGCACATCATCCGCTGGCTTCCATAGCCCTGCAGAACATACAGGAGCAACAGCTCCATGCCAAGATGGCCACAGCATCGTCTGCATAATCGCCTAGCAGCCTTCCACCCCAGAAAGCACCCGCTCCTCATTGTGATTGGCCACAGTGCCCTGAAATGGAAAACGAAGCCACACTCCAGAATGCGAAGCCAGCCGGATTTAAAGGCCTTCATTCAAGGCCCCCTACTGGTGGTGGTACCTGGGGATAGTCAGGGGAATCAGAGGAAAAAGATGGTTGCTTTCTTGCTGCTGCTGGCAAAAGTAGGCTGGCAATTGCATGAAAAAGTCCAAAGGGCCCAGTGCTGGCACAGTAGCTGGCCGACGTGCAGCGATCAGTAGCCGCAGTTCATCGGATAGTGCAGATCTGGGGAAGAAAGAGGGGAAAGAGGGCAAAGGACTTGCATAGAGCATACTGCTAGATGGCTTGCAATCCTCCCCAGAATACAGGACGCATTAGTGTACCAATGAGGGGAAGAGACATAATGAACACGACCACTGGTCACTTAAGTGGCACGACCTGATAGACAATGGGTAGGCATGGACTCGGGGAGGGCACCTTCTGGACACTTGTCAAGGATTGGGCTGGTCCGGGGCAGGAAGTAGTTTGGGAGACACTAGGAGGAGGAGGGGCTGTTTATGTTGTTTGGTTGTTAAAAGCTCAATGAAGAGATTTTAAAAAAAAGAATATTTCCTAAAAAAATTAAGGTTTTTATGACTCAAATGAAAAGTTTATTAGCCAAACACTGCTGACTCGCATAGACTTCTATAGAACTAAAGTCTACCCAGTATAGCATATGGCATGGAACTAGTGGAAATAAATAACAGGAATTGGCTTAATGGTTTGGAAGAAAAACAATGGTGATCAGTGCTGGGTTTCCCTCCCTCTCTTCAGATAGCGATGATGCACTTAGAGCTTGGGTTAAGATCCTGATGATACATAATAAAATGGAAAAGGTTCCATTTTTATCAACGCTGAGAGAGATGAAAGGTAAAAACCTTTTTTCTGCCTTGGGTGAAGTTACACTCCATGGCAGGGATCGCTGTCTGCAGGAGTTAATAAATAGAGGGACATTTGGAAGAAGTAAATATGGAACGTACTTGTAGCGACTATTTTATACCTATTAATACCACTGGCAGATAAAGAAAGGCGTTGAGTCCCCTACATAACGGTTCTGCCAGAAAGCACACCACAAAATGTGTGAAACACATTGAGGAAGCCAATGCAATGATTGAGGAGACAGCCAGGTTCTTAAAATATGTCGACCCAACCAGGGGAGGGCCTGTAGGTGGTTGGGAGGGGCACTGGGCTAAAAGGATGACCTCTAATTGTAGTGTGTTGGCTGGTGATGACACCATTGAGGTAGTTGGTAAGGAGGGGGCCCCCAGGATTAATAGAGATAGAATAGTTCCTAATCGTTACCTCAGAATTGCTGAGATGAAAGTACAGGCTAAGGAAAGCCTGGGCTCCTGTAAGGTAAGTCTGGCAACACTTTTGGATGTGGGTAAGATACTCCCAGGTTACCAAATTCCCAATCAACAAGCGGGTAATCAAGGGATGCCATATATAATGTACCAGTGGAGGTTAACCTACATTCTTTAGGAGTAAAACTCAAGGAGGGTGATAGTAGTGGATTGGGAGGATGAGGAGTAATACCACTTTTGATAGTGACTGAACACATCATTACCTACGCTCCTGGCATTACTATCAGTAATAAATATAAGATACTCAGTACCCTGTCTACTACTGATGTCACCCCTCCACGGCATTGGAGTCTCCACAGGAAAGGCTGAGAGGTGTGATGGCTGCAGTTGTGCTATGGAAATTATAGCCTTAGTGCGGAAGGAGAATGACGATCTAAGAAATTATTTGAGTAGGTTAGCTAAGATTGTTGAGGGTCTGGCCCCCATGTTGGCAGCGGGTGGTGCAGCGACACCGGCCCCAGGGCCCCCAGGCGGTAGAAATGTTTTTCCAATTAGGCCAGGTGGCACCCAAGGGATTAGTCGCCCAGAGAATGTGTGGTTAAAAAATTGTCCCCTGTTAGACTCCAATAGGGGGGCTGGAAGCAGCCCTCTGGTTGCAACGCCAGTGAGAAAAATCTTTCCCCGGGGACTAAATATGACAGTACACATAGGATAGATATTTTCTATCTAATGAATGTGCCCAAGTCCCATGATAGTAAATTTGAGTGGGAGGAGGGTCTCATTAAGAAAGTTAGACATTGGTTGAGAGCCAAGAGAGAGTGTCTTTCTGTGATTTGCAGCAACATTGTTTCCTGCAAGAGGCTAATTGGCCCCCATGGGAATGATTCAATAAAAGTGCAGCTTAAAGATCCCTTCTTGGTTCAGGGGGTACTGGAAATGGAGCAAACGTCGCTGCCTCCAAGTAAATTGGAAATTGGTATAAAGATGCTCCCGCCTGCCTGGGAGGTTCCTAAGGCTGGGGGAAACAGGGGGGGCAGGGCGATCGGGGTCCCGGGGGTACATTGTTTGATGGGGCAAAGAGGATAATTTGGGTCAGCAAGCTCACAATCAAGTAAGAACTTGCAGCATATCCTTGGGTGGTAAGCGGCGTGTGAGGGGGGTCCATGAATGCACATGATTACCCAACGGAGATTAAAAAGAGTTTGATCCAGCTTAGTGGGAGTCAAGGTATGGCCCCCACGAGGAGATGGATCAGCAGCAGAGCCGGGGGGCGGACATGCTAAATTACCACCACGGTGTAAGTCTAACCCAGCTAGGGCCCAGGGTGCGGGTCTCGTCATGGAACATTACTGGGGTCAGTAAACATATGCTTGATAACGACAGGCTTTCTTTCGTCCAAGAATTTGGGGTGATTTGCTTACAAGAAACATGGGCTCTGGTGCCACCTAATATTCGAGGTTATGCCACCTTTGCCATTACGACACGCAAGGGTGAGAAGGGCCGTCCAAGTGGGGGCCTGTTGATATGGGTAAATATTGCCCTGACTAAATCCGTTGAGCAGATAGATACTAGTTCACCAGATCTTCTGGAGTTACACATCAAGTTTAGGGATAATTCTGAGATCCTGTTGCTGAATGTGTACAACACGATCATTCCAGGAAAAGGTGCAGAGCTCGTAAGGATGATAGCTGAAACCACCCTAGCATGGAGACTGTCAGTGCGGGGGCTTGTGAAGACCCTGGTGGCAGGGGACCTCAATCTCCAGTATGTGCCCCTGCGTAGCATGGTCGATACCCTGGAGGAGGATAATTGTTGGGGGCTGGGGACCCTTAACGCAAGCTTTCCACCTAGGCAACATAGGCTTGCAGAAGAGGTTGCTATTGCCTTCATGTCGGCTAAACTATGGGCTTGTAATGCCCGATTCTTGGGGGATGTCCCAGCTGTCTCATCATTCGATAACAACTTGACCAATAGTAACATTGACTACATCTTGGTGAACATTGAGGCCTGGGGCTACATAAATTCCTTTTGCATTCATAATAGGGTCGAGAGCAACCGTCATCCCTTGCTTTTGGAGGTGAGTGAGGCTGTCTGGGCAAAAGTAGACGAGAGAGAGGCCAGAGGCATGGGCACGGCCGTCACAGGTGAGAACCTAGACCATGTCAGGCGTAATATCAGGTGGTGTAAGCTTGACCTCGAAGTAACTTTGCCGTTGGTCTATCAAGATATTGTTCTGTTTTTTGGATGAACTTGCCTCAGCTCACCCCCTAGATGGGGTTGCCATAGAGACAACACACGAGAACTTGATTGCGAAGGTGGGGTTGCCCCTTTCTAAAACTTTTAAAGTAGCACACAAATCCGCAAGGGTTTTAAACCTCTGGTATGACAACGATTGCAGGCTGGCTAAGGGCGGATTGATAAATGATGCAAGACAACGAGCATCTGGCGACAGGTTAAGGTTGGCCAGAGCAGATTACCACAGGGTTTCGACAAGGGAAAAAGAGGGATTGGCACGAGACATCTGGAGAGAGCTGCTGTAGGCCATAGATGAAGGGGACTCAAAGGGGTTTTGGAGCTTAATGGGAGCAGGGAAGGGCAAAGGACCTAACATGCTGCAAGCCTGCATCACAGAGCAAGCTTGGGTTGAACACTACAGCAGTCTCAATGGGGCGAAGGGGGGCGCTTTTGGTATGACTAGCCCTGGTGAGGTGCGCACCATGGGCAGAGCTGCCACGAATTTCCCTCTACTTACGTTAACATGTGAGGCGGTGGGGAAATCATTTTTGTGCCAGAAGCAGGGTAAAGCACCTGGGCCAAATAGGGTACCCAGAGACTTCTATAGCAATGAGATTGCAGTTTGGGTCCCATACCTAACCAGGTTGTTTAATGTAATCCTGAGCATTAATGTGGTACCAGAGTCCTGGAGAAGAGCAGAGGGTGGTCCCAATTTATAAAAAACACTCTTGAGATAACCCCTTGAATTATAGGCCCATTTCATTGCTGGACGCAGAGGGAAAAATGTTTGCCAGGGCATAGCTAGCACACTTAGGTTCCTGTGCTAGTAGTGGGACAATAATTAATCATCACCAGGCAGGGTTCTCGGAAGGACTGAGCACAGACGACCAGTCTTCGACTAAGGTTGATGTGCGACTTGTATGTAGTCCTGAGAAAAAGGGACTGTCCTACTCTGATGAGTCTGTTGAGGCAGACAGAGGAGTAGGTGCAGGGCGAAGGTCCTGAGTCGTTCTCCTAAAAGAGGAACAGGAGCAGAGCTAAAGCCTTGGGCTGTGCAAATACAAGGTGCCCAAGAATTCTAGGACAGGGCACAGGCAGGACACAGAAAGGAGTTGGTTGTTCTCAGAGGCCCCAGGAGTTTCCCATTGGATTTAGTTCCTGACATACCTGCTGGCCACTTACTTGTAGCTGGGACATTTGACAGCATGTCATATCATATCATATCACTCCAGCACAGCATCTGCTGGCTACCTTGACCCTGCACAACCTACAGATGGCCACTGCTTTGACCGCATCATCGCCCAGCAGCCTCCCACCTAGGAAGGCATCCGCCCTGAAATGGAGAACGAAGCCTGGACCTGGAAGGCAACGCCAGTCGCATTTAAAGGTGTGCATTCAAGGCCCATACAGCCTGTCTGTGCCTCATCCATGTTAGCTACGAGGAGCAGAACATGCCAGCACAACATCCGCTGGATACCTTGACATTGCACTACCTACAAGAGCAGCAGCTCCATGCCAAGATGCTGCTGCATTGCACACATCATCCCCCAGCAGCCTTCCACCCCAGAAGGCACCCGATCTGCACTGCGATTGATCGCATTGCCCTGAAAGGGAGAACAAAGCCCGAGCCGGAAGGAAAAGCCTGCTATATTTAAAGACCTTCATTCAAGGCCCATGCAGCTTGTATGTGCGTCATCCACAGAAGCCTGATCCAAAGAGCAGAGCACTCCAGAACACCATTCGCTGGCTACCTTGACCCTGCACAAACTACATGAGCAGCAGCTCCATGCCAAGATGGCAGCCGCATTGACTGCATCGTCGCCCAGCAACCACCCACCTCAGAAGGCACCCGATCCTATTTGCAATTGTCTTCAGTGGCCTGCAATGTAGAACGAAGCCATGAGCTGGAAGGCAAAGCCGGACACATTTAAAGGCCTGCATTCCATGCCTATGCAGTTTGTCTGTGCCTCATCCACAGAAGCCTGCTCCGAAGAGCAGAACACGCCGGCACACCATCCACTGGTTACCTTGGCCCTGCAGAACATACAGGAGCAACAGCTCCATGTAAGATGGCCACAGCGTTGTTTGCATCATCGCCTAGCAGCCTTCCACCCCAGAAATCACCCGCTCCTCACTGTGATTGGCCGCAGTGCCCTGAAATGGAAAACAAAGCCAAACTCCGGAAGGAAAAGCCAGCCGGGCTTGAAGGCCTTCATTCAAGGCCTATGCAGTTTGTCTGTGCCTCATCCACAGAAGCCTTCACCGAAGAGCATAGCATGCCAGCACACCATCTGCTGGCTACCTTGACCCTGCACAATATACAGGAGCAGGAGCTCCATGTGAAGATTGCAGCTGCCTTACCTGCATCATCAACCAGCAGCCTTCCACCCTGGTAGCCACACAATCTGCACTGCAATTGGCAGCAATGCTCTAAAATGGAAAACAAAGCACTGAGCCGTAAAGTGAAGCGGCCGCATTTTAAGGCCTGTGTAGCCTGTCTGTGCCTCATCCAAAAAAGGCTGCTCTGAAGAGTAGAGCATTCCAGCACACCATCCGCCGGCTAGCTTGGCCCTGAAAAATCTACAGGAGCAGCAGCTCCATGCCAAGATGGCCGTTGTTTTTCCGGCATCATCACCCAGCTTCTTTCCACCCAGAAGGCACCCGATCTGCACTGTGATTGGCTACAATTGCCTGAAATGGAGAACGTAGCCCCTAGTCGGAAGGCGAAGCTGCACACATTTAAAGGCCTGCATTCAAGGCCAATGCAGACTGTCTGTGCCTCATCCACAGAAGCCTACTCTGAAAAACAGAGCATGCCAGCACACCATCTGCTGGCTACCTTGACCCTGCAGAGAATACAGGAGCAGCAGCTCCATGCCAAGATGGCTGCGGCAATGCCTGCATCATTGCCCAGCATTCACCCACACCGGAAGGGACCTGATCTGCACTGCAATCGGCCGCAGTCCCCTGAAATGGAGAATGAAGCCCAGAGCCGGAAGGTGAAGCCAGCCGCTTTTGAAGGCTTGCATTCAAGGCCTATGCAACTTCTGTGTGCCTCATCCACAGAAGTCTGCTCCAAAGAGCAGAGCATGCCAGCACACGATCCGCTGGCCACCTTAACCCTGCACAACTTACAGGAGAAGCAACTCCATGCCAAGTTGGCCGCAGCATTGCCCCCTACTGGGCAATGAAGATGGCAGCCGCATTACCCGCATCATCGCCAAGCCGCCATCCACCCCGGAAGGCAATTGAACAGCACTGCGATTGGCCGCAGTGCCCTGAAATGGAGAAGGAAGTCCTGAGCTGAAAGGCAAAGCCGGACGCATTCAAAAGCATGCATTCAAGGTCTATTCAGCCTGTCTGTGCCTCATCCGCAGCAGCCTGCTCCGAAGAGCAGAGCACACCAGCACACGATCTGCTGGCTACCTTGACCCTACACAACCTACAGTCGAAGCAGCTCCGTGCCAAGTTGGACTGCGATTGGCCGGAATGCTCTGAAATCGAAAACAAAGCCCCGAACCGGAAGGCGAAGCCGGGCGGATTTAAAGGCCTACATTCAAGGCATGTGCAGCCTGTCTATGCTTTATCAACAGAAGCCTGCTCCGAAATAAAAGATCATGCAAACACACAATCTGCTGGCTGCCTTGACCCTTCACAACCTACAGAAGCAGCAGCTCTTTGCCAAGATTGCCGCTGCCTTGCCTGCACCACAACCCAGCAGCCTCACACTCCAGAATGCACCCGATATGCAATGCGATTGGCAGCAGTACCCTGAAATGGAGAACGAAGCCCTGAGCTGGAAGGCGAAGCCGGGTGGCTTTTAAAGGCCTGCATTCAAGGCTTATGCAGCCTGTCTACGCCTCATCCACAGAAGCCTGCTCCGAAGAGCAGAGCATGCCAGCACACCATCCGCTGGCTACCTTGACCCTGCACAACCTACAGGAGCAGCAGGTTCATGCCGAGATGGCAGCCGCATTACCTGCATCATCGCCAAGCCGGCATCCACCCCAGAAGGCAATCGAACAGCACTGCGATTCGAGGCCTATGCAGCTTGTCTGTGCCTCATCCACAGAAGTCTGCTCTAAAGAGCAGAGCACAGCAGCCCACAATCTGCTGGCTACCTTGACCCTGTACAACCTACAGGAGAAGCAGCTCCATGCCAAATTGGCTGCAGTATTGCCCCCATCATCGCCCAGCAACCACCCACCAAGGAAGGCATCAAATCAGACTGCAATTGGCTGCAGTGCCCTGCAATGGAGAACAAAGCTATGAGTTGGAAGGCAAAGGCGGACGGATGTAAAGGCCTGTTTTCAAGGCCTATGTAGCCTGTCTGCGCCTCGTCCACAGAAGCCTGCTCCGAAGAGCAGAGCATGCGAGCACACCATCCGCTGGCTACCTTGACCCTGCACAACCTACAGGAGCAGCAGCTTCATGCCGAGATGGCAGCCGCATTACCTGCATCATCGCCAAGCCGGCATCCACCCCGGAAGGCAATCAAACAGCACTGCGATTCGAGGCCTATGCAGCTTGTCTGTGCCTCATCCACAGAAGTCTGCTCTAAAGAGCAGAGCACAGCAGCACACAATCCGCTGGCTACCTTGACCCTGTACAACCTACAGGAGAAGCAGCTCCATGCCAAATTGGCCGCAGTATTGCCCCCATCATCGCCCAGCAACCACCCACCAAGGAAGGCATCCAATCGGACTGCAATTGGCTGCAGTGCCCTGCAATGGAGAACAAAGCTATGAGTTGGAAGGCAAAGGCGGACTGATGTAAAGGCCTGTTTTCAAGGCCTATGTAGCCTGTCAATGCCTCATCCACTGAAGCCTGGTCTGAAGAGGAGAGAATGCGAGCACACCATCTGCTGGTGACCTTGACCATGCACAACCTACAGGAGCAGCAGCTCCATGCCAAGATCGCTGCTGAATAGCCCTCATCATTGCCCAGCAACCTCCAAACGTGGAAGGCAACCGATACGCACTGCGATTTGCTGCAGTGCCCTGAAATGGAGAATGAAGCCCAAGCGGAAGTCAAAACCAGACGATTTTAAAGGCCTGCATTCAAGATCTATACACCCTGTCTGTGCTTCATTCACCAAAGCCTGCTCCCAAGTGTAGAGCAAGCCAGCACACTATCCCCTGGCTACATTGACCCTGTACAACCAAGAGGAGCAGCAGTACCATGCCAAAAAGGCCACTGCATTGCTCGCATCATTGACCAGCAGCCTTTCACCGTGTAAGGCCCCCGATCTTTACTGCGATTGGCCGCAATGCCCTGAAATTGAAAACGAAGCCACGAACAAGAAGGCGAAACCGGACACATTTAAAGGCCTGCTTTCAAGGCCTGTAGACCCTCTCTGTACTTTATCCACAGTTGCCTGCTCCAAAAAGCAGAGCACAACAGTACACTACCGCTGACTGCCTTGTCCCTGCAAAACCTACTGAAGCAGAAGCTCTATGCCAAGATGGCCACTGCATTGCCTCCATCATCACCCAGCAGCCTCCCACCGCGTAGGGCACTGATATGCACTGGAATTTGTCTGCAGTGCCCTGAAATGGAGAACAAAGCCTCTATGGCTATATAAGTGCCTAATTACTATGGAGGAACGCGAAACCAACAGCATTTAAAAGCCTGCATTCAATGTCTCTGGAGCCTGTCTATGCCTCATCTACAGAAGGCTACTCCGAAGAGCAGAGAACGCCAGTACACCATCCACTGGCTACCTTGACCCTGCTCCATGCCAAGATGGCTGCCGCATAGCCCGCATCATTGCCCAGCAGCCTCCCACCCCGGAAGGCAACCAATACGCACTGCGATTGGCCGCAGTGGGCTGAAATGGAGAATGAAGCCCAGAGCCGTGAGGCGAAGCCGGACGCATTAAAAGGCCTGCATTCAAGGCCTATGCAGCCTGTCTGTTCCTCATTCACCGAAGCCTGCTCCGAAGACGAGAGCATGCCAGCACACATCCGCTGGCTACTTTGACCTTGCACAACCTGCAGGAGCAGCAGCTCTATGCCAAGATGGCTGCCGCATAGCCTGCATCATTGTCCAGCATCCTCCTACCCTGGATGGCAACCGATACGCACTGTGATTTGCTGCAGTGCCCTGAAATGGAGAACGAAGCCCCCAGACGAAAAGCAAAGCCTGGCACATTTAAAGGCCTGCATCAAGGCCTATGCAGCCTGTCTGTGCCTCAACCACAGAAGCCTGCTCCGAAAATTAGAGCACACCAGCACACGATCCACTGGCTACCTTGATCCTGCACGACCTAAAGTAGCCGCAGGTCAATACCACGATGGACGTGGTTTTACCAGTATCATCACGCAGCAGCCACAAACCCCAGAAGGCACCAGACCCACACTGCAATTGGCCGCAGTGCCCTGCAGTGGAAAACAAAGTCACAAGCAAGAAGTCGAAGCCAAATGTATTTAAAGGGCTGCCTTTAAGGCATATGCAGCCTGTCTGTGCCACATCCACCAAAGCCTGCTCCGAAGAGCAGAGCACACTGGCACACCATGTTACAATTCAGTCACAATCCTTGCAGAATAATAACAATCAAAACAAGGAGGGACTCACCAGAGACACGGAATGGACCCTCAGCATGAAAGGAATACCAGTTGGGTCGAATTATGATAGTATCGTCCTCAGGTACACGTACTTTACTAGTCGAGGAAGAGACCTTCCTAGTGATGCACCTCACTAGCCGTTTACAATTGAATGCTTGATGAATTAATCACTTGGAAGGGTGAGGAAATCCACAAAGCAGGAAAACACCAGGCTGTAACAAGAGAACAGTGTTTAGTACCCAGCCTTCAGAAATGTAGATGTACTATCTGAGAGACCTCTATACTAACCTGGATAATTGAGGTTCAGGACCTTCCTTGGATCAATTGGAGGAAGACTTCCTGAACTCCCCTAAGAATGCAAGTGAAATAGAAGTGAGTAAAAGGTCACCTGCATATCCCCTCTATAGCACTTGAAATCCCCCCCGGTGTTCTCTTACCGTAGAATAGGTCAGTTGGCCTTCCAGTGTATTTGTCCAGAGGGTAGACATGATTGGGAAAACGATGCAAAATGGGAAGGAATGTTAGTAGAGGGAATAACCCGTACGGCACAAGGGACGCACTAGAGCCGGGTTGGTGGACTGGATGAATAGATCTGCAAAGCGTCCATAGTTTGGTGCACTTTTTAGTCCATTGAATGAGACCTGGATGAGGTAGAGATGACTGGTACAGTGGATCCTCGTAATCTGTAGTTTATGTGGTAGGAGGTGAAAGATCTAATAGGTCTCATACATATGCAGCCTTAGTATGGTGTATGAAGATGCGATGTGAATAGTTCAAGATAACCTCTGAGAGAAAAGTGAGGCCAGCGTGCAGGTGAAAAAGAACAGTAAGGCTAACTAATGCCCTGCATTGCTGCAATGTCAGTAGCCAGGAACGGGAGAACCTCCGTGTGGGTAGGGAGGCTGACGTGCCAGTGTAAACAATGAAAACCGTTCCTTAGCGCCCTGCGCATATGGTAAATGAGCACTTATGAAAGGAAGTTGCTTGATGTCAGAAGAGCCCCAATTAGTGAAGCGAGGCTTGGAAAACGCTGTAATTCGGAGCTGCGTGAGCGGGAAGAGAACAGCGTAACAAAATAGCAAAGAAAGCCATGGGCGGAGCCAAAGCAAGTCCGTAAGAATATCTGAGTCGTAGGAAACATTCCCGAAGTGCTGGAAGCGGGAATGTGAACGAAGCTTCTGAGTAGCAGAGAAACAGTCAGAAGCACCTGTTTGTTCTGCAAGCCTTGTTTATATAGAACGAGGCAGATTGGAGGCATAGCCGGCGTGCGAAGCAACATCTGGTGTCACGTGACGTCGGGAAGGGGTGGACCTCTCATTAGCCAATTGATGTCCCAGAGCCACACAACGTCGCCATGGCAACCGTGCCGACAACCTCCATTTAGTGTAAAACGACCTAGCAGCTGTTCTGAACGCAAATGCTATTTGATCGTTACAGGAACCAGCAAAACGCTGCATACCAGCAAAGACCCGATCAACAGGCATGACAGTACCATCCTCTAAAGGCCCGACACCCCCCTGGAGGCATGGAAGCGATGAAGAAGAAGAGGAGCATGGATGTTGGAAACAGGTTCCCAAGTGCGATCTTCAGGACCATGCCCCTTCCAATCGACCAGGTAGTATGGAACACCCATGTGCCAACGCATGGCCAAAATAGCGTTAATCTTGTATTCATCGGAACCTAGCACTGTGACCGACAGAGGACAAACAGGCAGACAGGTGGAATCAAGACAGGCCTTAATGAACAAGACATGAAAAACAGGGTGAACTCACCACCAGACCGAAAGTTTCAGCCACAACGGGCCCCGGATTGACAAGACCAGAAACAGCGTATGGGCCAACAAAGCGCAGAATCAGTGACTTTTTGCCAGGGATTTTTAGGTTACTGGTAGACAACCACACCTGCATGCCCAGACGATAAACAGGCGCAGGAGACCTGTGTACATCAGCAAACCGTTTAGCACGGACCTGCGCCTTTTTTGAGCTGGCCACTACATTTGTGTGCACCGAAACAATATCCCGAGTGCAGACAGTGGCAGCAGGAGTGGACAGAGATAAAGCCGGATCAAAAGGAACAGACCTGGGATGCTGCCCATATAATGCAAAAACGGTGATGTGCCAATGGACGAAATCAAAGTTATTGTAAGCAAATTCTGCTGAAGGCAACACGGATAACCATGATGACTGGCACTGTTACTGTAAGCAAAGACAGAGATACTGTTCTAACATACTGTTAGTGCTCTCAGTCTGGCCATCAGTCTGATGATGATATGAAGTGGAAAACCTACCATCAATGTGAAAAACAGCACAGAGCGCCTTCCAGAAGTGAGAGGTAAACTGTCAGAGAGAATGATGGAGGACAGACTAAAGAAGTGGAAGACATTCCGTATGAACAGATCAGCAAGCACAGGAGTCGATGGAATACCGTTGCAAGCGACACACAGGGCTACCTTAGAGAAATAGTCCACAACAACCCAAATGGTGTTGAAACCCTGATCCATGGGTAGTTCAATAATGAAATCCATGGAGACCATGTGCCACGGTTTGTGGTGTACAGGCAGTGGCCGTAAAAACAAACCCATAGGTTTACCTGGCGCAGCCTTACATTGTGTACATATGGAGCATGATGAGACATAGTCCACCACATTGCGATGCATGGTCGGCCACCAGCACCATCGACGGAGCAACTCTAGCATCTTCTTTCTGCCAGCATGGGCTGCGATCAACGAATCATGACCCCACTGTGGTGCTTAATTGCGGGTTTTTTCTGTTGGAAGGTACGGCATTCCCTGAGTAAACGGAATTCCATTGTGGACATCTAGATTGATTTCTTGCAGCTCTCTTGGCTTCGTAGCCACCCAGTTCTGTAAGAGCTTCTTTAATGGTGGTTGTGCTGTACAACTACAAAACATCTGATCCGAGAGCACCCGGAGTTGATCAGAATGGAGCAGCGCCGTACCGTTATTAAGATGTGATAGCACGACAGACTTAGATATTTGACATGCAGGACGGTAAGTCATGTGGAATTCAAACTGATTGAAGAACGCGTGCCACTGGGCTTGTTGTGCTGTCAAACATTTCATAGTTTTGAAAGCCTGCAGGTTGCAGTGATCGGAAAACACTGTGACTGGATGCTTTGTCCCCAAGAGATGATGACGCCATTCAGTGAAAGGGTCCTTGACAGCTAACAGTTCTCTCTCAGTGACAGTATCGTTCTGTTTGTATGGCGTCAGTTTCCATGAGAAAAAAGCCACCGGATGCACCTCGCCAGTATTAGGACATTCTTGAGAAAGAATAGCCACCACTGCAATGTTTGAGGCGTCGGCTTCAACAATAAAAGGTAACTCTGGGTCCGGGTGTTGAAGGATAGGAGCCATAGTGAAAGCCTTCTTGAGATATTCAAAAGCTGATTGCGCGGCAGCGTTCCAGGCAAAGGGAACCTTGGAACTGGTGAAAGCAGGGAGCAGTGAAACCATGGCTGAAAAGGAATAGATGAAACAGCGGTAGAAATGTGCGAAACTGAGAAACGACTGGAGAGCTTTAGTCGTCTTCGGCGTTGGTCACTTTCGAATGTCTTTTAATTTTGAGTGGTTCATCCGGACTCCATGGTTTGCAATGTCATAACCCAGGAACTCAACCTCTGATGTGTTAAAAACACATTTCTCAGCCTTTATATGTAAGTGATGTTCATGCAAGCACTGCAACACTGAAGTGACGTGTTGTACATGTTCCTGGCATGAGGGGGAGTAGATCAAAATATCATCCAAATAGATGATTACATATTTGTCCAAAACGTCACTGAAGATGTGGTTCATGAAGAACTGGAAAGTCGCAGGTGCATTACATAGCCCGAATGGCATCACCAAGTATTCGAAAACTCAATACCGCATCTTGAAAGGAGTCTTCAATTTATCGCCTTCTCTGATGCGTACGAGATTATATGCTCCCCGCAGGTCTAACTTGGTGGAATTCTCAGAGGAACCCAACTGGTCTAGAAGCACAGAGATCAACGGAAGAGGATACTGATGTTTTACTGTGATTGAATTTAGAGCTCTATAGTCAATACAGGCCCTCAAGTCCCTTTCCTTTTTTGGCACAGAAAACCAAGGCGAGGCCGCTGGTGATCGTGATGGACATATAAACCCTAACTGTAATGCATTGTCGATGTAATTCTTTAGTACTCTTGACTGTTTAGGGAATAAACCGTACCAGATGGGATATAAGACCCTGGAAGGAGGTCAGTGGGACAATCATAGGGCTTATGTGGTGGCAATTGTTCGGCCATGCCCTAGTCGAATACAATCGGCAAAGGAGGAATACTCGGAAGGCACCAGAGAGTGCTGATTGGAGACAGAACAAACTGATGGAGCCATGTCAACGAATCCCAGACATGAAGAACTGCATGCAACCTCCTGATACTGAAAACAGTGCTCGTTGCAATAGGCTGAAGGGAATTGCAGTTGTCGAGCAACCCAGTCAATGACTGGGTTATGCAATGACCACCAAACCAGACCAAATATAACCTTGAACTGGGGAGCGGTGATAATGTCAAAAACCACCTCTTCGGTATGTCCTTCTTCCGTGACCATATGCTTGGGTATGGTTTGTTCAGTGACCAGGCCTGAAACTAATGAAGTGCCATCAATTGCGTAGACAGATTCCAGTATTGCCTTGGTTACAACGGGAATTCCGGATAACTTGGCATATTGAACATCCATATAGTTATTAGTTGCTCCTGAGTCTATTTCCGCCGGAGATTGGACTTTAATGGTATCAAAGACTCGGGAAACCAGTATCAATACCGGCAAACGCGTAAGGAAACAAGAGAGTCTGAATTCAAACCTGACAACGGGACCACTTCTATTGCCGGGCTCTGGCATTTCTGAACGGTCTGGGTGGTTTCTTTGTGCAGGTACTCAATAGATGCTCTGTTGACCCGCAGTACATACACAGATTATTCTTTCTGCTGTAGATAGGCGTCCACGTACCACACCAATCTGCATCGGTTCCGAATCGGGAGGTGGAACGGTTGGGCTGTCAGTATGCGGCAGTGGATGGGATTGATTCTTCCTTTCTCCCTTCCTCTCGGTCTTACGGCATCTATTTGAAGGACCAAATCCAAAAGCTCAGCAAATACCGTAGAGACAACTAGAACCGTTGCAAAGGTGTCCTTTAACCTTTATGTTTGATGGCATTTCCCACTGAAATTCTGCCAAACTCAGATACTGTTACTACTGCTCAGTCTGGCTGATTTACTGCTATTTTATGAGTGAGGTAACTGAGGTATTAGTCCTGTATAATGGTGTCCATGGCACTCTGTGGGGGATTTGGAGGAATTATCTGGGTGGTGAGTATGCCCATTGTAATTCCTCCTGCTTTCTGCTGGTAAACTGAAGAAGTTACCTCCAGTCAGATATCGCCTCAACTTTAACACAAAACTTAAGATTTCGGGGTGAAAAAAAGTGGTAAAGTGGTAGAATTACAAAGCAAAACAAACAGGTGATGGCTGGAAGGTTTAGAGCCGAAACATGTCTGTGGGTGCTTGCGGTCTCGTGCAGAAGGGATGTGACCAAGCAGTTAAGGCCCTTTTGGGGTGGGACCAAACCTGATTTGCGTATGGTCTTTCCCCTTTTGTAATGGCTTGGCAGGCGAAGAACAATGGTCTGGAGGGTTGCCCAGAGCAATGATGTGATATGATGTGATGTGGCATTGATAACGCACCTATACACAAGTGTTTCTAGGCGCAAAAATACAAGGGGGGGAAACAAAGCCAGGACAAAACAACAATCTTACTAGGCCTCTGTCATTCAGATCATGCAAGTGCAGAGAAGATGTATGGGGAGAAGTGCCAGGAGGGAGGGGAAGGCGGAAGTGCAGTTAACTGACAAGTGCAGCCAGCGGGTGGCTCATAAGTGCAGAGAGAAGGGACTGTAGGTCACAGATACAGGGAATCATCACAAGTGGGTTACCGCCGCATTTACCACTCTGCCCAATCTCAAGCTTGGCGTGTTTACGCCCAGCTCACAGCCAGGAAAATACCCAATTTCTGTGCAATTACCGACCGGCAGTATTACCACATGATAATTGCACCACAAATTCCCCATTGGGTCCAATGGGGAATGGGTAGTAACCTTTTATACCCAACCCGTGATCCGCGGTAATACTGCCAGACGGCTGGGCGCTAGCACAAATAAAGTTGGACGGTACCCCAGTCAGGATACTGCCCAACTCATGATGAGGCCCATAGACCCTTAAATGCTGGGGAACCCGGAGGCAGTGTGAGGGCAACTGGACATTCAGGAGCCTGGCCCTGAGTTCAGAGGGTGACCAGTGTGCAGAGAAGTCAGGTGCATCAGCAGGGGAGAGGAAGAGAGAAAGAGGAAGCGAAAAGGAAGGTCTGGAGTTGCTTTCGGAACCGAAGGTGGTTCTGCTCAAGTTTGAGAGAGACAGGGAGGCTGTTCCAAAGGGAGGCACCAGCTGAGGAGATAGATCTGCCCCCACCACTCTGCTTGGAGAATCGTCTGATCCTCAGAGAGTTGGAGGTGGATGAGCGGAGAGCTCAAGAATGAAGATGTTTTCCAAGAGAAAGTTGGAGGTAGAGCGGTTACAGGCCCCAGAAAGCCTTGTAGATGATGCAGAAGGTCTTGAAGCTGATCCTTGCAGCCATCGGGAGCCAGTGAAGAGATTTCAGAGCTGGAGAGATACAATCCCTGGGCTTGAGGCCAAGGACAAGTCTCGCAGTCCTATTCTGGATAGGTTGTAGAGGTCGAAGTGTTGAGGCAGAAAGATTTAGAAAGAGGCTGTTGCAATAGTCCAGCCTAGAGAGGACCAGAGCTCTGGAGACAGTGAGCTTCTGTGGGAAAGTGAGAAAAGGAAGAATACCTCTGAGGAGGTGCAGCTGATAGTTTGACTTCTTAGTGACGTCAAAGATGTAATTAGAGAAGGAGAGGGTGGAGTCAAAGATGACACCAAGGTTCTTAGCCTCACAGGAAGGAGCAGGAAGAGGGCCCAGAGTGGGCAGCCAGAGAGAGAGAGAGGAAAGGAGGGAGCGGGCATCCCAAAGAGGAGGATCTCAGTCTTACTGGCATTAAGGCAGAGATCATTGGCGGCACACCATTCCTGAATTGCGGCCAGACAGTCTGGTATGAGAGAAGAAGCAGAGGTATCTGAGGGGAGCCTGAAAGAGAACTGAGTGTCATCTGCATTACATTGAAAATTGGAGCAGAAAGTAGCGATGAGATGGACAAGAGGTGCCAGGTAATGGTTGAAGAGCCAGGGAGAGAGTTTAGACCCCTGGGGAACACCACAAGAAGAGAGCTAGATAGAAGAGAGGAAAGACCCCAGTTGGACTTCAGAGGGTCGGTCAGTGAGAAAGGAGGTCAACCAGGACAGGGCTTGATCAGTAATACCAAGGTTGTCACAGAGACGATTGAGCAGAATGGCATGGTTGACCATTTTGTAGCTTTATATGTAACAACAGTAATACATAAGAAGCAACTCATGATTCAATAAACCAGGAACAATAAGTGGAACAATTGCCGAGATCATATCGTAGACAGATTGGGGAAAGGCAGGGGAGGGCGTAGCAGCGAGGAGTCAAGAGCCAGATTGGAAAAAGTGGGCTTTTAAGGAGGAGCGGAAGGATGAGTAAGAGGAGATGGAGTGGATAGGGTGAGAATTCCAGTGGAGTGGGGCAAGGAGCTGGAGGGAGCTGGAAGGAGCGGAAGGGTGAAGGGGAACAAGGAGGGGGTGGGACAATGAGTAGGAAATGATCAGCAGAATGGAGGGAACGGGAGGGGTTATAGAATGAGAGGAGGCAGGATAGGTAGGGAGGGGCAAGATCATAGAGGGATTTGACGATGAGACAGAGGAAGTTGAATTTGAGTTGGGAGTGGAAGGAATGCCAGCCGAGTGAGGAGAGGGAAGAGGAGATAGAGTCATATGGGGAGAGGGAAAACAGACTACAAATAGCAGAGTGGTAGAGGGATTTAAGGAGGGCAAGATGTGAAACGGAGAGACCAAAGAGGAGGGATGAACAGTAGAAGAGGCGAGAAAAGATGAGGGAAGATATAAGGAGTTTGGTAGCATGGAAGGTGAGGGAAGAGTGAATTTTGCAGATAATATATAGATGGAAGTGACAGGCCCGGGCAGTGAGAGAGATATGGATGTGAAGGAGAGGTTTGAGTCAAAGTGGAGGCCAAAATTGCAAGAGGAGGCAGAGATGGGGAGTTGTGTGGGGGGGAAGAGGATAGAAGTAGGGGGAGAGGGGAAGGACCATGTCAAAAGCAGAGGATAGCTCGAGGAGAATGAGGACAGAAGTAAGATTAGAGTCAAGATTGGAGAACAAGTCTTCACGGGTGTTCAGCAGAGCAGTTTCTGTGCTTCTGGTGGCTCTGAAACCAGACTGGTGGTCATGGAGGCAACCAACAGATTCAGTATGCAGATTAATCTGAGAGATGGCCAGCTTTTCCAAGAGTTTGATCAGGAAAAGAGTGATGGAGATCGGACGATAGTTAGCCGGAGAGGAAAGATAGGTCAAGGGCTTCTTTAGAAGGGGGTGCACAAGAGAATGCTTAAGGGGGAGGGGAAAGTTCTAGTTGCAAAAGAGTGATTGCAGAAATAGGTCAAGGCTGGAGCAATACCAGAGGGTAATATTAATTCTTAACCTTCCAGCCATCAACTCTTTTGTTTTGTAATAGAATTACAGCCAGTTTCCCACCACTTTTTACTGAACTGTCAAATTTGTAACAAGGCCTATAGAAATGTACAATGCGTTGTATATGGCAGTAGCATCAAAAAGGTACAATGGCATGCTAGGGGCTGATAAGCAGTGGGACATGTGCGGGAGGAGTGGCTCCATTTTGTGTCACTTTTTTTAAAAAGGCCATATCTTTGGTTTCTAGGGAAAGTGCCTACTGTCTGGCTCTCCTTACAATTCGACCGGCAAAGAGCTAATTTGTGTGCCTTTAAAAAAGGCCAAAAGTTATGGCCTTTACATTGCGGCTTTTCTAATCTTGGTGACAGTGACGCGGTCACTTGCGTTGGGTCTGAGCAATCTGTTAGGCTGGTAACAAGCTAGACTGTGTGTAAGGATAGTTGCATTTTGGCTATGAATGACATTATGGACTAATTGCTGTTACCTTGCGGGGGAAAGATAGGAAAGGCAGTATCTGTTTTAAATTCCTTAATGGGAAGAAACATGATTTCACAAACTGCGTGACCTCTGGCTTGAGTATGTGATGAGAATCCATGAAGATACCAAGATTTCTTACAATTGAGGGAGCTGAAGGCATGTGCGAAATGTAACAGGACAAAAAGAAGAGCATCATGGATCTAAGGTAGGTTTTCTGCAGGTTAATGTTGAATGACTTAACACCCATCCAGCTTCATGTACACCAGGAACTTCCTCAACTTGAGAGATGGCATTTCTCTGTTGTCAATCAATTTCAAAAGGATTTGGTTGTCATCGGCGTGATTTAAATAAACAAAAAATGGCTTATCTAAAAACCTCAAGGTGTCTTAGAATATTAAGGTTAAACAAACTTAGCAATAATGAGGATCCCTGGCAATGATGCATGTTCATACTCGAGGCTCTGATGAGAAACATACGAGCTGAAGTGACTGTGAACGTTCTTGTAGGAAGGAAGCCAGCTATTTATGGACAGTATCAACAAGTCCACAGGCTTGCAGGGTTCTCAGAATAATCTGATGATCCACAGTATTGAATGCCATGGACAGATTCAAGAGGACTAGTGCTCCGAAAAGGTTCACATGTTTGCACGGGTCTCAGAATAATTTGATGATCCACAGTATCGAACGCCATGGACAGATTGAAGAGGACCAGTGCTCCGTAGCCCCCACTGTCAGTTTCCTTTCTAAGCTGATGTAACATAGCTGCTGTATTTAAAGGAGAAGTTCACTCAAAAATTGTATTGCTCAAAAGATGGGCCCTAATCAAAAATATATATAAAAAATATTTTTTAACAAAGTTCCTATGTAAAATGTTGAGCAAATGAGGCTCAAACTCAAACATTTCAAGCATTAGGAGGCATCCATTTTGTGAAATGGATGAGCCTCCTGTGCTTCAGTTAAGCTCTGCCCTTGCGGCAATAATGAAGCAAAAGCCACCTACTGGTAGCTTTTGTTTATTAGACCTGGCTTTTGCTTCATTATTGCCGGAGAGCAGAGAAAGCAGTCTGGATCCTGTCTGCTGCTGGTAAGTGCCTTTTCATTTTTTTTATTTAGATAGAAAATCAAGGCAATTATAAATACGTTGTTGTATTTATGATTGCAGTGGCTTTCGCTTTGAGACTCCCGGGCTCCCCAGAGCTGAGGGATCCCGGGAGACTCAAAGCGAAAGTACCGGCATTTATAAATACAACTTTGTTGTATATATGATGTCCGTGGTTTTCTTTTTAGGTTTCCCGGGCTTTCCCGGCTCAAGGGAGTCCGGGAAACTTAAAAACAAAACCACAGCAATTATAAATACAACCGCATTGTATCTAAGATTGTGGTGGCTTTCGCTTTGAGTCTCCCGGGCTCTCAAATCGAAAGTACCAGCAATTATAATTACAACGTTGTTGTATTTATGATTTCCGTGGTTTTCTTTTTAATTTTCCTGGGCTCCTGCGGCTCGGGGTGCCCGGGAAACTTAAAAAGAAAACCACAGCAATTATAAATACAACTATGTTGTATTTATGATTGTGGTGGCTTTCGCTTTGTGTCTCCCAAGCAAAAGCCACCGCAATCATGAATACAATGATGGAATTGGTGCTGTTGCGCACGTGGCGGAATGCAGCTGGCCGCGTGAGCTCCTGAGATGTCAAAGGCCGTAAATTGTTAAATAACACGAAACCCATTCCTTTTTAACAAGATAATTAGATGGAATGTGTGTGAAGCCTTCCCTGACCCGACACCCGAAAATCAGGCTGATCCGAAGTGCGGTTCCGAAGATACACTGTGCTTCACTTGCTCGCACACACAACAGGAGGCAGAAGACAGAGCGAGCCAACTACCGAAGCACCAATGCAACGCAGTATGTGGGCGTAGCACACAGACAACTGGCACTTCATCGCGGGCTAACAACGCCACTCGCGGGCACTCCGGTCTCTGTCGAGAGCCTGCTGGGAGGGCTGGGAACCCGACAGCATCGAGGTCCTGCTATACGGAATGGGGTAAGGTGCGTGGCATGCGAGCGGACACCCGTCCGCCAACTGCAGGCAGCGGCTCACATGAGCAATCATAACTCTGTGTGGGACTAGGGGACCTTACCCCCGAACAGCCCCACGGCCGCGCATCACCTTCTTCACAAACACTGACTGCCGTGCCCCCACCGCATGCCGGCATGCAACCACACGGCTACCACTAGGGATGCGGTGGACATCGAGCTGCAGCCCGCTAGAGGCTTGAGACACCCCGGATGAGAGAGGCGCGGTTGGAGCATCCCGGTGCGAATATAAATAACTCAGCCAGAATAACAATTGTTGAAGTGGGGGGCTTACTCCCTGATTACCCCAGTGAGAGGACGCACTCAACCGCAGCTACATTGATACGAGGCGCTCCCGAAGCGAAAGGCACATGTTAAGCAACGTGTTCGGACAGGCCCTGCACTGCACGCCCCTCAAAAATACGCCAGACGACACAGGGAACTGCGGAATGAACAAGAGGTGGGAAGGCGCACTCCCCTACTCCTGGCAACACGCGCATGCCGCCCATATTTGAACGAGGGAACATACCAGGAAAGCAGGCATTGACCTGCTGATGCCCGCCCTGCGGGAACCACGCAAGCGAACTATATAATCTTACAGAGTGCTGCCTTTTGATAGTTTGGCCTGATGCCGAGAGGAACAATACGCTAGGATGCTGTGTTCCACCTGGATAGCCGCCCGGACCCGGGACACTAGAAACACAGATATCCGCTAGTGTACACACTGCAAGGACTGCTGAGGCGCAACATAGTACTACGATCTGAGACCGAGGTTTTAGTTACATGTTTAGAACAGCCCGCAAAGGGGGACACCCGGTTCTCTACCCGCAGTGAAACAGGGAGCACAGTGAACTGCCCAGTATCGGCACAGCATGCCTCTACATGCCCAACACCAGAAACTTGGGGCGTCTTTATGAAGACTATCACTGTGTGTTTGCATGGGCGCTGACAGTCAACAGAATACTCGCCTGGCGGGAACCACGACAAGACCAGTAACGTCTTCGCAACGGCGCGGGCCATCCCGTTTCTTCCCCCTCCCCCATTCAGCTTGGCAGCCACGTGCGCACCCTGCTGTCCTGAGAACAATGCCCAAGGGTGCAGGCTCACAAAAAAGCAAGGCATTGATTAAAACGTTCACAACAATAGTGCGAACAGGGGCAGAAGCGGAGATGGCCACGGAGCAGTGACCCCAGTCCACGGCATCCATTTCTGCAACAGCTATGGACTGACAAGCGGTATTCAAAGCAATGCAACAAGGCTTCACAGCCCTCAACAGCAAGTTAGACGGGATCACAGTGAATGTAGCACTATTAAGAATCAACTGGAAAAGGCAACAGGACGCATCACTGAAGCCGAGACACGTATCAGCACCACTGAAGAAGCGCTAGAGGTGCTAGGCAACACCGTGATAACAAGGGCCAAAGATCTGGGAACGGTGAAGCTTAAGTGCGAGGACTTAAAGGCGAGATCACAGCGAAATAACATCTGCATTGTAGGCGTCTTGGAAGAGGCCCTTAAAGGTCCAATGGAGCAGGCAGTTGAAGCATTGCTAAGGGAACTTCTGGGTGACCCGGGATGGTCACCCCTGTTCGTAGTGGAGAGAGCACATAGGAAATTGGCACGTAGACCCAAGCCTGGGGCCTACCCTAGACCCATCATAGCACGCATGATGAACTACAGGGACAGAGACCTGGTGCTGAGAGCCGCGAGGGATAAGCAGGAGATGAGACGGGAAGCAAGCGTCATCAGAATTTTCCCCGACTACCGGCTTGCAGTCCAACAGGAGAGACGCACATTCACGAACGTCAAGAAACTCTTGCGTGAACGACAAATCCCGTACGCTATGTTGTACCCAGCCAGGCTTAAAATTCAGCACAACAACAAAACCTATTTCTTCACATTCCCTGAGGAGGCAACAAGTTTTGTGGAAGCAAAAAACCCTGATACCGAATGAACGTTCCCCATGCAGGTCCGAGGCCACACTGGCTGAATCTTTGTGAGGTCCTCTATTATGAGGGGACACCAGAAAGGGGAAGGCAACGATCGCTAGAACTTTGAAAGCAGCACCCTGGACTGCAGGTTGTGTCATAGAGAGACTATATTCATACAAGCCAGGGTATCAGCTACTGTTCATTATGTGGATGAGTAACTGATAATTTGTAGATGTAACGGAAACAAGAAGAAGCTACCAGGCCTTTGCCACCTCGGCAGGAGCCCCCAGTTGCGAGCGCAACCAATTAGTATGGGGAGGGGGGGAGGTCACGGGGCAAACATAGTTGAAGTTCAGGGAAATATGCGGGTGGGGAGGGGAATGGATAGTAGATGTGGGTGTTAATGTTAGAAAAGCACAGGTACGGACTAACACAGAATGCAAGAATACATCTCAGTATGATCATGGTACACATTTATGGTGCGGTATATATGTAAATGGCTAAAAAAGATATGAACTACATTACATTGTTAAGCTGGAATGTGCAGAGACTGGGGGCACCTATGAAGAGGAGGAGGATTATGGCGTACATTAGCAGGTTGGGACCACAGTTAGTCTTCCTCCAGGAAACCCACCTGTTGGACCACCAGGCTGAAAGGCTGGCCCCCAACTGGGGGAAGTCAGCGACACTACACCTCATATTCAACCAGAGCTTGTGGAGTGCTATGATACACAGATCCTTACCTTTCACACACCACATCACGGAGAGCGACCCAGAAGGCCGGTATGTCTTGATGCATGGGAACCTCCGCAATGAGGAAGTACTGCTCTTAAATATATATGGGCCAAATATTGATGATCCTAGCTATTATTCAGAACTATTCCAGAAACTAGCCAGATTCCCCACGGCCCATTTGATTTGTGGAGGAGACATTATCACCATCCTAAACACCCAACTGGACCGCACCTCGGACCATCCTAGGGCGCTCACCGGCGCCGCTCGTATGATACTCACACATATGGCAGATCTAGGCCTGAGGGACACATGGCGCTCCCTAAACGGCACTAAGCGGGCCTACACATTTTACTCCACGGTGCACGACATGCACTCCAGAATAGATATATGGCTACTCTCCCACAGAGTACTGAACTGGGTAGCCGAGACACAGATACATCCCAGAACATTTTCCGACCACTCCCCCATTCAAATAACACTGGCAATCCCAGAGGTGAAACCACACAGACCACCGTGGAGATTTAAATCCTCAGCTATCACTGATCATGTATATAAAACCTCTCTGACAACAAATATAGAGGAATTCTTTGAAAATAACGAGGGAACAGTGTCGACCCACGCAGTACTCTGGCAAGCCTTTAAGGTATGTGTACGAGGCAATGCGATCTCCACAGAATTCGGAGTGTTGAAAGATATACAAAGAGAACTAAAACGGCATGACGGAGATATAGCAACGGCACAAGAACAGTACACAGCACAGCCGTCCCCCGAATTAAAGTTAAATATTAAGACCCAGATAGAGGAACACAGGGTGGCAGCAGAACGCAAGTTCTGATATTTTCATAGGCCAGCTGCAGCTAGGCGATATGGAGAGCAAGAACGAACCGGCTGCCTCTTGGCCAGGATGGTGAGGGGCGAGCGTGGGCAGTCGTGCATTCCCTATATTACCCGGCCCGATGGCATGGTCGTAACGAAAAAATCTGAAATAGAAGAAACGTTTTACAAATTTTATGGGCAATTGTACTCAGAGTTCGGCCACGGAAGAGGACATAGACCAGTACCTCGCTACAATACCCACTCCACTTATATCAAGTACAGCTAGGGAGGCTCTGGAAAACCCAACCACACACGCCGCAATAGCCGATGCAATTGAGGCACTGCCCGCAAGCAAGGCCCCGGGCTCAGATGGCCTAGGTGCTGAATTCTACAAGGAATTCTCCAAACTTCTCGTCCCTAGGCTACATGCACTCTGGTCAGAGGCTCTGGAGAAGGGTCTGCTGCCAGAAACCAACAGAGAGGCCATCATCACCCTACTACTCAAGTCCAGGAAACCCCCGGAAGAGTGCGGTTCATATAGACCGCTCTCGCTGATAAATACGGACGCTAAGATCTTCGCCAAGATACTTGCAAGGCCTTTGACACCACTAATGCCATACATGGTCCACCCGGACCAGGCCGGCTTCATACCAGGCAGATCCACGGCGGCAAATATCCGACGATGCCATGATATACTGACATCAATCCCTAAGGAGAAGCAAGGGGCAGCAATATCATTGGACATGCAAAAAGCCTTCGACACAGTCTACTGGCTGTTTCTGTTTAGGGTGATGCACAATTATGGGTTCGGGAAGAATTTCATAAAGTGGGTTAAGATACTATATACTCGACCCTACGCTAGAATAAATGTCAATGGCGACCCAACAGCGGTACTGGAATCACTGAGCGGAACCCGCCAGGGCTGCCCGCTATCACCCTTATTGTTCGCATTAATAATAGAACCCTTGGCGGACCTACTGAGATCCAGATACAGCAAGTTTGGGCTTCAGATAGTGGGAAGGGCTGAGATCATCAAGCTATATGCGGATGATATATTGCTTTACGTGAGGGACCCGGACCGCAACCTGGTCTGAAGCTAAACTCAGCTAAGTCCGAAATATTTCCCCTGACTGACACAACTGTCAGATCACAGGAGCTCCACAGGCTTCTCTGGAGCCCGGTCCACATTAAATACCTCGGGTTGCATGTGGCCAGAATGGCGCAGCTGTCCCGAGCAATGAACTACAAAATGCTTGTGGACGGTCTCTGCGTTAAATTGGAACAGTTGAGATCCCTCCCTATATCAATGATGGGCAAACTTGCCCTAGTTAAAATGATAATTCTTCCAAAATTGTTCTATTTAGCATGGTACTGGTCTGGCCGGGCAGGGCTTTCTTCACAAAAATGAAGGGCGCGTGCACTTCATTGACATGGAATGGACACCCCAGGGTGTGCTGGAGGACACTCACAGACCAGTATCCCCAAGGGGGACTGGCGGCCCCCGACTTTGAAATTTACTATCTAGCAGTGCAAGCACACTATGCCTCACAATGGGTCCGTAACACCCTGCCAGAGAAGCGATGACGCGCGAGTCTACTGACCTCCTGCATAGCGCAGTTTTCACACGTCCCAAACGTTATAACACAAAAAACCCGACACAGGTGGCATGCACGGGCTGGGCCAAAATTGACGAAATACAGGGGCCAAAAGCTCCGTACAACCCGAAAATGCCTATTTGGGGGGCCCATTATATCCCGCCTACACTAGATGCAGAGAAAGCCACTCTCTGGGGTACTAAGGGTATTCACCAATTTGGAGACCTTTTCCCCAACAAGAAATGTATAACATGTGTATCAATTCAGAGCGTAGTGGGCAGCTCACTGCAACAGAGAATGCAGTATTTACGCATGAGGTCGGCTATCTCCTGGGTGTGGGCGGCGTTCCCAGCACAACCACAGATACACATTGGCATCGGCTACATGTTCACGGGGGGGACAAATAAAACAACTGCTTCCACGTTGTACAAGCTAATACTTTCGACCCGGCCACCAACAATTCACACAGTTAGAGAGAAATGGGAGGCGGATCTAGAGTGTAATATCACCGATAAGCAGTGGTCGCTGATATGTGGTCTGACGAAGCACATATCATGTAACACACGCTATAAACTGATACACTACAAAATCATACACAGGATACACTACACCCCAGCGAAACTAAGACGCATATACCCTACTGCTGATGGTAAATGCCCCAGATGCCGAAGCGCGGAAGGAGACACCGTCCACATGTTCTGGTCGTGTCCACACTTGGGACAAATATTGGGCACCAATATGTGACACAATAGATAAAATGGCGGGCCATCCCATTGAATGGTCACTGGCATTGTGCTTGCTGGGCGGCACTGGGAAAATGAATCACACATGGCGTAAGCTGTTGAACCTTAGCCTGCTACTGACGAAACAAGTCATTCTCATGAGGTGGAAAAGCAGTAAGCCTCCCACTAAGGCTGACTGGGAAAGGGATATGGTGTGGGCCAATGATAACGAGGAACTATATATTGAACTGCTACAACCCACCTCCCGCCCTAGGAACATCTGAGGGAGATGCAAACAGTACCTAGCGGTTGAAGCGGAGGAAGTAGACAGCGAGACTCAACCTAATATTGCGTAACGTAACCTGCCACTGTTAAGAATGTTATACCAGATGTATGCAAATGCTATGACTGTTATTACCTTGTACCTGTGCATGTTAAAATAAAGATATTAATAAAATAATTTTAAAAAATACAACGTTGTATTTATAATTGTCACGCCTTTTCTTTTAGTATAGTCCAGGCAATTATGAATAATTTGCTGGGATCAGGCAGAGTATTCATAATTGCTGCGACTTTCTTTTATAGTTTCCTGAGCACAGTAAACTAGAAAAGAAAGTTGCAGTAATTATGAAAACTCCACTGGCAGTTGGTAAAGTATTTATAATTGCTCTGTCTTTCATTTTACGTTTTCTGTGCTTCCCTGGGTTTGGGAAGCACAGAAAACATAAAATGAAAGTGAAGGCATCCTCCTCTACATGTTAAGCTCTGCTATCTGGCTGCAGTAAGCAAAAGCTCACAGTAGGGGGCTTTTGCTGCTTGATTATTGTCGCCAGAGCAGAGCTTAACATGCACATAGGAGACTGCTTCAAATCACAAAACAGATGCCCCATGTAAACACTTTGAACCTCATTTGCTCAAAATTTAGCATGGGAACTTTCTTTAAAAATATGTTTTATATATATTTTTGATTATTGCCCATCTTTTGGGACAATAAAATGTTTGAGTGAACTTCCCCTTTAACTCACTAATACAATCCGGTCAATCTGGAGTCCCAAAAAATGTCACCCACTTCACATCAACGTCTCTAAAGACATGTACATTTGGATGGGTTGGTGTGGGAACAAATGTGACTTTTGATAGTACAGCAAAATAGAGTGATGCCAAGCAGGATTGTAAAGCTCTTAGTGTGATTCCACCTTTAAGCAACACTGCCTCTTAGCAAGTCCAAACCCACTGGAGAAAGAAATCTCCCACATACTTACCAACGTGGCCCATTCCAATCTGTAGGTTCTTATCCAGTCCTGTCTTTTTCTTTGCATTCTGGGATGTGTAGGTCCACTTTACCCATTATAAAACTCGGACTACAAGTACCAGAATGCAAAGAAAAAAAACAGAACTGCATAAGCACCTACAGATTGCAATGGGTCATGTTGGCAACTATGACCTCCCATGAGCTGCAATGAAGACAGAAAAGGTGGCAATGCCTAATCTCTAAGCGTGCCTCAGCGGGTGCTGGGGCTGTTCTTTCTGAAACCCAGGTGGCCCTGGAATATTTTTAGAACATAAGCTGCCAGGGCCTGGAGGAATATTTTGGATGATATTGAGCACCCTTTTCGAAGGACTCTTTGGGCCTGATTTACAAAAGCGTTTTCAATGGGAAAATCCCATTGAAAACGCTTTGTGATTGAAGCCCTTTATGTAAAATTCCCTGAGGGTGCTCGTCCTATAGCGACTTTCACTCAAAGCTGAAAGACATGCAAAACTGGTAAGTGTGTGTACTGTTACTGTGAGGGAACGTATTGTACATTTCCTTCTAGTCGTCTACATAAAGCCACCCAACCACTTTCACTCAAAGCTGGAAGCCATGCAAAACTGATAAGTGTGTGTACTGTTACTGTGAGGGAACGTATTGTACACTTCCTTCTAGTCGTCTACATAAAGCCACCCGACCACTTTCACTCAAAGCTGGAAGCCATGCAAAACTGATAAGTGTGTGTACTGTTACTGTGAGGGAAGGTGTTGTACACGTCCTTCTAGTCGTCTACATAAAGCCACTCAACCACTTTCACTCAAAGCTGGAAGCCATGCAAAACTGATAAGTGTGTGTACTGTTACTGTGAGGGAAGGTGTTGTACACGTCCTAGTCGTCTACACAAGGCCACGTTTTCGTTCAATGGGGGTAGGATACTCGAGGAATGACCTTCAGTTGCAAAAGCTCACAGAGTTATTACTTTTGCCCTTTCCAAATGTTTGAGTAATGCGTGCAGTATAGGAAAAAGTTATTGGATATTCCAAAATAGTGTTCTTTGCTATTTAGTTCATGGATAGCTTGCAGTTTTAAGGCCTCATTCAATATCTCTATTTAAAGCCTATTGCAATAGGTTGCATTTGTTTGCTTCTTTCTTGTTTTCATGTAATGGTCTGTTACTTGGTAAATCTTTTAATAGTTCAATAAAAGTGGCCAGTTGCACTTTACAGACTAAAGTGCTTGTACATGTACATCTGTAAACTACAAGTAGCCAATTTTATAGACAAACAATTACGCTTTCCCAAGCTACAGCCCATCACATAAAAACACAAACGTGCCCATCTAAAAGAAACACAAAAGCTTACAAACATAACTTTTGAAACGTGTATTTGCTTTAAGTACTTCAGAATTGTATCAGCATTTTGAAGGTGGGTGCAAGATAAACAATCACGCCTGGTAAAATTCACACGGCCTGCATTTAGAATTGAACATAAGAATAGTATATTTAGCCAGAACTGCAAATATCTGAAAAACCTGCAGAGGAAACAATAAGTCAAACGCTCCAAATCCGTTGCACAAGCTGAGTGACAAAACAAAGAAATCTAGAACAATCCAAGCACCATGATGAACAGATCGGAGTCTTGTAGGGAAAATGAGTGAAAATACTGTACACCCTCGGATCATAGATATCTAGTGCAGGCCCTTCGATTTAAGATTGAAATCTTCAATAGAGCACATTTGACAACCACCAAGTCAATCAGCGGTCAGAAAGCAAATCAGCAACAAGCTGAAACTGGAAACTCTGAACTGGGTGACATTTGGGAGCAGCTTCTAAACATAATTGACTCTCGTGACAAACAAGTAAACAGCACACAATTCACACCAAAGACTGAACCAACGGGCCAAACGAGTGTGAAGAACTGTTCCGATCTTCACTCCAGTACTGCGCAGAAGGGACCATTGTGGCTCAGCCTAAAACTGTATTTGATTTATGGCCAGCTCGGTCAGTAATGCCAACACCTGGGTAAGATGGTCGCTGCACCAGAACTTAACTTTGCCATCACAGTCAGCTGACGCTACAGACGTGGAGACTTGCACCAGCTTCGTGGCAGACAGATGGATCTTGAAGTGACGGAAGAAGTGAGAATACAGACATTTCAAGAACAACTCCACCTCTTTCTCAGTGACCTCGTCTGCGTTCTTGTGAATATCAATCCACAAGTCTCGGGCGTCCTCTGGATGGATGGCATAGGAAATATCAAGGCTATGGGGCTGGATCGGTACAGAAAAGTTGAGTTCCGTGGACATCTGTTGGCCCCCCTGTACGTTATAGCCAGTCCACATGGCAGCCATCCACGCGAGGTCATGGGAGCTGATGGCACAGTCACTAATGCAGCAGCCAAAGGTCCTTTGGAACCAGCTCCCAACTACTGCAGTGAAAGCTGTGTTGCCATTCACCAAAAACAAAGGCAGGCAGGTGAACATCTCTGGTAAGGAGTCCAGTATCGCAGGTTCTCCAAATGTACAGCAGAACCAGCCGGACCATAAAACCTTCTTGGCTTCTGAGTTTGAAGTGCCACATTGTGATTTGGGCGAAAGCTCAATTAGGATTGCTCCTGGGTCATGTTCGCGGCCTTTGAACCCCAAAAGTGTGGTTACACTCACTTCAACATCAAGTTCTACTTTCGTATCCCCAGTTGTGCCTTTTTGCTTCTCTGCTGCGATGAACACTGCCAGATCTCGTGAGTAATCATTGAGAAGCCTGTGGGAGAATCTGTACAATGGAGTTACACTGTGCAGTTTCCGCTGCTTGCACATCAGAGAGGCTATTTTTTGAGGATCAACACTTTCCTCAAGTTGGCTGCGCTGCGGTATTCTTCTATTTGAGGGTGGCCGACGGAAAGGCGAATGCCTTCAAGTTGAGGTCGTACCCCTGTGGCGCACACGACTAGTGCCAGTGCCCGAAGAACAGACTTCACTTACGGGGGTGGGTGTAGCTAAAGGGACAAAACCCACACATTCAGGAGTTGTCGGCTGGGTCTCCATGGCCTCTCTGTCCACGTCGCACTTTCTTTTCCTACTACCGGCTGCAGACATCCTTGCGTACACCAGAAAGGGAAAGGCTGCTCAGCTCCCCAGGCCGAACGAGGACTACGCACGACGTCCTTCTGTGCACTCGCGAGAATTCGAAGAGCACAATACGCAAGTGAAGAAGCTCTTCACTGGGCTGAAGCTCAGAATAAATCATCTTGACTGGCATGTCAGTTCAATTTTATTTATTTTATTTGCTTTAAAAAACCGCAGCCGGTCCTGAATGCATACGTTGGGCAATTCGTAATATTCCAGCATACTTGACAGTATTCTGTGGCTAAAAAGATGTAGTATTTTTCAAGTTTCAAAAATAATGCTTCTCATAACAATTACATCACAGGAAAAAACAAAACATACATTGTTGGCACCACTGGAGTATTCTAAAATACAAAAGCCATCAAACAGCACAACATGGAAAGATGCTGACATGTTTAAAGTGTATAATTGTGAATGTTAATTTAACACCACATTCAACTTCACAGAAGGTAGTCACACAGAGATGGTAGGCAACATTTGCCACTGCTCTGTAGCAGCAGCCTGGGCAATACATAATTATTCCTGCAGTGCAAGATGAATAACTGAACAACATGGGGACTGATACCCTCCTCATTCTTATATGTAGGTGCTGTGTGATGGTGGTACTTTCTGCCACTTTCCTTCAATGGTGGTTCACCCAAGGTCTGTCCTGGCCAGAGTGCAGGGTAGAGTTATGTAGCTGTCAGGTCATTGGATTGGTCTGAGCCGATCACGCGAAAGTAATCACTTACCCGCGCCCGCCGCACAGACAAACAAATGTGTTGCATGCTTTGCCTGGGCCGGTCTCAAGCAGCCTGCCTTAGAGTCACATAAATTACCTGCCCCAGTAAAAAGAAGTTGCATCTGTCACCCAAATCTGTGGGCGGTAGGACTGCTTAAAAAGCAGTAGCCTACTGCCTAAATCAGTAGGGTTGGCAAGTATGTTTCAATAGGAGGCATTTATTTGAACATTTTCCGTTTTTTGTGCAGTGCACAAAAACACGAGCACCAAAAAACAGATGGCATTAGTCTTGTCTTCTTAAACGCTTGATAGCACTCCCTATAAATGCGAAAAATCATGTCCCTCAACAACTGAAGAAAGATTTGTGCATTTTCTACCACGTGTCGGGAGCACCCGATGCACCAACAATGCTGCAGGTACTCAGCGGATGAATGGCAATGTCCGGATCACCAGACAGTTTCCCACAGGCAGGGGCACCCAGGATATGGCAGCCCAGGCCAGGCTGCAGGAGTAGGCCGTGATCACACGGCAGCACCAAGGACATTAAAAGACGCAGACACGAGTTGACACTTCCTGGGGCTCTTCTGCACTGCCTCTCACGTGCCAGCAGAGCCCCTTTTATTGAGCAGAGTCATGATGTTCTTTCTTAAAGGGGCAACGGGCCCACAGTTAAACGCGCCACACACCACATCCCTCCTTTATTATAACAAAAAAAACACAGCACACATAAGACTACAACCCTGAAGACGGGCCTACTACTGTGCTGTAATCCAGTCCGCACACCACTCTGACGAACACACTTCAAACAACGGGTGCATTCCAGTCCGCACGGGGGCCCGATGGGCGCTGGGGATCAGAAAATGCCTGGATCAAACTGGCCGCCTGCGCTGCTGCAGGACAAGAAGAACTCATTTGCCTCATCTTCTTCCTCGGCATAGTCATACAGTCCCCTCCTTTGCTCTTCGGCCACCTGCACCGCCACCATTCCAGGGGGCTTCCTCCCTGCGCCCTCCTTCGACACACTTCATGCCGATGGCCCCACCATGCTGGCCGGCGTTGGGGCTGCGCACACCTGTCCAAAGTGATCCACCTTTCCGCACCTCCCACAGATGTGTCCTTTGGCCAGGCAATTCTGTGCATGCGGGAGGTCCCACCCACACTGATGACGTATGGTGGCACCTGGGTCTCTCCGTGGCCAATCCCCTCTTCTTGTTGGCCTACCTCCTTGCCACTTGCTGACGGCCTCCACCTCCTCCAACTTGACCCATTGCATGTGGGCTTCCAGCTTGAGCTGTTGCCTGGAGAGGTCCATGGCCGAGGCACGCACCTCCACCAACTCTTGGGTGCGACCTACTACTAGTATTCGATCGAGGGTTAGCGCTGGGTCTCTGAGGACTTGTTTCCACAGCTTAGATGAGCTACAGCCATAGATGATCTGTGTCCTGATCTTGTCCTCCTCAAAGTCACCCAAAGCGCAGTACAACACAATGCCACACAGCTTTCCATGAAACGCATTGAGGCTCTCCCCTTCCTCTTCCCTCGCGCACCTCATCCTGTACCATTCATAGTCCCAGTTGACCATGGGCCTGAAGTACTCGTTCAGTGCTGCAATGGCTGGGCCATATGACTGGTCTCTGGGTCGCAAGGTCTTAAACAGCCTCTGGACGGCCGGGCCGGCTGAGTCTCGGAGGGTTGCACGTTTCGCCCTGTCCTTAATTTCCAATGCCTAAAAATACAGTTCCAGGTTTTCTACCCGTGCCGTCCGCCGGGGTGCTAGACTGGCAGGTGCACCCACCACGTCGAAGGGATACAGGGGCGCCAGCTGACCACCTTGTTGACACACCACTTCATTCTCCTCATCCCCATGATGGTTACTGGGCGCGCCGCAGGTTGCACCATCTGTTCATGGGCCCTGGCTTGACTAGCCAAACTGGAAGGCACTGAGGGCGCACAAGCACTCCTTATGGAGCCGGTACCCATCCAGGTTCCTCAGTGAAAGACGGGGAGCCGCTGCAAGGGTTGATGATCCCCAGTGGCGCTTCCTACTTGATGGTCCTTCCGTGATGATGGAGTCCCCAGGCAGGGATCTGGCAGTGCTGTCCCCTCCTCTCAGGCTCTCGGGCCCAGGTGATGGTAGGCCACGCCCCCTTTTCGTGGCTGTCCTTGTTACGGGCTGTTACAGGCCTGGCATTCTTTTGTTGCAGCCTGAAAAGGTTTTTTTTCTCTCTACCGGGGAGGCCTGGGTCTCGATGGGGGCACGCCCCTTCCTCCCGGGACCACCCCCAGCTTCAGCGTCACCGTTTTCAGTCACTGCAGGCCCAGTTTTCGTGGGCCCCGCCCACCTTCATGCCGCGGCTCCAACGGCTATTGTGTCCTCACTGCCGTGGCCTGGACTTCATGGGGGACACCCACTCTTTTTTCCTGCTGCGGCGAAATGCTTTTATTTATCCCTGCCGCGGCCCAGTCACCGCATGCATGCACCAGCTGTCCACTGCGCTCCGGCTCCCTCACGCAGCAGTATCGCTTGAGGATCCAGCGCACGAGGACCATCTGTATCTCACCAACTCTGCTGCAGGCCCATGCTCACCTAGGCCCGGCCCACTCCTGTGTTCGGCAACTGCGGCTCCCTCTCCACTCAGCTGATGCCGCAGCCTCTATCTTCGTGGCCACCACTGTTCTTCTCCACACGGCTGCCTCGACCACGCGGGCACCAGGCACCCCGTGCAGGTTCGCAGCACGGGCCCTGGGCCAGGATGTCAGTACAGCAAAATGTCCACTCTCCTATGTCTGGTCCTATTTCTGTCCCTTACACTCTCAATCAACTAAGGCAAAAAAGAATGATCTTCTTGGCCAAGAAGAATGACTCCCTTCCTCTGGACGGTTTTCACAATGTTCACAACTCTTCAGGGATGGCTCCCTTCCCCATGTATTTCTCAAACGTCCTTGTCCATAGGAATGACTCCCTTCCTCTGGACAATGCCCAACTTTACGTGTTACGTGGGAACCTCGCCTTTGAGAATGGCTCCCTTCTCCTCGTTTTGGTTCTCCTAAAAAAGGCCAATATAAAGTTCCAGGTTTAACTAAAGCAAAAGTTCAAAGTTCCAAAACAAAGATCTCTGTGCAATACCAGGGGAAATGACTCCCTTCCCCTGGTCAGAGTATTTGCAAGGCCACAAGGCTTCCGTTGCACACAAATGTCTCCTTCTAGCTTTCTATCAGGCCTGGTTTGCTAACCTGCCAAACCTGACCATTAACTTCCTTAACAGTCTGTCAAGTCTGGTTCATTACCCTGCCAGACTTGACTTCCCAGCCTCTGCATTCAACAAGATGCTTGCTTTCTCAATGTCTTTTCTTCGTGTGACTATCTTTGCTTCTGATGACTTCTCTGCTTTGTTTATCCTGCTACTGGGCTTTGCCCACTTCCATTTGGGTCCCAGGCACAGTTCTTCTGCTTCTGTGGGATTTTTTCTTTTCCCCTTCTTCAATTAATGTCCACTTGAGTAGACCTTGTACTCTCCTGCCAGGTCGTGTCCCACACATGTATCCTCCTGTTATTGTGATCCACTTGCATACACTCTGGTATCCCTCTGTGATCTTTGTGATACATTTATATGTTTAACAAAGTTCCCAGCAATCTGTAATGTGCGGCTTTCATCCCCCTGTGCTCTCCGGATGTATTGCCATAGTTTACAAAGTTCATATCGAACACACTGCCTTTTATATCCCCTTGGGCTTTCCGGGATGTATTGGCATTGCTTACAAAGTTAGTGTTAAAGTCAATGCCTTTTATATCCTCTTGGGCTTCTCTGGATGTGTTTGCACTGTTTATAAAGTTTGTATCAAACACAGTATTATTAGTATCCCTCTTTGCTCTTCGGGATATGGTTGGGTGGATTTTCAGGTTCTCTGCCTCCCTCAATGCTCTGGTATCCCCTTGTGCTCTTCGGGACAGGTTTGTGTGGGATTTCAGCTTCACCAGCTTCATCAATGCCTCGGCTACCAGTCCGACCAATTCCCTTCCTTCGGGAATCCTCATGCGGGATATGGTCTCTTCGGGTAGCTGAGCAGAGCTCCTTTGCAACTGCAGCGCTCAGCGTCTTCCTTCTCCTTGCGCTTCTGCAGCTCCTGACTCTCCCCCTTGTCCCCGTCTGCCAGCGTCTTCTTCCTTGCTTTACTTGTGCCGGTCTGGCTGTTCTCTGTCTTGCTGCCGGTCAGGTCTGCCTATCTCCCTCGCTATACAATATTTTTACAGTTCTGTTTTTTTATCTACTGGAGGAAAATAACATAGGTTTTACGAACTATGCACATGACACTCAATGTGCCATGCTATTGTCAGGACTTCATGAGGTGGATGAAAAAAACACCAACAGGGTATATGACATCTTTCAAAACTGGATGACGGAAAATGGCTTTGTGTTCAATAAAGAAAAGACTGAGTTGATGGTGATAGGCACGAATACTAAAATCAAGACGCTGGACCGAGAATATAGTCAGTTCAGAGTGGCTGGCTGTAATGTAATATTACAACCAAGAAGAAGGTGAAGACATTGGGCATTGTTCTTGATCAAAATCTGGACATGAGGGCTCAAGTAAATAGCTTTTTTTTAAAAAAAACTTTCTTTATTGGCATTTTCAAACAAAACAAACAATAAGGCCGTGCGTAGGCCACCTCGTAAGTGCCCTTCCCCCCTGCCGCCCTCTACCCCGCCCATTGCAATGACATTGTCTGTATGCTTAAGCAGTTATGAGCATCGCGCAGTCTCCGTGGCTTCAGCGTTGTGTGTCGAGATGGTACTCGAGTTCTGTGAAGGGGACAGGTGTTGCGGGTCCAGTACGTCTGTTGTTGAAAGCAAGTATGCTATAAATGGGCCCCAAATGTCTGGGGGGCATGAATGGAGCGGCAGCGTCTTGATGAAGTTAGTTGTCACGTCTTGGCAATGCGTAATGTCTTTAAGCCAGATCTGCAGGCTTGGTAGGGGTCCTCTGCCCCAGTTATATGTGACTCTTCTTCGTGCCAAAACTAGAAGTAGGTTTGTTAGTTTTCTAACTGTGCTAGGCAGTGATTGGGTCAGTCCTAGCATTGTTATTTTCGGGTCAGAGTCGAGGACCATTCCTATTATTGCCGATGTTTTTTCCAGTACTGCATTCCAGAAGGTAGCCACCAGAGGGCATGACCACGACAGGTGTAGGAAGTCTGCCCCTGGCGCTCCGCATCTGTCGCACTCTGCCGATATTGTATCTCTTTGGGCATGAGGTTTCGCTGGTGTATGGTATGTTGGATGCAGGAAGTTAAAGTGGATCAGCTTAAATCTCGAGTTGATCGCTACTTTTTGAGTGAGATTTAGTATGTAGGCCCATTCTCCTTCCGGGATTATGCTTCCAAGCGTTTTTCCCCATCTCCTTTTGGCGCCTGAGCAGGATGAGTTTGGTTCACTCAGGAGGGCCCTGTAGATGTTTGCTACCAAATGCCCATCTCTTTGGGCTTGGATTGTGTTGTGGAGTAGCGGCCAAACCGGCGGTTGTCGCGGAAAGGTCGGGATTGCTGCCTGCAGAGAGTGTCGCAATCTGAAATAGATGAAGGTATCGAGGGCGTTGTTGCTTCCTCTGTCTTGGGCTTGTTGAGGGGACAGGAATGTACCTTCTAGGAAGAGGTCATTCATGTGCATAGCTGTAGTTTTTCTGTCCAAAGCAGGAAAATCTTTTCTGTTGTGATGGGGATTCCTGGAATGTGTTTAATTGGGAGAAGAGGGGAGAATCTGAATGTAACATTACTTTTCTTGGCTGACTTTTTCCAGATTGAGTACGTGGTGGCGACAGTGTTCAAGGATGATTGATTGACCGGGAATTGGCCAAAGAAAATGGCACAGAGGAGATGTGGTGTCGCCAGTGCTCCCTCTATCTGAACGTGGGGTCTTACGAAATGTGTTGCATACCAATGGCTAAGGAATTGGGCTTGGGCTGCCCAGTAGTAGCGTTCCATGTCACAGAGAGCCACTCCGCCCTGTCGCGTTGATAGAATTAGTGTGGAATAGGCCTCTCGCGCCACCTTGCCCACCCAAATAAGGTCGAGGACCATGCTTTTGATCTACTGTAGGAACCTATGTGGCAGAAGCAGAGCGATGTTTGAGAAGAGGTACAAAAGTTTTGTTAGGATGATCATCTTCACTATTGATACTCTACCCCAGAGGGTGAGTGGTAGGGATTTCCACCTGTCAATTTTGAATTGAGTAGTCTCCAATGTGGCTTCGTAGTTATCACGTAGGATGTCTTCTTTCATTCTGGACATATGAATACCGAGGTATCTCACATGCGAGTGTTGCCACTGGAAGCCGAAGTCGTCTGCGAATTCGGTGGTGGCGGCGGTAAGTGGGAAGATGACTGATTTGCTACTTTTGATTCTCAGTCCTGAGAAATGGCCAAATTGGATTACTGCTCTCATCACCGGGTTCAGGTTCTCGTCGGCGTTCTGGAGAAACAGGGCCACATCGTCCGTGCATAGTGAAATGATCATTTTGTGTGGGCCAAATGTAAGGCCTCTATGGAGGTGATGCATGCCCAGATCGGAGGCCAGAGGTTCCATTACTAGAACAAACAAAAGTGCGGAGAGTGGACAGCCTTGTCTGGTCCCTCTTCTTAGACGGATGTCGGCTGATCACAGTGTGATGTTAGATGTTGGCTTTTTGTAGAGCAATGAGATCAGTTGTATAAAGCGTTTGCCCAGGCCCATCCTTTCTAGAACTGTAAAGAGGAAGGGCCATTCGACGGAGTTGAAGGCCTTTTCGGCGTCCAGTAGTACTGCCACCGCCTGACGTGCTGGGTCGAGGGCTTCTATCGCTCTGAACATTCTTCTTATCCGATAGGAAGTGTTCCTCCCTGGGATAAAGCCGGCCTGATCGGCCAGTACCATGGCGGGCATGAGGGGTAATAGTCTCTTAGTTAGGATCTTCGCAAAGATTTTATTATCCAAATGTATCAGTGAAATTGGTCTATATGAACCGCATTTGTTTGGATCTTTGCCGGGCTATGTAAAAGGATTATGCTGGCCATGTAGAGTGTTGGTGGCAGTTGGTCGTTGGTTAGGGCCTCATCGTATACCTGTAGGAGTAGTGGGGCAAGGAGGTCAGCGTAGAATTTATAGAATTCTCCGGACAGGCCATCCGGGCCTGGTGTTTTTGTATTCGGTAGCTCTTTGATGGCCTCCAGGATTTCTTCGGTAGTGATTGGAGCGTTCAGCGGTTCCCTAAACTCTGAGTCTGTCCAGTATAGTTCGACAGTATCTAGAAATTGTGCCAGTTCAGCTGGGTTTGCGGAGTAGTTTGAATCAAATAGCCTTTGGTACAAGTTGCGGAATGTTTCGACGATGTTGGTTGCAGAGTCGACAGCGCTGCCTGTGTGATCGGTCACTGATTCAATCGATGTGTGCTTCCTGTCGGCAGCTAGGAGCCTCGCTAGGAGTGCCCCGGGTTGTTGTCCCTCGCCGTACTGATGGATTTATGGTGCCTGTTTAGAAATGTTACTTCTCTTTCTGCTGTAGTGCGGAACAGCTCTAGTTCCTTTTTGATTGCCGCTAGAGTCTGAGCGTTATCATCAGTTAGGAGTAAGCTCTCGAGTTCCTAGAGTCGGGTTTCACTGGCGTTCAGTTCTCTTCGTATCAGTTTAAGGATTCCGCATTCTTTCGTTATGCATACTCCTCTGGTGAAGCACTTCAGTGTTTCCCATAGTGTCCCGGCAGAGGTCACCGATCCTTGGTTCTGTTTGGAGTTCTTCTGCAAAGACAGTGTCCTGTAGTGCTCTGGGTTTGAACCTCTAGTGTGGCTTGGTTTTGATTGTGTGTGCCACGTTACATTCTAGGGTCACCATGGAGTGGTCTGACAGAGATCTCGGTAGGATGTGGCTGTCGCCCCACTGCAGGAAGCTGTGGTTAGACACATAATAATAATAATAATAATTAGGCTTTTATATAGCGCTACAAACCCTCAGGTATCTGAGCGCTGCTTATTATTACCCACGGTGTGTGGTGCTCATTTATCGACCTCGGAAGGATGAAAGGCTGAGTTTGGCCCCGCCGGGATTCGAACCTGCGTTAACAGGCTCTGCACGGGTGTCAAAGCGGGCGCTCTACTCGCTGTGCCACTTGCCACTAGAAGGTAGTCTATTCTTGAATTGGTGTTGTGAACCCAGGAGTGGAAGGTATAGTCCTGGGTGTTTGGGTATTTATTTCTCCAGATATCGACAAGGTCGTAGGCTTTACAGATTTCTATGATTTGTGTTGAGGTCTCCGCCCCATATGATCGTGGACCGCCTGGTCGTGTTCAAATGGGTCATCACCCATTCAAAGTTGCTGGAGCTATCAGTATTTGGCCCGTATGAGTTCACTAGAGTGACTTCTTCGCCGTCAATTATTCCGTGTATCAGGAGCGATGTGCCTTCAGTGTCCTTTTTCTCTGAAATCAGTCTGAAGTTAGTTGCTTTATTGATAAGGATGGCTACTCCCCTCGCATACGATGAGAATGATGCGAAACTCAAGTAAATAGCCTAGTTTCCTCAACAGCATATTACATTAAACTGTTAGCCCAAATGCGGCCCTATATCTCGCAAGTTAATTGTGAAACGGTGGCTAGATCCTTGGTAGGGTCGAACATTGACTACAGTAGTAGCCTTCTGGTAGGAACTGCTAAGGCTGATATTGCACGGCTCCAAACCTAGCAGAACATATGGTTAGGATTATTGTTGGTCTTAAGAAGAGATATCCTATATCAGAGGCCAGACGGAACCTGCAATGGTTACTGATTGAAACAAGGATTCAGTTTAGGCTGCTTGCCATAACACACAGATGTGTAAAGGGCACTGACCATTCATACCTAGCAGAGGCTCTGACTCCTAAATCTAATGTTAGGGCATTGAGATCTAATAACAACAACCAGCTAAAAAGTTCAATGTGCAATCTCACTCAGGTTATGAAAAGTGCCTTCCTTATGGCGGCACCTAACATATGGAATGCCATTCCTCTGGACCGCAGAGATATTAATTCTATGGCAATTTTCAGGAAGAATATTAAGATGTTATTTAAATAAGAAGATTTGGCATCCGCTTTTTTCTTTTTTCTCCCATGTAGAATTCTTGCTTGCCGGGTCGGTTGTGAATTGTTGTGTTTGTTGTGCCATTAAGCCTCTGGGTTCTATGGAGTGCATAATTAACTAACTAAACAACTAACTAACCTTGAAAATTAACAACGATTATCCCTTTTAAGAGGGATCTGAAGTTTAAAAATGTCAAGTAGTATGTAAATAACTATAAGATCGAGGAGGTAATCCAACTCAGATATCTGGGGCTGGTAATCTCAAAGAAAACAGATGGGTTGTATTAATGAGAAATTTTCCACGGGGGTGTGGCCGGCGGGTGACTGATGTAGAGCAGGATCAGCAAAGCTTCTGCCGCTGCCCCCATAATCCTACAATTTATCCTGGTTGCAAAGGCATCAGTCGGATCAAAAGCCACATCCGAGCAGGGCAAAGTGTGCCGCATCGGGTGCTGCATCGAATCTCTGGCAGAAAGGGGGATTTTCCGTAGAACCCTGCAGAAACTGAAAAGGCACGCAGAGTGCCGCTGGAGTCCCAAGATGGCCACCGCACAGCGTTGACAGTATCACTGCTGGAGTCGGGTTGGGTGCAGGGCACCCCGGCTCTAGATGGTGAACAGAGCTGTCCTGACTCACGCAGACACCCCGTAGCTGCCCAGTTGCAGAGACGGCGGCACAAACAATGACCATACAGCAGAGCTGTGGGCCTCGTGAGACCAGCGTCTGCTTGCATTGGCGGGCACCCAGCAAGGCTGGTACAGCATAGTGATCCCTTTGTGCCAAGGAGGATTACCCGGTAAGGCGGCATCGAGGGTGGTGAAAGCTGAGACGCCAAGTGCCAGAGAAGAAGAGGAGGCAGGGTTCCCTTGCAGGCTAGGGCACAGGGAACCCTGCAACTGTGCGGCGACTCCCATGGGGAAGCAGAGAAGAGCACTGACCTGGCTGCTTAGGAACAAGCATCCAGCAATTACCCAGGGGAAGGGAGCAGGGCCCCCGTCCATCCAGGTGACCCGCTCCAGTGTCCACTGGTGCGGCTCCACAAACGGGCTGCCAGCGGTGCCCAGCAGCACTGTCTTCTACCATTTACAGCGCAGCACTCACAACAGTGAAGAGCTACAGAGCTGCTGGACAGACACAACAGCATCTAACCAACACCCAGGTGTTGCAGTGGCCCACATGGACTGGGGATCACCAGGTAGGAAGCTGGGAGAGGGAGTGCGGCCTATCCTCCATTCTATTCACAATACAACCCTGGGCCTTGTCAGATGAAGGGGGCCAACATTGAGGCCCTGTGCATGGTGGGGTGTGGGGCAGCGAGGATGATGACCCCACTGTGAGAAGAACAAGAAAACCCTTGTGGCATATTCAAACACCTGAATGCAATAATGCCCCTGAGAGCTTGGCACGGCCCATCCTGGGCTGGTAGTAGTGAACCAATGGGCGGACCGCAGGGAAGGAGGGTCCCATCATACAGGTGCCTGCAAACACTCCTTCGGAGCACGATGGGAGTGTGGCGGGAGCCTGAGCTGACCCCGAAGAACAAGAGACTACTGAAACTCCAAGGTGAAAGATACCTCTCGAGCTGGCGTGACCAGCTCCGGTCAGGCATCAGACGGTTGTCCCCTCCCCTTACTGGGTGGGCTGTGAGGGGGACAGTCCAGGCGGAGTGACAGTGGCCTGAACACAAGACTGGCTTCCTTCAAGTCGGTCAGGCAGGGGGACAGGCCATAATGGAAGGAAAAAGCAAACCAAAGATGGACAAATATACAGTTCCGATCCCACAGCCGCAGCCTCCGGGAGACTCGACTTCCGCCCAGCAGCACAATCGCAGACACCTAATTTAGCGGAGAGAATTGCTAAAGTCCTGCAGGCGGTACAGAGCTCCAGGACGGCCCTGGAAATCAAGATCGGAACCATAGGGGAGGATTTGAACCTCATTAGGGCAGACATACAAAAGTCAACGGAGAGGCAAAAGGATCACAGCAACAGAGACACAGGTACAGACCCTCAAGAAGCAAGTGGCCGCTTTACTGCAGACAACCATGGTCCTGGACGCACGGGCGTAAGACACTGAAGGCCGCTCAATAAGGAGTAATATGCTGATAGTAAACCTCCCCGAAAACGCAGAAGGTTACTCCATGGAGATGTTTCTGGAAAGGTGTCTGCCAGAACACTTAGGCGAAAAAGGGCCTATGAAAGTGGTTCTTGGTAGTGCAAGTTCACAGGCACAAAAACCAGCACCAGGAGCCAGACATATACTGGTTGTAGCCAGGATATTCAATTATCGGGATCGCAATGTCCTCCTACAGACGGCCAGGACCGGGGGCATAATCAGATTCTCCAATACATCATTAATGGTATTTCCGGACGACACGTGATGGGGCCACAACAGCGGCAGAGCTTTGAGGTGATTAAGTGAGTCCTCAGAGAAAATTAAATTCGCTACATGCTGCTGTATCCCGCAAGACTGAAAGTTATTAAATGGGACCGTCAGTGATTCTGCAATACCCTGGAAGAGGCGTGGGAATGGTGGGAGGCTGAAGGCAGCTGGACTACAAGCTCGTGCCCAGGAAAGCAGGGCAGGTGCCCTGGCAGGCAAGCAAGCATGTGTCCACTGGAGATAAGAGAGAGGCACGACCCGGCCAATCATGTGACAGAGAGTAGAGTCACAGTGGCGGAGGATGTATCCCTCCGGCTGGACAGGGCAGATAAGCAACTTGCGGAGGACCCGGCCGGACCATTGAGTGGCTCTGCCCCGCAGGTGGCGGAATCCATCCAGACTCTTGATCCTATGGAATTACAGCTAGAAAGACTATGGATTTGCTACAAAGTGGACTTGGGCGGGGGGCACTTGGAAGCTAGTTGATATGACTGTACCAACCCCAGAGGCACACTAGCGACCCGTTCGGTCTGAGAGATGGTACGGGCCGCACGCCCCGAGCACAAGTGCGGAATTCGGCTCCCCCTTGATGGGGAGGCGGACCGATGCGGAGTACCTAAATTGCAGGTATTCTAGGAAGTTTTACAAGTTATCTGTTTTTTTTGTTGATGGTTCTGATCTTGGTCATGTGGGGAGGGGGGTGGCTATGGGGAAATAGGGGGAGTGATAGGGGGGGTCCAGCTCAGAGTTGAATCCCCATGGCACACATGGCAGCAGCACGAGCTGAGAGAGCGCAGGAGGGAGATTCACAACCAAAAGCATGGGAGCACTGACTATTATCACTTGGAATGTGAGGGGGCTGGGGAGGCCAACCAAGTGTAGGGAGGTAATGGGGCTTCTGAAGAGGTGGGGGTGCAAATCACAGCCCTCAGAGAAGCACACCTCAATAGGGGAGATCTCGAGAAGGTGAAGGCAAGTTGGGGGGGCGTAGAGCATGGCACGACCTAGTCCTCGTACTATAGAGGAATGTTGACCTAGATAGCGGTAGGAGTTCCTTTTCAAGTAACTAATGTCCAGTGGGATGAGGAGGGCAGGACTCTCATTTTACTGGGTCTGCTAGACGTGCGAGAAATGTGTCTGACGAACTCATACGCTCCTAACACCGATAATGACACCTACTTCTCCAGGGCAGTAGGGATGATAGGGGACACAGACACAGGGAGCAGGTATGGGGGTGGCAGTTGCATAGGTCAGACCTCAAAGAATGCAATAAACCATTGACCTCCAAATCCCTGGGATGCATGTTGTCAGACCTAGACATGATTGAACACGGGCGCGAGAAGAGGGGTGACAAAAGGGGTTACTCCTACTATTGTCATCTGCATGGCACATACTCGTGGGCAGATTATTTCTTCGTAGGGAAGGAGCAGTATGCACAGTTTTGGGAAGTTGAATACATGGAGAGAACGATATCAGGCCATGCCCTCCTAAGGGTCACAGCGGTTTGGGCAAGGAGGACAGGGGCATTTCCCACCTTGCGTCTGCAAGCTGAGGCACTTACTGATGTGGGGTATGCAGAGGTGCTTCAGCGAGCCATAGGAGATTACTTTTAGATCATTGAAGGCTCGGTCACCGACTATGGGGTTGTATGGGAGGAGTTTAAGGTGACGATGAGGGGAAATGCATAACCGCCACCCATGGGGTCTGCTCAACACTGCTGGCTACCCATAAAGGTTTGGAGGCCCGAATCAGGTCTCTTCAGGGAGATATGGGGAAGGAGGCGTCATTTGGGGCAGAGCTCCTCTGGGGAAGGGTGCAGAGACAGCAGGCGCTAGAGCGCCTGGGCAAACATGATTATGTTTACCACCTGATGTCGATCCATGGAGTGGGGGACAAGGCAGGGCGGATCCTGGCCTTGCCCCTCAGGCGGGACCAACCACAGAGTTTGATCACACTGTTGGAGGCCGGGAATGGGGTCCTGGCCACTACGCAGGAGGACATTAAGGCAGTTTTCAAAATATACTACGAACAGTTGTAACAGAGCAGGCAACCGGCATGTGCCCTGGACATGGAGGAGGTGTTGGACCAGGCCTCCGTCCCTAGATTGAGCGAGGAAGCAGTGTTTAAACTGGAGGACCCCTTAACAGAAGAAGAGATTAGAGGTTCAATAGAATTGCTGGGGAATGGGAAACGCCTGGGGGCGATGGCCTCCCTGGACACATTTTATAAGACATATGTGTACCTACTAGTCCCCCGACTCAGACAACTCTATTGTAAGGCTTATCAGGAGGGGAGACTCACAGCAACCATGCATGAAGCTATCATTGCAGTGCTACTTAAGCCTGGTAAGGACCCGTGCAACAGCGGGTCATATTGGCCCATTTCCCTGATCAACATAGATGCCAAAATACTGGGCAAGGTGCGGGCGACCGGGCTCCTCAAGGAGGTCTCACATCTGATCCATCAAGATCAATGCAGATTTGTATGGGCTAGGAGCACAACGATAAACATTAGGAGGCTCCAATACATTATAGAAAAGGACCAAGGGTCGGCAGAGGAATTGGCAGTGGTCTCTTTGGATGCGGTTAAGGCTGTCAACTGAGAGCATTTTTTCTGAGTCCTGGAGAGAAACAGGCTTGGGCCAAATATGTTAAAGTGGATGCGGCTGTTATACGGGGAACCTCTGGCACAGGTAAAAATGGGCAAAGTGACCTTATACAGCTGGCAACTGGGGAGGGAACGTGGCAGGGCTGCCCACTGTCACCCATTTTGTTTGCACTAGCACTAGAGCATATGACACGGATCTTCTGGATACAATTTTGTGATGCAGGGATCAGAGTGGAGGCCAACAACACATCATCTCCCTATATGCTGATGATGTCCAGTTCAATCTACATAGCCCCAGGGTACATATTCCTTACATTATGGAGGTACTACAACACATGGAGGAATTCACAGGATTTCGGGTGAAACGTGGAGAAGTCGCTGCTATTCCTGCTAGGCTCACTGAGAGGTCCAGTGTTGCAGGATCTTCCGGAGGTTGTCTTGTGTTGGGAGAATGAATCCTTCCAGTACTTAGCGATCCAAATACACCACACCACGGCAGACACCGTCCAATATAATGTCGGGAGGGCACTCACAGGGATAGATGACAGGATTGCGTTCTGGAACAGACTGCCTCTGTCCCTGAGTGACCAGATAGCGATCTGCATGATGTTGATACTCCCCAGACTGCTTTATTTATTTGTGAATATGCCTTACATGGCCAGCGTTCCATTCTTCAAGCTATTAGACAATAAAATGGCGAACCTATTGTGTGGCAGAAAACGGCACAAGCTGTCACTGACCACATTATGCAGAAAACTTCGGAAAGGGGTGCTGGCCCTCCCAGACTTTGAGCTATATTTTTTGGCATCCCAACTGCAAAATTGTACTAGATGGGAAGCAGGAGAGGGGAGACTGGACCGCCAGCTGATGGGGGAACCAAAGATGCACCATACAGGGATGGAGCTGCTATGGCGGAAAACAAAGGAATCTGAAGGATATGATACAATATGATATGATGTGATAGTTTATTTATATAGCGCCTATACACAATGTGTTTCAAAGCGCTTCAAGGCAAGGGAGGGAACAAGGGAAAATACAATTACATTCTTACAGGATCCTGCCTGAGCAAGGTGGTGAGGCATGCATGGAAAAGAGCATGCATTAGGCTATGGTTGGGAGAAGGCTATACCCCTGAGATGCCCTTGAGGGCTGTTGACAGGGTAGCAGGGATAATGCAGGAGATAGGAGATGCAAAATGTACACAAGAAGGGTGCCAGGTGCTTGGCGACCTCTTCGAGGAGGGGACATTACTGCCATTCGATGCATGGCCAGGGAAGTTTCAGATGCCCAACTGGCCGTTTCTAAACTATGCCAGCAATACCTGAGGAGCCTCCGACTATCCACATTCTACATGCTACCCTCCCCATTGGTAATGACAGGCACACAATATCTAGGCTTTGTACAGCGTTGCAGGGCAGCAGCCCCTCCTCACAGCTCAAAATCAAAGACAAATGGTAACGGAACATGGAGATGACTTTTGAGGAATCGGACTGGGAGAAAATATGCACGTAAATCAATAAGGTATCCAGGAATGCACGCTTTAAATTGATTAAGTTCAACTTTGTGCACAGAGTCTATATGACCCCCCTGAAACTTTAGTTGAATGCAGAGTAGCCACTTTAGTTTTCCACTATACTTAGTGAACAGTCCAATCCATTGGAGAACTGGGATCAGAGCTGTCGTAAGCTTTGGCTTCTTCCCTGAAACAAGCATCCCCTTTTCTAGGGGAAGAACCCACAGTTGGCCCTGATTGAAATTTGCCACTCTACATTGTATAACTAGAGCTTGAATGCACCATGATCACTTTAGTTCTCCGCCACAATTAGTACAATAGCCCTCTACATTGGGTAAGAGTGCTAACGGTACATCAATGCCCTAGGAATTTTTAACTACTGGACCAATAGTGGAAATGTAGTATTTGAAGAGAAATTTAAGGAAGTTATTGATTCATTTTTATGTTCCTGAGTGTGGCTTCTCTGTATGTTGTGTTATTATTAGGTTTTTTCGATGATATTTGTTTTGATTATCAAATTCTAAAGCATTTAATGTATTCATTATGCAATTAGTTTCTTTTTTGTGAGATTAACATTGAAACCAAATCATAATTTAAACTTTTATTTATAAAATTCCCCAATCATAAGCTCCAAGCCTAAAGCATAATGTACCCGGGCCCTGCTGCTTTATTATCCTTATCTGCAGCACCTTCTCTACCGGTGGCACAGAGCAGGTTCAGAGCTCACAGGTGCACTCCTGACAGCTGCATTGGCAGGACAGGAACCTGATTTGCCATGCATCCTCTTTGATATCTTTGTGAGGCTAGGTGACACCCTCCCCTAGAGACAGCCTCTCAACAGGAAGCTGACCTGGGCACAGGCAAACAAAGGAGCTCACCCATTCAAAAGGAGTAGCCTCACTCCAGGGTGTCTCTATACCACTGAGGCATTTGATGCTACTGAGAAGGGAATGGGCGTGATTAGTTTAAACAGGAAGAGCTCTGTACAGGTGAGAGAGGATTCCACTATCTCGTTTCTCTCTGCCTATACCTCTTCTTCCTGCCCCCCCCCCCACCAACTTCCTCTAGCGCAAAGCACTTTGGGTGTTACGTCAGAAGAGCAATGCCCACTTGTTTCAAGGGCATATGTTGGGACCTGAAAGAAGGCTAGCTTTAGTCCAATCATCTGTGGACCTTTAGCTTTAAAGCAAAGGGTCTCTCACCACTTATTTGAATGACCTTTTGGACTTCAACCATTGAAGAAGATTTCGATAGACCCTTTTGGGAGAGCAGTGCTTTCCAAAGGCCCACAGTTGTGAGGTGAAGGGAGGTGTTTTCTGATGCAGAGGCAAGCTTTGTCCCCTAACGAACCCCAGGGACCACTGGGGGTGAATCTGCTGCTGGAACAAGACCTGTTTCTCTGCCAGCCACAGTGGTACTCAAGTCCTCACCGTGTTGAAGGACCCTTCCAGTTGTGTGGCAGCCTCCCCCATGTTTGCGAGTCCGAGAACAAGGACCCATCTTGTCCCTGAGTCCCTGAAGTGGAGCCCAGAGCAGCCTGAGGGGTGACCTGCTTCTGGAGCAAGACCTTCCACTTTGCCAGCTACAGAAAGACCCAGGACATTGAAAGACCCCTGCAAATGTTTACCAGCCTCCGCCATGTTTGGGAGCCCAAGAATAAGACTCATCCTGTCCCTGGCCCCAGGGATTCGAGTCATAGCACCCTGCAAGCCAAGACAGCCGGGATCCTAGTCTTTCTGTTGATAAACTGCTTGAGCTGTTTTCAAGAACTCTTCGGCACATTCAAGCCACCAGGACCCTTGGCTGCTGCTTTTTGCACTCTCTCGATCTTTGAATCGGTCTCACAGAGCCAAGAATTCTGATTCAGCGTTGCCGGACCACCAAAAACCTCAAACAGGTACTATTGACTGCTAACTGCTTCCCATGGTCATTTGTAGGTCCTAGAGACTGGTTAAGTCGCTTTTATCCCCTTTGCACCCAAGAACACATCCTTTTAAAGAACGCTGTGGTTATTATTTACCTTATACCCCGACTCATTACTCAGAGTGCCTCATCTTGCTATCTTTGCTTATTCTGTGTAATTTCCTCCAAGGTGGGTTTTATATAGTGATTTTCTAGATAGTTATTATTGAACATGGTGTGATGAATTAAAGTATATATATATAGTTTTATGAATCTTGATTTGAAATTCTTTTATTTTGGACTGTTCGACTTCGCCGTTTGGGTTCCTACTGAACCACATTCACACCCCTCTTGAGAGTATAGCCTTCCCATGGCCCACTTTAACCAAAAAGATAAAGGAGGTATATCTCTTAACTGTGCCTGTTTTATATGTATGATTGTGTTGGCTTTTGGTTTGTAGAAATGTTAGGGCTGAGTAGGCGCTTTAGCCTCTGCTCATCCTTGTAAAGATGCAGGGCAGAATTCAACTTGTCACACTGGTGCCTGTGGTTGGCATTTGGAACATTCTGTGCCTACAGCCTAGTCAGCCAAAATAAGAGTGTACATTTAATTTTATATTTACTGACAAGGCATTCTTTAATTGCACAAGGAACATGACATGAGCTCTGCAGCCTCTTTGTCAGTAGGCAAGCTGCAGAGTTGTGTCAAGAGAGGGGGTCTCTCTCTCATGGAAATATGGTTAAGAAACTGCTAAAATGCCTCCAAGCTTTTGAGGAGGCAAGGGGGCTGGATGATTCCCCAGAGGCCAGTTGTAGGTCTGAGGTTCGAGCGCCAGATCCCATTTCTTGGGGGTGGTGGGGTGGGTGTGGATGTGAACAGGGAGGGCAATAGTGATAACGCCTCCCACAATTCCGTCAGAGAGCAGGTATTGTATTCTCTCAGAGGTCCCAATGGTGCCAGGCCTCTGTCAGATCCCATGCTTCTGAAAGGTCCCACGCTTCTGTTAGGTTCTAGGGAGCAACCCTGGAGCAGACTTAGAGGAAAGGAAGTTCCTTCTAGAGGAAAGGAAGATGGCCTTAGAGGAACAGAAACAGAGGGATGAGAGACAAAAATAGATAGATTTTGTGCTACTGCGCAAAATGGAAATTGAGAACCAAAGGGGGCAGGAAGTACCTCTTGTAGTGGAACCCACACCCAGAAGGACTTACTCCCTACTTAAGAGATAGGGAAGGGCATCATTGATTGGTTTTAAGCACCGGAGCTCACCATCCGCATGCACTATGTGCAAGAAGAGTTGTGGGGTGCAGCCCTTCTGATTACTGGGACTGTGTAATTATTGATTGGCTCCTGAAGAGAGGCCCATTTATAAGAAAATGAAGACTGCCTTCCTCAGGAAGTTCTGCAAGACCCTGAGCAGTACCATAGGAGATTTAGAGAGCTAACAAAGAAAGGAGGTCATACCTTTAAGGAGTTCGGACATCAATCTCTAAAATATCTGGCCAGATGGGTTACAGGGAACAAAGTTGACACATTTAAGGGCATGTTTATCTTGATTGCATGTGAGAGTAGCCTTGAAAAATGCGAGATGGAGTTACACCATCATTTAGTGGACAGGAATCTCACAGACCCTAGGGGGCTTGCAAAAGCTGCAGTGGCCTTGACAAATGTGATATGGAGATACATCAGCATTTAGTGGACAAGAATATCAAAGACCCTAGGGAGTTTACAAAGGCTGTTGACAAGTATGTGACTACTGGAGTCCAGAAAAAGTCTCAGGTTAATACATCCAAGTCAGATGACAAGGGGAATGATAACAAACAGAACGGGGAAAGGCCAGAGGTTCTGACCTTCTTCAAAGAAAGGCCACCGAAAACATGAAGGGAAATCCAAGTCCTATGGCTGGCTAGCTCCCACAGAAAGGAAGAGTGAGGGCCCCTCTATCACTGAGACGCCCACACCCTCAACACCATGAGTTTGTTTTCTGTGTGGGTAGATGACACGTAGAAAGTGAGATCCAGCTTGTAAGGGGAGACCTAAGCAGGCAATAGTAACAGTGCTGGCGTATGCGACTATGTTGGTTTCAGTGTCTTGTTGCAGATTGGTTTGGGCCTGTATCGCTCCCAGTCCTACTGGGCTGGCGTCCACGGTTATTTCCATGTTCCATCGTGGGTTAAAGTATGCCAGTTGTCGGTTGGTTGCAAGTTCTCGTTTGATGGAGGAGAACGCTTGTTGGCATTGGTCTGTCCAGGTGAAAGGTTGATCCTTCTTCAACAGTTGCCGTATTGGCCTGGTGAGTGTTGCGTAATGGGGAAGGTATTGTGCGCAATACCCTGCCATGTCCAGGAATGAGCGTAGTTCGGACACATCTTTCAGGCTTGTCAGGTTCACAATGGCACTTATTTTGTTCGGATCAGCTTTGATGCCTTGGTCCGAGAAGATGTGGCCAAAGAAACATAGGGTGTGAGTGTTGACTTCGCACTTTGGGCCATTGAGTGTGAGGCCAGCGTCTTGGAGGATGCGACAGACCTGGTGCAGAGCATCATTGTGTTGATCCTGGGCCACTCCGAAGACTAGGATATCATCGCTGTAGTTGAATGCATTGTTCACTGGACTGATCAGCCTGTGGATTGTTTCCTGGAAGATTTCGGCCGCTGATGAAATGTCGAAGTTCAGCCTTTTGTAGCGGAACAGTCCCTCGTGTGTAGTAAAGGTTGTTATTGGTCTTGACTCAGGATCGATGACTAGCTGGTGATAGCCTTGGTTTAAGTTCAGTTTTGAGAATTTAGTGGCTTGGATGAGTCTTACCAGCATGTTTTCTATGTTTGGTCCCGGGTGCCTTTCCCGTTGAATGGCTGTATTGGGGATCCTCATGTCAACATAGAGGCGGAGGTGTCCATCTGCTTTGGGGAAGACTACTAGTGGGGACACCCATGGTGTGGGGCCTACTGCTCTCTATGTTGTTGTTGTTAAGTAGCAGCTGCAGTTCGTGCGTCACCTTGGCTTGCTGGTGGAACCCGATTCTTCTGGGGTGTTGTGGCACGGGTCGCACTTATGGGTCAATGTGCAGTTTAATTACGTTGTCTTTCAGCATACCGACGCCTTTGAGCAGGTTGGGAAATACAGCTTTCAATGTCTCAATGTCCAATGGCCTTTGGCCGACAGCCTGTACAGACTGGGCGTTGGGAGGGAGCCCTTGTATCACTTCGACTGATCGTAGTGATTGTCTATTAGATGTAGAGCAACAGCTGTTTTGTGGCTTAAGAGGCATCTCCCTGTTGCCGGGCTGTGAATGACGTGGATTGCCGTCGGAACTCTCTTCCCTCTGTGTATTAGATCACACATGAATTGGCCTTTGGATGTCAAGGGTAGGGTTGCACCCCATTGAAAGATAAGGGCTTGCGATGGCTGTAGGGGGAATTTTTCAGTCAAGTTTTCATATGTTTGGTGGTTCATGACGTTGACAGTAGCACCTGTGTCAACAAGGTTTTTTGTGTTGACCCCTCCTAGGTGGACTGTCACACGGGGCGCTGTGCTGTCATCAGAAGAGTTGGAAATGAGCCAGACATATTCCCTTCTGTACCGGTCGTATTCTGGGAATTGCTCTGACTCTATCAGCTGTTCTTCAATGGGAGGGTTTTCATATGGATCTCGGGTGTTCATTTCTCTTCTGAAGTCTTCGTCGGGGTAAGTTTGTATGTGGTAGATTTGCTCTTGGCTGTTGTAGATTTCGTTAGTCGACTCTACTTCCAGGTTCTCTACAGCTTTGATGAACCCGGGATGGGAAGAGTTCCTAGGGTTGTTGTTTCTGGTGTTCTCTCTCTCGAGGTATGGTTGCGGGTTTAAAGGTCTTGGTGGCTCATACCGCCTGGTTTGTGTTGGTTGGTTTGGGGGCTGGTATGCTGGTAGTTGTGGCGTGCTTCTCTCGGCACATGCTCTGGAAGTGATTTTCCTGGCTGCACCTCATGCACATTTGGCCAATTGCGGGGCACTGACCTATGTGGGGAAATTCAAATCCACAGCAGTAACATTGTCTTTCTGGTGGTGTTCACCGTGTTGGGTTCCAAGAGTCTTGTCTGTATGTGTTGCCAGGCTGGCGTCCTTGTGCCTGCTGGTTGGAGGCAATGGCCGCTATGGTGTCTGACTTCTTCGGGTTCTCGATGTTGGCGGCTTGGACGTCTACTCTCGTATACTCTAGCTAGATCCGCTATCTCCTATATATACTTACCTGATTTTACCGCCTGAAGTATTATTCACCAGCTCGCCAAATCTTCTTACGCCGCACCTGTAAGAAAAGAGAAAGCTACGAGTTAAACCTTGGCATCATTTAACGGACAGTGTGGGATAGCACAGACTCTTACCTGAACGCTTTCAGCTGCCACAGGACTATCTTCTTTTGGGTCTAAGCTGAAAGATAAACAAAGGAATTGGACAAGAGTGATTATTCAGACATTTTTGAACTCTTAAGAACTATATACTTACGGTCCTTCGCCAGGAGTTTTGGGGCCAAGATTTGTCTAGAGCTCTTCCAATATCCTCAAGCCAGTGAAGTAACTGGCCATCAACGCGCCCCTGCGTTCCTCGTAGGATGGAGAGCTCATCATTCAAAACTATAAGGTGAGCTTTGTGAACGGGAATATCAGAGGTGATAAATGGGGACGCAGTGAGGGGCTATTACTCAAATCCATGGGTGGCTAATTCCCTTTCTCCGCCTTTAGGAGACTACTTCTACGGGTCAAGCAGACGAAGCTAGGTGGGCCAGTCCAGTCAGTCATCTCTGCACTATGCATCACGTTGGTGGAGACCGTGGCTGTCAAGTTCCGCCCGACACCCCTGTGGGAACCAGGTGAGCGTAACAGAACGCAAAGCCTTTCTACATATCCTCACCCGGGTGTCATGGAGACCTCAGAAACTGACCAATTGGCCCTATTATTAGGGGAATTTAGGGCTGAAGTACATGCCGCCCGCCAAGAAACTAATACCCTCAGGAGAGAACTGATTGTTTCTAAGGAACGCACTGATGATCTTGCTAGACAATTATTGCAAAGCCAAGCTGGGCAAACACCATTACCTGGACTTGGGGGGAATTCAACTCCTGTTTCATCGAGCAATCCTGTGCAAGTGGTTCTACCAGGGAGCATTCCTTTAGCCCCGCCAGAACGTTTTGCTGAGGACCCGAAAAAGTTTGCCTTGTTTATGAACCAATGCCGCTTGCACTTTTTATGCAGACCTGGAGCCTTTCCAAACGATCAAGCTAAAGTAGCCTTTTATTATCATATCTCAGCGGCAGTGCAGCGGATTGGTCGATTCCACTAGTCAATCAGGATGACCCTATTCTTCGGAATTTTCAAGGTTTTCAAATGAGCATGGAAAGACTATTTGCCTGGCACTCCCAAGGACAGGCCCTGGATAACAAACTTTTGTCCCTACGACAGGGTAATCAGGACCTTCTAACCTACATCGCAACCTTCAATAGGTTGGTGGTGGAAACTGGATGGCCCGAGGTAAAACGGATTACGTTTTTTCATCGAGGACTTCGAGGAGAACTCAAAGATGTTTTGGCTCAAGTTGTGAACCCACCTCAAGACTGTGCTGAATATATAGACTTAGTGGTCCAATTAGATCATAGACTTCAGAACAGAAAGGCCGACCGAGCCAAGTTCGAGAACCGGGTGTTAGTTAAACCCAACGCTACCCCCAAAGGAGCAGATGCCTCAGAACCCATGCAAATCGGAGGGGTTAAAGGACCCTTGACTCAGAAGGAAAGAGAAAGGAGACGGCAAATGCAATTGTGTCTATACTGTGGAACTTCGGGACATTTTCTACGGGATTGCCCTGTAAAACCACCCAAGAAAGTGGCAGGAGCTGCTGATAAAAGCCATATGGAGTCTGACTCGGGAAACGACCACGCCCGACAAGCGTAGAGGTCCGCTTGCCAAGCTTGAAGAAGGATACTCAGACCTCGCACTTCATCATACCAATGGTCCTGATAGATCCAAGGCAACCATCACGTATGCATAAGGGCATACATTGATAGCGGGGCCATAGGAAACTATGTGGATCACAAATTGGCTTCTAGGATGAATCTACCTCTCTGCAGAAAGACCATTTCGGATGTCATCGCCACAGTCGATGGAACTGAAATTGCCTCTGGGCCTGTAACTCATTCCACCACAGAGATGACACTATTGGGTCAGGATGGGCAACGAGAGACTATTGTGTTTGATTTAATGAAAGCCCCGCAGTTCCAAATAATACTGGGGATACCTTGGTTGGAAACACATAATCCTTGTATCGATTGGCGAGAGAATAGAATAACCTTCCCGGATTGTGCACATACTTGTTACCCAAAAAAATCCTTGAACGAAGGCCTGGCCGCAGTCGCTACTCCAGTCGTGCAGTTACCTCAGGAATATCAAGAATTCCAGGATGTTTTCCAAAAAGAACAGGCAAACACCTTACCACCTCACAGATCATATGATTGTCAAATCGATCTCATACCCGGTGCACAACCTCCATCTAGTAGGATCTACGCCCTTACTGAACCTGAAAACCTTCACCTACGACAATACTTGGACCAATATCTTGCCAATGGCTTCATTTGTCCATCCAAGTCCCCTGCATCTTCAGCTTTGTTCTTCGTGCCAAAAAAGGAACGTGACCTCAGAAAGTGCATAGACTACCGCACATTGAATCAGATCACGGTTAAGAACCGATACCCATTGCCTCTGATCCCCGAATTACCAGACCAAGTAAAGGACGCTTGCATCTACACTAAATTAGATCTCCGAGGGGCATATCATCTTGGACGTGTGAAAAAAGGCGACGAATGGAAGACTGCTTTTCGCACTAAGTACGGGTTATTCGAATACCAGGTGATGCTCTTCGGGTTGTGCAATGCACCAGTAGCCTTCCAGTATTTTATGAACGATGTCCTTCGTGAACTCATTGACTTCTGTGTAGTCGTATACATAGACGATATTCTAGTGTACTCCTCTTCAGAATCCGACCATGTGAAGCACGTATGTGCACTCCTTGAGAAACTACGCCAGCACAAGTTATATGCAAAATAGGAAAAATGCGTTTTTCATGCTACGGAAGTTGAATTCCATGGATTTATCCTGACTCCAAAAGGAGTCCGAATGGACTCTCGAAAGGTGGTCGCAATTCTCAAGTGGCCATCACCAAGTTCAGTTAAAGGAGTACAAAGCATGCTCGGATTTGCTAATTTCTACCGCAGATTCATTCCGGATTTCTCACATGTTGTACACCCTATCACAGCACTCTTGCTAAAAAACAAACGCTTCTTGTGGACCGAAGAAGTTGAAAACGCCTTCCAAGAGTTGAAAGCGAAATTCACGTCTGCACCTGTATTAAAGCACCCACGTCCTGAACTTCCATACATAGTTGAAATTGATGCATCCAGTTTAGCCAGGGGAGCTGTCCTGTCCCAGAAGGATCCTGAAACTGGTCAACTTCATCCAGTAGCATTTTGGTCCAGAAAGATCTCTGCAACCGAGTTAAACTATGCAGTTACTGATAAAGAGTTATTAGCCATCAAATCCGCCTTCAAGGCTTGGCGGCACTATCTTCTTGGTGCCAGGCATACCATTACTGTAATCACCGCTCACCGGAACTTGCAGTTTTTAATAACAGCCAAGGCCCAATCGTCACGCCAACTTCGATGGGCATTGTTCTTTGCCGAGTTCGATTTCGTGATCACTTATCGACCAGCTGTAAAAATGGCAAGGCAGACGCCTTATCCCGAATAGGGATGGAAGAAGCATATGTGAACCCAGAACCGGTACCTATAATTTCAGAACAAAGAATTCTTGCCATTACTACTCTACAGACACTAGAGGATATTCAGGTAAAGATCCAACAACTCTTCGATCCAACAGCCATGCAGGACTGGGTAAAGAAAGGCCCGGACTACTCAGTCATCAATGATCTACCTTATTATCAAGGGTGACTATTTCTGCCACACAATGAACTACAAGAACTAGTCATCTCCAATTATCATGACACCCTGATGGAAGGGCACTCAGGTATCACAAAGACTGAAGCTAAAATTAAGAGACAATTCTGGTGGCCCACCTGGCGAAAAGACATAAAGTCATTTGTAATGTCTTGTGGCATTTGCGCCCAAAACAAAAGCCAGAAGAAAAAAACAGCTGGACTTTTACAACCTTTGGATATTCCGCCTAAACCATGGCACACCTTATCGTTAGACTTTATTACAGATCTACCTCCATGTAATGGATTTAACACCATTCTAGTTATTGTGGATCTTTTTTCCAAGATGGCCCACTTTATTCCTTTAAAGGGATTACCTTCTGCTTCAATTCTGGCCAAGGAGTTCCTCGAAAACATTGTTCGAATACACAGATTTCCTTCCGTATTGGTCTCTGACCGAGGTAGTCAATTCATTTCACATTTTTGGAAGAAATGTTGTCAATTGGCGCAAATCGACGTAAGGTTATCAACCAGTCACCACCCCAGACCGATGGTCAAACGGAGAGGACCAACCAGACTCTTGAACAGTACCTGAGTTGTATGTTACACCAGACTGAAGGTAATTGGAAGGACATTCTATGGATTGCTGAATACGCTTACAATAACTCTGTACATTCTGGAACTGGACAAAGCCCCTTTTATACCATATACGCGCACCATCCTCGAACCTCAGAACTTGACTCACCTCAACACTTAGAAATGCCCGCAGTGAACCATCTGCATGGTACTATTACACAAGCCTTTAAGGAAGCAACTGAACATTTGAAACAAGCGAAAGAAAAATACAAGAAAAATGCTGATCAGCATAGAAGTGATGCTCCCCAATACCAGATTGGGGATCAAGTTTGGTTGGCCACAAAACACATACCTCTAAAGGGAACGCGGACCTTTAACCCTAGATATTTGGGACCTTACTCTATTAAGACCATTATCAACCCGGTGGCCGTCAAATTGGAATTAACTGCTAGTATGCGAATTCACCCCGTCTTCCATGTGTCGCTTCTGAAGCCAGTACAACCTGGAACAAGACTAACCAAGCCACCTGACCCCATCCTTGTAGACGGGGAACCCGAATTTGATGTTAAAAGTATCCTGGACTCCAAAAGGGGTAAGTCAAGACTTTTTTATTTAATCGACTGGAAAGGTTACAGACCACAAGAAAGGTCATGGGAACCTAGTGACCACGTTCATGCACCTCGGTTGGTGAGAAGATTCCACTGGAATTTCCCAGACAAACCAAGACCAAGGGGAAGAACAACTTTAGGAGGGGACTTGGGGGGGGAGTGCTGTCATGATGCCTACCCCTGGGCATCCAGACCAGGTCCATCAACCCCGGAAGCAGGCATCATGTTACCCAGAGAAAGCCCAGCAACCCCTGTTAGGGGCTATATGGGTACAGTCCTGGCATCTATGGCGCCAGGCTCATATAGGCTAACAGTCCTGGTGCAAGAGATCCAAGCCCATGTGAGGTTTGGAAGAAACTACTTTACCTAGGGACTATTTTGTTACTCGTTGTGGTTGTGGAGGAATACTTATCTGGGACTACTTTGGAAGCTATTTAAACCACGCCCGAAGAGCAGCACACGCTTCGCGTTATTCTGCATCCTGCAGCGTAACGCTCAACGTGCCTGCAGTCAGCATCCAGCCTCTTCCCACGCCCGCCTCGAGTCCAGAGCGCCTAGAAAGAAGGGAAAGAAGAAGAAAGGTTAGAACAAGAACATTATTGGGTTTCTTACCTGATTCCGGATTCATCGCACCTTTGAACCAGAAAAAGACTTTATTTTAAACACGTCGCATCACCAGCAGCAGCGCCGCGCCATGCACACCGTTCCTCGCAGCATCTCTACGATCCGGCGCTGTCTCCATCATTATGTTGCTGCATTCCAGCACCTAGAGGGGGCAAGAAAACAACAAGGTGAGCCGAGGGGAACAAACAAGGACAATCTCTTGCCACCATATACTTACCTGATTTTACCGCCAGAGGTATTATTCACCAGCACGCCAAATCTTCTTACGCCGCAGCTGTAAGAAAAGAGAAAGCTGCGAGTTAAATCTTGGGGCATCATTTAACGGACAGTGTGGGATAGCACAGACTCTTACCTGAACGCTTTCAGCTGCCACAGGACTATCTTCTTTTGGGTCTAAGCTGCAAGATAAACAAAGGAATTGGACAAGAGTGATTATTCAGACATTTTTGAACTCTTAAGAACTATATACTTACGGTCCTTCACCAGGAGTTTTGGGACCAAGATTTGTCTAGAACTCGTCCAATATCCTCAAGCCAGTGAAGTAACTGGCCATCAATGCGCCCCTGCGTTCCTCGCAGGATGGAGAGCTCATCATTCAAAACTATAAGGTGAGCGTTGTGAACGGGAATATCAGAGGTGATAAATGGGGACGCAGTGAGGGGCTATTACTCAAATCCACGGGTGGCTAATTCCCTTTCTCCGTCTTTAGGAGACTACATCTACGGGTCAAGCAGACAAAGCTAGGTGGGCCAGTCCAGTCAGTCATCTCTGCACTATGCATCACGTTGGTGGAGACCGTGGCTGTCCAGTTCCGCCCGACACCCCTGTGGGAACCAGGTGAGCGTAACACTGGCCCTCCACCTGTCTCTGTATCTGCAGCAGTTTTTTGTTCCTGCTCTCCTGGGTAGGCAGGTTTCCTTACAGGACTCCTCCTTTCCGGCCTGCTTTACTGGCGCGCCGAACCTCCTCACCGGCCGCTCACTGGATCTCTGTTGTTTTTCTGCCCTCCTAGGCGGGCGGGCTACCTCGCTGGGCTCCTCCTTTCTGGCCTGCTCTGCAGGCGCGCCGACGTGCCGGACCTCCTCACCAGCTGTGCTGGGCCTCTTCCACGCGATGTCACCATGTTCCTCCCTCGTCGCAGCGACGCTCTGGTGCTCCACGCTCCTCCTTCACCGTACGTTGTGGCGTGGGATTCTCCTCCGCTTTGTCGCCAGTTGTTGTGGCCTGACAGTTGTGAGGTGAAGACAGGTGTTTTCTGATGCAGAGGCAAGGTTTGTCCCCTAACGATCCCCAGGGACCATTGGGGGTGAATCTGCTGCAGGAACAAGATCTGTTTCTCTGCTGCCAGCCACAGTGGTACTCAGGACCCCACCATGTTAAAGGACCCTTCCAGTCGTGTGGCAGCCTACCCCATGTTTGGCAGTCCGAGAACAAGAACCCATCTTGTCCCTGAGTCCCTGAAGTGGAACTCAGAGCAAACTGAGGAGTGACCTGCTGTTGGTGCAAGACTTTCCACTCTGCCAGCCACAGCAAGACCCAGGACGTTGAAAGACCCGTGCAGTTGTTTACCAGTCTCTGCCATTTTTGGGAGGACAAGAAAGGGACTCATCCTGTCCCTGGGCCCCAGAGGTTTGGGTCATAGCACCCTGCAAGCCAAGACAGTCAGGATCTGAGTGTTTATGTTGATGAACTGCTTGAGCTGTTTTCAAGAACTGTTCTACGCCGTCATGCCACCAGGACCCTTGGGTGCTGCTTTTTGCACTCTCTCGATATTTGAATTGCTCTCACAGAGCCAAGAAGTCTGATTCAGCGTTGCGGGACCACCAAAAACCTCAAACAGGTACTATTGACTGCTAACTGCTTCCCATGGTCATTTGTAGGTCCTAGAGACTGGTGAAGTCACTTTTATCCCCTTTGCACCCAAGAACATATCCTTTTAAAGAACACTGTGGTTATTATTTACCTTATACCCCGACTCATTACTCAGAGTGCCTCATCTTGCTATCTTTGCTTATTCTGTGTAATTTCCTCCGAGGAGGGTTTTATATAGTGTTTTTCTAGGTAGTTATTATTGAACATGGTGTGATGAATTAAAATATATATATATAGTTTTATGAACCTTGATTTGACATTCTTTTATTTTGGACTGTCCGACTTCGCTGTTTGGGTTGCTACTGAGCCACAATCACACCCCTCTTGAGAGTATAGCCTTCCCATGGCCCACTTTACCCCAAAAGGCAAAGCATGTATATCTCTTAACTGTGCCTGTTTTATATTTATGACTGTGTTGGCTCTTGGTTTGAAGAAATGTGAGGGCTGTAGAGGAGGTCCCAGATACGACCTGCACCCCTGCCCCCCATTGTGAGTTGCCAGTAAGGTACTCGCCAAGGTATGTGACGTACGAGGAGCAGCTGAACCAACAAAGGGCTGCAATGGGCCCCTGCCCTGTGTACATTGGAAGATCAATACCTGTTGAAATGCCCATAACTAGGCAACCCTGGGCAGCACGGTACCCAATCAGACAACCGTACCTGCCATTGGTACGAAACGACGAGTATTTACAGACTGTCCACGAGGAAACCCCGAAGGCCTTAATGGAAGGCCAATGGAAATAGACTAAGGGCCAGGGCAGCCCCGAGAACAACCAGAAGTGGCTACTGAAAGCTTTGCATGCCAGTGCCGACAACTGCGAGGATAATTGTAATGGACGAAGGGGAAAGACACTGTGAAAAACATATGGGAATGGTGCCATGAGACAAGATGGAAGCAACCGCCTTATTGAACGTGTGTAAATAAGCTTGAAACGCAAGATGCTAAGTAATCGAGTCTGCTTGCAATGCTTAGTAGAAGTTAGAGCGGCAAGCGCTGACTGTATACATCTACCTCAATACAGCACAATGTACATGTGCGACTCCATTTTGTATAATCAGAAGTAATCACAGGCGGCCAAGGCCTGACTGACCAAGTTTCATATCCAGGCCCAAGCGGAGGAAAAGAGCAGAATCGAAACTTAACAACGGATGGCTCATGCCGGGGAAATTGAGATCAACCAGGGAAGGGGAGGTGAGCATGAGCTCACGAGGCTCCAACTTCAGAGCATGCCAGCCCGCCCGTGAAGGTCAAGATAAGAGAGGCCCATGCAGGGGGCCAAGCAAATACAGAATCAAATGCATGAAAAGGCTGAAAACTGAAGCAGATTCACGGTGGACTAGCACGTGACTAACCAGGTGCGAAGATGTACCACCTTCTGATGTCACCCAGATCGGAGGGTGCCATAACGTTTCCTGATAAGAGACAACAGTTTCGAGGCCTTCCTTAGCCAACTAATTGACACATAGCCCTAAACCACTGATTGATGGAAGGGAGGCAGGGTGAATCTTGGGACACCAGGCACCAGGGTGTCTATTCTGCATGCTGCTAATTAAAGTGGCGATTTATGTTTAGGGGTGTAACTCGCCCAATCACAAGGGACCATGTAATCTAGGGCCCTATAGACATTGTAACCAATGAGATGTCGTACTTGTAGTGACGTCAATCACGTCTGTTGTAGAAGGTTGGGCGTAGACGGCCACCCGATAAGAGTTATCCAATCCGTGTGCTTTATTTTCATATACAGATATAACCCCTATACTTAAGTTACCTTTCCCAACCAATTATATTGCATGATGATTTTTTATAGAACTGTACGTCAATGATGATGGAATTTGCCAATAAAAGAGGCTGTTTGACTGAAGTTCGGGGAAGTCGGGGCGAGACAGGTGTTTGCGATGCTGCTGATTTCCATAAGCTGATGTATGTATCATTAAACGGACTTCCCTTTGCCAATTTACTGAGTCCTGATTATTGATTCTTGCCGCAGTATGTGAATCCTGCACTCTGTCCTTGCATGGTGCAGCTATCTTGTATTACAAGTTTTCGAGGGTGAGTGTTGACCAATGGGCCCATCAGTAATTACCTCTCCTCGTCAACACTTGGTAGCAGAGGATGGTTTCGGCCATCGATTATTGATAATCGATTAATATAGTTATAAGACACCTTTAAACCGATGGCACGAAGTAACTCTGGGCCTCCGGTTACATCTCGAGTCCTTTCACTATTCCGGCTGAGTAGGCCGAGAAGCTTCCCGTGGACAGTGATAGTGAATTTACTCCCAAAAATCTTCAGTGGGTCTGAAGGAACCCGCTTTTCCAAGCATAACCCTTTTCATTCCCACGGGATGCGGATTGGACGAAAACCATAAAGCAGGAAGAGGAAGGGGCGGTGATCCCAGAGATCCAGAGAGGAAAAGAGATGATCGATGAGTGAAACAACGAAACTCGTTACCTTGGCAAATGAGTTATAGGCTTTAGAGCAAGTGGGGGAAAGGTAACGGAGGGCGGCAGGGAAAGATAAAATAGTTAGAGGTAGAGAAGACAGTATATATAGTGGGTTAATGACTCGAGTATAAAAGGAAGACAGATATAGCAGAATACCGGGGGGGCACCCGAGATTAAAAACTGTAAGGAATACCGGGGGGGGGGCACCTGAGATTAAAAACTGTAAGGGATACCGGGGGGGGGGCACCCGAGAGAAAACTGTAAATTCGCCTTGTTCCTGCGCTTTAAAGAGTGGTCAGAAGGAACTTGAACCCAGAGCCCACAGAGAGGGGGACGCTAGGCTACGATGACGTTTAAAGACGTCATAAAGGGGTAGTCCAAATCCCATGATTGGGTAATAATTAGAAGGCAGGTATATATTGACCAGCTGGTGTCTGTCTAGTCTGTCAAGCGTCTGTCCTACATGTTCTGTGTATGCTGAATGTGCAATTATTGTGACATTAAATGATGGCAATGCATTTTGGTTTTCGCAGTTCTGTAAATGAGAGGGAATCGCCACTGAATTGATGTGTCTCGAGTAAAACTGTTGGTGTAAAAAGTTTGCGGAAAAAAGTTGGATTGGAGATTGCGTATGTGGTGCTCGCTCATAATAGTGTAAAAAATTGAAACACTGTTTGATCATTGTTGGTGAAAAAATTAAGAATGGAAGAAGTTGCACACTTGTGCAAGCAATTGCCAAAACATGCAGCAAAGCTGAAGAAATACAGCCAGGAGTGGGTTAAGGGCACCGCAAATAAAATCTTTATGCCGTGGTCCCAAATGGGTCTAAGGCTGTCTTACAGCACATGACCACGTTCCTACATGCCACATATAGCGGGAAGAGACTCGAGCTTTGGAAAATGTTTGAACAAGTAAAGGAAGAAGAACCTCCCGCAGACTGGATATTAAGGCCTTTACCCACTACGAGAACTTAAGGCAGCCACAGGTTATAGCAACCCTGCATACGAGTCAACTGCGTGTAGCAGTGACGAGACGAAAGAGAAGGAACAGGAAATTGACTCGGCCTCCACGATCCCATGGGACAAAGAGAGGCGAGATGAGGAAAGGAAGGACCAGGCACAAACTAGTGCACCTCTCGATAGAGAGAGAGGGAAAGAAGCGGAAAGGAACCGATGAGGTAACATTTGCAAAGGACGAGACATAGAAGAGTTCTTCCCAGCAAGTGATGCCGTACCAGGTACAAGCGGGACAATTATTGATGATGACTTCGACACCAGAAGCATCGGGGAAGCGATTGATAAAATATATGATGAAATGGGACTGGAACGAAGCTCCCAAGAGGGAAGGGAAGATGAGCGCTCAGAGAGCACTCAGTTATATGACACTGAGGATGTCACCCAAAGTAGTGGGAGTAGGGGACGTTCCCTAGATAGACTTGAAGTCGAGCAGAACGAAGATGATACAAAAAGCTGTGTGAACTGGGAGTATTCAGGGTCTGACTCCGAAGGGGAAACGCTAGAAACTGTGTAAGAAACTGTGTATGACGAAGGGAGACGGTGCGAAAAGCAGCACCCAGGGAACCAAGAGGTACGATGGTCAGATGCTAGAGGGTCAACAAGTAGGACACCGAAGTCCGCTGGACAGTCCAACCGACACAAAGAGATACCCCACGGTCAGAGGGGGGCATCAGCCCCTGCCTATGTGGACAGGCTAAGAGCATTACCAGGCAGGCGGCAAGGCGGAAACGCCACCCTGGCAAAAGACCAGAAAGATAGAGAAGACTGCGCATTCCAATTCCCACTGCTAGAGAAAGGGGGAGTAAGACCGCAATATATTCCATGGCCACACATGGACCGAGAGAATCTCAAAAATAAGCTTCCAATGTTGACATCGGGAGCCGGGAAGTGGATACATGCGCTAGAAAAAATGACGGGGGGCGTCACCCTAGCCATAGGGGACATCAAGGGTCTCCTAATTGCTATACTCGGAGAAAGAGCAGACGATGTGTGGAAAAGGGCAGGCTACCCTAGGGTAACCATAACTAACACCTCTCATGACAGAGCACCGTTTAATAAGTGTAGAGCAGCAGTATGGAAAGCGCTACATACGCTATATCCAGACACATCTGATATGGGAGCTATAATGACTCGAAAAATGAAGGAGTCGGAGGATCCGTTGCTTTATATCCAGAATTTTCAAGATGCGTGGGTGCTTGAAACGCATGAGTCTTGGACGAAATCTATCCCTGTATTCTATCATATATTGAGCCAAGGGTTACCAGAACCGGTGCAAAAACAACTAAAAAAATTGTTAGGAATAGAGGTTAAACCGTGGGCCGAAATCCAGTTGACAATAGCCCATTATTATAGGCTGTTGCAAGAAAAGAATCGAAAGAAAAAGGCAATGCGTAAGGGAGAAGAGGTGAAGCTAGTGCAAAGGAAGCGCTCGAGGGAGCCATGCTAACAAGCCCAGCCGATTCGAGTGCGCAATGTGCCACTAACCTACTGCAGAACAATCAGGGTAACGCGGGATATTATCCGAGAGGAAGGGGATGTGGAGGAAAAGGATGGCTGGGTAACCAGGGAGGCTTTAGAGGTAACCAAGGAGGTTTTCTAAATGTTCAAGGTGGTATACAGAGCGCACCAATGGGCAGTCCAGCTATGCCAGATGGACAGATGGCCCGACCACCACCAGTGTGTTGGCTATGTGGAGTGACAGGACATGTGGCACGCATGTGCAGAAGCCAAGGCATGTGGCAGAACAATCAAGGGATGGGGGCAGGCACAGTGAATCAACCGGCTACCCCACAACAGGGTAATGCACAAAACTATACCGTGCAGCAGCAGGCAGCCTGCTTGCAGCAAGGTGCACAGCAAGTGGTCCAACTACTGAACATGGGGAATGTACCGCAGGGACAGCCCCAGCAGACACTGACCCAAGTGGCTCATAGCACTAACACTAGTGGGGGAAACCCAAGGGTATACAGTGGACCGAACCTATACATGAAATAGGACGGCTCACTGGGATCTCTGATGTGCTCTATCCTATCGGTGACACCAGACCCTAATAGGGAACCGAGGGTAAATGTCACCATAGGGGGAAAAGAGTATTCCTTCTTAGTTGACACAGGCGTGACACGTTTGTGCATAAGAGAAGGCAAGTTTTCCTTGACCGGCGAGGCAATAGACACGCAGAGTTTCACTGGAGCTCATAGTAGAGTTCCCTTTACAGACACTCTCCCAGTCTCAGTGGGAGAGCATGAAATGAATGTGCCTTTACTGTACTCCCATCAGTCCCCAGTAAACATCCTGGGTCGAGATCTAATGACAAAGCTGGATATGTCAATCTCATTTGCTGAGGATGGCATAGTGTGCTCCACCCCAGGAATGCATTATTCCAACATATGCAAAATGATCAGAGCATACTCGGGACGTGCAGCTATGAAAGCTTTAACGCTGGAGCCAGAGGTCTTCGATTATGGCATGCGAGTGCTTATGGCGGGATTGCCAGGCCTCGCAGGCAAAACTATGAGGACCCCTGACGAGTTTCTTTTTAGACTAAGGATAAACATGCATGAAGAAGAGGGACAAATATTTCCTTTGGAGATACAGTTTGCCACAGTAAAGGGGAAGGTGGTTTTAGTGGAAGGATATGATGACGGAGGAAGGCAATGGTGCGCTGTTATCACCATTGAAGAAGGGTATCGAGTGACTGACGTCACAGATGATGATCTGTTCGAAGAGCACCCTGACTTAGAGGAGACACGGGTGGAAGTAAGTCTCATATTCTGGGTCAAAATGGTCAAACAAGAAGTGCCACAGCGAATGATGGTAGTGATGGCACGACCAGAATACTTTGAGGATGACATGGCCCAGGTGCCAGTCACAGTATGGACAAAAGGGCCTTATGACGTAGGACTCCTGAAGGGAGCAGGAGAGGTGAAGATTAAACTCAAGCCTGGAGCGATTCTACCAAAAGCGCGACAATACCCCATGTCCAGAGAAGCAGATGAGGGGATTGCGAAGACAATCTCTGCCATGATGGAGCAAGGCATTCTGGTAACGTCAGAATCACCTTGTAACACGGTGATCTATCCTGTCAAGAAATCGAAGGGAGGATCTTGGCGTTTAATCCAGGATTTACGAGCACTGAACGACATAGTCGAAGCCGAGTTCCCTCTAGTCCCTAATCCATCCACCATTTTGTGCAACATACCCACGGAGGCAAAATATTTCACGGTAATCGATTTGAAGAATGCATTTTTCTTGATTCCATTGCAGCGTGACTCACAAGACTTGACGTCATTTACTTTCAGACAAATGCGCCTGAAAAGTACAAGGCTGCGGCAGGGGTATTGTGAATCTCCGTCCATTTTTAACAGAGTCCTGCAAATGAACCTAAGCAACATTGCGGTAGACAGTGTTGTATTGCAGTATGTAGATGACATTCTGATCTGCAGCACCACTGAAGAGCAATGCCGACACAACTCTGTTCAGCTATTGACCATATTAGCTGAGAAGGGATACAAGGTGGACAAGGACAAGTTGCAATACTGCCAACAGGACGTGCTATACACAGGGAAACTAATCTCACATGAAGGAATAAAGGTAACACCAGAGAGGGCTGAAGCTATCATGAACACGGCTGAGCCGCTCACGGTAAAACAAATGCAGAGCTTCTTAGGCCTATGCAATTACATCAGAGCATGGATCTTCGATTACAGCTCATATACCAAGCCCTTGCTCCAGGCCTTAAAGAAAGCCCAGGCAACAGAGGGAAAAATTGAATGGACTGAAGAAATGGAAAAGGGGTTTACAGAGCTAAAGGGGGCAATTTGTAAGGCCCCAGTTCTCGGGATCCCCAATTATGCAGAGGAATTCTATCTCTTCTCTCATACCGATGGCAATTTTATGACGGCAGTGCTCACTCAGCGAACATCGCTTCGGTACAAGCCCCTAGCGTACTACAGTGGGAGCTTGGACCTGGTCATGAGGGGCCACTTCCCATGCGAGCAAAATTTAGCAGCCTCCGCGTTTCCCCTCGAGAAAGCATCATCCATTGTGATGGATGCTCCATGACATTATATGTTGAGCACTCATTGTTTGCCATATTGGAGAAGCCAAAAGGCACCTGGACTTCACAGAGAGTATCCGCATATGAGGTGATTATCTCAAATCCATCGATCAAAATAGTGAGATGCAAAACTGTGTACCCTGTTATGTTTATTGCTGAGCCAGTCACAGAGGGAGAACCTGTGCATGACTGTGCCAATTATGAAGAGTTTTATGATGAAATCCCCAGAGTAAGAGAGAATGCTCTGCCAAGCGGAGAAGTCGTCTTCATTGACGGGTCATCGAGAATTGACTAAGAAGACGGGCAAAGGTATACAGGCGTGGCCATGATCAAACACATGGCAAATGGAGAGTTCCAAGTACTTGTCAGTGCACGAATACCATCCCACTATTCGGCACAGGCTGCAGAACTAGTGGCATTGATACTCGCCATTGAGAATCATGCAGACCAGGAAGTAACAGTGTACAGTGGCTCCGCCTATGTAACGTCCAACGTGCACGCAAGCCTGCCACGATGAAAAAAGAGGGGCTACCTCCGAGCGGACGGCACGCCAGTCCAACATGCAGCCTTGTTGGACAGGCTGATAAAAGCACTACAGCTCCCAGTGTGCATAGCGGTCGTCAAGTGCGCCGCTCACACCAAGGGAACAGATTTCGTGTAACGTGGAAACCATGAAGCGGACACGGAAGCAAAGCGCATGGCATCCAAGGGTGAGACAATCATGGACGTGGAGGTGGCACGTACCCATGAACGAATGATGATAGCCCGAGCCACTCCAGAAGCCTATAGCAATATGGGGCAGACACAGTTAATGGAACTCCAGGGGGAGGCACCTCAGGATGAGAAGAATTTATGGAAGCGTCCAGGGTGTTTTTTAAACCCCTCTGATGGGTTATGGAGGCGGGCCAGCACTGGTAAACCAGTAATGCCTGTCACCCTTCTAAAGTTAGCGTCAGAGCAGCTCCACTACCCTTTCCATATGTCAAAAGAAAATCTTGCTGCAATGCTCTCAGATGACTGGTTCACGCCAAATTTAGCGGAGCATGTTGCATTCTTTATGGTCAATTGCATAATTTGCCAGCAATTCACCTCTGGGCACACACTGAAATTGATGAGAGGAATCATTCCCAGACCTGAAGGGCCTTTCCAGCACCTGCATATCGACTATGTCGATATGATTCAGGTTTGTAATGGGTATAGGTATTTAATGGTCGTGGTGTGTCCATTCTTTAGATGGATAGAAGCAGGGCCCTGTACACACCCTGACGCTGCCTGTGCTGCAAAATTCCTGGTGAGGGAGGTTTTCCCCAGGTGGGGGGTGTGTGAGGTTATGAGGTCAGACAACTGGCCCCATTTTGTAAACTCAGTATTTGAGCACATTAGCTTGTTGCTTGGTATAAAGCACACGTTCTCGTTGGCGTATCACCTAGAAGGAAATGGCATATGTGAACGGCTCAATGGCCTGTTGAAAGAAAGGATAGCCAAATTGAAGCTCACATTAAAGAAGGGATGACAGCACTGCCTACCACTGGCATTATATGCTCTTCGGAACAAGCCAGGCTCCGACCATCACCTCACGCCGCACAAAATTATCACTGGTAGAAGAATGAGAACCCCTCTCACCCTCCGAGATAGGGCTAGATGTGATGCCCAGCCTGCTAGGGAGGTTCTGGGAGAAGAAATGAAGAATTATCTTGACTGCCTTACCTCTAGTACATCTGTCATTTCAGGCCAGCTGCAGCGACGGCATAAAGGGAAGAGCACATCACAAACCACAACAGACAGTGCTGAGACAGGCGCAGCACACAGTCTTTGTGCGCCACTCATCTTCCCTGGTGACAGCGTTTTGGTGAGGAACTTTACAAGGAAGAAATGGGATGAACCCCGATTTAATGGCCCTTTCATAGTAGAGGACTGCACCCTGTCCGCTGTCAAGCTCCAAGGAAGAAGAGCCTGGATCTTCCTGAATGACGTCAAGCCCTTTATAGGAGAAGGCACTCCTACTACATCTACTGCCGAGGAATCCGCAGACAACGGAGAATAACCTCAGCACATGCAAACAAGATCTATGGCGAGGAAGAAGGACGCATGAGCAGACAAGTTACAAGAATGAGGAAAAAATATATATAAAAGTGAGACTTTCAAAACAAGACAATTCTTCAAACCAAGTGAAAGGTGATAAAAGGACAATTAAATGAAAATTCAATGTAGCCAACAAAGAACTGTTGTGAAAATCCTGTCCACACTGAACCTTTTCTATAGGCATAAAAAAGACAATAAGACGCAAGCAAACACTGTGTGCAGCCAGAGGTGCAGGGTAAATGAAGAAAAACACGTATTCATATCAGCAAAAGCGTTAAGCTCATGAACATTTAAAAGCCACACAAAGCATTTAAAAACCTAAGATTCTGGTAAGCAACAAAACCGGACAGTCCTGAGAACTGAAACTGTTATTCTGAAAGACCCAGCATAAAGACTTTGTTTGCGATCATATGGTTCATCCCAGCAGAAGCCTCAGGTGGGATGTGCTAACCTACTTCCAACTGGTGGTACTGTCATACTCGTCACTCATAGGGAGAGAAACAAGGGTCACTGAATACATTCAAGACCCAGAAAACGAGAAGGTAATCAGGCAACTATTGACTGTCATCGCAGAGGTCTTCGCCGAGTTGCCTGAGCACAGTGACTCAAAGACCAATGCTCCCGCCTCAAGCAGTCATTGACGAAGTGACCTACACGTTATTCTTACGAATCATTGAGGAGTGCCCAGAACTTGTCGGGAGGACCACAGATACACTGACGTTCATCAGAGATTCCCGAAACAATCATTTTCTGAACCAGATATGGAGTAAACTAAATAACGTGGTAGCCATCCACGCAGCAGGCAAGTGATAAGACTGCTCAAAGCAAAAGCGAGGCGTGTGATTGGGACCCAGCAAGGCGAAGCAAATGCCACTGTCCCCCGCAGACACGCAGCTAGCCCACAATGTTCTGATTAGACTGGTCACAGACTTTCCTGAAATGGTGGGAAGGCCCTCTGGTGTCGACGTTGCAACCTTCCTCAGAAATCCAGCCAATTTATTACACATGAAGACTCTTCTCCACGGAATCATGCTCCAGGTAGAACTGACCAACTTTCAGCAAGAATTCCTCAGGAGTATCCAGTGAAACTTTCCGCCGAGGGACAGATCGGGGAGCTAGGCAAGGAAACTGGTCACGACAGCAAAAAACCTTGTGATTGAGACTTTGCAAAGCGAATAAATGTCCCTGTCCCCTGAGGACAGCCAAATAGCCCACAATGTCCTCTTTAGCTTAGTAAATGACTTTCCGGAAATGGTAGGGAGACCTGCCAAGGTTGACGCCCTCACCTTCCTCAGAGACCCTGCCAACGCGAGAAAGATAGGAACACTCTTCTATAGCATACAGCTACAAATGGAACTGTCCAGCTTTCAGAGGGAGTTTCTGAGAGAATTGCAGTGAAATTATTCGGCGAGGGACAGATCGAGAAGGCAAGGACTGATCACACTGCAACAAAGACCGGTGACCTAAGAGACAGAGAACCAGAGCAAATGTCATTATCACCTGAAGATAGCAGAATTGCCTTTACAGTCTTCTTTCAACTCATTGAGAACTTTCCAGAGCTAGTGGGTAGACCCATCACTGTCTACGTGCACACGTTTCTCTGTGATCCAGCAAAAAATGCACAACTCAACAGGCTCCTGAGAGCTATTTCATCACAGCTGAGAAGCAACCATGGACATCTGCTGCTGAGAAGGACTTTAGAAGGGAGAGGTCCAAGATACAACTCTTTCATCATCTCGCCCCCCAGGGGTAGTGCACGGAAATAAAGCCGCAGTTCTCCATGCTTTTAACGGAGGACAGATCGAGGAAAGCAGAATCAAGGATACCAATATCGTGATTTTATTTTTCTGTTTTTTCTATTTTTCATCATCCTCCCGCAGTGGAGTAAATAGGGGGAGAGAGAGTCTTTGCAGCAACTCGACCTCAAAGAACCAAGCGAAAGGAGCAGAGCAACGAACTTCACTACCCTGTTTACCTTTTTCAACCTTTTTCTTATTTTTTCCTACCTCCTCATATGTTCACTGTTATTTTTATTTTTGTTTTTATTTTTTGAATGGTTTATCTATGCGTGATGTGCAGCGAAGCCATCCTTTTATGGAGTCACTGTGAACAAATTCCTGCATGTCCTCAGGGCCAAGGCGAATTGGGAAGGCGCCCTGGGAATGCGTTGTGTACACAAGTGCAGGAAGAATGTGATGTGCAAAAAACGGTAGTCTAACCTTTTTCCATAGTTTAGCAAAGGATCTGTACTCCATAACTAGAGACTTCCGTCATCACTCGCAAGAGGGGGGACATTAAGCTGCAACCGCCACTTTAGTGTTTGCTGAACATTTTAAGTAACGAAAATCAAGATAAGAAAAGAAATAAACTATTGACTATGGACTTGTTCGAGATGGGGGCTCAAACCAGTAATTTAGTTGTGCCACCAGTGGATGGGCGCCCCCACGTTCCTGGAAGGAGGTGCTGCAAACTGTCCTTCAAGGCAAACAAATGTATATGTATAGTGATTATTGTAGTATTTTTGTCGTTAACGATCAGAACTGCATTTTTTATTGGTGCATGATGCATCCCAATGTCCGTGCATCCACCAGGTAATGAGCGTCTGGGCCCCACAAAGGCACCCAGACCTTATATTGTCATCCCTGTTCCAAGAAAAATTGATGATAAAGCAAATGATTTACAGTTGAATTTAATTAGCAGTGATATGGATGCACCTGAAATTATGAATGATGAGAAAAGCTGGAGACAGGGTCAGCACGGAATGAATGACAACATAGCACTGTCCACAGCACGCACCCACACACTGAGTGCACACGAGCAAGGACAAGTGCCAATGGCTGTGAGGCCCCAGGCCGAACCGACAGAAAACAAAAAGATCCCTGTGTAACGAACAGCTCCAGAGAACAGAGAACCAAGCGAGCAACAAGACAGAGATGGCATGACAAAATCCCTCAAGAGAACAGAGGAAGCCACAAAAGAACTCATCAGGAAGACACATGCCGTAGTCAAGTATGTGTTTCTGCTCATACTAAGAGCAAAGAAACTACATGAGGAGCTGAGAAAGAAAACTGCAGCAACTGTGATAACGAGCACACCTGCTCCAACGCCAGAAGTAACTACCGAGCCTGCGACACCGCCACATGTTGGAAGGATGATGAGCCACATGTGGAAGGAGGTCTACGAGAGAATGGACGAGGGAAGAAGAAGAAACACAAGACCTCCCCTCAGGAAATGAAACCTGCCCCTCCAAGGATAATACCCGAGAAACTACCTGAACGAAAGAGCAGTAAAGATGTATTCAGAGACATAGTGTTGGCCAACTACAGGAGAACGTTAAGAATCAAGAGAAGCCCATATGAAACGGACAATGAACTAAACAACTACTTGGACAGCACTGCCCATCTTGGAAACAACATATGGTACCAGCACATGAAGGACGTTGGACGAAGGCAATCAGAAGGGGAAAGTTTCATCTGTGCACTCCTGCCATACAACATGGGAAAGTCCAAAATCTTCGTGGCTATAGAAGAAGATGTCCCCACAGCACACTGTATGTCACACGTAGCTATGTGCAACACCAGAGGACAATTCATGGGAAGAGATGCCTCATTGATATGAGCCAACGAAAAGGACTACTCTGATGAAGACGGGTTTGTCCAGGAATCAAAACAAGAAACAGGGCGCACACCAAGAATCACGTGATTAGATATGAAAATCCTGACGTCAAAGGATCAGGAATAAGGTGGGAAATAAACTCAAGACTGAACGCCCAAGGGAAAACGGCAGAAGGAGCTCAAATATGGAAGAACCGAGGACAAATGCAGATCTGGGGATCAGTAGTCTCCCCAGACGGATGGGAAGAAGGAGTCATAATCTGCCGAGCTTGGATGGTCCTTGGAGCCTGCAAGGAAGCAGTAGAAAACTAACAGAGGTTATGTAAACCTCTATGGCCGAAGTTGGTGAAGCTGTTAACATGGGTCGAAGACAGGGGAGGGCCCCTGCAAATACTACCGTTGGAGAACCCGAAACTGTGCTTCAGAAGTAATGGTACAAGGAAAATGGGGGAAAATCAAAACTGTGGACGAATATATGAGGCACCAGGAATGGCACAAGGAACCGCAGTCCTGATGGACTGCTATTGGGCGTGTGGATCCAAAGCATACATAAGACTGACAAGAAACTGGGAGGGCATATGTACATTGGTCACTGTCCATGTCCCGCACTGGTGATTCCAAAAAACGATCTGAATCTGGACAGCTTCCCGAAAGCAGATGCTCATCTGAGAAGGAGGAGATCCGCAGAACTGATATCCAGAATGAAGAGAGAAAACTACTTTTCTGCCAAATCAGAAGAAGCATTCTATGCGATTCCATACAAACACAGGCTGTTCAGCCTCACTTCAACAGTATTCACCACAATGCTCATGCCACACATCCAAATTGGAGTGAATGCTAAATGGTTGCAGATAACCTGATGGCAGTTACTGCAGACCATCAACACCACAATAAAAGGTTTCAATGCGATCAAAGAAGAGCTGAGAGCAGTTAGACTGATGACCCTCCAGAACAGATATGTGCTTGACATTATCACAGCAATGGATGGAGGTGTTTGTACAAAAATCAGAGAATCATGTTGCACATTTACACCATCGCATGATGAGGGAAATGGAACCCTCACAGAGGCCATAAGCATGTTGATGACTTTAAAAAAACAGATGACTGATGAAATGGACGAAGTGGATGATGACAGTTGGTTTGGGAACCTATTCTCATGGGTCCCGCAATGGATAGCCGATATATTCAAGTTTCTGGGAGCTTTGCTAGCAATGGTGCTGCTAGGAGTCTGTGTTATCAAGATAATCATCACACAGTGCCAGAAAACTGCAAAGAAGGCCATTGGGATGAAAATTATGGTCGATGTCGAAACCAGGCTGGAAGCCCAGAGACCTGACAGATGAGGAGATAAAGGACTTCGTGAAGGCCAGTGAATTTGCACCAGAGGGAACAAAATTCACTTATCCCAAGAAACGAAGAAGGTATGAAGGCAAATGGATTTACTGCAGTCCAAATGGACAATGCCAATTGATGATCTGGAACAAAGATGAGCATGTGAGAACAGCAGGAAGCTTGAAAGGGGTGATAAAGATATGGACACCAAAATTGCATACTTTCACACCATCTTGTGTAAACCCAGGAGACGATGAGCAAGAAGCTGAGGAATCAAAGAAATTGAATATAAAGGAGGAAGTAGGAGTGGTCGATGAATTGACTAGAGGGGGGAGTGTAGAGGAGGTCCCAGATACGACCTGCACCCCTGCCCCCCATTGCGAGTTGCCAGTAAGGCACTCGCCAAGGTATGTGACGTACGAGGAGCAGCTGAACCAACAAAGGGCTGCAATGGGCCCCTGCCCTGTGTACATTAGAAGATCAATACCTGTTGAAATGCCCATAACCAGGCAACCCTGGGCAGCACGGTACCCAATCAGACAACCGTACCTACCATTGGTACGAAACGACAAGTATTTACAGACTGTCCACGAGGAAACCCCGAAGGCCTTAATGGAAGGCCAATGGAAATAGACTAAGGGCCAGGGCAGCCCCGAGAACAACCAGAAGTGGCTACTGAAAGCTATGCATGCCAGTACCGACAACTGCAAGGATAATTATAATGGACAAAGGGGAAAGACAATGTGAAAAACGTATGAGAATGGTGCCATTAGATGAGATGGAAGCAACCACCTTATTGAACGTGTGTAAATAAGCTTGAAACGCAAGATGCTAAGTAATCGAGTCTGCTTGCAATGCTTAGTAGAAGTTAGAGCGGCAAGCGCCGACTGTATACATCTACCTCAATACAGCACAATGTACACGTACGACTCCATTTTGTATACTCAGAAGTAATCCCAGGCGGCCAAGGCCTGACTGGCCAAGTTTCATATCCAGGCCCAAGCGGAGGAAAAGAGAGGAATCAAAACTTAACAAAGGATGGCTCATGCCGGGGAAATCGAGGTCAACCAGGGAAGGGGAGGTGAGCATGAGCTCATGAGGCTCCAACTTCAGAGCATGCCAGCCCGCCTGTGAAGGTCAAGATAAGAGAGGCCCATGCAGGTGGCCAAGCAAACACAGAATCAAATGCACGAAAAGGCTGAAAACTGAAGCAGATTCACGGTGGACTAGCACGTGATTAACCAGGCACGAAGATGTACCACCTTCTGATGTCACCCAGATCGGAGGGTGCCATAACTTTTCCTGATAAGAGACAACAGTTTTGAGGCCTTCCTTAGCCAACTAATTGACACATAGCCCTAAACCACTGATTGATGGAAAGGAGGCAGGGTGAATCTTGGGACACCAGGCACCAGGGTGTCTATTCTGCATGCTGCTAATTAAAGTGGAGATTTATGTTTAGAGGTGTAACTCGCCCAATCACAAGGGACCAAGTAATCTAGGGTCCTATAGACATTGCAACCAATGAGACGTCGTACTTGTAGTGATGTCAGTCACGTCTGTTGTAGAGGGTTGGGCGTAGATGCCCACCCGATAAGAGTTATCCAATCCGTATGCTTTATTTTCATATACAGATATAACCCCTATACTTAAGTTACCTTTCCCAACCAATTATATTGCATGATGATTTTTTATAGAACTGTATGTCAATGATGACGGAATTTGCCAATAAAAGAGGCTGTTTGACTGAAGTTCGGGGAAGTCGGGGCGAGACAGGTGTTCGCGATGCTGCTGATTTCCAGAAGCTGATGTATGTATCATTAAACAGACTTCCCTTTGCCAATTTACTGAGTCCTGATTATTGATTCTTGCCAGAGTATGTGTAACGCTTACCTCAGAAACTCTGCGGGAGCACTTCTCTGGAATTCTGTTTGGGCGCTATTCTCAGGGTGCGTAGTTAATCTATGCAGTCTGGTTATCTACAAACAAGAACATTCAGTAATCCTTAGTCTACTAGTCTAATGCGCCCGTTCAATAATTATCTCTCATACCCATCAGTAGGCGTTATCTGTAGTTTGTTTTTTGGGAGCTCTCCATCCTGCTTCTGCGCAGGGGCGCTTGTTCTGAAGAAGGGAAAAATGAAATGCGATTTTCTGAGGGAAGGAAGGATGGCGGGAGTGTGTGACTAGTAAATAATGGGAATGCTAGGAATTGATAAGGAATTGGATACTATTGAGAAGCTGTTCCTCTATATTGACGAGAATGAACACTGAGTCACATCTAATCCAACTATGAGAAGCAACTCAATCTGCGTGTGAGCTATTGGACAGAAAATTGGTTAACTGCAGAGACAAGTAATATTTCTTGTCACTTTAACATGTGGTGCATACTAGCTTGTGAAGAACACTTTCCACAACCAACGAAATAGCTCTAGTGATTTAGCTGACAGGAAGCAACTGTAACCTTTCCCCAGAATTGACAACTAATAACCTTGTCACCAAAATCGGAGCCCTACCTAGCATGTGTGGAAGGGCGGACTGACAGGAGAACAGCTTATTACTGTAATTGCAAACATGAAAACTCTGCTGACTGAAAAGACACGCTAAAAACAGGTGCGCTACAACATAACAGCCAATACTTGCGGTAACTGTCGCTTGACGAAAAACAACACAGCTTCGAACTGCTGAAGGAGATTTGCGAATGTTCCGCTGACAGGAATGAGCGCGGTAATGTATGAGGTAACTGTGAAGGCACTTACGAAATCTAACGCCAGGGAAATACTGTGGAAGTGAAAGAAAATGTACTGTAACTACAGAGGGATAACCATGGAACTATGACAGGAGATGATATGAAATGGCTGAGGTAAACTGTGACGAGAACGGAGACGCGGTAAGCGTACACTGCGAGGCAGACGACGCGAAGCGCGGAGCAGGTGAGAGAAGGGACTTATATATGCAGTGAGTGTGAAGCACTAGACCGTGACGGTCACTTTCCATAGAACCCCTTAAGCCGCCATCTTAGGTGATGAGGAAGTGTCTTTCCCCCATAGCCCAAACATGGTTCTTTCCGTGTTACGGACCAAGCATGATAAGCCATGGTCCACGAATTCTTAGAGGCTAATCTAGGGGCACGACCCAAGCTCATGACAGTATTCCCCCCAAAACCCCTCTTAAGTCAGCATTCCCCTTGGTGGGCTTGCACGGGTTATTTCTATGAAAGGCTCTCAACAATCTAGGCGCATGTATATTCTCTTGGGGTTCCCATGTTCTATCCTGAGGACCATACCCCTTCCAGTCCACCAAATAGAACAATTTCTTGCGCACCACCTTGGAATCCAGAATAGCCTTGACTTCATACTCTGGCTGATCAGTCTCAACTTCCACTGGGGGTGGAACTTCAGGAATTCTGGTATTCGGGCTGACTGGCTTCAACAGGGAAACATGAAACACTGGATGGATTTTCAAATTTTTTGGAAGAGTCAACTTCAAGGCCACAGGATTAATCAATTTTTCGATTGGAAATGGTCCCAGAAATCTTGGAAGGAATTTTCGCGACCCCTTCAATGTTAAGTTTTTGGTAGACAGCCACACTAAATCTCCAACCTTGTAATCGGGAGGGTTTTTTCTTTTGAGATCAGCAAATTTCTTCTGGGCCTCTTTGGCAGCTAACAAATGCTCTCGTGCCTTGACCAATGCGGTGGCAATTTTTTCATGCAGGGTTTTCACAGCTGGCATTTCTAAGGATTCAGGAGGATCATAGACAGATGTCCGAGGGTGCCGGCCATATAAGGTAAAAAATGGACTTAAACCTGTAGAGGCGTGCACAGAGTTGTTGTAAGCGTATTCAGCGACCCACAAGATATTATACCAGGTGTCTTCAGACTGATGCAACATACATCGGAGGTATTGTTCTAAGGTTTGATTAGTTCTCTCGGTTTGACCGTCCGTTTGGGGATGATGACTGGTGGACAAGCGAATCTCCACCTTGGCCAGTTCGCAGCATTTTTTCCAGAATTTAGAAACAAACTGGCTTCCTCGATCAGACACTATTATTGATGGAAAACCATGGAGTTTTACTATATTCTCCAAGAAGGTTTTAGCCAGAGCCGATGCTGTAGGTAACCCTTTCAAGGCTACAAAATGCGCCATTTTTGAAAAAAGGTCTACCACCACCAAAATGGTATCAAATCCCTCGCACATGGGTAGTTCTGTGATAAAGTCCATAGAGAGAGTATGCCAGGGAGCAGGTGGCAGACTCAGCGGTTGAAGAAGACCAGCAGGTTTACTCTTTTGATTCTTGTTTTGAGCACAATTTCCGCAAGTGTTCCAGAATTGAACTACATCTTTTCGCCATGTGGGCCACCAATAAGATCTTTTCACTTTCTCCAGGGTTTTGGCAATTCCAGGATGACCCTCCAGCAAGGCTCCATGATAGTTGGAAATTACTTGAACTCGCAACCTGTGCGTGGGCAAATACAGGCGATTCCGATAGAATGGCAAACCATCCAGAACACTAAAATGTTCACCCTTTTCCTCCCATTTCTGCAGTTCGTCAGTGTTCATGCTGATTTTGATTTCCTCTCTCAGTTTCTCCCAAGACGAATCTGTAGCACCCACAACTCCAAGCACTTTTTCCCCAGGAATAATTTCCACAGGAGTGGGAGGCACATAAGCTTCTTCACCTTTTCCAATACGAGATAGGGCATCCGCCTTTCCATTTCGTACCCCCGGCCTAAATGTGATGACGAAGTCGTATTCGGCAAAGAAGAGGGCCCAACGTAGTTGACGGGAGGATTGTGCCTTAGCCGAACGGAGGTACTGCAGGTTGCGGGGGTCCGTAAAAATGGTAACGGTGTGTCTTGCCCCAAGGAGGTGATGTCTCCATTCCTTAAGGGCACACTTGATGGCCAACAATTCCTTATCCGTAATTGTATAATTGAGCTCTGTAGAGGAGAATTTTTTAGACCAAAAGGCCACAGGATGCAATTCGTGGGAGTCCGGATTTCGCTGTGATAACACTGCTCCCATGGCCACATTTGAAGCATCTGTTTCCACCACAAACGGAAGGTCCGGCCGGGGATGCTGGAGGACAGGGGCTGCGGTAAATCTTTCTTTTAATTTTTTAAAAGCCTCATCTGCCTCTGTAGACCAATTAAATTTTGTGTTCTTCTTGAGTAAAGATGTGATGGGATGAACCAATTGTGAGAAATCGGACACAAACCGTCGATAAAAATTTGCAAACCCTAGAAAACTTTGAATTCCCTTAACTGACGTGGGTGCAGGCCAGGTGAGAATTGCATCAACCTTTCGGTTGTCCATCTTGACACCTAGCGCTGACAATATGAACCCCAAGAACTCAACTTCTGGAACGTGGAAGTGACATTTTTCCAGTTTAACATATAGAGAGTTTTCCTTGAGTCGTTGGAGAACAGCAGTTACATGCTTGACATGTTCAAGAGGTTCATCAGAAAAAATTAGAATGTCGTCCACATAAACCACCACAAAAATATCCAATATATCTCTGAAAATGTCATTCATAAAGGATTGAAAAGCTGCTGGAGCGTTGCACAGCCCAAAAGGCATCACCATGTATTCAAAAAGCCCGTATCTGGTTCGAAATGCAGTTTTCCACTCATCTCCCTCCTTTATGCGAATTAGATGATATGCCCCTCGGAGGCCTAGCTTGGTGAAGATCTGCGCCTTTTTTACTTGGTCCAACAATGTAGAAATGAGTGGAAGAGGGTAGCGATTCTTTACAGTGATTTGATTTAGAGCTCGGTAGTCTATACACGTTCTCAATTCTCCTTCTTTTTTGGGGACAAAAAATAGGGGCGATGCTGCCGGGGACTTAGATGGTCTGATGAATCCATTAGCCAGATATTGATCCAAATAGGTTTTTAAATGGACATTTTCCTTTTCTGTCAAATCATAAATTCGACTGCACGGAAGCTGAGATCCAGGAATTAAATCAATTTGACAGTCATAAGGTGTAACGCTCACCTGATTCTCGCAGAGGCGCCGGTCTTGACTGGGCGACTACCGTATCTTCAAAGGTGATGTGTAGCACCCGGTTGGCTCTTTGGGCTGGACCTCTGTGCACTGTATGCCTGACGTGCAGAGTAAGATGTCTGCAGATAGAAAATAAGGGGTTAATGAACTGGGGTTATTGGGGTGTCCCTATCTCTTTCCTCTTCTCCTCTCCTGTAGACCCCCAAAGGTTAACGCTCTCACCTTAGGTAAGTGAATGCCGAGCTTTCCATCTGCCTCGGGGCAGGGTGCTGTAACCAGTTTCTTCGCTGGATAGGTAGCGCAGGCCTCTTGACTTCAGAGGACTGCTGTCCGTCGTTTACTGCACGAACAGTAAGTTTCGAGTCATTCAAATGTCTGTAAAGTCTTTAGTAATGATGTCTCTTGTTTTGCAGGGTTCCGGCGATGGCGGATGACGGGCTGAAGTGAGTTGAAGATGGAGCCCGTGTGATGAATAGAAGCGCCTGGAAGCACGTAAGTAAGCGCTTGTTGCCTGCTTCACGATGCGCTCTAACTGTCTTTTTATTTTGCAGGTACGAGTTCGGAGCGGCTGCAGGGTGCCGGAATACCCACTGGATTAGATGTGGAAAGGAGTAATGGCACGTGAGTATTAAAGTTCCCCAATGTCTTAAACGCACCTTGTTTTGTCTTTCAGATGCGGGATGCAGCGCCGAAGGCCTCCGGAGCGTGCGAAGAGTTGGTAAGCTTTTGTCTTTCAGATGCCGGAATGCAGTGTGAAGACCTCCGGAGCGCACAAAGAGTAGGTAAGCCTTTGCCTTTCAGATGCCGGAATGCTAACCTGTTCTTCCTTGTCTTTATAGGTGTTGCTGAAGACTGGATTCAGGATGGTAAGCCTTTGCCTTTCAGATGCCGGAATGCTAACCTGTTCTTTCTTGTCTTTATAGGTGTTGCTGAAGACTGGATTCAGGATGGTAAGCCTTTGCCTTTCAGATGCCGGAATGCTAACCTGTTCTTTCTTGTCTTTATAGGTGTTGCTGAAGACTGGATTCAGGATGGTAAGCCTTTTTCCTTAGGCCCAGGACCGGATGCAGAAGACACGATGAGCGTTCTGCTGCAGAGGTTGCAGAATAACGCAAAGCAAGATTCATCCACCGGGTGTGGTTTAAATAGCCTCCTGTAGTGCTTCGGTGTCTCCTTCCACAGCCACGCCTAGGTAAGAAAAGAGTTCCTGCTTTCCAGAAGAGTTCCAGTGTTCTGAATCTAGGGAGTGGCTCCTGCCCCACCCAACAGGAAAAGTAGTTCCAAACAGAAGAGGATCAGAGGCTCAACTGGCAGGCAAGTAAGCAGCATGGTCTGCTGCAGGTAAGTCCACCCAAGCATTATGAGCCCGGCGCTTCCAGCGCTGGGACTGGGCATATTTATGAGCCTGGTGCCACTGGCGCCAGGACTGGGTCCAAAAGGTCCCAATTGGGACTGGTTGGCACTCGGAACCTGGATTATGGATCTGCTTCCAAGGGAGTTGGGAAAACCCTGACCTTTTGGAAGCAGAGATCATGACAGTACCCCCCCTCAAGGCCCCTCCCAAACCGGGCTTCTCCGGGGGTTTTGGCTTGTCAGGAAATGTTCGGTGAAATCTTTTGATTAGGCGAGGAGCGTGGACATATTCAGCAGGTTCCCAGGATCTCTCTTGGGGGCCGTAGCCTTTCCAGTCAATTAGGTAGAATAGTTTAGATTTGGAGATCTTGGAGTCCAGAATGCTTTTGACTTCAAACTCGAGTTCTCCATCAACTAGGATAGGTTTTGGAGATTTGGTTAGTCGGGTTTGAGGTTGCACGGGTTTTAATAGAGAGACGTGGAAGACCGGATGTATCTTCATGTGCGGGGGCAAGTCCAACTTGACCGCTACTGGGTTTACTATGGTAGTGATGGAATAGGGACCAAGGTATCTTGGGTTGAATGTGCGTGGCCCTTTTAGAGATAGATATTTGGTGGATAACCAGACTTGATCCCCTACTTGATAGTGAGGGGCTTCCTTCCGATGTTGATCTGCTCCTTTCTTATATTGTTCTTTAGCCCTTTGAAGGTGAGAAACAGCTTCCTTAAAGGCTTGGGTGATTGTAGAATGCAGGTAGTCTACTGCTGGTGTTTCAAGATCTTGGAGGGGATCCAAATCCGAGGTTCGAGGGTGACTGCCGTACAAAAGAAAAAACGGGGTTTTCCCAGTTCCCGAATGGACGGAGTTATTGTAGGCATATTCGGCTATCCAAAGGATATCTTTCCAAGTTTTTTCAGTTTGTTGCAGCATGCAGCGTAAATACTGTTCCAGAGTTTGATTGGTCCTCTCGGTTTGTCCGTCGGTCTGAGGGTGGTGACTGGTCGATAGTCTCACATCAATTTGAGCCAACCGACAGCAACTTCGCCAAAAATGAGAAATAAATTGACTACCTCGATCCGAAATTAGAACCGAAGGAAAACCGTGCAGTCGGACGATGTTTTCGAGAAATTCTCGGGCCAGAGTTGCTGCTGTTGGCAAGCCTTTGAGCGGAATGAAATGCGCCATCTTGGAGAATAAGTCCACGATTACTAGAATCGTATTGTATCCGGAGCATGGAGGTAGATCGGTGATGAAGTCCATAGAAAGCGTATGCCAAGGGCGAGGTGGGATGTCAATAGGGCGTAAGAGGCCTGCTGGTCTTTCCTTATGACTCTTGTTTTGGGCGCATACTCCACAGGACATTATAAAGTCTCTGATATCTTTCTTCCAAGACGGCCACCAGAAGTAGCGCTTGATCTTTTCTGAGGTCTTGGCCATACCGGGATGACCTTCCATTAAAGAGTCGTGATAACAAGAGATTACTTTTTTCTGTAAATCTGTGCTGGGTAGGTATAATCGTTCTTGGAAATACAATAAGTTGTCCTTTACTGCAAAGTCCTTTCCCTGCAGATGCCAATTCTGGATGTCTGCTGGAGTTACAAGTTGCCTGGCTTTATCCTTAACTTCCTCTATGGATTCGGTGGCGATTACACCCAGAATTCTTTGTTCGGGAATGATTGGTACAGGTTTAGGATTGATCAAGTGTTCTTCCACTCCCATCCGAGAAAGGGCATCAGCTTTACCGTTCTTTGTAGCAGGTCGATAGGTAATTATGAAGTCAAACTCGGCAAAGAATAATGCCCAACGGAGTTGTCTAGAGGATTGGGCTTTTGCGGTTTTCAAATATTGCAGGTTTCGGTGATCCGTAATCACAGTAACGGTGTGTCGGGCCCCCAGCAGATAATGCCGCCAAGCCTTAAAGGCAGACTTGATAGCCAGAAGTTCCTTGTCAGTAATCGTGTAATTGATTTCAGGAGGCGAGAATTTGCGGGACCAAAATGCCACGGGATGCAACTGATTGGTTACCGGGTCCTTTTGTGATAGAACTGCCCCCATGGCAAGGCTTGAAGCATCAGTTTCCACGATGTAGGGGAGTTCGGGGCGAGGGTGTTTTAAGATTGGTGCAGAGATAAATTTAGTCTTCAAATCCTGGAAAGCTTGTTCCGCCTCGGTAGACCATTTAAAACGTTTGTTTTTCTTTAACAAGGCAGTGATGGGCTGGACTATTCGAGAGAATTCGGGGATAAACCTGCGGTAAAAGTTAGCGAAGCCTAACATTCTTTGCACACCTTTTACGGAGGATGGTGATGGCCATTTGAGAACTGCATCGACCTTCTTTGAATCCATACGCACTCCGCCAGGTGATAATATGAATCCCAAGAATTCAACTTCAGTCACGTTGAAAACACATTTTTCCAACTTAGCGAAAGGTTTGTGTTGACGCAATCTTTCGAGGACCATTTTCACGTGTTTCCGATGTTCAGATTCCGATGAAGAATAAACGAGGATGTCGTCAATGTAAACAACAACACATACATCTATGAGCTCTCTGAGGACATCGTTCATAAAATATTGAAAAGCGGCCGGGGCATTGCTAAGTCCGAAGGGCATGACCTGATATTCAAATAGCCCATACTTGGTGCGGAAGGCCGTTTTCCATTCATCGCCCTCTTTTACTCGTACCAAGTGGTAAGCTCCTCTAAGATCCAGCTTTGTATATATGCATGCTTTTCTGACTTGGTCCAGGAGTTCAGGGATCAAAGGTAACGGATATCTATTCTTAACGGTGATCTGGTTCAGGGAGCGATAATCGATACAAGTTCTAAGGTCTCCTTCCTTTTTTGGAACGAAGAACAAAGCTGAAGAAGCAGGGGACTTGGAAGGACGAATAAACCCATTTGCCAGGTATTGATCCAGGTATTGTCGAAGGTGAAGGTTCTCAGGCTCGGTGAGGGCATAAATTCTACTACAAGTAGGAGTAGATCCAGGTATCAGGTCTATCTGGCAGTCATAAGACCTATGAGGAGGTAGAGAGTTAGCCTGATCCTTCCGGAAAACATCTTGGTATTCTAGGTATTCGGGAGGTAACTGGGGAGTCTCTGAAGAAATTGCGGCCAGTGCAACAGCAGGTGGAGGGTGACAAGTAGAGACACATTCTGGAAACTGGACCGTTCTTGCTCGCCAATCGATCAGAGGATTGTGTTTCTCTAACCAAGGTATTCCTAGAATAATCTGAAACTGAGGGGCCTTGATCACATCGAACACGATCTTCTCATGGTGTCCATCTTGACTTACTAGCGTCACCTCTTGAGTGGTATGCGTTACTGGCCCGGAGGCTATCTCCGTACCATCCACCGTAGTAATGACGTCCTTTACAGCCTTGGGACAAAGAGTTAGATTCATCCTCAAAACCATTTCATGATCCACATAATTGCCGATGGCACCGCTGTCGACGTAAGCTTCAATTGCATGTAATCGATCCGGATTATCAGGGCTAATGAGGACCATCGGTATCACGAAATGCGAGGTCACGGAACTGGTTTTCACGCTCGGCAAGAGGACCTCTATTCTTGTCGGGCGAGGTCGTTTCCCTGCTCAGAGTTTGTAACTTTGGTAACTGCAGCTCCTACTGCCTACTTGGCAGGTTTCACCGGACAGTCTCGAAGAAAGTGTCCTGAGTTTCCGCAATATAGGCATAATTGCAACTGTTTCCTCCTTTCCCGCTCCCTTTGTGTTAGAGGACCTTTCAGACCCCCTATTTACATGGGTTCCCCGGAGTCTACTCCTTTGGAAGGAGTTGGCGGTTTGGAAAATACTCGAGCATCAAACTTGGAACGATCGGCCTTCCTGTTCTGCAGCCTGTGATCTATTTGAACGACCAAGTCTATATAATCCGAACAGTCTTGTGGGAGATTCACTACTTGGGCTAAAACGTCTTTGAGCTCTCTACGTAGACCTCTATAAAACAGCGTAATCCTTTTGTCCTCAGGCCATTGAGTTTCCACTATTAGTCTATTGAAAGATGCAATATAAGCCAAAAGGTCTTGATTACCCTGTCGCAACGAAAGAAGCTCATTGTCCAAGGCCTGCCCCTGTGAATGTCTTGCGAACAGTTTTTCCATACTAAGCTGAAAGGCTTGAAAATCATGGAGAACCGGATCATCTTGATTAACTAGAGGCATCGACCAGTCTGCCGCATTGCCACTAAGGTACGAAAGTACAAAAGCTACTTTTGCTTGATCAGTTGGAAAGGCTGCTGGCCGGCATAAGAAGTGCAACCGGCACTGATTGATAAATACTGCAAACCTCTTTGGGTCACCAGAAAATCGTTCGGGCGGAGCCAGAGGTACATTCCCAGGTAGGTTGATCTGCACTGGATTCATAGAGGAGGTTGAAGGAAGATTTGCCCCTGATGCGGGTAACGGGGTCTGTCCGGCTTGTGACTGTAGCACTTGTCTAGCAAGATTGTCTGTTCTCTCCTTGGAAATAATTAGTTCCCTTCTTAGAGCATTCGTTTCCTGACGAGCTGCATGCACTTCTGCCCTTAGTTCCCCAAGTAACCGGGCTAGGGGGTCAGTATCCGAGGTTTCCATAGCGCCTGGGCGAGAGTTTTGCGGTAGGCTTTGCGTTCTGTAACGCTCACCTGATTCTCGCAGAGGCGCCGGTCTTGACTGGGCGACTACCGTATCTTCAAAGGTGATGTGTAGCACCCGGTTGGCTCTTTGGGCTGGACCTTTGTGCACTGTATGCCTGACGTGTAGAGTAAGATGTCTGCAGATAGAAAATAAGGGGTTAATGAACTGGGGTTATTGGGGTGTCCCTATCTCTTTCCTCTTCTCCTCTCCTGTAGACCCCCAAAGGTTAACGCTCTCACCTTAGGTAAGTGAATGCCGAGCTCTCCATCTGCCTCGGGGCAGGGTGCTGTAACCAGTTTCTTCACTGGATAGGTAGCGCAGGCCTCTTGACTTCAGAGGACTGCTGTCCGTCGTTTACTGCACGAACGGTAAGTTTCGAGTCATTCAAATGTCTGTAAAGTCTTTAGTAATGATGTCTCTTGTTTTGCAGGGTTCCGGCGATGGCGGATGACGGGCTGAAGTGAGTTGAAGATGGAGCCCGTGTGATGAATAGAAGTGCCTGGAAGCACGTAAGTAAGCGCTTGTTGCCTGCTTCATGATGCGCTCTAACTGTCTTTTTATTTTGCAGGTACGAGTTCGGAGCGGATGCAGGGTGCCGGAATACCCACTGGATTAGATGTGGAAAGGAGTAATGGCACGTGAGTATTAAAGTTCCCCAATGTCTTAAACGCACCTTGTTTTGTCTTTCAGATGCGGGATGCAGCGCCGAAGGCCTCCGGTGCGTGCGAAGAGTTGGTAAGCTTTTGTCTTTCAGATGCCGGAATGCAGTGTGAAGACCTCCGGAGCGCACAAAGAGTAGGTAAGCCTTTGCCTTTCAGATGCCGGAATGCTAACCTGTTCTTCCTTGTCTTTATAGGTGTTGCTGAAGACTGGATTCAGGATGGTAAGCCTTTGCCTTTCAGATGCCGGAATGCTAACCTGTTCTTTCTTGTCTTTATAGGTGTTGCTGAAGACTGGATTCAGGATGGTAAGCCTTTGCCTTTCAGATGCCGGAATGCTAACCTGTTCTTTCTTGTCTTTATAGGTGTTGCTGAAGACTGGATTCAGGATGGTAAGCCTTTTTCCTTAGGCCCAGGACCGGATGCAGAAGACACGATGAGCGTTCTGCTGCAGGTTTTTGCAGAATAACGCAAAGCAAGATTCATCCACCGGGTGTGGTTTAAATAGCCTCCTGTAGTGCTTCGGTGTCTCCTTCCACAGCCACGCCTAGGTAAGAAAAGAGTTCCTGCTTTCCAGAAGAGTTCCAGTGTTCTGAATCTAGGGAGTGGCTCCAGCCCCACCCAACAGGAAAAGTAGTTCCAAACAGAAGGGGATCAGAGGCTCAACTGGCAGGCAAGTAAGCAGCATGGTCTGCTGCAGGTAAGTCCACCCAAGCATTATGAGCCCGGCGCTTCCAGCACTGGGACTGGGCATATTTATGAGCCTGGTGCCACTGGCGCCAGGACTGAGTCCAAAAGGTCCCAATTGGGACTGGTTGGCACTCGGAACCTGGGTTATGGATCTGCTTCCAAGGGAGTTGGGAAAACCCTGACCTTTTGGAAGCAGAGATCATGACATAAGGTCTGTGAGGGGGCAATACTTCGGCTTGTTTTTCTTCTTGGAATACATCTTGAAATTTCCGGTATTCATGGGGCAAGGAGCCTATAAGACCTAAGGTAACATCTGCGGATCCCTCCTGTGGCATCATCTTCACTGAACCTTCCATGGAATGGCAAGAGTTTTGGCAGTCTAGAGCAAAGGTCAAGGTTCGTGTTCGCCAATTGATCAATGGGTTATGCTTTTCTAACCACGGCATTCCCAAGATAATCTGGAAATGGGGAGCTCGAATCAGGTCAAAAGAGATCCTCTCTCTGTGTTCCTCCTGGCAGAGCATAAATAGATTGTTAATGCATTGTGTAACCGGCCCTGACACTAAGGGAGTGCCGTCGACCCCGGATACATTTTCTGCCTTTAACTTATCCGTTAAGGGAAATCCCAATTTGCTAGCCAGGTGAAGATCCATATAATTGCCCACAGCTCCACATTCAATATATGCAGTCAACTCATGTCTGATTGTAGGAAACTCAGGACTGAATAGGATGATTGGAAACACAAAGTGGGAGGTCATTGCAACCTTATTCACGCTCGACAAGCTGACCTCTAAACTTGCCGGGCACTGGAGTTTTCCGAATTCTGGTCCTTCTGATCTTCCCCCACACCTCCCAAAGGTTTTCGTGCCGGTTTCACTGGGCAGTCCTTTAAAAAGTGACCCGCCTTACCACAATATAGACATAGCTTCTGTTGACGTCTTCTCTCTCTCTCCGTCTGGGAAATTGGGCCTCGAATTCCCCCCAACTGCATGGGTTCGGAGTGAGTTTCTGGGCCAGATCTTGCAATTGATTCTCTAGGGCGTACCACATACGCTCGACTGTCTAGGCGAGCGCGATCTGTTCTACGATCTTGTAGCCTGTGGTCTAACTGAATAGTCAGATCAATTAAGTCATTGACATCCTCCGGAGGGTTCACCACTTGTGCCAAAACGTCCTTTAATTCACTGCGCAGACCTCGGTAAAATAAAGTCGTTCATTTTCCGTAGGCCAATTGGTTTCTGCCACTAACCTATTTAATGTGGCCACATAGGCCAGCAATTCTTGATTGCCTTGCGTCAATGACAACAACTCACCATCCAATGCATGCCCTTGAGTGTGTCGAGCAAAAAGTCTTTCCAACTCTTTCTGAAATTCCTGGAAGTTTTGCAACACCGGATCATCCCTATTCACCAGGGGTATGGACCAGTCGGCCGCATAGCCGCCCAAATAAGATAAAACGAAGGCCACCTTTGATTGGTCTGTGGGGAACACGGCCGGTCTGCACAAAAAATGTAGTCTGCATTGATTTAAGAACACAGCAAATTTCTTTGGATCTCCGGTGAAGCGCTCAGGAGGAGCTAACGGAACATTTCCAGGAATGACCACTTGGACTGGAGCCTGGGGCATCGTAGATGCAGAAGCCTGGGAATTATTTAATGGTAGCGGTACCTGACCTGCTTGAGTCTGTAATAGCTGACGAGCCAATTCTTCTGTTCGATCCTTATTCACCACCAGCTCTCTTCTCAGGGCATTGGTTTCTGACCGAGCTGCGTGGACTTCAGCTCGTAATTCCCCCAGAAGTTGAGTTAACTGATCCATTTCTGTATTTTCCATGAATGCTCAGGCAGAGTATAATTTCAGCACGGCTTCGCGTTCTGTAACGCTTACCTCAGAAACTCTGCGGGAGCACTTCTCTGGAATTCTGTTTGGGCGCTATTCTCAGGGTGCGTAGTTAATCTATGCAGTCTGGTTATCTACAAACAAGAACATTCAGTAATCCTTAGTCTACTAGTCTAATGCGCCCGTTCAATAATTATCTCTCATACCCATCAGGAGGCGTTACCTGTAGTTTGTTTTTTGGGAGCTCTCCATCCTGCTTCTGCGCAGGGGCGCTTGTTCTGAAGAAGGGAAAAATGAAATGCGATTTTCTGAGGGAAGGAAGGATGGCGGGAGTGTGTGACTAATAAATAATGGGAATGCTAGGAATTGATAAGGAATTGGATACTATTGAGAAGCTGTTCCTCTATATTGACGAGAATGAACACCGAGTCACATCTAATCCAACTATGAGAAGCAACTCAATCTGCGTGTGAGCTATTGGACAGAAAATTGGTTAACTGCAGAGACAAGTAATATTTCTTGTCACTTTAACATGTGGTGCATACTAGCTTGTGAAGAACACTTTCCACAACCAACGAAATAGCTCTAGTGATTTAGCTGACAGGAAGCAACTGTAACCTTTCCCCAGAATTGACAACTAATAACCTTGTCACCAAAATCGGAGCCCTACCTAGCATGTGTGGAAGGGCGGACTGACAGGAGAACAGCTTATTACTGTAATTGCAAACATGAAAACTCCGCTGACTGAAAAGACACGCTAAAAACAGGTGCGCTACAACATAACAGCCAATACTTGCGGTAACTGTCGCTTGACGAAAACAACACAGCTTCGAACTGCTGAAGGAGATTTGCGAATGTTCCGCTGACAGGAATGAGCGCGGTAATGTATGAGGTAACTGTGAAGGCACTTACGAAATCTAACGCCAGGGAAATACTGTGGAAGTGACAGAAAATGTACTCTAACTACAGAGGAATAACCATGGAACTATGACAGGAGATGATATGAAATGGCTGAGGTAAACTGTGACGAGAACGGAGACGCGGTAAGCGTACACTGCGAAGCAGACGACGCGAAGCGCGGAGCAGGTGAGAGAAGGGACTTATATATGCAGTGAGTGTGAAGCACTAGACCGTGACGGTCACTTTCCATAGAACCCCTTAAGCCGCCATCTTAGGTGATGAGGAAGTGTCTTTCCCCCATAGCCCAAACATGGTTCTTTCCGTGTTACGGACCAAGCATGATAAGCCATGGTCCACGAATTCTTAGAGGCTAATCTAGGGGCACGACCCAAGCTCATGACAGTATGTGAATCCTGCACTCTGTCCTTGCATGGTGCAGCTATCTTGTATTGCAAGTTTTCGAGGGTGAGTGCTGACGATTGGGCCTGTCAGTAAATACCTCTCCTCATCAACAGGGCTGTCTAGGCGCTTTAGCCTCTGCTCATCCTTGTACTGATGCAGGGCAGAAGTCAGTTCTTCTCACTGGTGGCTGTGGTTGGCATTTGGAACAGTCCGTGCCTACAGCCTAGTCAGCCAAAATAAGAGTGTACATTTAATTTATTTACTGACAAGGCATTTTTTTATTGCACAAGGAACTTGAAATGAGCTCTGCAGCCTCTTTGTCAGTAGGCAAGTTGCAGAGTTGTGTCAGGAGAGGGGGTCTCTCTCTCATGGCAATATGGTTAAGAAACTGCTTAAAGGCCTCCAAGCTTTTGAGAAGGCAAGAGGGCTGGACGATTCCCAGAGGCCAATGGTAAGTCTGAGCTTCGAGCACAAGATCCCATTTCATTGGGGTGGTGGGGTGGGAGTGGGTGTGGATGTGAACAAGGAGAGCAACAGTGATAACTCCTCCCACAAGTCCACCCAGAGAGCAGGTATTGTATTCTCTCAAGAGGTCCCAACTGTGCCAGATCCCATGCTTCTGAAAGGTCCCACTCTTCTGTTCGGTCCTAGGGAGCAACCCTGGAGCAGACTTAGAGGAAAGGAAGTTCCTTCTAGAAGAAAGGTGATGGCCTTAGGGGAACAGAAGCAGAGGGATGAGAGACAAAAACAGATAGATTTTGTGCTACTGCGCAAAATGGAAATTGAGAACCTAAGGGGGCAGGAAGTACCTCTTGTAGTGGAACCCACACCCAGAAGGACTTAATCCCTACTTAAGAGATAGGGAAGGACATCATTGATTGGTTTGAGGGACTGGAGCTCGCCACCCGCGTGCACTATGTGCAAGAAGAGTTGTGGGTTGCAGCCCTTCTGATGGCTGGGACTGTTTAATTATTCAATTGGCTCCTGAAGAGAGTCCCATTTATAAGAAAATTAAGACTACCATCCTCAGGAAGTTCTACAAGACCCTGAGCAGTACCATAGGAGATTTAGAGAGCTAACAATGAAGGGAGGTGAAACCTTTAAGGATTTTGCGCATCAATCTCTAAAATATCTGGCCAGATGGGTTACAAGTAACAAAGTTGACACATTTAAGGGCATGTTTAATTTGATTGCATGTGAGAGTAGCCTTGAAAAATGTGAGATGGAGTTACACCATCATTTAGTGGACAGGAATGTCACAGACCCTATGGAGCTTGTAAAGGCTGCAGTGGCCTTGACAAATGTGATATGGAGATACACCAGCATTTAGTGGACAAGAATATCAAAGACCCTAGGGAGTTTACAAAGGCTGCTGATAAGTATGTGACTACTGCAGTCCAGAAAAAGTCTCAGGTTAATACATCCAAGTCAGATGACAAGGGGAACGATAACAAACAGAATGGGGGAAAGGCCAAAGGTTCGGACCTTCTTCAAAGAAAGGCCACCGAAAACATGAAGGGAAATCCAAGTCCTATGGTTGGCTAGCTCACACAGAAAGGAAGAGTGAGGGCCCCTCTATCACCGAGACGCCCACACCCTCAACACCATGAGTTTGTTTTCTGTCTGGGTAGATGGCACGCAGAAAGTGAGATCCAGCTTGTAAGGGGAGACCTAAGCGGGCAATAGTAACTGCTGGGCTTCTGGAAGAGGAGGCCATAGTTAATGTGAGCATCTTAGCAGATGAAGTTCCACTAGATCAGGGATTGGCCAGAAATTCCCTCATTCTGAGTGGGAACAGTACTGGGCCCTTTGAGGTGGCTCAAGTTCCTGCAAATACTCAGATATTTCTGGGCAGTTGGTCCATCAATGGGGAAAAGCCTCCCGCTTTCCATGATACTGCTACACGTATCACAGTTGTCAGGTGCAATTGATTAAGAAAGGGCAGTACATCTCAGGAACAAACCAACTGGTAAGAGGGTTAAATGGTCTCAGTTGATGTACCCCGGCAATGTTGGAGCTTATTTGTAGGGGTAACACCTCCCTGCACTGTGTTGTAGTCAAGGACTCCATTCCATAGGGTGTTTGTTGGAAAATGACCTCTTTGACCTAGACATAGTTGAGGCAGTCACTAGAGCGCTAGCACTGAGAGCAGCACAAAAGGAAACACTACTAGTAGCTGCCCTCCCTGACCTGAAGTTCCCTGAGGGTCCCACTCTTGCGAGAGAGGACTCATTAGCCACGTAAGTGACCATGGATTTAGCATAGAATTCAGTGATCTCATGGTTGCCTACGTATGGAAAAAATTAGACTCAACTGCACACCAATTTGTAAGTAAGTTCTTACGATGGGTGGTAGGTAATTTGTGAGGTGCAGAGGAGACACTACCTTGCCACTAGGCAGCAGTACAACATAAGGAAAGAAAGTGTCCATGGGCTGTGGATCACTCGCGTACCCTGCACACTCGGTTATTGCCGGTGGCAATCAATTAGTCAATAATTATGATTATGCAGTGTTGGACAAACAAAAAGAAAAATGAAAGAAAGATGCAATGAGCATAAGAGCAACATCCGTACTAAGAATGAACAATCGCCAGTGGCAAGAGATTTCACTGAAAAGCAACACACAGTTGCACAATTGAGATACCTAATCTTGGAAGGTGTACAGAGAGCGCCAAGGGGTGGCAACCATTCTAAAAGGTTAGACCAACGGGAACTTTATTGGATTGACAAATTGGAAAGCATGTGCCCATATGGAATGAACAAGGACTTCCACTTGGGAGCATTCCTATGAACATGATCAGATAATAACCTGCAGTAATCAATAACACTGATGACATACCACAATGTGGTAACCCACATTAAGAGATCAACGTGAGCGACAGGAATGAAGTTCAGATAGAGAACCCACTGGGATAACATTTATTTATAATGTGATTTTGCATCTATAAAGGAATGCTGTCAAACATTTAGAATGAACCATGGCTTAAACTGCAAACAGGTAAAAGGTAATTATATGGACTAATTTTTTACCATGATTCTCTGTGACTATGTAAACAACTATGCAATAGGGAATTCGAAACATTATGTGTCTATGATGAATATCGATAACTAAGTAAACTCTGGGATTATTCATGACATGTATAAAATGTATGTATCAATACTAGAAAAAGGAGGTACCTGGCAGAATTGTTATGTTAATTTGTTGATCTGTGATTTACATTAAGGTGAAGGCACCATCTATCTAGGAGGGATTCCTCTAACTGTGCAAGTATATCCATACATTGCGTAAGAACATACCTATATATAAACAGCATACTTTGTAATAGGTTTGCAGCAATTTCTGAATATGAGAAGTTAGGGTTTTGTTTCTTTCTGTCCTCAGGCAGTTTTAAAATTGTGGATTGTAGTTTAATGGAATTATAATATTAGTGTTACTAAAGATTGTGAGCAGAGGTGCCCCGAAGTAATGACTGGAGATTTTTTATAAAATATCTTGACCCTTGATAATTATCATCAGTAGTCTCAGATCAGGTATTCTCAATATTCTCAGAACCAACACGACAGTCCTGATTATGTACAAATGCCCTATGAACACATAGTACTCGGCTATATCCCACAAGGTTTGGCACCTTAGACAGCTTCTATGGAATTGGATTGCTCCGCTTTCTATTCCATTCTACAAATAGATCTCGTCACGGCAATGTGTGCGCGTTACGTGATGACGTCTAATGTTGACATCTAACGTCATCAAGCTGACGTGCGCACACGTCACGACATTGAATAAACAGAACGGGTATCCCGCAGTTTTTCTTATCCGCGGCTATCGGCTAGAAGCGCTGCTGACTTTGGGAGGTAAGACCTCATAAAACCAACTTCTCTAAAGTTATAAATCAGCATCTTGGTATAGTTTCCATCCACAACAAACTAATTAGGGACTCACTCGTCTCTCCACTCTACTTCTAGGTAGTTGCTCCTTATCTTTCCCGAGTTGGCACCCTGCCATTTACGATCGTCTGGGGCCTCGTTAAGGAAGGAAATTGTTTTCTTTATAACCTGAGAAGTTATCTACGATTCTATGCTCATTTCTTTTTGGAGGGTGTAAGTCATAAATAGTCCGGTATTAGTACTAGTAATAATTAGCCCTGATATGCAAACAATAACAGTACTTATATGTAACGGGGTGATTTGTATCACTGTAGGAGTTTTGCACAACTGCAACAGTCAAGTTGAACTCATCTAACCAATTACATTGTAAACATGGCCTCAGATTAACTGCAATTATGAGGTAAACTGCAACCAATGTTGCCAATAAGTGTGACAATTTGAATATATCCCATAGAGTATATATCATTGTAGTATTGAGGGTACACATGTTCTCCACAGCGACACCGGTTCCAGTAATTCTGGTAGCCATTGTGGAAGAGTAGATGTACTGTAAGGGGAAGTCTACTTGAATAGAGAAGAGAACACATCTCTTGACAGCAGGAATCGAACACCAAATTATCTCCACCGATGAAAGGTCTATGGGGCACCGATGAGAGGTAGGGTTGTCTTGACAGCATGGTGACACTCCAGACTTTATGAATCTATGCATAAGATAATCTTAATACTAAACCACTATGGGCCTCATTATAAGGCTGGCGCTGACGGAATGAAGGGGGCCGGTACGGGACCGGCCCCCTTCATACCGTCAGGGCCGAATACAAGCTTCCCATCGCGGGACCCGGATTGCACGCCTGGTAAAACCAGGCATGCTTTCCGGGTCCCGCGAAGGGAAGAAGGAGGTAACAACAGGACACCTGTAATGTGCCTGTTGTTACCTCCCTCCCCACTCCCATTGAGCCCTATGGGGGCTCAAATGGGAATGGGGAATGGTTCCTGCAAGGAGGACTTACCGGGTCTTCCTATGTCGGAATGACCCGGTAAGTCCCCATTGCAGGAACCTGGAAAAGGAGCCCAGTTTGGAGGCAGCCATGGAGCTAATAGCTCCATGGCTGCCTCCAAACTTGTAATGACGCCCTATCATTCTGTTATTATTTCTTTAGTGTGAAGCAGACTACCTGGAAGAATTTAAGAATATGGAAATGCATAAACACAACAGAAATTTAATTTAACTGTTTGCTCCCGAGGAAGGGAATTTGAATCCCAAAATGCTTTGAGCTATTGCAACAGTAGTGAGGCTCTACTGTATATAACAATATGAATATAATATTGTATCTAAGAACATTATATGCATGAATTTATATGACCATCAACAATTGGTAATATTGCTGAATATAGATTGGCATGTAATAATACATTTTACACATGGTTGTTGAAGTTGAATATCAAGAGAACATGTTGTCATAATTTTAGGAAAATTGAACTGTATGATTACCTACATATCTATTAGTTTTGAAAAGCAATTACTGTCTAGTAAATGACTAACTCATTCACCCCTGCTTGACAGTAGGGTTAACTCTATTGGCTATAGAAAAAGTGAAAATCTTATGTTAGTAGAACTACATATTCATAATTATTGACTAACTGATTGCCTCCGGCAATAACCCGAGTGTGCAGGGGACGCGAGTGATCCACAGCCCGTGGACACTTTCTTTCCTCATGGTTGCCAACTGACATAGAAGAGAAAAGGGAAGGGAAGTTTCAGACCTGAAAGGCTTACCAGAACTGGAAGATTTGCCTTCCGCTGGAGTCCCAGATCAGGTTGACATTTTCCAGGAAAAGGGGACTGTCCTTCTCTGGTGAGTCTGTTGAGGCAGAGAGAGGAGGAGGTGCAGGGAAGAGGTCCTGAATCGCTCCTAAAAGAGGCACAGGAGCAGAGCTAAAGCCTTGGGCTGTGCAAATACAAGGTGCCCAAGAATTCTAGGACAGGGCACATACAGGACACAGACAGGAGTTGGTTGTTCTCCGTGGCCCCAGGAGTTTCCCATTGGATTTAGTACCTGCTGGCCACTTACTTGTTGCTGGGACATTTGACAGCATGTCATATCATATCACTCCAGCACACCATCTGCTGGCTACCTCGACCCTGCACAACGTACAGATGGCCACTGCTTTGACCGCATCATCGCCCAGCAGCCTCCCACCCAGGAAGACATCTGCCCTGAAATGGACAACGAAGCCTGGAGCTGGAAGGCGAAGCCAGTCACATTTAAAGGCATGCATACAAAGCCCATACAGCCTGTCTGTGCCTCGTCCATAGAAGCCTGCTACGAGGAGCAGAGCACGGCAGCACAACATCCACTGGATACCTTGACATTGCACTACCTACAAGAGCAGCAGCTCCATGCAAAGATGCTGCTGCATTGCCCAGATCATACCCCAGCAGTCTTCCACCCCAGAAGGCACCCGATCTGCACTGCGATTGACCGGAGTGCCCTGAAATGGAGAACGAAGCCCTGAGCCGGAAGGAAAAACCTGCTGCACTTAAAGACCTTCATTCAAGGCTTATGCAGCTTGTATGTGCCTCATCCACAGAAGCCTGCTCTAAAGAGCAAAGCACTCCAGCACACCATTCGCTGGCTACCTTGACCCTGCACAAACTACATGAGCAGCAGCTCCATGCCAAGATGGCAGCCACATTGACTGCATCGTCACCCAGCAACCACCCACCTCAGAAGGCACCCGATCCGATTTGCAATTGTCTTTAGTGGCCTGCAATACACAACGAAGCCACGAGCTGGAAGGCAAAGTCAGACGCATTTAAAGGCCTGCATTCAAGGCCTAAGCAGTTTGTCTGTGCCTCATCCACAGAAGCCTGCTCCAAAGAGCAGAACACGCCGGCACACCATCCGCTGGCTACCTTGACCCTGCAGATACTACACGAGAAGCAGCTTCATGCCAAGATGGCCACCGCAGTGCCCGCATCATCGCCCAGCAGCCTTCAACCCCAAAAGGCACCCGATCCGCACTGTGATTGACCGCAGTGCCCTCAAATGGATAACAAAGCCCCGAGCCAGAAGGCAAAGCCTGACGCATTTAAAGACCTTCATTCAAGGACTATGCAGTTTGTCTGTGCCTCACCCACAGAATGCTTCTCCGAAAAGTAGAGCACTCCAGGATACCATCCGCTGATGACCTTTACCCTGACCGCAGTGCCCCAAAATGCAGAACAAAGCCCTGAGCCGGAAGGCGAAGCCTACCACATTTAAAGACCTTCATTCAAGGCCTGTGCAGCTTGTCTGTGCTCCATCCACAGAAGCCTGCTCAAAGAGCAGAGCACTCCCAGACACCATCCACTGGCTACCTTTACCCTGCACAAACTACAGGAGCAGCAGCTCCATGCCAAGACTGCCTCCACATAGCCTGCATCATCGTGAGCAGCCTCCCACCCCAGAAGGCGTCCGATCCTCACTGCGATTGGACGCAATGCCCTGAGATGGAGAAAAAAGTCCTTTCTCGGAAAGCAAAACCGGGCGCTTTTGAAGGCATGCATTCAAGGCCCATGCAGTCTGTCTGTGGCTCATTCACCGAACCTGCTGGGTGACTTGTCTGTGCACAACCTACAGGAGCAGCAGCTCTGTGGCAAGGTGGCTGCTGTCTTGCCCACGTCATCGCCTAGCAGCATCCCGCCCCGAAAGACACCCGATATGCACTGCAATTGTTCACAGTGCCCTGAAATGGAAAACGAAGCCGCAAAGACAAAGCCGGCCTCATTTAAAGGCCTACATTCAAGGCCTAAACAGCCTGTATGTGCCTCATCCACAAAAGCCTGCTATGAAGAGCAGAGCACATCAGCGCACCATCCGCTAGCTACGTTGATCCTGCAATACCTACAGGAGCAGCAGCTCCATGCCAAGATGCCGCTGTAGTGACTGCGATTGGCCATAATGTCATGAAATGGAAAAGAAAGGCCTGAGCCGGAACGCGAAGCTGGCCAAATTTAAAGGCCTGCATTCAAGACCTGTGCAGCTTGTCTGTACTTTATCCACAGAAGCCTGCTCCAAAAAGCAGTGCATGCCAGCACACCATCCGCTGGCTGATCTGACCCTGCAGATCCTACAAAAGCAGCAGCTCTATGCCAAGATGACCGCTGCATTTCACGCATCATTGCCCAGCAGCCTCCCACCCTGGAAGGCAACCGATACACACTTTGATTGGCTGCAGTGCCCTGAAATGGAGAATGAAGCTCTGAGTTGAAGGCGAAGCCGGACGATTTCAAAGGCCTGCATTCAAGACACACACAGCCTGTCTGTGCCTCATCCACAAAAGTCGCCCCAAAGAGCAGAACACGCCAGCACACGATCCGCTGGCTGCCTTGACCCTGCACGACCTACAGGAGAAGCATCTCCATGCCAAGTTGGCCGCAGCATTGCCTGCATCATCGCCTAGCAGCCACCCACCCCCGAAGGCACCCAATCTGCACTGTGATTGGCTGCAGTGCCCTGCAATGGAGAACCAAGCCATGAGCTTGAAGGCAAAGCTGGATGCATTTAAAGAGCTGCATTCTTGGCCTATTCAGCCTGTCAATGCCTCATCCACCAAAGTCTACTCCGAAGAGCAGAACACGCCAGTACCCCATCCGCTGGCTACCTTGACCTTGCAGAACCTACAGGAGCAGCAGCTCCATGCCAAGATTGCCAGCATCATCGCCCAGCAGCATTCTACCCCAGAATGCACCCGATCCACAGTGCGACTTACCCAAGTGCCCAGAAATGGAGAACCACGCCCCAAACCGGAAGGCGAAGCCTACCACATTTATGACCTCCATTCAAGGCCTATGCAGCTTGTCTGCGCATCATGCTTTCTCTGAAGAAGAGAGCATGCTAGAACACTACCTGCTGGCTACCTTGACCCTGCACACCCGACTGGAAAAGCAGCTGCATGCCAAGATGGCTGCATCATTGCACAGCAGCCTCCCACCCTGGAAGGCAACCGATACGTACTGTGATTGGCTGCAGTGCTCTGAAATGGAGAATGAAGCCATTAGCGGAAAGCGAAGCCAGACGCTTTCAAAGGACTGCATTCAACGCTGATACACCCTGTCTGTGCCTCATTCTCAAAGCCTGCTCCGAAGAGCAGGGCACACTAGCACACCATCTGCTGTCTACCTTGACCCTGCAGAACCTACAGGAGCAGCAGCCCAATGCCAAGATAGCCGCTGCATTGCCTGCATCATCGACCAGTAGCCTTCCACCCAGAAGACACCCGATCCGAATTGCGATTGACCCCTGTGCACTGAAATGGAAAACGCGGCCCCGAGCCGGAAGGCAACGCCTGCTGCATTTAAATACCTTAATTCAAGGCCTATGCAGTTTGTCTGTGCTTCATCCACAGAAGCCTGCTCCAAAGAGCAGAGCACTCCAGGACACCATCCGCTGGCTACCTTTACCCTGCACAACGTACAGGAGCAGCACCTCCATGCCAAGATGGCCTCCGCATTGCCTGCATCAGTGTGAGAAACCTCCCACCCCGGAATGCGCCCAATCCTCACTGCGATTGGCGCAGTACCATGAGATGGAGACTGGGTGCTTTCCGGGCACATCCCGGAAGTGCATTGGGAAGTGCACAGACTGTTGGACTGCCTGTCCCGTTGCTCCCTGCTGCCTTGTCTGTGCGACCTGGGTTTCCAGCCCGCTCCTTGAGTGCCCGTCGGCGAGAGGAATCCCCAGTTGCCTCGAAACGCGGTCCATGCTGAAAAGTGAAAACTAACAAGTAATTGTAACGGACTTGCAACAGACTTGTGTTGGGATACAGACTTGTGGTGGTTATGTTGGGGTTGCGCCTTGCGCATTGTGTTGGGTTGGTGTTGGGAGAGGGTGTGACACCTTGGGTCGCTCCCGTTATTTGAATAAGGTTTCCTTTTGTTTCTAGGAGCTGTGATTGGTTGTGTCCCGCCTGCCCAAGCCCACGGTCCAGCCCACACAGTCCTCATAGTCAGGGTGCACGCGCATCTGTGCGCGCATCCCGGAAGTGCATTGGGAAGTGCACAGACTGTTGGACTGCCTGTCCCGTTGCTCCCTGCTGCCTTGTCTGTGCGACCTGGGTTTCCAGCCCGCTCCTTGTGTGCCCGTCGACGAGAGGAATCCCCAGTTGCCGCGAAACGCGGTCCATGCTGAAAAGTGAAAACTAACAAGTAATTGTAACAGACTTGCAACGGACTTGTGTTGGGATATGGACTTGTGGTGGTTGTGTTGGGGTTGCGCCTTGCGCATTGTGTTGGGTTGGTGTTGGGAGGGGGTGTGACACCTTGGGTCGCTCCCACTATTTGAATAAGGTTTCCTTTTGTTTCTAGGAGCTATGATTCGTTGTGTCCCGCCTGCCCACGCCCACGGTCCAGCCCACACAGCCCTCATAGCCCGGGTGCATGCGCATCCACGCGCGCATCCCGGAAGTGCATTGGGAAGTGCACAGACTTTTGGACTGTTAGACGGGACACGGGCCGGGCCGATAGGGGTATACTATCCTCGTTATCTTTGTTACCCTCGTACTGCCTGTGTGTGTATACAATCACAGTGGTAAGGATTATAAACTCTATTTTTGTTAAGTATGGTAAATGGTCTGCGGAGCGGGTGGAAATCCTGCGATTCCCCATTGGGATCGTGTAGTGTTGCGGTCAACTGCAAGCATGACTGCATGGAGGGGACGATACTTCCTGCCAATATGAGTTTGGGGCTGCCCGCTGCTGGAAGATCCTTGTGTGAAGGTATCCAACCCTCCCTGTGTTTGGCAGCCGGTAATAACACGAGTATTCTATCCACTTCTGTTACACGTTCCATGTTTGGGGTCGTCAACGAGGGATCGTCTGATCCCCCGGAAAATACGCCCATTTATAAAATGGCAGACCTGAATAAGTATGACGAGATTGTGGTTGGCAAACTGCCGTATGTGGCCCCGGGATCCGACGACGAGGGGTGCCTACCTGTTGCTGTTGGAGGCACCTCAGTAAAGCCGAAGATCCCGGATGTATCTATGATAGCTCCGGGAATTGAGGCAGTATTGGGAAAACATATGAGGTTCTCCCTAGGTCCCTCTACTCCAGTGACTCAATCCAGATATGGGATGGAAAATGTACATCTATTTAATGCAATGGAAGGTAAATCACTGACGGGGGGGGTTTCGTTTATTCCTCATAAAAAACATCCCCCAGCCACTGACTACGGAAACGTTAAATCTAGCTCGCCCACGGATATAAAATCCAACTCTCTTCAGATTGGGGCTCTATCGCTGTCTGATCATGAAATAGCTATGTTCTCAGCAGCTCATAATCCAGAGGTCAGTCAGTACGGAATGGAAAATCAAACTGATCAGCACAGTACTGATATGGAGACCATGGCCACTGATTTCCCAGTTATGACTAGATTGCTAAACTTGCTAGATAAAGGACATGAACAGACACATTGTGAAATAGGTATCTTAAAAGGTGTCTTAGTTGAAGTCCTATAAAAAATCAGCAAGATTGAAGGTTTTCTATTTGCCTGTGATGCAGTGGCTGCTCTAACTAAAGACAAAAAGATGCCTGAAGTACCTAAGGAAACACAAAGGTTCGAAACGCCGCTGGCACAGGGTACTGTTCCATCAGCGCTAAATCCTGAGATAGAGAAATTGGGAATACATCAAGCGTGTGTTTCCACACAAACTGTTGCTGATCCAAGGATGGTCGGGGCGGATAAACCGTCTTTTGCCGCATGATAGCCGTGCCCAAGAAAAATGGTGATTTAGCACCCGATTTCTTGGTTCACGACTTAATGCAGGCAATTTCTGATAACGCTTTGGCCATCCAGCAATTAATTAAGAATCCCACTGTTGTTCCATCCACTGTAGTCCCAACTGAGTGCTCCTTTGGAAACATAGAGAGATGTGAAAAGGAGCTTTCCCAAGAGGGCACAGAACTTACATCTAGTCCCTCGGACCTTACTAACCTAATTGATCTTGATGAGGAATTACAGCCTAAAGATCCCCCTCTGCCCACACTTTGTCCAACCATTGAGTCTCAAGCAGTGCCTTACACTGCTATGACTAGAAAACAAAGAAAAGCTGCCTCCAGAGCACTAAAAAGGAAATTCAATCAAGCAAAAAATCTCTGTGCTGCCACAAAAAAAAGTAAGAATGACTTTTTAAAAACAAACCCAAAATTGAGCGATGGCACAAAGCCTCTAATCTCCCCCAGTAATGACGATGAAGTTATTGGCTTGGATCAACTTAACTTGGAATCGAAGGAGCTACTTAATCATGTAGTACCCAGGATTACCAAGGTGTCATCAATGAGTAAAGGGATTAGTGATTCTAACAGCAGCTAGAATGCCAACAGGAAACAGGGCACTATGGAGACAGGAAAAAAAGGGGATATACAGGAGGCGAACTTGGATATTGGAAATCTAAAACAATTGAACTTGTTAAACTTCTATTCGTCCCTATCAATAAAAAGGCCTCCAATAAAATCAAGGGAGGGGGTGTTATTAGACCTCCTAACCCCCCTTTACCAAATGGTCATAGAAACTGGTTGATAAGGAACCAGACATGGATAATCACTATACTACGTAATCTCAAGTTGGTGCCCAGGTTCCTTTGCATTTGAATCATTCCCCTGACTCAAGTATGACTAGGCAGGGGAGTGGGCACTCATATATTGTAGAAGCCACCAAAAATCTGTCACTAATGGAAGAGAGCTCCCTGCTTTCGCATGACATGCCTTCTATTATGGGTTGGGAACACAATGAGGAGTCCAATGGGAAAATAAGTCTAAATCACACTGCTATCCTTAAAGCCTTTCAGGCAATACCTGCATTGAGAACCATTAGATCTGATGATATCGATTGGGTCAGATTATCCTCCAATAATACCAACAGAATGATTTGTGGGTATCACTCACACATTATCATGAAAATGATCTGGGCCCAACGAAGTGACTTTGAACTATTGGGCTTAACCCTATTTATATTTCCGACTGAAGACCAAGCAAGAACTTTTGTGTAGAAACCCCAGGTTATTAAGAGCCCTCAAATGCGGGCGACGGAGGGAACGTTCCCGGCTGCTATTAGCGAGGATTTGTTTAGACAATTCATGACCTTCGCAAGAGTTCTCTCAGGTACTAAGCCCAATGACTTGGGGGGTCCCAAAATGACTTCAAAGTGCATGGCAAATCCATAGAGTAAGGGAAGGGGGCTGACTCTTATGTCTTGGAATGCATGTGGCCTAAGGAATCTTGGGCTATGGTTATCACATCTTGACGTAGAGTCTCGCCCCGTTATCATTCTTATTCAAGAAACCATGCATTTGAGTCACTTTGATGTTCCAGGGCATTATTCCTATGTACAGTCTGCTATTAAAGGTGCTCAAGGTCGCCCTTCTGGTGGCCTTGCGGTCCTGATAGATAAAGCTAGCAGGTTCAAGTCGGAAATGGTTTTTGCTGATTATTCAATCTTAGCGATCAAAGTAAATGGTATAGGTGAATCAGGAACCACGTGCTTGGTAATTTGTTTATATTGGAACAAAGCTAACACCACACAGAGTGACCTCCTTGAAGTGCTGGACACTATTCTTGTAGATGTGTTTTCTACTGATCCTGGAACTTCTGTCATATTACGGGGTGATTTTAATGCCTGTTGTATGAATCAGACCGCCTATAGTGGCATCTGCTCTGCTATCAATGCCATTAATTCAGGGAAGAGGTGGGTGGAATATTTACTCTCTTGGGATATGCAACTGGTACCCCCGAATCTTGACAATTATAGGTACTCCTGGTCTCGTGGAGGTATGTTTTCCATGATTGATTATTTTTTTGTTTCTAGTACACTTATGGCTACTATTCATAGCCTCGACATTCATGATCCATCATTGGGGGACCATATGATCCTGCTTCTTACCCTAAATTCCCAGATCAGCCATTTGAACTACGATACGGCTTTAACTTTGGTTATTCCTGATCGTCCCTCTATCAGTCTGCGGTGGGATTTTAAATTATGTTTGAGCATGATGTCTCGCCTAAGGGCCGACGCTATGATCCAGCTGTCAGTGGTAAGAGCAGGTGCCAACTGTCTTGCAGTTGAACAAATGAATAGCCATATAATACAGTTCCATGTGGGACAGTTGATTGCGATTGCCACAAAGCGCATTGCAGCTCCAAAACATCGTCACATCTATAATATTGCTGTGGTTAACCTCCGTAAAGAAAAACGCAGGGAAATACGTGCTCTTGCAATGCCACATAGTGGCGGGGCTAGATACGGTAATCTCAAATCTAAAATTAATCAAAGGTACCACAATAGGATCAAGGTGATGAAATCTGACGTAATGAGGGCAGACAATCAATCCATGCTTCACCATCTTTTAAACCATGACTCCCGTCAAATATGGTCAGCGCTGAGATTGTTGTCTGACCCGGGGGGGATTTTGAAGGAAGCTGCCGTTCCGGCCATGAGTTGGGTTACCTATATTCAAAACAAATATGCTCTCCCTATACGATTTGCGAATATGGTAACTCCAAACTACCAATCCTACATCTTAAATGACTCGCCTTGGGTACTCAATGACATTATTCGAGCGATTGGTAAGATAAAAAGTTCCCGTGCGCCTGGCCCAGACGGTATTCCTCCATGCCTGATTAAGGCCGATCCTATCTTCTGGGCCACGATATTCAAGAACAAATTTGATACTATTTATCTTACAGGTTCCATCCCGCCGCCCTGGTGTTCGGCAAACATTATCCCTATATATAGAAAAGGGAGGTGGGATGACCCGAATAATTTTAGGCCCATTGCTTTGATGGACGCCTCAGCAAAGATATTTACTTACCTACTGCTGGAATCTATCCAGCTCAATATCGATCAACTGGATGTTTTGTCTAGATTTCAGGTGGGCTTTCGAAAACAATTAGGATGCTCGCTTAAGGCATTTATCCTAGCACATCTACATTCCCAAACAAAAGGCGAACACCATGGGCCGATTTACATGGCTGCCCTCGATCTAACCTCAGCTTTCGACTCGATTATTCGAGCCGTGCTTTGGGAAAAGATGATTGCTTACGGATTCCCGATGCCCCTTGTAGCAATGTTAGCGCTACTCCACCAAAAAACCACTTATCGAATCAGACTGACTAGGGACGGTGCTATGACAGATAAGATACATATAGAAATCGGCCTTAAACAAGGCTGCAATTTAGCAGCCGTGCTTTTTAACTTATATCTAGCTGATCTGGAATCTGCATGGGTTGGTAAGGTGATATTTCCAGTAAAATTGGGAAGCCTGGTTATTAACTGGCTTGCCTTTGCCGACGATCTTCTTTTTATGGACCGTACTCCATTTGGTCTTCAGGCGAAATTGGTTGCATTTCAAACATATGCGTACAAAAATATCTTCAAGTCAATCCCGCAAAGTCTTACATTATCGCAATTGCAGATGGGCAGAAAAGAACCACCAAATTTACCTGGTCACTAAATGAGACTATTATTCCACAGGTTAATCGGATACGTTATCTAGGATATCAACTTTCTACTACATACTCTAAGGTATGTGGAAAGAGATTATTAACGCTAAGTTAAAACCCCTCACTTCTCAAATGAAAATCGTTTATCCGAGGTATAGTAAATTTTCACTACTGCCTACTATCCAGTTTTATTTACTAAAGGTTGAACCTACCCTCCTGTATATCCTTGACATCTGTACTTGCGAGATGGAAGACTTTATTGATTGTGTACAGGGGAAGCTGTGGAAACAGGTCCTAGGGATGGCTTTGTCCAAACCAAATATGTTGATATGTCACGAAATAGGAATTTTACCCCTGTCGGTCAAGTGGCACTGGCGACAAATCAACTGCTATGTTAAAATACTTGCACCACCGAAAAAAACTCTATATGAAGACCTGGCCATTTTATTGAAAGAAGGCCGTCTGCGATCCATGCGTCAATTTAAAGACAAAATGGAAATTTTTTTGAGCGATACCATGATAGACAAGGACCATCTAATCCTGGGACTCCTAGCATGCAAAAAGAAATTTCAGCTATACTTTTGGTGTATGCTGGTTGACCGGATCGACAAAAGCAAAATGTACTATGAATATGCCAAATTTACTAGGAAATTTGGTGATCGTCCGCGATACTTGGAAGTATTCCCATGTAATTTAGTAAGAAAGGTCTATCTTCGGTTCAAATGGAACCAACTGATCACCAATGAAAGGTTGCAATTTTGGAAATTAGATACTCCAGATAATGCTATGGGTAGTTGCCGTTTTTGTAATCAGGGCAATGTCCTTGAAACCCTGAAACATTTAACTCTGTTTTGCACATTTTTCGATTTGCAAAGAAAGCTGTTGTTTGGGTCCTATCTCTATAATGATTCTACGACTTGGAAACAGTCGTTGTGGGAAAGGTGTATTTGGGGCTCAAGTCAACGTTTGATATTGTGTTTGACCAACTTCTTGGTCCCTCTTGATTCTGTACTGTGTCAAAAATATAATGCGCTGAATGAGGCGAGCTGTGTTGATGTCTGTTTGGCCTTCTAATTTAAGGTCGACTGCGTGATTTGGATAGGCTTTCACTTACACCTAGGTTATGCTGTTAAGATCTCATGTGTTCAATCCCAATCGAATGTATGTTAATATCTCCTGTATGTATAGGTTTATCTTAAGTCTGTAAGATTTTGTTTTTTCTGTTTTTTTCAGTTTCATTGTGACTCATTTTTGGATAAAGCAATGATTTGCATCGTAACCATGACCTCTGTAGTAATGGATTTTATACATATTATGATGAATTTGTGAAAACTGATTTGGTATTTTAATAATTCTTATTCTGAAACTGTATTTGTATTTTTGTAAAGGTTTTTTTAAACCATAAACAATAAAAAATGAAAAAAAACTGGGTGCTTTTGAAGGCCTACATTCAAGGCCTATGCAGCTTGGCTGTGCCTCATTCACCGAAGCATGATGAGAGAAACCTGAAGGTGTATCACCAGCTGGTCCCGGGGAATCTGTCATCCAGGTGGTCAGGACATGGCCATCGCTTTTGGATCCAGTTCCTGGGTGTGGACCAGTGCGAGAAGATCACCTGGGTGAGGGGTCTTCAGGAAGTGAAGTGGGACACCGAATGGAGAGACACGGTATCCGCTTCCCTGTAACACCTTTACCCCATCCTACCAGGTAGGATACTTAGGAACTCAACCCCCCCTTTCAAACGTGAACACTTTCTCACAAACAGCTCACTGTGAGAGAAAATGGACTAAAACCCGAGCCGTATACCTGACATGCCCAAATACAATATTCAGGCAGGGTCTGGCAATGACTGATCATTACACACCCCTGACTTCTATCAAACTTCCCCATACGGATAAAAGGCGGCGCACGAAGGCCGACTTGAGCAAGGCAAAGCACACAAGGAAGCAGCAGTTCCAAGATAGCGGTTTAATACAAGGTGAAAGACGGCAAGACCGAAGAGGATTGAAATGAGGGAAGTGCTCTTGACCCTTTCAATGAAAGACCATCACTTTCATGAACCTTCGAGAATAGGAAAACTTAAGACCAGGAATCATGGCTGAAGAATCCTGCATTGTGTGTCAAAGGTACCCGGGGCTCTCCCGCGGCGATAGTCAAGGTGGGGAGAATCGTTGGCCGAAGTGGTACTGTCCTTGACTCCTACAACAAAGTAGCGCCAGTGAAGTCAGCACAACCAATGAGTTGGGGAGACTGATACCAGACCGGTCTGTGTTGAAGCCTAGGTTGCAAGCGGCAACATTGTATAGTGAAAACTGAACAGTACAATATGTGAAGCGTATGTGGCAAGTGATGCTAACATAATAAAACAGCAGATGAGTGATTTAACTTTGAAGTCAAGATACAATACCGTAGAAAGAGTGGTCCGGTACCACATGGGTGCTCATTCGAAAGTCTGTGTTAGGTATCCAGCTGAAAGGTAGCAAATGTGAAAGGTGCTACAAGAATTGTGAAATCAAATTGGTCCTGCAAAGGGTCAAGCAAAACCCTCTGCACATTTAAAAGTCTCTGATAATTGATTAAAAAGTATTTGACGTTGATCTGAGCCCGACTGAGGGGGAGCCGAGATCTGACCCTGACTGAGGGGATCCAAGATCTGAGCCCGACTGAGGGTGATCCGAGATCTGAGCCAGAAAGAGGGGGTTCCAAGATCTGAGCACAGCTGAGGGGGGTCCGGAGTGAACCGCGAGTCACCCAAGAAAGAATATCCTATTCTGTTAACATTGTGCAAAGCGGATCTGAGCAGCCGGATGAGGGGGATCCAAAGGGGAGAACATTAATTAAAATGATCTGAGCTGGGCTGAGTGGGATCCGGGTTGAACAGTGACTCACCTGATAAATTGAGTACTTGTGAAAATCTGAAAGCAGAAAATAACTTGTTTATTTGTTGCATCAGGCCCCCTGGATCAAGCGACTTTGAAGGCAAAGAGACTTGGACATGCAAGGCCCTGATGCTAATGTTTGAACTGCATACTCGTGCTAGAGAAGCTAGAGACTGTGCTAAGCTTGAGTGTACTGCCTTGTCCCGTGCTGAAAACGTGGGAAAGGGAGGCCAATGGCCTGAACATCCCGACATATCATTTTGTGAACACTTCTTTCTTTTTAGTAACATTGTTTCTCACACTATTTGTTTTTAGAGGTAAGGATTGGCAATGGGTTTATTAGCACAGGTGATTTTATTTTGACAAGACACCACTAGGACTGCATTATTTTTATTTGGTGGTTGTAGCTTGCTCCCATCTGTAAATTTAGGATTAGAATGGCATTTTTCAAACCCTTTTTAGTTAAAAAATCACCCTTGAACTGTGGTCACTTGTGTCTGCCTTTCTTTTGATAGCATTGCTTCCTTACACTTCTCCGAAGAGAAGAGCATGCCAGCACACCATCCGCTGACTACCTTGACCTTGCACATCCTACAGAAGCAGCAGCTCTATGCGAGGATGACCGCTGCATTGCGCGCATCATCACCCAACAGCCTCCCACCCTGGAAGGCAACCGATGCGTACTGCGATTGGCTGCAGTGTCCTGATATGGAGAATGAAGCCCTGAGTGGAAGGCGAAGCCAGACGATTCCAAAGGCCTGCATTCAAGACACATACAGCCTGTCGGTGCCTCATTCACAGAAGAGTGTTCCAAAGTGGAGAGCACTCCAGCACACCATTTGCTGGCTATCTTGACCTTGCACAACCTACAGGAGCATCAGTTCCATGCCAAGTTGGTCTGCCACATAGTCCGCCCCATTGCCCAGCAACCTCCCGCCCTGGAAGGCAACCGATGCGCACTGTGATTGGCTGCAGTGCCCTGATATGCAGAATGAAGCCCTGAGTGGAAGGCAAAGCCAGACGATTTCAAAGGCCTGCATTCAAGACACATACAGCCTGTCTGTGCCTCATTCCCAGAAGCCTGTTCCGACATGGAGAGCACTCCTGCACACCATTTGCTGGCTACCTTGACCCTGCACAACCAACAGGAGTAGCAGTACCATGCGAAAATGGCCACTGCATTGCCCGCATCATGGCCCAGCAGCCTTTCACTGCAGAAGGCACCCAATCTGCACTGCGATGGCCCGCAATGCCCAGAAATGGAAAAGGAAGCCCCGAGCCGGAAGGCAAAGCGGGACACATTTAAAGGCCTGCATTCAAGGCCTGTGCAGCCTGTCTGTACTTCATCTACAGAAGCATGCTCCAAAAATCAGAGCACACCATCCGCTGGCTGACTTGAACTGTGGTCACTTGTGTCTGTCTTACTTTTGATAGCATTCCTTCCTTACACTTCTCCGAAGAGAAGAGCATCCCAGCACACCATCCGCTGGCTACCTTGACCTTGCACATCCTACAGAAGCAGCAGCTCTATGCCAGGATGACCGCTGCATTGCGCGCATCATCACCCAACAGCCTCCCACCCTGGAAGGCAACCAATTGGCTGCAGTGTCCTGATATGCAGAATGAAGCCCTGAGTGGAAGGCGAAGCCAGACGATTCCAAAGGCCTGCATTCAAGACACATACAGCCTGTCGGTGCCTCATTCACAGAAGACTGTTCCAAAGTGGAGGGCACTCCAGCACACCATTTGCTGGCTACCTTGACCTTGCACAACCTACAGGAGCATCAGTTCCATGCCAAGTTGGTCTGCCACATAGTTCGCCTCATTGCCCAGCCACCTCCCACCCTGGAAGGCAACCGATATGCACTGCAATTGGCTGCAGTGCCCTAAAATGGAGAATGAAGCCCTGAGTGAAAGGCAAAGCCAGACGATTTCAAAGGCCTGCATTCGAGACACATAGAGCCTGTCTGTGCCTCATACACAGAAGCCTGTTCCGAAGTGGAGAGCACTCCTGCACACCATTTGCTGGCTACCTTGACCCTGCACAGCCAACAGGAGTAGCAGTACCATGCGAAAATGGCCACTACATTGTCCGCATCATCGCCCCCCAAAAGCCTTTCATTGCGTAAGGTACCCAATCTGCACTGCAATTGGCCGCAATGCCCTGAAATGGAAAAGGAAGTCCCGAACCGGAATGAAAAGCTGGTCACATTTAAAGGCCTGCATTCCAGGCCTGTGCAGCTTGTCTGTACTTCATCCACAGAAGCATGCTCCAAAAATCAGAGCACGCCAGCACATCATCCACTGGCTGACTTGACCCTGCACATCCTACAGAAGCAGCAGCTCTATGCCAAGATGACCGCTGTGTTGCGCACATCATCGCCCAGCAGCCTCCCACTCTGGAAGGCAACCGATGCGCACTGTGATTGACGGCAGTGCCCTGATATGGAGAATGAAGCCCTGAGTGGAAGGCGAAGCCAGACGATTCCAAAGGCCTGCATTCAAGACACATACAGCCTGTCGGTGCCTCATTCACAGAAGACTGTTCCAAAGTGGAGGGCACTCCAGCACACCATTTGCTGGCTACCTTGACCTTGCACAACCTACAGGAGCATCAGTTCCATGCCAAGTTGGTCTGCCACATAGTTCGCCTCATTGCCCAGCAACCTCCCACCCTGGAAGGCAACCGATATGCACTGCAATTGGCTGCAGTGCCCTAAAATGGAGAATGAAGCCCTGAGTGGAAGGCAAAGCCAGACGATTTCAAAGGCCTGCATTCGAGACACATAGAGCCTGTCTGTGCCTCATACACAGAAGCCTGTTCCGAAGTGGAGAGCACTCCTGCACACCATTTGCTGGCTACCTTGACCCTGCACAGCCAACAGGAGTAGCAGTACCATGCGAAAATGGCCACTACATTGTCCGCATCATCGCCCCCCAAAAGCCTTTCATTGCGTAAAGTACCCAATCTGCACTGCAATTGGCCGCAATGCCCTGAAATGGAAAAGGAAGTCCCGAACCGGAATGAAAAGCTGGTCACATTTAAAGGCCTGCATTCCAGGCCTGTGCAGCTTGTCTGTACTTCATCCACAGAAGCATGCTCCAAAAATCAGAGCAAGCCAGCACATCATCCACTGGCTGACTTGACCCTGCACATCCTACAGAAGCAGCAGCTCTATGCCAAGATGACCGCTGTGTTGCGCACATCATCGCCCAGCAGCCTCCCACTCTGGAAGGCAACCGATGCGCACTGTGATTGACGGCAGTGCCCTGATATGGAGAATGAAGCTCTGAGTGGAAGACGAAGCCAGAAGATTCCAAAGGTCTGCATTCAAGTGTGACTGAAGGGGTACCTTTGACTGTGTTCCCTCCGTACCCACGTTCTCCTCACCTGGGCTTTCCGAGTCGATGGTATCTTGCAGGCCTCGACGTGCCAGGTAGTCTCTCTCTTTCCTCTGGTGCGAGGGCTTGTCACGGAGAGAAGCCACTGTGGCCGCTGGGTGTGAACAGCGGCACAGCGACCCCCTCTCCGGAATCAAACCAGAAAAAGCAGGGAAAAACCCACTAGGGGAAAAAACCCTGATAGGAGGTGCCAAGACTGTTCTCAGAAGGCCAGCAGTCCACCGATGAAGAGGAGGAAGCGAAGGATCACCAAACGCTGAAAACGTCCACTGTAGCGGTCGACCTGGAGAGAGGCGAGGGAAACAGCAGCTTGGAGGTCCGGACTGAAGGTAGAAGTCTTCCGAGAGGCACTGCGGAGGAACACGGGAGCACGGGAGAGAAAACCCCGCGATGACCAGACTCAAGAGCTAGGTGAGAGGACGAGAGGGAGAGAGAGAGAGAGAGAGAGAGAGAGAGAGAGAGAGAGAGAGAGAGAGAGAGAGAGAGAGAGAGAGAGAGAGAGAGAGAGAGAGAGAGAGAGAGAGAGAGAGAGAGAGAGAGAGAGCACGGCAGACGCCGCCTAAAGGGGGTCGGCGGATGGCAAAGGGAAACAAAGTATGGAGGTTACTGGTGACTGGACACCTATGAGAAGTAACCGCGTGGGGGTAAATATTAACCCCTAGTAGAATCCAAAGCGAGGTGCAGAGGAAGAGCGAAGGACCCAGAAACGAAGTAAACAACGGAGAGGGGTTGCAACGCAATGACCTGCCGGGAGGCAGGGATTTTATACTCCCGGCAGCGTTGCGTCTCGCGTTAGGAGCTGCGGCCATAAACACAAAAAAGGGACTAAAGCAACCTTCCCCCATGACCTCTCAAACTCCAACGCGGAAGTAAACGCCAGTCACGGCGATGGCCGCGACTGCGAGTGACAGTATGCCCCCCCCTAGAGTGCAACCGCCCAGGCCTACCTGGGTGCAAGCGATGGAACTTTGCCAACAGTTGAGGGGCATGTACATGGGAAGCTGGCTCCCAGGAATCCTCCGACCTTGGGAAACCCTTCCATGACAGGAGGTATTCCAACCGACCATGAAGGAATCTGGAATCACGAATGGCGGAAACTTCGTATTCCTCCTGGTCGGTTGTAGTGACAGGTAGTTTCCGGCGGAGAGACCGGTGATTGGGATCTGAATAGTAAGGTTTAAGAAGAGAGGCGTGAAAAACAGGGTGTATGCGTCTGAGAGACGGAGAGAGTTGTAGGCGATAGGCAACTGGATTGACCTTGGAGAGGATGGGAAAAGGTCCCAAGAAACGAGGAGATAGTTTAGAAGGCCTTGTCCATCTGGGAAGGAATCTGGTGGACAACCACACTTTGTCCCCCGGTTTCCATGAAGGTGTATCCCTGCGGTGTTTATCGGCCTCGGTCTTATTCCGCCGTCTGCAATCCGCCAAACTCGTTAATGCACTGTCCCTGGCCTCCTTGAGATTACTTAACACCTCTTCTGCAGTGGGAGAGTTGGAGTAACTGGGTACCTCGGGCATTAGATAACGCGGGTGAACGCCATAGGTACAATAAAAAGGTGATAGGCCAGTGGCACTGTGCTTGGAGTTGTTGTACACGAATTCCGCCGTAGGGAGTAGAGAAACCCAATTATCTTGGCACTGGGAAATAAAACATCGCAAGTACTGCTCCAAAGTTGCGTTGAGTCGCTCCGTTTGGCCGTTTGTCTGGGGGTGAAACCCTGAGGATAGGGCCCTTTCCATCCCCAATCGAGTACATAAAGCCGTCCAGAATTTGGATATGTACTGGCTTCCTCGATCGGATATCATCTTGTCGGGGAGGCCATGATGCTTAAAGATATCTCGGGCAAAGGTTTCTGCCATTTTGGTGGCCGAAGGGAGTCCTGGAAGAGGAGAGAAATGGGCTAGCTTGCTTAGAGAGTCCACTGTCACCATGATACATGTGCATGACTCGGAGTCGGGAAGCTCCACTATGAAGTCCGTGGAGATGAGACCCCACGGGCGAGTCGGCATCTCTGCTTGGGTAAGAAGTCCTAGGGGCTTCCCGGAAGCATATTTGACACTGGCACAAGTAGGGCAGGTCTTTACGTAGTTAAACACGTCTCTCCTGATGTTGGGCCACTGGAACGATCTCGAGATGAGTTCCAACGTACCATTCCCGCTTCGGTGTCCACCTAGACGTGAGTCGTGACACCATTTAAGGATTTTCCGGCGCAGTGACCCCTCAGGAATATACCACTTCTTCTTGTAGAAGACCCAGCCGTCTTTGATTTGGAAAGGAGAATCAACGGAAAAAGAGAACTGGGGAGCCTCTTGCGCAACGGCAGCCTTGACCTCCTGAAGGAAAGAACTCACTGTGGCTAAGATCCGATTTCTGTGGAATAACGGCTCAGACTTGACCGCTACCGTTTCCAAGTGGGAATCTTTGCGAGACAAAGCGTCAGCCAGACGGTTGAGAGACCCAGGGATGTACGTGATCTGGAAGTCGTACTGCGAAAACAGGTAGGCCCATCTAGCTTGTCTGGAGTTAGAACATTCCATGTCCTGTAAAGCCTTGAGGTTTTTGTGGTCAGTGCGAATGAGAAACCGATGACGGGCACCCATGAGAAGGTGCCTCCATTCCTCACAAGCCAATTTCATCGCCAACAATTCTTTCTCCAAAACCGAGTAGTTGAGCTGGCTGGGAGAAAGAGTCTTAGAGAGATAGGCGACCGGATGCTCCACCTTGTTGAAAGACTGAAGCAACACTGCTCCTACAGCGATAGCGGAGGCGTCCGTCTCCAGAATAAATGGAAGAGTTTGGTTTGGATGCTGCAGAATCGGGGCAGAGCAGAAGAGGGTTTTTAGATGACAGAAACTTCTTTCTGCTTCAGTAGACCAGGAAAAAGGATAGGCCGTCTTCTTGAGTAGGCGGGTGATGGGAAACACCACCTCTGAAAAGTTCGGAATGAATCTTCGGTAGTAATTTGAAAGACCCAAGAACCTCTGAACCTCCCGGACAGAGGTCGGGGCCGGCCAGCCAAGAATCACTTGCATCTTGTCAGGATCCATGGCGATCCCTTCTTCTGATAGCACGTATCCCAGATAATGTACCGAAGGTACCGCGAAGCTGCACTTCTCCTCTTTGACCAGAAGATGGTTTTCCTTAAGACGCTCCAAAACTCGTCGTACTTGTGCTATGTGTTCTCTCATATTAAGGGAAAAAACCAAGATATCATCTAAATAGATGATGACCGAGATGGAAAGCATGTCGGAGAACATCCGGTCCATGAACCTCTGAAATACCGCAGGGGCGTTCACCAAGCCAAACGGCATTACCTTGTATTCATATAGGCCCAGAGGAGTACGAAACGCAGTTTTCCATTCGTCACCCTTGGCTATCCGCAACAAATGGTAAGCGTTTCGTAGGTCCAGTTTGGTAAAGATTCGAGCACCTTGCACTGCCTCAATAATATCCGTGATTAGGGGCATCGGATACCTGTCACGGACTGTCACTGTATTTAGACCCCTGTAGTCGATGCAAGGTCTAAGATCGGTGGAATCTCTTTTCTTTATAAAAAACAAAGGGGCTCCTGCTGGAGACTTGGAAGGTTGTATGAGACCATTCTCCATGTTGGTATCCAAGTATTTCTGAAGCACTTGTCTCTCGGTCTGAGTGAGGGCGAACATCCTTCCGAATGGCACCAAGGCATGGGGCTCCAGGTCGATAGTGCAGTCCTCTGGCCGATGGGGTGGAAGTCTGGCATGGAGGCACTCCTGAAAAACGTCTGAAAAATCTGAGCAGAAATAGGGTAAAGCATGGATACCTACATGATTATTGGGAAACACCTTGACTGGCTGAAGATCAGCCCGACCTTCCAGAGAACAACAGTTAGTAGCGCAATATGGGGAACTGAAGCTTATTTGGTTCTCGGTCCAATTAATCAGAGGATTGTGTCGTCGGAGCCAGGTAATGCCCAAGATGATGGGAAAATGAGCCGCTCTGATAATATCAAAACTCAGGACTTCCTTATGTTGGTTGATCGTCAAAGTGAGTTCCTCAGTGGTATGGGTGATAGGACCTGAGGACAAAGGCGAGCCGTCTACTCCTTCCACCTTCTGACCTTCTGCCCGGGGAATTCGACGGAGGCCCACCTTGTCAGCCCACACGGTGTCAACAAAGTTCCCTGCCGCGCCACAGTCCAACAGAGCCAGTGTCTCCTCCTGATGGTTTCCGAGGTTGAGTTGTACTGGAATGACCATTAGCCTGGAATCTTCCTTAGACTCGGAAGAGGTCACTGACAGAGAAACATAGGGACGATGGAGATTTCTTAAAGACCCTCGGTCGTTTGTCCCTACTAACGCCGAGGGTAGTCGTTTCCCGACCTCTTGTTTGACAGTTCTGTGCAGTCTCTGAGAAAATGCTGCTCTGATCCGCAGTAGGCACACAGTCCTTTCTCTCTTCTGCGACGTCTTTCAGCAGCGGACAAGGGCGCCCTGGTAGCACCGATCTGCATAGGTTCTTCCGTAATGATGTTAGTAGAGCGACCAGGGAGAACGGGTACAGAGGGGTCTGAGTTATGGCCAGGAGTCCTTTGCTTACGACGTTCAACTCGTCTCTCCTGAAGGCGATACTCGATGTGAAGAGCAGCAGAAAGTAGATCTGTGAAAGTAGGAGAACGAGGAGACCTGGCTAGCTCGTCTTTAATTTCTTCCTTCAGTCCTCTTCTGAAAATGGCATACTGGGCTGTCTCGGGCCATCCGGCCCCGGCTGCTAATGTCTTGAAAGAGGAGATGTATGATAACACGTCTAGCGAGCCTTGCCTGACATCCAACAGGTCTTCGCAGGCTGTAAAGGAGAGCTCTGGTCGTTCGAAGGTGTGCTTGAGAAGATTCTGAAACCCCGGATAGTCCTGCAGAATGGCGTTTCCGCTAGTCACCAGAGGGGTGGCCCAGGAAAGAGCGTTTCCCGTCATGTTGGTTATTAGGAAACCCACCCGGGCCTGATCTGTAGCAAAGGTACGGGGTCTGAACGTAAAGTGAACCAGGCATGCTTCGAGAAACTCCTTTACCTTCTTTGGGGAGCCATCAAATTTCCCCGAGGACAGTGCCATGGGTGGCAATTCCGAGGGAGTAGGTTCCCTAGCCGCAACCATCTGTTTAAGCAAAGCGTTCTCAGTCTTGACCCCTTGTAGCTCTTGGGACATCGCTTGGAATGCCTTCCAGAGCTCTTGGACTTGTTCGTCAGCTGACATCGTGATACTCTTTGGCGTTGCAATCTGTGACTGAAGGGGTACCTTTGACTGTGTTCCCTCCGTACCCACGTTCTCCTCACCTGGGCTTTCCGAGTCGATGGTATCTTGCAGGCCTCGACGTGCCAGGTAGTCTCTCTCTTTCCTCTGGTGCGAGGGCTTGTCACGGAGAGAAGCCACTGTGGCCGCTGGGTGTGAACAGCGGCACAGCGACCCCCTCTCCGGAATCAAACCAGAAAAAGCAGGGAAAAACCCACTAGGGGAAAAAACCCTGATAGGAGGTGCCAAGACTGTTCTCAGAAGGCCAGCAGTCCACCGATGAAGAGGAGGAAGCGAAGGATCACCAAACGCTGAAAACGTCCACTGTAGCGGTCGACCTGGAGAGAGGCGAGGGAAACAGCAGCTTGGAGGTCCGGACTGAAGGTAGAAGTCTTCCGAGAGGCACTGCGGAGGAACACGGGAGCACGGGAGAGAAAACCCCGCGATGACCAGACTCAAGAGCTAGGTGAGAGGACGAGAGAGAGAGAGAGAGAGAGAGAGAGAGAGAGAGAGAGAGAGAGAGAGAGAGAGAGAGAGAGAGAGAGAGAGAGAGAGAGAGAGAGAGAGAGAGAGAGAGAGAGCACGGCAGACGCCGCCTAAAGGGGGTCGGCGGATGGCAAAGGGAAACAAAGTATGGAGGTTACTGGTGACTGGACACCTATGAGAAGTAACCGCGTGGGGGTAAATATTAACCCCTAGTAGAATCCAAAGCGAGGTGCAGAGGAAGAGCGAAGGACCCAGAAACGAAGTAAACAACGGAGAGGGGTTGCAACGCAATGACCTGCCGGGAGGCAGGGATTTTATACTCCCGGCAGCGTTGCGTCTCGCGTTAGGAGCTGCGGCCATAAACACAAAAAAGGGACTAAAGCAACCTTCCCCCATGACCTCTCAAACTCCAACGCGGAAGTAAACGCCAGTCACGGCGATGGCCGCGACTGCGAGTGACATCAAGACACATACAGCCTGTCGGTGCTTCATTCACAGAAGCCTGTTCCAAAGTGGAGAGCACTCCAGCACACCATTTGCTGGCTACCTTGACCTTGCACAACCTACAGGAGCATCAGTTCCATGCCAAGTTGGCTGCCACATAGTCCGCCTCATTGCCCAGCAACCTCCCACCCTGGAAGGCAACCGATGCGCACTGCAGTTGGCTGCAGTGCCCTAAAATGGAGAATGAAGCCCTGAGTGGAAGGCAAAGCCAGACGATTCCAAAGGCCTGCAGTGAAGACACATACAGCCTGTCTGTGCCTCATTCACAGAAGCCTGTTCCGAAGTGGAGAGCACTCCAGCACACCATTCGCTGGCTACCTTGACCCTGAACATCCAAAAGGGGCAGCAGCACTATGCCAAAATCGCCACTGCATTGCCTGCATCATTGCCCAGCAGCCTTCCACCCTGGATAGCAAGCAATATGCACTGCGATTGGCCACAGTGCCTTGCAATGGAGACCAAAGCCATGAGCCGAAAGGCAAAGCCAGATGCATTAAATAGCATGCATTCAAGGCCTATACAGCCTGTCTGTGCCTCATTCGCCAATGCCTGCTCCGAAGAGGAAGCACGCCAGCATACCATCTGCTGGCTACCTTGACCCTGCACAGCCTACAGAAACAGCAGCTCTATGCCAAGATGGCTGCTGCTTAGCCCGCATCATTGCACAGCATCCTCCCACCCTGGATGGCACCCGATCTGCACTGCAATTGACCACAGGGCTCTGGATTGGAGAACCAAGCCCAAAGTCGGAAGGCGAAGCCTACCACATTTAAAGCCCTTCATACAAGGCCTATGCAGCTTACCTGTGCTTCATCAACAGAAGCCTGCTCCAACGAGCAGAGCTCTCCAGCACACTGTCCACTGGCTACCTTTACCCTGCACAACCTACAGGATCAGCAGCACCATGCCAAGAAGGCCTCTGCATTGTCTGCATCTTCATCAGAAGCCTACCACTCCTGAAGGCACCCGATCCTCACTGCTATTGGCCGCAGTGCCCTGAGATGGACAACAAAGCCCTGACCCGCAAGGTGAAGCCGGGCGCTTTTGAAGGCCTGCATTCAAGGACTATGCAGCCTGTCTGTGCCTCATTCACCAAAGCCTTCTCGGAAGAGGACGGCATGACAACACACCATCCACTGGCAACCTCGACCCTGGACAACCTACAGGAGCAGCAGCTCCATGTCAAAATGGCTGCATCATTGCCCAGAGTCGTCCCACATCAGAACACAAAGAGGTTGAGGGAGGTTTGGTTAGGAGTCTAAAGCAGACCCTCCTGTAAAGGGCTTAACCCTTGAGTAATAGACAAAGGAGCTTGTGCCTCCAGAATACCGCTTTCTCACAATACCAGGAAGAGTTGGCTCATATCCTCAAAATCTAAGCCAACATTCAAAAATGATTAAGGCATTATTGCCAGTGAAGTAATTAGGCAGCAACGAGCCTGCATCATTCAATGCTTCCCTGCGCTGAAAGCAGGACGGCGAGTACACTTTCCAAGACAGCAAGGTGAGCTGTGGATCAAAGGGAGGGGTTGGACCCCGAGGAAGAAGGGGTTCAAGCATACAGAGACAATAGGGAGTTAAACTCTGCCAATCCTGTGTTTTAGGCCCAGTCTCCAGTCGAGTATACTCCAGGGAAGGGTTCGAGGTCGTAAGAGGTCAGAACAGGCTGAGTGACGTCCCCGTGGATACCAGGTGAGCGTTACAGAACACAAAACCTCACATCCAAATCCACCTGGGCGTCATGGAAATGTCAGAAACCGACCAGTTAGCCCACATGTTGGGGCAGCTACGTTCCGAAGTACATGCAGCCAGGCAGGAGACCAACACACTGAGGAGAGAGCTGATAGTAGCCAAAGAACGCACTGATGATTTAAGCCGGCAACTTCTTCAGTCACAAACAGGGCATGCACCATTGCCGGGGAGCGTGCCTTGATGCCAGCAACATCAGCCAATGCCGTTCAGATAACCCTTCCTGGGGCTGATCCCTTGACCCCGCCCGAACGATTTACGGGGATCCCAAAAATTTGCAACGTTGATTAACCAGTGCCGCCTGTATTTCCTTTGTAGACCAGGGGCCTTTCCGAATGACCAATCACGGGTTGCTTTTGTGCTATCCTACCTGAGTGGTAGCGCCGCGGACTGGTCTGTACCCTTTGTGGCCCAAGACGATCCTTTGCTGCATGACTTCAGGGGCTTTCAGCAGGAGATGAAAAAGCTGCACGCCCGTCGTACTCATGGGCAGGCATTAGACAATGAACTTCTGTCCCTACGCCAAGGGAATCAAGACCTATTAACATACATAGCCACGTTCAATAGACTCGTAGTTGAAGCGGAATGGCCAGTGGAGAAGAGAACCACGTTATTTCATCAGGGGTTGCGGGGGGAGCTCAAGGATGTTCTCGCACAAGTAGTGAACCCCCCGAAAGACTGCTCAGAATTCATTGACCTTGTTGTTCAACTGGATCATAGGTTGCAGGACCGAAGAGCAGATCGAACCAGACCGAACCGCGCCCTATGTATGTGCGTTCAAAGGACAATATTGCCCGCACAACGGAAGGTTCAGGAGAACCAATGCAAATCGGGGGGTCAGATCCCCTTGACTAAAGCGGAAAGGGATAAAAGGAGACAGCAGCAGTTATGTCTGTACTGTGGAAGGTCAGGTCATTTCCTTAAAGAGTGCCCTGTGAAGCCACCGAGGAGAACGGTAGGGGCCACGGACAAGGAAGATACCATCAAGGAATCGGAAAACTCCACAGCCTGGCAAGTGAAGGGGTCCACTTGTCGAGCGAAGAAAGTGAACTACAGACACTATCTGTGGTCTTGATCAATCACCAACAACCATCTCGGATGCACGCAGTAAGAGCGTACATTGACAGTGGAGCCGTTGGGAATTACATCGACCAGGATCTTGCGGCAAAGATGGGGCTTCCGTTACACCCTAAATCAACCACCGACACTGTTACCACTGTCGACGGCACGGAAATGGCTTCTGGTCCAGTATCCCAATGCACTGCAGCTTTAACCCTTCTGTGCCAGGATGGACACCAAGAATCTATCATTTTCGACCTCATTAAGGCACCACAGTTCCGGTTGATTTTGGGAATGCCATGGTTGGTAGCTCACAATGCTCGAATCGATTGGTGAGCAAAAGAATTGGCCTTTCCCGAGACTTGCGCCCACACATGTTATCGCCAAGAGAAACAACCAATAGACACCAGAACCTCCACGCTTGCGACTGTGGCAATCGGCACCCTACCAAGTGAATACCAGGACTTTCAAGATGTCTTTCAGAAAGAAAAGGCTAATAACCTGCCACCGCATAGACCATAAGATTGCCAAATCGACCTGATACCCGGCGCACAAATCCCTTGTGGGCGAATTTACGCACTCACGGAACCAGAAAACAAGCACCTGAAGGCCTATCTTGACCAATACCTGGCCAACGGGTTCATCCGTCCCTCGAAGTCTCCAGCAGCCATTCCTCTATTCTTCGTACCGAAAAAGGAGGGGGACTTGAGAACGTGCATCGACTATAGCGCACTGAACCAGATTACCGTAAAAAAAACGCTACCCCCTGCCACTGATCCCTGAATTGCTTGATCAAGTCAAAGATGCCCAAATCTACACAAAACTAGACCTGAGGGGGGCATATCACCTTGTTCGCGTAAAACAGGGGGATAAATGGAAAAGCGCTTTTTGCACCATATACGGCTTGTACGAATATCAAGTAATGCCCTTTGGCCTTTGCAACGCACCTGCAGCCTTTCAATACTTCATGAATGATGTCCTACAGGAATTGATTGATGTCTGTGTTCTAGTGTACATCAACGATATTCTAGTATATTCCGCATCAAAGCAGGACCACGTTAAACGCGTCCGATCCGTATTGGAGAAACTCCATCAACACCAGCTCTACGCCAAGCTCGAAAAGTGTTCATTCCACGTCTCCTAGGTGGAATTCCTGGCCTTTATTCTCAGCCCGAATGGAATCCGAATGGATGTACACAAGGTAGATGCTATCCTCTAATGGCCATCCCCAAATTCATTCAAGGGGGTTCAAAGTATGCTGGGTTTTGCAAACTTCTACCGCCGGTTCATCCCAGGATTTTCGCAAATCGTGCATCCCATCACATCATTGCTAAGGAGAAGCAACAAAAAGTTCCAGTGGACAACAGAAGCCGAGGAAGCTTTCCAGGAACTCAAAGCAAGATTCACATCTGCCCCAATCTTACGCCACCCTCGCCCTGATCTCCCATACCTGGTGGAAACGGATGCCTCAAGCATGGCTATGGGAGCCGTCCTCTCACAAAAGGACGCTGAAACGGGCCAGTTAGACCCTGTTGCCTTCTGGTCACGTAAATTCACACCCCCTGAACTCAATTACGCTATCACAGACAAAGAACTCCTGGCCTTTAAGTCAGCCTTTAAGGCAAGGCGGCACTACCTCTTGGGCGCCAGTCACACAATCACCGTAATAACTGACCACCAGAAACTCCAGTACCTAAAAACGGCAAAGGCCCAATCCTCACGACAACTACGTTGGCCTCTTTTTTTTTGCTGAATATGACTATGTGATTCCATTTCGACCAGGGGTGAAAAACGGGAAGGCCGATGCCCTTTTCCGTATGGGGGTGGAAGAGCAAGGGTATCAGACCCCTGACCAAATAGCAATCATCCCGAGTGACAAGCTCCTAGGAATCATAGCAACCATAACTCAGAAAGAATTACATGAAGAAATCCAAAACCTGCTGAGTCCGGAGCAATTACAAGCGTGGAGTGCACAAGGAGAACATTACATGATAAAAGATCAGTTTCCCTACTTCAGGAATTGTTTATTCTTACCAAACCAAGAACTACGAGAACAAGTCATGTCCGGTTATCATGATTCCTTGATCGAGGGCCACCCTGGAATCGCTAAAACCCTAGCTAAGGTAAAACGAAGTTATTGGTGGCCCACGTTGCGTAGAGACATTATCCAATTCATCCTATCTTGTGGAGTGTGTGCTCAAAACAAGTCATCCAAGCAGAAACCGGCAGGGCTATTACAACCATTGGAAATCCCACCAGCACCCTGGCACACGTTGTCCCTCGATTTTATTACTGACTTACCACCCAGTCAAGGGTTTAACACTATTCTTGTGGTCGTGGACCTATTTTTAAAAATGGCACATTTCATTCCTCTTAAGGGGCTCCCAAATGCTTCCACTCTGGTGAAGGTATTTCTTGAAGGCATTGTACGGCTCCATGGGTTTCTTTCAGTTTTGGTCTCAGACCGAGGTACTCAATTTGTATCTCACTTCTGGAGAAAATGCTGCTCTATGGCCCAGATCGACCTCCGGCTATCCACCAGTCACCATCACCAAACGGATGGTCAAACTGAGAGGACAAATCAGACGCTTGAGCAGTATCTGCGTTGCATGTTACACCAAGCTGAAGGAAGTTCGTTCGACCTATATAGCTGAATATGTTTACAATAATTCCCTACACACCAGCACTGGGCAGACACCCTTTTATACCATGTATGGCAGGCACCCACGTACTTCTGAGTTGGACGCTCCTACAACCCTGGAAATGCCAGCAGTGAAAACCTTGCACACGACCATTTCTCAAACCTTTAAAAGGGCAGCTGAACACCTACTTCAAGCTAAAAATCGCCAAAAGAAGTTTGCTGATCAACACCGAGCAAAGGCACCCAACTACCAAGTGGGAGACAAAGTCTGGCTGTCGTCTAAACACGTGTCCATTAAAGAAACCCGAATTTTCCGTCCAAGATACCTGGGTCCATTCACCTTCACCTCTGTGATAAATCCTGTGGCGGTCAGACTAGCTTTGCCGTCAAACATGCAGATTCATCCTGTGTTCCACGTGTCTCTCCTTAAACCTGTTCAACCTGGGACCCGGGTAGCAATGCCACCGCAGCCAGTAGTTGCCGGGGAGCCAGAATTCGACATCAAGGACAACCTGGATTCAAAGTACGTCAGATCCAAATTATACTACGTAGTAGACTGGAAGGGGTATGGTCCACAAGACAGGACATGGGAGCCTTGTGAGTACATCCATGTACCTCACTTGCTTAGACGATTTCATCAAAACCATCCTAACAAACCAGGACCAGACAGAAGAGCTACCTTGAGAGGGGCCTTGGGGGGGAGTGCTGTCATGATTCCTGCCCCTCATGTCCCCAGCCCTCCAAGATGTCAGGCTGGAGCCAGGCCACGATCACCTACATGGCCCTCAAGGGCCTCTCCATCCCTCCAAAGACCCACTTGGAGTCAGACTTGGCGCTTGTGGCACCAGACTCACTCACTCCCATAGGATAACATTGGGGATTGGACTTGTAGTGCATTGATGGGGACAAGATGGATGCCCCCACTTATTTCGGCTCCCAGAACTGCATGTGCAGTCTAGTCTTTTGGGTGTGGTTCAGCCCAGAGACACCTGCGATACCCAGAGACTATTTAAGCCACGCCCAGGCTGAAAAACATGCTTTGTGTTTTCTGCACCTGCAGCGTGACACTCACCGTGTTCGGATCGGTCTCCGGTAGGCCTGCATCTTTCTTCTGCGCTCAGCTCCTGCAAGAACAAGAACACTGTTAGGAACAGCCTTACCTTGCAGTGCTTCTGCCCATCATTCAACGCTCCTTCTGTTCTGCGGGCATCTTCGGCGGTGTCATTCCCATCCCGGCACGCTGCTTCCTAAGGACATGGGAAAAGAACAGAAAAAAGGCATTAGTAAGCATTGAGCAAATCTTCGCTTATTTTTTTAAAGACTGTACGAGCTTCAAACGCTTACCTGAACCCCAGCCGCTCTGGGGGAACTCTGTCTCTGGAACTTCTCATCCATCTGCAAGAGGGAAAAGACACTCCAGGTTAGCGTGGAAACATCTAGAGGCACTGCATACCGTGCTTACTCACCGCATTTCTTCATAACCGGCATCCACGCTGAAAATGTCGTGGCACCTAAAAGACACAGAAAAATAACTCAGTTCAATACAAATACAAAAGGGTTGCATCACGCATCGCGCTCTCACTCACCTGCAGCGCTACTCATCTCAGCAGCACGTCGCCATCCACGGCCGCCGGCCATCATCTAAGGAAGGAAAGGAACAAAGTTAGAGAACTGTTCAAAAGACTCATTATACTTACCTGTCGGACTCTTGCCAGTGAAGTAACTAGGCAGCAATGAGCCTACATCAATCAACACGCCCCTGCGCTGCAAGCAGGATGGAGAGCACACTTTCCAAGAAAACAAGGTGAGCTGTGGATCAAAGGGAGGGGTTGGACCCCGGGGAAGAAGGGGTTTATGCACACAGAGACCATAGGGAGTTAAACTCTGCCAATCCTGTGTTTCAGGCCCAGTCTCCAGTCGAGTATACTCCAGGGAAGGGTTCGAGGTCGTAAGAGGTCAGAACAGGCTGAGTGACGTCCCCGTGGATACCAGGTGAGCGTTACAGAACACAAAACCTCACATCAAAATCCACCTGGACGTCATGGAAATGTCAGAAACCGACCAGTTAGCCCACATGTTGGGGCAGCTACGTTCCGAAGTACATGCAGCCAGGCAGGAGACCAACACACTGAGGAGAGAATTGATAGTAGCCAAAGAACGCACTGATGATTTAAGCCGGCAACTTCTTCAGTCACAAACAGGGCATGCACCATTGCCGGGGAGCGTGCCTTGATGCCAGCAACATCAGCCAATGCCGTTCAGATAACCCTTCCTGGGGCTGATCCCTTGACCCCGCCCGAACGATTTACGGGGATCCCAAATATTTGCAACGTTGATTAACCAGTGCCGCCTGTATTTCCTTTGTAGACCAGGGGCCTTTCCGAATGACCAATCACGGGTTGCTTTTGTGCTATCCTACCGGAGTGGTAGCGCCGCGGACTGGTCTGTACCCTTTGTGGCCCAAGACGATCCTTTGCTGCATGACTTCAGGGGCTTTCAGCAGGAGATGAAAAAGCTGCACGCCCGTCGTACTCATGGGCAGGCATTAGACAATGAACTTCTGTCCCTACGCCAAGGGAATCAAGACCTATTAACATACATAGCCACGTTCAATAGACTCGTAGTTGAAGCGGAATGGCCAGTGGAGAAGAGAACCACGTTATTTCATCAGGGGTTGCGGGGGGAGCTCAAGGATGTTCTCGCACAAGTAGTGAACCCCCCGAAAGACTGCTCAGAATTCATTGACCTTGTTGTTCAACTGGATCATAGGTTGCAGGACCGAAGAGCAGATCGAACCAGACCGAACCGCGCCCTATGTATGTGCGTTCAAAGGACAATATTGCCCGCACAATGGAAGGTTCAGGAGAACCAATGCAAATCGGGGGTCAGATCCCCTTGACTAAAGCGGAAAGGGATAAAAGGAGACAGCAGCAGTTATGTCTGTACTGTGGAAGGTCAGGTCATTTCCTTAAAGAGTGCCCTGTGAAGCCACCGAGGAGAACGGTAGGGGCCACGGACAAGGAAGATACCATCAAGGAATCGGAAAACTCCACAGCCTGGCAAGTGAAGGAGTCCACTTGTCGAGCGAAGAAAGTGAACTACAGACACTATCTGTGGTCTTGATCAATCACCAACAACCATCTCGGATGCACGCAGTAAGAGCTTACATTGACAGTGGAGCCGTTGGGAATTACATCGACCAGGATCTTGCGGCAAAGATGGGGCTTCCGTTACACCCTAAATCAACCACCGACACTGTTACCACTGTCGACGGCACGGAAATGGCTTCTGGTCCAGTATCCCAATGCACTGCAGCTTTAACCCTTCTGTGCTAGGATGGACACCAAGAATCTATCATTTTCGACCTCATTAAGGCACCACAGTTCCGGTTGATTTTGGGAATGCCATGGTTGGTAGCTCACAATGCTCGAATCGATTGGTGAGCAAAAGAATTGGCCTTTCCCGAGACTTGCGCCCACACATGTTATCGCCAAGAGAAACAACCAATAGACACCAGAACCTCCACGCTTGCGACTGTGGCAATCAGCACCCTACCAAGTGAATACCAGGACTTTCAAGATGTCTTTCAGAAAGAAAAGGCTAATAACCTGCCACCGCAGAGACCATAAGATTGCCAAATCGACCTGATACCCGGCGCACAAATCCCTTGTGGGCGAATTTACGCACTCACGGAACCAGAAAACAAGCACCTGAAGGCCTATCTTGACCAATACCTGGCCAACGGGTTCATCCGTCCCTCGAAGTCTCCAGCAGCCATTCCTCTATTCTTCGTACCGAAAAAGGAGGGGGACTTGAGAACGTGCATCGACTATAGCGCACTGAACCAGATTACCGTAAAAAAACGCTACCCCCTGCCACTGATCCCTGAATTGCTTGATCAAGTCAAAGATGCCCAAATCTACACAAAACTAGACCTGAGGGGGGCATATCACCTTGTTCGCGTAAAACAGGGGGATAAATGAAAAGCGCTTTTTGCACCATATACGGCTTGTACGAATATCAAGTAATGCCCTTTGGCCTTTGCAACGCACCTGCAGCCTTTCAATACTTCATGAATCATGTCCTACAGGAATTGATTGATGTCTGTGTTCTAGTGTACATCAACGATATTCTAGTATATTCCGCATCAAAGCAGGACCAGGTTAAACGCGTCCGATCCTTATTGGAGAAACTCCATCAACACCAGCTCTACGCCAAGCTCGAAAAGTGTTCATTCCACGTCTCCTAGGTGGAATTCCTGGCCTTTATTCTCAGCCCGAATGGAATCCGAATGGATGTACACAAGGTAGATGCTATCCTCTAATGGCCATCCCCAAATTCATTCAAGGGGGTTCAAAGTATGCTGGGTTTTGCAAACTTCTACCGCCGGTTCATCCCAGGATCTTCGCAAATCGTGCATCCCATCACATCATTGCTAAGGAGAAGCAACAAAAAGTTCCAGTGGACAACAGAAGCCGAGGAAGCTTTCCAGGAACTCAAAGCAAGTTTCACATCTGCCCCAATCTTACGCCACCCTCGCCCTGATCTCCCATACCTGGTGGAAACGGATGCCTCAAGCATGGCTATGGGAGCCGTCCTCTCACAAAAGGACGCTGAAACGGGCCAGTTAGACCCTGTTGCCTTCTGGTCACGTAAATTCACACCCCCTGAACTCAATTACGCTATCACAGACAAAGAACTCCTGGCCTTTAAGTCAGCCTTTAAGGCAAGGCGGCACTACCTCTTGGGCGCCAGTCACACAATCACCGTAATAACTGACCACCAGAAACTCCAGTACCTAAAAACGGCAAAGGCCCAATCCTCACGACAACTACGTTGGGCTCTTTTTTTTGCTGAATATGACTATGTGATTCCATTTCGACCAGGGGTGAAAAACGGGAAGGCCGATGCCCTTTTCCATATGGGGGTGGAAGAGCAAGGGTATCAGACCCCTGACCAAATAGCAATCATCCCGAGTGACAAGCTCCTAGGAATCATAGCAACCATAACTCAGAAAGAATTACATGAAGAAATCCAAAACCTGCTGAGTCCGGAGCAATTACAAGCGTGGAGTGCACAAGGAGAACATTACATGATAAAAGATCAGTTTCCCTACTTCAGGAATTGTTTATTCTTACCAAACCAAGAACTACGAGAACAAGTCATGTCCGGTTATCATGATTCCTTGATCGAGGGCCACCCTGGAATCGCTAAAACCCTAGCTAAGGTAAAACGAAGTTATTGGTGGCCCACGTGGCGTAGAGACATTATCCAATTCATCCTATCTTGTGGAGTGTGTGCTCAAAACAAGTCATCCAAGCAGAAACCGGCAGGGCTATTACAACCATTGGAAATCCCACCAGCACCCTGGCACACGTTGTCCCTCGATTTTATTACTGACTTACCACCCAGTCAAGGGTTTAACACTATTCTTGTGGTTGTGGACCTATTTTTAAAAATGGCACATTTCATTCCTCTTAAGGGGCTCCCAAATGCTTCTACTCTGGTGAAGGTATTTCTTGAAGGCATTGTACGGCTCCATGGTTTTCTTTCAGTTTTGGTCTCAGACCGAGGTACTCAATTTGTATCTAACTTCTGGAGAAAATGCTGCTCTATGGCCCAGATCGACCTCCGGCTATCCACCAGTCACCATCACCAAACGGATGGTCAAACTGAGAGGACAAATCAGACGCTTGAGCAGTATCTGCGTTGCATGTTACACCAAGCTGAAGGAAGTTGGTTCGACCTATATAGCTGAATATGTTTACAATAATTCCCTACACACCAGCACTGGGCAGACACCCTTTTATACCATGTATGGCAGGCACCCACGTACTTCTGAGTTGGACGCTCCTACAACCCTGGAAATGCCAGCAGTGAAAACCTTGCACACGACCATTTCTCAAACCTTTAAAAGGGCAGCTGAACACCTACTTCAAGCTAAAAATCGCCAAAAGAAGTTTGCTGATCAACACCGAGCAAAGGCACCCAACTACCAAGTGGGAGACAAAGTCTGGCTGTCGTCTAAACACGTGTCCATTAAAGGAACCCGAACTTTCCGTCCAAGATACCTGGGTCCATTCACCGTCACCTCTGTGATAAATCCTGTGGCGGTCAGACTAGCTTTGCCGTCAAACATGCAGATTCATCCTGTGTTCCATGTGTCTCTCCTTAAACCTGTTCAACCTGGGACCCGGGTAGCAATGCCACCGCAGCCAGTAGTTGCCGGGGAGCCAGAATTCGACGTCAAGGACAACCTGGATTCAAAGTACGTCAGATCCAAATTATACTACGTAGTAGACTGGAAGGGGTATGGTCCACAAGACAGGACATGGGAGCCTTGTGAGTACATCCATGTACCTCACTTGCTTAGACGATTTCATCAAAACCATCCTAACAAACCAGGACCAGACAGAAGAGCTACCTTGAGAAGGGCCTTGGGGGGGAGTGCTGTCATGATTCCTGCCCCTCATGTCCCCAGCCCTCCAAGATGTCAGGCTGGAGCCAGGCCACGATCACCTACATGGCCCTCAAGGGCCTCTCCATCCCTCCAAAGACCCACTTGGAGTCAGATTTGGCGCTTGTGGCACCAGACTCACTCACTCCCATAGGATAACATTGGGGAGTGGACTTGTAGTGCATTGATGGGGACAAGATGGATGCCCCCACTTATTTCGGCTCCCAGAACTGCATGCGCAGTCTGGTCTTTTGGGTGTGGTTCAGCCCAGAGACACCTGCGATACCCAGAGACTATTTAAGCCACGCCCAGGCTGAAAAACATGCTTTGTGTTTTCTGCACCTGCAGGGTGACACTCACCGTGTTCGGATCGGTCTCCGGTAGGCCTGCATCTTTCTTCTGCGCTCAGCTCCTGCAAGAACAAGAACACTGTTAGGAACAGCCTTACCTTGCAGTGCTTCTGCCCATCATTCAACGCTCCTTCTGTTCTGCGGGCATCTTCGGCGGTGTCATTCCCATCCCGGCACGCTGCTTCCTAAGGACATGGGAAAAGAACAGAAAAAAGGCATTAGTAAGCATTGAGCAAATCTTTGCTTATTTTTTTAAAGACTGTACAAGCTTCAAACGCTTACCTGAACCCCAGCCGCTTTGGGGGAACTCTATCTCTGGAACTTCTCATCCATCTGCAAGAGGGAAAAGACACTCCAGGTTAGCGTGGAAACATCTAGAGGCACTGCATACCGCGCTTACTCACCGCATTTCTTCATAACCGGCATCCACGCTGAAAATGTCGTGGCACCTAAAAGACACAGAAAAATAACTCAGTTCAATACAAATACAAAAGGGTTGCATCACGCATCGCGCTCTCACCTTCAGCGCTACTCATCTCAGCAGCACGTCGCCATCCACGGCCGCCGGCCATCATCTAAGGAAGGAAAGGAACAAAGTTAGAGAACTGTTCAAAAGACTCATTATACTTACCTGTCGGACTCTTGCCAGTGAAGTAAGTAGGCAGCAATGAGCCTACATCAATCAACACGCCCCTGCGCTGCAAGCAGGATGGAGAGCACACTTTCCAAGAAAACAAGGTGAGCTGTGGATCAAAGGGAGGGGTTGGACCCCGGGGAAGAAGGGGTTTAAGCACACAGAGACCATAGGGAGTTAAACTCTGCCAATCCTGTGTTTCAGGCCCAGTCTCCAGTCGAGTAGACTCCAGGGAAGGGTTCGAGGTCGTAAGAGGTCAGAACAGGCTGAGTGACGTCCCCGTGGATACCAGGTGAGAGTTACACAAGCTCGTAAATGCGTTCATTTGGATGGAACTTGTCATGTTTTTATGAATCATTTCTGGCTTACTATTAGACAATCGTATTGTGTGCGTCTCGCGGCGTGCATCATGTCATGTGATCGCACAGAAGGGCGTAGCGCTGCCCACCGGGTGTGATTGGTAGTGACTGTGGTTGTTAGATTACCTGCACTGGTGAGTCTGAAGTAAAAAAACATATCGGATGTCGAGTGGGAGGTCGAATAAGCAAACATTGTATGTCGAGCAATATACAGTATCCATTTCAACATGTTAGCAAGGGAGGTAGGTGTATTACTAATGAGTGACAAAAGCTTCGTTGCACAATAAGCATTCAGTTCTGCTTGGCACAAATCACCATATCCCGGGTGGAAAGAACAAAAGGTTAGCAAATTGCCTGGCCTTCTCTAGCTATCCAGAATCCGCGTTCCTAAGGATGGATATACGAGAATGCATCACACCAGCACGGCTAGCCGGTGTACTTTTGGACAACATCAGGGTGCAGACAACCTGCTTACGTGTCTGATGGTGTCCGGATTTACTAGGTTATACCGTAGCATAACATTCTAGGGGTATAAGGTCCCCTTGAGAGCAAGGTGTCTGGTGAGTACTTGTCAAGTCCGGACTCACATTGCGAGAGTATGTCATAATGTGACTAGGATGTATTTGCCACTTGAGGGATAAAGAGTCAATGCAGCTTGAGTCTTACTTTATGAAACAGTTCCAATTGTTGTTCGGGTGGAAAGTTGAATATTGCCGAACTAAATATAGAGTCTGTCACACTTCTCCTTCTGTTCTTAGAGTGGGCTGTCTCTTATTGTTAGTCAGGTACAATGATCCCTATCATAAGTCGATTTAAGGACTATGTGGGATAGATAGAGAGCTAAGTCACCCAATCCATTTTCTCATTCAGGCCTGTGTCCATGCTCTTGGTCAGAAAGATAAACTCTCGTTCTTTCTTGTACAGTAAGAGCCTGTTTCGGTTGGTATCATTGCCCAGTTTAAGTTTGTATATGATAGACCAAGAGAGGTCTTGGATTTGGTGGATATTCTCTACGCAGTGATCAACAAGTGGAGCATTCTTGGCTCGATTTCTTATGCAACTCCGGTGTTTACCTATGCGTAATTTTACTTTTCTTTCTGTTTTTGCCTATGTAAATTTTGTTACAAGGGCACCAGATCGTATCGATCACCCAACTGGTATTGCAGTTGGTGTGGATTTTCTGTAGCCAAAGTGTACGTAGTCGGATGTTTATTGAGGAACTTTTCTTTGTAAAGGCACAACAAGTGCACTGTCACACGGGAAGTGTCTGACTACTTCATGTAAGCCCCATTGTTGTCTCAGTGTGGGGGGTTACTGGTTTAAGTTTTACGTCATTCCGAGTGATTTGTTCTTTGATGTTCCGGCTGCGTTCAAAGTCTACAATCGGTCTCTGGATAGTATGTGGGCCTTTTTCCAAGATGTTCAAATGTTTGCAGACTACTTTCTTAATTCAGTTCGACATTTGACTATAGGTATTAACGAACACAATGCGGTCTGTTTTAGTCTTCCCAGATCTATGTTGTATATATTTGAGAAGTGACTCTCTGTTGTTATTCTCTGCCCTTTTTAGAGCGGTTTTGACGATTTTGCTCGGGTATCCTCTTTTCAGTAAATGTTCTTGCATAAGGTTAGCCTCCGTTTTAAAATCCGATCTTCTGGAGCTATTCCTTTTTAACCTTAGGAACTGTCCCAATGGGAGGTTGTTTCGTACATGTTTCGGATGAAAACTGTTGTAGTGTAAAATCAAGTTCTTATCAGTGGGTTTGTTAAAGGGTTTTACAAATAGCCTCTTCAAATTGGTATACGACACGATTGTGATGTCCAAGAAGTCGACCGTGTAGGTGCTGAATTTGGAAGTGAATTTCAGAAAGCTATTTTGTACGTTGATCCATCCTAAAAACTCATCTAGTTCAGTCGAGGAGCCTTTCCAGATGACAAAAATGTCATCAATGTAGCGTCGCCACACCTTATGTTATCTTGGAAGGGATTGGTGTTGGTTATGATGGTGCTGGTTTTCGAAGAACTCCATGTATAGATTAGCTACACTCGGGGCTAATGTGGCTCCCATGGCTGTGCCCTGTATTTGTTTGAAGAAAGCGCCATTGAAGTGAAAATAATTCTCCATCAAGGCCATTTCTGCACACCAGAGGATGAATGATATGGGTATTCTTATGGTAACATGATCCCTTAATAGTTTCTCCTCTAACATCTCCAATGAGGCCTGTTGAGGTATGTTGGTATATAAGGCCACCACATCAAGGTTTAAGAGTATTTCAGTTAGTGGGCCAAAGGGCAATCGTTCTACTTCCACAATGATCTGTGTTGTATCTTGGACATACGAGGCCATCTTTTTTTACTAGCAGTTGTAGAAATGTGTCAGCAAACCATGACAAAGGTTCTAGGACAGAATTCACTCCTGAGACTATGGGTCTCCCAGGTGGTTAAATCAGAGATTTATGAATTTTCGGAATCACATATAATTGTGGGATTAGAGGTTTATCCTTGACTAGAAAATCTGCTTCTTTCCCTGTAACCCAACCTCTTTCTTCAGCTTTAGCGACTTTATTAGATATAATATTCGCTAGTCTGGATGTTGGGTCTTCTTCAAGTGGTTGGTAACACGTCAGGTCCAGAAGTTGTCAGTTACATTCTAGCACATAGTCTTCCCGGTTAATGAGTACTATTGTGCCACCTTTATCCGCTTTCTGAATTATTATTTCCCGATTATTCAAAAGGTTTTTCCTCTCTGAATTTTCAGCGTTGCTGGTGTTATGGTATGTTGAATTCCCATTGGAAAGTTCCAATTTTTCTAGATCTTTCAGTACCCTAATTTCAAATACCCGGGCTTCCGAGCTTTGTGCGTTAGTCGGAACGCAAACGTTAGATTTGTTCTGTAAGCCGGATTCCGAGGGCTCTGCATCATAAACATTGTCCTGAAAGTACTGATGAAGATGGATCTTTCTCATCAGTTCATGGAGTTCTTGTCGGAAAAGAAGTGGATTATGCAAGTTGGTGGCAACGAAACCCATTCCCTTTTCAAGTACTCTCATTTCCACTTGGGTGGGTTGGTACACAGAGAGATTTACAACAAGGCCTGTATGCTCCTCGTCACTCGAGGCTCTAGATCCCAGGTCTCTGGATTCCTCTCTAAAAAAGGTTGGCCGTTCCCCCTGTTTGCTGGATTCCCTCTCGTTTGTCCATGGTTAGAGTTGTTTCTACCTCTGGGGTTGTTACCTCTATTTTGTTTGCGGTAGTTGGATCTACCACGATTAGTTGGTGCAGTGCTATGCGTGCTGCCGTCGCTGGAACTGAAAGATGTGTTGTTAAAGGAGACGTTCCTCTGTCCTCGTGTTTTACTTGAGGTGGAGGCCTCTAACTGGCGTTCCACTTGATAGTTTTCTTGAGTATATGGAAAAGCTTTTTCATGGCTGAAATTTACAAGATCTTTATTCATTCTACGTACTCGTTCTTTTAGGGTGTCTTCTTTGAATGCTGTCATTTCGGCCATTAGGCTATCTAGTATTTTTTTGTAAAGTTCTAGTGGAACTACATTTTGATCTCTTCCTCTAGAGTATTTAAATCTACGAGGATTTTCTCGGTCATCTCGGTAGCTGTATCGATAATGAGGATCAGCCAATCACGGCCGCATTTATTGGTACCATAGCTCCATTGAAGGACGAAATTGGGATTGTTGAGGAAGAGTCTCGGCTCGTTGCGTACTACTAGGCCTTGAGGCAAGGTTCCTTTCTGTAAGTACTCTAGCATTAGCGAACCATGCAACTCAGTCCTTATCAGTCGTTTTTAAGATTACTGAGATCGTCCCACTTGGCGATGTTGGTCGTGGCGTCTGTTGCACCACCTAGAAATGACGCTTTCTCTAGAAGGTCTGCGACAAATTTGTCATCATAGCTTTTACACCTTTCAAGGGCCATAGTGGCCACAGTGTATTTTTAACGAGGGGTATAAATGAAGTGGAGGTTTAATCGTCCATGATCGTCCAGCGTGGGACGATCCAAAGTGGATCGTCCCACCCTGGAAGGCAACTGATACATTGCATTGGCTACAGTGCCCTGAAATGGAGACCAAAGCCCTGCGCGGAAGGCGAAGCCAGACACTTTCACAGGCATGCATACAAGGCCCATACACCTTCTCTGTGCCTCATTCACCAAAGCCTGTTCCGAAGTGGAGAGCACTCCAGCACACCATTTGCTGGCTACATTGACCCTGCACAACCAACAGGAGCAGCAGTTCCATGCCAAGATAGCCGCCACATAGTTCGCATCATTGCCCAGCAACCTCCCACCCTGGAAAGCAACCGATACGCACTGCAATTGGCTGCAGTGCACTGAGATGGATAATGAAGCCCTGAGTGGAAGGCGAAGCCAAACGATTTCAAAGGCCTGCATTCAAGAGCCTGTCTCTGCCTCATACACAGAAGCCTGTTCCGAAGGGGAGAGTACGCCTGCACACCATTTGCTGGCTACCTTGACCCTGCACAACCAACAGGAGTAGCAGTACCATGCCAAAATGACCACTTCATTGCCCGCATCATCGCCCAGCAGCCTTTCACTGCTTAAGGCACCCAATCTGCACTGTGATTGGCTGCAGTGACCTGAAATGGAGAGCGAAGCCTCTAGGCCGGAAGACAAAGCCAACTGCATTTAATGGCTTGCATTCAAGGCCTATGCAGCCTGTCTGTGCATAAACCTGCTCCGAAAGAACAGAGCACGCCAGCACACCATCCGCTGGCTACTTTGACCTGCACTACCTACAAGTGCAGCCACTCCATGCCAAGATGTCCAACGGATTGCCTGCATCATTGCCCAGCAGCCTCCCACCCTGGATAGCAAACGATATGCACTGTGATTGGCCACAGTGCTTTGCAATGGAGACCAAAGCCATGTGCCAGAAGGCAAAGCTGGATGCATTAAATAGCCTATACAGCCTGTCTGTGCCTCATTCACCAACGCCTGCTTCGAAGAGGAGAGCACGCCAGCACACCATCTGCTGGCTACCTTGACCCTGCACAGCCTACAGAAACAGCAGCTCTATGCCAAGATGGCTGCTGCTTAGACTGCATCATTGCACAGCAGCCACCCATCCTGGAAGGCACCGATCTGCACTGTGATTGACCGCAGGGCTCGGAAATGGAGAACCAACCCCCGAGTCAGAAGGTGAAGCCTACCACATTTAGAGCAGAGCACTCCAGCACACTTTCCGCTGGCTACCTTTACACTGCACAACCTACAAGATCAGCAACTCCATGCCAAGATGGCCACTGCATTGCCTGCATCTTCGTCAGCAGCCTACCACTCCTGAAGGCGCCGAATCCTCAATGCTATTGGCTGCAGTGCCCTGAGATGGACAACGAAGCCCTGAACCACAAGGTGAAGCTGGGCGCTTTTGAAGGCCTGCATTAAAGGACTATGCAGCCTGCCTGTGCCTCATTCACCAAAGCCTTCTCGGAAGAGGAGGGCATGCCAACACACCATGCACTGGCTACCATGACCCTGGACAACCTACAGGAGTAGCAGTTCCATGCCAAGATGGCCGCATCATTGCCCAGCATCGTCCCACCCTGAAAGGCAACTGATATGCACTGCTATTGGCTACAGTGCCCTGAAATGGAGACCAAAGCCCTGTGCGGAAGGCGAGGCCAGACACTTTCAAAGGCCTGCATTCAAGGCCCATACACCTTGTCTGTGCCTCATTCACCGAAGCCTGTTCCGAAGTGGAGAGCACTCCAGCACACCATTCGCTGGCTACATTAACCCTGCACAACCAACAGGAGCAGCAGCACCATGCCAAAATGGCCACTGCATTGCCCGCATCATCGACCAGCAGCCTTTCACCGCGTGAGGCCTATGATCAGCACTGCGATTGGCCGCAATGCCCTGAAATTGAAAACAAAGCCTTGAGCAAGAAGGCAAAGCTGGATGCATTTAAAGGCCTGCATTCAAGGCCTGTAGAGCCTCTCTATACTTTATCCACAGAAGCCTGCTCCAAAAAGCAGAGCATGTCAGCACACTACAGCTGACTGCCTTGACCCTGCTCAACATACAGAAGCAGAAGCTCTATGCCAAGATGGCCACTGCATTGTCCGCATTATCGCCCAGCAGGCTCCCACCGCGTAAGGCACTGATATGCACTCTGATTTGTCTGCAGTGCCCTGAAATGGAGAACAAAGCCCCTAGGCAGGAAGGTGAAACCAACAGCATTTAAAAGCCTGCGTTCAATGTCTAGGCAGCCTGTCTGTGCCTCATTCACAGAAGCCTGCTCTGAAGAGCAGAGCATGCAAGTACACCATCCGCTGGCTGCCTTGACCCTGCACAACCTGCAGGAGTAGCAGCTCCATGCCAAGATGGCTGCCGCATAGCCCGCATCATTGCATAGCAGTCTCCCACCCTGGAAGGCAACTGATACACACTGCGATTGGCCACAGTGGGCTGAAATGGAGAATGAAGCCCAGAGCAGGAAGGTGAAGCCGGACGCTTTAAAAGGCCTGCATTCAAGGCCTATGCAGCCTGTCTGTTCCTCATTCACTGAACCCTGCTCCGAAGAGGAGAGCACACCAGCACACGATACACTGGCTACCTTGATCCTGCACAACCCAAAGTAGCCACAGGTCAATACCACGATGGATGTGGCCTTACCAGTATCATCACCCAGCACCCACCCACCCCGTAAGGCAACAGATCTGCACTGCGATTGGCCGTAGTGCCCTCCAATAGAAAACAAAGCTCTGAGCCAGAAAGCGAAGCCGAATGTATTTAAAGGACTGCATTTAAGGCCTATGCAGCCTTTGTATGCCAAATCCACCGAGGCCTGCTCCGAAGAGCAGAGCACACTGGCACACCATGTTACAATTCAGTCAGAATCCTTGCAGAATAATAACAATCAAAACATGGGGGGACTCACCAGAGACACAGAATGGACCCTCAGTATGAAAGGAATAGCAGTTGGGTCAAATGATGATAGTATCAGCCTCAGGTACACGTACTTCACTAGTCGAGGAAGAGACCTTCCTAGTGATGCAACTCACTAGCCGTTTACAATTGAATGCTAGAGAAATTAATCACTTGGAAGGGCGAGGAAATCCACAAAGCAGGAAACCACACTGTAACAAGAGAACAGTGGTCAGTACCCAGCCTTCAGAAATGTAGATGTACTATCTGAGAGACCTCTAGACTAACCTGGATAATTGAGGCTCCGGACCTTCCTTGGATCAATTGGAGGAACACTTCCAGAACTCCCTTAAGAATGCAAGTGAAATAGAAGTGAGTATAAGGCGACCTGCCTATCCTCTCTAGAGTCCTTAAAATCCCCCTAGGTGTTCTCTTACTGTGGAAGAGGTCAGTTGGCCTTCCAGTGTATTTGTCCAGAGAGTAGAGGTGATTGGGAAAACTATGCAAAATGGGGAGGAATGTTAGTAGAGGGAATAACCCGTACTGCACGAGGGACGCACTAGAGCCGGGTTGGTGCACTGGATGAATCGATCTGCAAAGCGTCCATAGTTCGGTGCACTCTTACTCCATGGAATGAGACCTAGATGAGGTAGAGATGACTGGTATAGTGGATCCTCGTAATCTGTAATTTATGTAGTGGGGGTGAAAGATCTAATATGTCTCATATATATGCAGCCTTAGTAAGGTGCGATGTGGATAGTTCAAGATAACCTCGGAGAGACAAGCAAGGTTAGCGTGCAGGTGAAAAAGAACAGTGACGCTAACTAACGCCCTTCTTTGCTGCAAGGTCGGTAGCCAGGAACAGGAGAACCTCAGTATGGGTATCAAGGCTGATGTGCCTGTGTAAACAATGAAAACCGTTCCTTAGCGCCCTGCGCATATGGTAAATGAGCACTTACTAAAAGGAATTTGCGTGATGTCGGAAGAGCCCCAACTAGTGAAGCGAGGCTTGGAAAATGCTGTAATTTGGAGCTGCGTGAGCAGGAAGAGAACAGCGTAACAAAGTAGCAAAGGAAGCCGTAGGAACAGCCAAAACAAGTCCGTGAGAAAATCTCAGTCGTAGGAAACGTTCCCAAAGCTCTGGAAGTGAGAATGTGAACTAATCTTCAGAGTAGCAGAGAAACAGTCAGAAGCACCTGTTTGTTCCGTGAGCCTTGTTTATATAGAATGAGGCAGATTGGAGGCAGAGCCAGCGTCCAATGCAACGTCTGGTGTTACGTGACGTCAGGAAGGCGTGGACCTCACATTAGCCAATCGATGTCCCAGAACGATACAACGTCACCACTGCAACTGCGCTGACAACCTCCATTGAGTGTAAAATGGTCTAGCAGCTGTTCTGAATGCAAATGCCATTCGATCGTTATGGGAACCAGCAAAACTCTGCATACCAGCAAAGACACAATCAGCAGGCATGACACACCATCCGCTGGCTACCTAGAACCTGCACAATCTGCAGAAGCTCCATTCCAAGATGGCAACTGCCTTGCCCGCCTCATTGCCCACCAGTCTTCCACGCCGGAAGGCACACGATTTGCACTGCGATTGGCTGCAATGCCCTAAAATGGAAAATCAAAGCCTCGAGCCATAAGGGGAAGCCAGACGCATTTAAAGGCCTGCATTCAAGGCCTGTGCATCCTGTCTGTGCCTCATCCATGGAAGCTTGCTCTGAAAAGCACAGCACGCCAGCACACCATCCGCTGGCTACCTTGACCTTGCAGAACCTACAGGAGAAGCAGCTCCATGCCAAGATAGCCGCTGCATTGCCCGCATCACCGACCCGCAGTCTTCCACCCCAGAAGGCACCCGATCCGCACTGCAATTTACACAGTGTCCTGAAATGGAAAATGAAGCCCCAAGCCGGAGAGCAAAGCCTGCTGCATTTAAAGACCTTCATTCAAGGCCTATGCAGTTTTTCTGTGCTTCATCCACAGAAGCCTACTCCAAAGAGCAGATCACTCCAGGTCGCCATCCACTGGCTACCTTGATCCCCTGCACAACCAACAGGAGCAGCAGCACCAATGCAAAATGGCCACCGCATTGCCTGCATCATCTACAGCAGCCTACCACCCCGGAAGGCGCCCGATCCTCACTGCGATTGGCAGCAGTGTCCTGAGATGGAGAACAAAACCCTTTCCCGGAATGCAAAACTGGGTGCTTTTGAAGGCCTGTATTCAAGGCCTATACTCCCCGTCTGTGCCTCATCCACAGAAGCCTTCTGCGAGGAGCAGAGCAGGCAAACACACTACCCGCTGGCTACATTGACCCTGCACAACCTACAGGAGCAGCAGCTCCCTGCCAAGATGGCTGCTGCTTTGCCCGCATCTCAGCCCAACGGCCTCCCAGCTCGGAAGGCACCTGATTCGCACTGCGTTTGGCCTCAGTGCCCTGAAATGGAGAACAAAGCCTCCAGCCAGAAGGCAAAGCCAGTCACATTTAAAGGACTGCATTCAAGGCATAGACAGCCTATCTGTGCCTCATCCACTGAAGCCTGCTCCGAAGAGTAGAGCATGCCAGTCCAGCTTCTGCTGGATAACTTGGCCCTGCACATCCTACAGAAGCAGCAGTTCCATGCCAAGATGGCCATCGCATTGCCCGCATCATCGCCAAGCCGCCATCCACCCCGAAAGGCACCTGAACTGCACTGCGATTGGCCGCAATGCCCTGAAATGGAGAACAAAGCCCTGAGCTGGAAGGCGGAACCGGACACATTTAAAGGCCTGCATTCAAGGTCTATGCACGCTGACTGTGCCTCTTCCACAGAAGCCTGCTCTGAAAAGCAGAGCATGCCAGCAAACGATCCAGTGGCTACCTTGACCCTAGACAACCTACAGGAGCAGCAGCTATATGCCAAGATGGCCGTGACCTTGCCAGTATCATCGCCCAGCAGCCACCACCTCAGAAGGCACCCGATCCGCACTGCGATTGGCCGCAGTGCCCTGCAATGGAGAACAAAGCCCTGAGCCGGAAGGCGAAGCCAAACGTATTTAAAGGACTGCATTCAAGGCCTAATCAGCCTGTCTGTGCCTCAACCACCAAAGTCTGCTCTGAAGAGCAGAGCATGCCAGCACACCATCCGCTGGCTACCTTAACCCTGCACAACGTAAAGAAGCCGAAGCTCCATGCCAAGTTGGCCGCAGCATTGCTTGCATCATTGCCAAGCTGCCATCCACACTGGACAGCAACCAAATTTCACTGCGATTGGCTGCAGTGCCTTGAAATGGAGAACGAAGCCCCGAGCCGGAAGGCAAAGCCGGCAGTATTTAAAGGCTTGCATTCAAGGCCTATGCAGTCTGTTTGTGCCTCATCCACAGAATCCTGCTCCGAAGAGCAGAGCATGCAAGCACACCATCCGCTGGATTCTTTGACCTTGTAGAACCTACAGGAGAAGTAACTTCATACCAAGATGGCCACCAAGGTGCCTGCATCATCGCCATGTAGCCTTCCACCCCAGGAGGCACCCAATCTGCACTGTGATTGAACGCAATGCCCTGAAATGGAGGCCATAACTCAGAGCTGGAAGGCAAAGCCTGCCGCATTTAAAGACTTTCATTCAAGGCCTATGCAGCTTGTTTGTGCCGCATCCACAGAAGCCTGCTCCAAAGAACAGACCAATCCAGCACACCATCCGTTGGATATCTTGACCCTGCACAACCTACAGGAGCAGCAGCTCCATGCCAAGATGGCCGCTGCTTTTCCCGCATCATCGCCCAGCAGTCTCCCAACCCAGAAAGGCTCCCGAACACTGCGATAGGCTTCAGTGCCCATGAAATGGAGAACAAAGCCTAGAGCCGGAAAGGGAAGCTGGTCGCATTTAAAGGCCTGTATTCAAGGCCTATGCAGCCTGTCTGTGACTCATCCACAGAAGCTTTCTCCGAAGAGCAGAGCACCCCAGCACACCCTCCATTGGCTATCATAACCCTGCACAACCTACAGTAGAAGCTGCTCCATGCCAAGATGGCTGTTGAACTGCCTGCATCATTGCCCAGCAGCCTCCCACCCTGGAACACAAGCGATAAACACTGCGATTGGCCGTAGTGCCCTGCCATGGATAATGAAGCCATGAGTCGGAAGGCAAAGCCGCCACATTTAAAGGCCTGCATTCAAGGGCCTATGCAGCCTGTCTGTGCCTCATCCACAGAAGTCTGCTCCAAAGAGCAGAGTACGCTAGCACACCATCAGAAGGCAACCTTGACCCTGCACAAACTACAGGAGCAGCAACTCCATGGCAAGAGGCTGCCGTATTGCCCGCATCATCGCCCAGCAGCTTTCCACCCCGGAAGGCACCCGATCCACACTGTGATTGGCCGCAGTGCCCTGAAATGGAAAACGAAGCCATAAGCCAGAAGGCGAAGCCGGACACATTTAGAGGCCAGCTTTCAAAGCCTATGCAGCCTGTCTGTGCCTCATCCACTGAAGCCTACTCTGAAGAGAGCATGCCAGCACACCATCCGCTGGTTACCATGACCCTGCAGAACCTACAGGAGAAGTAACTCCATGCCAAGATGGCCACTGCATTGTCCGCATCATCGCCCAGCAGCCTTCCACCCCTTGACCCTGTCACACACCCCACCCTTTCTCCCAAGCCCCTGTCATTCTCTTTGGGTACTCTAGCTGCCTTAAGGTGTTTTGGAGTCCTCTCACGCTCCCAGCTTTCTCAGGCATCGGTTTAAATTGGGTCACGGAGTACTTCTTCGAATTGGCCTGGCATGACCATCAAGGGGACTTTGGGACATTGTCATAGCAATCAAGAGTCCACCTTTGCCTGGGGATATAAGTTGGTGTACTCAGAAATACCAGTGCTTTGGGACAGGAGTCCCAGGTCAAGATCGTCTGGGGATTTTAGTTTGGGGTCAATGGCTGTTTTCCTGTTCCCTGTGTCCATTGGTGCATTGGTGGATATTCCTTGCACTACTTCCAGGAGGTGGTGTTTCTGATATGCTTTTTCACTGGTATACCCCATAAATCTGGGGACTCTAAGGCCTCCTTTCATTAAAATCCCAGTCCTTCTGAGGAAGAGGTACAGGGCCTCATCACGAGTTAGGCGGTAGCTTTCAAATCCTGCGGTAACGGTATTAGCATCTCCAATCCCGCTCCGCCGGATCACGACTGTAATCCAGCCGGCACTATTACAGTCGGTGCTATTACAGCCAGCTGTAATTGCGACGGCTGTAATAGCGGCGACAACACACAGCGCTATCACATACCTATCATCAGTGGTCGAAGTGAGCAGGAGTGGTCGGGAGCGGTGCTCCTCTACTTTTTTAAATTAACTTTTACAGCTCCTATACTTTTATTTTAAAAAGAAACCGTTCCGGAATGGTTTCATCTTAAAATAAAAGAGTAGGAAGAAGTTGAAACTTGCCCTTTCAGTGCACTGCACTGAATGTTCCCTTGAACAGCAGGTGCAAGTGTTTGGTGGTGTGTATTGTGTGTAGGAGGGGACGTGATGATAGGGTTTGTGGGGAGTGGATGCAGGCCAGCGTGGAACATAGTTTCACTACTTCTTTACGTACACTTCGACCACTGCCTATCATAAGTACAGTACCAGCACTAATAGCGCCGGAAAACTGGTGCTAATAGCGCTGGACATACCCCTGGCCGCCTGCTTGAGGTAAATTAACCCAGGTGACAGTAATAAAGCCACAGGTGCAAACAATTCACACAAGAGGGCTAAAGACCCACACAAGCCCCAAACACACTTCCCAAAACCATGTTTCCATTTGGTGCCGGGAGCTTTGACATGGATTTCTACATGCTGCGCCTGGAGCTACATAGGCTTGACTACCAGCGAGGGCACAGAGAGCAGAGGGGTTGGGGGGTATGAGGAGGATGAGGAGGAGGAGAAGACCAGTCCCAGCAAGGCATGCAACCATTCCCAGGGTCAGGCCATCACCCTGGGTTCTGACTGATGGCCAGTTGGTAACGCAGTATAGGCTGGACAGGGCTACCATCACACAGTTGCTGGGCACAATTCAAGGGTACATTGAGATCAGGAATGACATCAGCACCGCTGTGCCCCCACTGGTTAAGCTTGTTTCAGTCCTACAATACCTAGGGACGTGCAGCTTTCCGCACACAGTAGCTATGATGCATGGCATGACCCATTCCACATTTAGTGCAGTCCTGCGCCAGGTGCTGGATGCACTGCTGCTCCATGTGAACCAACACATGCATTGCCCACCACCCAGGTACAGGCGAATGAACTGAAGACAACCTTTTATGCCATAGCATAAGTGGCCTACGTGATTATAGCCCTAGACTTCACACATGTTGCATTGGTTGCATCCCAGGACCATGAGGCAGTGTACCGAAATAGGAAATATTTCCATTCATTGAATGTAAGATGACCTGTAGCCCAGACCTCATAATCAGCCACTGCTGCCCACGCTACCCTGGATCCACCGACGACTCCATGGTGCAGCGCAACAGCACCCTGCCGGCCTACATGTAGAGGCACAGAGCTCAACGCACATGGATAGTGGGGGAGTACCAGACCCGCCAGTAATACATGCCAAAGCACATGGAATAAAGGGGGGGGCATAGACACAGCAAGCCTTGCATGCCACCATGAGCCAGAGCCAGCACCATCACAGTACCAGTATCATGTACGCATGACACACACGGACACCTGCACACAGCAGTCTATCCTTGACACAGACAAGGTGATGGCCACACACTATTGACAAAACAATAGCACATGGGACCATGACAACCACAAAACACCTTGTCTGTGCAGCATTACCCAAGAGCTACTCCGTCCAGGGCACCACACAGGAATGCAAAGTGAGAGGAATCAATTCCTCATCCCCTAAACCACTGTAGATGATCATGAGCATACCCGGACATGAATATCCCAGCGACAGTGATCCATGCCAGCACATTTCCATGCATGCCAACAAAAACGAAAACTGGGGCCATGTTGCTAAATCTCCACCATCCACTGAGACAGCCTCATCCAAATACAAATGACAACTCACCTTGAACAGCCAGTCCTGACGATAGCCTTATCTTGAGGGTCTGAATGCACCACTGTGCCAATCACACCAAGGGAGCGGTGCATGTTGAAAGTGGGCTACAAGGGTCATGGTGCCCATTGCAGATCAAACCCATGGAACATAACTAAACAATAGGAGTGGCACACACAAACCCTTTCACATAGTGCAACATCCACCGGTGCAACTTCAATCATCCCATGTGCAGCCAATTGTCAGCCGCCACAGGACAGCCCACTCAGCCACACAGGGTGCATATGCGGGTCAGATGATGCATGGCTTGAAAGATGATGGATATATACCTATCAGAAAATCACATTGCATGTCCATGTTGCACACAAGTAGGACCACAGTGCATAGTGTATTGATGTTTTATTCTTGGACACCCATTGAAGGGACCTACGCCTCATGTACTCATTTCATCCCATGCAGGTGACTCAGGATACCTGTACCTCACCTGGCTGTTGGCCCTTGTGCGGAATCCCCAAGCATACAACAATTCCCACAGTAGGACACGTATATGAATAAAACATACATTTGGATTGTTGAAGACACAATTCAGGTGGCTGGACTGTACTGGAGGGGTACAAATGTATGCACCCGAACAGGTTGGCAAGATTGTCCTCAATTGTACTATGCTGCACAACGTCTGTTGCCGAAGAAATGTGCCACTACCCCCTGATGCAGATTGGGAACCCCCAGGGGATGAGAGTGATGATGATCATGTGGCTGGGGATCTTGCACACAGGGATGAGGTGAGGGAGGGGACGTTGGCCAGACCGGCATTGATCGATAATTTCTTTTAACATGCTGAATGGGCACATACCACAACCTGCACTTGTTAAATAAATAACACTTGTACACAATCATGAATGTCCTTGCATTATGTCATGTTTGAATATGCTTTAATGGTTGTAGAACTAATCCCCCTACCCCCACCAACTCCCCAGCACACATACCCCCCTCCAACTCCACCATCACACATACTGCCCTCAACACACACAGTGCCAATGGGTCCATGTGCCTGGCCCTCAGGCCAACAGTGCATTGTTCATCTAATGGGGATGTGAACGCTTCCCACGTGCACCGGCATCCGGTGATCGGCGCTGCAAATGATGCAGTGACCTCCGTCTGGGTGAGCCCTGTAGGGAGCCCTCTGTGGGGGTGGTAGAGGTGGATGGCGCTAATGCCGCCAACTGCAGCTGCTGGCAGAGAAGATTGTTCGACTCACGCATCTGTTCTGCATGGGCAGATTGCCGCTCGCACAATTCGTGCACTCGCTGGCCAAACACTGTGAGGGCCGCAGGGCATGCCTCCATGACCTTACGTTTCCATGTATTGTCATGTGCCATGGACTTGGCCGCCCCCCCTAATGGCACTGCTGATGGCCTTAATGTGGCGGTCGTGTGCGCTGGCCATGCCCTTGATCCTCATCTGGGGTGCCTCTATCACATCCAGGCATGCCATGACGGCACTGGTGGGACCAGTTCCTGTGTCCCATGTGGGGCTGGTGTGCCGGGCAGTGCTGCACATTGTTGTTGGGCTGCTGTGCCGGGCAGGGCTGTGCAGTGTTGTGGGGCTGCTTTGCCGGGCAGGGCTGCGCAGTGTTGTGGGGCTCCTGTCGCTGGAGGTGCTGGGCTGTCTGGTGGGGCTGCCGTGGATGGAGTGGCTGCCAGCAGATGACCCATATGAGGGTATGCCTTCATCCACCACTGGTGTGCTTGTGCGGCGGCAGCATGCACAGACCTGTGGACTGTGGCTGTGCGTCTCCACATGGTCAGGGGTCCCTTCGGGAGTGACCATTTGCTGTGCAGGACTGCTTATTGGTGTCAGGACAGATACAGCCTCCTGCTCTTCACCGGATGACACTCTCTCCTCTGGGGTGGTTGCACTCGTGGCCACTTCCACATCCTGGTAAACCCTGGTGGTTTTGGAAGCAGACCTGGTGGCTTGTGTGCGCTGAGGTGGTGAGGCCTGCTGGATTGGGTGCACTGAGGTGGTGAGGCCCTGGCAGATTGGGTGCACCAAGTTGGTGAGGCCCTGGTGGATTGGGTGTGCCGAGGTTGTGTGACACTGCTGCGGTGGGATGGTTCCTCTGCCTTGGCGTGTCCTGCCAGGCCCTTTCGCGGGGTGGTGGTGCTGGTGGATGCGCAACTGCTTCCTCGTCATCCACATTGGTCTCGGATGATGCCTGCGTGCCTATGGGGAACATAAGGTATGGCATGAGGACGGAGCTGATCAAATATTTTTAAATGCTTTTCAGTACTTACCGGAATGTAGGTTGTACAGGGCAATTTCACTCATGCTTGGGCCTAGTTTGTTAGATTTTGCAATGGGTTGGTATTACTGGGGCCTGCTATGTGAGGGTAGACACAGTTTGGAATTGTTGGCCTAGCCAATTCATGCATGTGATGCCCATGCACAGCTGGCATGCTGTAGTCAGTGAGGGGGGCTGGTACTGCACATGCCCACCTGGCAATGGGGCGATGCTGTGCCCCCAACACAGATGTGTGTAGTATGGTGCTTGCATGTGTCCATTGGCTGCCCTACCCACGACTCTGGCTCACAGGGGTCGCCTAGGTGCATTGGCACATGGGTGCAGTCGTGGGTGCCTGTGGTTGCTCCCACACACTGCACCCACTCACAGTGCCTGGCTGTTGGGTATTCACACTGGGGATGGAGCGGTGGCCTCTTCAAAATGCAATTTGCAAGGGGAGTGGGGGGGGACTCACCTCCAGCCCCCTGGGTGCCGGTGCCTGCCTCCACTCCTCGCACTCCCTCAATGGAGGCCATGTCAATGAGGGTGGTACACTGCTCTTCCCCCGGTGCCAGCTCCGGTGGTGGTGGACCTCCCCCGGTAGCCATATTCTCACTCCTGTGCTGTGCCAGGAGGCCCCAGACATGGACCCGCAGTTTGTTGAATCTCTTGCGGCAGCCCTCACCATCCCTGGGGACGCGGCCCGCCGCAGTGACATTCTCGCTGATATCTGCCCAGATCCGGTTACGCCGCTGTGACCCTGTCTTCTTCTGTTGGCGACCATATAGTTCATCCTGGTGGGAAATCACCTCCTCCACCAGTATTGTAAGTTCATTGTCTGAGAACTTGGGCTTGCACAGGCTATCCAGGGCAGACTTGCCCCTCACACGCTCCTGGAACATTTTCTGGTATTTGTTGGAGTGGATGGCTTACAGGGGCTCTGATTTTAGGTGGATTGCGATCTCCAAAATGGCTGCTGCTTTGTTTCCCGTTCTGGCGGTGATGCATTTCCTGCGGCACCCGCCCACTCATGATGGGGTGTAGTTTGCGCCACAACTCACAGTGTTTACGCAAATACCGCTCGGCAGTTCTTGCGGCCGGATACCGCCCAACTTGTGATGAGCCGCACAGTCTTATCCTCTGCGATGTTCACGGTGAGGCTGTTTCCTCAGGGCCCTCTGAATTCGATTCTCTGTGTTTCCTCCGGATGTTGTTTATAGGTTTCCCACAGAAGACTTCTGGTTGGGGTTCTGCCCCTTCTACCATTGCAGGACCTGGTGATGACTGTAGATATTGGACCTCTTTTTGCTCTGCCGCCGTGTCTCTGCATCCTATTTTGGACCTCACAGTAATCTCTGTCAATGAATGGTCCACTAACCCCAATGAGTTCTGGTTCTCTTTGGGGGTCTCTGCTTTCTAGCAGAACCTTGCCTTGGCTTTCTCTGCCTCCTCTTACTCTGATCTCGAGCTTGGTTTATCTTCTAAGTCTGCTAGTCCCATCCCAAGGGTTTGTCCTGAGCATAGTCACAAGGAAGGTTTGGGTTTTTCTCTTACACTTGCTGGAGGTAGCGTGCTAGAATTGGGTTTTTGGGGGTGGGAAGCACGCTCCTATCTAGACCCTCTACATTTACCATGAAGACTGGATTCTGCCATTTCCCTAGGGACCAACTCCCTCACAGTATTTGGGTAGAAACTTCAAAGATGCTCGGGATTGATGATCTCCTCTTTCTGCTGGTAATCAGAATCCCTAGTCTCAGTGAAGAGTTGGGACTTCAGAGTTCAGTTTCTGCCTTGGATGCTTTTCAAAAGGGTTTCCTCTTCAAGTCTTCTCATTGGCCTACGGTCGATTCCACCACTTCAGGATCAAGCTATCTCATGTGACATCAGTCTTTTCTTGATGTGGCTCTTCCCTCCTTAAACCTGGCTTTGACTTTCGCTGTGTACCCCAGATCCTCAACCTCTTCCGCCTCCGGGACCAGGTTCCACTCACACGCTATCTGGGTGATGATTTGGCAGGGTCTGATCGGGTAGGTTTTATTCCCTAAATTGGATAGAATGACCATGATCTTTCTGCAGTAATCCCTCTCTGAGATTCATATCCCCACAGCCAGTGAGTGCCTATGTGTCAGGGTGGACTTTGGAGTGGTTCTCCCATAGGTTCCTTCGCAAACCTCCACGTAGAGTTTGGTCCTGACAAATGCAATCCCCCTCGGTGGGAGCACCACCTCCTCATCCCATATAGGCTCTAGCCTGCTGCTGTGGGTGTTGCGCACATGTAGTTATTAATTTGTATAATGCTTTACACCAAAGCGCTTTACATGAGAACAACGGTACAAAATAAAATTGGAAAACAACAATGGTTATTGTTTCAAGGAAAGAAGATACGTTTTAAGGGAAGTATGAAAGGAAGAAAGAGTGGTTAAAGACTGAATAGACAGAAGTAAAGAAATCCAATGCTTGGCCACCAATAAGGAGACCAATAAAGAGAAAGCATGAAAGCAAAAAGAAGAACAGGGAGGGTTACGGACAGAGAGAAGTTGATATTCAGAGTGAAGAGAATGGACAGGAACATATAAAAGAGTAAGGGAGGAAAGGTAAGTGAGGGCTAGGCCATAAATATATTTGAAAACAATATATAAGAAATGATAAGGCAAACGTGATTCAAAGGTAACCCATAAAAATAGGTCTTCTGTCTTGGATGCATTTAGATGAAGAACATGTGAATGCATCCAAGGCTGGATAGCCAAGAGACAGGTAGAGATAGTTGAATGAAGAGAGTCAGTGAAAGTAGAAAAGGAGACAAGGATTTGTGTGTCAGTGGCATAACAATGAAAGGTCAAGCCGAAAGTCCTAATAATAGAGCTAAGAGAGGAATCATAGAGAGAAAAAAGAGAGGGACCAAGAACAAAGTCTTGTGGAGGACCATGCAAGAGGGGAAAAGTGTCAGGACACTGGGAATGAGAGATAGGATTGTAACCATAATGAATCAGAAAAACCCAGATATGAGAGAGTAGAGAGAGTCGCTAATACTAAGGAGTGGCCAACCGTATCAAAGGCGGCAGATAAGTGAAAAAGAATAGACAAGTGTTCTGCATGCCGAGCGGAAAGGATAGAATCCGTGACAGAAAGAAGTGCAGTTTCTGTGGAATGAAGAAGTTGGAAACCACATTGAAGTGGAGAAAGAAGAGAATTATGGTTGAGATGGATTGGAACCTGAGTGTAGAAAACAAGTTTTAGAATAATGGAGACATAAGGTTGCAGAGGTATGGGATGCTAGTTCAAAGGCATGGATACATCAGAAGTTATTTTTTTTAAACAGGGAGGTTTACAGCAAGTTTGAAATTAGAAGGAAAGATTTAGGTAGATAGTAGCTAGAGAAGTGTTCAGAAGAATAGTCAGAAAACTGATCAGGTGTGGAAAGATCTTAAAAACAAGAGAGGATGAAACAAGTTCCAACAGGTATGCAATAGGGAGAGCAATGTGGCAGTAACAGACTCAGAGGCAGGAGCAAATGAGGAAAACGTAGATCTTTCGGCCTGTGTAGTGCATACCACATAGCATCTTCCCGAATATTGAGTGCCCTCTGTATCAGGACTTGGATGATCCCACGATGACACCACGTGTCACAGATGTCCTCAAGAACACACCAACTCTCCAAGACAATTGAAGGGTTTATATTTCAAATTTTCAAGGGGGTCCCACCCAGGGCTGGCCCTCTCTCTCGTCTCCTTGTTGGTTTCCTCCACCTTAGCCCAGAGGTCCCTAATCCCCAAGAGGTCACTAGAGATAAGTAACCCCTACTATCTAAAATCTTACTGGCTCGAGGTGAGGGCGTAACAGCAACACCCTTATCTATCTTACTCCCTCTAGGTTTTTGTAGCTGGATCATAGCCTGGTGTCACACACGAATTCTGATGGTCTTCAAAACAGGAAATTGTGCCTTCGAGCCACCCTGGTCTCTCTCACTCTTACCTCTCCCATGCTTTCATATTCCTCACCCTGATGTTGTTTCCTTCCTTTCCCTTTATTCTATTGTCCTCCGTCCCCATCCACCCATTCCTTAACTTGTCTGCCTCTCCTTCGTTGGCCTGTCCCTCAGAGGATATCCCGTCTACCCCTTACTACTACCCTACACTTTACTCTCCACTTGTCTCTATTTGTTACTGCTTTCCACCACTCCCACTACTCTCTACTCCCACTACTCTACACTCTCATTCTATTTTCCACTACTATCTACTCCCAGTACCCCCACTACTCTCTTCTCTCACTAATCTCCACTCCCGCTGCTCTCCAGTTCACACTATGCTGCATCCCCCCTTCTCTCACTCACAGGCCCTCATTACGACCCTGGCGGAGGACCATGGTGCAATTTGCACCATGGTCCATGGCGCTAAGCTGCCAACTGCGCCATGGTGGTTGGCGGATTTACCGCCCCATTCCGACCTAGGCGGGGCGGTAAGTCCCCAATCCCCATTTACCCTTCCCCATTCTTGCCCCATAGGGTATAATGGGAGTGGGGAAGGCGTTAATTACGCCACCGTAAATTATGGTGGCGTAATTAACAACAAGTCCCGTAGCGCCATGGATTTTTCCGCATGGAAAAAGCAGGCGAAAAAAGCACCATGGCGCTACGGGAACTCGTAGTCTGGCGGAAAGGTACGCCATGCATTACGCCGGCGTAAACCCCTTTCCGCCAGGGTCGTAATGAGGGCCACAGTCCTTTAACTCTCCATCACCTTTCTCTCACCTTTCTCATTCAGTCTCACTTACTCCCCTACTCTCCTACCTAGTCTCATTCACTCAACTTAGTCTCAATACACACACTCTCACACCAAATTACCACTTTCTTTCCCCAATCAATGTCTTATGTTCAACAATCTCTCTGCTAGTCTTCACCATGCACTGATCCACTGTCCTTCCACCACCTGGTCTCTTAGTCTGCCTCCTCGCCCTTTGGCCTTCCTCATCCAAACAGCCCACACCCAGCCCTTTCACCTTCTCCCTTCATATTGATCGGTCAGAGATGTAGCGATCTCCTCCCCCTCCCACTGGCCTCAGCATCCCAAATATGCATGGTAAGCTGAGTGCTTCATAGCTGTGGTTTTTTGCTGTCTCCCTATCCTGTTCACCACTGGGATTTCTGGCAACTGGAGTGCTCGGCATGGCTCTCCTTCTCATGGTTCAGATAGTATCTGCTTCACCACAGAGGGGTCTGAAATAAAACAGAAAGACTGCTGACTAGAGTGTTGTACGGCAGGCATAGCACTTTCCACTTGCAACCAGACACATAAAGGGGGAATAGAGACTGGGGTGCTCTCAAATCTCTCATTCTGTCTCTGTGGGAGAACTGGCTCTGCCAAACACCCAGGTAGCTTTCCTGCCCCAGGCTGAGAAGGGTCTCCTTCTCCCCTTGACAGGTCAAGACTCTAACGCTGTCACTACTCCATCTCCTGATCGTAGCTTTCCTCCCCTCCTCCTGTCTCTACTCCTTAGCTAATTACTGATCTTTTCCACTTCCCTTCAAATCTCGCTCCTCGCCACAATGCCCTGCCCCTAATATCCTTCACACTCTTGACTCTTGCATCCCTTTCTTCTTCTTCTTCTTCTTCTCTCTCTCTCTCTCTCTCTCTCTCTCTCTCTCTCTCTCTGTCTCTCTCTCTCTCTCTCTCTCTCTCTCTCTCGCTCTCTCTCTGTCCCTCTGTCCCTCTCTCTCTCTCTCTCTCCCTCTCTGTCTCTAATCTTCCATCTCTCTATTTTACTCTCAAACTGCCTCCTACTGTCCCTCCAAAGTTACCTCCAAGCAAATCCCTACCTCCTCTTTCTGCAAACACTCCGATTCTTATTCAAGTCCTCCTCCACTTGCTGACGGCTCCTTGCTGGCTTCTCTGACTTCAACCAAACACCCCTCAGTGACAACTGACTCTGCTGGCTTTTTATAGCCCTCACCTTCCTGCCTAGAAGGGTCCCTCTTCTCCCTCCTCATGCTTTCCTGGACCAATCTATGTCTCCTCGCATCTCCTCCTCTTGTGGGCTATATTGTCCCCATGGAGTCTTCATAAGGGCCCCTAACCCACCCCCTGTTCAGTCTTCATCTTTGTCTAGGGCCCATGCGGTCACTGTGCTTCTGTTTTCCCTCTTTTCCTCATGCATCAAGTAAGTATTTTTTCACAAAAGGTTTGAGGAGTGCTCCCTGGTCTCCCGTAGGGTGGTGTCATTCTATGTTGGTTTCAGTCCTGCCACAGCTGCTCCCCTGCTTCATTCTAGCTAGACTGGGTAGTCTGTAGTGGCCGTTTGGTCTCCCATTCGACTGTTGAATGTGGAAGCCAATTCCATTCCCTATTGGGCAACTAGTCTGTTCCTCCTTGTCACTCAAGATCCTGACCAACGGGCCAAGTTGCATTCTTGTACTTGTAGTTTTCTCTTGCACTATGCTGTTTTCGAGGCCTCATTTTGCATCCCAGGAGTCTCCAGTATCTGGTGCATGCTGGTCGCTGTAGTCTCTCCGAAACCATCTGAAATAGTAGAAAAAGAGAGCTGGCCAGGATAGAGGCTGATAGGCTTTGGGGATAGAGACTGAGGCACCAATGCACATGTGCTGATCCTTGCATACTGGGGCGCCAGGGGTAGGGATCCACCTCAAGTCCCCCACACAACTTCTGGTGTCCTTGGTCCTCCTTGACAGGGTCAACCCCTTGCGCTTTGAAACACTTCTGTATAAGCGCATAATAAATAAACAATCAATCAATTACCTTGTCGCACGGTATGCAAAGTATAAGGAGTACATTCTTGTTATATATCTTTTCTTTTTTAAATCTTTATTGTGCATTTGGTTAAACAAATCCTTAAGCACATAGTAAGAACAAGATAAAATAAAATAAAAAAAACACTTTCCCATTTTTTAGGTCATTAAACATAAAATCCAGTAATATCACATTGTTATAAAAAAGAATATAATACATTTGAATTAAAAAAGTGCAAACAATATCCACTAGTGATGTTCAAAATTACAATTCATATGTCATTTCACAATCTTCCACCAGAAAAGTTAATACCTGATCTAAAAAAGTCTGTGATTAATATCAGGCAGGGTTAAGAATATTTAAAAACATATTCCATATGTCATGTGCTGCTGCAGTGATCACTATGGATTCCGCTCGATACAGGATATTCCAAAATTGGTCCATTTCGATGGATTCAATATGCTCCACAAAGTTCCCATAAGCTTCAACATAATAGGCCTTCAAACATGTGCAACTAGTCAGACCATGTAACGCTCACCTGATTCTCGCAGAGGCGCCGGTCTTGACTGGGCGACTACCGTATCTTCAAAAGTGATGTGTAGCACCCGGTTGGCTCTTTGGGCTGGACCTCTGTGCACTGTATGTCTGACTTGAAGAGTAAGATGTCTGCAGATAGAAAATATGGGATTAATGAACTGGGGTTATTGGGGTGTCCCTATCTCTTTCCTTTTCTCCTCTCCTGTAGAACCCCAAAGGTTAACGCCCTCACCTTAGGTAAGTGAACGCCGAGCTCTCCATCTGCCTCGGGGCAGGGTGCTGTAACCAGTTTCTTCACTGGATAGGTAGCGCAGGCCTCTTGACTTCAGAGGACTGCTGTCCGTCGTTTACTTCACCAACGGTGAGTTCCGAGTATTTCAAATGTCTTTAAAAGTCTTTTGTAATGCTGTCTCTTATTTTGCAGGGTTCCGGCGATGGCGGTTGACTGGCTGAAGTGAGTTGAGGATGGACCCGTCTGCGGAATAGAAGCGCCTGGAAGCGCGTAAGTAAGCGCTTGTTGCTTGCTTCACGATGCGCACTAACTGTCCTTTTATTTTGCAGGTACCAGTTCGGAGCTGCTGAAGGATGCCGGAATGCCCACTGAGTTCGGCGTGGATGGAGTAATGGCACGTGAGTATTTAACGTTACCCAATGTCTTTAAACGCACCTTCTTTTGTCTTACAGATGCGGGATGCAGCGGCGAAGGCCTCCGGAGCGTGCGAAGAGTTGGTAAGCTTTTGTCTTTCAGATGCAGGAATGCTGCGCGAGGCGTTGATGACAGCCGATGGACCAGGTAAGAGATGCGCTGTCACTGAAGACCGTAGTGCTAACCTGTTCTTTCTTGTCTTTATAGATGTTGCTGAAGACTGGATTGGATGGTAAGCCTTTTTCCTTTAGGCCCAGGATCAGATGCAGAAGACACGATGAGCGTTCTGCTGCAGAGGATGCAGAATAACGCAAAGCAAGATTCATCCATCGGGTGTGGTTTAAATAGCCTCCTGTAGTGCTTAGGTGTCTTCTTCCACAGCCTCGCCTAGGTAAGAAAAGAGTTCCTGCCTTCCAGAAGAGTTCCAGTGTTCTGAGCCTAGGGAGTGGCTCCTGCCCCACCCAACAGGAAAAGTAGTCCCAAACAGAAGAGGATCAGAGGCTCATACTGGCAGGTCAGTAAGCAGCATGGTCTGCTGCAGGTAAGTCCACCCAAGCATTATGAGCCCGGCGCTTGCAGCGCTGGGACTGGGCATATTTATGAGCCTGGCGCCACTGGTGCCAGGACAGGGTCCAAAAGGTCCCAATTGGGACTGATTGGCACTCGGAACCTGGGTTATGGGTCTGCTTCCAAGGGAGTTGGGTAAGTCCTGGCCTTTTGGAAGCAGAGATCATGACAGACCATGCCTATCAGACTCTATCTCCAGGTGGCACATACAACAAGTTCTAGCAGCCAATGGGGCATTCCTTGGTACCCTGGTGCTTAGGCATACAACATCTGCTGGTTTTCCACAGAGAGATACCCTTCTTACTTCTATGTAAGTGTGTTTTTTATTTTATTTTACTAAATAGATTTTATCCCTCTCTTGCTCTGAGTAATGACCTAGTCATCATTTGGCCTTGACTTACAGGTAGTGGGTTTTGAAACTGAGAAGCAGAAGCCATTTTTTTTCCGCTATGAGCGTGACTCATATGAGATTGCAATATGGAGGACTGATCCACTTTGAAATCAACTTGTAATCTCCTAAATATTTCCGGAAGGATAAAAATCACAAGGTTAGCAATGATTATCTTTCTCTTTAGCCTAATATTCTGCACATTAGGATTCATATAGACTTCAGATAGTGGACCTTTGTAAATAGACCCACTTCTTATGAAAATGTTTTGGCAAATAAAACACTGGCTTAAATGTATTGAAACAAAACTGTTACCATCTAGACTAATCTTTCACATTAGGAATTCACTATAAAGATTATGCTAAATGTCTAAACCAGAGGACAGTGCCTCTTGTAATGCAAAAATTATGTAATTATGGATGTCTGTTATAAATGCACTTTGTTTAAACTGCGGTTGACTTAATACTAATGTAAATGTAAATATAATTTTTTCTTAGAAATCACCTATTGCCCCTGATGAAGAGTGTGAAGCACTTGAAATGCGTTGGGCCCCTCTTGACTACCACAACATGAATATGAATAAAAAGAAGATGGTTTCTTGTGACCTAAATTTGTTTGAATGAGCATTTTTTCAAGATTATTCGTTTTCTAAAGCATATGTAATTAATTTACCGACAATTTATACACTATTATTTATTGATCTGGTTTTCTAGACAAAGGATAGTGTGCAGGGGACGTGAGTTCCCGACTAGGGAACTTATTTTGTATTTGTTGCACATAACGCAACCTAGGTGTCAAGGTTGCATCCGTCTCCCCTGCACCTTAAATACATCCTCAATACCACTAAGGCTTTTCTCTACATCATTATATTTAATAATCAACCAAGGGTGTGCTTTTGGTGTCTGCTGCTCTTTTCACGTTTTGTTTCCCCGGAAGGGGTTGACACCTTCTTTGGACACTAGCACCCCGCCATTTTGAAATGTAATTTTCAAAAATTAACACTCTAACAGATAAATCTGCCACTACCTTAGCATTTACAGATGAGGAAGCCAAGAGGATCCTAGGATTAATTAAGGATACCAGTGTGAAAGCAACTAATAGAGAAAGCCCGGATATTCCCATACAGAAACTGGAACGTCTCATACGGAGAGAAATTTCGCAAAAACTTCATGCGACGACCCTTACTCAATATTATAAGGCTAAAAGAATACCCAGAGGACTTAGAGTATATCTTCACCCGACATTGTGCAAAGACAATAAAGAATTCGTAAAAAGGTGGGAACATATATTAAACAAGTGTTCCTTGGACTTGATACTATTGACCATAGAGGAATTGGCAAAATCATTACACTCGATTAATCAAGAGATTGAAGAGGTCTCCACACAACTTACAAAACTTAAATCAGCTGCAGAACTACATGAAATCCTAGAGGACACCAATTCTAAACTAGATAACTACAAACGAGAGATTGAGCAAAGAAAAATTTGTAAATTCCGAAGGGACACACTTGATTACGCCAAAGAAATTGTATACACGTGCCAGGAATATTACGGGAACTATAAACCTAAACCCTACACACCTGCTGGACCTAGAAAACCATCTTCAAACAACAATACTGACAGCAGTGAAGTTACTAGCGGAGAACAGGAGGGCCAACCCAGCACTAGTTCCATAAACACTGTACAAAATCCAGTACCAATGGACCCATTGACACTAGCTCCAAGAGCATCAGACATATCAATTCGTCTACTCTTCCACCTCCTTTTTTAGGAGACGTCAGACCCGAAGAGGGAAAAAGAAAGCCAAGGCAAAAGAACAAGTGAATTCAACATTGATTACAAACATTTCTTCAAAACAATTATCCAAAGCACAGATAGACACATTGAGTCTGGGCACCTCCTTCATACCAACTAATTTCACCACCTTGTTTGAAGAAGAGATTAATCTATTCAAATTAATTCGGAAAATGGAGTTAAAAATCTTTTTTGACAATCTCGGACAAACCTCAACACCGAAAGACCACAAATATCTAGAAATGAAACACAAGAGTTCTTTTCATCCTCAGATCAACAATCCTCTAGTGAATCTATTTAAGACAAAAACCACAAAAGATCTAAAGAAAATTAAATATGAAGCACCAAGAAAACAAAATATTCACAGACATCAACTAAAGATAATTAAAGACCTAGCAGAGGACAATTCTCTAACAATCAAGCAGGCAGATAAAGGGGGAGCCCTTGTTCTAATGGACACCAGCCTATACAACACAGGCTGTTTAAAACTTCTTGAAGATAGAGATACATATCTGCCTTTGGATACTGACCCAACAAATAATATCCGTCTGATCATTCAACAAGTGGTGGAGAAAGCCAGTTCAAAGGACTGGATATCGGATAAAACTGAAGAGTTTTTGATTAATAAGAATCCAATAATTCCAGTTTTTTATGGATTACCAAAGATTCATAAAGATTCCAGAGACCCTCCATTTAGACCAATTGTCGCAGGAACCGACAGCCTCTTTCAACCCCTAGCGGTATATCTTGATACTGCCCTTCAGCCTCTAGTACAGAAGATCCCCACGTACCTAAAAGACACAACGCATTTTTTACAGACAATTAGACCATCGGACATCAATTTCCCTAACCCTCTGTTGTTTTCTATGGATGTCAGCAGTTTATATACCTCGATCCTTCACAATGAGGGAATTGCTGCTTTGGAATGGTTCCTTTTAAATAACAATGACATCTCGATCCACAAGACCTTTGCAATTGAACTTATAAACCTGATTCTATATAGCAACTATTTTACGTTTAATGATCAGTATTACATGCAAGTCTCAGGTACGTCCATGGGTTCAGCTGTGGCCCCCTCATACGCAAATATCTTGATGTTCAACTTTGAAAAAACACATGTGCTTGACCATCCACAATGGAAGAATAACATACATTGTTGGACAAGATACACAGACGACATTTTTGGAGTCTGGAATGGTTCTGAACAAGAATTGATAGAATTCTGGCAATATATCAACTTTTGTAATGCGAGGATTAAATTTACCATTGAGATTGGGAAACCACAAGTGAACTTCTTGGATGTCTCTGTTGAATGGAAGGACATGGAGTTAATCACATCTATCTTCAGAAAACCGACTGATGTCAACAACTCTCTGCACTATAATAGTTTTCACCCAAGACATTTGAAGGAGAATCTCCCGTACAGTCAACTTCTACGAGCAAAACGAATCACTTCAAATACAGAAAGACTACAGACTGAATTTGAAATCATGAGAGCCAAATTCCAAGAAAGAGGTTTTCCAGAAGAAATTGTGACTCAAGCAATTCAGAGGACAGAAGCAAATCCCTGCGAGGCACTGCTGACAAAACAACCCACTCAAGCTAAATCTAACCTCATTTACACATTGACGTATTCGGGACAAAGCTTTCAAATTAAGAAAATTATAAATAAAAACTGGGACTTTATTAAATCAGATCCCAACCGCAAGCGTCTTTTTCCATCACCTCCAATGTTGGCCTACAAAAGAGGTAGAAATTTGCGTGACACTTTAATCAAAGCAGAGAGACCAAACAAATCGACCCAAAGACTTCTTACCAAACAAAAGCAAGGGACCTTCCCTTGTCTAAACTGCCAGCACTGTTCAAATATCATAAAAGGAGACCACATTAGGCATCCCAACAATGGGAAAAAGATTCCATTAAAAAGTTATGCAACTTGCGAATCAAAAAATGTTATCTATACCATCAGATGCCCGTGTGGGAAATACTATGTTGGCAAGACTAGCCGACGTGCAAAGGAAAGATGGACTGAACACAAGTCCCAAATCAGGACAACAAATCTAAAATCACCAGTATTTCGTCATTTCAGAGATAATAACCACAACATCTCGCAAATGAGCTTTGCCATTCTGGAAGTTATACATCCCCTATCAAGGGGAGGAGACTTACCAAAATTATTAACACAGAGAGAGCTTTTTTGGATACATAAACTTGATGCCATGTACCCACTTGGCCTCAATGAAGACTATTATCTAGGTCCATTCATCTAAAACACACACCCACAACCCCCTCCCTTTGATTAGGGATGCTGAAATCAAGTGTGGTTGACAGTATTTGATTAATAGCAATCGTAAAGAATGTGAACCTTATTGAGGACAGGATAATTATCATCCAGGATAATCACCATTCAGAACATGGTATACGAGTTTAATTATGCTGTCTTTAAAACGTTTGGCTAAATCACAGGTTAAGAGGCGACTGGGGTTAGACTTTGTTATGATTTACATGATTAGACCATACCTTTCTTGAGGGATTCTTATCTAGAGGAGAATGTGAACCTGGCCATGGGCAGTAATGATAAGTTCCTTAGTCATTGTTAAACATTTAAGCTTTTTACTATCACGTCTAGCGACCACATAATGTTGTTGCAGTCTATTCCAGAACTCCTGTCTCTACGTAGCCCTCATCAATCTTTACATAGGGAATGCATTCAGTAGCCGGGAACAAAGAACTACTTTGAGCTTTCCCTTTCCTTCGTTTTTGGATGATAAGATGGACAGCCTCCATTAGCAACTCAAATTACCTGTTTTGGCGGCTGTTGCTTACATGTGACGTCATGCATGTTATGCGCATGATAACGTCACTATGTAACCATCGAGCCCGTCCTGTGTACAACAGAAATACCGAATGCATATTTAACACACTTGTTGTGTTCTTTTTTTAAATCCTCTTATACTTAGAGACCCTAGCATCAACTAAACACCATATCAGCTAATAACGGCAGCCTGAGCTTTTTTGATGAGCAACGTCACACGCGTATGAGCGTGATGACGTCATCACTAGGCATCCCATAAATGATGCTACAGGTAACCACACAGAGGCTGACAATCGCGAGGGTTCCTGACTCCATTGGACAGAGCAACACGCTACAGGTGAGACAATGGCGCTTATGTAGAGGAAGGTGAGCATAGTTGTTGAATCCTTCCCTGAAAGGACCTTAATAGACTAACTTCAGCCCTTATCTATTTACTCTGTATTCCTTAGAAATCGTTTTGACATCGCAGTGACTGTTCCTTGGTACCCTGGTGCTTAGGCACACAACATCTGCTGCTTTTCCACAGAGAGATACCCTTCTTACTTCTATGTAAGTGCGTTTTTTATTTTATTTTACTAAATAGATTTTATCCCTCTCTTGCTCTGAGTAATGACCTAGTCATCATTTGGCCTTGATTTACAGGTAGTGGGTTTTGAAACTGAGAAGCGGAAGCCATTTTTTCCCGCTATGAGCGTGACTCATATGAGATTGCAATATGGAGGACTGATCCACTTTGAAATCAACTTGTAATCTCCTAAATATTTCCGGAAGGATAAAAATCACGGTTAGCAACTTTGATTCTCTTTCCCTTTAGCCTAATATTCTGCACATTAGGATTCATATAGACTTCAGATAGTGCACCTTTGTAAATAGACCCACTTCTTATGAAAATGTTTTGGCAAATAAAACACTGGCTTAAATGTATTGAAACAAAACTGTTACCATCTAGACTAATCTTTCACATTAGGAATTCACTATAAAGATTATGCTAAATGTCTAAACCAGAGGACAGTGCCTCTTGTAATGCAACAATTATGTAATTGTGGATGTCTGTTATAAATGCACTTTGTTTAAACTGCTGTTGACTTAATACTAATGTAAATATAATTTTTTCTTAGAAATCACCTATTGCCCCTGATGAAGAGTGTGAAGCACTCGAAACGCGTTGGGCCCCTCTTGACTACCACATCATGAATATGAATAAAAAGAAGATGGTTTCTTGTGACCTAAAGTTGTTTGAATGAGCATTTTTTCAAGATTATTCATTTTCTAAAGCATATGTAATTAATTTACCGACAATTTATACACTATTATTTATTGGTCTGGTTTTCTAGACAAAGGATAGTGTGCAGGGGATGTGAGTTCCCGACTAGGGAACTTATTTTGTATTTGTTGCACATAACGCAACCTAGGTGTCAAGGTTGCATCCTTCTCCCCTGTGCCTTAAATACATCCTCAATACCACTAAGGCTTTTCTCTACATCATTATATTTAATAATCAACCAAGGGTGTGCTTTTGGTGTCTGCTGCTCTTTTCGCATTCTTCCAAGCACCCAGATATTCCAACGTTGGTAGCAAGTCGAAGCGCATATTCATAATGAATCTTTTCAAGGCCAGAATAGAGAGTTTAGTGAGGTAGGCATTAGGCAAATGAAGTGGAAATCTCTGTGATGCAACCGTCCTACATCTCTTCTTTTGTAGCCAAAGAGGATAGGAGTGGGTTGGCCGAGAGTTCCAAGTCTAACATAAATGTGTTAGTTATTTTTCCAGGGACACTACTTGCAATGATGCTCAGGAGTCTATTGGTGTTAGTCATTAAGAACATCAAAGTAAAATATAAAATGGAGCGTTGTACCAACCAGGTTGTGATAAGCAAACAGAGACCAAATTCCACCCTCAGTGCTTCCACCGGGACTGAGCTTGGAAGATTCATTATGGAGCACAAGACCGTTGCCTCAAATTTGTTAAGCCATTGAATCTGCTTCAAAGGGAGGACCTGCAGGCCATAGAGTATTGTAGGTACAAGTTTGAGCATGGGTGGAGTTTTTGAAAGGCGGAAAACTCTCACTCCTGCGCACTTCTGGTTAGTTTAATTCCTTTGTCAAACCTGCAGCCTGAGTCCTGGTTTGTCAAGGAACCAACTCCAGGGTTCCTGGTTGTGAAGACAAGTTGTGGGGTTTGACAAACTGTGGACCTGTAGGCGCTGGTGGGATTGGATGGTCCGGTATTTGTTAGTATGGCAGCTATGTCAGGTAATGGATGAGTCAGGTTTGTTTAGTTTTAAACAAGTGGTTAGTTTTATTTCTTTAGTTATTCAGCACTAATGAAATACAATCTTGACGTAGAGATGCCAGTTTTAACATATTGACACTTTACACAGCCGACGCGTGTTTCAACCTTAGTCTTTTTCAAGGCCAATTTGAGTTTTTTCATGAGCTTCAAGAAGGCGACCGTCGCCTCCGCTACTCCGGAACACATGTCTGCCGACCGGCTCAGAAACGGCTATCCAGCCCACGGGCACCTTACTGGGTAGGACCAGTTCACCTTTCTTGAAGCTCATGAAAAAACTCAAATTGGCCTTGAAAAAGACTAAGGTTGAAAAGTGCGTCGGCTGTGTAAAGTGTCAATATTGTAGGTACAATACTCAATCGATAAATGGTCAACAAGTCCTCCACTTTATTGCCACCTCTATTGATCATGTACCTCTTAATGATCATCAATTTTTTCTAGATCGTGGTGGTTGCAATAGCCTTATAAAAAAGGTTGGTGGGGTAGGATTTGATGGGAAAGCCCAGATACTGTAGTGTTTTTGTAAAGTCATTTCAAGAAGTACAGTACTTGAGGATGCATTCCCCATGAGTCAAGTTTGTTCCATAGTCGCTGGCGTAAAACCAGATCGAAGGCCTTACTATAATCTACAAAACAGCAGTAGATGTCAGAATTCAAGCCATTTTTTGCTTCAGCTACAAGGTATTGTATTGTACATATAGTATCAATGGTTCTCTGTACTTTCTTGAAGCCTGTCTCATATGGCTCCAGTATATATCTTTCCTGCACTCTCCTGCACCCAGGCATTACGTTTTGAAAGGAGAATGCTAGAGAATATTTTTTGGCTTGTATCAAGCATAGACAAACGTCTGTAGTTGGAGGGGTTGCCGTTTTTGTGGATTTGAATCAATATTGATTTGGTCCAACTCTCTGGTAGACGGGCACTTCTTTCTACCTGTCTAAATGATTCAAATAAAAAAAGCCTTGGCCCAGAAATCTGGGTTTGCTTTCATGACAATATTTGCTAGTCCATCTAGACCAGGGGCATGAGAGGATTTAAGCTTTTGTATTATTGCTACTATTGCCTCTTTGTCAAAGTCTTCATCAAATAGTTTGTATGTTGGTACATATACATCCTCTTCAGATTTACGTTCCCGAGGTGTAGAATAAAGGCTTGAGATATACTCAAGCCAATGGCTCTCAGATACACTCTGAAGTTCAACAGGGGAACTTGCTACCAAATTTTCCCTATATTTTGCCCATAATTTACAGTTATTATTGTTTTAGAAAAATGTCTAGAGTAAAAGCCAATTTGCATTGTTAAGGGAATGTTTATGGAGGGTTCAGCCAGTTTTTCTATCGGGTAGATAGTCGCTTAAGCTGTGCTTCTTTCTCATTGAGGGAGAGGTCCACTTGCCTTCGGACCCTTGCTCCAGCCCTACGATAAGAGATCTTATTTAAGAGATTTAATTTAGATAAGAGGGTTAAATGTTGCCCTATTTGGCTTGCATTTTCGTTAATCACTTTAGAAGTCAGTGGGCGGATAGAGTCGGTCACCCAGGCCATCAACTTTTCTATGTCCCAGTCATGTGTTTCAAGCCAGGTTTGGAGGGGATTATGATTCTTTAGGATTAAGCTATTGAATTTTTACATGGTCCTATTGGACCATATTAACCGATTTCCAGGGAGTTTTACACTAACAATAGTAACAAGACGTGTCATCTCGTGTGTTTGATCTAGCCTGGAAGACCATGTGAGCATTGCACGGTCACTTTCTTTCTTAGGTGCAATGCAAAATTGTTCACAGCTTCTATACATTCTGGGATTTGCCAGTACATAATCTAGTGTCGATTTGGAATGGCTGTTGGACCAAGTGTATTTGGAATTGGGATGGCTAGAGTTTGCTCTGGGGAGGCAACTAAAATCATGTGCCTCCATGGAACATTGCCATCCACGATCCCCAATGTTACCTGCCTGCAATGGGCCAGAATCACATATCTCTTTAATCGGATTATTCTTCATGTTTAGATGTAAATCGTGAACATTAAAATCTCCTGCAATCAGAATTTTGCTCATTAGGTATCTACTATACCACTTTAGGAGTATAGTTACAACCAAGTGCTTGATTTTTTGAGAGGCCAGACCATTGGGAGAGTCATGCACATTAATAATTAGAACTCATTCCCTAGTCTGTTGTACAAATAAGGATGCAGCAAGAACTTGAGGGAGGGAATACTCCACATTATACAAATCTAAGGAAAATCGAGTGCGGGCTCATATGGCCAAGCCACCCGACGGTCGAACCTCTTTGTGAGCCCTTTGCATGATTACAGAGGATGCTATATCCGTCTATATTAAAATCAGTGGCAAGCCACGTTTCCTGTAATAAGAACACATCTGTCACAATTAGTTAAGAGAGGCCCGAGGATTCAATCAAAAAGACTGTGGCCCTGTGTGTTCCAGGAAAGCCAGGATGGAGACGGGGAAGAAACTCTTTGCCAAACTACAGTTGTAGGAACTGATTCACAGAACCATTTTTCAACAACATTTTTTGTCCGTAGGCTGTTGGCCTTAAAAGGAGGAAAAGCCAGCAGGGATGCAAGTTCAGTGGAATAGTTGAAGGACGGTGCAATTGAGTGTGTTAACAATTATTGTGTAGCTTTCAGGTGAGGATCCAAGGGGAGTAAAACGTGTTTCCTACAAATAGTTAGTCTGAATCTCAGAGATTACAATTCTCGGGCATGTGACTTTAGCATTGTTACTATTAAGGGAGTTACAAATTCAAGTATCACCCAGTTCCTCTGGTTATCATATTTTGGGAGCTCAATATATGTGATGTCTGTTGAGCTAATTAAAGACAGATCACCAATTTGAGAGAACATTCTAATATGATTTTTCAATTTAGGGAAGGGACTATGATTAGTGGGGTGTACCTCCTCCAGCTTAACCCATTTACCCAGTGACTTAACATCTTCATCTGTTATGTCTTTCTTATTTGGCATAGTTACTGTTGCGGGCTCTTCTTTTCTGCATGGGTAATTAGGGATCAGTAACTGCGAGTGTGTGGGTAAAATAGACTGTCCATGTATTTCCTGGCCAGAAGAACAGATGGAATGAAATAAGGAAAGCTGTTGCACTGGGTTCTGGTTATCTGTTTCCAATTGGGTAGCTGTCGAGGTGTTAACAGGAGTAGTACATTTAATTTGTGTAGTTGGTGCGTGTAACCAATGATGAATCGGTCCAAAAGGTATGCCTGCCGAGCCGTGCCGTCCCCCAAATTATGTTTCACCAAGGTCTTTGGCTTCTATTTGGTTTGGTTGCTAAATTGAGTATCAGCCACTGAGGGCTCTCCCAGCTCGATCGCTCAATTTGCCTTTTTGTTTATTTTCTTGACTTTAATACTTTTGGGCTTGGGTTTCTTAATGCGTGTTGGGCTAACAGACGGAGGGGTATCAATAGTTGCAATCTCTTTGAATACAGTGAAAAAAATACTTCTTCGTAATCCCAGTCTCTCTCCTCTGTTATGTGGGAGGCATTATCAGAGATTCCCAATCGCTCAAAGTTTGCTGCTGAAATTTCCTCATGACTCGGATGGGTCGCAGGATCTGGCATTGTTGGATTAATCCTTCCTGTGGTTGTTTTTTTACTAACAACCCTTAAGGGAGGGAGAGAGTTTTCCAGGATCAGGTCTACTACTTTTGTAAAGATTTGTTTAAATGTGCTTTGTTCTTTGGCAAAGGTTTAGCATAGCACCATTAAGGCATCAATACTAGAGGTTATTGCCTTGAGCTTTGATGCCAGTTGGAAGGTAGGGTTTACCGGTAATACTCGCGGCCCGAGTAAGACTCCTGTTCTTCATCACTATCCGAAACACTGCAGTACAAGTCCGATGATCACTTAGGGGAAACCATTTGGGCCAAATCAGGTGTAGCTGAAAGATTTGTTCCTATAAAGTTATGACATCCTTCAGATGTCTGAGAGGGTCTATTTCAGTTTCCCAAGGAATTTCATTGGGAGACGATACACATGTTCAGTAGGGAAATATTGTTGTTGATTACTGGTGAAGTCTTTATGGATGGGAAAGGCGGGGTGAGGAAGCGTTCTCTGGGTTAATTGTTTATACCAACCCATCTTTCTCGTGTTTACTGAGTCTAGCAGTAACAGTGCAAACCTGCTAAGCAAAAGAGTGAAGAAGCCTTATGAATGAAGTCTTAGGCAATAATATTTCTGGGGTTTTGTTTTCTAAATGTGGATAAACAGTCTTCTCTTTTGGGCACCAGGAATATAAGTGATCTCAAAGTCAAAATAAGAGAAATAAAAGTCCCATCAAGCTTGATTACTATTTTTACAAGGCATAGAACAAAGATACTGCAAATGTCTATGGGCAGTGTGGATACTTTATATTGGCTTCCCTGTACATGATGTCTTCATTCTTGAAGTGCTTCACTGATGGCCATAGCTCTTTCTCTATTGTGAAGTACTCCTTCTCACAGACAGCTATTGTATTCTGCCCCTCTAGTCATATAACATCAATCTCTGAAATGTATTTTTGCATTTTTTTTATCATCAAAAGTTCCTTTGGAAAAACTCAATACAATATTATTGTTGATTTCATAGAATAATATATCAATAAAAAAATCATGAAAAATTATAATGTGAAAACATTCAGGGCCCGATTCATGGAATTAATTGCGCCGAAAAATGTGGTCTTGCGTGTGAAAACGCCTGTTTGTTGATTCATGGAACACAATGTGCGGGGGATAACCGTAGACTTGCGAGGAATCCGCGAGTGTCCAACACATCACTGCAAAACGACGAACGCCTTGCGTGAGACTCTCAGCGAAGGGGCGTACCGTCTTGCGCAGTTACCTAAAAAGGGGTTGGAACACGTGGAATGGGGAACAACAAGCAAAAATGTGGGGGTAATGTGTGAAGTACCACAGTAAAATACTCGCAACACCAACAAGCGCGCTAACAACACATATTCATGGAATCGAACAGGGCTCAACGGCACGCGGAAAAAGACGTGCAAATCAGAAAACACGTCCATCATCCGAAAGCAGGCGTAAGCGTCACCACGCACCAAAACCAATGCATAAAAAGGCTGCACAAACAACCAAGGCGCGTATACAGCTATGATGAATGTAGCATTTCTCACAGCAGTGATCATAGGACACCACAGGAGGAGGAGGATAGACAGGGCCTGCATTTTTCTACCCATGACCTACCTTTTTGGGATGCCTGATGACCAGGTCTATGGCAGGTATAGGTTTCCACCTCATATCATATTAGACCTGGTCTGGGAGTGGGAAGATTACCTCATTATCACCCACCCTGTGCTCCCAAGCACTGAGCCCCTTGGAAAAGGTACTCAATGTACTGCATTTTTTGGCCACTGGGTCATTTAAGCGGCCAACTGCCATAGTCGGGGGCATTTCACAGACCATGCAGTCACGCTGCCTACCGCCGGTGTTGGCAATCATGACTGCAAGCCCCTCAGTCCGCAGGCACATATACATGCCCAGAACACCCGCAGAAAGGCAGGCCGTGGTCCAAGACTTTTACGGGGTGGCACACTTCCTTAAAGTGCTTGGTGCCATCGATTGCACCCATGTGGCCCTACATCCACCTAGGGCCACAGAGCACATCTATCGTAATCGCAAACACTGGCATTCCATCAAAGTGCAGGTTGTACGTGATGCCAAGGGAATCATTATCTCTGTATATGCAAACTATCCAGGGTCCACCCATGATAGTGTCACGCTCACCTGATTCCCACGGAGGCGCAGGTCTGGCTTCGAGTGCTGATGCTTCTTCTATGGTGAAGCGCAGGACTCTGAAGATGGACTCACTGGCTCGCAGGAATATTCCCCTGTGCGTGAAAAGGGAGTATACCTACTGACGGAATAATGCTCAAGCCTCCCACTCCCTTCCAGCCCTCCACGATACCCTTCCTCGATTCCCTGTGAAGTCTCACCTTAGGGTCTGGAAGGATGAGTTCTCCATCCTGCTTCTGATGCAGGGGCACGTTGAAACCCAGTTACTTCACTGGATTGAGGTTTGATGGGAGTTCAATAAGCTTGACTATTCAGGTAAGGCGCTGTAAGAGTTCTGTAGCAAGTTCAAAAGTTCAAGCTTAATAATAATGTTCATTGTCTTATTGCAGCAAGTGCTAACGCTTATGTCTTTTTCCCCTTAGGGGCCGGGGTTCGGAATGCCGGAGATATGGCGCCGACCCGAAGTGAAACGTGCAGTTCCAGTAAATGACAGGTAAGTTCTGGATGAGCGTTCGGGTAATGTCTTTGCATTCGCTCATTCAATGTCTTTGTCTTTTTTCCCCATAGGGGCCGGGGTCCGGAATGCCAGGAAGCGGCAGGACCCGAAATGAAATGGGAATGACCCAACAGGTAAGTCTTAGAAGGAAACTGAGCTTTTCCTATTCCCTTCCTTCTCTCACCTTGTGTTCTTGTCTTTTTCTCTCTAGGCTCTGGGAAGTGGCTGCGGATCCGGATGATCGCTGCTGAAGATGGAGGTGCCCAGGAAAGGTGAGTGAAATGCAGCGCTGCAGCGATCGAAGCGAAATGCTTTTAAAATGATGTCTTCCCTTTCAGGATCGTCGGTGTGAAGTCTCTGTGATGCAGCTTTAGCAGGTAAGGTCTTCTTTCTCTCCAATTCTCTCTTAGCAGGTGACCCAGGATGCTGACAGGCGTGGCTGAAGTCCAGATGCAGGAGCTGACACGGTGAGCGTCCAGCTGCGAGGAGCAGAACAACGCGAAGCGTGAGTTGCTGATCGGGCGTGGTTTAAATAGCTTTGGAAGAAGTTCCAGGTATGTATCCTTCCACCGATCAGGTATGTATCCTTCCCCGACCACACCCAGGGGAAAGTAGGTCCACAGGTTAAGTAGTTCCATTCAGGCCTCAAGAGGGCCTGGATGTAGCAGCATGTTCTGCATCAGGTAAGTGCACCTTAAAACACTTGAACACATGTCTAGCTTTATGAGCCTGGCGCCTAAGGCGCCAGGACAGGGGTCCAACATGAGCCTGGCGCCTCCCTTTTCGCGCCTTGAAACACTTGTGTATAGGCGCGTTACAAATACCATATCATATCATATCATATCAAAGGGCCCCAGCTTGGGCCGGCTGGCGCTTCCCTGGGGGAAATGATGCCTGCCTCTGGGGTTGCTGGGTCGGACCTGGCTCCTTGGAGGTAGGCATCATGACAGTACCCCCCCCCCCTCAAGGCCTCTCCCAAGGTTGTTGCCTCCGGGGGTTTTGGCTTGTTCGGAAATCTCCGGTGGAACCTTTGTATTAATCGAGGTGCGTGAACATGGTTACTAGGCTCCCACGATCTCTCCTGAGGTCCATATCCCTTCCAGTCAACAAGATAGAAGAGTTTGGACTTTAACACCTTGGAGTCTAAAATGTCTTTAACTTCGAATTCTAATTCCCCTTCAATTTGAACTGGGTCTGGAGGCTTGGACAGTCGGGTCCCAGGTTGTACTGGCTTCAAAAGTGATGCATGAAAAACTGGATGAATACGCATGTTATACGGTAAATCCAGTTTAAAGGCCACGGGATTGATTATAGCCTTGATGGGATAAGGTCCTATGAATCTGGGATTGAAGGTTCGCGGGCCCTTGAGGGGTAAATGTTTCGTTGCTAGCCATACCTGATCTCCTACTTGGTAAGGAGGAGTTTTACTTCGGTGCAAATCAGCGTTTTTTTTAATACTTTTTCTTGGCTTGCTGTAAATGAGTTGCAGCTTCTTTGAAGGCTTGGGTTATTGTGGAATGCAGATGATTTACTGCGGGCATTTCCAGGGTCAGAGGTGGATCTAGATCAGAGGTCCGAGGATGGTGACCATACAAAGTATAAAAAGGAGTTTGTCCGGTTCCAGAATGCACTGAATTGTTGTATGCATATTCTGCGATCCAAAGGATGTCTTTCCAATTTAACTCGGATTGGTGTAACATGCACCGAAGATATTGCTCGAGAGTCTGATTGGTTCTCTCGGTTTGTCCATCGGTCTGGGAGTGGTGGCTGGTGGATAGCCGCACATCTATTTGTGCTAGTTGGCAACACTTCTTCCAAAAATGGGAGATAAATTGACTTCCACGATCCGAGACTAATATGGAAGGGAAACCATGTATGCGAACTATATTCTCCAGAAATTCCTTGGCCAAGGTGGAAGCTGAAGGCAAACCTTTTAAAGGGATAAAGTGGGCCATTTTGGAGAATAGATCCACAATTACAAGGATAGTGTTGTAACCAGCACAAGGAGGCAGGTCATTTATAAAGTCCATTGACAAGGTGTGCCATGGTGCCGGTGGAATATCCAAGGGTTGAAGTAGGCCGGCTGGCCTTTTCTTTTGACCCTTGTTTTGGGCGCAAATTCCGCAAGACAAAACAAAAGACTTTATGTCTTTTCTCCAAGAAGGCCACCAGAAGTGGCGTTTGATTTTTTCCTCCGTTTTAGCGATACTAGGGTGTCCTTCCATTAATGATTCATGATGATGGGCAATAACAAGTTCTTGCAATTCTTTACTAGGCAGAAACAACCGCTCCTGGAAGTAGGGTAAGTCATCCTTAACGGTGTAATGAGGACCCTTTTGACTCCATTCCAGTAAGGCTGAAGAGTCTAGAAGTTGTTTTACTTGCGTTTGGATGTCCTCAATAGTTTGCAATGAAATTAGGCCTAAGATTCTTTGTTCTGGTATGATTGGCACAGGTTCTAAACTCGAATTGGGTTCTTCCATGCCAATCCGGGATAAGGCGTCCGCTTTACCATTCTTGCAGCCAGGGCGATAGGTTATTACAAAATCAAATTCCGCAAAGAATAGAGCCCATCGGAGTTGTCGTGAAGATTGAGCCTTGGCCGTCTTTAAATACTGTAAATTTCTGTGGTCCTTAATTACGGTGATGGTGTGTCTTGCCCCCAGAAGGTAGCGACGCCAAGCCTTGAAAGCAGACTTAATAGTAAGTAACTCTTTGTCGGTAATTGCGCAGTTGATTTCAGGAGGAGAAAATTTCCTGGACCAAAAGGCCACAGGGTGTAGTTGGTTAGTTTCTGGGTCTCTTTGCGACAGGACAGCTCCCATGGCCGAACTGGATGCGTCGGTTTCCACAATGTAAGGGAGATCTGGGTGCGGATGCTTCAATATAGGTGCAGAGGTGAATTTGGTTTTCAGGTCCTGAAAGGCTTGTTCGGCCTCAAGAGTCCATTCAAAGCATTTGTTTTTCTTTAGGAGAGCTGTGATGGGTTGGACTGTTCGGGAAAATTCCGGGATGAATCTTCGATAGAAATTGGCGAAGCTGAGCATGCTCTGAACTCCCTTCACCGAGCTAGGAGATGGCCATTTGAGGATGGCGTCCACCTTTCGCGAGTCCATTCGGACTCCTTGAGGTGTCAGGATAAATCCGAGAAACTCCACTTCAGTGGTATGAAAAATGCATTTTTTTCGAGCTTTGCAAATAGTCTGTGCTGGCGCAATTTCTCAAGAACTGCCCTAACATGTTTTCTGTGATCGGATTCTGAAGAGGAGTACACCAGGATGTCGTCAATATAAACAATGACACAGACGTCGATAAGTTCCCGAAGAACATCATTCATAAAGTACTGAAAGGCGGCAGGTGCATTGCACAAACCGAAGGGCATCACCTGATATTCGAAGAGCCCAAATTTGGTGCGGAATGCAGTCTTCCATTCGTCGCCTTCTTTTATACGCACCACGTGATAAGCTCCTCGGAGATCTAACTTGGTGTACACACAAGCGTCTTTCACCTGGTCGATAAGCTCAGGGATCAGGGGCAGAGGATAACGATTCTTAATCGTTATTTGATTTAGGGCGCGATAGTCTATACATTTTCTAAGGTCGCCCTCTTTTTTCGGCATGAAGAACAGAGCTGAGGAGACAGGAGACTTGGACGGGCGAATAAAACCATTGGCTAGGTACTGATCTAAATACTGACGCAAATGTAGGTTCTCAGGTTCTGTAAGAGCATAAATCCTACTACAAGGTAGTTGAGCATTGGGTACCAGATCGATTTGGCAATCATAAGACCGATGGGGAGGTAACGTGTTAGCCTGTTCCTTCTGAAAAACGTCTTGGAATTCTTGGTATTCTGACGGTAGCTGTAGAGGGGTGGAAGTTGCTGAGGCTAGACCCATAACTGGATTTCCTGGGTAACAAGTTGGTTCACAATCAGGAAAACTCATCTTCTTTGCTCGCCAGTCAATTCTGGGATTATGTGTTTCTAACCAAGGAATTCCAATAATTACTTGAAATTGTGGGGCCTTGATCACATCAAACACGATTGCTTCCCGATGTCCATCCTGACCCACCAGTGTCATTTCAACAGTGGAATGCGTTACAGGCCCTGAGGCTATTTCGGTTCCATCTACTGTAGTAATGACATCTTGGGTTACTTTCGGGCGGAGAGGGAGCTTAATCCTGGAAGCCAATTCACGGTCTATGTAATTTCCAATAGCTCCACTGTCGATGTATGCTTTTATAGCATGCAACAGCTGAGGCTGTTTTGGGTCCACGAGAACCATTGGCATGACAAAATGCGAGGTCAAAGAGTTTGTTTTCAAGCTCGGCAAGCGGACCCCTACGCTTGTCGGGCTAGGTCGTTTCCCGAATCAGGTGTCAATAAATCGTTATCAGTGGCTCCATCCACCTTCTTAGGTGGTTTAACCGGACAATTTCGAAGAAAGTGACCGGAAGTCCCGCAATACAGGCAAAGTTGCATTTGCCGCCTTCTCTCTCGTTCCTTCTGTGTTAATGGTCCTTTAACACCGCCGATTTGCATAGGTTCGGATACATCGGTACTCTTGGAGTTAGCGTGGGTTTTGATCGGTACTCGGGTTTCGTACTTGAACCGATCTGCTTTTCTATTTTGAAGTCTGTGATCAAGTTGAACCACCAAGTCTATGTAGTCTGCGCAGACCTGGGGTGGATCTGCTATCTGAGCTAGAACATCCTTAAGCTCTCCGCGCAGGCCTCAATGAAACAATGTGATCCTTTTGTTTTCTGGCCATCCAGTTTCCACAACCAGTCTATTAAAGGTGGCAACGTAGGACAGAAGATCCTGATTACCTTGTCGTAAGGATAGCAGTTTGTTATCAAGGGCCTGTCCTTGAGAGTGTTGAGCAAACAATCTTTCCATGCTGGCCTGGAAACCCTGAAAATTCTGGAGAATGGGATCATCCTGATTTACCAATGGAATAGACCAATCGGCAGCACTGCCACTGAGGTAAGATAGTATAAAGGCTACCTTGGTCTGGTCGTTAGGGAAGGCCCCGGGTCTGCATAGAAAGTGTAAACGACATTGGTTCATAAAGACGGCATATTTCTTGGGATTCCCCGCAAAACATTCAGTCAGGGCCAAAGGCATGTGTCCAGGTAGATTGATTTGTACCGGGTTATTCAAACACATTGATGTGGAAGTATCTCCGGAATTAGGTAAAGGAGTGTGCCCTGCCTGGGCCTGCAATAACCTTTTGGCCAGGTCATCTGTTCTTTCCTTGGATAGGATCAGTTCTCTTTTGAGAGCGTTAGTCTCCTGGCGGGCTGAGTGCACTTCTGCCCGTAATTCCCCCAAAAGCTGGGCCAGCTGATCTGTCTCAGAAGTCTCCATAGCGCCCGGGTGGGAAATTGTGGGTAGGCTTCGCGTTCTGTTACGCTCACCTGATTCCCACGGAGGCGCAGGTCTGGCTTCGAGTGCTGATGCTTCTTCTATGGTGAAGCGCAGGACTCTGAAGATGGACTCACTGGCTCGCAGGAATATTCCCCTGTGCGTGAAAAGGGAGTATACCTACTGACGGAATAATGCTCAAGCCTCCCACTCCCTTCCAGCCCTCCACGATACCCTTCCTCGATTCCCCGTGAAGTCTCACCTTAGGGTCTGGAAGGATGAGTTCTCCATCCTGCTTCTGATGCAGGGGCGCGTTGAAACCCAGTTACTTCACTGGATTGAGGTTTGATGGGAGTTCAATAAGCTTGACTATTCAGGTAAGGCGCTGTAAGAGTTCTGTAGCAAGTTCAAAAGTTCAAGCTTAATAATAATGTTCATTGTCTTATTGCAGCAAGTGCTAACGCTTATGTCTTTTTCCCCTTAGGGGCCGGGGTTCGGAATGCCGGAGATATGGCGCCGACCCGAAGTGAAACGTGCAGTTCCAGTAAATGACAGGTAAGTTCTGGATGAGCGTTCCGGTAATGTCTTTGCATTCGCTCATTCAATGTCTTTGTCTTTTTTCCCCATAGGGGCCGGGGTCCGGAATGCCAGGAAGCGGCAGGACCCGAAATGAAATGGGAATGACCCAACAGCTAAGTCTTAGAAGGAAACTGAGCTTTTCCTATTCCCTTCCTTCTCTCACCTTGTGTTCTTGTCTTTTTCTCTCTAGGCTCTGGGAAGTGGCTGCGGATCGGATGATCGCTGCTGAAGATGGAGGTGCCCAGGAAAGGTGAGTGAAATGCAGCGCTGCAGCGATCGAAGCGAGATGCTTTTAAAATGATGTCTTCCCTTTCAGGATCGTCGGTGTGAAGTCTCTGTGATGCAGCTTTAGCAGGTAAGGTCTTCTTTCTCTCCAATTCTCTCTTAGCAGGTGACCCAGGATGCTGACAGGCGTGGCTGAAGTCCAGATGCAGGAGCTGACACGGTGAGCGTCCAGCTGCGAGGAGCAGAACAACGCGAAGCGTGAGTTGCTGATCGGCGTGGTTTAAATAGCTTTGGAAGAAGTTCCAGGTATGTATCCTTCCACCGATCAGGTATGTATCCTTCCCCGACCACACCCAGGGGAAAGTAGGTCCACAGGTTAAGTAGTTTCATTCAGGCCTCAAGAGGGCCTGGATGTAGCAGCATGGTCTGCATCAGGTAAGTGCACCTTAAAACACTTGAACACATGTCTAGCTTTATGAGCCTGGCGCCTAAAGCGCCAGGACAGGGGTCCAACATGAGCCTGGCGCCTGAGGCTCCAGAACTGTGTCCAAAGGGCCCCAGCTTGGGCCCGCTGGCGCTTCCCTGGGGGAAATGATGCCTGCCTCTGGGGTTGCTGGGTCGGACCTGGCTCCTTGGAGGTAGGCATCATGACAGATAGTTTCATATTCAGAATGTCACCCCTACACTGTGCCCTGTTAGCTGGTAGGCATGGCAGCACATGGCTCATTGGTGAGTTCAAATGGCCCTGCAAATGCATTCATGTCACACACAGACAAAACCACACCACTGACAAACCATGTCACCTCTACAAGGGACAGTGTCCACCCTCTGAGCACCTACATAGTGACGCCAATACGGACCACCACCACACCACACTAGGTAAGATACAACGCAGCCCATATTGCAACTCAGGCCATAGTGGAGCCAAGTCACACATCCGCTCCCTTGACCACTCTGGTGGTGAGCTATTATATGCACCACCAGTAGTGTGCAGGATCATTGTGGCAACATGTGTCCTGCACAATGTTGCAACATGGCGTGGCATACCGGTGGACATGGTGGTATCCCCAACCACAAGCACAGTGGCTGCGCATGTCATGGGGAAGGGCACATGGCGAGGCTGCCCATACCCAGCTTGTGGCACAATTTTTCACCTAAAATCCAACCCCTGCGGAATGCACAAAACCCTGGCACATTCCAGGTGATATTCGAGGATGACAAAGGGACACTCATCTGTCCCAACCTCACCACCCTGAGAATGTGTCCTTGGAAGTGCTACATTGTGCGCATCTTTTAGAACTTAAACTAATTCAACCAGTTGTACACAAAAAGAACACATGGATAATGGAATATGCCACTAAAACCATGCCAAAGTACACATCTAAATGCTTGTATGTCACCTAATACCTCCCCCACTCCATGTAACCTGGTTGCCACACCATGCCATGGCATTCAATGTCAAAAGAGATAAAGAAATGGCTATCACATAACACTACTGTCACAAAGCGCTCAACGATCAATGGAACAAGTTAAGAAATAACACACTCTCCCACATCAAAATAATAATGTACACAGGAACATCAATTGCCCAGTACAACATACCAGAAACACAGGACCCAAGAGTGAATCTGTCTGACAGTGACTCATCATATTTGCACAAGCGCTGCAATGTGTCGTAACTTGCACAGGGCACCCTTGTATTTTTTGCGTGGCTCTGCTAACTAAATGGGGCAGGTAAGCGCATACAGCAGGAAGGCAAACAATACTGGAGATAGGCAAGGTAGTACATGAAGATGGAAAAGGAACAAAGGATGGATCTCAATGTCCAACAAAAAAGGGATGGTAACCATGCACTCGACAAACAATGATGAATCCCACTAGGGTTGTATACACAGGTTGGATTTCAGACTGCCCACAGATATAATGGCAGCCCAATGCCTCTGTGTAAGTTACTTTTACATGCTGCACTCCTTGCAAGCCCATGGAAAGGGGAAGTAGGAGTGGCTTATGTGTGTGGAACCTAAGGCACAAACAAGGAGTGTACCAACATGAGACAAGCCGGTATGGGTCCAGCTCGAACCTGCAGTGGATGCCCTTGGATGCCACACAAAGCAACACACTGTCACATAAATTCACAATAGACCACAAGCAACACAAGGGAAGGGAAGGTGCAGAGATTGCCTGCTGGGAACCCCAGCAGTCTAACTCGCAACTAAGGACTAACATATGCACAAGTGAGCACAAAAGAATGGTACATAAAATAAACAGTGTAAAATAGACAGTAAAGTCATCAAGGTTCAGAAGGGGAAAAACAAGTGAACAAAAATCAAAAATGCCCAAGGTGGACCGGGGGGTAGGAGGGGCACCCAGGAGGGTGGAGGGGAAGGTTGCACGTCAACACCCACATGTGTGGATGTTGAGAAGAAACAAAAAACCTCCATGGGTTCATGGGCAGCATGGTTATCATGGATTAGGAGAGCTGTCACTGCTGTCGCCACCTTCCGGTGTAGCAGTAGAAGGTGGTAGTGGTAAGGGAGGTTCACCACACATAGCCCTGGCCTGGTCCTCCATGGCAGCGGCCATGCGGGACTGAGATGAATGCAACAGCAACATGTTGGCTCAGAGGTCTGCATGGGACACCTCACGGGAATCATAGAGTTCATCCCCGATGGTACGAGTCAACAGTTGCATCTGCTGTTCAAACTGTCTACTGCGGTCTGCCTCTAGTACTTCCTGTGTAGCTCTGAGGGCCAGAAACACTTGACTCAGGGCATCCCTGTGGTCATGACCCTCTGCAACCAGGGATGCCTGAAGAGTCCTCAGTTCCGCCCATCGGCACCTGTTGCTGGCCTCCATGTGCAGCCTGTGTGAACGGCATGTGGACCGTAATGCCTGCAGCTGGTGCTCCACCTGTCTTTCTGGGGGGATCATGGAATTGGCCACCCTATCCATGCTCTGAGCCAACATCTCATGTGAAGCACCCTGTTGTTGTGCAACAGTATACATGGACTGCTCCCACAATGTATCGCCAGCCGCTACACGTCCACTGTGTTGGCGGACCCCATGCCTGCCCTACCCAAGGGAACATGGCCCTTGATGTGATGCTGCTGTCTGTGGCTGCAGAACTGCATCCCTTCCTTGCTCAGCTGTCCCAGGACCAAGAGCCAATAGTGCGGAGCATGGCCCTGCAGCCGTAACCACCACAGATGGATGTGACAACACTGACTGGCCCTGTGAGGGGACGTGACCCCCTACAGATGTTTCGGCTAGAACAGCACCAACACTTGATGCATTCACCTGCGACAGCACAGAGGTATAGAAATCCGGTTCACTACCAGATCCACAGTTTTCATCAGAGGTGGAATCATACTGAGTCAGGCCCTGGATGGACTGTAGCACCAGCGGGTCATCATGGGCTGCCACACCACGTCCTCCACTGACGCTCCATTGCGGCTCAGTATCATGTTCTTCCTCAAGCTTCTCCTCTGCATCCAGTGCCTCATCACCTGCACATGGAAAGAAAAAACATGAAGAGCCATGTAAATAGCATAGCCCACACACATAGGTATCACAATGTGGTCCTGCAACACATTGGGGGTCATTACGACCTGGGCGCAAAGGGATACCGGGCACCGGTAATGACACAGGTGACGGTAATCTCTTTGCGCCCTATTCCGAGGTCCCTTTGCGGGTCCCTCCCTTAACGCCTGGTTTTACCAGACGTTATGGACGGGACCCGCAAAGGGATACCGGGGTCAATAACGGTACCGCAATTTGCGGTACCGTTGTTGACGCCTTCCCCTTTCCATTGAGCCCTATGGGGGCTCAAATGGGAATGGGGAATGGCTTCTTCAAATGGGGACTTACCGGTCCCGCAATGGTCGGAATAGACCGGTAAGTCCCCATACCACCAAGTCGGTGGCGGTACCTGTATTGGCACTAGTCATGGCGCAAATAGCGCCATGACTAGCACCAACCTCGGAATGAGGGCCATTAACTTGCTATGTCACTCATGGCACAAAGTCCTGTACGTTCGCAGTGTCCTTTATGGAAACTTCTGTTTTTTTTTAATATATCCCAGTCCGGTTTCGACCAGGGAGAGGAACCGAATCAGTTCTTAATTCTGTGCTTGACGATCTGACCCACCTAGTCGATCAGCTTGATCTGTCAGCCGCATTCGACACAGTGGATCACTCTATTCTGATCTCCCGTCTGTTGAACGTGGGCCTTCAGGGTCAGGTGCTGAACTGGTTCGCGGCATTCCTGGTGGACCGGTCCCAGGCAGTTTAATTGCCACCTTTCTGCTCTGACTGCTCTGATTCTATCTCTGTTTTGTGGCTTTCCCCAAGGATCTGTGCTGTCATCTATCCTCTTTAACATTTATATTCGTCCTCTTCTTAATATTATTATTATTATGTCACATGGATTCCGCTTTTACTCTTACGCGGATGACACGCAGATCCTGGTTCGCTTGGATTTGTCTCGCACGGAAACCGCGACCCGGCTCAGGAGCTGCCTCGAGGATCTGGGGGCATGGATGGCCAATAACTCACTAAAATTTAGTGGCAGCAAAACAGAGTTCCTTGTGGTGGGAACGACTAGCCCTCTCACCTACTGGACTCCTGATTTCTGGCCGATCTCTCTTGGCCCGTTTCCTTCTCCATTTCCTGTAGTGAGAAATCTGGGGGTGAAGTTCTCATCTTCTCTCGGTATGACTGAGCAGGTAGGGGCAGTTTGCAAATCCTGTCATTTTAAATTGAGCACTTTGCGGAAGGTTCTTCCCTTCATTCCTGGTCACATCCATACCCCTGTGGTAGCAGCTTTGGTCCTTAGTACGGCTGATTACTGCAACTCGCTGTACTATGGCCAACCACGCTATCTGATAAATCGCATTCAAATGCTTCAAAATGCAGTGGCCAGAGTAATTCTGCGCCCTCCGGCACGCACTCACATGTCACCACTCCTGAAACAGTTGCACTGGCTTCCAATTGAAAAACTGAGCTTGTTTAAATCTATGTGCCTAGTGCAGCAAGCTTTTTACAAGGTAGGAGCAAAATATCTGCAGGAAAAATTCATTCACTACGTCCCTGCCCCCGCTCTTCGGTCTCAGACTGCCCTATTACTAGCGGTCCCCGTGTTAGAAGAACGCGGACTGGCGGCAGTGCCTGTTCTGTGGCAGCTGCCAAAGCATGGAATCTGCTGCCTTGGTCTCTCTGTGCAAACACAAACCACCTGGTCTTCCGGAGGTCCTTGAAGAGCCTTCTTTTTGAATGCTTGTCTGCTCCACCTTTCCTCTTCCTCTGCTCAGCGCCAAGGTGCCTTCAGGCGTATGTGTGCTTTATAAGACTATATAACATAACATAACATTAATGCAAGGGATGGTAGCATGAAAGCAGCCATGTACGTGTGTGGAAGGGCTCAACACCACATGCAGTCCATGGTGCATAGCACCTGCTTCACACACAAGCATCTGACTGGTATAGTTCAGTCACTAACATCACTGATGCAAATACACAGATGCCACGTAGCACAGCCATGCCTGGACTGTCAAATAGCATAAAATGGTACTTGATGACTACTGTCCCAGAGCCATGTACAATGGATGTGACATGACATGTAATTCACAAAGTCTTAACACACAAGTGTCACAAGGTGCAACGATGCAAGTGTGGTGGAATAGAGTGAAGCCAGACACACCGATCCCATGAGGCTGGGTCACATTGACATTACGCAAGTGAAGAGGCATGGTGAAGGGGAGACCTGGGGTTGGAAGTGGGAGGGGGCAGTGAAGTACATGGGAACAGCATCAAATAAAAATATAACAACATAATCAGTAATGAAAAAGCGGCAGGCTGGTGGCAGTGGAAGGGTAAGTGCAGACATCAGGTGTCAAGTGCTGGTAGTGGGTTGTAGGGATACAGTAAACAGCCCTCAAGTGCGGGGGATGCCAGGGAGGAAGTGCATGGGTTCAACTGGTAGCTGATAGGCCCGTGTCGGAGATAAGAGTGTGGGCAGGTGACTAGTGCATTCTCACAGACATCCAGGACTCCAGCAGGGGAGAGGAGGAGAGAAAGCACAACACATGAGGAAGCATCAGATGTGCCTCCAGACCCGGAGAAGGTTCATCTCCAGTTCCATTGAGTCAGGGAGGCTGTTCCAGAGGGAGGCCCTAGCCGAAGATAGACATCAACCACCAACTCATTGCTAGGAGAAGCAACTGACACAGAGGGAGTAGGTGAGGGATGTTTTAAGACCATGAGAAGGCAGCTAATTCGGAAAATAGAGTTGAAGGAATTGCGGCTCCAGGTCCCATAAGACCTTGTGGACAATGCACAGGGTTTTGAACTGAACAGTCGTAGCCATGATCACAGTCCTGGGGAGATACAATACCTGGCCCCAAGACAAAAGGAACATTCTCACAGTTCTGTTCCGGATGAGTTGCAGTGGGAAAAGAGTAGAAGCACTCAAATCATGGAGGAGGCTGTTGCAGTAGCCCTGCATAGGAATGATCAGTCCTCTGGAGCCAATGAGCTGCTGGTGGAAGCAGAGGAAAGGAAGAATACCTCTGATGAGGTAAAGCTGGTAGGGTGACCTCTCTGAGACGGCACAGATGTGAGGAGAGAAGGCGAGTGTGAAGTGGAAGATTATCACAGGCTATCCGGCATCATAGATTGGAGCAGGAAGAGGGCCAAGAGAGGCTGGCCAGAGAGTGACAGGAAAAGAGGGAGCAGGTGTGGTGATGAGGATTGTCACGGTGTGCAGCACATCGTTTGTATGCAGTCTGCAGGACAACAAGCACGTGTCAGTCCACCATGACATGGTTCACCCATGGCAGTCATGCAAATGCAGGCATAAGTGCCAGACAATCATAACACTTCATTCAAACGACATACACATATCCTGGATGTACAGGCTCCATCACTCACCGGACATTTCCTCGCAAATGGGCAGGTCTCCCACGCCTTGGATCTGCTCCACATCAATCATCTTATAATTACCTATTATTGTGGAATGAGTTCATCGGCCTCTTGTGGTGACCCACCTCCAGTCACCACAGAAGAGGCAAAGTTGGTACCCAGCTTCTCTTTTGCTCGGCACCAGAGGTCATTCCAACGCTTCACTACCTCAGGAGCGGTGCGCCTCTCATTGCCCAAGGCGTTGACTCTATCCGTGGCTCGTTGCCAGTGGGCCATACGCTGAGCAGGCGTATGTGTGCTCCCTGCCTGCACAAGCATGTGACGGTAGTGTTCCTGCATGTAGTCCACAAGGATTTGGAGTTCTTCATCATTGAAGCTCCTCTCCCTCGACGTGGAGGTCTCCTGTGCCGTGCCTTGGGTTTGAGCCTGTTCCGCCACTGCAAGGTTTGCCTTCTTGCAAGGTCGTGCAGTCCCTGTGTGGCTGGGACAGTAGGGTGCTGGTGCCAGGTCCTTTCACTGCATATCCCTTCCCCTTGGACACAACTACATCTGCCCCTGCGTCTCTGTGGACCAGGGCCGTGACCACTACAGGCCTGGCTGGGGGACCCTGCGTCTGGGTGGTAGGGGCTGCAGCTGCCCCTTCAGCTTCCTGATCCTGACTGGTGTGGACAGCAGATGACCCTGCTGCTCCTGGACCCTGGGTGCTGGGGATGTCAGCATGAGCTGCATCACCCTGACCGTGTTGGGTGGGGGGCTAGCTCTCATATCACGGCCCTGGACACCTCAGATACCTCAGATACCTCTGCCATCTCTGCCACCTCTGCCTCCCTTCCCACTTGTTGCTCTCCCACTCATGGCTCTGATGGATTAGTGGAATGGGAGGCACAGCTATCAATTGTCCTGGGCAATTTGAGTGAGGGGGCAGTGTACGTGATGTTAAACGTACCAGTGTGCTCCAGCACGGCTCAATGTAACCCCTGGGGAAAGAAAAATGCGTAACACACAGGCACCCCAAAAAAGAAAAATACATGTACGCGACCCCTCGGTAGCTCACTTGAAAAGAATAAACGTAACGCAGTAAGCTGTGGCACCCAGCAACACAAAAAATGCGTATGCGAAGGACACGTACGATACTGTGATGTTAAGAATGGGGGTACACGACACACAGGGGCACCCACAGCATGCAAAATGCGTACACGACATACCATTAGCCTCCGAAAATAGGGAAAAGTACACGCATGGAGGAAAATCCCCCACCAAAACAAAACGCTTGCACTGTCTCAGTAGTGAAGAGATCGAGTGGAAACGCAAATATCTAACACGCTGTTTCCACACGTGCAGAGTACCCATCACTCTGTTTCCAGCTGCCCACGCGAGTAACACGGACCCACGCTCCTGCCTACCAGCCAATTTACCTGCTTCCTAGTGCCCTGAGCTGCCTCCTAAGAGCTATCTGCTGCTGCCTGCCCACTGAGTGTGCCTCCTGCCCACATGCCCTGCAATTTGAGTGCCTGCTGTACAGCCATTGCCAGTGCTCCTGTCGTCGGCCCTGTGACCAAACCTGCTGATCCAGAAGACTCCAAACGTGCCAGACCACTGCTCCAGAGCCCAGCTCCAGGACCACCTTGCCCACCCACACCTGCTTCGGGGTTGCCATGTCTTGACAAACATCTTCGGAGGCAAGTGGCAACCCCAAGGCAGCGAGGCAAAGGGCTGTCAGCTTCACTGCCAGAGAAGTTGACATCCTGGTGAAGCATGTCCCGGGGCATTATGATGCCCTCTTCCATGGACCAACGCAAGTCAGCAAGGAAGGACGGAAGATAATCTGGGACCAGATCGTGGGTGCCATCAACACAGAGGGGGTGGCACCCCGGGACTACATGCATGTGCACAAGCGTTGGGAGGACCTCAAATCTAGGACCCGCAGCAAGGCCCGGCGCTTCCTCCAGGCTGTTGATAACCAAGGAGGGAGCCGGGGCCGGTTGAACACCACTGACAGGTTCTGTAGAGGTGTTCCCCGGCGCTGCACGCCCAGGTCATCGATTTGCAGCACCGTCTGGAGTCGTCTGGTAGCTGTCCATGTGTTGCTGTTCTCCACAGTGCATTTGCATGTTGATGTGTATGCCTCTTGTACGGATGTTTAGTTTAGTTTAGTTTATTATTTGATAATGCGCTCCAAACCCAGGGGTAGCCGGGCGCAGCAGTCACAAGAATACTTAAGCTTAGGTTACATACAGAGGATACAAACAGAAGATGCATTACATGTGTTATTAACATATTTACAATACATATATACAAGAGATACAAGATGTGGGTACCTCACATCACATGGGGCAATGAGATAGTCAATAGTCTATAGTCCAGGTAATTATATGCAATGATCCGGGCCTAGAGCAGGGGATCAGTTTGTTGGTCGTCATTGGTCCAGAGCCAGCTTTTCACATTACATCTAAATCTAGAGTAGGATAGATTAGCTCTCAATGCAATAGGGAGTGCATTCCAGGCACGGGCAGCTCTAACAGGGAAACTTGCTCAACTCACTTTTGTTAGTCTGAATCTGGGAGTTTCAAGTAGGAAGTGGTTAGAAGCTCTAGTGTGGTGACTAGAGGATTTTCTGGTCAGTCTAGCCGAGATGTATGGGGGCACAGTATTGTTCAGTCCTTTATGGGTGAGAGATAGCGTCTTGAGGAGAACTCTGTCACCAATTTTTAACCAATGATGGTCTTTCCTGTTGTTGAATATGTGCGCTCTACGGGGTATGTCCAAGGCTGCTCTAAGAGCATTATTTGCATTTTTTTATGACAGTTTTACTGGCGCCCGCATATAGGGCGTTGCAGTAGTCCAATGTAGACATTACTAGGGCGTTGGCTAGTGTGATACAATTGGTTTTGGAGAGGTAGGGTCTGCAGGCCCTGATTAATTTGCAGGTGTAAACTGTGGAGCAAGCCAAGGAGTTGACTTGTTTTTTGAGAGATAATGTGGAGTCGAGGTAGAAACCTAGTGTTTTTACATCAGTTGCCACTTTAATTATATTGCCATCTATGTTGAAGGCGAGATAATTAGGGCTGAGTTTTTTGAGGTTAGAGTCAGAACCCAGGATCAGTATCTCTGTTTTGTCGTCATTCAGGCAGAGGCCGTCAGAGGCCATCCATGCCTGAATGAGGAGGTAAATCTTGTTTACTAGAGCTGTGTCTTCGACAAAATTGCCAGATAGTGGTATGAGGATCTGCGTATCGTCCGCATAATTAGTATAAATTACCCCCAGTCTGTCAAGTTTGTCGAAGAGTGGCTTAGTGAAGATGTTGTACATTGTGGGGGAGACACATGAACCTTGTGGGACGGCCCAGGTGATTTGTTTTGGGTCCGCTGACGCTAAGGGGGAGAGCACTCTCATCATACGGTTGGCTAGGAATGATTGTACCCAGGCTATAGCTTTGCTTGAGAAATAGGCGGCAGACGCTAGGTGGTTGCATAACACTGCATGGTCCACCAGGTCAAAGGCCGCCGATAAGACAAGGAGGAGGAGCATAGCTGTTTTACCTTTATCCTTCAACTTGTCGATTTGTGTCTTAAGGTCAATTAAGGCCATTTCAGTACCATGTAATGGTCTGAATCCAGATTGGCGTGATCCTAGTAGTTGGTTTGTCTCCAGATAGTTTTGGATCTGGAGGTAGGCTACTCTGTCTATGATTTTAAGGAGAAATGGGACCGTAGTAATGGGCCTATAATTGGTAGGGATAGCTGGGTCGAGGGTCTGTTTTTTAAGGAGAATCAGTACCCAAGATTCTTTGAGGTTTATGGGTACAGTGCTGGATCTAAAGGAGGCATTGATTAATTTAGAGATGAAGGGTGCTAAGTCTCTAGCTGCGTCCTTAATAACTTGTGCTGGGCAGCTGTCACCTTGGCAGTTGGATGGTTTCAGGGATGATATCACCTTTTCAGTTTCCAATATGGATATGTTGGTAAATCTGAATGGTTTGCAGTTGCTCTGTGTAACTATTTTGGGTCTCTCTGTCAAATGGGTGGTATGGGTTCCAGTGGAACTCAAGGACACTTTCTTCTTAGCAATTTTGGATTGTAGGGTTGTGATTTTATTAGCCAAGGCATTTTGGATGCTGGTGCACCATTGTTTGTCCTTGGGGACATTTTCTGTAGGGGCAATCGGGTTTTCCATTTTCCGGAGGATGGAAAAGAGTTCTTTGGAGTTAGAGTTAGCTTTACTAATTCTCTCATTAAATGTGTCTTTTTTGGTTTGGATTATTTCCTTCTTATATTTTTTAGCAAGGTTGTTGAGTAAAGTTTTATTCTCAACTGAAGGTGTATGCCTCCAGATAGCTTGGAGTTTGCGCTTTTGGATTCGCAGTTCTTTGAGGTGAGGGGTGAACCATGAGTTGAGATGAGATTCTTGTTTACTTTTATGTAGTTTGATAGGGGCAATTATGTCTAAGGCTTTGGACATAGTGTTGTTGAATGTCTAAACTAGCGTATTTGGGTCAGAATTAATAGCGCTAGCAGTGAGAGCTGGTAGGAGGTGTGGGAGTAGTTTTTCAACCGTAATTTCTTTTTTACTTCTGGTTGGCATAGGTGGTGCTATTTCCGGATTATCTAATTTAGGAGGCTCTATAGTGGATGAGAAGCAGATGAGGTGGTGGTCGGTCCAGGTTTGTGGTAAAATATTAGAGATGGTAGTAGCACAGTTTCGGTTGGCTATCCAATCTAATGTATGTCCTTTTGTATGTGTGGGGGCTAAAACTTTTTGGGTAAGGCCATGATTGACTAAGATTGATTGGATGGAGTGGGCCTGTTTGTCCTCATTGTCATTGAATCCCAAGTTAAAGTCAACTAGTAATAGGAGCTGGGTGGAATATTTGATGTTATTAGTGAGGAGGCTGGATATGTCTTCCTCAAAGTTACCTAGTGGGCCTGGTGGTCTGTACACCAGAAGGACAGTTAGTGTACTGTTATTAGAGATAGGTATTTTAGCAGAGAGAAGTTCGCAAGATGTAATTTCTGGGTGTGGGGTAACTCTTACAGCTAACTTAGTTTTGGCAATGATGGCCAGGCCACCTCTCCTGTAGTTGGGCCGATCGACTATTAGTATATTGTAGTTGTCTGGTATGGCAATCATGAGGGACCGCGGGATCGTGGAGCCAGGTCTCAGTGATAGCGAGAAGATCTAGGTTGTCCATGGCAAGTATGTTGGCAATTTCCGTATTGTGTGCTATGAGGGACCTCGCATTGATAAGGGCTCCTGATAAGGAAGGGGTTGTGATTTTATCTAGGATGAGTCTAGGATTGGGAAGGTTGGGTCTCTTCTGGTTATGGAGAAAGTCAGTTTGTATTTTAGGGCGCCTTTCTGCAGCTAGGGCAAAAGGGTTAGGGTCGATAGCAGTTGGAGTTGATATAGAACCTGATGGTCTAGTTCTTTTGTTTTTGAGGTCATAAAGACGTGGCAGCCTCGCTCTAAGTCACGTGTTTCTCTCTTACAGGTTGCAAGGTGTGGATTTAGTGTGGGCCATTGTTGTGGTGATAGTTAGAATAGTCCAGAGTAGGGAACAGAGTGTGTATGTAAGGCAGGTCTTGGTGGAGCACATGTTGGGAGACAGATAGCAAGGTGGGTCTAAATTTGGCAATCCCAACAGTGACTAAGATGTATACAGCAGAGTGCACCTAAATTTGACAATCCCAGCACCGACTAAAATGTATATAGCAGAGTGCACCTAAATTTGACAATCCCAGCAGCGACTAAAATGCATACAGCAAAAGGAACCTAAATTTGACAATCCCAGCAGCGACTAAAATGCATACAGCAAAAGGCACTTAGATTTGACAATCCCAGCAGCGGCTAAAATGCATACAGCAGAGTGCACCTAAATTTGACAATCCCAGCAGCGACTAAAATACATGCAGCAGAGTGCACCTAAATTTGACAATCCCAGCAGCGACTAAAATGCATACAGCAGAGTGCACCTAAATTTGACAATCCCAGCAGCGACTAAAATGCATACAGCAGAATGCATTAGCAGCAGTGACTAAAATGCGTACAGCAGAGTGCACCTAAATTTGACAGTCCCAGCAGCGACTAAAATGCATACAGCAGAGTGCACCTAAACTTGCCATGTAAAGTCTAGGATATTCTGAGTGCAAATTGCTATTGTAGTTGCTAGTGCGGCCAAAAGTCAAACAGGTGGTAGCAGTCTGAATGCAGTTACTAGGAAGGCACTCTAAGTGCAATAGTAAAAACAGTCGAGCAAAATCAAGAATACTTTGAATGCAAATCACTAATGTGACCATTAATCAAGACAGTTTCAAACAATCTAGATGCAGATGGCTTGGCAGGCATTCTATGGGCAATTTTAAAACAGTCCAGCAGTGAGCAAAGTTTATGGACTCTATATGCCGTTTTCTGATGTACCACAGGCAACTGAGGGAGTGGCAATATGTTCATATAGATGCGGTTGGCAGAGTAGCACCTATAGTGGGACACGAGGCTCCAGGAAAATTAGGCTAAATGGGCAGCAGTGTACATGCACATGTATTATGGCAAGGATCGTGCTAACAGCATGTTCATAGGCACGAGCTGAATGAGTAAAGGCTGTAGGTAAATGGGTGGTGCGCATATGGTTTACAAGCACATTTTGGTATTGTATACATGATAGACAAAGGCTATGGGTGGTGCTTAGAAAAGGGCTGGCACTATATTTATAGTCAGAGAGTGCAAAGGTTCACAGTGCTGGAGATCTTACCCGATAGCAGTGGTGGAGGAAGGACGAGGAGTGGGTGCTGGTGGGCTGAAACCCGGCATGGAGCTTGGCCCTGGGCTCTGTACGGCTCGTGACAGGCTTGGGACAGGAGGCTGCCTTGTTGGGTAGCCTTTGTGGGTGGGCCGGCGTTCACCTGCTGGCGAAGGGTGATTGGATAAAAGGATTTTGTTGGCCAATCACGGCAAGACCAGCCTGCAGAGGCTGTGATTTCAGGACGAAAATTCACGGGTGGCCATCTTTGAGTGATCTCTGTGTGCATGTCCCAGAAAGTGCTGCATATGTGCTCTATGAAGCATGCTTGATTCCTACGGTGTTACTTTTGCAATATGTGTTGTGATGCAGCGTATTAGGATGTGCACGTGGTAGCTTACATGTGCCTGAGACATGCCTGTGTGAGAGTTGTGACACATGGGTGCTGTCGCCAACATCATGGACAGGCATGGTGTACATGTGTATGTGTCTGAGATGTGACTGTGTGACTGGCCAACACTCCTGGATGGATGTAACTGGTGCATTTGAATGTGTGCACTACTCCTGCTGCCTTATTGGCGTTGTGGGGACTCTGATGTGATAGCTCAGTGCACTGCTTCAAGACTGTCAGGTGATGTGTGTGAATGACATGTGTATGTCCCATGATGCATTTGAAGAGCATGCACAATTTGTAGCTGCTGACAGTGCCATGTCCAAGGATCTGATTGTCTGTTGTGAAGGACAGACATGTATGTGCATGTAGGTACATTGCGTGTACCTGTGTGTTGTGGAGGGTGATGATGGTTGTGATCTTTGGCAGTGCACTTCATGTGCATGTTTTGTGCAAAACACACGTAGGTACAGTACCTTGATGTTTGTGTTCTATGTCTCCTTATCCACAGTGGCGTTGGAAGAAGAGGGCGGAGAAGGTGCTGCAGAGGAAGGAAGCAGGGATGTCTCCACCGGGCAGAGGCGCAAGGCCCAGCCACGCCCCCTGGTCATTTCATCATCGGGGAGCGAGGAGGCTGGTGCTGCGTCTGCTCCATCGGCCACAGCTGCTGAGGGGAGGTCCAAGAGGGCAAAGGTGGACATGGGGCCTCATTACAAGTTGTGTGGAATGTGTTTAACGGCGTCTGTAATGGTGCCGGCGCCGTTAAACGCATTCCGCACTATTACGAGGTCCTCTCGCGGGACCCGCTCTGGACGTCTGGTTTATCAATTTCTTGTACATAGTTCTTAATGTGTGGTTTTGCCTTTATTTATTTCATTATTTGGAGTGCACTTGGGACTTTGCTCCATTTTTTTTTGTACATAGTTTACTTGGGTTTTCTATTTTTTTGTTCACCATGTGGTAATGGTTTTATTTTCTCATTTTGCTGCTATTGGAGATAACTTTTATGGACATGGACATTTTTTCAGTTTTATCCAGACGTCCATAGCGGGTCCCGCGAGGGGACCAGGGATCTAACAACGGGCCCTCTTGTAATGGGCCCATTGTTAGCTCCCTCCCCATTCCCATTGAGCCCTATGGGGGCTCGAATGGGAATGGGGAAGGTCTGGGTCCGAGTTCCCTGAATGGGGAAATACCGGGCCCTCCATACTCGGAATGGCCCGGTATTTCCCCATTCAGGGAACCCAGACCCGGACACGGTTTTGGAGGCAGCCATGGCGCCAATAGCGCCATGGCTACCTCCAAAGTCGTAATGAGGCCCATGGACTCCTTGGCAGCAGGGGGGGGACAGGTGAGCTCACACAGGGGCAATCCACTGTGGAAGACGCTGGGGATGCATCCAGGTTGGCAGGGGAGGAGGAGGCCGCATCAGCCCAGTTAATGGGGCCCGGCAGGGGTGATGAGGTGGGTGTGACTAGTGCAGTCCAGACTCAGGGGCAAGAGGCAGTGCAGGTCACCATGGAGGTGGCTGTGCCAAATCCTGCCCTGGGCCTACGCCTGCACCAGTAGGCACCTGCCAGCATGCCCCAGGCCAGACCCATCCGCAGGTGTCAGATGTATCTACCCAAACCGACACCCCAATGCCTGCGGATCTCGCCATTTGAGACAGAGTGGAAACCGTGCTAGCCAGTGTTGCGAGGCGCACATCCGCCATTCGTGATGATGTGCAGGCTCACAATCGTGGGCTTGCAAATCATCACAATGAGGTCTGGTGTGTCCTGAACTGGCTAGTTACGTTCCTGGTCTCGATTTGGGTGTGTGTGCTGGCCACTTATGCGATCACCTCCTCGTCTTTCTCCTCTGTGTGCCAGGCGTCCTCCCAGGTGCCTTCCAGACCAGATACCACCAGGGCCCCCTCTGTACCTGTCCCACCCACGGCGGCCCGTGTGGTGGAGATCGCATCCATGCCTAAGTTGGGAGTCAATGTTGGATCAGCTGAGGTGGTCACTGCGCCGATCCAGGCTACAACAGGAGCTGTGGCAATGGAGGGAGAGCAGGCACCCAGGAGCAGGGCATGTGCCAGATGCCCCCGGGTAATTTCATCAGCCCGGAGGCTGGCCAGGCAACGCAGGCACCGGGCAATAAGGCAGCAGCAGGCTCAGAGTAGGAGGCTTTGTGACTCAGGGCATACTATCGAAAGGGTACTGGTATCCAGCGTCAGGCAGGACGCAAATATGGACCTTCGTATAAGGATCTCTTCCGTGTTGCAGCGGTATGGGCAGCAAATTGGGGCAGAGAGACAGCGGGTTCAGGAGGCGAGACTCACCATAACCAGGGTGGAGATAGCACTGCGACGGGCAAAGAGGCAGGCTGAGGTCCTCGAGGAGACTTGCAGGGAGTGGGAGGGGATGGACATGACCATGCTGGAGACCCTGCAAGCCCTCGAGGAGAGACCGGAGGCCCGCCTAGGGGACTTGGACGCAGTGTACGATGATGCCCTGGCCGAAACATTGAGGGAGAATGGTGAGGAGAATGACTAGCCCGCTGCCTTTGTAAATAGTTATTTATATATAAGTTTCTGTTGGTTTTATTTATTATTTGGAGATTTTGGACTTTTCTCCATTTTTTGTACATAGTTCTTAATGTGTGGTTTTGCCTTTATTTATTTCATTATTTGGAGTGCACTTGGGACTTTGCTCCATATTTTTTTTGTACATATGTACATAGTTTACTTGGGTTTTCTATTTTTTTGTTCGCCATGTGGTAATGGTTTTCTCATTTTGCGGCTATTGGAGATAACATTTATGGACATGGACATTTTGTCTTTCTTTTGATTTCAGCACGTACATATTTTGCTAATTTATTTGGCCATTTTTTCATTATTTTGATTTCTTCATGTACATATGTTGCAATTTTATTTACAGTGTGTATGACCACAATAAGACTGTACAATATCATTTTTTGTTTACTCACAGTCATTGTTTCTCTGAATTTTACTTGGCAGTATGCCGCTTTGTTAGTCGGTTTGGTGCCCCTGGTACTGACCATCATTGTTCATGTGTGTGCTTACTTGCATGCATGTGTCATGTTTGCTATCGATTTGTGGGGTGAATATACACATGTGGCTGACCAGTGGATGAGTGTGAAGGGGGAATTTGGGTGTGCACGGTCAAGTAGCATTTGCTTTCACAAGTGCAGCATCACTGTGTATTGGCCCTCACTGTGTTTGTGAGGGTGGTGGGTGGAGTGAACGCGGGAGTGTGGCATGTTCACAATATTTGCCCAGGATTTGCTTGATGCTGTGTAGTGCACATGTTGTGCTTTGCCTTCACCAGCATGTGTTTGTGCAGTTATCATTATCTCTGGTGTTGTTCTGCATCTTGCACTGGCATGCAATTTTGCAATTACTTTATTTTGTTGCCATGTACTCAATCAGAACTGAAGTCATTCCTCTTTGCTTGTGCTTTTGGTCCTCCTCTGCCCTGCTAAACCGTCTGAATCTGCACTGGTCACCTGGCTACCCTCTGAATTTGGGCCAACGTCCCCTCGCCTGCCACTTGCAACACCCGCATTGCCTCCCTGGAATCCCCCGCACTTGGACTGTTTTTATGTATGCCAACAGCCCCCATCTGCACTTCACACCTGATGTCTGCACTCAGGCTTGCACTTGCCACCAGCTGGTTGCAGTTTGATTGTTTTTTTAATTGTTGTATTTGTTATGATGTCCTTCCCATGTACTGCACTGCCCCCTCCTCTTTCCACCCACAGTTTTCTCCTTCCCCACTTCACATGCACTGGCACCATCTCAATGTCACCTGCCCTACCAAGTTTGTTGTCTCTGTCTTCACTGTGTTCCCCCTCCCCGGACTCTTTGCGCCTTCGGACACTTGTGTTTGGGCGCATTATGAATGACATGTAATTTGATATTATTCCATGTCATGTCTTTCACACATGGGAGGAACAGTGATGTGTTTATAAGGTTATCTGTTCTGGTAATGGCAGCTCATTGAGGCTCAGGTCATGACACACCTGGCCAGTGTCTGTTCATGTGGCACACATTGAGGCTGCTTTTAATTCTGTCACTTTGTGACTATTTCTCCATGGTGATTATTGACATGACTTTGTCACATGGGCAGCAAGGCCTCACTTTACCATGAACTTGTCTGATGTGTATGTTGGGAGATGGTTGCAGACAGCAATTGTGTTTGAGCAGCTGCCACACTCAAGGATGTAGCCCAGGTCTATGCATGTGTTTTTGTTTGCAGGATACATTTTGACCTGGATGTTCAGGGTGGTGTCACTACACGGTAGTCAAGATGCACGATACGCCATTGTTGGAGTAATCATGTGTCACTATGTCAGCATCCAGCATGCAGGTGCTGTCTGGTCTGCAGGGGGCTGCCTGCAGGGTGGCGTCACGGGTAATGGGGGCTGGGGTGTCCCATGTGGAGGGGGCTGCCTGCAGGCTTGAGTGATGGGGGCTGCCTGCAGGGTGGCGTCACGGGTGATGGGAGCTGGGGTGTCCCATGTGGAGGGGGCTGCCTGCAGGCTGGGGTGATGGGGGCTGGGGTGTCCCATGTGATGGGGGCTGCCTGCAGGCTGGGGTGATGGGGGCTGGGGTGTCCCATGTGATGGGGGTTGCCTGAAGGCTAGGGTGATGAGGGCTGGGGTGTCCCATGTAGTGGGGGCTTCCTGCAGGGTGGCATCACGGGTGATGGGGGCTGGGGTGTCCCATGTGGAGGGGGCTGCCTGCAGGCTGGGGTGATGGGGGCTGCCTGCAGGGTGGCATCACGGGTGATGAGGTCTGGGGTGTCTGATGTGGTGGGGGCTGCCTGCAGGCTGGGGTGATGGGGGCTGGGGTGTCCCATGTGAAGGGGGCTGCCTGCAGGCTGGGGTGATGGGGGCTGGGGTGTCCCATGTGATGGGGACTGCTTGCTGGCTGGGGTGATGAGGGCTGGGGTGTCCCATGTGGTGGGGGCTTCCTGCAGGGTGGCATCACGGGTGATGAGGTCTGGGTGATGGGGGCTGGGGTGTCCCATGTGGAGGGGGCTGCCTGCAGGCTGGAGTGATGGGGGCTGCCTGCAGGGTGGCATCACGGGTGATGAGGTCTGGGGTGTCCGATGTGGTGGGGGCTGCCTGCAGACTGGGGTGATGGGGGCTGGAGTGTCCCATGTGGTAGGGGCTGCCTGCAGGGTAGCATCATGGGTGATGGGGGCTGGGGTGTCCGATGTGGTGGGGGCTGCCTGCAGGCTGGGGTGATGGGGGCTGGGGTGTCCCATGTGAAGGGGGATGCCTGCAGGCTGGGGTGATGGGGCTGGGGTGTCCCATGTGATGGGGGCTGCCTGCAGGGTGGCATCACGGGTGATGAGGTCTGGGTGATGGGGGCTGGGGTGTCCCATGTGGAGGGGGCTGCCTGCAGGCTGCGGTGATGGGGGCTGCCTGCAGGGTGGCATCACGGGTGATGAGGTCTGGGGTGTCCGATGTGGTGGGGGCTGCCTGCAGGCTGGGGTGATGGGGGCTGGGGTGTCCCATGTGAAGGGGGCTGCCTGCAGGCTGGTGTGATGGGGGCTGGGCTGTCCCAATCGGTGGGGGCTTCCTGCAGGGTGGCATCACGGGTGATGAGGTCTGGGTGATGGGGGCTGGGGTGTCCCATGTGGAGGGGGCTGCCTGCAGGCTGGGGTGATGGGGGCTGCCTGCAGGGTGGCATCACGGGTGATGAGGTCTGGGGTGTCCGATGTGGTGGGGGCTGCCTGCAGGCTGGGGTGATGGGGGCTGGAGTGTCCCATGTGGTAGGGGCTGCCTGCAGGGTGGCATCATGGGTGATGGGGGCTGGGGTGTCCGATGTGGTGGGGGCTGCCTGCAGGCTGGGGTGATGGGGGCTGGGGTGTCCCATGTGAAGGGGGCTGCCTGCAGGCTGGGGTGATGGGGGCTGGGGTGTCCCATGTGATGGGGGCTGCCTGCAGGGTGGCATCACGGGTGATGAGGTCTGGGTGATGGGGGCTGGGGTGTCCCATGTGGAGGGGGCTGCCTGCAGGCTGGGGTGATGGGGGCTGCCTGCAGGGTGGCATCACGGGTGATGAGGTCTGGGGTGTCCGATGTGGTGGGGGCTGCCTGCAGGCTGGGGTGATGGGGGCTGGGGTGTCCCATGTGAAGGGGGCTGCCTGCTGGCTGGGGTGACGGGGGCTGGGGTGTCCCATGTGATGGGGGCTGCCTGCTGGCTGGGGTGATGAGGGCTGGGGTGTCCCATGTGGTGGGGGCTTCCTGCAGGGTGGCATCACGGGTGATGGGGGCTGGGGTGCACCATGTGGAGGGGGTTGCTTGCAGGCTGGGGTGATGGGGGCTGGAGTGTCCCATGTGGTGGGGGCTGCCTGCAGGGTGGCATCATGGGTGATGGGGGCTGGGGTGTCCGATGTGGTGGGGGCTGCCTGCAGGCTGGGGTGATGGGGGCTGGGGTGTCCCATGTGAAGGGGGCTGGCTGCAGGCTGGGGTGATGGGGGCTGGGGTGTCCCATGTGATGGGGGCTGCCTGCAGGGTGGCATCACGGGTGATGAGATCTGGGGTGTCCGATGTGGTGTAGGCTGCCTGCAGGCTGGGGTGATGGGGGCTGGGGTGTCCCATGTGAAGGGGGCTGCCTGCAGGCTGGGGTAATGGGGGCTGGGGTGTGCCATGTGATGGGGGCTGCCTGCTGGCTGGGGTGATGAGGGCTGGGGTGTCCCATGTGGTGGGGGCTTCCTGCAGGGTGGCATCACGGGTGATGGGGGCTGGGGTGTACCATGTGGAGGGGGTTGCCTGCAGGCTGGGGTGATTGGGGCTGGAGTGTCCCATGTGGTGGGGGCTGCCTGCAGGGTGGCATCATGGGTGATGGGGGCTGGGGTGTCCCACATGGTGGGGGCTGCCTGCAGGTTGGCGTCACGGGTGGTGGGGGCTGCCTGCAGGCTGGGGTGATGGGGGCTGTGGTGTACCATGTGGTGGGGGCTGCCTGCAGGGTGGAATTACAGGTGATGGGGGCTGGGGTGTCCCAGGTGGAGGGGGCTGCCTGCAGGCTGGGGTGATGGGGGCTGGGGTGTCCCATGTGGTGGGTGCTGCCTGCAGGGTGGTGTAAGGGTGATGGGGCTGGGGTGTCCCATGTGGAGGGGGCTGGGGTGTCCAATGTGGAGGGGGCTGCCTGCAGGCTGGGGTGATGCAGGCTGGGGTGTCCCATGTGGTGGGGGCAGCCTGCAGGGTGGCGTCGCAGGTGATTGGGGCTAGGGTGTCCCTTGTGGTGGGGGCAGCCTGCAGGGTGGCATCATAGGTGATGGGGCTGGGGTGTCCCATGTGGAGGGGCTAGCTGCAGGCTGGGGTAATGCAGACTGGGATGTCCCATGTGGTGGGGGCTGCCTGCAGGCTGGCGTGATGGGGCTGGGGTGTCCCATGTGGTGGGGGCTACCTGCAGGCTGGGGTGTCCCATGTGGAGGGGGCTCCCTGGAGGCTGGGGTGATGGGGGCTGGGGCGTCCCATGTGGTGGGGGCTGCCTGCAGGGTTGTATCACGGGCAATGGGGGCTGGGGTGTTCCATGTGGTGGATGCTGTCTGCAGGCTGGGGTGATTGGGGCTGGGGTTGCCTGCAGGCTGGGGTGTCCCATGTGGTGGGTGCTGCCTGCAGGGTGGCGTCACGGGTGATGGGGGCTGGGGTGTCCCAAGTGGAGGGGGCTGCCTGCAGGCTGGGGTGATGGGGGCTGGGGTGTACCATGTGGAGGGGGGACTGCCTGCAGGCTAGGATGATGGGGGCTGGGGTGTCCAACGTGGAGGTGGCTACCTGCAGGGTGGCATCACGGGTGATGGGGGCTGGCCTGTCCCATGTGGTGGAGGCTGCCTGCTGGCTGTGGTGATGGGGGCTCGGGTGTCCCATGTGGAGGGGGCTCCCTGCAGGCTGGGGTGATGGGGGCTGGGGTGTCCCATGTGGTGGGGGATGCCTGCAGGGTGGAGTCATGGGTGAAAGGGGCTGGGGTATCCCATGCGGTGGGGGCTGCCTCCAGGGTGGTGTCACGGGTGAGTGGGCTGAGGTGTCCCATGTGGAGGGGGCTGACTGCAGGCTGGGGTGATGGATGCTGGGGTGTGGGTGTTCCATCAGGAGGGGTCTGCTTCCAGTGGATTACTGCAGGGATCGCAGGGTGTTTTCACGTGATTTGGCTGAGGTGCGGCCGGGTTACACGCTGAGTTTTCACGCAATTTGGCTGGGGACGCCCGGCTACGTGCTGAGTTTTCATGTGATTTGGATGGGCTGCGGCCGGGGTTTGCAAGGTGTTTTCGCATGATTACTCTGGGGTGCACTGCGCTTGTGCCTTTTCTGCGCAGGATTCTATGAATCGGGGCCCCAATGTTTTACAATTCTAACATTTTAACATACATTATAAGAAAAATCATTTGCAGCTCTTAGACTTTAAACTAACTACCTGGTAGTAGTTCCAGTTCTAGTATTTCAAATTTTTGTTGTCTGGACAACAAGTGACTCACCTCTTGAAGAACGGCCACCCACCCAGTGAATGGACTGTGCATTGTCGGCCTGAGGGGCCATCACATGGACACATGGTTGGGTCGGGGAAGGAGGCACTGTGTGCTGGGGAGTTGGTAGTGGGGGGGGGTGGGGGACTGTGTGCTGGGGAGTTGGTGGTGGGTGGGGGGGCTGTGCTGGGGAGTTGGTGGTGGGTGGGGGAAGGGAGACTGTGCTGGAGAGTTGGTGGTGGATGGGGGTAGGAGGGACTGTGTGCTGGGGAGTTGGTGGGGGAAGGGGACTGTGTGCTGGGGAGTTGGTGGTGGGTGGGGGATGGGGGGCTGTGTGCTGGGGAGCTGGTGGGGGAGGGAGAATGAGGTTAGTTTCACATACATTAAAGCCTGTTCAAATCTGAGAAAATGCAAGGACAATCATGATTGTGTACTAGTGTTCTTTATTGAAAATGTGCAGGTCGTGTTTTGGGTCCGGTCACCATGCTAAACACATTGGGGGTCATTACAAGGTTGCCGGTCCGGAAACAACGGTGCCGGTAAGCTTGCTCGTACCATTGTTTTGCGGACCGGCAAACTACGAGTTCTGTGAGCGGGTACCCTTCAGCACCTGCTAGCAGACCTTGACGGATGCACCGGCACAATTCATGAATGGTGCCGGTGCATCCACCATCCCCATTCTCATTGACTCCAATGTGACTCGAATGGGAATGGGGACTCATATATTCCGGCGCCCGGCAATGGGCAATTACCGGGACTGCCGGGGCCATAATGCCCTGGTAAATTCCCATTGCCGGGCGGCAACAAAAAAATGACACCGGCTACAGCCGTGCCATTTTTACCACCGGACTCATAATGAGGCCCATTATCTATCGGCGCCTCTCAGGCCAGCCTCCCCTCCCTCGTTTGATGCAGATGCGTGTCCGGCTGTGGACATGGTTGTAGGCATGATCATGTGGTGTTCTTGGGTTATGCACAGGTATCATCAGCCAGGTGAGCTGTGGGTATCCTGAGTCACCTGCATGGGATGGGATGACAACATCAGGCATTTGTACCATGCATGGGTCTGCAGAATCATAATACTTAGCCATTATGCACCGTGGGCATTCCTGTGAGCAACAAGGCCATGCAATATGTGTGTTGGGTGTACGTCCGTCCTATTTCATGCTATGCATTATTTGTCCAGTACATGCACCCTGTGTTGTTGAGGTGGCTCTCCTGTGGCGGCTGATGGTTCTGCACATGGCATGGCTGCTGTGGCATAGGTTGGCACAGCACTACAGGTATGGGGGTGCACAGGCCACTTTTACTCATTATGAATAGGCATGAACTCACATTTTTGACATGTAATAGGGTTTAGTAATATTCCATTCAATAATTGTGCGAGGGACACCGGGAGTCTTGCGCCCTGGGATCCACCTGCACCGTTGGTTGGATATGGTTGGGCCAGTGGTGCATGGAGTCCCACAGGATAGGGCTACTGTTATGACTGGCTGACCAGGGGAAGTAGGCGTTTGTCTTTTGATGTGCCTGTATCACTAGATGATGATAAATGTTCATTACACCAACAATGTCATTTAACAGTTGATACATGTTTTAATGCACTAATGGGAAACTCTCTCTGTGAGTTTGATGTACATGTTTACTCCTCAGTATTCATTTCACACAATACTTTAGGGAAAAGGGAGTGGGATAGTCTCACTTTGAATTCCTATCTGGGGGCCTGGGTGGACTTGCTGTTGGGTGATGGTGTGCAGATCTGCACTGCAGCACATTCAAGGTCCATTCTGGTCATTGTGGTCTGATTTGTTGTGTTTGCAGCAGTGTGTGTCCATCACCATGTGTGGCTCCAGGTGTGGTGGCTGAGTGCATGCGCCCTTGGATGTCCCCTGTAAACGGTGCAGGTGCTGCAGAGTTGCTGACGGTGCCTCCTATTGGCATGCAATGTTTCCTGTGGCTATACCCCCCTTTTTTTTAACTTGTGCTTAAACATGCATTTATAGCATGGTTTGCACTCACCCACTATCCAGGTCCATTGTCCCCTGTGCCTCTCCATGTAGGCTGGCAGTGCGCTGTTGCATAGCACCATGGAGTCGTGGGTGGATTCAGGGTAGCAGGCACAGCAGTGGCTGATGATTAGGTCAGTCCCACAGGCAGGTCATCTGCACATTCATTGCATGACAGTGCTTGCGGTTCCCAAAGACTGCCTCAAGGGCAACCTATGCAACATAGGAGCAGCCGATGGCTGCAATGACGTTGGACACTTGTGCGATGGCATAGAAGCGTGCCTTGAGGTCATTCAACTGGGCATGAGTGGTGGGCAGTGCCATGGGCAGTGCCATGTGCAGGTTGACATGGCGTAGCAGGGCATCCAGCACCTGACCCAGGACTGCACTGAATGTCGACTGGGCCATGCCATGCATCATGGCCACAGAGTGCTGGAAGGTTCCCGTCCCCAGGGGTCACGGCTGTGAGAATGGCAATCCTGCACCGAATGTCGTTTTCTATTGTGGCCAGTAGCTCAGTGATGGTCGCTCGATCCAGCCAGTACTCTGTTACTAACTGGGTGTCACTGAGGGCACAGGGTGATAATCTGACCATGGAAATGAGTGCACACCTTCCTCATACTACCCCCCTGTCTCCTGTGCTCCCTGTGCCCTGCCCTGGTTGTCCAGCATCTGTAGCTCCTGGTGGAGCATGTAAAACTGCATGTCAAAGCTTCCAGCAGAGAATGGCAGCATGGTGTTGGAAAGTGTGTTTGGGGCCTGGGTGGGTCTGACGTAGCCCTGTGGTGTGCATTGTATGCACCTGTGGCTGTCTTCCTGGCACCTGGGTTAATGAACCTCCAGCTGGAGGTAATTCCATTTGTATTATCATGTGTTTTTGGGCAGTAATACCGCTGGAAATTGAGTTGTGGTAGGTCTGTAATAACGCTCTGTGTTGATTGTGGTACTACCACTGGCTATATTAACGCTGGTCCCTTTTTGGTCTGGCGCTAATTTTGCAGGGTTATGATCGGGCGAAGCGGTCTTACAGATGCTAATACCGTTAAGGCCTCATTTAAGGGCTACTGCCCAACTCGTGATGAGGCCCTAACTATTTAGTAGTTTTATTGTATAACTAGTTCTCACTAAAAGGGCCTCATCACGAGTTGGGTGGTATCCCACCTGTAATACTGCTCAACTGTAATAGCATTACTGCCAGTTGGTCCAGCGTTATTACCGCCGGATCACAGGTTGGGCGTTAATGGTAAATCCCCATTCTGCATTGGGTCCATTGGATTCAATGGGGTTTTTTGGGCGCTAATACCGTGCGCAGATACTTCCGGCAGTAATACCACCGAAAATAGGGTGCTAAATGGAATTTTCAGGAGGTAAAACAAACCACTTAGCGCCCAACTCACGGTAATACAGTTACTGCTGCATTTAAGGGCTACTTCCCAACTTGTGGTGCCTACTCTTATCTTATCGCTTATCTCTTTCCATGTGGTATCTACCATTTCGAAATTATAAAGGAAGCAGCAAAATGTGAACAAAATAGTTTACCTCCAGCAAAGGGGGGGCGTAACCGGAGCTCATGGAGTGAAGCAGCAGCAGCGCTGAGCTTCCGTCCTGATATCTTTTACTGATCCTGTTATATCTGCCTAAGATTGAAATCTTCTAAACTAATTGCAGCACCAGTCGGAGCAAACGCTTTTGCTCCTCCCCAGCGAAGATCCGACGAAAATCAGAGCCCGCATCGCGCAGAACAAGGCGTAGAATGAGTCCCCGGGGGCCAACTGCGAAGGTGGCCTGCTCGGAGCTGGAGCCGCGTGCAGGGGAGGAGCCGGCCTGCGGACTGATAATCTGTGGCGCATCAGTGAACCAATGCCGATGTTCACGCTGTGGCCTGGCTCTGAGGACCGCTGATACCACGAGACTGTGCAGGCACAATCGACCCCTGTAACGGAGGCACGGGGGTTCCGCATCGCGCTGGGCTCGCAGCGGCCCGATCGGCTTGGATGCATGTCGGTGGAGGGAGTAGCCCGATCAACGCACCATGAACTGCTATAGCACGCCCGCCCACCGGCGTGTTACAAGTAGCGGAGGCTGCCAGCACGCCACTGCAACACAGGAGGAGAGGCTCTCCCTGCCACTCTGGGAACGACTCAATCGGAGGGGCGGCCTCCAGCAGAGGAGAAGCTTGCTTGAGCGCCGGCGGCCTGAGGCGCACTAACAAATTAATTCCCGGGGCTCATAAGGAGGCCCAGCCTCACAAACTGCTACTATTACGGGACCGCTGAAAGAGCCACCGCCCTTCCTAACGGTGACTGGGAGGACCTGCAACACGTTGAGCACATAACGGCCTGATTCTGCCGATTGTACATCAGATAGTGAAGCGGTTGAACTACCGTATTACGACCTCCCGTATTACTCCCTCAGACGTGGCGGAGTGATTAGAACCTACTGGCGCACCGACATAGAACGGAAGGTGAGGTCCTGACTGCTGTCCGTCTTTCACGATTCCTGCACACTCAGTCAGTACCACACTGTAGATCACCAAGACTTTGTCAAGATCTGCAGGATCCGTGGGAGGTACGGCGGCGCTCCTCGACTGGGGGCGCATTTATTTGCCCATGCGCGTCAGAGCCCCAACTCTCTTTTGGTGAAACCCACAACAACTGGGGGGAGTGCCCACCTGACCGCCATATGAACGATTGACCGCCACGCCGCTGGCACCCTTAAATTGGCTTACAACAAGTCCAAGGTCCGGAGAGCTGGGAGGAGATCAGGCGCCTCACTACCCAATTGAAAGACGGGGAACCTCACTGAAGCGGACCACCCATGCAAGCTTTGGCAGAACTATACGTTTGTGACCATACTCTCTTGTGCTTTTGGGAGTCATAAGGCCGGATTGCGAAGTGGCGAACCAACTCCTACAATAAGTAACTGTGGGAACACAAAGCACCACTGAAGTTCACTTTACACCGGACTGACCGGGGTCATCGACCACTGGTATAACCTACGCAATAGGAAGCAAATGTCTACCTCACGGCATAAGTACAAGGGGGCTACAATCATGGACTCCTTCTCCGGAACAAAGCCTAAACAACACCTCCAACATGAGATCCCTACGCAGACAGAACCTCTCACGCCCGAGGTAGACCCTACAAACGCCCAGGTGTTACAGGCTATTGCAGCACTCCAGACATGCATGGAGACCAAGATGGACGAATTAAGATTTGATATGCAACTCATACGTCAAGACGCCCGCAACTTAACAGAGAGGGTAAGCAAGGTGGAGGTGAACCAGCAAGACACTACAGACACGGCCGCGAACCTGAATATTAAAGTAAGCACGCTTGAAAAACAAATTGCCCGGTTGGAGGCCAGATCGGAGGAGGCGGAAGGGAGAGCCCACCGTAATAACATAGGAATCCTTGGAATCCCAGAGGAAATGGAGGGAACCAACCCAACAGAATTTGTAGAATCCTTGATACTTCAGGATATCGGGGCCGGCGAGCTTACACAAGGTTTTTCAGTTGAGAGGGCCCATCGCTCTCTACAAAAGAAACCCCTACCAGGATCCCACCCACACCCGATGATCGCGAAGATTCTAAATTTTTGGGATAAGGAAGTGATCCTTAAATTTTCCAGAGAAGGAGGTGAGATCAAACGGAACGACTCTCGGATACTTATGTATCCAGACTATACCCCCAATGTACAGAGAGCTAGGAATTCCTTTATACCAATCAAGGCCCGCCTACGCAAGCTTAATCTCAAGTATATGCTCTTATATCCCTCACGCCTTAAGATCCTTTACAAAGGGAAAGTAGTCTTCATGGAATCTCCAGCTGCAGCCAACATGTGGCTGGAGCACAACAACTTAGCTGATGGTGATGATCAGGACTCAACGGCGAAAGACCAATGCAGAAATCACGATCTCCGAGAATGAAAATGTGCCAGATCTCGATACCCAGACGCTGTCCACAATGGTGATCCTCTATAGTAGAGGCAGAACAGGTTATACAGGACGGGAGATCAGACGGTCACACATAGACGCTGCCATAACCCACCCCACTGCAACTAGTGCCGGCCTGCTGGCAATACATCTACATCTCACGGCCTGGTCAGGCCAACGAGACGAGGAAGCCTCCGAGCGTTGCTCCCCTGAAGCAGCTGCTGGGGGCAGTTTACAGTTGTTCCACATTATTAATCCACCAGTTTGGGTGGATGTTGAATCTGTTACAATGTCTCCACTTTCTAAAGCAATCCAGTCGCCAGAGACACGGGAGGGAATGGAGTATATACCAGCACTGACGACCGTGAAGGTTGTTGTTCGAAATACGCAGCCACTGAGCGGTCGAGGCGGGCTGGCCTTGAGCAAACCCTATGGTTTTATTTCTCATTATCATGGCCACACGCATTAAGATTGTAACCTGGAATGTAAGGGGCTTGGGCACCTACCTTCGCCACAATAGAATCAAATCATAACTCCGCAGAAAAAGAGTGGGACTCGCCCTCCTACAGGAAACTCATTTAACAAAGGAGTCCACTACAACACTTTAAACTCACTGGGGAGGGCAGGGGTTTGGATCCTCCTACTCCAAATATGCCAGGGGGGTGTTCACATGGATCAGCCCCCAAATTCCCTTTCAACTCAACAAAGCCGAACTAGACCCAGATGGGAGGTATGTGACACTATGGGGCAGCATCGAGCAAACCGAAATATGTATCGTAAACTTGTACCTCCCCAACTGCAAAATACCAGCATACTTAGGACTGATGTATGCCAAGGTCACACAATACAGGAATGGATTTTTTGTCTGGGGGGCGAATTTAACTGCGTCTGCAACATAGACCTCGACAGGTCCACCCCTCTTCCCGGAGGCCCCCCGGCATCCACCGTAGCACTAAATACCATGCTGAACCGTCTAGACTTAGTGGACGTTTGGCGCAAGCAACATCCTGAAGACCGGGGCTACTCCTTCTATTCTTCCCCACACAAACTCCATACCAGGATAGACCACATCTTCATTGGCAGGGAAAACCTCACTCAGATCGATGCAGCGCAATACTTAGGCCGGACTATTTCCGATCATTCTCCTTTAGCAATAGAGTGGTGCATCGCAGGACCCGACCTCCAATACCCACATGGAGAATGCCCATTGAAGCGCTAAAAGACTCAGAATTTAGGGAGGAGCTCAGAGAGTCCCTCATGAACTATGTAGTGGAAAAACACGAATAGCGTCAGCCATCTAAGCACAGTATGGGAGGTGGTTGCACGAGGAGAAATCATATCAAAGGCGGGAGGCATCAGGAAACACCTACGAATGGAATTAGAGCAATGTGAAGCTGTAATTGAAAGGCTGGAATCTAGCAATCGAGACTTCCACCAGGTGGAGGAACAGCTCAAACAGTCTAGAACTGAATTCAAGAAGGCTTGGGACAGGCTAGCCAAGTTTGACTACACCACAAGGACCAATAAGGCCCACGCCCAAGCGGACAAACCCGGCAGATTGCTGGTTCGGCTGTGCAGAAAAGAGCATCCAAGAAACCCGACCACATCCCTGAGAGGCCCGGATGGCACACTCCATCGACCCAACAAGAGATCAATGACTCTTTTAAACTATTCTATGCCCGGCTGTACGCTCATGACGCACAGGTGTTTCCAGGAGAGATATCAGACACCCTGGAAGAAATAGGACTACCTAAACTATCACTTGCGTACAGAGACGCTCTCGATGCTGATATTACCAAAGACGACATAACCAAGGCAATTAAGTCTCTGGCTACATGCAAGTCCCCAGGAAGCGACGGGCTCCCTACTGAATTTTATAAGACTTACGAGCCCGAGTTAACTCCGCTCTTGCATGGGGTCTTCCAAGAGGCCTACGAACTGGGAATCCTGCCTGAGAGCATGCGGGAAACGTTGGTGATCCCAATGCTCAAACCTAACAAACCGGCTGAAGAATGCGATTCCTACCGCCCACTCGCAATGCTCAACTATGACGTCAAGATTTTGACAACGGTCCTAGCCAAACGGCTCGCCAGGATGATAGGGGAGTTGGTGCTTCCTGATCAAAATGGCTTTGCACCGGGCCGTAACACCACTGCCAATCTGCGCAGGCTCGAACACGCTTTGGCTCAAACCAATCTGGACATACGCTTTACTCTCACTGGATGCCATCAAGGCATTTGATTCCATCTACTGGGAGTGGCTCTTAGCAGTGCTCAGGGAATTTGGCAAGAGTGAAATCCGGACGGCTTATCTCTGCAGCATGGGACATACAAAGGGGCACTCAGCAGGGTTGCCCACTCTCCCCCATGCTTTACATTCTTGGGCTGGAGCCCATTACCATCTATTTCAGGAAGCAATTCTTTGATGCTGGCATTTGACTAGACGGAACCGACCACATAATATCTTTATATGCGGACGATGTCCTCCTCTACATTAGAGTCCCCCACCTGAATGTACCGACCATGATGGACGTCCTCAACAATTTTGCCAAAGTATCATGCATACAATTTAGGTAAATCCTTCCCCCTAGGTGGCCTCAGGAACGTACACTTTCGATGACCTACCATCACTGAATGTGACCTGGCACCGCACCACATTTCGCTACTTAGGAGTCAATGTTTATCACACGCCGGATCTCATCCACGAGGACAACACAGCAGCGGCATTGCCTCCTCTACGCAAGTCAATAGGGTTTTGGTCACGACTTCCCCTTTCCATGATGGGAAGGGCCTCCATCATCAAAATGATTGTGCTCCCAGATTTCTCTATGGGTTTAAAAATGTGTTTTACTATATCAAGGCTTCCTTTTTCCGACTACTGGAGAAGCTGCTCAAGGATTTCTTATGGGGGAAAGACAGACATAAACTATCATTATCCACGTTAGTCCTCCCATGCTGCCGGGGCGGCATCCAGCTCCCCGACCTCGAGAGGTACTATTTGGCAGCCCAGCTTAGCTTCGTAGCAAGGTGGTTGGCCGACGAAGTTACCCCTGAAACGGACCTGCTGCAACACTCAATTACCCCAATCCGACTGAACAAACTCATCTGGACTTACCGGCATCTTATAGGTGGCTTTTTTTGGCTACCTTGGGAAGGCAGATAAGGCACAGAGCAAAGTCGCTCCTCCACCTGCAGAATGCATATACCCCAGATATCCCACTCCTCTCCGACTTGTGCCAAGACAGGGTTGATCTAGCAACCATTAGATATTGGGAACGGCTAGGAGTATATACCTGGGGGGACTTGTATAGCGAGGGCTCCTTTTGTGACTTTTCCTCCTTGCAAGTGGAAGATGGTGTCCCCGCTGGCCAATTCCTTTGGTATCTGAAAATCCGGAAACTAGCGTGTGCCAAGTGGGACGTGTGGCCTGAGGAGCCCGGAGCTAACCCGTTCGTGACACTACTATATAACTTGGGTGGGGAGCAGTGACTAGTGTCTCAAATATATCGACACCTTGCAGATAAACCTAACCCCCGCAGTCCTGACCTAAGACTCAAATGGGACAATGATCTGGGCCAAGTGTTGTCAGATGGAGAATGGGAAAGGGCACTGGCGTTCCCCAAGGAGGTTTCCAGGAACTCCAGATTCAGATTGATTCAGCTCAATGTACTGTACCGCTCGCACCTAACTCTGCATAGAATATCACAGATTTATGAGCAACCCCAACATAACTGCCCTTGGTGCAACAGAGATAATGCTGACCTCAATCACATGTTTTGGGAGTGCACTAAGGCCCGCCAACTCTGGGCTGCGGTCGAGCAGACCTGCAGGAGGGCTGGCATGACCAGATATGACTGGACTCCCGGAGAGTGCCTTTTGGGTACTTATCCCAGATTGGCTAAATTGAAGCATACAGTGAAGCTTATGGATTTGGCCTGCATCCTCACCAAAAGAACTATTGCTATGGCTTGGAAGTGACCTGATGGACCACGTTTCCTTGTATGGCGCAACGAGCTGGAACGCTGGGTAGGGGCAGAGACTTCGGCCTGGGAAGAAGGCGTTGCCAATTCCCCTGAGGATGCGAGCTTGGCCCTTGAAGCTTGGAAGCCACTCACGTGGGAACTACTCCACCCTCCCAATGACGACAAACCCCCTTCAACAAATCCCCCCTCGGGTTCGCCAACCTATCCATTGCTGAACTTTATATACACTATCGCCTTGGGGCGCTTGGGCCCCCCCTCTTCCTCTTGAAGGCCTCCCTCCTTTCTTTCCCACCTACCTCCTTACCTCCCCGCCTCTACCCTTTCAGAGAAGTACATTGCAGGACAATTGGAGACATTTGTTGTTTTTGTTGAAGGTTTATGTATAATTGTGTTTCTTTCCTTTGTTTATTGAAATACCGGCATACTAAGACAATATATTTTGTAATGCAGTGGGCGCCTTTTGCCACACTGCTGTTGTACTCATCACAAATGCCAATAAAGAAATTTAAAAATAAATTACCTCCAGCAAAAACAGGATTCAGGATCACAGTCTGCCATGGCCTTTCCCCCATTTCAGGTTCGCTGGCACATATCTTTGCAGATGACATGTGGTGGGTGGTGTGATGAATCTGGTCAATTCATCCCTTCTCCTCAGATGGTAGGCCCACCTGTGAGGCTAGGGAAGTGAGACATCTCTACAAAAACCCTTCCTAGTGCTTTGGGCAAGCAGAACCGCACTGGGGGTGACTCCCCTTTGTGGGACAAGGACGTCTAGTCCAAGGAACACCTCCCAGACCAGACTGTCGTGTTAGCCTACAAGACTGTTATTACTGCTGACTTAATACCATCGAACAGTGACACTTCCTTGTTTTTTTTCTGAAGATATTGGTGATGTTTGTTACTGTGATAACATATTTAAACTCAGGAAGAGTTATGAACAGAGAGAGATCTCCTACCCAGGGAGGCAAGTTAGTCCCAGGCAGAGACGCACCTTTGAGTAAGAGATGTTGTGGAGAGGAGGAGCCTCGCCAGACCACGGAACTGGCGGTGGCGTGAATAGCAAGCTGAACGCTACCTGAATGCTGGAAGGTTGGTGTCCCATTCAACCAAGCAGCCAGGATCTAAGGGAGAGGCAGAGATGGCGAAGCCTTTGTTTACTCTGGTGGCATGACCCCAAACACAGAGCGGTAGGATGGGCACCTGGCAACCAACGCAGAGACCAGATCATAAGGGACGATACTAATCACTGACATACATATTTAATGAACGTGAACTGTCAAGGGAGATAGTATGAGGGAAGCGAACACTCTTGCCGAGAGAGTACCATTGAGAGGACCCGACACTTTGAGCTAAGGATCATAGAACTGACCAGGTCACAGGTGACTAAGAATCCTGACTTGGCAGACCCCCGGTATGTAGCTGGCGAAGAAAAGTACGAGCACTCTGAATTGAGAGAACATACATGGTTACAGGAGCTGGACGGGCTCATGCGAGACAATGTAAAGGACAATACGAGAAACATAGAAACTTTGTATACAGTTTGGAAGAACTGCTGAGGCTCTGGGAGCCAGAGAAACCAAGCACCCTTGTGAATCTGAGGGATAGTTGGAAAAATGGACAAGGTTGCGAAAGCCTCAGAAGTCAAACTGGGCAGGGGTCCTCTATGAACCAAGATGAATTAATATAAATTCTGTACATCCAAATTGGGGAAATCAACTAGTTTATGAGATCCTTCATCTACCACTTATGGGGCTTGTATTATGGAGGAAACTGTGGCTCTTGGCCCCAGGGTCAACCCAGTCCCTTTTCCCAGCCTCCAGTATGGGACAGCATGCGCAAGTGCCTATTCGGGCCCTACGCCAAACAAGTTCCCACAGGAACCATCCATTTCTGCACCAACCCTTATGTGTAGTGGTGCAGAGGAGCGTACTCACTGAGGCCTGGTGCTCGCTTACAGTTCCTAGAGAACTATAAATTCTGTACTTCCAAGTTGGGGAAATCAACTAGCCTATGAGAATCGAAGATACCAAAAGGGGCAAGAACACTGTGTAAATCAAAGCAAAATGAAGAAGAACACTTTGCATCCAGCTGGCGAGGTTACGGGAACCTGAGTAACCCAAATAAGCAAATATCCTAGTCAAACCTAATATCAAACCCAGAGCAAACCTCCCAGAGAGCCACAAGACTTTGGGGAGTCGGAGAGCCAGAGACATGTTCCCACTAAATTTGTCAAAGAAGAAACTGGATTGAAGAACCATTCTTTTGTAAACTAAGGTCTAAAGGCAAGACCAGATTTGTTTTGAACTATTAATTGGAACATTTAAAGACTTGCTTTGAAGGACCAGGCAGACGTTTAACTCAGAGGCTGTGTCCCGGTCTCCACCTTTCAATTTTTTTTCTAAAGTTGTAGGGCCAGTTAGGAGGCAGATCTTGGACCATAGACTTTAATTTTATTAGGGACCTTTAGTTTTAGTTTAATAGACAGGGAACTTCCCTCATAGAAACAGAGTTAGATTTTCCTTTTTAGTTAAATAAAGAATTGTTGAAGATGTCATCAAGTCGTCCGACACCTCCTTATGGTATGCCACAGTGGTCACAGGGTGGCTTAACTGGTTTAGGCTCTCCCTCTTCTGATAATTGGTCCTTTCCTGGAACATACAGGTGCAAGGGTGCCAGAATGTGTGTGTACTTTACCCTCTAACTATCTGGTGACATACACTTGCAAGCAACTGCCTCTCCATTACAATGGCTTCTATTGTGCAAGTCTGTGAACCCCAAGTGAGTTGGCTCCATGGGATTTACAGACTTGGTTTGTCACACTCCAAAACTAGCCCATTCTGCTCTGCCAAAGATGAATGGGCTTCTTAGTACACACATGGGGCTGGTGGTGGACTGGTAGCCTGGGGGATCCTTCATCTACCACTTATGGGGCTTGTATTATGGAGGAGACGGTGGCTCTTGGCCTCAGGGTCAACCCAGTCCCTTTTCCCAGCCCCCAGTATGGGACAGCATGCGCAAGTGCCTATTCGGGCCCTTCGCCAAACAAGTTCCCACAGGAACCATCCATTTCTGCACCAACCCTTATGTGTAGTGGTGCAGAGGAGCATACTCACTGAGGTCTGGTGTTCGCTTACAGTTCCTAGAGAACATTTGCTGACTCTAGGGAAGCTGGCAGAGACACTGTGGGGGGCTTCACGGAAAAGCAAATCTGCACCTTTGCTACTAACACTACACAATGGGATCTGGTGATATCCACTGGGTCCAACTCATTGTCACTATTAAGATCCCCTCATGAAAAGTTGGATAGATGAGAAGTGGCCTTAATTGTTATTTCAAACCATCAACTTTGTTTCAAAACGGACTTAAGCAAAAGTGGCCTGAGGGTGAAACGGTGCTTCTTCACCCCTTGCCCTCCCCACCAACTCCTTTCAGCAACTGCTTCCATTAGAATCTCATGCGCTACATTCTATAGATGCCTCCTGGTGCCCATGGTGACAAGAGTGTTAGGTGATTGTCACTGTTACGAATACACCAAGCTTTCCCATAATGCCATCAGGCAACACTCAGGAGCCAGACCCTAACATACGCTAAGACACTGGGAGAACACACGCTGGGGCACTGGAAGCACTGAACACTGGAGACACGGGGAGCTTCTTCCAAGGGAGAAAGAGAGTACAAGGCCATGGAGGGTCCACCCCTTCAAAACATGAAAAAATAATCCAACAGACATGCAACAAGTACTTTTGCAGCTAATTGGGGCAGCGTGGGGGGTTGAGGAGGAAGTGGGCTAGCACGCAATACTGATAGAGTTGTATTTTGAGGGATGGGTGAAGAGTGAGCTAGTGTGTGAACTAGAGAAGGGATTTGAGTTTGGTGTTGGAATGATTTTTTGTGTCCTCTATGGAAGCTGTGAGAGCACCCATTTTTCAACTGAAGCAAATTCCTTGTTTACAGAAGCAAATAAGCACATAACCGAACAGGATTCTTAGAATTGTGCCATGAAGGAATTCATGCTTCTAATAAAACAGCCAGGCCTCATTATAACTTGTGCGGAATGGGTTTAACGGCGCCGGTAATGGTGCTGGGGCCGTTAAACCCACTCCGCACTATTACGAGGTCGCGTGACCCGCTCTGGACGTCTGGTTTTTCGAGACGTCCATAGCGGGTCCTGCAAGGGGACCAGGAGCTAACAACGGGCCCGTTCGTAATGGGCCCGTTGTTAGCTCCCTCCCCATTCCCATTGAGCCCTATGAGGGCTCGAATGGGAATGGCGGGCCCAGGTTCCCTGAAGGAGGAAATACCCTCCATACTCGGAATGGCCCGGTATTTCCCCATTCAGGGAACCCAGACACGACTTTGGAGGCAGCCATGGCCTTAGTGTTTTCATGGAAGGCAAACATAAAGCAGTCGTTTTTACTATAGGTATATTTCAGAAACATTTTTCAAAAACAATGAAATCGCTATATTCTGAAATGGCTTTAGGATTACGAATGCTTTAACAAGACAAACTGAAGCGTGGACTTTTGACTTTTCTGTTAGTTAAAATAATCTACATTATACCACTGTAGCAACGTGTACAGCCAGATCAGCTGAAGGAGGCTTATTTCTAGATCCATATATGGTTTGGAAACATTTGTAGATCATTTGCGTTTGTGTAATAAAACATATGACTTCCCCTAGGCAATAATTTTTGTCTTTGATCTTTAAGAACAGAGTGTAAATGATGAATTCGTTGGCAACCGTAATGTAAATTTATTTCACGTTTTATAATTGTAAAATTGGTTGAATACAGCGTCTAACCTTTCTGGTAATAAAAAGCTGGATGATTTGGAAAGTAAATCTGGAAAACATGCATGTACACATTCAGGGCCGTCAGGAGGCAGTCTAGTTACTGACCATCCTGGCTGTTTCACCCCAATTGCTGAAACAGCCAATTTGCCACATTTGTCACTGCTTTTCTTGGGGTGTCGGTCAGTCAGGTTGCATAGAAAATGTATTTTAACACGATCCGCAACATTCTTGTAAAAATTGCTAATGCAATTATACACAAAGTAAATTTAAAAAAAATGTATTTTTGGGATTCTAGTAGGGTGTGGGTGGGATGGGAGGGCGTGGAGTGGAGTATGAAGGGTCGGCCCCACATAACAAAATGCCGAAAAAAAAATGCGGCAAAAATGTAATTGCAATCAGATGTCCCTGATTCGGAAGTCTATAATCTGCCATAATGTTTTGTTCAGTCGCCACTTTGAAATATTTAAGATGATGCTCTGATACTGTGAATGAAACTAAAAAGAATGACACTTCACGACACATGCATCAATGGCGAAATGCACCAGAGCACAAAAAAGAATGTTGAAAGCAGTCGGCAGAAGTAACGGAAAGTGAGCAGGTCACTTTATGGTGGTTAGGCGTGTGGCTAAGAAAAGGGAGTTGAGTTTGTAGGTGTAATGGTGCAGGATGTCCCTGTTGGGGGGGTGCCCTGGACCACCGGGCAGGCCCCATACGCTAGATATTATGATATTACGGACAGCACCACATCCGGTGTCCATGTCAAGGGTATCGTGAATCTCCTCTTGATCCTGCAGGATCTCGGCCTCCCTTACTTCCCCTTCCTCCTCACCTCGTATTCCCCGGCGTAGATTCAGGGTCCGGTTCTCCTTAGGCTTGGCCTTCCCTTTTTTTTGTAGATGAGAACGACCGAAGGAGGCCGCCACCGTGACACCCCAAGGGTGATCGGTGGTGACCCTCCGCGGCCGCGGAGTGAGGGGAAAAAGCCAGAGGCTGAAAAAACCCCAGAGGTCTGTAGAAGATGCGTCGGTAGTAGGAAGCACTTGACACTTGCAGGGCTGAGTAAACTGCTGGAGAAGGCACACTCCTTTCCAAAATTTGACAAACAGGTCTCCAAGGAGGAAACGCTGAGACTGGTAGGAATTCGGAAGTCCAAAGTGTCAGCAATAAGGTAAGCGGGCTAGGCAAGGCAAACCCGTAGTGTATTCCTGGGGGCTATACTCAGAAGGAGCCGATAACTAGAGAGGGCGAGTGGAGGAAGGTAAGTAAGAAAGGTGGAAGGGTAAACAAGGCGGAAAAGGCAATAATTGTATACAAAGGCGGGCGGAAGGGGAGGTAAGGAACACGGGAAAGAAGCAATAGGAGGACGTAGTAAAGGTGGTAGGACGGGAAGGGAAATAGAGAACGGGAGCGAGGAAAGGGGGAGAGGGAGGAAACCAGAAACGGAGCGAGCTCCGGAAGGTAACTGTAACAAACAATACGGTAGCAGGGACACTAGCACGGAGAAAACAAGCAGCAGCCAAAACTGGAGCGTTGCAACGCACCCGAACACAGGAAGGGGCGGGCTATATCCTGTGTCGGGATACGTTGCAGAAAAGACTAGACCGCTGCACTGGGTAGAGGAAGCGTGATCGGAACACCCGTACGCCGCTTCCACCTATTCCAGAGCTTCCAGGCTCCCCGAGCCGTGACAGTATGCCCCCTCCTAAGGTCCACCCCTCCTGGCTTGCCAGGGTGACTACGATGGTATTTGCGTAGCAAGAGGGGCGAGTCCAGATGTCCTTTAGGTTCCCAGGAGTCTTCTGATCGTGGGTATCCTTTCCAGTGGACCAGATACTCTAGACGACCCTTATGGTAACGTGAATCGCATATCTGAGAGACTTCGAAGATGTCGGTCTTTGGACCTTTTGGCACAGGAGCGGCAGTCTTCCTACGAGACCATTTGTCCTCATGAAAGTCTTTAAGCTGAGAAGAGTGAAAAACGGGATGTATACGTTGTAATTGAGAGGGTAATTGCAAGCGGAAGGCCACTGGATTAATTTTCTGGGTTATCTTGTAGGGCCCTATGTATCTGGGAGACAACTTGGAAGGGCGCACCCACCTTGGTAAATACTTGGTCGATAGCAGGACCTTGGAATCCACGTTCCATTCAGGAACTGATCTCCGATGTTTGTTCGCCTGGTAACGGTGTCTGTTTTGAGCTTCCTGGAGCCCTAGTTTGGCCTTACGATGAGCTTCTTGGAGGCTTTCCGCAATAGATTCTACAGAAGGGACTGTGGATTCAATGTCGGTCAAAGGATATAAGGCACGGGGATGGTAACCGTAGGTGCAGTAAAAGGGACTCATACCGAGGGCTGAATGACAAGAGTTGTTGTACGAGAATTCGGCCGTCGGCAACAGTTGAACCCAGTTATCTTGGCGTTGATTGACGAAACACCTTAGGTATTGCTCAAGTGTACCATTTAGACGTTCAGTCTGGCCGTTCGATTGGGGATGGTACCCGGATGTTAAAGCCCTCTCGATGCCTAGTCTTTCGCAGAGAGAGGACCAAAATCGGGAAGTATACTGGCTGCCACGATCAGAGATGATCTTAGTAGGTATCCCGTGCAGTTTGAAGATGTCTCTTAGGAACACCTCGGCCATACTTGACGCGGTTGGTATGCCTGGTAAGGGGGAAAAATGGGCCATTTTGGTGAATGAGTCAACGACAACCATGATACAGGTACAACCACTGGATTCAGGTAACTCTACGATGAAATCGGTAGAGACAGTGGTCCATGGACCGGTAGGGATAGAATCCGGTTCAAGCAGACCTAAAGGTCTTTGAGTGGAGGCTTTATTGCGGAGGCAGGTAATACATGACTGGACGTATAACCTGGCTTCTTCCCTTATACGAGGCCAGAAGAAATAGCGTAATAGGAGTTCCTGAGTGTTATAGATGCCACGATGACCTGCCACCTTGGCGTCGTGGCACCAGGATAGAGCCTTTTCCCGGAGAGAAGGGGTTGGTAGATACAGTCTCTTGTCCACAATGTACAGACCGTCTTGGATAACATAATCCATTTTCTTCTTTAGACCGGTCTCGGCCTCAAACCTTCCGGTAGAGTCTTCCTTGACTTGTTGTAGGAACGCGGACAACGTTCCTATGGTACGGGACTCAGGAAACATTAGCTCAGGCTTGGTCTCCAGTTCCATAAAATAATCACTCCGTCGTGATAGGGCATCGGCTCCTACATTCTGGTTGCCCGGAATGTATGTGATGTTAAAGTCAAACTGCGCGAAGAAGTGCGCCCATCTTGCTTGTCTGGTGTTGTAGCATTCAAACTGGCGTAACACCTGGAGATTCTTATGGTCCGTTCGGAGTGTGAACGGATGCATTCCCCCTTGGAGTAGATGACGCCACTCTACACAGGCCAGTTTCATTGCCAGCAGTTCTTTCTCAATAACAGAGTAGTTACGTTGACTGGGATTCAAAGTCTTGGAATAGTATGATACCGGGTGTTCCTTCCCTTGGGACTCCTGAAGTAGGACGGCTCCTACAGCGGCTGAAGAGGCATCAGTTTCCACCACAAAGGGAAGGCTTTGATTGGGTTGACGTAATATGGGAGTCACACAGAAGGATCGTTTTAGCAGCTGGAAGTTCTTTTCTGCTTCGGTAGTCCACCGGAATGGCGAAGAGGTCTTTTTGAGGAGAGAGGTCATCGGAAGCACCAATTGGGAGAAGTTCGGAATGAACTTCCGATAAAAGTTCGAGAGTCCTAAGAATCTCTGAATGTCCTTCACAGAAGCAGGAGATGGCCACTCCAAAATAGAACTGACTTTGCGAGGATCAACGGCTATCCCTGCCGAAGAAAGGATGTAACCCAAATAGGGTATAGTTGATGCTGAGAAAACACATTTCTCCAGCTTAACTGAGAGTTGATGGTCCTGTAGTCTGTGAAAAACTTCCACTACGTGTAGACAGTGTTCTTCTTGGGTGCGAGAGTAAACCAATATATCATCGAGATAGACGATGACCGAGTTGCCTAGGAGATCTGAGAAGAGTCTATCCATAAAGCGCTGGAAGATAGATGGAGCGTTGACTAACCCAAACGGCATCACCTGGTACTCGTACAACCCAAAAGGTGTCCGAAAAGCCGTTTTCCACTCGTCTCCTGTTTGTACCCTGAGCAAGTGATACGCATTGCGCAGGTCCAATTTAGTAAAGACGGTGGCAGAATGTACGGCCTGAATGATCTCGGAAATGAGGGGCATAGGATAGCGATCTTTGATGGTGACCTTGTTAAGACCCCTGTAGTCAATACAAGGACGTAGTTCTTTGGTGTCCTTCTTGGGGATGAAAAACAATGATGCACCGGCAGGGGATTTAGAAGGTCTAATGAGTTCGTTGGCTAAGTTCTTGTCCAGGTATTCCTTCAAATGATGTCTTTCCTGGAGGGTTAGTGGGTACAGGCGACCGAACGGAACCAAGGACCCTGGATGAAGGTCAATGGCACAGTCTTCTGGCCTATGCGGAGGAAGATCCAGGGGGATCTTCTCGGTAACTACATCGGTGTACTCAGCGAGATAAGCAGGCAAACAATGGATTGTTTTGGGATCTTCACCACAAAAGGTGTGTACTGTAGAGAATTCTGTTTGGGGTAGACAATTGGTCTTGCAAAAGGAGGATTGGAAACTCAGAACGTTCTCGGACCAGAGAATGGTAGGATTGTGTCTTCTTAACCACCCAATCCCGAGGATTAATGGGAAGTGCGCAGCCCTGATCAAGTCGAAAGACAAACGTTCAGAGTGTTGCATGATGTGTAAGACAAGGACTTCGGTAGAGTGCGTAATGAGACCAGAGCTCAAAGGCCTTCCGTCAACACCTTCTACCTTTTGATCTTCGGCCTTGGCAATACGGGAAATGCCTTGCCTTTCGGCCCAGAGAATGTCCATGAAGTTGCCTGCGGCTCCGCAGTCCAACAGGGCTTGTGTCTGAATGGTAGTCTTGTTGATGATCAAGGTGACCGCCATAACCATAAGACGGTGGTCTTCGGTGCACTCTGGAGAAGTAACAGAAAGGGTGACAAAGGGACTAGCTTCGCTCCCTCGGTAATGCGTCCCCAGCTTTACCGAGGGTGTTCGTTTCCCGAACGCCTGGGTGGAACGTCGGGGCAATCTCTGAGTAGGTGAAGCGGCGATCCGCAATACATGCACAGGTTCCCTTCTCGTCTTCTTCTACGTTCCTCTGCGGTGAGAGGGGAACGTGTGCTTCCGATCTGCATAGGCTCTTCTCTTGTGAGACGAGTGGTGGTAGGGGGGAAGGAAAGAGAAGGGCCAGGGGGTATTGAGGTACTGCTCTTAGTCTTGCGGCGTTCTGCTCGACGTTCTGCCAGTCGGAAATCTATCCGGAGAGTAGCCGAGATCAGGTCAGCAAAGGTAAGGGGACGTTCTATCCTGGCTAGTTCATCCTTCAACTCCTCACGCAGTCCCCTTCTAAAGATGGCATACTGTGCTTGTTCTTGCCATCCTGCTTCTGCAGCGATTTGCCTAAAGGAGGTGATATATGACATAACATCATTGTTTCCTTGTCTGATGTCTAGCAGATCTTCGGATGCCAAGTAGGTACTCTCGGTACGTAGAAACGTCTGTTTCATCAAAGTCTTGAAGGCCTCGTAATCTAGGAGGACGGGATCAGATCTGTTCACTAGAGGAGTGGCCCAGGCCAAGGCGTTACTGCACATATGGGTAATCATGAACCCCACCTTAGCATGGCCAGAGGCGAAAGTATGTGTACGGAATGAAAAATGCAGATGACATGCATCCAAAAATTCCTGGAGTTTCTTGGGGGTTCCATCAAACTTTCCCGACACAAGAGGTAAGGGAGGCAGGTCGGTGGACGGAAGATCCCGTTCTGCGATCCGTTGTTGTAGAGTAGCATTGGCCCCTTTTAGATTTTGCACCTCTAGGTTGAGATTTTGAACTGCTGCTATCAGTTCTTGGATCTGTTGAGGAGAGGCCATGGCGGTATCTGGGCGTTGCAAACTGTCAAGGGTATCGTGAATCTCCTCTTGATCCTGCAGGATCTCGGCCTCCCTTACTTCCCCTTCCTCCTCACCTCGTATTCCCCGGCGTAGATTCAGGGTCCGGTTCTCCTTAGGCTTGGCCTTCCCTTTTTTTTGTAGATGAGAACGACCGAAGGAGGCCGCCACCGTGACACCCCAAGGGTGATCGGTGGTGACCCTCCGCGGCCGCGGAGTGAGGGGAAAAAGCCAGAGGCTGAAAAAACCCCAGAGGTCTGTAGAAGATGCGTCGGTAGTAGGAAGCACTTGACACTTGCAGGGCTGAGTAAACTGCTGGAGAAGGCACACTCCTTTCCAAAATTTGACAAACAGGTCTCCAAGGAGGAAACGCTGAGACTGGTAGGAATTCGGAAGTCCAAAGTGTCAGCAATAAGGTAAGCGGGCTAGGCAAGGCAAACCCGTAGTGTATTCCTGGGGGCTATACTCAGAAGGAGCCGATAACTAGAGAGGGCGAGTGGAGGAAGGTAAGTAAGAAAGGTGGAAGGGTAAACAAGGCGGAAAAGGCAATAATTGTATACAAAGGCGGGCGGAAGGGGAGGTAAGGAACACGGGAAAGAAGCAATAGGAGGACGTAGTAAAGGTGGTAGGACGGGAAGGGAAATAGAGAACGGGAGCGAGGAAAGGGGGAGAGGGAGGAAACCAGAAACGGAGCGAGCTCCGGAAGGTAACTGTAACAAACAATACGGTAGCAGGGACACTAGCACGGAGAAAACAAGCAGCAGCCAAAACTGGAGCGTTGCAACGCACCCGAACACAGGAAGGGGCGGGCTATATCCTGTGTCGGGATACGTTGCAGAAAAGACTAGACCGCTGCACTGGGTAGAGGAAGCGTGATCGGAACACCCGTACGCCGCTTCCACCTATTCCAGAGCTTCCAGGCTCCCCGAGCCGTGACAGTCCATCCTGATGAAGGCCAACACTCAGACAGGCTCCAATCCAGCCCTCCAAGGCCGAAACACTCCTGTGTCGATCTCCTGTGACACAACTGAAACCCCCCTTTGTGTATGTTCTGTAGATATTGTTGTGTACACCTTGTGTTAACTACGCCCTGGACCATTTTCCGTCCTGGGTGCACTTCGTCCAACTGTAGGTCTATCCTTCGGTCATATGTGACTGTGCCCTTTGTGGAGTTTGTACCTCAACATCATAGAGGTTGATACTTACCCTGTATTTCCACTGTATATAATCACACATGTCTGTTGTAACTCACTTTCGTGCTTATCGAAAGTTCTGTAAAATAATTGAGAAGTCATCTTCAACAAATTTTGTGTCTTGAAATAAATGTATATGTTCAGAACCACACAACCACTTATAGGATCTCTCATTCTGACTTTTTTGATATTTACATGTGCACATGAGTTATGGCCATAGAGTGCATGGATATGCCTGGTTATTAATATACATTGTGCTTCTAGAGATAGTACACCAACTCTAATACTTTTTAAAATGTTGACGTATGTGAGGTCTGCAGACTGACGCATATTTCAGTTAATTCTCTGTATTGGAAATGTTGCCAAAGGTTGACATTTCCTATGCTGCCAAGAGTTTTACGGCATAGTTTGTGCACTAAGGTTTTAAAAATAGGTTCACCTTTAACTGGTGTTAATTGAAGAAGATCTCCGAAAAGTATAATGTGTTTTCCTCCAAAGAGTTCTTCATAGTCTGCTTTCAGTACCTCTTATAATCTGAGGTAAACGAAGGCTAACATTAGATTGGAAACCATCTTTACCTCATCTATTAGCAGTATTTTCATTTGTTTGAAAACTCTGCGTAGCTCCATTGCAGCTTCTGGAGAAAGTTTGTAATAGTCTAATTTGTTTTGGTGTTCTACTGGAAGGAGTAGTAATCAGTGTAAAGTGACACCGCCTATGTTGTTGGCAGCTATAGGTTGCTGTTATTGGGGGCAATAGCTGTTGTTGGGGGCAGTTACAACAGCTGACAGTTTGCTGTTTTTCAATTGTTGGAGGAACTTGCTGATGATTTTGATTAAGAACTTTTTGTCTGAACCAGCTTGACCACTCACATATAGCAGTATAGGTTTATAGTCTTGGCAGATACAATTTTTACTTTCATGTTGCCCACCATGTTCAATTTGTTTTGTTACTTCTTGGAAAATGCTACGCTGCTCATTGTTTAGTTGTGATTTTAGTACAGCAAAGTCTTCTGTAGATTGCTCATACTGACACATGGTGTTTTCTACTTCAGTCATGGCTAATTCGGCCTCATTTGCTATAAGTGGCTGTCCAAGTGGTTCTTGGCTTCATGTCACAGAAGGTTGACTACTGTCAGGAGTGTCCACATCTAGTTGGGCCTGGAGTTATTCCTAGTGTTGCTGTTCATTGTGCAACATTGTTTTGTACTGCATAAAGTATACATCTGTTATAGTGTTTTCATTTGCTTTGAAAACGACTTCATAGGAGTCATAGGTATCTAGTAAATCTTCTTCTTTTCTCCATGGTTTAAAAAGTTGTAGCAGGGACATGTAATACAGTTCTTTATGTTGAGGAGTTTTTAATGACAATTTGATATAATTAATTAAGCTCTATTTGGTAAGTTTCACTAAGATGCCTTCACAATTTTCCACTCTGTATCTACCTTTCTTTTCATCTGGTTTAATATTATTTTTGTATGTGAAATTTTGGGCTACGTGGTATAGACACATGGTTTCCAAAGTGGTACTTCTGTTTGGGTAGTATGTGTCCAGTACATTGTTTTTCAAAATAGGTAAAAGAGAATAACCCAGAATGAGACTGCGCCCAGTGATCCAAGAAATGGTTTAATATATTTCACAAGGTGCCCTTTCAGATGACACGTGTTTCGGTCTCCCTTGAGACCGTTCTCAAATCAGGGCTATTTAATTAAACGTAACACATGAAGAATATTACATAACATATTCTAACATAAACATAAAAGAGTGTGTCACATCACATGTTATACCCATTTTCCAATTAGATGGGAGAATAAACACACAATTAAGTACATAGTTACGGATCGAAGACAAAATGAGAAATGCAAAAATATGATGAGAAATAAAATAAAAAGCCAGACAAAAATGGGGTTGGAGAACGGGATGGAAGATGAGGGTCAAGATATAGACAGAGATAACTTGTTTAGTTGGATGCTAAATGGGGAGTCACATAATCGTTAATAGAGTACAGTAAAAGTTTTCATTTTACCTTATTTTCTCTAGTGCCCCTATTAGGTTTAGCAAAACTTATCTGCTCCTCAATGTTCAGGTTAGATCCCTTGAAAAACATAAATGTGTCAAAATGTCACCTTATGGGCAGGGACGTCATTTGGGGGTCGCCAGAGGTCGCAACTGCGACCTCTGAGGTCTTCCTTGCGACCTCTGTGGTCTCCCTTGCGACCTCTGTAAAAAAAAAAAAAAAAAAAAAAAAAAGAGTTTTTTTTTTCTTCCGTTTTTTGTAATGCAAGGTCCTGGAGTGGCTGGCTCTCATGTACAGTTTCTTTTAAAAAAAAAAATAAAAAAATAAGAACAGGAGTGCCACAAGTCTAACACTTTCAGCACTGACCCTAAAGAAGAAAGAATAGGAAACCAAATAATGTGTCTTCCTGGAATTCTGTACAATAATTGCTAGACTCATTAAAGGTTTATTTCAGGCACACGTCAGGGGGTGAGTCACTGATTTAGTCTGTTCTTAAACGCCTCAACTCAGCCTTTCATCCTTCTGAGGTCGATAAATAAGTACCAAGACAGGTTGGGGTGATATTGGGTCTATATGTTTTCTATATAAAGCGCTTAAGCGTAAGTGCTATATAATAACACATCATTATCATTTGGTCATGGACGTCTGCTTGCATTCACAGTAATTTGGTAATATGGGCCTATACACACTGATCTTAACGCTACATATGGTGATCCATTCTTGCATGAAATGTACATCACATTATAGTGATATCGTAACCATATTTTTCGTAGTGTACAATGCTGTGATGTCACTTCCTGTTTTGGCAACGGGTGAAAGGTCGTGTTCCATCGCTTCCCGCGATATCACTTTGGGGTTGGGTCAAATGACATCACTTCCTGTGATGTCATCAAGGGGTCAAGGGTCGTGTGATGTCACTTCCGCTACCCCTGGCATTTTGGTGAAATGACGTCCCTGCTTATGGGATTAATACAGAATAACGTATGAACGTGGTGTCTATTAGAGTTGTAGTGTTCCATCCTAAGTAATAGTTCCATTTTAATTCCAAATACAATAGTGTCTCTGATGCACGTTATTAACATTGCATCCCAGGCCAAAGTACGGGTGCTGAATCCCTACTTCAAGGATTAGATGCATGCGCCTGTATTTCAAAAGGAAAGGATTACATGTAACTGCATTCTGATCATTATTCTTACTCGTCTGGTAAATGATGTTCAATAGGAAGTGATTGCGTGCATGCATACTCGCCGCCTCGCACAGTTCTAAGGTATTGCTACACAAGAACGTGCAGCATTTCGTTTGGAAAACTGTACTCCCCACTTGCAAGGCAGTCTCATACCTTGAACCAGTTGTCTCTCATTTGATCGCGTGCTTCCTATGTCTCGACCACAATACTTCCGACATTTGTGTCTTTGAAATTGTAAACTTTGTGCATGAAGTTCACTATGTTTTGTTTGTGAAGGGATTTCACAAGTGACATATTTTTGGATGAACTGTAAAACAGTGGCATCACTGTCTTGACCAAATTTAGGAGCATCTTTAATCCACAAAAGCATGTGGATGTGTGGTGCTCCTCTGGCTTGGTATTCTTTTCTCCAAAAAAAGTGGTGCACTTCTCCGAGGGCAAGGAACAGTTTTATTACTAATTAAGTGTAGCATAGCAATGAAGCGATGATGGAAATATCTTGATACATTTACAGGATCTGGAGAGCAGAGCTGGTGTTTTCATATCTATGTTTGTTTTGTCTCTGTTTGCTATGCGTAGGAATTAGTGTAAATCTTCCCATGCATATTCTGCACAAATTAATGTCACAAAGCAAGTAGGTGGGCCAAGGTTTCTTATCATACAGTGTACATCTCCGTGACGTCGGAACCAGTATTTTTTTGTACCACGCATGTTTGCTGAAAGATTTGTAATGCTTGACTGTAAAACCTCATCTTTGTCTTGCACTTTTTGTAGTAATTGTGCAGTTGACATATTTTGAAAATAGGTACCTGATTTCAATGTATGTGCAACTCCGTAGCATAGTGTTGCTAGTTCACTTTCAAAGAGAAGGTGGAATATGTATTCCACGTTTTGTCTGTATCTGGAGTCTTCAGAATACATTTGTAAAGAGCGGTATTCTGATGCTGTTATTTGTGTGGGTCTATCATCGTACCTTCCTCCTTTTCCAGTAGGTAGCTTCTATATTTTTTCCCATATGCTGATAGGAGATCCTTTGGCTTGTCACATTTGGTACGTTTCCATTGCATCATCTATGGTGTCTTTAGAGTGTAATGGGTGAATTGTATAATGGTCTAAAATATTGGATTCTGTATCAGGATTGACCAGTTTCTGATGAATCTTGAATTATTTCAGTGGTTTCCCTCAGGTTTTCTTCAATATGAATTTCTATGTGGTATTCTATGTTGCCTTTTAGATATTGCAGGGCTTGTCTAACTTTATGTAAGTCCACAAGTTGTTGCCAATTTTTATTTGTCTTTTGTAGGTACGCCATTTACTAAGATAATTACAGATTGATCTATTGGATGTTGCACTCCCAAAGTGTGTACATTCCCTATGAGATCTAATGGCTAATAAACTACATTGCCACAAATGCCTTTCACTAATTCAGAGGGAGGTAATTTTGCTGTTTTTGGTTGAAGGCGTATTATTGGTTGAAATGGGTGCACTGTTTGAATTATGATGCTTTCATATAAGTTAAGTTGTTTCAGGGATTTTGGTAGTGGGAATAATTCCAAGTTATTTGTGATAGCACGTGAAGGTGTTTGGTTGTTGTTAAGGTTTGCAGTGCAGTAACTGTAAAGTATTAAGGGGTCAGTAATGTTGTATTTGTTTTCTGCTATAAGATAGAGAGCTAATTGGAACCCCTTGGAATCTTCATTGTCTTCTATTTTGTACGTTATGTCTACAGTTTTTGTGCTATTTTCATAAAAAGTCCTCCGGCAACCCACACACACATGGTTTGGTACTTCAGCAGATGTACTTTTAAACTTTAGTATTTCTTTTTTGTATGTGTGTAGTAGAAGGTTGCCATCTGTAAAGTTGTTGCTAGTCTGTTGTAAAGCTATTGCATTTTGTAAGTGGCTTTCACTTCCAAAATATTTTATCTGCATATGTTCTATTTCTTCGAGTAGTTCTTTGGCTGTACCATGTAGAAGATTGTTATTTAAATTGGCTAGTGCTAAAGCAGGACTTTTGGCATAGTACAGTTTATGAGTCAGATTTCCTATAGTTGAATGGTGTGTTGATATCATTTTGATATGGTGGAAGGTGCTTTTGCAAATAGGTCCAGAAATGCAGGCTTATGAATGTCCTTGTAGTCCTGTGTATTTGCACACTGGACAGGAGTCCATATTTTGTAGCAGTTTCTTTTTGAATTTGTCTTTGCCTTTCACATACTGATTGAGGAACTGGCATAAAAACTTGAAAGATTTTTTGGCTATGTTATACATTGATGTGCACGGCCATCACTGGATGCACATCATGTATTGGTTCAGTGGAATGGAGAGTTGATACTAAGTTTTCTGGGGATATTTGTGCGAGCAGCGTTTCTTGTTCCATAATGGTATTATTACGTTTTCTGACCCTCATCCACTGCTATGTATGGCAATTGGGTTTATTTGCTTTTGTTTGTTTGCTTCTTCATTGAAATATGTTTCTGTGCTTGTGGTGTGACTCCATTAACCTCCACAGATGTTTGTGAAGCTATCTTTGTAGATATTCCTTTTATTGAGAAGTCTTTTTTGTAGTTTAGTACTTAGTTTTGTTAGTGGTGTCATTCTGTTTAAAAGTAAAATAAATAATTTCCTTTTGAGAAGGATTGCACTGTCTACGAGAGGTTCTAGGATTAATTTTCTACGGTAGGTTTTAAGGGTTCTCTGTGATTCCTCTCCTGTTTTTATAAGGTTCTGAAGGACTCTGTGGCAGAACATTTTTTGTAAAATAATTATTTTGGTATGCTTACTTGTGTCTACATCAAGATTTATAGGTGCAGTGTTAGCACTAGCGGTAGCTGCAGTCTTGTTAATAACTTTCTGTTTCATTTTACATTTTGAAAGAGGAAGCAAAGTTTCTGTACTGGAAGCTTGTTTTGTTTCGCTTAATGACTGTATTATCTGTTTTTTTTTACTTTTTGTACAAATTCTACTAGAGGTGGATGCTTATTTTGTAGACTTTTATTTTGATTTTGTTTACTTTTGTGTTGCTTTCTATGGAGTTGCTTTCTGATAGGCATTCTTTGGGGTCTGTTGGAGAAAAAAAGAAAGTGTGAGTTGAAATCTTGTGCAGTGTATGTGTGCTTTGTGCATGAGTATTTGAGTATGATGGTAAGGATGTATGTAGAGGTGTGTGATTGTGAAATGGGCTGCTACTTCAGGTTGGGAAGGCTATTCTTGTATTTGTGTGTTACTATACTGGTGTTCAGATGACAATACAAAGTATGCAGCTGGTGAGGGGAAGCATTAATACTGAATCTAATGCTCCAGGGTTAATACAATTGTTTGTTCTACAATACTAGAATTCTACAGTGTTTGAGTAACAGTTAGAACATTATGGCAGCATTGCACTTACTTTTTTGGATGGAAAGAGTAGGTTTCTTCTGAGTTCTGGTTCGTACTTCAGACAGTGCTGCTCTTTTCAGGAGAGTGGTCTTCACTGGAATTGTGAAAGAAAGAAGTTAGTAAATATGTGTGTTAATAGCACTGTTGTTAATGTAGACATGGATTTCTTTGTTTTTGCAGTAGTAGTGCTTTCTGATAACTGTGCATAGCAAGTACATGCACTTTCCTTTGCCTATGTGCATTCTGTATATTTTACTTAGAATCTGTTAGTTGAGCGTGGTTTAGAAATGATTACAATAGTAAGCGCACAGAGCAGACTTGGCTTCTTAAGGCGTGTTATTGGATGTTAGGAGATAGAAGAAATAATCATATGCTTTTATGCTATTTTTACAGGGTAAATGGTAGGAACTGTAGGGAAAAGCATGCAATGTATGCATTTGTGAAGGTGTGGGAAATAAAGCAGAAGGATTTGATGGGTTCAGCAGCTTATTACTCAGCAGGTGATTACCAAACTACTGGGTGATCCTGTGGTGCTTGGAGATGGGAGAGTCTGAAATAAAGTACGAGTTGCAATGAAGGATCTGGTGCTTGTGTTGCAGACTGAAGGGAAGGGGGGAGGTGTTGTATGTATTGCTTTACAACACTGTACATTGTTGTACATGATGTGATAGACATGACTGCACCTGTGCAAAGTTGAATGCTGTTGTAAATTCTAGAACGGAATGGGCAACCAGCTGGAATGAGAGAGCTGTCTAGATTGGAAGAACAGTTGTAGAGGCAGTGGTGTTGTTTCAGCTGGAAGCCTTTAAAATTATATTGGCTATATGTGTGCACGAATAAAGATGCATGTACTCGGGGGCATGGCTCGGAGCTACCGCGATCGGTATGACTCCTTAGGAGCTCCTGTTTGGTGTGGTGCATCGTGTGAATAATCGCCGGTTCCAAGCCCCGATTATGCCCGCAATTTGAAGACAATCTGGGTGCACAGCTTTGGCGGACGTCGCCCAAGTTTGGTCTGGCTTCGCGGCCAGACCTCCAAGATGCAGACTGAAATCCCAACCGAGACCCACGCGGCCAAATGATGGCGGCAATCACCAAGTGTCCCATACACCAGCTTTAAGGGGGAGGTGCAGGTGAGCTAAAGCAGCCCTGGCCGCCTAACTAAACCAGCTCATGTATCCGCACTGTATTGGGCGCTCCAGCACTCCAACTGCCTCCCGCCACCTACGTTCCATACTGAAGCTCAGTAATCGCGGGAGTCAGGGGAACGAAGCACCATCTGTGGAGCCGTGACCGTTCCCGCTCTGCAGGTACCACATACTACGTCTCCAGCCACCTCAAACAGCATAGATCATCCCGAGTCCAGCCGAGGCAAGGGGGAGCCCGACAAGAGACTGTGTAGCACCCTGGGTCCTCCTTGCGGGAAATCTGCACACAGGGACCGGGGGGCACCTGTTGGGAGCTCCTTTCTTCCTCTCCCTCTACCATTGTGCATGGTCCCTCTGTTCTCGACGCGCGACAGGAATCAGCGATCCCCACTCCTGCTGAGCGGCTCCACTGCACAGAGGGCCCCATACAGAGCCTGCAGGACGCTCGGCACATGGACGGACTCACCTCTTAGCAGTTCAGTGTCCCCCGTGTCCTACCAGCTGCATCTGCGCTCGCCCGAGGTGCCAGCGGAGGATTGTCACCTCGTTGCGCCTGGGGCTTCACGCCGGACATCCCGGAGCGTTAGCGAACCAACAGCCGACACCTGCAACTGCCACCTGCAGCTTGGTCCCAACAGCTCATCGGCCTGCAGCCCTCGGCGTCTCAGAGCTGCAACACCGGCCTACCTTTTACATATCAGATTGGAGCACTGCCACTGGATGCCTGCTATAGACATCTGCAGCGTGGACCATCGGCCCAGCAGCCCACAGACCCGGGCTCCTCACGCCCCACAGGTAACACCTGCAGCCACTCCGAGCTGCGGGGAGGCCGCGGGGGCCTGCAGAACTGCAACACCAGACCAAACGAGGTGAGGAGCCGGGGAAGGGGGGTTCTGCCGTGGCCTGCACAGAACCCAGGCCTGCTTTCCACATCAGCCCTGGACCCCCCTCATATATAAAATTCGGGGTACACTGTGCCCTCTCACCCCCATTTGGAATAACCTTGAATTCTCACCAGGCAATCCACCGCTTGGCTTTGAACCTTGGAGAGAGGGGGGACTATTAAAATGAGGGACTTCCTGGAGGAGGGACTTCCCATATCGTTTGAGAGATGCAAGGCAAAATTTGGTGTGGGTGAATGGAAAAGATTCCATTATGCCCAAATTCGGCAGTGGTTGTCCCACAGAGGAGTTAGGGAGAAAAGCACTAGAGAGCTGACGGTGTTGGAAATTACTCTAACATCCCCAGCTGCGAGAGGTAGGATCTCAGCGCTCTATCGGCTCTTGGACAGATCAGACCCCTCTAAAAAAGAAAGATATATGCTCGAATGGGAGATAGACCTGAGCCGGGAAATAGATGTGGAGGACTGAGAGAAAATCTGGACGAGACTACATAAAAGCACACAGTGCATTACAAACAGGGAAGGGGGCTACAAACTCTGCTACAGGTATGACGTCACTCCAGCTCAACTAAACAAGACCAATCCTGATATCCCCGCAAACTGCTGGTGCAGATGCCCCACCTAAGGCACCCTATTCCACATGGTCTGGGCCTGCGCGAAAGCAGAGGCCTACTGGAAAGGGGTAACAAACCATATCAAGGAAATTACCGGGTTATCCATCCCCTGGGACCCCAGCAAAATCCTCTTGGGTGAAACAGGGGGAGGGGCACTCCCGACCTCGCCTGTGCACGCACCTCCTGCTGGCAGCAAACATTGCGATGGCTCGGCTGTGGAAAATGCAGACAGACCCTCTGCCACACTATGGTGGTCCAAATGCTGGGACATAGCCATCGCTGAAAAGGTCACAGAAATCCGTTTGGGCCTCCTGAACAAAGCTCTAAATATATGGGCCCCATTTATGGACTACGCAGAAAAGTTTCCAGCTCTTACTAGAAGACCTCCACTTATCAGATGGCTCCAAGGCAGCGCAAACTATTAAGCCAAAGAAACAGGAGGGGGGAATCCAGGGCACATGGGGCCTCCCTCAGCAATGTGAAAAGAATCCAAGTGATTTGACCGAATGTAAAATTATCGAGGATGAAATATCCGAAAACAAAGTGCTCGAATGACCAAAAGTTCGAACACTTTGTTTTCGGACATTTCAGCCCCGATAATTTGCTAAAACACACATTCTCACACACACACACACACACCCATAACACCCCCCAACTACACCCCTAGCACACCCCCACCCACACCACCAACATAAACAAGCCCCACTTATCTTCATCTTCACGCTGGTTCCTGCAGCGCCAGTTCCCTTTCACATCGGTGATCGGGAAAAGGCGCTGCAGGCTCCTTTTCTTTTCTTTTTTTTTTTTAAAGGAGGCTGCGGGGTGTCCCCCGCAGCCCCCGCTCACTATACCATAAAGTATAGTGAGTGGGGCAATGCGGGGGACACCCCCCGCAGCCACTGTTTTTTTTTCAATGCTACCACCAAAGGATCGAACTTTTGGTGTTCGATCCTTTGGTGGTAGCATTTTTAGAACTTTTGGTCGTTTCGACCTTTTATTTTCAGTCATTTCGACCTAAACCATGTGAAAAGGCATGGAAACAAATACATCGGAACAGCGTCCCAGCCACTGAAACAAGCCTAGCTCACAGCGCAAACTGTATTGGTACTATCACTGAATGTTGCAATGTTGTTGATGTTGTGTATACTCGTAAAATCCAATAAAATGTTGTTATAAAAAAAAATGCATGTTCTCATCCTGGCTGCGTGTCATTTTATAACACTCTAGAAAGAAAGCCTTCTCCTATAATTATACTGTTATTTGTTCCATCCTTTAACATGAAATTACACTTTAGATAGCTGTGTGTGTTGTGTCTGATTACTATTATAATCATTTCTAAAGGAAGTACAAATGATAATATGTATGTTAAATATGCAGAATGTAAAGAAAGGAAATTGTATGTACATCCTATGCACTATAATGCATTAAATGCTATTAAGGTTGAAATTTGGATAAATAGGTGGCAGTGGTTACAGAAATGATGGTTGCACATTACAGTTAGTAATATGGGTAAATAAAAATTTGGAGAGCAGACAGGTTTGCAAGTGACACTTGATCATAGCAGATGGGAGAAATGATAGTAAGCTTTTTTTTACATGTTATACAGGGTGTCAGTTACGCATTTATACAAGAGCTGTACATGTACCGAGCAGAAAATAGTCATACCTGTAGTTTGTGTTCATGCATGTGGATGTGCATGAATCTGCAAGTAGAAATGTTGGAGAGATTTGTAGTAGTTGCTGTAGGTGTTTGAAATCACAGCCCAATTGTACTCAGAGTGATCAAAAGTACATCTGAAGTGCTGAACTATGATGATGGAGTTAGATGTAGAGTTCTTGGATATGATTGGTGGATGGTTGTGTGACTGCTTAACAGTAGCCAATGAGGGAATGGTGTAGAGAGGAAAGTGGAAAGGGTAGAAGGCTGCCCCGGTGTTACGTGCTCCACGGACACCGCGGCTATTCACGGACAGGACATGCCACATCAGGGGTTTCTCAGCAAATTCAGCATGGAAAGGGGACTGTAGGGATTAGCCAATCAGGTGTTGAGGTTCTGCTTTGTATTGAGAGAGGTTGTGTGTAGTAAAGATGGCAGAGCTGGAGAAAGTCAGGGTGTTGGTGCTTGAAGATATGTTTGTGAATGGTTTCCAGCAGTATGCTAAATGTAGGAATGTGGCTAACAATTGTGATGCAGAAGGAGTGGAGGTGGGTTCGAGCACTGTGCCTGGTTTCAATTTGCAGGCAATGCTAGAAGTTTGTCAAGATATGGCTAGGGTTAACAGTCCACATGTGGTTGTCCTGCACTGTGGTGCTTTGCATTTGGGCTATGTCAGTACCCCAACCTTGTTGGAAGATCTGGAAAACTTGGTTCAGGCAGTAATGAAAGTACTTCCAAATGCCAAGATTATTTTTTCTAGTTTGGTACCTAGGGCAATATGGGACAATAGTTCTGTTTTTTTGTCCTCAGCAAAATCTTGCTAGGTGTTAAATGAACCGAGGCATGTTTGCTTTTATGATTAGAGCTGGCATGTTCTTTTGCAACAGTGACAACATTGATTCAGGTAATGTTGTTTACTTTAAAGCAGATGGCATGTCTTTATCTTTTATGGGAAATGCCACACTGTTTTGGAACATAAGGATTGCTTTTTTTAAAAAAAATGTATTTGTTTTTGGTAATAAAAATTAATTTACACCTCTACAAAAATATTTCAAATAGATAAAAACAAGTTTACATATGAAAGATCTCATTATTCCTTATGTAAGTCAAAATGTAAAATCACGACGTGACATAAAACAAATATTACAAGTCATCGTACAATTCATAACACAATCATAATGCAATTTCTAGCCCCAGTCACTAATGTCCTAACTTGGCGCGTCTCACAAACAAGGAGGCAACACCAAGTTAACATAAGCTCACAATACTTCTTGGGCTTAACATTTTCAGTGAGTCATACTAGTTTCTGAATTAATAACCGAAGAAACAAAGGAACAAAGCAAAAAAAATACAAGAATCACATCATTACCGATTACAGCAGTACCAACGTCCCTATAGGTCACATGTCAGTGGGCGAATCAGAGGGTTGAAAGCACTTCATCATTCACAATGTGCAGACTACTTTTTAATAACTGCAGATCATCCTCAATTATGTTCACATAAGGATTGCTTTGGAGAAGCTAATATGAAGATATTTGGAGGAAAATAAGGGGAAAAAAACAAAATAATGTGCAAAATGAAAGGTGTTTCTGAAGCATCTGCAAAAAAAACCCAAAAAAGGCTCTTTTCAGAGCCAACCTCAAAGGGGAAATGGGGCACACTATTTAAATGTTTATTCCCCACTCTCAGATTTTTCTATTTGTCTGCGGACACTGTGGTTGTCCGCAGGCAGTGCATATTACATACAGGGATTTTGAGGCATGCAAATGCGACTGTGCAGAGCAAGGGATTGGTCAATAAGGTTTACTGGGTGTGATGTGTAAGGAGAGACTTAGTCAGAAAGTCTTTTTCCTGAGAGGGGAGCAGATAGCTATGGCTGTGTGCTTCCGAAAGCTGATTGTCTGGATTTTGAGAGATTTGTGGATAAATTGGTTGGAGGTGCATGCAGATCACTGTGGAGTGGCTGCACAACTTGGATTCTCTCATGTGGAAGTGCCCTGGCATGGAGTGAGTGGAATGAAGTGGCTGGATTTGGTACCTCTTTGTGCTATTTTGGTGACACAATGTCATCCAGACATTATTATTATTCATTGTGGAGGGAACAGTTTAGGACATGACTCTGGAGTCTTGTTGCAATTTGCAATGAAAGAAGGACTTGGGAAAGTCATGGACATGTTTCCAAAGTCCAGAGTAATTTTTTCTTGTATTGCGCAGAGACAAATGTGGCTGCGTTCGTCTTCATTTGGTCCACAAATGGAGAAAGCGAGGCACAATTTTAACATGTCTGTTTGTGCCTTTTTGAGAGATGTTGGCATGTCTTCTTTTCACAATGAAAATATTATGTTTCTTAGTACACACATTTTTCACAGTGATGGAGTACATCTTACTTATGCTGGCAATCAGATTTTTGTGCGAAATACACAAAATGCATTGTGACCTTTCTTGGAATTACAGCGATCCATTTTGCAGTAGGTGTTGACCATTTGAAGTTTTTGAAACACAAAAAACCCCACAAAAAGGCTCTTTTCAGAGCCACCACTTCCTCCGAGAGAAAAGTGCAATGGTTCTGACAGGGCAGCACCCCAAACATTTTAGAGGTCCGCAGACTGTCCGCAGACTTTTACAAATGCACAGGGCCCTGCAGCATTTCATTGACACTTCTATTTTTGAACTGTGAAAGGTGGCTCTGAAAAGAGCCTTTTTTTTGTTTTTTGTTGTTTTATTTTTTTGGGGATTTTTTAAACACGACACACAAGGAAAGCAAGGGAAAGGAGGGTAAGGAAGGGACACCAGCCATGGGGATAAGAAAGGGCAGTGTTGAGAGGAAGATGTAGGGTGGGCCTTATTCAGGTAGGTAGCAGTTCTTCTCATGCTTCCGGACCGCAGCCTCAAAAGCACTTCGAAGGTTCTCCCCCCTGCAGAGTATTGCATCGCAGTACATGCACAATACTGTGACCCTCGGAAGGTAAGGGTCATCAGCATCACGTATGGACTGCGAGGCTGCTGAAGGGATGTGCTGCCCCACAGGAGTGTCCCTTGTGGTGGCAGGAGCGGAAACGTAGGATGTTGCAGGGGAACTCAACTTACTACGTTTATCGCAAGGTACAACATTACGAATAGCCCCACCGTGGAACAACCTTAGGTGTCGCTTTTTTGAGGTAGTACCGTAGCTGTCCAAACCCGGTTTGCCACGACTCAGTACCAACTGGCAATGAGTGCAGCTCACCTTGTTTGCACGAGCTTTCGGTACTCCATCAAGAGTGGCAAACAACCTCCACACCCAAGATTCACGGTGAGAACTAGTAGTAGGGACTTCCACTACCTCATCCTAATCATCCTCTTCATCAATCTCCTCTGCATCCTCACGGCTGTTCGCCTCTGCAGGCCCTTGGGGAGGTGGTGGTGTTGGAGGGGGTGGGGGTGGTGCTGAGGCAGAAGTAGCAGGAGCAGGAGCAGTAGCAGCCATGGTTGCCATCTTCAATGGTGTCAGGAACCACCAGAATGTGAGCAGTCTGCACACAGGAAAGAGCAAGAGCAATCCAATGCAACAATGCAACAAGGAGCAGTCTGTCTCTGTCCTGGAAGCCCAAAAACAGAATAAGGAGCAGCTCTGGGGTGTGGCCTTTTATAGGGGTGCTGGGACATGCTTTGCAGACACCCGTGCCGTCAGAGAACACTTCGAACACCAAGAAAAAAAGTATGTAGATCACCAGGGACATTGGCTGGGACATGTGCAAGGGTGAACTTTCACTGGAAAATACCTTGGATTGCTAAGTAAATCACTTTTTAGGTGTCCGGGGTCCTGGACTGTGTTCATGAACAAGGACCCATGGGTGCGGTCACATGATGCCGTCGCGGACACATTTGCAAATGGGATGGCTACCCGTAGGACACCAAATGCATGGGGTCAATTGTGCGCATGCGTGCGGGTGTTCTACGGACAGTGTTCCTGTCCCTGAACTAATTGAAAGTGTGACACACATGCAGGGGACAGTTGCAGACTAGGCGCGAAGTTCGGAGGAGCCAAGGGTGTGATACGCATGCATGCGGGTGATCTGCGGACAGTGTTCATGTCCCCGAACAAAATAAATGTCTGTCACAACTTTGCAGACAGGGGGATGGGATATGTGTTCTACGGACATATTCATTCTGGTTGCGGACAATGCGAACAGGGGGAATGTTCTTAGGGCACCTTAATTTGAATAGTTATGGACATGAGGACTGATTTAGTGTCCTGCGGACACCCCCATTTTGACTAAGAACAATGCGAACAGGTATAGTGTCCTTAGGACACTCACTTTTCGGTTAATAGTGGACAGGCGGACATCTTGTGTGTCCTAAGGACACCTCCATTTTGATTGCGGACAGTGCGAACAGCTATATTGTCCTTAGGACATCCCCCTTTTGGTGAATTGCGGACAGGCGGAGATCTTGTGTGTCCTAAGGACACGTCCATGTTGATTGCGAACAGTGCGGACAGGTACAGTGTCCTTAGTACACCCCCATTTTGGTTAATCTGCGAACATCCTGGACATCCGCACTGTCCGCGGACACCCTAACTGCTTTTTTTTAAAAAAAGACACAGAGGAATATAGTAACATCACACATAATATTTTATTATTGTATAAAAATATAAAAATTATGAAAGAGAGGGGGAAGCAGAAACTGACAGAAATACAGGGCAATTAGGGATTTGTACATGTTGGATAGTAGGGGAGTAAGGGATTGAAGTTTCATCATAACGTTTTTCTTGCTGGGGAGTTTTTGGGGATGTTTGGCTGGGACATGGAGAAGGGGTACGTGTACATGTGGGACGGTGATATTTAATTTTTCCTTTATATGGTCCTCCACAAAGTTTTCTAAAAGAATGAAATTTCTCATTAATAGATCGATTTTTTGCTCCACACGCTGCAGATGAGTTTTCAAGTTGTCTGTTTCTGTATTATGTTTAATGTCCGTATGGTCTGTTAAACCTGTTAAAATAAAATATGTTAAGTACACATAAAGTAATGGTTATTCATTGGCTTATTTACAGAAGTGTAGTGTCTACCATGAGTATCATTGTTTTCACTCATTTCATCCCGAGGAAAATGTTCTTCTAGCCATTCCAAAGTACTAGACATTTCTGTGTAAATAACAAAAAAAATTACTTTTAGTGCTCCTAATACAGAATGTTTATAAATGTATTGAATTAATGTAGTGTACTTACTAGTTTCTTTTTAGGTTTTGCTGTTACTTCTGCGTAGGTGTGCTGTTGATTTTTCCTGTGCAATTTCTGTGAGGTAATTCTGCTGGAGGCATATTTATTTTCTTTTGGTATGTTCCATTATGTTGCATATGCTATGTAATTGGACTGTTAGTGTCTTACATATACAGTTTCACTTCTTATTTATTTTTTAATGTAATTTATTTATGTGCTGCTTTTTGAACATGTTTAATGCTTTTTTGCATGATATAACAATGTAAGATACCCCCTGAGTTTTTGGATAGTGTTGATGTTGTCCGAGTCCGTCTGCGAACCGGACATGCGCACAGTCTGCGAACATCAGAACCACTAGCATAGGACAGGGGGTTCAGTATGTTATATGTTACATGTATTTAAACTAAGGGAATGCTACTAAACACCTATCAAATTAATGCAATCTATATCTATATTTATTCAGTGAAAAAACTTTGTTAAAGGGGCGTTATGGTTAAGTTGAGCTACTAAAAACCTATGAAATTCAGTGAAAAAACTTTGTTAAAGGGACATTATGGTTACAATTAAAACCGAAAACCCCCTGAAATTCAACAGTTATGGTAAGCTAAGCAACCATAACTCGCGCCACCACTGTGGACTGCTAAAGCTAACGCCCAGGACATCAAAGATGACATCCCAAATGTAAAATAATTTAATTGATCACAACTAAGTCATAACTGCTTATTCACCTTTGACCGTGGTAAATGACTCTAATGACATTAAGGGCTGGCCGTCCTAGACTTATGTGAATACTCTCAATGAGAGTTTCAATTTGATGATCATGAGTAAAACCTATTTTCATTGTTTTGTGAATAATAGATATGTTGTGACTTGAGTGTCGTGTAGACCGAAGATACCTCCGTCCTCAAGTGTCGCACAGGGAAACACAAGTCACTCCCTGTGCAACCTTTGAGGCCACAGGTGGGAGATATCGATGCCTGGATCCACGGAACCTTGGAGACCCCGAAGCCGCTAAAAAAGAAAATATTGTTAAGTACCAGGCATTGACAGCAACTTGAAAAACAATGATTCTGAAGAGGCTTACCTGTTGGTGTTAATTGGGATGCGGGGATCCTATGCAATGGGGGGTGGTTCTGAGATTCAGGTGGGCGGTAGTCTCAGATTTGCAAGGGCCAGCTCCACGGAGGAATGCAGGAAAGACCACCTGAACTGAAATATTGGTTGCATTGGGTTGATTCCAGAAGACTAGAATTACGTAGTTCCGTGGAAGTAACAATGCCAGAAAGGAAAGTCCAAAGCATTGTGGGTGGAGGTCCAAGTTCGGCAACAAATCAGTAGTTCCAAGCAACAAAGCAAGAGGGCAATCCAAAGGAGTCCGGGTAGCAACAAATCCGAGGTCAAACAAAGCCAAAGGAAACAAGAACGTAACGCCAAACAGTGTCCGCTGTGAAGCGAAGACTACTTCGCGAATCAGGCTTTTTGTACTGAGTGCCTGCGGGTCACGTGACGAGCATTGGCAACACGTGATCGAGGCAAGGAGTCACATGAGCGATGACGAGCGGTCACGAGGCGTGGAAGTGTCAGCCCGATCTTTCTAGTGTGCGATCGCCAAGGCAACTGCCAATGCAGAAACGGATGCAAGCGGTTCTGCATGTTGTACCTGGCATGCCGCGCTCGGTCCTGTTGGGCAACCCGCCCACGTGAGTCTCGGATCATGTACTTCTATTGTGACAAAGAGTGTCGTGCTGCGGGTATGCTAGCGGTGTTCTGTGCGGTGTGAGCCTGTGTGATGTGGGTGTGCATGACAGAGCCCCTCCCAAAGGCCCACGACCTCGTGGGCAGGATGGATGATCCCTATGAAAACGGGCCACAAGCCGGGTGGCATGGACGTCCAAAGCGGAGACCCAGGAGAGCTCCTCAGGACCGTACCCTGCCCAGTCCACCAGATACTGCAAACAGCCTCAACAAAAGCGGGACCCCAGAATGGCAGCCACCTCAAAGACGTCGGGGGAAGCCAGAGACACAGGGGCCCGTGAGGCATGAAGACGGGAAGAGTCGGGGCACAACTTGAGAAGGGAGGCATGGAAGACGGGATGTATATGCCAAGAACTCGGGAGCACCAGGCGAAAAGCCACCGGGTTGACCACCTGAGAGATCACATATGGAGCAACAAAGCGGGGGCAAGAGCTTGCGACAACCCACCAACCGGAGATGCCGGGACAACAACCATACCTGGGAACCCACAGATAATACCGGGGTCGCCACTCGCTTCTTATCAGCATGGGACTTCATGGAGGCCTGAGCTTCACGGAGATGCAAGAGGGTTTGGGCATGAACAGAAGACAGGTCCCTAAAACAAGCAGTAGCAGCAGGATTCGTGGACAGGGAAGCATCCGGGACAGGCAACACCCTTGGGTGTTGACCATAGAGGGCATAGAAAGGTGAGAGGCCCGTAGCTGAATGCATCACGTTGTTATATGCAAATTCAGCAAGGCGTAGCACACTAAGCCAGGAAGACTGCTGTTGCATCGTTAGACATCGTAAGTACTGCTCCATGGTCTGAATGGTTCTCTCAGTCTGTCCATCCGTCTCGGGATGATAGGATGAAGAGTACCGTGTATCAATGCCGAGCGGTCGGGTCAGTGCACGCCAAAAACGGGATGTGAACTGAGTACCTCTGTCAGAGATAAGAACGGAGGGAAGCCCAAACAAAGAGAACACAGAATCAAAAAACAACCCCGCCAGGACTGGGGTCGGACGGGATCCCTTTACAAGGTATAAAACGGGCCATTTTTGTAAATGAGTCCACCACCACCCATATCGAATCATAACCCCGAACCCTGGGAAGATCAGTAACAAAGTCCATGGTCAGTGTGTGCCATGGCTTCGGGAGTACGGGCAGAGGTTGTAGTAGGCCTACCGGGCATCCCCTTCGATGTTTGCACTGTGCACAAACAGAGCAAGTGTTCACGTAACAATCTACGTCTCGTTTCATGGAAGGCCACCGACACCAGCGGTTCAGGAGGTCCATGGTGCATTTCTGGCCAGGATGACCGTTGATGGGGGCGTCATGAGACCATTCAAGAGCGAGATTGCGGGTATCAGAGGTGGGGAGAAACAGTCGATCATGCACGAAGGGCAACCCGTCACGATATACTGGATTCCATTCCACCAGCTGCTCGGGGTGACGTGTCGTCCATTTACGCACAGAATCCAGTAGTGATAGGGGCGGTGTGCAAAGACATACTACGTGGTTTTTGTCTACGAGGGTATCCGGGTAGCTCGGTAGAGAAACCCCCCCCGGAGAGTGAGATAATGCATCCGCTTTACCATGCGTGGCACCCGGGCGATGCTTGATGTGGAAATCAAATGCAGCAAAGAACAGGTGCCCCCTGACTTTTCTGCTGTTGATACATTTGAGAGAGGCCAGGTCCTGTAGATTCTGGTGATCAGAGTACACAGGGGTGCGATGTTTGGCTCCAAGGAGATGGTGTCGCCAAACACGGAAGGCAGCCATTACGGCCTAGACTTCCTACTCTGTTACAGTGTAATGAGACTCTGCGCTGGTAAATTTGCGAGAGTGGTATGCCACAGGATGCAACTTGCCAGAGGTGGGACAGGTTTGTGACAACACCGCTCCTAGGGCAAAAGACGAGGCGTCTGCCTCGACAACAAAAGGGAACTCCGGATTGGTGTGTTGAAGGACCGGGGCAGTGGTGAATGCAGTTTTTAAGGCCTCAAAGGCCTCCTGCTGTTCCTTGCGCCAATGGTAGGGTACACAAGGGCTGGTCAGGGCCGTGAGGGGCTCCCCAATAACAGAAAAAGACAAAATGAAGCGCCTGTAAAAGTTGGCGAAACCCAAAAAGGCTTGTAAGGCCTTGAGCGTCTAGGGTACTGGCCATTCCAACACTGCCCGAACCTTAGATTGGTTCATAGCTAACCCCCCAGGAGTGATATGAAAGCCCAAGAACTCATCGTCTTTAAAGATTGTGTAAAGATCGTCTTTACATGGAATTGACATTTTTCTGGTTTTGCAAAAAGGGAGTGTTTTTTCAGCCGGGAAAGCACCTCATGAACATGCTGTACGTGTTCATCCAAGGTTCGTGAAAAGATAAGTATGTCGTCCAGGTATACTACCATGAACACGTTCAGGATGTCACTAAAGATGTAATTCATGAACCGCTGGAACGTGGCAGCGGCGTTACATAGGCCAAAAGGCATGACTAAGTATTCGAATAATCCATAGCGGGTACAGAAAGCGGTTTTCCACTCATCCCCCTCGCAGACGCGTAACAGATTGTACGTACCACGTAGATCCAGCTTGGTGAAAACAGCTGCGTGAGATAGATGATCTAGTGGAGGTGTGATCAGAGGAATCGGGTATCGGTCCTTTTTAGTGATAGCATTAAGGCGCGATAGTCCACGCACGGACGAAGATCGCCCTCTTTCTTAGGAACGAAGAATATAGGGCTTGCGGCTGGCGAGGTAGAGGAGCGTATGTGTCCTAAGTGTAAGGACTTCTGTACATAGTCCTTTAGGGCCTGTTCCTCTGAGGGGGATAGAGAGTAAATCTGACCTGAGGGTATGATGGAGTCAGGGACTAATTCTATAGGGCAGTCATACGGGCGAAGTGGTGGGAGTACCTCTGAGGAACCACGGTCGAACACTGACTGGTAGTCCTTGTACACCAGCGGAACCCCATTGGCAACCACCCCAACAGTGTGTGAATCAGTGGACAAGGGCCTAGTGTCTTCTAGTGTGAGTTGAGCGATAGCCCCCAGAGCCTGTGATGGTGTATCGACCTCCTGATGCGTGGGGAGACAGTAGTTTTGGCAAATCTCTGATTCGAAATGTACACTGCCAGACTTCTAGTCTATGAGCGGGTTGTGGTCCTGCAACCAGGGGATTCCTAGAATAAGACCAAACTGTGGCATGGAAATTAGATCAAAGCAAATTGTTTCCGTATGAGTGTTCTGAATGGTCAACAAGAGCAGGGCCGTTTGGTGCTTGATAGGGCCAGATACCAGGGCAGTGCCGTCAACGGCTTGTACTGGTTCGGGTCGATTCTTAATCACCAAAGGCAAGTTCAGGGAATGAGCTAAAGTTATATCAATAAAATTTCCGTGGCTCCGGAATCTATGACAATGGTGACTGAGTGTGAAACACCTGGTGTGGGTTGAAGCAAAGCCTGCACACAGACTGGTCTTATACGGCCAAAAGCGGGTGGTGTATCCGAGGCGGGTAAATGAATGCTCGACCTAGCCCCCGGATCTAAGATCGAGCAGTCCAAAAAACCTGATTCTTTTTTGGGCGGCGAGGACACTCCTTAACATAATGCTGGTTAAACCACAGTAGAAGCATGCATTTTCTGTCCTCCTTCGTTCCCTTTCTATTGAGGTGATGGGGCTCTGTATACCCCCACTTGCATGGGTTTGTCTGGGGCAGAAGCGGAGGAAGCGGATGATACTGCTTGTGAAAACCCTATCTCAGCCTTGCACTCAGATCTACGAGCGTCCACCTGGAGGGCCAAATCAGCAAATCCTGAAACTGTGTGGGTAAGGAGGGAACTACTGAGAGGGCGTCTTTCATTGTGTTGTTCAAACCCCTGTAAAAAACCACCGTCTTTTTACTCTCCGGCCATGAGGTCTCTGCGGCAAATTGGTTAAAACGTGTGATGTATTCTATTAGAAAACCCCTATCCTGGGTCAAGTCCAGTAATGCCAGATCCCGAGACTGGACCTTGTGTCTAGTGTCGAATACTCGCAACATCTCAGTCACGAGGAGATCGAAATCATAGAGTGTAGGGCTGTCGTTCTCTAATAATGGATTGGCCCAGGCAGCGGCAGTGCCGGCCAAATGAGACAGAGTAAAGGCTGCCTTGGTGGTTGAGTCTGGGAAAGCCAGGGGTCTGCACAAGAAGTGTAGTTTACATTGGTTAATGAAAGTCCTGAACTTCCTAGGATCACCATGATAACGTGAAAGGAGCACCAGAGGAGCCGGGGCTTGGGCACTGGGGACTGGAGACTGTGTGGGTGGGGTGGTAGCATCCCCGAATTCAGGATCTGCGGGGAGAGGATGCTGTACACTCTGTATGGAATCGAGTCTTTGATGAATGCCCATGTTAGCGGTGGCCATATCGGCCCGCAATACTGTGATGGCCTGGACTAAGGCGGCCATGGGGTCATCCGCGGATCCCTCCATGCCTAACACGACAAAAGGATTCACAGTCTGTTATTACTTGAGTGTCGTGTAGACCGGAGATACCTCTGTCCTGAAGTGTCACACAGGGAAACACAAGTCACTCCCTGTGCAACCTTTGAGGCCACTTGTGGGAGATGTCGACGCCTGGATCCACAGAACCTTGGAGACCCCGAAGCTGCTGAAAAGGAAATATTGTTAAGTACCAGGCAATGACAGCAACTTGAAACACAATGGTTTTGAAGAGGCTTACCTATTGGTGTTAATTGGGACACGGGGAACCTATGCAATGGGGGGTGGTTCTGAGACTCAGGTGGGCGGTAGTCCCAGGTTTGCAAGGACCAGCTCCACAGAGGAATACAGGCAAGACCACCTGAACTGAAATCTTGGTTGCATAGGGTTGTTTGCAGAAGACTAGAATTACGTAGTTCCATGGAAGTAACAATGCCAGAAAGGGAAGTCCAAAGCAGTGTGAGTGGCGGTCCACGTTCAGCAACAAATCAGTAGTTCCAAGCAACAAAGCAAGAGGGCAATCCAAAGGAGTCCGGGTAGCAACAAATCCGAGGTCAAAAAAAGTGAAGGAAACAAGAACGTAACGCCAAACAGTGTCCGGAAAACAGCTGTGAAGCGAAGACTACTTCGCTTATCAGGCTTTTTGTACTGAGCGCCTCCGGATCACGTGACGAGCATCGGCAACACGTGATCGAGACAAGGAGTCACGTGAGCGATGACGAGCGGTCACGGGGTGCGGAAGTGTCAGCACGATCCTTCTAGCGTGCGATCGCCAAGGCAACTGCCAATGCAGAAACGGATGCAAGCGGTTCTGCATGTTGTACCTGGCATGCCACGCTCGGTCCTGTTGGGCAACCCGCCCACGTGAGTCTCGGATCGTGTACTTCTGTTGTGACAAAGAGTGTCGTGCTGTGGGTATGCTAGCGGTGTTCTGTGCGGTGTGAGTCTGTGTGATGTGGGTGTGCATGACAAGATGATACCAATTAATTAGGAATCAAAGGCAGAATAGACCCTACCAGAATTTGAAACTAAGCTTGAAAGTTCCACAAAGATTTCTGTGAATCTGGACCCTTGTGTTGAATGGTCATAATTGTACTGAATGACCTGAGGCTTACTTTTATGATTTAAATTCCCTTTATTCAAAACTTTTGTATAAACAAATTTGATCATGAACATTACAAAATACATTAAGTGCACAGTCCCAATGTAAGAATGAGTCACAGGTCATGCTCCATGGTCAACCAATAATGTCCAGCTCCTTAGTCAGCATCATTGTCAATTAAAGGGGGCTGTGCTAAATTCTCAACCTCTTCTTTGTCGCTAAAACCATGAACCTACGTTTTCTTCTGTCATCTATGCACTTATTTATTTCTATGTTGTTACATTTCTTAAAATTTGGCATTTTTACTGATGTTTCGTTTTTATAGTGTGGAGATAGGGCTATGCTTTTGACAAGTGTGGGTATCCCTGGTGTTGTGCCATTTGTGATGCAGGGGCTAATCCCATTCAGCAGTAGTACTCTGCTGGGCCTGCATTGCAAGGGACGCACAGTGGTGTGTCACATCTCTCAGTGCTGAGGTGCATATCTTGAACTGAAACTTCAGTAAATGTTTTTTTTGTGTTATTTTGGGTAACATAAGCATTCGGCCCGCAGGAATCTGCTCAGCTCCTCCACCAGTGGAGGCTCTGCTCACAGAGAGCTTTCACCTAGGTGCCTACTCTGTGTCATATATACTGCTATGCCAGAAGCTTTAATCAAAGCAGTATGGTGACTTCTGGAGGTGTCTAGGGGAATTTACATGTACAGGAATATGCATCCAATTTGGGAGTACCTCAAGAAACAATCTCTACTAGTTGGGGAGGCAGTCATTAGGTCTTGATGTGCTCACAAGTGTCACTCAAACATCAAACACTCTGTAATGGTGCAGGTTGTACAAGAGGCTATGTATTCTGCATTTCAAAATTAAATATTACTTTTAGTTAAGACTGTCTATCCTCAGCACAAACACCATCAGTCAGAAACACTGGTCACGCAAATAGAGTTTGTATACCTAAACATATTTCTAATGACTCTGATTTGTCTTCTCGTCCCTTGTCCTGTCCACTCTATTGAGTTCCATTAATAGAAAGAAGGAGAAGTAGGTCATGGCATCAGAAGAACCTTGAGTAAAGTCCAATAGGTTTTATTGTGCTGTAAATACAGTCTCTGGTCTTTCAAACATCTCCTTCAGTAATTCTAAGAACGCATCAAGACTGTGTAAGGCAGGGTTTCTGGAGGTCACCAAAAGTGTAACCTGGGCCAAGGCACTACCAGCCATATTGGTTACCCACTCACTTCATCATAACTTTATTCGGCATAAAAAGACCATACAAGTATAAACACACCACATTAAAAAACAGAGGTAAAACAGTCATTCAGTTTGTTAAGTTACAGGAAATGCATACATCACAAAAGGAGAAACTGCTGCCACATGTTGATACCAGGGTGATTGATCTTTTCAAAACCTTTTAGTACCAAACAATGGGTTTAGATGATGAATAGATCCTAGTGAGGTAGATGTATACCAGAAAAAACATAGCCACGGACCACATCCGCGAATTCATGAAAAATACATTGTTATTTTTCTGACAGCCCAACACACAATGAAAAGTATTTCATTACATACTTAGATGCATTCAATACAAAATAATAACAGCTCTAATACATTTTGCATACCTTGTAATGTAGGTATGTGTCTGGAGTGTGGAGGGACCACACTAAAATCATACAGAAAGCAAAGAAAAGTAGCTGTGCATGTTGGTGGAGGAACAAGACCCAGAGCTGAGAGATTGTGTGTGACCAAAATGTTGGTCATGAAAGATGAGAAAAGTGAAAACATATCAAACGGAGCAAGAGAGAAGAGCACCTATTTACAAATAAGACAAATTAATCCAGCAGTTTTTAGACTTAATTAAACACTATACAATTCTAATTACATATTGTTGTCCTGCTGACAGTATCATAAATTGTATGAGTACTATCCTAGTTAACCTGATTGTATAAAAAACTCAGAAAGGCATAAATGGATGACTGTTAACTGATATGGAGTAGAGAGGAAAACTAACAGGAAGCCACGCTGATTTCCAGTGACTCTACATTAACAATCATCAACCCCTTGGTATCTTGATCTTACTAACAACTAGAGAACAGTACACTTCCTATTATGTTATGTTCCAGTGTCAATACATCAATTCTAGGAACTGTACCCCCAATGGGTCTGCCGACGGGACCAGGGGTAACTGGAATGGACGAAAACATTGGAGAAATGTCCATAGTTGGTGAAGGTGGTCGTGACAGTGGGACCACTGGTGTCCCCTTATGTTGTCGCGTTTCAGCAGCAAATAAAAAGGTTTGGCCGCCTTCTTCGGGACGTGGTTCGAAGACCCTGTTGGATATACGTGTAAAAATGAAAGCAATTAGTGGGCTATGTGTTTGTGATGGCAACTATGAACTTAAATCGTAAGAGAAACTAAAAGGAATAATTTGACTAGCAATCATGAAACCAGCTCACGGCAGAAAACTCTTACCGGGAGGGGCATGGAGACCCTAATCTTCAATGCTGGTCCCCACTACAGAGGCAAAACCTGGGCCAGTGAACTTGGAAGGGTATCAAAGGAGGGGGCCCGGCTTTCAAACAAGGTCGCTGTGGTACCAGATGGTTGACATGGAAACCCGTCGTTCTAGTGGATCCAAGAACAGAGATGTGGGGACTGGTTGGGGGAGACACAGGGGGAAGAAAAAACCAAGACACAATTGCTGTCAGAATTAAATCTAATGAAGCCTGCCTCAGCTAAAGTGGAAGAAAAAGAAAGAAAAAGAAAAAAGAGCTGGGTCTCAATATAGACACATGCTTCTTACCCAGTGTCCAGCTCTACCGGGTGTACGGGGTAGGAGGTAGTCCCCCTCTCTATGTTCGGATCCTTATGCCCCTTCATTTCAGTAGGCCCAGACTAATCTTGGAGACTGGTGCAATTTCTGGACTAGTGTACGGCATATGTAAATGAAGAAGGGGAAGGGAAAAAGAACGGAAATGGCGTAATAAAAAAGGTGCTCGTATGTCTAAGGCACTGAAAACATGGACACAGTTTAACCGTTAGGGGATGAGCAGCGGTGAATAACTGTCATATAACTACCTGGTAGTTCTTTGTAATGCAAACAGGAATTTTATCAGGGAAGGGATTTTATTGATTCTGTGTTTTGTATATTGTATGTGTTTGATGGACTTTGCATCCGAATAAACATATTGACTGACTGGAGCCCACATCTACCACATCCTGACTTATCATTTGTGAACACTTCTTTCTTTCTTGTTAACCCTATCACACACTCTTTTTGTATTTAGTTGAAAGGATTGGCAATAGGTTTTTCTTAGTATAGGCCCTTTTATTTGACAAGACACCTCTAGGACTGCCTTATTATTATTTGATGGTCATAGCTTGCTCCTATATTAGATTTGGGTTTAAATTAGGCATTTTTCCAACCTACCTATACAGTTTAATAAACACCCTTGAACTGTGATCACTTGTGTCTGTCTTTGCTGTTGCCAACAAGAGTTCCTTACAATACTTGTCCTTTTTTGTGCTTTGATTCAATCCACGTAAATCAGAGGTATCCCTCTTGGGTACAAAGACTAGAGAAGCTACTCCAAGAGCCCTTGAGGGTGTTATCAGTCCATCTGTAGGTTTTTGTCCAAATAGTCTCTCATGGCTTTTTTCTCACTTTCAGACAACACAAAAATTCTACCAGAGGGAATAACGGCATCTGGTAACAAATCTATTAAACAATCTTCCTCCCCATGAGGAGAGATTTGGGCTTATTTATCTTCCGGAAAGACACCCTCAAAGTCTTTGTATTCCAGAGGTAAGGTAGTACGATCATGGACAGAAAGTAATCAGTTTTCAGTAGCTTCCTGAAGGCAATACTGCATCAATCCTCAGAACATAAGGAAACCGTGCCGGCTCGACAGTTGATATAGGGGTTGCGTTTTCGGAGTCATGCCATTCCCAGAATAATTGGATAATGTACAATTTTGATTAGAATCGAATGTCAACAATTCTTGATCTTGCCCAATCCGTAGAGATAACTCCTTGGTTTGATGTGTAACTGGGCCTGAATTCAAGGGTTCTCCATCTATACCTTCCATAGGTAAGGACTGCCCTTTCACTTCGAAGGATATCTGGTGATCATGCCCAAAGTATGCCCATGAATATGCTAGCTGCACCGCAATTTAGCAATGCTGTTATGAGCACTGTCTGGGTGGAAGTGATCTTAAGATGTACTTGCAGGGCTATCTGGTTAGTACTGTACTGACTGGAATTCACTCCAAAAAAAAAAGGTGGGAATCCTCATCAATCCCCCACCTTCGATTCCCACTAAGGACGGGAGGTGGCATTTCCCGGACACCAGGCAGGTGCCACAGGGTACACCTTGACCAAATGAGCTATTGCTCCGCAGTACATACAAAGACCTACAGTCTTTCTCCTTTGCCTTTCTACATCAGACATAAGGCCTCTCACGGATCCAATGTGCATTGTCTCTGGTTCTGAAAAACTTGGAGGCAGAAGGGAGGGAAGGTCTAATGGTTGACAACTGGTTTCGATGTTTTCTTTGCTCTGATTTCCGTTCCTGGAGTCGGTAATCCAGTTGCAGTATGAAAGTAAGCAAATCTGGTAATTACCTAGGGCATGCCACACTGGTCAGTTTATTTTTCAACTTATGCACGTGTTTCTTCAGGCCATCCTGTTTCATCCGCTAATTGTTTATGGTGGGTAACCTAGGTCATGACATCAGATGAATCTTGAGTATAGTACAATAGGATTTCTTGTGCTGTAAATACGGCCTCTGGTCTTTCAAACACCTCCTTCAGTAATTCCAAGAATGCATCAAGACTGTCTAAGGCAGGGTTTCTGGAGGTCACCAAAGGTGTAACTCGAGCCAAGGCACTACCAGTCATATTGGTTACCCATTCACTTCAACGTAACTTTTTTCAGGATAAAAAGACCATAAAAGTATGAACACATTACATTAAAAAACAGAGGTAAAACAGTTATTCAGTTTGTTAAATTACAGGAAATGTGCAAGACAAACTTATGCCAATTCTGTGATAAATAAGTTATAGTATGCAGCCGATTCTCTATTGTAAAAATATCTAAAAATCTCAAAATCTAAATCAGGGAGAGCGAGGCTCTCAACCCTGGAAATTGGGACAACAGATTCAAAGTCTTTTTCCCTGTGGCTATATCGTGCAATTTCAAATATCACGTGAGGGGATTGACGATGGATTAAAAAGGACATTGCGAGACCACCATGGGGCGCAGGGAAGCATGTCCTCCTGAGTTAGGGCTCCAGCTTCCACCAGCATTAGAGATACGAGAAAGAGCTGTTCCATACCGGACCAACCCCAGAGAAAGTAAAATATATGTAGCAGATGGTGTCTGGAACCCCCGAAAGACTTTGGGGGCAGTGGCTGGAGTGGTACCGGTTGAACACAGGGCTGTGTGTCAGCTGGTGGAGAGCACCTGCCTTTCAGCAAGGGGGGCTGCTGCGCCGAGCCAAAACAAGTTCAATGGCGGTGTCGGAGGTGGAGGGCCCTGGCCAACTGTGCCATCCAGAGGCACTGGCTGTCAATGAGATGGGCCAGATGGGCGTAGCTCACCTGGGGAATCTCCCCGCCGCACCAGAGAGCGCTAATAGATGAGAAGCAGCACACCAGAGGGGAGAGCGGAACGTTGAGGAGGCTGATTACGGCATTCTGGGCCACTGGTGTAGAGGGCCCCACGCAGTGAGTTGACTGTGAGGAGGGGTAGTGGAAGCCCCAGACCAGCAAATTGAAGATGGGAGAGCAGCAACTGGGCGTGCAGCAATGAGGCCCTGGCTCTGTTATAAGGGCAGAACCCCTAAGCGGGCGACTGCAGTACTGTGGAAATTGAGAGGGTACAGCGGTCTCTGGCCCTAAGAAGAACAATGGCACAGAAGAGGTGACATTTGACCGGGAAGTGCATCTAGAGCAAACCCAGGGCAGAACTAGGGGTGAGTGCTAGCAGGAGCAAGGATATTACAGCGCCAGCCATAGTCGCCGGGGGCCCACCCAACAAGGCATGGCCCACCCGGCGGAAGGGCTCAGAGTGTGATGTTTACAATGCTGTTGCAAAAGACCACAGCTAGGCCAGCTCAACCCAACCACAGTCGTGGTGTGGACTGGTAAAACAGGACTAAATACACAGAGGGCCTCATTAGGACCCTGATGGTCCCGTAATGAACGGTGCCGGTACGGGACCGGCACCGTTCATTACGGGCTGCCCTATTCCGAGGTCTGCAGCGGGACCCGCTAAGGATGTCTGGTCTGACTAGACCTCCTTAGCAGGACCCACTATCAGTAGAGGGGGCTAACAATGGGCCCGTTATCAACAGGCCCGTTGTTAGCACCCTCCCCATTCCCATTGAGCCCTATGGGGGCTGAAGTGGGAATGGGGAAGTACCGGACCAGGTCCCACGAAGGGGATTTACCAGGCCCTCCAAGGTCGGAATGGCCCGGTAAGTCCCCTTTCACGAGTCCCGGACCTGGAACCCGGTATGGAGGCCCAGAGACTTCCCCCAGTGCCAGAGCTCGAGATGATGCAGAAGGGTGGGCAAAGTATAGTGCCTGGTCCAGCGTGCTAGGGGAGAGTGATAGCGGGCATAGACATGTCATATTGTGCTGCAAAGAATGATATCATGAGTATCCTGGTGGAAATCAAGGCACTCTGAGGGAATTTACAAGCGTCCCAGGCAGACCTTATAGGCAGGATGGGGGCAGTGGAACGTAAAGTAGAGAACCTGGAGAACAATCAGCTCACTGCAGACCTGGTTGAAATGCATCTAGATGACCAATTAATGGAGCTGGAAATGCGTGAAGAGGAGGTGACGTGTAAAATGGATGACCTAGAAAATAGGGAGTGGCGGAATAAACACGGAAGGCATCCATTACGGCCAAGAGTTCCTACTCTGTTACAGTGTAATGAGACTCTGCGCTGGTAAATTTGCGAGAGTGGTATGCCACAGGATGCAACTTGCCAGAGGTGGGACAGGTTTGTGACAACACCGCTCCTAGGGCAAAAGACGAGGCGTCTGCCTCGACAACAAAAGGGAACTCCGGATTGGGGTGTTGAAGGACCGGGGCAGTGGTGAATGCAGTTTTTAAGGCCTCAAAGGCCTCCTGCTGTTCCTTGCGCCAATGGTAGGGTACACAAGGGCTGGTCAGGGCTGTGAGGGGCTCCCCAATAACAGAAAAAGACAAAATGAAGCGCCTGTAAAAGTTGGCGAAACCCAAAAAGGCTTGTAAGGCCTTGAGCGTCTAGGGTACTGGCCATTCCAACACTGCCCGAACCTTAGATTGGTTCATAGCTAACCCCCCAGGAGTGATATGAAAGCCCAAGAACTCATCGTCTTTAAAGATTGTGTAAAGATCGTCTTTACATGGAATTGACATTTTTCTGGTTTTGCAAAAAGGGAGTGTTTTTTCAGTCGGGAAAGCACCTCTCGAACATGCTGTACGTGTTCATCCAAGGTTCGTGAAAAGATAAGTATGTCGTCCAGGTATACTACCATGAACATGTACAGGATGTCACTAAAGATGTCATTCATGAACCGCTGGAACGTGGCAGCGGCGTTACATAGGCCAAAAGGCATGACTAAGTATTCGAATAATCCATAGCGGGTACAGAAAGCGGTTTTCCACTCATCCCCCTCGCAGACGCGTAACAGATTGTACGCACCACGTAGATCCAGCTTGGTGAAAACAGCTGCGTGAGATAGATGATCTAGTAGAGGTGTGATCAGAGGAATCGGGTATCGGTCCTTTTTAGTGATAGCATTAAGGCGCGATAGTCCATGCACGGACGAAGATCGCCCTCTTTCTTAGGAACGAAGAATATAGGGCTTGCGGCTGGCAAGGTAGAGGAGCGTATGTGTCCTAAGTGTAAGGACTTCTGTACATAGTCCTTTAGGGCCTGTTCCTCTGAGGGGGATAGAGAGTAAATCCGACCTGAGGGTATGATGGAGTCAGGGACTAATTCTATAGGGCAGTCATACGGGCGATGTGGTGGGAGTACCTCTGAGGAACCACGGTCGAACACTGACTGGTAGTCCTTGTACACCAGCAGAACCCCATTGGCAACCACCCCAACAGTGTGTGAATCAGTGGACAAGGGCCTAGTGTCTTCTAGTGTGAGTTGAGCGATAGCCCCCAGAGCCTGTGATGGTGTATCGACCTCCTGATGCGTGGGGAGGCAGTAGTTTTGGCAAATCTCTGATTCGAAATGTACACTGCCCGACTTCTAGTCTATGAGCGGGTTGTGCTCCTGCAACCAGGGGATTCCTAGAATAAGACCAAACTGTGGCATGGAAATTAGATCAAAGCAAATTGTTTCTGTATGAGTGTTCTGAATGGTCAACAAGAGCAAGGCCGTTTGGTGCTTGATAGGGCCAGATACCAGGGCAGTGCCGTCAACGGCTTGTACTGGTTCGGGTCGATTCTTAATCACTAAAGGCAAGTTCAGGGAATGAGCTAAAGTTATATCAATAAAATGTCCGTGGCTCCGGAATCTATGACAATGGTGACTGAGTGTGAAACACCTGGTGTGGGTTGAAGCAAAGCCTGCACACAGACTGGTCTTATACGGCCAAAAGCAGGTGGTGTATCCGAGGCGGGTAAATGAATGCTCGACCTAGCCCCCGGATCTAAGATCGAGCAGTCCAAAAAACCTGATTCTTTTTTGGGCGGCGAGGACACTCCTTAACATAATGCCGGTTAGCCCACAGTAGAAGCATGCATTTTCTGTCCTCCTTCGTTCCCTTTCTATTGAGGTGATGGGGCTCTGTATACCCCCACTTGCATGGGTTTGTCTGGGGCAGAAGCGGAGGAAGCGGATGATACTGCTTGCGAAAACCCTATCTCAGCCTTGCACTCAGATCTATGAGCGTCCACCTGGAGGGCCAAATCAAGCAAATCCTGAAACTGTGTGGGTAAGGAGGGAACTACTGAGAGGGCGTCTTTCATTGTGTTGTTCATACCCCTGTAAAAAAACACCGTCTTTTTACTCTCTGGCCATGAGGTCTCTGCGGCAAATTGGTTAAAACGCGTGATGTATTCTATTAGAAAACCCCTATCCTGGGTCAAGTCCAGTAATTCCAGATCCCGAGACTGGACCTTGTGTCTAGTGTCGAATACTCGCAACATCTCAGTCACGAGGAGATCGAAATCATAGAGTGTAGGGCTGTCGTTCTCTAATAATGGATTGGCCCAGGCAGCGGCAGTGCCGGCCAAATGAGACAGAGTAAAGGCTGCCTTGGTGGTTGAGTCTGGGAAAGCCAGGGGTCTGCACAAGAAGTGTAGTTTACATTGGTTAATGAAAGTCCTGAACTTCCTAGGATCACCATGATAACGTGAAAGGAGCACCAGAGGAGCCGGGGCTTGGGCACTGGGGACTGGAGACTGTGTGGGTGGGGTGGTAGCATCCCCAAATTCAGGATCTGCGGGGAGAGGATGCTGTACACTCTGTATGGAATTGAGTCTTTGATGAATGACCATGTTAGCGGTGGCCATATCGGCCCGCAATACTGTGATGGCCTGGACTAAGGCGGCCATGGGGTCATCCGCGGATCCCTCCATGCCTAACACGACAAAAGGATTCACAGTCTGTTATGACTTGAGTGTCGTGTAGACCGGAGATACCTCCGTCCTGAAGTGTCACACAGGGAAACACAAGTCACTCCCTGTGCAACCTTTGAGGACACAGGTGGGAGATGTCGACGCCTGGATCCACAGAACCTTGGAGACCCCGAAGCTGCTGAAAAGGAAATATTGTTAAGTACCAGGCAATGCCAGCAACTTGAAACACAATGGTTTTGAAGAGGCTTACCTATTGGTGTTAATTGGGACACGGGGAACCTATGCAATGGGGGGTGGTTCTGAGACTCAGGTGGGCGGTAGTCCCAGGTTTGCAAGGACCAGCTCCACGGAGGAATACAGGCAAGACCACCTGAACTGAAATCTTGGTTGCATAGGGTTGTTTGCAGAAGACTAGAATTACGTAGTTCCATGGAAGTAACAATGCCAGAAAGGGAAGTCCAAAGCAGTGTGAGTGGCGGTCCGCGTTCAGCAACAAATCAGTAGTTCCAAGCAACAAAGCAAGAGGGCAATCCAAAGGAGTCCGGGTAGCAACAAATCTGAGGTAAAAAAAAAGCAAAGGAAACAAGAACGTAACGCCAAACAGTGTCCGGAAAACAGCTGTGAAGCGAAGACTACTTCGCGTATCAGGCTTTTTGTACTGAGCGCCTCCGGATCACGTGACGAGCATCGGCAACACGTGATCGAGGCAAGGAGTCACGTGAGCGATGAGGAGCGGTCACGAGGTGCGGAAGTGTCAGCACGATCCTTCTAGCGTGCGATCGCCAAGGCAACTGCCAATGCAGAAACGGATGCAAGCGGTTCTGCATGTTGTACCTGGCACGCCACGCTCGGTCCTGTTGGGCAACCCGCCCACGTGAGTCTCGGATCGTGTACTTCTGTTGTGACAAAGAGTGTCGTGCTGTGGGTATGCTAGCGGTGTTCTGTGCGGTGTGCGTCTGTGTGATGTGGGTGTGCATGACAAGATGATACCAATTAATTAGGAATCAAAGGCAGAATAGACCCTACCAGAATTTGAAACTAAGCTTGAAAGTTCCACAAAGATTTCTGTGAATCTGGACCCATGTGTTGAATGGTCATAATTGTACTGAATGACCTGAGGCTTACTTTTATGATTTAAATTCCCTTTATTCAAAAATTTTGTATAAACAAATTTGATCATGAACATTACAAAATACATTAAGTGCACAGTCCCAATGTAAGAATGAGTCACAGGTCATGCTCCATGGTCAACCAATAATGTCCAGCTCCTTAGTCAGCATCATTGTCAATTAAAGGGGGCTGTGCTAAATTCTCAACCTCTTCTTTGCCGCTAAAACCATGAACCTACGTTTTCTTCTGTCGTCTATGCACTTATTTATTTCTATGTTGTTACATTTCTTAAAATTTGGCATTTTTACTGATGTTTCGTTTTTATAGTGTGGAGATAGGGCTATGCTTTTGACAAGTGTGGGCATCCCTGGTGTTGTGCCATTTGTGATGCAGGGGCTAATCCCATTCAGCAATAGTACTCTGCTGGGCCTGCATTGCAAGGGACGCACAGTGGTGTGTCACATCTTTCAGTGCTGAGGTGCATATCTTGAACTGAAACTTCAGTAAATGTTTTTTTTTTTTGTGTTATTTTGGGTAACATAAGCATTCGGCCCGCAGGAATCTGCTCAGCTCCTCCACCAGTGGAGGCTCTGCTCACAGAGAGCTTTCACCTAGGTGCCTACTCTGTGTCATATATACTGCTATGCCAGAAGCTTTAATCAAAGCAGTATGGTAACTTCTGGAGGTGTCTAGGGGAATTTACATGTACAGGTATATGCATCCAATTTGGGAGTACCTCAAGAAACAATCTCTACTAGTTGGGGAGGCAGTCATTAAGTCTTGATGTGCTCACAAGTGTCACTCAAACATCAAACACTCTGTAATGGTGCAGGTTGTAGAAGAGGCTATGTATTCTGCATTTCGAAATTAAATATTACTTTTAGTTAAGACTGTCTATCCTCAGCACAAACACCATCAGTCAGAAACACTGGTCACGCATAGAGAGTTTGTATACCTAAACATATTTCTAATGACTCTGATTTGTCTTCTCGTCCCTTGTCCTGTCCACTCTATTGAGTTCCATTAATAGAAAGAAGGAGAAGTAGGTCATGGCATCAGAAGAACCTTGAGTAAAGTCCAATAGGTTTTATTGTGCTGTAAATACAGTCTCTGGTCTTTCAAACATCTCCTTCAGTAATTCTAAGAACGCATCAAGACTGTGTAAGGCAGGGTTTCTGGAGGTCACCAAAAGTGTAACCTGGGCCAAGGCACTACCAGCCATATTGGTTACCCACTCACTTCATCATAACTTTATTCGGCATAAAAAAAACCATACAAGTATAAACACACCACATTAAAAAACAGAGGTAAGACAGTCATTCAGTTTGTTAAGTTACAGGAAATGCATACATCACAAAAGGAGAAACTGCTGCCACATGTTGATACCAGGGTGCAGGGGTGTTGCTAGGTCTGGAAAAGACCCGGGGCTATGCTGATGGTGGAACTGTCGGGACTCGGGGCTAGCTAGCCTTTTGGCTGTAGCTCCTGAGATTCTATCCGGGGCTACAACCAAAAGACCAGGGGCTATAGCCCCCTTAGCCACCCCCTAGCAACGCCTATGCCAGGGTGACTGATCTTTTAAAAACCTTTTAGTACCAAACAATGGGTTTAGATGATGAATAGATCCTAGTGAGGTAGATGTATACCAGAAAAAACATAGCCACGGACCACATCCGCGAATTCATGAAAAATACATTGTTATTTTTCTGACAGCCCAACACACAATGAAAAGTATTTCATTACATACTTAGATGCATTCAATACAAAATAATAACAGCTCTAATACATTTTGAATACCTTGTAATGTAGGTATCTGTCTGGAGTGTGGAAGGACCACACTAAAATCATACAGAAAGCAAAGAAAAGTAGCTATGCATGTTGGTGGAGGAACAAGACCCAGAGCTGAGAGATTGTGTGTGACCAAAATGTTGGTCATGAAAGATGAGAAAAGTGAAAACATATCAAAAGGAGCAAGAGAGAAGAGCACCTATTTACAAATAAGACAAATTAATCCAGCAGTTTTTAAACTTAATTAAACACTATACAATTCTAATTACATATTGTTGTCCTGCTGACAGTATCATAAATTGTATGAGTACTATCCTTGTTAACCTGATTGTATCAAAAACTCAGAAAGGCATAAATGGATGACTGTTAACTGATATGGAGTAGAGAGGAAAACTAACAGGAAGCCACGCTGATTTCCAGTGACTCTACATTAACAATCATCAACCCCTTGGTATCTTGATCTTACTAACAACTAGAGAACAGTACACTTCCTATTATGTTATGTTCCAGTGTCAATACATCAATTCTAGGAACTGTACCCCCAATGGGTCTGCCGACGGGAACAGGGGTAACTGGAATGGACGAAAACATTGGAGAAATGTCCATAGTTGGTGAAGGTGGTCGTGACAGTGGGACCACTGGTGTCCCCTTATGTTGTCGCGTTTCGGCAGCAAATAAAAAGGTTTGGCCGCCTTCTTCGGGACGTGGTTCGAAGACCCTGTTGGATATACGTGTAAAAATGAAAGAAATTAGTGGGCTATGTGTTTGTGATGGCAACTATGAACTTAAATCGTAAGAGAAACTAAAAGGAATAATTTGACTAGCAATCATGAAACCAGCTCACGGCAGAAAACTCTTACCGGGAGGGGCATGGAGACCCTAATCTTCAATGCTGGTCCCCACTACAGAGGCAAAACCTGGGCCGGTGAACTTGGAAGGGTATCAAACGAGGGGGCCCGGCTTTCAAACAAGGTCGCTGTGGTACCAGATGGTTGACATGGAAACCCGTCGTTCTAGTGGATCCAAGAACAGATATGTGGGGACTGGTGGGGGGAGACACAGGGGGAAGAAAAAACCAAGACACAATTGCTGTCAGAATTAAATCTAATGAAGCCTGCCTCAGCTAAAGTGGAAGAAAAAGAAAGAAAAAGAAAAAAGAGCTGGGTCTCAATATAGACACATGCTTCTTACCCAGTGTCCAGCTCTACCGGGTGTACGGGGTAGGAGGTAGTCCCCCTCTCTATGTTCGGATCCTTATGCCCCTTCATTTCAGTAGGCCCAGACTAATCTTGGAGACTGGTGCAATTTCTGGACTAGTGTACGGCATATGTAAATGAAGAAGGGGAAGGGAAAAAGAACGGAAATGGCGTAATAAAAAGGTGCTCGTATGTCTAAGGCACTGAAAACATGGACACAGTTTAACCGTTAGGGGATGAGCAGCGGTGAATAACTGTCATATAACTACCTGGTAGTTCTTTGTAATGCAAACAGGAATTTTATCAGGGAAGGGATTTTATTGATTCTGTGTTTTGTATATTGTATGTGTTTGATGGACTTTGCATCCGAATAAACATATTGACTGACTGGAGCCCACATCTACCACATCCTGACTTATCATTTGTGAACACTTCTTTCTTTCTTGTTAACCCTATCACACACTCTTTTTGTATTTAGTTGAAAGGATTGGCAATATGTTTTTCTAAGTATAGGCCCTTTTATTTGACAAGACACCTCTAGGACTGCCTTATTATTATTTGATGGTTGTAGCTTGCTCCTATATTAGATTTAGGTTTAGATTAGGCATTTTTTCAACCTACCTATACAGTTTAATAAACACCCTTGAACTGTGATCACTTGTGTCTGTCTTTGCTGTTGCCAACAAGAGTTCCTTACAATACTTGTCCTTTTTTGTGCTTTGATTCAATCCACGTAAATCAGAGGTATCTCTCTTGGGTACAAAGACTAGAGAAGCTACTCCAAGAACCCTTGAGGGCGTTATCAGTCCATCTGTAGGTTTTTGTCCAAATAGTCTCTCATGGCTTTTTTCTCACTTTCAGACAACACAAACATTCTACCAGAGGGAATAACGGCATCTGGTAACAGATCTATTAAACAATCTTCCTCCCTATGAGGAGAGATTTGGGCTTATTTATCTTCCGGAAAGACACCCTCAAAGTCTTTGTATTCCAGAGGTAAGGTAGTACGATCATGGACAGAAAGTAATCAGTTTTCAGTAGCTTCCTGAAGGCAATACTGCATCAATCCTCAGAACATAAGGAAACTGTGCCGGCTCGACAGTTGATATAGGGGTTGCGTTTTCGGAGTCATGCCATTCCCAGAATAATTGGATAATGTACAATTTTGATTAGAATCGAATGTCAACAATTCTTGATCTTGCCCAATCCGTAGAGATAACTCCTTGGTTTGATGTGTAACTGGGCCTGAATTCAAGGGTTCTATACCTTCCATAGGTAAGGACTGCCCTTTCACTTCGAAGGATATCTGGTGATCTTGCCCAAAGTATGCCCATGAATATGCTAGCTGCACCGCAATTTAGCAATGCTGTTATGAGCACTGTCTGGGTGGAAGTGATCTTAAGATGTACTTGCAGGGCTATCTTGTTAGTACTGTACTGACTGGAATTCACTCCAAAAAAAAGGTGGTAATCCTCATCAATCCCCCACCTTTGATTCCCACTAAGGACGGGAGGTGGCATTTCCCGGACACCAGGCAGGTGCCACAGGGTACACCTTGACCAAATGAGCTATTGCTCCGCAGTACATACAAAGACCTACAGTCTTTCGCCTTTGCCTTTCTACATCAGACATAAGGCCTCTCACGGATCCAATGTGCATTGTCTCTGGTTCTGAAAAACTTGGAGACAGAAGGGAGGGAAGGTCTAATGGTTGACAACTGGTTTCGATGTTTTCTTTGCTCTGATTTCCGTTCCTGGAGTCGGTAATCCAGTTGCAGTATGAAAGTAAGCAAATCTGGTAATTACCTAGGGCATGCCACAATGGTCAGTTTATTTTTCAACTTATGCACGTGTTTCTTCAGGCCATCCTGTTTCATCCGCTAATTGTTTATGGTGGGTAACGTAGGTCATGACATCAGATGAATCTTGAGTATAGTCCAGTAGGATTTCTTGTGCTGTAAATACGGCCTCTGGTCTTTCAAACACCTCCTTCAGTAATTCCAAGAATGCATCAAGACTGTCTAAGGCAGGGTTTCTGGAGGTCACCAAAGGTGTAACTCGAGCCAAGGCACTACCAGTCATATTGGTTACCCACTCACTTCAACATAACTTTTTTCAGGATAAAAAGACCATAAAAGTACGAACACATTACATTAAAAAACAGAGGTAAAACAGTTATTCAGTTTGTTAAATTACAGGAAATGTGCAAGACAAACTTATGCCAATTCTGTGATAAATAAGTTATAGTATGCAGCCGATTCTCTATTGTAAAAATATCTAAAAATCTCAAAATCTAAAACAGGGAGAGCGAGGCTCTCAACCCTGGAAATTGGGACAACAGATTCAAAGTCTTTTTCCCTGTGGCTATATCGTGCAGTTTCAAATATCACGTGAGGGGATTGACGATGAATTAAAAAGGACATTGCGAGACCACCATGGGGCGCAGGGAAGCATGTCCTCCTGAGTTAGGGCTCCAGCTTCCACCAGCATTAGAGATACGAGAAAGAGCTGTTCCATACCGGACCAACCCCAGAGAAAGTAAAATATATGTAGCAGATGGTGTCTGGAACCCCCGAAAGACTTTGGGGGCAGTGGCTGGAGTGGTACCGGCGGAACACAGGGCTGTGTGTCAGCTGGTGGAGAGCACCTGCCTTTCAGCAAGGGGGGCTGCTGTGCCGAACCGAAACAAGTTCAATGGCGGTGTCGGAGGTGGAGGGCCCTGGCCAACTGTGCCATCCAGAGGCACTGGCTGTCAATGAGATGGGCCAGATGGGCGTAGCTCACCTGGGGAGTCTCCCCGCCGCACCGGAGAGCGCTAATAGATGAGAAGCAGCACACCAGAGGGGAGATGGGAACGTTGAGGAGGCAGCATTCAGCATCTACTGATTACGGCATTCTGGGCCGCTGGTGTAGAGGGCCCCACGCAATGAGTTGACTGTGAGGAGGGGTAGTGGAAGCCCCAGACCAGCAAATTGAAGATGGGAGAGCAGCAACTGGGCGTGCAGCAATGAGGCCCTGGCTCTGTTATAAGGGCAGAACCCCTAAGCGGGTGGCTGCAGTACTGTGGAAATTGAGAGGGTACAGCGGTCTCTGGCCCTAAGAAGAACAATGGCGCAGAAGAGGTGACATTTGACCGGGAAGCGCATCTAGAGCAAACCCAGGGCAGAACTAGGGGTGAGTACTAGCAGGAGTAAGGATATTACAGCGCCAGCCATAGTCGCCGGGGGCCCACCCAACAAGGCATGGCCCACCCGGCGGAAGGGCTCAGTGTGTGATGTTTACAATGCTGTGCAAAAGACCACAGCTAGGCCAGCTCAACCCAACCACAGTCGTGGTGTGGACTGGTAAAACAGGACTAAATACACAGAGGGCCTCATTAGGACCCTGATGGTCCCGTAATGAACGGTGCCGGTACGGGACCGGCACCGTTCATTACGGGCTGCCCTATTCCGAGGTCTGCAGCGGGACCCGCTAAGGATGTCTGGTCTGACTAGACCTCCTTAGCAGGACCCACTAGCAGTAGAGGGGGCTAACAACGGGCCCGTTATCAACGGGCCCGTTGTTAGCACCCTCCCCATTCCCATTGAGCCCTATGGGGGCTGAAGTGGGAATGGGGAAGTACCGGACCGGGTCCCACGAAGGGGATTTACCAGGCCCTCCAAGGTCGGAATGGCCCGGTAAGTCCCCTTTCGTGCGTCCCCGACCTGGAACCCGGTATGGAGGCCCAGAGACTTCCCCCAGTGCCAGAGCTCGAGATGATGCAAAAGGGTGGGCAAAGTATAGTGCCTGGTCCAGCGTGCTAGGGGAGAGTGATAGCGGGCATAGACATGTCATATTGTGCTGCAAAGAATGATATCATGAGTATCCTGGTGGAAATCAAGGCACTCTGAGGGAATTTACAACCGTCCCAGGCAGACCTTATAGGCAGGATGGGGGCAGTGGAACGTAAAGTAGAGAACCTGGAGAACAATCAGCTCACTGCAGACCTGGTTGAAATGCGTCTAGATGACCAATAATGGAGCTGGAAATGCGTGAAGAGGAGGTGACGTGTAAAATGGATGACCTAGAAAATAGGGAGTGGCGGAATAACATTTGTATACTGGGAATGAAAGAGGGTGATGGGGAGACTCCCGCTTAAGTGTAACATAAGGTGCAGGCTATCATTGACCTCCTGTTCATCTCAGAAGGAGGGAAGTAGGTGCAGTTGGAGAGAGCGCACAGAGGAGGCAAGCCATATGGAAGTGGTCCACATTCAGTGGTGGCTAGGTTCTCGAGGTATAAGGAAAAGGCTGAAGTGCTAGCCAGAGCACGCATGAAACAAGAACTGGAATATGAAAACTTGTGCATAACGATTTACCAATCTGTCCAATCTGACACTGTCCCAGAGGAGAGATTGTCGACCACTCACGAAGTGGTTGAATGAGAAGGGAATCAGATACAGATGGGCCTACCCATTTGCCTTGCAGTTTGAAGTGCAAGCTATAGACTACCTTACAGAGAAGGCCAAGCAGGCACGGGCCATTTAACTTCAGTCCACGGAGAGACGCTGGAGCAACAGACAGGCCCCCTCATGGAAAGGCACAAACAGGGGCCATCCATGAGCCTTCCGCGGCATTGCAGGGGGCAGACTGGGCACAAGTACATGCATTTGTATGGACCATCCCCACTCCAGGACCCATGAATGCTTGAGAGGAAAAGGGGGTTTGACAGTATACACCATTGTCAGATGGAAGCATTGGTTGGGCAGATCAGTGTGGCACTTACAAGGCGGCTGGTTGGGGGGTATTAGTCCTTTTGCCCTACATGGCCCTTGACAGGATGGAGGGCGTCTTGAGAACTTATACTGCCAGTTGCTGATTTCGGTTTAGTCGGATTGAGCTATTGTTATTTTGGGGTGTTTTACAAGTAGGACGTATTGATTGTGGACATAATGCTGAGCAGCAACACCACAGTTTACTGAAGGGGAGGCGGGGAGGGCCGGCTCGTGGAAAGTGCAGGTTGATTTGGGAAGATTGGGTGATAAGGTCAAGGGAGCTAAGGGGTGTATGAAGTTAGTAGTGGGCGCCCTGAATGTGAAAGGGATGAACTCGCCTACAAAGAGGTCCCTAGTTGCATGTGAATTTCGCAACACAGCCTTCGATATACTAATTCTGAAAGAAACCAGGCTGGTGGAGGAGGATGTGAGAAGGCTGCGAGGGGCGAGAATTGGACAGGTCCATTGGGCCTCGGGATCGGTCAATGGGTGGAGAGTGGGCATCATACTGCACAAGCGATGCCAGTTACAGGAGGATGTGGTTAGGAAACTGCTAGGGGGATGACTACTTATAATACAGGGACTGTTAGACGTGATGCGGATAGTATTGGGGCACTCTACGCTCCAAACCAGGGTTAGGCAGAATTCATCCAGGGTGCATTGGGCATAATACTGGCCCTAGTAAGGGATCTTTTCATCATTGGAGGTGACTTTAACTCCTGGGGCGATGCAACACTTGATAGGCAGTCTGTCAAGGACCCAGTTGTCCCTGAAGGAGGAGGAATGGGAGGGCACTTATGCCGCTCCATCGCAGTGAGGGGACTGGTAGATGGGTGGAGACGGTTGCACCCAGGGCAAAAGGGGTACACTTTCTATTCTCCCCCTCACTCCACATACACCAGAATAGACTACCTTTTTTTGAAGGGAGACCAAGTGGGGCGAATTACCCGTAGTGATATCCAGTTGGTGGGGTCTTCTGACCATGACATGGTCGTTATGGAATTAGATATGAAGGGGGCTAACAGGACAGAGAACAGGTGGAGATACAATGACTCACTGTGGAGGGACCCACTCTTTTCTGAGCAGTTATCGGGGGACATCTTGCAATACTTCGAGATAAATGACACGGGAGGGATGGACATAAACGTGGTTTGGGACGCAGGGAAGGCCTCCTGGCGGGGGCTCCTAATGAGGGAAGGAGCGCAGAGAAAGAGAGAGGGGATTGCAGGAAGAGGCCCTTAGGAAGAGTATTTCAGAAAGTGAATCACAGATGCATGGGGAGAGGGATACAATGAGGAGACATCAGGGGCAACACGAAAGATGAGGACGGAACTGAAGGCACTAGGGCTGGGGGACACACTGTCCAAATTGAAATACCCTAAGAAAACATTCTATGAAAAGGCGGACAAGGCAGATGCATTACTTGCTGCACGGCTCAGAGGGCTGAAAGATGGGTCACAGGGTTGAGAGATGCTGGAAGTGTCTCACGGGTTACACCAGTGCAAGTGGCAGAGGGCTTTGCGCAGTACTATGAAGGCTTATATGATACTGACAGCACAGAGGTAGGAATGCAGCCAGAAGAATTCTTAGAAGGTTTGGATATGATGGGACTCACTGACCTTGAAGTGGAGTCCCTAGGGAGCCTGATAACAGGGGATGAGGTGTTGGCCGCAATTAGGAGGCTCCCAAATGGGAAGGCCCCGGGAGAAGATGGGTACACTATGGGCTTTTATAAGCATTTCACAGGTGCCCTCCTGGGTCCTATGACTAAGATATACAATAATATACTGGTAATGGGAACGGCCCGGCATCATTTAGTAACGCATTAATAACTGTGATTCCTAAGGAAGGGAGGGATCCCGCAATGTGTTCCTCATATCGCCCCAGCTCCCTGCTAAATGTGGATGAAAAGAAATGTACACACATTTTGACCACGCGCCTTGAAGGGAAGATGCCACGATTGATCTATCCAGATCTGGTGGGATTTATTGCCGGGTGTCAGGGCACTGATGCGATGCACAAGAAATTGGATCTTATGGAGCATGTGTCTACAGTGTCAGGAGACTTTTCACTGTTGAGCCTGGAATCCAAAAAGGCCTTCGACCGCGTCGAATGGGGGGTTTTATTTGCCATATTACGTGAGGTGCGGCTGGGGGACAGAATGTTGCGAGCAATCACTGCTGATACGCAGAGCCAAATGCAAGAGTGGTTGTTAATGGGAAGACGTCTAGAGCCTTTCGTCTATGGAGAGGTACAAGACAGGGTTGCCCGCTGTCTTCTCTACTTTTTGCACTGTCCATAGAGCCGCTCAGTCTAAGGATGAGGCGGGAAGAGCACATAGTGGGTGTTTGGGTAGGGGATACGTAATACAAGCTGAGTCTATGATACAATATGATATGATAGGTTATTTATAACGTGCTTAATACCCATAGGTTTCTAAGCGCGGACCCGGGGATCGAACCTGTGTTGCTCCGTCTCATCTTGCTTCCAAGCCGAGCATGTTGCCCCGGCGCTATTCTCCCTCCCTATATGCCGATGACAACCTGCTGTATGTTTCAGATGTAGCCATCTTGGTAAGGGAGGCCCTACGCGTACTGAGAGACTATCGGCAGGTGTCTGACTTCTAGGTTAATATGGACAAATCAGTCCTCTTCCTGTTTCGCCAAGAGGCACAGGGACAGGATGATGATATGGAAGACCTGGGGATCCCAATCGAAAGAGAGAGAGTATAAAGGGCCTGTGAATTTGGATACCCAGAAACCTGGATGATTTAAATGTGGTTAACTACCCCCCACTACTGCATACATTCTTCCGGGGCATAGAGATGTGGTTGAGGCTTACCTTGTCGTGGCTCGGCAGATGAGATGCAGTAAAGATGACACTGATCCCTGAGATATTGTATTTATATCAGGCGCTGCCGATCGCGATGCCGGACACTCATTTTACAGAATTAAGGCAGCGGATTAATAGATTTATATGGCAGGGACAGAAACAGAGGGTGTCCTATAGGGCACTGATAAAGCTGAAGCAAAAGGGAGAGTAGGGCTGCCCGGCATGCATTCGTTTTATTGGGGCGGGACAGGGCTCTAATTCCCCACTTGAGAGCAGAACTGCAGAAACAATGGGTGCTCAATGAGAACTATCAGTGGCGACCAGTCACGTTAGGAGAATGGCTTTGGGCACCCCAAAGGGCGGTTCCCCGGAAGATACATAGACATTGAGTCTTGGGTCCGTTGTGGGCATTATGGAGACTCAAAGGGAGATGAATGGAGTTACGACATAGCCATCCCCAATGAGCCATATATGGGCGCCCCTGATACGAGAATATATCCCTAACCAGAGCCGGTTCCAGGACTGGTTCGAGGCGGGACTGGAGAGAGTGGGGCAAGTAGTAAGGGAGAGGAGTCTGTGGGGATAACGGTCCTGGAGGAAAGCTTGGGAAAAGGGACACTTTCAGTGTTCAAATACCTTCAGCTGAAAGTGGTGCTGATGTCGGGAAGATGGAAGGCAGTGCTGCAGGGAGAGCTCACGACCACTGAAGAGGTGATAAGCAATCACACGGCCTTGAGGGGATTGATTTCCAAATTATATCAGACTCTGTTTGCTGCAACGGGTGGAGACATAGAAAGGAGGCGATGGGAGAAGGATATGGGGTAGAGCTGGAGGATGAGCAATGGACGATGTTATGCAGGAATGCCCATCATGGCATCAAATTACTGTATAGATGGCAATGGGACCCAGTGAGGCTATCAAAGATGTTTGTGGGAATAGATCCCAGGTGTTGGAGAGGCTGCGGCCAGTGTGCCGACTATTGGCATATGTGGTGGTGTTGTAAGGAGGTGCAGAGCTTTTGGAAGGAGGTTTTGGGATGTATAAAGGCCCTGGAAGGAAAGGAGAGGTGCTTAGACCCCTTGCTGGTGCTGTTTTAGAGGTGGAAGGGTGTGAATGGAGGAGGCTGTCACATATGACTCATTTTCTGCTACTGGCAGCGTGAAGCTCCCTACGGAACATCAATGGGCCTTGAAAGCTCTTGACATCTATGCGATGGAGCAATTAATAAAGTTATTGCACGACCATAAACCCTCATATGCACTGGAGTGGTTTGCCTTCTTTAATGAATAAGGCCCAGAGAAAGCCGGAAATTCATGAGAGGGGATGAAAGGTTGCTGTGAGGTGAGTGAAGGAGATGTCCACTGCAACTGGGAGGAGGGGGGTTGAAGGTAGGAGGTATCATTGAGCAGACCCATGGCCCAATGGTTAGAGGCGGGCCCCCACTGCTGAAAAAGGTCACGATGCAATGGTGTGCTGTACGTTTCTTTCTTCCATTCTATCTTTTTACACAATATCAATGTGCTACTTGAGAGGGAGTGGTGAAGGGGGAGAGGAGGTGGGGGAGAGGTTGTCGAGATGGGAGAAGTTTGTAAGGCTGGGGGTGAAAATGTTATAAAATGCAGTTGTGGACTTGCATTGATAATATCATCCTATGCTTTGTGTCGTATTGCCACAACTGTTAATAAAAAACTGGTTTTTTTTAAAAAAGGGCATTGCCGTTCTGAATGATCGAATGCCGGCTTCATTTGGGATTGGTCTCAAATATGTATGCCTCAATTGCAGAGACTTGTCACAAATCAATAAGAAATGCAAAACAGTTTCTTCAGTCCGCCCAGACAGCGGGCATATCTCCAAGGCTGATTCCCACCAGGAGTGTGTAAACGCTGCGACTGGGAAAATGCCCAATCTCAAACGCATGTAAATGAATCTTCCAAAGGCCCCAGGAATTAGATCTAAATACTCTTTGGGCCCAATCTCCATATTGTGTACAAGATAGTCCAACCCTAGTTTTGAATTAGCAGCATCAGCTAAAAGGTAGTCTCAGGTTCGCATTTTGGCTTTCTTTTTTAGCTTGCTCAGGGCTGCACTGCTACTCTCCAAAGGGTTTTCCCACAGTGCTGAAGCATCCAAGATGTTGAGCATATTCTTTAAACGTGCAAACCAATTAAGACTTTTCCCACCATTCAAAGACAGAAAGTGGGGTTATGCTACTGTCACAGGTTTCCCCCCTTCTCACCTGTCTATGTTGTTTGTTGTGGTTCTTCGGTGGAGTCTTCTTTCGCACAGTTCGGGTCTTGTATAATCCTGTGCATAGGTCCTCGGGTTCCATCGTGCGTTCAGCGTCCCGTCTTCTGGGAACGTTCAGATGTCCGGGAAAAGTCCAGGAAAACGGCGAAGAGCGCACTCGGGGAACGAGTGCACAGAGATCCGGAATGCAATGGAGGACAAAGCAAAGGGGAGGAATGAAGGAGGAGGAAATTTAGGAGAACCGGGAACCAGGAATCAAAGGATTAGCAAAGCGAACTACGGAGCACACGTCTAGCCACGGCAAACGATAGCATTGAGATGCACAGGGCCGCGGGGGCGTGTCCGCTTTATAGAACGTAGTGCATGCGGCACGGAAACTGGTAATCAACGTTCCACGTTCAACGGCCATGTTGGGAGTACTGCTGAGTAAAAGCCCCTATGGGTCAGGGACCAGGAAGTCCAGAAGGGGCGCGTCCGATGGCTCATGACAGCTACTCTGCTTTTACCCATTCCTGGTTGGTTCCAAATTCTTAACCAGAGAAAGGCAGAACTAAACATGGCCTTGGCACCTATCACAGTAACTTCAAGCTCCAAATGGGTAATAGCTGAAGGAGCAGTTATAGGGAGCAACAACAGATGTTTCAAAAATGTATTCTCCTTAAAATTTAGTACACCACAATTAACAAACCCCCAGAGCTCCGATCCGTGAAGAACCACAAGTAAAACCTGTTTGGCATACAAATCGAAGGCTGGGGATACAGCACTGCTCCCATGCCACGAGGAGTAGGACCTAATAGCCCCACTGAGCTTATATAAATTAGTCTCTGTTTTACCCACTTGTGCTCCCCAGCCAGGATACTCCTGGAATCTTACCCCAAGGTAGTCAAAGTGGTCAACTTGCTCAATTGGAATACCATCAACTTTCAGGTGTATGGATTTGTGTTTTTGGTAGCAGGGGTTGAATACCATTGATTTAGTCTTGGTAATGTTAAGATTTAATTGAAGCTCCTGGCATTTAGACACAAAAATAGATAGGGAATTCTCTAGACACTTAGGAGTTATTGATATTAAAACCGCATCATCCACATAAATGAGTGCTGGATATTTATCAGTGGACACTTTCGAGGGTTCTTGGCACCCAATTAAAAGTACATCAATAATTTCTTGGCTATATGTATATTCAAAAGAAGTGGGGCCAAGACAAATCCCTGTTTACTCCTGTATTCACTGCAAACTGTGGGGTAGACTCACCACCCAGACCAAATCGCACACAGCCATTAGCTCCAGAATGTAGATGGAAAATTATGGAAATTAGGCTGGGGGAAACCTTGTAGGTCAATAAAATCTTCCATAAAATCACTGTTGAAATTGAATCAAAAGCAGTTTTTAAATCTAAAACCACCACATATAAATACATTTTCCACAATACTGTATACTTTAAAATCAACATATAAAATATTAGGCACTGATCCCTTATACCACTGTTTTTTCTAAACCCGGCCTGTAGGTCGCTAATTATATTATTGTTATCTACCCATTCCTGGAGGTGGTGCAATATAAACTTTCCAAAAGGCTTGATTGCCCCATCTAAAAGAGATATTGGGCGATAATTTGAGGGATTATCCCTGCCAACCTTTTTTTTATAGATTGGCACGATCATAGCATTGAACCAGGAGATTTGGAAGAGTCCCTGGGCTAAAATCGTGTTAAAAATCTTACAGAGAACTGGAGCCCACACACCCACCTCATCTTTGAAAAGGTTAAAAGGCACTAGGTCGGGACCAGGAGCCTTACCCCTCTTAAATGAACCCACGGCTGTTTCTACCCCTGTCACTGAGATACTTAGAGGGCATGACTCCACAGCACTTAGTAACGTGCAGAAGGCAGGGGGAGATGAGGAATCAAAGTAAAACATAGAAAAATGCGATTTCCAGACTTCACTGCTAATGCAGCTTTGGACAGGTCGATCATTACTGGAGTCCCTATCATGCACTATTTTCCAGAAAAGGGAATTATCCTCATCTGAGCGCATTTTGTAGGGCTCTCCATTTATCATCGATAAATTCCTTCTTTTTTGCCTTGGCCAAGCTTTTATAATTAGCTCTCATTGATCTGAGCTTGACCGTGTCCACACCATGTTTCGCAGTAATATAATTGGTTACCATGTAACCTATCATGGAACGATTAGTGAGGAGCTGATGCAGTCTGAATGTATATTGGATCAAACAATGGTCCAGAAATTCTTTTAATTTCAGTGGTGAGCCGTTGAACTTAATAGAACCAACTCCACTTGTTGGTGCATCCAAAGGAACTTCTTTCCTAACGGTAATGGCTTGACGGATAGTCTGGTTCGCCAAGCAAAGTGATTACACTTCTGTGGTCAACCCTTGTGCCGCATTCATGCGGTCTTGGATCTGAGCCATGGCTGTGGGCTGGTGTTGAAAGCTATCAAGCGTATGAGACAATGATCGCCTTACCTTTGACTTGCTGCAGATGTGTGGCTCGAAGAGGTAGGGTCTGTCATGGAAAAAGGCCAGTCTGACACTCCAATCGTATAATAAGGGGTAACCAGGAAGGCCTTCCTCCAGCACAGAGCCAAGTAAGGGGGGAGAAACACTGTGGGAAAGAAAAACCCCTTTGGTGGATGCCAGAAAAAGAGAGGACCCTTGCAGAAGACTGAAGCAGGAATTGAGGCAGTCTGGAAACAGAGTAGAGCTCAAGTGGAACAGGAAAAAGGAAGACAGTACACAGAACACCAATAAGGTTGAGCGACAGACAACCAGAGCAACAACAGGGCTAGGAGGCCCGAACTAGCACCACAGCAACTAACCGAAATGTTGTGCCGCACTAGAGCCCTGTCCCACTGGTAAGATATCTGAGCAGAAGGTGATGTCAGTCCGTCGCGCAGGTCAGTGGCAACAACTAGACCACTTACTGCGTCTTCCGAATACAGCGTGTCGGGACCCTATGTGTGCCTGAAATGCAAGTCTGTTCATGACAGCAATATAAATACACATCCACAAAGTACTGTCAGTTTTAAGTTGCGCCCCTCAATACAAAATGCATTGGGTTTTCAGGAAATTACATCTCACTTTGTGCTCAATTTAATTGGGAGACACAGGGTATTTTATTTAACACTGCACCTGTGTCTTTGCAAATTAACATTCTCCTTAATTCCCAGCCCTCTATTCCCCTGGCTTTACTATGGACAGTCTAGATGCACAATTTGGAGTTATTTTTGAGGTTTCTATATTTATATTTTAAATATGGATTCTCATTTTGTGGACACAGCTTATACCCTCAATTTGGAACTGCTGCCTCAGCAAGGTGCTTATTCTGTCTGGCTGTCTGTAAATCAGTTTCCATTGTGGGTTGTTCACGTCTCTCTGGAAGGGCTTGTCCAACTGGCATAGGAATTAGTCATTCAAATAGTGTCAGCGCTCCAGCAACTTCCAGTTCCAGTGATATCCCAGAATTTTCTTCAATAGTAAAACTTCATTTTTTCTTAACCTTCCTCCTCCCTGTGTACATGCTAATTAATATCTTGTAACTCCTTCCCCGATCTTGTGACAGAGGTGTGGCTTCCACCGGCCTCATGATCTGAAGGGAGGCAGGAAACTCTCTCCTGAAACTATAAAGAGCCATTTCTTATATGCTACATAACTTTTTATGTGAATGTGCAAGATTAATAAAATCAAATGAATATCTATTTTTGGCTATAAACCGCTATGTGTTTTAAATTGATAGGACCTTCCATGATGGAGTTATGAATTTTTAAATGATTAAAGGTTTGGTTTTCAAATGCACCTTTCCTATTCAATTTGTAAATGAAGATGTAGAGAAGGAGCCAAGTACCCCCACCTCAAGCATCGCACCCATGTTGCCTATATGCTGGGAACCAGAATGTTAACGACGTGCAGTGCCAGTGAAGATACCAATACCAAGGAGAATCCTGGAAACAAGGTTCCCATTAAGAAAGCCATACCTGCATACACAACAATATGGTGGCTATTTGAATGAGATACCGAAAGAAGTGGAAAAAGTGAGCAAAAGAGTAGATTGGTGACATCACACAAAGCAAGACCGGTGCACCCAGAACAGATGCTGAGACAAGAGAATATAGACATTCTATAGGCGTCAAGAAAATATCAAAGATAAGCAAACTTTCTGGATTGAGATGAAGATGTTTATGTTACAAAAACGATGAAGATATCAAGTTATTTTACACCTGTACAGATGCAAAAGAAATGCAAGCAGACAAAGTATTCTTAAGGCTAGCTATGTAGTGAATAGACTGCGGCATATATATATATATATATAGTGAATGCACTATGGACAATACCACTACGCATTTTAGCAGAGCTGGACCAGAAAAAGGAAGGCTTTTCCAGTGTGTCGCAGCTGAAAAGCAATCGAATTACAGGAGTGAATCAAAGAAGAGTGAGGCTGGACCAGCCCCAAGAACTCAAGGCTGCACTGGGCCGGAATGATCAGATGGTAGCTACAAACATGTGAAAGAACAAACCCCTGCTTTTAGGAGGGGCACAAAAACATTTAAGACGTCAGAGACTCCTTAAATAATAGTATTTTAAATGCACTAGAGCTCAAAACCATGGTCTTCAGTCACATGGATGGATGGGAACAGATACTCGTGACAATCTACACCTACACAAGGAGACAGAGCATGCAATACTCCCTTGTATTCTCCAGAGCAAGGAACATTTCCAAGGCCAAGTTCAAAGCCTTAATTCAGGTGCAGCCTACAAGAGGTGATGATAGATGATAAGCTAATTGGTGCGAAGCTATGGTCAACACCAACCCACCAGCTCCTGGAGGCCAGCCTGCGTGCTGCTGGTGTACATGGAAAAGTACTGATGGATGTAAGGGTGCCATCCAATTATAGAGGGCTATGTAGTAAAGAGCCCTATAGTTTGTGTAACCAATGGGACGTCGTGTATTTGATGACGTTCATAGTGACCTTTTTGAGTAGAGGGCTTAGTTGCCCGACCTGATGTTAGAAACCCTATCACTCTCTTAGACAAGTATGGAACTTAATCCTAGATGTTCTCTTAGACCAATCTCTTTCTCCAATCGGTTTTTGTAGTTTGCCACGTATGATGATGTCACCAATTACGAGTTTTTACTATATAAGAAGCTTTTTTATTAAATTTGTTGAGAGAGAGCGAGAAGATCGAACTGTCGATGTCCGTTGTAACTCCCTGTTTTAGACAATTGAAAATAAAACAGCTTTGATTTGCCAACTTCCTGAGTTAGTTTGATTATTGATGTTTGAGTATCTTCTGCATCCCCACCCATCTCAAAGTATTGCTACCTCGTCTTCAAGGGCTGGGTCGAGAACCCCAGTTCAAAGAAATGATGACATCGGACATCAGCGCCAATACTGAAACATCCCTGCATATTGTTTTCACATGTCAAGACATGCTGCCTCATCACAAGTTTGGCGGCAACCCTTGAATGCATTGGTAACGCTATTACCACCGCATTTACGGGTCTGCCAAAACCCAGGCCTGGCTGATTTACCCCCAGCTCTGAGCTGGAGGCAAATCCGCTGTGATTCTGCGGATTTTTGGTGCTATTACAATCGGCAGTAATACCACCGGCGGTAATAGCGCCAAACATTTCCCATTGGGCCCAATGGGGAATGGGAAATTCCCAAATGGGCCCAATGGGAAATGGGGACTTACCGCTCCGCCAAACCTGTGATCCGGTGCTAATAGCACTGGGGGGTTTGGCAGTAGAGCTAATAGCCATGGCGGTAATACCGCTGGGGTTAGCGCCCAATTTGTAATGAGGCCCATGGTCTTTTTTGTTTGTTCACAAAGTTCAAAATGCTATTTCTAATGGACTGAGCTAACAGATTTTGTGAGGAGCCTGGGTTTGATGATGGTGACAGGCCTCTTGGAAATGTATCTATCAGGCAAGTCATTTGGCAGTGTCCAAAGCAGAGCGTGCTTTCTGTTTCTATTGAGGAAGGAGGCGGCTTTTCCAACATTAGCCCCTCTGCTGGCAGAGTGCAGTGGTGTGCTGCACTGTGTTTCATGTTTCCAGGTTCCTGGGTAAGGAGGTGAGGATTCAAGCAATGCACCATTGCCCCAACCTTGCAGAGGAACATGTGGCGGTGGGGGCAAGAACGTGGCAGCAGGGAAGACCGCTGGTGGCCTACAGAGTCTATCTGTATGGATGTGGCAATTGAGACTGTAAACAAAAGTGAAGCCTGGCCAAGTGACAAAGCTTGCAGTGAATTACAGCTGCAGCCAGACTCCCTAGAAGGGGGAATGGGAGCGATATCCAGAGATGGGGATGTGAACAAGTCCCTGTCTAACGAGGAGCTCCCCATGGAGGTAAACAGCTACCCCCTCAATGCGGCGGTCGGGCAGTCTGTTCTGATGGTGAGCCAGAGCCCATTGAAAGACTCCGATCAAACTCGTGCAATGGCTGGCGCAACGGAAGAAGTGGCCTATATCCTGCCTTCTACCACCGGAAATATGTTTAAGGGGGAAGGTCTGAGGGACAAACAGGGCACAAAGAGTATGATGAGAGGGGGATCACAAGAGATGTCCGCGTTGCCCTTAATGAGAAAAACCTAACTTCAGGCATGAATATGCAGGAGGGGGTGGGGGAGCGGCATGAATCTAGCTGGAGTGAGAAGAACTGCAGGGCCTTGGAAGGTTTGATATCACCTTTTTTTCAATGTCTGGTAGTGATTTTGCCTCCAAGTGATTGTGACTCACAAACCTTTAATAGGGGAAATAATGCAGTGAATACAAGTAAAGCATGTGAGATGAAAAACTCAGAGTTGGCAACCCGTTTATCCAAGGATATCCTGGATTTACTACCAAAATAGCCTCACAGAAGTGTTAGTCTCAAGGAGCAACTGGATAATAGGAGCTATCATATTGTCAACTTAAATAATGGCCATCAGGAGATGGTTGTACCAAGGTCAACTCAGACTGTGGATCCGGAATGGGAGCCTGATGATGGGAGAGATGAGTTATGTGTGGGGGAGCAAAACCTCAGGGAGGGACAATACGCAAGCAACCCTACCATGTATGAAAGAAGGGCAGAATCTTCAGACAGTAGTTCATCTGGGATCTCTGAAAGGTCTTCACAAGTAGAATCTGTGTTTCAAGTGGAAGAACAGTATCGGGAGGTAGGGATTTTGAAGGATGATTTGTCTCACCTGCACCATACTGTTGTGGCTGCCATTTCAATCTCAATGGCGCCTTTCTCTAAGCTTTATGAGGCCCTTAATGACTCACTGAAAGATTAAGCCACACTAATAGCTATGGCTCACGAGAAAATATATTTTCTGGAAAGATTTGTGAGGCAAAGTCCAAGACAGATTAGATAAAGAAGCTGAAGCATCAATAAACTGGCAACACAGATTACGTGATCTAGCCAGAAGAGAAGCAATGGACAAAGCTGTAATAATGGAAGCAGTCTTGGATGATTGCAAATGGATGAGAAGTTAGCATAAAAAAGATCGAGCTATGGTAGACCAGACTAAAGAGGATTCGCAACTGAAACCAAGGAGATTTGCAAAAATGGGAAAGTCAACTCTTAGCTCAAATTTGATACACTCTAGTAGAGAAACTAATTCAGCCCCTAAGAATAGATCAGAGAGAGGGGCTTTGGTGCAAACGAAAATGCCTTAAGACCCACGGCCCAGCTTCCCACTGATCCTACATCTGAGGGGGGTGATGATGCAAGGATTGCTGTGGGTGAAGGAGGCCCTATAACAACCAGAGAGGCCAATACGTTCTTGATATTTCAACCTTCCCAGGTGCCTGGTGGGATGAGCAGAGAGCCGGCTAAACAAGGTCAGCCAGAAAATAGTGGCAAAAAATCTAAAAATATAAAGATGGGGCAAAAACGCAAGTCATTAGTCCATTAGGATCAAGGTTCTTCATGAGGAATCTAAGGACTCTACCCGCAATTGGATCTACACAGATATCGAAACGCCCAAGAGTAAAGATCTTGGGGATCCACAGGTGAAAGACAAAGAGATTGTTACACTCACAATGGGTACTGATCTTAGCCGAGAAATCTGTAATGATGACACAGACCTCCCCTCTGAATTGTGCCTCGTAACTTGATTGAAACTATGGCAAGGGAGGCGGAAAACGATGATTGGAATTATATAAGTAATTCAGAACAGGTTGAGACAGACTGCCAGGTAAAGCATATAGCAAAAGGAGCCCCTTCTCCACTCCCAATAATTCAGGAGCTTAAGACAAAGCTTGAAGATAATATGGCTAACAAAGTCCCTTTTAGAATGCTGGAAGACAAGAGAAACCTCCTGGCTCAGGGCCAACGGGCTGACCGACAACCAACGGTGGTGGCCTGTAAAAGCCTCTAAGAACAGCTCAGGAAAGTCATAGCAGTACAAAACCGATACCCATGTCTGAAATTATAGGTTCTATGAGGTCAAGCAAGATGATTAGAGTATATTTAGAATGACTATTCTCAGTGGCCGACAATTTAATCATGAACCGGAGGAGCGTGATGTGACTATTCCAACATATCCCTAAGATGAGATACATAACCTCAGAGGATATTCGGGTGGTCCAATTCATAAATGAAAATTGCAGGGACTGGGTGATCTTCTATCTGGACTCCTCACTGATAAAAACGGCTTTATTAGAATTGAGTGACCAGCTCTTACCGCTCAGATATGAGCTGAGTTACTATACAGAGAAGACAGTCATGTGAACAGGGGAGGATGCGATGAGAGAGAAAATTAACACTCCATAAAATAGAAACCAAACAGATAAGGCCAGTGATGAGAGGAACCAGAATTCCCTGATGGCATTGGAAAGAGACTCCAAGCGAGAATGTCAGTACAAAGAAGGGAAAGACTATCACCCACTGGCAATTACGATTGACAATTCAATCCCAAATAAATGGAAGGTAATAAATCACCATGAGCCCCGGCAGGAGGGGGGAAAGCACCGGAGTTGGTCATGGCTGGCGGATGTATTAGCTGAACCCTGTCAACAAAAGAGCCAAATAGAGAATGTGGAGGAGACACTCCATATTGGCTCTTGGTACTCTAGAGGGTTCACAGAGTTATTCTCAAATGAGAATTTAGGTTTGGAACAGTTTGACATTATATGCCTGCAAGAGACTTGGCTCCGGTCCAAACCAATTTATGAAGGATATGGGGTATATTTAAATCAGCTGCAGAAAGGACTACTGGGGAGGCCATATTCAGGATTATTAACGTTGATTAAAATCGATAAAGTCTTGGCTGTTGAGACGATTTCCCAACCTAACCCGTTTGTTCAGATGCTGAGGCTGGGCTGACAAAGTTGGGACAATAGCAGGAAAATGTCAATATTTCTTGTAAATGTACATTGGAGTGTGAATATGTGTTTGGAATGTGTTTTTATTGACTTAATAATGGCTCTGCTAGATGAAGCCCTCATTTCAGTAGAAAACCCCCACATTATTATATGTGGAGACTTCAACATGTACCTACTTAATATGGAGGGAGTGGTGCATGGTGAGTCATTGTTGGGGAAAAGGGCTGTGACATGGTTAAATGAGGCTAGTGCTTGTGATCTAGTAATGTTAAATGGCCAGACAATGGGGGATATCCGGGGGGCATGAACCTGGGTGAGGGGAGCCCAGAAGGCGTGTCTGGATTACTGCTTTGTCTCAGAAAATGTCTCAGAGGCAGTAGGAAAGTTTTAAGTCATAGGGATGCCAACTAGTAACCATGACCTACTGGCAATTAGCTGGACTGTGGCTCGACAAGCAGGGAAATTGTCTACCCTGGAATCAGTTAAATAAACTTGGGGAAAACATAAGCTTAGAATTAAGCAAACTGAAGGTGACAGTCCAGTTTGAGCATTATATAGCTGATAACCCTACCAGAACAGACTATGCTTGGATTTTAAAGGCCTACAGGGAAGAGAGTGACCGTAGTGGTAAGGTGAACTTTGTGCCTGTTCACTCTTACAATCATGAGGTGTTAGCGGCGAGGAGAGCATGCATAGCCGATATCAGGAAAGTTAAAAGGAGTCGAGATGACCTAGCAGCCACACAAATAAGAAAAAGAAAGCAAACATACCACAATGGGCTTTGTGCATCCGAAGAAGCGAGGCTACAACAGGATGCGGAACTGATGCTGCGGGCAGTTTGTAAAACCAATAGAAGGAAGTTATGGGAACTTATTATTTTAGGGTAGTTTCCAGCCTGCGCATACAAGCAGCCAAGTGCCGGAGGAAAGATGGGTGGACCACTACTCGAAACTATTTGCCCTAGGTGGAGAAGTTGCCGCTATGTGCAACTTGAAGGTGGGAGACAGATGGTCATTTGCATTTTACGAAGAGGAAATCAGAGTGATGATAGTGAAACTGAGTTCATCAAGGGCGGCAGGATCAGATGGTCTAGCTAATCACGTGCTAAAGAGAAATGCAGAGGTCTGGGGGGACTTTGTGGTCAGGCTGTTTAATCAGATCATGGTGACGAAGCAGATCCCAGCTAGATAGTGGGAGGCGATCTTGGTGCAATATTTAGAAAGGGAGTTTGTGCTGATCCAAAAAACTACTGTCCAATCGCCCTTCTGGACACCCTGGGCAAGCTATTTGCATCAATCCTCCTAAGGGACCTAAACTCATGGGCAAGGGAATTGCGTCGTCTTGACCCGAGACAGCAGGGCTTTGTGAAGGGAGTTGGTGCCTCCCTTAATCTTTTCCTGCTGAAGCTTTTGAAGCAGAGATCAATGAAACCAAGATCAACATCTACTTGGCTTTCATGGACCTGGAGCAGGCATTCAATGGAGTCAGTCAGGAACGGCTTTGGTCCAAACTGGCCAGTTGGAATTGACCACATGACTTCATCGAGGCTATACGAGCTCTGTACTGTAACACATCAGTACAGGTGAGATTGTCGGCAGGTGGAGCTCTCTCAAGGAAAATCTGCCCCTTGCCCCGATTCTTTTTCATATTTACATGTCTGACGTAAGAAAGTCCTAAATGATGATGAGAGCTTTTCCACCTAGAATAAATGACATCCACATGCCCTGGGTCCTATATGCCAACGACTTAGTCTTTATTGACCAGACTACAATTAGAATCCAGCGCAGATTAATCGCATTTATGATCTATCTGAAAAAGAATGGAATGCGAGTAAATGTCAAAAAACCCAAAGTTCTTATTATGTCTTCGGCACGCAGGAAAAATAAAGGCCTCTGTTCATGTAGGGTTGATGAGGAAAGATTGGAGGTGGTGGAATCGATAACCTACATAGGAATTATAGTCAACAGAAATCTGGATGAAAGCGCCCATCTCGCAATGTTGCGAGTTAAAGTTGGAAGATTGGCAGCCCAGGGAGTAGCCCTGCATAGGAGGTATGGGGTGTACTTGGCTCTCCCTCTCCTTAAGCTCTATAAGCAGAAGGTGGTGCAGATCCTAACGTATGGTCCAGAGCCGTTGGTGAGCATGTCATGGAAAGTATGGGGAAAGCTGGTGGGGTTGTTCTGGAGGAACGTCTTGCGACTACCCAACTCGTTGCCAGTGTGTTTGATACGATTCGAATTGGGGTTGCAATCCATGGAATTGATAGCAGCATGGGAAACCTTATCTTTATAGAGAAAATGCATTTCCCCGGACAGCGTATTTGCCTTTGACATTTTAGGACAAGGCAGGGAAATGCCCTGGATAAGGGATTAAAATGCTGGAAGGACAAATGCGAAAAATATCTGAAAAGATGTGATATCACAGCAGATTTGTTTATTTCGAATCCATTAAAAGTTTTTAAAAAAGTGCTTCAATATCTTGATTGCATTGCCACTATGGAGTTGAGAAGTATGGATGGGTTGAAGATAACATTGCGATGGGAGATAAGAGTTGTAAATCAAACGCCCATTTATCTGCAAAAGTTCCCTTTGGCGCATTATGGAATTCTTTTTTTATGCACTGTCGACTAAACATTCTCCCCACAAGAGAAGTAAAACTGGTAAGGAAACAGATTGTGGAAGGTGATGCTCACTGTAGATATTGTGGAGATGACATGACGAAAAAGTTGTTATTTCATCTAATAACCACCTGTAAGACCCTGACAGAAATAAAAACGAGATTTGTAGAGGGACATTTGGAACAAATCCAATTATTAACAGCAGTGGAATGGTGGGATAGTTTTCTAATTGGAAAGAAAATAAATTTAGTTTTAGCAGTAATGACATTTGTGGCATATGTTTTAAAGGAGTGTGATTAACATGTTCACAAAGAAGGAAGTTTAATGTGTTAATCTGTTTTTTGTTATGAATTGGTTTACGAATTTTTAATAATATGAAATGTGAAGAATGAATTGATGATGAATATGTAAAAGATTTTATTTGGTAAACCAAAAATATAAATAAAAATTTTAATTTTTAAAAAATAAGCAACCAGTTCCCTCAATTGTTAAGGCATTTGTTCAGATGCTAATTCGTTCAGTGTAAGGTGCCATGTATCGTTGTTGTGTAAAAGGGAATATTTTTGGGCAGCTTCTTTGATTGTGTGACATTCTTGTCTATTTACAGTTCATAGGTCCCTAAAGGATTTTTGCTCCTTTTACATGGAGGAGTAGTAACCTCAAACAAAGTCTCTCAGAATCTGATGAAAGATTAACATAGTACATATGGCCAATTGTTATATTTGCTTCTCTTTGCCTTGGATTCCACTCATGATGTCAGGGGTGGGCAGGTTAGCAGCATTTTATGTGGCAAGCTAATGTCCCACAGTCATCCAGACCCTGTAAATCCCTTGCTAAAACCCTACATGGGGTATATAAGGAGGCTTTTTCACCCTTATTGCAGGCTGAGTATGCAGGGACAGAGAACCATCAAGAGACTACACTACCCAGCAGGCCGTGTGCTCCATAAGCCTGCTGGGATAAAAAGACCCACGCGAGAGCCACGCCCAATGAACTGCGCACGGGCGAGCCACGCCCATGCGCTCCCGCTTGCTATTCCGGCTTCTGAGAGGAACGGACGTGTTTCACAGCGCTCCGCCCAGGGCAAGCCTACGCGGGGCATCCACCCGCCTGAACACACCGCAGGCCCTGCGACAGCTCAAAGTGCCTCTTGGTTATATTCCGCGAGAGAAGAGAAAGACTAACTCAGTTTTGGGGGCATGTTTACGAGACGGCTGAGGCCGTAGTGCATGGCAGACACGGTTACTTGGCGGTAGAGACCGCAACGCATGGCAGAACATTAGCCCGCATGCTGAGTGCATAGTTGGGGTGACTGAGTGTTAGGACGCTCAAACAACGTTCCGGGTGAAGCAACCCGACACGTGCAGTTTCCGATCTCTTAACAGAGGTTTTGCAGAAAGCATGTGTGCAGAGCCACGGATGAAAGCAACCCGACCTGCTACATCATTGGTTCAAGATTGCCCATTGTTTGGGGTACAAGCATAGTGCAAGAACGCTAGGTCTAGCCCACCTCACGCTCATTGTTTTGGCATTTTCCAGCAGAGCTGTTCACAGAACATTCGGGGACTTCCCGTGCAGCACTTAAGGAGAACACGACCACGAACCGCAGCTAAGTGCATTTCTGGTTCTATTCACAAGGTGTACAGTGTAATGTGACAAGGTGCTATGTAATGACACAGGGTGCTATGTAATGACACAAGGTGCTATGTAAATGTGTATGCTAGCACAAGCCTTTTATAACTGCATGAAGGTGATGCAGTGAGGAATGTAGGGCCCATGCAAACTCTATCCTGGTAAAGACAGATGTGGTTAGAGCTCCAAGAAAAAGCTCATAAGGCGTGGTTCCAAGCTCCACAACAAAGGCTTCAAACTCCTGGGTGTGAATGTGTATGGAATGCAAGGGCGGAGAACACACCACTAGATCGACCAGTGGATGAGACGGCAGGATCTGAGGAGCATCTTTTCCCTACTTCCCCTTCCCCATCCATAACCTCTCCCTAATCCTTTTTCCGGTGCTCCTACTACCCTCTACCCATCCACTCTATGGACCCTAACCCTCTTTCCCCGGCGGGTCGCGGTAACCTGTGGTGCCTAACAGGTCCAGGTGCCAAGATCCTACGGGGAGGCAGGTGTTTGTGCTGCCTCTGCGCCAGACAAGATTGAAGACATCCTGACATATGGGTTTTGGAATCAAATATATAATGTTGAGTAATGTCAGAGTAATACCATTCAAGTGTAGCATGATTCTCTTCATTGAACTTTAAGTATGCTGTTAATGTGGTATCCCTGTGTTGGGCCTTTTAAGAAGCTAATTGTATGCTATCATTATTTAAATACACATTTTGTTTGCCTGGGAGATGAACTTGAAGTCTTCTTATTGTATCTGTCTTATGGTGCATCAGAAAACCACACAACCTCCATACTGCTTCAGGAGTACTGACATTTCTTGAGTCCAAACTTTTTTTGATCTCATCATGCTACAGTGTGGCATGCTCTTTAATGGAAATGTTTGCACAATCGTAGCCTTTGTACACGTACTTAAAGAGATATGTCACACTTTTGACTGACACACAACTCTCTATATGTATATGGCAGTTGTATGTCAAGTTGATGTATGGTCTATATGGAACTACCCAAGAATTGTCTATTTTTTTTACCATTGACAATTGCTGCGGTCACATTTATTCGCCTCCAGTAACGAGGATATCTGTCCACATTAAGTAAAGTTTCTTGTTGAAACTGTTTGGGGAAGTATTTGTAACAGTTGCCATCAACCATGGCCACTGAATTGAAATTGTGTTCTCCACATGGGCAGTGTATCATATGCTTTGTCACAATGACATGTATCATGGGATAAAGATGTCCATATGGAATTTCGGCTGATATAAATTTGTCAATGGTTTCAACATCCTCTGGCTTGTCTTCTGCTTTCAATATTAAGAGGATGTGAACATGGGGTAGCCCTCTCAGTTGAAACTCAATAACATGGACTTTTACGCAAGGACTTTCAAGAGCATGCTTGCTCAAGATATCCAAAAGAGATTTCACTTTGAGGTTAAAAACTCTTGCTACCAAATCTGGTCAGAACTCCACAGCGTGACCTTCTTGCAGGTTAGCACTATCTCTGACCATTTAAGGTTGCAGGTCATGGTGAAGAAGTAATCAGGTTTTCCATATTTCCTAACAATGGCCATTGCAACAAAGTACTGCTGGGTCAACTTGCCAGCACTAAGGAAGGGATTGAATTGATCCCGTATGGACTTCCTGTAACAGTAGTATTTCGTTTGACTAACTCTTATCCTTGGGTTGGTTCGTGGTCGTCTTTGTACATTATGATTGATGTTGGCCTGTAATTAAGAGCGATGTTGGGACCCCAACTTTGGTCCCCATGTGGGTATAACATAGGATACACCAATGGTTCAAGATTAGGGTCCAAGACACTTATTCTTTCTGTCTTTTATGGTTGATCTGTGGTGCGGCAAAGAATAAGAAAGTTGCATTCAAGGGGAGGTTCTCCATCTGAATTTCGGAAGATAACAGCCACGTCATTAACTCTTTGGGCGTTATATCTTCGGGAATCAGATGCCCGGTCCTGAAGAATTACCATGTGAACCTTTGATGATTGAACTCTATTTAAGGAAGCTTCTTGGATGCATTGATGGTCTATTTCTTACAGCATCTTACATGCTTTATTGAAAGGGTTATACTGAAACATATATGAACTTAACTCCCTTAAAAGAACAACGTGACACCCTGAATGTTCATATAATGCAGCTCTTTGGTTCCCAGCTTCCTCAAGATCCAAAATATACAGCTGTGCAAATTTGCAGCTATCACCGTTTTCAAGATGCAAGGCACCAGATCAGTGATATATTTGACCATTTATTCTGAGGCAGTATGGTTTGAATTTCTGTTTTTATGGGTTTTTTTTAAATGTACATATTTACTTAAACTAGAAATATGCTATTACAGTGATATCCCTGTCTTGGGCCTTTTCTGCAGCGAATTGTGTGTCATCATTATTGCAATACACATTTTGGTTCGCTTGGAAGATGAACTTGAAGTCTTATTGCTGTATGTGTAAGGCAGCAGCTCCCTCTAGTGGTGTAACAGGCGAAGCAGGTGCATGACAGCGTCAGACTAACATACATCTGGCCTTTTATTATACAGTATGATAGGCACAGCCATCATGAACATGTTTGGGCACAGCCAGCATGAAAACGTTTTTTACACTGGGGAAATACTGGCATATGTTGTGGGCAAAGGCATGATGAAAATACATTGGAAAACGCTCATGTGCCCCTTCAGTTACCTAGCACCTATTGGATTTTTTTGGTCTATCTAAAGTTTTGCAGAATGCATTTTTGCCGATTATTTTTCCACTTTGTTTGCCGCAAAATGCATATCATAAGTGGGGCTAAGGTATATATGCTGTTGTGGTAGTAAGGAGAGGGTGTGGGGGTCACAGTGTAGGTCGGCAAACATATTTCGGGAAAGCGTCATAGAACCATTTTTCATGTGTTACCCTACAAAACGGACTGCAAACTGTGTGGCCTTTTAATGCATTTTCACAGAAAATGTCCTGTGAAATGCACAATTTCAATCTATTTTTTTTAAAAAAACATTTCTTGAGGGAGAGACCCCACAAAAACCCTTGCTTTATTGAACCCTTGCTTTATTGAACGTTGAGCTTGGTTGCTCAATCAAATTCACTTTAGCGGACCACCCGACTACAGGTTTGTCGGTGGGGCACCTGGGTTACCTGCAGTCCCTTGTGCACCCTCTTCTTAAGAAACCCTCTGCCGACCCTTCCTGCCAAGCTAACTATCAGCCAATCTCCATCAAACCTTTCCTGGGCAAACTCATGGAAAAGCTGGCCATCTCCCAGCTTAATCTCCACTCTGAATCTGTTGGTTGTCTCCATGACCATCAGTCCGGCTTCAGAGCTGCCAGAAGCACAGAAACTGCTCTCCTGAACATCTGTGAAGACCTGCTCTCCAACCTCGATTCCAACACCCCTGTGTCCTCATCTTACTTGATCTCGCTTCTTCCTTTGACACAGTCAACCATGCCATCCTGCTCAACCGTCTCCGTGATAATCTGGGCATCACCGATCAGGCCCTGGCTTGGCTGACCTCCTTTCTCTCCGATCGACCCTTCCAGGTGCAACTTGGGTCCTTCCTCTCCTCTATCTCCATCTCTACCTGCAGTGGTCCCCCGGGGTTCTAACCTCTCTCCCTGGCTGTTCAACCAATACCTGGCACCTCTCATCCACCGCATTGCCGCTCTCTGTCCCAACTTTCAGTGCTATGCGGATGACACTCAGCTCATTTTTAGGCTCCCTTCAGCCACCTCTTCTCCTTCTCTCATCTCTGACTGTCTATCCGCCATCCAGGAGTGGTGTGCCGCCAATGATCTCTGCCTTAATGCCAGCAAGACCGAGATTCTCCTCATCGGCACACCTGCTCCCTCCTTTCCTGTCACTCTCTGGCCGGCCTCTCTTGGCCTTCTTCCTGCTCCCACCCGTGAGGCCAAAAACCTCAGGGTCATCTTCGACTCCACACTTTCCTTCTCTCCTCATATCTCTGACGTCTCTAAGAAGTCACACTACCAGCTGCACCTCCTCAGATGTATTCTTCCATTCCTCTCCTTCCCCCAGAAGCTCACTGCCTCCAGAGCTCTGGTTCCCTCCAGGCTGGACTACTGCAACAGCCTCTTTCTAAATGTGCCTGCTTCTACTCTCTGCCCTCTCCAAAACAGGACTGTAAGACTTGTCCTTGGCCTCAAGTCCAGGGATCGTATCTCTCCAGGACTGAAATCTGTGCACTGGCCCCCAGTGGCAGCGAGGAATATGTTCAAAACCCTCTGCATTGTCCACAAGGCGTTCTGGGGCCTGGGACCTCAATACCTTCAACTCTCTCTTCCTAAATATCTTCCTTCTCGAGCTCTTCGCTCATCCGCCTCCAACTCCCTCAGGGTGTCATGATGCCTACCCCCGGAGCACCAGGACAGGCCCAGCACCCCCGGGAGCAGGCATCATGCCCTCGGGTAAAAGCCCAGCGGCCCCTAATAGGGGCTCTTTGGACTTTGTCCTGGCGCCTTTGGCGCCAGGCTCATGTTGGACATCAGTCCTGGCGCCATAGGTGCCAGGCTCATAAAAGAGGGTGTTTGGTGAACTTACCTGACGCAGACCTTGCTGCATGAAGCCTCAAGCCAAATGAGGCTTAGGAGGGACTATTTTATCAAAGGAACTATTTTACTTGGGTGGGGACCATGGAAGAATACTTACCTGGAACTTCTTCCAAGGCTATTTAAACCACGCCCGGACTGCCACACGTGCTTCGCGTTGCTCTGCATCTAGCAGCTGAACGCTCACCGTGCCTGCTCCTGCATCTTGCCTCCAGCCACGCCCGCCTCGATCTTGGGATACCTGAAAGGAAGGAAGGGAAGAGAAAAGGTGAAAACCAAGAACTTAATCTAATTTCATACCTGTGTCCGGAACCATCACGCCAGCAATCCTGAAGATAGACATTCTTTAAAAGCATTGCGCTACTTGTTGCAGCGCCGCGCATCACTCACCTGCCTCGTGGGCTCTTCACTATCCACCGCGACCTTCTGGGCATTCCGCCACATCTCTGCACCTGCAGGGGAGAAGAAGAGACAAAAGGTGAGCAGGAGGAACAAATGAGGAAAGCCTGATTTTCCGTCACAAGACTTACCTGGCCATATTTGACGGAACCACTCCGCATTTCCGGTCAGCGCCACTTCTTGGCCTGGTACCGCACCCCGGCCCCTAAGGGGAAAAAAGAAAGACATTACTAGAGGGATTCAAAGACATTTAAAGGGATCATTTTATCACAAACTCACCTGAGTTTATCTCCGGCAATATCCCTTGAAGCATCACTTCCACTCTGCACCTGAAAATAAGGACAGATCGCAGGTTAAGAAAAGCAAACAAAGAGAAGACTCTACTCTGGAGCTTTTTTAAACTGCATACTTACGGCATTTCACCTTCTGAAACCAGTGAATTAATTGGTCAAATACGCGCCCCTGCACCAGAAGCAGGATGGAGAGCTCATCCATTCAAACATTAAGGTGAGCCTTGATTGGGGCTTTCGGAGGTGGTCAGAGAAGAGCAAAGGGGAGGTGGGAAGCAATCACAATACTCTGCAGACAGTTAATCCCCTTTCTCCACCTACAGAAAGATTTTTCTACGGGCCAGACAAGCCAGATTTGGGGGTCCAGTTCAGTCGGTGTTTCGAATCCTGCGCATCACGCTTGAGGTGGTCACAGCAATCCAGACCAGGTCAGCGCCTCCGTGGGAGCCAGGTGAGCGTTACAGAACGCAAAGCCATCCTACAAATTCCCACCCAGGCGCTATGAAAACTTCTGAGACTGATATGTTGGCCCAATTACTGGGGGAATTACGGGCCGAAGTACATGCCGCTCGTCAAGAGACTAATGCCCTCAGGAGGGAAATAATCGTATCTAAGGAACGAACTGATGACCTGGCTAGGCAGGTATTGCAAGGTCAAGCTGGGCAAACCCCTCTAACTGGTTCCGGGGGGAATTCTGTTCCTGTGGCTTCAAGTAACCCTGTGCAAATCAATCTACCTGGAAATATACCGCTGGCCCCACCTGAACGCTTTGCTGGGGACCCCAAGCGGTTCGCCGTATTCATGAATCAATGTCGTTTGCACTTCCTATACAGACCTGGGGCCTTCCCTAATGACCAGACCAAGGTAGCTTTTTTGTTGTCATACCTTAGCGGCTGTGCTGCCGATTGGTCAGTACCACTGGTTACTCAAGATAACCCAATCTTCCGGGATTTCCAAGGATTCCAAGCAAGCATGGAGAGATTATTTGCTCGACATTCTCAGGCACAAGCTCTGGATGATGAACCTCTATCCCTGCGACAGGGCAACCAAGACCTTCTCTCCTACATAGCAACCTTTAGCAGACTAACCGTGGAAACTGGGTGGCCAGAGGATAAAAGAATCACATTATTCTATCGGGGTCTACGCGGAGAACTTAAAGATGTCTTGGCCCAAGTTGTAAATCCGCCCCAAGAATGCACAGAATATATAGACTTAGTGGTCCAATTGGATCACAGGCTCCAAAACCGAAAAGCGGATCGGTCCAAGTTTGAAACCCGGGTGTTGGTCAAGACCCAATTCACTTCCAAGGGTGCGGATGTCTCCGAGCCTATGCAAATTGGAGGGGTTAGAGGACCTTTAACCCAAAAGGAATGTGAAAGGAGGCGGCAGTTAAAATGATGTCTTTAATGTGGGAACTCTGAACACTTTTTACGAGATTGCCTGGCAAAACCGCCCAAGAAGGTGGTAGGAGCCGCTGATAAAAACCATGAAGACTCTGTTTCGGGAAATGACTCTGCCCGACAAGCGTAGGGGTCCGCTTGCCGAGCTTGAAAACTAACTCTCAGACCTTCCATTTCATTGTGCCAATGGTTCTCGTAGATCCGGAACAGCCTAAGCGGTTGCATGCAATAAAGGCATACATTGATAGTGGGGCTATAGGAAACTATGTGGATCGTGAATTGGTCTCTAGGATTAACCTCCCTCTGCGTCCAAAAACCAGCAAAGATGTCATCACCACAGTCGATGGAACTGCTCAGGACCGGTAACACATTCCACTACTGAGGTGACTCTTATTGGTCCGGACGGCCATCGGGAGGCAGTTGTGTTTGACGTAATCAAGGCCCCACAGTTTCAGGTTATTCTTGGAATTCCTTGGTTAGAGACACATAATCCTCGAATTGATTGGCGAGCAAAGAGAATAACCTTCCCAGATTGTACACAAACCTGCTACCCAGAAAATCTGAAGATTAGTCTAGCATCTGTAACCTCTGTCTCCATGCAACTACCTCCGGAACACCAAGACTTTCAGGACGTCGTCCAAAAGGAACAGGCCAACACGTTACCCCCCCACAGATTGTACGATTGCCAAATCGATCTGGTGCCCGGTGCACAACCCCCTTGTAGCAGGATTTATGCCATTACTGAACCTGAGAACCGGCATTTGAGACAATATTTAGATCAATACCTAGCCAATGGTTTCATTCGCCCGTCAAAGTCCCCGGCATCCTCGGCTTTGTTCTTCGTGCCCAAAAAAGAAGGCGACCTTAGAACTTGTATCGACTACCGCGCATTGAACCAGATAACGGTTAAAAACCGTTACCCTCTGCCTTTGATCACTGAACTCCTTGAACAGGTGAAGGACGCTTGTGTATACACCAAGTTAGATCTCCGGGAGGCTTATCATCTGGTGCGAGTAAAAGAAGGCGACGAATGGAAAACAGCCTTCCGTACAAAATATGGTTTATTGGAATACCAGGTGATGCCTTTTGGGTTGTGTAACGCGCCTGCTGCCTTCCAATTCTTCATGAACGATGTCCTTCGGGAACTTATCGATGTTTGTGTTGTCGTATATATCGATGACATTCTTGTGTACTCCTCTTTGGAATCTGATCACAGAAAGCATGTCCGGGCCGTCCTTGAGAAACTGCGCCAGCACAAACTGTTTGCTAAACTGGAAAAGTGTGTTTTCCATACCACCGAGGTGGAGTTTCTTGGATTCATCCTGACACCTAATGGGGTCCGAATGGACTCACGGAAAGTGGAGGCCATCCTCAAATGGCCATCTCCTAGCTCGGTAAAAGGGGTCCAAAGCATGCTTGGTTTTGCCAATTTTTATCGCAGATTTATTCCGGAATTTTCATGTGTAGTACAACCCATCACTGCACTCTTGCGGAAAAATAAACGTTTCGAATGGACCAAGGAAGCCGAACAGGCCTTTCAGGAATTGAAAGCTAAATTCACGTCTGCACCTATTTTGAAGCACCCGCGTCCTGATCTCCCATACATAGTCGAAACTGACGCGTCCAGTTTAGCCATGGGAGCTGCCTGTCTCAGAGAGACCCTGAAACCAACCAACTGCATCCTGTAGCATTTTGGTCCAGAAAGTTCTCACTGCCTGAGGTAAATTATGCAATTACCGATAAGGAATTATTACCCATTAAGTCCGCCTTTAAGGCTTGGCGGCATTATCTTCTTGGTGCCAGGCACACCATCACCGTGATCACTGATCACTGAAATTTACAATATTTAAAGACTGCCAAGGCTCAATCATCACGTCAGCTCTGATGGGCTTTGTTCTTTGCTGAGTTTGATTTCGTAATCACTTACCGTCCCGGCTGTAAGAATGGCAAAGCAAACGCACTATCTAGAATAGGAATGGGAGAAATGGACACTAATTCAGAAGCTGTGCCAATCATTCCCGAACAAAGAATTTTGGGATTAACCTCCTTACAAACCTTTGAAGACATTCAAGCACGAGTAAAACAACTCATGGACTCTACCGCCTTGCAGGATTGGATCCAAAGGGGGTCTTACTTTTCGGTCAACGATGGCCTACCTTACTTCCAAGGACGCTTATTTCTGCCAGAAAAGGAATTACAAGAACTGGTTATTTCCCGTCATCATGATACCCTGATGGAAGGACATCCTGGCATTGCCAAAACTGAGGAAAAAATTAAACGACAATTCTTGTGGACTTCCTGGCGAAAGGATATTAAATCTTTCGTGATGTCCTGTGGAGTTTGCGCCCAAAACAAAGGCCAAAAGACTAAACCCGCCGGTCTTCTTCAGCCTTTAGACATTCCACCAGCGCCTTGGCACACCTTGTCACTAGATTTTATCACGGACCTGCCCCCTTGTAATGGATACAATACTATTCTGGTTGTGGTGGATCTATTTTCTAAAATGGCTCATTTTATTCTGTTGAAAGGATTACCTTCAGCTTCTGTCCTTGCTAAGGAATTCCTCGAAAATATCATCCGCTTGCATGGATTCCCGTCCATATTAGTCTCCGACCGGAGAAGCCAGTTTTTTTCACATTTTTGGAAAAGGTGTTGTCAACTGGCACAAATCGACGTAAGACTCTCAACCAGCCATCACCCACAGACCGATGGTCAGACGGAGAGAACGAACCAGACCCTTGAACAATACCTACGGTGTATGTTGCACTAATCGGAGGGTAATTGGAAGGATTTGTTATGGGTGGCCGAATATGCATACAATAACTCGGTGCACTCTGGAACTGGACAAAGCCCCTTTTACACCCTATATGGACATCACCCTTGTACTTCAGACCTTGACTCTCCTCTGAGCCTTGAAATGCCCGCAGTAGACCATTTGTATTCCACTATAACTCAAGCATTCAAGAATGCAACTGCCCATTTGCAACAAGCGAAAGAGAAATACAAGAAAAATGCAGATCTACATCGGAAGGCGGCGCCTTCATACCAAATAGGAGACCAAGTATGGTTGGCTACCAAACATTTATTGCTCAAGGGACCTCGAACTTTTAATCCAAGGTATTTGGGCCCTTATTCGATCAAAGCTATCATTAATCCAGTGGCAGTCAAGCTCGATCTGCCAGCTAACATGCGGATTCATCCCGTTTTTCATGTGTCACTTTTGAAACCAGTGCAACCAGGAACCAGATTAATAAAGCCACCAGAACCAATTCAGATAGATGGGGAGCCTGAATTCGAGGTGAAGAACATTTTGGATACTAACATTTCAAAATCAAAACTTTTCTATCTAATTGATTGGAAAGGGTACGGGCCTCAGGAAAGGTCTTGGGAACCCAGCGACCACGTACATGCACCTCGGCTGGTAAAAAAGTTCCATCAGGATTTCCCAAACAAACCGAAACCTCCAGAGGGAACGACCTTGGGAGGGGCCTTGAGGGGGAGTGCTGTCATGATACCTACCCGCGGAGCACCAGGACAGGCCCAGCACCCCCGGGAGCAGGCATCATGCCCTCGGGTAAAAGCCCAGCGGCCCCTAATAGGGGCTCTTTGGACTTTGTCCTGGCGCCTTTGGCGCCAGGCTCATGTTGGACATCAGTCCTGGCGCCATAGGCGCCAGGCTCATAAAAGAGGGTGTTTGGTGCACTTACCTGACGCAGACCATGCTGCATGAAGCCTCAAGCCAAATGAGGCTTAGGAGGGACTATTTTATCAAAGGAACTATTTTACTTGGGTGGGGACCGTGGAAGAATACTTACCTGGAACTTCTACCAAGGCTATTTAAACCACGCCCGGACTGCCACACGTGCTTCGCGTTACTCTGCATCTAGCAGCTGAACGCTCAACGTGCCTGCTCCTGCATCTTGCCTCCAGCCACGCCCGCCTCGATCTTGGGATACCTGAAAGGAAGGAAGGGAAGAGAAAAGGTGAAAACCAAGAACTTAATCTAATTTCCTACCTGTGTCCGGAACCATCACGCCAGCGATCCTGAAGATAGACATTCTTTAAAAGCATTGCGCTACTTGTTGCAGCGCCGCGCATCACTCACCTGCCTCGTGGGCTCTTCACTATCCACCGCGACCGTCTGGGCATTCTGCCACATCTCTGCACCTGCAGGGGAGAAGAAGAGACACAAGGTGAGCAGGAGGAACAAATGAGGAAAGCCTGATTTTCCGTCACAAGACTTACCTGGCCATATTTGACGGAACCACTCCTCATTTCAGGTCGGCGCCACTTCTTGGCCTGGTACCGCACCCCGGCCCCTAAGGGGAAAAAAGAAAGACATTACTAGAGGGATTCAAAGACATTTAAAGGGATAATTTTATCACAAACTCACCTGAGTTTATCTCCGGCAATATCCCTCGAAGCATCACTTCCACTCTGCACCTGAAAATAAGGACAGATCGCAGGTTAAGAAAAGCAAACAAAGAGAAGACTCTACTCTGGAACTTTTTAAACTGCATACTTACGGCATTTCGCCTTCCGAAACCAGTGAAGTAACTGGTCGAATACGCGCCCCTGCACCAGAAGCAGGATGGAGAGCTCATCCATTCAAACATTAAGGTGAGCCTTGATTGGGGATTTCGGAGATGGTCAGAGAAGAGCAAAGGGGAGGTGGGAAGCAATCACAATACTCTGCAGGCAGTTAATCCCCTTTCTCCACCTACAGAAAGATTTTTCTATGGGCCAGAGAAGCCAGATTTGGGGGTCCAGTTCAGTCAGTGTTTCGAATCCTGCGCATCACGCTTGAAGAGGTCACAGCAATCCAGACCAGGTCAGCGCCTCCGTGGGAGCCAGGTGAGCGTTACACAGGGTTAGTGAGTTGGTGGTAGATCTCTTTCTTCTGCTGGGGCCTCCCTCTGGAACACCCTCCCTGCCTCTCTGAAACTTGAGGAGAACCATCTTCGGTTCCGAAAGCACCTCAAGACCTTCCTCTCTCTTTGCTTCTGCTTTCTCTCCCCCTCTCTGCTGCTGATCTCCTGGCTAATCTGAAACTACACTGGTTACCTGGCTACCCTCTGATCTCGGGCCCAGGTCCCCCCGCCAGTTGCACACCTGCACTGCACTGCCCCCTTAGCAATCCTTACACCCAGGGACTGTTTCTGTATCCCTACAGCCCCTACGAGCACTTGATTTCTGCACTTGCACTTGCCACCTGCTGACTGTACCTTTATCTATTGTCTTTAATTATTTTACTGTTATCCTATGTACTGCACTGCCCCCTCCCCTTTCCCCCTGCACTTTTCCCCTTCCTCCCCTCCCATGCACTTGCGCGATCTCAATGTCACCTGGCCTAGTAGGATCGCTGTCTCTGTCTTCCCTCTGTCCCCCCCGCCTCGTCGCGCCTTGACACACTTGTGTATAGGCGGGTTATGAATGCCATGTCATATCAAATGCTGGAGGTAAGCCATGCATCCTACCGGCCAAATTCTGCCCATGCTACCATCACCGGCATTGCTGGTTCTTCACAAATTCTCCTTTAATGGGAAACCCAAGGTGTTTCGAGCTCGTATGCTCTTCATCAGGGGTTCATATATGTGAAGTCTTAATGTAATTTAATGAAAAAGCAGTATCAGTACAACAATTTCTACTCATAATGTCTGAATTACATATCTGTACAATCAAGATCCAAAAGCATCTTAAACTTGATAAGTCACCTTATAAGTAAAACACTACAGAAATGTTCTGGTCTTGTGAACCCGTACGGATATGGTCCAAATCTGTTCATCAATAGTGCCCACATTACTACAAGGTAAAAAAGGGGGTGGACTAATGGGATATCTGTGATATATGATGATATACACTGCAAGGAACCCTTACATTAGGAGGTCTCTAGCTAGGATAATCTAGACGAACTCTCACATTCTTACTCGAATACAGTGAGTTACCTTGGAAGGTAAGTGTTGCCCAGGATCTCCACTGTTGTTGACGTACATATGGATTTGGATATGTAATAAATGGTCTGCGGTAGGGAAATCCTAACCTGTGTGATATCCGGTCTTAGTAAAGTAGGAATAAAGAATGACTTACTATTCAATCTGTTACAGACTGTTCTGGACGCCATGGATATGCTGCCGCTAACCGCGTTGTCAAGAATGGCCATTGCTATAAACAGAACGTGCTTGACGTGATGACATCATTATGCCCGTTCATACGTCATATCAAAACAAAGTAGATCCGCTAATCACGGTTCGCTGTGGGATGGCCCATATTTTAATGACAGGGACGTAAGCATGTGTGTCTATGAGGAGTTATTGTTTCAGAGAGATATAACAGGTGTAACACGAAATGTCATGAGCTCTTAGGTGTTGACACTTTTGTTCGTGCCTGTTAAGCCTCAAATTGATTGATCAAGCTTATGATGTTACAATTTCAACAGGCAATTTGTTTTAAACATAGTGTACATATCAGATGTAACGTGACATGTTGTGAACGAACATACTGTAATTTGTGTCGTTGTGACCACTATTCTTCTAGATTGATAGAGAATCTAATGTGTCACATCTTAATTTAATAATTTGGGATTCTAGAGGAGCTGATGTCATGACCCTTCTAATCCACTCATAAGTCTACCCTACTGTATGGGTCATACGGTTTTTAGAGGTAAGGTCCTAGGTAGAATTCCTCATTCATTCCCAGGGGACTAAGGGAGTCCGAATGGTAGATCCGAAAGAGTTCTCCCTGTGTGAGTTTCTTTTGTAGATCCCCTCCCCTAGGTAAGGGGCGGATCACTTCAAGAATTCCACTTGTGTGATGGCCTTGTCTAAAATGTCTGGTGGATAAACCCTAGTTAATGAACAAATGATCAGGGTGACCAAACGAGAACACACCACTCAAATGTCATTTGGTAGTATAGTATTGCAAATAAATGTTAGTTTTTAACCATGTGATTCAATACATTCATTGGAGTATATCAAACGTTTTAACAGGACATACAATAATAATTGCACAATTAATACACAAAATAGACAGAATTTTGTCAATGTATTATGAGCAGGACATATATAAAACCAAAAAGTACCATATAGCGTACTGGGATCCTGTAATCAGATTCAAAGAGAACAAAGTTATCGTGAACAAATAACAGTATTGACAGTGTTGACATTAAACACTGGAGCAGATTTCGATACTAAAGTGTTTCGCCCATTGATAGATGGTCTATTGTCCTTGAAAATTGATGGCTTTCATCAGGACAGAAGAGGGAGTTCAGTGATGAGGTCCTGTCTATTTCTGTCAAAAATGAACCAAGGAAAGTGTGTAAGAGTATGTGTGGTCGTTTGGGTCAATCATTTAATATTATGAAACAGGCAATTGATGCTCAATTATTTCAAAAGAAGGCCAATTCCGTGTGGAGAAAGGTGAGTTTTCTTACCGAGTTAGGGTTATTCGACACAGTATTTAGGGAATCCAATCCATGGTTGACGGTGGGTTCTCATGAAAAAGCAGCCTGAGAAATTGCGCAACTTGATCCTTACACTATCGAAGTCACTGAAAAATAACAGTGAAAAAGATTATGGGATAGAATTCCCAGTTTAGAAAACGTGGCCCATGTCCATATTTATAAGAACAAATGGGCCACTGCACAGATAGAGAGTGGTCATATCTACAATGCAAAATCAAAACGTCTTGGTGGTGAACAATTGGTTGGACCAATGGTCTCGCCTGTATTAAAACGTTGTACAGATAGAACACCATGGTGCCTATCACACCATTGTAAACTAACTTGTATCTTGGTTAATTCTATTGCAGGAAGCTCACACTGAATGAACCAGGAAATTGACTCAGCAGATTGTCTTTTTATCCACGTTTGCTCTGCCGTTTTTGATAATTTCTTGCATGGGGGTGATGAAAGGTAAAGGAATCCCAGTGGTTCCCTCATTTGACCAGCTCCGCCGGGAAATGATCAGTAATGGTGGCAGCCATGTGGGAAGATGGCGGCCCTTATTTAAATTATCTTTATTGATTGGCCTACTTTATGCATTTGTTAAAGGCAGGTGAAATGTATAAGAATGCAAGCCTCTCCAACCACCTCAAAATCAGACATGGACAGAGATGCATCCGGGTGCAGGGAAGCGTGTGGGGCACTCCATCAGGGAAAATCTCAATGAAATGGACAAAGCAGGGAGAACAGCAGAGAGCTTTCACCGCGTGCTTTTACCGATTCATGCCATGTTGAGCTTCAATGAAACAAGGCTGTGGGTAGCAAAAGCTTATTAACGTGAGTTTTATGTGTGTCATTTTTTCGTTCACACCCTCCTTCTCTTTGGTGAAGCTAGAAGTTCTGCAGTCGGATAAATTAGCAATGGGGTGACCTTTTAAAAGCGAACTATTCTTCTTTCAGCCCTGCTTTATGTAATTTAGCCATACGGATTTCAGCGCCTGCTCATTTTGATATTTAATAATTTATTGAAGCTGCGCGTGGGGCAGCAGAGACGAGCCTGACTCTAGATAAGCAGTCGGTTATTGGGGCGATTTCATGTTTTTACCTGCGGAGTATTTCATGAAGTAAAGCAGCGCAGCTGTACAGGCTCCGTCAAATTACCCCGCCGGCAGTGTCTTCTCCCTCAACGCAAGACATAAAGCCACGCACTGCAGAAAATAAGTATTGATCCACTCATTATCCACCCCTTAAACGGGACGAATTCAGCCTGATACACAAAGGCACAACTCAATACTAATAATGACTTATCTGACACAGAACAGAGCTGGGCCGCGCTCATTAACCACGGAACAGAATGCTCCAGCAGCGGGGCGAGAGGGAATCATTAGCGAGGGAGACTGAGCCTTAATAGATCTGCGTAAGCCCCCTGCAATGAGTTTCAGACTAGTTTACAATTCCGTCATATTTCATTTTGAATGTATTTTCACATCTAACTCAGTCTAAGTATGTTTCAGTTGCGACAACAAAATCTATAGATAATAGTTATTTTGTTTTGCACAACCCTTAATCCCCCTAATATTTTGTGTATGTTTTCTCACACACGCATTCTAGAATCCTCCTTCAAATCTCACACCTCGGTCCTTCCAGGGTGTTCGCCTCATAGAGCTCTGAGGCCATACTAATAGCAGTAGGCGCTATACAAATGCATATAACATAACATGACCCAGCTAAATGCTGAAAATCTGTCCATGTGTATGGTTAAGATTACCTTCTTTATTTCACACCCCATTTATTGCGGCATCTACATGTGACGCAGCAGCTGTACATTACGTTTGTCCTACGTTAGGTCATTATGGAGCCAATAGCCTAATATTTAGTTAATCCAAATGCGTCTGACTCTGAACTTCATGTGCCAGGGAGGCGACTTCACAAACCACAATGGAACTCATGGTAAATCAATCTATGGGAACAAATTTGCTGATGAGAACTTCACACTGAAGCACACTGGCCCAGGAACCTTGTCCATGGCAAATGCTGGTCCCAACACAAATTGCTCCCAGTTTTCATCTGTACTGCAAAGACAGCATGGCTTGACGGCAAGCATGTGGTATTTGGCAGTGTTGTAGATGGCATGGATGTCATAAACAAAATGGAAGCTTGTGGCTCAAGCTCTGGAAAGACTAGCAAAAAAATGTGTCATCGCTAATTGTGGGCAGCGCTGGTTACTTTTGCCTTAATCACAATCATTCTTTTTGTAGCTGGTGGAAAGACTCCACCCCACTGAGTGTAGTCTTCAGGACTTGTGCTCTGCTGCATTTGTTGGATTACTCTGGCTTCCCTCCCCTGTCACTTTTCCAATGGTCATGTAGACTAAGTTGTCTTTAAATAAAGATTAAACCACCGGGGGGATAAAAAAAACAAAGGGGATTCTAGAGACTCTAGGCTAGAAATTTAAACTGGGTAAAGTTGGCCAAAGAGAGAACTCAGAGACACTTGCCTGAAAAAGAGAAACGTTTGCCGAGCCTCCCTGTATCACAAACAATTGCATAGGTGGGTGGCCATATAGAAGTTAGTGCAATGGGTTTATTTGATCAGAACATAGACCAAATAGAAGAAGGTAATATATCAATGAGTGCCTTCCTTACCAGGGGACCACCCAGACCTGGGCTCCTCAAGTTAATGAAGAACAAGGTGACCCTAAAACATTCTACGTTCTGTGGTGAAATCCCATGTTCTAGGTTAGGATATGGAGCTGGGGAGAACATGGTGACTAGTGCCACCACCGTCTAATTGATGTGGTGCTCGGAGTCAGGAAATGTAGGATGCTGACGGTTCCCCAGCCAACTCAACAGGGAGTTTGGTATATGTCGGACACAACTCTTGGAACTCACAAATGACTATACTTAGAAGTTGGATTTTCTGTGTATACTTTTAAAAGGCAGTAAAAGCAGAAAAGGGAATCCAGGAAAAAAAAAACAATTATTCATTTTCTCATACAAAAATATATATTTTAATCATATACATCAAAAAACGAATAATTTCATAAAGAGCCTATAATCAAGACGGGATCACACATTCCTCTTTCCGTCTTTGGGCTATGATCACTTTTTTAATGTGTATGATTACAAATTATATATTTATAGAAACATTTAATAATTTTGATATTTGGAAAAGGTTTTTCTGGATTCCCTTTTCTGCTTTCACTATGTTGTTTCCTGAATCCAGAGACAAGGGACACCTGCTTTTCAGTTCAACCTACTTTTAAAAGGCCTCAGGGTTCAACACAAAGTCCAATTACCAAGCAGAAACGTTTTATTCAACCACCTCCTCCAGCTCTTCACCACCACCTCCTTATGGTACCTGCTTCTCCTATTTCTACTACCTCTTCCTGATGTCACCACCTCAGCAATCACTCACCACCTCCTTCTGACATTACTCCCTTTTCCCGACTCGCAGCACCCATATTCTTGATGTTTCCACTTCCTCCATGCAGTCCCCACCTCCTCCAGATGTTACTACCTGCTTGCTCTCACCAGGTCCTCGGTGCTCCTCCTCTTATCATGTCCAACAGCCTCCACTTCCCCCAATACGCTTCAAACTTCTCGGTCAGCCACATTCTGCTCCAAAAAGCACAGTGAGAGTAGTGTGGCCAGTGATTTTAATTTATCACCTAACACTTTCAACCCCAATCAGGTAATAACTTTCTTATCATTAATGGAAGACCTGGGGCTCCCCCAGTTGATTACTGAATCCACTCATCAACTGAGCAACCCTCTCGATTGTATCTGTGCTCCTAAACTCTCTGTTTCAATCTCTCAGCCCTGCTCTCTCCTATGGGCTGATCATTTTTTTATTCCTTTCTCTATTCCTCATCCCCTCTCTACGTCTCCAGTCTACAGACCTGTCTTTCTGAGACAGGATTGGTGCAAAGTATCCAACTGTGAATTGGTGGCATCTCTTCAGGCACAACTCACTTTAGACAGTCCCCCCACTCTCACTACATTGGAGAATGCTTTTTCTGATGTAGCTGACAAACCGGCACCCCTCAGTCTCTCCAAAGGAACAAATCAAATCATAATTCAGAGCCATGGTTCTCTGAAGAATTTAAGGCAAATAAACTGTGCTATAGACAAGCCAAAAGGAAATATATGATTGGCAACCTTCAGAGGCAAAACGTACTTTTCGTAACCTTCTGACGGGTTACAAAAAGGCTATTGTGCTAGCTAAAAAGCTTCCTTTGGCTCCAAGGTAGAAGGTGCCATAAACAAGCCCAAGGCCCTTTTTGAATAGGTCCATAATCTCTCTTCTGTGACTAAAGCAGGCCCAGCAATTATTACATCGCAAGCCCTCTGCGACTCTCTGTCGTTCTTCTTGTCTTCAAAAATTGAGACTATACATATTGCTATTGGAAAACATCCATCCTCTCTCCTGATTCTCTGTGTTTCCCTCTACATTCTGCCCCTATGGCACAATGATCCTCTTTCCCTGTGTTCTCTGATCTCGACATATCCAAACTCATTCATGGTCTGAAATCTGCTCCTCCAGCGGATGCTATTCCGCATACTGAGATTAAAGATATATCAAGTGAGTTACTCTCACACATCACTGCTGCAATAAATAATTCCCTTCAAACTGGTCTGATTCCCAGCTTGCTGAAACATGCGTTGGTGCTTCCGTTATTAAAGAAGCCTTCTCTTGATCCTGAGGTACTGGCTAATTTCCGTCCCATTTCTCTTCATCCCTTCTCTATGAAGGTTCTCGAGGCTCTGATCTCTCCTATTCTCTCTAATTTTTTGGTATCATCAGGCTTTTTTTTTGTTCCCTTCCAATCCGGTTTCCGTCCTGGGAGCGGTATTGCTGTTAGATCTGTCTGCCACGATTGACACAGTAGACCACCCACCCTACTGGTCCGGCTATCAGATGCTGGTATCTCGGGTCAAGTTCTCAACTGGTTGCACGCTTTCTTGTCTGATCAGGCCCAATCAGTTTCTTTGCCCCCTTTCTGCTCTCAACTTGGGCAGCTTTCATGTGGAGTCCCCCAGGGATCTGCACTGTTCCCCATTTTATTCAATCTGTACATTTGTCCACTTCTGCTTCTTATTCTGTCCCACAGGTTCAGATTTTACTCCTATGCCGACGACACACATATTTTGGTCCGCCTTGACCTTTCTAGTGCTGACACGGCTATTCAGTTTAGGAGATGTTTAGAAGATCTGGGCTCATGAATGGCAACCAACTGGCTGAAACTCAACGGCTCCAAGACTGAGGTGCTGGTTGTAGGCACCTCTAATCCTCTTTCCTTCTGGACCTCTGAGTTTTGGCTGATCTAGTTGGGTCCCTGTCCTACGCCTTCTGCCTCAGTCAAAAATCTGTGGATTACATTGTCATCCTCCTTATCCATGGCATTCCAAGTGGGAGCTGTATGCAAGTCCGGAGACTTCAAATTGTGTATACTATGCAAAGTGCTTCCTTTTGTTCCGGTCAAATACCACGCTCCTGTGGTGGCTGAGCTGGTGCTGAGCACTACTGATTATTGTACTTCCCTTTACTTCGGTCAGTGATGCTATCTTACCAACCCCCTCCAGCTGCTTCAAAATGTTGCGACTCGCTCAGTGCTTTGCCCCCCTTTTCAAATCCATATGACTCTGCTTCTCAAGCAACTGCTTTGGCTTTCCATTGAGAAGAGGATTATTTTTAAGTCAATGTGTATCGTGCACCATGTTTTCTATAAACAGGGTACATAATATATCCAGGCTAAATTTCCCTGCTACGTTCTTTCTCGTCCTCTGCAGTCCTAGTCTGCTCTCCTGGTCTCTGTCCCCCATGTCAGACTCTCTCATGTTGGTGGACGAGCATTTTCAGTGATCGCTGCAAAAGCATGGAATACCCTTCCATTGTCTCTTCGATCGGTCGATGATCATTTGACCTTTTGTCGGTCTTTGAAGATCTATCTGCACTAGAATCCTTCACACTTTGCTGCGCTCTCGCTCTACCCAGCGCCATGATGCCCTTGGGCGTACGTGAGCTTTAGAAATAAAAATAACATAACAGTGTGATCTTATTAAGAGTAAGAGAGCAGGAGAATGTGAAAACCCAGAGGGGTGAAACACAAAAATCACTCAGACAGAAAGAAATGGTAGAAGGGAAGGTGAAGAGGACCCAATTGTTGCAGGGCATCAAGTAGGTATAGAGGAGAGAGAGTAGCATAAAAAGAGGTTTACACCAGGAAAGCTAAAAGGAGAAGAAAGTATTGTAGGAGTACTCTTGTCCATCCTGTGCTGGCAAAGACTGCTGCAGAGTCAAGCACCAATATTTGAGGGTGAACTTTCAATGCTCCCTGGACAGATCTGGCAAAGTGTGAACCGGGCCTGGTGAAACCTGCACCAAGCCCAGACCCCACCAGCCAGTGAGATGGAGTGGTCCACCAGACGGACCACGTCACCATAACTACACCAATGCCAGTGACAATGATAAATCATCCCAAGAAAGAAGTGCAGGTGACACTTCAACCCCTATTGACTTTGAGTGGCTTTTTGCTTGATCACCGGGAGGCGAAGCCCAGTGCAGTGAGGGATGGACCGAGAGCCTACTGTCCTCAAGCATACTGCTATTGCAGCAATTTGATTTCTTTGAGCAGTCGTACGTTTATCTACTCAACCCAAGCCCTGGCCAAATATGGTGTAAAAATAAAGCGGCTTAAATCTTATTCCTTTAGCTCACAGTTATCTGTCAATCCCTTAGTCATGACAGTGAACCTGAGGAACGGGTCCTTTAAGACGAGGTAACAGTATCTGAGATGGATGGGGATGCAGATCTTACTCATACATCAATAATCAGACTGACTCAGGAAGTTGGCAAAAATAAAGGCTGTTTTAATCACAAGTCTTTAAAACAGGGAGTACAACGGACATCAACGGACGCCGCACAGAATTATCTCAACACATTTCATAAAAACAGTTCTTTTATGCTAAATATTAATCATGAGTGACGTCAGGATACGTGGAAAAATAAGAAAACCTACTACTTTCTATGGGACACAGGGTTGTGATTGGGTCTCTAAGATCAGGTGGACAACTAAGCTCATCCCAAGTGCAAGTCATCTTCCATGTCACGACATACTATTGGCTTCTCAAACTATAGGGCTCTTTAATGCGTGGCTCTCTACAATTGGTTGGCACGCTTGTACCCTTCTGCAATATTCCACTCGCTAGCAGCAAGCAAGTTGGTACTCCAGGTGCTGGGTGGTTGGCCTGGTCAGGACTGCCCATCCAATTAGCCCAACATCCATCACTCCTGCGTGCCTGCCATTCAATTAATGTCTTTGAATTCTGCCTTGTAGAGGCTCGCTGCACCTTACAATAAAAGGGAGTGAAAGCATGGCCTTATCGTCTTTGTCTTGGTGTAGCTCCCCCCACTGTCTATTTTTATCTGCCCATGTGACTAGAGACCATGTTTTTGAGCTTCTCGTCATATTTAATACGATTAAATGAAGAAATCTTGGCACTTGACGGGCTTCTGACGCCACTCTGACGGTAGTAATGGCCAGAAGTACGGAGTTCAGGGACGGTGCAAGGGCAACCGCAGAGGATCAGTCCTGGAAGGAGTATCAGGGGAGGCGGAGTGAAGCGGCCGAGGTCAAGGATCCGGAAGACTTCGGATATCCTGGAGCAGAGGTTCAGCGGTCTAAGGGCAACTGCGGGAGCAGTACTGGAAGGAGTACCGCGGAGGCAGTGGAACACGCTGCGGTTAAGGATCCGGAAGGCTTCGGCTATCCTGGAGCAGAGGTAAGCGGTCTAAGGGCAACCTCAGGAGCAGTCCTGGAAGGAGTACCACAGAGGCAGTGGAACACGCCACGGTTAAGGATCCGGAAGACTTTGGATATCCTGGAGCGGAGGTAAGCGGTCTAAAGGCAACCGCGGAGCAGTCCTGGAAGGAGTACCGCAGAGGCACAATGGAAACAAGGATAGTTTCTCTGAACGAACACTGGGAAACAGCAATGAGACTAGGACTGTGAGCGGATTGACATGCGCTGAACCGCAGGGGCTGGGCGTTTATCTAGCCTAGCTAGAAAACTACACTGCTGATCAGAGAGCAGTGTCCGCCATATTGGGAGGGGGTGGAAGGCATTCTGGCACGTCGTTGTATGGACCAGGAGGTCCAGAGGGGGGTGGTGGTGTGGTTTCATGACCTCCGAAGCCTTGTACCCCCAGGTTTGCCAGGATGTAACCAATGGAATCGCAGTACTAGTCTGGGGGCATTGAGGTTAGAAACTGGTTCCCAGGTACGATCACTGGACGGATATCCTTTCCATTCCACCAAGTATTGTAAACGTCCTCTTCTATATCTGGAATCGCAAATCCGGGAAACTTAATATTCAATTTGGCCCTGGATGAGCAGAGGAGGAGGACGGAGAGTGTTCCTGGTGGAGCGGTGATAAGGTTTTAGCAAGGAGGTATAGAAGACAGGATGAATTCTGTTCCAAGCTGGAGGCAGTCGTAGTTGGTAGGCCACTGGATTGATTTTATTGGATATTATGAAGGGGCCATAGTATCTGCATGCCAGCTTGTTTGGCCTTAAGTGTCTGGGTAAATATTGGGAGGACAACCAGACCTTGTCCCCAACATAATAGGCTGGAGCAGGACGTCCCCTGGCATCTGCAAATCTTTTCATGCTTTTCCTAGCCCGGAATAAATGATTCTGTGCCTCTTGGTGGATTGATACCAATTGAGGAGTCCAGGATTCAACAGAGGGAACAGGACTAGGAGAAGGCAAAACCGAAGGGAGTACTGAGGGATGAAAACCTAGGTTGCAAAAGAAGGGACTGGACCTTATCGTGGAATGTTCAGAATTGTTGTAGGCAAATTCTGCGACTGGTATCAGAACAGACCAATCATCCTGGACCTGGGTGGAAAAGCATCGTAGATACTGTTCAAGGGTCTGATTTACTCTTTCTGTAATCCCATTGGTCTGGGGATGATATCCAGATGAAAGGGCTCGTTGGATTCCTAAGTCCTTACAGAGGTTCTTCCAAAACTTAGAGATATACTGAGGCCCACGGTCAGAGATGATCTTAGATGGTAGCCCATGTAGTCGGAAAATGTGTTTAATAAAGAGACCAGCCATTTCTAGTGCAGAAGGTAGCTTCGATAAGGGTGTAAAGTGGGCCATATGAGAAAAGAGATCGATAGTTACCATTATGACTGTGTGTCCCCTGGATGGAAGCAGATCGACGATGAAATCCGTAGCTATTACTTCCCAGGGTCTGGAAGGGGGAGCAGGTTGAAGGAGTAATCCTGCTGGTTTGTTGCTATCTGTCTTATTCTGGTTGCAGAATGCACATGCCCGGATATAATCCCGGACGTCTGTCAGCATCTTGGGCCACTAGAAACTTTTTTCAATGGAAAGGAGGGTACATCTAACCCCACGGTGTCCGGAGTGGAAGGTGTCATGACATAGATGCATTATCCGTTCCTGTAACGACTGGGTAGCTATGACTAGTTGGGATCCCCGAAAAAGGAACCCATACTTATGCTTAAGGCCCCAGGAATTGCATCCGTGAAAGTCCTTCCAAAGATCTGAGGATGTAGTTTTGTTCTTTATGGATTCCAGGATGACAGAAGCTTGAGCGATGAACACAGTGCTGGGAAACATCGTAGGTAGGTCTGATTTTTCTTTTTCTTGAGTGGGATAGTCAGGACGTCTGGACAAGGCGTCGGCTATGACATTCGAGGTTCCTGGAATGTAAGAAATCTGGAATTGGTATTGAGCAAAGAAGAAGGCCCAACGTGCTTGTCGACTGTTCCTGCACTCCAGGGATTGAAGGACCTGTAGATTCCTGTGATCTACTCGCACTTGTACAGGATGAGTGGCACCCAGGAGGAGATGACGCCAGTCTTTAAAAGCTTGGCGAATGGCAAGCAGTTCCTTTTCTAGAACTGAATAGTGTGTCTCACATGGGAGCAGGGTCCGGGATATGTAAGCTACAGGATGTTTGAGTCCATCATTGGCTTGTTGTTTCAGAACCGCGCCTACAGCATATTCAGAGGCGTCTGTCTCTACCAGAAAGGGTTTTGTAGTATCAGGCTGTCTCAAGATGGGTTCTTGAGTGAACATTTCCTTAAGTCTTTTAAAGGCGGCTTCTTGAGAAGAGGTCCATAGAAAGGGTGTATTCTTTTTGATTAAGGCCACGATTGGTTGAACAATGGCTGAAAAGGAAGGAATGAATTTCCTGTAAAAGTTTGCAAGGCCCAGGAAGGATTGCACTTGTTTAACAGAACTGGGAACTGGCCAGGATGTTATAGCTTCAATCTTGGTTGGGTCCATAGCCACCCCTTGGGTTTGGCTAATAGATGATGTTCCCTGAGTCATTGTAACACGGCAGAGACGTGATCTTGATGCTGTGTTGGGTTCCTGGAGTATACCAGGATGTCGTCTAAATACACAATTACATAGAGGAACAACATGTCCGAAAAACCCGATCCATAAATCGCTGAAAAACAGCTGGAGCGTTGGCAAGTCCAAATGGCATGACCAGATACTCGAAATGTCCAAATGGTGTTCGAAAATGCGCTCTTCCATTTGTCGCCTTCCTTTATTCGGACCAGATGGTAAGCTCCCCTAACGTCCAACTTAGTAAAAATTACCGTGCCTTGGAGTGCTTCCAAAATGTCTGATATCAGTGGTAAGGGATATCTATCCTTCCGGGGACATTGGTTTAGACCCCTGTAATCCAGACAAGGTTGTAACTCCTTTGTGTCTTTCTTAGGTACAAAAAATAAGGATGCTCCTGCAGGGGACTTGGAAGGACGGATGGTACCATTAGCAAGGTTGGTATCCAAATATTTTCGCAGGGCCGTCTTTTCTGGTTCTGATAGGCTAAACATCCTACCAAAGGGTATTATGGCATTTTCCTCAGTGTCGATAGTGCAATCTTCTGGTCTGTGTGGAGGCAGGGTCTGCACAATGGCCGAGGAGAAGACGTCAGAGAACTGTTGGTAAATATCTGGTATTTGATTGACATTGGAAATGGTAAGAGAAGAATTCATCCCTCTATCTGCCTTGGATACTTTTGATTTGGTGACAGACGTCAGACAGTTCGAGAGGCAGAACTCTGAGCCCAAAAACAAAGAACCGGCAGCCCAGTTGATATAAGGATTATGTTTGTTTAACCAGGGCATGCCAAGGACCACTGGATAATGTGCGGCTCTGATTATGTCGAACTGTATGGTTTCTTCATGGTGGTGGATTGAGAGCATGATCTTCCTGGTTTGTTGGGTGATGGGTCCAGAAGATAGGGGGGAACCGTCGATTCCTTTGACTGTCTGAATGACATCCTTAGTTTCTCTGGGAATATCGTGTTTAAATACCCATTAATCGTCCATGAATATCCCCATAGCACCACAGTCTACCAAGGATAGAACTGTCTGTGGTCCTCCATTGGAAGGGAGTAGAGTAACCTCAAGGACCACCAGGTTGCATCTTGATGCAGGGTCCAGGATTGGAGGGATGGAGTGGTCTTGGGTCTCCCGAAACTGGGCTCCATTCAGGATCGGGAGCTGGCATTTCCCGAACGCCTTGGTGGTGCTATGGGACAGTTCCTGACCAAATGCTTATCCGAAGCACAGTACATGCACAATCCACTGTCAAATCTGTGATTTCTCTCCTGTGTTGAAATTGGGCCCCTCATAGCTCCCAGTTGCATGGGTTCAGGTTCAACAGGAGGGCTTTCCTTTGCAGTAGGAGCGAACGGAGACATCTTGGGAGGGGAGCTTCGGGCTCTTTTCCTTTCTGCCTTTCTTTCTTGAATTCTGAAGTCAATTTGCAAGGACAAATCCATGAGGGCCTGGAAGGAGTTTGGACGTGCTATTCTGGCTAGCTCATCTTTTATTTCATCATTAAGGCCATGTCGGAACAAGGTGAAACATGCCTCATTAGACCAGTCAGCCTCTTTGGCAAGTTGTTTGAATCTGGTAATGTAGGATAACATATCCTGTGATCCTTGACGGAACTCTAGCAGTCTTTCTTGTGCGGTATACACCTGGTCCGGGCGATCAAACATCTCCTTCAAGGCCTTAATGAAACCATCATAATTACCCAACCCGGTATCTCCCGCAGAGACTAGTGGGGTAGCCCAGGCCAGGGCATTGCCGGTAAAATGGGCTATCACAAATCCCACCTTGGCTCTAGGAGTGGAAAAGTAATATGGCTTGAAGGTGAAGTGTACTAGACAGGAGTCCAGGAAGGAGCGGAGTGCCTTAGGGTAACCATCGTATTTATCCACTGCTCCACTCGTAGAAGCGCTGTCCTGATAGGCCGAATCTCGGGACAAAACCAGTTGTTTCAAGACAGCGTTTTCTGCCTTTAGATTCTGTACCTGCGTGGAAAGTTCTTGCATCCCTCGTAAGAGGTCTTGAACATTAGGATCCATCTCTGTAGCCTTGTCAGACAGTCGTCGTGTCAAAATGTCACAACTTGATTGTGGACTCACCTGTTGAGGCTTTGTGAGCTTTCTCTTTGCAGATTCTGGCTGTCCGCGTTTCTTGGATGTGCGGGTCTCGTGGAGGTAAGGACAGGCTTCTGATGCCACTCTGACGGTAGTAATGGCCAGAAGTACGGAGTTCAGGGGCGGTGCAAGGGCAACCGCGGAGGATCAGTCCTGGAAGGAGTATCAGGGGAGGCGGAGTGAAGCGGCCGAGGTCAAGGATCCGGAAGACTTTGGATATCCTGGAGCAGAGGTAAGCAGTCTAAGGGCAACCGCGGAGCAGTCCTGGAAGGAGTACCGCAGGCGCAGTGGAACACGCCGTGGTTAAGGATCCGGAAGGCTTCGGATATCCTGGAGCAGAGGTAAGCTGTCTAAGGGCAACCGCAGGAGCAGTCCTGGAAGGAGTACCGCAGAGGCAATGGAACACACCGTGGTTAAGGATCCGGAAGACTTCAGATATCCTGGAGCAGAGGTAAGCGGTCTAAAGACAACCGCGGAGCAGTCCTGGAAGGAGTACCGCGGAGGCACAATGGAAACAAGGATAGTTTCTCTGAACGAACACTGGGAAACAGCAATCAGACTAGGACTGTGAGCGGATTGAAACATGCCGAACCCCAAGGGCTGGGCGCTTATCTAGCCTCGCTAGAAAACTACACCGCTGATCAGAGAGCAGTGTCCACCATATTGGGAGGGGGTGGAAGGCATTCTGGCACATCGTTGTATGGACCAGGAGGTCCAAAGGGGGCAGTGGTGTGGTTTCATGACATAGATAACTAGGCTCTTGGTGGCCCCAACTCTTAACACTGGGCCAGGCAAGCCTTTCTCGAATCTTCCTTCGCTCTCAGCTATTCTTATTCTGCTGCACCACACTTCTAGCCCTTTCATTCACGAGGTCCAAGTAAGCGCATCGTAGAACATCCAGATTCTATATATTCCTATATTTATATACATTGGTGCATCGCCTGCAATATATTTACTATGCAGCCAGGCTTATGATTACTTTGTGTACTTGCGTTACTGTGTCTGTACAATTGAAAAATGGTCTTGCATTTTCTTCTGTGCTTCTTCGCACATGCAATCTTCATTTCGCTCCCAAAATGTTGCTTACTTCATTCACTACTTTGTCATCAGATTCTATAAGGTCTAAATTCTTACTTCGTTCACATCGCTTCCGGGTATGTCACCTCTGCTTGATGTAACGTCACCAGTCCTCTCTTTCATTCATTTTCACATTTCTTCCGGATCTTCCTTCAGAAGATCGTCATTTCTACACGGATACATATAGGGGTTTCTCAATGGATACCTTGTTTCAAGGACTTTTCGCGGTATAGGTATCCTCACTGGTATTGTGCATGCACAATTTCTGGTTGCCAACATATAGGCAGAATACGGGCAAAGCTTCTGGTACAGGCACTTGGCTCTTCTTCTACACTCCCCCCTCTGGGCGATTCATTGACCACTCTTCTAATAGTCTTCACATCCAGACATCCTCGTCTGAAGAAATGTTTCTTTGGCGTCCATATCTTTATTACTCCCTTCAGGCATCCTGCTGATTTCACATCAGTGCTACCCCCAACAAGAGTAGGATAAGCTCTGAGTATAAAAACAAAGACAGCGAGAAGCAGTCTACAGGCATTGACAAAACACAGGACCATGTGTCTGGCCAAAAAGAAACTCAGTGAGAAACGAATCAGGTAACTGCTTCCTTTTCCAGTCGTCAAAAAGGAAATCCAGATCGGGCATTTTTCATTTATAACCACACTTTCTAAAGTCCAATTTCAATGAATTCCTGTGGCTCAAGAACAGTTACTTTCTCACTCCTGCTTAAATATCTATAAAGAGTGTCCGGGGAGCCACAGTCCAAATGCACACTTGCATTTATTTAATCAGCAATCTTTGCATCCTTCTTCCTCGTCATCGATCGAGTCTGCACATGCTGAACTGCTTCTTCTTGACTTGCTTCTGAATCGGGTGGGGGGTTCCGGTCTCACCAGCATATGGCTTCACGTCGTAAAAATTTACCCAGGTGCACCTTTCATGAACTTTTTACTGCCTATGGAGTAACATTCTGCACAATGAAAGGACCCCTAAATCGGGCTCATGCCACTTCCTAGTGAAGTTGCGGATCAAAACAGGATCACAGAAAAAAGAGTTTTGGTACAGTTAATTCTTTGTGTCCGGTTACTGAATGGTCTGCCCTGAGACTGATACCCCTTACGCTTGAGTTGTTCTGAAATGACAGAGATGCTAGCAGTCATACATGTTAAATACGCTGTTAGCTCATTTCCTAACAATTCTGCAATTGTCTGGGCAACACCTCTACTCCTCATTGGAGGTGATAGGGGCGTTCTCATTCACATTCCTGTAAATAACTCAAGGGGTGTGAGGTGGTGGTCCGACCCGGGCTGATTCCTAAATGCATATAGTGCAAGGGGCAGATAGTACAGCCACACCTTCTTCAGTGTCAATTTAAGTTTAGTGATTCTGACTTTGAGAAGACCGTTCAGTCTCTCACATTTTCCGTTCACTTGCGGGTGATAAGCAGAAGAAAATGTATGTTTAATACTGAGCAATAGACTGATTTGTTCAAATACTTCATTTACAAAATGGGGCCCATTGTCAGATCATAGCACCTCACATACTCCCCATCTAGGAAAAAAATCTTGAACTAAAAACTTTGCAGCGCAAGTTGCATAAGGGTGTGTACATGGACCTGCTTCAATCCATCTCGAAAAGGGACACACTGCCACTATCATAAACCTATATACACTACATACTTGCAGCATATCAACACCGTCAATATGTACATTCTGAAAAGGACCATTTGGTCAAGGAATCACACCTCTGATTGTTTGCAATAAGTTCCCAGCAGTAAACATTTGACACATGATGCAATTTACTACATAAAAGCAACGTGTTCTAACAAATTTGGTACACACCAATCCTCTGCAATAGATACTGCAAGGCTTTCCCTAGTTACTTGCGCAGGGTAGTGTAGCTATTCTAATGCTACCCTTAATAAGGCTACAGGCATCACCGGTTTACCAGTGCTGTCCTGCCACCAAAATGCTTCAGAGGGGGATAAAGAACACCCCCTCCGTGTCCATAGCTCCTTTTCTTCCTGCGGGGCACTGCCTTGAACTTCCATCAACTGCGTTCTTGACAAATGATTAAATTCTTCATTTACAATCAATAATCATGACCATTTTTTCCTTTACATTAGGAGTATCAAAACTAAAAATATGCAAACCTTTTGGACGCTTCGTCTGCGGCTTCGTTCCCGCATGAGATAAAGTCAGTTCTCTTAATATGTGCTGCACATTTCAATATTGCAATGGCTACTGGGAGTTGTAGTGCTTTAATAAGCCTGTCCAATAATAAATTGTGTTGCACTGGAGTGCCGTCGATTTGAGGTAGCCCCTCCTTTTCCAGCGTGCTAATCCTGCGTGCACGGTTGACGTCACATAGGCAGAGTCACTGTACACCATCACTTCCTGCCCTTTGTGTTTCTCGAGCGCGACTATAAGCACCACCAATTCTGCAGCCTGTGCTGAAAGTGAGACAGTAGTCTTGCACTTGCAACCACTTCAAATTACCATTAGCTCTGTGCCTTACCACAGCTGTACCTGAATGCCTTTCCGCATCATTTGGATACATTTTTGATGACCAGTCAATAAAGAGAAATTCCCCCCTTGCTAGAGCATACTCCTTTACCCTCGAGATCTCATCCTAGAACTCGTAATTCGAGCAATCATGCACTTGTTTGTCCTCTGTCACAGGTTAGGCTACAAACGTGGCAGGTTCACTATTTTACACCTGACTATTTTGATCGCTGGATTCGATATAACTACCTCATATGCAGAAGCCCTCTGAGATGTCAGTGTACCCTTAGGTTTCTCTAAAACAGCAAACAAAGCATGCTCAACAAATAAAGTCATGGAACACCCCATCATGATGCTTGTAGACTTCTCAATGGTGTACGCGTCTGCTGCCAGCGATTGTTCGCAAGGAAAGTGTCCTCTCATAACTGGATCTAAAATCCCACTATAATATGCCAACGTGTTATACCCCAGTGTGGTTCTCTGTGTAAGCACTGCTGTCATAACTGTTCCATTCGTGTGCAAAAACAAAAATAACTCCTCAAAATAATTGGGAATTCCTAAAACTGGAGCTGTACAAATTGCTTTCTTCACCTCCTCAAACCCTTCCCCCATTTCCTCAGTCCATTCTATTTTCTCATTATTCACTTGGGCTTTCTTTAAAGCCTGCAAAAGAGGTCTTGTGTATGAACTATAATCAAATACCCATGCTCTAACATAGTTACACAATCCCAAAAACTGATGCATTTCCTTTAGAGTGTGTGGTTTTGGTGTTTTCATAATCACCTCAGCTCTTATAGGTGTAACCTTCTTTCCCTTACGTGAGATTAACTGACCTATGTACAACACCTCTTCCTGGCAATATTGTAATTTCTCCTTGTCTACCTTGTATCCTGTGTCTGCCAAAATAGCCATTAGCCGAATTGAATCTTGTCTACACTCATCTTCTGTCATGCTACCCACTAAAATATCATCTTAGTACTGCAGCACAACGCTTGGCAAATCAATATTGCTGAGGTCCATCTGCAGGACCCTATTTGAAATAGACTCACAGTACCCTTGTGGCAAACAAGTACTCTTCAACTTAGTCTGACGAAACGCAAATGGCGTGAGGTCTTATGCAATGGGATTGAGAAAAACGCAATCACCATGAAATATCGTGCCTCTGTGGAAATACTACATAAAATCGTCAAAGAATTCGGAACTAGAGGAAACTCTGCCTCTACACTCTGGTTAATTGGTGTCATGTCTTGAATTAAATGCCATGATCCCTCCTTTCGATTTTTTCATAGGGTACACAACAGTATTACACAGTGACTCTGACGTCACCAAAATGCCCTGTTCCATCATAGCTGATATAGTCTTAAAAATACCCTCAATCGCCACTTGAGACATTGGGTACTGCCTTGCTCAAAGTAAAATTGCTCCTTTTTTCTGCTTAATCTTAACTTCTCCCATCCCCCTCAATAGGCCAACAGCATAAGGGCCTGTAGTCCATAAAGAGGTTAGCACTTTTTCCATATCTTCATCAAAAAATGCAGGACGTGGTGTCACGCTCACCTGATTCCCACGGAGGCGCAGGTCTGGCTTCGAGTGCTGATGCTTCTTCAATGGTGAAGCGCAGGACTCTGAAGATGGACTCACTGGCTCGCAGGAATATTCCCCTGTGCGTGAAAAGGGAGTATTACCTACCGACGGAATAATGCTCAAGCCTCCCACTCCCTTCCAACCCTCCACGATACCCTTCCTCGACTCCCCGTGAGGTCTCACCTTAGGGTCTGGAAGGATGAGTTCTCCATCCTGCTTCTAATGCAGGGGCGCGTTGAAACCCAGTTACTTCACTGGATTGAGGTTTGATAGGAGTTCAAATAAGCTTGACTATTCTGGTAAGGCGCTGTAAGAGTTCTGTAGCAAGTTCAAAAGTTCAAGCTTAATAATAATGTTCATTGTCTTATTGCAGCAAGCGCTAACGCTTATGTCTTTTTCCCCTTAGGGGCCGGGGTTTGGGATGCCGGAGATATGGCGCCGACCCGAAGTGAAACGTGCAGTTCCAGTAAATGACAGGTAAGTTCTGGATGAGCGTTCGGGTAATGTCTTTGCATTCGCTCATTCAATGTCTTTGTCTTTTTCCCCATAGGGGCCGGGGTCTGGAATGCCAGGAAGCGGCAGGACCCGAAATGAAATGGGAATGACCCAACAGGTAAGTCTTAGAAGGAAACTGAGCTTTTCCTATTCCCTTCCTTCTCTCACCTTGTGTTCTTGTCTTTTTTCTCTCTAGGCTCTGGGAAGTGGCTGCGGATCCGGATGATCGCTGCTGAAGATGGAGGTGCCCAGGAAAGGTGAGTGAAACGCAGCGCTGCAGCGATCGAAGCGAAATGCTTTTAAAATTATGTCTTCCCTTTCAGGATCGTCGGTGTGAAGTCTCCGTAATGCAGCTTTAGCAGGTAAGGTCTTCTTTCTCTCCAATTCTCTCTTAGCAGGTGACCCAGGATGCTGACACGGTGAGCGTCCAGCTGCGAGGAGCAGAACAACGCGAAGCGTGAGTTGCTGATCGGGCGTGGTTTAAATAGCTTTGGAAGAAGTTCCAGGTATGTGTCCTTCCACCGATCAGGTATGTATCCTTCCCCGACCACACCCAGGGGAAAGTAGTTCCACAGGTAAAGTAGTTCCATTCAGGCTCTAGAGGGCCTGGATGTAGCAGCATGGTCTGCATCAGCTAAGTGCACCTTAAAACACTTGAACACATGTCTAGCTTTATGAGCCTGGCGCCTAAGGCGCCAGGACAGGGGTCCAACATGAGTCTGGCGCCTAAGGCGCCAGGACTGTGTCCAAAGGGCCCCAGCTTGGGCCCGCTGGCACTTCCCGGGGGGAAATGATGCCTGCCTCTGGGGTTGCTGGGTCGGACCTGGCTCCTTGGAGGTAGGCATCATGACACGTGGCCGCACTCTCACCATTCTCTGTGGGTTTTCCCTTCACTCTACTCTGATCCAATATGTAATACTCATCTTGAATATTAATTCGTCGTTTGACGGATCATCCCATAACATATCTTCATCTGTGACGTCAGTCAATCTATACCCTTCCCCAATGGCAATTACCATTCTCCACGGCGTGCCCTCGTCATCAAATCCTTCAAGCATGGCTAATTCCCCTCGCACTATAGCTGCGTGCAGCTGTAAGGGAAAATATCTGTCCCCCCTCTTCGTCCATAGGTATCTGTGGCCTGAACAAAAACGAATCTCATCAGGTATCCTCGTAATCTTTCCCACTAAGCCGGGTAGCCATGTTAAAAGAATGTGCACCCCATGAAGGAAAACCTCTAGCTCTAATGGCACTCCTCACAGAGCTATCTGCCCTGTAAACGCCATGATAAATTCACGCACGTTTAAATAATGTAAAAGGAACTCTACTTGTAGCTCCAGAGAAGCCTTGCGCATTCATGGCATTTCTCGATAATGAAAACTTTCCCTCCATTATACAAGAGCGAGTTGCCCCAGTGTCTACTAAAAAAAGAAAAAGAATTGCCTCCTATGATAACATCAACCCTTGGTTCCTCTTGAGTATTCAGTGTCACCGATAGTACTGCACACATCATGTCGCCCTGTGAGCTGTCCTATTGTGGGTACATGTTTATTCCCGTACCTGTGAAAGGTCTTCCTCCCATGACGGTGACACCCCCTACTCTAGGAGTCAATAACTGTCCCATGTTTGCATTGTGCTGTATCTGCATGGGTGCGTGCTGTGACTGCCCTTGCAGTGGATTCAATGGTGCTTGCCGTGCTTGCCGTGCTTGATTCACTGTCTGATAATGGGCAAACCTGTCCCTATTTTGTGAGCAATATGCTGGAGAATAAGCTGTCCCCCCTAGTGAGAATTGCCCTTTCTGTACATACCTTTGGCTCCTACATGTTTGCACAATGTGCCCTGTCATACCACATTTCCAACATAAAGGAGGAAGTCTTCTGATTTGCCCTACTTGCATATTTTATTGTATTTCTGCATATTCTGAAACCCGCTTTGGTTATTTTGAAAGCTACCCTGATTATTCTGGAAACCACCTCTTCCTCTGAAACCTGTACCTCTGCCTTTCGGCACAAATCCATTCCCTCCTTGATCTAATTGACGTTCATTACTCACCTGTGACATACCCACTGCTTGCTCCATTTCCAGCCCCTCTCAACTTGTCAGTACCGCTCCTTCTATTACGTACTTTGATCATTTCTTCTGGACTAACTTAGCTTCCTCAAGTTTCTTAGCATCCCCTTTCTTGTTATTTTTCTCTTTCAGCAGTCGGCAATGATGCGCGATAGTCAACTGTATCCCTGCCCATGGCTTCGCTTCCATTCCCACTAGTTTCTTAAGCTGTGTCTGTACCTGTTCTGGTAACCCCTGACACAAAATGTGGTAAAATACTGGCACTGATTTCCCCCAAGGCTCCTTTGTTTCCAAAGTCCACTGTTCCTGAATGCTTTGAATATAAGCAAGCGGATCCTCATCATCTTTCATCTTACGCGCCATGATTGCACCCATATCTGACGTATTAGGTTACTGTACCCTGAGCGCTTTCCAGACAGCTACCCGGCAATTTTTAAATGGCTCTCTGTCATGAGCTGTGTGCTGTGCTGTGACACTCAAATAACCTGCTCTCGTCTAGATATCATTAGCTCTTTCCCCAAGAATAGCTGCTAGGAGACCCTTAATGTCCCCTAAGGTTAACATACTTCCTCCTGTCGTCTTTTCTAGCTCAAAAATCAATTTTCTTCACCCACTGTTAAACTAGGGAGTTTGCATCTCAAATTATCCTTGTCCATTTGGGGCCAAGGGATATACTGCGGTCTGGCCCCTCCTTTCTCCAATAAGGGTAATTGCGTAAACCCAAATCTGCAATCCGCTCCCATCCTCTGCCTACTCATAGTAGGGACAATGGTTCCCAATTGCCTTCTACCTGACAATGACCTCAACCTTCTCACATATGGTGGCGATTCCCCCCTCTCACTATGCAATCTTCCTTTAGGTCGCTCTGGGTATGCCATGTGGTCTAGCATCCTATCTTTAGGTTGCTCTAAATCTGACCATCTTACTTCCTGTCCGTCTGCAGACATCCCTCAGGACCGCATACACTTTCTCACTCTTCCTCATGGAAGGTTTCTCTGTCTTCGTCTGACATATCTAGTCCCCAAATAATATGGCTTTCATCTTTCTCATCTCTATTTAAAGTCAGCCTGTCCAAGGATAATGCTCTATGCTCGAGTCTAAACGTGCTTCCTTCCTTGCCTCGTAACTGGACACCTGTGAATCGATCTTCTTATCCCTTACTTCTCAATTCACTTTTTATTCTCATCACCTGATAAGCTTTATCGATTCTATCTCTGATGCTTCCTATCTTGAAGTTCTCATCTAGGTTTACCCTAGATGGTCCTGGTATTGTTCCTTGTGACGGAAGGAACTTCTCTATGTCACCCTGTTATATTACTGGACTTGGTTCCATCAACTCTTTCTCAATGCGATTAATGTTACGTGCCCTCTGTCTCCTTTTTCGTTCCATTTCTTCATCTAATTCCCTTTGCTTCTTCGCTTTTTCGCTTCCCATCTAACTCTATCCTCCTCTTGTCTTTTCTTTCCCTTCTCTCGTTTGTTCTACGCACTTCCTCGTCTCTTCATCATTGCATTCTTTTGTTTTGTTATTTCTGTTCTTCTTCCTCTTCTCTCATCTTTTCTAGTCTTGTTCTTTGATTGCTCTCTGCCTGTAATCATCTTTGTTCTTCTACCCTTTCTTCCTATCTTAGTTGCCCCTCCTGATACTTTTGCTCTCACTTTTGTCTACTCTTCCCTTTATGCTCATCCTCTTTGAATCTTTTCTCTCGATCCTTGTGTTTTCTATCCTGTTTGTCTTGATCTTCCCCTTGCCTAACTTCCTTGATGCTCTTCCCATCAAGTTTCAGCAATATCTGTCCACCCATCCATTCGTCCTGTACGAGCGTAAACTTGTCAGCTTTATCCCTTTCTCCTTTCCATCTCTTAATCACTCATTCTATATCCGCTTTATCATTCACTCTTCCCCTCTTTATCTTGTAGGATCTTAGAGGTCTCCTCCTTTCCTTTAGTCCTTTTTCTTTCTGGACTCTCGTCACTGCTATAAGCAGGTGGTTCATGTATCAGATTACTACATCCTATTCCTATTGCTGCTTTTAATTACCTTAATGGATACAATCCTTCATCTTTTGTACTATCACCATTTATTTCAGGCACGGTAAGGGCAGCAGAAGGCTCGGCACCTTCCTCCCTGCATTGATTAAGCATCCAATCCTCAGGAGGCGGATCTTCTCGTTCCTCCTGGTATATTTTCCAAAGCTCTAAACTGGCCAACCTTTTCTCCAATTTCTTTCCTGTGCACGCAGCATGCAAGTATGTGGTCATGTCCTTCAAAACGGTGTTTGACAGCGATCCCCCTTGTGACCTTGGCATGAACATTTTGTCCGTGGTACCCTTAACCCATTCCGCACTATACTGTTTAAGCTTGGAGGCGTGTTTTAGCAGTTGCTTGCAAAGATGCGTCAGTGGAGTAACATCCCCCATTTCGACAAGTCTCAATTGACTGTCGATACTTACAGTTACTTTGCACAAAATAAGTTTCAGAAAAACAAGAAATATGAACATGCACCAATAGTCGCCGCTCAAAGCCTCTAGTTTACAATTTTACTCCAATCTACCTACTTTGTCCGGCAATGGTTAAAACAGGTAAACAATAGCCTTTTGGTCTTTACTCAATACAACCTATCCTTGTCGCTCTTCGACACTTCACTTTTTCCTATACATAAAATACACAAACAGACAAACCAGTCAACTTTCAACATGTACTTCCTCAGCACTCTACTCCGATAGGAGTGTGAATTATTCCCTCTCACAGACCTTGTCCGTGTGCAGCCTAGTTTACCCACTTGGGTTTTGGAATAACTCCTTTTAGACTCTGTAGGACTCTGGGCTTATCTTGATGCTCCTCATCATATATTTACTCAACCAACCCCCTGTTACACTTTAATATTACCACAATCCCCTGTTCTCACATTATTTGCCATTTCCCTCAATCTACTCACCATTTGCCTTTCGGCTCCTGACGCTCGGGATCGTCTCCTCCTCCAACCAGCCACTTTCGCCTTCGGTCTGCTCAGCGCCTGTGGAAACAAGGAGGGATTTCGTGAAAGAGGGGCCCATCGCACATGTATTTTCTTTACTTGTAAGTTTTCTATCTCAGCCGCTCTCCACAGGAAATCTCTAAGAGTTTGCTGGTCGATGGGCCTTGATAACCATCCTCTGCTACCAAGTGAACAGGTCCTTTAAGACAAGGTAACAGTATCTGAGATGGACGGGGATGCAGATCTTACTCATACATTAATAATCAGACCGACTCAGAAAGTTGGCAAAAATCAAGGCTGTTTTAATTACAAGTCTTTAAAACAGGGAGTACAACGGAAATCAACGGACGCTGCACAGAATTATCTCAATGCATTTCATTAAAAATAGTCCTTTTATGCTAAATATTCATCATGAGTGACGTCAGGATGCCTGGCAAAATAAGAAAACCTACTAGGAGTTGTGGTCAGTTAACGGGGAACATCTCCATATACTTTCTCTGGGATACAGAGATGTGATTGGGTCTTTAAGATCAGGTGGACAACTAAGCCCATCCCAAGTGCAAGTCATCTTCTGTGTCAGTTGTTAAGACGGATTTCCGATCGCGGCGGTCAAGACTAGGTCTCAAGAGGGGTGAGGTTGACTGAAAACCCGCAATGAGCACACAAAGCAAGGACTCTTACAAATTACTCCAAGCAGGTGTTATATTAAAAAATATATACACATTTATTACACGGCCTTTGTAACATTGACCGTAGCGAGAAATCACAATAAAACTGAAGTAAACCAACACATACAAATCTAATACAATATATATACAAATACAAACTAGTCTAACGATTTAGATGCACGAAATGTGTAGACCACCTAGATGGGGAGGAAAACAGGCAGTGCGAATAATAATTAGACCCTAGTCCGCCTCAGAGGCACCTAACTAAAAGGAAGTCCAAGCCCTACGAAGAGTGGAGCCTTGTGCTCAAAAGTACCTGCACACGCTGGTGCCGACGGGCAAAATGGGAGTCTCTTCGAGGGAATCAGGCAGTTTAGTTCGATGACCAAATGAAGATGAACAGAGCTCCGCGACTCAAGTGCAGCCTCCACTGTGGGCAGAAGCAGAACGCGAGTACGGAAAGGCGTGCTGTTAGACACAGCGGGGAAAAGCTATGGGCTACTGCAGGAGGGCGACCAGTTCCTAGCGATGCTACTCACCGGTCCCTGATGCAGGCAGACCCAGGCTTCTCCGCGTCAGTTTCGGTGCTGGCAGGTTCAGATACGAGCAGGGGACGTCTCGGCGTCGTGTAGATTCCGCAGCAGCAGAAGTTGAGTTGAGGACGTCCCAAACGCAGTGAACCCGCACAGTTTGTTACAACAGCAGGGCAACGGAGCGGGCGTGTGTATTTCAGCCAAATGTACACTGCTCACTTCAGACCTGGGAATGCCAAGTGTACGAATCGTGTGAGAGTGACAAGGACTCGTAATACAACACAATCTGACGGCGGTTACAGAGCAAGACTCGTGGGTAGGCTGGTCAGTCTGCTGGATGGCCCAGAGACACTTCCGAAGGCTTACATGCAGCAGATGGTGAAGATGCCGAGAATAGTTGTTCCCACTATTCCAAGGGGTCGAAGTACCCGTACAGGCCTTCTCGTTCGAGCAGAGGTAGAAAGGGTTTCACAAAGCGACAGCAGTGCAGAGGAGCAGTCCTTCAGCGGGTCACCAGTGATTCCTCGGTTCAGCCTCTTAGTTTCAGGATACTTGGCTCCTGTATTCCTTTGTTTGTGAGAACTCAGGAGATCGACCTGGTAGTGGTGTTCCCAGCCCCCTCTTATCCACGGTTCCCTTCGCGCCAAAATGGAGGGGACCCAATGGGAGATCCGCTCATAAAACACTCACACCATATGTGGACCTATCACGGACCACGGGGGTCCCAGGCATTCACACCACCCTAGACTCTCTGGCGCCCAGGATGTGTATTGGGACCAGACATCCCAGCCCACATCCTGGAGACACACACAAGGCCTGTAGAAGCCAGCAAAAGCATCTGTGTTTCGCGGGAAAGTACATGCCCAAATAAGGAAGGCCCCGGGTCGGCTCGACCTGGGGGAAGGTGAAGGGGGCAAGACGGTCAGCGGACAGGACAAAGAGCCTCGTGGTCTGGCCATTTTGGGAGCCAGGCCACCATTTTGGGCTAAGCGCGGGAAACGCGCTTAAACGCCAAAAGGAGCTCAAACACACAAAGAAACGATTGCTGCCACCAGTCCCGTCCGTGATTCACTTGCACCGTTCATTATCAATCCAAAGAGAGTATCTAGGGCCGGTAGAAGACTAGAGACCCAAGAGAGCAGTAACTTAGCTTACAGTGCCCTCTTGTGTCATGTTGCGCGAAAGCTGCAACATGATAAAGAAACTACGGAAAACAACGTTTCCCGGTACTGACTGTCTTAAGGGCATGTCAGTTTCCCTGTAAGAATGGAGCGAAAGCCCAGAGGAGTGCGGCAGAAGGCTGCACTTCTCTGGCAAAGTCTAGATCATGGTGAAAACAACAGCAAAAATTTTAAGGGTTGCCACATGGAAGGAAAATTACCCACAGTTAAGAAATCTTTCCTAACACTCGCCCCTCCCAGACTATGGACAGGGGGAACTAATCCACCCCTGGATGAGTCTCGTGTTCAGGTCGGTTAAACATTCTGGACAACCCATCAGCATTGCTATGTTGGACACCTGGCCTATGCTCAATAGTGAAGTCGAAGCCTTGTAGACTTATGGACCACCTAAGCAACTTTGAATTCTCTCCCTTCATGTTCATTAGCCACTTTAAGGGCTTATGGTCAGTTTGCACAGTGAAGTGGGTCCCATACAGGTAGCGCCTCAGCTTCCGTAGGGCCCCCACAACAGAGAAACATTCTTTCTCCCCTGTGGACCATCTGAGCTCTCTGTCCTTAAGCTGGCGACTAATAAAACCAATAGGGTGTTCCTTACCCTTCTCGTCTACTTGCGATAGTACAGCTCCTATCCCAGTGTCAGAGGCGTCCTTCTGCACAATAAAAGGTCTTTGATAATCAGGGGCCCTGAGGACAGGGGCCTGGCACAAGGAGTCTTTTAAGCCATTGAAGGCCTTCTCACACTCGTTGGTCCAAGTTACCTTCTTGGGTTTCTTCGGAATAGTGAGGGCAGCTATGGTGCCATAGTCTGCCATGAAATTGTGGTAATACCCCGTGAGTCCTAAGAAGGCTCTCACTTGGGTCTGTGTAGTGGGGATAGGCCAGTCTTGTACTACTTGTACTTTACTGGGAAGAGGCTGTATCCCACCTACTTCATGTCCAAGGTAAACCACTGAGCCTTGTCCAATCTGGCATTTACTAGCCTTTATGGTCAAGTGTGCTTTCTGAAGAGCCTGGAGCACAATCCCGAGGTGTTTCACATGGTCTTCCCAGGTGGCACTGAAAACTGCTATATCGTCCAGATATGCAAGACAGAATTTGTCCAACCCATTCAACACATGATTCACAAGCCTCTGGAAAGTGGCAGGTGCATTTTTCAACCCGAACGGCATTACCCTGAATTGGTAAAGGCCGTCTGGAGTAGAAAACGCTGTCTTCTCCTTGGCATGTTCTGCTAAAGCTATTTGCCAATAGCCAGCAGTGAGGTCAAACATGCTGAGGTACTTGGAGGCACCCAGAGTATCCACCAGCTCATCTGTTCGAGGCAAGGGGTGTGCATCTGTCTTGGTGACAGCATTCAGAGGCCTGTAATCCACGCAGAACCTCAATTCAGAAGTGCCTGCCTTTGGAACCAAAACCACAGGGCTGGACCAAGGACTACTAGAGGGTTCAATCACCCCAAGGTTTAACATCTTGTTGACCTCGGTCTTAATGTAAGACCATACTTTGTCTGACATCCTGTATCCCCTACTTTTGGTAGGTACACTGTCTCCTGTGTCTATGTTATGTTTGCACCAAGGTGTCAAACCAGGCGACTGTGAAAACAGGGGGGAAAACTGCCTAAGCAAACTTTTCACTTCAGCCTGCTGATTAGAAGTCAGGTGAGGGGCCACTCGGACACCCTCAAAGGAGCTATCTGAAGGACCGCTTTGGAACAAGTCAGGGAGAGGTTCAGACTCCTCTTCCTCAACATCTGAAGCCAGTAGCAGTGCTGCGATTTCGACTCTTGGGATGAAAGCCTTCAGCCTATTTACGTGGAACACTTTTGGAGCCTGTCCAGGCTTTCCAAGGTCCACTAAATAGTTAACCTCACCCAGGGGCTCCACCACTGTGTAAGGGCCTGACCATTTGTCCTGTAAAGCTCGAGGCCTTATGGGATTCATGATCAGGACTTGCTGACCAGGTGTAAAGTTGATGAGAGAAGCTTTTTGGTCGTACCAATGTTTCACCAGCGCTTGTCCTGCCTTCAATTAATCACTAGCCAAGCACATCAGAAGTACCATCCATTTTCTGAGCCCCAGCACATAATCTACTACGTTGGTGGTAACAGGGGGAGTGGGCATCTCCCATCCCTCTTTGACTATGGCTAAGGGTACCCGTACAGGATGACCGAACAGATGTTTGAAGGGGCTGAAGCCAACACCCTCCTGTGGTACCTCTCGGTAGGCAAACAGTAAGCATGGTAAAAGAAGATCCCATTTTCTTCTCTAAGGTTCTTCCAGAGCCCCAATCATGCTCTTTAACGTTCTGTTGAAACGTTCCACCAGACCATTGGTCTGGGGGTGGTATGCAGAAGAGAACTTGTAGGTGACCCCACATTCTTTCCACATAGCCTGCATATACTTTGGCATAAAGTTGCTGCCTCTGTCAGACACAACTTCTTTAGGGAAGCCAACCCTAGTAAAGATGCCAAGTAACGCTTTTGCAACTGACTTGGCAGTTACAGTTTTCAATGGGATGGCCTCAGGATATCTGGTAGCATAGTCGACTAGCACCAAGATAAACCTATTGCCTGAGGATGTCTGCAGGTCAAGGGGACCAACAATGTTGATCCCTACCCTTTCGAATGGTATTCCCACAACTGGGAGTGGTACCAATGGAGCTTGGATTGTTGAGCCACTCTTACCAGATAACTGGCAGGAGGCACATCTCCTGCAGTGACTTTTTACTTGCACCCCTATCTTGGGCCAGTAGAAGTGCATGGATAACCTTTGTTTGGTCCGCTTAATACCAAGGTGACCAGCAAGGGACACTTCATGCGCCAGCTGCAGGAGGAAGGGTCTTACAGCAAGGGGAACCACCAAACTCCTATGGTCTCCTTCTGTAGACTCTGTGGGCTCACTATACAGGAGTCCACCTTCCCAATAAATCCGATGCGTCCCAGGAGGTTCACCCTCAAGCTGGGAGCAGGCTTGTCTCCTTAGTCCTTCCAGAGATGGACACTCACGTTGGCCTTTACTGAATTCTTCCCTGTCAAGACCACATTCTACTAACAAGTCTTTTAGTTCAGGATGGTCGCTGGGGTCAAATACTTCAGGCATCGCCACCTCCTCATCAGGCCTGGCGATTGACCAACTTCCTCCACCGCAGTGGTAGGCGAGTTCGGGGGAATGTTCTCTTTCCCTCGTCCTGACTTTCTTACTCCTTTCGCCTTGGGTTTCCCCTTCGGCTGGGGCGGCGTATTGGTCTTGGCCAATGCTGCCCGTGTTTGAGACTGTGTGCAGGGTCTGTCGGCAGTGTCTCCTACGAGCCCTAAAGCTCTGAGATTGTTGCCTAACAAGACCTTTCCTGGGATGTTTCTCTGAATGCTCACTGGAATACTGACTGCTGTACCATTTAAAGTAAGATTTACAGGTATTACTGGAAACATGCGAGGTGGGCCGTCAGCCAACTTAGTGGGCATCAGAGTAGCTCTGGCAACTTCCTCTGAGTCTACCAAGGTAGAATCCACTACAGTTCGACTGCACCCACTAAGAGCTGGAGTATCCACTCCATTGATCAGCACACCGTCTTTAAAGTAGTGCTTGGTATTATCTGGAATCCTAGCATAAGCCTCTGCGACTTTAGGCTCCCAGGAACACAGGAAAACTAAAACTACCTCAGCTTCTATCCCGCTGGGGAAGGAGTCTGAGGAGAAGGATGCTCCTTTAATCTCTTCTTCCTCGTAGGAGGAGAAGGCCAGATTAGCGGAGTGGACCCCCAAAGGTTTAACCTTACATCGGGGATCCCCCTTCACGTGGTCAGTTGCTCCACAAGCAAAACAAGATCCATTGGATATGTTTTTCATAGGGAGGCTTACTGTAACCAGAGTTCTGTTTCGGAGGCTGACCTCCACTACCCTGTGAGTTCTCTTGTGTCTTACCCTTATTTTTCTTTTTGTGGCCCTTTTGAGAAGAAGATTTATCAGATTCTCCACCCTCCTTATCTTTGGACTTTTTCCCTTCCTCCTGCTTACGAGGATGAGTTTTGTCCTTATGGGACACTCGATGTGACACCCATAAATCTGCGCCAATGGCAAGCTTCTTAGGATCTATCTCCTTCGAATCGGCCAAATGCTGCTTAAGCTCCGGGGAAGAAGATGCAAAAATATGTTACAGCATGACAAGACTTATCATGCCTTCAAAGGTAGAAATCTTATAACCTTCGACCCAGCCAGTCAAGTTTTTTAAGTATTCGGTTACATAAGATACCCAAGTACCACCTTTTTTCTTATACCCTCGGAATCGTTTTAATATTGGGCAGGAGTCTTTCCAAACTTTAAAATGAGAGTTTGCTTTAACATTGCGAAATCCGCTCGCTCAGCCTTCGACATTTCCATAATGGCACTACAGCCAGAATGGGGCAGTCTGCTGAGTAACCAGGCAAACTTATCAGCATTGTCAACTTGTTGAACTTCGCATGCATACTCAAACGTATTCAGCCAGTCCATAATGTCATTCTTTTCCTCATACACACTGAGCAGATCTTTTGGAAACCATGGATGAGAGGAGGCCCCAGACTCATGTCCAGGACCCTTGGATCCATTTGCAACCTGAAGCTTGGCCAGTTCCAACTGGTGATCCCTGTCTTTCTGTTTTTCGGCCTGTTCGATTCTTAGTTTGGTTATGTTGAAATCAAGCTCCTTCTTCCTAAACAGCAGCTCTTGCTTCTTGAATTCAAGCATGGCCTCCCCATCAACACTGGCAGAGGAAACATTAGACATCTCATCCTCCCTTTCCTCGTGGTCGCGATGGACCAGTGCAGCGGCAGAACCGTCAGTTCTACCAGTGAGAGCAGCCGCACCTCCTTCCGCACTGTCCTCAGAAGTTATAGCGTCAAGCTGCGCGTCTTGCCACGCCACGATTCTTTGGATCATATCCATTTTGGTGCCTTGAGAGGAGACACCTCTCTCCGCACACATCTTTTTCAATGTTTGGATTTAGAAGCATTTAAAGTTAACAAGGTATTTGTTTCCATACTGTTAGATAGGACTATGGCCTTTTAAAAGTTATACTATGACAATTCACTACGTGTCCTGGTAGGAATAACTTGAAATGCCTTCGCTCATGCGCAACACTGGATACCTTCAGTCGTATCCCACCGCTATACACCAATTTGTTAAGACGGATTTCTGAACTCTGTCCTGGAGGGGCAGAGGTTCAGAAGGCCAGCCTAGTTTCTTGGAACAGGGTAACCTCTGGACAAGCCAGACCAATCAGGGTAGCGATCGCGGCGGTCAAGACTAGGTCTCAAGAGGGGTGAGGGTGACTGAAAGCCCGCAATGAGCACACAAAGCAAGGACACTTACAAATTACTCCAAGCAGGTGTTATATTAAAAATATATACACATTTATTACAAGGCCTTTGTAACATTGACCCTAGCGAGAAATCACAATAAAACTCAAGTAAACCAACACATACAAATCTAATACAATATATATACAAATACAAACAAGTCTAACGAGTTAGACGCACGAAATGTGTAGACCACCTAGATGGGGAGGAAAGCAGGCAGTGCGAATAATAATTAGACCCAGTCCGCCTTCAGAGGCACCTAACTAAAAGGAAGTCCAAGCCCTACGAAGAGTGGAGCACCCCATCACAATGCTTGTAGACTTCTCAATGGCGAACGCGGCTGCTGCCAGCGATTGTTTGCAGGGAAAGTGTCCTCTCATAACTGGATCTACAATCCCACTACAATATGCCAAAGGGTTATACCCCAGTGTGGTTCTCTGTGTAAGCACCATTGTCATAACTGTTCCACTCTTGTGCAAAAACAAAAAGAACTCCTCAAAATAATTGGGAATTCCTAAAACTGGAGCTATACAAATTGCTTTTTCAATTCCTCAAACCCTTCCTCCATTTCCTCAGTCCATTCTATTTTCTCATTATCCACTTGGGCTTTCTTTAAAGCGCGAAAAAGAGGTCACATGTATGAACTATAATCAAATACCCATGCTCTAACATAGTTACACAATCCCAAAACTGCTGCATTTGCTTTATCGTGTGCAGTTTCGGTGTTTTCATAATCGCCTCAGCTGTTTCAGGTGTAAACTTCTTTCCCTCATGTGAGATTAACTGACCTATGTACAACACCTCTTCCTGGCAATATTGTAATTTCTCCTTGTCTACCTTGTATCCTGTGTCTGCCAAAATAGTCATTAGCCCAATCGAATCTTGTCCACACTCATCTTCTGTCGTGCTACAAACTAAAATATCATCTATGTACTGCAGCACAACGCTTGGCAAATCAATATTGCTTAGGTCCATCGGCAGGACCCTATTAAAGATCGACTGAGACTCACAGTACCCTTGTGGCAAACAAGTATTCTTCAACTTAGTCTGACAAAACGTAAATGACGAGAGGTCCTATGCAACGGGATTAGGAAAAACACATTTTTCAAGTCAATCACAGTGAAATATCATGCATCTGTGGGAATACTACTTAAAATCGTTGCAGGATTCGGTACTAGAGGAAACTCTGCCTCTACAATCTGGTTAATTGGTGTCATGTCTTTAATTAATTGCCATGATCCTCCTTCCAATTTTTTCACAGAGTACAGAGCAGTATTACACGGTGACCCTGACGTCACCAAAATCCCCTGTTCCATCATAGCTGATATAGTCTTAAAAAATACCCACATCTGCCTCTCGAGACATTGGGTACTGTCTTGCTCGAGGTAAAATTGCTCCTGGTTTCAGCTTAATCTTAACTTCTCCCACCCCCTCAATAGGCCTATGTCATAAGGGCCTGTAGTCCATAAAGAGGTTGGCACTTTTTCAATATCTTCATCGCGAAATGCGGGTTGCTGCCACACTAGCACCATTCGCTGTGGGATTTCCCTTCACTCTACTCTGATCCAATATGTAATACTCATCTCAAATATTCATTTGTCGTCTCATGGATCATCCCTAAACATATCTTCATCTGTGACGTCAGTCAATCTATACCCTTCCCCAATGGCAATTACCGTTCTCCACGGCCTGCCCTCATCATCAAATCCTTTGAACGTGGCTAATTCCCCTCGCACTATAGCTACCTGCAGCTGTAAGGGAAAAATCTGCCCCCTCCCCCTCTTTTTCCATAGGTATCAGGGCCCTGAAGAAAAATTCATCAGATATGTTAACAATCTTTCCCACTAAGCCGGGTAGCCACGTTAACAAAATGCGCACCCCATAAAGAAAAACTTCTCCCTCTAATGGCACTCCTCACAGAGCTATCTGCCCTGTAAACGCCATGATAAATTCATCCACGTTTAAATAATGTAACCCTGGAGTGGAGCACACTATGCCTTCATCAGTGAAATAAATCATCATATTTAGCTTTGTCATTAAGTCTCGGCCCAGAATATTAACTGGTGTCTGCCTTGAATACAATAAAGATACAGACATATCACATTCTCCTATAGAGACTGGTAATTCATCAGTAAAAGGAACTCTACTTGTAGCTCCAGAGAAGCCTTGCGCATTCATGGCATTTCCCGATAACGAATATTTTCCCTTTTGTATACATGAGCGAGTTGCCCCATTGTCAACTAAAAAGAAAAAGATTTGCCTCCTATGATAACATCAACCCTTGGTTCCTCTTCAAGATTCGGTGTCCCGTACCCGTGAAAGGACTTCCTCCCATGACAGTGACACCCCTACTCTAGGAGTGAATAACTTTCCCGTGTTTGCTTTGTGCTCTATCTGCATGGGTGCATGCTGTGACTGCCCTTGCGGCGGATCCAATGGTGCTTGCTCTGGTGGCAGAGCCTATAGCATTTGCAGAGCTTGTGCTTGATTCACTGTCTGATCTTGGGCAAACCTGTCCCTATTGAAGGATAAGCTGTCCCCCAATTGAGAATTGCCCATTCTTTACATACCCTTGGCTCCCACATGTTCGCACAATGTGCGCTGTCATACCACATGTCCAACATAAAGGAGGGAGTCTTCTAATTTGCACTTCTTGCATATTTTGAATGTCATTCTGCATATTCTTAAACCCTCCTTGGTTATTTTGAAAGCTACCCTGATTATTCTGGAAACCAACTCTTCCTCTGAAACCTGAACCTCTGCCTATCGGCACAAATCCATTCCCTCCCTGATCCGATTTGCATTGATTACTCACTTGTGACATACCCACTGCTTGCTGCGTTCCCAGCACCTCTCCACTTGTTAGTATCACTCCTTCTATGGCGTACTTTGATAATTTCTTCTGAACTAACTTACCTTCCTCAAGTCTCCTAGCATCCCTTTTCTTCTTATTTTTCTCTTTCAGCAGTCGGCAATGATGCACAACAGTCAACTGTATCTCTGCCCATGGCTTCGCCTCCATTCCCACTAGTTTCTTGAGCTGTCTCTGTACCTGTTCTGGTAACCCCTGACAGAAAATGTTGTAAAATACTGGCACTGATTTCCCCCAAGGCTTCTTTATTTCCTAAGTCCACCGTTCCTGAATGCTTTGAATATAAGCAAGCGGATCCTCATCATCTTTCATCTTACATGCCATAATTGCACCCATATCTGAAGTATTAAGATACTGTACCCTGAGCGCTTTCCAGAGAGCCGCCCTGCAATTTTGAAATGGTGCTCCGTCATGAGCTGTGTGCTGTGCTGTGACACTCAAATAACCTGCTCTCATCAAAATATCATCAGCTCTTTCCCCAAGAATGGCTGCTAGTTGACCCTTAATGTCCCCTATGGCTAACATATTCCTTCTGTCATCTTTTCTAGCTCATAAAGCAATTTCCCGGCCCGCCGTTAAACTAGGGAGTTTGCATCTCAAATTATCCTTGTTCATTTGGGGCCAAGGGCTATACTGCGGTCTGGCCACTCCTTTCTCCAATAAGGGTAATTGCGTAAACCCAAATCCGCAAACCCCTCCCATCATCTGCCTACTCATTGTGGGGACAACGGTTCTTGATTGCCTTCTACCTGGCAATGACCTCAACCTTCTCACATATGGTGGCGATTCCCCGCTCTCACTATGCAATCGTCCTTTAGGTCGCTCTGGGTATGCAATGTGGTCTGCATCCTATCTTTAGGTTAGTCTAAATCTGACCATCTTACTTCCTTATCCGTCTGCAGACATCCATCAGGACCATATGCACTTTCTCCCTCTTCCTCACAGAAGGTTTCTCTGTCTTTGTCTGACATATCCAGTCCCCACCTAATATGGCTTTCATCTTTCTCATCTCTATTTAAAGTCAGCCTGTCCAAGGACAGGGCTCTATGCTCGAGACTAAACAGGCTTCCTTCCTTGCCTCGTAACTGGACACCTGTGAATCGATCTTCCCTTACTTCTCAATTCACTTTTTATTCTCATCACCTGATAAGCTTTATCAATTCTATCTCTGATACTTCCTATCTTGAAATTCTCATCTAGGTTTACCCTAGACGGTCCTGGTATTGCTCCTTGTGACGGAAGGAACTTCTCTATGTCACCCCGTTATATTACTGGACTCGGTTCCATCAACTCTTTCTCAATGCGATTAATGTCGTGTGCCCTCTGTCTCCTTTTTCGTTCCATTTCTTCATCTAATTCCCTTTGCTTCTTTACTTCCCATCTAACTCTATCCTCCTCTTGTCTTTTCTCTTCCCTCCTTTCGTTTGCTCTACACACTTCTTCGTCTTTGCATTCTTTTGTCTCGTAATTTCTGTTCTTCTTCCTCTTCTCTTTTATTTTCTAGCCTGTATCATACTCTGATTGTTCTCTGCCTGTTATCATACTTTCTATGTTCTTCTGAACTTTCTTTCTTCCTTTCTTCCTTTCTTAGTGGCTCCTCCTGATACATTTGCTTTCGCCTTTGTCTACTCTTCCTTTTATGCTCATCTTCTTTGAATCGTTTCTCTCCTTCCCTGTATTTTCTATCCTGTTTGTCTTGATCTTTCCCTTGCCTTACTTCCTTGATGCTCTTCCCATCAAGTTTCAGCAATATCTGTCCACCCATCCATTTGTTCTGTACGAGCGTAACCTTGTCAGCTTTACCCCTTTCTCCTTTCCATCTCTTAATCTCTTGTTCTATGTCTACGGATACATTTGGTCATTCACTCTTCTCCTCTTTATCTTGTAGGACCTTAGAGGTCTCCTCCTTTCCTTTAGTCCTTTCTCTTTCTGGACTCTTATCCCTGCTATAAGCAGGCAGTTCATGTATCGGATTACTATATAATGTCGCCACTTTTAATTCCCTTAATGGATACAATCCTTCATCTTTTGTACTATCGCCATTTATTTCAGGCGCAGTAAGGGAAGCAGAAGGCTCGGCACCTTCCTCCCTGCATTGATTAATCCTCAGGAGGCGGAACTTCTTGTTCCTCCTAGTACATTTTCCAAAGCTCTAAGATGGTTAACCTTTTCTCTAATTTCTTTCCTGTGTATGCAGCATGTAAGTATGTGGTCATGTGCTGCAAAACGGCTTTTGACAGTGATCCCCCTTGTGGCTTTGGCATGAACATTTTGTCTGTGGTACCCTTAACTCATTCCGCACTACACTGTTTAACCTTGGGTGCATGTTTTGGCAGTTGCTTGCAAAGATGCATCAGTGGAGTAACATCCCCATTTTGACAAGTCTCAATGGACTGTCGATACTTACAGTTACTTTACAAAAAATATGTTTCAGAAAAACAATAAATATGAGCGTGCACCAATAGTCACTGCTCAAAGCCTCTAGTTCACAATTGTACTCCAATCTACCTACTTCGGCAAGCAACAGCAATGGCTAAAACAGGTAGATAATAGCTTTTTGGTCTCTACTCAACACAACCTTTCCTGGTCGCTCTTTAACACTTCACTTTTTCCAATACATAAAATACACAAACAGACAAACTAGTCAACTTTCAACATGTACTTCCTTAGCACTGTACTCCGATAGGAGTTTGAATTATTCCCTCTCACAGACCTTGTCCGTGTGCAGCCTAGTTTACCCACTTTGGTTTTGGAATAACTCCTTCTAGATGCTTCTTGAGCATAGGACTCTGGGCATATCTTGACGCTCCTCATCATATATTTACTCAACCAACCTCTGTTACTCTTTACTATTACCACAATCCCCTGTTCTCACATTATTTGCCATTTCCGCAATCTACTCACCATTTGCCTTTCGGCTCCTGACACTCGGGATCGTCTCCTCCTCCAACCGGCCAGTTTCGCCTTCGGTCTGCTCAGCGCTTGTGGAAACCAGGAGGGATTTCGTGAAAGTGGGGCCCGTCCCACCTGTATCTTCTTTTCTTGCAAGTTTCCTATGTCGGCCGCTCTCCACAAGAAACCTCGCGTTCTTCCAGCTAAATGGCGGAGGCCGCCCGATGTTCCGCAATCTCTAAGAGGTTGCTGGCTGATGGACCTTGATAACCATCCTCTGCTACCAAGTGAACCCGAGGAACAGGTCCATTAATACAAGGTAACAGTATCAGAGATGGATGGGGATGCAGATCTTACTTATACATTAATAATCAGACAGACTCAGGAAGTTGGCAAAAATCAAGGTTGTTTTTTTTAGTTTTGTTGCTAATAGTTTGTTAGCTTTGTTCCCTCTCATGTAGAAGTGTTGCTTTGTAAGCAACATGGAATATGCTGCTCTTCCCATGTGGTGTGCTTCTAACGCTTTCCTCGCTACACGAAAGTCTTGGAGAGAGTGCTGCGATCACTTTCCCTTATGTATCGCCTCATGTCTGTGGATTTCTCCCTCTAACTGGGCTTGTAGCTGCTTTCTGACCCTTCCCCTTGCTGCAGCTTGGTTGATGATATGGCCCCTAATGACTGTCTTGCTCGCGTCCCAGACAATGTCATATGCCATTTCGCTGGTGTTGTTTTCGCTAATATATAGTTCTATGGATCTGATATGTGGGATCAGATTAAGGGGTCTTCCAGCAGAAACTTGTTTAGCCTCCAGGGTGGCCTGGGGTGGGTCGCTTGCAGGGGGATAGTGTAAGCATTACTGGAGCGTGATCTGACAATGCTTTTGGGTGAAGGTGTCAGAGATAAGGAACATATCTAGCCTAGAAATCCCTCTGTGAACAGCTGAAAAGAAGGTGTATTCCCGCTCATCTCGTGAAAAAATCGACATGTCTCTATGAGTGAGTGTTTGCGTAATAATGTAGTGTAGTGAGCGCTATAACATTTTTCTTGTCATTGGCAGTTGGGGGCAATGTTTTATCAACTAGGGGATTGACCACAGCGTTGAAGTCCCCCCCTAAGATCAGCGCCCCCTCTGCGTGTTCTTCTAGTGTCTTGGATAAGGAGGCAAAGAATAATTCCTCCTGGGAGTTTGGTGCATATAACAAAATCAAGGTCAGCTTGCTCCCAATGAGCATTGCTACCACCAAGATAAACCTCCCCTCCCCGTCCCGCAATACCCTCAGCATTTTTAGGGGGGTGCCCCTGAGCACCAGAATGGCGACCCTGCGTTTCTTCAGGCCACTTGAGGCGTAGAATTATGTGGGGTAAAGCCTGTCATTAAAGCGGAATTCATCCGTTGGTTGGAGGTGGATCTCTTGGAGAAACAAGAGCGTGGAATCAAGCATAGCCATTCTGTGGAACAATGCGTTACGCTTCAGGGGGAATTTAAGCCTTGAACATTTAGGGTAAGGCGCTTAACGTCCAGGGCCACCATTCTGAGGTCGCTCAGATCTTTGTAACATGCTAAAAGAACTTGTCCCTTCAAAAGAAGGACAATTTCTGGGTTTCCCCGCTCCCGCCTTCCCAAGTTCAGGTGCTGTGCTGGTATATCGGTTGGGAGTGAAATAGTGATATGGCAGGGAGGTCAATATGGAGATTTTCCACAGGGTCCAGAAGCCAGTCAGTATCCAGTGAGTGGCAGGTTGTGTACGAGTCCAGAAAGTAGGCATTGTGGCAAAATACATGTGAAGTTTGATGAAATTAAAACAAAAGGAAAAATGCATAAAGAAAATTATAGGAGAGCTGACTAGGGCCCTCACTTTTTAAACCAATATTAACAATCCGTCAACAGTAGTGGGTGTAATCTGCCCAGGGCACCCGAGCGTTGTTGTATTTTGTGGCCTCTGCCTTCTGTAGTTATACAGTTGCTGTCCAAGCAGTCGAAACAAAGATTTCTTCGCTATTAGTATGCTTTCCATTGCAGCTTTTAGGTTGTGGATGTCCAGATCATTGCCGCCTCGGAGAATCAGCGTTGTGTTTAGAGATGACCTGGGTTATCAGGGATTTGCTGGGCTGTCAGCAGATTCTGTGGTTTCCATTTCCTGACGTGGGGTAGGATTGGCAGGGATTCAGTACCCCACCCTCCTTATCTTTGTGATTTTCCCCCTCCTCCTGCTTACCAGGAGTAGGCTTGTCCGGACGGGACACTTTGTGCGACACCCATACATCTGCTGCAATGGCTAACTTCTTTGGATCTATCTCCTTAGAATCAGCCAAGTGCTGTTTAAGCTCAGCGGAACAAGAAGCAAAAATATGTTCAACCATGATGTAAGGGAGGCATGGTGCCACAAGTAGACACTGGGCCTCATTAGGACCCTGGCGGTATGGGTTTAACAGCGTCGGTAGAGCTGCCAGCACTGTTAAACCCATACTGCCGCATTACGAGGTTCCGTCGCGGGACCCGCTCAGGACGTCTGGTCAGACGAGACGTCCTGAGCGCGTTCCGCGAGGGGACCAGCATGGTAACAACGGGCCTGTCATTAACGGGCCCGTTGTTAGCATGCTCCCCATTCTCATTGAGCCAAATGGGGGCTCAAATGGGGATGGTCCTGGTCTGTGTGCCCTCAATGAGGAAATACCGGTCCCTCCAAGGTCGGAATGGCCCGTTATTTCCCCATTCAGAGACCACAGACCCGGACCGGAGTTTGGAGGCAGTTATTAAGGGCATGGCTGCCTCCAAACTCGTAATGAGGCCCACTGACACAAGATTGCAAGTCTCAAAACCTTTATTTGTATATTTTGAATGGGGGGTTGGGAGAACTTCTAGCTTGCCCTATTACTAAAATGGGAGTAATCCCAACCATAAACCAAAGAAAACTGAGTCCTCGTCAGTCTTGTCAAAATAATAATGGCATATGCTAAACAAAACAAATGCTTGCCATTACTCTAAGATAACAAATGGGTGAAGGGAAATGGATTGGGTTAAAAGAAAATCAGACCTTTATTCTCATTTGCTTTTCCCCTTATAACACAAAAGTTCCTTGATTCCATATAGCTTCGCAAACATATAAAAAGAAAGTTCAAGAAAATCTTCACCAAATAACACTTTCTTGCAATGCCTTCTGGTACTTGCAGTTAACACTCTCAGGCTCCCCTCAGTCAGGCTCACGGTCCAGAAGTACAATTTCACCCAGGTCTCCCTCGGCCGGGCCCAGACCTTTATATCACAGTTCACAGGGTTCTGTAATGTAGCCGAGCCGGACTCACGCTTGCCTTAAAAGTCCTTTATTCAGGTCAAAACAAATGAAACAAGGTACACACATGGCAGTCCGAGTGGTTTACTCGTTCCTCGAACTCTTGTTCCTTCGGTAGGGTTGACCCCTCTCATCTTCGTGCAGGTGGCGACTTGTAGGCCCAAAGGTAACTGTCACTTCCTCCTCTGCTGCGTCCTGGTCCTTGAGAAGTAAGTACGGGAAGGAAAAAAAACATCAGTTCTGTTGTATGACACCCATCTCTTTGTGAGCCCTGGCCAATCAGGGTCCCTGCTGCACATCGTCATGTGTGCCGTAAACCACCCGACACTGTCCCCACTCCTAGGGGCGTTTCCTCCTGCCAGCCACACAGTTCCAACTATAGTCTGCTCCAGTTCTGAGAGGTAACCGACATCCCGAGCATAGGAACGAATGGAGTACCGTCATTGAGAGGTACGTATAAAGCGAGCTGTCTCCTCTTCCGAGCTGGTATGTAGGGACTATTACAATACCGGCCATGAATGGCACTCGGGGCTGGTTGTTCTCTGGTGTGTCAGATCAGTCCCCTGACAGATGGTCCAGGGGTCTTTGTCAGAAAGGGGGTAGTATGGGCATCCAAATACCCCCTGAGGACTTCAGTAGATGAAGAAACTTCAGTAGTTGAGGCAACCGCTGCTTTCTCACAAACACACACCAAGGGACCAGGCTGCTCATGCAGTTCTGCCAGTCTAGATAAATAGTCAGCCACCAGCTGAAACTTGCCCAGGCTTATGCACTGTGGAGAAACCATCGCAGGACTCTATGGTTGGAGTCCTTCTGAAGGGCGAGCCACCACAAAGGGGCATGGTCCATAAACAAGGTAAAGTGACATCCCAACAGGTAGTATCGCAGGGCTTCGATAGCCCACTTGATTGCCAAGCAATCCTTTTCAATAGTAGAGTATGGCAATTCATGGGGCAACAATTTCCTGCAAATAAAAGCTATAGGAGGAGGTTGTCCTCAGAATCTTGAGACAATATAGCCCCCAAGCCGCAGGCGGAAGCATCCGTCTGCAAAAAAAGGGACTGAAATAGTCTGGACAATGAAGTACAGGACGGCAAGAGATAGACAGCACCAACTTTTCTTTCTTTTTTTTTTTTTAAACCTTTTTTTATTAAACAGCTTGGCAGCAGAACACAGGCGAACAATACACAAGGCAAGCACAAGGTAGGTACAGTTAAAACAGTACAGGCATACAGTCAGTGCATCTAGTATGAACATTTTCCATCAAGAATGCATACAGTGCGAACGCAGTGTAAGAGAGCCCTTAGCTCAGGATAGACAACCTGCATGAGTGGGTGTATTAGTTGGGGAAGTTGTATCCGGTGTCGCATTTAAATCTGACATATAGGAGCAAAACTTGAGCCAAACATCCCTAGGCCTCGAGTGGGCTGGTTGTAGGCAGGACCACGCTTCCTCAGTGTCTGAGGCCCATGTGAGAGCCCTGAGCCATTGCGCATGCGTGGGAGGTGCGGGGCGAAGCCAACAGAGCAGAATGGCTCGTACCGCAAGGAGCATGCAAAGGCCAGCCAGTTTCTTGGAATTTCAGGGTAGCCCTGGAAAGTCATGGAATAGGCACTTCATTGGGGAGGGGTCTATAGGTTGATCAAGTATAGCAGATACGGTTGTGAACACCAACTCCCAGAATTGTGAGAGGCGGGGACAGGCCCAGATCATGTGCATATAGTCGGCGCCATCCTGCCCACACCTGGGGCATCTTGGGGAGTGATCACTAAGCATACGATGCAACCTGCTCGGGGTATAATAAAACCTATGTAACACCTTTAGTTGAATCAATTTGAAACGGGAATTGAAAGACACCTGGTGTATAAGGGCACACATGTGAGCCCAGCGTTCGTCCGTCACCTCCACCCCGAGGTCCTCCTCCCACGCCCGCCTTAGCCCAGTGAATTTCGGAGTGGATCTGGATTGTATCATTGTGTATAGCCTAGATATTTTCCCTCTGGTAGGTGTGGGGGAAGTCAGTTCTTCAATAGCGGGATCGTCCGGTGGCATTGCTGGAAACATGGGGTAGTTTCTTTTAAGGGTTTTTTACGTAGAGATGAATACTGAAGCCATGCACTCGGGCCACCCCTCAAGGGCAGTGGCAGGTCGGGCCACTCAACAAAGCTACCCTGCTCGAATACGTCACGGAGCAACTCGTATCCCGCCTCAGCCCATCTGCGCACAGTCGACGGCGGTACTCGTGGGATCCCGGGGAGAAAGTTCCACAGTGGGAGATTGCCATGAAATGGATGAGGAGTATCTAGCAATTTCCACGTTTTCGTTAGCGCCAGGGAGGTGCAAGCCACCGGATTCAGTGTATCCCGTGCCAAAAGAATGGGTTGTATCACCAGGGAGCGGATGTCCCGGTCGCTGACCGCCAGTTTTTCGAGTCTAACATGTGGAGGAGGGTCTACTGTGTTAAACCAGTAGGATGTGTATTGGAATTGAGAAACCAACCAGTATTTAAGAAAATCGGGGGCCCCAAAGCCGCTGTCCGTCATCGGGGTAGATAAGGTCCCGAGCTTGAGCCTGACCGCACCCGAGTGCCACAAAAAAGAGTTGATGCTGCGTGTCAATGCTTGGAAGAAACCCTCGCCCGGCCACAGGGGGATGTTGGTGAACCTGTATAGTAATTGGGGTAATACTATAATTTTCAATAACCCTATTCTACCTGCCAGGGAGATCGGCAATCTGCTCCATGCCAGAGTCTTAGCCGCCAGGTGCACAAGGTAGTTTTGATAGTTCTCCTGGAGGGTCGACTCAAACTGACGTGTTATTTCAATCCCCAGATAAGTGAACTTCGATTGCACCCACGTGAACCCCATAGTGTCAGGGGGGGAGGGTGCATTCCGTGAGTGGAAAAAGCGTGGATTTTGTGCAGTTCACCTTGAGGCCTGAGATCTGCCCAAAGTGGATAACATCTTTCAATATCGGGGGTAAATTAGTGGAGGGGGACCGCACGAGAAGGAGTGCATCATCAGCATAGAGGGATACAATATCGGCTTGACCCGCCGAGCGAAGCCCTCTATGCGAGTGGAGTTGTCGAAGCATGTCGGCGAAAGGTTCTATCGCTATAGCGAAAATCAGGGGAGAGAACGGACAGCTCTGTCTCGTTCCCCTGGCAATATTGAAGAATGGGGAGCATCTGTCCTCCGTGCGGACACTGGCCACAGGGCCTGAGTAAAGCACCTTGACCCAGGAGCGAAAAACCGGCCCGAATTTGCATTGTTCGAGCACCCGCCAGAGGTATCTCCAAGAGACTGAATCGAACGCTTTCTGCATGTCGAGGGTTGCGACGACCGCCTGCACATTGGGGCTAATCCTGCTAATTATATTAAAGAGCCGTCTAAGGTTCAGAGCGGTGGTGCGACCTGGAATGAATCCCGCCTGGTCCGGGTGTATAATAGATGGCATACAGGGGGCAAGCCTGGTCGCTAACATTTTGGCAAACTTTTTTGTATCACAGTTTATGAGGGAAAGTGGGCGATATGAGCTGCACTGGGTGGCAGGTTTACCAGGTTTGAGCAATACCGTAATTGTGGCTTCGCGGAGTGATGGGGGGAGTATGCCTGCCTCTACCGATTCCTCCCAGAGAGCTATTAAGTGAGGGAGTAGGAGAGTCTTATAGCATTTATAGAATTCAACCGGGATGCCATCGGAGCCGGGAGCCTTCCCCGAGGAGAGAGAGTCTATGACCTCCGTAAACTCCTCCGGGATGAGTGGAGAATCGAGGGAACCAGCGGTCTCGGGAGAGAGGACCGTTAGGGGGAGAGCAGCAAGATAGGAGTCCACCTCCGCCTTCGTGGCCTTGTCCGAATTGGAGTATAGGGCTTCGTAAAAAGCGAAGAACTCTGAATTGATGGCCTGTGATGTGATAGCTAAGGAGCCATCCGGACGAACAATCCCAGGTATATGTGGAGCACCCAGCTCATGAAGGATGAATCTGGCAAGGAAGCGGCCGGGGCGCTCGCCCTCTCCGTATCTCCTCGCCAGGCCGGGGCTATCTAGGAATTTTTGTTCTCGTTCCGCAAGAGAACGAAAAACATCCAGCTCCACTCCTATAGCTGCAAGGGTCGCAGGGGTTGAGGACTTCGAACACTGGGCCTCCAGGGTCGATAGTTTGGTTTTGCTGACAGCGATATCCCTTCGAATTGTTCTAAGTATGCCACTCTCTTTGGACAGTGCTATGCCCCTGATATATGCCTTAAAGGCCTCCCACAGGGTAGCCTGCAAGGACACCGAGTCCTTGTTTATTTAAAAAAAACTCCTCAATGGCTACCTCGAGCTCCAATCTGAACAGAGGGTCAAGGAGAGAATGAGGTTTCATCCTCCAGCGTCTGGTACGGTCACAGTCCAGCCCCCAGCCCATGGTGATGGTCACCGGGGAGTGGTCGGATAGGGTGCTAGGGAGGATCGTTAATTGTACCACATTTTTAATCAATACATCAGAGATTACCCACCTATCAATTCGGGAATAGGAATCATGGATTGAAGAGTAAAAGGAATAGACACGGGAATCAGGGTAGAGTAGTCTCCATGCGTCCACGACCGCAAGGCGGGGAAGGGACGACAGTGCAGCATAGGCTGCCCTGGTGAGTTGGCGGGGCCTGGACCCAGATCTGTCAAGGTCTATATCAAAAATGGTGTTGAAGTCCCCACCCCAGAGGATAGGAACCAAAGGGAAACCATCCAGAAGGGATGCGAGGTGTGTGAAAAACTCCGGGTCATCTATGTTAGGGCCATAGATGTTCAGCAAGATCACCTCCCTATTCTGGAGTGTAGCATCGAGTAGTACATATCTACCCTGGGGGTCTATTTGTGAAGAAATGAGTGTAAATTTAAGACTCTTATGAATAATAGTCATAACCCCACGACTTTGAGTAGAGAAGTTGGTGAAGTATCTCTGGGGGCCCAGGTTCTGGCAAATCTCATACAATGTTCAGAACGCACATGCGTCTCCTGTAAGAAAAGGATCTTGGATCCATGCCGTTCCGCTTGCAGCTGTATCTGTCTCATTTTTTAAAAATTGCCCAGCCCCCTCACATTCCAGCTCATGAAAGTTACATTGTTCTCCGTCAAAGGAGCGGTGGTGTTCATATCGCCAGGATGATAATGTCCAGTGGGCCGATGTAGCAGCCCTGTAGCCCCATTAACACTGCATTACCCTGCGGTCCGCCCGCGCTGCCAGTGCCAAACTTTTTTATAACAAAACACCCATCACAACCCACCCCCACCCACATCCCTCCCCCAACTAGAGGAATGACAACCCCAAAACCCCTTAAAGGAATGGTTCGGTCAAAATGTTTTATTGCCCCTACGGGTCGGCCATGTGTTTTTAAGCCAAAGTCGCTCGATTTTAGAAAAATTTCCTATGGACCTTACCCGAGTTTTCGTCCATTAAACGCAGGCGAAAACAGGCACCAGGGAGCTGCCATTTTGTGATAATCCTATAATTTGCCCCATTGCCCTGGCTGACCTGCTTTTGCGGCACTAAATCATATCCCCCGCCCCTGAGCCTGTCATCAGCAGACGCGTACCGCCCATTTCACAACGCCAAAGCATGTCTCGTGTCAACATTCGCTGCGCTTCAGCTAATGACATGTCGCCATGGAAATGGCAGGACGCCTCTTTCCTCAATAAGTATAAACAGACCGTTTCACAACACACAGCAGCAGATTTCCGATTCCATTCCTCTCTGTGTGTTACTTTGAGTATTCTGTGACTCATTTCTGTGCTCTGGTCAGCTACCTTCGTTGCTTTTAGCCCGTGTGGACAGATACCAGTACCACGCTATCAATTGTTTTAGTTTGTGTAACACACAATGGATACAATAATGCCCTACATGTACGAGCCCGAGTATACCGAGGAGGAACTGCTGGAAAGGGAAACACGCGAAAACTATGGGGCTTCGGACAGCAGTTGGCAGGACGAATCAACGGATGAAGACACTGGACCTAGTCGCATGGACAGTGTTTCCACCTGGTGCACATGCAATCGGTGCGAGCTAATGCCGACCGAGGAGGAGAACTGCTGCTGCTGTGAAAACTCGGGATGCGTGGCCTACATTTCGGAAGGCGAGCCACGACCGCAATGCATCACCGAGCTGCCAGACTTCAGGGCAGCCTGCCTCACACGGTCCGTGTTGAGGATAATGATGGTGCTTATGCACGAACTTCGCGCAACTGTTCGTCCTCGTAATCTGAGTAACGAGTAAGTATACTCTGCTTGTCATGCCACTCCCATTTCATGGTCTTCTACTATATCCAAAATTACATATACATATCATTGTAACGCATGAAAGTCTTTCAATAGTGTGCAGTGTCTAGATAGCACTTGTCCGAGCAGAATGCCCTTAGTTACAAGAATTGTCATTGACAACAAACGTTTATTAAATTTATCTTGGTCATTTAAAAACAGTTTGTTTCATTCCTTTTCACAGGTGGTACAGGCTGGTGGCCTATCGTTCCTTTACATGCTGGCTTCACGGGAGGCTTGGACACTGCGTTCAAAGAGTGATACCCGCCTGTGCCGTTCGTGCCATAAGAGAAACATTCCTGAGTGACAGCGGTCAGTAAAGGGGATTTTCTCTCGCTGTGCTGCAACCTGAACTGTACAATGTGTACACTTTTGTATTTTTGTGTCATCAAAATAAGCTACAAAATAAAACACCACATATATTTTAACAACGGTTGTTTCGATTTTTTAAATCAATCAAGTGTGTCTCCATTCAAGGATGGACGTCAGACACCTGTGCTCGGAATGGGTGAAGTTCAGGTCGCTGTGAAGCGGGGTGGTCACTATCTAAGCTAACATAATATATTATCAATAATGCATGCACTAAATAACACTTGTTCAAAGTCTTTCAGTCAGTTATGTCTCTATAAAAGTCACACATATATCAATACTATCAATGAACTTTGGATTATACAGGCCTTAGGTCAAGGGTCTTGACCACTATAATACAGTGTTTGAAGTGTGGGTCTGTGCTCACAAGAATCTCCGATATGTGGCATTTGTTATTGATAGGCAACGACATACTGCAGTAGAGGTCTAATGTTAGTTGGGGATCTGCTAGGTGGCCATCATGGCGTGGTCAGTGGTCTGGCACATGAAGAGAATACCTTGCAGGGACACAGGGTCAGAATGGCAGTAACTTTCCACTGGCGAGGGTACGTGGGCAAGGACACGTTTGTGGAGATGAACGAGTCATGTGCTTGGTTTAGGCCGGTTCACATGCAGGACCGTGATCTCAGAGAGTGATGTGTTACATGTATTAGCTGTTGCAAATACCTCTGGAGTTTTCCAGTCAGAGTGGGAACGAGGCTGCGGGCCATGTGCTCTGCGCCCTGTACTATCGCTGTGAGGCCTGGTCACCAAAATGGAGTGGAAAGGGGGTACAAAAATGGATGCCCCGTGTCCTGCTCAGTGTTCCCATCTACGCGAATGTCATGCAAAGTTAACATCACATAAGGGCAAGGGACGGGCGCAAACGGCCAAGGTGCCAAACAGCATGTCCACTTCAAAAGGTGTCCGACGCCCAGGGGCCATCGCTCACATGGCCTCCTCAGACCCCGTGTCTCCAGGCAGGCCTCCCCTGAGGCAGGCCGCCCCCCTGCAATCCACATAAGTGTGTCTCCATTCAGCAGTCTTCCTGTGCCTTATCTGCACGCCCACCGGCCCATCCGTCCCACTCCCCTCTATCAAAGGCGGTTCGCACCCGGGGATGAGCGCTGGCATGGGGGGCTGTGACGAGCGCAAACGGCCAAGGTGCCAAACAGCATGTACACTTCAAAAGGTATCCCACGCCCAGGGACCATCGCTCACATGGCCTCCTCAGACCCCGTGACTCCAGGCAGGCCTCCCCTGAGGCAGGCCACCCCCCTGCAATAAACATAATACCAAGACATACACACGTCATTCATTCACAAACACACCCCTGTTTCTAATACTTTATAAACCACTTGATATGTCTCATGAGAACATCTTTGTGCTTTGCAAGTCAACTCCTGAACCTTCTACCTGAGAAGCACTGAGATCTATGCTAATCTGCTCGTCGCCGTGCTGTCTGTTACCGCTTCGAGCAAACTCGTCAGTGTGCTAACTGTGGACATCTACCTGTTCTCCTGCAACATACTGCTCGGCCTGCTGAATCCAACTGTTTGTTGGTCAAGGTAGGGCCATGTATCCTAGTCATATTTCGGTCATTTTTACATTTCAATCTATTTGCTATTACAGTACCCAATAGAGCTATGGTCATTGCTCTCATTGCTATTGACTTGAGTTTCAATTGTTATGCTATCAATAGATCTATTTATTTTCATCTGTGTCAATTGTCATCGAATTGCATCCTTCGGGGGTCCAGTCTATAATGTAAGCATGGTTCCTTTTCGTGCAAGACAAAACAGAAATTTCTGTAACTTATGCAAATACTAAGCCGCACATGATGAACTGGTATAGTTCCGGCGACCAAAACAAACCTTGCATTGAGCATGGTATGGTTCATTTACTTTTTTATGACATTTTTATTCATCAAGGTTTTATAATAATCTTCATATTTACTTTTCAGAATTTTCAACAATGCCTGCCTGTTCGATTAGTGGTTGCCCTTCGAAGACCCATGCTAAATCTGAAGGCACTACAATGCATGGATTCCCGAAAACTGTTGATCGAACAAGAGAATGGGTCAGACATTGCGGATATCCACTGGATGAGCTGGAAAATAGAGTCCAACAAGTCTTTGAGGACAAGAGGGGCGATCGATACCGCATCTGCAGCCGGCACTTTCCCTCGAACATGTACACCACATCTTGGGTAACAAAGAAGAACAAACGGCGATCGACACAAAAATTGCTCACAAAAGCTATTCCCACTCTATTCATCCACAATCCGCCACTGATGAGTCAAGTGTCAATTTTTAGCTTTAGGCCTTGCGGTAGGGTGTAGGTAGCCGAATGGATTCATTGATATTTTAGGTGTTGTTTCCAATTTGTAATACTTTCGACATTGATATGAGTGTATAGCTTTTTGAATAATGACATTTATCAATATATTATTTTAAGATTTTATAACCCACAAACGAAATCTATATCGAAATCTATATATGGGCACAGGGAACTGTGCTATATTGCGCATTACTCAAGTATTCTGTCTCCTTACATGGCAAATTTAAATATTATGTCATTTCATTATCAAACAATAATTTACCTTTACAACTTCTTGACTATCCCTTGAATCTGAATCAAGAACATTCTACTTCTGTCACGTGCTCGCAGTTATCAACCACTTCTAGCGCGTATCAGGTAATCATACTTAGCTATTCCGCTACAGACTTGTTTTATGCATGTCAAGTAATAGTTTGTATGTATCATGTGATTATTTTACCAATTGTTTGGTTAGTGCTTTCCAATTGATATACACCTTAATTGTCGTCCCCTGGTGTTTGTTTTCAGTTATAATTAGTGTTATCCATATAATGCAAGTACTGTCTTTCAGGGAGATGCTGAAGCGCCCACCACATTCACAACAGACCTAGATGTTCTTCAGCAGCCTGAGGTAAGGATACTGACAGCTCAACTGACCGTGATCATCAGGACTGGAACACTTGTCGTTTGATTGTTCTACACCATGTTTCATTTGTGGTTAGCCGTTGATATGTACCTGTGCGGTCGACCCCAAGCAAGTGTTGTGTTTTCAATATTGTAATCCTTACTAATGCAAATACTATGTTTCAGGCAGTTGTTGAATCGTCAACCCACGCACTTTATGTGGAGCCTGACATTCAAGTAATTCCGGTGGAAGCGGGACCATGCGGATACGAATCGGCACAACAGGTTTCGGAAGTGCGCACCACATTGACAACAGCCCTATATATTCTTCAGCAGCATGAGGTATGGATACTGACAGCTCCATCAAGCATGATCATATAACGTGATTCCATTTGCTATACTTTCTTCCCTATTAACGCAAGTACTGTGTTTTAGGGAGATGATGGAGCTTCCACTACAATCACAAGATCCCATTTAGATGATGCAGATGTAAAGAAATCGGAGAAAGAAGTCGATTAAATCTGATCATTTTTAAATGTTCCTTGATTCTTTTAGACAATGCAACATTTGTGGTTATCTCTTTATATGTACCTGTGCCGTCGACCCCAAGTGCGTGTTATGTTTACGATATTAAAAACCATACTAACGCAAGTACTGTGTTTCAGGGAGTTGCTGATGCCGCCTCTTCAATACAATCATTCGTGGCAGTCCGTGTAGAGCCAGAGGTATGGATACTGACATTTCCATCGAACTAGGTCATCAGAGCTCGAATACTTGTCGTTTGATTGTTCCACACAATGTTTAAATCGTGTTTGGCTATTGATATGCACATGTGGTTTCAGTCCTCGCGTGCGTTTTACGCTAACAATATTTTGATACACAGTAATGAAAATACTATGTTTCAGGGAGTCGATGGAGCCTCATTCCGTGCTGTCTATGCGGATACAGAAAATATAGTTGTTGCAGCGCAAGAGGAAGGGGAGACATGCGGATACGTATCGGAGCAACAGCGTGCAGATGTTGAAGGTCGAGTCAAAAAAGTTGCAAAGAAGAGAAACCAAAATAAGGTTAGTTACAAACAGTTCATAACTTTAGACATTTTTTTGTGCTGGGGACTATTTTATGTTTTTTTCTAGTCAATTGTACTATACTTTATCTTGTGTTTAAACTGAACATCCCTTTTCCAATCTGTCCTCTAGTTACCCGTGGGTCTACGAACTATACATACACAGACAGTGAAGCGAATGAGAGATGTTGCTTGCCAGACGATTTACACTATGGAGGAACTATTAATTCAGACGCGGCATGTTGAGACTCGGGATGCTCATGTCCAATGGCCAGAACATGAAATGAATGTGTCCGGAGAATCCAGCAAAGTTTTATTGGAGAATTGCTACAGTACGACCGCACCGCCGCAACAACATGATACTGGATGTATTGAAGATAGCTCTGAAGTAGTCGCAGATCAATTCACACAATCTACACCCGCCAAAAAATTGCGACCAAAAAAGCTGTCGACATTGTTTTGTTCTCCCATCAATGTTGAGGTAGCAGATGTTGAAATGACAGGGAATGAACCAGCAGCAGCTTTCACCGACGCATCAGAACTTGATAGCAGCAATATTTCTTTCTAATGTGGTGATATGTCCTCAACGTCACAGGCCGAAACAACTTTGACGTAGGATGACAGTCTAATGAAAGAGGGCAAATACATAGTATTCGATAGTTGTTTGATGGATATTATAAGTATGCTGAAATGTGGGCATTCCGTCAGAGGGAAAGTATGTGGGAAGCCATTGATTCATGTGACTCGTCAAAAACAAGGCAGTAACGTCACAATACATGCCGCCTGTAGATTACATCATACGTTCTCATAGTCTGCACAACCGATGCTGGGGAAACTACCAGCAGGCAATCTACTGTGTGCAGTTGCATCACTTTTTAGTGGCTCCAGTTTTAGAAAGTTAGAGTCTTTCTTTCAGTTTGTGTGACTCCCTTTCATTTAAAAAACGCAGCACTACAAATACCAACATCATTATCTGTTTCCGGCCATTAGTGATGCTTGGAAAATTTAACAATTGTCTCTAGCAAGTACATTCGAAGTCAGGCGATTCAGGCTAGCTGGCGATGGACAGTGCGACAGCCCTGGATTTTCTGCCAAGTACTGCACCTACCACTTTCAGGACATGGATAGTAAGAAGATTGTGAGTTCGGTGGTCGTGCAGGTAACACAATGTACATCCTCAGTGGCCATGGAGAAACTAGGATTTATAAAATCAGTGGAATATCTACAATCGAGGGGAATGCACATCGACCTCATAGACACGGACAGACACATTTAAATTGCCAAGACAACGAGAGAGCAGTTCCCACATATTAAACATCAATTTGACATATGGCACCTTGCTAAATCAATCAATAAGAAAATCTCGGCTTCAGGAAAATAAAAAAGGTTTGGAAAGTATTTCAGAGTGGTCCCAGTCTATCAGCAACCATCTTTGTTGGAGCTCCAAAACTTGTGAAGGGTCAGTGGAAATACTACTTAAAAAATGGCGGTCACTGATGCACCACTGTACCAACGTGCACCGCTGGTCAGAAAACCTACATTTCCACCAATGTGAACATGGCCCTTTATCCCCAGTGGAGGCACGGAAGAAGAAGTGGTTGAATCCATCTTCACCAACACACAAAACCATTGAGAAGATTGTTTTCGATAAAACTCTATCAAGAGATTTGAGGGGACTTACAGAATTCTGTCACACAGGAGGTTTGGAGGTGTTCCACAATATGCGCCTAAAGTACAGGCCAAAGCGGTTGCATTTCAGCATACAGGGCATGAGACATAGGACTGTACTTGCCGTCTTGGCCCATAACGAGAATCTCGGCCGTGAACAATCTAGGACTAAGGGTAATGCAAGGATCCCTCGCTACACTAAGGCCTTTTCAAAAAGAAGTAAGCAATGGGTGATCAAACCAGTCTATGAGGAAATGGAGTTCGACCTCGTCAAAAGCCTTATTGTTGCTGTATTAGAGAAGCACAGATATGGAATTTTGAACGTTTCTGTGCAGAGCACTGATCCATTGCCACCCAACATTGCCACTGTGCCATGTCCACCCAAAGGAGAGCTGGTTGTGAAGTACAAATCCCGGTTTAAATAATTGTAATACGATTGTCTTTTTGTAAATAAATGTTATTGTACAGTGTGCATACAAAGTACGCTAACCCTAGCCCCTACCTTCACCATCCTGAGTGCCGAACTACCTGGGTGTCATCTTTGAATTCTCTCTCTATTCACCTCATATTGCTGACCTTGTCTATATGTGTATGTATATATTTTTGTTGATGTAACTAATTTTCACAATCTCTTATAAATGCTGGGCACTGTTAACCAAGGGGAGGCTTGCGTATTGCAAATAATAAAACAAACAAACAATAAACCTCACTTTCAACTCAACTCCTCGGGTACTTTATACTTTCTCTGACCTTCCCCAAAAAATTAAAAGTCTCAATAGTTATGGTTCTTTGGGGCTTCAAAGCTCGCAGACGAGGACAAAATTGGGGCCTTAGAACGCGCCAAGCAAGCCGTTGCAGATGGGAGAGAAGCCAGTTCGCATTTGCACATTGAGGCGCACTACATAGATGGATTTGAAACTTCAAGTTCTCACAGATGGCTTTACTACGGGATGTTGCAAAGAAAGAATGTATGCTAATTTCTAGTGAAGGTCAGCGGCTTTGATTTTCAGCTCGCGCCCTGAAGAGGCCCACAACTCGCACTGGCAGTACAAGGTTCTATTGTTTTTTGACCTTGAGAGACAGGGACCATGCAGAAAGAACTTCATTTGAAGGGGGGGTTGTGGGGTGCAATAACGTTTGAGACGATAAGGCAGAAAATTCTTAAACTAGACCGAGTTTCATGTTAGTTCAGTATACGAAAAATCGTTGTCAAGAGCACAGTGGGATTTACGGACTGCATTACGCAGAGACACAATGGAAATTGCAAATATAATGTAAGTAACTCTTTAGACGCTTTTATACCGGAATGAAGAATTAATGAATGGATGCATGAATAAATGAATGAATGAAGAGCTTTGAAAAGGTTTGTGGGATCGTCCTTGTAGCGGGCACATGGGCATGCAGGTACACATTCCACACGCATGTAGACAAAAAGTCGTTTCTCATTGTGTACCAACCTCGATTTATTTCTTTAGTTTTCGCATTGATTTTAGAGCCGAACATACTCCATTGCACTATCCTTGAAAGCAAATAGTTTCAGCTCGGCCGTAATAAATAAAATGAATAATATTAATAAAGATCGGCTGGCGAGACTAATTATAAATTTTATGTTTCCAAAATAGGTACATCCTTCCCTTTTGCCCCTGCCACCAGTTTCAGACACCGGCAGACTGTTTCTACAGCCGCCAGCTGCAGTTTAATGTAAACAACTGCACCATTCTGATGATTTTATGGGACGATCGCCAAGGGCCCATATGCCCTTACGCGGTACTAGCGGCTAGAAGCAACATATCAACCTTTACGCTGGCCTAGTGCCTACTTGATGGAACAGCCTTGCAGTTCAACGTACGACAAAAGTGCTTCTTTGAACGAAAACCAACACCCTGTGTACCATAAAGGAACAGCGCGTGACTCACGATAACATTTTACGGATTTGCGGATAGAGATAAAAGAAAATAAATGACTTTCGGAGTTCATATGGCAATTGCAGAATATTCTATAAACATTTAATGTCAAATAAATGTACTTTACCAAATTTACTGTGTTGCTGTTTGATTTTAAAGTACAGTTTCATATTCCGAATTGTGGCGCGCTGTGTTGTGAGCTGATCTGTGTTGGTTTCCGGGTTCTGTGTGAAGTCGCGTAGAAGACGACTGGGCGTGTTTGCCTACGCAGCACAGTAACGTCACGGAGATAGGCGGGGAATATGAATGTTTTGATAATGTCAGGCTCAAGGGCGGGGGATATGATTTAGTGCCGCAAAAGCAGGTCCGCCACGGCGATGGGGGAAATTATAGGATTATTACAAAATAGCAGCTCCCTGGTGCCTGTTTTCGCGTGCGTTTAATGGACGAAAACTCGGGTAAGGTCCATAGGAACATTTTCTAAAATCGAGCGACTTAGGCTTAAAAACACATGGCCGACCCGTAGGGGCAATAAAACATTTTGACCGAACCATTCCTTTAACCAAATCCAAACCAGTGACATCAACGCCTCAGGGCCTGTGGGCCGGACTGATGACGCCGCTCCGGTCCTGTGGCAGATCCAGCGAGAACATGGTGCCTACAATGAAGCTTCGGACGTAACTTGACAACGCTATTTGGCACAGTTTAACTTGGCACAGTCATGCAGAGTGATCCAACTAACATTTGTTGAGGAGTACAAGTGTGGTATATTCTTGGCGTCGGGGGAAAGCCGGTGTCGGCGCCTCCCCAATGGGTACGCTGAGTAGCTGTAGAGGAATAGCTGGGGAGGAAGGTCAGCCTGGGAAATGTTCGTCGATAAACCTGGAGGCCTCCTCCGGAATCGTGAAGAATGACACCTGATTGTTGTGCTCGACTCGCAGCTTAGCGGGGTATAACATAGAGTATTTGACTCTGTGATCTCTAAGCCTTCTTTTTACAGCCAAGAAAGTCTTGCGCTCCCGCTGAACAGCCACCGAGAAGTCAGGGTATAGGTGTATCTTTGCTCCGTCCAGTAGAAGTTCACCTTTGAGTCTTGTGGCTCTGAGGAGGGCATCACGGTCTCGAAAGTTAAGGACACGAGCTATAATGGGTCATGGAGGTGCACCCGACTTGGGTTTAGGCGTCAGGGCCCGGTGTGCCCGCTCTATAGCAAACTGCGGAGAGAGCTTCAGTGAATCCAGAAGCGACAGTAATGTGTGTTCCACAAAGTCTTCCATCAGCTCTCCGATGCCACTCTCGGGGACCCCGATTATACGGAGGTTGTTACGCCTCGAGCGAGATTCCAAGTCCTCATTTTTCTTCTCCACCTCTAGGACGCGGTTGGACAGAGCCGTGACCTCCGAACGCAGCTCCCCCAGACCATCCTCAGCTGAGCTCAGCCAGGTTTCAACCGCCAACACTCGACTGTCAGTCCCCTCAATGTGAGCCTTGATAGAGGAGATAGTGCCATTCATGTCATCTAACTTCGAGTGGAGCGTGGTAAAACCCTCACGGATAAAGTCCATCATGTTCTGAGATTCTGAGGTAGCAAGGGATGAGGTAGTGGCAGGGGTCTGCTCAGAGACCTCCTCAGCAGAACTGACCGGAGTCTTCGTGAACATGTTCATGGAGCTCTGTTTTTTCCCAGTCCCTTTAGTCATTGTGGCGGTGATGCAACTCAGGAGAGATGAGGGAGAGCCGATGGTACCCCTCGCCTCCACGGGCAGGACCACGGACAGGACCAACGAGGTACAGCCCCCAAGGGATCCAGGCAGGCGGCCTTGATGGCAAAGGTTGGCAGGGTGTAACCCAAGCAGCGCTGGGGAGCCCGAAGTCAGGCGCCCTGGAAGGAGGAGGAGCGGAGCCAGGGCAGAGCTTCAGGTGTCGTAGGGTATCCGGCACGGGGCAGCGGGGCCGGATGATGTGGACAGGGGATCTCAGCCAGCGTAAGGGGCACCAGCCAGGGCAACCAGCAGGCCGCGGCCAGGCCAGTAGGGGTCCGGGACCCTCCGGGTACAGACAAGAATCTAGTGCGGTCTGCGCCGCGCTGAGAGGGTGCAGGATGATGTTGGTGCGATCACTCCGTACGGGGCTGCAGGGGGCACCCTGCGTGGTGAGTCGGGGCAGGGGCCGGGCCACAGCAGGTCACTCAGCGGGAGCAAGCTGGTCACAGGGCGTCCTCTATTGGGTGCGGGTAGTTGGTGACCCCCACGGAGCAGCGCAGCAATTTGTCCTTATCTCCGCTTCGAGACGGCCAGTGGTTAGCAGCATCCCCATCCCCCATGTACCTTGCGGCCGCCAAGGGTCCGGAAACCTAGTCCATGCCAGCGGGGGAGCGCAGCACCCCGCGTCCATTGGTGTGTCGTAGCTCTACCCCGGGTGCTGAAGTCTCGTTGAAGGGGGGGGGGGCCCAGCGAGGGGGACAGCAGGATGAAGGCCGATGTAGGAGTTGATGAGGGCCTGCGTAGGAGCCGCCCAGCGCGGGTGCAGGTCCAGCACACGAGGGTCACATCGGTTACAGTTCTAATATCTGCGGTGCTCTGCGCCAGCGCTGTACGGCCTAAGCAACTGCGTGGTTCGCTCCCGGTCGTTGCCGCAGAGGTGTTCCACCGCCACACGGGCCTCCACAGGGGTGGCGGGGTGTCTCGGTTCCGGGGGCATGGACCGTCTGATTCTCCTCGAGTTCCGGATTTCGGCGTGCAGATGCGCGGGCGATGGGGGATGGTCGCGGCAGTTCCCGATCACAGGGTTCCTGGCGCCGTTTTTATTCGGGATTTGGACCAGATGGTCCCTGATCCAGCAGCTCGCGAATCTCAGCAGCCTGGTACAAGTTGTAGATCGTAAATGCACAAGATCAGGATCGAGTGATCTGCCTGCCACGGAGCTCACGTTTCAGGTGGCCATCTTGTTCAGCGCACAACAGCACCCCCCCAGCACCAACTTTTCAAAGGCTTGGACAGCATCATGGTTCATACCCGCTCGATGTCCTGATTGCAGCGCACTGTCAATGGGGACGCAATCGTAGAGAAGTGAGGGATAAAACAGCGATAATAGCTTTCGGCGTGAGACATGAATTGTATACTGGACCAAACCCTGGATCGCACAGGGACAGCCCCTAGACCACTATCTAAGACCAGTCGTAGTCTGAACGGCGCAATGGGTAAATTATAACTGCGAGACATCTGGAGGACGATGCACCGCATGACTGCCAGTATATGTTCTATTCCTCTGTCCATGATATGGCTTCTCGTATCGACCTGATACTGATCCCTAGATACTGGGTGGGCAGGGTCTCAAGGTGCACTGACTTGCTGTGCATGTCCTCTCAGACCACTCCCCGGTGACCATGTCGATCTCTGTGGGCGTGGGTGCAAGCAATACTTTAAGGTGGTGCTTTAAGCCAGAGGCCCTTCCAAACGTGGTCTTTAAATCAGACATTGAGGAGGACATCTGCATCTTTTTTCAACACAATACACCAAAGGACACTTCATAAGGGACGTAATGGCAAGCATTCAAAACCTTGATCATGGGGGGGGGTGGTGATCTCTAAAGAATTCGGAGTCCTTAAAGCAGCTAAGCCCGTCCCGCAGTCATGGCAGAGATACACTCTGGGCTGGACCAATTCGGGTTGCATGCACATAAGGAAGTTAAATATTTCGCAAGACCGGCAACAGCACAGCGTTATGGGGAGGGTGAGAGGCTGGGTAGGACGCTAGCCAGTCTAGTGAGGGCGGAAAAAAATCCCTCATATTTGGAAGGGATTCTGAATGAACAAGGGGAAAACATGCACTTGGATAAAGAGATCCTTGCAGTATTTGAGCGTTTCTATGTATCGCTTTACAGGGCTGCCCCGCTTCGCGGGACCAAGGCCATCGCTCTCTACTAGAATTGGTGCAGCTGTCCAGGTTAACAGAGGGTGATAGGGAGATGATCAGTGGCCCATTTTCGGGTGAGGAAATTCTGAAGGCAATAGGCAAACTTCCAAGAGGTAAAGTGCTGGGACCGGATGGCCTAACGGCTGAATTTTATGCGGCATACGGCCCACTGTTGGCCCCCCCACATTCTAGGGGCCCGGGAGAAGGCCCTGAAGAACAAGGTCCTCTCTCAAATGCTACGTGAGTCCACCATAACAATACTCCGAAAACCTGGCAAGCCGTCTAACAAATGTGGATCTTATAGACCCCTGTCGCTGATAAATGTAGATACAATGATTTTTGCCAAAATTATTGCAAACAGAATTCTTCCTTATATGTCATACTTAGTACATAATGACCAGGCAGGATTTATTCAAGGGAGATCCGCGGCGTTGAACATCTGCCGGCTGTTTAACATCATGGCCTGTCGCAAACCTGATCCTGCAGCAGTAGATGCTCAGAAGACCTTTCACATGGCCTCCTGGGAGTATATGTTCACTATTCTTACAAAATGTGGCCTATTTGACAATGTGATAGGATGCAATAAGCTTTTGTACAAACACCCAATAGCTAAAGTACTGGTGAACTCGCAATTGTCCAACCGAATACAATTAGGTAGGGGCACACGGCAGGGCTGCCACTTATCCCCATTGCTATTTGCACTAGTGATCGAGCCCATGGCGGACATGGGGGGATCATTACAACCCTGGCGGTAGTTATGCCTGTAAAACAAGCATGGCTGCCACCGGTATTCATTTTTTTCCGGCACCCAGAAATGGGCAATTACCGGGTCATTACGGCCTTGCAGGAACTGGTATTTACCTATTCCTGGGTGCTGGAAAAACTTCTTCCCCATTCCCTTTTGAGTCCCATAGGGCACAGGCACTGTCATCAACGGTGCCTGTGCATCCAAAATGCTCTGCTCGCTGGGTGCCGGAACGGCCGACAGGCCAGTCCTGGCAGCCACAATGGCACCCACGAGCAGAACTCATAGTTTGCCGGTCCGGGAACTACGGTACCGGCATGCTTACCGGTACCGTAGTTCCCAGACCGGCAACCTTATAATGAGACCCATGGTCTGCAAATGTCACAGATGTAGGGGGATCAGACTTGTCAACACAGACGTTATCTCGCTATTTGCAGATGGTGTGTTAATCTATATCAGGAACCCCAGTGTAAATCTGCATCCAGTAATACGTGATTTCACAGAACTGTGGACATTCTCGGGCTTTACGATAAACTATTCCAAATCCGAAATGTTCCCCCTCATGGATCAGACAGCTAAACCTGCTGGGGTATACCCCCTGGAGTGGGTGCCAGATGGGTTCTGCTATGTGGCAGTGCAGGTGGCTAGAGATAAGGATTCCTTGCTTGCTAGTAACTATAAAGTGCAAGAGACAGATGTGGCGGGGAAGGTTCACCGCTGGCAGACTGCTCCGCTATCATTGGCGGGCAAATTAGCACTGGTCAAAATTATTCTCCTGCCCAAGCTGTTGTACTTGTTTGCCAATGTTCCATATGGCCAGGTAAGGAGTTCTTTACCATATTTCACAATACACTGGCCCAGTTCCTGTGGCATTCAGGAGCAGACGCCAACAAATGGGGAGATATGGCATACCCCTACAAGAAGAGGGGATTTGCTGCACCCAATCTCGAATTATACCGGATTGCGGCCCAAGCACAATTCTCAGTTTATTGGTATGGGATGAACGTGCGCCTCTACATGTCAGATTGGAACAGAAGGCGGCCGACAAGGCTGAGATCAAAACTCTCCTGCTAGAAGGGAAATATGTCAATGATTGTCCCTTTGAAGCGATGCAAACTATACTACGAGCATGGCGAGGCATTTTCCAATGAACAGGACACGCCGCCCTTACTATAAATGGTTGCCAATATAGAAATTCCCCGGGGTTGGGCCCAACGTGGGATAACACACTGAGGGGTAGATGGGAAGCAAAAGGATACTGGGCATTGGAGGACCTGTTTCCAGATGGGACATTCATTTCTATGCAGACGTGGAAACAGAATGGCGTGAGCACGGGTACTGATGTATTGCAATTTTACAGAGTGCTTGCAGCAATATCTCAATGGTGGGGTGCATACCCAGCAGAGCCGGCTGATAACAGTTTTCTGGCATATATATGCAATTTATATGGGTGCCATAAAATTCTGGCAACACTGTATCAGATGGTTATTGATAAAAATGGGTGGGTTGGCACCTACATGTAGAAATCAATGGGCAGAGTACTTAGAAATAGAAATCACCGATGCACAATGGAATAAAATGTGTTCCCTGGCGAAGTCTGTATCCCCTAACCCCAGGTTTAAACTCATTCAATATAAAATACTCATTAGATTATATTATACACCTGACAAGATCCGCAGGATATACCCAGAGCAAGAGGGCAGATGTCCGCGGGGTAAATGTGAGGGTGCAGACCCCTTGCACATGCTATGGAGCTGCACTGTACTTCAGCAGTTTTGGAAACAGGTGATCGACACATTGGCAGCGATAGTACAGCGCCCCCTTCCATACACCCCTAAGGAAATACTACTCTGGCTGTGGAGAACCATTCGGAAAAAGCGTATTTGTTCCTTTCTAAATACTGGGTGCATGATCGTTAAACATTGGTGCTCATTAGGATTTTGGCGGTAGCATTGCCGTTAAAACCGGCAGGCTGCTGCCAAACCTCCGAAAAAAGCTGGCACCCGGCAATGAAGAATTACCGGGCTATTCCGACTTTGCCAGACCCGGTAATTCCTCCATTGCGGGGTGCCGGTGACTCTCAGTCCCCATTCCCATTATTGCTCAATGGGAATTGGGACGTTGGATGCACCGGCACCGTTTACAATGGTGCCGGTGCATTCGACGTGCTGTGCTTGCGGGTGCCGCTCTGCCCGCCAGGTCAGAACTGGCGGGCTAACAGGCGCCCGCGAGCACAGCTCCTAGTATGGTGTTCCGGGAACTACGATACCATAGTTTGCAGACCACCATGCTTATAATGAGGCCCATTGTGTGTTATTGCATCGGAAGAAAACAAATCTGCCAACACAGCAAGACTGTCTTACAGACTTGATTTGGGCAGATGATTGTGAAGAACTATATATATCTACTTTGCCAACTATGTCTAGGCCCAGAGACACATGGTGTGAGTTTCCCACTTATCTAAAAACATTCGGGAGCTGAGCTGGTATATTGCTGCCATGGACTGCAACTATTGCTGGGAAAAAGTACTGTTGTGGGATGCAGGGAAAAAGTACTGCTCTGGGATGCGGGGAATAATATGTACCACATACTAAGCGGGAGGGTGACTACTGTGCTCTTGGTCATAGTCCAACACAAGACTCCCTGTTGTTTGTCTCTTCTTTGCTCTTGTACATATCATTGTCACTGTATGTTTGTATCTGCCAAACACAAATTAAAATAAATTAAAAAAACAAAACTGTCTATCTATACATTAGAATTGTGTTAAAGCAAGATTTTGTCAGATACAATGTGTCAAGAGTGGCCATACTATGCCTTCATTTTGACAGTGCAACAAGATAGCTAGCCCCTGCAGAGAACAATTCCAGGAGCCACTTAGGTTACTACCCCTCAGTATAATTACCATAAAAGGTAACCTCTGCAATATGCCCTAATAGGATGAGAACCTTGTTTTGTACAGCCCAATTCCTAGGAATAGACTAGAATACTGCAAAGATTATCACCCTGTTCGTTTTCGATTTTCAGAGGACCAAATCATCCCTAGGATTTTGAACTGCAGATGATCTCAGCAAGGGCTTAAGAAAGGGAGTCCTGGGATCATTATAAAAAAAATGGCATAAGAAGAGGAAGTGTGCTAGATCTTCCCTGTGCAACAAACACATATTTATTGATTCATTTCTATGTATTTTTATTGAATTTTGAGAACAAACAAACATGTCACCTCCCCAAAGCCCAAACCACCCCTAGCCCGCTCCCCACCATCAGAGAATCCTTGCCCATTGAACCGTGGAATGTCAGACATTTTACACCTGTCACAAAATGTCCAGTTTATGTGGGCAACATTGCACCGTATAGTCACTTTGAAGGTGCGACAGCACAACGCCCAATTTTGTTGAAAACTTGCTCGATCTCCATGTAACTTATATGTTACCCATTCCAATGCCACAAAATTCAATTCCTTTTGTAACTATTCAAATTCTGTTGATACCTGCTTTCGTTTCCATTTCTGTGCAATTACTAACCATGCTGCAATAAGAAGAACCATATACCCTCTCAGTTGCCCCTTAGTGTAGTTTTTGTACTCTGGGTCACACAAACCACATAACCATACCCTCATGTCCATGTTTTCTGAGCCTTGAAACATTGGGCCTCATTACAAGGTTGGAGGAAGCCTTACCGGTAAAACTAGCAAGGCTACCTTCAAACTTGCAAGAGAGTCTGGCACCCGCGAATGGGCAATTACTGAGGTATGCCCTTTCGCGGGTGCCGGAATCGGGTGATACCCATTCCCATTTGAGCCACATAGCGCTCAATGGGAATGGGGATGCCTGTAGCACCGGCACCGTTCATAAGGGTGCATGTGCTACAGGCATGCTATGCTCCCGGGTGCCTTTCATTCAGTTAGGTCAGACCTGGCGGAATGAAAGGCATCTGCGAGCACAACTCGGAGTTTGCCCGTCCGGATACAACAGTACAGGCAAGCTTACCGGTACCTTTGTATCCAGACCGGCAAGCTCGTAATGAGGCTGATAGTCTTCATGTGCGAGTTACTCCCTAGCCAAAACGATTGAAGTATTGGGCAATCCCACCAGACATGGCTCCAGCTTCCATTTACTGTAAATCCCTCCAACACTCCGGCAAAGTTTGGGGATACATCAAATGAAGCATTTTCGGTGTGTAATGCCACTGGTATATTTTCTCAGAGTTGTATGGTTCGCCTTAGCTTTGGTATATTGCTCCAAAGATATTACCACCTTTCCATAGACGTAGCTTCCCCAAATGTGGCCTCCCACCTCTTCATGTACCCCCATTGTACCGATGTTGAGGTTGGATTGAGCAATTCATAAAAAGATGATACTATTTTGCTTGAACTTGCTGGGTCCTAATAAATATCTCAAACAGAGTTAATTGTCGGGTTGCCGCTGACTTAATGTTGGGGTTGGATAACCAATTTCTCAGTTGACAATAGTGCAGTCGATCAGCTTCCGTGACCCCTAAAGACTGTTAACAGTCTTCAAAGGACCTAAGATTTTGGCCTAGATACATATCTTGAACTTTCAGACATCCTGCTTCCCGCCATGCTCCAAATGAACGCCTTTGCATCCTTGGCGGAACTGCAGATTGTAGAAAAGTGGTGAGAAAGGAGATGGGATCATCGAAAGAGGCTCCTTTGCTAGCGCTGAATCCCATATGTTAGTTGTTAGCCCAATGATTTTACTAATATGGATGCGCAGTGCTCTATTTATCTTTCGTAGCCACAGGAGGCCCGATAAGGGCGTCCCCGTCACAGCCCAATTCTGTCGAGCCCATATTTTCTTTATGTCTCCTGTTAACCATTCCTCACCATCCCGAGCTGTGCCGCTTCATAGTATTTGCAAAAATGTGGGTGTCCCAATCCCCCTTGGTCTCTTGACACCGTTAGGGTGTTCATCTCAATCTTGGGGGGTTTGTCCTGCAATATATATGTTGTGACCAATTTGTTAAGAGAGTTGAAAAAGGATTTTGGCATTAGGGTCGGTAGAGCCTGGAAGTAATATAAAAGTCTTGGAAGAATGGCCATCTTAACATCTGCTACCCTGCCCAGCCATGACCCCGATAGAGGGCTCCATCTATGCAATACTGCTTTTAACTACTGTAGCAATTGAGCATAGTTAGCGCTATATATAATTGCCTAATGTTTTGGTAATGTTAACCCCAAGGGACGTAATCCCTGCAGGTGCCTGTCATGATCTCTGCTTCCAAAAGGTCAGGGTTTTCCCAACTCCCTTGGAAGCAGATCCATAACCCAGGTTCCGAGTGCCAACCAGTCCCAATTGGGACCTTTTGGACCCAGTCCTGGCGCCAGTGGCACCAGGCTCATAAATATGCCCAGTCCCAGCGCTGGAAGCGCCGGGCTCATAATGCTTGGGTGGACTTACCTTCAGCAGACCATGCTGCTTACTTGCCTCCCAGTTGAGCCTCTTATTCCCTTCTGTTTGGAACTACTTTTCCTGTTGGGTGGGGCTGGAGCCACTCCCTAGATTCAGAACACTGGAACTCTTCTGGAAAGCAGGAACTCTTTTCTTACCTAGGCGTGGCTGTGGAAGGAGACACCGAAGCACTACAGGAGGCTATTTAAACCACACCCGGTGGATGAATCTTGCTTTGCGTTATTCTGCAACCTCTGCAGCAGAACGCTCATCGTGTCTTCTGCATCCGGTCCTGGGCCTAAGGAAAAAGGCTTACCATCCTGAATCCAGTCTTCAGCAACACCTATAAAGACAAGAAAGAACAGGTTAGCATTCCGGCATCTGAAAGGCAAAGGCTTACCATCCTGAATCCAGTCTTCAGCAACACCTATAAAGACAAGAAAGAACAGGTTAGCATTCCGGCATCTGAAAGGAAAAGGCTTACCTACTCTTCGTACGCTCCGGAGGTCTTCACACTGCATTCCGGCATCTGAAAGACAAAAGCTTACCAACTCTTCGCACGCTCCGGAGGCCTTCGGCGCTGCATCCCGCATCTGAAAGACAAAACAAGGTGCGTTTAAAGACATTGGGGAACTTTAATACTCACGTGCCATTACTCCTTTCCACATCTAATCCAGTGGGTATTCCGGCACCCTGCAGCCGCTCCGAACTCGTACCTGCAAAATAAAAAGACAGTTAGAGCGCATCGTGAAGCAGGCAACAAGCGCTTACTTACGTGCTTCCAGGCGCTTCTATTCATCACACGGGCTCCATCTTCAACTCACTTCAGCCCGTCATCCGCCATCGCCGGAACCCTGCAAAACAAGAGACATCATTACTAAAGACTTTAAAGACATTTGAATGACTCGAAACTTACCGTTCGTGCAGTAAACGACGGACAGCAGTCCTCTGAAGTCAAGAGGCCTGCGCTACCTATCCAGTGAAGAAACTGGTTACAGCACCCTGCCCCGAGGCAGATGGAGAGCTCAGCATTCACTTACCTAAGGTGAGAGCGTTAACCTTTGGGGGTCTACAGGAGAGGAGAAGAGGAAAGAGATAGGGACACCCCAATAACCCCAGTTCATTAACCCCATATTTTCTATCTGCAGACATCTTACTCTACACGTCAGGCATACAGTGCACACAGGTCCAGCCCAAGAGCCAACCGGGTGCTACACATCACCTTTGGAGATACGGTAGTCGCCCAGTCAAGACCGGCGCCTCTGCGAGAATCAGGTGAGCGTTACAGAACGCAAAGCCTACCGCAAAACTCTCGCCCAGGCGCTATGGAAACCTCGGATACTGACCCCCTAGCCCGGTTACTTGGGGAACTAAGGGCAGAAGTGCATGCAGCTCGTCAGGAAACGAATGCTCTAAGAAGGGAACTAATTATTTCCAAGGAGAGAACAGACAATCTTGCTAGACAAGTGCTACAGTCACAAGCCGGACAGACCCCGTTACCCGCATCAGGGGCAAATCTTCCTTCAACATCCTCTATGAATCCAGTGCAGATCAACCTACCTGGGAATGTACCTCTGGCTCCGCCCGAACGATTTTCTGGTGACCCAAAGAGGTTTGCAGTATTTATCAATCAGTGCCGGTTGCACTTCTTATGCCGGCCAGCAGCCTTTCCAACTGATCAAGCAAAAGTAGCTTTTGTACTTTCGTACCTTAGTGGCAATGCGGCAGACTGGTCGATCCCTCTAGTTAATCAAGATGATCCGGTTCTCCATGATTTTCAAGCCTTTCAGCTTAGTATGGAAAAACTGTTCGCAAGACATTCACAGGGGCAGGCCTTGGACAATGAGCTTCTTTCGTTGCGACAGGGTAATCAAGACCTTTTGGCTTATATTGCATCTTTCAATAGACTAATAGTGGAAACTCAATGGCCTGAGGACAAAAGGATTACGCTGTTTTATAGAGGTCTACATGGAGAGCTCAAAGACGTTTTAGCCCAAGTAGTGAATCCCCCACAAGACTGTTCGGATTATATAGACTTGGTCGTTCAAATAGATCACAGGCTGCAGAACAGGAAGGCCGATCGTTCCAAGTTTGATGCTCGAGTATTTTCCAAACCGCCAACTCCTTCCAAAGGAGTAGACTCCGGGGAACCCATGCAAATAGGGGGTCTGAAAGGTCCTCTAACACAAAGGGAGCGGGAAAGGAGGAAACAGTTGCAATTATGCCTATATTGCGGAAACTCAGGGCACTTTCTTCGAGACTGTCCGGTGAAACCTGCCAAGAAGGCAGTAGGAGCTGCAGTTACCAAAGTTACAAACTCTGAGCAGGGAAACGACCTCGCCCGACAAGAATAGAGGTCCTCTTGCCGAGCGTGAAAACCAGTTCCGTGACCTCGCATTTCGTGATACCTATGGTCCTCATTAGCCCTGATAATCCGGATCGATTACATGCAATTGAAGCTTACGTTGACAGCGGTGCCATCGGCAATTATGTGGATCATGAAATGGTTTTGAGGATGAATCTAACTCTTTGTCCCAAGGCTGTAAAGGACGTCATTACTACGGTGGATGGTACGGAGATAGCCTCCGGGCCAGTAAAGCATACCACTCAAGAGGTGACGCTAGTAAGTCAAGATGGACACCATGAGAAGATCGTGTTCGATGTGATCAAGGCCCCTCAGTTTCAGATTATTCTAGGAATACCTTGGTTAGAGAAACACAATCCTCTGATCGATTGGCGAGCAAGAACGGTCCAGTTTCCAGAATGTGTCTCTACTTGTCACCCTCCACCTGGTGTTGCACTGGCCGCAATTTCTTCAGAGACTCCCCAGTTACCTCCCGAATACCTAGAATACCAAGATGTTTTCCGGAAGGATCAGGCTAACTCTCTACCTCCTCATAGGTCTTATGACTGCCAGATAGACCTGATACCTGGATCTACTCCTCCTTGTAGTAGAATTTATGCCCTCACCGAGCCTGAGAACCTTCACCTTCGACAATACCTGGATCAATACCTGGCAAATGGGTTTATTCGTCCTTCCAAGTCCCCTGCTTCTTCAGCTTTGTTCTTCGTTCCAAAAAAGGAAGGAGACCTTAGAACTTGTATCGATTATCGCTCCCTGAACCAGATCACCGTTAAGAATAGATATCCGTTACCTTTGATCCCTGAACTCCTGGACCAAGTCAGAAAAGCATGCATATATACAAAGCTGGATCTTAGAGGAGCTTACCACTTGGTACGAGTAAAAGAGGGCGATGAATGGAAGACGGCCTTCCGCACCAAGTATGGGCTATATGAATATCAGGTCATGCCCTTCGGACTTTGCAATGCCCCGGCCGCCTTTCAATATTTTATGAACAATGTCCTCAGAGAGCTCATAGATGTATGTGTGTATGTGTTGTTGTTTACATTGACGACATCCTCGTTTATTCTTCATCGGAATCTGAACATCGGAAACACGTGAAAATGATCCTCGAAAGATTGCGTCAACACAAACTTTTCGCTAAGTTGGAAAAATGTGTTTTCAACGTGACTGAAGTTGAATTCTTGGGATTCATATTATCACCTGGCGGAGTGCGTATGGATTCGAAGAAGGTCGATGCAGTTCTCAAATGGCCATCACCATCCTCCGTAAAAGGTGTGCAAAGCATGTTAGCCTTCGCTAACTTTTACCGCAGGTTTATCCCCGAATTCTCTCGAATAGTCCAGCCCATCACTGCCTTTTTAAAGAAAAACAAACGTTTTGAATGGTCTACCGAGGCGGAACAAGCTTTCCAGGATTTGAAGACTAAATTTATCTCTGCGCCAATCTTAAAACACCCTCGCCCCGAACTCCCCTACATCGTGGAAACTGATGCTTCAAGCCTTGCCATGGGGGCAGTTCTATCACAAAAGGACCCAGTAACCAATCAGTTGCATCCCGTGGCATTTTGGTCCCGCAAATTCTCGCCTCCTGAAATCAATTACACGATTACTGACAAGGAACTTCTGGCTATCAAGTCTGCCTTTAAGGCTTGGCGGCATTACCTGCTGGGGGCCCGACACACCGTTACTGTGATTACGGATCACCGAAACCTGCAATATTTGAAAACCGCAAAAGCCCAATCCTCTAGACAACTCCGTTGGGCATTATTCTTTGCCGAGTTTGACTTCATAATTACCTATCGACCTGGTACAAAGAACGGTAAAGCTGATGCCCTTTCTCGGATGGGAGTGGAAGAACACTTGATCAACCCCAAACCTGTACCAATCATTCCCGAACAAAGAATTCTGGGTGTAATCGCCACCGAATCCATAGAGGAAGTTAAGGATAAAGCCAGGCAACTTGTAACTCCAGCAGACATACAGAATTGGCATCTGCAGGGAAAGGACTTTGCAGTAAAGGACAACTTATTGTATTTCCAAGAACGATTATACCTACCCAGCACAGATTTACAGAAAAAAGTAATCTCTTGTTATCACGACTCTTTAATGGAAGGTCATCCCGGTATGGCCAAGACCTCAGAAAAGATCAAGCGCTACTTCTGGTGGCTGTCTTGGAAGAAAGATATCAGAGACTTTATAATGTCCTGTGGAGTATGCGTCCAAAACAAGAGTCAAAAGGAAAGACCAGCAGGCCTCTTACGCCCTATTGACATCCCACCTCGCCCTTGGCATACGCTTTCTATGGACTTCATCACCGATCTACCTCCATGCTCCGGATACAATACGATTCTAGTAATCGTGGACTTATTCTCCAAGATGGCGCATTTCATTCCGCTCAAAGGCTTGCCAACAGCAGCAACTCTGGCCCGAGAATTTCTCGAAAACATCGTCCGACTGCACGGTTTTCCTTCGGTTCTAATTTCGGATCGAGGTAGTCAATTTATTTCTCATTTTTGGCGAAGTTGCTGTCGGTCGGCTCAAATTGATGTGAGACTATCGACCAGTCACCACCCTCAGACCGACGGACAAACCGAGAGGACCAATCAAACTCTGGAACAGTATTTACGCTGCATGCTGCAACAAACTGAAAAAACTTGGAAAGATATCCTTTGGATAGCCGAATATGCCTACAATAACTCTGTCCATTCGGGAACTGGGAAAACCCCGTTTTTTCTTTTGTACGGCAGTCACCCTCGAACCTCGGAGTTGGATCCCCTCCAAGATCTTGAAACACCAGCAGTAGACTACCTGCATTCTACAATCACCCAAGCCTTTAAGGAAGCTGTTTCTCACCTTCAAAGGGTTAAAGAACAATACAAGAAAGGAGCAGATCAACATCGGAAGGAAGCCCCTCACTATCAAGTAGGGGATCAAGTCTGGTTATCCACCAAATATCTATCTCTAAAAGGGCCACGCACATTCAACCCAAGATACCTTGGTCCCTATTCCATCACTACCATAGTAAACCCAGTAGCGGTCAAGTTGGACTTGCCCCCGCACATGAAGATACATCCGGTCTTCCACGTCTCTCTATTAAAACCCGTGCAACCTCAAACCCGACTAACCAAATCTCCAAAACCTATCCTAGTTGACGGAGAACTCGAGTTTGAAGTTAAAAGCATTCTGGACTCCAAGATCTCCAAATCTAAACTATTCTACCTAATTGACTGGAAAGGCTACGGCCCCCAAGAGAGATCCTGGGAACCTGCTGAATATGTCCACGCTCCTCGCCTAATCAAAAGATTTCACCGAACATTTCCTGACAAGCCAAAACCCCCGGAGAAGCCCGGTTTGGGAGGGGCCTTGAGGGGGGGGTACTGTCATGATCTCTGCTTCCAAAAGGTCAGGGTTTTCCCAACTCCCTTGGAAGCAGATCCATAACCCAGGTTCCGAGTGCCAACCAGTCCCAATTGGGACCTTTTGGACCCAGTCCTGGCGCCAGTGGCACCAGGCTCATAAATATGCCCAGTCCCAGCGCTGGAAGCGCCGGGCTCATAATGCTTGGGTGGACTTACCTGCAGCAGACCATGCTGCTTACTTGCCTGCCAGTTGAGCCTCTGATCCCCTTCTGTTTGAACTACTTTTCCTGTTGGGTGGGGCTGGAGCCACTCCCTAGATTCAGAACACTGGAACTCTTCTGGAAAGCAGGAACTCTTTTCTTACCTAGGCGTGGCTGTGGAAGGAGACACCGAAGCACTACAGGAGGCTATTTAAACCACACCCGGTGGATGAATCTTGCTTTGCGTTATTCTGCAACCTCTGCAGCAGAACGCTCATCGTGTCTTCTGCATCCGGTCCTGGGCCTAAGGAAAAAGGCTTACCATCCTGAATCCAGTCTTCAGCAACACCTATAAAGACAAGAAAGAACAGGTTAGCATTCCGGCATCTGAAAGGCAAAGGCTTACCATCCTGAATCCAGTCTTCAGCAACACCTATAAAGACAAGAAAGAACAGGTTAGCATTCCGGCATCTGAAAGGAAAAGGCTTACCTACTCTTCGTGCGCTCCGGAGGTCTTCACACTGCATTCCGGCATCTGAAAGACAAAAGCTTACCAACTCTTCGCACGCTCCGGAGGCCTTCGGCGCTGCATCCCGCATCTGAAAGACAAAACAAGGTGCGTTTAAAGACATTGGGGAACTTTAATACTCACGTGCCATTACTCCTTTCCACATCTAATCCAGTGGGTATTCCGGCACCCTGCAGCCGCTCCGAACTCGTACCTGCAAAATAAAAAGACAGTTAGAGCGCATCGTGAAGCAGGCAACAAGCGCTTACTTACGTGCTTCCAGGCGCTTCTATTCATCACACGGGCTCCATCTTCAACTCACTTCAGCCCGTCATCCGCCATCGCCGGAACCCTGCAAAACAAGAGACATCATTACTAAAGACTTTAAAGACATTTGAATGACTCGAAACTTACCGTTCGTGCAGTAAACGACGGACAGCAGTCCTCTGAAGTCAAGAGGCCTGCGCTACCTATCCAGTGAAGAAACTGGTTATAGCACCCTGCCCCGAGGCAGATGGAGAGCTCGGCATTCACTTACCTAAGGTGAGAGCGTTAACCTTTGGGGGTCTACAGGAGAGGAGAAGAGGAAAGAGATAGGGACACCCCAATAACCCCAGTTCATTAACCCCATATTTTCTATCTGCAGACATCTTACTCTACACGTCAGGCATACAGTGCACAGAGGTCCAGCCCAAGAGCCAACCGGGTGCTACACATCACCTTTGGAGATACGGTAGTCGCCCAGTCAAGACCGGCGCCTCTGCGAGAATCAGGTGAGCGTTACAGTGCCATTTTAATTTGAGTGGGGGCTCATTGCTGCTCTAGTCTTTCCGGATGGACCGTCAAGTTCAGAATTCTGGATTTTTGACAGTTAATCTTCAGCTCTGCCACTGTCCCAAATTCGTCCAATACCTCCATTAGGGCCGGTAATGACGTCTCCGGGCTCTGCTATCACTATCAGCATGCCATCTGCAAATGCTATAGCGTAATGATTCTCCCCAGCCAAATGTATCCCTTTAACCCGATCTGTAATCCTCAACCTGATTAGTAGGGGCTCCAAATGAATGGTATGAAGCATCAGCGACAATGGGCATCCTTGTTTCATGCCCGCCGAATGTCAATATCTCTAGAGAGAGTGCTGTTGATTGCTAACTGTATAGAGGGGGTTTGGTTTAGTTAGCCCATATCATTTGAAGAAATCTCGATCCAAGTCCCATATATTACATTGTGCAGAACAAAAATGACCATTCTACTCAGTCAGATGCTTTTTCCGCATCTAACGATACCAGCAAGACTGGTTGCAGTGTATTTGTTGTTTTTTCTATTAAATGACAGACTCTACGTATATTGTCATGCGTTTGTCTTGTAGGTATGAACCCGAACTGATCTGGCCCGATGAGTCTCGGGAGGAGTGCTGTTACCTATTCGCCAAAATGTTTGTATAAATCTTAGCATCTAAATGTATTAATGCAATAGGCTTATATGAGCCTGGAAGTGTCAGATCTTTATGTGATTTCTGGAACACTACCACCTTGGCCTCGTTCATTGACCTTGTTATATTCCCTGATGACCTAAATGAATTGTACAATTTAACAAGCCACAGAACCAGAACCAGATCCAGATCGGACTGACATTTTTTATAGATATTTGCTGGGTATCCGTCCAGTCCAGGAGCTTTATTTAGGGGTAGCGATGTAATTGCCTCAATTATTTCACTTTCTTGAATTTCCCTCTCCAATTCTTCCCTCTCTAAGCAGGTTATTTTTTGGTAATGGGATTGTGCTTATATAAGCTTCTTCTTTATCCCCATCTGGATTATCTGTGGAATACAGCTTTGCATAATACTCTTCTAAGATTGCTGACATCGCTACATTGCTCGTGACCACTTCTCCATCGCTTCCTTTCAATTTAAAAATCTTGTGGGCTGGCATTTCATTTTTCAGTTGTCTTGCTAACAAATGGTCCACCCTATTCGATCGCATATAATAACGCTGTTTGGCCCCTTAACTTCCCGCCAGACGTTGTGTAGTGCAAGCATCGCCACATTTTGCTTGAGTGCTTTTGACAGTGCTTGTATGTGCTGAGCGGCTCGTGTGCTCCTGTCCTCCTGGGAGGCCCATGCCATGTTAAAATCCCCTGTCAATATTATGTCACCTTTAGTAAATCCCTCAAGTTGTGAGAGCATTCTCAGCAGAAATCCATCTTGTCCTACCTTAGGGGCATATGCCATGGCCAATATGTTTACCTGGGTCTCTATGGTTATGTTAAGAAAAATAGATCTCCCCTATGGGTCTGACTGCGAGTCCTGGATCTGTACTTGCAGCCTATCACTGATTGCTGTGAGTACCCCTGATGTCTTATTCCTAGCGTTAACCTGATATATCTGGGAGTAACCTCTGATTTTGAGTCTCCCCCTGTTCCCCTTTCGCACATGGGTTTCTTGATACATTACAATGTCTGGCTTTTATGCCCTTAAAAATGCTTCTAATTTCTTTTTTTTACAGGGGTGTTCATGCAACGCACCATAAGTGTTCAATAGAGATGATAATTTTTCTGGTACATTCGGCCCATCTTTGCCTCTCCCACGCTTCCCCATTAGCACTTCCATTGTTTTCCCTGGCGGTTCCCTCCCTCCCCCTAACTAACATGAACTCCCCAACTACCCCTCCCCTATAGCAATTCCACCCTTACTTTCCCTCTCCCCTCGCATACCGTATCCCCCTCCCTGGGAAGAGCCAGAGTTCCTACGTGCGCCAGGCATGCAGTCCACCGCCACTGGCCCTCCAATAATCCCAGAGGCTTTGCATGGTATACTATCCCCCGCCTTGTATTCCCTATGGACCACTGTTTGAATTGTGGTCCCTGCGTGCCCCAAACACATTCGAACGTGCTGGGCCTTACACGTATCATCCCTTCCCTCATTCTCCCCCGGGGTCTTGTTATACCTGTTATATCTTCATTGACCCGGTAACTGGTAGCCGCTTCAAATAAAATTTAAGAACCTTCTATAGGTTTTCCAGCTTGATAGACCTTATTTCCTCTCTGTTTTTTAACTCTGTTTAGGCACTGTTTTCCATTCCCACGGTTTCCTAATTGTTCTCGCCACCACTCTAGTCTGTTCAGTATTGTCTCCTTCAGCCTCCTGTAGTTGTTGGATCTGCAGTCCCTCGTCGCAGTTTGTAATCCTATGTTGGCGATCGTCCCAGGTGAAAAGAAGGCCGAAGGGAAAGGTCCATTTATATCAAATCTTTTTCTGCACTAGGAATCTCACCACCGGACCCATTGCCCTTTGTTTTTGCAACGTGCTTTGAGCCAGGTCCTGCAACAATTGTATCTCTGTTCCATTAATCTTCAGGGGGCCTGATTTGCGCACCACATTTAATAACTACTTCTTTTGGGCATAGGAAGTAACTGCCGCCTAGACATCTCTTGGTCTAGCCCCTGGATCAGACCTTTGTGAGCCCACAATGTGTATTTATTTATTTATTACATTTGTATAGCGCACAAACAACCCGTAGGCATTGCAGCGCTGTTACAACAGAGGTGCGTAAGTTACTTAGTTACAGAGGTGCAACATATAATGGTTTATGAAGTTTGTGGGGTTACAGAAGAACATGGTACATCCTGAACAAAACATAGAACAAAAAGGTAAATAAAGGTCTTCCAGTTGGAAGCGGGTGTCTGGGTTAGTTGAACAGCCTGGTTTTGAGAGCTTTGCTGAAAGCAAGGCGTGAAGGTTCATTGCTGACGGTGGGTGGCAGAGCGTTCCTTTGTCTAGCAGCAATGAGAGGGAAGCTGGCACTGCCCGCTTTGGTGCGCGTTTTACAATGGGGGTGTTGAATTGGTAGGAGTGGGGTGTTCTTGTGGGCCTGGAAGAGCCGGCACTAACTAGTTTCGCTGAAAGGTATGGGGGGGGGCATGTGGGTGAGGCATTTATGAGTGATGGCAAGGGTATTGAATAGGATTCGTTCTTTGACAGGGAGCCAGTGCGCTGAGCGTCTGGCAGCAGAGATGTGTTCTCTTTTGGGAATGTTGAGGGCAGCAGGGAGAGCGTTGTTTTGAATTGTTAGGAGTTTGTTTATGTTTTTTGCTGAGGTGCCAGTGAAGAAGATGTTGCAGAAGTCCAGCTTTGCACCTATTGTGGCTCTGGCAATAAAAGACAATTCTCAGTAGATAGGTTTGAGCGCATTGATCAGCTTAGTGGAGTTCGCGACTGAGGAGGTGATAGCGTTGTCTTGGCGTGACATTGAGAGTGTGGCATTGAGGTGGCCCCTAAGAGTCCTAACGGAGGATGAGACACAAATCTGTGTGTTTTCGATTGTGAAGGCGGTGTATTGACTGTGGAGTTTTTTTAGGGTTTCCTTGGGACAGACTAGGAGGATTTCAGTTTTTTTCCCCATTCAGGCAGGTCCAGTTGGCCGCCAGCCATGCCTGAAGGATAGACTGTGTTGAGGGCTTTTGTGTCAGTTTCATAGGTACCGGAAAGAGGGAAGAGGACTTGGGTGTCATCTGCATAGTTGGTGTAAGATATGTCGATGGAGTCCAAGATGTCAAAGAGAAGCTTTGTAAAGATGTTGTAAAGTGTGGGAGAAATACATGAGCCCTGCGGGACTATGCAGTGGATGGTGGCCGGCGCTGCGCCTGGTCTGAGAACACTCTCATGGTTCTTCCTTCGAGGAAGGAGGTGATCCAGGTTGTGGCTTTGTGGGAGAACTGAGCTGAGGAGGTGAGGTGTTGGAATCGAGTGTTGTGGTCCACTAGGTCAAATGCAGCAGATAGGTCAAGGAGAATGAGTAGTGCTGGTTTACCTGCATCCATGATCTCACCTAATTGATTTTTTAGGTCAAGTAGCTCTGATTCAGTGCCGTGACTAGGGCGGAAGCCAGATTGATGTAGACCAAGAATGCGGCTAGTTTCTAAGAAGTGTTGGACCTGTGTGTATGCTGCTTTGTCAAGGATTTTTAGCAGGAAGGGCACTGTTGTAATCGGCCTGTAGTTTTTGGTGGAGGCCGGGTCAAGTGAGTTTCTTTTTAGAAGCAGCCGCACCCAGGCTTCTTTGAGGAGGGGGACCAATCCTGAGGCGAAGGAGGCATTTATGAATGTGGTGAGGAATGGAGCTAAGTTAGTTGCGCAATCTTTGCTGATAGTGGATGGGTAACTATCACCTTCATAGTTTGCGGGGTTGATCTGTTTAAGGAGGGTGAGAGCTTCTAGTTCTGTGACATCTTTGAATGAAAAGAGTGGCATGTCCTGGGTGGGAGTGTTAGTGGTTGGAATAATAAAGTAGTGTGGTGTAGCCAGGGCATTCTGGTTGGTTCGGATTCTGCTCTGCAGTAGGTTTAGTTTGTTAAGCATGGCCGTTTGATTGCTTGAGTACCAGGTGTCATCTTTAGAAATTACCTGTGTAGTGGGAGCCGGTGTTTGTAGTACCCTAAAGATGGCGAAAATCTCCTTGGATTCCGATTTCGCATTTGTAATCCTGGTGTTAAAGGGGGTGGATTTGGCTAGGATAATGGCTTTTTTTTATATTGGGTAGCTATCTTGTTGAAATCTTTTTTGGTAGATTTTAGGGGGCTTGCTTGCCACTTGCAGTGCATTTCAAGGATCGGAGTTCCAATAGATCCGCGGTGAACCAGGAGTTGACGTGTCTTACAGATTTAGCTTTTTTTAATGATAGTGGGGCTATGGTGTCAACAGCTTTTTTTAGTATAGAGTTGTAGATCTCAGCTAGGGCTATAGGGTAGTTGGAGAAGGGGGGTCTGAAGACAGGAGAATCTAGATATGGTAGAAGGTTCTCTTTAGTTAATTTGCGTGAGCTCCGCGCTAGGGTAAGCGGTAGGGGAGTGGTGAGCGGTTTTTGTTTTGTAGGTTTGGGGATGGAGAAGAGGATAAGATGGTGGCCTGTCCATGGGCATGGGCAATTGGAGCTGATTGTAGCGGAGCAATTGTGGTCCGATATCCAATCCAGGACGTGGCTTTTGGTGTGAGCAGGATTTGTGACCAGGTGTGTGAAACCCAGGGTGTCTAGTGCTTTTGCGAGGGATTTGGCTTGTAAGTCGTTTGGGGTCATTAAAACCCAAGTTGAGGTCTCCAAGTAGGATGGATTTGGTAGAGGTTTTAAGTTGTTGCTTAGGAGGTGGAGGAGGTTCTTGTGGAAGTCGGCTGAGGGGGTGGGAGTCGGTACGCTACGTGGATTGTGATGGTACAGTTGGGGATAAGGTGAGTTTGAGGGAAAGACTATAGATGTTGCCCTCTACGGATGTGTTGATTTGTCTGAGTGGAAGGGATTCCTTGGCAATGAGGGTTACACCCCCTCCTTTCATATGCTGGCAGTCCTGTCAGTAGATGGTGATTCCTTGGGGAAGGGCTAAGGAAATGGCAGGGCCAGATGTCTCATGGAGCCAGGTTTGTGTGATAATGTAACGCTGACCTGGTATCCACGGGGATGCCACTCAGCCTGTTTGGACCTCCTATGACCTCAAACCCTTCCCTGGAATCTGCTCGACTGGAGGCTGGGCCTGAAACGCAGGATTTCGGAGTTTAACTCTATTGTCTCTGGTTGCTTGACCCCCTCTTCCCTTGGGGACCAAACCTTCCCCTATGTCCTCTCCTCACCTTGTTTTCTTGTGTGATGTGCTCTCCATCCTGCACTTTTTGCTTCACTGGCACGGGCCCAATGGACTGGGCTTGTTTTAATTTCAGCCCGACCGGTAGGTTGGATGATTCTTAATGAACTGTCCTTTTCTTGTCTCTTGTCCCCTTTATAACATGTCTCTTCTCCCTTAGGTTTTGGAGGGGTCGGAGATGGCGTCATGCTGCTTAGGGAATCCGAGCACTAAGTGGTGAGTGAGAGCGTAATGCGTGACGCTGTTCACCCTATCCTGTAGTGACCAATGTCTCTCTCTGTGTCCCTTACAGGCGCTGCAATGTCCCAGCGTGGCTGCCTGCTGAGAGAATAAGGTGCGGTGAGTAAGCGCGATGTGCAGCGCCTTCTTATGCTTTCCGTGCCAACCTGTAATGTCTTTTCCCCTTGCAGGTCGGTGGGATGCTCCGGAGCGGAAGTTACCCTGAGCGGCTCGAGTTCAGGTAAGCGTTTGACTCTTCTTGCAGTTTTCGAGTAAGCTGAGATATGAAGAATGCTTACTAATGTCTTTTCCTTCGTTTGTTTATCTTCCCCTACGATGCGGCGTGTCCAGATGGAGGTGACACCGCCGTAAAGCTGCCCACAGGACCGGAGGAGCAATGGATGGAAGCTGGATACTCCCCAAGGTAAGTATAATATTAATGCTGTTCTTGTTCTTGCAGGTGCGCGGGATGCGGAGGAAAGGCGAGGCCTTAAGGAGACCAATCCAAGCACGGTGAGTGTCACGCTGCAGGTGCAGAGAAACGCATAGCTTCCAGGCATCCCAGGTATCCCTGGGTTAAACCACACCCAAAAGGCTAGACTGCATACTCAGTTCAAGGAACTGGATTACGTGTGGGCATCCATCTTGCCCAACAACTGTGATAGTGTTGCCATCAATGTTGAATGCCTTGTAGTCGGAGCTGAGTTTTTTTAACTTGGCGTTGGAGCCGAGGAGCAGGATTTCGGTTTTATCGTCATTCAGGCATAGGCCGTGTGTGGCCATCCATGCATGAATGATGAGGTATATTTTGTTTACCAAGGCCGTATCTGAGTCGAAGTTGCCCGAAAGTGGTATGAGGATCTGGGTGTCACCTGCATAATTAGTGTATGTGACACCCAGCCTGTCCAACTTGTCAAATAGGGGCTTGGTAAAGATGTTGTAGAGGGTAGGGGAGACGCAGGAGCCCTGGGGTACACCGCAAGTTATTTTGATGGGGTCTGCTGAGGCTAGTGAGGAGAAGACTCTCGTAGTTCGATTGTCCAAAAATGATTGAATCCAGGCTACGGCCTCTTTTGAAAAGTGTGCAGCCGAGGCCAGGTGTTCGCACAGGACTGTGTGATCTACCAGGTCGAAGGCCGCCGACAGATCGAGGAGTAGCATGGCAGTGTTTCCTTTGTCGTTAATCGCATTGATCCGGGTTTTAAGATCAATTAAGGCTGTCTCCGTGCAGGGCTGCTGTCTGAATCCAGATTGGCGGGCACCTAGGAGTTTGCGAGTTTCTAGATATTGCTGGATTTGTAGGTATGCTACTCTGTCTATTATCTTTAACAGGAATGGCACTGTAGCGATAGGCCTGTAATTAGTGGGAATAGCGGGGTCTAGGATTTGCTTCTTGAGGAGAGGCAGAACCCAGGATTCTTTGAGATTGCTTGGTATGGTGTTGGAGGAGAAGGATGCGTTGATCAGTTTGGTTATGAAGGGAGCTAAGTCCCTGGCAGCGTTCTTGATTATCTGGGGTGGGCAGTTGTTGCCTTTGCGGTTGGATGGTTTGAGTGAAGCGATAACCCTTTCTGTTTCTAGAATGGAGATTTTAGCGAATCTGAAGAGATTCGCGCCCGATGGGTTAGATATTTTGGCATGATTGCTAGGAGATGAATCGTTGGTGGTTAGAGAGTCTTTTTTAGAGCGATTTTAGTTTGGAGAGTTTTGATTTTGTTAGTTAGGGCGTTTTGGACGCTGGCGCACCATTGTTTGTCTTTAGTTATGTTATCTGGTGGGGGGTATGGGTGATTCCAGTTCCCTTAGGATAGAAAATAGTTCCCTGGTGTTTGAGCTGGACTTTTCGATTCTTTCATTGAATAGGTTCTTTTTTGTAAGATTTCTTTTTGTAGTTATTTGCGAAAAGATTAAGTTGTAGTTTGTTCTCTTCTGTGGGGATATTACGCCATTGAGTTTCTAGTTTCCTTTTTCACATTCTTAGTTCTTTCAGATGGGGGGAGAACCAGGCGTTCAGGTGAGCTTGTTGTTTGCTTTTTTGCAATTTTGGAGGGGCAATGATGTCTAGTCCTTTCTTCATACCATTGTTATAGCTTTCTACTAGGCACTCTGGATTTAGGTTGTCGGGGAGAGCATTAAGGGTTGGCAACAATAGTGGTAGGAGGTTGTCAGAAGTTATATATTTTTTTCTCTAGTGGGCAGTGGTGGAGCCATGATTTTTTCTTTACTGACTTCTTTATTGAGTGATAATGTGAAGTCAGTGAGGTAGTGGTCTGTCCAGTGCTGAGGAGTAGTTTTGGTGATGGTGGTATCACAGTTGTTGGTGGCGATCCAGTCCAAGGTCCTACCTTTATTATGGGTAGGTGTAAGCACTTTTTGGATTAGGCCGTGTCAGCTAGCATGTTGGCTATAGCTTGTCCTGGTTTGTCATCAGGGTCGTTCAAACCAAGATACAGGTTGCCTAGTAATAGTATTTGAGAGGTTTCTTTTGTATTGTTGGCTAGGAGGCTGGATAGGTCTGCCTCGACGGTGGGAATTCTGGAATGATTTGGTTATTACCATAAGATTTACAGTTACCGGACAACTATGAAATGCACCTTAATGTTTCCAAAAGCAGCTTCAGTCTCTTGTTCCTGTCGACTTCGTTGGCTTTTTTTTTAAACAGACGTTATAAGCAGTCCTTTTTCTCCAAATGTTTGTGAACACGTTTAAAATAATACTCAGAGAGATTTCAGCTTTTCTTTCATGCCAGGGGATGAAGCTTCTCTGATGGCTCTGATGAGATCCGATGTTGGCCAAATGCCCTTTTTTGTAGGCTGTATATCCCAAGTATTACACTTTAGCATGGATCTGGATTCTCGGCATGCAGACTGATTCCTGCTCATTGCTGTCTGTCAAACACACTTCAAGTGCTACATTGTGGCTGAGCTCATTGTGTCTGTAGATGAGGATATCGTCTTGCAAGAATACCACATTATCCACATTATAGAGCAAATGGAGCCACATGCACTGAAACCCAGATGCAGCCATGCAACAGCCAAATGGCATCTGGGTGTGTCTGTATATCCTAAACAGATAGATGAACATTATGGGTGATTTTGATGCGTTCAGCATTATTATTGGGTAATAAGCATTGGGCCTCATTCCGAGTCTGGCGGTAAGGGATAGCGGCCACCGGTAACGAGACCGGTGGCGGTGATCCCTTACCGCCATACTCTGAGTTCCCTTTGCGCCCTCGCCCTTAACGCCTGCTTTGAGCAGGTGTTAAAGTCGAGGGCGCAAAGGGGCCTCCAAGCCAATAACGGTGACCGTAATGAACGGTCACCGTTATTTGCATCTTCCCCATTCCCATTGAGCCCTATGGGGGCTCATTTGGGAATGGGGAAGAGCTTTGGTGAATGGGGAATTACCGCCCCGCCAACCTTGGAATGGGGCGGTAATTCCGCCATCCACCAAGGCGCTGCCGGTCCGGGTACGGCGTCAACCAAGGCATTAATAGCGCCATTGGTTAGCGCCGTACTCGGAATGAGGCCCATTGTGTCTATCTAACTTTGCAAACATGCCGACTCTGTTTAACATCATGAGTAACCCAGAAATGTTGGGTTGGGGGAAGCTGTGAGTGATGACTTCCTTGTTTAAGCTCCCACAGTCTATGTACAGATTTGTCGTGTTTGAAGGTGGTATCTTGACTAAGATGATGGGATGCCACCACTCCATGGCCTGTACTGGCTAAACCATGTTGTCGCTCTGCCAGTAGATCCTCAAGGCTGTGTCTTGTGGTGATAAGGAGTGGGCTCAATCTGTGCCTTACTGATAGTGCTTCCTGGCGCAGGCATATTTTGTGTGTACACCCTTTCACTCATCATAAACACCTGTCTCAACTTGCTCACAATATCCCATCGGGTCTGCATTTCTCCATGAAATGTTCACTACTTCACAGATTCAACCTCATTTTCAACTTCCATTCTTCATGCCACCTGCAGGGGAACCCGAGGCAATGATACCAGTCAAACTCAAAGTATGTCTCCAGCAGGATCGTTATTACTATAACAAAATGGTCGGGTTAGATAAAAGCTTAACAGGTGCTAGGGGAAACTCTACAACTAAAAGGGAATTTCTATTAAAAAACCGGTGTCAGGAGGGGCTAAACTAAATGGTCATCCCTTAGTGCTCCAAATCTTCCCCTTGTGATGGGTTCCATGGGAAAATGTCCCCAGGAAAATGTAGTCATGTGAAAATGTAGTCATTCAATACAAGCAATGCAAAGTGTGAAAATGCTGCCAGTAATTAGGTCGCCAAAAAAGCTATTTTTAAATACAAACGTACAAGGCTGCAACCCCAACTATGACCCAAATCTCAAACGAAACCTCCGCAAATACCCTAGCCCAATTCCTAAACCTTCCCCCAACTCCAATTACTACCCTCAGGGGTGTTGCTAGGTCTGGAAAAGATCCGGGGCTACAATGATGTCGGCGCTGTTGGGACTCGAGGCTAGCTCGCCTTCTGGTTGTATCCCCTGAGCTTCTATCCGGGGCTGCAAGGAAAAGACCTGGGGTTATAGCCCCTCAAGATCTGCTCTAGCAATGCCTCTCTCTGACTACCCTTATCTTACCCTAAACTCTCACAGAACACTAACCCTTCAGCACTCTAATACATATTCTTTGCATATTACTGAATACAAAATAAATAGAAAATGTACAGTGAACCTATCTCCAACCCCATCACCAGCTTGCCACAAATGACATAGCTCTTGCAATAACCAAAACCCTTGCTGAAATACTAACCTTACCATAACTGCAAATCTAACACTTAGCGTAATGCTTACATTACCCTAACCAATATCCTACGCCAACATCTCCAGCCCTTTCCAATCTTGTATCCCTTTCATTAATGCTTAGCATAAGCGCATTGAGGCTATAGTAATGGTAAAAGGCACTATATAAATGACAATTACGCTAGCAACACTCCATTTTTGACTACTAGCATTTTTGTATTTTCACCACACCGTTTTCACTGACTACATTTTCGTTGGCTACATTTTTACTGGCTACCCTTGTGATCAAATATAAAGGTCCAAACCTATTATAATAAGTCCTTGCCGCTCGAGGTACACCCTGTTTTTTAAAACGACAGCTCCAAAGAGTTGGCTAACAGAAAAATCTTAAACGTAACCTTTATAAATCTGTAACCTCCTAGCTACCCTTAGCTACTAACATAAAGTTAAAAAAATGTGTTAAAGCAAACAGTTCACAAACCTATTCTTCAAAGTCCATCCCTATTCTAATGTAAAAAGACAGACGTGTCCCTTAGTTCTCACAGGGTTTACGATATGCCCTCCAGGACCTTGGTTTCATTCAAACTTCCCAACTGGCCCCACTTCTAGACCTTGGGTTTCAGGATGTACAGGAGGTCAATCCTGGATCTTTGATTTCAGGAATAACAACAGGGCCCTCCTAAACCTTAGGTTTCAGGATTCACGACCAGTGTTTCCCGAACCTTTGCATTGGGATTCATGACAGGTCCCTCCTGGGCATTCAATTTAATGGGCATTTCTGCCCCCATTCTACCACTGGCTTCAGTCCTTCCATAAGGGTCGTTGGTGAAGAGCTCTGGCTTTCAAATTCCCCTAAGGACCTGAGAGTGGCTGTTGGAGCCATTTGGTCAGCCTTCTTCCTCTGTGGCTAGAATGGCTTAACAGCTCTCCACCTCTGCTTCCAGCCTCCACCGGATTGTACTGCCTTCCTCCAGGCAGCATTCCTTCCATTCTTTCTCTCCCCAGCAGATCAAGGGGTCAAGGGCACATCAGCAGACAAGTCTGCTTCCTCTGGGTTCACAAAACTGAATGAACCCTCTCAGCCTCTTTCATACCCTTGAGGCTTTGGGTTATTTTGTAAGGCTGATTCTGATTTGTTATTGCCTAGGCTACTGTGTTTTCTACTCTGGGGTTGGTTAGCCTCTCTGAGACATTTTATTTTTCTCTTATGTTATTAATCGTGCCTTGGTATTGAGTAATTACTTTAGTGTCCCCATTAGCTTGCACGCTCGGCTGGATGGTTGCTAAGGCGTTTATGGCGTGAACCACCATTTTGAAAATCCCTCAATGCTTCTCAGTGGCTCTGTGGTATTCTTGTCTTACCTTGCGTAAAACATCTTCCAAGATTCCCACATTCCCACGGGGTGTGGGAGCTGGAGTGCATGGTGGTGAGAATGCCACTGCTTGTTTTTGCATTCAGATCCTTGGGGCGGTCTTCTCACTTGTGTTGCATTCTCGGGCATGGATTTTCCAGGTCCGAGACTGCACAGGACTGTTCTTAAAGCCCGGTTTCTGAGCCTCTGTGGGCATAGCGAGCCGGCAGCATCCCTGCCCCATATTACCCTCTGGTTGACAAATCGGTTAGACGCTGGACCACCCTTATCCTCCATTACTCAGTTTCCCCCATATAAATGGAGGTGAGCACGTTTGACTCCCCACACACCCCAATAAGGCTGGGTATTCTTCTGCTACATACAACTTGCTTGAGGCAGTCTTCCCCTTGCAATCAGCGGGGGACTCTTTGTCACCAAGTAAGCCTGCCCGTGCATCACCAAAGAATTTGGGTTTAAAAGTTACTTTCTCCTTCGACCTTTTGGTAATATAATGGGTGACTAGTTAATCAGAATCACAGTCGGATTTTCTTGCCATGGACAAGCACCATGCAGTGTGGTTTGGCGTTTCTTCTGGCTCTGTCATAAAAGGCGAGTCCTCTTCATCTGCCTTAGCTATCGCCATTACATGCCTGTTTTGGCATTGTCTACAAGTCTTTCCACAGTGGTCATCTGACTATGCCATGTGCACATCTAATTCCTTGCCTGGCACGGCCTATTGTTTGCAGAATGTGAGTAACTCGTGCATTGGAAGCATGAACCTCGACAGTCCTCTTCTAACTCTTCTCAGCACCTGTATACAGTGCTTTTCTATCTGCCATGGCCATCCCTACCACTGTGATACATTCACTTCGATTGGGTGCTGACATTTTCTCTCCTCTTTGCATCTGTGTGTTGCCTGAGACTGTCCAAGATAAGAGGAATTGGGTGATTTGGTAGCTAACCTGTTTGGGCAAAAAACTTGCTACGCAGTTCCTATTGGGTTCTCCCAGACTGTGTCATGTGCACTTGTTGAAAGGCACAAGGGCCTTATGGCCATGAATTTGCTTCTGCTTCAAAGGTTGTACCTGTGATGTGTGTGCCTCCACCTGAGGTATTATGGCCCCTTGAGACAACCGGATGGACAAAAAGTATTATCATATGCTAACAGCAATTACATAAAAGAGTTCACTCGGAGAAAGGGAGCAAGGAGCATGGATATTAGTTTCTTAAAATGGTCAAATATATTTGAAAAAAAACACCCAAATAGTTTTGAATATGACGTGTTATTCCAATTCCAGACCTGCCTACGTTTGAAAATCAAAAACTCTGAGATTTCTGCGGCCATGGTGTGCACACATCTCGCAACATTTATTTGTACAATGAATTCTGCCCTCACCACACCCTAGGTTCTACACACACGTGCCAAATGAAAAGGTAGTATTAGGAATCTGAAAGAAACGTTGAAACTTATTACCAGCATCTCTCATTTATTTCCATCTGGATACATTGAAACTTTCCTGCTTTTGTTCACAATTAAAAACAACTGCACAGATCGGTTCTGTTTAATTAAATTAGAAATTAGATCATCATCTATTCAGGCAAAAAGCATGGATAACACATTTTTCCTTAAAAATATGTTGATAATTTGGTTGGAGATACGATCCAAAATCAAGGAGATCTGCGATACATTGCTTCCAATGGAACCGCAAATTCTGTTGTTGGGTGACGTTCCTGAGGATGGTTCTTACCCATTGTCGGGCCCCAGAGCCGAACTAATCTCTCAACTACTTTTGGCTGCTCGGCTCACGCGAGCCCGATTTTGGAAAGATGTGGAGGGTCCACATATTGCATACTGGTGGGTGAAGGTTTGGGAACTACTTGCAATGGAAAAACTGACAGCCACGATTGACAGGAAGCTCGCTAAATTCATGCGCACGTGGGTTTCCTTCCTAGACTATGTAGCAGAAAAAGAGCATATGTTCTTTCAACCAAGACTTGTGAGGGACCTGTTGAATCCATGACAGCGATTCTGGTTTGCTTGAAATATGTGTCTTAGATAAAAGTACCAAGGATATAATGAAGTTTTTTTTCTTCGTTTTTTTTCTCTCTTTTCTTTCTTCTCTTTCTTTTCCTCTTTCCCCTTTGTTGCTTCTGAACTGCTTGCAATCCCAGCTCTAATTAATTTTTCCTGACCTGTTTAATAGGAAGTTGTCAAAGGGTTTAAGAGCAAGTTGTATTGTTAATCAGATAAAATGAAGTTCCGGCACATGAATGTTAATTAGTTATGATGTTATATAATTGGTTTACATTGAGATATACTTTAAGTTTGAAAAAAAAATATGTTGATAAAGTACAGTGAGATACAAGTATTTGCCCACGATCACGCACTTTAGCTAAGTGGTGAAGCTGGAATTTGAGACAAGTCTGTAATTTAAGCACATGACCGCACATTTTCTCTGGAGTATTGGGTAGTATAATGTTTGCTTTTTTAAGAATAATCTGTATTATTAAAAAAACGATTTTAGCAGTGCATAAATCCTAATAAAACAGCTTGACAAACATATAAAGTCTCATAGAAAAATGTTTATCAAAAACAGTACCATTGTAGCAACCTCTCCCTTTTACCCCCTCCCCTCCCTTGAATGGACGAATACACGTTTCAGTATGCAAAGAAATGCAAGCTTAAAAAATGATCTTTACCGTTTTTCAAATGTGCTCTCGACAGTTAATGCCCCCATAACAAAAGATATTATGATATGTTTGCTTGCTTATTTGTTTACTCAGGCATCCCGATTATTTAAATGTAGTGAGAAGAAAATGTTGTATTTTGTATAAATGCAAAAACCCCCTTGTGTGTGTAAAAATAAGCACAATAATAGAAATGAGAGACAGTTTTTGACCCGCACTTAACCTGGCTATTGAAACTGCCCAAAACCAATCAAATGCACTAAAACATTTCCATTCCTTCCATTAAAATGAAGATATAAAGGATGAAAAAGCCACCCTACTGCTCTCAGAACCTGATGTTAGAACGAGACAGAGTCTCTAAAACCTTACAGTGGACCCCGAGATTAAAGGTAGATACAAAAAATACTGACACTAAGATTAAAGAAGAATTGAGGAGAGAGGAACCCAGAGAGATTAAGCCAACACCACCCATCTGTTTCACAAGTAGAGAAACAGTTCATTTAGCTCAGTACTATCCCCAAAATCAAAAGGAGGAACCTATGGAAATAGGTTGCTTAAGAGGAGAGGAATGGGAAGAACAAGAGGAGGATCTAGAAACCTTTAGCATATGTTTATGCTGATTCGCAGTGGATTTTACATATGAAAAAACTGGTGAATAGGAGTATAGTAAAAGTCGTAGTTGATTCTGGCAGTAAAGAAACAACCATAAGAGCCAATTTGGTTTCTTCAGCAGATCTAAAACATGTAACCATGGTTAGAGCCAGCTGTGTACACAGAGATAACAAAATCTATCCCTGAGTACCGGTGTACATTAATATTAGGGGAAAGTCCCTGCTAATATCAGCCATTATCCCTGGACTTCCGGAAGAGGTTATTAGAGGAAGAGACTTCCCAGAATTATCCACCCTTCTTCAAGAGCCTCCTTCCTCATCCAGAAAATGTATGCCACAAGATCAATGGCAGTCTGATTTCTATACCCAGACTTTCCCTGTATGGGAATTTCTATACCCAGACTTTCCCTGTATGGGAATGGACAGAAGCAGAATCTCATAGAGACATTAGCTATGTCAAATCTCCTCAATCCCAGTTCATGGGCAAGGAAGTGGGTGACTGAGAGTAACCAGACTAACTCTCTCACTGTAACGCTCACCTGATTCCCGTAGAGGCGCCGGTCTTGACTGGGCGTATACCGTATCTTCAAAGGTGATGTGTAACACACGGCTGGCTCTTTGGGCTGGACCTCTGGGCACTGTATGACTGACTCGAAGGGTAAGATGTCTGCAGATAGAAAATATGGGAATAAGGAACTGGGTTATTGAATGTCTCTCTCTTCTTCCCTTTCTCTTCTCCTGTAGAACCCCAAAGGTTAACGCTCTCACCTTAGGTAAGTGAACGCCGTGCTCTCCATCTGCCTCGGGGCAGGGTGCTGTAACCAGTTTCTTCACTGGATAAGCACGAAAGCTACTTTAGTTTGATCAGTTGGAAAGGCTGCTGGCCGGCATAAGAAATGCAACCGGCACTGATTGATAAATACTGCAAACCTCTTTGGGTCACCAGAAAATCGTTCGGGCGGAGCCAGAGGTACATTCCCAGGTAGGTTGATCTGCACTGGATTCATAGAGGATGTAGAAGGAAGATTTCCCCCAGATGCGGGTAACGGGGTCTGTCCGGCTTGTGACTGTAGCAATTGTCTAGCGAGATCATCTGTTCGCTCCTTGGAAATAATCAGTTCCCTTCTTAGAGCGTTCGTTTCCTGACGGGCTGCAAGCACTTCTGCCCTTAGTTCCCCAAGTAACTGGGCTAGCTGGTCGGTATCCGAGGTTTCCATAGCGCCTGGACGGGAGTTTTGTGGTAGGCTTTGCGTTCTGTGACGCTCACCTGATTCCCGTAGAGGCGCCGGTCTTGACTGGGCGTATACCGTATCTTCAAAGGTGATGTGTTACACACGGCTGGCTCTTTGGGCTGGACCTCTGGGCACTGTATGACTGACTCGAAGGGTAAGATGTCTGCAGATAGAAAATATGGGATTAAGGAACTGGGTTATTGAATGTCTCTCTCTTCTTCCCTTTCTCTTCTCCTGTAGAACCCCAAAGGTTAACGCTCTCACCTTAGGTAAGTGAACGCCGTGCTCTCCATCTGCCTCGGGGCAGGTTGCTGTAACCAGTTTCTTCACTGGATAAGGGGAGCAGGCCTCTTGACTTCAGAGGACTGCTGTCCGTCGTTTACTGCACGAACGGTAAGTTTCGAGTAATTATAATGTCTTTAAAGTCTTTAGTAATGATGTTTCTTGTTTTGCAGGGTTCCGGCGATGGCGGATGACGGGCTGAAGTGAGTTGAAGATGGAGCCCGTGTGATGAATAGAAGCGCCTGGAAGCACGTAAGTAAGCGCTTGTTGCCTGCTTCACGATGCGCTCTAACTGTCTTTTTATTTTGCAGGTACAAGTTCGGAGCGGCTGCAGGGTGCCGGAATACCCACTGGGTTAGATGTGGAAAGGAGTAATGGCACGTGAGTATTAAAGTTCCCCAATGTCTTTAAACGCACCTTGTTTTGTCTTTCAGATGCGGGATGCAGCGCCGAAGGCCTCCGGAGCGTGCGAAGAGTTGGTAAGCTTTTGTCTTTCAGATGCCGGAATGCAGTGTGAAGACCTCCGGAGCGCACGAAGAGTAGGTAAGCCTTTGTCTTTCAGATGCCGGAATGCAGCGCGAGGCGTTGGTGACAGCCGATGGACCAGGTAAGTGAAGAGCTGTCACTGAAGACCGTAATGCTAACCTGTTCTTTCTTGTCTTTATAGGTGTTGCTGAAGACTGGATTCAGGATGGTAAGCCTTTTTCCTTAGGCCCAGGATCAGATGCAGAAGACACGATGAGCGTTCTGCTGCAGAGGATGCAGAATAACGCGAAGCAAGATTCATCCATCGGGTGTGGTTTAAATAGCCTCCTGTAGTGCTTAGGTGTCTCCTTCCACAGCCACGCCTAGGTAAGAAAAGAGTTCCTGCTTTCCAGAAGAGTTCCAGTGTTCTGAATCTAGGGAGTGGCTCCTGCCCCACCCAACAGGAAAAGTAGTTCCAAACAGAAGAGGATCAGAGGCTCAACTGGCAGGCAAGTAAGCAGCATGGTCTGCTGCAGGTAAGTCCACCCAAGCATTATGAGCCCGGCGCTTCCAGCACTGGGACTGGGCATATTTATGAGCCTGGTGCCACTGGCGCCAGGACTGGGTCCAAAAGGTCCCAATTGGGACTGGTTGGCACTCGGAACCTGGGTTATGGATCTGCTTCCAAGGGAGTTGGGAAAACCCTGACCTTTTGGAAGCAGAGATCATGACAGTACCCCCCCTCAAGGCCCCTCCCAAACCGGGCTTCTCCGGGGGTTTTGGCTTGTCAGGAAATGTTCGGTGAAATCTTTTGATTAGGCGAGGAGCGTGGACATATTCAGCAGGTTCCCAGGATCTCTCTTGGGGGCCGTAGCCTTTCCAGTCAATTAGGTAAAATAGTTTAGATTTGGAGATCTTGGAGTCCAGAATGCTTTTGACTTCAAACTCGAGTTCTCCATCAACTAGGATAGGTTTTGGAGATTTAGTTAGTCGGGTTTGAGGTTGCACGGGTTTTAATAGAGAGACGTGGAAGACCGGATGTATCTTCATGTGCGGGGGCAAGTCCAACTTGACCGCTAATGGGTTTACTATGGTAGTGATGGAATAGGGACCAAGGTATCTTGGGTTGAATGTGCGTGGCCCTTTTAGAGGTAGATATTTGGTGGATAACCAGACTTGATCCCCTACTTGATATTGAGGGGCTTCCTTCCGATGTTGATCTGCTCCTTTCTTGTATTGTTCTTTAGCCCTTTGAAGGTGAGAAACAGCTTCCTTAAAGGCTTGGGTGATTGTAGAATGCAGGTAGTCTACTGCTGGTGTTTCAAGATCTTGGAGGGGATCCAACTCCGAGGTTCGAGGGTGACTGCCATACAAAAGAAAAAACGGGGTTTTCCCAGTTCCCGAATGGACAGAGTTATTGTAGGCATATTCGGCTATCCAAAGGATGTCTTTCCAAGTTTTTTCAGTTTGTTGCAGCATGCAGCGTAAATACTGTTCCAGAGTTTGATTGGTCCTCTCGGTTTGTCCGTCGGTCTGAGGGTGGTGACTGGTCGATAGTCTCACATCAATTTGAGCCGACCGACAGCAACTTCGCCAAAAATGAGAAATAAATTGACTACCTCGATCCGAAATTAGAACCGAAGGAAAACCGTGCAGTCGGACGATGTTTTCGAGAAATTCTCGGGCCAGAGTTGCTGCTGTTGGCAAGCCTTTGAGCGGAATGAAATGCGCCATCTTGGAGAATAAGTCCACGATTACTAGAATCGTATTGTATCCGGAGCATGGAGGTAGATCAGTGATGAAGTCCATAGAAAGCGTATGCCAAGGGCGAGGTGGGATGTCAATAGGGCGTAAGAGGCCTGCTGGTCTTTCCTTTTGACTCTTGTTTTGGGCGCATACTCCACAGGACATTATAAAGTCTCTGATATCTTTTTTCCAAGACGGCCACCAGAAGTAGCGCTTGATCTTTTCTGAGGTCTTGGCCATACCGGGATGTCCTTCCATTAAAGAATCGTGATAACAAGAGATTACTTTTTTCTGTAAATCTGTGCTGGGTAGGTATAATCGTTCTTGGAAATACAATAAGTTGTCCTTTACTGCAAAGTCCTTTCCCTGCAGATGCCAATTCTGTATGTCTGCTGGAGTTACAAGTTGCCTGGCTTTATCCTTAACTTCCTCTATGGATTCTGTGGCGATTACACCCAGAATTCTTTGTTCGGGAATGATTGGTACAGGTTTAGGGTTGATCAAGTGTTCTTCCACTCCCATCCGAGAAAGGGCATCAGCTTTACCGTTCTTTGTACCAGGTCGATAGGTAATTATGAAGTCAAACTCGGCAAAGAATAATGCCCAACGGAGTTGTCTAGAGGATTGGGCTTTTGCGGTTTTCAAATATTGCAGATTTCGGTGATCCGTAATCACAGTAACGGTGTGTCGGGCCCCCAGCAGATAATGCCGCCAAGCCTTAAAGGCAGACTTGATAGCCAGAAGTTCCTTGTCAGTAATCGTGTAATTGATTTCAGGAGGCGAGAATTTGCGGGACCAAAATGCCACGGGATGCAACTGATTGGTTACCGGGTCCTTTTGTGATAGAACTGCCCCCATGGCAAGGCTTGAAGCATCAGTTTCCACGATGTATGGGAGTTCGGGGCGAGGGTGTTTTAAGATTGGTGCAGAGATAAATTTAGTCTTCAAATCCTGGAAAGCTTGTTCCGCCTCGGTAGACCATTCAAAACGTTTGTTTTTCTTTAACAAGGCAGTGATGGGCTGGACTATTCGAGAGAATTCGGGGATAAACCTGCGGTAAAAGTTAGCGAAGCCTAACATGCTTTGCATACCTTTTACGGAGGATGGTGATGGCCATTTGAGAACTGCATCGACCTTCTTTGAATCCATACGCACTCCGCCAGGTGATAATATGAATCCCAAGAATTCAACTTCGGTCACGTTGAAAACACATTTTTCCAACTTAGCGAAAAGTTTGTGTTGACGCAATCTTTCGAGGACCATTTTCACGTGTTTCCGATGTTCAGATTCCGATGAAGAATAAACGAGGATGTCGTCAATGTAAACAACAACACACACATCTATGAGCTCTCTGAGGACATCGTTCATAAAATATTGAAAGGCGGCCGGGGCATTGCAAAGTCCGAAGGGCATGACCTGATATTCAAATAGCCCATACTTGGTGCGGAAAGCCGTCTTCCATTCATCGCCCTCTTTTACTCGTACCAAGTGGTAAGCTCCTCTAAGATCCAGCTTTGTATATATGCATGCTTTTCTGACTTGGTCCAGGAGTTCAGGGATCAAAGGTAACGGATATCTATTCTTAACGGTGATCTGGTTCAGGGAGCGATAATCTATACAAGTTCTAAGGTCTCCTTCCTTTTTTGGAACGAAGAACAAAGCTGAAGAAGCAGGGGACTTGGAAGGACGAATAAACCCATTTGCCAGGTATTGATCCAGGTATTGTCGAAGGTGAAGGTTCTCAGGCTCGGTGAGGGCATAAATTCTACTACAAGGAGGAGTAGATCCAGGTATCAGGTCTATCTGGCAGTCATAAGACCTATGAGGAGGTAGAGAGTTAGCCTGATCCTTCCGGAAAACATCTTGGTATTCTAGGTATTCGGGAGGTAACTGGGGAGTCTCTGAAGAAATTGCTGCCAGTGCAACACCAGGTGGAGGGTGACAAGTAGAGACACATTCTGGAAACTGGACCGTTCTTGCTCGCCAATCGATCAGAGGATTGTGTTTCTCTAACCAAGGTATTCCTAGAATAATCTGAAACTGAGGGGCCTTGATCACATCGAACACGATCTTCTCATGGTGTCCATCTTGACTTACTAGCGTCACCTCTTGAGTGGTATGCGTTACTGGCCCGGAGGCTATCTCCCTACCATCCACCGTAGTAATGACGTCCTTTACAGCCTTGGGACAAAGAGTTAGATTCATCCTCAAAACCATTTCATGATCCACATAATTGCCGATGGCACCGCTGTCGACGTAAGCTTCAATTGCATGTAATCGATCCGGATTATCAGGGCTAATGAGGACCATAGGTATCACGAAATGCGAGGTTACGGAACTGGTTTTCACGCTCGGCAAGAGGACCTCTATTCTTGTCGGGCGAGGTCGTTTCCCTGCTCAGAGTTTGTAACTTTGGTAACTGCAGCTCCTACTGCCTTCTTGGCAGGTTTCACCGGACAGTCTCGAAGAAAGTGCCCTGAGTTTCCGCAATAGAGGCATAATTGCAACTGTTTTCTCCTTTCCCGCTCCTTTTGTGTTAGAGGACCTTTCAGACCCCCTATTTGCATGTGTTCCCCGGAGTCTACTCCTTTGGAAGGAGTTGGCGGTTTGGAAAATACTCGAGCATCAAACTTGGAACGATCGGCCTTCCTGTTCTGCAGTCTGTGATGTATTTGAACGACTAAGTCTATATAGTCCGAACAATCTTGTGGGGGATTCACTACTTGGGCTAACACATCTTTGAGCTCTCCACGTAGACCTCTATAAAACAGCGTAATCCTTTTGTCCTCAGGCCATTGAGTTTCCACTATCAGTCTGTTGAAAGACGCAATATAAGCCAAAAGGTCTTGATTACCTTGTCGCAACGAAAGAAGCTCATTGTCCAAGGCCTGCCCCTGTGAATGTCTTGCGAACAGTTTTTCCATACTGAGCTGAAAAGCTTGAAAATCATGGAGGACCGGATCATCTTGATTTACTAGAGGGATCGACCAGTCTGCCGCATTGCCACTAAGGTACGAAAGCACGAAAGCTACTTTAGTTTGATCAGTTGGAAAGGCTGCTGGCCGGCATAAGAAATGCAACCGGCACTGATTGATAAATACTGCAAACCTCTTTGGGTCACCAGAAAATCGTTCGGGCGGAGCCAGAGGTACATTCCCAGGTAGGTTGATCTGCACTGGATTCATAGAGGATGTAGAAGGAAGATTTCCCCCAGATGCGGGTAACGGGGTCTGTCCGGCTTGTGACTGTAGCAATTGTCTAGCGAGATCATCTGTTCGCTCCTTGGAAATAATCAGTTCCCTTCTTAGAGCGTTCGTTTCCTGACGGGCTGCAAGCACTTCTGCCCTTAGTTCCCCAAGTAACTGGGCTAGCTGGTCGGTATCCGAGGTTTCCATAGCGCCTGGACGGGAGTTTTGTGGTAGGCTTTGCGTTCTGTGACGCTCACCTGATTCCCGTAGAGGCGCCGGTCTTGACTGGGCGTATACCGTATCTTCAAAGGTGATGTGTAACACACGGCTGGCTCTTTGGGCTGGACCTCTGGGCACTGTATGATTGACTCGAAGGGTAAGATGTCTGCAGATAGAAAATATGGGATTAAGGAACTGGGTTATTGAATGTCTCTCTCTTCTTCCCTTTCTCTTCTCCTGTAGAACCCCAAAGGTTAACGCTCTCACCTTAGGTAAGTGAACGCCGTGCTCTCCATCTGCCTCGGGGCAGGGTGCTGTAACCAGTTTCTTCACTGGATAAGGGGAGCAGGCCTCTTGACTTCAGAGGACTGCTGTCCGTCGTTTACTGCACGAACGGTAAGTTTCGAGTAATTCTAATGTCTTTAAAGTCTTTAGTAATGATGTTTCTTGTTTTGCAGGGTTCCGGCGATGGCGGATGACGGGCTGAAGTGAGTTGAAGATGGAGCCCGTGTGATGAATAGAAGCGCCTGGAAGCACGTAAGTAAGCGCTTGTTGCCTGCTTCACGATGCGCTCTAACTGTCTTTTTATTTTGCAGGTACAAGTTCGGAGCGGCTGCAGGGTGCCGGAATACCCACTGGGTTAGATGTGGAAAGGAGTAATGGCACATGAGTATTAAAGTTCCCCAATGTCTTTAAACGCACCTTGTTTTGTCTTTCAGATGCGGGATGCAGCGCCGAAGGCCTCCGGAGCGTGCGAAGAGTTGGTAAGCTTTTGTCTTTCAGATGCCGGAATGCAGTGTGAAGACCTCCAGAGCGCACGAAGAGTAGGTAAGCCTTTGTCTTTCAGATGCCGGAATGCAGCGCGAGGCGTTGGTGACAGCCGATGGACCAGGTAAGTGAAGAGCTGTCACTGAAGACCGTAATGCTAACCTGTTCTTTCTTGTCTTTATAGGTGTTGCTGAAGACTGGATTCAGGATGGTAAGCCTTTTTCCTTAGGCCCAGGATCAGATGCAGAAGACACGATGAGCGTTCTGCTGCAGAGGATGCAGAATAACGCAAAGCAAGATTCATCCATCGGGTGTGGTTTAAATAGCCTCCTGTAGTGCTTAGGTGTCTCCTTCCACAGCCACGCCTAGGTAAGAAAAGAGTTCCTGCTTTCCAGAAGAGTTCCAGTGTTCTGAATCTAGGGAGTGGCTCCTGCCCCACCCAACAGGAAAAGTAGTTCCAAACAGAAGAGGATCAGAGGCTCAACTGGCAGGCAAGTAAGCAGCATGGTCTGCTGCAGGTAAGTCCACCCAAGCATTATGAGCCCGGCGCTTCCAGCGCTGGGACTGGGCATATTTATGAGCCTGGTGCCACTGGCGCCAGGACTGGGTCCAAAAGGTCCCAATTGGGACTGGTTGGCACTCGGAACCTGGGTTATGGATCTGCTTCCAAGGGAGTTGGGAAAACCCTGACCTTTTGGAAGCAGAGATCATGACACTCACATTGTACTGGACATGTCCCGTTAATTGGGTCAGGCAAAATCAGACACGTTACCCTAAATGCATATACCTGATACCAATCAGCTCTCCTCACACGGTTAAAAGGTAACACACTCTGAACAAGGTGGAGCACAAGAACGAGCAGAATTTATGGGACGAAGGCACACCTACTTGAGCAGAGCAACAGACCAAGGGACGTTAGCAGCAGTCTGAAAACCCCAAGGCTTCCCTACTGGAGGGCGTTGCCTCTGACAGGCCGCATGGAGAAGGCCATCTTCCACAAGTGAAGATTGCATTGTGTTTCAAGGATGCCAGCGACCCTCCAGGGTGAACGGCAGAGTTGGGGAGGCGAGGTCAAGCCTGTGGTATTAACTTTGACTCGAAAATCAGAAAACGCCAAACAAGAAAGAAGCGCACGCAGCCAGTGAGTTGGCAAGCAACCTGAGAGACCGGTGTGTGTTAAAGTGAATGAAGTAGCAACATCAGATTACAAATGAAGGCAGCACGCGTGTGGCTGAAACGTGGAGGAAGGCAGACCTGTGAATGAACTTTAAAGTTAAATACAGCTGCAAGACAAGCGGTACTAAGTAACGGTCGTTTGAAGTAAAAGGGCGAATAAACAGCAAGAGTGAAAGTAAATAGTGATCATTGAATCAAAGTGGTCCTGCAGTGGTCTGCAATGAAAATCATGCACATTCGAAAGACTTTGACATATGAAAGTGGCCCGAGCCCGATTGAGGGAGACCCGATATATATATATTAAGCTTGGGAAAGGGACCCCGCCTTACAACTTTTTCGGAACTGTATCATGAGAGGTCTGATCCCGGCAGAGGGGGACCTACGAGAATTGTGTGGTGAAAGGTCTGAGCGTGACAGAGGGGGACCTTTGTGAACATTGTGATTGAAACATTCTTTTTGAAAGGAAAGCCAGAGAAAGGAACTTTAAACATGGAAGGCCAGGCGGGCCTCGATCCACGGTTGTGCATTGTGAACTGTGTTGGAAGCTGGGCCAGAGTGTGTCATCCTGCCTGCAAGGATCGCCTTACCTCGTGAGGCCTAACATGGGGAGGAGAGCTGGTTCAGCCACATTATCATTTGAACACTGACTTTTCCTTTTGCATACATTTTCTCCTTTTTACACTTTTTTGTACAAGAGATAGGGCAGGCATTAAGTTTATGTTAGTATAGGCCATTTTGATTTGACAGACTCCACTGGAACTGTTTTGTTTATCGTTTGATGGTCGAGACTACTCCCATCTTAGTTATAGAGCAGAATAGGAGTTTCTCCAACCCCAAGATTATCAATACATGTTTTACACATTGCATCCATTGTGGTACCATGCCTTCCCTACAGTAGAAAGATGGTATTCCCAAGTTTTACTATAAATGACTATGTCGTCAATATAGGCCCCAAAGGAATCGAAGTAGGGCTGTAATATCCTGTCCATACGTTGTTGGAAAGTGGCTGGGACCCCATGCAGGTCAGATGTGGGGACCTTGAACTGGAATAGTCCCAGGGGTGTCGAGAAAGCTGTTTTTTCCTTATCAGGTCCATATACAGGGACCTGCCAATATCCCTTGGTTAAATCTAGGGTGCATAGGAAGGTGGCATTTCCAAGTTTATCTATTAACTCATTGATGTGTGGCATAGGATTGGTATCAAAGGCGGAGATGGCGTTGACCTGCATTAAGTCTATACAAAACCTCCAGGAATTATCGGGTTTTGTTAGCAACACAATAGGGGAGGACCATGGACTTGAAGAGGGCTTGATAATGTTTGCCTTCAGCATTTTTTCCACTTCATCAACCACTATTTGTTTTCGTGCTTCAGGGTGTCTATATGGTTTAAATGGACCACTTTTCCCTTTGGAGTTCTGATATAATAATGATAAGTACCATGTACTCTCCCTGAATTCTCGCAGAATACATCGGGGAATGCCATGATAAGGTCCCTTAAATCTTCTTGTTTCTGTGAAGATAGTTATTGGGGAATAAGCTCCAAGTTGTCTATATCCTCGAGTACCAAACAATTCAATATCAACAAGGTGGTAGAGGAAGGGTTTTCTTTCCACTCCTTTGGGAGATTTACATGGTAAAGGTGTGTCTTTTGCTTTCTATCAGGTTGGGCTATTTTTAGGTACAGGTCCCTGTTTGCTCTAGCACCTCATATGGCACATGCCACTTTCAGACAGGTTTATTTTCAGAGGTAGGCTAGAGGACTAATTCCTTCTGTCCTACTGAAAAAGATCTTAAATTCATCTTCTTCTCATAGGTGGACTTCTGTTGGGCTGTTGATTGTTGAGAGAAATCTGAAGGTGTCTCACTTACTAGTCCCCGGCCATCTGTCATCCAGGTGGCCAGGACACAGCCATCGCTATTGGATCCAGTTCCTGGGGGTGGATCAGTGTGGGAGGATCACTTGATGGTTGGTCCTCGGGGAGTGGAAGTTGGACACTGATGGGTGAGACATGGTATCCCCCTTCTTATAACATCTTTTCCCCATCCAACCCAGTAGGATACTCAGACACTCTACCCCTAGCCCCCTTACCCGACACAAACACTTTTGCACACCATGAAAGACGACGAACAAACACCAGAGCCGTTTATCTGACATATATCCCACCACAAGGGTCAGACAAAGTCAGGCATTTGACCAGAATCACACACACCTGACCTACCCCACAGGGATAAAAGGTGGAGCACGAGAGCACAATACGAGCAAGGCAGACCGCACGACGAGAGAGCTAACTCAGCATGGCGTTTCAAGAGGAGGAGAAAGACAGCGTGAATCGAGAGGGTCACAAGTGGAGAAGCAACCTTGCCGTTTCCGAGCCAGGTCTGTGAAATCTCCACAGAAGGAATCGTTAGACCGCGAACAATAGCTAGCATCTGTTGCAGCAGATGTCAACGGTACACAGGGGCCTCCTCTGCTGATAACCAAGACAGGTAGAGACGCTTGCCACATGGTACCGGCCTTGACTCCAGAGACAAGAAAGGCCAAGCGGTTCATTACAGCCAGTGAGCCTAGGGGAGAGCCAATAAGAAACTGAACTAAAGTAGCAAGTGGCAAATTGAAGAAATTACAAAGAACTGTTGCTACTACAGGGGAAAACCTGCTACAGAGGAGTCAGGCACCACGTGGGTGCTCACTCTGGAAACTCTGGACGACTACCCTGTTGTTGAAACTATCGTTACCAGAAGGCCTTGGGAAAGGTGCAAAAGGGGTTACAGTGGTCATACAGGGGTCTACTAAAATCCTCTTCACAGTCGAAAGTCTTTGACCGACAGATGATTGTGAAGCTAAGGGAAGTGAATACTGCATACTAAGAACTGTTCAAGAAACTGTGTAATTGGCAAAGTTGCCGAGTGTGTACCCGACGGAGGGATGCCCATAAAGAGGGGGCGAAGCCAAAAGTCCCAATGAATAGTGTGTTGACAAGAGTGAACCCGGGTGAGGGATGTCCACAGTGAACTGTTTAAAAAGACTTTAAGACTTGTGAATCTCACAGATGAGATTGTGTTGAAAGCCGTAGTGAACCCGATGGAGGGAAGGCAAACAGTCGAGAGGGGTCTGATCATGGAAGAGGGGGATCCAAAGGTGAAAAGCTATCACCCATCGAAAAAGGCCAATGGAGGGAAGGCAAGCATTTGAGAAGGGTCTGAGCCCAGAAGAGGGGGATCCAAGGGGAGAGAAGCCATCCCCCCATCGACACATGAATGTAACAGAGAAATCTTTTGAATACAAGCTGGGGTGAACCTGACAGAGGGAGGCTGATATTCGGGAGGGGTCTGAAATATTACCTCCAGTACGATCAGAAAGAAACTTTTGTTTATTATTTTGGACCCATCAGACCCTCGTAAGCACGAAACTTAACCACAAAAGGTCCTGATATAGCAAAGAACTTTTTGGTGGATGTGAGCCTGGAAGAGGTGGATCCAGGGGTGAAAAAGCATCACCCAACGTACAAGCAGAAGGGAACTTTTGTTCATTATTTTTGAAATACATCAGGTCCTTGGAGGCAAGAGACTTTTTGTAAAAAAAGAGACTTAGCCACTGAAGGCTCTGTTAGCTGAGATCAGAACTGTTGGCTCGTGCTGGGAAAGCTTGAGTGTGTGCTGTCCTCTGGAGTCCCGCCTTGTCCTGTGCTCAAAACGTGGTGAAGGGAGACCCAGACTACTGCATCCTAACTTCTTTTCTTTCTTGTAAACCCCTATCCCACACTCTTTATTTGTATTTAGCATAAGGAATGGCAATGGGTTTTTCTTAGTGTATGCTCTTTTATTTTGACAAGATGCCACTAGGACTGCCTTATTATTATTTGATGGTCGTAGCTCGCTTCCATCTTAGATTTAGGTTTAGATTAGGCGTTTTTCAAACACGCATATACAGTTTAGTAAACACCCTTGAACTGTAATCACTTGTGTCTTTACTGTTGCCACCATGAGTTCCTTACAATGTGGACTAGATGAGTTTCATGGGCACTCGTAATCGGGTAGCTGTTTGTGCGAGGGGAATAGGCGCCTCTTCTCTCTCTTCCCAAGTCTCCCGCAGCATGTCTAAGACATCTCTTGGTTCTCTACCGTAAAGTAGTTCAAAAGGAGAGAATCTGTGGATGCCTGAGGGGTCGTTCTTATTGCAAATAGGGTCCATAGGATTATACGATGCCAGTCCTTCCCATCCTCGTCTACCAATTTTCTCAAAATCTTTTAAAGGGTTTTGTTAAATCTCTCTACCAATCCGTCCGTTTGGAGGTGGTAATCTGAGGTTCTTAAGGTGGTAATGTGTAGTAATTCCCTGACTTGACCCATAAGTTTACTCATGAAATTGGATGCTTTATCTGTTAGAACTTCCTTGGGGAATCCAACCTTAGAAAAGAATGGTAGCAGGTGTTTTAGAATTTGCTGGGTTGTGTTGTTCCGCATGGGAAAAGCCTCTGGGTATCGGGTAGCGTTGTTAACGATTACCCAGTCTAGAGGTTTTCAGTGGTCCAATGATATCCATCCCAATTTGGGAGAAAGGAACTTCTATTATTGGTAAAGGATTAAGAGGGGCAGGTAAGGGAATATGTGTGCTGGTTTTCTGGCATATTTCACATGTCTTTATGAAGTTCTTTATGTCAGCATGGATAACCAGCCAGTAGAATATCCCACTGATGCGAGCTTGAGTTTAAGACTGCCTTAAATGTTCCCCTGTCAAATGAGAATGTGCGATTTCTAGTAAGATCTTGTGATGGGTTTGGGGTTTTACTGTTACTCACCGCTCCGTAAACAGGTCAGGAAGATAGATAGATGACCTTGGAGACGATATGTGTACAGGAATTGATATTCAGCCTCCAATTCCAGCTCCCCTGAGTACAAGACTCAGGCTTCCTCAAAGAGGGGCTCTTCTTTACAATGTACCTCTCTGCTGTTTCGATTGGAACAGGCAGAGGTGTCGGTTGAATAAAAGAGCGGGGAGAACACGCACCGCCAATACCAATGCTGCAAAGGAATACAAAGATATTAAACAGTGCTGAGAGAAACAAATAAGCAATCAAGCAACAGAATTGGACAGACAATACCTAGGCAAGGATTGGAGTGGAGCTTTCCCCGGGATGGACCTACAAGTAAAGAATTAAACCCAAATGAGTGAAAATAGTCTAGTGGACTCTTCCTATAGAGCCTTTAGCCAAAACAACAGACCTGAATTGTGGGACTCTCAAGGGTTAACGATTTCCAGGATTGGAGGAAACGACAGGTTAAAATAATAAACAGGTAAGTTAGTACAGGGAAGTAAACCCGGGCGGCACGAGGGTCGCGCTAGAGCCGGGTTGGTGCAGGATCAGGAAAGTGTCAATATACACTTTAAAAATAAGTTCACTTAGTATTGTAGTCCAATGAATGTCCCAAAATCCAGTAGAGAGGAATACCAACAGAGCAGTAGGTAATTGAGGTACAATAGTCAAAGATGGTGCTGGCAGAATTAGCAATAAACAAACACAGCAGGTTACCTGAAACACACACTTTCCAGACATGGATTGGAGCAACTGAGGTGTTCCGTGTAGCCGCTGGCAAATGAGCTGTAAAGGCAGCAGGGAAGGACAATCCAAATAGCGTTCCGCATCGAATACCAGGAGATCACGACAATGATAAGGAAGGAGAAAAAGGCAGCCCAGGGGCAGTCCGGGTCGATACCGTAGCGGTCTGTAAGAAGTGCCAATAGAGTAGAAGGGTGTAACAATCCAAAGGTCAAGCGTGGGTCGGAACCAGGAGATCAAGTGGGGATTTTGTGACAAAGGTTTTACAAGGAAAATGGATGTAACCACAAATAGCAAGAAACACTAATTATCAGCACTCTGGAAGACAGCAGTTTTAAACGTGTATGGGGGGCATATCTTGCTGTACGTCCTTCACGTACGAGACATGTCAGCTGACACAGGTTCCACCGTAGCTTGTACAGGCACCAGGGCAACGGTATCTGCTCCACAAAGGAGCCTGTGAATGAGACGTACTCCGCAGGGAAGCTTTTCTCTGAAGAAGTGTAACAGCATCCTCCCCCAAAGACCCCAGCAACCCTCTGGCAGAATGAAAACCTTTAAAAAGATCAGGGCAATGCAAGTTGGAGAAAGGTTCCCAGGTATGATCCTCAGGCCTGAAACCCTTCCAATCCACCAGATAGAACACCGTACCCCTAGAGACTTTGCAGTCCAGAATACGTGAGACCTCGCACTCCTCTTCGCCGTCCACCAAAATTGGTGAAGGACGCGTCAGTAGACGAGTAGACCGGACAAAAGGTTTGATCAGGGAGACATGAAAGACCGGGTGAATGCGCCACGAATGTGGCAGTGTCAACTTGACCGCCGCAGGGTTAATAACATGAGAAATGGTATAGGGCCCCACAAATTTAGGCAGAAGAGAGCGTTTACCAGCAATCCGTAAGTTACCGGACGACAACCACACCTTTATGCCAATCCGATAGCCCGGTGCCGGCGAACGATGAACATCCACGTATTTCTTCGCACGGTCTTGAGCCCGAAGGAAATGACAGCGAACGTCCCGATGAATCTGGTCCAGATCTCTTATGCAATCTCTTGCGGCCGGGTTGGAATCCGGCAAGGTCGGATCAAGTGGGAGTGCCCTAGGGTGGCAACCATACAGGGCAAAGAAGGGAGACACCCCCGTGGACGTATGCATAGAATTATTGTATGCAAACTCGTCATAAGGCAATGAGGTGAACCATGACTGTTGAAACTGAAGACATAAGCAACGTAGGAACTGTTCGATAGTAGCATTGGTTCTTTCAGTCTGCCCATCAGTCTGAGGATGGTATGCCAAGGAATACCTATCCTCAATGCCTAGGGAAGCCGTAAGAGCCTTCCAAAATCGTGAGTTAAATTGCGTCCCACAATCGGAAACAATGACAGATGGCAACCCAAAGAAACGAAACACGTTCGTCATGAACAATCTAGCCAGTCCGGGAGCTGACGGCAAACCGGAACAAGGAATGAACAAAGCATATTTTGTGAAATAGTCCACAATCACCCAAATGGTGTCGTGTCCCTGAATGTCAGGCAAGTCAACAATGAAATCCATTGACACCATCTGCCAAGGTTTATATGGGATTGGCAGAGGCTGTAATAAACCCACAGGTTGGCTCTGGAGGTCTTACATTGGGTGCAAATGGCACAGGTTAGGATGTAATCCTTTACGTCGCGTGCCATGGAAGGCCACCAAGCCCAACGACATAATGCCTCTTGGGTTTTCTGACTTCCTGGATGTGCTGCAGCCAGAGAATCATGGGACCACTGGATAGCCAAGGTCGGCTAGGCCCGGTGGAACAAAGACGCGTCCTTGGATGAATGGCAAACCTTGAACTCGTTCCAGGTTGAAATCAGCAATTTCCGTTGGATGGGTTGAGACCCAATCAATGATGATTGAACGTAAAGACGGTTGAACAGAACATCCACAAACTACTCTGTTCGGTAGGAGAGGTAGTGCTTCAGTTCGATGGAACTGATTTCCCGCATGGAGGCGGGAGAGAGTGTCGGCTGACACTTGGGCCTTAGCAGGACGGTAGGTGATAACAAACTGATACTGCGAAAAAAATAAGTGCCACCGCGCCTGCCTGGCACTAAGACATTTCATTGATTTGAAGGCTAACAGACTATCGTGATCCGAGTATACTGTTACAAGATGTTTTGCCCCCAGGAGGTGATGTCTCCATTCCAGAAAAGCGTCTCTCATGGCTAGGAGTTCACGTTCCGTAATGGGATAATTCTTCTCGTAAGGTGTCAACTTGCGAGAGAAGTAGGCAACGGGATGTATGTCGCCTGAATGGGGACAATGTTGAGACAACACAGCACCAACTGCATAAACCCGAGGCATCGGCCTCCACAATGAACGGGAGATCAGGATCGGGATGTTTGAGGACAGGAGCGGAAGTGAAAGCGGCTTTTAGCTGTTCAAAAGCCTTTTGGGTTTCAGATGACCATACATATGGCACCTTGGCACTGGTCAGGGAGGTAAGAGCTGCAGAAATCTCTGAAAAGCCGTTGATAAAATTCCTATAAAAATTTGCAAAACCCAGAAATGATTGTAGAGATTTGACAGTTTTGGGCACTGGCCATTCCAAAATGGCACTGATTTTAGATTGGCTCATACAAACCCCGTTGCTAGTGAGATCGTAACCCAAGAATTCCACCTCTGAGGCGTGAAAAATGCATTTTTCAGCTTTTATGAACAAATTGTGATCCCTCAGACGTTGGAGCACCGTTTTGACATCTAGTATATGGTCCGTCTGATTTTGCGAATAGATCAGAATATCATCCAGGTAGACTACCACGTACTGATCAAGGATGTCATGGACTATGTCGTTCATAAATGCCTGGAAGGTGGCCGGGGCGTTACAGAGCCCAAAGGGCATCACCAAGTACTCAAATAGACCGTAACGTGTCTTAAACGCTGTTTTCCACTCATCCCCTCTTCTCATACGGATTAAATTGTAGGCCCCCCTGAGATCGAGTTTAGTGAATATTTTTGAGGATCCCAACTGATCAAGGAGAACAGAGATCAGGAGAAGGGGGTACTGGTTTTTTATGGTAGCTGCATTCATGGCGCAATAGTCAATACAGGGATGTAAATCCCCATCTTTGTTTGGAACAAAAAAGAGCAGAGACACAACTGGGGATTTTGAAGGACGAATAAACCCCATGGCAAGAGCCTTATCTATGTACTATTTGAGTACTGCATCTTCCTTGAGAGTGAGCGAGTACACCCTTCCAGCAGGTATCTATATCCCTGGTATCAAGTCTATCGGACAATCATAGGCCCGATGTGGAGGTAGGGTTTCTGTCATCCCTTTGTCAAATGCGTCCAAATGTTCTGCATAATGAGAAGCAACTGTGGACGCAGTGTTGTTTGATATGGCTCCAATATGCATGGTAGAGGATACCAGTGCCCTGGCAGGGCTACCCTGGCTGATTCCAGGCAATGAAGTGCATTGGGCATTGCAAACGTTGGAAGGGAACTGGATCTGATATGTCGACCAATCAATGACAGGGTTGTGGAACTGCAGCCATGGGATACCCAGGATGACTTCATAGGCCGAAGCTTTGATAATATCGAAAGATATCACTTCTCTACGGCCTTCATCAGTGCTCATATGCAAGGAACCGTCTGATGGGTTACCATTCCGGTGACAAGGAACGAACCGTCCACCGCATTAACAGTTTCAGGTACGGTTTTGTGAATTAGCGGTATGCCTGACATAGAGGCAAAGCATTGGTCTACATAGTTACCGGTTGCTCCCGAATCTATCACTGCCATTGCCTGAAACGAACCACCATGGTTCAAAGAAAATGTAACAGGAAGGCGGATCAGCTGAACATGATTCTGTATCTAAGAGTCCAAAGGTGGTCCTCCCGACATAGGGACTCCATCTACTGTCGGGATTTGGTGTTTCCCACCTTTCTCTTAGGTTTTTTGGGACATTCGGGCAGCAAATGATCAGAGGTCCCACAATACATGCAAATATTGTGCGATTTGCGGTATTCTCTTTGAGCAGCCGTGAGTGGACCCCTAATCACACCAATCTGCATAGGTTCTGGTGCAGGAAGTGTCGAGGAGGATGCATCCGCAGGGGCTGAAGCGAATAGGGCAGGTTTCTTCTCTCCGCGCCTTTCAGCTTTACGGGCATCAATCTGAAGGACTAAATCAAGCATTTCCCCGAAGGCTGTGGGAACCACTGGGACAGTGGAGAGAATGTACTTTAGTTCGTCCGAGAGACCTTGTAGAAGACTGCAGTCTTCTTTTCTTCGGGCCAATCTGTTTCCGCTTCCAGCTGATTAAAGTGAGCCAAATACACCAATAGAAAATTGTTCCCTTGTCGACGCTTCAACAGTTCCAAGTCGGTAGCTTGAGTAGTATAACGTGTATCAAATACTTTACTCATCATAGCTAAAAGGGCATCACAATTGTAGAGAACATGACTATTTGATTCTAACAATGGATTTGCCCAGGCGGCAGCGGTGCCACCCAAATGTGACAAAACAAAAGCTGCTTTAGTCGTGGAAGTAGGGAATGAAGCAGGACGACACAAGAAGTGCAGCTTGCATTGATTAATGAAGGTCCTGTATTGTTTAGGATCACCCAGGAAGCGTTCAGGAGGAGCCAGAGGAAACTGGGTAGTATGCATAATAGGGTTTGATTCCTGCGTGGGAGCTGGAAACTCGGACCCTGAAGCTGTAGCACCAGTGCCTGATACCTGTGAGGCTGGGGTAGTTACCAAGGCCTGGATAGCATCCATACGTTGACGTAATGCCTCTTGTGCATTGGTCAAGTCGGTTCGCAGATCTGTGACCATTTGCACGATCTGATTCAAAGCATCACTTGCCTCCGTGGACATTGTTAAGGCTGCTAATTCTGTTACTCACCGCTCCGTAAACAGGTCAGGAAGATAGATAGATGACCTTGGAAACGATATGTGTACAGGAATCGATATTCAGCCTCCAATTCCAGCTCAGGCTTCCTCAAAGAGGGGGTCTTCTTTACAGCGTACCTCTCTGCTGTTTCGATTGGAACAGGCAGAGGTGTCAGTTGAATAAAAGAGCGGGGAGAACACGCACCGCCAATACCAATGCTGCAAAGGAATACAAAGATATTAAACAGTGCTGAGAGAAACAAATAAGTAATCAAGCAACAGTATTGGACAGAAAATACCTAGGCAAGGATTGGAGTGGAGCTTTCCCCCGGATGAACCTACAAGTAAAGAATTAAACCCAAATGAGTGAAAATAGTCTAATGGACTCTTCCTATAGAGTCTTTAGCCAAAACAACAGACCTGAATTGTGGGACTCAAGGGTTAACGATTTCCAGGATTGGAGGAAACGACAGGATAAAATAATAAACAGGTAAGTTAGTACAGGGAAGTAAACCCGGGCGGCACGATGGTCGCGCTAGAGCTGGGTTGGTGCAGGATCAGGAAAACGTCAATATGCACTTTAAAAATAAGTTCACTGAGTGTTGTAGTCCAATTAATGTCCCAAAATCCAGTAGAGAGGATTACCAACAGAGCAGTAGGTAATTGAGGTACAATAGTCAAAGATGGCACTGGCAGAATTAGCAATAAACAAACACAGCAGGTTACCTGAAACACACACTTTCCAGACGAGGATTGGAGCAACTGAGGTGTTCCGAGTAGCCGCTGGCGAATGAGCTGCAAAGGCAGCAGGAGCAGGGAAGGACAATCCAAATATCGTTCCGCGTCGTATACCAGGAGATCACAACAATGATAAGGAAGGAGAAAAGGGCAGTCCAGGAGCAGTCCGGGTCAATACCGTAGAGGTTTGTAAGAAGTGCCAATAGAGTAGAAGGCGTAACAATCCAAAGGTCAAGCATGGGTCGGAACCAGGAGATCAAGTCGGGATTTCGTGACAAAGGTTTCACGAAGGAAAACAGACGTAACTGCAAATAGTAAGAAACACTAATTAGCAGCAACAAGCCCTCTGGAAGACGGCAGTTTTAAACCCGTATGGGGGGCGTGTCTTGTTGTACATCCTTCACGTACGAGACGTGTCAGCTAACACGGGATCCGTTGTAGCTTGTACAGGCACCATGGCAACCGGTATCTGCTCCACAAAGGAGCCTTTGAATGAGACGTACTCCGCAGGGAAGCTTTTCTCTGCCGAAGTGTAACATTTACTAACTGAGTTCTAATTAGGCATTCACTTGAGGTTTCCCTTTTATACAGTAATCCCTGTATCAGGAAGAAAAAGGAGGATCCCATTTTCTTGTCCTTCTCCCTCAGGAATCACTTGTAAGAAAGCCTCTGCGAGCGCGGGATCATTTTGCTTGCCGAAGGCTAGATCGGGAAGAATGGAATGTTCCTCTTCCCTCTTTGCCTTAGTGATTGGTGTTTCATCAGCCTCTCCAAAGCCTAAGCTACTTCTCTCAGTTTTCTCTGGTTTGCTTTCTTCCTTAAAACGGGGAAATAGAGCTTTTTCGAGAATTCCCTGTGCAATTTTGTCCCCATGATGTATTTCAAATGGAGTTTCACCATGTTCTGTAGGAGAACCTCTATGTCTCCCCGAAGGTCTGGATCTATGACGCCTGCTAGGACATCTAGGCCACCCTTCCAGGCCAGGTCAGATTTTGGGGCCAATCTTATATAACAACTACAGGGGTTTTTGGGACTAAATCCGTGGGAATCATCCCTCTTTTTCCCTGGAGGGATAGTGGCTTCTCTGCTACTACATATATCAAAGCCTATGGATTATTTTGTGGCAGTAGAGGGGACTGAGGCTCAGTTACTCAGTTTCTGGAATTTTAGGGTGCCCAATTTGTCTCAATTGAGTCGTATCCCACTCTGACACCATATGTAGGGGAGACATGGTATCATGATTATAACACTGACGCAATGGGTACAATTTGTAAAACCTTTATTGAAATGGTTGGGGTTGGAAAAACTCCTACTCTGCTCCATAACTAAAATGGGAGTAGTCTCGACCATCAAATAATAAATAACGCAGTCCTAGTGGAGTCCGTCCAATCAAAATGGCCTATGTTAACAAAACCTAATGCCTGTCCATTCTCTTGTACAAAAAGTTTAAAAACGAGAAATGTATGCAAAAGTAAAAATCTGTGTTTAAATGATACTGTGGCTGAACCAGCTCTCCTCCTCACATTAGGCCTCACAGAGTAAGGCGGTCCCTGTAGGCAGGATGGTACACTCTGGCTCGGCTTCCAACACAAGACACAGTTCAAAACTGTGGATCGAGGCCCGCCTGGTCTTCCATGTTACAGTCTCTTTCTCGAACGTCCAAATTAGTGTTTCAGCAAAACGTTCACAAAGATCCCCCTCTGTCTGGCTCGGATCCTTTACCACACAGTTCACAATGGTCCCCCTCTGTCTGGCTCAGACCTATTACCATAAAGTTCAACACAAAACTTTCAAGGGGGCTCCTTTCACCAAGCACATTATACTTCGGGTCTCACTCAGCAGGGTTCGGACCACTTTCGGATGTCGAAGACTTTTGAACGTGCGTGGCTTCTTTACATACCACCGCAGGACTCCTTTGACTTAATGTTTACAGTTTTAACTCTCACTTTCCTTTTTCTTGGATTTAATCATCTTTATTTCACTTTGGCGGTTCATTTACTTTCTTGCTTTAAAAAAAAGTACCTTTTACAGAGACTTTCGAGTGGGCTACTTCCTTTCACCGGACCACTCCGTCACTTAGTATCAATGATTGCACAGCTGCTTTTACATCAAAGTTCACTCAACAGGTCTGCCTCTCTTTGCGGTTCATCCACACATGTGCAGCCTTCACTTGCCATATATTGTTTCTAATTTCAAACTTTAACACACACTGGTCTCTCAGGTCACTTGCTAACTCACCGGCTGGGTGCATATTTTATGAGGTTTTGCAATTTCAATTCACGAGTCAAGGTTAGTATCACAGGCTTGACCTAGCCTCCCCAACTCTGCCGGTTCACCCGGGGACATCATTGGTGTCCTTGAAACACAATGCAGTTCAGTACATTTGCCATTGTCCTGGAAGCTCTGTTCATACTCGTGTTCCTCATTGCTCAGAGTGTGTCTTTAGGTGTTGCCTTTTATCAGTGTGAGGAGGGCTAATTGGTATGAGGTGTGCCTACTTGAAGTCAAGTGCCTTACTTTGCCTGACCTGATTAACAGGACATGTCCAGTACGATGTATGAGAGTTAGATTTGTTGCTCTTCCTTGGCCCAGTGTTTCTGTCAAAAAGGTGGGTGGTTGGGATCTCAGAGTATCCTAAATAATAGGATGGGGTAAATTAACAAAAAGGGGGAATACTGCATCTCACCATCAGCGGCCTCACCCCCACTCCTCGAAGACCCCTTACCGAGGTGATCCTCCACACTGGTCCACCCCAGGGTCTGGATACAAAGGTGATGGCCACGCCCTGACCACCTGAGAGAGAGATCCCCGGGGACTAGCAGTAAGACACCCTCTGGTTTCTCACACTCCAGAGCTCTGGTTCTCTCTAGGTTCACTACTGCAACAGCCTCTTTCTCAATCTGCCTTCCACTATGCTCTGCCTTCTGCAACTAATCCAGAACAGGACTGTGAGACTTGTCCTTAGCCTCAAGCCCAGGGACTGTATCTCTCCAGCCCTGAAATCTCTCCACTGGCTCCTGGTGGCCACAGAGATCAGGTTCAAGACCCTCTGCATCATCCACAAAACTTTTTGGGGCCGGGAACCACACTACATCCAACTCTCTCTTCCTAAACAACTAATTTCTCGTGACCTTCGCTCAGCCACCTGATCTGAGGGTCAGATGCTTCTCCAGGCAGAGAGTGGGGGTAGATCTCTCTCCTCTTCAGGTGCCTCCCTCTGAAATGGCCTCCCGGACCACCTGAAGTTCCGGAAGCAGCTCAAGACCTTCCTTTCCGCCTCTGCTTTCGCTCTCTCTCTCCCCTCCTGAGGTGTGACCCCTGGTGACCCCCAAATTACATCACTCCGGGTCATGACTGTCATGATCACCTCGAGGGTCAAGGGTCTGGAACCATTTATGCAAGCTAGCAAGGGTTCATTGTGCAGACATGCAGGGACTAGATGGTTAGTAGCATGGCATGCCAGACATTCCTCCCATTCATCAGTATTAGAATCCACAGTGGGCCACCAAAGAGCTTCAATGGTAGATGGTTTCCCCTAAAATGGCCACCTTGTGGGTCACAGACAGAGTCACATGAAAGGACTAGTAGTTGGGATTAGAGGACTAGCTAAGCCCCTCCTACACCTTAGCTTGCGCTTCACATTGGTTCCGCTGACACCAGTGCAACGCTTAACAGCGCTCTGTTCACGGACCTGTCAAAACAAAGAAAAGTAATGTTATGAGTTTTATCAAGTTACTTGAAAGTTTCCACAGACCAAAGATTCTACGTACCTGATAAGAATTCTCACAGCAGCAGTTTTCAAGTAAGCGGAACTCTTCTTCGAGTTCCATGTCAAAGACCACTACGTTCTTCTTCGACCTCCGATATTCCCTCAATCTGCAAGACAAGGTATTTTTGATTAAAAGAGACATTGAATCACTGAACACGCGAAGATACAAACTACGTGCTTACTTACCGCATTCTTCGAAGAACATATTTTCTGAGTCTTCCAAAATTCGGCCACGCAGCGAAGTCCTGCAGAAGGCCACGAAGTCCAGAATCACTGCACGCCTTCCTCAATACACACGCAACCTCACCTCAGGAAAAAAACAAGACTTTGTTGTGTTCATCAAAGACGCCCACAAATCTTCACATGCAACTTTTTTCTCTCTTCAAACCTGCAACAAGAGAGTGAGAGATTAGACATTTACAAGGGAATCCATCCCTCAGACACTATTGTCCCCAGAGACTACCACACAAAATAAGATTACAGCGAGGCTCAGAACTTCAAGATACTTAACACTTCAGAGGCTCCTAAGCCATCTTCATTCTGGAGAAGTCTTGCCACAACATCAACGCACCCCTGCATTATAGCAGGACAGAGAGCTCCCCAAAATAAAATGACAGGTGAGAAGGGAAGCGGGCACCCAGACTATTGTAAGAGCTCACAGCAGGGTGGGTGGGGCACCCTTAGAGTTTAGAGTTCACATTAGAATCATTCCATATTCTTTTATCTCTCGTTGACACAGGCGGAGCCCCTTCTATCCAGCATTTGCAGCCCAAAGAGTTTTCAGGCAACTTACGCTCCTGCACAGACATGGTAAGCGTTACATTGACAGAGAATTCAAATTTTCCATACTTTCATTCAGGAAGGTCATAATTCTCTTAAAGACGCAAAGACAAAGTATTGTCCCGCCTGCACAATCGCTATGAGTTAGTATGAAACTGTACATTTGCGAGGCCAATCGTGAATGGAAGAGCAGGCGTAAGCAACAAGGCTTAAGTCGCTAGGACGAATAGCTTACAATTGCCCGTCTGCAGACTAACGGATTGTCTGTCTGTTTATATACTCAGGGACAGAAGCTAAACCAGGGGGCTCCTGAAGATACAAAGACAGTGGAGACTTAAGCATGCAAGGCAGGTTAGGTCACGTTGGCTATTGTGAGTTTAGAAAGTGATCTCTTCGGTTGAGGAAGACTGCGAGGGAGCAGCCAAAGAAAGAGGAAGTGTGTAGCATAATGGCATCAGGAAATAGACACAGACAACGGAGTACAGTCTGGGCTACAAATGTTTATTAAAATCACAAAGAGGTTGGGATAAGGCCTACCTTGCCCTATGCTGCGTGGGGTTTCCATACCTAACTGAAACTAAGGATAGGCTGTGCCTGGCAGTCCAAAGTAAATATCTGTCTGTGTCCAAAACCTATACATGCCCTCATGTATATTTATTCAAACTGTGTAGAGATGTCAGCATGAAATGAAAAAGTGTTCAAACAAAAGTTCAGAGCTTCTTCCAGGTCTTGGTTGGAAAGGGGCTTTCCCTTTCCCAAGATTCTAATAGTTCACTTTCAGTCACAAATGGGTTCCCTTGCCCAGGCTTTCAAGCCTCTCACTGTTTTAACAGCATCCCAATTCCTCAGGATTCTTGCCAGCTTTCAGATGTTTTGGTTCTTTTATCAATACCATACAGTTCAACTCTTTCAGTTCACAATGTACCAGAGACTCTTGATATTTAACCATAGACTTACAGATGAGTCAAGTTGCTTCTCTTTAGTGGGGTGTACTCGGTCTAGTCGCAGTTGTCGGACCACACGGTCCACCCATTAGAGGTCATGCAACCGACACACCTGATTGGTTTCTTTTCCACAATTATACCAACACTGCTTCAGCTCACCATTGGTAGCAGACGTATATTCTGGCAGTCCTTTTCAACACTTGTTTTGTCACAATTCACTTGCTGGAGTAACAAAACCTTCTCATAGTTTTGTTACAATTTCAACTTGCACAGTTCCTCTTTTCCTTATGGCTCTTGCCAATGCTTGCTTTTTCTCAGCTTTCACAGGTCACAGTTCTTTATATTCATTATCAATGCTTGCTTTCTTTGGTTTCCATGATTCAGAGTTCGTTTGTATCAGGGAACGCTTTTCTCTGCCTTCCAATAATGTGGCATTCACTCATTATTACTTACCTTTGGTTCGGAATTCAAAGCTTCTTTTAATTCATATTCAAGTTAACGTAACCGCAACTTCCCAGTTCACTCTCCTGCTGGGAATTTGCGCTCTGATCACAGGCTTCTTATTCATTCAATGTAAAGTTCACTGCTTTTGGACCCTTCCACTGCCTTCCCAATTTCAATTCAGTTTGGTAGTCACAAACCGCTCTGTTCATCAACTTTCACATTTCCATAGCCATTAAACATCAGTGTTTTACATGTGGACCGGCAATCTCATTTCCTCTGTGGTCCTTGGCCCACTTGCGAGTGCTTCAACCTGTCCTCACAACATGGCTCGCACCACAACATCCCAGAGGCATTCAGCCTCACTTGATTCACCGGGTATGCTGTCTCTGTGTGCCCTTCTCCGCTCCGGTTAGTTCTTCATGGCTGCTGCTATTCTCAGCTCGGCAGGCCCATATTGCCAGGGTCTCTGAGACTTTGAGCTACTGGAGAGGGTGTCCTCTTGACTCCAGGAGGTCAGCAGACTGCCCCTGGAGACCCTTCTGACAACGCCCGCCACAACCTGCTTCTGCTGCAATGACTCTGCAGCACCTCAGCGCTTCAGACACTCATCTCCCTGCCTCTTCCTCTGGCTTCTCGGTCAGCCAGCATTCCACAGGCGATTTACTTCTCCTTCCCTTTCTCTCCATTAGCCTTAACTGAGCTGGCCATTTATACCACCCTTTTGGCTTCAGGTGCAGGCCATTCACATTGAGTTCACACCGGTCTTGTGTAACGCTTACCTTGGACTCTGCAAGAGTGTCTGGTCCCTCTGCACCCTTGCCGTCCCATGATGAATGGTATCGACAGGGACCCTTGGGTGAAGTGTAGCGGCTGCTGCCTGTGGATTCTTGTGACTGCTCCAGTTGGTTTATTCTATAGCGCTCTCCATCCTGCTATCTGTTGCAGGGGCGCTTGGTTCTTACTTCCTTTCTCGCTTATGGTGGTCACTTAGTTGCTCCAGTTACTTCACTGGAGAAGCCATGGCCTGTTTCTCCCTGCTGAAACTTTAATGTGACTGCACTTTCTTTCCAGAGAGCTACTGTCCTTTCCTCTCTCTTGTCTGCTTATGGAATAAATAGTATTCACAGATTGCGAGCGCGGAGCATGTGTCATATGCTCCTGCTGTTGCTGGTAACTGTTAACGCAATGCTGCTGAGCGCTTTTGTTAGTGCAAATTGATAGCGCTATATTGCCTGCCCGTTACTAACTTTCTCTTTTTTTGTTGTAGGTGCAGGCCAGAGCGTGGTGGGCCACCGGGAGTTGAGGGACTGAAGACATGCAGGAACACAGAGCCGGAGGAGCCGGGAACGCTGAGGGGCGGTGCAGCCGACGAACCGATGTGAGGCGACCGAAAAAATGTACAGGTAAGTGTTTCAGGAATGAAATGCCAAGTCACGAGTTCCTGTTCTGTCCTTAACACGTGTCTTTGTTCTTTTGCAGGATGGAGTTCAAGCCGAGGAGCCTTCAGTAGGCGTACTGCTGACAAAGCAGAGCAACACGAAGCGGGGCTACACGCATGGGTGTGGCTTAAATAGAAAACCCACCCATGCAAACTAGACGGCTTGTTCCCATGCGTTCTAATGGTCCAGCCATCGGCCATGTTAGTGGTATTGGAATGGGGATCCGGAGTGGCCATCTTGGGGGGCATTCCCAGCAGGACTAAGGCTGGGCTTAGAGTGCCAGGTCCACCAAAATAAAGTCCAGCCTTCCCTTTTCTCTCTCTGGCCAGCCCAAAATGCAGTGTGAGTGTGTGAAATGAGAGTGTATGGGCACAAGTTCCTGGTGATCATGTCATCTTGGCACTCAGCATCCCTTTTCCTCATCCCAGGACCAGAGTGGTGTTTGTGTACTTCTAAGTTAATAAAGGATGGATGTATGTTCCTATATGGTCTCTTCCTTCAGTACCATAGTGGTATACATTGGAATATCGTTTTCTAACACAATAGGGAGGGGATTGGAAATATCCCATAAAGTCCTGGGGGATATGTGATTACTTATGAAAGGCAAATGAGGGATCCTCACTCCCCATGTCTCCTCCTCCCAGGTGATCCTTTCTCGCATATCCACACCCAGGGTCAGGATCCAAGACTGATGGCCTTTTCCTTACCACCTGGGGGAGGATATTCTGGGGAAAGAAGTGAGGGCACCCTCAGATTCCTCTTATACCCTTCCCCTATGCAGGGGGGTCTGACTGTTTCACAGGGGAATCAAGACAGGAAGTCGACATTTCCTTGATCTTGATCCTTCCTGTGTTTCACTGCGAAACAGTAGGGTTGCAAATCTAGAAACCACTGCACAACTCGTTGATTGGATTATTTTCTCTAACTAATCCCTACCAAGAGTGAATGGTCAGTGACTAACCTGAATTTCCTTCCCAACAGATAGTATTTTAAGTGTATGATAGCCCATTTTGTGGCAAGGGCCTCCAGCTCGATGACAGAATAGTGTTTTTCCCGGGTAAACAGTTTCCTAATTATGTAAAGTATGGGATGTTCCAGACCATCATGGTCTTGTGAAAGAACGGCTCCTAATCCCACTAGGGAAGCATCGGCCTGTAGGATGAAATCCTTCAAGAAGTCAGCCACTTTTAGGATAGGGCTCTGACAAAGGGCCTTTTTCAAAAATGTATAACAGTTCTGAACTTCCTCAATCCACCTGATCTTTTAGGGTTCTGCGTTCTTCAATTTATCAGTGAGCCTAGCGGATTTACTTGAAAAGTTGGGTATAAATCTACAGTAAAAGCCAAACAGTGCTAGAAATGCCGTAAGATCTTTCTTCATTTTAGGTGTGGGGGTGTCTAGAAAGGCTCTAACTTTTTCTTGTTGTGGCTGTACCATGCCAATTCTCCCCATAAAATCCCAAGTATTTTACATTAGACTGAGCCAATTTACATTTCCTGGGATTGGCTGATAATCCTGTGGCTCTTAAGGCTCCCATGATGGTGTATAAATGATAGACATGGTCATCTGAGGTCTTACTATAGATCACAATGTCTTCTATGTAGGCCCCACAAAAGTTCGAAAAAGGTTGCAAGATTGTATCCATCAGCTGTTGGAATGCTGCAGGGGCCCATGTAGCCCAAAGGGGAGGACTTTGAAGTGGAAAGCCCAGCTTCGAGTAGGGGTTGCTCTTTTCTGCCGAGGATGTCCCTTCACCAGTGTTCCCACCTGGGAGCCATTTTACACCACCTCCACCACTACAAAATCCCAGGATCAGTCCCAGAGCGGCGAAGGCCCGGCAGCGAGTAAGAGCGGCTGTTTTCTGACAAGGCTGTTCACGGCAAGAGGCTGTAAGTGGCCAACAGAAACGGGAGTGTGTCACAACTATTGCTGTCGATCCAGATGGATGAGCGAGTCACTTTCTGGTAGAAAGTGCACTAAGTGGATCCAAAGGAACATAAGCGCTGTGATCGACGAGATGCATGAGATCAAGAAAGAATAAAAGGATTTGAGGAGTTTCTACATTGTGTTCATTTAACGAGCCTTGCGGCAGAGTCGGGGCTCTGTCCTCCTGCTGCCAGGCGCGAGGTGGTGTATAGGGCCCAGCTGTCCTAGCTTCCAGCTCAGCGCAGCGCACATGGATATTGTGGATGTGGTGCTAGGAATCATGCAACCTAGTAAGTTAGTAACCAGAACCTAAGTTGTTGTTTGCTGTTTGCTGCTTTCCGCCGGCCTTTGGACACGAACATCAATAATTTACGTCCTGAGGGGCAAAGGGGGAGAGACGGGTTAACGCAGCTCCTTAAGCCGTCGGGCGTGCCCTGCCCTCGGATTTAGACTTCCTCTTGTTTTTTTCCCTGGTGTTCACTACTGGCGGCTGGGCTGCCTTCTTGAGCCACGCTATACCCCTGTGTTTTATCTGTGGAATGGTAAGCGGCCCTATTGAAAAGACTGACAATTGGGAATTGCTCTGTAAGTACGCTTGCCCACCGCTGGCGCTCTGGGGACTGCGAGTGTTCTCTCCCCATTGACGGCTAGGTGGTAGGGCATTGGAGACAGTGGAAACACTGGACCCTGTCCTTTGAAACTGTAGCTTGGTATACTGGGGGAACTCGGCTCTCATATGGGTGGCTTATTAGACCATTTGATTGTTTGAATTTTATTTGCTAGGGTTAACCTAGCTTTTTGCCCGCCTAGACCTTTAAAGACTTCTGGTAGCCTCTGATTACTGGAGATAGCACTTAGCCTTGGGCCCCCTTGGCTAATACATGTTTTAACTAATTATCTTTGCTGCTTATTTACATCAACAATTCATCATCAATTTATAGTGTTAAACCATTTCATCTTTTAACTGTGTTATTTGTTTTAATTGTTTTAACCTGTGTATATTATGTATTTTATGATGTATTTTTAAGAATGTGCCTTCTAGGGTATCTCTGCACTTGCACTTTTCCAACATCTTGGTTTTGCCTACATTGCTGCATATATTGCTGGGTAATTAGTCCAGTGCCTGTAACACCATGTCCAAACACAAAGCCAGAGATTGACATTTGGTTGTGAATAAAGCAAAATAAAGTAAACTCAGTCAGGTAACTTCCTGGACAGGCTCGACCTCTCACCAGTCAACCTTGAATGAACATTTGCAACAGATGGCCGGAAAAATAGAGGAGCGCATCCTGAACACGGAAAGGGCAATTGAAGTTGCCATTTCCCATACAAGTGACCGAGAGGGTATACTGTTACCATTGCCCTCTCCAAACAGCAGCCCACTCAGTCTATCCCAATGCCTTAACTCTAGTAAACAAGTGGTGATGGGAGCACACTCTTCTATGGTTATTCAGGTCAGGTGCCTGTGTCTGCTAGACAGAACTTGGTGGTACAAGATATGGAGGGTGTAGGGCCGCCTCCCCCATCATCAAGTTTTTCTGATAACTCATTGGATTCGATTTCCAGCGATTTTAAAATATTAGATGAGTTTCTGGATAAAAAGATGGTCCCTTTCCTCTCTGGTATTGCCTCACTTAAAGACTCTGTGAATGTATCTCTTTTTTTTCGATGATTTAATCAGCGGGTTGAAGAGAGATGTACAGGAACTTAAGGGGATTGTAGATCTAAGAAACACACCCATTTTGGCTGGGAATGGTGTGAGTGCAATTAATAAAATCCTTATTCCAGCTCAGAAAGAGAGCTGTGATTTAAACAGCTCGAACACCCAGTAGTGCCTGTGCACATCCATCAGCACAGGGAAAGTACTAAAAGGACCGCTGAGATACCTAATAAAGGATTTATGTCGATACCTACCCCTAGACCACAACCACTTTGGAATCCCATTGTTCTGGGCTCAAAGCAAGTATTCATTGATCTCTTCGCCCGAAGCAGCACCCCTGGCAGGAGTAATAACGGGATTGCCCTGCTTAGAAAAAGGTGTGGAAGAAACAACAACTTCCTTGATAAATAAAACCTCTCAATGGATTAACACCTGCTTACCGGGGGTGACGATTAATCCAAGGGGTATTTTGATGGCAAAACGGGTGTCCTTGGTTGGAAATACTCCTAAAAGGATGGGGTGGGGGGATTGTGTGGTAGTTTCAATGATAGCCCCGACTATGCTGGAGTACGCTGTCTCCGCAATTAATCCAGCCTGGCGGACCAAGGTGATCAGCTCTGATACAAGTTAATTCCTCCCCTGGCTGCTTTTTATCCATCCCACACTGCCCCATCAACCCAACAGCAGGAGTGGGAGGTTCCTAAAATGAGAGGGGGGTAAGTGGTACGTTGGGCAGGGAGGGGGGCAATTGTTACAGCAAATCACTTTGACGCCCTGGCAGGCATTGAGGAACTGGATTGACTTGTTTCCCCTGGGGGTGGGACCTCGGATTTCGAGGGACTTGCGGAGGAGCCAAGGGTGAAGAGTTGCCCTATTATGGAGGGCGTGGGCCCCCCGAGGCCTGTTATTACATTCCTCTGCTGGAATTCTGCTTGTGCAGTGTTCAAGTTTTTAAGGATGGAAGTGGTGACATATTTGATGTCTTACAAAATCATTTTTTTGCAGGAAACGTGGGCCATGAACCCTGCATGTTTGGATGGCTGTGTTTCAGTATATACCCCAGTGAGGAAGGGCATAAGGGGCCGCTGCCACAGGGGAATGGCAATTTTGCTTGAGTCCTCCCTAAATTATCACATAGTGGAGAGGGAACTGAAAACCCCCATTTTGCAATTTGTGGCAGCTTTACCTGAGCAGGGCCAAGAACTGCTCTTGGTTAATTTTTACAACAGGCCGCATGTTTCTGGCAAGGATTGTCTAGGGGCACTGAAAGAACTCTTGGAGTCAAAACACCTGTCTATGTCGAGTGAACACACGGTTGTGGTCTTGGGAGGGGATTTTAATGTTAAATTGGGTAATGGGAACCTGATTGATCTGGTGGAACCGGTGAATATTTTGTATACGGGTTCCCTAGCCCCCAATTGTCTGATGAAAGAATGTGCTCTAGTGGTTTGCAGTTGAGCACATGGCTTATGGACTGGGGATTCCGTTCATTGAATGGACGTGTAGGTTCGGATGTACCGGGTAAAATTACATTTGAAGGTACCCATGGTACATCCATAATTGATGTATTTTGTATGCGTTTAAGTTATAATTGTGGATTTTGCCGTTATAGATGAGATTAATAGTGGCCACTTCCCTTTGGGGATGGTCTTGAATTTGGTTCACTCTGAGACCTTAACATCCAAGCATCCGCATTTGGATCTCTGTGATATTAATCCTCTATGTAAACGCAGGATAAAATGGGCTAAGTGTGACCCAATGTCTACTCAGTTCAAGGCGGTCCGACCAAACTTGGACCACATTGCATGTATCCTCTCTCATGATGCAGAACCAAGGGTAATTATGCTTGCAACACAGAAAATACGGAACTCCATGACAGATCTATTTCAACACGACTTCAAAACCAGTAAAAGTAACACGCACAGCTGGTTTTATGAAACGTGCAGGAAAGCACAGAATAATCTGGAAGGATCCTGCAGGATAAAGTTAGTACTAGGGGAGAGGTTATTAGAGCAAGGGCACAGTACAAAAGCGCTCTGAACTCAAGAAAGAATTGCCTAGAAAACCTTGCATGGGAAGAAATTCTATTGGCAGTCTCGAGTAGGGACTCTAAAACATTTTGGGAATTTGTTGCAGGTGGCCCAGCCTTTAAGAGGGGTAAGACTCATAGAGAGAATCATGTGAGTGCCAGGGCTTGGTCAGACGACATTCAAGTTTTTGTTTAAATGTCAGGTAGCCAGATAAGAGGATGTGGAGCGGCGCTCCACACTTCGTCTGATTGTGTAGGCGGTGCAAACCATAATCAGTCGGCAATTGCATAACCGGGCGCCTGGCCCAGATGCAATACCCACTGACTTAATTAAGGAGGAATTGGAACTGTGGGCTCCATTACTGACCATTACATTACTGGCTTTAACTCCTATCTGGAATTCTGGAATTGGGGGAATACCAGAGTCCAGGAAAAAAGCAATTATCTATCCCATCTTTAAAAAGGGAGATCCAGGAAGTCCTCTATCGTATCGCCCATTTTTTTACTGGACACCTCCTTTAAGATGTTTGGACATGAGGCCCTGGAGAACCTGGAACAATGGATTTCTGACAACGACATCCTTTCAGACACCCAATATGGCTTCCGGCCAGGTCTGGGGACACGAGACCAAGTGCTTAACCTGTATTTGGCCGAAGCATCCTCCATCTTTGTAAGGGGTGAACCAATTTATTTGGCATTCACGGACCTGAGCACAGCCTTTGATAGAGTCGTTAGAGCTATGCTGTGGTAGATGCTCAGGTCCATGGGGTGTCCGGGTGAATTGGTAAAGGTACTACAGATTATCCATGAGGATACTAGAGCATGCATGAGATTCAGTATCAGGGTCAATGCATAGGTTATTTTGAGGTGGCCTCGGGAGTACGCCAAGATTGCGTTGTAGACCCTGTGCTGTTTGCTCTCTATATTAATGGCCTATATAAGGCACTGGTCTAGACAATGGCCAACTTTCTTAAGATGGGTATACTGCCTCTCCCTTTACTGGCATACACAGATGATACGGTCTTGATTGCTTGCACCCCAATTGCTCTGCAACATCTAATAGACACATACACTGCTTTTATGTCTGGCTTAAAATGATCAGTAAACACCAAAAAGTCGGCAGTGATGGTATGTTCTAATAGGGGAGGAAGGAGGATAGAAATGCGAAAAATGCTGAGTAATGGTGAAATCAATCTACGGGTGGAAACATTTGACTACCTGGGCATCACTTTCAGCTAAAACTGGCGGGGGGGGTTTACATATAGAGAAGCAGTGCTCTAAAATGAAACAGGCCTTGGGGGTTTGTCTCGCTTTAGGAACATGTGCCAGGGTCAACCAATCAAACTTATTTTGGAAGTTTATAAAGCACAGACCAAGGCTGCACGAATTATGGTGCGCCTCTGTAGGGTAATGAAAAAACTTCACCTATCGAAGTACTAGAGAATACTTTCCTTAAAAAACATCTGTGTCTTCCGAGCTCGGCACCGAATTATGCTGTACACACTGAATTGGGAACCCCACACATTGGTGACGACTGGCACATGGCCCCACTTTCGCACTGGTTGACACTCTGGTCAAACCCAAGAGCTAACTACAACTGAATGTCCCAAGTCTGCAGTGCCACTGTGCTCTTTTAACTCTGGCTTTATCCAACAAATATAAGCAGATGTTTCTTTCTATAGTTGTGGCTAATATGGAAACAACTGGGCTCATGATTGAATCAAATAGGAACCATCTGTCGATTTCAGGCCCAAATGATATTCAATCTTATCTTTTGCACAGCAACAAAATAATTGACCGCTGAGCAATGACTAGGGCCTGATTTAACCTAATATGGCTCAGAGCCATCACTGAGAACTGGTCGAGCGATGAGCAGGTCACAGTTTGCCCAGGGTGCAGTGCTGCTAAAGAAGATTTGTTGCATTTTGTTTTATGTTGTCCTCTTTACCATGACATCAGAAAGAAGATTATTGCCCTGTTGCTCAAAGTTAGACAGGGGCAATACAAGCCCACCCTGCTTTGATATTTTTGCTGCATTTAGAAACAATACCAGTTGCATGTGGCTGCTTGAGATTTCTGAGAAAATCCTGCTATCGAAGGAAAAAGATGCTTGAGGGCATGTTTTAACCAGTATTCTTACCTTGAATCTTTTTCCATTGTTTTTAAAATCTGCATACATTCTGATTTGATATAGTCTGTTGATTATTACTGATGTATTGATGTATTGTTGCTTTTCTTATTTTGGTTTATGGATTTTTATCTGAATAAACTTTGATGATGAAGTGGAATAAACCTAGAAGTCTAACAAAGGTTCTTTTTTCTTCATCAGGACCACACAATGGAACCTGCCAATAGCCTTTTGTAAGGCCTATAGTTAAGAGAAAGACAGTGTTCCCCAGGTGGTTATTAAGTTCATGCGAGGCATGGGATAAGCATCAAAGGCCAAAATTGCATTACCTTTTCTGAAGTCAATGCAAAACCTCCAGCTTCCATCTGGTTTAGCTACTAACACAATGTGGGAAGACCAGAGACTAGTGGAAGGTTCAATAATATTGGCGTCCAGCATTGGCTTGATTTCCTGAATGATGCTCTCTTTCCTTGCCTCAGGTAGCCTATAAGGTTTTAGATGTACCACTTTGCCTTCAGGGTTGCAGATATGATGATAAAACCCCTTCACCCTTCCGTGCTCCTCTTTAAACACATCAGTAAATTGTCTGAGTAGATCATACAGCTCTGGCTTTTGATTTTTTTTGCTGATATCAGGAGAGACATGTTCTTTTCTATCAGAGTCATCGGGCAATAGACATGTTAAAATGCTGGTTTGTTGACTCTGTGGGGTTTTCTTTCCAGTCTTTAAGGAGATTTATATGGTATACCTGGGTTTTCAATCGACGGTCAGGTTATAATTGAAGGAACCTGTTTGTTTAGGATACCTCATATGGTCCATGCCATTTAGATATTAGTTTATTCTCAGCTGTTGGCAGTAAGAATAGGACTTTTTGTCCTACCGAAAAAGAATATAAGGTGGCCTTTTAATTATATTATATTTTCTGTTGTTCTTGTGCTTCGGCCATATGGGTCTGAACCAGAGATCTTACCGCATTCATATGTTCTTTAAGCGTGTGTGCGGGGCTTTGTCGCTTTTCTCGTAGGTTTGCCTTAACATATCTAGGATGTCTCGGGGTTCCCGCCCATGAAGTAATTCAAATGGGGAAAAGCCGGTAGAAGCCTGAGGGGTTTTATTAATAGCCCATAATACCCAATGTACCATTTGATCCAAATTTCTTCCATCCTGTTGCACAAACTTCTGCAACATTGTTTTCAGTGTCTTGTTCAATTTTTCCACAAGGCCATCGGTTTGGGTATGGTACACTGAAGTTCTAAGGCTGGTAATGTGTAATAGCTCCTTCACGTTCCCCATGAGCTTGCTCATAAATGTAGAGCCTTGATCCATTATGATTTCTTTAGGGAACCCTACTTTTGAGAAAAAAGGAAGTAGGTGTTTCAGGATCTGCTGGATGGTGTTGGCTCTAAGGGGAAAGGGCTCAGGATATCGGGTGGCACAGTCCACTATGACCAGGGTATACTTATTCCCTACCTTTGATGTTTCAAGGGCACCCACGATATCCATCTCAATCTGGGGAAAATGGAACTTCAATTATTGGGAGAGGTTGTAATGGGACTGGAGGTGGCATATGGGCACTGGTCTTCTGGCATATATCAGAGGATTGTATAAAGGTCTTAATATCGGCATGAATCCCGGGCCAATAAAATGTATTCAAAATGTGGGCATGTGTCTTGGTTTGGCCTAAAGGACCGCCCCTCAGGTGAGAGTGCGCTATCTTCAGAACCACCTTCTTATGGCTTTTGGATATAACTAGCTACATTCTAGCCAGGACATCTGGAGTGGTGTACCCTCTATACAGCAACCTATGATTCAAAAAGGAAAAGGGTCCTCCTCTGTCACGGTCCTCTCTCACTAGAATGACCTGTAGGAAGGCTTCTGCCAACAATGTGTCATTTCTTTGGGCAAAGGCTATGTCGGGAAGAGTTTCTGGTTCTTCCTCCATGACTCTTCAGGGCTGAGGTTTTTGTGGGATGTGTAAGGAACTCATGGCGGCAACAGTAAAGACAGACACAAGTGATCACAGTTCAATGGTGTTTATTAAACCGTAAATGCAGGGTGGAAAAAACCTAACCTAAACCTAAATCTAAGATGGGAGCAAGCGTCAACCATCAAAAGAAAATAAGGCTGTCCGTGTGCCGTTGTGTCAAAATAAAAGGGCCTACACTAAGAAAATCCTATTGCCAATTCCTTACAACTAATTGCACACAATGGGATAAGGGTTCAATAAAGAAAGAAGTGTTCACAAATAATAAGTCAGGATTTCATTGCAAGGGTCTCCCTTCCCCACGTTTTCAGCACGGGACAAGGCGGGACTTTGGAGCACAGCACGCACTTGCGCCTTCTCAGCGCGAGCCGACAGTTCCGTATCAGCAGTCAGGTTCTTTGATAGTTAAGTCTCCTTTCAAACAAAAGTCTCTTGCCTTTGATGGCCTGATGCATTCAACAAACACAAAGTTCTGTTCCACATAAACTTTGGGTGGCGCCTTCACCCTTGAGTCCCCCTCTTCCGGGCGCCGACCCCTCTCCAGTCGTATTCACCAAAACACTAAACAGTTCCTTTTCTCAATGAAGTTTGGGTGATGACTTCTCACACATGGATCTCCCTCGGCCGGGCTCAGACCCCAAATGACAAGGGGGACACTGCCCTTCCCCTTGTCTTGCAATGCCTCTTGATTTCAAAACTCTTAATGTCTTTTGAAACAATGCAGTGTGACTTTTCCTCGATGTGGTTCACTTCTGTTAACACACTGTTCATAGGGACTACAAGCCTCGCCCCTTTTGCGTTAGTATCCCTCTGCCGGGGTCACTCTTGCAAACTGTAAGAAACACAGTTCATTATGGGACTTTTAGGCTTTGCCCCTTCTTGTTAGCATCCCTCTACTGGGTTCACTCTTGCCAACTTTATGAAACACAGTTCATTGGGCTTTGCCCTTGGTTGTCAGCTTCCCTCTGCCAGGTTCACTCTCGTCACCTTTTACCAAACAGTTCACTATGGGACATTAGACTTCGTCCCTTATCGTTAGCATCCCTCCGCCGGGTACACTCTTGCCAACTTTCACCATGTGGGATTCACTGCCCCTTTAAATGAACTTTGGGTGATGACTTTTCACCTTTGGATCTCCCTCGGCCGGGCTCAGACCCAACTGAAAAAGGGGACAACTCACTTCCCCTGGTCTTCCAATCATCTGTCGGTCAAAGACTTTCGATGGTACAGAGGATTTTAAAAGACCCCTGTATGACCACTTTGACTTCTCTTCGCCTCTTCCTGAGGCCTTCTGGTTATGGTAGTCTCTGCCTTCGGGTAATCGCCCAGAGTTTTCTGTGTGAGCACCCACGTGGTGCCAAATGCCTCTGTTGCACGGTTTTCCCCCATTTTCTCAATAGTTCCTTTGTTTACTCAAAGTTCGATTACCTGCATGCTATATTCATTCAACGCAGTTCGGTTTCTTTATCGGCTTTCCCCTCGACCCATTGGCTGTGATGAATTGCTTCACTTTCTTGTCTGTTGCGTCAAGGCCTGTACCATTGGGCCATGCGTCTATCCCCTGCTTGGCTGTCAGCGTAGGAGGCGCCCCTGCACCGTTGACATCTGCTGCAACACATACTGCCTATTGTTCGCGGTTTTACAATTCCTTTTCTTGAGGCTTCACGGGTCTCTGTCGATAAGGGCAAGGTCACTTCTCCCCTTGGTATCCTCTCTACGTGCGCCATTTTCGCCTCCTCTTGAACTGCGGTGCTGAGTTAGCCCTCACGTCGTGCGGTCTGCCTTGCTCGTACTGTGCTCTTTTTCTACACCTTTTATCCCTGTGGGGAAAGGAAAGGGCTGTCAGGTGTGTGTGATTTAAGTCAATTTCCTGACTCTGCCTCACTGTTGCATCGAAAAAGAGGGGGGTAGGAGTGTCAAAGTATCCTATGGGGTAGGATGGGGAAGAGGTGTTATAGGCAATTACAAACATCATATCAGGAGGTTGATGAATTATAAGGGGGACACTGGTAGGGTTTGTGAAACAGACAGGAATGATCAGGATTATTATCGTGAGAAGGACAGAGAGTTTTGTGGGAATGGTAGTGTCTGTTATGTGAGATTGGGTGTTTGAAAAAGAATCACTAGAGGGACGTAGAAAAGAGGGATCGGGTGTATTCGGGTACGTAACAGAAAGACAGGGATTCTGGGAGATGTAGTTTCCCACAGTACTGGGGTTTGGGTTCTTACAGGGTTTACAGAAGACGGATTGGGTTGTTGGCTTCAGATAAAAGAGATCCATTGGGAGGACGGGTTTTAGAACTGGAGTATCATACAAAGGTCTAAGGGATCTCCTCCTCCTCTTCTGCTTCCCCGGTAATATACTGCGTCTCACCTCGGGTATTTCTCCAAGCACAACTCCGGGCTCCCCTACCCAGGTGTTCCTCCCTCGCTTGTCCACCCCCAGGGTTGGGATCTGAGAGTGCTAGCCCTTCCCTGGCCATTTTAATAAGGGATTCCTGAGGTTGACTTGGGAGAATACCCTCAGGTTTCTCACAGGTGTCATGTGGTTTGTCAGCTTCCTCAAAGCCACGGGTGTCCCGCTCTGTCACCTCTCTTCCGGCTTCTTCCTCTACCCTAGGAAACATTGCCCTCTCAATCACTCTTTGTGCAATTTTATCCCCTTGGTGGATCTGAAAGGGATCCTTTCTGTGATTCTGCATTAACAACTTTATGTCTCCCCTGAAGTCTGGATCTATTACCCGGGCTAATACATCAGTCCCAAACATCCATGCTAACCCTGACTTGGGAGCCAGTCTGATGTAGGTATGTGGTTAGAGAAGCAGAACCAGGTTGGTGGGTATCAATCTTCTTTCACCTTTGTGAATAACTTCTTCCCTACTACTACTGGACCAGGCACAAACCGGTTTTAGACCCCCCCAAGAGGGACAGAGACAGCCCGAATGACTATCTGGGATGACCTAAAGACAAAAGCAGACGCCAACACAAACTCTGCCCTGATACTACTCAACCTCTCTGCAGCATTCAACACAGCCAGTCATTTCATCCTCATCAAGAGACTACAAAAAATAGAAATAACCGATCTAGCCCTGCTCAGGATTATATAATTCTTAACTGATAGAATGGAAACTGTCTGGCTAAAACCCTACAAATCCACTCCACAGGACGCCAACTGCGGAGTACCACCAGGATCGTCCCTATCCCCACTGCTCTCCAATGTCTACCTGACTCCATTAATCAAGCGCATCAAAAGACACAGCCTTACATGCTACAACTATGCAGATGACACACAAACCATCTATAAAATCGAAGGTGCACAAGAAGAGAACACAACACTGGAACATTGTCTAAAAGAACTCTATCTCAGACTCAACCCAGACAAAACAGAAATCATGGTTATATCCAAAAACCAGAAAAATAACCATTTTATCCCATGGCCCACAGAACTGGGAACAGCATTGAAAATAGTCAAAAACCTTGGAGTCCTAATGGGCAAGGCGCCAACACCAGAACCACAAGTAAACACAATAATGAAGTAATGCTTCTTCCAGCTACACAATTCCATTTCTCTCCTACAATCATAAAACACTTACCATCATCGCCTTCATCATGTCCAGAATACACTACGCCAGAGGTCTTCAAACTGTGGAGCGTGCCCCCCCAGGGGGGCGTGGACGCATCCCAGGGGGGGCGCCAGAGCCCAGCATGAAATGTGTAAAAAAAAATAAAACAAAAAAAATATTTTTTTTTTAGATTAGAGGAATTGGGAAGGGGCAGCTCACATGGTCAGACTGGACCATAAAACGGTCTTAGGCACCAATGAAAAAATGGCCAGCAGTTGCAAATGGATATTCAGTCCTTTAGTCACAGACTGTTTGAATAGTACCCAAGGGGTTGTTTTTTGTTCAAATGTAAACAAATTGTGATCTTTAAAGAACAATTATTCAGCAACAATTGTCACAACTACTAGCTGCATAGTGAAGTAACTCCTCAAACTGGCCCACATTGGCCAAAAAAGTGGCCCATTTTGACTGGCCTACACTAGCATTTTGCATTTTTGGTACGGTCATCGCCCTATTGCCCTATAGGCCAGTCCAAGCCTGCCGGCTCATCCATAATGGGTGAGGGGGTGTCCACCCACTGGCCACCTCACCCATTATGGAGGAGCTGAGAAGCCAGCCCAGTGAAACACTAAGCACTCCCTCAGCTGCTTTTTCCAGCCAATGGAGTGTTCCTGGGCTGGCTGATCTGTCAAAGGGAAACACTGTTTGCCTTTGACAGTTCATTTCCCCAGCCGCACATGATCACTGAGCCATGCAACGCTGGGGGTGTTTTGCTTCGCCTGCCTTGCATAGCTCATTGGAAATGCTGGCTGGGGCACTGCATGTATGTATGTGCAAGGGGGTACTCCTGCGCCTCCTCGCACATTCGGGCAGAGCAACCTGGAGCGGGGCATTTTAGCAACCACGCGCAGGCCCCTTCAGAAGGTACGTTTATGGCGATTTATTTTTTATTTAAATGTGTATGGATGTGTATATGCTTGTGTTATGGGACTGTGGTGGGAGCAGGATGGGCGGCAGCACTGGGATAGTGGTGGGAGTAGGGTGGGGAGAGCCCTGGGTCTGTACTGGGAGTAGGGTGCAGTGACGGCACGCAAACATTCATAGCGATTTCTACATACTGAACCAAAGGAAAGTAATAATGAGTGAATGCCACATGATTGGAAGGCATTTACATGTGGATCGGCAATCCCATTGCCTCTGCGGTCTTTTGTTCATTAGTGGAGCGCTCCGCAGCTCGCACCACTGCGTCCTGGAGTCATTCAGCCTCAGTTGACTCACCAGGTACGCTGTCTTCGTGTGCCCTTCTCGGCTCTGGTTGGCTATTCATGGCTGCTGCTGTTCCCGACTCGGCAGGCCCATCCGCAGGGGTCTCCAACCCCTCGAGCTACTGGAGAGGGAGTCCTCTTGACTCCAGGAGGTTGGCAGGCTCCCCCTGCCACCAAAGACCTTCCGACAATGCCCACCACAACCTGCTTCTGTTGCAACGACTCTGCAGCACCTGCGCACTTCTGACGCGCGTCTGCCTGCCTCTTCCTCCGGCTTGTCTGTCAACCAGCATTCCACAGGTGATTTCCTTCTCCTTCCCTTTCTCTCCATTAGTCTCACCTGAGCGGGCCATTTATACCACCCCTTTGGCTTCAGGTGCTGGCCATTCAAAATAACTTCAACTCTCTCTTCCCAAATATCTTCCTTCTCGAGCTCTTCGCTCATCCGCCTCCAACTCCCTCATGGTCAGCCGCTTCCCCAAGCAATGAGTTGGGGGGAGATCTCTCTCCGCAGCAGGGGCCTCCCTCTGGAACAGCCTTCCTGCCTCCCTGAAACTTGTGGAGAACCATCTCCGGTTCCGGAAGCAACTCAAAACCTTCCTCTTTGCTTCTGCTTTCTCTCCCCCTCCCCCCTGCTAATCACTGAAACTGCACTGAATCTGCAACTGGGCCACTCACCAAACTCGGTCCATGGCCCAGCCTCTCTCCCCTGCACTGCCTCCCTGGCAACCCCTGCACTACGGGACTGTCTCTGTATCCCTACACCCCCCCCCTTCCCAGCACTTGTCTGCACTTATCTTGCACTTGCCACCAGCTGGCCCTTATTATTTATCTTGTATTTACTAACCCTGTACTGCACTTTCCCCTCTCCCTTTTCCCCTTGCACTTTTCCCTTCCACTCTACCCATGCACTTGCGCGATCTGAATGACACTTGGCCAAGTAGGATAGTTGTCTGTCTCCCCTTGCCCCCCCGCCTCGTCGCGCCTTGAAACACTTATGTATAGGCGCGTTACAAATGCCATATCATATCATATCATTCACATTGAGTTCACAATGTTCTTGGTACTCAGCATCCCTCTTCCTCATCCCAGTACCAGAGTGGTGTTTGTGTGTGTCTGAGTTAATAAAGGATGGATGTATGTTCCTATGTGGTCTCTTCCTCGACTCAGTACCATAGTGGTATACATTTGGATATGGTTTTCTAAAACAATAGGGAAAGGATTGGAAATATCCCATAAAGCCTGGGGGACATGTGATTCCTTATGAAAGGGAAATGGGGATACTGTGTCTCACCCAAGGGTGCCTCATCCCCACTCTCCAAGTCTCCTCATCCCACGCCATCCTCCCTCGCATTTCCACCCCCAGGGTCAGGATCCAAGAGTGATGGCCTTTCCTTGCCCACCTGGGGGAGGATATTTTGGGGAAAGAAGTGAGGATGCCCTGAGATTCTTCACAGTAGGCAATCCCGAGGTTTATGTGGGGACCCTTGGACTGATTGGAGGGTTATGTCACATGAGCCTGGAGAAGGAGCAGTGGAGTTTCAGCAACAAACTGCCATGTTCAGGTAAATGTAATTGTGTATCTGTTTCTGTGTTCATATAAACATTACATATATGTTGCTGCTCGATTTGTGAAGTAGAGTAAAGCATAATACTTTGCCTCTGTGTCTTTAATAGAATGATGACTTTCCTGAACGATAGTATGGAAAATCGGAATCATTGTCTTCAGTGTCTCTGAAAGCACTTGCCACAGCCAATTCACGCCCTAGTTCTAATGCTAAATGTAATTCTGTACAGTGATAAATTGACTATACAGTCAAAGCACTTTGCAAGCCTTTTATTTGCCTTGTGGTATGCACTATTGCCATTATCAACATTCAGAGCTCCCAAGTTTCTCGTGGCGATGTGTGAGAAGTCCATACAGTCGTGTTTTTTCCTTTTGGATTGTGGGACTTGTATTATTTTCTTTCCCATTTGAAATTTGGGAAAACTGCAAGTGCTAGAATTCAAAGCAAAAACAGGACTGTGTGGCCTTTTCACACATGGCCACAAGAAACTTGCAAGCTCTGAATCATTTGGTTGTGCTATTTCTGCTACTCCTTGGAATATTCTTTGTCTTTCCACAACTAAATCTTTTAATAACATGTTTATTGAACAACAATATATGATTAGCACCACAATGCCTCCGGGCTGCTACGTGCTTTACAAATGTTAATAATTAAATAAATGCTATGTTCTAAAGCAAAAGCACAACCAGAGAACATGGGCAGGTGTTTGGTGGGTTCCTCTGCTCCCTATAGCAGTTTGCCAGCAACACCAGCTCATGTTCGTTCCGGCTATATGTGCGCATGCAAACAGAAGCATCATCTAGGTGCTGATGATAACACAATACAGGGCGCCAAAGTTTCAGTGTGCTATATCTGTGAGAAAGTCATATGGTGCTGTTTTTTTATTTGGATTCTCGGATTTGTAGTCCTAAATTTAAAATGGAAAAAACAAAACACAATTCCCAGAATTCCAAAATAAGGGGACTGAATGATTTTCTCACAGATGGCATGAGGCAACTTGAGAGCTCTGCGGGAAGTGGTGTGTACAGTCACAGCACATGTATAAACCCCGCTTCTAAAAACGTTATGCAAAATATATGTAATGTGTCATGATAGTACAAATGAATCTGTCTACGATCTCATTTTATTCAGGACATCCCCTATAATTTTTTTGTTGTAAATTGACTTGACAAACCAATCTGGTTAAGTCCTGCATTAATAAATGTTAAGTGACTCCAATCAAGCACTCCCACTAAGTCAGTGCCTTGTCTGGGATTGCTCAAGGGAAGCCCTTATTCATATATTTTTATAGCAAGTTATACCCTGGATGATAAACCCTTGTATAACACCCCTCTCTATGAATCCCCCTGATCTCACTGAGCCAAGAAGTAGGTTTGTTTTGCAATTTAAACGATTTATTGGAAAAATTAAACAATATATATATATCACACTTTTATAATAAATTAATATTTGATAGCACCCTTATGAATATAATGTTGATCAACAATAGATAATCTGACACTAGCACACTTCTTTACAATCAATGAGGAGTTAGTATAGGAAGGATAAGGTAGCAGAAAATACTTTTATGGTTTCAAGGAAAAGCAATGAGGGAAAAATGTAGCACAGAAATAAACTTGATATGATTTCAACAAAAGATAATATGATCACTTTTTCTTTGACAATTCCCTCACCCCCTATGCAAGATAAGGAGATGGAAGGAGAGCACACAATTCTCAGGAATACAAAATGCAATACAAATTTCCAGTTCCCCCCAGCGAGCTTAGAGGAAAACAGGTATGATTTTAAAGCAGGCAAGATCCTTTTAAATGTGGTGGCAATGAAGTGAAAAATATGCTGAAAATCTGTTTAATTCCCTCTAGAGGTTCAGGGTGAGTGAGAGATACTTTAAATCAGTTCAGGTCAGCCCTACCAATGATTCAGGGATGGTTATCAGGTTGAAAACGGGATTAAGTAATGGAAGCAAAAGACAGATATTTGTACACGTGGTTGAAATGAAGCAAACTGTCAATTCACGGCACTTTTTTCTGAGTGCGTCGATCGTGACTACGGAGGAACTGTAAGGAGTAGCAAGTCGGTTGTAGGCTTGGAAGCTTAGAATCTTAGCTTTAAAATGAAAGTTAAACCACGTTCCTAGCACCTACGATTCCAAAGATACGGATGATTTTATTAAGGTAGTTTTTCAGAAATTAAATAATGATTCAAAATGGCAAAATTACACTTTTACAGGTTTAAAATCGGAGAAGGGACACACGATTCTATGATGCAGTTCTGGACAGGTTGAAATAGTTTGAATTAGATTATTTTAAACTAAAAGATTGGTTTTGCACAGTTCTGGCTGATTACTCACACTCTAAAGTTGAAATAGGCCGTCAAGGTCTGATCAGGTTTAGACTGGACTCTTGGCGGGTGGTCCTGAAGTCACAGCTCTCTGGGTCAGCTCTGCTCTGCACTTCACAGCGGTCTGGTCTGGGTCTCCCTGGTTCTGGTCTCTCTGGATACAGCACTGCTTTCTGGGTCTGCTACCGGTTCTGGCAAAAGTTCTTGGCAAAGAATCCAACAGCTCGCCCGGCTGTAGAATAGTTTGGTTGGATTGCTGGATTCTGAAGGCCTGCTGAGAAGAGTTCTCAGCTTGTGGGTTAGGCCTTTGCTTTGAGTTCTGTAGTCTATCTGGAGTCTAGTTCTGGATGTTCCTTCTAGATATTATGTGGTCCAGCAAAATGCTCCGCAAGAAAATGGAAAATGAATCTCTTGCCTGTCCAAGCAGTCTCTTTTTATGTGTTTTGAAAATGGGTGTGTCCGTGGGCACAACTAAGCCTGCCCCTCACAACTTATCATTGGCCAAGCTCTCCTCTCTCCCTTGATTGGGGGAAGGAATGGAGTGTAATCAGGCATCAATTTTATGGCATACAGAAAGAACACTCCCCTTGTCAATTTGCACCCAAATCTATTTTTGATCCAAATACATATTTATCTATGTACCATTTTTCTAATATTATATGTCCAGTTAACATATTTTCTGTAGCACCAAACCATCCGATCCCTGTCTTTGTAAGATGGTGTGTCCACTTATGACAGAATTATGCCCTTTTCATCAAGAACACAACCTCTAAACTTTTCCAGAATTTACACAAACATGCACAAGGAATATGGGCATCAGATGATAAAGTGTCAGATTTTTAACATACAGACAGTCGGAGTAATACCTTATTTTCCGCTACTACCCCCCAGAACATACCCCAGAGTCCTAACACCTCTTAAAATGTGCACAGAAAAATCACAAGAATAATGATATTAATTATATAATTTTGACAAGTCCGTACTATGAATTATCCATCTTTTCAAAATTATGCTCTGGCCCAGAGGGGTGTGATTTCCCAAAGCACATGGTGGAATTTCTGGTTATCCACTTCCTCCAACTCAAGTTGCTCACAGAGGCACTGCCCCTCGCAGTTTCTCTCAAGAGGAAGCCATTTACGACCCCCCCCCCTAATTTAACATTTGCCTGAGCCAAGGAAGGCTCATTGTTCTGTTTCCCTGCTCCCAGGTGCTCCTCCCCTGATTCAATCAGAGAGGTGTAACCTGCCTTTGGTGGGAACAGCAGAAGGCAGCCTGGCCTGAGAATGCAGTGGCTGGGCAAGTTTCAACTCCTGTCGGGGGTAGTTGCCGGGCAGAATTCAATGTGTTCAAGCCAGGCTTCAGCCAAATGTCACTTTTGTTCCAGTTTTCTTCATTCAAATCAAACTTACAATTTCTACACATGCAGCTAGAAAGCTGATTCTAAGTTCAAAACTATGACCTTTAAACAGTTGCAACCTGTGTGACACTCAAAAGTAGGTCACTCATTTATTTTAAACATTTAGATTTTAGTGGTTTTAAATCCAATTTCAGTTAAGCTGCTGACATCCACAGCTCAGCCAGTTTTGTTATAAACATTGTTTCGGACTCTTCATCTTTCCAGATTTTGTATGCACACAAGACTACATTCTGCCAAATGTTTGCTGGTGTTCAGCGAGATTTTTGAATATCTTACAATGTTTAAAATAGGCATTTTTAGCTTGCATTTCAGAGAAACCAAGATGATTTCAAAGTGCTTTTTGAGCTAACCGGCACTGCTGTTTTTCCTTTGGCACCACGTTTCACTCATGATGCTTCTGGCCCACCCCGCTCGCACTGGTGGGTGGCAGGTCAGGGGACCATTTTTGTGTGTGCAAAAACTTCGCGGTTTTCCTGGATTCTGGCGCAATGTGGGCTTTTTCGGCCATCTTGGATTTTCTGAGCCCACAGCCCCAAATGTTGCAGCATAATAACTCGAACATGGGTCAAAACCCCTGACATAAAAGATACCAACATTCCTAAGGGCATGAATATGTTTGCGCCTCTTGCACAAAGTCTATTATGGTTTGCCCCTAAAGTACTGCCTCTGCTCCGGCACTCCTCCTATGTGTGACATTTTCCTTGGCTTGCTAAAATGTAACACACAGAGGACATAGCAATGAGCGAGAGTCACACAGGCGTGCCCAGTACAAACCAGGAAGCGCTTGAATAGCATAGGAACACGTTATTGCAACCAAGAAAACAAAAGGCACAGAATTGGCATAGCTCTCAACCATTTGTCTTGCAAAGGCGGGTGAAATCACCCTATTTTGTTTTTGGCGGGTGAGAGGCCCATTTGAATGAATGGGCGTGCAGGAGGCTTGGCGGGTGAGTCAGCCCTTTACAAGGCGGGTGACACCCGCCAAAAGCGTGTGCGTTGAGAGCTATGGAATTGGTAGTAGATGCGTCTCCACTATATCTATAAAACAAAACATGCAAAGGTATGTAACGGATTGGATATTACACATTTTAATATTCCACGCCAGGCTATGACTCCCAAAGGATAAGGCATAGCTCTCAACCATTTGGGTCGCGAAGGCGGGTAAAAACACCCGATTTTAGTTTTGGCGGGTGAGACGCCCATTGAAATGAATGGGCGTGCTGGAGGCTTGGCGGGTGAGTCAGCTGTTTACAAGGCGGGTGACACCCGCCAAAAGCGTGAGAGTTGAGAGCTATGGATAAGGTGTGCCTTTTTTTGTGTATGATTCGTAAATATGTAAATAAATACTATGCGCAAAAACAATATAGCTTTGGTAATGCTTGGTTATTTAGTTCAGTGAATAAAGCACTATTATAAAAACGTGTACATTTAGCAGAGTACAACAGGTTAAGCGGGGAACCGATGGCATTCACAATCCGAAATGAAACGGAAAATGGACTAAATCTACTAGGTTAGGGTCAGTGCTCTCTTGAAGCTAAGCATGAGTGGTGAGGCGACATCTCGTGGCTAACGACAGCTGGAGTCCATGTAGGTCACTCATTTATTTTAAACATTTAGATTTTAGTGGTTTTAAATCCAATTTCAGTTAAGCTGCTGACATCCACAGCTCAGCCAGTTTTGTTATAAACATTGTTTTGGACTCTTCATCTTTCCAGATTTTGTATGCACACAAGACTACATTCTGCCAAATGTTTGCTGGTGTTCAGTGAGATTTTTGAATATCTTACAATGTTTAAAATAGGCATTTTTAGCTTGCATTTCAGAGAAACCAAGGTGATTTCAAAGTGCTTTTTGAGCTAACCGGCACTGCTGTTTTTCCTTTGGCACCACGTTTCACTCAAGGCCCTTCTGGCCCACCCTGCTCGCACTAGTGGGTGGCAGGTCAGGGGACCATTTTTGTGTGCGCAAAGACTGCATGGTTTTCCTGGATTCTGATGCAATGTGGGCTTTTTCGGCCATCTTGGATTTTCTGAGCCCACAGCCCCAAATGTTGCAGCATAATAACTCGAACATGGGTCAAAACCCCTGACAAGCCACCCCGCCCGACTGCGCTTTGATTTCGAGTTGAGGGGGAGTCGGGTGCAAAGGATGTTTTGATCCACGCGCTGGGATGTCCGCATCATCTTCTTCCAATTCCGCAGATGACAAAGTTCAACATCTTTTCCTCCCTCAGGGTGGATCGATACAAGAATCATAATATTTTAGAGACTATATGTGGGATATTTTAGGGTTGGAACTGAATTATTCTGGAGCGGCCCCCTCTGGTATTGCAGAGGACTCCTCCAGTTGCTGCAGAGTGTGCCTGGGATGGCAACACTTAAACTGATTTATATGGACCCACTTGTCTTCCCCTTCTGCCAAACTACCTTTGGGGATGCAGATCTTGTAGGCAACTGGGGAGATCTTGTCTATAATTTCAAAAGGTCCCTTCCATGTAGGCAAACATTTTCGCTGTTTGGCCTGGTTTCTTTGTAAATTGTATAGATAAATCTGGCCTCCTACATTATACTCTTTCATGGTGGTTTTCAAATCGTAATGGGTCTTCATGCTATCAGCTGATCTTTCTAGATTCTGCTGAGCATAGGCAAAAGCATGTTGAAGGTGTTTCCTTAAATTCTCCACATACTCATGAGTTGTGGAGGCATTTATTAATGTCTGCTCTTGGGTCCTGTAGAGCAAATGCTGGGGAAGAACCATCTTGCGTCCAGTCATCAACTCAAATGGTGACATTTTGGTTGCAGATGAAGGGGTAGATCTGATGGCCATTAGGACCAGAGGTAATCGGATATCCCAACTTGGCCCAGAATCTGCCACAACTTTTTTAATATGCTCACAATGGTTCTGTTGTATCTCTCCACTGCACCAGAAGGGGCTGGCCGGTAAGCAATATGTAGCTTCCTTTTAACCCCCAGTATCTCCCACATCTTAGTCATTACTTCGCTGGTAAAATGGCTACCTCTGTCTGACTCAATCCTTTGGGGTAGACCAAAATGCGAAAAGATGTGGTTGATCATCAGGGCAGCTGCTGTTTCTGCCTTGCAGTTTGGGTCCGGGAGACATTCCACCCACTTGGTAAACAGGCATGTGACCATCAACATGTACTTGTTTCCCCTAGAGGAGCGAATCACGGGGCCTATGAAGTCGATTTGCCAATCTGACCATGGAAGTGTCATCCCCCTCTTTTGGAGAGGCGCCCGGTGTGTGAGGGATGTTGGCTGAAATTGTGCACACACAAGACACCCCTTCAAGTATTGGTCGAGGTCCTGCCCGATGTGTGGCCAGTATGCAACCTCTCTTAAAATCTCAAGTGTTGTATGAAACCCCCTATGACCGGCGGTGGCCGCATCATGGGTGTGACTTAACATCAGGCTTCGGAATGAGGTAGGGACCACCCACTGATCATGGCCAGCTTGGGATTTCCTTACCAACAAACCGTCTTGGATTCAGAACATTTTTGGACATTTCATCAACACTCTAAGGTCCTCTTTCCCAATGTAATCGGTATCCGTCAGCGGAAAGTTCTCAGGGTCGTCAATGTGTTGGTAAAACTTACCAATTATTGGATCCCCCTTCTGAGCCGTAATCAAATCAGCATCTGGGGTCCCCTTACTCTATTGTGCAGTTGAAAGATCATTGTGAGCATTTGTCTGGGACCTAGTGATAGCAGTGACCTGGATTTCGCCCAACAGGGACTCTATTTCTATTAGATCCCCTTGGATGGCCCCGGTTTTGGCCACCTGATCAGCTAAGTCATTTCTAGTCCTGTCTGGTCCCTCTACTTTGGAATGACCCTTGATCTTTTTCCAGTAGATGGTCATCCCATTCGATGTGACCAGATCATCAATATTTTGGATTAACTTCCCATGTTTCAAGGGTTTGTTATTAGCACATAACATGCCTCTGATTTTCCAATTAACCAGGTGCTCCACGAACCGGTTCTGTACATAATCTGAATCTGTGATTATGACCAGTTCGTGGAGTTGATGTTAGACAGCAGTGAGGATGGCTTGATACACAGCCATCAATTCTGCCACCTGACTACTTCGGGGACCAATTTTGTACCCAGCGGAGGGTTCTGGGGACTCCTTCACCCATGTATTCCCTACGCCGGCCACCAGTTCTTTTTCCCCGTTGTCAACATGGTAAGAGCATCCATCCACATAGACAGTGGGCATTCCCTCACACTTGTCCTCTTCAAAGACTTTGTGTGGGGAATTAAGGTATGCCTCCATGTTGTCCTTGATTTTTAGACTTTCGTCCTCGAGACAGTTTTCTCTGGCACAATCATGCAAGTCAGCCAGACCTTGCGTGAGGGGACTCTTCTTGTTTTGGCCATATCTCACCTCCACGGGAAAGCCTTGCATTGACAGGATCCAGGAAGTGATTCCGGAATTACTCACATTTCTGGCCCGGATTCGGTCACTTTGGAGATATTGCAGAGGCTGGTGTGGAGTCTCCAATATGATGTGTTCCCCCTGGATGAACGGGCGGTAATTCTTCAATGCCCACACCGTTGCCAGGAGTGCCTTCTCATAATCGTTTAATTTTTTCTCCACAGAGGATAATGTTTTGCTCGCATAGGAGATTACTTTATTGACCTTGTCATGCTTTTTGTATAATACTGCCGTCAAGCACGTATTAGAGAACCCTGTCTCCAGGAAAAACTCCTTGTTTCTGACAGGGTAAGCTAGGCAGGGCTCTTGCGAGAGGCTTCTTTTGAGCTGTCTTACTGCCTCAGATTGTTCTGGACCCCATTCCCACTTTACCCCCCCTTCAAGAGATGAATCAGGGGTCTGGTGATCTCTGCGTAGCCCTCAATGAACTTTCTGCTGTAATTAGTCAGTCCAGGGAGGCTCCTTAGTTCCTGCAGAGTTGTGGGGTCTTTCAGTTTCTGAAGTGCTTCCACTTTCTTTTCTTGGGGACAGAGACCCTGAGAAGTAATCTCATGCCCCAAGAAATTAACCCGAGTTCTACACCACTGTGCTTTCTGAAAGGAAAGTTTTGCTCCGGCGGCCCTCAACTGTGTCAGAACATAACGGATCTCCGCTATATGTTCCTCCACAGATGAACTTTTGATGAGGACATCATCTACATAAGCCAAGTTACCCCTTGCAACCAGGTCGGGCATGGCCTTATGTAGGAAAATGTTGAACTCATTGCCGGAGTTGAGGTATCCGAAGGGAGTCCGGGTCCATGTGTACTGCTGGCCCCCAAAGGTAAAAGCCAGTTTGTATTGGTCCTCCCTACAGGCAGGCACGGTCCAGTATCGATTGGTCAGGTCTATTGCAGTGAATACCTGTGCCCCCTGAATCTGGGCCAGCCCTTGGTCAATGTAGGGCAGAGGCCATCGGGAAATATGGACCTGTTTGTTGAGCTCCCTAAGGTCGGCGCAGAGTCTCCATTGGCCGTTTGGCTTCAATATTCCCAGCACCGGATTATTGAAGGTGTTGTGGACTGGACGGATTATTCCCCGGGACTCAAGGTTCTTAATTATTTCAGTAAGGGACTCATGCCAGGGTCCGTGGGAATTGTTGTTGTGTGGATGTTGCTGCGACCAAAGTCATATGAGTCTACCGCAAAGAGATCTTGGAAATCCAAGAAAACTTGTTTCAACTTTTGCTTCTGTTCCAGAGTCACACAGGCATCAGCTAGGTTGACTCTCTCTTCCACCATTTGCCTGAAGCTTGGAAAGACTTCTGGTTTTGCTATCTCAGCGGCCTCCTCCAGCTGGGTGGAGAAGTCTCTGGTCAGAGTGCTGATTTGGACTGGAGGTTTCAGGTGGGAAAGGCAGCCCTCATGGACCTGGTAAATCACCTCATCCCTCCTGAAGTCACAAGTCACATCTTCCTTACCATAAGGGCAGGAAGTGTACACCAGGAGGTTCCCCCATGCCGATTAAATATCCTGTCTGGTGTTGTGTTGTCATCACTGTCACTGTCAAAACAGTCCTTGGGGATTGGTCCTAACAGTTCATTTCCTAAATCAATGGAGAAATGTCGGTCATCAACCGCCATTCCAATAATGGTGCCTGCGGCTAGAGTAATACTGTTTAAGTCGCTGTTATCCACCTCTATTGGAATGGTGTCATGTTCTATGTTGACTAATGGTGTTGGGTTTACCCCTAACCCTTGCTGTTGGAAAGAAGCATTTAGATGAATATAAGCATCAGGGTTTTTCAATTTCTGTCCTCTTTGAACTTTCACTTCCAGGGAGAATTGTCGGGTCCTTTCTGGGATGGTGACTTCCTCTCCAATCTGAATTTCAACTGCATAAGGTAGCAATTGAGCTGACCCAAATGCTTTCTCTGGATCATCAAAGCCCATGGGATTATCCGCTAATCGGGACCAAGCTTTGAAGTTTATTAGGTCCAAACTAATGGCAAAGCGATTGAGAATGTCACTGCCTAAGTAAAAGGAGGCAGTGACGTCTCGCACGACCCAACAATTATGGACTATGCTTTTGTTGCCAATGGAGATTTTGAGCATACACCTGCCTGGCAGGAGATGTTTGGAATTGGGTGCTTCCAGGTCCATTTCCCATTTGTCTATCAGTTTGAATGTGGGAATGGCTGGATCTTTTGGGAGTTGGCGGAACATGGCTTCGCTGATGAAGCTCTTACCGTTGTTCACACACACTCGGGTGAGAACAGAGTCCTTCCCATCATTTAACTGAACAGGGATGAACAACTGCTCTCCAATTTGCTGAACATCAGCCAGGCTCTGAGCTGATTTCACATCTTTCTGGACTATCGGAGTGGGAATGTCTGATTGTGGATTAGTAAAGAATTTCAGAGTGTTTCCTTCCAGTATGGAATACCACCTTAAACTGGAAGGAAGGTTGATTTTCAGAAATAGAGAGGACCCCCCCACCACCAGTCTGTTGTCCTACTGCCATTACTGTCACATCTGGAATTTGGTTATTCTGGAAGTGAAATTCTACTTGGTCATATTTTTGTTCAACCATGTGGCAGGTGCTGTTTAAGCTAACATAGTTGACACTCTGCTTTAATTTTATTGGTCGGCTAGTCTGGGTCCAGAGGACCTTGTTTACGCAATCTATTAGGGGTGACAACCTTCTCAGGAGGTCATTCCCTAGGAAACAAGGGGTGCCCTCTGGAGTCACTACTATGACCAGGTGTTTCACCTTGTGTCGCCCAATTTTGATGTCCAAATCTGCAGTCCCCTCGATGGGAATTTCCTTCCCGTCAAAGTTCTGGAGTTGTCCAGGAAGAGAGGTGAGAGGAATTTGGTAATTCTCCCCCCTTCCTGCATTTAGTTAATCAAAGGCCCTTTTGGACAGAAGGGTAGCTTGGGATCCAGGGTCCACCAGTGCCAAAATTTTACCCTGCCCCTGTACTTGTACCGGGGCATAGTATCTTCCCTCCTTCTCCTCAAGGGGGCACAGATAATGCACATTTTTTGACAACTGGTGGGTTAATTTTCTGGTTTTGAACATTGAGAGAGAAGAGATTTGGGCAAAATTCTGTGGAGAGTCTCGGGAATCTGAAAGAAAAAGTTGGCAACTGGATATGGTTTTGGGTTCCCCTGGTTCCGGTTCTGGGCCACCCCCCCTTTTTGGAGGCAGTCACCAGGATGGGTTTGGACCAGGGGTTTTTGGTAATTTTGGTTCTGGGATAGGATGATGGGCGGCGACAGCTCGATCCCCACATCTAACCAGTCTATTGATTCGGTTTTAGGTTCCCCTGGTTCCGGTTCTGGGCCACCCCCCCTTTTTGGAGGCAGTCACCAGGATGGGTTTGAACCAGGGGTTTTCGGTCTTGTTGGTTCTGGGATAGAATGATGGGCGGCGACAGCTCAATCCCCACATCTACCCAGTCTGGGTTGGAATCCCTTGGGACCCATTTTTCATTGGGAGGAGTTCCCCCATCTCTGAAGGAGAAGATCCTTTCCCCAGGATCCTCTGGGGATCCCTCTACCTCAAATTGGAAGACCTGTACCTCCTCCACAAAATGGGTCTGTTTGGGTCCTTTGTTTCTCCTACCTCCATTCTGCTCCTTGGGTGGCAGACTTTCAGGGTAGGAGATTTTGTTTCCGGTTCCTGGGTTTCCAGGGGCTGTTTACAAGTGGGGAAGGAAGCTTCTTCCCTGGGAACCGGTGGGTTATCGGGGTGCTGCCCCCATCATTGTTCTGGAGCACCAGGCCCAGAGTTCGGGGCATTCTGCGGTGGCATGCTCATCTGAGGGTTCTGTTGAGCCCTCAGTATGTGACCCAGATCCCGTGCCATATTTTGGACCTGGCGCTCTAACTGTGAAACCCGCTCAGGCTGATACGGGGTTCCGTTTTCTCCCCTGGGCTGATCCTGGGAAGGGTAGCTATCCCTTCTCTGGTAGTACCACGGGTTGGGAAGATTTGGTTACCCCTCCACCCTTGGCCTCCCCTCTCCCGGATTCGGTTGTCTGGGCTCAGGAAATTGGGGAAAGAAGGATGGAAGTTGGGGAACAAGTTCTGCCCAGGATTTGATGAATTTCTGCCCTCCTGGGGGGAAGTGCAGAGGGAAGTTCCCTGGGTTGGGCGCTTGGTTGGATCCCCCCCTTGGGCCGGAGGAGTCCACACATAACCCAGGATTGGACTGTTTCCCTTTTAGCGGGGACTTACATAGTCAGGGGAGCGAGGGACCCCATTTGTGGGACTACCTCCTTGACTCCCTGTGTGTGACTGGCCTGAGGGCCTTCTGGGCTTAGAATTATTCGGTGCAGGCAGGTTTTTAGGCCCCCCCATCTCCAAATCTAAAACGGGGGCAACCTTTACCTCCGCCACCTTGGCAGCAGCAGGGGTGCTGTTGGTTTTGGGGTTTTTGGGCTGCTTCTTATTTTCCACTGGTTTCTGCACCTCATAGATGCGGGTGGCTTGCTCAATGATCCAGTCTAAAGATCTTTTCTCGTGAAAGTCTCTCACAAGCTGGGTCATTATATATTTGGGTAAGGCATAGAAAAATGTATTAACAAATTCTTTACTGTCCATGCGTACCCTTTTTGTAGTCTGCACAAAAGCACACTTTAACTCCTGCACACATTCTTGTGGGGCCTGATCCTCCCCAGATTGCAAATTGTAGGCTGCCTTGCGAGCCTCTTGGGGATTTCTGTGAACAGAAAAATGTTTCAAGATGGCCGCCCTGTAGGTGGACCATCTTGAATGATTTTGGTCCTCCAGCCCCGCAAAGAAACTGGAGTATTCTGGGGAGAATGTCCATTTCACATACCGAATGCAGCTACTGCTGTCCTTCAAATGGAAAGTCTCCATCATTTGCTCGTAAAGCTCCAAGTGTTCCCAAACAGAATACTTGGCGTTCTTGTGATAAGGGGTGATGACACTCCTTATTGCCTTGCTCTGCTTTAAGGGGTCCTTAAACAAGGCCCTTTTTGCCTTATTGGCCTTTTTGGTTCGGGTAACCCTGGTCCACTCACCCTCTGACTCAGAGGCACTGCTCCCAGAGGTGCCCGTCTGATCTTCCAGGTTTTCCCAGATTCAGCGAGCCTGGGAATGGCTGGCAGAATGTGGGGACCTGGTCTCCTTTGTCCTGAGACGTTCAGAGGAGTCTTCAGATTCCTCCTTGCTGCCAGTTTTTGATGGGTACCCCCCCCCACTGACCTAACTGGGCAGAGGTTTTCAGGATGCCCTCAGTGGGCCTACTCTCCTGGGGTTCCCCACTAAATTGCCCTGTACTTAGGTGCCCATACCCGTATGCCCGCCCATCCATTCCTGGGTGGTACTGGCCTATGAGACCCATACTTTTGGCTGGATAGTAATCTGCCATCCCTGTGGCCCTGTGCTCATGTGCACCAGGGGACATGGGGGTGGCAGATGAAGGCCTCTGGTACTAGGGCTCCTGAGGTTATGCTCAGGTGTTTCCCTTTCCCAGCGGACTTCATCTCTGTCAGCCCCTGTTCCCTGTTGCAATGCAAGAGCCTGCGCTTTCAGTTCCTCAGTTAAGGCCTTACTAGACTCTATCAGTCTCTCCTGCATGGCTACCTGTTGCTGGAGCCTATCATTGTGCAGACAGAGAGCCTCATTTTCTCTCTGCGCTTCCTGGTTGGTCCTGGAGTACTGGGCCAGTCTTTGCTGCAGGAGGGTTACCTCCTGAGTTCCATCCCTACTGGCCTGCTCCTTTTTTGCCACAGCATCTTCCACCCTCCTGGTGTGCTCTAACAAGTTCTGATGCTCTTTTTGGAGGTCACCCAGCCCCTGGAGGGCCAGGCGATTTCCTTCAATGTTTTCTTTTAATTGGCAGACTTCCTCGCCTAAGGTGTCCCTCTCCTGACTAAGAGCCTGCATCTGTGCCGCCAGGTCGTCCCTCTGCCTTTGAAAGGCACCAGCTTTCTGGCGTTCTTGATCAAACTCTGCCTGGGTATCCAGGTCTTTCAAAATCAGTTTATTGCTCTCTGTCTTCTCCCTATCTAGGTGGCTTTGCAGGGTGACTACCTTCTCTGCGCATGCCCTATTGAACTCCAGTTGTTGCTCCAGCTTTTTATGGCTCTGCAGTAGGGCGTCCAAACCTTCTTGGTACTCCTTCTGTAAGGCCAGAAATCTGTTATCGTGGTCAGACTTTTCCTGTTGCAGGATATCCATATCCTCCTTTATTTTAATAATATACTGCCTACTATCATTTTCTGACTCCTGGCTCCTCTGCAGCCTCTGCTCAGAAGAGACCAGGTCAGATTGGGCCTTCTCTAATGCCATCAGTTGCCTATTTGCCAGATCTTGGCCTTCAGCACATTTGTCCTGTATTGTAACGCTCACCTGATTCCCGCAGAGGCGCCGGTCTTGACTGGGTGAATGCCGTATCTTCAAAGGTGATGTGTAACACACGGTTGGCTCTTTGGGCTCGACCTCTGTGCACTGTATGTCTGACTCGAAGAGTAAGATGTCTGCAGATAGAAAATATGGGATTAATGAACTGGGGTTATTGGGTGCCTCTCTCCTCTTCCCTTTCTCTTCTCCTGTAGAACCCCAAAGGTTAAAGCCCTCACCTTAGGTAAGTGAACGCCGAGCTCTCCATCTGCCTCGGGGCAGGGTGCCGTAACCAGTTTCTTCACTGGATAAGGGTGCAGGCCTCTTGACCTCAGAGGACTGCTGTCCGTCGTTAACTGCACGAACGGTAAGTTCTGGGCACTTCAAATGTCTTAAAAGTCTTTTGTAATGATATCTCTTGTTTTGCAGGGTTCCGGCGATGGAGGATGGCGGGCTGATGAGAGTTGAGGATCGAACCCGCGTGAGGAATAGAAGCGCCTGGAAGCATGTATGTAAGCGCTTGTAGCCTGCTTCACGATGCGCACTAACTGTCCCTTTTATCTTGCAGGTACAAGTTCGGAGCTTTAGAGAAGCTGAAGGGTGCTGGAATACCCACTGGATTCGGCGTGGGAAGGAGGAATGGCACGTGAGTAATAAAGTTGCCCAATGTCTTTAAACGCACCTTCTTTTGTCTTTCAGATGCGGGATGCAGCGCCGAAGGCCTCCGGAGCGTGCGAAGAGCTGGTAAGCTTTTGTCTTTCAGATGCCGGAATGCAGTGCGAAGACCTCCGGAGCATGCAAAGAGTAGGTAAGCCTTTGTCTTTCAGATGCCGGAATGCAGCGCAAGGCGTTGGTGACAGCCGATGGACCAGGTAAGAGATGTGCTGCCACTGAAGACCGTAGTGCTTACCTGTTCTTTCTTTGTCTTTACAGGTGCTGCTGAAGACTGGATTCCAGGATGGTAAGCCTTTGTTCCCTTAGGCCCAGGATCAGAAGCAGAAGACACGATGAGCGTTCTGCTGCAGAGAATGCAGAATAACACAAAGCAAGATTCATCCATTGTGTGTGGTTTAAATAGCCTCCTGTAGTGCTTAGGTGTCTCCTTCCACAGCCACGCCTAGGTAAGAAAAGAGTTCCTGCTTTCCAGAAGAGTTCCAGTGTTCTGAACCTAGGGTGTGGCTCCTGCCCCACCCAACAGGAAAAGTAGTCCCAAACAGAAGAGGATCAGGGGTTCAACTGGCAGGTAAGTAAGCAGCATGGTCTGCTGCAGGTAAGTCCACCCAAGCATTATGAGCCCGGCGCTTCCAGCGCTGGGACTGGGCATCTTTATGAGCCTGGTGCCACTGGCGCCAGGACAGGGTCCAAAAGGTCCCAATTGGGACTGGCTGGCACTCGGAACCGGGGTTATGGGTCTGCTTCCAAGGGAGTTGGGCAAGTCCTGATCTTTCCTGTATGGCCCCCATATATAAATATAAATATGCTGCTACCCTGGCAATCTTGTTGTGCTCATCCTTGGCCTTAGGGGCCATATATAGTTCACTCAGGGCCACATGTAAGGGACCCTGATTTCTCCATATATCTGACCCTGTTTCAGTGATCTGGGGTGCGATTGCCTTTAACCAGACCGCCTGGTCCTGATGAGCCCACTCACCTCTCACAAATAGCTTATGTAAGAGGTGTTCTCTGGCTATTTTGATATCTACCATGGTCGTCATTCTGGAAATTGATTTCCTTCCTGACTTACAGAAGTTTGTATTTTATTTTGCAATACAGACCGTTTCCTTAGAGCGTTCCTTTGAGGGTTTTTTTTACAGTGTAACACGGCGTGGTGATCCAACAGAATTTATATATCCTGTCAGTTAGCACACTGTATTAATCTGCACAAGTGAGAGATCTAATCCAGAATCCCCGGCTCGAGCCCCCAATCTGTTAAGTGACTCCAATCAAGCACTCACACTAAGTAAGTGCCTTGTCTGGATTGCTCAATGGAAGCCCTTATTCATATATTTTTATAGCAAGTTATACCCTGGATGATAAACCATTGTATAACACCCCTCTCTATGAATCCCCCTGATCTCACTGAGCCAAGAAGTATGTTTGTTTTGCATTTTAAAAGATTTATTGGAAAAATTAAACTATATATATATATATATCACACTTTTATAATAAATTAATATTTGATAGCACCCTTATAACAATAGATAATCTGACACTAGCACACTTCTTTACAATCAATGAGGAGTTAGTATAGGAAGGATAAGGTAGAAGAAAATACTTTTATGGTTTCAAGGAAAAGCAATGAGGGAAAAATGTAGCACAGAAATAAACTTGATATCATTTCAACAAAAGATAATATGATCACTTTTTCTTTGACAATTCCCTCCCCCCTATGCAAGATAAGGAGATGGAAGGAGAGCACACAATTCTCAGGAATACAAAATGCAATACAAATTTCCAGTTCCCCCCAGCGAGCTTAGAGGAAAACAGGTATGATTTTAAAGCAGGCAAGATCCTTTTAAATGTGGTGGCAATGAAGTGAAAAATATGCTGAAAATGCGTTTAATTCCCTCTAGAGGTTCAGGGTGAGTGAGAGATACTTTAAATCAGTTCAGGTCAGCCTTACCAATGAGTCAGGGATGGTTATCAGGTTGAAAACGGGATTCAGTAATGGAAGCAAAAGACAGATATTTTTACACGTGGTTGAAATGAAGCAAACTGTCAATTTGCGGCACTTTTTTCCGAGTGCGTCGATCGTGATTACGGAGGAACTGTAAGGAGTAGCAAGTCGGTTTCAGGCTTGTACGATACCAAAGATACGGATGATTTTATGAAGGTAGTTTTTCAGAAATGAAATAATGATTCAAAATGACAAAATGACACTTTTACAGGTTTAAAATCGGAGAAGGGACACATGATTCTATGATGCAGTTCTGGACAGGTTGAAATAGTTTGAATTAGATTATTTTAAACTAAAAAATTGGTTTTGCACAGTTCTGGCTGAGTACTCACACTCTAAAGTTGAAATAGGCCGTCAAGGTCTGATCAGGTTTAGACTGGACTCCTGGCGGGTGGTTCTGAAGTCACAGCTCTCTGGGTCAGCTCTGCTCTGCACTTCACAGCGGTCTGGTCTGGGTCTCTCTGGTTCTGGTCTCTCTGGATACAGCACTGCTTCCTGGGTCTGCTACCGGTTCTGGCAAAAGTTCTTGGCAAAGAATCCAACAGCTCGCCCGGCTGTAGAATAGTTTGGTTGGTTGGATTGCTGGATTCTGAAGGCCTGCTGAGAAGAGTTATCAGCTTGTGGGTTAAGCCTTTGCTTTAAGTTCTGTAGTCTATCTGGAGTCTAAGTTCTGGATGTTCCTTCTAGATGTTGTGTGGTCTGGCAAAATGCTCCGCAAGAAAATGGAAAATTAATCTCTTGCCTGTCCAAGCAGTCTCTTTTTATGTGTTTTGAAAATGGGTGTGTGCGTGGGCATAACTAAGCCTGTCCCTCACAACTTATCATTGGCCAAGCCCTCCTCTCTCCCTTGATTGGGGGAAGGAATGGAGTGTAATCAGGCATCAATTTTATGGCATACAGAAAGAACACTTGCCTTGTCAATTTGCACCCAAATCTATTTTTGATCCAAATACATATTTATCTATGTACCATTTTTCTAATATTATATGTCCAGTTATCATATTTTCTGTAGCGCCAAACCATCCGATCCCTGTCTTTGTAAGATGTTGTGTCCACTTATGACAGAATTCTGCCCTTTTCATCAAGAACACAACCTCTAAACCTTTCCAGAATTTACACAAACATGCACAAGGAATATGGGCATCAGATGATAAAGTGTCAGATTTTTAACATACAGACATTCGGAGTAATACCTTATTTTCCGCTACTACCCCCCAGAACATACCACAGAGTCCTAACACCTCTTAAAATGTGCATAGAAAAATCACAAGAATAATGATATTAATTATATAATTTTGACAAGTCCGTACTATGAATTATCCATCTTTTTAAAATTATGCTCTGGCCCAGAGGGGTGTGGTTTCCCAAAGCACATGGTGGAATTTCTGGTTTATCCACTTCCTCCAACTCAAGTTGCTCACATAGGCGCTGCCCCTCCCAGTTTCTCTCAAGAGGAAGCCATTTACGACCCCCCCTAATTTAACATTTGCCTGAGCCAAGGAAGGCTCATTGTTCTGTTTCCCTGCTCCCAGGTGCTCCTCCCCTGATTCAATCAAATGTCACTTTTGTTCCAGTTTTCTTCAATCAAATCAAACTTACAATTTCTACACATGCAGCTAGAACGCTGATTCTAAGTTCAAAACTATGACTTTTAAACAGTTGCAACCTATGTGACACTCAAAAGTAGGTCACTCATTTATTTTAAACATTTAGATTTTAGTGGTTTTAAATCCAATTTCAGTTAAGCTGCTGAAATCCACAGCTCAGCCAGTTTTGTTATAAACATTGTTTTGGGCTCTTCATCTTTCCAGATTTTGTATGCACACAAGACTACATTCTGCCAAATGTTTGCTGGTGTTAAGTGAGATTTTTGAATATCTTGCAATGTTTAAAATAGGCATTTTTAGCTTGCATTTCAGAGAAACCAAGGTGATTTCAAAGTGCTTTTTGAGCTAACCGGCACTGCTGTTTTTCCTTTGGCACCACGTTTCACTCATGATGCTTCTGGCCCACCCCGCTCGCACTGGTGGGTGGCAGGTCAGGGGACCATTTTTGTGTGTGCAAAAACTTCGCGGTTTTCCTGGATTCTGGCGCAATGTGGGCTTTTTCAGCCATCTTGGATTTTCTGAGCCCACAGCCCCAAATGTTGCAGCATAATAACTCGAACATGGGTCAAAACCCCTGACATAAAAGATACCAACATTCCTAAGGGCATGAATATGTTTGCGCCTCTTGCACAAAGTCTATTATGGTTTGCCCCTAAAGTACTGCCTCTGCTCCTTCACTCCTCCTATGTGTGACATTTTCCTTGGCTTGCTAAAATGTAACACACAGAGGACATAGCAATGAGCGAGAGTCACACAGGCGTGCCCAGTACAAACCAGGAAGCGCTTGAATAGCATAGGAACACGTTATTGCAACCAAGAAAACAAAAGGCACAGAATTGGCAGAGCTCTCAACCATTTGTCTTGCAAAAGCGGGTGAAATCACCCGATTTTGTTTTTGGCGGGTGAGAGGCCCATTGGAATGAATGGGCGTGCAGGATACTTGGCGGGTGAGTCAGCCTTTTACAAGGCGGGTGACACCCGCCAAAAGCGTGTGAGTTGAGAGCTATGGAATTGGTAGTAGATGCGTCTCCACTATATCTATAAAACAAAACATGCAAAGGTATGTAACGGATTGGAAATTACACATTTTAATATTCCACGCCAGGCTATGACTCCCAAAGGATAAGGTGTGCCTTTTTTTGTGTATGATTCGTAAATATGTAAATAAATACTATGCGCAAAAACCATATAGCTTTGGTAATGCTTGGTTATTTAGTTCGGTGAATAAAGCACTATTATAAAAACGTGTACATTTAGCAGAGTACAACAGGTTAAGCGGGGAACCGATGGCATTCACAATCCGAAATGAAACGGAAAATGGACTAAATCTACTAGGTTAGGGTCAGTGCTCTCTTGAAGCTAAGCATGAGTGGTGAGGCGACATCTCGTGGCTAACGACAGCTGGAGTCCATGGCTTGCGCCACTTCTTTGCCGATTAATAGAACACTGTCAGAAATGCTTTGGCTGATTTTTTTGCGACATCAAATATGTTTTTCTTCGAGAGAGTATTTAAAATATTAGTTATTCAAATATTCCTACGCTGGAACAATTACTAATCGTTCTTTTAATAATATTAAAATCATGCGTCCTCCGTTTCTATCCTGCTCCTGCGAGATAGCCTCGGGTAGCGTAACCTCAGAACCCCTACAGTCGCTACTTTCCACAATGGCCGCTGCTGTGCGTCTCTCGAGCCTCTGTTTGTTCTGCCAGTAACACTTGTCCTCTATCTATGTCTCCCGGTTTTCCTACGCGCGGTTGCGGGGCGGGAGCGCGCACCAGACTGTGTGTCAGGGAGGTGAGGGGTACGCGCACAGCGCTCACACATCGAGTCCTAGAGAAGAGCGCGCCTCCCAGAAAGCTGGACACTGATAGCAACACCCCCTGAGTGGAGCCAAAGGAAAGGAAGGAAGAAAGAAGGATCACATACAGGGAACGGCACAGAGGAGCTTGGGGTGAGAGCAAGCAACAAAGGACGCCGGGAAGCTGCCCAGGAGCTTGGAGTTTAGGGATCGGTGAATACAGCAACCCCGGCAGAGGAGGGAGCCGGGGCGGTTGTGGTGCTCTTCCTCTGGCTGTTGCAAAGCTGGGAATTTTACGGCGTGCCCAGGGGATATGAGCAGCGGCAGCATGTCAGGGAGCCGCGAGGAGGAGCGCAGGAAACTAGCCGAGATCATCAACCACTGGAACAACAACCGGCTGGACCTGTTCGAGATCAGCCAGCCCACAGAGGTGAGAATAATATACTATACACATTGCACTCTGCAGCCAGTGCAGAGATGGGGTTATTGCACACAGTGCCCCCCACTGCACTAAAGTACACCAGGAGCACAGGATCCACTCCAGTCTACGCACCTATCCGTTGCAGTCTGCACAGATTCACTGCAGTCTGCACCAAGATCCTCTGCACAAGGTATCAATTGTCCCCGTTTCACTGTCAGGGATGTGAAGCCTATTTTGTTGTAGATCCGTTGCCTAAACTCAAGGGATCCATTTTCCATACTCAAAAGGATTCACTGTTTCACAACAAGCGATCTATTTCGCCTCTTAACGATTAGGGGTGTGTTGCCCCATACAACGAAGTCTTGGTACGTTTTATCTTTATAAACGGGGAAGGGATTGCTACCTTACAATGCAAGGAAAGATGAGCTGTACGTGTTTTTCCAGGAGCAATGTTTATTATGATTTTGGAGTGGGGTTGGCATGAGGTGTTAATGGGTGAAGCTGGGAAAGTGGCTGTGCAGTCCAGCGTCGGTTGCTTGGGTGTTTGCGCTCAGGCGTTTGACATATGGCAACCTTTTAACAGTGGTTCAGTAACGTGCAAACACCAGAGCAGAGGGCTTCATCATTTCCCACATCGACAAAGGAGAAAAGTGACGATGTGTATCAATGGCAGACCCTCTGTGACTGTTCGTTTTCCACGCGTTTTTTGCAGGTGATTTTGAAACTTGGGCCTCTTTTGTATATGTCCTTTTTAAGTAGTTGCCCGATACCTGTGGGTGTTCTGAGAGCTGGAAACTGGCTGCCTGTCAGTTTCACCCGGGGTGCCGCCCTGGGATGGGCACAGTGTAGGAAGGCTGTTTTCAGGCCCAGGCTCCAGGTTAAGGTGGCTCCTCGCTTTGACAGTAGGCCTACTCATGGGGTGGAGACTTTTCCTGTGTCCACGCCTAGACCGAAGCAGGAAGCGAGTTCTGTGGACTGGCACTGACAGCGAGCTGTTCATTAACAGAGGACCTGCACGGAGTAGGTGACCCTTCTGGAGATAAATGCCTGTGCAGTACAGTGTGACTCCCAGTGCGTGCACCCACTCGCTGCAGGCCTTGTGTCCTATGCGAGACAGCTGGGCGACTTGTTGAAACAATGGCAGCTCTTTCTAGCCGCGTTAAGATTTCGAATCCACAATAAAACCTTGCATGTTGTACTGATCATACGACTCTACCCTCCCTGCCCCCTTACATTGCCTGCTTACCTGTGACAAGAGCCCATATATAAGCCATTTTAGCTGCAGCAATCGCCATTAAAGTGCACCTAGATGGACTTTTTGTGTGCGGCTGTGGTTCAGCCTTACTTGCCCTGGATATGCTGTACGGTTAGATCTGTACGCCTCATTCGGCACAGTAATCCCCCCCCCCCTCTGTACATATTTCAGTTAAAAGGGGAACATCCATGATTTTATAATCCTTCCTTTAAGTTTTGTACACTATACTTAGTCTTGTTATGTACTGTGCAAGCCCATATTATTTTGTCTGTCAGTCCAGTAAGCAGCTTTTGATGTGGTTCAATCGTTTTAACAGTGAGGGCCTGAACTAGTAATTTGACACTCCGTGGGTGATCTGTTAGTATTTTGACTTCCCTTTCCAAATGATTCTCAGCTGGTTGTAGCAGCTTCAAGCCTTTTGCAGTGACTGTCTATCCTTGGTGGAAAACGCCTTTGAAGTCCTTACCCTCTGATCAATCCCAATGCGAAATTATCCCCTCCTGCCACACCCACTAGCTTTATAAATTCTGTATGTATGCTCAGGGGTGCAAATGAAGGTTTGATGAGCAGGAGTGAAGAGCGATCCTGGGTATTGGCCATCACCCAGTAAGGAGTGACTTCCTGCAGGGAACACGTGCATAAGGTGCCTCAAAATGAACTTCCATGTTAAATGCAAACTTTTTGGCCATTTAAATATGTCTCATCATGCTTTAAATGTCTTGTAGAGGTGTCCTAGTGCTCATCAAACGCACATAGTTAATGTCACATATGTACGTTTTCATGGCAAGAGATGTCCTTGGGAGACAAAGTAGCTCCTGAAAACTGTTGTGGTCGTGCTAACTTTCTCTTCTAGGTTACAGGCAAAAGCTAAATATACCCCCCACCTTTGAGCCCCTTCCAGTGTGTGTTGTCAGAAATGTAAATTTGAGTGTGACTTGTTAGATTAGATGCACAGTTGATGCATTGCTTCCATATCATCATGTTATTATTTAGCAAAATAGCCATGACAGCACAAAATGAAACCTAATACAACCCCCCCAAAAAATGACCAGATCCACAATCCGTAGTGCATGCAACTTGACACTTTTACTCCTGCATACAACTAGCCAGTCATTAAAAAAAATGTAACTATCCACCTCAATTCTCAACATAACATAACACAACATACCATTCCTTACCAAGTGTCAATTATCACAAGCCAATGGCTAGTGCACATTTTGAGCCCTCCGCTGTGGAACCCTACAATCATCTCCTGGTCTGTAATATCAAAACTGTAAATAAGACACATTGAAACAGTTGGGGAGAGGTAGTGATGCTGCCTTCATCACAATCCCATTTAGGCAGCACTTCTGGGTCGCATTCTCAGTTTGCACCAGTGCTTTTCAAGGTCTCTAAATAAAGCTGTCAATTAGAATGCAGAGTGCTTGCTACATCAGTTAACACACAAGTCTGATTTTCTATGACCAAATTATACATCTAGGAATCTTTATAAATTAGGCTAGTTTATTTGGCATAATGGCCCTAGATAAACTCAAAAAGTGTCATAAACTGTTGCATAATCTTATAACCCCCTCACCCCCCACCCCAACCCCACTTAAGGGACATTGGAAAGTTTCAGACAAATGATCACTGGCATGAAGCAGTGCACGCATGATCACGACATCTTCATGTATTTAGCATGCAGATCAGTCGGCTCGTACATGATTAGAGAGAACCGAGTTGACTTAAATTCCTGTGTAGGTGTACTTGCATTGGCATTAGTCTGCACAACAGCGCTGTTCAAAGATCTAAGTCCTCGGACTGTAGCTGTTGGGGCGAGGGGGGTTGAGTTGCTCACACCCAATTGAAATATTTGACTAGGAATACCATAAGGGCGAGGCCGTGGAACATCCATTCTGCTTGACCTAACTAACGGCGTTGTTTGGTGTCTTCCCCCGATTTTTGGCCAAGTCGGGCTCTGATCAGTGTTTTATATATGAAGCTATTGCTAGGTTCTGTCGCCTGTTGTAGGTTTTATTTTATAGAACTGTGTCCGGGTACTTGTGTCATTGTAATCTCTGTATGTATCTGCCTGCCCGTTCTTTTCCCATAACTTTTAAACAGCTCACTTCCTCTCTCTATATTGGGCACGTTTGTTTAGTTTGTCAGGCGTGCACTTTTTTAGAGTCGTGTATTTATTTTTTGTGGGTGATGTCGTTTCTTAACTTTGTGGGTGTGGGCCTTCAGACTAGCAAAATACTGGAATAAATACATTCGAAACGAGGGTGGGGTGCATGTTAGCATTTGACCATTCTTTTTAGTTCTGCTCCAGTGATTTGCAAGCAGCAGGATAAATCCTGTTTTAAAAATTGTCGTCTGCAAGCACTAAGCTCGCGCGCGCTCGGGCATCTCCGGGTTGGTATTATTTTTTTGTGACTTTTCAAGGTCACGTGCCTTCAAGCCACATCAGAGGTAGGTGGTGGTCTCTGCTTTGTGTGAATTTTCACACCAAGAAAGGTAAGATTGTTAGAAGTCGGCTGAATCCTGCCGTCTCGTTTTATTATTTTTTTCTTTAACGCTAATGAAATCGGTTGCCTGTTACTTTTATTTTGTCACGGTGTTCAAATTAGTTAAAATAGGGGCCTCAAGGAGAACACTTGACTGTTTGAAAGGTGACTCTCACTAAACCATTTGCAAACATACCGAATGACGACTTACAGGATTGTCAAATCTAGTGTAAAAGGTCGGGCTGAAACTCATTAAATCTTGTGGATTTATTGGTGAAATCTCACCCCCTGCCACCCCGCTGTGTTCACTATCCTCTGCCAGATTTTCTTTACTGTGAGGTTGGGGGTTAGTAGGTATATTTAAATGTTAAATAATTGAAGTGGGTACTGGGAGAGAGTAGGATGGAAACAGTTCCCTGGAGCCTTAGGGATGAGAATTCACCTGCGGGAGCGAGGCTGGTTATTTGCCACCACCCACAGCTCACCTGGATTTGCAGAAAATGTCACTTAAATTCTAAGTTATGACAGTAAGTATTATCACGCATACAAAGACAATGTTACGTCTCGTCAAATTAGATTGTAAATAATCACTTTTGTACAACCAAGATCTTGTTCAGGGAGAAATTGACGCCAGGTCTTGTGTATAAGCTCAATGATGACAAAATCTGAAAGAAAATATCAGTTAAATAAAAACTTAAGTAGAGGTTGGATAAGGCAACATAATAAAGAGTTCTAATAAGGACAGAAGAAAAGATACTCGAAACTGAAGGTTATTATAAGCATGTACTGAAGCAACGGGTGCCAAGGAATCAAAAACGATTCAGACTACTGGCAGAAAATGCGAGGCCAATTATAGAGGAAACACGGAGGCGTTGAAATTGGAATACTCTTGGATTACCCACTTTGAGGAAATAGTCTATGAAGACTACTATCCAAAAGAATAAAGGACTAGAACAGCATCCTAGCTAGAAGGTTGTTTTGGAAAGAAAGAAGGTTGCTGAACTGTAGGGTGACCAGATTTTCAAAACAAAAAGCCGGGACAGCCAACAACATAAGAGGGACTACCTCCATTGCAGCCGACCAATTACCGCCCCTCCCCCAACACGCCCCCACAACCACCCCCAACCATATTTCCAGCACTTCTCCTTTCTATAAACTGTATATAATCTCATGTGTGCAGTTTTGTCTGTGAATCATGGCATGTTAATTCAAAAAGAGCATTATCTCTAATTGATGTTACATGGCTTGCCGTACAATAATTGCCACGCCAGTCTCTGTGGCACAGTCAGTAAGTGTTCTGACTTGTACCTGAGAGGTTGGGGGTTCGAGCAAACCTCCAACTTCAAAATTGTGAAAGTGCTGTGAAAAATAATTACGGTTTTAATTACCGTAGCCCCCCAAACATGAAAACCCCGGACGGGGTTTCAAAAATGAAAAAACTCCCGGGACGCAGGGTGATTTCCCAGGTCTGTCCCGGGAAAACCCAGACGTCTGGTCACTCTACTGAACTGTCCCAAACATAAGTCCACTGGCATGTTTCACATGGCCCCCAGTTCTTCAGAGCATTCCCTACCCTCGCAAGGCTCTCCACCCCGAAGAGCAAACATTCATTACCGGATGTGCACAAGTACATCAAAGCTAAGATAACTGAATTCAGTGTTTTTGCATCATGGGTTCACCTGGCATGTTCCAACTATTCCCTGTTACCATTTAGTTCCTTCTTAGCTAAGACATTAGTAGCCCAGGCCTAGATTGAAGGAAAATGGTTGCCTTGCATAGTCTGCACTCCCCCCATTCCTTCTGTAAGGGAGTTTAGTAGGCTATAGTGTGTCTAGGAAAAGGTCTACACTCATATTTGAGGGACTCTTCTGGTAAAGAGTAGAAGACCCCCACAAAGGCAACTATCATTTTCGGTGCAAGAGAAGAAGCAATCGGCTTGGTGAAGACAACCCCACTCCTTTCCCGCATAGGCACCCATCTACCACAGAAGTTCTGTAAAAAGGGACATCTGTTTGTCTGCTGACCACTGGCTGTGCTAGCTGTGACTGCACAGAGGATACTGGAGGCGCTGCAGGCAAGGGGCATGTTACACCCAAATGTATGTGAAACTCCCTCCTATTCTGCCAACCCTATCATCATAGTGACACAGCACTCTATAGTGGGGCTGACGATGCCCGTCTCTCTTCTCTACCTCTTAATTTATCCATTCATTCCTGTTCACTGTCCAGCCCCCTGCCTCCATCATTCAGCCGGCTTGTGATTAGACCATCCTCCTTTTTTTCTGTCTCTCTTGCTTTGTTTAAAGCTGGTAAGTAGCCATTTGCAAGTCACAAAATGCAATTGGTCACGTACTAGGAAATACATTGACCAAATTGATATCTAGCTACAGCTTCATAGGTTGAGTTGAAAAGTGTCCTTTTTTGCAAATTACAAATTGGTGTTACACCGTAGGTCGGGGCATGTCATCAAGAGAACCTCTTCTTGGACACTTTTTCACAATTATTGTAGATTTTATGCCAGTTTTTTTGTTGTACTATTGTAGCATTTCCTATGATTATTGTGTATGTATTATCCTGGCTATTGGCCAGCAGTTTTTGGTTTAATGCAAGTGAAAGACCGGTTGATTATCTGTGTGAACGTATGGAAATTAGATGTCCTACCTGCAGTCTCACTTGCGAAAGCTTACAGCGACGTGGCACTAGATGCAGGTTCCGAAAGCTGATCATCTTTCATTATAACTCGTTCGTTTCCTCAGCTGGAACTCCTTGCAGAGTCTGTGGCTCTGCGTTCTAAAGTAGACTTGGCCAAATAAGATGATGATCTCCAGGCCATGAACTTCTTTGCTGCTCTTCGCATAAATGGCAGAAGGGTACTGGGCCCTGCTCCCCGTGTGTCGTCTTGATTTTTTTTTTTTTAACATCTTTTTATTGAGGTAGTGGCAGGTACACAACTCGCTCCAACAACATAACAAGAAAAAATTATACAGTGGCACTTTGCATTTTCACAGGTGATACATATTCACATGGGGTTTTCATTGTCCAACGGCAGTTCACATAGGTATGTCCTGAACGGGCCCCAGATGTCTTTCGGTTGGCTCATTCTCGGCTGAGTCAGTACATATTGTTCCTCATTCTCATTCACATATGTCAATTCTCGTAAAAAGGTGTTCATGCTCAAGAGGTGTAGGGCTTTTCCAAGCCTGGAGGATGCATTTTTTAGCAACTGCGCAAGAAACATTAAAGAGTCTTCTAGTTCTCTCAGAGCACTTCCCAATATCACCAAACAAGTATTTTTGTGGGGACAGGAATGGGGATATTTGTGTGAGTTCCGCCAGCAACTCAGTCACCACGCCCCCCCCCTCCCCCCACCGAACCGCTGCAGCTCAGGGCAGTCCCAATACATGTGAAAAGACCCTGCTTGCAGTCTATTAAGAATTTAAAATTGTATCTGGCGCAGACCTGCATTGAGCGAAACCCTTTTAGTCAGTGAACAATACTTTACCCATTTTTCATCAGGAATGGTTACCTGCAAATCTATTTCCCATTTTATTTTCACATTGTTGGTCGTGGGGGTGTGGGCCTGCACCGATGCATATAATTTGGAGACTCCCAGACCCCCCTGAGTTGTGATCAATTGTAAACATGGGTGTGAGAGTGGCTCATCAGGAAATAGGGGCCATCTAGCCTGGAATGCTGATCTCATTCGGTAATATTGGCGTGTTCGAAGCGGTCCTCTCCCCAGTGCCCTTAAAATATCTGTTAAGTTAACAAATTTCCCCTCTATGAACATGTCCCCCACCACCATTTCCCCATTGGGGTCCCATGCTTCCTGCATGTCTGTGTCAAACGTGGGAGGAATGCCGGGAAAGTTCCACAAGGGAAACTGTGGATTATAGGGCTTTTCAATTTTAAGTCTCCGACATATTGCCCCCCAGGCCCGGACAGTGCAGCACGCCGGATCGTATTCACATATGTCTCTATGTCGTGGGGCGAAGATAATTGATCTCACATCCGAGGGTGCAACTGTGTGTGTCTCCACCCATGCGTGAGGTGCTTCTTCTGCCGTCTCATACCAATATCTCGCGAATTGCGCTTGGGCAACTAAGTAATAAAGTTCAAAGTCCGGGGCCGCTATGCCTCCGGAGCTGTATGGTTCCACCATTTTCTCCCATCCCATTCTAGCAGTCCCGTTCCAGAGAAATGTGGTCACCTTTGATCGCAGCCTGGAGAAGAATTCCCTGCCTGGCCATATCGGGATATTCACAAACAGGTATAGTAGTTTGGGAAGGACGGTCATTTTTAGCACTGCTATCCTGCCATGTAGTGAGATAGGGAGGTGCCTCCATATCGCAAGCTTCGCATTAATTGACTGTAGCGCCCCTTCGTAGTTATCGGAAAATAAAGATTGTCTTCTCCTGGAGACCAGAACGCCTAGATATCTAATATATCCCTCCGACCAATTAAGGCCCTCCGTCATTTCTGGGCATTTAATACAAGGGGTGAGTGGGAAGATTTCCGATTTAGAACTGTTTACAGTGTAACCAGAGTAATCAGCAAATTCGTGTATATCTGCCATTATAGGCGCAAGGTTTTTGTCGGGTTCACGGATATATAACAGCGTGTCATCCGCATAAAGCGAAATCAGCTGATTGGAGCCCTTCATGACTATGCCTTTATCTTTATGGCGCAATCTGACTGCAGCAGCCATGGGCTCTATTGTAAGAGCAAATAGGATTGGCGAGAACGGGCACCCCTGTCTTGTGCCCCTCCCCAGTTCGAACATGTCAGACATGGTTCTGTTAGTATATACTCTAGCGCCCGGCTTCGTGTAGAGCAGACGGACATATCTGATAAAATTGGGTCCCACCCCGAACGCCTCCAACACCGAGAAGAGGTACTCCCAAGAGACCGAATCAAATGCTTTCTCGGTGTCGAGGGACACCGCGATCGCCTGCCTGCCCGGGTCAATTTGTGCCATGATTCCAAACCGCCTGTTTGGGGTCAACGCAGTAGACCTTCTGGGAATAAACCCATTTTGGTCCGGGTGGACCAGTGCTGGAACCATGGGTAACATACGATTGGCCATAACCTTCGCGAAAATGTTTGCGTCGGTATTTATGAGCGAGAGGGGCCTGTAAGAGGACATACCCTGGGGTGGGCGTCTGGGCTTGAGAAGCACCGTAACAATAGCTTCCCTCATTGTAGGGGGCAATTCGTGCTGTTCAAGGGCCTCCTCCCAAGTTCTGAGTAGTATAGGGGCCAGCTCCTCACGGAACTCCTTATAAAATTCGGCTCCCAGTCCATCAGAACCCGGAGCTTTATTCGACGTGAGATACTTGATGGCTTCAGTGATCTCTTCTATTATGACAGGTAACTCCAAAGCCAATCTATTTTCGTCTGGGAGCGTCGGGAGACCCAGTGAGGCCAGGTATTCTTTTGTCTCGGTGGGGGTTTTCTGGTCTATATTCGTATAAAGTGTTTTGTAGTATTTAACAAATTCATCGTTAATACCTTTATCGCTTGTCACCATTACGGTTGGGGCTGTTTGAATAGCGGCTATCGGGGCATTGTTCATTTCATTTCTAATCAGGTTGGCCAGCATTTTCCCTGCCTTATTCCCCTCCCCATAGCGACGGGCCCGCATGGGGGCTGAAATGTATCGTACCCCCCTCGTGGCTAAATTGTCAAAGGTCCTAAGAAGTCTATGAATCCCAGCAAGGGTGTCCCTATCATGGGTGCGGCTGTATACCTCCTCCAGCTCTTTCAGTTCCATTTCCACCACTTCGAGGTCCCGTCTCACCCCCTTCAAGAGTCCCGTTGATTTGGACATAAGGATCCCTCTAACCCAAACCTTGAAGGTTTCCCAAACCGTGGATATCCGATCTACCGTCCCCAGATTGTCTACAAAGAAGTTGGTTATCTCTTCATGTAGTGACTCGGCCACATTTGCATCTCCCAACAGTCCCCCTGGCATTCTCCACCTTCTGGCCTTTCTGGGAGCATCTTGGAAAACGAGGTTCAGTAAGACCGGAGAGTGATCGGACAGCGTGCGGGGGAGGATCGTGCAGTATCGCAGCATATTCGAGATGTCGGAGGATATGAACCAGTAGTCTATACGCGATTCACTGTCATGCACTGTTGAGTAATATGTATATTGCCTATTATCCGGGTGCAGTACCCGCCAAGCGTCTATCAGTGACAACTGTGGGAGGAGTTGGTTCAGGGTTACCGCTGTCTTCGTGGAAGCCCTTACTACGCTGGTTGACCTATCCAACATGGCGTCGAGTGCAACATTAAAATCGCCGCCCCATATAATGATTGCTGTGTCGTGTTTGTTAAGGGTATCAAATATTTTCAGATAGAAATCCGGGTCATCTATGTTGGGGCCATAGGTGTTAACCAGGGTTACTCGTCTGCCGGCCATTCCCCCCCCCACACCAACACATCTTCCCATTGGATCGGCCTTGTGCCCCTCAGTACGGAATCCCAATGCAGGATGTATGAGTGTTATGACCCCCCTGGATTGTGACGAATATTCTGTATAATAACGTAGCTTGCCCCATTTAGCCATTATGCTTTGGTTAACCGCTCCCTGAGCGTGTGTCTCCTGGAGCATTAGGATTTGGGGACCGTGTCTGGGGACATAATTCCCTACCTTTCGGACTTTCATCGGGTTGTTTAGCCCTCGGACATTCCAAGACGATAGTTATCTTCACCCCGTCACTCATTTCCCCATACATAGAATCCATGCCGTGCCATTGCTTCCACCATGTCTTGTTTACCTGCTGTGGCCGCATCGTGCACCCGCCAGACCTGATTTCAACCAACCTGGAACTGAAATTATACCAGTCTAAATCCCAGGTCCCAAATATGCCCTGGCAGCAATAGCATTCTGTAACTTCCAGACTTCCCCAACTCCACCCTCCACCCACATCATCCACCCCAACTTGACGATGTACCCTTAAACCTTTTTGGAACTTTCCTGTGGGTGCCACGTTGTCGTCACGAGGCCACCAGAGCGGGCTCACGACCCGCTTCAAAAGTTACTCAGAGCCCCCCAGTGGGAGCAGAATTCCGTCAAAAATCAACAAAGCAGCTACATAGGATATGTGCGCACCCAGATTCAATCAACAGGGGCCCGATCTCCCCCTCCCGGAGGTGATCTTCCGTTCTGTTCCGGTCCGCGGCCTCTAGGTGGTAGGGGTATAGTTGCTTCCACATACGCCAGGGCGGCGGCCGGAGTCTCAAAAAAGTGTGCTCTTCCTCCATACGGGATTCGCATTTTGGCCGGGAATATCAGCGCATACGGAACCTGAGGTGCCCTCAGCAGCCGCTTGACCGGCTCATATGATCTCCTGCTAGCCTGTACTCCCGCAACAAAGTCCGGATAGACATGTATGCGGTTCTCCTCATATTGTAGTGTCCCAATTTCTCTGGCCTTTCTAAGTATTGTATCTCTGTCTCTGTAATTCAACAGTCTGGCGATGATAGTACGCGGCGGGGCTCCAGGTTTCGGCGCGGGGGCCAGAGTGCGATGTACTTGCTCAACCAGGAATTGGTTTGAAAAGGATTCTGTCTCAAAAAGTGTCTTAAGTAGGTTTTCCACTTGCTGTTCCATAGCGCCTTTCCCAAACTTTTCAGAAACCCCCACAATCCGAATATTGTTCCTTCGGGATCTGGATTCTAGGTCTTCGCATTTACTTTGCAGCGCGTTCATGCCTGCCTTAAACTGCGCTATGTCGCGATCGTGTCGCGCAATGGTGTCTTCGCTTGTACCAATTCTGTCTTCAGCCTCGGTGATTCTGAGGCTCTCTTTGTCAACTCTGGTTTTCAGTGCTCCTATACTGTTGACAATGTCATCTAGTTTCACATTCAGGGATAGGAAGCCGTTCTGCACTATCGCGGTAAGGCGATCAACCCTGTCGCCGGCATCCACGCCAGGCTCCGCCGTTGACACTGTCGCCAGATCCGGCTCGTGGCCGGCTGCCTGGCTACTGGTGTACGAATCCATCGGGCCTTTCTTTTTCCCAGTCGCCCCTTCAGCCGCCTTATCCTGTTTCCTAGTGTTGCCCATGTTCGCCACAACTGTCGGTACCCCACCACGGCCCGACGGGGGCAGTGGAACCCGTGTGACATTACCGTGGAGGCAGGCCGCCTGAGCCGCGTAGGATATTATTTGTCAAGTGGGCCTGCTCAGGCCTGGGTATCGCAAGAATAGTGTTTCATGGAGCCATCAACGTCCAGGTCTTAGCGGTAGCTTGCTAATTCGACCTCTTACGTGTAGAAAGGAGCTGCAGCTCAGCCGCTGAATGTCACTGTCTCGGTGGCACCGCGCCAACTTGCAGGGAATATAGCACGCTTGGCGCGCCCCGGCTACAGGCCAGAAAATGTAGTCCTCTCTTCGGTCACGGCTCAGGTCGGGGAGGACAGGATATCATGCCGTCCCACGATGGCCCACTTACCAGCACCCGCCGCGCCGCGGCAGGGAGCCCCAGCTCTCGTTCAACAGGATGGCCTCAATAACTGCAAAGGTAAGGCCCACTGGGCGCACCCGGTCAAACCTCGCCTCCGATCCGGAGCAGGGCCCACAAGCCAGCATACCTGTCCGCACAGCCGCGTGTACGGGACCCAGGGGGAGCTAGTCGCTCCACAGTGTCCACGGGCCCAACTCCGCGGCACAGGAGCCCACCTCTCTATGACTCTCTGGCTAGAGCGTCAGCGGGGCGCAGACCAGCCGGATGTCCCTCGCGGCTAACTCCCCGGCCTTCTCCCGCTCACCACGCCAAAGCCGATATCTCTGAGTTTTAGTCCGTCACTCTCAGGATTTCAGTTGGGTGTGGACTGGGTCAAGGTGCACCCTCTGCTCGACTCCACTATCCGCTGGGGGCCTCGAAACAGGATTTAAATATAGTTCGGATTTCTGTCGGGCGGGAGCTCTTGCATCAGGCGGCCATCTTGGTCGTGCTCAACAGCGCCCCCGTGTCGTCTTGATTTTGAAGGAGAATGCCACGTTTGCTCTGTAACTACATTTATCACACTACAACAGAAAGTGTGTGCACCTATAGATGAGATGGAGCAAATTCATGTCAATGGAAATTTTAGACTAATGCGGTTCTCCATTGCCAAGCCTGTGTAACCCTTGGGACATCCGTGGGGCGCTCCCACGTATTCTAACTTACGTGAACATAAGATATGTATTCACCTACATGTAAGATCTAACTTTGGCATGGAAAACATATGTACGGCATCGCAGCAAGATACCAACGTTTGAAGACGGTGACAGATGGCACAGATTTCAATTTGAAACAACATTAATTTGCTGTTAGTAACTGTTGATGGAGGGATATGCTTACACGGCTGGTAATGTCCGTTGGCTCCAGGTGATGGGCCCTAGCAACAGTTAGTGCATCTCCTGTCTAGTTTCTGTCCAGTGCAATTCCTGTTAGCCTTCAAGGTCAGTGGGTTGCGCATATTGTGGCTGGTGGTTTGTTGTATCTAGAATGTAAAACGTGCATCTCCAGCGTCTGCTGGTCTTTCGGTTGACTCCTTTCCTCATAGGCAGCAACTGCTCCAGTTAAGATGAAAATGTCCATGCCTTAAATCGCAGTGATGAATTCTCACTGACCCAAGTTCAAGGTTTGCCTGTGTAAACCTGTCGTGTTGCTGATTGCTCTGAAAATGAACAATTGGCATCTACAGGTTTTGTGGTGTTTTTGGCATTGAGAATATTACCTGCTGCAATGAATATTGATTTATTTTATTTCTAGAGTGCTGGAACACGAGTCTGGAGGCATAGTAGCGCTAAGACTAACATATGACACAGAACATAAGGAGCAGGGAGGGCCAGAGGCGAGTAGGCAAGGCAAAGGTTCAATCTTCATTCAAAAAGGAATGTTTTTAGGTTTCGCTTGAAACTTGGTAAGCTAGAACATAGCCTCAGGTTGAGCGGAAGGGTGTTCCATATGTGCGGAGATGAGAATGGAAAACATCTGTTTTTCACCTGTGTCAGCTTTGCCTTGGGTATAAGGAGTAGGCCACAGTTGTTCGATCTGAGGCTGCATCTGTCTGGCAGCCATTTAAGCTGGGCTGCCAGGTAGGACGGTCTCTTGCCATATAGGCAGGCGTGTGAGATGCAAAGCGTGCGAAACATGACTCTCCTTACTATAGGAAGCCAGTGTAACACTGTCATGGCTGTTGACACATAGGTTTTTCTCAGACCTACTACAGCCCTCACTGCATTATTCTGAACAACTTGCAGATGGTTAAGTGCCCCTTTGACAACGCCCAGTAAGGTACTGGCACAATAGTCAAGACTGCGCCCGATGATGGCCCTGGCTAAAGTGGCACAGCTGGTTACATCCAGGTACAGTCTGATTTGTGCCAGTAGTTTAATGTAGTACGTTGTGTTTGACACTAGGCAAATGATATGTGCCCTCATTGAGAGTTCTTGGTCCATGGTAACCCCCAAGGTTTTCACTTTCTTCAGGGTAGGTTGAAGACAGTCTGCGATTTGGAAGGAAGAGTATACTTGATCAAGATGGCGAAGCTTAGGCCAGTGCCAAGATTATGATCTCCGTTTTTGAGTTATTCAGGGCTAGGCCATTAAGCAACATCAGAGGTGAAATTTATTGTACGTTACATTGATGATCTCTGTGTCTGTGAGGTGATCACCTGAAAGTGGAAAGAGACACTAAGCATCATCAGCATAGTTACCGTAACAAATACGATCTTTTTCAAGTTGATCAAAGAGGGTAACCATGAATAGATTGAAGAGAGTGGGAGATGGGCAAGCTCCCTGTGGCACTCCACATTCCACTGCCAGTCCCTTTGACATAGCATCCTCATGGAAAACCTTACCAGTCCTGTCTGACAGAAACAATAGGACCCAGTTGACTGCTTCCTTAGAGAAAAAGGTCAGCTTTAGCTGTCTGCTCGCTAGGATGGAATGATCAACAAGGTCAAACACGGCTGTCGGGTCAAGGAGCATCAGCAGAGATGTCTTGCCACTTTCCATGAATTGAAGAATGCTAGATTTAAGGTCTGGCAATATATAGACTATGGGAAGGGGCTCATTATTGCAGGATAATGAACAGACCCAACGTTATGGCCCTAGGGGTATACGTTGCGGAATGGGGGCCATAACGTTGGGTAATGGTAATTATGCAAACCCATAATTATCCCTACAGGGGTCTAGAAGTCTGTTAGCACATAGTGGTAATCTTAGTAAAGGTTTTGGAGTGGTGGTGGTGGTGGTGAAGTACAAATAATAACTTTACTATTGAGTAAAGATTCAATATGTATTAGTAAATGAAATGCAGTTTTATTTATCAAGTTTTAAATAACATGGTTGTCCTTAGAAGACAATGTGTACTTGGTTGAACTGAAACAGTTTCAGCATGAGCCTGCATTAGGTGTTAGGAAAAACGGAGTGGTGTCTCGATAGGAACGTAAACGCATTGTTCCTTGTTTATGCTTTCACGTTGGTGTGTAAAATTGGATCTTGTCTGGCAAATTGAAGTTGCAGTTAAGTACATTTTTGAGAAATGTGTTTCTTGAATGCAGAAAAATGCTTTCTGTTTTTCCCTGCCTGCTTCTGAAATGTGAATATTGAGAATGCAGTCACGCCACGGATAGTGGACATTCCTGTTAGTAGAAAATTGGGAATTGAGGACCTGACCAAAGTTCGGAAACGCAAAGGCTTTGTTTACACGGGCTAGCGGTAGCAACGAATACACGGAAGTCGTCTGGCAACTCGTTCTGGTGTTCACATGAAGGAATACGTGTAGAAAAGCCAGTAGCATTGTTTGTGCCGAGACCAAAAGGAAAGCGGCAAATACTGCGCTGGTCCTTGTTTCACTTGCAAGATCGGGTTTTATAGCATCGAGCACTTCCAGTGCTCCTCCATACGATGTATATATTTCCCGTGTGTTTATGGTCCCTTTGTCACGGCGTTTGGCATTGCATGTGTATGTTTTGCAGACTGCAATTAAGAAAGGGTGCTTTTGCTATGTCTTATCAGCCTATCCTGTTGGCAGGGGTGTTGCTAGGTCTGGAAAAGACCCGGGGCTACACTAATGTCGGGACTGGGGGCTAGCTAGCCTTTTGGCTGTAGCTCCTGAGATTCTATCCAGGGCTACAACCAAAAGACCAGGGGCTATAGCCCCCCTAGCGACGCCTCTGCCTGTTGGCATCACTTGGCTGGGAATGTTGGGAATGTTCTTTTGGCCTGGGAGACTCTTCGCAGATCGGCTCGTTTCCCGCCGCAGCATAGACTTTTCCAAGTGAAACGGTAGAATGTCCTTGGTGCAGAGCAGTAGTGCGCATCTTGTGCCCAGTGTGAACGTTCACACTTCAAAGAATACCAAGAGCCGGATTCAGATCTGTTACTGCTTCTTTAGCTGTTGGCTTTCACCGAAAACGATAGAAATACTTGGAAGAGCCCATCAGTGATGCTTATACATTTACTCTTCTTGCCATTTAAAACAACATTCTATAGGAGCTCATGGCTCAATATACAGTAAGGAAAAGTATTTGTCTGAACAGGTTTCTATGTCACAGCAGAGTGGGGCAGTTAAAACATAAGAAATCTCCTGAATTGGGAAGCACACATGACGCAGGTTCGATGTGCAATGTGCATGGTGTGTCTCTTGTTCAGCGCTCCCAGTATGGTTCAGAGAATACAATTTAGAAAGTACCCGCTGACCGCCCCCCCCCCGCACATAAAGGACTTGTCGGTGTATTTTACGTTTCGTTTATTTTGTCTGTCAACGTAAATCCTTCCAGTCCCTTCAGAAAAGTGCATTCCTCCTTCTTAAATCTGGGCATAGTACCAGAGGCGTAGCCAGGATTGTCTAACAAGTGGGCCTGAAGCTAATGTAGTTGGGTTTACCACGGTGACATCAACATCTGTAAATGCCCACACAGTGCTCCTGAGTGGGCATTTACAGGTTTTGGGTGGGCCTTGCCCGCTCAGGCCCTACCCTGTCTACGCCTCTCCATAGTACAGTGTTCCTTCAGCGAGGTTTTCATTTAGCCCGGCCACCATCATAAAAGGTGCAGTTGCAGCATCGTGAAGCACTGTATCGGTGGTCAATGTGTCCCCTGCGCTCAGCTAGATGAAGTGAGACTACATCTGGAGTAGGATGGCAGCAGACCCTATGCACACTGGATGGGGAGTCAATTGGCTAATATGGAGGCAGATCATCCTATACTTCTTTCTGATATCATTTCATGTTAATTACTAGGTTAAAATTGCAAACTGCTGGGGATATCATTCTACAACTGTACATTTGTAACTGTTTGCTTCTTCTTAATATATTTATTAATGGATGGAACTGCCCTTGGCGGCATAGTGGTCTTTTTTTGGCCACGTTCTTGTTAACGGTTTTGTTTCTTACTTTGTTTGGTTGCGGGAGTGGGCATCTGGATTTTGAAGAGCTAGTGACGAGCAGGCAAGCGAGTTCCCAAGCTCTGGTCTTCTCTCTCCAGTGAACAAACGGGGGAAGCTTGCATGTAGCAGAACCAACACAAGAGGCATTTTAATTGGCTCGCATGCTCATAAAAGATTTACAATGTGTGTCTGAGCTGAGCTGTGTAAGAGGCCTCCGCCCAACCATTGGGAGCCACATTGGGAAAAGTTCTCGCAGTGTGAACCTAAATAAACGGGAAGCTTTGCAGTCCAGTACACTCACCTCTCCTTGAAGTCGGCCATTTTTTGGATGCACTTTTTGTATTTAGTTCTATCGCAATATTGTTATACTTCTTGCTGGATGGGAGCAGATGATTCGTAGTCCATATCACATTTAACACTTTGCTTTATTTGTACACAAAATATAGGCCTTCCATGTCTATACTCCCTGTGAAACAGCGTGTCTCGTTTTCTTTAGTGAAAGCATGGTAATGGGCCTGGATATGTCCAGTGTGTGTTCATAGAAGTTGAGGGTTGCTTCTCTGGCTATGACGGTTATTAATCTGACTAGCATCTTTCTTCTGTTCTAATTCCAAGTAATGCAAAGCGATCCTGTACAGCCAACATTACTATTTTGGTGGCTGGTTAGCAGCAAGTCTTGTACCTGTGGGAAGGGGGGAGAGCCACTCTGGCACTTGATGAGCTCTGCGCTCGTATATTTCTAGGCGAGTTAGGGTGAGGGCCCTTCTTTGGGTATGTGTAGCCAGAGGAGCCCTGTGTAGTTTTCTTGCTCGGTTTGCTATATAAGTTGTCTGCCCTGAGAAGGAGAATGCCAAACCAGAGCTTGCTGTTTAATCGAGGAATGTGGACTTTAGAAGTTCTTTGATATGCATTCTTCAAAAAAGATTGAGGTCCTGACTTCCAGGCTTTACTTGCATACAGTTCACATTTAACCTCGTATTTGTCATGAATTGAGCTGTGGAATTTGACTTTGTATACTATCAATACTTGTTAGCGAGATTCAAACGCATCTCAAATGTAGGTGTTGGTGACGTCGTCCCCATGCGACAGAGCCATTATTTACCGTTGGTACATCAGCAAGGAAGTTGTGACCGATATCAACTCATGTTGGGCAGCTTTTTACATTTCTACCCGCCACCTCTTGCGGCCGCACCCAAAGCCAATCGAAGAAGGCCGTTTTTTGTATCCCGGCACTCGTGAGAAATTCCGTTTGACATTGCAAGCGCCTATTTGAATCCTATGAGAACCGGCAGTTGGGAATTAAATAACACCTATTTGGACTTCTGCCCCTTGCCTGCTTTGGAGGCGCTTATTTTGCGGCTGCAGTGTGGCTCATGGTAGCCATCCATAGCGTGATGCCGCGTGTGTGTCTGAAGTGTGTGAACCCTGAAACCTGACTAAAGAGTGCTATGGTGAAATTGTGTTTTGCTTTTTTGTAGCAGCTGGTCTGTTAATGTTGTCCCATCAGAAAGTCATTAGACCTGTATGCTTCAGAGACGTTTTTAAGTGGCCTGTACAGATGGAGCTTCCGAGTATGGACTTTCACCTGATCAGGGTAGCGTTTTCATAGCGCTTTGTTATATAACCTGGCAGAAACACACTGGTTTCTCAAACTGTACTGTAGAAAAGGGAAACCGGAGACGTTGTTTTTGGTTTATAAATAGTTCATGTAACACCAGTCGTCGTTTTTGGAGCTTTCCATTGTAATGCCAGTGTTATTCCTGGTTTAAATGTTAAATACGGACATCAAAATTAATGTATGTGATAAAGCTTACGCAGTTTTGATGCCTTATTATTAAACAATGAGAGATTCGGTCCTGCACATTGCTCTGTTTGGAGAGAGATTCCAGCGGGAACCAGCTGTATGCAAACTGATAAGAGGACCTGTTGACCTTGCTGGGTTTCCCATCGGTCCCCGCGCTCAGTGGCCAGGGATGCTGCAGGCACAGCCCTGTCACTGTGTTTTGCCGGCTCTGTCAGTGTGGCGGACGAAACATGACAACGGCACGCAAAGCTATTTGCATGAGTGGGAGAGCACGTGAGATTGGAATTGAAGGGGAGGAGTGCAACATTCAAAAGTTGGCCTTAGCAGATCCCCCACATGTTGACGTGATACAGTTCTGTTTTATTAGCATCGTTAAATGGTGGGAAATATAGGGTTCTCTTTGAACGGACTCCTCCTGTTCTGTAACTTGCCAATGGATTCTCTTGTTATTAGATCAGTACATAACAGGTGAACCCTTTTTACATTATTTGCTTTTCACGAGGTTGTTGAATTTCGGGATCGAAATTAAGATTGGCTAAGCAACGGCTAAAATCAGCTTCTGGGTATCCAACATTACCTGGGGAACAAGGAGCTGGTACATAGCGTTCCTCAAATCTGACTTCCTCCTAAGATGCTAAAATATCATTTGTCCATTATTTATCACCCCTTGTGCTTTAAACGTCTTATAGATGTGTCCTTATGTTTATTTATTGATTGTCCCAAATGCACAGTTACATTCACATAGGTGTTTGTTCGACATCAGATGGCCAGGGGAGCCAAAAGTAGCTCCTACCAGCTGTTGCATCAAGCTGACCAGGCTCCTATAGGCTACAAGCAGGAGCTAAATGGCTCTTAGCTCCGCTCCATTTTCAACCCTGCTTCTTCTGTCAGTACAAACTAGAGAGGGCAGTGTTTCTGGGTGTCGTGTACTTGGTTCCAGAATAACCCCTTCGGTTATCTTTTAATCCAGTGCTGTTTGGTCTCATATTGAAACCAATGAACTTAATAAAAAGCAATGTACTGTTTAGCTCATCTCTGCTGGACCATGCAATATCTGAGAATGCCTAGGCGAAGGCAGTCCATTAAATAACTGTATTAGTGCTGTGGTTCTCGCTATATAGTGAGACCCAGAGCACTCCCGAGTCCTAAATATTGAATGTTTTGTGAATGTTAGCATACACCACACTCGGATGGAATTCTTAAGGTACTGGCACAATAGTTAAGGCAGCGCCCGTTGATAACCCTGCCTAAAGTGGCACAGCTGGTTACATCCAGGTGGTCTGATTTGTGCCAGTAGTTTAATGTAGTACGTTGTGTTTGACACTAGGCAACTGATATGTGCCCTCTTTGAGAGTTCTTGGTCCATGGTAACACCCAAGGTTTTCACTTTCTTGAGGGTAGGTTGAAGCCCGCTTCGATTTGGAAGGAAGAGTATACTTGATTAAAATGGCGAAGTTTAAGCCAGTGCCCAAGATTATGATCGCAGCGTTTGGCATTGCATGTGTATGTTTTGCAGATTGCAATTAAGAAAGGGTGCTTTTGCCTATCTATCCTGTTTCCATCACTTGGCTGGAGGGTCATAAATCAGTAGAAAATTATGTGTTGAAGTAAAGTACACAGACATCACCCAGGGCTGGTGCATAGTTGTGCTTACTGGGCCTCGCAACCCTGCCAAGTGTGCTGTTAACTAGTCCTTCAAAATAAAGCATCAGCGTGTAGTGAAAGTTTGTCCTATATGCTGCTCGATTGGAATACATATGTGACCCTCCAAAGGTAGTGACATATCTTCTCTGGATTTTCAGAACACACACAAGTGCATGGACTCTTCCGAAGTGTCTATCAGCCTTGAAAACACCTGCAATGGGAAGCATTATTTGAATATTAACCTCTCAAGTCTGATACCTAAACTACAGCACAAACGTTTTTCTCTGACTTAATTTTCGTATGCCTCTTGGATCGCTCTGCAGTCTTAACTAATTTGGACTTTTAAACACGAGCATACATAGTTTTCTCCTTTGTTACATTGGTCACACTAACTCATCCTTTGGATATCTAGTCCATCTGATAGATTCTTAAAAATGACGGCTGGTGTGTTGCGTTTGCAGGGTGGTAACCACATTTGTGCGATAATTTACGTGCAAACGGGCTGCTTTGGATTGTTTCCAGCAATGCATTTTTGTTGTGTGTAGTGATATATTTATATATTTGTGTAGTCAAATCGCATACATTTGGTCACCATATCTCCCTGAACCTTCACTGCTATTCAGTGGTGATTCGGCTGGAAGGCACTTGATCTTCTTTGGAGTTCTGTATCTCTGTGCCCCTCGCAACCCGCACAGACTTCTTTATAAACACGTGACTTTTGCAGAATAACCCTTGGGGGGGGGGGGGAGGGGTAGGTGGGGTGCTTCTTCTGTAAGCCCATCTAAAATAATCAACCACCTAGAACTCCCAAAATGATTTAGGTTAATTTCGTATTATTTTTTTTTATACTCTAGTCTTTATTTTTTGTTGTCCTCGGAGCAAAGGTTGGCGTTAAAAATCCATGCCCCCCTTCTTCAGCCTCCCCCCGCCGTTTTTTCTGTTTCTTCTGCATGCCTTGCTGCATTGTGATTGTAGCAAAAACAAATCATCAATCAATCTTATGCACGTGCATAGCTATTCCCCAAGCATCGTGTTCTCGATGTGAAAATCGATGACCAATTGCACAGCACTTCCTTGATGCCCGGTAGGCTGCTCCAGTGCATGCCCCTGTCACTCTTTGTACTCTATGGAAGTAACTGTATGCATGACTTTCATCACTGGTGCATTGAGTTCAACTTCTCCCCAATATGGAAGGACGTTTGCCTCTCTTCATCTCCGTCTTGTTTTTGAACTTGTGGTGTGAGTTTTCATGACTTGAGGCAGCACTGTTGATTGATTTATATGTACCTTTTTAAGAAACCCACACAGAGCGCCACCTTTTCCTAACTATTCCTTTAAGAAGATAAATGAGTTCCCAGTATGTTATTACTGCCTTTTGCGATATGGGTCACCCCTTCACCTATTAAAACCATCCAATCAAACTTCCCTGATGTTCAGGCATTGGGACTTCGCCGAAGAGGCTGTCCCGCACATAAAGGGTAGTGATGCCTAGAGTAAAAACGTCACTTTTTTAAAAACATGCTTTTGTTTTATTAGCTGCCCCCTAGAAATGAGTCTTCTGCTTTACCGTGCACAGATTTGAATGCATGGGCAGCACTAATGGTACCGTGACACGTCCCTTTCCTTCATTGTTGTCAGCGAGAGCTCTTAACTTATGCACTGAGTCGGCATCATTTTTGTCCCGTGACTTTTTCACATGCGATCTGCTTGTATCAATTGTACGTTTTTTGTTGAGAAGGGGAGGTTGAGTTTAAATCCCCAGTCTGCATCATTTGCCATAATGTGTCACTCTTTATGTAAGTAAAAATTGAAAGCGTGTACTTTATAGTTAATCTCTCAACTGAAATCCCATTTCAAAAGTTCTAAGTGAGTGTATCGCTCTATGGGCCGCTTTTTCCAAAACATATACATATATATTTATTTTGGCTCGGTCTTGGTGCAGGCGCACGAAAGGTGACAACTACATTGCATATCTTTTGCGCTGCGTGGCCGTTGCATTATTTTGGGACCATCATGGAAGCAGCGCGGCATAATTGATACAGAGAAGTCTACCCAAGCTTGGCTCTTGGCAACCGAAACGGTCATCTGAACCCGCTCATGTAATGGCACACCGATGCACTGCTCACGCGTTAATGCATTATTAAAATACTCCTTAAGGTTACAAACAATAGTGCCGGGAATTCATTCCATCTCGGCCACGTTTCAATTGATGCTGTGAGTTGGATAACGGTGTTCCCCAGTCCATTTTATAACTTGGTCACAGGGGATTTGCTCGGCACCAGCCTGGCAATGTGGAGTTCTATGCTGATGTCTTGTGCCAGGCCATTCCAGAAAATGAATGTTGCTTATGATCATTCCGCTATACAACTCATGCGCAATTGGGGCGCGGGGCATCTTTTCACTTTCATTTTTGATATGTAAAATGTACTTTCTCTCAATCTTGTTCGTTTTCAAGTTCTGAACCCCTCGTAATCGTATGAAACAAAATCCTTCTCTATTGGACTATGCAAACAGCCTGCGCACATGGCAAGAGATGATTGTTTCTGCAGATTCGTTAAGCAAGTCATGGTTGAGTGTCCTCCATTGGGTTAATGAACACAATTCAGAGATCTTTTCTGAAACCATGACATTGATAAAAGTACCACTGACTCAGTCACCAGAAGCTTGCAAAATTACCCTTTCGAGGCCGAGGTGAATTGCAACGCTTAAATATCTGTTTTAGCTCACATGACACAATACTTAAGCTAACTTGTTTTGGTGTTTTATTTTAGTGTAAGATTTTGTCTGGTGCCCCTTTAACTAAGACCATACGACCGTGGTGTGCTGTGCAGAGGTGGCCTGCTGGTCAGTTTATGCCCCTGAGCTATCCAGAGGATAGCTTGGGGGCAACATGCTCGCCTTGGAAGCAAGACGACACAAAGCAGCACATGTTCGACATCCGGGTCCGCGCTTAGAAACCTCTGGTTATTTATAACGCACTTAATACCCAATTTATCATATTAGTTAGCAAAGGTGTTTCTGGATAAGCGGATGGAGTGCCCAGATGACATTTGCCCACGGATGCACCATGAGTGAGGTGTATGGGTCTGATGGAGGGGCAATATGGATACCACAAGGCACAGGTACTTCTAAATGGAAACTGATGGCAGATGGAGAAGGAATTCTACCATTAGCCGTTCTTAGGATCACAAAGGGAATGGTGGCGAGGAGCTGATAGCCGATGGAGAGGGGTTTCTTCTGGTAGCCATTGATGTACGATCATAAGGTGACGGCTTGCAGCTCGGATATGGGATGTATTGACAAAAGTGTGGGGAGGTGCCTAGACGATATACAGTCGTGGGTGTTCTTCAAATGCAATCTATGGGTGCAACATAAGCTACGCAGGTGTTGCGGAACGTAGGCTCGCAAAATTCTTCAGGTAGATTGAGGCATGATGGCAGCTTGAGATTGGACTCTTCGCGTAGCGGAATGCTGGAGGGTCTCATTGGGAGGCCCTTGGGAAGAATCCATATTAAAGATGCAAGAGAGGGGTGCTATGTGGTCAGAAGCAGTGTGCTGGGTAGCTCCTACTGGCAGATTAGGAAGAAAGTACTGGACCTGACAACAGTTTGCAGGACCAATGTGGGCTAAGGGGTGGGCCCAGTGGATTAATGAGTAAATGTAAGGGAGTATGATGGCATGCTTGAAGAATGTTTATCTGCATATGAAGTCTACTTTCGGCCGAGGTGGCCATTCCTATTGGGGAATGGGGTTCCGGGCACAAGCTGTACCAGATGCTGCTGGGAGCAGCACTCTATGCCAGCGCACGCCTTAATTATTTTGGATTTTTGAAGAGTGTATTTCCACAGATTAGGTGGTTGCATGGTTTGTTGGCTGGTTGCTTAAGGCTCAGTAGGTTTCTACTAATGGTGGGCTTAGCTGGAGTAGCAGGGTGGTTTTACAGTGGTTTGGACATTTTTCCGGTTTCATATATTATGGCTGGTACATTTTTAAAGAGTAACCAAGGGTGTAGCAAGCGATAATGTTTGTTCAACTATTTATGTAAATTGAGAGGATACTCGGGCCACTGCCCAGGATAGTGTGGATAGCGTCCGGGGAGTACAGTGGGTTCAGTTTAATGTATGGCATGGTGGTGCTGATGAGCAATAGAGTTGCAATGTATTGGAAATGGTTACTTAAGTATAATTAAGTTTACATATTTCTGTAAGTTATTGATTGCATTTTCTTTCTCTAATAAATGTGGGCAAATGCCTTCCAAAGAAGAATTGTCTGGTGTTTCTTCATCTGCCGTTGCACCTCCGCGGCACCTGTAAGCAAGACCCAGCACCATGCTGAGTCTCCGGCTTTGGGAAAGCGTGATGCCACGGGGGGAAAATGACAATGTTGGTGCACATGTCATGGCCCATGTTGTCATCAGAAGGTCCCTAGAAGGACAGGAGTTCTTGGGTACATTGGGAATTCAGTCTGGGGCTTGACCAGGTATGATCAGGCATACCATTTCTTTCCTATAGGGTCATATCCGGGCAATGGGGAGCATATGGGGTCATGCACTCCTCTGGTAAAGCCATTGCTGACCATTTGTATTTGTTGGAAATTGTTGTGGCAGAATTATAATGAACAATTTAACAATTTTTGTTAGATGTTGTTTCTCTGCTTAGTCCTCAATGCAGGAGAAACAATAGCTATTGTGAATTGAAGTCTTTCTACTGGGTTACATCAATGGGCTATTTTTCCGAGTGTGCCTCAAAATGAATGAGTGCCCAAATGGGGATTTTTGTTATAAGCAGAAACTAACTTTTTCCTGGCTGCCGTGGTTATTATGACCTCAGCATTCCTATGCTAACAAGAGGTCTCATTAGGCCTTCAAAGTGTGTTTACGTAGTGGGAAGTGAAGATGTCTACTGGCGCACTGCTTCTTTCTATTCTTAAACATGCATTTATTCCAACAAGACATTGGCAGCTATTCAAACACTGTAATCGAACCAATCTTTCACAAAGTGTGAACATAACTGTCGAACATAGTATGAATGACCCACAAATGGAATACATTTAAAAGGAGAGAGAAGGGTAAGCGGCATTATGGTAGATTGGGATCTACAAAAACTCTTTATCTGTGCCAATCCACAAAGAAGGACCAAATAACATGGATTTTTACCACTCCACCTGTGAATTGATACGCCACCTTTCCTATTAAGTAGGTGTCTAACATCACATTCCTCCAGTGATCTATAAGTGGGTAGGAGGGCAATTTCTATATCCACAATATTAACTTGCATTTTTCAATGGTCCCTCTCTCACTGGGTTATCTTCTAGGCACCCTGTCAAAAGGTGCACATTTGAGGATGGCCGGGAGCACCCCTCCCAACAGGTTCTCCCGCCTGGAAGATGAACAAGAATGAGACCCCTTCACAGAATAACAGTTCTATAGTTACGTTTATTTGGCATCAACAAAGCACTCTGGCGGAGAGAGGTGACAACAGTTGTTTTGCTAGGGCCCTCTGCCTTACTTGCAATCTTTAGCCCTTAAATACTATTTTCTCAGCTGCATTAGCATGATACGTAAATCACCCAGGGTCCTTGAAATGTGAACTACTGACAGGGTGAACAGGACGTTTGGTGAGCAATTATAGTGAAATACAAATGGACATGCAGGGGGAGGCTTAACGTGTTATTTTGCTAGCCGTAGCCTCGCTCAGGGGGAAGGGTCACCACCCCTGGTATGTGTGGCTGCTATTTTGACCACAAGCTATTTCCTAGCTTGAGAGCTGTGTCTGCAACCAAACAAACATGCACAACCCCCCCCCCCCCCATCGCACTTTGGCAAGGCCCCAATATATAATTTTGAACTATGCTCATCGGGATCCTACTCAGCTTATTTTAGTCACTGAATGTGCAATTGTGGAAATAAGCCATCCGAGGACCAACCCTGTTCATTTATGCTAGAACCTATGCTTTTTCCAAATTCACAAAAAATCGTCAACCAAATGCCCATATCTCAGGCTACAAATGCCAGCTAGTGCTTTCAGAAACCCTCCACAACCACCATATTTCATTGACAGCTGTAACTTCTGAAGTGCAATGCAGGGCTTGTCGTAAAAGAATTTCCTCATCAGCCTCTTCAAATCCCTGAATATCTTGCCTGGGAGGGACTGTGGTATCATCAGGAGGGTACCGTTTATATTTGCTGCCAGGGCAATCGGAATGGAATTGATCTTGCAGCACAAGGATAGCTTGATATTCATCCACCTATTTCGCCCAGGCTTCATGTCATCAATAGTCCATCCATGTTCAGATAAATCTGTCCTGACACATCACCTTGTAGCCAGATTCCAAGATAGTTCAGTTCCTTGCAGCACCATTTGAAGCCCAGTCTGTTCACTTCCGAGTCAGGATGCTCTTGTTCGAATTGTTGCCATTATACTACCCACCGGCTACCACTATGAAGCAAAATATTGCAATACAAAGTCTTCCGAGTCCAGCAAACTTCATTCTACAGCTCGTTTCTTGTGGGAGAGAAACAGCGGCGAGACTTGTTGGGGGGGGAAAAAAAACTCCAGTTGCTTGTGCTGCACGCTCTACTGATGTAGTCCATGTTATGAGATCACTGTGTACCGGTAACATCGCTGCATGTGCGGGATAGCAACCATATGCCACTCAAGGATTTTTGCCAATCCCACCCCGCTTAACAGCACATGCTTTGCATCTCCTCTTACCTCCTTCACACAAACATGCTGATCTCCTAGTCGGCATCTGCTGTCTCCTGTGAGGATCGTCCAAGTAGGAGATGTGTATGTTGTGGCCTACGTCTGGAAGATCACATTCACTACTTATGTTCATGTGTTTATGTTTTGTGAGGACTAAGCATTTGCCGCTGCTATGTTTCATACTTCTTACGTTATCTGGGTGATTGTGTCAAGCAACCGCCCACAGAAATGCTCTTTCTCTGCTACCTTGGAGGTCGCAGAATGTAGGGATATGTAACTTCATATTTCTTTCCCAGGATCCGTGGCCTTTTCATGACAATTGGTGTCGTGATTTTGTGAGCGCTATTGTACTTGAACGCCTAATTGCAGTGCATCCCACAGAAAGCGCACGTGGGACTGCACCAAACATGTTGCCACTATTCGCTCATACGCATCTCTGCAAAGCCAACGATAGGAGACTTTATAATATCCGGTGATCATTCGTGTGACGTCACTGTTTACTCTTCATGAGGTCCTAGTGAGATCACATCTTTAATTTCCCGTGGGCTTTGCTTCAACAACGGAAAAGGAGTTAGCGGGTTATAAAGTTGCATATAAAGAACCTATCAACGTTTGCTTTAACCCTCTTGCTTCTTCTGGCAGTCCAGTCCGCTCGTTTGTTGTGCCCTCCCGCTCGCTCAACCCCTTCCCCCCTCCCCCCCACATCCGCCCCCCTCCCGCTCCAGGATCCTGTCGGTGGAGCTCACCTCCTTGCTCTGGTTACATCTCCCAATCTCCCAGACGTCACCCAACTCCCTCCAAGCCCAGCTAAAACCCTGGTTGCGTCTGCCTCGCTGTTTTTCTTACTGCGTTTCCAATGACAGGTTGCATTCCTGCGTGAGTGAGTCACCGAGGTCACCCAGGAAGTGAAGCAAACTTGGCGCGGAAATGGAGTTTAATATTTGCCGTCAAAATGTATTGTGCGCTCGTTGCTGTGCTGTACATGCCCAGAGAGCCCTTTGTATCTCTGGGCGACTAGATGGTGCGTTTCCAAGAGGCCCATTGCTACACCTTGCGCGCATGCACTTGCTTGTGAATGTTACCACCAGGCACGCACCAGATAGTCTTCTCAGTGCCCTGTTTCTACTGTTGAGTTCGATGCGTACGTTTCACGTCAAGTTCAGGCGTTTTATTGACTCGAATGCTAATATGATAATCGTGAATTCACTAAACCGGAAGTTGGTGGAAGGAGCCGGAAGTTCTAAATGGGGATAGCACAAGGCAGCTGTTAAAATACAAATTCATTAATTGCACCATTTACGTTCTGTACTATGCCATTCACTACTTTAGTGATTTTACAGGGCCAGCAAGTACCTTGTCCAAGAAAATGACGCCAGTGGTTTGTGGGGAAAGAAGAATGGAAAACATGGCAAAGTGTGAGAGTGGGGGAGAAGGGGAATAGGATAGGGACACTCGGAATGTAGAAATTGGGCAGATATGATGGGATTGAAGTAAGGGAATATGATTGTGTGCATTAGACACAATGTTAATCTAGAAAGATGAAAAATAAGGAAACTTGTGATAATGAGCATTTTCCAGTCATGGCAGTATGTAACGAAAGAAGCACTCAAATTAGTGGAAATATTGTGTGATGGCCCCGAAATGTGCTCAGTGAGCCCTTGAATTATTCAGGACAAAAGTGTTGGGTAGTGCGTTTTATGCATCTGCTTGGCATTCCCTGATTATATACCCTGGATTCACATAAAACTCACAGACGTGATGGAGCCAAGGATGAGCTGTGTAAAAAGGTGAACACAGGGAACAGCAATGGGAGAAACAGAATTGGGAAGAAGTGAGTGAAAACTGCCCTACAAACCAATGCAAGCTGTGCGAGATGAAGTGCTGATAAATTGAAATATTGAATAGCTGTGCGAACTCGACTACCATAGGCCAAATTCCTGATGGGTGGGAATTATACATAAATAGGGCTTCCTGTTTTCAGTGTTTCTTTTTCTTTCTTTTTTTACATTTTTTTTTAACTTCTGGTGGTGTTTTGGCAGTGTTTTCAGTATCTGTTTATCAGTGTATACCCTCTTCGCGAAATCGCAGATCAATTTTTTTTCTCCAGTGTAAACACACATATTCTTTTATTGTTTCATTGTGTGCATAAGGAGGGTAATATCTCTCGGAGCAAGATATATGAACACTTTCTGGATAATAAAGATGATGTGTTAGTCCAAATTATTGTAGTGCACAAGACAAATACGTATTGGTCTGTTTAAAAATCAACCTTGAAACATAATCCAAGATAGGAGGATTTCCAAAAACTACGCTGGCAAATTATAAAAGGTGCCCACCTTTTAAGCCCAAAAATGTATAATGAAATATTCTAAGGAAAACAAAATCCATGTGTGCTTTAATGACACTTTTATGTGGTCTTCTGGGTAAGCGTCTGCCCTTGAAACAAGAGAACCTCAGATGAAATTCTAGTATATCTGAACACATGAGCAAGCAAGCATTTTTGAATGTTGGCCTCAAAAACATCAACAGGGGTTGCATCCAACCTCCGAAAAAAGTCAAAGGACGCTGTCTACCCACATGTATCCTTGACTTGTGGCTTGAAAATTAGCACAGTCCCAGAACCATAGACCATAACCCCTCTTGTCTCCAGGATACCAACCTCTCTTGTCACATCCTGAGCAAATATTCATGGCTCACTTGCACTCTCCTCCTTTCCACTCTCACCCCCACGTCTGGCTTTAAACAATACTCTGTTTCTAAAGATAACTTGAAAAGTACATGAACTATAGGAAAGTACTCACACAAATATATACATCCTTCTAGAAATGTTAGGCAAAATGTTTACAATTGTGGCATTATTCCATCCATCTTGAATGGAAGATTACAAATACCAGAATGCAATTGAGCTGTAGGCAAAAAATGGCTTTTTGGATTTTGAAAATCTACTTTCAAGAGTCTACCTGTTTGTGTTTCAATGTTTGGCAAAGGCATGCTTCATATACATAAACTTATATAAATGCAGCTTGAAAAAACTGCACGGGTCTACACTATCCACAGCATGTTGATCGTTGGAAAGTTGTTAAGTCGGGTTCAAGAACCTTTTCCAGTCCCAAGATTGTCTTTGATTTCAGGGACACTGTGTGCTTGTTTCTAATGGGACCAACATATCTACGTGGAATAAAACTTGATGAGTAGCCCCACAAATTTGTTGTAAATGTCAAACCAAGATCTCGTTTAAAGGCTGTCACTGTTGATATAACTTTCCAGGGAGCTGGGAGATTTGTGCCCATGTACCCTGCTCCTCTACCCAGGCTCGCCTTACAGACAACAGAGCTTCGCTCCCCTTCTGGAAGGTACTTTCAAGGCTCACAGTTCCATGTTGGGGTCTGCACTCTATTTCCTAGGCCCATCATCTCACATCCATGCCACCTCCCCTATGTATGTTACAGCCTTCTAAAATAAACGTCTTTTGGCGTGGTAAATATGAGCATGTGTAAATAAATGGTGTTTTGCATGTGCTTTCAACATAAAAATGCTCCTTTGCAGTTCTTAACATGGAAATGTTAAGAACGTCCTAAACAAAAGTAAACATGGGCTATCACTTGGTAAATCGTGCCCACTGTAAATGCTCTGCATGAAGAAAGCCATGATGAGCGTTACTTACAGGGGCCTGCAGGGTCTGATGGGCCCCTGGGAAGAGGGGATTTGCGTCTAGCGCGTCGTAGCAGGAGGTTGAGAGGCGACAAGTTGCCTCACTAGGACAAACGGAAAGGGAGCCGAGCCTCGTACAGATAGCATATAACCTCGTAGACCGAGCACAGAAAGGAATATTTCCCCCTAAAATTGGCTGGCCTACCGCCGTGTATGAGGCTCGGCTCACTTTGTGTTTGTCCTAGTGAGGCAACCTGTGTGCTGGAAGCAGGCAGCTGGTACCTGCGGGGGCCCATGCGGTCGGCCTCGCACACCGCCCATGCCGACGTGTGCTCCAAAATTAGTCGTGGTTCCTCCTCGCCCCGAGTGCAACCGAAACCAGAGTTTTACGGTTTCCCCTGAGATTGAAGACAATTGGGGTCTTTTCCCACCAGCAGACATCCAAGGGCAAAGATGTACAATGGAGCCGAGAGTGCAAATAAGTCCTGATCACATAATGCGCATAAAATGGGGTATGCAATATAAAAAAGACACTGCAGGCATTAGCAAACCTGGGAACTGGGGTGAGGTTTGTTGATCCTCCAAAACTTGGCATGTACAAATTAAGTCCATGATTTGACCCTAGAATAATAGACATTATGACCTATATGTATGTGCAATAGTGAATTCGAAAGTGTCCTTTTAAAAACTTGGTGCAAGTGATAAATTCATCTGTGCAATTTGTGGTCCTTGAGGTTTGGCTCTGCCCTTGCCGTGCAAGATGAATATGGTTTGCTTTTCTGGACTTTGCGTCAAATAACCTAAACGAACATACAAATTGGATATTTGGACATTGGGGACAGGGGACCATGCTAGCACCAAAAGACACTGGTGTCCCCTCCTGGGAAAGCAAGGCCTCGTATAGTAGAGTAGTTAAGGTAGAAAGCAGTTGCTCTTGTACAAGCATTTTAATGCTTTTTTCGTTGTGACATTGAAGAGTGTGACTCTGCGAAAAGAGAGACATTGTCGACACCGTATGGATGGCAACAGTCTGAATTATCGGTGCACTTTCCATGTATTTAATGTGTACTTTGAAAGAGGTATGTTTAGAGCGTAATGGACAAATGACATGAAGATGGCAATGGGACAAAGGCAGTTAAGTTGGGATGGTGAGGAATGTATTCGGACAGAACTTCTCAAACAACTTAAGCTCTGGGATAAATAAAGGACAGCTACGTACCATGCTTGGTTAGTGACTGCACTTCTTTGAGTGTAGCTACACCGAGTAGAGGACATTCCTGTCCACATCCTTGGCATTGAGGCTTCTTCTAAGGAGTTAATTTTCCGGAAATGGCAGTCTCCACGTGAGGACCCAGGAAACCCTTCACTTGTGCTTCACATACATGCCTGTATTTTCTTTCCATTTCCTTTACCAATGTATCGCGTGGCTTATTTTTCCTAGATGTATTTTGCATCTTGGACTGTTGTATATGTGACTGTAACTTAATTTTCAATGCCTATGAATCTATCCATTCGCCCCCACGCCCCCGACTACAGTTTCTTTGCTGTTTATGCACGTGGTTTACTTCTGCCAAGTGCTTGCATGTTCCTCTTTGTATTTTGTCCTGTATTTGGTTATTGCATTGGCGCTTTACTGTACTTAGTTCCAATAGTGCCTGCCCACTGGTTTTGTACTTTACCTTATGATCATTATAGTTGATTGTTTTCTGTTACACGCGACATTGCCCACCATTTACCCTGTGTTTCTGCACTGTATTGATAGCAGACATTGGGCCTCATTACAAGAATGTAGGGCCGGAAACAAGGGAGACGAAAAGCTCACCGCCCTCTCCCATCCTTCCCAGCAGCCTCCCCACTCGAATCTTTCCTTCTTCCCCTGGGGGTTCCCCCCCCCCCTCCCACTGCATCCAAGGGTACTCTGCAGGCCCCATACAAGTGGGTGTGCCTAACTGATGCACACCGAGACTTGAGCTTCAGGTCCAGGTTGGTTGATGAGGAAAAGAATACACTTCCCGTGGTATCTAAGCAGAAAGATAATGGAGTTCTGGATCACCTCTCCAGCACTTTGATAATTACAACTTGAACTCTATCTTGTCCGATCCATTTTTTTCGCTAGCTAGGCACTGGTACACATATTCACTATTTGTAAAAGTGGTGAACAGGAAAGGATCAGATCCTCAAATAGCTGATAGTGTGCCAAGGATTATAAAAATTAGGTGGCACTGTTATTACCGCCCTGCTTGTAGCGTTTAAAGGCATGGTCTAGTAAAACATTTTATTTAAAAAATAGATGGGCAACATAAAAAAAAAAATACTAGCGTTCTCTTTTTTAAAACTTCCTATGTAAAATTTTGAGCTATTCAAGCTCAAAATTTGCAAAAGCAAGCACATGGGCGCATCCATTTTGTGAAATGGATGCCCTCCTGTGCTGGCTTTTGCTTTTGCTGCACTAATGAAGGAAAAGCCAGCCAGCTGTAGTAAACAAAAGCTACCGCTGGGTGGCTTTCCCTTCATTAGTGCTGTACGCGGAGGACGGGGACAGGAGACCAGAGCAGGAAAGCTGCAGCTGAATCTCGGTAAGTGCTATTTATTTTTTTAAAAAAAATAAGCACTAGCTGCACTTTTTTTTCTATGTTGCTGAATGGTTGAGTTTCCAGTGTTTCTTGTGAAGGTTTCTGTAAGAATGTGTTGGTCAGACTCTATTGGTTTGGCAATTTTCTATTGCTTTATTTTTAGTTGTTCATGGTTTTCAGTGGTTTTTCATACTGAAGACCCCTGTTCGATATCTTGTTTGGTTCATATTCCTGATTAGGTCTATTGCTGTGATTACCGTATCCCTGTGTGCGTCTTCCTTCGCGACAGCACACAGGGATGCTGTAATCACAGCCATAGTCCAAATTGTACGTAGGTTGAGCACGTCGGGGTCAGTGTCTGTACATCTTCTCTGCTTGTATTTTGCAATAGTGGTGCAGATCATGCTAGTAGCGGGAAGAAATGTGATGTGGTGGACAAGAAAAGACCCACAATGGTGAGAGGTGGTACGGAATAATGACTGCTCTGCAAGAGTACAGGAATGAGTAGTGGCTAAACCACCTACCATGCACCCATAGTACTGCAGTGATCCCAATAATAAAATTGAAACAAGCACAGATCGTAGGGTGTACATCCTTCACTTTTTTTGGTAGCGCAGGCTGGATCTTTAGGAGGTATGTGAGCAACAATTCAAGCTAGAATTTTACAGTGGTATAAAACCATGTCTTATGAAGGTACTTTAAAACAAATAGGGACTTTAATAAAAACAATGGATGCAGCCAACTCATTAAAACCGCCAAGGACTCACCCCAGTAAGAGAAACGCAGAGAATGCACACGTTTGAAAAGAAATGGCACTCTTAGTTGGTAAGTTGGGGTGTTCAGGCAGCAGAGTTGATGACTTTAAAGATTCGAGGTGGCAGCGGTCAGCTCGGCAGTGAAACCGTGCTTCTGCTGGGTCGAGTCTGGTTCAAGCCGATGGCATCCAGCAGAAAGATTCATTGCTTAAGTCAGTTGCTGCCACTGATTCCAGCTGGTGACTGGTTTGAGGAGAGGTGGTCCACTACAATTGGTCGAGACGGCATCTAGGTGGCTCAAAGAGCAGGTCTGTCGTTCAAAGTATGTAGAGTATCAAAGCAGCACCATTTGTTCTGTGCTGTCTTGAAGTGAGTGGAGGGTGGACACACCAGCTCACAAATTTCGCAAGGTGCAAAAACAGGGTACATGCAGCTTTAGGGGTTGCTGTGAAGCCCAATCCAGTGTTTCCAGGCACATGAGGAGTTCTTAGTGCTGCGCTTCCAGTCCAGGAACTTGTCTGGCACCTACATTGGGTGAGCCATCTCCAGTGTTCCAGCGCACAGGCAGCAGAGAGGCCTTTGTCTATTGCAGAGGATGGTAAGAATACTGTGCTTTCCTCTGCCAGACTGCTGTCACAAGTCTCTATGCCTTCTGACATCTTACCAAGAGTCTGGGCCTGATTCATGGACCGTTTTTCTATGGGATTGCGCCATTATGAAACACTTCCATTAATCAGGCCCTTTACCTGCTGAAAGCGAGGGGGGACATGAAGTTGTAGTGAGTCTTAGCGGAAATCAAGATGTCGAAACCACTCTGCCTACCTAAACTCATTGCATTTGCCTTCATTTGCATACGCGATCTGTAACTTAAATAGTAGGATCTACTGTTGGTCGTGATCTAGTTAATGGCCTTGAGAACACGTGTCCAACGCAAAACCGTCGGTCAAGGATGAAGCCCATCAACAGATCAATGTATGTATTGCCTAAAATACCACATATATTGGAAACTTTGATAACCGATGTTGGCACTAAATCACGTTGTACTTGAAAAGATGCCTGTTGAATGCATTCTGGTTGCTAGTTTACCTACCAGCATTCATCATGCTCGCTCTGCTAATGCACAGCCGAAACTCGGAAAATTAGGTTTAGACTAGTCGGGCAACGTAGGCGGCCATGATGTCGCCTCCCTTTTCATTTCAGTAAATCCGCATTTAGCTGATCGCTCCTATCGGAGCTCTGATCCGTGAACTTGGAGCCATGTTTGCACCGTTTCTGGAGATTATACACGCCATGCCGTTGATAAACTGAAAAGAGTAATGGGCGCTGGGCTCCTTGGCAGGCCTCTCTGCGAGACGTCTGAAGTGCATTCCTGAAATGCCTTCTGTGCGTTCAGTTGATTAGATTTGTTCTAAAGGGCTTCTCTGCCTTCATCTAAGTGCAAATGAGTTTGTTGCTGACTGGCGGCTCTGCTGCGAGACATGGCAATGGTTGGGAGGGATTGTAAGCTACGATGCATCATGCAACTTGCCTGTAAACAATTGCCGTGGTGAGCCACGAGTTATTGAACCCATTTTTCTGCCCCTTCTGTTCTTGATTCAAGGTGCCGCTTTCCAGGCGAATAGGCCATGTTTCAATACAGGACTATTCAAAGCTACATCTTCAGTTGTGGGTGCTTTACTGCATAAACAAGCGCGCACCTCGGTGCCCTCATCCACAAGGCACATCTCCCACGCATAAGAATTGTGTCCAATGGCTGCCATAATCCGTTGCCCTTCAACTGAAAAGTATGTTCTGAAACAGCCGAAATGCACATGCGTTAAAAGAGCACACGAAGAAATACACAAATACATCCCAACAAAACCCCATTAAATCAGGATTGTTGAAACAAGTTTGGAGTTGGCACCCCACTATAAAACTGCAACACACAAGAGCAAAAATCAAAATAAATGTATCGACGACGTTAACATTCACAAGGCGTCCCCACCTAAGTATTTGATATCGGAGAAATGAACACGGTTTGCTTGCCGATTTGTATCATGCCATTGGCACCCAAAAGCAGAAGTAACAAAATGAGGGGAACCACAAAACCGCAGCTTCCACTTTGGTAAAGCGCCCTTTGACTATCACTTGCTAATAGTCTTGCAGATAGAGCTGCAGTGGCTTCCAGTGCGGAGACCCTTCTGTGCACAGCCTCTCCCGCCTTCTGCCGACACGGTCATACGCTCAGTTTCATTGGGCGCTCACAAATTGCAGTTGAAATGTTTGCTCACAGCTTTTCAAGGTCCATTACTGTTCTCGATAGGTTACTAAAAATAAGTGCCAACTTTAATAACTTTAAGAGCGGTTTGTGTGGCGCAAAGCTTGATGACTCACATGTTATCGTAGAGTTGTCTGTGGTCTCCAGGAACCGAGATGAGTCAAGCAAAGATTTTCTCTTCCACTGAAAATATTTACTTGTTTTTTGAAAGTCGCCACCTACATACTGCTGCTAATGTCGTCTTTCAGTTGAAAATAAGAGCCGAATGAACAGCTTTGGGTAAGTTTATTTCGTGCTCACGTAGGTACGATTGTTCGAAGTAAAAAAGGCACGGTTCATCCTGTTGCATTTTTTTGTACTTCGAAGGTACGTGTGTGCTCTTTCAAATAATAGCAGAGTTAATAAAAGAATCTAATTGCACATACCCCTGAACAGATCTCCTATGCTTAGTGTTGAACACACAAGTTGGGGGTTGTAATACACTGCAAGTCTATAAGATGGCAGTGTGTGAAGAGTGTTTGATGCTGAGTTCTCTTGTATATCCTGAAGGTAACCACATCGTTTCTGGTGTGGGTTCATTGTCATTTTCTATTCTGTCAGGGGAGATATGTCTTCGTAAGGAGTCTTCTTGGGGAGAAAGCCTAATATGTCTTACTTTAAGATTGTAGCGGTCTCACAAGGAATTTAGGGTACTTTCACTTTTTGAGGGCACTGAACACACTTTTCAGGCTACTCTGGTACTTTCATAGCGGTAACACACCTGTCAAAAGTAATCCAAAAAAGGAGAGTACACCAAGAAAGAAGTAACGCACATTTATTGGACCCAAACAGCTGTGAAGCACAGTGTGGACCCCATGAAACTGAACTGAATGAAGTGAGCTGTCCACGCCGCCCACTGCAGCAAAGCTTTTTTTCAAACATTTTTTTACAAGATTTGTCAAATTATAGAACATTTTGGTTACATTTTTAAGGCAGGTCACGGGCAACTGGCACTGGGACTATGTCAGTCCCCTATATCCACACATATGTTCGATGGTGCTAATTGGTTGCTCCTACTTTTAGCCAAAAAACACCCCTTGTGACGTCACAACCGTTCCCACACCGCCCCTCAATTATGTGATTGTGCTGTACAGTCAAAAAACATTTGTTTGCCATTGGTTGGCAATGTCCAGTATACAAAATAGCTTGAGATGGCAAGGGCCAAGACAGTCATACTGAGTCTGACCAATGATGTGACTCAGACATCAGCAAGGACACTGTACAATGTTGCACTCTCAGGACACCAAAACCTTTCTAAGTTGCCCCATAGCACCAACCCAATGCTCTGGCGCACCAGCTCCCTTCTCACGCCTTGCTGCCAATTGTAGTCTGACCACACCGTGGCTGGAGTTTAATTAACTGCATTTAATTTCTATTTCTTTGCCAGTTCTCCTCGTGCACCGAGGTGCCTAGCTCGTTGGCATCAAAAGTATATCTTAGAATGATTTTTCTTTAGATTTGTTCTTCTGGGAACCTTCCGCCGTGCAACTTTTCAACACACTGTTTCTGCTGAATGTTCAAGAAATACATTTTTCTGGTCACATAAAAGCATGCAGCTCTTTTTTAGTATTTTTTTTTATTTTTTTTAGCTTTTTTTTTCTGTAACATGGACCTACAACAGAAATGTCTTCTATACTGTTCACATATTGCTCAAAGAAAACCCCATACCCTAAGCCCCATAGGATACCTTGTACCCCCACCCTGTGCTCACTCTGTACAACTACACTGTACTGCCCCCTGAAGCACCCACCCCTCCTTGAGTTCCACCCTGGAACTTCTCGCGCTGCTCCTGGTTCATTTTATACAAGCAGCACCGCGTTGAATGACGTCCTCACCCCCAATGTCTCCACCCATGTCACCCTTGACGTCACTGCGTGACTTGCATAATAGATACATATGCCCCCCCACATCCCTCCTGGCAGTGTTGGATCTCGACCTTTTACAAAATATTCCCCCTTAGATCTATTGATAGACACATTTTGTGCTAGCAGCTCTTCGCTCTTTTACTTCTATATCCACACCCTTGGCACCCCCCACAGACTCTGCCCTTGAGCCTTGCACTCCTCCAGTGAGCAACCCATTATCATACACACTTCATCAGCTGAACAATCTACCCAAAAGGCTTCATAGTTGTCTAAATCCAGGGGTGGCATTATAAGCATTCCTGGTGGACCATATTCAGGCATTTGTTTGTGTGTGGTGTATGCAGTGTGTGCTTTTACTTGCCCCATCAACATTCAGCTGCATCATATATTTCCCCCTCCCCCTTTTTCCCTTCCAAAGTCTTAATCCTAACTGACATGCACAAAAGGTGATGAGCATCAGAACGTGTATTGGGGCAGTTACCTTGAAAATGTTAACCAGCCACACTGGAACCCAGGCAAATAGATTGTGGAGCCAGTTGTCTGATGTTGCTGTGCTTGTTTCCCATGTCAGTCTCGTGGCGCGATGTAGCTCCTCAATAGCCTCCGGTAAAGTTCGGTTTGCTGCATCATTTACAGGTATGAACATACAGCAACTGCTTCCGATCTTCTTGCAGACTCGCCCCTCGATTGCTGTTAATAGGTTCAAGATTACATATTCTGGAGGACAATTAATCTGACCGCCCTTAGTTCTTCCCTCAGTGTTCAGCCCTTTCACCGTCGAATTAGCCAATTGTAGTACTTCATATCGTGTGATTTGCAACCACTTTGCGTTAGCTGCTGTTTGGACGCCCGGAAGCAGTAGGGACACAAAGAAAGTTGATGCTTTTGAAAACAGTCTGGATTAGCTGATAGTCTGTCCGATGACTTTTGGGACCAGTAACTACTTCAATTCATCTCAAAGCTCGTGCTGGTTGTTTATGCACCCCACTCCCACCCCCGATCAATACTTTATTAATGTGTACATCTTTTCTCAATAGTGCAGGATGATTGTTGAATACAATGAGTTCTGACCGGGACACCAGCAGGGCAGAGCGGTGCAGGGCGACGAGTGAACATGTGCCACCCCAATCTAGAGGGAGCTGGGCGTATATCACCTTGGTGCTTCCAGTATTGGTCCCCAAATATACTGAGCCAGTGCATCTGAAACACAAGGAAACGCTTGCAAGTTCCTTTGTTCAAAGTTTTTTTTTTTTCTTGTGTATCCTCATTAAAACATGAGCATGTTTGTCCCACACTCGTGAGACAGCTGGTATTCATTTTTCTTGCTACCTCTAGTTCGATACCTACCAATCCTTCCGCCCTGCATTGCAACATTCGCCCCTCCCATGCCACGTTATGGAAGAAGGACCCCCTCAATTCTTAACAAAGATCTTGTATGGCACCAGGGACTACTGCCCTATCTCATTGGGATACTTTAATCTGCTATAGGTTGTGAACAGTTGCTCCCACTTCTGTCACATATTCCAATATGTGTTTTGGGGCTTCTTTGGTCGCCATTCTCATGAGTTGCATATACCTCCTCCCCCTCATCTATCCAATGGACAGTGACTAATTTCCCCTGTACCAAGCCCCTTGTCTTAAATAATGACATATGCATCAGACCCTCCCACCCCCTTCATCTGCTGACACCTCTTGAGGGAGAAAGAGATTGGGTGCCCCTGTAACATGTGGAATGAGAGACCACACACAACAGGTCATGTGTGTGACAACAGGCCCTCTCTTGACCCACCCATTTAATTTTGTCACACCATATGTTGCCAGATGCAGTGCTGTGACTGCTCCTAATGCCATCTGCAAACATTTCAGAATTAAATAAATCTTGTTTGGTGCGTACACCTTCATTATAACTCCTAACTGGCGCTGCTATATAACCATGATTTCCTGCTCCCATGACTGGATTCTGGAGTGTGACCATGCAGTTAAAGGATGGCACCCAACAGCGTGGCCACGCTCAATGCACCGCCAGACTCATTGAGCATTGTGTATGACGTGTCCTCATAGCGTTATCCTCTCCATGCATTACCATGGTGCCATCGAGATGCTCCTAATCGCCGTAAGAAGGGGGTTGCCTTTGGTGCTTTCCATATCCCCAGTCGCATTGGCAACCTAATCCTACAGTAGGCCCACTTGATGCCTGTTATCTGCCTACAGTGCTAAGAGACAACTGCTGGGGGGAAAACGTTAGTCTCTACGAGTGCACTGGTTATGGCTCAAAAGATTCTATATTGTTGCCAGGAAGCACCTGGGAACCGAGCAGAAAAGTAGAAACTGCTATTGGTACCAGTCACACAACTGCCCCACTAACCTAGATCATCTAGAGGATGTGATGAGAGGGGGCATGGAATGCAGCTGACCAGGTATTTGTGTCTGTAGTGGCTAACGTTTTTCACACCCTTGATCTTTTAAAATGTTTTGTTCCCTCTGTCCTTAAACATTTAAGGCAGTTTTGCATGCCTTTTTGCTTTTGAGGCTTGCTCGTGTTTTGATCCACAGGGAAACCTAGGTGCTTTGATACTACTATGGTTTGATTTGGAGCAGTATGCAGGGGTGTAGAATATTTCTATAAATCTACTTTTCCAAAGGACAGGATGTTAAGACAACTTTGGCTGTCACTCTGTGACCTAATTTTATTAAATATGGCACACAGGCACAACATGCTATTTTATATTGGATAACTGCCAATTACACCAGACTGATATATGCTAATTATTGCAACAACTACTGTTCAGCTGTAACTAGTACTTGGTCTTTCGAGGTGTGTGGCTTTTTGCTTAAAAATAAAGTAGTGCATTCCCTAGGAACAATACATGTATATATTACCTCGACAGCACAAGTCAGTACTTCAAGTATTGCTGGGAAAAACAGAAAAAAATGCATACATGATTTTACCAAAACTACTAAAATGACAAAAACGAAGTTCCAAGATCACACTTTATAGCACATCCATACGGTCGTCTGCAGTTGGAGGATATTTGGCTGTTTCAATTAGGCTGTTTCATTCTTGCATCACCTTGGTGAGTGCGGGAAGGGTGAGGAATAGATGCATTGAGCTTAAGGGTTAAGTTGGAAGGTTTGATCCGTAGTGCTAAAACTGAGACTGTGATACTCTGGTCTAGAAGCTAAAAAGCACAGAAGGATGGGACTCTGCACAAAGATGATAAAAGCTTTACATTATTACCACTAATCTGTCACAATTTTATAGCAAGACCACTACTTCAGATGATGTACAATTAATTGAAAAACGGAGGTGGGGTAGGCATTCCTAAGCGAATCCAGAATCCAGTCATGGCATCACATTTAAATGCAGAACAATATAAATACCTTATTGTTTCCACCTAAATCTAGTCACTGAAAATAAGCTGTGATTAGTATAGACCCCTTCTCGAGGCATGTCACTACCGACCAAACCTATATGCATCCTTCCTCATTGGCTTGCTGAGCTAAAGCCCCATCTCCCAGTATTAAAAACAGCCCCACTGAAAGTCCTTTACATTGACCAGTACTTTACACCTGTTCTTAGTCCAAAAACGACCCTTTTCATGCTGCGTCTATCCAAGATTGGATTTCGGGTCAATACATTTTAATGGGCAACTGCAGTTTGATCAGCATTTCAACATTAATGGGGACTTTGCAATTTTAAAAGGTGGAGAGCGTCAAAAATCCCATGCACTCTGGCATAGATTTCCTCCACCACAATCCACTCAACACAGTTTCTTAACCCATGCAGCCAAGTCACCAACACACACTCTAGCCATGTATACAATATTTCAGAGAGTTTTTTTTTAAAGTTAAACAACTTAAATCTTGGCTTATCTACCAAGTGTGAAATTCTATCCAAGTTCCAACTGTAAAATACTGCTGTTCAATTGCTAGGCCTTTTTACCTTATCTTGATTATCTCTTCTGAATGCTCTCGTTATTGGCGGCTGCGTCCCCATATATTTGTGGACTGTTTTTTCTCATTGCTCTTCATGTACTGTTTCACCTGTTGCATGTGATTCTTCACCTGTTGCATGTGATTCTTCCTCACTTGATCTGCTTCTAGGCCACCTGGTGAGTTCCACATACACGGTGCAATCCCTTCTTCTACTCTCCACCCCCCTGCCCCCCTGTATCTATGGTGCTCTCTATCTCTCCCATCTATTCCAATTGCTACTCCATCACCTTTCCTACCCCGCTCTCGAAGTCTGGAAGGAAACAATTTATTTAAGAATGCACTCCTGGTCTCCAACCCAGGATTGCCCATGGCTGACACCTACATCAATGCTTTCTGTAGGCAGACTGTTTCTGACGACATCTTTACTGTCCCCTCTCCTGACCTATGGATTCCCCATATGGTCGCCATCTTCTCCCCTTTTTCTTCCTCTTCCACTTTAATGGTGGGGCCAAATGGGACGCTCTCTTGGGATACTTCCTATCATCTAGGTGCATCATTAATGTTTACCAGAATGCAGTATCATGACCCAGGGCTCTCGGCCTAACCTCCTCCTCCTTGACAAGCGTCTTCCATATCTCATCAATTTCCTACCTTCTCCTGTCTTTCCTAGGGCTACCATCCCACTGGCCTCTTCCTCCCCACTGACGGGTGCACTTCGCCCCTGTACCCCACCTAGAAAGACATTCAAAGGTGGCAACCACCTTCACTTTACCACCATTGACTCTCGCTCTGCTGTCAAACACTCCTCTGACATCTGTCACCTCCTTGCATACTTTGACTTCGATGTTCTCGCTCTCACCGAGACATGGTTCAATCCCAGCTTTGTCACTGCTTTTGACACTCTCCTTCCTGAGGGTTACAAGATCCTCTTCGAGCCGAGGTCAAACTGGTATGGAGGCGGAGTGGTCCTTAATTTCCCTGAATGGGTCCCTGCTACCATCATACCCATTCAATCCTACTCCTCCTGTGAATGTCTTGTCTGCAAGCTTTGCATCTCTCCTACTTCTCGCTCACTCTCGCTACCATCTACTGGACTCCTGGGCCGATCTTCCTCTTCCTTTCGGAGTGGGCTGATCTCGCCTCCTCTCTTCTAACCTCTACCTCTAAGCTTCTCCTCGGAGACTGCAATATTCGTCTGGATTCTCCTAATGTGGCCATTCTACTCTTCCGCAACCTCTGTGACTCTCCCTCACCGTTCTTACCGCTGGCCCAACCCACTCAGGCGGACACATCTTGGATGCGCTCATCTCAGCTGATCTCTCCTTCTCGAACCCTCTCGCTACTCCTCTCTCCTGGACTGACCACACTCTCCTCTCCTCCCATCTTGAGCTCCTGAGCTCCCCTGCCAAGCCTCTGCCAGTCTCCTTCATTCAGCCGATGAAGTGAGTGTCAGTAGCTGCTTTTGCCGTCTCTTACACCCCCACTCCTATTCATTCTCACACTGACTCAGTTTTTTCTAACCTTCATCTCTTATGTCCAGCACCCTTGGCATCCTTGCCCCTGCCATGAGGATCTGCATGAAGCCAGCTGCCAAGTGCAATAGCTGGTATGATTCTGATTTAGCCTCCCTGAAACGCAAGTGCAAATCTGCAGAACATAAGTGGGTGTCTTCTAGTACATCCTCTGATAAACTGGCCTGCTGCCTGCTCCAAAGGCAATACCGACTCTCCATCCGCTCCAAGAAACGGGGCCATATCCAATCCCACATCTCTGGGGCCTCAAACAACACAGCTGAATTTTTCAAAATCTGAAAGGAACTTGCCAATCCTACTGCAGTCTCCACCTCACCTCTTCCTTCTCAGGCACTCTGCACGGCACTGGCCTCCCATTTCACAACCGAAACTCAAGACATCATGTCTCTCTCCTCTTCCCCACTCTCTCCTCTTCCCCTCCTCCCTATACCCCCTGCACATGGATCTCCCCCCGCCTTCCCCCTACTCTTCTCCTTCTCGCCATAGCTCCTGATGAGGTTACCAAGATAGTCTTCTCTATGAAAGTCTCCTCCAAACAGGTGCTACCCTGCTCCTCTAGAATTATCAAGGACAACATTGCCTCTCCCACTCTCTCCTTGGCGAAGTCTTGTAACCACTCTTTTGCCACTGGCTCCTACCTTTCACCTCTCAAGCATGTCCTTATGCACCCCTTCCTAAAAAAGCCATCTGCGAACCCTTCCTGCCCAGCTCTAACTGCACCCTTCTTGGGCAAACTCCTGGAGAAGCTGTTCCTCTCCCAACTAATCCATTTGCACTGAATTGGTCGGCTGCCTCCATGACCACCAGTCTGGCTTCAGAGCAGCCGGAGGCACAGAAACTGCTGTCCTGAACACCTGTGATGACTTGCTCGCAAACCTCGATTCCAGCAATCCTCTCGCCCGTGTCCTCCTAGATCTGTCCTCTGCCTTTGACACAGCCAATCATTCCATCCTCATAAATCTGCTCTGTGATATCCTGGGTATCGCGCACCGTGCACAGGACTGGTTGACCTCTTTCCTCTCGAATCTGCCTTCTCAAGTGCAACTGGGTCCTTTTCTCTCCTCTAGCTCACTCTCGACCGGTAGCGTCCCCCAGGGCTCTATACTCTTGCCGTGGCTCTTCAACATTTACCTTGCCCCTCTGGCCCACTTGACCTCCACCTTCTCTCCTCTTTCCAGTCTTATGCTGATGAGACACAGCTTTCCTTTAAGCTTCCCTCTTCTGTCTCTCCTTCCTCTCTCATTCCCGACTGTCTGACTGTCTGTTCAGGCATGGTGTGCTGCCAATGTTCTCTGCCTTAACGCCAGTAAGACTTAGATCCTTCTCTCTAGGACTCCTATCCCTTCCTTCCTTCACTCTGGTCACCCTCTTTGGCCCCCTCCCCTCACCCTCATGTGAGGCTAGAAACCTGGGTGTCATCTTTGACTCCTCTTTCTCTCTTCATATTGCTGACCTTGCTGGTTGCCTGTGCCACTTGAGTCTTATTGGGGTCTGGCCCTCATCCGACTAGCCTTCCCTGTACCCCTTCTTACCAGAACCTGCCCCCAGACACCCTTCCATGACTAGCCTTCTGAGGCTGGTCCCCTCCCCTCCTCGCACTAGTTGGCCCCTACCCCGGCTCCCCCCCCTTTCACTTGCCCTCTTGGTCTCTCCTTAGCACATGCCCAGCCCCTGGGCCCCCTCGCCTCTGCACTTCTCCATCCTGACCCTCTCCCTATCCCATCTCTTTGCCCTGACCTGCCCCCTTCCCCTGCACTTCTTGATATTGCACTTGCACAATCCGAATGTCACAAGGTCTAGTCGGACCGTTATTGTTGTCTTTTCCCCCCTCTGTCCCCCTTCCCCCTTTTTGTTTTGTGGCGCCTGGAAACGCTTTCTGCTGTGTAGGTGCCATACAAATGTTCAATAAATAAATATACAGAGACTACCTACAGTCTACTTGCCCAGTGGACAATATGTTAATGACATATTCTTGTCCCTTTAAACAAAGAACATGGCCTTGGATTGGAGCTGTAGGAATTCCACACCAATGAGAAAGACTGGACAATTGCAAAGAAATGTTTTAACAAGAGCCTTAACCATGTTGTTTCTTCAAAACAGATGAAACTTGCAGCATGAGATATAACTGTTCATTCCTTCCTACCATACCACCCATTTGAAATGATGCTTGGCATGCAGCCATGCATCTTCCCCTGCCACGGATGCCTGTGCAGAAACGTTCCTAATTTCCAGTGGCGTGAACTGAGAGAAAGTTTGTTTCATGAAAGTGTCTGATAAATAAGTTACAAGCTATGTTCCCTCTAAGCTCTGCACATGCATGTTTGCCCAGCTTCCTTCCAAGTGCCACTTGGAAGAGCATTAGCCAGGGGCGGTTCACTCATGATGTGCAATGGGGCGATGACCCTCTTGTACCGTCTCCAGTCGCAGAGGAGATGTTGCTCTTTGGCATTTCTGTTCCCCATTTCATGTGTCCAGTGGACCTGCAGAGCCGGGGGCGTTTTACTTCTCCAGCCTTGCATAACCCATTGGACATGCAGGCTACGGGATTACTCCAGCCATTCAGACTGTCTTGGGTGGTAACCTTCGGGCATTGCGCCTCCTGCACACAATAACGGGTATCGCTTTCTGCTTCCTGGTTCCTGTTCTTGGGCGCAGGAGCCTGAGAGCCCTCATTATGGGAGGCAGCGGTGTGGTGAGCATAACCCAGAGCTGGGGCTGAAGGTAAGAGTAGAAATTGAATTGTATTTTGCGTGCACGTTTCAATGTTGTGCAAATGTATGTTTAAATGAGTGAATGTGTGTGTACTTGTGCCGCCCGGGTGTAGATTTGGGAGGATGGATGAGAGGTGAGGGGGGCGATTTGAGTTTCATTTACTGGGCTTTCATGATAAAGCAGGCTTAAGTGTTATTGTGTGGCTAGACTGGAAATTTGGTGCTGCCAGTATAGCCAATTCGTACTGTGGCGTGACGTTTTTTAATGTGCAGCTATGATAAAGCAGACATACATGTTATGTGTCTAGACTGACCTGCATTGGTGCAGCCAGTTTGGATACATTTTCCTAATGTGGCATAGCATTTTTAACTGAAAAACCTACTAGCATATTTTGGCAGAGCCACATTGGACATGGTTTCTTATAGTTCTTTGGACAGCAAACATGAGCATGTTCTTAGTATTCACATAGAAGCCATTTATTGGTACGGCCATCATTGAATTATATGGTCAAATCCAGCATGAAAAGGCTTTTTATGCTGGCACATTTTGTGGGGAAAGCCATCCTGAAAATGCCTTGGAAAATCCTCCTGTGCACTGCTGATGACTTGCATCCATTGTTTTATTTTCATGAGTTAACCTGCAAAACCTATTGCAAACTTTTTGGCTTTTTACCAAATTGTTTACAAAAAGTTTGCTGCATAATTGCCCGTTTTAGCTGCTATTGACATTAGCCGTGCTACACAGAGCAGTAACACGTCTCAAGCACAAGCCACAGCTGTTGGCCTCTAATTTTTGTTAGACAAATTTCATCATGAGCCTCTCCCATTTTAGTATTGCTAACATCACCCTATATGGGGCGAGTAACTTCACAGTACCATTTGCATGGACTGTCAAGGGTTAAGTATATGCAAATATATCTGGAACTGCTCGCACCCCCCACAGATAAGGGGTGTACTTTTACTCCCTAAAATAAGCAAATGCTCCTAAAAAAAAAAAGTTAAAATAGTGTGAAAATAATCCAAACAAAAACTTCGGAACCAACAAATTAGAAGCTTGTTCCCCTGCTTTTACCCACACAGTTCCATGGTTATGTTTGGACCAGTAGTATATGTAGCTCCACAGAATAACCTATTACTGCCTGATCCGAAGAGGTTCTTTTAATGTGCATGACTAATAAGGTGCAAAGAAATGTTTATTAAAATAAAAAAATGTGTTTACAGATAAAAAGGTTTTACTCGCTGATGAAATACTCCATTTGGAATGGAACCCTCCATTTGGAATGGAACTTACCTTTTTACTCCCTACAAATGGGGAGTAAAATTCTCCGACTTCAAAATCTTATAGTGACCAGTAAGTATTCCTGTATAGAACTGGGGCAGCACATGTTCAGAATAGACAATGTTGTTAGGAAATCTGCGTACTTTCCAAATATAACTTGTTTTTGTGTGCATAGATTTTAATATTATGGTAACTTGCGTCTATCCTATACAGTGATTGATTCATTGTGCACTTGTCTCATCCTACTTAGCAATGTTAGGGACGGATGCCTTGCAAAGAATCTTGTTTGCACTGCAAAATAATTCTGTATGCAGATTTATTTTCTTACACTGTCCATAATCTCTTTGTCACTTTACTGTTTTTTCTGGGTACGCAAATATCCCAAGAGGAGTCTATGTCCGTTTTGTACTGTGCCCCCCTACTAATTTTGGGGACCAGAACAGGACCCTTTCGTCCACATCGCACAATCCTTCGGGATGAAGCCAAAATCCAAGTAAGAAGTTTTGCCAGTACTGAGGAAATAATGCATTTTCTTTGCATTGAAGAACAACCACCTTAAAAGTCTTGAAAACTGCACTTTATTTCGGTGTTCAGCTGCTGAGGGAGTTTCAATATAATCATGGGTTTTGGGTTCAGAGCCCCGTACACCTCCTCCATCTTGTTTAAAAGTTAACAGTGAATAGTTGAAGAGTGAAGCCTAGTTGTGAGAGAAGCCACTCCACCTTGTTATACCGTAGAGCAGTGCTGCTGTTAACATCTAAGGCAAAGCTATGCATTTGTGTGTATAAAGGTGCTTCTGAAGGAACCTCATTGAGGCTCTTATTTCTTTAAATTTGTTTATATTGGTGTGAGGAATGGTGGGCAACCCTATAGGCTAGATTCTGTGCACAGTCATTTCACCTACTATGCCTGGCCAAAAGCAAGTAGCCAATACTTTTTGGATTCCATATTTATGGAAGAAAATCATTTTTCAGAGTAGAGCAGTAGTTCACATTGCCAAAGGGAGTGATATTTAGTTGAGTGGAAACATATTTGACTCTAGTGCGCCTGTTCATTTTTTTATTTATTTATTTATTTTATTGTTTGCTTGTTAGGCACTTATACTATAAGAAAATACTGGTTCAAAGCGTCCACAGGGCAAGGGAGGGAGCAGGAGGGGGAAATGCATTGAAATACATAAACACAATATTTAAGATCATTGGGGGGGGAGGAGGAAAAGAGGGGTGAGACACAGATGAAGTGCTAGGAATGTTAAGTGCTACACGGCCTGGCGCCGCAAGGGGTTTAAGTGCGAGCCTCCAGGAGGATGGGGGTAAGTGCAAATACAGAGGATAGAGCTGAGCCAACTGGGTGCGGGAGGTCAGAGCCCTGAGGATGCATAAGGGCCCAGGACACCAATTTCAGCAACTGTGGGATTAGCAGGGGAGAGAACAAGGGAAGGAGGACGTACAGAGGAGAGTCTGGAGGAGCTTCTGGAATTTAAGAAGATCCTGCTCAAGGTGCAGAGGGATGGGGAGGCTGTTCCATAGGAGGGAGCCACATGAGGAACGAGAACGACCACCTGCCTGCCCTCTGTTTAGCAAAACGCTTTACACCCAGAATTGGAGCCAGAGGAGCGTAGTGGTCCAGAGGGAGAGTATTTAGTAAGTTAAAGTTGAAGATAGTGTGGTCCGCTGGCCCAGTTATCCAAACCTCTAAGTAAATCATGCTTATTGAAAGACATTTTTCCATTAAGTTTCTTTTTTCACACCACACAGTGATAAGAGCTACTTCCTGTGCCACTTCTCCGCTGGTACCAAAGATCCAAAAATATATTGGTGGGTGTAGGCTCCTATGTGTTATGTCCTTTTTTGTGTATTTCTACACCCAATTTTCTTTCATAGTATTTGCATGTTTGTAGGCAGCAAACATTGCTCATGTGTCACCATCCTGAAGTGTTGTGTAAGAGGATTCAATTCAGCACTACAGCCAAGTCAACGCCTAGTCTAGAATACTGAATGAAAACCCTTATTGATATATCTTTATGTCCAGTTCATGCGTTCTGGATGACTACCCCTATATAACACCCCTCCCTTGGAATCCCCCTGACCCCACTGAGCCAAGAAGTAGTTCTGTTTTGCAAGTTTAAAGGTTTATTTGATAACTTAAACAATATATATTATATCACGCTTTATAATAAATTAATAATTGGATATCACACTTAATCTGGTATGATAAAGATTAACAACGGAGAATCTGGCACTAGCACACTTCTTGATAATCACTAAGGAGTTGACATGAAATGGATAAGATAGCAACAATACTTTTATAGTTTCAAATGGATGCAATGTGGAATGAAATGCAGTAAAGAAAATAACTTGATAGGATTTCAGCAAAAGACAATGTAATCACTTTCTTGGACAATTCACCCCCCCCTTTTATGCAATGCAAGGAAATGGAAGGAAGGCACACAGTTCTCAGAAATGCAATTAAATGTGATTCAGTTCACCCAGCAACTTAGACTACAGACGTTGAAAACACAGGCCCAAATGCTTTTAAATGTGCTGGCAATGTAGAAAAAAATATGCTTTTAATTCCCTCTAGGAGGTTCAGGGTGAGTGAAATCAAGTTATTATTAGTCCAGGCTCACTTTAGCAAGTATCTAGGAGTAACTAGCAGGTTAAACGAATTTCTGGCAAATGGAAGGCAAGCAGCAGCAGATTTTTACACGTGAAGAAATTTGCAAATCGCGGCAAAATTCGCGAATGCGTGTTCCGCGATTGCGGTAAAACTATAAGGGGTAGGAATGTGGTTCTTGGTGCGATTAAAAGCTAAGATTCTAAGCTTTCAGATGAAAGTTACTGCAAGTCTCTAAGACAAACGGTCGCGGAGATATGAGCGATTTAGTGAAGGTCGTTTTTGGTTTTGCAAATTTTAAACGCAACACTTTTTCAGCTTTAAAAATGATGGCAGAATAACACAATTGCTAAGATGCAGTTCTACTTAGATTAAAAATGGATTGAATTATATGATTTTAACTAAGAGATGTGTTCTGAGTTTTGCTGAGTACTCACAAGAGATTTTGAACCGGAAAGCGACTCGGTCACGGACTTCAGTCTGGTCAGGTCTTCCCGAGTTCCGCTCACAGAGCCTGGCCTCTGGAACTGCTCACAGCATCGGGGTCAGCACTCTGGATACAATGGCCTGGTCTCTGCTAGGCATCGGTTCTCTGGGTCGGGTCCTGCCTTCTCTTTGGATATTTCTGTCACCGGGTTCTTGCAAAAGTTCTTGGCAAAATTCAGACGGCGTCAGCCGGCTGTCTGAAGAGTTCAGTTGCAAAAAGATTTTCAGGCCTGTTGACAAATACTCTTGCTGGCAGTGGCCTTTTTGGTTAAGGTTCTGTAGTCTCTGTTTATCTTGGAGTCTAAGTGTTGGCTCCTTGAAGGTTGATGGAGGTAAGTATGGATTTTTCCGGCAGAGCGTCCCGCTGCAGATGGAAATGAATGTCTCTACCTAAGTTTCAGTGGTCCATTTATATGTTCTGCAAGTGGGTGTGTGTGTTGGTCATAACTAAACTTGCCCCTCTCACTTGTCATTGGTCCAGCTTTCATTTCTCCCCTGATTGGGGGAGCTAAGTTGTGTCAGAGTGATGTCAGCCATTTATGATCTCTTGAAAAAACTCCCCTGTCATCTGTGCACCCAAATCTATATATGATCAAAATACATATTTCACAGTTACACAGTTGTTTGAAATTACATACCCATGTCACATATCACATGAGGTATACTCTGTCCCAAATCTGCTGTTTCTAAGAGCTTGCATTCAAAAATGGCAACTTTTAGCACTTTCTAATGTGCTAAACAACATTGGATCTTCATTAAATTTTATACAACTGTTCCTCACATATCTACCCACATACCAATGCATTTTCGTTTGTCTAGCTGAAACAGGGAGTCTGTAATATTAATAAACAGCAGGGTTTTGTCCCAGAATATCCCACAATTTGGAGTTTGGGCTTGAATTAAAGGTACATTTTTTAAATTAAGTCTCTCAAAGTTATACATTTCTGTTATTTGATTACAAAGAGTTATCAGTGTTTTTGTAAAATATATATTATACTTTCAATTCAGTCCTCAGAGTGTTGGAGTCCGCCTCCAAGACTTGGGTGGGTCAGTCACATGTGTCCTCGGGGCAGGCAGGCCTTTGTTGACAGTAAAACAGTAAAAATCAACATATTCCTTTCAGAGGAGAGGGGCCATTGTGTGGTCTCTGGGAAGCTGACATCAGGAGGCCAGGGAGCCACTTTGCATTTAATTAACAGAACCCTGTGATTTCCTGGCTTCTTGTGTTGAGTTCTGAAGTGTCAAGAGTTCTCAGGACAGGCAACCCCTTTGAACTTTTGATGAAATGAGACCCCTTTCTTTGCACTAGACAGTTTTGCAAGACAGCTCTCCTGTCAGAGTTTAGACCGCCAGCGGTTACTGCATCCCTCCTTGGGATTTTTTTTAGATTGATTCATTTCAGCAAGTGATATTACATGGAGTATATTGTCCATGTTCAGGACATGGCATTGGTGTGTTTCTGAAGTAAAGTAATTCTGTGCCCATGATTTTGCCATATTTGACATTCAAGAAAAATGAATTCCCAACAGTTATGGGTTTGCTTTTGGCAATCAGCATTGCCTCTCTGAGCTCACAATATAGGCGAAATGGGATTTTCCTGTGCATTTTCTGGGGAGCTCTGGCCATTATGATGTTTTCAATGCCAGTAATGCACAGTTTTGAGGTAGGGCTCGGATGCATGGGTAAAAACATCCCACAAGCCCCCCTTCTTGCGGTGGCCATTTGATCCTTCACTGGTGGGACCCGCAAGATCTGGGATGTAGTTCTCATCTTCTTCCGGTAGATGGCACAGTTCAGCATCTTTTCCTCCATCCGGTACTGGTCGATCGGTTCTCCTCGCCGGTCCTGATGGGAATATTGGGCGGTACCCCGGGCCCCCTTGCGTCATCCTGCCAGTCTCCGGATCATCCTCCTTGGCCCGTCTCCAGGTTTTCTTTCTCCTAGGACGACAAAGGAAGAGCGGCAATACCTATTCATAGACATTTTTCCACCACTGTTGAGATAGTGGGGCAGCATATGCATTTCATCATAACGAAACATTACATTCTTATTTTGAAAAAAAAACAGTATAACTAAGAGACAGTTTCATGCAAATCACAATATTTTAGAGACTAGATGTGGTATGTTTTATGGTTGGAACTGAATTAGTCTGAGACAGTACCCGCTAGGATTCCAGAGGATTCCTCCAGTTGTTGCAGAGTGTGCCTGGGATGGCAACATTTCAACTGGTTTATGTGGACCCACTTGTCTTCCCCCGCTGCCAAAGGACCTTTGGGGATGTGGATTTTGTAGGCCACAGGGGAGATCTTGTCGATGATCTCAAAGGGTCCCTTTTATGTAGGCAAGAATTTCCGCTGTTTTGCCTGGTTCCTTTGGAAGTTGTATAGATAGACCCGGTCCCCCACCTGATATTCCTTCCTGGAAGTCTTCAGGTCATAGTGGGTCTTCATGCTATCAGCTGATCTTTCTAGATTCCGCTGAGCGTAAGCAAAAGCATGTTGAAGGTGTTTCCTTAAATTCTCCACATATTCATGAGTAGTGGAGGCATTTATCAGTGTCTGCTCTTGGGTCCTGTAGAGCAAATGCTGCGGAAGCACCATCTTGCGCCCAGTCATCAACTCAAATGGTGACATTTTGGTTGCAGATGAAGGGGTAGATCTGATGGCCATTAGGACCAGAGGTAATCGGATATCCCAACTTGGCCCAGAATCTGCCACAAACTTCTTTAACATGCTCATAATGGTTCGGTTATATCTCTCTACTGCCCCAGAAGAAGCTGGCCTGTAAGCAATATGCAACTTCCTTTTGACCCCCAGTATCTCCCACATCTTTGTCATTACTTCACTGGTGAAGTGGCTACCCCTGTCTGACTCAATCCTTTGAGGTAGACCAAAACGAGAAAAGATGTGGTTAATCATCAAGGCAGCTGCCGTTTCTGCCTTGCAATTTGGGGCTGGGAGACATTCCACCCACTTGGTAAACAAGCATGTCACAGTCAACATGTACTTATTCCCCCTAGCAGAGCGAATCACAGGGCCTACAAAGTCGATTTGTAAATCTGACCATGGCAGTGTCATCCCCCTCTTTTGGAGAGGCGCGCGGTGCGTGAGGGATGATGGCTGAAATTGTGCACACACAAGACACCCCTTCAAGTATTGGTCGAGGTCCTGCCCCATGTGTGGCCAGTATGCAACCTCTCTTAAGATTTCCAATGTTGTGTGAAACCCCCTATGACCGGCGGTGGCCGCATCATGGGCGTGACTTAACATCAGGCTTCGGAATGAGGTAGGAACCACCCACTGATCGTGGCCAGCTTTGGATTTCCTTACCAACAAACCGTCTTGGATCCGGAACATTTTTGGACATTTCATCAACACTCTTAGGTCCTCTTTCCCAATGTAATCGGTATCCGTCAGGGGAAAGTTCTCAGGGTCCTCAAGGTGCTGGTAAAATCTACCAATTATTGGATCCCCCTTCTGAGCTGTAATCAAATCAGCATCAGGGGTCTCCTTACTCCATTGTGCAATTGAAAGGTCGTTGTGAGCATTTGTCTGGGACCTAGTGATAGCAGTGACCTGGATTTCCCCCAACAGGGACTCGATCTCAATTAGATCCCCTTGGATGGCCCCGGTTTTGGCCAGCTGATCAGCTAAGTTGTTTCCAGTTTTGTCTGGTCCCTCTACTTTGGAATGACCCTTGATCTTTTTCCAATAGATGGTCATCTCATTGGAGGTGACCAGATCATCAATGTTTTGGATCAACTTCCCATGTTTCAAGGGTTTGTTATTAGCACATAACATGCCTCTGGTTTTCCAATTAACCAGGTGCTCCACGAACCCGTTCCATACATAATCCGAATCTGTGATTATGACCAGTTCGCGGAGTTGATGCTGGACAGCAGTGAGGATGGCCTGATGCACAGCCATCAATTCTGCCACCTGACTACTTCGGGGACCAATTTTGTATCCAGCGGAGGGTTCTGGGGACTCATTCACCCATGCATTCCCTACGCCGGCCACCAGTTCTTTCTCCCCGTTGTTGTCAACATGGTAAGAGCATCCATCCACATACACAGTGGGCATTCCCTCACACTTGTCTTCTTCAAAGACTTTGTGTGGGGAATTAAGGTATGCCTCCGTGTTGTCCTTGACTTTTAGACTTTCGTCCTCGAGACAGTTTTCTCTGGCACAATCATGCAAGTCAGCCAGACCTTGCGCGAGGTGACTCTTCTTGTTTTGGCCATATCTGACCTCCACAGGAAAGCCTTGCATTGACAGAATCCAGGAAGTAATTCGGGAATTACTCACATTTCCGGCCCGGATTCTGTCACTTTGGAGATATTGCAGAGGCTGGTGTGGAGTCTCCACTATGATGTGTTCCCCCTGGATAAACGGGCGGTAATTCTTCAATGCCCACACCGTTGCCAGGAGTGCCTTCTCACAATCGTTGAATTTTTCCTCCACAGAGGATAAAGTTTTGCTCGCATAGGAGATTACTTTATTGACCTTGTCATGCTTTTGGTATAAGACTGCCGTCAAGCACGTATTAGAGAACCCCGTCTCCAGGAAAAACTCCTTGTTTCTGACAGGGTAAGCTAGGCAAGGCGCTTGTGAGAGGCTTCTCTTGAGTTGTCTTACTGCCTCGGCTTGTTCTGGACCCCATTCCCACTTGACCCCCCCCCTTCAGGAGATGAATCAGGGGTCTGGTGATCTCTGCGTAGCCCTCAATGAACTTTCTGCTGTAATTAGTCAGTCCAAGGAGGCTCCTTAGTTCTCGCAGAGTTGTGGGGTCTTTCAGTTTCTGAAGTGCTTCCACTTTCTTTTCCTGGGGACAGAGGCCCTGAGGAGTAATCTCATGCCCCAAGAAATTAACACGGGTTCTACACCACTGTGCTTTCTGAAAGGAAAGTTTTGCTCCGGCGGCCCTCAACTGCGTCAGAACATAACGGATCTCCGCTATGTGTTCCTCCACAGATGAACTTTTGATGAGGACATCATCTACATAAGCCAGGTTACCCCTCGCACCCAGGTCGGGCATGGCTTTATGTAGGAAAATATTGAACTCATTACCGGAGTTGAGGTATCCGAAAGGAGTCCGGGTCCATGTGTACTGCTGGCCCCCAAAGGTAAAAGCCAGTTTGTATTGGTCCTCCCTACTGACAGGCACGGTCCAGTATCCATTGGTCAGGTCTATTGCAGTGAACACCTGTGACCCCTGGATCTGGGCCAGCCCTTGGTCAATGTAGGGCAGAGGCCATCGGGAAGTATGGACCCGTTTGTTGAGCTCCCTAAGGTCTCCCTAAGGTCAGCACAGAGTCTCCACTGGCCGTTCGGCTTCAATATTCCCAGCACCGGGTTATTGAAGGTGCTGTGGACTGGACGGATTATTCCCCTGGACTCGAGGTTCTTAATTATTTCAGTAAGGGACTCCATTGATGCGAGAGGCAAGCGATATTGCTTCACAAACACAGGAGTCATGCCAGGGTCCGGGGGGATTGTGGTTGTGTGGATGTCGGTGCGACCACAGTCATATGAGTCTACCGCAAAGAGATCTTGGAAATCCAAGAAAACTTGTTTCAACTTTTGCTTTTGTTCCAGAGTCACACAGGCATCAGCTAGGTTGACTCTCTCTTCCACCATCTGCCGGAGGCCTGGAAAGACTTCTGGTTTGGCTACTTCAGCGGCCTCCTCCAGCTGGGTGGAGAAGTCCCTGGTCAGAGTGCTGATTTGGACTGGAGGCTTCAGGTGGGAAAGGCAGCCCTCATGGACCTGGAAAATCACCTCATCCCTCCTGAAGTCACAAGTCACATCTTCCTTACCATAGGGGCAAGAAGTGTACACCAGGAAGTTCCCCCCATGCCGGGTAAAAATCCTGTCTGGTGTTGTTTTGTCCTCACTGTCACTGTCAAAACAGTCCTTGGGGATTGGTCCTAACAGTTCATTTACTAGGTCGATGGAAAAATGTCGGTCATCAACCGCCATTCCAATAATGGTGCCTGCGGCTAGAGTAATACTCTTTAAGTCGCTGTTATCCACCTCTATTAGAATGGTGTCATGTTCTATGTTGACTAATGGAGTTGGGTTTACCCCTAACCCTTGCTGTTGGAGAGAAGCGTTTAGATGTATGTAAGCATCAGGATTTTTCAACTCTTGTCCCCTTTTAACTTTCACTTCCAGGGAGAATTGTCGGGTCCTTTCTGGGATGGTGACTTCCTCTTTAATCTGAATTTCAACTGCATAAGGTAGCAATTGAGCTGACCTAAATGCTTTTTCTGGATCATCAAAGCCCATGGGATTATCCGCTAATCGGGACCAAGCTTTGAAGTTTATTGGGTCCAAACTAATGGCAAAGCGATTGAGAATGTCACTGCCTAAGTAAAAGGCGGCAGGGACGTCTCGCACGACCCAACAATTGTGGACTATGCTCTTGTTGCCAATGGAGATTTTGAGCATACACCTGCTTGGCAGGAGATGTTTGGAATTAGGCGCTTCCAGGTCCATTTCCCATTTGTCTATCAGTTTGAATGTGGGAATGGCTGGATCTTTTGGGAGTTGGCGGAACATGGCTTCGCTGATGAAGCTCTTACCGTTGTTCACACACACTCGAGCGAGAACAGAGTCCTTCCCATCATTTAACTGAACAGGGATGAACAACTGCTCTCCAATTTGCTGAATATCAGACAGGCTCTGAGCTGATTTCACATCTTTCTGGACTGTAGGAGTGGGAGTTTCTGATTGTGGATTAGTAAAGAATTTCAGGGTGTTTTCTTCCAGTGTGGAATACCACCTTAAACTGGAAGGAAGGTTGATTTTCAGAAATGGAGAGGACCCCCCATCACCAGTCTGTTGTCCTACTGCTATTACTGTCACGTCTGGAATTTGGTTGTTCTGGAAGTGAAATTCTACTTGGTCAGATTTTTGTTCAACCATGTGGCAGGTGCCGTTTAAACTAACATGGTTGACACTCTGTTTTAATTTTATTGGTCGGCTAGTCTGGGTCCAGAGGACCTTGTTTACACAATCTATTAGGGGTGACAACCTTCTCAGGAGGTCATTCCCTAGTAAACCAGGGGTGCCCTCTGGGGTCACAACTATGACCGGGTGTTTCAACTTGTGTCGCCCAATTTTAATGTCCAAGTCTGCCGTCCCCTCAACAGGAATTTCCTTCCCGTCGAAGTTCTGGAGTTGTCCAGGAAGAGAGGTGAGAGGAATACGATAATTCTTTCCCCTTCCTGCATTCAGTTCGTCAAAGGCCCTTCTGGACAGAAGGGTAGCTTGAGATCCAGTGTCCACCAGTGCCAAAATTGTACCCTGCCCCTGTACTTGTACCGGGGCATAATATCTTCCCTCCTTCTCCTCAAGGGGGCACAGATAATGCACATTTTTGGACAACTGGTTGGCTAACTTTCTGGTTTTGGACCTGGCGAGAGAAGAGATTTGGGCAGAATTCTGTGGAGAGCCTTGGGAATCTGAAAGAAAAATTTGGCAACTGGAGATCAGAGCCATTGTGGGTTCCCCTGGCTCTGGTTCTGGGCCGCCCCCCCCTTTTTGGAGGCAGTCACCAGGATGGGTTTGAACCAGGGGATTTTCTTGCTGTTGGTTCTGGGATGAGATGGTGGGCGGCGGTAGCTCAGTCTCCACATCTCCCCAGTCTGGATTTGCATCCCTAGGGACCCATTTTTCTTTGGGAGGAGTTCCCCCCTCTCTGAAGGAGAAGATCCTTTTCCCAGGATCCTCTGAGGATCCCTCTCCCTCAAATTGGAAGATCTGTACCTCCTCCTCAAACTGAGTCTGTTTGGGTCTTTTGTTTCTCCTACCACCCCTCTGCTCCTTAGGAGGCAGACTTTCAGGGGCAAGAGATTTTGTTTCCGGTTCCTGGGTTTCCAGGGGCTGTTTACAAGTGAGGAAGGAAGCTTCCTCCAAGGCTTTACACCCCCCTTCCCCTTGTGCCTCCTCCCTGGGAACCAGTGAGTTATCGGGGTGCTGCCCCAGTCATTGTTCTGGAGCACCATGTCCAGAGTTGGGTGCGTTCTGCGCCGGCATGCCGATCTGAGGATTCTGCTGAGCCCTCAGTATGTGACCCAGATCCCGCGCCATGTTTTGAACCTGGCGCTCTAACTGGGAAACCCGCTCAGGCTGATACGGGGCCCTGTTTTCTCCCCTGGGCTGATCCCGGGAAGGGTAGCTATCCCTTCTTTGGTAGTACCCCTGGTTGGGAAGATTTGGGTACCCCTCCACCCTTGGCCTCCCCTCTCCCGGATTCAGTGGTCTGGGCTCAGGGAATTGGGGAAAGAAGGATGGATGGTTTTGGGGCTGGAAATTGGGTGGATACCTGGGGAAAAAGTTCTGCCCAGGATTTGGAGAATTTCTGCCCTCCGGTGGGAAGTTAGGAGGAAAGTTCCCTGGGTTAGGTTCTTGGCTGGATCTCCCCCCTTGGGTTGGAGGAGTCCACACATAACCCAGGATGGGTCTATTTCCCTTGTAACGGGGGCTTACATAATCAGGAGAGCGAGGGACCCCATTTGTGGGGCTGCCTCCCTGGCTCCCTGTCTGTGACTGGCCCGAGGACCTTCTCGGCCTAGCATTATTAGGTGCAGGTAGGTTTTTAGGCCCCCCCATCTCCAAATCCAAAACCGGGGTGACCTTTACCTCTGCCACCTTGGCAGCAGCAGGGGTGCTGTTGGCTTTGGGGTTTTTCTGGGCATTACTTTTGCTATCTACCGGTTTCTGCACCTCATAGATCCGGGTAGCCTGTTCAATGACCCAGTCTAAAGATCTTTTCTCGTGAAAATCCCTCACGAGCTGGGTCATTATGTATTTGGGCAAGGCATGAAAAAATGTATTGATGAATTCTCTACTGTCTGTGCGCACCCTTCTGGTGGTCTGCGCAAAAGCACGTTTCAGTTCTTGCACAAATTCTTGTGGGGCCTGATCCTCCCCACATTGCAAATTGTAGGCTGCCTTGCGAGCCTCTTGAGGATTTCTGTGAACAGAAAAGTGTTTCAAGATGGCCGCCTTATAGGTGGACCATCTTAAATGATTTTGGTCCTCCAGCCCCGCAAAGAAACTGGAGTATTCCGGGGAGAAGGTCCACTTTACATATTGAATACAGCTTTGGCTGTCCTTCAAATGGAAAGTCTCCATCATTTGCTCAAACAACTCTAAGTGCTCCCAAACAGAATACTTAGCGTTCTTATGGTAAGGCGTGATGACGCTCCTGATCGCCTTAATCTGCTTTAAGGGGTCCTTAAGCAAGGCCCTTTTTGCCTTATTGGCCTTTTTGGTTCGGGTAACCCTTGTCCATTCATCCTCTGACTCAGAGGCACTGCTCCCAGAGGTTCCTGTCTGTTCTTCCAGGTTTTCCCGGATTCTGCGAGCCTGGGAATGGCTGGCAGAATGTGGGGACCTGGTCTCCTGTTTCCGGTGGTGCTCAGAGGAGTCCTCAGATCCCTCCTTGCTGCCAGGATTTGCTGGGTACCCACCCCACTGACCTATCTGGGCAGAGGTTTTCAGGATGCCCTTAAGGGGCCTACTCTCCTGGGGTTCCCCACTGAACTGTACTGTACTTGGGTGCCCATACCCGGATGCCCACCCCTCCATTCCTGAGTGGTACTGGCCTATGAGCCCCATACTTTTAGCTGGATAGTAATCTGCCATCCCTGTGGCCCTGTGCTCATGTGCGCCAGGGGACATGGGGGTGGTAGAGTCCAGGGACTGGGAGAGATGAAGGCTCCTGGTGTTAGGGCTCCTGAGGTTATGGTCAGGAGTCTCTCTTTCCCAGCGGACCTCATCTCTATCCGCCCCTGCTCCCTGTTGCAATGCAAGAGCCTGCATTTGTGCTTTCAGTTCCTCAGTCAAGGCCTTACTAGACTCTATCAGTCTCTCCTGCATCGCTACCTGTTGTTGGAGCCTATCATTGTGTTGACAGAGGGCCTCATTTTCCCTCTGTGCTTCCTGGTTGGTCCTGGAGAACTGGGCCAGTCTTTGCTGCAGGAGGCTTACCTCCTGAGTCCCATCCCTACTGGCCTGCTCCTTTCTTGCCAGAGCATCTTCCACCCTTCTGGTGTGCTCTACCAAGTTCTGGTTTTCTTTTTGGAGGTCACCCAGCCCCTGGAGGGCCAGGTGATTTTCTTCCATTTCCTTTTTTAAGTGGCAGACTTCCTGGCCTAAAGTGTCTCTTTCCTGACTAAGAGCCTGCATCTGTGCCGCCAGGTCATCCCTTTGCCTTTGGAAGGCACCAGCTTTCTGGCGCTCCTGATCAAACTCTGCCTGGGTATCCAGGTCTTTCAGGATCAGTTTATTGCTCTCCTCTTTCTCTCTGTCTAGTTGGATTTGCAGGGTGGCTACCTGCTCTGTGCATGCCCTGTTGAAATTGATCTGTTGCTCCAGCTTTTTCTGGCTCTGCAGTAAGGAATCCAAACTGTCTTGGTGCTCCTTCTGCAGGGCCAGAAATCTGGTATCCTGGTCTGTCTTTTCCTGTTGTAGGATGCCCATATCCTCTTTTATTTTAATGATATATTGCCTACTATCATTTTCTGACTCCTGGCTCCTCTGCAGCCTCTGCTCAGAAGAGGCCAGATCAGATCGGGCCTTCTCTACTGCTATCTGTTGCCTATTTGCCAGATCTTGGCTTTCAGTGCATTTATCCTGCATGTCTCCCATATGTAGGTACAGGTATGCTGCTATCCTGGCAATCTTATTGTGTTCATCTTTGGCTTTAGGAGCCATATATAGTTCACTCAGGGCCACATGTAATGGACCCTGATCTCTCCATAGGTCTGACCCTGTTTCAGTGACCTGTCGCGTGATGGCCTGCAACCAGGCATCCTGGCCCTGTTCAGTCCATTCACCTCTCACAGATAGTTTATGTAAGAGGTGCTCTCTGGCTATTTTCAGGTCTACTAAGGTCGTCATTCTAGAGATTGGTCTCTGTCCTGACTTACAGAAATTTGTATTTTATTTTTTGCAAAACAGACCTTTTTCTTAGAGCGTTCCTATGAGGAGTGCTTTACAGCGTAACACAGCGTGGTGATCCGACCGGATATGTGTATCTGGTCAGCTGGCACGCTGTATTAATCTGCACAATGGTAGATCTAACCCAAACGTCCGGCACGAGCCCCCAATTTGTAAGAGGATTCAATTCAGCACTACAGCCAAGTCAACGCCTAGTCTAGAATACTGAATGAAAACCCTTATTGATATATCTTTATGTCCAGTTCATGCGTTCTGGATGACTACCCCTATATAACACCCCTCCCTTGGAATCCCCCTGACCCCACTGAGCCAAGAAGTAGTTCTGTTTTGCAAGTTTAAAGGTTTATTTGATAACTTAAACAATATATATTATATCACGCTTTATAATAAATTAATAATTGGATATCACACTTAATCTGGTATGATAAAGATTAACAACGGAGAATCTGGCACTAGCACACTTCTTGATAATCACTAAGGAGTTGACATGAAATGGATAACATAGCAACAATACTTTTATAGTTTCAAATGGATGCAATGTGGAATGAAATGCAGTAAAGAAAATAACTTGATAGGATTTCAGCAAAAGACAATTTAATCACTTTCTTGGACAATTCACCCCCCCCCTTTTATGCAATGCAAGGAAATGGAAGGAAGGCACACAGTTCTCAGAAATGCAATTAAATGTGATTCAGTTCACCCAGCAACTTAGACTACAGATGTTGAAAACACAGGCCCAAATGCTTTTAAATGTGCTGGCAATGTAGAAAAAAATATGCTAAAATGCTTTTAATTCCCTCTAGGAGGTTCAGGGTGAGTGAAATCAAGTTATTATTAGTCCAGGCTCACTTTAGCAAGTATCTAGGAGTAACTAGCAGGTTAAACGAATTTCTGGCAAATGGAAGGCAAGCAGCAGCAGATTTTTACACGTGAAGAAATATGCAAATCGCGGCAAAATTTGCGAATGCGTGTTCCGCGATTGCGGTAAAACTATAAGGGGTAGGAATGTGGTTCTTGGTGCGATTAAAAGCTAAGATTCTCTGCAAGTCTCTAAGACAAACGGTCGCGGAGATATGGCGATTTAGTGAAGGTCGTTTTTGGTTTTGCAAATTTTAAACGCGACACTTTTTCAGCTTTAAAAATGATGGCAGAATAACACAATTGCTAAGCTGCAGTTCTACTTAGATTAAAAATGGATTGAATTATATGATTTTAACTAAGAGATGTGTTCTGAGTTTTGCTGAGTACTCACAAGAGATTTTGAACCGGAAAGCGACTTGGTCACGGACTTCAGTCTGGTTAGGTCTTCCCGAGTTCCGCTCACAGCGCCTGGCCTCTGGAACTGCTCACAGCAACGGGGTCAGCACTCTGGATACAATGGCCTGGTCTCTGCTAGGCACCGGTTCTCTGGGTCGGGTCCTGCCTTCTCTTTGGATATTTCTGTCACCGGGTTCTTGCAAAAGTTCTTGGCAAAATTCAGACGGCGTCAGCCGGCTGTCTGAAGAGTTCAGTTGCAAAAAGATTTTCAGGCCTGTTGACAAATACTCTTGCTGGCAGTGGCCTTTTTGGTTAAGGTTCTGTAGTCTCTGTTTATCTTGGAGTCTAAGTGTTGGCTCCTTGAAGGTTGATGATGGTAAGTATGGATTTTTCCGGCAGAGCGTCCCGCTGCAGATGGAAATGAATGTCTCTACCTAAGTTTCAGTGGTCCATTTATATGTTCTGCAAGTGGGTGTGTGTGTTGGTCATAACTAAACTTGCCCCTCTCACTTGTCATTGGTCCAGCTTTCATTTCTCCCCTGATTGGGGGAGCTAAGTTGTGTCAGAGTGATGTCAGCCATTTATGATCTCTTGAAAAAACTCCCCTGTCATCTGTGCACCCAAATCTATATATGATCAAAATAGATATTTCACAGTTACACAGTTGTTTGAAATTACATACCCATGTCACATATCACATGAGGTATACTCTGTCCCAAATCTGCTGTTTCTAAGAGCTTGCATTAAAAAATGGCAACTTTTAGCACTTTTTAATGTGCTAAACAACATTGGATCTTCATTAAATTTTATACAACTGTTCCTCACATATCTACCCACATACCAATGCATTTTCGTTTGTCTAGCTGAAACAGGGAGTCTGTAATATTAATAAACAGCAGGGTTTTGTCCCAGAATATCCCACAATTTGGAGTTTGGGCTTGAATTAAAGGTACATTTTTTAAATTAAGTCTCTCAAAGTTATACATTTCTGTTATTTGATTACAAAGAGTTATCAGTGTTTTTGTAAAATATATATTTTACTTTCAATTCAGTCCTCAGAGTGTTGGAGTCCGCCTCTAAGACTTGGGTGGGTCAGTCACATGTGTCCTCGGGGCAGGCAGGCCTTTGTTGACAGTAAAACAGTAAAAATCAACATATTCCTTTCAGAGGAGAGGGGCCATTGTGTGGTCTCTGGGAAGCTGACATCAGGAGGCCAGGGAGCCACTTTGCATTTAATTAACAGAACCCTGTGATTTCCTGGCTTCTTGTGTTGAGTTCTGAAGTGTCAAGAGTTCTCAGGACAGGCAACCCCTTTGAACTTTTGATGAAATGAGACCCCTTTTGCACTAGACAGTTTTGCAAGACAGCTCTCCTGTCAGAGTTTAGACCGCCAGCGCCACCCTCAGGATTTTGCGGTTACTGCATCCCTCCTTGGGATTTTTTTTAGATTGATTCATTTCAGCAAGTGATATTACATGGAGTATATTGTCCATGTTCAGGACATGGCATTGGTGTGTTTCTGAAGTAAAGTAATTCTGTGCCCATGATTTTGCCATATTTGACATTCAAGAAAAATGAATTCCCAACAGTTATGGGTTTGCTTTTGGCAATCAGCATTGCCTCTCTGAGCTCACAATATAGGCGAAATGGGATTTTCCTGTGCATTTTCTGGGGAGCTCTGGCCATTATGATGTTTTCAATGCCAGTAATGCACAGTTTTGAGGTAGGGCTCGGATGCATGGGTAAAAACATCCCACAGTTGGTTATGAGTATGTTTCACTGATGAAAGGTCAATATAATGTTGATGGTAAACTGGCACTGGAATTCTGATAATCTACTCAGTGAGGCAGCGGATCTGATGCAGTTAGTATTTTGACACACATTATGAGGTACGTTCTCTTGGACCCCGTGACCTAAAATGGTTTCTTTCGGTAAGTACATTTATTTCTACATATGAGTAAGATTGCTAGTTATTGTGGCAGACCCTGTAGTTCCGTACTGGTTTATGAACTCTCTGCCTAGGACACTTTTTTAAATTGTTTAAAAATATTTATTTTGGTACCCAATTTTTTTTTTATACAGATCTGTAAAGAATTCCAGTGGTTGGGGTGGGGAAATTCCCTTCCACACTTCCTTCAGAGATGATGGCCCACTGACTGCGCATGCTCACAAAGTAGCTTACCTTGATAGTCTGCTGCGGCCATGGAAAATTAAAGTGTGCACTAAAGCAAACCATTCCTCACTTATGGAAAAATTATTCAAGGAAACATTGGTTGCGAGTAGAGAGTCTACTGATGGCGGGAAGCAAACTACTGCTGTTGCTAAATTTGATGCTGTGGAATCACGTGGCCTGTTAAGGGTGTGAGGGGAAAAGCTCCATCCTAAGGACCTAAAAGAGTGATAGCAAGAGGTGGTGACCATGAGCCTTAAGGATGGGAACAAGTGGAACTTAAGTCCTATTTATCACTGATTTTTTTTCCTCCTCATGCCATGTGATAGAGAAGAACCAGTCTGGTTCATGGTTGGATCTACTTGTACAGTACCGGGCTCAGTCACATTTTTGCCCCCCGAGTGCCCTGTGCCCTCTTACAGTTGTGATGATTGTGCTGAGCTTGAACTCGATGGAAGGTCTAGGTTGAGAAAGTGCAAGGAAGGTTACCCCTGTATTTTGTATTAACTTGCTTTCTTCCTGTCCCATCAGTTCTTTAAGGAGGATGATGTTACAAACTCATTATCCCGTATATGCCATTGCACTGTTTATTCTTCTCCATAACAACAAACACATCCCCAGTTTCTCTTTCAGATCCGTAAGAGCGCCTGGAGACCATGTAAATGACAGTGGTGCACGATATAGATCGACATACGATAATGTGTTATTATAGTGCGTGCATACCCGTGCCTCAGTGTGCATTAATTTGCGATCATTGACCAACAGGTTTCATAGAATCTTATAACGACCGCCACTTTGTTAACCTGTAGACGCCTACCCTTTTTATCTCCTTTATAAATATCCGTCTTTCTTTCCATCTTTACACTTTGAACACAACAACTTCTCCTGATAGCATCCTTACCAAATCTTTTTTTCTTTTCTTTGAAGCCCAAATTCCAATAGAGCCTCCAAAGAAAAGTCAACGGGTTAGTGGCAAACCACCAACAATCAGTGTGATTTGTCTGATGGTTAAATGGAGCATTCCTAGTTCTCATAAACAGTCTCATTATAACTTTGTAAACATTTCGGCGAAAGCCTCTATGCCGCTGGCTGGTAACATGCTTGGTTTCTTGTGACCTGGTAGTCCGGCCCATCTGGAAATTATTGGGGATCATTCTATTCTGGGCATGTATATTCTGAGACATGTCCTGTTCAGCCGTACGTGAGTGCAAACCTCATTCTTGGTCTATAAATATTGTTGCGCTTGCACCCGTTTGAGTGCAAGGGCCAGTTTAGTTTGAATTACATCCTCTCTATCCATTTGTGTACTGATTTGAATTCCGTTCTAAAGTGTTGATCCATGGAGGTGCACTGGACGGGTGGAAGAGACTGGTTCCTAACAAGTGAATAGAGTTTTTGCGAATAATACTACGTTTCAAAGGTCTGAGCCATCCATCTACTGTGATCCAGTGGGGTTTGGGCTTCACTTGTTTTCCCTCTGAACGGAGAGGCCTGAAACTGAATTATTACTATGGGTGTAACCATGGAACATGCGATAGTGAAGGTGAGGGCAAGCACGACTCCCAGTGTCTTGCCTCTGTGGGGCACGTCAAACGGAGAAAGCCTGTGCCTCAGAAGGGCAATTCATTTCTGGTAGTAACTACTACTTCTGGCGCAACCCCCCCCCCCCCCTCCCACGGCTATAAGCAACCCCACAAGGGGGCACTTCAATCATTATTGGCAGGCATTCATGTTCTTTGCTAACTTCCTATTGAAATGCATTTCTGCCTCTGCTGCAAATCACTGTTGGCTCCTGGAGCATTGATTGGCAGAGATTTGACATTCAAACTAATATAGCTACAGATGGTTTCTTGTTTTGCGGCTTCTGTGCTGTGTGTAGAACGTAACATTTACTTAATGGTTTAACAGATGGTCAATATTTATTTCATTTATAATGAGCTGCTTTTTGAAATGTCCTAAATTGATTTCCTACAAAGCAAGGGAAATGCAGACTTGGTCCTTTACCGTGCTCAGTGAGCCAGCTAATGCTGCAGGCTACCTCATTACATCATGCATGACACTGCAGGGATGATTACGCCTTTCCTCTTTCAATGGTTAAATGAAGGGGTACTGTTGAGATTGGAAAGGGTAACAATGGTTATTTCCAGCATGGGAAAGCAGCTCGTTTTGATACTAAGTGCTACATAATAACAATAACATAGCTGCACGTTTTTACATAGCACTTCATGTTGTATTCCTGTTGCTTCGAAACACTACAGTAGCGGTTATTACCCAATGTAATGGTTATTGGTTTATTGATCCGAAAGGGAACGTTTTGAGCTAGCCCCTGGTCCTGTGTCCGATGCCGTATTACTGCTTTTTTTTTTCTTGGATGAAGCCTAAGAATACAATCTTTTCTCGTGTGGGAGGGAGACTATTACTATTGTATTCAGATCATCACGTTTGAGGTCTGTCTGGAGACTGCTACAGCTTTTATTTTAGATAAAAAGAGAAATAAATAATAAGAAAATGGGCTCTGCCATGCCAAAAAGGAGTTTTATGATGCCAGGATAAGATGCACCAATTTTCATTGCTTTTTAACTGAGTCGCCTTCCATGAGTGTCCTTGTGACGTAGTGAGAAGACAGAATGAGGCACCATGCCCTTCCCCTTTCAAGTGGCTGGCCATCACCTCCAGACATATGTCAATGTGCTGGCTAGCCATTAGTAATTTCATCCCTCCCACAGACCCACGCTGTAGTCCATAACCAATCAGTTGGTTAACTAGGATTGGTAAGGCTATAGGGTCACTGTTTTGTCTGATTCAATGCCCTCCCATTTCTCCTGTGCATTATGGGGTGTAGTCATGGGCTGACATACGCGAGTGATACAGCATAAATTCTAGGATATATTTAGGTAATTTGTTAGGATCTGTACTTATTGCCAGATGAGAACTTGCATTGTTTTTCACCTTCCTGCCTGTTGTCTTTCTGGATGGGTGTCTTTAATGGTGGACAACTTTTTGTTTGGACTGCAGACATTTCTGTGCCTGGAGATGTGTTGTGAATTATCAGTGACTAAATTGAGTACAGTTATGAAACTGAATGGGAAGAGCATTGCCCCTCTGCCTCAGCCGTTGCTTTGTACTGTCAATTTAACCATTAGGTGACAGCTTGTTTATCCTTGCTGACTGTCATTTTTTTCCTAACTCTTTGCTTGTTTTCTGTTCCCATTCAGCATCAAAATTACCCAGATTCTTATGTATCTCATCCTTATCCTACATGTTTTTTTTCCATCAGCATAATCCTACTCTTCCTTCCCTTTTTAAAATCTGCCTCTGCAAAAAAAGAAGCATGATGCGTCATTTACCCATACATTTTCAGTTAAGTGCAATGTAGTGTTGGAACAGTTCATGCATGCATGCACGCATAGCTTTGAAACATGTGGCACAAGTAATGCAGATCTGGGTATATTACCTGTCTTCGTTATGTTGAAAGTTCTCGAATGCCAACATAAGGTTTTGTGAGTGCTTTGAGACCCCATAGAACAATAAGTGCTCTGGTCGTCCCTATCCACCACATATACATATCTATACACAGCATTTTGCCAACATTGGTCAACAAATCCTATTTTTATTTATGCATAGTTGTTTTCTATCAGCATTTTCGTTTCCATACCCCTGCAGAGACACTGTTTATTTCAACTTTTTCATCTAGTCTTCAAACACTTCCCTCAAACATATGTAAAGACTTGTAGCAAGAATGAGGCCCAAAGTAAAGTATAACACGTAAAGCCGTTCTGGCAGAGCAAAGGAGGCAAGCCCCTTCCTCGCAGTCATGTTAAAATAGAATGCTGTTGCAAAGAAATCTGCGCATGCTCAATACACTGTGGATATGGTGAAACTAACTTTTGCATTGCAGCTATTTTCGAGGCCAACTATCACATGTAAAGCCAATATTGTAGATTACATATTTTCTTTCAGCCACTGTGTGACAATTCAAAAGGACTGCGACCTTAACAAGAACTTTTTCATATAGGGTACATTTTCATGAGCAATGCAGCACGTTACTTAATTGAAGTCTCAAAGAACTTGATTCCCTAATATGACCTTATAATTGCAAATCACCCCTGAACAGAAGAAAGTGTATTACTGCATTACGTAAAACATCATTGTATCATTTTTCTGTTTAAGTTGCATATGTTTCAATTTACCCAGAACAATGTGAACGGTAGATTTATATAGGGACTGACATTGAAAGTTTAATTTCTGCTACGCTGGGCATGTTGGAAGGGGGCGGAGTCTGGAAACTACTTAAAAGGGGAATTAGCAACACCCCGTATATACACATGAAGAGCACACATAAAGGGTTTCTTCGGTTCATTTTAGACCTGTTCATAAGGTTATTTAATGCCGATGCCAGACGTAAACTAATGGATTCAAGTCCTCGGCTTTAAAGCCACTCTTATCAATCGTCATGATCCCCGGCATATCATAAAATCTCTGTTATGCAGACTGAGGGAACTCTCATTGAGTTATGCATTATAATCAGCCGCCTGATCTTAACAGTTAAAGGGAAGTTCGAGGACTTTGTCCGGCAAACAAAAACACCTGCTCTGTATACACATCAATAACCTACAAAAGGGTGTATGTAGGCGATGTACCGCCACTGCCATGTGTAGGAAAATGTCAGCATTTCAACACTAGAAAACCTAATTCATTTACATGATGGAAACCTCACATCAAATTTTTAATTACTAAATTGATTGCTGCATCGTAACGGAAGTTCAGATTGACATGAAATTCAGTCAGTTTGTAGATGGAAGTATCTATCAGAATATGTAATAAAAATATATGCTGCCACATTTTGAATAGCCGACAAATGACAAAAATGCAAATAAATCATCTTAATGCAGTCATTCAAAGTCTCTAAATGTGCTCCCCTAATCGCAGAATCTGAAAAGATACATTTTATCAATCTCACATATTTTAGTCAAAAGTGATGTCAAAAACTAAATTAGCTCCTTCAGCAGGAGCAGTTTTCCCTTCCACCCTTGCTGACCATGTGGCTAGGAAACAACAACTCTGTCACATGGCAGACGTGGAACTAGAAAAGCTATTTATTGTGATGCACACAGGAGAAAGGGCTGATTATTAAGGAAAGATAGGATTATGGAATATTGGGAGATGGATATGAAGAACTATCTAGAGAGCAGATAACTTGAAGGATTGGCTCCAGAAGAGGAGACCAGTTGAGTGAGGGAAGTGTCCATTTTATTGGAGCTAATTTTCCAAAAAACATCTACAGATAGGGTTTGTTGACCGCATGATTTCAGGCTGAGATACTCTGTGACTGCCTCTCAGAACACAGATGCTACATTCAAAATGTAAACCCATCATTACCCCAAATTGTCAAGATAGATTGCCCAGGGTAACATCTGGGATGATCAAAGAAAAAGGAACTGCGGGCAATGCAATATGAAAACAGGAACGCAGGTGAATTGCGGGCAATGCAATATGAAAACAGGAACGCAGGTGGATGTCTCAATGCCCAGTGTTGCACATCTAAATTGGACACAAAGTGACTTGGTGTCCTTAAGCCCAAATCTACTGTAAAAGTGGAATGCATTTTGGCGCCACTTTAATGCAGAATTGCTTTTGGAAATTTAAGTACTATTTCAAATGTAATTAGTGTCGTAAACTAGTGTAGAACCATCTTGGGTTATACTGTCATTGCAAAATACTATTGCCTGGGGTGATATGCATTTACTGCAGCTGGGGAAAGTCATAGTTATAGACAGGAGGTTTGCACAGCAAAACAGATGCTGAGAAAATTGATTATTTTTATTAATATTTGTGTAAAGTGCAAACACCTGCATTCCTTTTATCTTTCTTTGCACAGGCAGATTGAGGTGTAATGTGAAAGAGAATGGTGTCTTTAACATTGAACATGTTACAGAGGAATAATAGGTATTCAACCCGATAAATACATGGAGGCTGGAACCCACACACAAATACATAGATTGCAAGAGGCACACACAAGTAGCTTGAAAAAATACCCAAGTGAATTAAAAACTGAATATATATATATATATATATTATGAACAAGCGCTGTGGAAAGCACGAAACGCGTCCATCCTGGACTGTTCTTTTGGTGTCCTGCCTCTGTTGTTTAGTCAATGGTGGCTTTAAAATATATTTTTGTATTTAAATAAACTTGCAAGTATTCATACTTCGAGTTTCTGGCTCACTTTTGTGAATGAACGGGGTTCTTTGGCTTCTTTTATCATGGCCTGGAGTGCGGGCTAAACTGTTTCATCTTTGATGGCAGTTTTCCTCTTGTTTGCATATATATATATATATATATCTCCCTTAGTGTGCCACACATGCACATTTAGTAAAAGCTGCATCCACATATTTTGATAACACAGTATGCATGTGAGTTCAGAATAGAATCATCAGATTCATGACATTATTTCGAATTTAAACCTACAGGAGCTAAATCAAGCTGACCATTGTTAACCAGTGGTTTGCCCACATCGTATAAATTAACTACTTCACATGTATGTGATGCTGAATGTATAAGAATACATTTGATTGATTTAAGCAATATATTTCTGATAGCATACATGTCTTGATACTGGAGAAAATTAAATGTTTGAAAGAGATTTGCATTAGGTTGAAATATTACCATTGGAAAACTAGTGCTTTAGACGAGCTGATGGAGAATAGAAATGTTCAAAATGTCTGGTATCTTTTTAGAATGCAATATATTTGTATGTGGACTGTTTATATCAAGAATGAATGCCTTTGTGGATTTCTAAGTGTGAGATTTGTACAGGCAGGTAATCTGGGTTAATTTGTATTGATTATTGGATTTGTTATACTTGTATTGATCTTCACAGTGAAGAGCTGGAGACCAACTTATTTGAAGTTACATTATTCTTTTAAATACATTTTGACTCTTGAATACCACACGTCTGTTCCTTGCCCAGAATTTATTTATGTATTTATTTATTGTGCGCCTACAGGGCAGGGAGGGAGCAAGGGTGGGAAATAAATTAAAAAACATTCTTTGAGACCGGTTGGGGCAAAAAGGGAGAGGGACAAACCTACTATGCCTTGTAAGTATTCAGAGCGTGCAAGTGCAGCAGGGAAGAGGGAAGAGCGGGTACCTGCTGGGAAGTCTGAGCTCATGGGTGAGCCACAGATGAAGTGCTAGGAATGGTGAGTGCTACACGGACTGGGGCAGTGGGTGGTGTAAGTGCGAAACTCCAGAGCGGAGCATATGCAGATGCAAGTGCTGTGGATATACAGGAGCTGGACAGAATTGGTGTGGGAGGTCCGGGCCAAGAGGATTCATAAGGGCCCAAGACACAGATTCAGCAACTGTGGGATTAGCAGAGGAGAGAAGAAGAGAAGGCGAAGGAAAAGGGGAAGGTCTTAAGGAGCATTCCCCATTGATGGGTGGGATTGTATGGATGAGGGTGTTGAATTGGTATGTCGCATCTGTGTGAGACAATAATAACATGCTCTACACATTTATTTTACTGTATTAGACTGTTTAGTTAACCCTGCTGCCTGTCATTTGGGCTCATTTGCAGAATCTTTGCTCTAGTCTTTTAAACGTGTGGTGTCAGGATTTCCCCACTTACTCCACCTGTACCTCAACATTTCTTTGCTCATGCATTGTACATGGTATCTTATTTCATACGGGGGGTTTTCACAACGCTTCCCATCATTGTTTCATGCTTTACAAGTAGCAGCTCTGCAAGTGCATTCACTTGATCTGTTTCTGCTGCCTCAATTCAAAGTGGATATCTCCTGTGATGATGGTATGATCACTTGAGCAGGGCATTTACCTCACCCACTCTTGCGTTCTCTCTCATGCACTCTGTCTCCCTCAAATGGATACATTGTACACTGTTAAAAAATAATACAATCTGGGAATTGGCATACAAGGGGGAGGGAGCAGTCCCGGGACTCCACTTATTACCTTAAGTCCTTAGGGTTATGGGAGGCATGCATTTTTGGTTCAAAGAAAGGGCTGCTTGAGATATCAGAACCCCAGGCGCTCAAAGCGCTTTCCTTAGAATGTTGGTTGGTAGACTGCAAACCACCTGAAACCTCAATCTAACTTGGTCAGGTGCTTTCATCTGTGGGCTTGATAGGGACATTTGCCCGTTAGGGCAACCAGCATCAGGCACCCGAGGCAGGGGCCAGAATCTCTGGCCCTTTCTCCCTGAAGACTACTCCAGTGTCTCCAGCAAGCCTCAAGCACATCCGAGCCAACACCCACAGACCACCCTCCCCAGGCACGCTGAAATTGGCCCCATGCAGTTGGTGCTGAGGCGGCTTCATAATGATGTTGGAAAAAAACAAAAACCTGCTGGTAGTTCACAAGAAGGTTGAGATGAGGAGCAGGAAAGGTAAAGGGTGGAGTGGTGATTCTTTAAAGTGCCCCTCAAAACAGGGTGCACAAGCCTTTGGCCTATAGGGTGGATGTGTCGGCTGCAGGAAGGTGGATAAAGTATGCTTAGTGGTAAAAAAAAAAATTCCAGGTAGGATTGGCACCTTCTGTTCTTATATGGTGAAGGTGTCATGAAGGAACTGCCACATGTATAAAATTCTATTTGACCTACGAAAGGAGTGGTAGCGGCTGGTATTAGCTTACTTGTTCGAAAAACATTTGACCTTTTACGTTTGACCAGATTTTTGTGATCGTTTTCTTGGTCATAATTCGGTCAAAATTAAATGTATATATGTGGGGTAGGGGAATACGTGGGGTTGTGGGGGTCTGCCCCCACATATTCAACCAAATCAAATTCTGTCAAATGTGAAAAGGTCAAATATTTTCGACCAACTAGACCTAAACCGTAGCGGCTGTCATTTTACTCATCAGTATACTTTGCTGAAAGGAGTGACTACTTTCTTACAACCTCTAAATGTCTTATATAATTTTTATATGCACCGTTTCTGTTATGCAGCTTTTATCCACATTTCAAACTTGGCTAAAATAACACTGTAAGGTGATGGTTATTCGTGATACTGAGTGAGCGTGAAGAGAATGCCTAGGATGCATGCACCCACATGACACCGGGCTTTGTGCACAGTTTCCTTAGCTGTAACATTTGCACAGGAGAACCACCTTCCTGCCATAGAAATACGTCTTTAATGATTTGTCACTCTGTGGATGACCAAAGCCGTTTTATTCTACTCGGTGGGTTTTGAGATGGCCAATGGCAGGTATGCGAAGCCTGCACATTAACTAGGGTTTGGTCTTTTACGATGGTCCTCTAAGTGATGCAACACTGTTCCAGTGAATAGATACACACCAGGGTGGACTGGAAACCAAAAGAGGCCCTGGAAAGAATTTCCAAAGTGGCCCCATATTGCACATTTTGAACAAGCCCAACCCCTTTCCCATAAGAAAATGTGGAAATAAAATAGTTAACCACACAAGACACCCATGATGCAGAGGCCCACTGGAAAATCTGCCGAGTTCCCTGTAGGCCAGTCCATTCCTGGGTACACACCTCTGGAAGGAATGCACACAATACATATAAATTTTCAAGGAATTAACCGAGTTGGACTTGCCGCTTCATTGAATCAATAAAATAAGTAGACTTGCATTCCTTGAATGGGAGTGAAATGCTTCATATAAGCTCAGATGACCTGAAGGCTGCATCTTTGCAATGTAATCATTGTTTCAGCACATATCTGCACAGTATCATTGCGTTGAGTTTTGAATTGTCATACTGTTTGTAGACTGGTAGTTCTGCTGACCACGCAGTATAGACCCTTCTTTTCTAAGATAAGCCACCCGACAGTAGCCACAGTCGCTGTGTACCCAGTCCCATGTTGATAGAGGAAAAGATGTGGAAATAAGATATAGTCCATTCCAAAATGTTGGTTTGTCGGTTTAGTTGTACTAACGGTCGTGTGATTAATGTGCAAGGCTTGCCGCTTGAGAATTGGCTGCACGTCTGAGGGTGCGGGGTGTGGGGGATTATTTCCTGTACTTCATGACAATATATTTGTCTCGAGGTTGACCTCACTCTTGGCAGGTGATGTTCAGGCCTAAAGTACGAGCTGTAGCTCTGTCAGCTGGACGACGATTGCCAGTCAGCCTTTCAAGATAGCGTGCCCTGCTATCCGGGACGGCTGGGTGACTGCAGGCGATAGCGCAGTCTTGGGAGTGGGGGAGGCGTTAATATCAACTCAATTAGTAACAAGCAAAGGCTCGCATAGAACTGTGCCGATGGGAGCCTGTCGAGGACTAGCAAGTAGGATGGAAGATGCTCTCACCTCTTAGCGAGGTACTCTTGGGAACCTGGCATTGGAAAAATGCATAGCCTTGAGTAACTTAGTTTAAAGAAACTACTTTGCACCCATGGCTTTATTTCAAGACTTGCAAAAGTTATTTTATTCCTCATTGCTGAATTTACATATTCTTAAGCAGTTCCAACTCTTAATGTAGAGTCTTACTTCTCACTTCTCCCCATACTGCCTCTTTCAGTGCAACCGGCAGGCCTACCATTTGGCCATACATATGTAACCCATTGGCTTTTAAAGAAAAGCTGCAGATTTTTTTTTAAAGTTAGTGACGAAGAGTGTGCAGCTAGTCTTTCTCCTAATCACATCACTCTAATTTTTAGTGGTGAACTTATTGTGCTCTTTTGGAAGTCCCCATGCAAATATTCTATAATTCATAGTGCACAGCACAAATCATGGCCAGTATCTTCTGCCTAGGTTCTTACTATGCTTCTCTTAGCTAAACCTATTTGGGATGTGCCAAATATGGGAATTTATAGTTGGAGGTGCCACATCGGAAGGGTCAATTACGTTTGAATAATAAGGATAATGCTCCACTCTGTATAAAGTAGCTTTTTCGAGTGACAGAAATGCACATCAGAGTAATCAAAATGTTTATTAATTTAGTCTTCAGCTTAACTGTACCGTGTATAGTTGAGTTGTAAACTTTAGTTTCAGTAACAAATGTGTGAGTGTATGCGAGCACCTGCATTTTGAAAAGAAAATGCCAAGCGCCTTCCTTAAACGTGATCATAGTGTTGATAGTTTAAGGTAGGTAAAGCAGTTCGCAGCAAGTTGGCTCATCAAATTAGCTCTTACCTGTGACAGATTTGATTGGTCTGGCTTAAATAGAGGATCAAATCCTGATGGGGCCAACTGAGAGCTTACTTCTGCTCAGGTCGATAAAGTGACATCTAATATTACTGCTCTTAAACACTAGAGGCGTCCAACATTAAGCATCAAAATAAAACCTATTCTCAACTCCAAATATGTTTGGCAGAAATGCGGCCTGTTTTTTTGTCAAGACTTCAGCCTTTAGGCATGCAAATGATGAAAACAATTTGGCCCACTTACTATAAAGAATGCCAAGTTGTCATCCATCTTCATAGTGGAGTAGGAGAAAGATCTTTTCTCCTGGGGAAAACGTGGCAAGCAATGCTCAAAGTAGGAGTTTGAGGCAGGTTTTTTTTTTTTTTTACTTCCCACTCTTCATTCTTAATTGGAGTATTTTTTAAGACAGTAAAAATAAATCTGCCAACATAAAAGCAACCCAAGTCTATTTCCCTAAAGCAACTTGATACCTAAAAATTGAAAACTCGCTTTTAAATGTGAGGCAGATGGCTATATGTTGGGAGAATCAAAGACCAATGTAGATTGTTTTAAGTTTAAGTGAGAGAGGTGCCATACAAATGCATCATATTAGTTATGATTTCCGAGATGCAGGTAATCACCTTCACACCTGAGAGGTAACACTTGGCACACTTGGCACATTTGGGCCTTTGTGTACATTTCACATGAACCTGGTTTTTACCCATGTCGAGGAAAACGGGAAATGCAGAATGCAAGTTTCAAATAGAACTTTTATTTCTGAAAGGGCAAAGAAGCTAGAATCTGTCATAAATATAATCCGGTCAACCGGAGAACACAGACTGTTATAGATGATTTTAAAATGCTAACATCCCAATATTAGGGTGTTGTCATGTTTTCAGAATGGCATGCATATGTATTTCCTACTGTACATCAAACAAAGGCAAGCAATCGTTCATTCATAGGGCCTCATTTAGAGTCTGCCGGTCCGGAAACAATGGTGGCAGTAAACCTGCTGCCACTGTTGTTTCCGGACCGGCAGATTACGAGTTCTTCAGGCGGCAGGTGTCACTCCCGCCAGATCTGACCTGCAGACGGAAATGGAAACACTGGCTCCGTCATAGACTGAATCGGTGTTTCCATTGTCCCCATACCCATGGAGTCCGATAGGACTCCATGGGAATGGGGATTTACGGAGTTCTGCCTCCGGAATTACCGGGTCACCGGGGTTGTAATGCCCCGGTGATTCCGGCAATCACGGAGGCGGTAATTCATTCCAAGTCCGGCAGCAACCTGCCGGTTTTTCCAGCTCGGTTACCGCCGGACTTGGAATGAGGCCCACAGTCTTTTAATGTAATGTTTTATTTCTCCAATAACAGTAGAATTATTGTACAAAGTTCATAATGATGTAGTAGACTTAAATAATGTCCTTCAATTTAATATGTAGAAAATCAGTGATTCCGTTGTATTGGTTTGAATAACATTGGTGTTTGATTTAGCCTGATATTTTGCTTACTTCAAGTTGACCTGGTTTGAGCTCGGAGCAAAATAGCCCTCCCACCTTTCGGAGTCTTCAAGGGGCGAGTGTTCGAAACATTTTCTACATACTAGGAAAATAGAATTTTCAGTCTATGTAGAGACTAGCATCTAGGTGCGCTTCAAACCGTTTCATTGCACATAACATGACATGTTGAAAAATCAATCGCTTAAAAGCCAACCTGTTCGTTGGTCTAATGCAGTAAGCACAATAGAACCTGTCATCCTACTTTGAATCAATTACTCCCTGAACCCATTAGATAGTTTTGATTACAGGAAGTCATATGCAGAAACACAATACCTCAGCTCACAGTTCAAATGCAGAGCATGATTCAAATATAATTCTTTAGCTATATGACTTGGCTTTGCAGCGCACCATTCAATTTTTCTCTAAGTCTCCTCTTAGTTTTGACATTGCGTTATCTATGCCTTTTATGCCTCTATGCCTTTTAATAAATAGTTAATACAATGAGAAAAAGTAATACATTTATGAAGCAACATGCCAAATGAAATGTCGCTTATCCAACCATGCGTCTGCAAGCCCCGATTTTAATAACCTTGATTTAATTGAATAAGCATATTCCTGTAATAAATTAGGGAGAAAAGTGAAATTGCTGTCAAAAGTATTTGTAGTAGTTTTTGGCTTCCACCTTTTCTTATCACAAATATAGAAATATGAACATCCAATGGAGATTGGGTGTGTGTATTTAATGTGAGTGTATGACTTATATAAGCCAATGGAAGGATTAGGTAACTCGGGCAGAGTGACATAAGTGTGGGAATTTTGGAGACTTTTAAAATAGTGCGAGAACAGAATGGAGCATTCTGACTCCAGAAAGGTTCCAGAGAAGAACACCACCAATCCCCATTAGATGCTGAATCTGGATACCATTTGGAAAATTGGGCCTTGCATATGACTGCTCTTGAGCCAACTTAACCTGGAGCAGACTTGCTTTCCAAGAGGGATGAGTACACGACCAGGAGTTCTTTTGGAAACTCTTGAGGGCCCAATTCTGACTCTGTGCCTTAAAAGAAAGATTGCAAAGGGGGTATAGAAACTCCCGAAATATAGTACATACATCTCATTGATATAGTGCCTTAATTTCTTTGGGTGCATGGGAATTGGGGTGGTGGTTGTCACCAGAGGGGCTCATTCCAAATTTATAAATCTTGGTATTTTTGTGTGAAATGCAACTGAGTTTACCATCATATACAAAGCATAGTGCTATTTGATTGCATATAGGAAATATGGGAGTTTGAGCATAGAGCGCAGGGGCTAATATAAAGGTATTCATGCAAAAGAGTATAGGATTGTAGTTTGCGATTATGTGAAAAGCTGATTTTACATTGTGTGAGAATGCTTTTTCTCTGCGTGAGTGCTGTGTAAAATGGAACGTTTCCCAGCGCTGACCGTGTAACCTTTTATAAGGAATAGTTTTTAAAGTGTTTTCACAGCTGTAGTCAACCTCAGTCCATGGTTCAAAAGTGCACCGTACCATGGCCTGATGAAGATCATTTTGATAATATATTCTGTGAAGACCGTAGATAATGAAACTTTATTTGAAAATGAGAGTAAGTTAAAAGGAGTCCTTTCTAGTCCCGTAATATAGTGCAAATGTTAAATCTCTTTTCAGGTTGGAGGTGTGGGTCAAAATAATCTGTGCATTTTTAATTTATAAACTTCTCTAAACCAAAACCTGCAGAATTGTAATGTAAGCTATACTACGCCTATTTTAACTTGCACACTCATTAGCAACCCATAGCACAGTATCTATATGGGGAATGGTGAGGCATGCACCAGTTCTATAATTCTACAAATTGCCGATGTTGTTGGGAAAGCAAAATTCTTTGGTTCATGTAACTGAGACGTTTTCATGAAGTCAAGGATTTGATACTTACTGACAAGCGGCAGAAGTACAACTAGAATGTTTAATGTTATTCAGAACTTAAAATATATACAGAATTTATCATCAAAATGAATGCATGAGATTCATGCAGCCACAGTAATTTCGCATTTAGTAGACTGACTGTTATTGTGTAACGTTGTGGTAGCTTCTCATACACAGTCTGGGGATCACCTTAAGTTCTTCTATTAAAATGAATTTGGGCTTAAAGCAAACCGCCTGTTTTTTTCCCCCCTCAGAATTGTGGGGTGTATACCAGAGGTTCTGAAATCGGGGTGTCCACTTAATGGACAACCCAAATATTAACATAATGACCAACATATATCTTAAATATTTGGAATTTGTTGTTTCTGTGCAATTCATATTTTCTTTGAGGATGATTTATTCCTGCAAATGGAAAGCTGTTATTCTTTTCTTAAGCTTGCTCTTCAGACCACAAAGCATAATAGACATTCTTTTTTTTTTGTCACAATATTGCTTATGCTACTGCTATGAACAAATCGGTGAGCAGTTTAAGTGGTGTCCTTGTGCAGGCACGTCTGTATTTGTCACTCTCTATTTTTGTTAGTATTTTACACTTTTCTTGTTAGTGCTCTTCTCTGTTGGCTAGAAATTGAGGGAATCTGGGCTGTGGGTATTTGTTTGATTTTCTTTCTGGATTGACATTCTAAAGAACATCACACTCTTCCCCTGAGGTAATGGAATTTGTCTCCCAATATATCAGTGAAGAGTATAGAAGCATAGTAACATTTACATTCAAAAGGAATAATCTGTAATATGTGCAATATCAGTTTTCCAGGCAGGCCACTGTTCCAGTGGGTTCCCCCCAGCACATGTTGATATTGAGACGGTTTGGTGCTAGTTGATTGAAGAGCATTCTCTGTGATGTCTCGTGGCAGTTGTCCTTCCCTGACTCTTTTAGGCCTTCTGTTGATTGAATAAATGTATACCCCTGTAAATTGAATGTGTGATAACATGATGTACTGTAAGGTTGCCAACATTAGTAGGAGAGGAATTCTTGATGATTCAGTTATGACATGAGATGGTGTGAGGTGCCAGATCTCGGTGCTTTTCTAGTGGATTTTCTGGAGTGTATTCAAATGTTGCAACTTTTTTCATTAATTCGTTGTGTAAACTACGAGTTGCCTTATTATCATTTTGCTAAATAAAGGGTTACATGGGCACTCACAATCTTGATAAGTAGCAGACGAAAACCTATAAAGAAGTGAAGCTCAAGGACTTTTAACAGGAGTCGGTTTGCTTGCTATATACATTGTAAGCGCCGTAGGAGAATTGGCGCATAGTGTTTTTGAAAATGATACCAATTTACGATGAAAATAAAGACTGTAGACTTGAATATTTTTTTTTAAAGTTCCTTGTTGCTGTTTTGCCACCTTTTTTAGCATTAGGATTTTCCATATTAACTTGGGTATATATACAAAATTCTATCTTCAGTCATCTTAATATATATGTCATCCTCCCATAGTGTAGCCCTTTATCACATACATTTTGACAGTTGTGTTTTATGGCAATAGATCATCACATGTAATAGAAATGGCATGATAGAAAGATATATGGGGTTGATTTACTAAGATAAATACATCTGAAGTTACTAAGCTCAAACAAAATGGTGCAACTTAACTTAAGCCATTTTGTGGTGTAAGTTGAGCTAAGTAACTCAGCCCAATACATATATATGCTTTGCAGTGTATTACGTTACAATGCCATTTGTAGAATGTGGTGATTACGAGACGTATTCAGTCTTATGAATCATTTTGACATTTCAAGATGTCTGACGGCCCCCCCGTTCGGCTTTGGAAGTATCATAGAGTGTGTGGCAATCATGTGTTCTGAACCATTGGGTTCAGACACTATTTATTAGTCCTGTGGCTATGTTGTCACTCGCAAATGTGACGAATCGGTGTATTAACGCGAAACGAGTCACGCTGGCATTTTCTCTCCACAGCATTATCAATAAAAGAAACAATTCTGTGGAGGGCAACGTTGGGATCTCTTCTTCTTTGAAGCGGACCAGTGATTCCCACTAGTCAGCTGCTCCTTGCAGTGCAGTCTACCAAACGTACTTGGGTAAGCGGTTTCCAAAATATATAGGGCCGATTGACTAAGCTAAAAGAAATAGTGTAAGCGAAACTAAATTGATTAAGTTACAAATAAATATGATAAATAAAGCTTACAGCAAAAATGACTGTTCTTATTGAAGCCACTTATTTAGCTTAGTAAATCAGCTTTATATATGTTTGATATTGTGAATATCAAATGGATATTAGGAAACCTAGCTAAACACATAAATTAGGTTTTGCAATTCCAACAGTTTCCTGTAATTCCCAAATGATTTGAACACGGTCACGAATAACAAGCCAGTAACCGCAGACATTCTAAATATTATTTGAGTTGGGGCACAAATGAAGCCTAAGCTTTTAGGCTGACATGAGCATACCAAGTTTAAGCTGTGCTGCCACCAAGAATAGGAACGTTGGTGGCTACATCAGAACAAGTTATGTAGGAGTTGGTAGAAGGTAGAGTAACAGCAGCGCTCCAGGCTATAAGGAAAATACATTGTTTTCTTTTTAAAAAACACTTTATTAAGTTTGCAGTGAACAACAACAACTACCAATAAAGTAAACAATGTCTCACAGTAAAGCGTCACAACTTAATTTACAGAACAATATAAGCATCATACATCTTCAATCTATCATAATAGCTTTATCCTGCGAAACATAACAGCAAACTGCCAAATATACACAGAACAACACAAGAGACAACACAAGTGGGGCGAAGAGAAAAAAAAAGAAAAAAAAAACACCATCACCTCTGCCTTATCCCCCTTTCCTCCTCAGATGACATATCCACCAGATCAGCTCCATTGTCACATTAATCATAGAGCCAAAAATGGGCCCCATAACTTTATGTATTCCTCACCTTTATCTTTATTTTCCAATGAAACCTTATCATACTCTGATAGAATATGCAACTCCGTTAACCACTCCTCAACATTAGGCTTGTTGAAGGTCCAGGAATGATGACTGATGCAGAAATATGGGTGCAACAACGGGTCTGGCAGTAAATATGTTCCAGGTTTTAATAAAATATATAAATTCCCGCCACCCTCCAGTTTAGTTTTATGATCGGACAGCTCAATATGTAGTAAATAGGATCGAAATAAAGACTTGATAAGCAGGTGCTAAAACCAGCTCCTGATTATTAGGCATGAATTAGTAAGAAGGTGCTACATCTGGGCATAATGAGCTCCTTCATGGCTACCTTTTCTGGGAACAAGGCAAGGAGCTAGTAAATGGAGTAACACAAATCAAACATCCCATAAAATGAAAATGCACATTATAACGTTTTGTCGTTGCATCCGTAAACGCCATCCCAAACACCCAGGTAATGTCACATGTGATGGTTTGGGTGAAACCTGTTTGCCACGAAAGTCAAAAGCTGCTCCTGCTAGCATATCAGGTTTTGTGACAAGTTAACCTGGCTCTTCAAGGCAACACGCAGGAGCTAAATATCTGCCAGAAATATCAGCTCTTGATTTAACTTGCAATGCACTTTGAGTTGAGGCTGGAAACCTTGAACGCACAGGCCATATGTGTTTTAAGCAAGCACATGAGAAGATCTACTTTAATTTAGCTCATTGCACAGTTTGTCAGTAAGTAAAAGGGAATAGCATGTTGGTTACGTAGCTTGCGGTTAGTACATTATTTTCTTTTGTAACACCCTCCTTTGAACTGTCCGTTGCTTCATAGCACTTCTGAGTGCAGGAAGGTGAACCGAGTGGCTGAAGGAGTTACACGAGCCAGCCAGATCCTTAGGGGTAATACTTAAGCCAGAGTGCTCAAATTGATGCTCCAAGCTAATAGCCAGACATAAAAATCACTTGCCACCTCAATTCTATACATACAAACATCACACCATTTCTTACTTGCCAAGAGTCCATTATTACTAGCCAATGGCGGATTGGGGCTGTTTGTTTTGCTTTTCATATCTTACATGACCTGTAGCCATGAAAGGTGTTCTTTAAACATACAACACACTTTTAACATAGACATTTAATGATGCATGTACCGTGTGCGACACTTGCTGAACAAGTGTTCGTAGGCTCTGCAAGATCATCCAATGTCCAGCAAATGGTGTTTTTTGGTTCTGGCAGATCGGCCGCCCACAAATGTCAGCTAGCAAACTGTTTGACTTCACACCATTATGTGTTATCTGAGAGTAGCCTTTTAACCTCACACAGGTAAGTGTTATATCTGATAAGGGTTCAAGAACAGGAAATTGGCAGACTCGAACAGAAGCATCTTGCACATTAGCAAAGTCAAGGCGCACATGGTACAATGGGACAAAATGGGTAACAAGAAAGTTATCCCTTGATAACAGCCAGCCAGCCAGCTAAAATGGCATTGCGATGCTGTGATGGTGCAGAACTTCACAAGTGCCATAGAGTACAGAGAAGGCATTTACTAAACGGGCACAGAGGTCTCACTTTGAGGTGCAAAAACACATCTAATGTAGTTTTTCATAGGAGTTCTACCTCGAACGAACAAAGTGATAGGCTAGCTCCCTCACTGTTCCAAACAGCGGGTATGACTAACTCACATGTGCAGGGCTGCCATGTTGCTTGATAGATATATAGACCAGCACAAGGATAAGATAAGGAAAGAAAGCAGGAAACCCAGCAGCCTTGCTAGTCCATTCATGCCGGAGGGGCTAGGGAGGAGTGCAGAGCAGCAGCAGCATAGGAGCTAGACAGCAGGTCTCAGCTAAGCAAAACTCGTCAACCCAAGCAGGAGCTGTTTCATTTGACACACACTCCGCTCTAAACGGAGTGATGAGTGGACGCTTGCTGTGTGCATGGAGACTGATGGTGTATAGTATAGTGTAGCGTAGCTTAGTGAGAGACAGGCTACCCATGCTGTTAAACTAAAATCACCACTTGTTCTTTTACACATTGAAACATGCTCTTTGCCCACATGTCAATCTTGTTCATAGGCGTTGTTATATCTGCTTTTTGCTTTAGCTTGTTTAATGTGAATAAGAACCCTCAGAAGATAGGGGGTCATATTAAATGTGTAATTCCTCTCAAGTGTAGAATTCAGAGTAATGCGTCAGAGTGGTATCTCTTTGAGTCTAAGAACTTTGCAATTCCTGACTGTGTATGCTTAGTCATGTTGATGAGCACATGAACCTAGGCATGCCTGTCTTTTAGCGCTGAGACACGACTTACAGTGAGTTTTGACATGAGTGGCTGATGACCAGGGGTCTGTTTTCACAGGTGGAAATAAGAGGCTCGTGGTCATGCCTAATCATAGTCAATCAAGACAAACTGACTGCAATTTATCTGCTCTGGCCCACATTTTAAATGCACATTTATTTTTTTGGGTTCCCCGCCTCCAATGTTAAGGAAGCAACCACTGCTCGCCATGTATGCGGGCAAATTGCACACAAGGTAAAATCAAACATGTGAAATTCGATCAAATGTTTGATTCAACCAAGTAGGCTAATACCACCAATGGCTAGTGGCGAGTGCAAGTTTAACTCCCTGTCTGAGCAGTCTTGAGGTGGAAAACCAGTTGCAGGTAGTCATACTGGATGCAACCCAAGTATGTGCTAGGAGTCCGACCTTGCGTGTCTGGTCAGGTGGCATGTTTGGAGCATAAGGGGGGGTAGAATAGGGGCATGCTTGCGACTGCTTAATGGGCATGTTAAGCGATCTTGAATTCTTCCATCTTCTTAAACGCAAACCAACAAAGTGACAATGCACACGTTCTGAAGTGCTTGCAACTCTGCTGGCAGATTAATCCTGGGCCTAAACAGTTGTCCCATATCATTAATTCCCCATCAACTCTATTTCAGCACAATGACCAATGAAAGGAGGAATACAATCCAGTGTGGAAGTAGCAAAAAGGGACGCAGCCTATAAAGAAGGAAACGAAATGACCAAACCATTTTTGTTTACAGTATTGATTTGCAAGATATATGCAAGGTTGGAATCAAAAGGGAGGGTTGACGAGACAAACAGAATGTTTAGGATAAGCAAATACGGTTTTCAATACAGCTGAAGCATTTCCTAAGAACTAGAGGGCTACCAGTGCATGTTAAGTCACGCATGCCAAATTAATCTCAGACAACAAACCACTCTTCGTCACTTGTTCATTACAACCCACGTTACTGGGCCATAAGCGGTTGCAAATGTAAGACTTGCTAGTATTTGCAAGTGGCGTTTGGTATAAACGTTGCATTGGTTGGGCTCAATGAAACAAAAAATGGATTGCGTATAAAGCCCAGTTAATGTACAGGGTGGCAGAAGTGCAGAAAGAACTGTATTCTTCCTCCTTGTTCTTTGGCAGGCGAGTTTTTCCGACTCCAAGATGTGTTTTTTTTTTTTTTTAACATGTGCTAGTAATTTTAATCTTTAATTTACACATTTCCATCAATTTCAGCAGTCTTTTCTTTCGAAAGGTATGTTTGCTGCTTCAGCTTCATACTATTTCCCTACCCAGAGCCTTCTGAAATGTGGCCATTTTGTGCCTCACTAAACGAGTATAGCAGCTTTTAATACTCCCAATTGTTGACTGACAACACCCACTGCACGTGCAGCTGGGATTGGTGGTTGAAAAGGACCAATCCATCTAATTGTTTTCATGGAATAATTTACACCTAGAAAGAAACACTGTTTTTAAAAGTCCCTTTGCAACACATGTGAATTATTGACAAGGAAAGTGCCACTTTAAAGGACTAAGGTTTGAGCTGTGGTCTTCATCTCCTTTTTAACAAAATTGATGCATCTTTTTAGGTCTGGGAGAACCTGATGCTAGAACTTATGTCTCCCACCGTGTGTTCATTTGGACCATAAAGCTGAAGTTGTAGTTCACATACAACACCAATGATTGCTCTGATTTGGTTAAAGGCTATTTAACCAAATTCCTTTGAAGTTCAATTGGTGAACATTACCGAGTTAATTTTGGCTGATGGAGTGCGTCATTGTAGTTCACTCCATGAAAGTGCTGGTGGGCTGGCAGGGGAGATTGTTGTAAAATCCCTTGTTCTGTTTTGACTAGCATTAGCCCCGGTTACAAAAGAAAACCTTGGAAAATATATCCAGCATTGATGGAGTACTGGCATACATTTAACTGTTGAGGCTTGTGTCTGCCATAGTAGAAGGCTAGAGTGTTGTATTATTAATTGTGAAGGGTACACACGTGAGAGCCGAAAAAGAGTCGAGAGTGTCATCTAGGGAAAGTTTCCCGACACCTCATACTAAGTCAAAACCTCTGGTGCATAAATCGGTGGTAGCAGAATCGACAGCGAAGTTGAAACTCGACTCCACACAGTCGATGACTACTGCGTCAAAGCCGCTGATGAAAATGCCGTCTTTCCCCTTTAACTATCGAAGCCGCTTTCGAAAACGTCGAAGCCACCGTTTTATCGACAACTTTATCGAGGCATTCATTAATCCGGATACCCAAGTCGACGCCATTACCCATTCCTAAGTCGATACCACCCTCTTTACCTGAAAAAGCATTCCATCCTCAACCCAGACAGGAATTTTTCAGATGCATGTCATCCATTTTTGAAGAACACTCCTCTGAAGAGGATGCCACTTCAGCTGGAGTTAGGTTTGGAACCATGGAGGTCCCTGAAGAGCTAGTGGACCCGAATTCCAAAATAACAGATCTTTATGACTGTCTCCAAAATGCCAGTGGCCTAGACATTTTACCTGAAGTGGATTTTGAAAGACCAGAACCCACAGATCATGCTGATCCTAGCTATAGGAATCTTATGGGAAGGGTCATTGATTTTATGGGTTGGAAGGCAGCTTCCCCAGATTTTGACCAGGATGACATGACGAGCATTTTGGGTTGAAGGTCCTCTAAAAGATCCTGTTCTTCCATTCCATAAAGCACTTCAGAAGAGGGTGATGGTAAATTGGAATACCCCTGATTCTATTTCAGCAGTAAACAAAAATTTGAACCAAAATACAGGCCATTGTGATCAGATCCGGAATATCTAACTAAACATCCCTCCCCTGAAAGTCAAGTGGTTCAAGCTGCAACCTCCACTAACAATCGGCTTACCTTACCCATCAATACCACCAGACAGCGATGATAAAAAAAAGTTGATGCTTGGCCCCGGAAAGTTTTTACTTCGGGCAGCATGGCCCCTTAAATTGACTAATGTCACTTGCACTTTAGCAAGATTTCGATATACCCTGTGGGACTGATTGACATCAGCGGCTGAACGCTTCCCGGAAGGTGAGGAAAGGGATGGTTTCCTGGCTATAGTAAAATATGGTAAAGAGGCTATGGAGGAATGCCTTCAGTCAGGACTGGACACTGCAGATAGTGTCAGCAGGTCCATGGCATCTAGCACGGTCCTACATAGGTTTGCATGGCTAAGGAAAGCTGGCTTTGCACCTGAGGTGCCGTCTAGATTACTTAATATGCCCTTTGACGGCTTGAGGTTGTTTGGCAGCAAGGCGGACGAGAGCTTGGAGAAGCTGCAGAAGTTGAAAGCGGCAGCAAAATCACTTAGTGGTGCTAAAAAACAGCCTCAACAACACTCTTACGCAGGCTCATCTTACTGGAAGAGTCGCCCCTTTCGCTTCTACTCCTCATTTGGAAAAGGGAGAGGTCAGGCCAGTCAGAGAGGCCAATAAAGAAAACCCTTTCGTGGTGGAAAAGGGAAAGGTGCTAGATCAGCCACAGCAGCGGCTACTAACTCCTCAGCCACTGCTGCAGCCGCTGCAAAGCCACTTTGAGGTGCTCACCCACAAAACCCTGGTGGGAGGCAGAATCACTCGGTATCTGGACGAATGGCGGGGCATTACGTCAGATGCTTGGGCACTAGAGATAGTGATGAATGGTTACTGCCTTCCTTTTCATCAAAGACCTCAAGATCCTCCACCGCGAGACAACTCTGTAAAAATTCCAGACCCGCTCCCTGTGCAGTAGATTTTAACCCTGCTAGAGAAAGGTGCAATAGAACATGTACCTGTAGCGGAGAGGAACAAGGGTTGGTACTACCCTTATTTTCTCAAGCCCAAAAAGGACGGAGGATTGAAACCCATCTTGGACTTAAGAAACATGAACAAGTTCCTCAGGAAGGACAAGTTCAAGATGGTGACCCTTTCTCAGATCCTACAAGCTCTTCAGCTTCAGGACTGGCTGGTTTCATTGTACCTTCAAGATGCTTACTTTCATGTGCCAGTTCATCTCAAGCACAGAAACTACCTGAGGTTCGCAATTGGTGGTTCACATTATCTGTTTCGGGTTCTACCATTTGGGTTGACCTCCTCCCGAGGGTTTTCACCAAACTGATGGCGGTGGTGGTAGCGAGTATCAGAAGAAGGGGGATTCACGTCTACCCTTATCTGGACGATTGGCTAATCAGGGCAAGTTCATCCTTACGAGCCCAGGAACATCTGGCCTTGACCTGCCACTTCTTACACAGACTGGGCTTCTCCCTCAATTACAAGAAGTCACAAATGATTCCAAGCCAAAGACTCCAATTCATCGGAGCAGTTCTTGACACTTCCTCAGGGAAAGCCTCGCCTCCTGAGGAGAGAGCGCACCACATTTTGCAGATGGTAACAAAGTTTCAAAATGCCCAACATCTACCGGCGTTCGGCGTTCGACTTTCTAAGGTTGCTAGGCCTCATGGCATACTGCATTTTTCTGGTGCCAGAGGCCAGATTGAGGAACAGATCCCTTCAATGGGCCCTCAGGACTCAATGATCCCAATTTTCAGGGGAGATGTCAGATCTTCTGCAAGTCTCGACCAAGGTGGCTCAAGATCTCCTATGGTGGGCTTGCAAGGAGAATATCCTTAAGGAGGAACCTTTTTGGCAACCATGGCCAGAGATGACAGTAGTGACGGACGCCTCACTCATGGGGGTGGGGAGCCTACACCAACGATCTGACAATCAGCGGTCGTTGGTCTCCATCGGAGTCCAAACTACACATCAACCTTTTGGAGCTGAGGACAATCAGACTAGCGCTGAAGGCCTTTCTGCCCTCTATACAGGGAAAGAATGTCCTAATAATGGCGGACACCACAGTGGCCATGTACTACCTCAACAAAAGAAGAGGCGTAGGGTCACTCCCACTGTGCAGAGAGGCAATGCAGCTCTGGTTCTGGGCAATGTAAGAAGGAATCTCTATCAGTTTCATCTAGCCGAAGAGTTGAACACAGCAGCGGACGCTCTGAGCAGGCAGAGCACAGTCTTCCACGAATGGGAGCTAGCTCAGGAAGTCCTTCAAGAGATCTTTGCCCTTTGGGGAGCCACTCAAGTGGATTTGTTCACGACCGGTGCCATCCGGAAGTGCGAACTGTACTGCTCAGGGGAATTTCCTCCAAAAGGAGCTCTAGGGGACACGTTTGTAGTGGGCTGGGTATTTTCACTCCTTTACGCGTTCCATTGAGAAAGTTCAGGAAAACCCTGATCCTAATTGCCCCGGATTGGGCCAGGAGGACGTGGTACCCTGACCTTCTGGACCTGTCCATTCTCCCTCCAATACGTCTTCCACAAAGAGATGATCTTCTCTCGCAAGAGTAAGATCGGGTTCTCCATCAAGGGTTCAAGACACTCAGCCTTCACGCATGGTTTGAGAGGCTGAGATATAAGGATTGGGACCTCCCGGATGACGTCATGGAGATTTTGCTTTCGGCCAGAAGGCCAGCAACGAAATCCCTGTACTGGTGTCGTTGGAACAAGTTCAGTAACTGGTGCAGGGATAAGAATGTGGATCCATTCCTTTGTAATACTCCAACAGTACTTTCTTTTCTCTTACACTTAGCCAATTTGGGGCTCCAAGTTGGTACTATAAAAGGATATTTGGCAGTGCTATCCATCTTTAAATGTTCCTCGGAAGAGGTGACCTATTTTAAAATGTCCTTAGTAATTCAATTCTTGAAAGGGCTAACAAATGTGTATCCCCTCCGACACCTTTTCAGGTGCCTATTTGGGATTTGAATTTAGTCTTAAAATTTCTCATGTGTGCCCCTTTCGAACCTTTACATTCTTGCCCGTTAAGACTTCTCACTCTTAAAACAATTCTGTTTGTGGCTATAACATCAGCCCGCATGGTGAGTTAGTTGCAGGCACTGTCTTGTAAGCCTCCTCAGACCATTTTCCACAGGGACAAGGTTATTCTAAAAGTCAAACCATCTTTCTTGCCTAAAATAGTTTCTGATTTTCATCTGTCACAAAAAATTACCTTACCTTCTTTTTATTCTCCGCCTCACGCTAGTAAGGAAGAGGAAAGGTTGCATAGACTGGACCCAAAAAGGGCTCTGTTTTCTAAATTTCCAGTTGGGCAAATCTTTGACAGTGTGACCAACTATTTGTTGGGTATACTGGGCACAAACCGGGCCTTGCAGTGTCTAAACAAAATCTATCCAGATGGATAATTCTAGCAATCTCTGAATGCTAAAAAATAGCTGGGGAAAAAGCCTCCAGATGGATTAAGGGCTCATTCAACCAGAGGCATTGCAACTTCCACGGCTCTTCAGATCGGTGTCCCAGGGGAGGATATTTGTGCTGCGGCCACGTGGTCGTCAATGCACACCTTTGTAAAGCATTACTGCTTGGACTCTACTTTTACTGTACTCCCACCTCCAAAATTACCACTGCTATGAGAGTCTATCATAGGATGAGGAATACGTGGGAGGACACAATCCATTTGAAGAACAAGTTACTTACGAACAGTAACGTTCTTTCAATTAGATGTTCCTCCCACGTATTCCTCATCGACCCTCCCGACCTACCCCTCCGTACAGTTTACGCCAGTTGTATGCGAACTTCCTTAAGAGCCTGAGGACTTAAAGCCTGATCAGCTGATGCGACCATGAACGCTGTAAAAACAGAACTGAGGTAACGGTTCTGCTCAAGCCCTTTATACAGCAGATGACGTCGATGTTCGACAGCGGCTCTTGAGGGACTACGCGGCCTTGAACACAGCACTCTGGTGAAAATATTTTCTGAAGCAGCAGAGCTGGGATACAAATATCATAAGATAAGATAAGATGAGGAATACGTGGGAGGAACATCCAATCGAAAGAATGTTACAGTTGGTAAGTAACTTGTTCTTTGCCATTGCTTTGTCCATGTAACAAAATTACCATTGGGGCTAGATGAAAATCGCACTCTAGCTTCATTGGTGCACAGTTCACTCTGCCACTGTTTGGCTGTCCAGCTGTCTGCAGGTTGGTGTGCCCCTACTCTCAGCTACTCTGACAGGGCGATATGCCAGCCATCCCAAACATTGGTGTAGCTGAAACCTCAAACCAGGCACTGAAGTTTCGTCCAATCAAGGAATGGGTATGTTCCACATTCCCTGCTGGGCCACGATGACTTGCTTCTGGCCGATCGTTTGGATAGAACTCTTCAGCCACTCAAAGCTTGTCCCCTTTAGGCCTACTGCCTGCCTACTTTCTTTCCTCCATTCTTTTTGAATATTTTGAACACTGCCCTGCCATCCCATGCTGCCCTTGAAGCCTTTTTTTCGGTACAGTCAGGACCATTTTCCTATCCGCTTCTAGATTTTCTCCTCTTTTGTCCGAGGCTTTGTGGTTGGATTTCCACCTGCCTGTGCCGGTTCAAAAGGGATTTTCTTCTTGTCCGTCTTGTACAATGCAGCATCAAACATTCACGTGCTCTGCTTTGAGTGCCTGGGCCTGGATCACTGCTGGTACGCCTGTTTTTTACTGCAACTCCCTTTCGGTAAAGCTCCAATGGTGGGCGGACATCTTAAGCGCCTGGTGCCTCAACACATCAAAGACTTCACGTGGGAAAAGGTAGCAAGATCAGTCAGTGACTTCTTTGTAGGGCACCACTGGGAGGGGCGGCCTCTTTCCAGGGATTGCTGTTTGTTGTGAGGGACTGCAGTAGTCTTCACAACATGGGACTCAACCCGATATACCCCGCAAGGGGACTAAACAGGATACCAGAGGCAACTTCGAGGTTCTGTGACCCCCAAGCGCTAATCTCCAAACCGGCAAGGCTGAGCCTGCCCACCCTGAGCCTAAGTCTATCTTAGGGCTCTCCAAGAATCCCCATCTAGGGGCTAAACACAGTCCCGGCAACACAGAGGTTCCATGCAAAGAAGTCAAACACACCCGGATTACTCCTGATGCTCCCTCATAGAGGGCTAAACATAGTATCAGCGTGACTAATTTTCTCACTAAGAGGGCCAAGCATAAAGAGGCACACAGAGACCACCTCAGATGGTATAGACAAGGCCAAATCAAGCTGGAAAAACCTTGAAGTTTCCTCTTGTCCAGAGACTAACCTTGAATAAGCATCAAATCCTGCTGCCTTACGTAATTCTCTGCACTACAAAATGGCAGAATCATTTGAAGTCACATAGGTGGATAATTTGAAAACCAGGGCCATTGCCTGATCTACAGATGTGCGACCTAGGTCAACTCCCAGTGCTTCGCTGGGCAGAGATCATTTTGCGCCAGTCTTAAATAAGAGGATGTTGTTGCCTCCCGCTTTATTAATGGCTCCTATTGGCCCCCTGCCCCTCCTTTTACTGTGTGGAGCTGTGGATGGTGATGCCCACCCAGCCATTGGATTCCTGGTGAGGTTTTGTACCATCCTAAAGGCCAGTACCTATGCAACCTTGCTGAACAATTCGGGCAGCAATGGATTACTTATTTGCTAGGTTTCAAATGCATAGGTGCTTGGATCCCATGAAGGAATACTTTGAAGCCCCATTTAGGGAAACATTTTGCCAGCTACAGGAGCCTGCAAAGTACCAGCGGAACTTTTGCGAACACCCAACCTTTGACTAAACCAGAACCTCTTTGGGCTCCCCCGATTCCCCTAATTAACACAAAGCTTTAGATTCCGGATTTCAGGAATGCACCTGGTGACCCCCAAACTTACTAGGAGTAAGGAGATGCGAAAGTGTTTCCGCTTCAGCTTGTGTATTTCATGTCAGAACGGTGGACCTGCTGGGATTCCTTGAAATGTAATTTCTGAGCACCCCTCAGTCGGAGGCAGGTATTCTAAAGTGGTTGCTATCCATGAGATTATCTGGACAGTAGGGGTCAAGCCGCCAAAACGATGTGCTGTGTGATGCGAGGAAAATGGTAAAGCCCCATTCATAACACTAGTTCACACGAGAACACAGTTAAGTTAGTGGGTCTTAGCATCTGACAAGGTCTCTTGCAACTTCCCGCAACTGTCATGTTCAGTCGTGTCTGCGGCTAACATGTGCTCAAGACCTTCCTTATTCTCAGCTTTCGCATCACGAGTTATCAGCAAAGAGGGCAAAGCTCTGGAAGTGGTGGGCAAGAAGGTTTTTGCCATGTCAGTCCTACAACATAGACAGGCCAACTCTGATGTACTTCTCGAAGTAACTACCCAGCAGCTACCCACTAAGTGTGGCAAGAACTATCAGAATTTGAAAGGTGTAACCCTGTGGATTGGATGTGTGCAGGCGGGCATGGTTACACACTACGAATTTACCAAGGATGCTCAGTTTAAAGTTCTAAAGCTGCCTTTCGATGGAATGGACCTCTTCCATGGCAACATGGATGAGGAGCGAACTAAAAAAGTAAAATACTTTGACTACAAAATTGCTTTACGTATTAACAAAGCACATCTCCTCTGTAGAGAGTTACAGCCCTGAGACCCACGCCCGCTCATCCTCCGGCTTTTTGAGTCTCCACATCTGAAAAGCAGGACAAACGGATCCCCCGGCCTCCAAAGGAAAGTACAGCAAAGGACTACCAGCAGAGGCTTTCTCTCATTGCTCCTCTGGAGTGCAAACCACTTTAGTACCCTTAGGTGAAGCTTCAAAGTGATGATCAGGGTTGGTCACACAGCGCACCTGTTGGAGCGATGGCCTTACCCCTACAGCAGGTTGTTTCTCCCTCAGTACTGAGGAACTCGAACTCCTTTAGATGAGTGTACAAAAAAGAAGGTGGGTGAGGCGCGCACTCCCGGTCCTGGTCAATTGCACCTGTTGTAAAAAATAAGTAGCTGGGTCAAATCCCAAAATGGACAAAAATTCAAAGGGTTAGATCCCTTCTGCTGCAAATCAGGTACTTAGTAATAACAGGGTTAGATCCCTTGCTGCAAATCAGGTACTCAGTAATAACAGGGTTAGATCCCTCGGCTGCATTTCTGTGGTCTGTAGTTGTTCTCCTCCTAGCGCTTTCTTATCTCAAATAATCATCAGGGAGGCTGTTGAGCAGGTGTGTCTAATTAGACTCAAAGGATTCTGGTAGCTATAGTGATCAAACTTCATAGATCCAATGTCTGTGGTCGGTTTTGAAGGATACTTAATTGCATACCCCCATTTGGCCAGCCCACAGATGTCTGTTCTGTTTTTCAGTGCGGGACTTGCACTGACAGTGCAGAGGTTAACCTTTCTTTCTGAACTCCGCACTGCTAGCTTTCTCAATTTATTGGCTTCAACCTGTGGAATGTATTTGAATTTCTATCCCTAGGCCCTTTTACAAATGATGCTCCTGTTTTTAATCCCCCGCCAAGAATCCATCCGAAAATTTGTGACCAGAAATGGGCTGTTTATAATCTGAACATTGTTTAAAAAAAAACATTAACCCAAAAATTTAAAGGTGGTTCTCTGATTTTCAGTGCCAGAGAAGTCACTGCTGACAACATTCCGCATACATATAGGCACGTTTATGTACAGAAAAGAAACATAACCGTTTTGGTTTCTAGCTTGGACATGGATAGAGGAATATTTGGTAGGGTTAATTTGGCTACAGGCTTTGGCGTAGAGTAGAAACTTTTATTTTGAAGAGAAAAATATCTTGATGTATTAGAGGGTCACAAAAGCATGAGATAATAAAATTGAAGTAGAAATGGAATGGGCAGATTAACTTCTCTTGGCATTTGGAGTCCACTTAAGGCAGAATCTTTTCTATTCTGTGCAATGCTATTTACATTGACATTATTTTCTTGGAAATGAAGGGCTGCAAGTAACCTTCATATTCCACTTTGCGGGGTAGAGAACTATTTAGGTTTTTTTCTTTAGTGTAAGCTATGGTTTTCACAGATTAGGAAGTCTGTCAATGATTCTGGGGCACGCAAACCTCGATTTTATTTACACCAGTGAAAACATGGGGAATTAATTGGTTACAGTAAGACCATAATGTCCAACACAATAAAGATTTTCCATAATAATTTACAAGAAAGTCTTAATTCTATTAAAGACACGGAGGCGAGCATCATGCTTCTCTTTCTTTTATTAAACATATGAAAGAAGCTCAGCAGAAAGTATTTTATGCACCTAACTGCGAGCAGAGTATGCATAACAAAGGTGCATTCAAATATTAATAAACACATCAACAAAACGAAAACTGTAGTCTCTGGAGAAAATAAAACTCAATTTCCCATGAGGCTTGACCAGAGTTCATGACAGGTCACCAAACATATGACACTAGTTCACCAATAGGCATCCAGTTGCCTTTACAAATAGTCCTGAATATGATGTAACTTCCTCTTTCGAGGCTGCGAACCCGGCTGTCCATAAACCATCAGAATAAAACTGTCACTAGAGACCGTCAGCAGGCGGAGAAAGCGAGCCGATCGGAGGTCAGGCAGAGTTGTCTGTAGACACTGTCAAGGAGAAAGGAAAAAATAACTAGGGTTACTTGATGCATATGACAACCCTAGTTCCCCTTTCGAGGATGGGAGAGAAATCCGTGTGTGTTATATTGTAAATACACATGGCATGCAGAATGGCTATTACCTCCCAAAGAAATGCGAAAAATGACTGCCCTCAAGCATGTCTAGCGCCGCTATTTCTCTCGCTGGGTGGAATAATGCTTGCGTCCCTGTCTTTAATAGAATTAAGCCTTTCTTGTAAGTTATTATGGAAAATCTTTATTCTATGTCAAGACCGGAGGTTCACATTATGCTTGTTTAAAGCTTAGTTACCACAATCGATGCAGGTTGTTCTACCGGTTTCAGGTAGAATCACTTGAAGATTGACTCACCTGTCGAATCAGCCATCCTCATGATGTCTTCCAAACAGACCCCGACCTTAAAAGCTTTGGAAGCCATGGCCCCTCTCATGGAGTGGGTACCGAAGTGATCAGTTTCTATTCCTGCTTATGACAGCGTCCAAAGCACCCAGCGTGCTAATGTTGGAGCGGAAACTGCTCTGTGAGATTTGCGCAGTGCTATCAATAGCTGTGCGTTAGGAGTGGTTCTTAGCAGTTACCTCTTCGTAAACCTTTAAGCACTTGTCCAGGCAAAGCTAGGGCTGCTCTCTAAAGGCGGAGTAAGAAATTACCCTGGAATTGTATTTAGTCCTTCTGTATATGTGGAACACTATGCCATCAGGACAAAAGGTCCCACCTGCTAGATCGAGAGCTCTGACATCCGAGACCCTCCTGCTGGAGACCAAGCAAAGAGAAGGAGTCTGCTTGCGGGAAAGCACAGTACAGGATAACTCTTCATTATGAGGCCAGGAAAGAAAAAGGTTGAGTACCTTTTTCACATCCCAAAGCTTGTCATAATGGGACGGAGGTGGCGCCGTAAGTCGAATACCCTTGAGTAGTCTGCAAACGAGGTGATGCTGTCTTGCTGGGAACTCTTGGACTAGGTCCTGGCCCGCAGAAATCACTGAGCAGTAAGCATTGACCATCCTATAGGCGAGACCTCTCTCAACCAAACGCTGCTAGGAAATTTTGAATTTCTTCTATAGGAGCTGAAATCGGGGGAAGCCCTTGGTCCTGACGCCATCTTGTCCAGGCGCTCTAGGAGGGGCCCAGCTCTCCTCGATGAGACTGATGGCATTAAGTGACATCCCTGGAACTCTCCATCTTGTCCTGAAATCCTCCAGGCTGCTAGGTTCAGAGACCCATTGTGGAGAAGTGGGTGACACTGTCCTGACGGATTCAATAGCAGATCTGGAAACTGGGGCAGAAGGAGTGGAAAATCCAAGGAAAGTTCCAGAAGAACTGGATACCAGGTCTGAGATGTCCAGATAGGGGCTATGAGGACTAGCTATGATCACTCCTGATGTGCCTTTGCTAGGGTCCTCACTATCATGGTGAACGGGGGTCAGGCCTAAAGTACCCCTTCTGTCCAGTGTTGCAGAAACGCATCTGTTGCGATCGCTGCTAGATCCGGTCTCCATCTGTAAAACTCTGCGAGCTGAGTGTTGAGGCGGGAGGCAAAAAGATCCCTGGACATGGGGCCCCCATACTCCTTGGAGGTGAAGAAAGATGTCTCTGTTGAGTCTCCAGTCACTGTAATCGGTGGAATGGCGGGAGTGCCAGACCGCCACTACGTTTCTGAGACCTGGGAGATACTCCGCCGTGACAGAAATCCAGTGTTCCAGACAAAAATGCCAAAAGTCTTTGGCTAACTCTGCTAGAGGTCTTGATTTGGTGCCGCCCAGGTGATTGATGTATCTCGCAGTTGAAATGTTGTCAATGTTCAGCAAAATACAGCAACTCACTCTGTCTCTGGCAAAGGAACGCACTGCAAAAGAGCCCGCGAGGAGCTCCAGACAGTTTATATGCATTTCCAGCTCCTGAGGTGACCAAGTCCCTCCGGTGGCAACTGTGCCGCATCTTGCACCCCAACCGGAGCGACTGGGGTCTGACTCGATAACAATATCTGGGATAGACCCAAAGATAGCTCTGCCGTTCCTGACTTGCATGTGCATCAGCCACCAAACTTCGCCTGAGGTGAGAGTGTCAGATGCTGGGAGTAGGAAAGGCTGCGCCTGAGGTGCTGTCCTTTCAGTCTCTGCAACTCTCTGTAGTGAGGAGGACCGGCAAATATTGCTTGGATGGAGGAGCATAGGAGACCTATCACTCTTGCTAAATGTATGACGTGCCTCTGCAGAAGCCTGCGAATCTCCCAACCATTGGAATGAATCTTGGCCATGGGGAGACAGAGCTGTGAAATCTGGGAATCCTAGCAATTCTAGGTTCCTTGATGGACACAGAATCTATTTCCCCCCCCTTTATGAGGAAACTGAGGCTGTGTAACAGATCTATGGCGAGTCTGGCATGCTGTTGCACCAAGGCTTGGGACTGCGCCATGAAAATGATGTTGTCCAAGTTGATCATTAGTCTGACACCTTGCTCTATTAGATGTGCTACCACAGGCCTTAGGAGCCTGGTGAATGCCCAAGGTGCTGAGGAGAGCCCGAAAGGCAAGCTTGTGCACTCCCAGTCCTGGTTCTTCTAGGAGAACCTCAGATAACTCAAGTGTGACTGGTGTATGGGCACGGCGAGGTAAGCGTCCTTGAGATCCAGGCGAATGATCCAGTCGCTTGGTCTCAAGATGTCTCTGAGCATGTGTATCCCTTCTATCTTGAAATGGCGGTAGACTATGAAATCGTTCAGAGCCATGAGGTTTATCACTGGGTGTACTTTTTGCTTCCTGTGAACTAAAAATATAGGACTGAAGACCCTGCCCTGGCCGGAGCAAGGGCGAATTGCCTGTTTCTGATGTAGACTGCGTACTTTGCTGTCTCACGCTGCTACGTCTGCTTCGGACATTATTATTGGGGCAGGCCGACACGCTTGAAAGGGTTGAGCGAAGAATTCTAGGCTTAAGCCTCGAGCTACATTCCTGACCCAGGTGTCTCCTGATAAGGAATCACATGCTGGCGCAAAGAGAGCTAATCTCCCTCTTATGGGTATTTGCGGCGCTGGCGCTGTTATGGGTACACTGACCTGTTGGATGTTGTTGAGCTAGATATCTTGCGGCTCTTCTTAAAACCACGACCTCTGCCTCGCCCTCTTGATGGAAAGAAGGTACCTGAGCTGTCTTGCCAGGTATAGCCCTGGTTTCTTGACTGTTGAGGTCTTCTATCGAATGAATATCGGCCGGAGGAGAGACTCCTACCTTGTCCGGCCCGGGAAAACATTTTGGAAGCAAAAACTCGCTTAATGGATGCTTGAGCCTTGTCCAAGACGGTGAAGGTGCCAATGAATTTGGCCATTTTCTTCATGAATGGGTCCCCAAATAACTAACCCTTGGCTGCTGCTCCGGATTCTGTATCCGCCAGCTCACCCAGCTTGGAATCAATTTTTAGTAGAATGCCCTCCCGGCGTTCAGCGGAAATGGCACAGCTGACGTTTCCCAGCAAACAGAGTGCCCATTGGACCCAACCTGAAAGAATTACAAGATCCATGGCATTGCCAGTTTCAATAGCTGCCTCAGTCAGGTCCATTATTTTCGTGAGGGGACCAGTGACGTCCAGGACCCTATCCTAGCAGGATCTCCAGGCACGGTCGATGCCTTTTCTCGGATCTTTCGCATTCTTCCCCAGGAAGGTGATCATCTTGGGGGTCTAATTCCGGGGTTAGAGACACTTTTCCTGGTATTTCTGGGCGAGGGCATTCTGCCCTGAGTCTGGTTCTGATGTCTTTATCCAGGGGCATACGCAGCCTGGCCTTGATATATTCTGTTGTTCTCGATGACGGTTCTCAGTCTGTAGATCTGGGATGTACTAGATTCTCTGGTGTAAACATCCCTCCTAGCGGGGAAAGTTCGTTGGTTGCCTCTTTGGGGATGGGGGCTGCCGCAATCCCTGAGGTGGAGGGTTTTGAGCCTATGGCCTGATCATCCGCGTCCGAGGAGATGGGAGGTCTGGTCGTAGTTATCATGAGCCTCCCCCCCCGTCCTGCTCGTCGTCAGTGCCCTGTCGGTATCCCTCTGGGCTCGAGGGTCTGACACCCCTATTGTCTTCCTCAGGGTGAGAGGGTCTATCGTGGGAAGGGGCTTCCTCTCTGGTCAGAAAGGCTTTTTTAAGCATGGAGAAAGTGTCTGAAACTGCAGCAGTGGCTTGATCTGGCTGGCTCGGGGTGGGGGGGGTTTCGGAGAGGCCTTACTCCTGCGAGCCTGATTACATCCCCCATCAGAAAGGTGCTTTCTTTTCTGTGTCTTCTTCCTGCCTTTTGGGGAAGTTGTTTGCAAGTGCTCCTCCATACTGTCCAGGTGCTGCTGAGTGGGCAAGAGCATTTCTGTAATGGCTCTCTTGATGCTGGTCTCCACAGAAGATCCCAGTACCTTCTTGAGACTGTGCGCCATAGCCACTTCATCTATTTAATAGGTGCCCTCCTTATCCTCTGACCACTCTTGGTCTGCCTGAGGGGAGTACTGAGCTGCCATAATGATTAATGTAAATTTTCAATGCACCTTTCTGTCAGTTTTTTTTTTATTTCTTTTTTTCCCCCTCAGTGGGCAAACAGACAACCCTCTCTCAAGCCCACTGTAGTCACCTGAAGAGGGAGTGTGTGTAAACACTGCTGTATTTTCACCTCTTCTTCTTTCTCCCCCCCCCCCTTTTTTTTTGTCAATACGTAAATACTATGTAGAAAAATATGCAGATAGTAGTCCAAAAGTACTTGAAATGCTGAGAACTGCTGCTGATGCTCAAGCTAGCAAATCTGCTAGCAAACTGAATAGAAATGCGAGCCGCAAGCGTCAGTAGCAGAGGAAACGACCAGGATGTCCGGCACTCCCTCTGGTGGCCACGGGGTGTCACTGTGGCCACTGAAAAGACTCTGCGTCGCCTCCCCGAGTCTCTGAAAACTAGAGCTGGGCCGTGGAGATGAATGTTACGGTCCGCGAAGGCGGAAACTTAACAAATAAAACAAATAAGCTGCGCGAAAAGTGCGTGGATTCCGGGTCTCCCCCAACGTTCTCCGACGCAAGCAGGAAGCAGTTGGCGTCAGAGACGATGTACACAGAGGGAACGAGGACGCGATAAGCAATCCTCTCACAAAAGATAAAAGTAAATATATTTTATATAATTACGCAATACGCTAGCAAACATCAAAAATTATTCAAAACAGATGATTAAATAGATCAAAAAATAAACTTTATATATTATATTAAATATATTAGCAATGTATATTAAAATTATATTACAGTAAAACGATTAAAGAAAATGTAGTGTAGTTCTCTCTCTTGCTGTGAGCAACAAAGAAAGAGGAAGTTACACCATATTCAGGACTAGTTGGAAAGGCAACTGGATGCCTATTGGTGAGCTAGTGTCACATGTTTAGTGACCTGTCATGAACTCTGGTTAAGCCTTATGGGAAATGGAGTTATATTTTCTCCAGAGACATTATGGACTAAAGTTTTTGTTTTGTTGATTTATTCATATTTTAATACACCTTTGTTATGCATACTCTTTGCTCGCAGTCAGGTGCATAAAATAATTGCTGCTGAGCTTCTTTCATATGTTTAATAAAAGAAAGAGTAGCATAATGTGAGCCTGCAGTCTTGGCATATAATTATAGACTCAAGGGCATTCTATTTTATATATACTCCCACACATTTTAATTTACAAGACCTGTCCCCATTTAGTGATTTAACTTGTAATGCGGGAATTGCCCCTGAATACTTTTAATTTCGATCTAGAATTTAACTAATTTTGGCAACCTGTATGATATATTTTATTTATATCGTGCTCATACACATGTGTTTCAGAGCGCGACCAAGCAAAGGGAGGGGAACAATGGAGAAAACTGAAACAACGTTCTTACTAGGCCCGGTGACATTAAGAACGTGCAAGGAAAAGGAAAAAGGGGTAAAGTGCATGGAAGGGGGAGAAGTGAAAAGTGAGTAACAGAGGAGAGAACAGAATAAATAATAAGTGCAATAAATAAATAAAGGTGATGAAAAAAGGTAGTGCAGCCAGCAAGTGGCAAGTGCATGATTAGTCGGATAGAGTATATCTGATAAGTGCAGAAGAAAAAATGGGGGACTCTATGGGTACAGATACAGATCCCAGTGCAAGGGATGGCCCGGAAGCAGTGCAGGAGGGAGGAAGATGATCAGGTACTTGGGTACTCACTTGTGGTTGGTCTTTTAAATGCCCATGATAGGTAGGTACACTGACCGCTACAGGCAGCATGGACAAGTAAGCTCTTCCTTTCTGCATGTCCCCTTGCTCCCGAATCCCTATGACGCAATCTTGTCTTGTGAAAGGCATCTGGCTTCAGCTCCCGCCAGAAAAGGCATTCTTATGGAGTTTTTCAGTCCGCTTCAGTCACAGGAACCTCTGTTGACTTGACTATAATCAGCAGTTTTATAAGGATGAGTGGAGGCTAGAGCGCCCACTCAGCCCTCGCACTTCTACAAAACAAGAGCCAACACCATCATGAAGGAAAAACAGGCACAGGTAAGGGATCTAATGCTTCGCCTTTTGTAGTAACGTAGGCCGAGGGAAGCCTATGCCCTCAATGGATCTGAATGTGCTTCAGTAGCAACCTAAACAGCAAAATATAACAGTTCAAAATAAAGGAATGCCCACTCAAGGTTCTATGAATTATATACTTCAATCAAACACATCACGTACAATAATAATTAAATAGAAAAAACTGTAAAAACCCACCCCTGAAGAAAGAACATGGAAGAGGCAAAGATAGAATAGATGCAGCACTCTGTGGTCCTTTGTTGTCTTTTCTCACCCTGTTTCATTACCCAATGTTCAAAGGATATATTCTTGAGGTTGCAAACGGGATTAAAGTGACCCATCTAGTGTCCAGTGCCCAAAGATGGACCAGAGGGGCAGATACCAGTCAATAGTACCTTTGCAAAGGTCTTGGTGGTCCAACAGCGTCAGACCAGGCTTCATGGTGTAGAACTCGGGTCGTTTTCAGTTCGAAGATGCAGCAATAGCGGTGGTCCAGCGGCAAGCTGGCATTGAGTCGGGGTCCAATGGAAGGTGACTGCGGCCTCAAATAGGCTGTGTGGATGTGGCAGTCACCAGGTTTGGTTAAGCGGTCGAGGATCATCAACAGCGGTTGAGCTGGTACCGGGATATGCAGGTGAGTCAATACTATTTGGGGCTTGGAAGTCAATTTGGGATACACCAGGGTCGCGTCAATTGACTTACATGAGCAGAGATGAAGAGGCTTGTGCTTCGGACGGCGACTCGGAGTCTGGAGGTGAATGAAGTTGAACAGGCAACGACAGTTTGAAGAAAAATGTATGCCAAAAGAAATATCGACGGATCATGATGGTTTGATCGGTATAGAACACCCTTGAATTGTAACTCGCAGCGGATCAATGCCGAAAACAGATTGTAGCTTCCAGGTGCTGAGAATCCCACTCCAGGGTCTTTGTGTCCATGCTTGGGCTCCCAAACACTTGGGAGTCTGGCACACACCTTCAGAAGTCCTGTAACACGTTGAGGTCCCAGGCAGCGGAGGGGGGGAGGTGCTGGCAGTGATGCAGTCTTGGTCCAGTAGCAGAAGTCACCCTCAATGGTCCCTGGGGATGGCTAGGGCCCAAGCTCGCCTCTGCCTTGAAACACCTGCATTGACCTCCCAACTGGAGGACTGTGGAAAGTACTTCTCTCACAGTAGGGTCCAACGAAATCTTCTTTCAGATTAGTGAGACCCTTTCTTTTAAAGGCACAAGCCCACAGGTGATTGGACTAAAGCTAGCCTGGTTTAGGGGTATAATCCCTGCTCTTGAAAGGTTTGCTTACATCACACCCAAAGTGCCTTGTGCTACAGGAAGTGGTGGGGGACATGAAAGGAAGGCAGAGAGAACCAAGATGGCAGAACCTTCGCAAAATTGTACAGATCTCGCTCTGGCTACACTAACCTCTTACCCTTCCCTTCTGAATAGAATCAAAGACCTTTGGATATGCAGCACCCTTGTGTGAAGCCTAGCCCTTTGTGAGTGGGTGTGCCCTTTGATTCCTGTAAAGTGGCTGTCTCTGGTGTATGGCGAGGGTGTGAGGGTGTTACCTGACATTACAAAGGAACAAAGGGAGGCAATCTCCCCTCGCCCCCAACCCACAGGCAACAGTCCTGTTGGTGGGCAGGGAGTGTCTTGTCTGGAAGGAATACTTTCACAGTTGAACTGGACCACAAGGCTGTGCTATCAATTTAATGTGGGTGGGATAGCTATAAGAGAAGCTGGTGTCCATATGCTTACTCGTGTAAGGCTCATATTTACAGTTTGTCACCAGGACAGGATTCTCAGAGTTATGCAGTTTTTGGAATGGGTAAATATCTTCAATGCAGCCTCTGCGCCTCAGAGACTTGGCTGTCACTGCAGCTGTCAAGAGGCACTTGCAACCTCTGAACCTGCACTGTGCCACTGGTAGAGAAGGTGCTGTGTGCCCGGATACTGATGCAGCAGGGCACAAGCATACACTATGCTTTTGGCATGGAGCTCATGAAAGGGGAATCCGATTAGCAGATTTCTCTTTCAGAGATGGAATTACCTGCATAATTTTATGAATTAATAAAAATCCAAAAAGCCAGGGATCCTACGCCATTGTCAGATGGCAATTCCTGACAGAACCCCAATCATGTCTTCTCCTGTTGGACAGGCAATTCCTGTGCTGCTTTTCCAAAAACTACAACAACTTCCTATTTGTTTTACTTCAAGTTCTCAAGACTCCACCAGTGTAGCATCATTTGACCCAGCAGTTTTGGATTGAATGGAGCCTGTGGTAGGTTCCGTTACATACTCGCACCCCCAAAATTCTTCTTTGCTTCATTTAGCACAGTGCACTTTCCTATGTCATAAGGGGATGTATTTAACAGAGTTAGTCCTCTCAGGAATTGGGATACAATTTGGACTGAAATGTCTTTCCCAGATCATTATTTGTATATATCTCTGCTATCCATGAGCACCATATATGTTCAGAGTCGCAATAACATTTTGAATCAGCGACATGCTTGAGTTTTCTGTGGTTGTAGGCATAAGTTATTAAAATATATGAATGTATTATTTACTCATGCATATTATATCTTTTTTAAATGGATGTGATTGGGCTGCTTTGCTGAATTCAAATCTAATCTTGGTTTTTATATCCAGCAAATGGTTAAAATGTTAAGAGTTGATATTGTATTTGATCATTTTGTGTCTTTAAAGTCACTTTGTTTCGGGCCTGTTCATTACGTGTCCTGCTGGTTTTGGAATTAACAGAAAAATATACTGAACACATATCCTGGAACAACTCTTTGATTTAAAAGGATACTTTTCGTGAAACAGACACATAATAGATCACTCTCTTTTAGGCTAGGTCAAGATCCATGGTTTTGTGTATATTTGTTCTTATGAAGTCGCCATTACTAGTTGGCAATGCATTCTAAACTTTGACCTTGCTCTCTGCGTAAAACCTACAGGACCAGTGATTTGATTTGATTCCAAAATCTGCCTCGCATTTTGCTGTATTTTTCTTATTATTTTAAAACAAGTCATTTTGTTCCGAGTTACCCACAGCTGTGCCTATTCATCTCTATTAATGGCATGTTCATGGATTAATGGTGGTATCTGTTTTACAGAAAGCTGACTGCTGCACCCTTTGTCTAGGGATCTGAGTCCTGGTGTAAACACATCCCAGGTTTAGCTAGAGTTCAACTAAATTGGCTTTCAAAGTTGCATGTAGGTAGGACATGATCTTCATCTAATTCACACTGGTAATGACAGTTTAATAAACATAGGCCTTGTTAACAAGTTTAACTCAATGTATAGAAGTTATGAGCACTTAATCATCTATTTGCAAAATATTAAACTATAATGTTTAAGTTGCATATTTTGCATACAATTGGCTGCACAAAAAATTCTTTGCATCAGACCTTTTCATTTTGAAAGGCAACACTTCCTGTTTATATTTGATAATAGATTGCATAATATAAATATGGGAGGTAATTAAAAATGTGTTTTAAGGAAATAAATTCCATTTATTCAAATATCTGCAAAATGATTATCGCAGGAGTTGTGGATTTTCTCCTCCAGGGCATTCACCTGTAGCTGGATAAGTGGCTGGTAAGAGCAGTTACTGCAAGTGACAGAGGTTCACCTTCAGATCTTGGGGCATGTAACCTATAACTTAATGTGTCTTGCACATTTCTCATACCTTTGGCCTTAAACAATGGTTTCAGCCAACGACACCTCATGGATGTATAAAGGGGACAAAGCAGAAGGAAAATAATTAACATTTAGTTGTGCGTGTTATGAAACGGACACTTTACAGAGCAATTCCCCGCACCCCCCATTGTCTTAAGTGCCCTTATGGGGAGAATCCCCAAACAAAGTTTTAGCAAAAGGACAAGGTCCTTGGTTTCCAATCTGTCATGGTCAGGTTTGAGTCCTGACGAACGCTTAATGCTCAAGTAATCTCCTTGCAGGTGTGCCACATCTTGCTACCCTATTTACGTAAGCCTCCTTCAATAGGCAGTTTGCCCGCATTCCGAAGTGGCAGGTATTTGTCCATAAAGCAGAGAGGTGTAATATGGAGATCATGGATTTAACATCTCTGAACCCGGTAATATCACACGCAAAAGGTGACTGAAGAAAATCTTTTAGCATCTCAGAATAATCATTGAGATGATTGCTGTTACAGATTCGTATCCAATAGAGTGGCTTTAATCTGAAGTATTCCCAATGCACCCGGTTATCTTATTTTATTTTTATTTTATTGTGTTTTTGTAAGATTTTTTTATATAGCAGAATTGTGTTTCAAAGCGTCACAAGGCTAATGGGAAGGGAACAGAGGAAATTATAACAGTGAGCACCACATTAAATATTCAGTTGTGGTCCTACTAGGCCTTGTGGCATTATGACGTGCAGTGCATTGAGGAGATGTTTAGGGGATGTGGGTGGAAGGGGGAGCAGAGGAGTGGACAAGTGCTGGAGAAGAGTCTGGAAGGGAAGTGATGGGGGTAGCCCAGGAGGAGAATCTCAGGCTAAGTGCTAATACAGGTGACTTTCAAGGGTGGAATGTGGGGCTGCCAAGCAGGGGCCCATAAGGGCAGTGCAGTGGGGGGGGTGGAGGGGGTGGGAGTGGAAGCATGCTGGTTCTGACTGGGAAGAAGGGCCTGTGAGTTTCATGAGAATCAGGCCACTGGTCACAGTGGCAGTGGGGTGATTTAGCAGGGAAGGGAGAGGGGGGATAGAGGGAGAGAAGAGCGGAATTTGAGCAGGTTCTAGAATTTCAGGCAGTCCAGCACAATGCCCAGCCATCTCTCGCCTCTAGGAGAAATGTTAGTCAGTGTTATCTCATTTCCCCACCACCCAATAGCGTGTAGCCTTTAAACACTCACTTCTATTGAACAACAATCCCAATTTATGTACCAACAGAATTGTGAAGTCTAGGAGCGCCGTTCCTGGACGGAATTGTGAAGTTTAGCATGGGCTGCTCATAGACAGAATTGTGAAATTTAGCAGGTACCAGATTTGGACAGAATGTTGAAATTTACCACGTGCCGCTCTTAAACAGAATTCAGGTTTGGCATGCGCCACCAATAGACAGAATTGTGAAGCCTAGCACACTTAGAATTGTGAAATCAGCAAAGAGATAAGAAGGAAGGAGGATAAAAAAGCTAACCCAACTCTAAAACCTCTATTTTTCTGCATACACTTCTCCTACAGCAACTCATACAACCACTTCTTTGCACAACAATCCGCACGTACTTCACCACACTGCAACAACATACAAACACATAACCCAGCACATGGGAATCACACCAACCGAAAAATCGCCCCTAGCTCAGCGAACGGTGCAAACAGAAATGAGGCTGCCAATAGGACATCATAACTCTCACTCTCCTATTCCCATTATACCCTACTAGCCCCCCACCCCCTTTTTTTCCACATCCTCCTTTTCAGATCCGCCCGAGTGCCTAGGGACCACTCCAGTGGTGACAGTGCACCGTACGAATACCTTTTAACAAGTCTGAGGGGAGCAGGGAGGCGGTTCCAGAGGGAAGCACCAGCTGAGGAGAGAGACCCGCCCCCCACTCTCTACTTGGAGAAGTTTGACAGTCAGAGAGTTGGACTCTAGCACAGAGTATTTGGTGAGAGAAAGTTGGAGATGCCGTGGTTGGAGGCTATCTCCTGGGACACTTTAGAGACCTTGTCCGGTGCAATGGGCAGGAGGGAGGAGAGTGGCAGGTGGGAGGAGGGGGGCCAGGGGAGGCAGGAGAGCAGGCAAGGGAGAGGAGATGGGGTGGAAGAGAGTGAGGACAGGATGTGCTGAGTTTTCGATGTGAAGTGGGAGGCCAAGGCAGTGCAGAGAGCCTGGGAAGGAAGGAGAGAGTTGGAGACTGCAAGTTGATTGGCAAGTTCCTTGTAGATTTTGAAAAGTTTGACCGTGTTAGTAGCTTCAGAGATGCAGCCTTGGATTTGGGCCTGTTTCGTGGAGCGGCTACAGAAGCAATATTGCCTTTGGAGCAGGCGACCGGCCACTTTGTCAGTGGATAAGCCCACGGTCTGACACTTCCAGTCAGCAACTCTGCACTTACCCGGAACTGAGAGGTGTATAATTCTAGAGAGTCGAGGTGGATGTTGAAATCACCAAGGAGGAGTTTGGAAGAAGAGGTTGAAAGGGATGAGGCAAGGTTGGCCCTTTCAGTTTGGAAGATGTAGATGGGGCCAGGGAGTCTGTAGATAGTGGCGAGGGAGAGAAAGGGTAAGCAAGACCCCAACCTACAGACGAGGAGTCAGAATTGACCATGTACTATATGGCAGGGACAAAAGCATTTTTTTAAAGCTTGTTTTGTTTCCACTGCAGAGACATTGCTGTGACACAACAATTCTGAGCCCTAGGTAACAGTCGCTACGGCTTGGGAGTTCTCACGGCTTGAGCTAATGGGGAGAGGAACGATTTCAAACTGCTCTTCTCGGAAGTTGCTTGTTTAGTGGTGAACACTTCAGCCAGAGTTAAAGTGAAATTAAAGCCCTATCGGCAGATGAACCCTTTACTGTATTCCATGGGGAACCAGGAATTTCTCCACACTCGCCCATCTTCTTTACCGTTGTTTATCTCAGATTGTCATCTAATCCATGTAATATCTCTGTTTTTTTTTCTCCAAACCAATCATTGGAAGCATAAAGAGTGCTCCATTTTCTCCATACCCCATAGATTTTAACTGGATAGGGCAAAGGACTTCAGATCCATCCAAGGCTTCAGGAGCATCCAAGGGCAATATCTCAAGATGGTCGTCTCATGCATTACAGAAAATAACTCTACTCTGGGCTTACTAAAACCTAAGGGGCTTAATGCTCACATTTGAGCGTCACGTCTGCTGGGCCACAATAGTTAGAACATCAGGCCTACTACCATCAAGGTGCGGAATATCTACAGGATACATTTCCACACTATATTCCTGAACAAACCCTGCGTTCCATCAATACACATTTGGTAGTTCTCCCTAAATTCTGCTGTGTTACAATAGGCAGCCGTGCGTTTTCGTTTGCTTCTAGTCTCTGTGGAACAGCCTACCACATGCTCTTAGATGGATGGAAAACCATTTGGTCTTCAGACGTCTTCTTAAAACCCTACTCCTCTAGCTTTGCTTCACTGTGCTTTCCTCGCACAAAGATGCCATTTGGGCAATGTGCGCGCTACAAGTGACCCTAACATAACATAACGTACTAGTAATTAGAGGGACTATACGTGCACAATTGCAAATAAACTATATGGTAAAATATGTCAGTGCAAAATATGCCAAATTGGAGAAAGCTGCAGTATGCTAAAGTGCCAAGTGTACAGCCAGATCTATCAATCAGTAAAAATAAGACGACTTGGTTTACAATATATTCTTGTTCATGCTGTTGATGGGGTGATACAATTGCCAATTGGAAATGAGGGGCTGTGTATCAAACACTGATTAGAAGAATCTGATTAAAAACACGGAATTGTTAAATATAATTAAAAACAGAAACAAAATTGTAAGTTAAAACTAGAAACAGTAAAAACAATACAAGTCCAACCTCCCACCCATCACCCCTGGTCTTACTTAGTCTCAAGATTAGCGTGGTGAGGGATGTCAAGCAAAATGTGATTATCAGATACCCGGATTCGGACGCAACCAGCTGTGCCAGGGGCAGCCAGAGACGCTCCTCTGCCCACCCCACCTTGCAGCTAGGCTTAGTAGGCATCCCCAAGTGTGCGTGGTGAGGATGACCAAACAGCATGCGATCTTCATTCGCTGAGGGTATAGTATGCCAAAAGTCAGGAAGATGTAGATACCTGCTTGGCAAGGGGTGATAGTGGGGCGTTGTGGTCACAAGACTAGCCCATAATGAGAACAGCACAGGTGGGAGTCCGCAAAATGTAATATGAAGATGTTCCAGTGCTTCACCTCCTCTCAACACCAACACCTGTGATCCAAGCCAGGAGTAGAAGTCCGTGATTGGCACAACTGCCACCACCAGATACAGAAGTGATGAACACAACAGACCGCTAAATGGAACCCAGTTGGGAGGTGTCGGGGATCTGCGCCTCCAGAGTCACTATACAGGTGCAGACGCATGTATACATTGAGACAGCTGCTGGCAGAGTGGTGGCTTACCCGCCATGTTGGTCGCGGGGCAGAGGTTTGCTTAGTGCAGCAGGGCGACAGAACATGCAGGGCAAGGAGTGATGCTATTGCAGATCCCACAGGAGGCTGCTAGGTGCCAGTTATCTGCAGAGTACCTCGATGGCTCGAGGGGCTAATCCAGCAATCGAGCACCTACAACTGTCGTACCCTTGGCATGGGCTTCTATTCAATTCTATACATATACACAGCACACAATATTTTACTCGCCAAGAATCCAATATCATTAGCCAATGTCTTGTGGCAAGTGAACATTCTGAACCCTGACTTACATTACAGTTGGAAGTGGCAGAAAAATATTGCCATTTGAAATTCTATCCTGAATACACGACCCTTTTCACATACGAAGGTGTGCTTGTTGAATATTAGGAGGCCAATCGTTTTTGAAGTGAAGAGTCAGCCATCTGCTATAGTTGGGCCTTTCATCCATCATCTGATGAACACATTAAGTAGATTGCAGTGACATGGGCTTTTCTCCGAAAAATTCCAAATAAATGCATTCTGATGGAATGAATTGCATGGCCTCAATGCATTTTATGACTGGTAGTTGGTGTGAACTCTAGTATGCTCCTGGAGCATAATTGTCCATATATTGTCATATGTCTCTGAACTCACAAGTTGGGTATCGAGGTATTGTACACGTTCACAAAAGTTTCCTCACAAATTCAATTAATCTGTTCAGCTTGAATATTGGTTTCTTCATCTTTTTATAGCTGGTGATTCAAGATACAGAAACCAAGATTATACCAGGACCATTAGTATTTATGTGGTGGTTGTCCATCTATTGGGAAGCTTCCCAGTAAATGTAAGGATACATTTATGAACCTGTACAATATCTCGATACCCAACTGTTGAGTTGAAAGACATTATATGACAATACATGGACAATTATGCTCCAGGAGCATACTAGAGGTTACACCATTATAGATCATTCTGTTGCAGGCTGACTGAACTCAATGGAAATATAAAAAAGGAAACCGTTCATCACACCACACTGGACTGATTCACTGATTAAGGTAACTAAATGTCATATAGATAATAGGATTGTTAAGTAATTTTCAGATCTATGGACAGAACATGTACAAGTTTAGGCAACCTTGTATAGTAATTTTCTGCGGCACCAATAATGCATGACTTGATCACCTGTTTATGCAGGTTAGGATAAGGGAGCTCTTTAAATATACCACAGAGGTAAACAGATTATGCACAATAAGGTGGTGTGGAGAAATAAGACACCAGCAATGATATTATCAAAATATAATGAACACAAATCAATGTTAATTATTTCTTGCCCTTATATTTTATGTTTATTTTTCCTGTTGGTTTCCATATTTACAATGTGATTTCTATATACGTACCAAATTGGTTGATTCCAAATATGGTTAACTTAAATCAGTGATATAATGTGTGTAGAAAGTTGTATAGCCTTGAGAAAGTACTTGGAGGCTGAAACATGTGTTGGCTAACGAACACAAATAAATAGAAACAAAAATGCATTATACAATATGGACATGAATCACATGATTCATAAGATTGTCTCTTTTTGAATGTGGGATTGAGGTCAATGGACAATGCTTGGAAAGAATTATAATAAGAGACTTTGTTGAAATGATGATGTATGTAAAGATCACCAGAGCCATCATATGATCGGAAGAGCGCACTTGATTTTGTTTTTCAGTTGTGTTTCAACAACACACCATATGGTTTGAGTGGTATATCCAAATATAATACATGCTTGTCTCTTGAAACTGGGATACATACAAGGGTTACGTTTCGCAGAAAGACCTATTCAAAGCCCTTTCCCTTTTAGTTTAGTTAGATTGTTTTACAACCTGCCTCAGAGGGCGGTGGAAAACGCTTGCTAACAATGCTTTCCCATGGGACTATGCTTTTGTTTTAATTCGACTGCTCCTCACAAACCTGATCAGTGCCGAAATTGAGGGGAACAGGGAGCTTATTTAGCTCCTAGTGGTCTATGAGAGCATCCTTAGCTTGGCACCAAGAGCTACTTTTGGCTCTGCAGGCCAACTGATGCCAAACAAACACACCTATGTCAATGTATCCAAGTCTGGTCACTAGTTAAAGGCATGGTCTAGTAAACATTTTTATTGTCCCTACGTGTCGGCCATGATTTTTTAAGCCTAAGTGGCTCGATTTTAGAAAACTTTCCTATGGACCTTACCCGAGTTTTCGTCCATTAAACGCACGCGAAAACAAGCACCAGGGCGCCGCCATTTTCTGATAATCCTATCACTTGCCGCATCGCCCTGGCTGACCTGCTTTTGCGGCACTAAATAAATTCCCCCGCCCCCGAGCGTGACATTATCCAAACATTCATATTCCCCGCCTCTCTCATTGACGTTACTGTGCTGCATAGGCAAACGCGCCCAGTCGTCTTCTACGCGACTCCACACAGGACCCGGAAACCAACACAGACCATCTCACAACACAGCGCGCCACAATTCGGAATATGAAACTGTACTTTAAAATCAAACAGCAACACGGTACATTTGGTAAAGTACATTTATTTTACATTAAATGTTTAGAGAATATTCAGCAATTGCCATATGAACTCCGAAAGCCATTTATTTTCTTTTATCTGTATCCGCCATGGTACACAGGGTGTTGCTTTTCGTTAAAAGAAGCACTTTGAAAGCACAGTGAACTGCAAGGCTGTTCCATCAACTAGGCACTAGTCCATCGTAAAGGTTGATATGTTGCTTCTAGCCACTAGTACAGCGTAAGGGCATGTGGGCCCTTGGCGATCGTCCCATAAAATTGTCAGTGTGCTCCACACAAAGCTGCATGTGTCTACTGTAAAAGCCATCTGCTGGTGTCTCAAACCGATGGCAGTAGCAGAAGGGGAGCAAATACCTGTTATGAAAACAAAAAAATTAGAATTCGTCTCGCCAGCCGATCTTCATTAATATTACTTATTTTATTTATTACAGCCGATCAGAAACTATTTGCTTGCAAGGATAGTTCAATGGAGTATGTTCGGCTCTAAAATCAATGCGAAAAGTAACTAAATAAATCGAGGCCAACACACAATGATAAACGACAGTTAGTCTACATGCGTGAGGAATGATATGATATATGATATGGCATTTGTAACGCGCCTATACTCAAGTGTTTCTAGGCGTGACGAGGCAGGTGGGGAACAAGGGCAGACAGCAACGATCCTACTAGGCCAGGTATCTTTCTGATCGCGCATGGGGAAGTGGGGAGGGGGGGGAAAGTGCTGTACATGGTTAGTTGAATACAAATTAAATAGGGCCAGCTGGTGGCAAGTGCAAGGTAAATGCCAGGAGAAGGGGCTGAAGGATACAGAGACAGTCCCGTAGTGCAGGTAGGCAGTGCAGGGAAAAGTGGCTGGGCCAAGGACCGAGATCGGTGAGACCGTTGGACCTGCATTCCCATGTGCCCACTACGAACACGTTTTCCTTCCTTTTCCTAGCTCTTAATTCATTCATTTATTCATGCATCCATTCATTAAACCTTCATTCCGATATAAAAGCGTGTAAACATTTACTTACATTATATTTGAAATTTCCATTGTGTCTCTTCGTAATGCAGTCTGTAAAACGGACCGTGCTCTTGACAACGATTTTTCGTATACTGAACTAAAATGAAACTCGGTCTAGTTTCTGAATTTTCCGTCTTATCTTACGTTATTGCGCACCCCCTTCAAATGTAGTTCTTTCGGCATGGTCCCTGTCTCAAGGTCAAAAAACAATCGACCCTTATACTTCCAGTGCGACTTGTGGGCCTCATCTGGGCGCGAGCTGAAAATCAAAGCCGCTGTCCTTTGCATTCTTTATTTGCAACATCACGTAGTATAGGCATCTGTGAGAACTTGAAGTTTAGAATCTGTCTATGTAGTGCGCCTCAATGTGCAAATGCGAACTGGCTTCTCTCCCAAATGCCACGGCCTGCTTGGCTGGCGCGTTCTAAGTGCCCCAATTTTGTCCCCGTTGTCTGCGAGCTTTGCAGCCCAAATTGAGACATTTAATTTTTGGCGGAAGGTCAGGGAAAGTATAAAGTACCACAGGAGTTGAGTTAAAAGTGAGATGTATTGTTTGTTTGTTTTATTATTTGCAATACGCAAGCCTCCCCTCCGTTAACAGTGCGCAGCATTTACATTTACATGAGAAAAATATATACATACACATATATGAGGTGAATAGAGAGAATTCAAAGATGACACCCAGCTTGTTCGCCGCCCATGATGGTGAAGGTAGGGGTTAGTGTTATAGGTACACTGTACATTAACATTTATTTACAAAAAGACAATCGTATTGCAATTATTTAAACCCTGATTTGTACTTCACAATTAGCTGTGCTTCGGGTGGGCATGGCACAGTCGCAATGTTCGATGGCAATGGATCACTGCTCTGCACAGAAACGTCCAAAATTCCATATCTGTGCTTCTCTAACACAGCAACAATAAGGCCTTTCACAAAGTCGAACTGCATTTCATCATAGACTGGTTTGATCACCCATTGCTTACTTCGTTTTGAAAACACCTTAGTGTAGCGAGGCATCCTTACTTTACCCCTAGTCCTAGATTGTTCACGTCCGACATTGCTGTTATGGGCCAAGACCGCTAGTAGAGTGCGATGTTTCATGCCCGAAAGCAAAAATGCAAGCACTTTGGCCTGTACTTTAGGCACATATTGTGGAACACCTCCAAATCTCCTGTGTGACAGAATTCTGTCAGTCCTCTCAAATCTCTTGATAGAGTTTTGTCGAAAACAATCTTCTCAATGGCTTTGTGTGTCGGTGAAGATGGAATCAACCACTTCTTCTTCCGTGCCTCCTCTGGGGACAAAGGGCCATGTTCACATTGGTGGAAATGTTGATTTGCTGTCGAGCGGTGAACGTTGGTACAGTGGTGCATCAGTGACCGCCATTTTTTCAAGTAGTATTTCCACTTACCCTTCACAAGTTTTTGAGCTCCACCAAAGATGGTTGGTGATAGAATGGAACCACTGCAAAATACTTTCAAAACCTTTTTTTTCCCCTGCAGCCGAGATTTTCTTATTGATTGATTTAGCAAGATGCAATACGTCAAATTGATGTTTAATATGTGGGAACTGCTCTCTCATTGTCTTGGCAATTGAAACGTGTCTATCCGTGGCTATGAGGTCGATGTGCATTCCCCTTGATTGTAGATATTCCACGGATTTTATAAATCCTAGTTTCTCCATGGCCACTGACGATGTACATTGTGTTACCTGCACGACCACCGAACTCACAATTTTCTTACTATCCATGTCCTGAAAGTGGTAGGTGCAGTACTTGGCAGAAAATCCAGGGCTGTCGCACTGTCCATCGCCGGCTAGCCTGAATTGTTTGCCTTCGAATGTACTTGCTAGAGACAATTGTTCAATTTTCCAAGCATCACTAATGGCCGGAAACAGATAATCACGTTGGTATATGTAGTACAGCGCTTTAGAAATGAAATGGAGTCCCACAAACTGAAAGAAAGCCTCTAACTTTCTAAAACTGGAGCCACTAAAAAGTGATGCAGCTGCACACAGTAGATTGCCTGCTGGCAGTTTCCCCAGCATCGGTTGTGCAGACCATGAGAACCTATGATTTAATCTACAGGCGGCATTTATTTTGACGTTACTGCCTTTTTATTTGACGAGTCACATTAATCAATGGCTTCCCACATACTTTCCCTCTGTCAGAAATGTACCAAAGTATCAACTGAAAAGGATACAATACTCAAAAGGATACAGGAGGTAGGGTCTTCCGGATCCCTGTTCACCCGACTTGATAGTCGTGAAGTCAACAAAGACCTTCCAAATGATACAACCCTCTGGCTGATAAAACAGGCAGAGCGATGGATCACTGGAAAGGGCGTGGGTAAGGTATAGTAATCCAGCCTAGGACAAATTAAAGTATCATGAATAACTGCTCCAATCTGAGTATGATGAATTAGATAATGACAGGAATGATCACACTGACCTGTATCTCTGGGTAGAACAATCCAGAAGTCTCTTGATGGATTGAAATGAAGAACAAAACGACAGGGAAGGGAAGATTAGTAAGGGAGACTTATCCCGAACGGAACGAGGCTCACGCTAGATACGGGTTGAATTCACCACAGGATAGCGTCCAAAGTTCAGTTCAAAGTCACTTCCAATGATCCTTGAAAGGCTTCCTTCCCACTTTAGGGATCAATCCTTCTGTTAATTCCACAGATGCAGGAGTTAGAAGAAAATAGCGTTTGAAGACAACGTGCGCGTGTGGATTTACACGCGGGCAGGATTCGCGCAGCCTTGGCCAGCCGCACTTGAAGACAAAGAGCGCGTGTGGATTTTACACGCGGGCAGGATTCGCGCAGCCTGGGCCAGCCGCGTGTGAAGACAACGTGCGCGTGTGGATTTACACGCGGGCAGGATTCGCGCAGCCTTGGCCAGCCGCACTTGAAGACGAAGAGCGCGTGTGGATTTTACACGCGGGCAGGATTCGCGCAGCCTGGGCCAGCCGCGTGTGAAGACAACGTGCGCGTGTGGATTTACACGCGGGCAGGATTCGCGCAGCCTGGGCCAGCCGCGTGTGAAGACAAAGAGCGCGTGTGGATTTTACACGCGGGCCGGATTCACGCAGCCTTGGCCAGCCGCAATTGAAGACAGAGAACGCGTGTGCATTATCACGCGAAGGGATAGCTCCAGGAATCAGCGTGTGGCGGAACACACGCTATCGAAGGCCCAAAAGTAGCTGTAGGATTATGCCAGGATGTAGATCAGAGGTTCAGCTACACAACGCCAATAGAGAAGAATCAGAAGCAGCGAGTGAAGTTTCTACGCTGCTTAAATACGTAATACCGTAGTTCACGTGACGAAGCAAAAGTCACGTGAAGTTAGCGACGTGAAAAGTGTAAACGTCGTTTTCCCGGTAAGGTATCGAATAGCCTCCATTTGGAGTAGAACGGTCTCGCTGTCCTACGAGCGTAGCGTCCAGCATGCATGACAGTGCCATCCCCCAAAGGGACAACCTCTCCCCTTCTTGTGTGAAAGCGCTTCAATAAAGCAGGAGCATGTATGTTGGAAAGAGGTTCCCAGGACCTATCTTCGGGACCATAGCCCTTCCAGTCCACCAGATAATATGGTCTACCAGAACGGAGTTTCATATCCAGTATGTCCTGTACCTCGTATTCATCAGACCCCCGCACAGAAATAGCAACAGGCCGTACAGGCAGTCTAGTAGTGTCAGAGAACGGCTTAATGAGCGAGACGTGGAATACAGGATGCACCCGCCATCGTTGTGGCAAAGCCAGACGTACAGCAGCAGGATTAAGAACATGGAGCACTTCATACGGACCGATGTATCTAGGCAACAATTTCTTTTTGCCTGGAATCCTTAAGTTCTTAGTGGATAGCCAGACTTTCATCCCAGCCTTATAGACAGGTGCGGATACCCTATGAGCATCGGCATAGAACTTGTCACGTCGTTTAGCCTGCTCCAATTGCTGCTTCACCTTTCTTTGTAATCTCTTCAGATCACGAAGAGTACGGCCTGCGGCAGGCGTGTCCAGGGATAGACCGGAATCCAGAGGTATTGATCGGGGGTGTTGTCCATAGAGAGCATAGAACGGTGAAGTGCCTATGGCACTATGATAAGAGTTGTTATAGGCAAATTCAGCCGCCGGCAGTACCGTGAGCCAATCCGATTGGTATTGCAAACACAGACACCGCAGATATTGTTCCATAGTACAATTGACCCTTTCAGTCTGTCCGTCGGTTTGAGGATGATAAGCGCTGGACATTCTATCATCAATTAGTAATGCAGATGTTAAAGCTCTCCAAAAGCGTGACGCAAACTGCGAGCCCCTGTCAGTAATGATTACTGACGGTAGACCAAAGAAACGAAATATATGTTGGATGAACAGTTCAGCCAGAACAGTAGCAGTTGGTAAACCAATACAAGGAATAAATAGGGCCAATTTAGTGAAATAATCCACTACGACCCATAGGGTATCATATCCCTGATTTGGGGGGAGTTCCACCACAAAGTCCATAGATATCATGTCCCATGGTTTGGTAGGGACAGGCAGGGATTGGAGTAAGCCCACTGGTTTACCAGGTGTATTTTTACATTGGATACATACAGAACAAGAAGATACGTAGTTTATAACGTCTTTTGCCATGGATGGCCACCAGCACCACCTTTTGAGCAGGTCCAGTGTTTTCTTCCGTCCAGGATGGGCTGCAATCAAGGAATCATGATTCCATTTGAGGGCTTTATTCCGCATTGAAGGAGTTGGTAGATAAAGCACTCCTTGTGTGAATGGTAAACAGTTATGCACGTCCAGATTCATATCCTGGACTACTTGTGGATTATTTTTTACCCACTCTTGTATTTCGGTTTTTAAGGATGGTTGAACCGAACAACTACAAATCACATGATCTGCCAACAGCTGGGTCTGTACTTGTTTTTCTTCCTGCGCCTCTTTACTCATACGGGACAAAGCGTCCGACTTAACATGTTCTCGGGCAGGACGATAGGTGACCTGGAAATCGTATTGGGCAAAAAAGACATGCCATCTGGCCTGACGGGCCGGAAGGCATTTCATGGTTTTGAATGCTTGGAGATTTCTATGGTCAGAGTACACCAACACCTGTTGTTTGGCCCCAAGAAGATGATGACGCCATTCTCGGAAGGCATCTTTGATAGCCAGTAGTTCCCGCTCAGTAACGGTGTAGTTCCGTTCATATGAGGTGAGTTTACGAGAGAAGAAAGCCACTGGGTGTTCCTCCTTGGTTTCCGTGCAAACTTGTGAGAGCACTGCGCCAATAGCGACACTGGATGCATCCGCTTCAACGACAAACTGGCGATCAGGATCCGGATGTTGAAGCACGGGTGCAGTGGTAAATGCTTCCTTCAGCTTTTCGAATGCTGCTTGGGCATGTTGGTTCCAACAGAAAGGTACTTTGGAACTAGTTAAAGCCGTCAAAGGAGCTACTGTTTTGGAAAAGGAATGGATAAATCTGCGATAGAAATTCGCAAAGCCCAAGAAAGACTGTAGTGACTTGACGTTATGTGGAATTGGCCAGTTCAAGACGGCCTTTACCTTGGAACGACTCATTCGAGCACCTAGATTGGTAATGTCGTAACCCAGGAATTCCACTTCCTGTGAATGAAAGACACATTTTTCGGCTTTCACATAAAGATGGTTCTCCCTAAGTCTTTGTAGGACTGTAGAAACATGTCTGACGTGTTCCGATAAAGATGATGAGTAGATCAAAATGTCGTCCAGATAGACAACCACAAATCGGTCCATTATGTCTCTGAATATGTCATTCATGAAGAATTGAAATGTGGCGGGAGCATTGCACAGACCAAAAGGCATCACCAGATATTCGTAAAGACCATACCGTGTCTTAAAAGCGGTCTTCCATTCGTCGCCTTCACGAATGCGAACCAAATTGTATGCACCTCGCAAGTCCAATTTGGTGAAGTAACTGGAAGTGCCTAACTGATCCAACAGAACGTTTATTAGTGGTAAGAGGTATTGGTTTTTGATGGTGATATCATTAAGTGCCCTGTAATCAATGCATGGTCTGAGGTCTCCCTCTTTCTTAGGAACAAAGAATAGAGGAGATGCAGCAGGAGATTGTGAGGGCCGTATAAAGCCCGTTGCTAGCGCTTTGTCAATGTATTCTTTTAACACGACATCTTCTTTAGGTGTTAAAGAATAAACACGGCCTGTAGGAATTTTGGCACCAGGAATCAATTCGATAGGACAGTCGTACTGTCGATGAGGAGGTAATCGTTCTGCCTGGCCTTTATCAAAGACATCAGCATAATCAGCGTATTCGCATGGTATTATATTGTCGCATCGATGTACAACGCTGATAGTAGAATCCTCCACCATAGAGGCCAATATGTGTTGTTTATTTGACACCTCCTGACTGGTAAAGCAATGTTCATTGCAATGAGTCGAAGGATATTGGAGCGATCCCGAAACCCAGTCAACAGCAGGATTGTGAAGGGTTAACCATGCAAGACCAAGTATGATCTCGTACTGCGGAGCAGCAATAACATCGAAGATGATTTCTTCTGAATGGTTATTAGATAACGTCATCTGAACCGGTACCGTCTCCTGGGTTACCATACCAGAAACTAAAACAGATCCGTCCACGGTGTTCACCGTTTCAGGTCTTTTTTTGTTTACAAGGGGTAAGGAATGGTTCTTGGCATAGGTGATGTCTATATAATTGCTGGTGGCTCCAGAATCAACCATGGCCTTGGAAGCCACTTCTCGCTCATCACAATGTAACGTCACCTGAACTATTACAGGTGCATGTTTAGGAATGGTACTGGAGTCCGATGAAACACTCGACATAGGGACTCCTGCTAATGTCGAGTTTTGGCGTTTCCCGCACGCTTGACGGGTTTTTTAGGACATGTTGCCAATAAATGCTCGGAAGAACCACAGTACATACATAAGTGTTTTTTTCTTCGGTTCTCCCGTTCTGCATTGGACAATCGGCCTCTCACGGCGCCTATTTGCATGGGTTCAGGGTCGTTAGAGACGACTGCTGGTGTCTCTGACCGCCCCGAGACTGGCATGAAGGGCTTTTTCTCTCCCTTTCGAGCATTCCTTCGGGCGTCGATTTGTAGAACCAAATCGAGCAGCTCTGGGAAACCCGTAGGAACCACAGGAACAGTAGATAAGGCGTCTTTCAGTTCTTCAGAAAGACCCTTGTAAAAAACAGCCGTTTTCTTGCTGTCAGGCCATTGGGTTTCCGCCGTCAGTTGATTGAACCGGGCAACGTAAGACATAAGGGGTTGGCTGCCCTGTTGTAGGTTAAGCAACTCTAGATCTGTGGCTTGAGTAGAGTAACGCATGTCAAAGACTTTACTCATAGCAGTCAAGAGATCGTCACAATCGTACAACAAAGGGCTATTAGTTTCCAACAAAGGGTTAGCCCAAGCAGCGGCTGTGCCCCCTAAATGGGAAAGCACGAAGGCTGCTTTTGTGGTTAGATCAGGAAAAGATGTAGGACGGCAAAGAAAATGGAGTCGGCACTGATTTACAAAGGTTCTGTAGGTTTTGGGATCACCCGTGAACCTTTCCGGAGGGGCCAAGGGAAACTGAGTGGGCATAACCACATTAATTTTTTTTTTTTTTTTTTTTTTATTTTATTTATGTGGTTAATAAAATCAACCTTTCAAATATCAAATATCACAGTATCACAAAAAAAAAAAAAGAAGAAACATTAAAATTCATAAAGCACTTTTACAATTTGTTCATTCTCTGCAATTAAGAATCAAATTTAGTGTGTCTCCATTACACTAGCTTAGGTGTACATTAAATATTTCATCTAAGTATCGCACCATTGCTATTTTGATTTTTAAAGCGGTTGCAATATCAATTATCACAATATCAAAAATCACTAGAATTCATAAAACATTTTTTTTTGCAACTCGTTCATTCTCTGCAGTTAAAAATCAAATTTTGTGTGTCTCACTTACACTAGCTTGGGTGTACATTAAATATTTCATCTAAAAATCGCACAATTGCTATTTTGGTTTTTAGGGCGGTTGCAGAGAAAATGCAGTGCCATAAGTTCTTATTAACATGAGCATTTTGGTCTTCAAAAAAGTTGCCAAAGCATTTTTGTCGAATAGAGGCCAAGTTTGTGCAGAACACTAGGCAATGCTCCAGCGTCTCTCTTTTATCAATAACCTTGCAAAAGCGACATACATTTTCGGATTGCGTGATTTGATTTCTTCGTGCCTGAACATCTAATGTCGGCCAAAGGTTCAGTCGAAACCGGAGAAATTTCTGTCGAGTTTTTGGGCAAGGAAATTTAGCCAAATAATCAGACATTGTTCTACATTGCTTGTGGCCAAATAACGCTCGATTAAAGTCCTTATAGTTAAGGCATTTATTTTGGGTCAGAATCCAATCGTATTGCTGAACTTTCTTTTTGGCACGAGCTTCATTGTTCAAGAGAAGCTCCAAGTCAACTGAGGCATCAGACATTGCATTCATAGTAAATGTGCACCATTGTTTTGAAAAGGTCTGCTTTTGTTCTAAAAGGTGCCAAGCTACCTTTCCCAAAATGTCTGCTCGCTCTAGGGACAAAAGACATTTACGAAAAAAGGCACAATATTTCCAAATTACAAAAGAAAACAATGAGAGGGATCCCAATTCAAATCGAATCAATGGTAAAGGTGTACAACTGGGCAGATGTAATACCTGTTTCCAAAACAAAGATTCAATTCTATCCCACCACTCCACCGGTTTGGGACTGCGAGCCTCAGACCCATAGGTCAAGATCGGAATTACCTTCTGTAAGAAGAAGGTGAGAATATGTTTACACGTAAATTTACCAAACTTGGCCATAAGTATCTTTGCTTGTGCAATTAAGGACCGTAATTTGCCCTGGATCTCTATATCAAAGTCAATGCTTGATAGGGTATCCACTACCAAGGTGCCCAAATACTTATAGTTGGTTACTTGTTCCAATGGAACATTGTGTAAACGCCAGCAGAAGGATTTAACTTTACACTTTTCATGCCTTTTGCAAACCATTATTTGAGTTTTCTTAGTGTTAATCGTCAAATGGTTTGTATCTACATATGTTTCCAGGCTATGTAAGAGTTTCTGCAGACCTGTATGGGTTTTTGAGAAGAGAATCAAGTCATCGGCATAGAATAGATAAGAAACATTATGCCGTCCTACTCGAGGTGCATCACTCTCAATTTGACTCAAAGTCACGCCCAAGTCGTAGATAAAAAAGTTAAAAATGGACGACGCCAAAATACACCCTTGTTTAAGCCCTCTATATGTTCGAAATGATGTAGTCAGATCACCATTCAAGTTAAGACGAACCTGCATGGTAGTATTAGAGTGTAATAAACTAATTAAAGACAATAGAGAAGAAGGACAATTATGCCCAATCAACTTGTGCTGTAACAGAGAACGATCAATTGAATCAAACGCCACCCGAAAATCGACAAAGGCTAGATACACGGTCTGCTTTTGAACTGCGAGGTCAGAAAGGAGCATTTGAAGCGTGATGATGTTAGGAATGGTACCTAAGCCAGTCACAAAGCCTGATTGAAATGGATCATTGAGCTGAGCCTGCGAAATCCACCTCTTGAAGTCTCTTAGGATCAGTCGAGAGAAAATTTTGCCTGGCGCATCTAAGAGTGCAATGGGGCGATAGCTGCATGGCTCTTTCCTATCTCCTTTTTTATAAATAGGAACAATAATAGAATGTGTCCATGTCAACGGTAATTTTTGAGACTTCAGGATGAGACTAAAGATGGTAAACAGGATACGACTCCACACTTGTGGGTGGGCTTTAAGCATCTTGTTAGACAAGCCATCAGGACTAACCACATTAATAGTTTCCTGTGGGGGTGCCGTAGTCCCAGATCCAGATGCAGTAGCCATCGGCGCCTGTGCTCCCTGAGGACTACCATGTAGGGCGTCTTGCATAACGTCCATACGGTGCCGTAACATGTCCTGTGCAGTAACCATTTCGTTTCTCAAATCGTTGATCAACTGTGTCAAAACAGTTAAAGGATCCGTACCCTCCATGGCTTCTGATTCTGTCAGAAATGTACCAAAGTATCAACTGAAAAGGATACAATACTCAAAAGGATACAGGAGGTAGGGTCTTCCGGATCCCTGTTCACCCGACTTGATAGTCGTGAAGTCAACAAAGACCTTCCAAATGATACAACCCTCTGGCTGATAAAACAGGCAGAGCGATGGATCACTGGAAAGGGCGTGGGTAAGGTATAGTAATCCAGCCTAGGACAAATTAAAGTATCATGAATAACTGCTCCAATCTGAGTATGATGAATTAGATAATGACAGGAATGATCACACTGACCTGTATCTCTGGGTAGAACAATCCAGAAGTCTCTTGATGGATTGAAATGAAGAACAAAACGACAGGGAAGGGAAAATTAGTAAGGGAGACTTATCCCGAACGGAACGAGGCTCACGCTAGATACGGGTTGAATTCACCACAGGATAGCGTCCAAAGTTCAGTTCAAAGTCACTTCCAATGATCCTTGAAAGGCTTCCTTCCCACTTTAGGGATCAATCCTTCTGTTAATTCCACAGATGCAGGAGTTAGAAGAAAATAGCGTTTGAAGACAACGTGAGCGTGTGGATTTACACGCGGGCAGGATTCGCGCAGCCTGGGCCAGCCGCGTGTGAAGACAACGTGCGCGTGTGGATTTACACGCGGGCAGGATTCGCGCAGCCTTGGCCAGCCGCACTTGAAGACGAAGAGCGCGTGTGGATTTTACACGCGGGCAGGATTCGCGCAGCCTGGGCCAGCCGCGTGTGAAGACAACGTGCGCGTGTGGATTTACACGCGGGCAGGATTCGCGCAGCCTTGGCCAGCCGCACTTGAAGACGAAGAGCGCGTGTGGATTTTACACGCGGGCAGGATTCGCGCAGCCTGGGCCAGCCGCGTGTGAAGACAACGTGCGCGTGTGGATTTACACGCGGGCAGGATTCGCGCAGCCTGGGCCAGCCGCGTGTGAAGACAAAGAGCGCGTGTGGATTTTACACGCGGGCCGGATTCACGCAGCCTTGGCCAGCCGCAATTGAAGACAGAGAACGCGTGTGCATTATCACGCGAAGGGATAGCTCCAGGAATCAGCGTGTGGCGGAACACACGCTATCGAAGGCCCAAAAGTAGCTGTAGGATTATGCCAGGATGTAGATCAGAGGTTCAGCTACACAACGCCAATAGAGACGATCAGAAGCAGCGAGTGAAGTTTCTACGCTGCTTAAATACGTAATACCGTAGTTCACGTGACGAAGCAAAAGTCACGTGAAGTTAGCGACGTGAAAAGTGTAAACGTCGTTTTCCCGGTAACGTATCGAATAGCCTCCATTTGGAGTAGAACGGTCTCGCTGTCCTACGAGCGTAGCGTCCAGCATGCATGACACCCTCTAATGGAATGCACATATTTCAGCATACTTATAATTTCCATCAAACAACTGCCGAGTACAATGTATTTGCTCTCTTTCATTAGACTGTCATCCTGCGTCAACGTTGTTTCGGCCTGTGACGTTGTGGAGATTTCAACACATTGGAAAGTAATATCGCTGATATCAGGTTCTGATGCGTCTATGGATGCTGCGGCTGGTTCATTCTCTGTCATTTCGACATCTATTACTTCAACATTGATGGGAGAACACAACAATGTCGACAGGTTTTTTGGTGGCAAATAGTTGGCGGGTGTAGATTGTGTGAATTGATCTGCAACTACTTCAGAGCTATCTTCAATACATTCAATAACATCTTCTTGTGGTGGTGCGGTCGCACTGTAGCTATGTTCCAATGCAAATTTGCTGAAGTCTCCAAACACAGTTAATTCATGTTCTGGCCATTGGACATGAGCATCTCGAGCCTGAACACGCCTCGCCTCAATTAATAGTTCCTCCATAGTGTACACGGTCTGGCAAGCCACATCTCTCATTCGCTTCACGGTCTGTGTATGTATAGTTCTGACACCCACGGGTAACTGGAGGAGAGATTGGAAAAGGGATGTTCAGTTTAAACACAAGATAAAGTGTAGTACAATTGACTGGAAAAAAACATAAAATAGTCCCCAGCACAAACATTTTTTTAAAGTTATGAACTGTTTGTAACTAACCTTCTTTTTTTTGTTTTTTTTTCTTTGCAACTTTTTTGACTCGACCTTCAACATCTGCACGCTGTAGCTCCGATTCGTTTCCGCATGTCCTCCCTTCCTCTTGCGCTGCAACGACTATATTTTCTTTATCCGCATAGACAGCACGGAATGAGGCTCCATCGTCTCCCTGAAACATAGTACTTTCATTACTATGTATCAAAATATTGTTAGCATAAAACACACGTGAGGACGAACACACGGGTACATCTCAATAGCCAAACACGATTTAAACATTGTGTGCAACAATCAAACGACAAGTATTCGACCAGTGATGATCTATTTCGATGGAGCTGTCAGTATCCATACCTCTGGCTCTGCATGGACTGCCATGAATGGTTGTATTGGAGAGGAGGCATCCGCATCTCCCTGAAACACAGTACTTGCATTAGTATGCTTTTCAATATTGGAAACACAACACACACTTGGGGTCGACGGCACAGGTACATATAAAGAGAAAACCACAAATGATGCATTGTCCAAAAGAATCAAGGAAAATCTAAATATGATCACATTTCATCGACCTATTTCTCCGATTCCTTTACATCTGCATCATCTAAATGAGATGTGATTGTGGTGGAAGCTCCGTCGTCTCCCTGAAACACAGCACTTGCGTTAATAGGGAAGAAAGCGTAGCAAATGGAATCACGTTATATGATCACGCATGATGGAGCTGTCATTATCCATACCTCGTGCTGCTGAAGAATATCTGTGGATGTTGCAAATGTAGTGCGCACTTCCGAAAGCTGTTGCGCCGATTCGTATACGCATGGTCCCGCTTCCACTTCCCCTGGAATTACTTGAATGTCAGGCTCTGCATCAAGTGCAGGGGTTGACGCTCCATCAACTGCCTGAAACATAGTACTTGCATTAGTGAGGATTACAATAGTGAAAACATAACACACACCTGGGGTCGACAGCACAGGTACATATCAACGGCTAACCACGAATGAAACATTGTGTAGAACAATCAAACGACAAGAATTCCAGCTCTGATGACGCTCGATGGAGCTGTCAGTATCCATACCTCCTGCTGGTGAAGAACATCTAGAAATATTGTAGATGTGGCGGACGCTTCAGCATCTCTCTGAAAGACAGTACTTGCATTAGTATAACACTAATTATAACTGAAAACAAACACCAGTGGACGATAACTAAGGTGTATATCAATTGGAAAGCACTAACCAAACATTCGGTAAAATAATTACACGATAAAATAAAACTATTACTTGACATGCATAAAACAAGTCTGTAGCGCATTAGCCTAGTAAGATTACCTGATACGCGCTAGAAGTGGTTGATAACTGCGACCACGTCAAGGATGTAGAATGTTCTTGCTTCAGATTCAAGGGATAGTCAAGAAGTTGTAAAGGTAAATTAATTATTGATAATGAAATGCCAATATTAAAAATAGCCATGTAAGGCGACAGAATACTTGAAAAATTCTCAATACAGCACAGTTCCCTGTTCCCATATTAATACATTGCGTTTGTGGGTTATGAAATCGAAAAAGAATATATTGATAAATGTCATTTTTCAAAAAACTATACACTCATATCAATATCAAAATTATTACAATGGATAGAACACCTACAATATCAATTAATCCGTTCGGATACCTACACACTACCGCAAGGCCTACAGCTAAATCCGGACACTTGACTCACCGGTGGCGGAATGTGGACGAATAAAGTGGGAATAGCGTTTTCGAGCAATTTCCGTGTCGTTCGCCGTTTATTCTTTTGTTACCCAAGATGTTGTGTACATGTCCAAGGAAAAGTGCCGGCTGCAGATGCGGTATCGATCACCCCTCTTGTCCTGTAAGACTTGTTGGACTCTACTTTCCAGCTCATCCAGTGGATATCCGCAATGTCTGACCCATTCTCTTATTCGATCAACAGTTTTCGGGAATACATGCATTTTAGTGCCTTCAGATTTCGCATGGGTCTTCGAAGGGCAACCGCTAATCGAACAGGCAGGCATTGTTGATAAATCTGAAAAGTAAATATCAACATTATTATACAATCTTCAAGAATAAAGATTTGATACAAAAGTAAATGAATCATACAATGATCAATGCAAAGTTTGTTTTGGTCGCAGTAACTATACCAGTTCATTATGTGCGGCTTAGTATTTGCATAAATTGCAGAAATGTATAAATGATGTGACTAAAATCTGAACATGTGACTCATCCCTTGGATGTTCTGTATTGCACGAGAAGGAAACATGCTTACATTATAGACTGGACCCCCGAAGGATGCAATTCGATGACAATGGACACAGATGAAAATAAATAGATCTATTGATAGCATAGCAATGGAAACTCAAGTCAATAGCAATGAGACCAATGAACATGGCACTATTGTGTACTCAACTCGCAAATAGATAGAAATTTAAAAATCTGCGAAATATGACTAGGGTACATGGCCTTACCTTGACCAACAAACAGTTGGATTCAGCAAGCAGAGCAGTATGTTGCAGGAGAATAGGTGGATGGCCACAGGTAGCACACTGATGGGTTTGCTCTAAGCGGTCACAGAAGTTCACGGATAGCACGACGACGAGCAGATTAGCGTAGATCTCAGTGGTTGCCAGGTAACACGTTCAGGAGTTGACTTGCAAAGCACAAAGATGTTCTCATGAGACATATCAAGTGGTTTATAAAGTATTAGGAACAGGGGTGTGTTTGTGAATGAATGATGTATGTATGTCGTGGTCTTAGGGGGGCGGCCTGCTTCAAGGGGAGGCCTGGCTAGAGACACGGGGTCTGAGGAGGCCATGTGACCGATGGCCCCTTGGCGTGGGATACCTTTTGAAGTGTACATGTAGTTTGGCACCTTGGCCTTTCGCGCCCCTGACAGCGCGCATCCACTAGCGCGAACCGCCTTTGATAGAGGGGGGGTGGGATGGATGGGCCTGGGGCGTGCAGATAAGGCACAGGAAGTCTGCTGAATGGAGACACACTTATGTGGCTTGCAGGGGGGCGGCCTGCTTCAAGGGGAGGCCTGGCTGGAGACACGGGGTCTGAGGAGGCCATGTGACCGATTGCCCCTTGGCGTGTGATACCTTTTGAAGTGTACATGTAGTTTGGCACCTAGGCCTTTCGCGCCCCTGACAGCCCCCCATGCCAGCGCTCATCCACTGGCGCGAACCGCCTTTATATCAATATATAGTATATCGCCTTTATATCAATGATAGTATATCGTTGCTTATCAATAACAAATACCACATACCGGAGATTCTTGTGAGCACAGACCCACACTTCAACCGGTGTATTATAGTGGTCAAGACCCTAAGGCCTGTATAATCCAATGGTAATTGTTAGTATAGATATATGTGTGACTTTTATAGAGACATAACCTAGTGAAAGACTTTGAACAAGTGTTATTTAGTGCATGCATTATCGAGAATATGTTATGTTAGCTAAGATAGATAGTGACCACCCTGCTTCACAGCGACCAGACCTTCACCCATTCGGAGCACAGATGTCTGACGTCCATCCTTGAATGGAGACACACTTGATTCATTTAAAAAATCGAAACAACCGTTGTTAAAATATATGTGGTGTTTTATTTTGTATCTTATTTTCATGACACAAAAATACAAGAATTTAAAGATTATACAGGTCAGGTTGCAGCACAGCGAGAGAAAATCCCCTGTACTGACTGCTGTCACTCGAGAACGTTTCTCTAATGGCACGAATGGCACAGGCGGGTATCACTCTTCGAACGCGGTGTCCAAGCCTCCCATGGAGCCACCATGTAAAGGAACGATAGGCCACCAGCCTGTACCACCTGTGAAAAGTAATGAAACAAACGGTTTTTAAATGACCAAGATAAGTTTAATAAAAGTTTGTTGTCAATGACAATTCTTGTAACTAATGGCATTCTGCACGGACAAATGCTATCTAGACAATGCACACTATTGAACGACTTACATGCGTTACAATGATATGTAGATGTCATTTTGGATATAGTAGAACAACATGAAATAGGAGTGGCATGACAAGCAGAGTATACTTACTCGTTACTCGGATTACGAGGACGAACAGTTGCGCGAAGTTCGTGCATAAGCACCATCATTATTCTCAACACGGCCCGTGTGAGGCAGGCTGCCCTGAAGTCTGGCAGCTCGGTGATGCATTGCGGTCGTGGCTCGCCTTCCGAAATGTAGGCCAGGCATCCCGAGTTTTCTCGGTAGCAGCAGTTCTCGTCCTCAGTTGGCATTAGCTTGCACCGATTGCATGTGCACCAGGTGGAGACACCGTCCATGCGACTAGGCCCAGGCTCTTCATCTGTTGATTCGTCCTGCCAACTGCCGTCCGAATCCCCATCATTTTCGCGTGCTTCCCTTTCCAGTAGTTCCTCCTCGGTATACTCGGGCTCGTACATGTAGAGCATTATTGTAGCCATTGTGTGTTAAACAAACTAAAATAATTTATAGCAGTGGTACTGGTATCTGTTCACACGGGCTACAAGCGGCGAAGGTAGCTGGCCAGAGCACTGAAACAAGTCACAGAATACTCAAAGTAACACAGAGAGAGGAATGGAATCGAAAATCTGCTGCTGTGTGTTGTGAAACGGTCTGTTTATACTTATTGAGGAAAGAGGCGTCCTGCCATTTCCATGGCAACACGTCATTAGCTGAAGCGCAGCGAATGTTGACACAAGACGTGCTTTGGCGTTGGGAAATGGGCGGTACGAGTCTGCTGACAGGCTTAGGGGCGGGGGATTTGATTTAGTGCCGCAAAAGCAGGTCAGCCAGGGAGATGGGGGAAATGATAGGATTATCAGAAAATGGGGGCTCCCTGGTGCTTGTTTTCGCGCGCGTTTAATGGACGAAAACTCGGGTAAGGTCCATAGGAAAGTTTTCTAAATTCGAGCCACTTAGGCTTAAAAAAACATGGCCGACCCGTAGGGACAATAACATTTTTTACTAGACCATGCCTTTAATGCTGGATGCCCAGGAGCTGCTTTTAGCTCCTGCTTAGCCAAACTTCATTTCGATCCCTCATGATGCATGCTCTTGAACTGAATGATGTCCATTCCCGGTCAGGCACTGTCGTTATCTTTGCCAATAGTCTATGATGATCTTGTAAAACTACCCCTCATTCGGAGTGAAAATGATTCCATCCCCTCTTGGATTAAATGGACGATCGCTTCTTTGGACGTCTAGTGAACAACTCCTACTCCAGTTAATGCAATTGGGTTGCTAGTTGGCAGCCTATGGTTGTAACAAGCGAGGCTTCCAAATTTTCTGCATGCACAGTACAAAGTGTCTGGGAATGTATTCCAGTGTGGAACATCCCCAGACCAGAGGTCCATCCCTACCAAACTTGGGCGAATGCCAGCAAGAGGCCATGCTTCCAGCCCCTGCGCAATCCCAGACGGTTCTATTCACTGATAAAGTGCCAGCACCCACGCCGCAGCCACTTGGAAGCAGGGCGCTGGCTTCATGTAGCAACTGCAGTACTAGAAGCGTGTTCCCTTTGGATGCGACTAAGAAAACCCGCCTATGTTGTATTTTTCCAAATAGAACAGCTCTGCTGTTGTGTAATCCCAGGTTTTGAAGCATCTCTAAGACATTGCTAATGCGGAGGGGCAGTCCTCGTAGGGACAGAGCAGAGGCAGTTTTTGCGATGGCGATTTGCGTTGCAAGAACATGGGAAAGGATTGTAATAACTACAGTGGAAGTGCAAAGGCATCTGTATGTGTGTGGGGGAGGGTGTGTTGAAACAATGTTATATTGTAGACCTTGTATAAGCAGAGCGGTGCAAGAGCAGGGTCACCTCCCAGACTTTCCAATTATTGGGTCCTGTTGTAAGAGCAGAGTCGACTTTGAATTTCCGAGGACCTGCGAACATTCCAAGAACAGGCAGTTAAATAACCAAGTTAGACCTTGCAATTACAGAGACCTCGTGGCATTACAGCAATAGGAGCTGGTATTCACTGATATAATGCCTCGGGAAGAAGGGCATGGCAAACTCGCACAGCGGCTGATATCAGTTATAGGAATCACAGGGCCACGTATTCTGCAAACAAACTGCAGCATGAGCACACCTGCAGCGAGGCTAGCCTTTGTGCCATTGTTCTGTAGTTCATATTTCGTAAGACTGTTTTCAAGTCGATTATAATCTGAATACTATTGTTTCATTGTGTTGCCAGCAACCAGGCATCCTTTTGCATATACTAAACTGCGTGTTCAAAGAACTTCCAGGTTTTATACATGAGTGGAAGGGCGTGGGGGGGGTTGGGTGGGCGGGATTGCATCGTTCTGAACTATGAATCCAGATTTGAGAACCAAGCAGGGGAGCGAGCGGCTGATAGCTGGCTCCTAGCCCACTCTTTGACCAAGGAGTCTCTGGCTTGAAACATCCTAGGGCCACAATCGAGCATGTGTTGGGATGGCAGAATCCATTTCTAGCACAGCGACCTGCCTGACAAGTCCTGAGCCCCACAATGCATGGCACCTAAGGCTCAAGTTAGCCCTTTTAAGAACCAAGACTTTTGGATGATTGGAAGGAAGGGCCGGACTCGGGCATAAAATTGTCTCGGGCACCAATGAAAAAGTGACCCACAGTTGCAAATGGCTATTCATTCCTTTTGTGACACTGTTTGAATAGTATGCAAGGGGAAGTTTTTTAAATTTTAAATGCAATGCAAAATATGCAATTTAAAGACTTATTCAGCAACAGTGGTCAAAACTACTAGCTGAATAGCGACGTAACTCATGAAACTGGCCCGCATTGGCCAAAAAAAGTTGCCCACTTTGACCAAAAAAAAACAGACCAATTCTAGCTTTTTTGGGTTTTTGGTTCGGGCATTGCCCTATAGACTAGTCCGAGCATGTGGGAGGCCAATGGCTTTTGAAGTCATGAGTCCTCCATCTCCTACTTTCGGGCCTTTTATCCATCATCTATCAGACATGGGTTGAGTATTGGCAGATGGGGGAGCCCAGTAGTGATCATGCTGCCCTCCTGATTATACCGAGTAACCTCGCCTGCTGGGACTTTAGGATCTTTGACTGTAACCATGGGCTTCTCTGCCAGTGTATAATTCTCGGAACTGTCTCTCCTCATTGGACTACTTTTTCCATAAGTGTTCTTTCCGGTCTCCTTCCTCCTCTTCTCTATCCTTCATACTTGGAGTCCTCATCTCCTCTGTCCTCTCTTCCTCCCCTTCACCTTCTATCCTTTTGATTTCGCTTCCTCATCTCCTTCACTCCTTTCTCCTCTCCTTTACCACCTCTCCAGCTTTTTCTCTGCCATCTCTCGCTCTCCTCTGCACCAGCGACTCCACACACAAATTCCTGAAGTCCCACGTCTTCCCTTTTGTTAAAACCTCCTCTTGCCCGACCGAGATCAGCTGTGCAAGTGTCTTTTCATTGGGCGCAGCCTGCGTAGTTTACCCATTACCCCAGGATGGTGTAATGGGTGACCATGTGGTTTGTGCTTTTAGGGACAGTGATCAGGTTGTGTTATTTCCTCGTAAAAATATAGCAGCGCTACCGACAGAGAGGCTCGTACTGTCCCATAAAGTGCAGCAGTCCTGCGGGTACATCTCAAAAGTAGGTCATCCATCTGCAAAGTGGATGTATATGCGAACTGATCCGCACATGGATTAAAATACAGAGGTGGTAGGCCAGAACTTAAAGGCGATCCTGGGTATACAGCAGCTCCTTTTTAGAATTTAAGGAACCAGTAGTGAAATTTACATTTGTGGCGCAGCAAATCTGTCCTAACAGTTCGTTTTATTCAATGTACTTTTTAAATGAACCATGCACGTTTTTAATAGATTCTAACGGGAAGGAGGGGGTCATTGAGACAAAAGATAATTTTTTTAGACCTTTTAAATGATGCTCGAGAAAACAAAGTGAAAGGAATGGCACCTACGAACTATTATCTTCACGGTGAGCGCCTTCCCTTGCAGTGATTTAAACACCCAAAAGCACAGTTGGTGACATGTTAAATCATATTGCAGTTTCACCTTTTTAAAAGAAATATCAATTCAACATGTGGTTAAGGTGCTTCTTCTAAGAATCCCAAATAACCCTTTCTCTTTCTCTTTCTCTTTCTCTTTCTCTTTCTCTTTCTCTCTCTCTTTCTCTCTCTCTTTCTCTCTCTCTTTCTCTCTTTCTCTCTCTCTCTCTCTCTTTCTCTTTCTCTCTCTCTTTCTCTCTCTCTCTTTCTCTCTCTCTCTTTCTCTCTCTTTCTCTTTCTCTCTCTCTCTCTCTCTCTCATATATATATCTATATATATATAGTTCAGTGCCATCCAAAAAGCAACTGAGGTTAGGACTTGGCTTTTTCAATCCTGAGACTGAATCCCTTTCCTTATTTTCTGTTTGCCCGTTATGCAGTCGCAGCTCATCATTGCTGCTGTTTCATTCTGATATGGGGTCCAGCTCCAAATCTTAACCAAGAACGGCCTGCTATCTGCCCTTGTTTGTTTATTCATTTTCATTTGTTAAGCGCACCAGACTCGTAAGTAGAAGGGCGCCGCAGTATGAAAATGCAAAGCTTACAAAGTTGCGGAATGTACACCAAATGCAGTGCTTAAATGTTTACGAAATATACAATAATATACACAAATATATCCAAGATATGCACAGTGCACAATATACCAGATAAAAGGCAAAGCTGGAGTTGGCCTTGTTTGCAATGTCTAGAATGTCAAGGATGCTTATAGAGTATACAAAATATCCACACAAAATATATACAGGATATGTACAGTAATCAGTATATCAGATAAGAGCCAAACTACAGATGGCCTATTATAAAGGTTACAAAGGTGCTGCCCACCTTGTGTCGCTCAGGCTTGCACTAAGTTGCACAAATTCTTCAGATGTTAACACACTATTGCGTGGTAGTTGCAAGGTGGGTAGGTCCCTTCAGTAGCAGGCACAGCCCGAAGGGGGACTAGAGGTCGGTGGCGGTGATGTGTTTTATTAAATTACTTCTAAAGCGTAGGTAGGATTGGTCAACTCTCAGATCTGGTGGCAATGAGTTCCAGGATTTAGCTGCCTTACAGGGTAGCTATTACCACCGATAGTGGTGAGCTTATACTTTGGTATGGTAAGAAGGTTACCATTCCCGCTTCGGGTGGGGTCTAAGGGAAGCTCTTCTCTGGAGTTTGTCTGTAAGATAGCTGGGGGTTGCGTTGTTGAGGGCTTTATGCATCAGAGAGAGCGTTTTTAATTGTATTTTATTAGACGTGGATAACCACTTATGGTGGCGTCTAATGGAGGAAATGTTTTTTTTCATTTATGCCTAAGGCTGCTCTGAGGGCATTATTCTGTAGTTTTTGGAGCTTTTGAATAGTGGATTTGTTAGCTCCACTGTATAGGGCATTATAGTAATCAATTCTAGAGAGTATTAAGGCTCTGGCTAGAATCAAGGAACTGTCATTGGATAGGAAAGGCTTGCCAGCTCTGAGTAATTTACAAGTGTAAGCCGTGGAGGAGTTAAGGGATTTGATCTGTTTGTCTAAAGACAATGTAGAATCCAAGTACAATCCAAGGGTTTTCACCTCCTTGGAAACTTTAATATTGTTTTAGTAGCTCGGTTTTATCGTCGTTCTTGCCAGTGGTAGATGTTTGCCACGGTTGTCCCACGTCTCTCAAATGTTGGTGGGTAGGCAAACCTCTCAGTAACAGGTTATTTCTCAGTGTAGTTGCCTACAGAATCTATTAAATATGCGTGGCTCTTCATTAATGGTTACCATCAAGTTAAAGTATGTAGTCTGTGAGTGTGCACTATTTACATCACGATAAATATTGAAATGTATTTGGAATTAATCGCTCCTCTGTCAAAAAATGGTTGCTTGAGTGCTGGGAACTGGCATTTCCTCCCTTCTCAATGGGCATTGGGAGTATCAGTGTCAGGAATGTTATGCTTACTGATCCAAATCTCTCTTGGTGCTGTCTTACAGTTCCAGTTGAATTTTGTTGACTATTCGGAAAAATAAAATTAAAGGGGTCGATTCAGTTCCGGCCGTTTAAGTTCAGTCCCTGCAAGCTCCTGTGAAGTGTCACCAAAGTGCTGAATGTAAAAAAAAAAAAAAGTGCATTCAAAAAGGTTTAACCAAGCAGTAACTTCCTATAGGTATAGGTTTGAATTTTTGAATTGGATAGCAACCCTACAAATGCGAAAATAGTGGCACATACACCATTTTTTGTCTTGTCGTAACCTAACCAATTTGGAGGGTGTTCAATGATTAGGTCAGATAGTACAATACACTTTTGATTAATGTCATTGTGGTTCAAGGGTTGGCTTGGATTGACTTGTATGTGGAGCTCAGATGCCTGTCAGGACTTGAAGTTGGAGCAGCGAAATTTTGATGTCGTCAGTGTTTGGTGCTTCCAGGTCAAGGATGGCTGTATCAGTGGAGTTGTGCTAACCAGTAGAATGATCTGAAGCCATAATGGTTGCAGTGTGTTTTTGGGCAACTTATGTGGTGTTGCTTGAAATAGTAAGGTGTGTGATTAAAGGTGTTGAGGGAGCTAGTTTGACAGGTAGGAGAGGGCAAGGATGTGCATGGATGGATTTGTATCAGACAGTGTGTTAAATGGAGACACAGCCTGTTTGAGGTATTTAGGCAGATCTGAGAGTGGTTCGAGATGGATGAAATAGGGTATGGATGACAACATTTTGAACTGTCTAGTTAGTACAAAGTGATTGTGGAAGGCTCAGAAGATTGTAGAAGTCAGATTTGTTAAACACAATGCTGTTGATGGACTGTAGCATGCGATGTAGGTGAAGATTATATTGAAGTTCAGCAGGTGTTAAGATGGATTTCTGAACTCAGACCTGGTGGGCAAAGGTTCAGAAGGGCGGTCTAGTTTCTTGGAACAGGGTAACCTTTTGGACAAGCCAGATCAATCAAGGTAGCATTGCCAGCAGTCAAGAACTAGGTCTCAGGAGGGTTGAGGGTGACTGAAAGACCTCAATGAGCACACAGAGTAAAGGACACTTGCAAATCACTGTCAGGTGTATATTTATATATTGCAAATAAATGTATTCAAGGCCTTTGAGTTTCAACACACAGTAATCATCAACAGTATTACTTTTAAACCAACACAATCCTATTAAAATACATATATACAATTCTGAAGGCTGAAGGCTGTGCTCCACTGGCAAAGTCAGACTATGGTGTTTTAAACAGCAGCAAAAAGTTGGGGGGGGGTACACAACTGGAGGGAAATCTTCACATACATGGGAACCTTTCTTAACGGTAGGTTATAGGAAGTCGTATTGGGTGCTTAGTCAGTGCGCAGGTTGAAAGGGGGGGCAATCGGAACCAGACTGCTTGCCTTCCCACAGCAATTCTATTACCCTACCATTGCCTTGCAGGTTGTTGCACTTAGCCTCAATTTGAACAATAGAGCACAGGCCTCAAGATGGATATTGGTTGAGGTGATAGCTAGGTAAAGGGAAGTAGTGTCTGGGATAATAACTATCCTCAACCGGAGAAGGGCAAATCAAGTGAGTGGAACAGCGGGCGAGAATACATGATCCCTGCACGCTGTTCCAGCCACCCGAGGCCCCACCCTCGGTGGAGCTTTTTTCCTTTTTTTTTTTTTTCCTAATGTGGGGTATTAACAGGGAGGCTCTCCCTGTTGCCTCCGCCTGTTAGAAAAAAACAATTCCCCTTCTCCCCAAAGCTTGGGCTGGCGAGCCATTAAAGCCCATGTCGGCGCCCCAGCCGGGGCGTGAAAGTTATATTATCTATCTTTAATTCATTCTCGTCAAGCGTTCAAAGCTTGATAAAGTTCCCTTGATATATACCACCCCACAATTCTGGGGATGACAAACTGCTGTTGCCAGTTTTTATATTTTTTACTATTTAAAATAAAGTTCATTCAGAAGTGGTCTCCAGCTTTATGAAGGGGATTCCCTTCCGCCCTCCCCTGCACTTGCGCCATCTCAATGTCACGGCCTAGTAGGATCGTTGTCTCTGTCCTGTCTTCCCTCTGTTTCCCCTCCCTTGCCTCGTCGTGCCTTGAAACTAGTGTATAGGTGCGTTATAAATGCCATATCATATCACCATATTACTCAATCTCAGACAGATTATGCATGAAAATGGCCAACCTGCATGAATCTCAAAAATATTAGTCATAGGTAACTTATCTACAAAAAGCAAATTGGCCTGCCTGCTTAAATCTCAACAGTACTATACACAGAACTCTGCCACTCACTGGACATTTGTTTCCTATGATACTCCGTTTCCAGTTAATGCTCATAAACTGCACATATTTTTACGTTTGCACCCAATATACAGGATATTTGTTTCCCCAATATAATCAACTGGTGCTGTCATCGGGGGACCTGTTGCATGCCCTCCTCTTTCCCACATGATTTTGTTGTTGAGGTCTGCTGGCATGTATGTGCTTGCCATATAAAGTAAGCTCCAAGTGAATTGCACCAAACCGCTGCATTTGTCTAAAGTTAGAAGCGGCATCACCAATTTGGAACTCACTCCATTTTTAGCTTACCCACCCCAATCTAGCAGAAGGAATGCCAAATTGTGTTCAATAGATAAAAATACCCCTTCCCTTTACAAATGCCTACTCCACTTAATTTGTATGGTCATCAAAAGGACCAGTCTGAAACTACCTTCAATCCATAAATATCTTTAACATATTTACAGCCTTTAGGGCTGCAAATTAACAATAATTCTCTGTCGTGCTATGACGCTTCATGATCGTTTCATAGTCTGAAGTGCCAACTATGCTTATGGAAACATGTAAGTTCAATTTAATTGGCCCTAATTTACAAAAGCAAAACTGCTTGGATAACACAATTAGTTTGACACTGCACTCTCGATACAGTAATACAATCTGGTGTTATACGCTTCTCCGTTTTAATTGACACTAGAGTCCCCTAGTGTTCTCAGGCCAACAACTCTGGAGTAACCCTTCCTATGGAAAGGACTGAAGGGCGATTTGGAATTACATTGGGGATTCATATACTGACTGGAAATCAACTTGGACCCCCTCTGACTGGAATCCCTTAATCAGCAAGGCCACCATGCTGATCTGCACTGGGTCACACATGGACTGCTCTAATTTCCTCAACACAAACCATGTGGAATCCTGACTCTCCAGTTGGTGTCCCTCATAAATACCTCCATATTAATTTTTCTCTTAAATATTTGTCTGCCACCTATTTTACTATCAAAATATTCAAAACCTTATATTATGATGCATATTTTCATTGATCAAACCCTTTCATTGGCTTGTTCAATAATTCAGCACTCCCAAATTCACAACCCCTTCTATATTTTTGACCAGAGCAAAAGGAGGGCGGACATTTCACTGCTACACTGCTGAATGCCATTTTTTTTTGTTGCAAAATTCATGTAAGCAATATTATAATAAAATGAAATCAAGATTATTGGAATCTGTTCTTTCAGACGCATGGCTAGGTATGCAACATAACTATTTGGCATAGTGCTTCATAAAGTTCTACATTTTTCTCAGTTTGATAATTTGAGTAATGCGTGAATTTAGTTTCTGATCTTCGAAATGCACACAACCCCATGTTTGCAACTGTTAACATTTTAGAATTATGAGCCAAATTGGGGTTTTCATTTGCTGTCAATGGTAAAATATAGATGCCTATTTAAATTGGCATGAAATGTGCACATAACTGCCATCCCTATTTCCACTTGGGGGGAGGAGTGGGGCTTCAGTGCTCCAGATCAGGTAAAAATCCTTCGTAAGTGGTTTGTGGCAATGATAGATGGAACTTTTCAGTACGCATTTATGACTTTATTTACATATCCAACCAATGGCAGGAAGCACAGAAGGGTAGGGGTCAAGAGGTGACACCTAATAGATGAATTCCACTTTGAAACTGGCCATGAACATCTGCTCAGCTCAGATGGTAACCTCTACTCCCCGCTACAAGTGGCTCATTCCTTGGTCCACTTTATCATTTGTTTTTTAAAGGTTTGTTGCAGAATGTCTCACAAAGGCGGGGGGTGGGGGGGAGGCTCAGTTTAAGTGAAGTTCACATGAATTCAACTTGTACTCGATTCAATGCATGATCAAACAAGTATATGCAAAGCCAATATAAAATATTGATTTCTTGTGTGACTACTTACTGTTCTGTACTACACAGTTGCCGGCGTATTGAATACACTTTTACATCGGACAAATCCTTTTGAATACATTGAATAAACATGTGCATTTTTGTTCGTTGTATTACATTTGAAAATACGGCACATTCTGGGCAATACCCATCCTATTCTTTAACGTTTATGTTTTCAAAAGTGAATATTAAAGCAATATTACCGACTCGGGTAATGCCCCGGGCCCCATAGCCCCCGCCCTGAGGGTCATATAGCTATTAGTACCCTGGCCCGCAATATCTGCGTGACTGGGGCACTAAAAGCATTTTTTTCTGTCCCGAAATGCCTCAGCTTTTCGGCAAAAAAAAAAAAGAAACAACCAAGAAAATGGCCGCCAGGAAAGGGAAAACTGAGTCAGTTTTCCCTTTCCATGGCAGCCATCGGGAGCTGACGTGCTGGGAACACAATTGTTCCCAGCGCGTCCGCTCCCGAAAAAAAAAGAAGCAGAAGGTAATTGGGGTTGGGAGGGACGGAGGGAGGGGAAGAAAAAAAAAACTTACAGGGGTCCCCGGCGGGGGACGATGGAAGCCTCCAGCCATGAGGAGGTGCGGAGCGGGTATGGCCCCGCTCTGAGTCTCCACACGGGTGGGGGCTGCCATCGTCCCCCACCGGGGACGAAGGAGCAAGAAGGTAAGTGAGGTGGGGAGGGCAGGGAGGAGGGAGGGGAAGGGGGAAAACAAGCTTACCTGAGTCCCTGGTAGGGGACGAAGCAGCCTCTCAACCTTGGGGAGGCTCGGAGCGGGGATGGGTCTGCCACGCCCCCCCGCTGAGGACAAGGCAGCTGGAATCCCTGCCGGGAATCGAAGGATTCTCGGCTGGGAAAATGACCCGGCGAGAGCCAATCAGAATGCGTGTTGCGTTCTTCTTGACTCTCGCCGGTTACTGATTTGCAATACAGGCTTGGCTCCGTTGCTGGTCATCATTACATTTCAGACACTTGGGCCCAAGGTACATTTGGGTGTGCAGTTCCATGATTAAAAGGTTGGAACAGCATTGGTTTAAATGTAAGGCGCTGCTCTGTTTCAACAATACTTTTGGTTCCAATGGAGCAGGCACAGTTGCCCATAAATAGTGTTTTTACACTGGAGCATGCAGATGGACTGGCAGTTTTCCTTTAGGTATTCTGTCTTTGGGATCAATTCTCATGAGTTATTGATAAGTTTTGTGAAACCCTAAAATAGTTTGTGGGGTATCCACGTTCCTCATTCGTTCCTGGCTATGATCTGCATTGTGCTTAAACAGTATCACATTTTTTCGGTCTCGTTTTGCTTTAGTGAAATAGCTTGGGTGCCAAATCTCTCTAAGGATTGATACCAAAAAAGAGGGTTGTGCAATTGAGCGGATGGGAAGGTGGATTGTCTCCTGGTCAGCTTCTGTTGTACATTCGTGGAACTTGAGTTTCAAGTATCATACTCAACTAAAAGATAAAGTTCAGTCATTCACCAGTTCTTATGTCTTTATCACTCACTCCTAGGCTTTCGCGGTTGACTTGACTTGAGTTGATTGACTCAGATTGTTCATTCAGATGCCATGGCAAGGAGCTTAATTGATGCATTTATTCACTCCGAGCCTGTGTCAAGAGACTTGCGTATGCATTCGTTCCCTTCTTGCTTGCATTCCTTCAGCACTCTTCACGGTATTACTTTTGATCAAAATGCAAATCAGGCCTGTATATCAATGACACAAGTCTGTATCTCTGATGACTGTGCCTCTGGTTTTACATGCTGCTGAGGTCTGTGGCGCTTTGCTGGCTTCTGTAGGCAGCGATGATTTATAGGAAGATTATGAATTAGGCGGCTACCTGCAGCAGCCTCACCTCTGGGGTTTACTAGAAGTGCTGTGTTACTGAAATTTCTGGTGTGAATGGTTAGCTCTCTGAGACGCGCTGGCCCACTGTGTGACCAAGCATACCGAAGATGGCCATTGCCAGTTACAATGGAAACTGTGGTTCCAAGTGCACCAGTCTAGATTAGCTATAGGTTCAAGGCCCTTTTCCAACCGTAAGGCCTCTGAATGGCACGTCCACCTGAGACCTTGACAGGTTTTCCGTCTGGGGGGAAGAAGACATAGTATCTTGGATGGGGCATGAGGTAGTAGAAAAGAGGTTTTAGGTCATAATTAAAGCAACTTTTATTGACACTTGAGCGGAGTGTCAGGGATTAGGTGCAGTGCAACAAATGGGCTGGGTTTCCACAGATCCTAAAGCTAGAAGCCCATGTCTTAGCAGCCATAAAACATTCAACTTGGAGTGATTGGCTGTTTACTTCTGAGCTGAGAATCTCTGATCTGAGTTTTCTTTCGTAGTTTGTTTTGCAATTAAGCAAGTGACTGGGTAATTGGTACTGGCTGTGGTCTGTAGCATGTCCCTTAAGAGGTGCGACGGTTCGGTGATAAGAGATAGGAGTGCATAAAGCTACATGCTCGGTGAAACATTGACCACACCCAGGCGAGTGTATCGTTCTCTTTTTTAAAAAAAAATGTTTAGCATGGTTGTGAACTCTATAAAAACTGAGGACGGCAACTTTTTTTCTCTTGAAGATGCATGTGCTGGGCTTGAGGAACCCTATTGTACAGAATTCATTAGCAGAGATGGTTTCCTCAGAATCCGGGAGGAAATACAAATGGTATAATGAGGCCTGTGATATTTTGACTAGGCGGGGATACAAGAGAGTGAACACGCGGTCTCCACAGGAATACTTAAAAAAATGAAAAAGGAGTTGATGAGGAAAGCCATTTGTTTTGACTAACATCAGCCCAGGCTATGGTGTACACCTTACTGTCTTTTGCATTATATAATACTACCTGACTGTGTTTGGAGGTAGTAGGTGACATATGTAAGAACAAGTCTCAAGTGCAGGAAATGCATGTTGATTATTAGACTTAATTTCCTCCCATTAATTACCCGTAACACCTGGCAAAGGGGAGTGATGTCCACAAAATGTAATTACATTTGGGAACCTAAGATGGCCTGGGGCATTTTCTGTTAATTTGTGGAAATCATTAAATTCAACTGAAAAAGTTGTCCATTCCCTATTTTCTAAAGGCCAGAATTAAAACTTCTAAAGAAGCCCTATTTTACATAATGAACTGCAGCAGTGAGTGTATTTTAAGCCTTTGTATGTAGGATAGGCTCTTATATAGAGGAATGTTTTAATGAACACATACATTTAGAAATCTTAGCTGGACTTGGTTTTTTGGACAGTGGGTTTTAATGCCCATCTAATTTTAAGCTGGGTTAATAGGGATGTTAACATTGTGTTGCAGGTAGTTGCATTGTGTAATTATTGTAATTGTTTTGATGGAGAAATCCGAATAAATATATACTTGTCTATAATCTCTATTCAGCTTGCTTACAATTGTAGGCAACAATTCAGGATGGAGATACTGATGCCACACTCACTCTTTTTTGCTCCACATGTTACTGTAATTTTATATATTGGCAGGTTGGTTTATGATGTCATTTGTGCACATCGATAAACAGTGTTAATTTAGCCCTGTGGCTACACTTTTGATTAGCACATTACTTACCTGCCATGACTCTGCTCTACCCAGGCCCCAATGCTTTATCAACTCCCCTTTTACTCCTTCACTCTCCCCCACACATGGGGTTGATTGCAAGAGTCTCCATTTCCAGCACTGCTAAAATGCCAGGACTGGGCTACTAGGACATCGGTATGCAACACTTGATTGCTTCGTGTTTAATGTGAGAGAGGTGGCTCATCTTGGCCACCAGACATTTATGCATTTTGTATTTAGTTCCTGCTTTAAACTTTTGGTTAGTGTGGAATATATTCCACAAGTTAAACTACCTGAGAAGTATGTTTTACATCTACTGAGGACTTTCTTAGCTTTTTGGAAGATTGACCCAATTTTCACTCAATTGTATTATAGTCCTCTTTCTTTTCTCTCCTTTGAAGTAGGATCAACATACAAGTTGGAAATGCAACGTTCAACAAGTTTTAGTGATCTTGACAGGATGGGTGTGGTGACCGCCTATAGCTCAGAGGACCTACTAAAAGGCAAGAGGGATACCTACACTAAGTATTATGATGGATTTACTTAGTGGTTAAGGGCCTTTCCAAGGAACCATTGGTCCTTTCAGGAGTCTCTAATCTAATGCACAATCTTACGGATAGATCCATCCCTGACTTAAACGTAGTCTTATGAATGTAGCTTCCTCCTTCACTTCACAGTCCCAGGGATACAGCGCTCTGCTTGCTTCTTGTAGTCACTTCCCAGCAAGTACTTCTCACCCCACCTCCATTTGCTTTAGGCTATGGTCTCTGTATCACTTCCCCATTAAACCAAGCTATGATTTCAATCAAGTGAAGGTTTGGTTTTCCCATCCATGTGCAAGCTCTTTGGTGAATATTGCGCTCACATACTGAATGTATTTGGGAGCGCCTGATGATCAGAATTCTTTCCTTTGCTCTCCATAGGTACTTGTGTGCAGCAGTGGGGAAACTGGGTTTTCTTTGGTGGCTAAGAACAGGGTTTCTTTTTCCTTTCTTCTGCCTTGGGGTGCAGAATCTCGTAGAGTCTCACCAGCCTGGAAAGTGAGGCCAAGTAACTGTTTCAGATCAGAGCCCTAATGTACTGTTTTTCCAAAACTATAAAGAGGTGGGCATTCCTGGTCTTCCAGAGCCCCTGTAGCTCCCATAGGCTGGCCATACAATCTGACGTTGGCACGTGACAACTCGCGTTTCTACCTCAATAATCACGTGATTGTTTACTATTTCAGTTGATCTGCAATGTTTAACCTTGAGGACACTAAGACTTCTTTGAGCAGGATGCAAGCATTGTTATATTGTACCCATACTTCTTCCCCGCTTTCTGATGCATACAAAGTGCATTTAGATGTCTAGACATTAACTTATGGACAGTTGTGAGTTGTTCTTAAAATTAGCCACTGCTGATATATTTTTCTGCATCCTACTCGAACATCAGTTTGTTTAGTTGTCATGTGAGATATGTTTTAGCACTTATTTGACATAACTCCTTGCTGGTGTTTCCTGCAGAAGCTGTTTGATATGCTGACTCGATTTGTGTGCATCTCCCTATTGTCCGGGTGGAGTTTGATTACTTCGTGATATACACCTGTTTGGCTACCCACCGTCTGTTCTGGTTTGTCTATACGATTGCTGATTATGCAAGTGATCTTAAGCTCATCACCCTGATTTGGTTAGGATTCTCTAAACTTGAGATTCTACATAAAATCGGTGACAAATTGACAACTCGTGTCCTAACTGGAGGACACAAACGGCTCAAAAGCGTGGAGTTCATTTTGAGATGATCATTTCGGCTGCCTCTTCCCCCTCAGGTAACCTATGGCAGAGCAAACTTCATCTCTCAGTAAGTATTACTTTACCTACCCCCTTTGTCACTGTTCCAGGGCCCATGATTGCACAATCCCTACATTACACTCAGCAAATTGGGGAATAAAACCTTTTCCGTTATGAATGTAGTCATTGTTGTTGACCTCTTACATATGTTGTCAGCAGCTGCAGTACTACAATAAACAGAATTGTTGTCTACATGACTTCTCCAAAACCAAATGTTCTCCATCCTTTTCCTTAGTGATGGTCGTCGAGGTTAGAATTGTTTGCCCAGAATTAGTGTCCGTAAATGTACCCGGTCCACTTCACCCTGGCAACTGGGCTCAGCCATTCAAGAATAGTGTATCACTTTGTTTATGGTGCACTGCACTTAAGTGTAAATGGCCTCGGGAATGAAGCAGCAAATAACATTGTTTTCAAGTCGGTAGGTTTACCTCTACTTTTATCGCCCATCCGGATTATATCAACCAATCCAATGCATTAAGGATTAATCATGACTGAGTTATGTAGAAAAATGCTTATTGATTTATTTAATGAAGTCATTTATATTCCAAACCGGTCGCTGGAGCTTCCATTAATCAAGGGACAGTAAGTCATAAATGGAAGATGCAGTGAAACCACTCCACACTAAGGTCTCGGCCTGTAGTTTGTGGCGATGCACAGTGTGCTATAATAATGCTAATGTGATTTGCCTTCATGGGCCTTACAAGCTCTGTGCGCACATGCAGCGACCGTCGACCCCACCTCTCTAGCCGTCGTGCCCTGCCAATATGTTTGTATTGCTTGCAGGAGGGAATCCACTGACTCCCCAGACTCTGCGCAGAAGCCCCTACAAAACACAACAAAAAACTTAATTGATACAGAAGCCAGTATCAATTAAGAAGCAGTGATGCTGACCACCCGGGCTGCACACGGCTCTCAGCAGTTAGCCTCTCGAGCTTCGAGACACAAACACCCGGCTCCAAAGCGCCAGAAGCCGCCCTGAGATCAATCCCGTTCTCTACTCCACTTATCCTGGCCTCTTCTCCATCACATAGAAGCCTCCGACAAGCTTCCGGTTTGTAGGGTTTTCATTATAAAAGCGTTTAGTTTTAAATCACTTTTGCGGAATTTATGAATGTCCGATTACTTAGAATATTATTTTTTTTTCTTTAGCGTAAAAGAATCGCATTCTCTCGCATCAGCAGCATTCTGATTTCCAACTTCTTGGTAATTTACTTGTTCATTTGAAGAATATAAAATAAAAAAGGCGCAACGGGCCTTTTTTAATGACCCGCCCCCCACAACCACCCACTCGGCTCGCCCCCCCTCCGCCATTGAGCAGAATAAAAAGCATTGTCCTAGTACCATTCTCTGAGCTGGCGAGAGGCACGTGACCTGCGTATGTTTAGGAACAGATGCGGGCGACCAGGGCTTTAAGTGGGGCAAGAAATCGAGGGGGGGCCCCTCATTTGGGGGCGTGGCTTGTGGGAGGGGCGTGGCCTAAAAAGTACGCAAATCGTAGGGTATACACACAGATATATATAAATGTTATATATTTGTGTGCGTACCTTACTATGGTGTGTGTACTATGCAAGCCATCTTTTCTAAACATAGAAATATGCAACATAGTGTCTCTGGGATGTATGTCAAAAATTATAGGGGAAAAAATGTCGAGGTGGAAAAGACCTTTTTTTGGTTCGAATTACCATAATTTTTGGCTGTTTGCACTTTTTCTTTTTAAACATAATTTGGGGAGTTACCCACTCTGCACCCCCCACCTCCCCCTACCTCAGTTTATACCCTTACCCCACCCCCATCTATTTTTTAATAAAAATGTGCGAACATATCGCAAACATTTGGCCAAAAAAACTCAGTCTATTCCATCTCGAAATTCTTGCATTTGTTTTTTTGGGGGGATACCATGTATGAGTTGGACTGAAGGAGGAGGAGTATGTTCAGAAAGTAGTAGATCAGCAGAGAAGGGTAACCTCTTGAACACAGAAGGGGGGTTGACTGTAGTGAGGGGGGACTGCCCCTGAACCCCCTAGAAGACGGGGGTGTTCTTATGAGGAATAGCCACGTTTCTGGGACCCCAGAAGAGGGATGTGCTCCCACAAGGGGAGGAGAGACCCGAAGAAAGAACCCACTGACCCTAGAGACAGCTGGTGAGAAGAAGTAAGAGAGTTATCCCCAGAAGAGGAGAGCCCTTTGACCTCCAGAGGATGGGTTTGTTATAATGGAGAGCGAGCGAGAAAGAAACATCCTCTCTCCTGGGGATCAAACTGAGGGGGTGAGCCCATGGCCTCTGAGGAGGGGAGCAAGTAATGGAGAGTAGAGCCCCAATAAGGTCAGTACTTCTGGGATGCTTTGAAAAGATCGGAAGCCTTAAAGTCCCAAAGGTGGCAGAGAGGCCTTGTGGCCCCCAGAAGAAAGGATAAGAACTGAACTCTAGAAATCCCTAAGCAGGAAAGCCATGTTGTGTGCCTTATTTTTTGTCCTCCATATTTAATTCTGCTTTCAAATGCTCTTCCACCAGATCCTCTGTTAAGCCACCCTGAAACCTTTTCCATACAATACTCGTTTTCTTGTTTGCTTAAGGAAACCCTTTATCTTTATTCCGTTGTCTGTAATAGTGTGTACCCTCAGCCATCAGACACTACGCATCAGTCTTAAAGGCATCATGGCTGTGGGGAATGTTATTCTGGTTGTGCCGCTCCCGTCCCATTGCACTTTTCTAAATGTAATGCTACTGCAAAACAGCACACTTACTGCAACTAACCTAAGAAATTCGATTGTGGTTGATTTTTCTCTTTGAAAAATATTGCACTCATCAAGTTTTCCCAGCTGGCAAGCTGTTGCGTGAGGGCCCACATCGAGCTTCCTACCGCATGTGTTAAGCACAGGATTTTTAGAAATCGAATCCTTGCCTACGCTTTCTCTCATTCAACCAATGGGAACACCTTGCTTTCCAGCCACAGGGTCCCTACTTTGAACCGTACCTGCTAAAGACTACATCAGTTTCCTACAGCGGAAACCGTAGCTGACTTCTTGATTACAGGCAGGAAATTACTCATTGCCTTTGCTGTTCTACCCATAGCAGCAATAATAATCACACAAATTAACGAATGTGAAAGGTCATACGTGAAGTGCGAAAGAAAACATTGCACTGTCCCCCTCATATCAGAAGCTGTTCGTGTTTTACAACAGTGTGAATGTGTTAAGTATTAACCTTTTCACCTAAAGCTTTGCACGTGTAAGGATGGAGAAATTATACAGGCTTGCTTGTACAGCCCTAACCGCAAACTCCTTCTCAGTTCTGAAAAGGCATTTAGTTCACTCTGAATCCCTCAAACACAATGAGCTACCCGTGCTCAACAATGGAACGTGCCTTCTCAGGGGTGCTTGAGAAACAGTATTTTCAGAAAAATAAACTCTCACTTGTTATGTCTAGCAATTGTGAGAATAATGGTCCTGTTGATTTTATTTGAAATTGTACTGTGTAAAAAACAATACTTTAACGGTTTGATACAATACTTGTTTTAATAGAAACAAATGTGCCATCTTGTGGCATGCCATCTTGGTTAATGTGTCCACTGCACATGAATTTGAATCATCATTGTCAGCCCAATTTGGAACTGGGAACACACTGAAAAGGGGACATTTCATAATCACCTGTGAATTTAGAGTATATATTCGTTGTAGTGATTATCCACGTGACCATTTCATTAGTACTGACGCCGAAATTGGACGCACAGTGATAATTCAAATTCATGTGCACTGGATACATGAACCAAGATGGGAAAACACACCTATCTGGACACTAATTGGATGAATTCTGCTAATTCATCATTATTATTTAATATTTCTGCATAGTCGGAGTAGGAAGAAACTGCACATAGAGAGTTTTCGGGGATTGGTCTAAACTGGTTATCGCACGCATTTAATTAACCACGTTGTTGGTATTTCAAGAAATAAGAATGCATTATAGATTTTCAGAATTATGAGTTAATCGTTGAAACATGATTTGTTCACCGTTTTGATTTATTGTAGCTACCCGAGGATGTTCCAAAGGATCCAAACATGTACACGTCTTAGGTGACAATTTAAAATTCTGCTGCCAAATAAAAGCATGAAATGAAAGCATTAAGGGAACGCAAAAATAAAAAGATAAATTATTTTAAAATTCATAGGATATTGGATTTTCTTGAAAAAGTAAGGTGGTAACACATCATTAAACAGGTTATTTGCTCTTAGTACTACAGTCATGTTGATTGAACACAGACCAGGTCAAACAATGGAGTTAATCCCGGTTAAATGGTCGTCATCCATCGGTTTTAAAGGGTCATCATCGTATATATCAAATATTTTGGCGTTCTAAAATGACATGCCTTCTTCAGGACCAGATTAACTTTTACGTTGGGATTGGGCGACTTCTAGATGCTTTCTCGAAATAGCTAGATAGAATTGTTTCAATTATCTTCCATTCATTTAAAATATATTTCTCATTTATCTTGAAATTAATCATTTGGCAGTAAATTCCAGATTTGATTTGTATACGTAGGTTTAGGGAAATAAATGTTAGAGCAGAATTTTTATATAGGCAACTAATGTTAGAAGTTGGAGTACCTTAATTCAAATAGGTTTAAGGTCCAATTTGCAGTTCACTATTGACAATGTAAGTTCAGAATCCTCATAGTAGTCCCAATGGTAGGCTGCAGTGTTAATAATTCAAGGTAAGCGGGGCATTGTTTGCTAAGGAGGCAGAGAGTAGCGATATTGTTGTAAAGTAATCCATATTAACCATGCATATTGGATAATCTGCAACAATTGACACATAGCTGGATTATTGAAAGTGGTTTATAATCGAGCACAGTTCAGTTTTGGGCTGCTGGGGTGGTGGCATGAGCAGGTAATGGAGCCTGGTTTATGTTGATGTTGGCCAAATATAGCTGGATATATTTTCGCCTTGATGGGATAATGAATGGAGTATGACTGGTGAGCTGGGGAGGCCTTCCAAACTGCATCTTATTTTAATATCGGTCACTGTTAAACCTGCATCAAGCCAACCCCCTAGCCCACATCCTATAATTTGGCTGAAAAATGACTCCTTTAACATTAAAACCTGCAATTGCCAATGGTCAAAAACATATGGCGAATAAAGCCCTCGAGAGTAGTATCTTGGCTTTACTTTCAATTAATCAAGACTCAAAGTAAGTCTGGATGCAGCAGTGAAAGGCATAGTGTGATTTACCAGGAAGTTCAGGGCCATTATGTTTGAATTTCTTAATGAAATGTGTAGAGTCAGCCAAAACGTGAAGTTCCCTAAATCTACTGCATAGAAAACTGGGCACCACTTCCCTACCTAAAGGGAAGTGAGATAAATTACATAAGCTATGGAAGAAAATCACAGTGATAACGGCTCTACATGAGTAGCTTTGGCGGTCTTTTGTGGCTTCTGTTCCTCTGCAGTATCAGGCCAGAAAGATAGTAAGATGTTACTAGATCTGAGACTAATCATCTATCATATAGACCCATCAAGGAATTGACAAACTAATCTAGCTCTAGCAAGATAATATTTTCATTTTAAGAAAGTCTGAAAATTGAGCTGCTCTCAGAGCCTGTTTTGATCGTCTATTCATCCCCAATTGAAGTAGACTGAAAATAAACTGCTGGACTTAAGCTACTCATCTCCCCTTAAGAAGAACTGGGAGCTAAGTGTGGGTCGACTAACAAGTATCTCCTGGAATCAAATAGTTTGGTGTGCCCCGGTCCTTAAGCATACATAGTCCAACATACAACCAAACGTGCAGGAAGAGCCTTTGCTCTTACAATCATGAACATCTGGGAAACTATTTGAGAAAAAGAAGGGAGATGTCAAACTCAGCTGAATGCGTATGTAATGGCAATTAAATAGAGCCATGTGCTGCTGAGAAGCCTACTGTTTGATATCCTAATGAAAAGGCCAATTGTGCATCTTCTGGCCTGCGATGGTCTGACACAAGCCGGAGGCTCCATGATCTATGTACTCTGACTTCTCTTCAGAAGCCACGATTACCAGCCAATACTGATCAAGATGTTTGAACTTGGAAATAGACACCTGAGCTGCTGCCATGGTGCTGTGCTGTGTTGAGTTCTTTAGGGCTGTGTCAATTCTGTTGCATATTATCTTGGGTTTTTCATCTTGTGTATTCCTTTTGTTTGCTTGTGCTGTGCTCTCGCTTTTACAAATTTTATTTTTGAATCCTTAAGTGACCATCAGATTGTTTAATACATTTTATTTTATGATCTTTCCATGTATGGTGAAATAATGTTTCCTACACAAAGGCTGAGAACAGAACGCTTTAAAAATGACCAAACAAGTGGGGTGGGTTCCAAGGAATTGGTGGAGCTAACAATCGACATTTTCTGTTCATATTGGTCACTGTTTAACATGCACCAAGCCAACTCACAAATTCACATTGGTATAATTTCGCTGCACATTGCATCCTACAAGATAAAAACATGCAGTTTTAATGCTCCCAAATTTAGGATTTATGTTCGTTCCTTTGACTTGTTTGATGGAATCTGAAGTGGTATTAACTTGGCTTCAAGTTTTCCCTGAACCTGTTGCAGCTGTTTGTGTAACAATGAATTGATTTACAGCGAAGAGGCAAATGGATTCTTTGAGCAGGGGTGCGTGCAAAGCCAAATCCTCTGCAAACCAAGATTGTCATGCAAGAAATGTGAAAGGTGACCAAGCCATGTTAAAGCTTCTGAACCAACCCATATACAACTCAATTTGTAAATTAGGTATCAGTGTTGTTGGCATTTAGGCAATGATCGTTGGCGGCACACCAATTTTGAATAGCGATTAGGTAATCGGAGTTGAGGGAAGGAGAGGAGGTGTCTGAGGGAAACCTGAAAATGAGTTTGGTGTCATCAGCATAGCACTGGAAGTTTGAGCAGAAAATGGAAATGCCGTAGGTGCGAGTTGCCAGGTATTGGTTAAAAAGCCAGGGTGAGAGGTTAGACCCCTGGGGAACACCACAGGTAGAGAGGGAGGTAGAGGATCGGAAGGACCCAAGTTGTACCTGGGAGGGTCTATCAGAAAGGAAAGAGGTCAGCCAGGCCAGAGCCTGATCGGTGATACCCAGGTTGTCACATAGACGATTGAGCAGGATGGAATGGTTGACCGTGGTGTCGAAAGCAGAGGAGAGTTCAAGTAGGATGAGAACGGAAGGGAATGAAGGTTGGAGAGCAGATCTTCACGGATGTTCAGGAGAGCAGTTTCCTTGCTTCTGGCAGCTCTGAAACCAGATTCCCCAAAAAGGGAGTCATGGAAATTGGGCAATAATTAGCTGGACAAGAGGGATCAGCTGTGGGTTTCTTGAGGAGAGGATGCACAAGCGAGTGTTTCAGAGGGGAGGGGAAAGATCCAGAGGCAAAGGAACAGTTACAGAAATCGGAAAGGGCCAGAGCGAGGTTATCAATGTGGTCCTTTATGGTTTTAGAGGAACAGGGATGGACCTGTTTTGGTGAGGCTTTCATAGATCGGACTTGTCTAGCGACCTCATCTGGGGAGAAGAGAGGAAAGGAGGAGAAAGAGGGAGGCGGGGGGTGGCTGAGGGAGGGTCAGCAAGCCGGAAAGAGAGGGGAGGGGAGGGGAGGGGATGGGACGGGAGGGGAGAGGAGGGGGTGTGTGCAGGCTGCACCATTGTGCACTCTTCAGACATGTTATCGATTTGGCTAATAAGCCCAAGAATACTGGTCCTGAAATCAAGGTGGGCTGGGATGAATTAATTAACTCATCACACACTTTGGAACGGAAGGATAAAAGGGAAGTAGACTCTATTCTTTTCTGATGTTTTAAACACATTTTAGCCACTGATGCTACCTGTTGATTAATGCTATGCACCATAGTACCTATGTTTATATGTGGGAACGGACATAGGGCAGCAGGCGAAGTATTCTGGCCAGAAGGTGGAGTTCCAGGGATAAAACGGAGCATTAACTGCCAATATGCATATTGTCAGTGTTGATTTTTAGGGAGTTGCGGTCCATTGATAATTTTATTGAAGCAAGTCACCCACTTAAAATATTGCACTTCAGCTTCCTATTCCACGATATTTTAACTACAATCTTGTTATTGTCGTCAAAGGTTATTGCAATAAAGTCTGTACCGACGTGCCCCAGGTACTTACCGGCCTATGAAGCCTGATGGGCTGATAGTAATGCATTTGGTGGAAGCCATAAGTCATACACTCGGTGTGACTAGTTGATTCAAAGAAATACCCAAAAATGAGAGAGAGAGAGAGAGAGAGAGAAAGAGAAAGAAAGAGAAAATATATGAGGGTGCACCTAGGACAGTGCACTTGTATTAATGACGACGCTCCTGTAAGCATGCAAGCAGTTAGTGCTGATGTGACTTGCAGGGACTAAAAGCTACCGGCGCAGCAGGTGGTTGTGTATTCTAATGAGTTTTTTTGCAAAAGTGTCTGCAGAGCTCTCAAGTTTCCAGTGGCCATGCGTGAGAAGGCCTTTCAGGCCTTTTTTCCTCTTCGAATTCTGGGGCTTGTGTTCAAATGGGAAAGAAAAACGACCAGTCCCAGAATTACAAACAAAAATAAAACTAAAAGACCTTCTCATGCAAACTTGGGAGCACTGTCCCTGTTGAGGGTGAGCGTTGTCACTGTCTTTTCATTTGAGTGCTGCTGGATTTGGGCTACGAATGGCTTCCTTCCCAAAATGGTACACGCCGTTTGGGGAGCCTGTACACTTTAAGTGGACAGCTACCTCCCTGTAAGCACACGTGAGGGGAGGGGATAACACCCTGCTGCAATGCACAAAGAGGCCATATGACCGCACTACAGATGTCATCTAGAGGCCAAGGTGTAAGCTACTATCCAGTTGTAAGAAGTCACTCACTCCCTCTGTTCTCCACATACACACAGCACACCGTTTCTTACCCCCCCCCAAGATTAAATGATTACTAGCCAATGCCTAGTGGTGGGTGTACATTTTAAGGCACCTTTAGATGGACATGGTGCCTGACTACTGCAGAAGCTGCCTTGCGTTTGGAACCCATCCTTCACGGTTAAAGATTCCTACTTAAGCACATAATTCGCAGAGATAAAACAATTAGTCACAAATAGTCTCCCTATGGCCGTACAACGTTTGGGTAGCCCAGGTAGAACTTGGGAGTCCTGGAAGCGTTCTTTATGCCTCAGAGCATCACTCGTAATTGGTAGAAGTTTCACTGAAAGAAAGCGCCTGTAACTCACTCACCCCTTAAATCACCAGATTAAAGCCACTGGTAGCCATGAGTTCCAATGCCATAGGAGCAGAAGCATTGAGAAACACATATGAGCCCTCTTCTTTTCCCCCAACCTCCCTTCCTTTGTTTCTCTTTTTCCCTGGGTTTCTGTCTCCTTTTCTAAACCATGTGGCATTTGGAAATGTGTTAACAGCACCTTGTCTAGCAATAGAGCTATTTAATTGGGAGTATATCCAATAGTATTTTATTTATATTTATTTTTTTATTTGTAAAGCGCACTACAGCCCAACGGCATCGAAGCGTTGTTGCAAGAAAATGTCTTTGTTACAGGTTTGAGGGCTTTGCTAAAGGTTACAGTTGGCAAAGCTTTACAAAAAGTGGGGTGCACCAATTGCATGGTTAGTTGTGAGTTACAAACAGATAAATTGGCATACAGCAGTAGGAGGCAATACGGCCATTCGGGCCCATTAATACAAACAACTTTGTTTTGCTAGCTTTCCTGAAGGCTATGTGTGAGTCAATGTTCCTCCGGTGTGGTGGTAGGGAGTTCCAATGGGTCGCAGCAATGACAGGGAATCTAGATCCTTCTGCTTGGGCCCTTCGGGTTTTGGGAATGATGATTTGGTGTGTGTAGGCAGTTCTGGTGGGTCTGTCAGAGGTAGGTTTGGTGAATCTCTGTGATAGGTAAGGGGGGGCAGTGTTATGGAAGCATTTCTGTGTGAGGGCAAGCGTTTTAAAGATGATGCGTTCCTTAATGGGGAGCTAGTGGACTAGTTTCCTAGATGCTGAGATATATTCCCTTTTAGATATGCCGGTGGCGGCCCTGAAGGCATTGTTTTGGATAGTCTGGTGTTTTCTGATGTTTTTGCCCATGGTGCCTTGAAGGAGGGCGTTGCAATAATCAAGCCGCAACCCATTTATTGCTCTTGAAATGGTGAGGCAGTTCTGCTCGGACAAGAACGGTCTGGCTGCATTGAGCAGTTTGGAGTGATAAGCCGCTGCAGATGCTATGGCATTAACCTGTCTGATCATTTTGAGAGTCCAGTCATCCCCTAGGGTTTTGACCGTTTGGGAGACTGGTATTTGAATGTTGTCGAATGTGAAAAAGTTGTACTTTTCATAGTTTCTTTAGGTTAAGTCGGAGATCCAGTAAGTAAATGTTTGGCTCTGCCTGAACGGTGAAAAAAACACCAATTTTCTGCCATCCAGGCTTGAATTGTGGAGTAAATGGAGTTTAGAGTCTCTTTATTAGTCTCATAGTCGCCAGAGAGGGGGATGAGGACCTGCGTGTCATCAGCATAGTTTGTGGATGGGATACCTAACGCAATCAAGGAAGTTGAATCAAGGCCTCAAGAACAAGTTGTAGAGGGTGAGAGAGATGCAGGAGTCCTGTGGGACACCGCATTTAATCAGTTTGGGGCTGGCGCAAGCTTGGTCAGAAGATTTTCATAACTCTACCCTGGAGGAAGGATATGATCCAGGCTGTGGCGTTGGGAGAGAAATTGGCAGCAGAGGAGAGATGGTGGCAAAGGGTTTTATGGTCCACCAGGTCAAAAACTGCCTATAAGTCGAGGAGCAGGAGGAGGGCTGGTTTGCCTGCGTCTCTGAAATCATCGATTTTGGTTTTTGAGGTTTAATAGGGTGGTTTCTGTCCCTTGGCCAGGGTGGATGCCTGATTGGCGGAGGCCAAGAAGTCTTATCAGCCTCAAGGAATTTCTGGACCTGCAGGTAGGCTGCTTTGTCAAGGCGCTTTAAGAGAAAAGGAACTGTGGTAATGGGTCTGTAGTTGCCTGGTATGGTAGGGTTGTGCGCTGGTTTTTAAAGAAGTGGGCATACCCAAGCTTCATTGAGGCATGCTAGGACATGGCCTGACTTGAAGGAGGCATTAATGAAGGCCGTAAGGAACAGCACAATCTTTGGAGAGTTGTGCGGGACAGGCCTCACCTTTGCATTTGGAGGGTTTGATTGATTTAAGGAGGGCAATGACTTCAAGTTCGTTCATCTCCTTTGAAGGAAAGGGAAGGGGAGTCACAGTTGGTGTTGCAGTAGAGGTTAGAGATTTGTTGTCTTAGGGCCTGTTGGTGGGCAATGATTTTGTTTTGGAGGATGTTTAGTTTGTCAAGCAGGGCAGCCTGGATACTGTTACACCAGTCTTCGTTTTTAGTGATGGATGGCGGTGTGGGGGCTGGTGATTCCAGCACTCTGAAAATGTCAAAGATCTCCTTGGAGATCCTGGTGTTGAACGAGATGGCATTGGCTTTAATAATGGCAGCTTTATAGTCTCTGGATATGCTCTTGAATGCTAATTTAGAGGAGTCACTTAGCTTTGCTATCCAGGTGGAGTGAGCTGCTCTTTTTCTAGTGCGCATCTCAAGAAGTTCTGGGGAGAACCACATGTTTTTCTGTTTGGTGCGCTTAGCTTTCCTAACGGTGGGAGGGGCAATGGCATTAACTGCTTGGTTGATGATGTTGTTGCAGGTGGAGGTAAGGGTGTCCGGGTTACTGGAGAAAGGGGGCTGTAGGGCAAGCACAAGGAGGTAGGGTAAAAGCCTTTCCTTGGTGAGCTTATGGGAGCTCCTAGTGACAGTAGGGGGGAGTGGAGTCACTTGCGAGGGTGGCCCTTTGGTTGGGTTGAGATCGAAGCAAATTGAGTGGTGTTCTGACTAGGGGATGGGTGAGATGTCTGTGATCGTAGGGGTGCAGTTATTGTGGGCGACCCAGTCAAGGGTGCAGCCTTTGATGTTGGGGGGGGCTCCTTGACTGCCTGTTTGAACTCCAAGGTGGATAGGGCTTTATAGAGGGTGGCTGCGTGGGAGTCAGAAGGGTCGTGAAGCCCTAGGTTAAAATCTCCCAGGAGGATAGCTTTGGTAGTATTTTTTAGATTGTCGGAGATGCCGTCTAAGAGGACTTCATGGAATTCAGTGGCTGGCCCAGGTGACTGGTACACAATGTGGAGGGCGATAGTGCAGTTTGGGGAAGGGTTAACTTTAAGGAGCATGTAGTCACTGTTAAAGCCGAGTTCTCCTTGCACTCTCCTGATTGGAATGGACTCTTTAGCAATAAGAGCTATCCCTCCACCCTTCAGAAGGGGTCGATCTTGCCTAAAGATGATGTAGCCCTGGGGAAGGGCTAGGGCAAGGGCGGGCCAGCTTTCACTAATAAGTAAATCGAGGTTACGGCTGATGATGAAAACATGAATGTCCAGGGCATGGGCAGGAATCAACCGGGCGTCGATGAGGGCGCTGCTTAGAGGGCTGGATGGTGGTCCTAAGATTTGGGGAGAGTTGGGTTGTGGTTACGGAGGGATGCCATCAGCGGCCGCTGCTGGTATACTAGGGGCACACCCTGAGGCAGTGTCCTCGTTGAACATAACTTGCAAGGTGGTGGCAGCAGCCTGTGGTGCCAAGGGGGCAGTCGGTGTGGCTGTTTCAGAAATCAACTTGGCATGAATAGAGGTGGTAACAGCTCAGGTGGTACTATCAACATTGGTGATCAAGTCAACTCTGGTATTCATCGGCACAAAGGTGGACACGCCTGAGGTGGAGGTATCAACAGAGTGTAATATTAATATATATTGAGTTCAACCTTTACTTTAAACTTTTTTTGATACTACGCTACCTTCTGACAAATGACACCGTGCTAGAAATGCATACAATAAGGGCTAGTAACTATTGATTGAGATAAGGTAATGAAGTTGGGTGCCCTTTAACACAGCTGTGAGAAACTAGCTCTAGAAATTCATAAACGTAACCGATTTGCATTTTTATCATCAAACGTCATTGTAAAGAGCCTCCACTTGGCTCTTGTCGCAGTTAATTGCGCACCCTTTGCTGTGGCTTTTTTGGGTTGTTCGTGCCGTCAATTGCATAGGTCGTCTTTTTATTGTTACATTTCATTCAGCATGGTCCTGGAGTTTAGAGGCTATTCCGACGCACAGAAACATAAAGCTTATGAAGGGTAATTACATGGTAGGTTTCGCCTGCATAGCTTCCACCACTTTGAAGTAGGTGGGGCATAGGAAACGAAAGCAACAACCGAATTAGTGTCTGGACAGCCTGAAATGTCTCCAACTGATGCCTAAGGGGACGAGTGAAGGGGGTCACAGGGCTGTCGTGGAAGGAAACGCATGGTTCTAGTGGTGTGATTTTCGGATTTTAATCCAGTTGCAGTACGGTAGCACAATCTTGGTTTTCAAATATTCACATCACAAACGCACAATGCCTACAATCACGTCCCGTGGAGTCGTGCCTTTCTGCAATGTAATCAAAATATCTATTGGCACCATTTTTTTTTCTCAGAACGATTCAGGCTGTCTAGCGTAATTGAGGAGGTGTGCCGCATCTGTAAGGCACACCGTGCTCAGCAGTTTTGTTGTTATACGAATGCCTCATCAGCTTGTTATGTAGTGTTCTTTGCAAAATCAGATGGGGACCGTTTGAACCCACTAACGATACATTCAACTGGAGACCTTGTACAGATTCCTTGATGCAAGTGCATTTGTTTTTTGTTTGTGTGGAGAGTGGGAAGCTCTGAAATGAATAGCACACATACGGACTGATTAAGAAAGAATGCCTTTTTTTTTAGTTTGGGCTATTAGGTGAAACTATTGCATTAGAGTACAGATACAGAGAAATGGTATAAGAAAGGGACACAAAGTTTGTAGGTGTTTGGTTATATCTCCACCTATTGACTGCTCAGTGCTAATCCCTATTGGCATCCACACCCACTTCCTACCCTCACCGTCCGAAATACCACCTCGTGGGTACTCTTTGAGCTTGCTTTATTCGAGCCTTACCATCAAACTTTGTGCTCAAACTGCCTGCCAGCGTTTTTTCTAAGCAGTCTTCTGAGAGTTAATGACTGAACTGGAGCTGTAAAAGCACTACTAGTGTAGTAAAAATATCTTAACCAGGTCTTCCTTCAGCCTCTCGTTGTAGTCCTGATAAAAACCAGCATTGGCAAAGACAAAGGTTTTGGCTTGTGTATAAGTATTAGGTATTTGTCAGTTACTCGCTGCTTTGCTTGCACCATTTTGCATCTGCTACCATCAATGGCCAGTCAATACCACTACGGCAGTGCCTGGCCAATTGACTTTCTCATACATACAAAAAAGCCCAAACTGTTGGTATTTCCAATGCTTGTTTGGTATATGTTACTGCAGGCATAAGGTACTGTGATGTATGGCCGTGACTTAGACCTTAAAGTGGTATTTACAGAGAAACCTGGTGCAATTAACTAGTTAGAAAATCTGTACACTGCACTAGGGTTGCAAGAAGCTGCGCTTGAATACAAAATAGGTGGTTTCTTTATTTTCTGCAGAGTAACTTATTTCATGTATGCAATGAGTAATCTTTAAAGTCGTCTTCAAAAAACCTTCACCACACATTCCTTCTTACTCCACACATAGGTTTACACTTCACATCCAACACCAAGACTTGGATTGTTCAGGATTTACTTCAGTCTGTTGTCAAAATATTCCATCAGAGCTCTAACGTTTTGTGAATACAAGTAAAGTAACATTTCTTTGTGGGTCTACCCCTCTTTCCATTTTAGCACCCTCGTGACACTACCCACACAGGCTAAAACCCCCTTGGTGGATTTGCACTTAGTCAATGGAGAAGTCGATGATTGTTCTGTCAATCACGTGTAAGCACTTTTGTGAATTCAAGAGTAATTTACTATTCAGGTACTACTTTTTCTCCGAGTAAGTCAAACTTGCTCCTGGGAAAAGTTTGGTAAATGGATCCCGCACACATATGCCTTCTCTCTGAGACCTGGGCGACATAAGTGGCTGGTTTTGCATTCTGTGCAGTAGAGCGTTTGCAGGGCCCATATCTTGCAGCTTATTACATGGTCTATGTGCTTTGCTTTATTTATTGTATGCTTTTAATTTTCACCACATCGGAGCAATCGCAACAACGTTTTCACCCAACCAATTACAAAGGCAGAAATATGCACACAAACTGATTAGGTTATGCAGTTTTTCGATTTTATTGGTATGATCTTGGATTCTATATTTGAGTAATGTTTGCTGTTCTGTTTTGTGTCAATGCTGTTACTAGTTGACTTGTGTTCAGTGCGATGTCTTCATTTGTCTAGGTTTTGTTAGTCTAAGGGCAAGTGGTCAAGAGTTATTTTCTTAGAATTCAAACTACCAACTCCCTTGCCAGTCAGTAATGTTTAATGTTAGCAACAACATAACATTTCTTTGAGTGTGACTATCTTCTAATATCTAGTATTTGGTTGTCTAGACTGAGATTTGTAGGGTTGTGAGGTTCTGGGATCACATACCCTATGGTGAACACACGTTTTCTAATGGGGTACAATCCTTTGATTTCCTTGTTGTGGTCCTGTTTCAAATATAAAATCATTATTCTTTCAGTTTGATGCAGTATTGCGTTTATTCAGAGCCAAACATGTTGTATTGTAAGTTACTAGCCAGGCATAAAATGTCACTTGCCACCACAGTTATCCACTTGGAGACAGCACACTATTTCTTGTTCATCAAGTGTCAGTTATCACTCATTAATCGTTAGAAGTGACAATATTGAGGTCTGGTTTATTTAAGCATGTCTCTATGGTTTCCGCACTTAACATCTAAGGAATGCTCCTGTGCAGCCTCAAAGCTGTCTTTGTACCTTCTGTTGGTCGAATACAAATGGCCACTTTCTATAAAATAGAATTAAATCCTGGTGACGAATAACTGAAGTGTATTAGAGTCTTCAGAGTGAATAAGCAGTCCATGTAGTTCTTAATTTGTGCGAAAAACGAACACAAAATCATGTATTTGGGAAAAATAATGGAGGCAGATCTTGTTTGGTGGGTGAGGGATTTTGAAATTGTGGTCTGGGGATGTGGGGAAAAGAGGGGAAGGGGAGAACTGGGCTGCGGAAGCACTTACCTGAATCCCATCTGGGAAAATGGTGGCCTTCTGCTCCCGAGGAGGCTCAGAGCCAGGGCTTTACCATGAGATAAAGACCCAGTTCCGAGCCTCTGGATTGGCTGGAGGCCGCCCGTGCCCCACTCTGGTAACAATGAGCCTTATTTCTTGTTTCCTCTTTAGTTGTTATCACCTATAGATCAGAATTCATGGACTCTTTTTGACCAAGAGTCGGGTAATGTCCCTCTGACTGGCTGGGGAATGCAATGTTGGTAGTACATGCAGACATACTGATATTGGAGGATTCCAAGGAGAGGTTGATAAATGAGTAGTCTTACTTAAATCCTCAGCTATTCTGTTCTTCCCATTGCTTCAACTGCTGAAACCGAATAGCTTAACACACGGAGGTCATTGACATCCAGTCAGAATGCTTGGTATACAGTCGATAACTTCTAGTATTGGCTGCATTTCAAACATTCTGACTTCAGAAGCAGGCAAGCATACTACAGAAATTAAACTTATTATTTTTTTTTGCTGCACCTTCAAAGGAGCAGGCAAAATCCAATCTAACACACCAAAAAACCTAAAACGTGGAACTGAACAGTGCTTTTAAATTTGTACAGGGCCACCTTTCACATTTACATTACGCCTGCTGCAAGCTCATGTTAAATCTGTTCCACTTCAGCCAAGTTTTCAATTAAAATGCTTACCGTTTAAAAACAACTTTTGACATATTACAGATTACACATTTCAATTTGCAAACATGCGTTATATATTGCGTTTACCCACTGTTAAGCCTACTTTTTAAATTCACCACTATAGCTCCAAAACCTATATTGTTATTACTACTGTGTACTAATGGCAGAGAGAGGGAGGGCTCATTATCGCTTTTGATAATGACACTTCTCAAACATGTGCCTAAACTTCACCTTGAGTTATAACTGGGGTGGCATGCCATTATCGCAAGAACGACCCCCCGACGCCCTGTCGTCTATAAGACTGGACAGAGACTTTCCAAAATTCTGTTTTTTTGGCTGGTCTGCAAGTCCTGTTGGGGGAATCTGACATTTGCATGGCTTGTATGGGTCTCTGAAGAGTAGGGCATTCGTCATAACAGTAATTCCACAGCAGTGTGCCAGACGTTGATTTTATTTTCTCTTGTGTGAACAAACTTCAGTCTAGCAACTGTTACCTGTTTATCAGGGAAGGAATTGGGCCGGAACACGACGTAGCTGCTGCGCTCATCAAATCTTGTTTTGTTAGAGCACCGTTTTGTGTAGATCCCGGGCCCAAACCCCACACCAAGTTGAGAAAGCTCTCTTCCCCCCTGATTGCCATGTGGCTCAGAAATGTTGTGCGTTTGGAATCTTAATGTGAGACTCAATGCGTGTAGTGAGCAGCGATATGCGACTTTCCAAACTGCACCTGAAAGTCGTCCTTTGCTCACCAGGGCAGCCTAAACTCAATGAAACGGTCCAAAGCTGTATATATGGCTCCTGCCATAACACATTTTATTGTAATGTTGACTTTTCTGACAGATGAAATCCGCAGCCTGCCCAGTGTGCATTGCATGCTCAAAAGGAACACACATTTGAATTCTTATTGCAGACATGTTTTATACCATTGACTGAAGTGCTGGCCAGAACCCTGCTTTTCTCTAAGAGTGAAGCCCTGCTCAGTCCAAGAGTGCCATTCAGAGATTTCCAAAAGTAACTAGATTGTCGGTCAGATAGCACACCGAGTAGAGCACTTGCTTTGACATCTGTGCAGAGCCTGCCAATGCAGGTTCGAATCCCGGCAGGGCCAATCTCAGCCTTTCTTCCTTATGAGGTCGCTAAATGAGCACCACACACCCAGGGTATTCATAGCGCTATATAAATGCAAATGTTTAGTATTATTATTGTCCAACAATCTATCGGTGTGGGATCTATTTAATTAACCATTCCCTTCCATAGTGTGTTCTCTTCTACTAGTGTGGGGGTGGGTATAAAACTGTCTAGATCCCTAGCCTATTTGACTGAATATTTTAATGCATTCCCCTATAGCAAAATAGAGCAGGGTGACTCTTGTTACTATAATCGAAATGAACAAAGCTAATGTCCATTGTATGCGAACAACTATAGCCTGTAATCTAATTGGGTTATCCTGATTTTCCGGTTCACCCCTGACTTCTCTAATGAGAAGGGGTGTCCTTTCTTAAAACAAATCTTAGTTTTTCAGCAAAAGATATACTTGCTCCCAAAATGAAACTGATAGTTCTCACCATCCCTAAACCCTGTCTTTCAAACCAAAAGATAATTGTCCCTAAAATGAAAAATCACAGCTGAAACCCATTCCCAAAACTTGCTTTTAAATAAAAGGTATACTTATCTTAAAAACAAAATTCCAATTGTTAGCACTATTTCAACATTGTATTTAACCAAGGGGTACCCTTGGCCCCACAGAAAGAAAATGTTAAACTGTACAACTTCCCCAACACATGCCTATAAGTGTAGGCGGGTCTGAAAAACCAAAATTCATAATCGTCCCCATTTTAATGTCCAACTTCCCCAAAAGTGGCCTTTAAATGAGGGGGTGTGGATGTATACAAAACAACAAAACAAACATTCTTAAACTGTCCCCACATGGGGGCTGCATGTCATTGATGCTTGAGTTGTTGGGGCTGGGGGAGAAGTGCTTTGCTAAAGTGAAGCCTCATGTATCCAGCACTGAATGTATGATTTATGTCTCGTTTTAAAATTAGCCCTGTTTCTATTCCTAAACTATATTCTGGTGCAGTCCTATTTGCTATATGCATTTTTACAAATCTGTGGTTTAAACTGCTAGCATTTTGAGTGCTGATGGAACCCCACATAGCAAGCCTTGAAGGTGAACTAGTTTCCACAGAACTGAAAAAGGTGCATATGTGGTGATACTAAACCTCTCGGCCAGTAGTGTTGAAGATTATGTCCTACCATTGTGTCATATTTTCGAAATTCAACATTCCACTGGATTCATGGGAAAAGAGTTTTAACATTTTATTTAGCCTGGTTTCCATGTTTGTGAGTCAAAAGTAAATGTAGACCAAGTGTGTTTTGTAATTGAATCTGTTTTCTGCCACAATGAAAGGTGGTGGTTGGGATTGAACAAAGTTACTATTCATTGAGTTTATAATTCAAATAAATATATATTATTTTTATACCCGGGCCTGGTTCTTGGCTCACTGGGCACAGGGGCAGAGATTTATATGGCTCTGGAGACTTCAGTAAGGCCAGCCCTAAAAATGTAAGCAAGTGTTGTAGGGCTTCTTGATTGAGGGTGGGAAGGCACTCCCCAGGTTAAGGGTGGTCTCTCAATATAACTCGATAGGAAGGAACAATGGGGTTGTGCTAAAAGGAATGTGCTCTGTAAGCAGTGGTGTATGTGTAATGATAGATGGTGGATCAAGTGGAAAATGAGTCGAGGAAGAACATTCTTGTGGTAAAGAGAAATTTTCTAGTGATGGCAATTTATAACAGTTTGGAGGTAAGTACTAGGCTTGATGGAGGAAGTATGGCTGTGTGGTGGGCCTAAGATGTGGTCGCAAAGCTATTGAACTGGATGCCAAAATTGTCAGAGTGTTTTCTCTGCACTTCTGTAAGCCCCATAAATATACTCTAGGACTGCCAGGCCAAATGTCAGAAATGACAGAGCCAAAGCGTGGCTATGGAAAGGTGAATATGGGCAAGCCGCTGTGGGGGAGACAGAATTGGGGAAGGAGGTGAATGAGGAAGTAAAATATACATTTCTTATTCTTTTTCACAGTAAATTAGAATTAAAGCTTTTAACTAGTGACATATTGGATGTCCTGCAAGTCGTCCTTATTTAGATCCATGCTATTCTGTATTCTTGTAGCCTAATAGTCTGTTCATTAATGCACACTAAAAGTAACAAAGCAAAGAGCATTTGTAATCCCATGGCGGTTTCATTGAGTAAAAGGTGGTACCATTGTTTCATCAAAGTGCCTGTAGACCTTGGTGCCACATGGTGCGGCATGTTGAACTGATGACTTGATGAAGAAGAACGCCATTGAAGTTCATAAGATCTTCAGTATTTGTCATTTCGGACCGATTTTAATTTCTACGGTCTCATGTGAAAGATATTTTGATGCCTAAAGTGGCTAACTAGAGGGTAAAATTCAAGATGCATGCTACTTATTTTCTCAGTTCTACACATAAACGGAGCATCCCATTTCTTACTCGCCAAGAGTCTATCACTAGCAGGCCTTGCAATTTCTTAAAAATCCCACTAGACCAGCAGGGCGAGTTGCCTCGTTTATATACTCGATCTACGAGAAATGCACTTGCCCCATGGTGATTGATGACAAAATATTTAACCAGTGCTTTTTGCAAAATGGTGCAAATCCTTAAATACCTCTCAATAATGATGATGTGATGCAATACCTAGATGTAACTTATAACCAAAAGGCAGGAAGGAGCAGACCTACAGCAGATGTAGAATGCGTTCCACAATGACAGCTAAATTGGAATGCAGTTTTAGAATTGCTGTTAAACAAGGAAATACCCAACATACCATATAGTAAGCAAGGAGAGTTCTACCCCTATCTCCCAGCGTACCTCCCCCTCCCTCCCACCCGCACCTACCCATGTAGTATACTGGAGGCTCTAGGTAACTATAGAGTCCAGGACAACCAGTTTGCTAAATGCTAAATGATTATTTCAGAACCTTTCTAAATTGTGAATCAACACAATTCTCAGAGTCCCAAAATAATGTGATCTACAACGTTTCCTGTAAAACTCTGAACTGGTACACAAGTAGTTGGATGGAGTTAACAAGTGGGGCTTTCCAAGTTTGTAGGCTTAAAGGAGAAACAATCCAAGGTTCGATGCACAAGAACTTGGAGAGTCTGCACAAAGAGACAATCCAACTTTGTTGAGTGCGAACGCGCAATCATAGTCCTGGTTCATGTAGAATCCGTCCAAGAGGAAAAACGAGGGGAGGATAGAACACAGAGGTTACCACAGCATGAGGAGGGACAGGAAAGATCACCAAAAGAGGGTGGCCAGAGATGACCTTCAAAAGAAAATAGTAAGGTCTCCCTGTAAAGGAGAAGAAAATAACAAGTCATGTAACCTGTAGTGGACAGAATAAAAGAACATGACAAGCACTGGAGCAGCAAAGCTCTTCCACAAGCCGCTTAGTATGGACATGGGTCAGGTTAGCACCAAGCATGCTGGGGCGTATGGTTCTTTGCACGCAAGCTGTGCCCCACTGCCTCTTACAATCTCTCCATGGGTACAGAGAAGGCCTTACACCATACGGTATGGGATGTAACCAAGCTCCTGGTGCTTCTTACCTGACGCTAATATTAAGCAAAAACCCCCAACAAACAAAACAGAAAAACAGATATGCAGGTGTCTTCTTCTTGATGTTGCTTGCACCTCTGGTTGATGTCTTCAAACCAGAGACCTTAGCAGCACTAGTCACACAGAGGATCTCTACTTTTGTGTTGTCTGATTAGAAAAGGGGCCTCTGAGACACAAAATATAAGTTTTACATGTATGATAGTGGAGAGAGAGAATGTTGGAACAAAAATACTGATCTTCAAAATAAAAAGCATATTTACTTGCCGAAAATTTTTAAAAAATCACTCCTTGGAAAAAAAACGTTTTGCTCCCAACTTCAAAAGTAGCGAGTTAAATACTCCCACATCAGTCTTATATGGGGGGCCCTGTTGAGGATTCTTTTTTGGAAGGCAAATGCTTATTTTTACCCTTGCGCCCGCTTTCTTTGATTACTAATAATGTCCATTTGAATATCTCACTTTGATATATCAACTTCCTGTAACGTCACTGCTAATTAAGTATGTTAATGAGTCTGTTTGCTTTAGAACCTGTCCTGTTAATGGCACATGTTTAAAGATGCTGTAGAGGAGCAGCCAAGTACCCCCACCTCAACCGTTCTGCCCCTTTCACCTGTATGTTGGAAACCAGAGTATGTGACATACACAGAACAGTTGACAATGAGGGAAAGAAGATTGTATCTTCTTTCCCTCATTGTCTTGTGTAGGGGTTTTGTGCCATGACCCCAGTTCCTCCCCCACACCTAAAGATATAAAATTGATACTTTTAGCTTTCAAACATTTTTTTTAATACTTGGTGTGCGCCAGTGTCTAAACCTTGATACACAGAACAGTTATACCAGCAAAGAGCAGAGTATGGACTTTGTGCGGTAGCAGTGAAAATACTGACAGCAAAGAGACTCCTGGAGGCAAGGTTCCCATTGAGAAAATGATAACTGCATACAACAAAATATGATGGCCATTTGAATGAGATCCCGGAAGAAGCAGAGCAAATAAACAGTAAAGAAGAAGAATGGTAACGTCACCAACCATCGCCAGTATACGTCATGCAGAGCTGAGATGTCGTACCTAGAAGATATGCAGAGGGTAGAGAATGCAGATATTCTAAAAGGCATCAAGGATAAGTGACATCTTGGGATCAAGGTGAATAAGCTTATGCCACAGAAACAGATGAAGACTTTGAGTCATTTTACACGTGTACAGATGCAAAAGAAACGCAAGCAGGCAAAGTAATCTTGAAAGCTAGCCTCAAGCTTCTAGTGAATAGATTGCGGCAAGCGCCTACATATACATATATACATATGGATGTAAAGACTGGTGGGGGGGTCTGTACTTCTGCTCTCTATATGGTAGAGGAGAGGCACAGAGGACCCCAGCCAAGATTCTCTAATACGGTAGCGATGGGCGAGCAATCAAGGCCTAGCTTCTCAGGAGGTGATGCAGGCTGGTTCTTAAGTACAGTGTATCCCCAAGCCCCCACAAAGGAATGTCCACACACTGTATTACTGAAAACACAGTCTTTATATAATTAATATTCAAGGGTTATGTACACTTATCACAATAACGTACTTTGTGCTCAGGAAAATCAATAATGGTAAATATCTACAATTCTAAAGTGGTACCACTAATATTAGACCTCATTAAAGTGCATTCATAATACTGTAGAAATGGCACACAGATCAATAAGAAGGAAACCAGCAATAGAGAGAGGAGAGATAAGAGATGGTTGAAACAATAGGCAGAATACTGGCCCTAGCTACTGGACACAGTTCTGTGTGGAGATCCCCCCACCTGGGCAACCTGTAAAATAAAGAGATATAACACAAGCCCAGTCCATATATTGTTCAATAGTCTTATTCTCTCCTGCAATGTTTTTACCCCCCCCAATGTACCTGGTGAAGTCGAGTTCTTCGAGGAGGCGTCGACAGATCCTTCTTGAATGACCCCCTTTAAAGCAGGAGTCACGGATCGTCGAGAGGCGTCGAGAAGCGTCGAAGAACTCGGTGTTCGGTGTCGGGGAATCGACGGCCCTTCTTGAATGTCTTCCCTTTCAAGCGGGAGACACGGGGCGTCGAACGTCCGACAACAAACAAGGTAGAACGGCGTCGAGGAGGCGGCAGGCTTCGATCCGAGCGGTGCTCGTCGGCGTCGAGACGTCGGCGTCCTGCGAGGAAGAGGCGTGCGGGGCACCTCGGCGACACTAGTTCTGGACCGCAAAGATTGTGGATGACGGTGGCCCAGCAAGGGCGTCGAGTCGCTCGAGTCTTTGGGGTCGTGAGGTGGCGGGAAACCCACCGGCGGATTCTCCTCGGCGCGTTGGTCGTCCTCGACTTTCTCCGGCAGGACGAAAGCGGTCGACGGTGCGGACGAGGGAGTCCTTCGAGTCAAATGTTCTTAGGCAAGGAGCGGACGGCTCCGGTCGTCGGCGGCACGGCGTCAAGTGGTTCCCACGGCTGGGCAACACAACTTCGACGGGCCTCCAGCGGTTACACAGACCTGCGAACCCTGGTCGACGGCAATGGACTTCGACAGCGTCGATGTCCGGGTGCTTCACTTCGATCTCCTCGGCGGTCCCGTCTCGGGTCGGCAGCCTTTCGAGGGTCTGACTTCCAGGGCGCTTCGGCGAAGATTCAGCGGTGCTCGATGGTCCCTCGGAGCACGGGAAGAGGGCGCCTAGCCAGGTCCTCTCTCGGGTCAGTCCTCGACGATTTCGACAACCTTCAGTTTCTGTCGAAGCAAATGCCACAGCAAGTCTTCTTCTTCCAGCTGGACGTCGAGGATCAGCAAATCCAGTTACTCTTGAGTGGAGACTCAGCTTCTGAATGCTTCTGAATGTTCCTGAACGTTCCTGAACAATCTCCAGTGGTGAGAGGTCCCCAGATATACTATTCTGTCTCTCATCCACACTGCTGGCACACACACAGCAGCCAATCACACAGAAGGGCATTCATGCAGTCAGTCAGCCAATCAGGCACACAGTGCATTCAGGCCACACTCCTCCCTTTCAGACACTCACAACAAGGAATGTGGATTGGGACAAGTACCCAGCCATTCAACACTACACACTGCATTCAGGCCAGTTTCGGGCAGGGCTGTCTCAGTCTTTGTCTCACATGCCAGAAACCAGACAACCACAACAAGAAGTGTATATTGGTCACACACTCCATTCACCCAGGTCCCACCCACAGGAGGTACCCACAACATACAGTCAAAGGGAAGGCTCCAGTCAGTCTAGCTGGGCCTTCACAACAACACCATATATGGAACTTCCACCCAACAGCCAGTCAGGGGGAAGGGACAGAGTCAGGGCTTCCCAGGACTTTGGGAAAAACAAGACAACAGGCCATAGAAAGCAAGAGGCCACAGGGGCCATCTTGTTTTCTATCAGGAATCAACTGATCCCAATGGCAGGGCCTGGGTATCCCAAAATGGAGGACACCCAGAGCACCTGTCCAATTCAGCATGGAGCTGCCACCAGCCCATACCCTGCTCTGTGGGCCACCCACAGGTGCCCAAAAACATACACTAGGGGCACAGGGTTGTACCCCTACCCAGGGGTGCCATAAGGGTATCCCATGGGTCTGTTCACCAAACCAAAAGAGAGAGCTGCACTGCCAGGAGTCCCAAATGGACTCCTGGGCAGAAAACATAACAGAACACACGATAAAAGGCAGAAAAGGACAAGGATTCAGAGGCCCTGTCCCTCTGATGCATTTCCAGCATCACAGTCGCCCCCCCCAGACTGAGGTGGAGGGTGTCTAATCTCCCACGGGATAGACACCCTCATCCAGACGGTCAACATACCTTCTGGAAAGGCCATCTGCATTATCGTGACTCTTCCCTGGTCTGTGCTCTATGGTGAAGTCTAGCCCTTGCAGGCTAATGGACCACCTGAGCAATTTCGGATTCTCACCCTTCATCTGCATAAGCCACTTCAGGGGCTTATGATCTGTTTGGACCTTGAAGGTAGACCCCGTAAGGTAGGGCCTAAAACGCCTAAGGCTCCAAACTATGCTAAAACACTCCTTTTCAACAGTAGCCCACCTAAGTTCTCTACCCTTGAGTTGTCTACTGATGAATATGATAGGATGTTCTCTCCCTTTGTCATCTAACTGGGACAAGACAGCTCCAATTCCGGTGTCGCAGGCATCCGTCTGGACGATAAAGGGTCGGCTGTAGTCAGGCGCACACAACACAGGTGCCCTACACAGACTTTCTTTCAAGCCATCAAAGGCCCTCTGACAGTCTTCGGTCCAATTAACCTTCCTAGGCTGTTTGGGTGAAGTTAGAGCTGTCAGGGGTGCAGCTATGGTTCCATAGTCTGCCATGAAATTGCGATAGTACCCAGTGAGGCCCAAAAAGGCTCTCACCTGGGTTTGAGTAGTGGGAGTCTCCCAGTTCTGTACGTCCTGTACTTTACTGGAGAGAGGTTGGATTTGACCCCCTCCTACCTCATGACCAAGATAGGTAACTTTCCCCTGAGCTATCTGGCACTTGGTGGCCTTGATAGTGAGGTTAGCCCTTTTCAAGGCCTGCAACACCTTATCCAGATGTGTCAAATGCTCTTCCCAGGTGGAACTGTAGACGGCAATGTCGTCTAAGTAAGCCACACAAAAGGCTTCCAGCCCACTGAGCGCATGGTTGACCAATCTCTGGAAGGTGGCAGGGGCATTCTTCAACCCAAAGGGCATGACCCTAAACTGGTAGAGTCCCTCAGGTGTGGAGAACGCCGTCTTTTCCTTGGAATGGTCCGTCAGAGCTATTTGCCAATAGCCTGAGGTAAGGTCAAAGGTGCTCACAAATTTGGCAGCACCTATGGTGTCCACGAGCTCATCAGCCCTGGGCAATGGGTGCGCGTCAGTTTTGGTGACGGCATTGACTCCTCGGTAGTCCACACAGAACCTCCAATCCTTGGTACCCGCCTGGGAACTTGCCTTGGGGACAAGGACCACTGGACTGGACCAGGGACTGGTTGAGGGTTCAATAACACCCAGATCCAACATCTTGGCGACCTCAGCCTGGATGTGGTTTTTGACGGTATCTGACATACGGTAGCACCTGCTTTTGACAGGCACACTGTCACCAGTGTCAATTTCGTGCTTACACCACGGTGTAAGGCCCGGTGTCAGTGAAAACAGAGAGGCATACTGCTGGAGCAAAGCCCTGCAGGCCCTCTGCTGCTCTGTTGTCAAATCGGGAGAGAGTTGTACTCCCTCCACTGAGCCATCCTGAGGGTTGCTATGCAGCAAATCAGGAAGGGGCTCACTCTCATCCTCTTCTTGCCCTGAAGCTAGCAAGAGACATGAGACCTCTGCTCGCCTGTGGAAAGGCTTGAGCCTGTTGACATGGAATACCTGGGGGGCTACCCCAGAGGCTCCCATGTCAACCAGATAATTCACTTTGCCCATCTTGGAGATGATCCTGAAGGGTCCAGTCCACTTGTCTGCCAAAGCTCTAGGCTTGGTAGGCTCCATCACAAGGATTTCCTGTCCCGGAGTTCAATCCACTTGCGAAGCTTTAAGGTCATGCCAGTACTTGTTCAATTCCTGGCTGGCCTTGAGATTTGCTGTTGCCTGACCCATCATTTGTGTCATCCTCCGCCTGAGGCCTAACACATAGTCCCCCACTTGCTTGGCGGGACCTGGAGGGGTGGCTTCCAAGCCTTCTCGGATCAAGGCGAGGGGCCCCCTCACGGGATGTCCAAAGAGTAACTCAAAGGGGCTGAAACCAACACCCTCTTGAGGTACCTCTCTGTAAGCAAACAGCAGGCATGGCAGGAGGAGATCCCATTTCCTCCTTAGGGGCTCTTCCAAAGCACCTAGCATGCCCTTGAGAGTTTTATTAAATCTCTCAACCAGACCATTGGTCTGGGGGTGGTAAGAGGTGGAGAACTTGTAGGTTACCCCGCACTCTTTCCACATGGTTTTCATGTAACTAGACATGAAGTTGGATCCTCTGTCAGAGACAACCTCCTTGGGGAATCCAACGCGGGTGAAAATGCCCAGGAGAGCCCGGGCAACCACCTTGGCAGTAACAGTCCGAAGGGGTATTGCCTCAGGGTACCTGGTGGCATGATCTACCAAGACCAGGATGAACCGATGTCCACCTGAAGTGGGAGGGTCAAGGGGACCGACGATGTCGATGCCCACCCTCTCAAATGGTGTGCCAACCACTGGTAATGGCTGCAGTGGGGCAAGGATCCTGCCTCCAGTCTTGCCAGACAACTGACAAGTGGGGCAGGTCCTGCAGTGGGACTCCACCTCTACCCCCATCCTTGGCCAGTAGAAATGGGCAGAGAGCCTCTGCTTAGTCTTCTTAGTCCCAAGATGACCAGCCAAGGGCACCTCATGCGCCAACTGCAGTAGGAAGGGCCTGTAAACCTGGGGTACCACCAACCTCTTGCGGGCACCAGGTTCAGGCTTAGTGGGCTCACTAACAAGGAGCTCACCCTCCCAATAAATCTTGAATGTCCTAGGCACTTCACCTTGTGCCTGGGACAGGGCCCGTTTCCTCAGACCCTCGAGAGAGTGGCACTCTCTCTGTCCTTTACAGAAGTCTGCCCGGGAGGGTCCCCCTTCAGCTAACAAGCATTGAAGGTCGGGGTGCTCCTCCGGGTTAAGAACCTCTCCCACAGGAGAGTCTTCTGCCTCTTCTCCCACAGGAGTTGAGTTTGGGTTTTCCACTGGACCCAGCCCGTCCGGAGCATGGATCCCAATGGGTGCTGTCGGAACAGCAGGAAGAGAAGGTGTTCCCTCCACAGAGGTGGCCTTCTTGGTCTTCCTTCTTCTTGCCTTAGGCCTCGCCTTTGGCTCGGGTACCTGACTCACAGCCAGACCCGGTGTCACCTGTGACCTAGTGACCGCAGTAGCAGTCAGGGGAAGACCATCCGAGATCAACCCCAACTCCACTAGATCATTACCTAACAGAATGTTAGCAGGGACATTGTCCTGAACCAGGACAGGAAGTTTTGCTGTCTTGTCTCCAATCATGAGTGTGACTAAGGCTACAGGTGATAATTTGGGAGGCCCACCAGCTAATCTGGTGGTTTGCAGAGGAGCACCTTCATAGTCCTCTGGCTTGAGCAGGGTCCTGTCCACCACTGTCATGCTTGCCCCAGTGTCTCTCAAACCAGTAGAAGGCTGGCCATTCAAGAGGACACTTCTCAAAAACCTACGGGTGTTCTGTGGGATAGTCGCCAGTACTTCTGCGTACTGGTCCCAGGCCCCAAGGGACACTAAGGAAATCTCTACCGGAGCACCAAAGGTGATTCCGGTAGAGGAGGGGAGGACAGTGGCCTCCACCTCAGACACGGGGTAAGGGTAGGTCAGGCTGACAGCCTGTACTCCAAGTGCCTTACCTTTACACTTGGGGTCACCCCTTTTGTGATCCAGAGCCCCACAATCCCAACAAGTGCCAGGAGTGCGGGGTACGGTACTGGAACCACTGGGAACCTGCTTTGCAGCAGGTGGACCACTACTCTTATTCCCACCCACAGAGGACTTATCCCCACTAGATTTTTGGGTCTTAGGAGAGGAAGGTTTTGGTTTACCCGACTGTGACTGCTTTTGGGACTCCTCAGCTTTCTGAGAGGCCCCCTTTTCTTTGTCCTTGTCCTTCCCACTGGAGTCCTTAGGGGACACCCGGTGGGAGACCCACTTGTCAGCCAACCTAGCCAGCTTAAAGGGGTCCAAAATGTTCTGGTCAGCCACATACTGACGCAGCTCTGGTGAACAGGCTTCAGAAAAATGCTCAAAAAACAAGAGGTGGGACAACTCAACAAAAGTTTTCACCTTGTATCCATCAATCCACCCCATCATGTTCATGTGCGCAGTACTCACCCAGTCAACCCAAGACACATTCTCTCTTTTCTTAAATTCCCTGAACCTTTTAAGGTATTGGGTAGGTGTCTTGCCAAACTTGGCAATCAAAGCAGACTTCATACACTCATACTGACCCCTTTCTTCCACACCCAGCTTCAGAATACAGTCATATCCAGTTTGAGGCACTCTGCTTAACAAACACTTAGCCCAATCTCTTTTATCTACATCATGAATTGCACAAGCCATTTCAAACGCTTCAATCCATTGGAGGATATCTGAACCCTCCACAAACACACCAACCAAATCTTTCATAAACTTGGTGGCTGGGGACCTGACACTCTCACTGGATCTAGCTGAAGTCTCCACTCTAGCTTTCTCTAGCTGGATTCTCTGACATTCAGTGTCCTGGCTTTTGAGTTCAAGGTCCTTATTTCTGAGTTCAAGATCCCTATTCTTGAGTTCCACTTGCTGTGCCAGCTCCTCTTTCTTAAGCTCAGCTTCTATTTCCAACTTGCGATATTCAAAGGCTAACTTCATCCTTAATAACTCAAGTTCCATGGAATTGCTGGGGTTTGGAACAGAGGCAGCAGGAATGGTGGCATTCCCAGAAACAGATTCAGCGACAACCCCAGGGGAAGAGTCCTCACTGGTTGCATCCCCCCCTTCCTCAAGAGTTTCACCATCAGTCTGGTAATCCACCAGGGCAGCTATCAGCTCAGCCCTAGACTTATCCACAAAGTCTAACTCCCTGGCTTCACAAGCACTCTGGAGAGCCTCTAAGCTCATCCGAGTCAATTTACCATTTGCAATGGACTCCATTGCTTGTAATGCAGTTATTTGGAACACACCCGAACCTTAATCTAACAAAAGTGCGGATATTTTGTAAGTGGCACGGTTATACACTGAGTCTTAAAACCATAAGCATCCCACCGCTGCCACCAGACTTTGTAAAGACTGGTGGGGGGGTCTGTACTTCTGCTCTCTATATGGTAGAGGAGAGGCACAGAGGACCCCAGCCAAGATTCTCTAATACGGTAGCGATGGGCGAGCAATCAAGGCCTAGCTTCTCAGGAGGTGATGCAGGCTGGTTCTTAAGTACAGTGTATCCCCAAGCCCCCACAAAGGAATGTCCACACACTGTATTACTGAAAACACAGTCTTTATATAATTAATATTCAAGGGTTATGTACACTTATCACAATAACGCACTTTGTGCTCAGGAAAATCAATAATGGTAAATATCTACAATTCTAAAGTGGTACCACTAATATTAGACCTCATTAAAGTGCATTCATAATACTGTAGAAATGGCACACAGATCAATAAGAAGGAAACCAGCAATAGAGAGAGGAGAGATAAGAGATGGTTGAAACAATAGGCAGAATACTGGCCCTAGCTACTGGACACAGTTCTGTGTGGAGATCCCCCCACCTGGGCAACCTGTAAAATAAAGAGATATAACACAAGCCCAGTCCATATATTGTTCAATAGTCTTATTCTCTCCTGCAATGTTTTTACCCCCCCAATGTACCTGGTGAAGTCGAGTTCTTCGAGGAGGCGTCGACAGATCCTTCTTGAATGACCCCCTTTAAAGCAGGAGTCACGGATCGTCGAGAGGCGTCGAGAAGCGTCGAAGAACTCGGTGTTCGGTGTCGGGGAATCGACGGCCCTTCTTGAATGTCTTCCCTTTCAAGCGGGAGACACGGGGCGTCGAACGTCCGACAACAAACAAGGTAGAACGGCGTTGAGGAGGCGGCAGGCTTCGATCCGAGCGGTGCTCGTCGGCGTCGAGACGTCGGCGTCCTGCGAGGAAGAGGCGTGCGGGGCACCTCGGCGACACTAGTTCTGGACCGCAAAGATTGTGGATGACGGTGGCCCAGCAAGGGCGTCGAGTCGCTCGAGTCTTTGGGGTCGTGAGGTGGCGGGAAACCCACCGGCGGATTCTCCTCGGCGCGTTGGTCGTCCTCGACTTTCTCCGGCAGGACGAAAGCGGTCGACGGTGCGGACGAGGGAGTCCTTCGAGTCAAATGTTCTTAGGCAAGGAGCGGACGGCTCCGGTCATCGGCGGCACGGCGTCAAGTGGTTCCCACGGCTGGGCAACACAACTTCGACGGGCCTCCAGCGGTTACACAGACCTGCGAACCCTGGTCGACGGCAATGGACTTCGACAGCGTCGATGTCCGGGTGCTTCACTTCGATCTCCTCGGCGGTCCCGTCTCGGGTCGGCAGCCTTTCGAGGGTCTGACTTCCAGGGCGCTTCGGCGAAGATTCAGCGGTGCTCGATGGTCCCTCGGAGCACGGGAAGAGGGCGCCTAGCCAGGTCCTCTCTCGGGTCAGTCCTCGACGATTTCGACAACCTTCAGTTTCTGTCGAAGCAAATGCCACAGCAAGTCTTCTTCTTCCAGCTGGACGTCGAGGATCAGCAAATCCAGTTACTCTTGAGTGGAGACTCAGCTTCTGAATGCTTCTGAACGTTCCTGAACGTTCCTGAACAATCTCCAGTGGTGAGAGGTCCCCAGATATACTATTCTGTCTCTCATCCACACTGCTGGCACACACACAGCAGCCAATCACACAGAAGGGCATTCATGCAGTCAGTCAGCCAATCAGGCACACAGTGCATTCAGGCCACACTCCTCCCTTTCAGACACTCACAACAAGGAATGTGGATTGGGACAAGTACCCAGCCATTCAACACTACACACTGCATTCAGGCCAGTTTCGGGCAGGGCTGTCTCAGTCTTTGTCTCACATGCCAGAAACCAGACAACCACAACAAGAAGTGTATATTGGTCACACACTCCATTCACCCAGGTCCCACCCACAGGAGGTACCCACAACATACAGTCAAAGGGAAGGCTCCAGTCAGTCTAGCTGGGCCTTCACAACAACACCATATATGGAACTTCCACCCAACAGCCAGTCAGGGGGAAGGGACAGAGTCAGGGCTTCCCAGGACTTTGGGAAAAACAAGACAACAGGCCATAGAAAGCAAGAGGCCACAGGGGCCATCTTGTTTTCTATCAGGAATCAACTGATCCCAATGGCAGGGCCTGGGTATCCCAAAATGGAGGACACCCAGAGCACCTGTCCAATTCAGCATGGAGCTGCCACCAGCCCATACCCTGCTCTGTGGGCCACCCACAGGTGCCCAAAAACATACACTAGGGGCACAGGGTTGTACCCCTACCCAGGGGTGCCATAAGGGTATCCCATGGGTCTGTTCACCAAACCAAAAGAGAGAGCTGCACTGCCAGGAGTCCCAAATGGACTCCTGGGCAGAAAACATAACAGAACACACGATAAAAGGCAGAAAAGGACAAGGATTCAGAGGCCCTGTCCCTCTGATGCATTTCCAGCATCACAATGGACAAGTAAAGGATGGATGTTTCCACTACGTATTATGGCAGTGCTGGACAGTAGCAAGAAGGCCTCATTTCTCGTGTGTCGCAGTTAAGAAGGAAATTGAATTACAAAGTGAATCTCGGCAGACAAGGCTGGATGAGCCAAGAAGCCATTGTCTTCTCAAACTGGAGTAAACTGACATTGGATGCAAATCGTGTGAAAAAACAAAACTCATGTTCAGAAGGCATGAACATAACAAGGAAGACGTCAGAGGTATATTGAATAGTATTAAATACACCAAAAGGCTCGATTCCATGGTCTCTAGTCACATGGAAGGATTGAAGTTGGACGAACGAGATGGTCACACCTACGCACGAGGGCAGACCGTGCTTTTCACTCCCTAAATTTCTCAGAGCTAAAAACAAACTCAAGGCTGAGCTTCAAAAGCCCAATTTACAGTAGACCACTGAGGAAATGATGGATTTATATGCTAATGGTGGGAAGCAATGGTTAAGGCGAGCTCACCAGCACCTGGATGACCAGCCTGCAGGCTGCTAGACGTAGATGGAAAAGAACTGACGGAGGTTAGAGTGCCAATCAATTGTAGAGGACTTCATATTTAGGGGTCCTATAGTTGTGTAAACCAATGGGACGTCGTGTACTTAGTGACGTTCATAGTGGTCATTTGTAGGGGAGGGCTTATTTGCCCCACCTGATAAGTTACCAATCACATATTCACACTTTTTTAGACTAGTATGGATCGTATACTTAGATGTTCACTCAGAGCCAATCACCAATACTTGTAGGTTTTTGTAGTTTGCCACATAAGATGACGTTAGTTCATATGTAGCTTAACGTCATTGATGAGTTTTGCTTATGAGATCTCAGTTTTTACTAACAATGTTTGAGTGAGAGGATCAAGCGAGTTCGTTGATGTTCGTTATGCTCCCCGTTTTAGGTAATTATTTTTTTTAAAACTCTTTATATTAGTGGTCACAGAAAGATACATGGCACCATTGCACAGCTCATCCCACATATACAACAGGAGTACATTATTTAATACATTTCTACATACAACATTACGGCGACATGTCATCATCAGTAATCGTGTTGCACAGGTAGACTCCAAAAGGGCCCCAGATGTCTTTGGGCCTTCATGTCACAGGTTGGGTTGAAACAAATTGTTCCTCTGATTCATTGACATGTGTCCATTCTTGTCGGAATTGGTTCATGATGGGTGCCGCAGCGCTTTTCCATTTCTGTAGAATACATTTTTTGGCAACAGCACAAGAGATATTAAACAGTCTTCTAATTTTCTCAGAACGGTTGCCTATGTCACCAAACAAGTATTTCTGGGGGGTCCGTTCAGAGGGAACCTGAGTGATTTCCTCCAACAATTTTGCCACAGCCCTCCAGAAACCCTCCACCACCGGGCACTCCCAATACATATGAAAAGAACCGGCCTGGGGTGCGTTGCATTTGGGACAGGCATTGGAGGTATCTGGTGCAAATTTTGCGACCATAGCTGGTGTGTAATGTAGCCAATTCAGAATTTTGAATTGAATCAACTTCAACCCGGAGTTAAGCGAAACCTTCTTGGTGAGCAGACAATATCTAGCCCATATTTCCTCCTCAATGGGCACCTGCAAATCTGCTTCCCATTTCTCCTTAATCTGGTTCAACGTGGGGGTGTGGGCCTGAACCGCAGAGTACAGCCTAGAGATTCCCAGGCCGTCTTTGGATGTCACTAGTTGTATGCACGGATGTGGTGTGGTCTCATCTGGAAAAAGGGGCCACCTTTTCTGAAATGCAGACCTCATACGATAATATTGGCGTGTTTTAAGTTGCCCGTCTCCCAGTGCCCTCAACAATAGCCTCAGGTCCAAAAATGTCCCATTGACAAACATATTCCCAAGCTTAATTTCGATATTATGGTCCCAGGATTCCTGTATGCTTATGTCATGTGTGGGGGGGGGGTATACCCGGAAAGTTCCATAAAGGTATCTCCGGGTTATAGGGTGTCTCCAGTCTGTCTTTTGTATATAGCCTCCCATGCCCTGACTGTGCAACTCACCAGATTGTATTCACAAGGGTCTTTGTAGTGTGAATCGAAAATAAATGACTGTATGTTTGTGGGGTGTGTGGTGCATTCCTATATCCATGCGTGGGGTGTACTCTCCGCATCATTGTACCAGTATTTTGCGAACTGTGCTTGGGCCACATAATAATAAAGCTCAAAATCGGGGGCCGCTATACCTCCCGAAGAATAGGGTTCTGTCATTTTTTCCCATCCTATCCTCGCTGTCTTACCATTCCAGAGAAATGTCACCGCCATGGATTGGAGTTTGCTGAAGAAGGCTCTACCAGGCCATATAGGGATGTTAACAAAAAGATAAAGCAGTTTGGGCAAGATTACCATTTTAAGAATAGCGACTCTACCGGCTAGAGAAATTGGGAGTCACCCCGACATCTGAAGCTTTGTGGTTGGAGTCTGTAAGGCGCTTTCATGGTTATCTGTGTATAATGTGAGTTTATCTCTGGAGACCAGGATTCCCAGGTATCTGATATGGTGTTCTGACCGTTTGAATCCATCTGTCACTGCAGGGCATCTGGTGGCCGGTGTGAGCGGAAATATTTCAGATTTAGCCCTATTTATAGTATACCCAGAATCATTTGAAAATTCCTGCATCTCTCCCATAATGGGTGCTATGTTTATCTCAGGCTTCCGAACATATAGTAGTGTGTCGTCCGCGTAAAGTGAGATCAACTGGGTAGATCCCTTCATCTTAATCCCTCTATCTGCATGTCTCAGTCGAATCATAGCCGCCATTGGCTCAATGGTCAACGCGAACAGCAGGGGCGAGAACGGGCATCCCTGTCTAGTCCCCCTTCCCAACAGGAACATCTCGGAGATGGCCCTATTAGTTAGCACCCGAGCTCCGGGCTCAGCGTATAGCAGCCTTACATCTTACAAAGTTGGGGCCCACCCCGAATGCCTCCAGCACCGCAAGGAGGTAAACCCATGAGACAATCAAATGCTTTTTCAGCGTCAAGGGATATGGCCACCGCGCTTCTCACAGGGTCCATTTGCGCCATCACGCCGAAAAGTCTTCGGAGGTTCAGGGCCGTGGATCTCGTGGGGATAAACCCATTTTGATCAGGATGGACAAGGATAGGGACTGCCGGCAAAAGCCGATTTGCCAGAACCTTTGCAAATATTTTGGCATCGGTATTTATGAGTGACAGAGGCCTACAGGACCATACATCCTGTGGTGGTCGCCGAGGCTTAGGGAGTACAGTTATCACAGCCTCTCTCATAGTTGTGGGTAGTTCCTCGTGGAACTCTTTGTAGAATTCGGCCCCTATCCCGTCCGACCCTGGTGCCCTGCCTGTTGCCAGCACCTTGATTGCCTCTGTGATCGCCTACATAGTTACCGGTTGGTCCATTACTAGGCTTTCTTCATCCGGGAGTTTAGGAAGGGAGAGAGCCTCAGGATATACCTTAATTTATGCAAGTGTTTTCTTATCTTTGTTTGAATATAATTCCTTATAGAAGTTAACAAATTCCACATTAATATCTTTGTCCCTAAGCCGTGTGTATACTTGTGATCTGAGTAGGTTATTTATCGTGCTTAAGTAAGTTGGCCAGCGTTCTACCCGCCTTATTACCTTCCCCGTATCTACGTGCTCGTATAGGTGCTGCCACATAGCGGACCTCCCTTATGGCCAATTTATCGAATTCCTGAAGATGTGTGTGTGTATGTCAGCTAGTAGTTCCTGATCTTGCATGCTTGTGTATGTTTTTTCCAATGCATCTAGTTTACTTTCAATAACTGATAACTCGGTTCTCACAGCCTTCAACATGCCCGCAGACTTGGACATCAACACTCCGCTTATCCAAACCTTGATGGATTCCCAAACTGAGTATTTGTCAACTGATCCCACATTATTAGACAAATTCTGCAATTTCAACGTGAAGTGTCTCTACCATCACAGGGTCTCCCAGCATTCCACCTGTCATTCTCCACCTCCTGGCAGGACCTGGGACATTCCGGAACTCTATTTCCAACAGCACTGGGGAGTGATCTGACAATGTACAGGGCAGGATCTCGCACCCCCTCAATACAGCCGCCATGGAAGTGGAGACAAACCAATAATCAATCCTGGACTCAGAGTCGTGCACCGAAGAATAAAACGTGTATCTCCTGCTACCAGGATGAGTCTCCCGCCAAGCATCTACTAATAGAAGTTGTGATAGAATATGACTTAGATTTAGGACGGTTTTACTCGGGTCTCTGACATTTTTCGAGGATCTGTCAAGAACTGGGTCCAGTGCTACATTGAAGTCCTCCTCCCCCCAAAGAACATTAGATACATCGAGTGACACAATTATCTGATCTATATCCATGTAGAAAGCAGGGTCGTCAATAATGGGACCATATGTGTTAACCAGGAGTAGTTGTTGGCCAGCAACCTCCCCCCATACCATAACATATCTACCCAGATGATCAACCTTGTGGCCTCCCACCTTGAACCCCAAGCCTGGATGAATAAGGGTAATAATCCCTCTAGACTGGGATGAATAGTTTGTGTGAAACCTTAGGGGGCCCCGGTTATGGAATATGTGAGCATTACTCGTTCCCACTGTATGGGTTTCTTGCAACATTAGGATTTGTGGATTGTGCCTGGCAATGTAATTGCCAATTTTTTTAACTTTCATGTGATTATTTAATCCCCGTACGTTCCATGTCAACAGTTTGATCTTCAACCTGTCACCAGTTCTTTGCGAGTGGATATTCAACAATGTCCCGTTTAGCAGGTTTACAGTATTCGTGAAATTTGGTCGGCGCCAGTCTCAATGTAACCACGATTTTACTTTACAAACAACAATTTACCACTATAAACTTTCCACCTGAACATAGCTTCATAAAGTGGCAACAAACTCCAACTTCATACCACAATAAGTCCATTCTAAAGTTGAAACTCCCAGTCCCCCCACCCCCCGGTACCTCCCCACCACCCTCATCATCACCCCCATCTTGACGATGTGTCCAACCAAACTCATGGAATATTCCAAGGGTAGCCATGTTGCTTCACATGGCCGCCGATTAGGTCCAACAAACATTGCCTGGGGCCGCTTAACCTTTAAATAGTCTTGACTACAGCCCTAGGGATACAGCAGCACTTGCACATGGTTGACTCTTATGCGTTTCTTAGTCTGCCGCTCTGGGCCTGTTATTTTGGGCCCGTCTGCCCACTCTGGGAGGCAGGGGTATGGAGGTTTCAATGTATTGCGTAGCTTCGGCTGGAGACTCAAAAGAAATGCGCTCTTCCTGCATGTTGGATCCTACACTTGGCTGGGAACATCAAAGCATATGTGATTTGGCGTTCTCTCAGGAGCCTCTTGACTGGCTCATAGGATCTTCTGCTTGCCTGGACCCCCGCAGAGAAGTCTGGGTAGATGTGTATGCGGCTTTCTTCGTATCGGAGAGTTCCCGCCTCTCTCGCCTTTCATAGGATTGTGTCTCTGTCCCTGTAATTAAGGAGTCGTGCAATTATCGTGCGCGGTGGTCGCCTGGCTTAGGTGTTGGGGCCTGTGTGCGATGTGCTCGCTCGACCAAAAAATGTTTGGAGAATGTCTCAGGCCCGAACAGGGGTTTGAGTAGTGCCTCGAGTTGTTTTTCCATTTTACCTTTACCAAAGGATTCCGATACGCCCACCACATGGATGTTTCTCCTTGAGCGCGATTCGAGGTCCTCGCATTTATTCTGCAGGTTTGCCATACTTTCCTTGATCTGGTTGATGTCAAGGCTGTGGTGTGCAATGTTGTCTTCATTAGTGCTTATCCTGTTTTCAGTTTCTGTTACATGCGCACTTTCTTTCTCCACTCTAGCCTTTAAAGAACCAATGGTGGACCACATGTCATCCAACTTCATGTTGACTGCGTGAAATCCAGTCTGCACTATTGTTGTTAACCTGTCCTCTTGATCGCCAGACTCTGTATTAAGGGCCTCGTTGACGTCAGTGTGGATGTCCGTGACAGTGGTTTGATTCTGGCTGCCCGTGTAGGCATCCATTGGGCCTTTCTTTTTGTTTCCCGGAGTCTTGCCGCCCCTCCCCGACTTGTGTGGTTCCCCCATAATGCTGTCGAGCTGTTTTCCACTATATTTTTCTGCAGCAATACGATATATTGCTTGACGCACCTCCACATGTCGTTCACTCTTGCTCCTTGTGCTATGTCACAGCCCTGGGACAGGATCAGGTTCAGGTGTCAGAGGCGTTATGTGTTCACTCCTCGATGCACCACTTGCCAGTACCTGGTATCCGCGAGTGGACTGTGTCCCCTCAAGTATTGCACTTTAGGGTTGTCGCGTTCGTGGTGCTTTATAGTTCTGTGTTATTCAGGGGTTTTGAGCCATTCCGGCATGCCAGTTGGCTTTTATAGGCTTCGAACAGCACCACTGAACAGTCCCCTGGGGCGGGGGGTGTATACCAGTGTTTTGTCCGGTTCGGGGAAGGGTACCGCCAGTGTGCGCCCTCGAGGTCCTATGCCACGTGTTGTAGTGCGCCTGGCGTCCTGCACCCGCCGCTGGTGTGTGGTCTCTTTGCTCGGGAGCCCCACCGCAGCCCACAAAGTGCTGCCCCAGGAGGAGAGTCACCGCTAGGATTTGGAGTCCTCAGGGGGCTACTCCCGGTCCAGGGACGCGCTCCAAACACCTTGGAACAATGCGTGTTCCGCCGGGTCCCCCTGCCCTTGCAGCGTGGACAGATCACATGTGTCGGATCAAAGGGAGCTGTCTCCAGGACAGAGCCCCTCGCCACACTCCGACAAATGTATGCCTTTGTGCCCCCCCCCTCCGCCGCATCACCATTCCTCCTTACTTGGCGCCAAGGCGTATATAGCATGGCTCAGAGTCTCAGCGTGGTTGTGTGTCATGGTCTCTCCGCCTGCCTCACTCCGTAGTATGCAGCAGGATCTGAGGGGGGGGGGGCCCTCTGGAGCCCAGCAGCCGAGGACCGCCGCGGGCTGGGGCCGTCCTCGGACATGTGCCAGTTCGCCTCACTTCTCCCTCCCTGGCCGACTCCACCAACAATCGCGTAGCACGGAGCAGGATGTTGGACCCGGGCTACAGTCTCAGGCTCCTCCCATCTGGGGCCTCCCTCTCGGCTGCACCCGCGGCTCTCGAGTAGCAATCTTCGGTGCTCAATGTCGGATCGCGTTTGCCGCGTGTGCCGGCTGATCCTTGCGCCACTGTAACTTCGGCGTCTACAGTGTCCGGACCGCAGGAGTGTACCAGACCCGCCACAGGTGGATGGGCTGTCTGTACAAGTAGTTAGGGCTCAGCAGGCAGTTCCGAAACGTATAGTTAGGCGCAGGAATTTTCAGTGGAGCGGGAACTCAACATTCAGGCGGCCATCTCTTGTTGTGCGCAACAGCACCCCCAGGTAATTTTTTGCCAACTACCTGAGTCGTTTTGATTATTGATTTATGAATACAAATCTGCATCCCCATCCATCTCCAGGGTAATTGCTACACATCTTAAAGGGCTGGGTTATCCAGTTCACTGCATGATTACACTGGGCGCTTTACAGGCATTAGGCCATAAATGGGCACTGTCTTTGCACCACCACACTTGACTGTTCATGTTCTGATTTCAAAGAAGCGCTGTTCAGTTTCTGGCTTCTGTCAGGGTGCTAAACGTTTGTTTTCAGCGACCCAATATTGATTTGTCTTTTGGACAGTGTTTTGTTGACTAGAGTATATTTTGAGGCATTACACAAGCCTACGTGAACAAGGTAGAACATCTCCATCCAACAACTACTAAAGGCAAACACCTCTCACAAAGACCAATAATTTGAAAGTACAGCAAAAATAACGAGAAATCCTTGCACCTTTTGACTAACCCTCAATTTCTCTTTACCTTACTCGCCACACGCACGCACGCACGCACACACACACACACACGCCGATGGCAGTGGTGCACGTTACAAATCACAATAACGTAATATACGTGTTTCAAAGCTAAGTGTTCAGAATTCATGCAGTGCCATGTTTTACTCTAGCAAATATACCTCTGAAGAGTTCATGAATTCTGTATCATTTTGCTGTTCCTTATTTTCCTCGTTTAAATTGTGTTAAAGACTAATGTCGTCTGTGGCTTCGTTGAATAATTCCAAGGCTTGGTACTGGTGCTAGTCCTTGGTCCTTCCTCGATGATGAGGTTGTTTGGGGAGTGCCAGCAGTGTGCTGTTTACAGAAAATACCTAGGTTGTGAGCAGCCCAAATGTGATCCAAGGATTCTCAAATCCTTTCTGTGCTAAGCTTCTGTCTGGCCATGTTCATTTGCCCTCGTTGCCTTGAAACATTTCAGAGCTTTCCCCTGGGTTGGCCAGCTGTTTACGCCGAACTAAAATCATCAGTGCACTGTACTGCGTTGCTGCCTCATAATTATTCCTAAGGATTAATATTAGGCTGGGAATTCAAACCCCCCTCCACACAGTTTGGATGCAGCATAATGGCGCTGCAGGAAAGAATATTTTCCAAATAGTGATATCTCTATCTATCTCTCTATATCTATATCTCTATGGCTTAGTTGCTTTTTATGTGGACATTTCACGCTGCACTGGAATCTGGAGCACCGTGCTGTCCTGTCAAATGGCTGAGCTCCTATGGCCTCCTTAATGTAGACAGACAGACCACGTGATCCGTACGGCCCAGTTTTCAGGCTCTGGAGTGTTGGCAAGAATGAAAGGGCTCGGTCTGTTTGCTTTGCGCAACAATTCGGCAGCATGGGAGTCGCCAGCCAAGAAGCAATAATTTTCTTGAGCGAGAAATAATGCAGGCGTGTTTGGGGGCTGATACACTTACGGAGTTGACACAAATGCGCAATATATACTCATTTTAGTATAACAAACTGAATCCCCATTGGCAGTTCGACAGATAGTATGTTCTTTTAAATACATTGAAAATTCTACGCGAGCCTATTTTCCATTGTTGCATTTTAATGAAAACATTAATTTCATGAAAAAAATGTAATTCGTCACAGATTAACATAATCATTAATGCTCGATATATAAAACAACTCTATGGCTTCTATGCAATTTAATTGTATACTTAAATTGCACAGATACCATACATATATGTCGCGTATGAAAGTGTTTAATATGGGATAAGGTAACCCCTACTGCACTTTATAAGGATATTGCAACTCACGGAGGAGACCAAATGGAGGAACAAGCCCAAAGGCTGAGTTCCTTTATAATGGTCATTGTACTCGGAGGTGACTTGCAATATCCTTTACACATATGGTAGGGGGCACGTAGCTACCAAATACCGTGCTCTTTATTATCTGCCCCTGCATTGATCTAATGTATGATACTTGCAATCTATATAGAATCTGTTTTGGATTTTTTTTTTTTTTACGAAAACCACTAGTAGGTCAGCTTGTAAGGTGTTGCAGAAAAATAGTTTAAGCACTTTAATACAATGCACCCAAAAACATTTTGTGATTATTGCTCTCCCGTGATAATCTCCAACAGTGCACACAGCAAACATACTACCATAAAAAGTATCTTATCAATAAATGGCTGAACGTGTCACAGAAAGCTATTTAAAAAAAAAGCAATTCAAAAAGCTAGTCACAGCATTAAGTTCTGTAATGACAGCTAGAGTTCTTCTCCGTACTGACTTGAGCAGAAGGCAGGGTGACATCACACCTAAACTGTAATCATTGATGTAGTAATCTTGTTAAAGCTCCGTAGTGGTTTCACAACTAGTCTGTAATATATGGACTAATGCACCCCCACCATACATTTATAAAGTTATTTCAAGTAACTGAGGAGTTTTGAGACCAAATAGAGGAATGAAGGCAAAGGCAGAGTTCCTTTTATAAGGTCACAGAACTCCAAGGTGAATTGCAATATCTTTTTTATGTATTGCAGGAGGTATTTTATTCCTTCTAATACATGGCCACATACTGTCACTCACCATAGTGCATAGTCGTTTGCTTAAGATAATGTAATGGATCTTCCATTTGCTGATCCATATAATCTGTATAGAATTTGTTTAGTTTTTTTTAAAAAAAAAGCAAAAATGCAGCTCCTACTTTGTTGCAGAAAAATAATTCAAGCAGTTTAATCAAATGTTTTGAAATTGGGGGCTTGGGAGGCAGGCCAGAATGAGGAAGACTGTGTGGGAGATGCCAGGCATACGCACAGTTTTGAGCCAGGGATCAACAAACCTGGTGAGGGTGCATTGGGTATGCAGGTGAACTGGGTCCCCCCTCTGGCAATAACAGGCAGGTTACACCAAAGCGAGTGACCCCAAATGATTGCACCAAATTCTTTGTTCAGGTAACAGATTTATTTCTGTCAGAGAATCAAACTTATTGCCGACAGTGTGTTGGGCACACTGCTGTGGACACAACTGCAGGCATACAAGCTAGGCACAGCTCTGCTCTCCAGCGGAGATACTCTGTTAAGGGACAGTTCCCCAACATTAGGAAGAATTTCTAGTGTTCCTGAGGGATGTTAGCCACCTATTTTCCTTCTCTTAATAACATGCACCAGTTGCTGAGGACACTCCTGTTCTCCTACCAGTTGGCCACCATTATGACCAAGGCTAAGTGGACCATAGAAATGGACCTTCGAAATATGCCTGAGAAGACAAAAGAAGAAACAGTGACTCCAGCTAATCCTGCCCTGTCCCTGAAGTTAGAAAAAAATTGCAAAAGCAATAGCTGAACTCTACCCTGCAGTCACCTATTTTGAAAGGATAAAATCCATGTAAATAGCATAAAAATGAGTAGGTGTCTGAGGCTCTCGAGAGGGTAAAGCAGGTCTTCCAGCATTACTCTGAGATGGATGACCCTTTTAAGCTAGGCTCCTGATCGTCACCCAGTTTGTAGACGGTCAACTGCCAAAGGCCAGCACAGACATCAAGCGGATTTGTGTGGGTTCGGACACTAGGTCCTATTCCAGCATCTTGGTCGAAGCCAGGTACTACTGCAGCCAGCATAGGAAGGAGCAGGAGGACACTAAAGAGAACATCATGCAGCTGAAATGTCAACTCTGCAGATGCAGGCTGATGTGTCTGCTGCCGCTGATATGCCTGCATCCTTAGACCTGGATGAGACTGCCTGCTAGATGGTGCAAGCACCCTATTGGGGACAATATGGGGCTTCTTGAGGGCAGCATGGATTTAGCAGGGGAGGGAAAGGAGGAATCATTCACCTCAGTACTGGGGCTTTCAGATCCCGCTTCAGCCTGTCCACAGATAGTGTCCACCCCCAGTCCAGTACCCATCCCAGTTAGGTCCCCTCGTGCATCAGGACCAGTGCATCTATTGTAAGGAATGGGACCACTGGAATTACAACTGTCCTCAGCAGATTCAGCATGAGCAGAATCAGGCTGCAGCTCTGTCTGCTTGGGGCCGATCACAGCTCCCTGCACCATGTCTGCCTGGTCCCTTTCAGCTCCCCAGTCAGCCTAGACCCCTGGATCACAATGCTGGTACTGGCCCAGCACACCAGCTGGGACATTCCCCCCCCCCCCCAGCCTGAACGAAGACCAATGCCTTGCATCCCCCAGCCAGTAGTTGGAACTGCCAGGGTGCCTCTTCTGCACCGCCTTGCAGCCTTTGCTCCAGCAGCCAGGTCAGAGTCTCTTCCAGTACCCTCAAGCTTGATGGAAACAGTACCCAGACAAAGTGGCACTCAGGCACCACAACTCCTTGCCCCAACCATCCCCTTCCCATCCAGTGGCCCCTACGTGACAGACAAGGTTGGTAACAAGCGGGACAGGATGCCGGTGCACTCTGGAGCCAATTCCAGCACACAGAGGCTGGGGGGAGTTCCCAAATGCCAGTGTCTGGCCGACTCACAGCTCTAGGAGTAGACGGTATCCCCTCTAAGGTGCTGTGTCACCTTGCCCACTAGAATTCATCTGGGTCCCCTGACTACCATATAGTCCTTCCTGTTGAGTGCATCCTCCTCAAAAAATCTGCTGGGGGTGGATTTCCTGCAAAAAGTAGGTGCACAAAGGGCTGAGGTACTTCCTACATTCAAGACAATCCTTAGGAGTTCTTCATAACTGAAGCATTCCGACATCTCTGCCCTAACTTCTGTCATGGTTTTGAGCAGATGCTGGCAGCAGTGCCAGACACCCTTTGGGTCACCCAGAGCATGGAAGCAGACTGATTAAATCTGCTCATCCCATGAGTGTGCAGGTGAATGCTGGGTCCTGCCTCCCTTGAATTTCCCAGTACCCTATGAAGCCAGATGTCTGAAAGGCATTAATGCCTTGTTACGACAGGACATCCTGGCTGTGGCATAGTCCCCTGCTAAATCCGCCATCATGGCAGTGCAGAAGCCCAATTTGAACACCGAGCGGAATGGTTCTGGAGAGGGAGGGAGAGACGGGGGAGAGGGAGGGAGGGAGAGATGGGGGAGATGGGGGAGAGGGAGGGAGAGACGGGGGAGAGGGAGGGAGGTAGGGAGAGATGGGGGAGATGGGGGAGAGGGAGGGAGAGACCGGGGAGAGACGGGGGAGAGGGAGGGAGAGACGGGGGAGAGGGAGGGAGAGACGGGGGAGAGGGAGGGAGAGACCGGGGGAGAGGGAGGGAGAGACGGGGGAGAGGGAGAGACGGAGGGGAGGGGGAGACGGGGGGTGGGAGAGACGGGGGGGAGGGAGACGGGAGATGGGACAGGGAGAGACGGGAGAGGGAGAGACGGGGGAGGGAGAGGGAGAGACGGGGGAGGGAGAGACGGGGGAGAGGGAGGGAGAGACGGGGGAGAGGGAGGGAGAGACTGGGGAGAGGGAGGGAGAGACGGGGGGGAGAGGGAGAGACGGGGGAGGGGGAGGGAGAGACGGGGGAGAGACGGGGGAGGGGGAGGGAGAGACGGGGGAGAGACGGGGGAGAGGGAGGGAGAGACGGGGGAGAGACGGGGGAGAGACGGGGGAGAGGTAGAGACGGGGGGAGAGGGAGAGACGGGGGGGGAGAGGGAGAGACGGGGGGGGAGAGTGAGACGGGGGGAGAGGGTGAGACGGGGGAGAGGGTGAGACGGGGGGAGAGGGAGAGACGGGGGAGAGAGAGACGGGGGAGGGAGAGATGGGGGAGGGAGAGACGGGGGGAGAGGGAGAGACGGGGGGAGAGGGAGAGACGGGGGGAGAGATGGGGGGGAGAGGGAGAGATACGGGGGAGAGGGAGGGAGAGACGGGGGGAGGGAGAGGGAGGAAGAGACGGGGGAGAGACGGGGGAGAGACGGGGGGAGGGAGAGGGAGGAAGAGACGGGGAGGGACGGGGGAGAGACGGGGGAGAGACGGGGGAGACAGAGACGAGGGAGAGACAGGGGGAGACGGAAAGAGAGATGTGGATAGGGAGAGACAGGGGGAGACGGAAAGAGAGATGTGGAGAGGGAGAGACAGGGGGAGACGGAAAGAGAGATGGGGAGAGGGAGAGACGGGGAGACGGAAAGACGGGGAGATGGAGAGAGGGATGGGGATGGAGAGGGAGAGGGAGATGGGGATGGGGAGGGAGAGGGAGATATGGGGAGGGAGAGAGAGAGAGAGAGGGAGAGACGGGGAATGAGAGGGAGAGAGAGGGGGAGACTGAGACGGGCAGAGGGAGACTCAGTAGGGAAAACAGGGAAAGGGTACCTGCTAACGGGCAACCTCAGCTTCTCTGCCCCACCCACACATTCAGCACACCACTGCAGGCACCCCAGAAATAGAACCAGGTCCTCTCTCGCTACTCCACATCAGAGCCTGCCCACGCCACAGCCCACCGAGATCCACCCCCATGATGGACTCAACACGTGGAACTGGTTTCTGGCTGTTCCTAGGGCTCAAGAAGGCAGGGTTGGATCTTCTTTCTCCACAGCGATCGCTTCTCCTCCCCGCCTCCAGAGCCCGCCCACACCAACCCCAGGATGAACATAGCTGTTCCTATGGTCCAAGGAGGCTCGCCGCCGGAAGGGGCAGCGAAATCACAGGGCGTAGGGCAAGTAAGCAAACACAGGCAGGGATAGTTGTATTGATGTTACTCTGGAGGGGAGAAAGTTCTCCAGAACAGATTAAAAGGCCAGCCTTGGGCTGCAGATTACCCTAGCTGTTAAGCTAACAGCTGTTGTCTAAGCTGGGAACCAGTGTATGGCGGGTTGTCCTGGTTTAGGAGATAATGGAATCCCTTTGTCTGGGCAGGAGTATGGCTGGAGTTCCACAACCCCCACAATATACAGTCACATACAGTGCAAGATGAAAAATATATTTTGGAAAAATGAAAATACTGAAAGTCCACAGTAAACAACAAGTGACATATATGTGAAACACAAGTGAAGGTTGAAGAGGGTCGCCATTGCCACAAAGCAGACATGACAAGACAGGTGGAAGGCCTCCTCGCCATAATGAGGCATTTCTCCACCTTGCACGAGACTGTACCTAGTGAAGCTTTAAATCATCTATAAATGACTATCTACATACCGTGGCAGTACCACAGCATATTAGACTGAACTTATCAAAAGAATGCAGCTCCTGGGCATATTATGCTGTTTCTTGCACATGAGCAGCCTACCTGCGGTATGCAACTACACGAGGCACAAGCTGGCAGTAACTAGGAACCTGAGGCTGTACTTAATAAATATTTAAGCATTTAAGTCTAAAGCTATTCCTGGCATATTATGTTAGGAGTGGTATACAATGGCATTAACTGGCTATATGAAGTTCGACGCCAGCAGTCCCTGTAGCCTACAATGTCTTTATTGGTGGTGCGACTATTTAGCAAATCATAGTTGTACATAGTCATATAAAAGTAAAACAAATATTGGTGATCGCTATAATAACCTTAAATCTGCTCAAGCAACATTTTTTAAATTTCGCTTTTTGTCGTTTTTCCTTTTACTTCATGCATGTTCATATATCAGGGTCTAGGGTCATGTGGTGATACTCCTTGTGATTGGGCATGCAAGTCTACTTCTGGTCAGTAGCCCAGTCGTTTTCCTGGTAGTCCATCTGCCTGCATTCATTAGGTGGAAATCTGGCACTAAAATAGGGGCTCACGTCAAGGTTCGTCTCCCCTGGGTGTTTGTGAATTGAGAAAGGATTCGCGCATGTAAAAATCATTTAAGTTAAGTCAAAATAAAGCTACTTCCTAGTCTTGTATTTCTATAGTGATTGAATTTCTGAAATTTGTGCAGGTCTTGATTAATTTTTTTGTTCTTTTTTTGTAAATACAATAATAATGAAAATATATCCTTTTAAGGGATATATCATAAGTATAATTCCTGGGCAAGCATGACATCGGGTAGCTACGAGTTTGTAAACGGAGCAAATAAATCGTGTATACACTTATGGTGCTAATCACTCATGTTTTATCTAATGAATGCTACCAGGAACTTGCTGCTTTAGAGTGTAGTAACTGTTTATTATAGATCCATTTATGCATTTTACAAACCTCCAAATTATTAGACGCAGGAGAATGGCTCCTTCATTTAAAATACCTTGCATGGACAATAAGCAATGTCCTATATAGGTAATGCAGCGTGTTTGTATAAAGAGAACGATTTCTCGCTACATCACTACATGTATTTATATATGTATTTGACAAGATATGACTGGTAATACTACTTATATCTGTTTCTTGCTTGTTTGAGCGAAATATTCATTACAGAAATAAAGCAGTCCAGTTTGTTCATTCACGCTCCTGGCAGCCAAACTCTGGAACTCCCTTCCTCTGCACATTCCAACCTCTTCCCCTTACCATATTTTCCAGACATCGCTAAAGCCCCATTTACTCAGTCTCTTGCTCATGCCTAAACTCTGCTTTTATGTTTTTTCCATACCTTCCATTGTAATGTACCGTTGTTGATTTACTGTATTATGGACAAACCTCTTTGGTAAAAGCGCTCTATAAATACAAATAGTTTTTCTTGGGAATTGACAGAAGATTTTTTTTAATTTGTTTGAGGTTTGGATTGGCGTACCTGGCTATTATTTCAAGTGTGGTTATATGTTTGGGAGAGGCATAATTTGGTCCTTATAACATGGGGAGAGCTGAAACCCTTTGCGCTGTACTTTTATGGCATCCAATCTTATTTTATGATCTGTAAATAGCCAGCATTGTTTGTAATATCAACAATGGCATGGTGCATCAAACAGAAAGTGACGTAAAATGTCTATGATGTTGACCTTTTGTATACTTGAAACAATGCCACCAGGGAGGACTCTCAAATCCTAGGTATAGCCCCCACGGAAACACTCTCCTCATCTCATATCACTATGCTTACTTTCTTCTCTACACCATCACACAATTAGAATGCAGCTCTACCCCTCGATCAATTCGGTGTAGCTGCTCACATATGAACATTACCCCATGAACACCTCATCATTCTAATACAACGCAGCTATACCCCATGACAAACCGGCCTAGCTGCACACATAAGCGTCCTACAGGCCTAACGCAGCCAGAACCAAGTCTGGGTGTCCACCCGCCAGACTGCACACATGCAACCGATATCAGTACCACCACACCTAATGCTATGATGCAGCTACCATCAGACAAATACAACAGCTGCTCTCCTAACTAGTGCACCCAAGCACCCTACGACACCCTACTCCCACAACTGACCAGGACTACGGTCCCCGAGGGCGTTCAACCTACCGGCGCTTTGAGGTCATACCAATGATATATAGAGCGCTATATAAATGCAAAATAAGATAACCTAACACATTTGGTTTTCTCATTCCAACAAACTCATCCTTTTGTGGGCTCTTCATGCACAAAACGGGGAAGGCTGCATTGTTAATACCCTACCTCCCACCAGTTTGTGCTAGTTCATTCTTGGCAAATGATGAGAATACCCCGGACACAAATGCCTCTAAGCCAGTGGTCTTCAAACTGTGGGGCTGGCCCCCCTGGTGGGGCCTGAAGGGTGTCGATGGGGGGGAGGGTAAGGTGCGGGGAGGCGATGCTCTTCAAAAAGGTAGTACGGTGACTGATTTTAATAGAAAACATATGCAGAAATGACATGGAGGGGGCCAAGCAGCAATATCTTTACTTGAGGGGGGTGCACATCAACAATATTTCTACTCAAGGGGGGTTCAGCATAAGTGTTTCAATACCACTGCTCTAAGCCATTGACGCAGACCGTCTGGAAACAGTCCCACACACATGAATGGAGCAGCAAAAGATAACTTGTATTTTTCCCTGTTTCTCCACTAACCTAACTTGTCCATATCTTTTAGATATGCTAGAGGGCCTGAAGACAATGTAAATGTTAGCGGAACGTGGTAAGAGTCCCTGTAAGATAACATACCTGTGCTTTTGTTGCCAATACCTGGCCCTGATGCCAGTAGCAGTGGGTTTGGTGACAATACCTGACAACAGTTTGTGGATCTGTGTTTTGATGCTAGTACTTAATATGGTACAAATCCTTGATGGCAAAACCTGATACAGGGTTCAAAATTAAGATAGCATGAGCTAAAACCAACTCCTGGGAGTCAGCATCACCTTGTAGGCAGGAGGTGCTAATTTAACTTTTTGCCCGTTATGTATGATCCACTGTATTTAAATGTGTATTAAATATGTTAATTCGTCATTAACTTTCTCTTCTCAGATATTATATCATATGCAGATATTATATCATATACATTTAACTCCTCAGGTGGCCTGAGGAGTTAAATGTAGCTCCTGGTAGTTGTTGTATTCAAGCTTACCAGGCTCTCCTAGGCTAGAATCTGGAGCTAAATAGCTCCCAGCAACTTACAACCCTATGATAAGGGAGTAAAATCCTGGCATTTTGATGGAGATTTAGTGTCAATGTGATGTTGTGCAAGGGATATTCTTTGTAGTGTTTGTTGCATTAAGATGTCTCTTTTTTTATGTGTTTATGAATTCAGATTTTAAATCTTAGTAAATTGCAAAATCAGGGATCGAAATTGTTGGTAATTGTAAGCTCTAATACAAAAAGTTATCAGGCGCCCCTCTCTTGAAAGAACACGGCATGATAACCTGTTCAGTGCTTATTAACCACTTTGAGAGTTCGCAGCCATCTGCTTTTTGCTCACTGTATCTTTCACAGATGGGAAATATCCATTTGCATATCAGTCTTTGTCCCGCCCACATGGGCAGTCCAGCACCGAAATGCTATGGCAATTCTCTTCTGAACACTACCTTTTTTGTAATTCTAAGCTCTGTCTTGTAGCCTAAAAGTACCTGATGAGCTTGACACCAACAGCTACCAGTTTCTTCTTTTGCTTCTCGATGTTGAATTGTTGGTGGGGAGACAGTGAGCGAGGGGAGAGAAGTGGCAGTTGGAGGGGGTGAGGGCTTAGAGAAGAGGGAGAGACATGGGCCCAGGCCGGCTGAAAGACGGGCAACACGCCTGTGGTGTGGTGAAGAAAGGGAGGGAGAGGAAAGCAGAGAGAGAAAAGGGAATGAGAGAGAGGGGGACAGGGGCAGCTGCAGCTGGTCGGCTTTGGTGGCAAAATAGAGCAGGTTGGGGAGGTAGAGAACCAGGGGAGAAGAAGGCCAGACAGGCGACAGGGGAAAGGGTACCTGTGAGAAGGGCCTCTGCAGGTTCTTTTTGCCCCCACCCACGTGTCCAGCACCCTAATTCCAGCTACCAAAAAGAGACCAGGTCCTCGCCCCACACTTTTATAAGGCTGTTACCCCCTCCCCTCCCTGCTTCCCCTGTCCGGATCCTGCCCACACCCACTTTCCTGATGAACACCGCTGTTCCCAGGGTCCACTGAGGTTTGGGGAAATGTGGCTGGCTTTCCTGAAACTTAAACAAAGGCTTGCTATGTAAGTAGCAATCACCCCAGCCCTAAATTGCATAAGCCCTTCATTTTTTTTGTAGCAGTGCATCCAATATTTCCCCATTGAACCTCCCAAATTGCCATTGTAGTTCAGCCATCTCACAATAGAATCTTTTGTTTTTCTTTGTATGTTAGCATATCTCGATTGGAAAAACCCCTCATTTGGCTGTGTAAATCCTTAGTTTGTTGAACCCAGGGGTAACAGGGTGCAGCAATAAGAAGGTACAAAACTTAAAGGTTACATAGTGAATATCAATATGGCATACAGGGTACCTACAGACCAAATGTATATATAAGCATACAGATGAAATACAGTTTCAGTACAGTGAATTCCAAGAATAAAATAACAATGGTTTACAGTGTGCAGTAATGGGTAGCGAAGTATATAGTTATGCAGATGTCTCAATTTACACTATTCTTCAGTCCGGTTGAGGAGGGTTATATAGCTCTTTCTGAAATGTAAATAAGGTTGGTCAACTCTCAACTCGTAGGGTAGGGAGTTCCAAAGTTTAGCGGCCTTCACAGGGAAGCTATTGCCGCCAATCTTTGTAGATTTGAATCTCGGTACCACAAGGCAGTTCGCATTAATGGTTCTAGTGGGTGTATTGGATGATCTTCTCATCAATTTGTTAGTTATGTAACTGGGGGCAGCATTGTGTAGTGCTTTGTGTCAGGCAGGCAATTTTTAGCTGTATCTTATTATGTGTGGACAGCCATTTATGTTGGTGTCTATGGAGGTCATGTGCACTCTTTTATTGATGCCTAGTGCGGCTCTAAGAGCGTCATTTTGTAATATTTGCAATTTTTTGATGCTAGTTCTGTTGGCGCCACTCTAGAGGGCATTGCAGTAGTCTAATCTGGATAGAATTAATGCTCTGGCCAAGATAATGCAGTTGTCGAATGAAAGGAAGGGCTTGCCCGCTCTGATCAACTTGCAAGTGTATGCTGTTGTAGAGGCCGGGGATTTCACTTGTTTGTTGAAGGACATGGTTGCGCCCAGATAGAAACCCAGGGTTTATACCTCCTTTGAGACTTAAATGTTATTACCATCAATGGTGAATGATTTGTATTCATGACCTAATTTAGTGATGTTATAGGGGGTGCCAAAGATTATCAGCTCTGTCTTGTCATCATTCAGGCACAGACCGTGGGTGGCCATCAATGCCTGAATGTTGAGATAAATCCTATTCACCAGCGCCAGGTCCTTGCCATAATCCCCAGAAAGCGGGAGGAGAATCTGTGTATTGTCTGCATAGTTAGTGTAGGTGATACCCTGACGGTCCAAATCATCGAACAAAGGTTTGGTGAATATGTTGTAAAGAGTTGGCGACACCGCTGAGCCCTGAGGCACCCCGCAAATGATCGGGGTCGGGTCGGTCTCTGCTGAAGGGGAGATCACTCTCACGGTTCTATCACTCAGGAATGATTCTATCCACTTGACAGCGTCAGTAGAGAAACGGGCTGCTGAGTCCAGGTGCCTGCAGAGGACCTTGTGATCCACCAGGTCGAATGCCGCTGAGAGATCGAGTAATAGGAGTAGTGCAGTCTTCCCTTTTGTCTCTCAGCTCATCGATTTGGGTTTTTAAGTCTATCAATGCCGTTCCGTCCCGTGTAACAGTCGGAAGCCTGATTGTCTAACCCCTAAGAGTTTATGAAGCTCAAGGTATTTTTGAATCTGCATATAGGCAGCTTTGTCCAGAATTCTGAGGAGAAATGGTACCGTCATGATAGGGAGGTAGTTGGTGGCAATGAGGGGATCTTACATTTGCTTCTTTAGAAGTGGGAGGACCCAAGATTGTTTAAGGTCGGCTGGGACAGTGACAGTGCCAGTGGAGAATGAGACGTTAATTCATTTAGAGATAAATGAAGAGAGGTCTCTGGCCGCATCTTTTATAATGTGTGCTGGGCAGACCTCTCCTTTACAGTTGGAAGGTTTGAGTGATGAGATCATTTTTTTTCTACCTCTAGAGCAGAAGTTTTAGTGAAGCGGAAACTATTTTGATCAGTAGTCACGACACTAGGCGGGATAGAATTATTCGGCAGTGGTAACTTCAGAGTGTCTTTCTTAGTTTTAATTTTGTTTTGTGAGGTGTTTATTTTATTGGTTAGAGCTTGTTGAATCTCTGAGCACCAGGTTTTATTTTTGTTGCAAACGTCTGGTGTTGGGATTGGAGACTACAATTCTTTTAGTATGGTAAATAGTTCTTTCATACTTGAGTTGGATTTGGCAATACGTTCATTATAAGAATTTCGTTTTGGCAGATAAATTTTGTTTTTGTATTGCGTTGAGATTGTGGTTAGCTTTTTTTTATTATCGCTGGAGGGGCATAGTCTACAGGCGGTTTCACGCTTTCTTTTCAGTATGCGTAAGTCCTTTACTTTAGGAGTGAAACACTTATTGAGGTGTGCTTTATTTCGAAGGGATTGTGTCCTCCGACGTATTCCTCATCCTTAGATATCTCCTTCCAGCTCTGCTGGCCTCGGAAATTTTCTCTCTCTAGAGGGCGCTGCGCGTCGACGTCCCTCGAGTCGATGTCCCTCGACAGCCGCCGTATCGACGCCAACGTCATCCTGGCTATAAAGGCCGCGCACAGCGCCCGTTGCTCAGTTCCGTTTTTCCGCGCGTACTCAGTGCCTCGGAATACCGTTGCTCAGTTTTGTCAGGTTAAACCTATTTACCTCGAGTTATTCGATCCGTACTCGTTGGCTTCTTCGTCGGAACCGACAACTCCTCGATCCGGCTTCAAAAAATGCCGAGATTGTGGGAAAAAGTTGTCGCTGACTGACCCTCACAGAGTTTGTCTGTGGTGTTTGGGAGCTGAACACCATTGTTCGGAGTGCGAGGACTGTATGTCCATGACAGCTAAGGCCCTGAAGGAGCGTAGGGGGAAGCTGGAGAAAGGTAAGACTTTTAAAGCTTCTTCTTCGTCGACAAAGTCGAGACATTCGTCTCCTCGTCACCATTCGCGCTCCAGATCTCGGAGTGGGTCTCCTCACTCCTCGAGATCGAAGCACTCGAAGAGGAGACGTCGAAGATCCCCTTCTCCGTCTTCCTCTTCCTCTGTTTCGCCAAAGAGAATCCCGTGCCCCACGAAACATAGTTCCCGGGCTGAATGGGAGGAATTCCGCAAAAATATGATGAGCGTCTTCGAGAAAGCGGCCTCGACCCCCTCGAAGACTGCCGAGAGCGATGCTCTGGTCGAAAGACCCAAAGGTCAAAAACGCCGCGAGTCGCAGTACCCGGCGAAGGAAGCTTCTCGAGCGCGTCACAAACCCTCGAGTAAAGCTATGACCTCGAAACCTTCTTCGAAGGTTCCGTCGACGAAAGTTCCGTCGAGGTCGATGTCTTCGACGCCGTTGTCGAAGGGACCTTCGACGCGCGAGTCTGTCGACTCGACGCCAGCTTCGACACCGGTGTCGACGCCAGCTTCGACACCGATGTCGACGCCAAGAAAAGTCACGGTTTCGACACACCCAGTGTCTATCCCCAGGCCCTCAACGTCGATGGCTTCGAGATTGTCGAGTAGAATCCCATCTTATCCTACCGTCCCACAGGACAGGGACGATAAAAAATATGATGCTATGGCAAAGAAAGTCTTTTCAGCATGTAGCATGGCGTTAAAATCTGTTAATGCTACTTGCACCCTTGCTAGATTCAGCCATACACTTTGGGAGTGTGCTTCTGCAGCGGCTGACTGCATCCCGGAGGGAGAAGAAAGGGATGCGTTCCTGAATATTATACAGGACGGTAAAGACGCTATGTGCGAATCCCTCCAGACGGGAATTGATTCGGCTGACAGTATCAGCAGAGCAATGGCGGCAAGTACAACAACCAGGAGATTCGCTCGGTTGAGAAAGTCTAGTTTTGCCCCAGATGTGCAAGCCAGGCTCTTGAACATGCCATTCGATGGCTCTTCTTTGTTCGGGAAAAAGGCGGATGACAGTTTAGAGAAACTGCAAACTTCAAAAGCAGCAGCAAAATCCCTAGGAGCTGCAATCCGTCAGACACCTTTTCGTCCCACAGGAACCTCTGCGAGGGGCAAGTCCTTTCGCTTCTACTCCGCATTCGGAAGAGGTAGAGGACGACCGGCTCAAAGGGGACAAAGAAGAACTACCCGAGGTGGACGAGGTAGATATTCAAAAGCCGCAGCAACAGCAGGTGCCTCATTACCATCTGCATCAGCCGCCCCAAAACCACTCTGAGGACTTCCCTCACAGGACACCTGTAGGAGGCAGGTTGACTCAACATCTGGCGGTATGGCAGGCTATCACGTCAGATGCTTGGGCATTGGAAACAGTTGCCCAAGGTTACTGCCTACCTTTCCTACGTATACCTCAGAGTCATCCACCGGGGATCAGCTCTCAGAAAACTCCAGATCCGCTCCTCTTGCAGGAAATTTTACACCTGCTAGAGAAAGGTGCCATAGAACCGGTACCTGTAGCGGAGAGGAACAAGGGCTGGAACTCCCCTTACTTTCTCATTCCGAAGAAAGACGGAGGACTGAGACCCATCTTGGACTTGCGAGAATTGAACAAATTCCCCAGGAAAGACAAATTCAAGATGGTCGCTCTTACTCAGATCCTCCAGGCCCTTCAGTTCCAGGACTGGTTGGTATCTCTGGACCTTCAGGACACTTATTACCATGTGCCTATCCATCTCAAACACAGGAAATACCTGAGGTTCGCAATTGGCAACTCTCACTATCAATTTCGAGTGCTGCCATTTGGGCTGACCTCCGCCCCGAGTGTCTTCACCAAGTTAATGTCGGTAGTGGCGGCAAGTCTAAGGAGGGAAGGGATTCACGTCTACCCCTACCTGGACGATTGATTGATCAGGGCTGTTTCTTCGGAACAAGCTCAGATCCAGCTAAATCACGTGTGCCACTCCCTTCACAGACTGGGCTTCTCCCTCAATTTAAAGAATTCACAAATGATACCATCGCAGAGACTCCAGTTCATAGGAGCGATCCTGGACACTTCCCTGGGAAAAGCCTCGCCACCAGAGGTGAGGGCCCAAGATATTCTACGGATGGTTACCAAGTTCCAACATGCCCAACGTCTCCCAGCCTTCGACTTTTTGAGGTTGCTAGACCTCATGGCATCCTGCATTTTCCTAGTGCCAGAGGCTCGCCTGAGAATGAGATCCCTCCAGTGGGCACGGAGGACTCAGTGGTCACAATTCTCAGGGAGAATGACGGATCTTCTTCAGGTTCCCGACAGGGTGGCTCGAGACCTTCAGTGGTGGGCCTGTCAGGAGAACATTCTGAAAGGAGAACAGTTTTGGCAACCCTGGCCGGAGATAACAGTAGTCACGGATGCCTCACTCACAGGGTGGGGAGCCCACACCAACGACTTGACCATCAGCGGTCGTTGGTCTCCATCGGAGTCCAGACTACATATCAACCTGTTAGAGCTGAGAGCCATCAGACTTGCGCTGAAGGCGTTCCTGCCAGCTGTACAAGGGAAGAACGTCCTGATAATGACGGACAACACGGTGGCCATGCATTACCTCAACAAAAGAGGAGGCGTAGGATCACTACCCCTGTGCAGAGAGGCGATGCAGCTCTGGTTTTGGGCAATCCAAGAAGGAATCTCTCTATCGGCAGTTCACCTAGCCGGAGAGAAGAACTTGACAGCGGACGCTCTGAGCAGGCAGAGCACAGTCTCCCACGAGTGGGAGCTAGCTCAGGAAGTCCTTCAAGAGATCTTCGCCCTTTGGGGAACCCCTCAGGTAGATCTGTTCGCCACCAGCCTCAACAGGAAATGCGACCTGTTCTGCTCAAGGGAATTTCCCCCGAGAGGAGCTCTGGGAGACGCGTTCATAGTGGACTGGGAGTTTCCGCTTCTGTACGCGTTCCCACCGGTCCCTGTCATTCCTCAAATGATCAGGAGGTTGAGAAGATTCCGGAGAACTATGATCCTAATTGCCCCGGATTGGGCCAGGAGAACGTGGTACCCGGACCTTCTAAACTTTTCCATCTGCCCTCCAATTCGACTTCCACTCAGAGAACCTACTCTCACAGAAGGGAGGTCAGGTTCTCCATCCAGACATCAAAACCCTCAACCTTCACGCTTGGCTTCTGAAAGGCTGAGGTACAAGGATTGGGACCTCCCTGATGATGTTATGGAGGTGTTGCTTTCGGCAAGGAGGCCAGCAACCAAGTCTTTATACCGCTGCCGTTGGAACAGATTTTGCAGCTGGTGTAGAGAACAGAATATCGACCCTTTTTCATGTGGTACACCAATGGTTTTGTCCTTCCTACTATATTTGGCAAATTCAGGCCTTCAAGTTGGCACCATTAAGGGCTATCTCGCAGCGCTATCCATCTTTAAGCGCACTGCGGAAGAACCATCCTTTTTCAAGTTACCCTTGGTAATACAATTTCTTAAGGGGTTAACCAATGTTTATCCCCCAAGACCATTCCAAGTTCCCCTATGGGATTTAAACTTAGTCCTAACCTTCCTGATGGGCACACCTTTCGAACCACTCCATTCTTGTTCGTTAAGATTCCTTACCCTTAAAACTGTTTTATTAATAGCACTTACATCTGCTAGAAGGGTGAGCGAATTACAAGCTCTTTCTTGTAAACCCCCTCACACTATCACAAAGACAAAGTTGTCCTGCAAGTGAAGCCTAATTTCCTCCCAAAGGTGGTTTCTGAATTCCATATCACTCAGAAGATTACCCTACCATCTTTCTATCCTCCTCCTCACCCAGGGAAAGAGGAAGAGAGGTTACACAGGCTAGACCCTAGAAGGGCTTTAAGTTTTTACATCAGTAGACTAGCCAGGATAAGACAGGCATACCAGCTGTTTGTAGGTTACACAGGTCACAAGCTGGGGTTACCAATAACTAAGCAGGCCATTTCCAGATGGATCATCCTAGCCATTCTGGAATGTTATAAATTGGCAGGAAAAGAGCCCCCTCAAAACCTTAGGGCTCATTCGACCAGAGGTATTGCAGCTTCATCGGCCCTCAAAAGAGGTGTGCCGGTTAAAGACATCTGTGCGGCCGCTACATGGTCGTCTGTCCATACCTTTACACGATTTTACAATTTGGATTCCTCCTCCAGTCAAGAGACTAGGTTCGGAAGGGCTGTACTGCATTCTATTCATCAATGGAAGACAGCATGAAGTCAGTACTCCCTCCTCCAATAATAGAATACTGCTATGGGAGCATATCTAAGATGAGGAATACGTCGGACACAATCCCTTCGAAGAACAAGTTACTTCTTACCTTTTAACGTTCTTTCGACGGGATGTTCCTCCGACGTATTCCTCATCGACCCTCCCATCCATCCCCGCAGTTCCCTTGTTGTTGCAGCTTACGCTCCTTCGGGGTGATTAGTTTAGTCCAGAAAGCATATTTGTGGGCTACAAAACGGAACTGAGCAACGGGCGCTGCGCGCGGCCTTTATAGCCAGGATGATGTCGGCGTCGATACGGCGGCTGTCGAGGGACATCGACTCGAGGGACGTCGACGCGCAGCGCTCTCTAGAGAGAAAAAATTTCCGAGGCCAGCAGAGCTGGAAGGAGATATCTAAGATGAGGAATACGTCGGAGGAACATCCCGTCGAAAGAACGTTACAAGGTAAGAAGTAACTTGTTCTTTTGCTTGGTCTCAATTTGAGGGGGCAATTTTATCTAATGTGGTAAGCATGATTTTGTTGTATTCCTGCACAAGGGTGCTTGGGTCAAGATTATCCGGCAGAGAACTTAAGGTTGGTAGAATATTAGGAATCGTGTTGTCCACTATAATAATCTTTTTATTTCTGGTTAGACAAGGTGGCGCTTTTTGTAAGCCCAAGAGTCGTGGTCTAGTAGTTGATAGTGTGATGGACACGAGGGAGTGGTCGGTCCATGATTGATGATTGATGGGTGATGGAGGTTTTTGTAAGTAAATCAGTTAATTCCCCCATTGAATTTCACAGAATCCGAGATTGTTGGCGTTCAAAACCAACAATCTTTTCCCCAGTTTTGTGGTTAATTGTTATAGTCATTAAAGTGTCCGAAATAATGAATCCCCTTATGAGCTGAAAACTGAATTTGTCCCCGTGTCTAAATTATGCCCTGGCAAGCGAATTTTCATTTGCCAGTGTCAGTCCTATTTGCATCTGTCCTATTAAACCCAAACCGTTGTTCCCATTGGGACTAATCTCTTTGCCCAAAGCTTACCTGTTAGTTGCCCTTGCATTTTTACTGAAGACTGTGGTTCCTATGTGCCTTTCTCATTGTTGAAAGTGTGCCTGTCATTTTCAGCCCCAGTAAAATTAGTGTGATTTTGCATTTTCGTTTTTTAAAAAATGTTGCTTCACCTTTTGAAAAAGCGTTTTTCCTAGGTATTTCCCTTCCCCCATCATATTCTGAGCACAGATTTGGAATTGCATTTGCTTCGTTCTTCATGACTTAGAGCTTGCCTGTCATTTCCAGCCCCAGCAAAAATGTGATTTACATTTTCGTTTTTCTAAAAATGTCACTTCACCTGTTTAAACCAGTTTTTCCTACTTTACATCTCTTCCCCTACTGTACCCTGATCATGGATGTTGAATTGCATTCCTTTTATTTTTTTCATGTTTTGCCTATATTAAAATTGAATTTCTATGTGTGCTAGCTAGTCTGTGTTGAAGCCCTATTTGCCTTCTAATGTAAGCAGCTGATGTTCCCTTGTGTGCTGTCCCATAAAACATTGAAAACCCATTTTTCCATTGTACACTAAACGAAATTTCCCCCTCTTTACTGTTTCCCCATCTTGTGTCTGTGGGCACCACCCCAAAACCTATGTGTTCATTGTATTCTTACCCCTGCCATTGCCTTCATTCAAAGGGATTAAATACAATTGTTGTTTGGGGGGTGGAGTGTTGCAGGGAGAAGTGCTTAACCTTCTTGTAATCATTTGAGTAAAATTGTTTTGTATTGCTTTTTCATCAAACAAAATAGGAGTGGCATTACAGTATCTCTTAACCTGGTTACTGGGCATTTGTGTTGCCACAACATTAGTGGCTGCTGTCATCTATTTGTTCTGATTTGATATTAAAATAATAAATTAAAGTATTCATTGACACCACACTGTCCTAGTTCCTGGTCTGGCATGACATGGGGTGTTGGTGGAGGTTGGGTGCAAGACGGGTTGGAGGCCCACTCAAAAAGAATCTGCATTATACTAAAAATAAAAAGCGTTTTATTGTGCGCCACATTCATTGTAGGGGAAGGAGTTCCCTGGCTGGCATGTTCCGTGTAATAAACCGTGGTGGTACCCAATTTTTTCCAGAACTTTTTCCTCTAAAATGCCCTATTCAACTTTTAAAGAAGGGTCTAAGCAGAAGCACTGACCAGTTCTACTGGTTTAGTTAATGTGCGCTTGCTCGGTTGAGTTCTTGGAAAACACTTCTACCCCTGCGTTTTGCAAATGCACCAACTGCAACTGCTCTGGATTGTAGTTGTTTTGTTGGAGTGGGGCATGGAAGCCTGAAGCCCATGAAGACAGCTAGTTAGGTCTTGATACTTTTCTGACCACACATAAGGAGCACCAGATTTCCCCCCTCATAAAAAAGACAGGACTTTTACCATAGTTCTCCTCCTCTACCCCCCTAACCCCCATGCCAGCCTCGCTGGATACTCCACTGCCTCCTGGTGATCTGGGTCCCAAATGCAGTTCTGGGTGGGTTAATTGGCTCATGGGGAGTAACGTTGTGCATGTACGTAAGCAGTTTTGCATGTGCAAACGATCCTATAGTCTGTAAGCTGAAGTCGAAACACACAACACAGTCTCATTGCCATGAAACCAAGTATCACTTCGTTGCGTACCTGCATCTGGTTATAAACATAGATTTGTATCCCAGAGATTCTTGTTTATCCTACCCTCTCCCTTCACCCTCATCCCATTATCTTACAAAGACGAGCAAGAGTTTGGATTGTCTAGCAGAGAGATCTGTGAGTGCTGGGCTGATCCTGGAGAATGCACAAGTTTACATTTCCATGCAGGTGTCTCCTGAATCTGCACCCTGCACTTCCCTCGGGAGAGAGGCAAGGGCAATGCATATGCCATGAGCCTCCTAAGCTCTTCTGAAAGGAATTGATACTGCTCATCTCTGACAATGGCCAGAAAAGTAGAATGACCCTTTTCCTCACTGGCCCTAAATGGCCAAGTTTTATGGGCAGAATAGTTAAACGGAAAAGTTAATTATGTCTAGTAAAAGTAAGGTTTGCATTGTCACTTCTCTGACTTCAATGTCCTGTCTGCCAGGAAGCTCTCGAGTGCTCCTATAGAAGTGTTATGGAGGGGGCTGTAGGATTACAGGATACTGAGTCGCTCATTAACCGATGCTAGAAACATTATGCGCCTTGAAGCGTTTTCAAGTCAAGTGCAATGACAATTGCTACCTTAGGTGCACCAGCTTTGTGCCCCGTAACTGAAGGGGTGACCTTGAACTATGCACTTTGCAAAGTTTACACAGCGGTGTGCTGAGGTAAGCGTGGTCTGCAAATTGTCCTATAAAACGTGTTCTGGGCGTGGAAGGAAGCCTTGCTAATACTTCCCACGTTAGCAGCTACGCTCTTTGCTGCTAGCCAACACAGTGCAATTGGTTACTGTGCCGGTCTGTCATCTGTTTCTAAATGCTTCTGCTACGTTCTGGACAGCTATCTGATTCGCCACTCCTTGGAGCACGATCACGTGTTCTTCATTGCGACTGCCATGTAATCAAGAATGAGGTGAACCCAAGCACGAGGGCTTCTGTTGTAACGTATCTCAAGCCTCTTCATATACCCTTCTTGGGGGGGAGGTCTTTTGATCTTCTCACGATACTATTTTGAGAAAAGCTACTCCTGAGCATGGTCTCTGATTGGAGGTGAGTGTTGTAAAGAATGCGGCCCACCCCCTCCCGTGCTTCCGTACCAGGCAGATCGCTGCAGATGTTTCTTGCCGTTGCGGGAAGACGCGCTTAGCATCGCTCGGCGTTTGCGGAACTTGCGCACGGGAACCTCGCGCTGCTGGTGGCAGGAATGCAGCCGTCACCGGCAGAATGCCAAGTGCTGTAATGCGATCCCACACCTAGTGACTGCACAAGTTCACCCACTGCTTCTCGGCTGTAGGTGTAGCAAAAAGAGCACCAGATGTAGAAGCAGTTTGACTGGTTTAAAACGAGTCTTTCGGCCTTTTTCTGTCTTCCCTCACAATACAGAAAAGCTTGGAGGAGGCTCGCAGAGTGGCACTAGTAAACTGCTTTTTTATTTTCGTCAGTTGACCAACATTTGATTTGAACGCATTGGTGATTTATTTTGTGCTCAATTAGTTTAGTAAAGTGCCAGTGTTCTGTGGCATCTCGCACAGTTAAGCAATGATACCCCTTTCCTTCGGATCCACACACTTGTGCATACTCCTTCCTGCCTCTCGATAACACTGCTCTAGCCACGTTTTTTTGTGTGATATATAGGTGCAGACTGCAATCCGTGCACAGTACCACCAGTGGTGGAAACGGAGAACAATGTTAAGGGGGTCCCACAAGGGCCAGGGTGGGGGCGGAGTTCCGAGGAGGGGTGGAGTTCTGAGGGGGCAGAGCTGGCAGTTGAACTCGGATGAAAGGATTTTGTTATGTTAGCGGTACTTGTATAGTGCACCGTCACCAACGGAATTGGTCCCCAGGCGCTCTGATGGATCTGTAAACAGGAAGGGTGAGTAGGGTTAGTCGGGAGGAGGGGAGGAGGGGAGATGGAGAGTGGGAGAAGTGGTGTGCTGTTGGCAGCTTCAGCTCGGTATACACCGAGGGCTGGGCTTTGGTGCTAGTATCGGATCGGATGAAGGCCTCGAGTGCGGTGGTTGAAGTTTGTGTTGTTGATGCGGTGTGGTAAAGTGCGTGCGGATTGCTGGCAGAGAGATGGTTGTGTGATTTTGTGTGGGTTTAAGTATGCAGAAGATTGAGGTTTGGGTTAGTGGGGTCTGTATCCTGGTTCAGGTACTTATGATTCTGTTAGAGTTGTAAACCTGTGGGTTCAGATGTTGCTGGTTCCTCATGGGCCGACTCGCTTTGGTGGTGTTGCGCTGATCCAACTGTATCCTATTGAGTATAGTTTCGATTGCTGGGTGCTTCTGAACCTAATCTTCAGGTGTGGCACTGGGTGGGTGATATCTATTCTCAGGTGATCTAGTGTGACCCTGGTCGGTGAAGGCTTTGAATGGTTCAGGGTTGGGGTCGTTTTGGAGTATTGTCCTAGTGCATCCGTCTTGGTGAGCGTGTGTATTTAGACGTTCGTATCCTTCTGTCCTGACTGGTTCTTTGATTTCCGTGGGCTGAACATCCTTGGGACTGTTGAGTTGTAGTTTTGTGTGGTGGGGCATTGTGCTTCCTGCTTTGTATTGGTGGACAGTGTGTAGTGATGAAACATTCTGCTTCTCACCCATTGCATTGGGGCCCGTGATGCAGTGCTTCCTTTCCCTCTCTGTGTTTTGTTCTTAGGGCTGTTGGGGAAGGTCCTAGTTAAGGTCATGATCCTCTTTATAATTCGTTCTAGTCTTTCTTTCTTAGTTTGCTATGTTTACTGTCTTTGGTCGTATTGCGACTGTCTCCCGTTTGGTCCTTTAGTATGTCGTGGGATATTTACCTCAGCTTTTCCCATTGATTGATTTGTGGGTATTGCGGTCGCTCTACGTTCATTGATGTTTTTAGTTATGTCGGATGTTCGAAATAGTTTAAAAATGGCATAATTTCTTTCATGGCTTGAAAAGTACACACACCATAGTAAGATGTGCACGTGCGTGCGTACATTGCTATGGTTTGTGTACTTGCCAAGCCATCTTCTACATGGTCTTGAGAATAACTTCTCATCCAAGATATAATACATTCTAGAAACCCGTAATGGCGAAGTTTAGTCATAGAAGTCTCCCTGAAAAAAGCTTCCCACATAGTATAGAACTTCCAAGTTTAATATTTCTTTCCATGCAAACTCCGTGATTGCGTCCTTTATTTACAGATACAGTATCCAAGCTCACTCGCTGAGAAAATGGGCATCCCTTCATGCCAATCACAACTGACATATATTTAAATATAAAACCATCAATGGTACTTGTGACATCGCTGTGTGACAAAGTAAAGTCTCACTGGACATCACCATCGGTGTGCAGATTGTGCTTGCACAGAGCAGGTTCCATTACCAAGCCGAGGAATCTGAGGGCTTGGTGATCATTGTGTTTTCCAAATGGATTCTGCTCTGTTTGCACAGTGCGCTTTGTGCTCTGTCACACAGGGTCTTTGACACTCGGTGAACCTGGGGGCTGTCCTTGGCAGGGGAGTATCCAGAATTACAAGTGTGGGGAGCGAGCTATGAAAAGTCCTGCTACTTTTCCTCCCAAATGCAGTACGTGGAATTCCATACGGACTCATTCGCGCCCCCAAACTGGCCACCCCCTGCCCCAATCTACTTTTTTTGTAACATTAGTGGCAGATTGCATTTTTAACAAATAAAAAAATAAAACGACAATCCTTACAGATGCAGGAAACTCCTCTATAGGGGGCTCTATCCAGGCACTCTGGGGCAAAATACATACAAACCTCCTAATTTGCATATGGATTGTACCAACAGACGTGACTTCACAGAAAAGGACATTGGAAGGGGCAGCAGCAGTCTTTGATACTTGGAGGCGCCATAGAAATGACTTTAGAATAAGTTACCATAAATTGGACAAGTGGCAAATAACTTTGGTGCAAAATATCTAAATTGCACTATTATTATATATGGAGGAACTCTCTAGTCATTGGGCTTTTTAAAAAAAATATGATATATTAATATAAGCTATGAAGTGAATCAGAATCACTTACAAAGCTGCAGATAAGACGCAGTACAATTACATGATTTGCCCATGATCACACACTTTGGTGAAACGGGGATGTGGACAATTTAAGCAACTGAGCACGTCTTCCCAGGTTTAGTTGATAGACGTATTTATTAAGGGTTTGCTTTGCATTTTATGTGCTTAAAACTTTATAGCAATGCCTTAGAAGCAAACCACATTACATAATGAACTCGCCTTTCATAGTAAACTAACTATACACTACATACATTGTCATAGAAATGAGTTGAGCAATATAAGTATGGCTTTAGTTTCATTCTCCTACCTCCCCCTCCTGCATTCAAAGTGAGCCTAACAAATGCCCCTTGTGCTTTAAAGCCATAGTCATTATTTCATATAGCATGCAACATTGTGCACACATCACTCCCTCCCATTCACATTTCTAAAAACAAAAATCCCTGCTAATGGTCCCCCCCCTCCCTTCCATCAGTACCCAATGGCTCACATTCTATTGCTCTGTTTACACAGAGCAACGTGCCAGCCCCTGTTCTGCCCTGAGCTCCTTGACACATTATCCTGACAGCGGGATACCTCTCCAGTTCGCAAAGGGTAAGGTGTCATGCTGCCAGCACCATGAGCGTGCTGAGCAGGAATTGCTCAGTACACATTGCCCTGGCAGTGGGACACCTTTCCTGTTGGGCACCCTCATTAAGGTGCACAATGGGAGAGGTGTCCTACTGACAAATGTCCCGCAGCTGCTCCCCCTCGGTATGCCACTGGGCATCAGTGATGTAATGTGCTGTGTGCACGTGCACTGTGCACACAAGCTCTGTGTGCACAGAGCGTTCGCACAGAGCAGATTAGATCACGTGTGAGCGCACTGTGCACGGTTGTTTGGCAGGGCTGGGCAGAGGCAAGCTGGATCCCGAGATCCGGCTAGAGCTGGCCCATTAGCCACCACTGAGTACCACCAATCTCACAATTTTGTCTTCCAGTGTTGACTCAGTCCCCATCATGCCCCACTACTGCCAGTCTCTTGTAGCACTAGGGGCCACCCATTGTGTTCTTACCCCTGTTTCTTGTGACATCCTTCACTAGCTGTGCTTCTCTTGTCTTTCCTGAACTTGGATCACATCATCGCACTCCATTTGTGCATACCCCTACCCGCCTAGCAATACATGCTATTGGCTCTAGTTCAATGACTGGATCCATTGCGAAATTCACCCTCATAGAGAGCAAGGGTGCACCCAAAACGAAACTCTCTGCTCTCTGGTTTACTTCCCCTGTAATAGGCATTGAAATTGATGTGATAAGGGATATTTAACTTCGGTCTGTAGCCTAGAACCACCTGGTTAGCTTTATACCTACAGCTACAAGGATCTTCTTTTGACTTCCCAGGGTAACTGGTGCCATACAAAGGAATGTGTACAAAAGAATAATAGGACATATCGAAGTCCATCCCCAGCCTGCCCTCAATTCCAATAGATTTTGAGCACCTACTCTCCACCCATTTAGTGTCACCATATTAGAACGTAATGCCGTTTTTTCTTTTTACTCTAATTGTATGCCCCTTAAACCAACGTGACAAAACAATTGGCATACATAACATCAAGTAATACCAGGTGGATGGGGGACGGGGGATTACGGCCTCCCAGCTAATCAGGAAGCTGGAAACAGGGCCTTTAGCTCATGGTAAAGCCCCCGTACTGAGACTCCTCAGAAGCAGGCAGCTGCCATTTTCCACGCCAGGAAAGTAGGCAAATCTGCGCTGCCTTCCACTCTTTCCACAACCCCAGTTTTCACATCTCTCCCCCACCCCACCTTGTCCCTCACCCTCACCGGAACACTCGTATGTAATCTGCCTAATGTTTAAAATGATGTTATTAATGTTGGTTTTGTAGTGGTATGGAGTTTTATACCTTAACATTATTTCTAGACTTTACTTTTTGGTAGTGACCGTAACAATTTTTGAAAGTTTTCTTTTTCCCCCCTCCATTTTCTTCCATTGTTTTTTGTGGGGAGTATGGCGCATGAGGTATGTACATGAGGTATGTACATATGACATGTCAGTGTATGCTATGGGAATATGGTGTAAGAGGACTGTGGCAACCTTCTTTAATATGTCACATCACAATATTAATACGTTTCCAGTATAACTATGAAACAACTCACAAAAAAGGCAGTTGGGCCTCCGAACCTGGGGGCAACAGGAGTCCCTGTACGCTTGCCCTCAATCTGTAAAGGGGCTCCTAGACTCCCTGCTCTCAAAAGGCTTGATACAAGATTTGGTCGCTGTAGCCAGGGTGCCTCTAATGTCTAGGCTGAACAAACCTTCGGAGGCCTAGAAGCCATAACCTTATCCCTCCATCTCCCGCAGGTACCTTAAACTGGGGTTGCCTGATTCTTATTATACCCATTATCTTGTGACAGTCTTTCACTTCCTATCCATGCTCTTTCCTGACACTCTTATTCTCTATTGCCTCTCACTCCTTTTTTACTCTCGTCTTTTCATCGCTAACATTTGTATGCTCCTCCATAGAAAAACCTTACACCACTTCCTCATTCCCAACACCTTAGTTTCACTCTCTCCAAACACACTAAAACTCTGCTTCAGGAGCTCCACCTGTGGCCCGCTGCTCTGGTCTTTTGGCCCTCCTTGACCACCTCCATGCTCACCCAAACACCTTCCACTGTTCCCCCTGTAGCATTCCTTGGTACTCTGTGATAGGTGTTGGGTCTCCCACTTGGCTTCTGAAATGTGGAAGGTAGTACATCTTCCTTAGAGCACCCACTTCTTTCCTTCTGTTCAGGGTCTCGGCGGTTGGATCCAGATACATTGAAGTACTCCTTGTCCTTATTGTTTGTCCCTGAATTGTGCTGCTTCCCAGGAACCTCCTTGAACGATTAGGAAGAGAAACCTGGCCAGAGTAGAGGCAGGAACAGTGAAAGAGGTACCAGTGCACACAGATCCACACATTCTGTGGAGCCAGAGGCAGGGCTTCTCTCAACTCCCTCACGTCACCACACCTCTGAGGCAGGTCTGGCTTTGGCATTGACCTGGTAGGCTGCCTGCCCGATGCTGAGAGGTGGCCTGGGGCCCTTGACAATCGTGCCAATGACCCGGTCAGAGTACACTCTCCTCCTCCCCAACCCCCTCCCACCACTAGTTTCCTCCTCCTACCCTGCTCAAGCACCCTTCTTTGACCTAGTTACATTCACTCCTTAGACTACCTTCTCTTACTCTGTCGTCTCACAATTACGCTCAGACTGCAGAATGGTCAATTTGAATTAATTCTAAATCCCCCTCATAAACAATAAAAATAAATCAATTGTGAGTGAGACATTTTCAATATCAGGACTTAAAACATTATGGGAAATATATTGTGTGGGAGAACTGGATGAAAGCTAACGAAAGAGGCTCTTACTAAGAAATGGTAAGAAATGCTAGCGCCTATAAAAGATTGATTGGGATTCCAAGCACTGTTTGTACCTGGTATCTAAAGTGCAGTCCAGTTAAAGGTCTCTGCAGTCCAATCCCATTCCAGAAATATTCTGGAAGGAGTATATAGTGCGCACTTATGCTGTTGAGTATGGGAATGATATTTTGTGGCGTAATTTGGCAAGTTGGTTACGTTTCTCTTTGAGGTTCGACCTCAATTAGACCATAATGGAGCTACAAATCAGTCAAGCACCAGGGCCAGATGGGCTTTCAAATCTTCAAATTGCTAACCCTAACCTTCTAGTGGACAGAAATTCTTTTATCCCTTAATTAGTGTAGTAATTCCTCAAACAGGCTTCAAAATGTTCACTGGTCACTAGCTTTTGGCTAATTATAATTGACCCTTGGCAATTAGTAGCTGGTGGGGGACAGGGGGGGCATCCTCTAGCCAGTGAGGAGGCTCGGAACGGGGGAATTACCATATGGTAATCCCCCTGCTCCAAGCCTGCTCATAGCCTCAGGCCATCTTCCCCCGCGGGGGAATCGGTTAAGTGCTCCCTTTCCCCACCCCTCCATCCCCTCCACAGAGTGTCAGCTCCCGATCTGCGACACACCGACATGGAAAGAAAGAATGGACTACATAGTCCCTTTTCCCGTTTCCGTGGTGGCCATTTTTTTACTTTCTATTTCCAATAGCTGTCATGGAAAGGGAGAACAGACTACATTTTCCCTTCCTTAGCAGCCATTTTTGTATTTTTTTTCCAGTTGCAACAGAAAAAAATGCTTTTAGGACCCCAGTCTTATGGGCTAGGGTACTAATAGCAATAAACTCTAAGGAGGGGGGCATTAACACTTGAGGTAATGCCCCGGGCCTTCATTAAGGCCCTCACTTCGCTTGGGCCTGTAACTATGGGTCCCAGGGCACTACCTGAATTGGTAATACCCCCCTGCCTGGGGCTTATTGCTTAAGTAAGAGATAGTGTGCAGTGTGCATTAGTGAATTGAATGGGCAAGCAACTTTTGACTCCTGGCTAATCACTTGAAACATGGCATTTTTACACCTGTTCTAGAATCACCTCTACATGGCATCAATCTATTCCCATTGGTAAGCGGTGAGAGAAAATTCTAACGTTTGCAATTTCACACTTAATATTTTCAGCAAAATATTTTCTTCCCTGATTCTTAAAGAGCTTTAAAAATGGGACATTGAGATGAGACATTTAAACCAAATATCAAACCTGTTTCCATAAAAAGCGAAACCCAAAAATGGGTTAGTCATCAACCTTCTGAAAGAACAAGGGTTGGGGAAGGCTGGAGTACCTGTCTTTGTAGTGCTTCTGGATTGTTCTACTGAATTTAACCCACATTATGGATTAAATACATTTTAGAATAGATGAGGAACTTGGTTTTGTTTCATGCTGATACAGTGGCGACAGTGAGCTCTGTTGCTTGGGCCACCTCTACCCAATACTTCCAGACTTTTAGGTTGAAACTGGAGTGTGCGTTGGCCCCATTTGTTCAAACTATTTAGATCCAATATGAAGGACGCAGCAGCCAAGGCTTGTAATAGTCCCCAAAGTTGGGTATAAAAATATTTTTATGACTAGCTGGTGTTTTATCTAATAACATAATATCAGCAAAAGTAGTCTTTAGCATACCGTTGAGGCTGTTGGCAATTAAGTGACAGATAATTATTTGGATATTAAAACGGCTCAATGAAACAAATTTATTTTCAAATAGTAGAAAGTTAGCATTTCGATGGACGCTGCATTAAAATTACAAGAAGTGGGGAAATTAGTTTATGTAGGGTTTGTGATTAACATCTTGGAACAAGTATCTCAATATACACAGGGATGAACCACAAAATGAGCACGTTCGTGATGGTTATAAAAAGAGGATAAAAAAATAAAGGGCTTATTCTCTGAAACGTCTTATTTGAGTCTATAACCGTAGGAAAGTGCTTCTCATCCTCTATGCTATACAATGTTGATGTATAAAAAAATGGTATTGGTTGACGGTATTAGGATTTGTTTGGAGAAACCTTTTATCACTTCCCTGTTAAGCCCTATTTACCGCTACCATTTACCGTTATTAGAACAGAGCTTGGTCTAACGTATTTAGTAAAACTAACAAAGATTAAGATGGCATATGAATGTTCTTTGGCATAAACTGAGCGTACAGGAACAAATTAATCCCCAGTGATTACTTGGTTCATGGAAAGATTTGAAGTTCTGTTGCAGGAGTTTGATTATCATTTACATTTGGAATCTGACCCATGGCTTGTGAAGTGTGCCATCAGATAAGTGTAACGCAAGGAATGGATGATAATTATGGAGTAGTTGTGTGCTTTATGGATGGAATATTTGAAGTCTTTTCCTAAGTATTGCTTGATTCAACCCTAAAATTGTGCTATTTCCATGTTGATTGCATCTTTATTTATTTATGAACTTTTTAAAATGTTGTTTCTTATAGTGGAGGTTCTGGGTCCACAAGAGGGTATTGCTTGATTGAGGCATAGTTGTAGGTTGTGCCAAATGAGTCAGAGATTTAAACTTTATAATCTCTTCTTAGGCTGTGCCAGTAAGTTGAATTTAAGATGAGAGCTTTTAGACGAATGGTCTATAAGGCTTTACATTGTTGTGCATGCTGTTTTGGGAAGGTTCCTTTAAGGTAGACTAGTATCTGTCGTTATAGCTCTCATTTGATTTTTGGCGATGGTAGAGTGTGTGGTGGAAGCAAGGGATTTGATTAAGGAAGGATCGAATTGGGGTAACGTGAGACTGAGAAGTATGACAGTCAGAGGAATTAGGTGATCAGTTATACGGCAGTTCCTGCTTTCTTCTCCTGCAATCAGGGGTGTTGCTAGTTCTGGAAAAGATCCGGGGCTACGATAATGTCGGGACTGTCGGGACTCAGGGCCAGCTGGCCTTTTGGTTGTCGCTCCTGAGCATCTATCCGGGGCTACAACCAAAAGATCTGGGGCTATAGCCCCCTCAACCCCCTCCGCCCCCTCCTAGCAACGCCTCTGCCTGCAATGTTGTCGGCTGTAGCTTGTGACAAGGGGACGAAAGTGCAACATAATAGCCCCTGCCTGTAGATCACCCCAGACTGTTTCACACTCCCATCGCTTTGCATTCTGTCACTAGAGCACGAAGGAGGGCAGAGTGTGTACACGCATTGCAAGTAGTTAAATGGAGGTTGATACTTCTGTCTGGAGAAGCAAAAGACTCGTGTTGGTGCTTCCCTCTAATTAATGGCACATAGAAGTTAAAACATTATATGACACACTGTCCCTGTCGGCTCACTTATCTTTTTGACTTAAAGAAATGCGCTCTACTTAGGTTCGGGTTGGTCATAAACTTCAGTACTTAAGCTTAATGCTGGTGTTCGCATAATAACATTGGAACATACATTTACTCCGAAAAAGCCTCTAAAGTACAATTGCAAAATGTGGTGCATGAAATAACATCCAATAAAAAAAAAAAAAATTAAATTCCTAGAAACAAGACAAAACTAGATGCAGTAAATAAAATCCATGTTCTGTTCTGATTCGTTAGGTCTGGCTAGAGAGAATGTGGGTCTGCTAGAGCTCTTGAAGATAGCTATTCGAGTGGGGTCCAGGTACCTGTGAGTTGCTCGATCATGCAAGAAGAGTGCACCCTCATGAAATCTTGGGTATAGCATTGGCAATTTTGTAGGAACACAGGTGGAGCTGTTTAAGCCAGGGAGTGGTTTGTAAATGATGCTTTCAAAACTGTTTTGGTTCACTGCTGTTTGCTGCATTCATTGTTATGTTATTTTTATTCTTTTCTAAAGTCTGCTCTGCATCACAGGACTAAGTCTACCTTAATAAAGCCAGCCATAATGCCTCTGTCAATGCTTGCTTAAATTGAACGTACTCTTTCCTTTGTTTGCTATCGAACATTTTCCTTTTATCATGCTTTTTAATCTCTTCTCTTCTCCCCGCTGCCAACACGCTATTCAGTTTTTGTATCCCTTTATTTTTTCTCTCCACCTTCCCCCTCGCTAAGCCACTTTTCTTGGTGCTTTTTTTAAAACATTTTATTTGGGCATGGCAGATTTAAATCGCTGGCATGGATCATCAACTGAAGTAATTGTGCTCTTCTTATGCGATGTTTTATGCGTGCTTTTCCTGAAGATAATCTTTTACTTTGATTATACATTAACTTTGTGTGCAAGATTCGCGCATCGAACGACTCGCGCATCGAAAGGCTACTCATTTTATTCAGGTTTGGCGTGCGTTGGGTCGGGGTGGGTGCGTCTTTGCGGAATTAAAATGAAATGGCTTTTTAATTATGTGGGCACTTTTCTGCTTGCCAGTGTTTCTGGTATCTAAAAATGGTACATATAATGCCATCCATAGTCCATCTGAAACTGCAGCTTCATCAAACGCGGAATGTGTTCTTTGAATTGGTATGGCTTGATTTTCTTTCCAGTACCTTATTTGCATGTGCTTACCACTGATGAGGGGCACTTTGTGGCCTGTGTAAAGACGAACAAACGATAACAGTGTTTATTCAGGCAATCGTGGCTTTTTATCTGGGAATCAACTCTTTAATTGCAGAGTGCCGTGTGAACAACAGCTTTTTTGAGAACAGCAAAGGTTTAATGTGAACTTCGTATCTCCTTAGCCGGTGTTTTGGTTGTGTTCTCATGTGCACAATGGAATCTTATGCCGCTGTGAAGTTTTTTGGTCTTTTGTTCGACGCAGCTTTGTTTACTCTAATCGGACGCCCCTTTTGTTAACAGCATTGCTCTGCACCCACTTCTGCTTCAGTGATGCGGTCTATGTATAGCTGATTTAAGTACGTAAGATGTTTCCCTCTGTTGTTTCTGGCGAGTATTGTTTGCCTTTTCCATGTTGTAATGCACTTTTGCCTCTCCTGCTTTTCTTAGTAGCCATGTTGGACTGAGCAGGTACTTTCAGGTAAGCATCATTGATTTCTCAAAAATGTTCTTGTACCTGTGTTTTTTTTTAATTTTTTTTTTAGAGGTAATGTTCCTAATGTTATCTTTGACGTGTGTGTGGGGTGGCGTGGTGATGAGTTGAGGATGGCGGATGTTCCAGCTCTGGGGTCCCTAAATCACTGCTAGCAAAGTCAATAGTCGCAACTATATTCAACTGACTCATGACTGCCTGATTTTCTCCTTGTAGGGATTGTGCAGTGCCTTTTTAGTAGGCAGGACGAATCCTCCTGAATGTCAACTTGATCCAACAAGTTGCCCTGCCTTTTGTTTAAGGTTGCTTTGCATGTCCATAGTAAAAATACAAGTATCCAAACCTCGGGAATTTCCTTTATCTAACCCCGCCCTCCCCCTCACGTTTCTGCGCTGTAATGAACCCTCCAAATAGCAGAATTTTGAATTGTTTTCAGCTGGTCTTTCAAGTCTCTATATCATAGTTGATATTCTCATAGACTTGCACCAGCGAGTTCAACAAAAAATGGTGAACTGAAATTGAGGATCCGCCTGGTAGCTCTGAAGTGTTTGATATCTTATATTTCTTTGGTTAGATTTTGCTTCAGTTTTATCGAAGGCAAAGCTTTCTTCCAGGTCCTGAATGGAGAGCGTGGCTTCTAACAACTCTGGGGTTTTATACAGTGAAGTAGATAGAACGAAAGGCCGTAGTCTAGATGGACTTTGTATTATGTTCCTACTTTATTTTTATTTCGTTATTTTTGTAACATGCCTATTGCTATACGTGAGTTAGGTTTCTAAGCGCAGATCCGGGATTCAAACCTATGTTGATCTTGCTTCCAAGACCAGCGTGTTACCCCTGTGCTGTCTTGTGTGGTGAATATACAAAGCTATTATTCTTCCCCGTTGATGTTTCCGGGAAATTTACCTTAAACTTTTCTTCCTGTGACCGAACATATTCAGTGGGAGGGGGGCGGATTATGTAGTTAATAGTGTAATAGGAGCCATGTCCAGTTCACCATGCGGGTTCTCCCATGGAAAGGCTTGTAATGCTTGCCTCAGGAGAGTTCAGGATTGCTTTACAGAAATAGTTGGTCATTTTGGGGATGCCTTGTCCTAATTGAGTCGGTAGTGATTTACACTGACCCAACCCAACAGGAGGGGTGGGTATACAGGTCTCTCACTCTTTAGTTAATACTTTACCGGAGTGATCCCTGAAATGTACTGTAGCCGCACACCTGAGTGCATACATTGTCATGGTAAAGAGGTAGACTTAACCTACAACCTTGACTCCTAGGCTCCTGCACCAACTGCACTTATCAGTGCACTTCGCACCGCAATAATGTTCTATAGGGGCCACCCCTTCCACTTCCTTAGAAAAAGGACTCCTGCTAGTACTTTGCACCTGCTTACATCGTAGCTGCATGCACGGTAAAACAAAGAGAGGGTCACGGTCTTCACCAGCAGGAAAAAAAGTAACACCCTCCTCGTACTCCTCGGTGCGTCTTTGCGGAATTAAAATGAAATGGCTTTTTAATTATGTGGGCACTTTTCTGCTTGCCAGTGTTTCTGGTATCTAAAAATGGTACATATAATGCCATCCATAGTCCATCTGAAACTGCAGCTTCATCAAACGCGGAATGTGTTCTTTGAATTGGTATGGCTTGATTTTCTTTCCAGTACCTTATTTGCATGTGCTTACCAGTGCACTTTGAAAACATAAAGTGAATTCGTTTTAGCCTTGATTAACATATTAGCATGCTTAGTATTTAGTTTGGCCAAACGTCCTGACACAATAGGTTATTTTGAAAAACTGTAAATAAACACTTGAAGCATATCTTGTTGTTTGTACATATTTCTGAGAACACAGCTGTTGAGTCCACACGATAGGGCCTTACCACAGTAAATGGGTGGTGCATTTGGGAGAGGATTACCGTGCTCAGCCATTCCTGCCAGGGTGAAAGAAAATGGTACTATAAAATCACAACACCTTCCCCTATCCTGCCTTTTGGCCCAAACGTACCATTTTCATTTATTTCCACATGGCTTTTAGCTTAATGGGTAAGTGTCCAAACAGTTATGTTGACTTGTCTTTTAAACCTCTGCTCAAGGCGCCTGAGAAGAAAATGAAGATATTGTTACTGGCTTTGTAAGAATAACGTTTTGCAAATACGCGCTAAAATACTATTACTTGTAATTGTAGCGGTCAGTTCCTGACGAACCATTTAACTAAGATTTGCAGAATGAATTTTCTCTAGATTTTGTAAGCTATTTAGATTGCTGCATACTTCTGGGGCTGGACAACTACTCGAAAATATGTCAATAAAAAATACTGAAGGAGTCGACTTGAAGGGTTGCAGTGGCTTATATGTACATTTTGAAGTATTGGTATGGCTCAGAAGTAGTCCATTGTAAGAGCACCAACAGTCACCGGGAGAGCGGAGGATACAGTAGGTGTCAGTGTTACACAATAGTAGCGCAGTCACTAAAATTGTGAAGCCAGCACATTATGTATTTAGGTTTTATAAAGCACTGCGTTGTCTCCTTTCGGTTGCTTCTAAGTGCTTATGTACAAACTTATGTAAGAAATGCAGGCGTTGTAGAGTGGAAAAAGCACAGTAAGTAAGTATTCTCGGAAGTCCGTCAGTTTTTTTGAGAGGCCAGAATATACCACATTACTGTAGTCTAAACGTGTATCATTTAGGATGTGGTAAGTTTAAAGTGGGCACTTGTTAGAAGGGACAGTAAGATGCTTCAAAGCATTGAGAGTGGAACATTGGCTACCTTGACAACTCCTGGCCTACTTTTTTCTTTAGGCTACTTGAGGATCAAAGAGGCAGCTTGCTGCCCATTATCAGGGACGTCACTTCACGGAAATGCCAGGGGTAGCAGAAGTGACATCACACAACCCTTGACCTCTGACATCACAGAAAGTGATGTCATTTGACCCACACCCCAAAGTGACATCATGGTAAGTGATAGAACACAACCTTTTACCCGTTGACAAAACAGGAAGTGGTATCACAGCATTGTTTCTAAGTACACTACGAAAAATATGGTTATATCATTGTAAAGTGATATACATTTATACAAGAATGGATCACCATATGTATCATTAATATCAGGGCGTATAGGCCCATATTACCAAACTACTGTGAATGCAAGCAAACGTCCAACGCCAAGCTATAATGATGTTATTATATAGCACTTTCACTTAAGCGCTTCATATAAAACAAATCTATATTACGCAACCTGTGTTGGTACTCATTTATCAACCTCCGCAGGATGAAAGGTCGAGTTGATCTTGCCGGGAGTCAAACCTGCAACCTGCAGATCCCACACACACATTGCAGCAGCGAGCACTCAACTCACTGAGCTATCTTAATGGCTATAGCTATCAGAAAACCAGCCACTCCAGAAACAGAGCCATATGCTGCTGGTCACAGTGCAGGAACTTCAATTAATTTTTTTTTAAAAGAAAAAAACTTTTTTTAAATTTATTTTTTCTTTTAGGGGTAGCAAGGGAGAACTCGGGGGTCGCGAGTGCGACCCCTAAATTATGTCCCTGCCCATTGTCACATATGGCAATTGTGGAGACATCCAGAGTAGACGGCTAATGCACCTTGCCTTGTTGTAGCTGAGCCATGGTCACAAAGCTAAAACTTGTATGATCAAATTGCTATGGTTGTATAATTTTATGACGTTAGCAGCCAGAGACCAGGCTAATTTTTAAAGCTTAAAATAACACCAGGTCTATTAAGATACACAATTATGCTTTGAATCAGAGGTGCTGAAGATTAAAAAGCCACCATTGCCTGTTGGAACTTTGTGTTCTTGCAGCTGCCAGGAATATATATGACCTTTGCACCTGCTCTGCTGCCACTACAGAGCAGTTGCAGATATCAGGAGAGTTGTACAATGAAGGCAGATGATTGCATTATGCTTTTGACCTGGAGCTTAAAGAAAGAGAGGTCAGTTTAGCAGACTTCCTTTTCAGAAACAGAATTCCATGCATCATTTTACGTAATAAAAATCACACAAGCTTAGGCTGTCCCTCCCATTCTGACTCGGGTAGCTTTTCTGGAGACAGTGGCTCTGTACTGGACTCTCAAACCAGCCCTGCCGGCATTCCATTTGATGACTTTGTTCAGAGTTGTGCCGAAGATGGTCTGCTTGTTCTAGCTATTGGCCAATATGACCATATTTTTTGGACTGTATGGCCCATTTGACCGAATTTCGGTTGTACGAAATAGTCGTACAACATTTGGTCAAATGGGACATACGCTTCCATTATAGTGAACAAGGGGAATGAGGGTTGCGGGGTGTCCCCTGCTTTCCTTGCTCGTTATAATGGGAACAGGGGGTGCAGGGGTGTTCCCCGCTTCTAGGACATTGGAAGCGGGGGACTTAAAGAAAAAACACATAGTAAGGGACACTGCAGGGTCAGATATAAAGCAGACAGTGAAAGGTAAGTGGGGAGGTAGGGATATATTCGGGGTGCGAGGGGAGGGAGGTGGGGGATGTATTGGGGGGAGTGAGGGTGGATGGATTGGTATGATTTTGCCCGCTGCAAAATTGGGTTTGCGGCGAAATTGACTATGGTCCAATACGACTCGAACAATTATGCCACGGTCAAATCATAACATTTCCTTGTTCTAAGCTTCCATGAAGTCAAGGCACAATGCAAGCTGTCTGGGCATCTACAGAAAATCATGTTCTCAAAGTAAATAATCATAGCCCTTACTCTGGGAAATGCCTGTATTGTTTTAAAATGTTTTGTGAGTCACTAGGGCACTGAGGAGCGCTAAAGTCACAAAGCCAGGACCCTGCCAGTTAGACAAAGCACCAGTGAGGTCTGTATAATTACGAGAATGTAACATAAATTCAAATGGATTGTGTCCTCCAACGTATTGCGCATCTTTGACATGTAACGTCCACAGGTGTGTACTTTGGAAACTTTTTCGGCAGAGGGTGTCCTGCGGCGATTGTGTTGGGTCGATGTCCCTCGAAGGCCTCTGTTGAGGCGACAACACTGGATGTTATAAATAGGACACACAGCGCCCATAGCCTCAGTTCTGTTTTTTACGCAAACATGTTTGCTTCAGAGACTCGGCGCGCCTCATGCTTTCCTTGTGAATATGTCCTCTTCAACCCCTGCGACTCTGCGGTCTGGGTTCAAGACTTGCCGAGACTGCAAGTCGAAAATGTCGATTACAGACCCGCAACGCATTTGTTTGTGGTGCTTGGGCGAGAGTCACGACACTGACGACTGTTCTTGTCCAACTAAGTCATCGACTCGGGAGAAATGGGCTGCCTTCAGGGAGCAGATGTTAGTGATTTTCCAATCGCAGGGCACAGTTCCGTCCGCGCCAACTAACGAAGCCGGCAAGGAACGGTCTCGATCCGTGGCTCGTGTGCCTTCGGGTTCGGGTCCTCGGCGCTATCCTCAACGGGATACTTCGAGGTCCTGTTCGGATAAGACTCTTGGTGGTCGCAAGAGATGTGCTTCCAGGTCTCGGTCCTCGTCCCCAGTGAGACTGCAGAAACCTGCTAAGGGCTGGCGGTCGGCATTGACTCCGTCAGCGCCGTGTCTGTCGGATACGGACGTCAAAGCTTTGCCTTCGTATCAGCCCTTGGCACCGTCGGTACCCTTGATGCTGAAGCCATCAGCGCCCTCAACGCTGTTGGGGCCTTTTTGCTGAAATTTGCCATCGGAGACCCCTGGTACTGTGGATCCTCCAAGGAAGGCTGCTTCCAAGTCTGTAGGGACTGTTATGGACTCCAGACCCTTGGCTGTTCCGAGACAGGACTTTTACCTCCCTCTGGATGACATCTTTGAGGAGGAGGAAGAGAGGTTTGATTTATATCTTGACCCTGTTGTGGCTCCTGTCTTTTCAGGGGATAGCAAACTGGAAGACTTGAGATAATCTCTTCGTGACGCTAGTGGCCTGGACACTTCGCCGGCAGTGGAATTTGGCAGGCCTGAGCCTGGGGTTCAGGCCGAGTCCTCATACAGGAGACTTATAGCTAGAGTAACTGAATACCTTGGTTGGTCCAGTCCTCCTGAAGCTTTTATTCAGCATGACTTAATGGACATTTTGGATCAAGGTCTGTCCTCTGACCCGGTGTTGCCCTTTCATTTGACCTTGCAGAAAAGCGTGGCGGCTGCTTGGCAGACCTCGGAATCACTTCCGGCTGTTAACAAATCGTTAACTAAAAAATACTGCCCTTCCGTTAGCGACCCAGCTACCTTTCATCTTACCCTATTCCCGAGAGTTTGGTGGTTCAGGTGGCTACAGCCACATGTCATGATTCGCCGTTTACGCCCCTTTTGGACTTCCTGGTCTATGGTGCACCACAACGTTGGAGCCGTTATCCTCCCAACATGGCTGGCGCCTCAGACACATTGCAGTCTAGCGTTTAGTAAGAGGCCTGGCTTCCTAGAAAATGGGCACGCCCCCGCGGCGCTGCGCGTCTCAACGCTCCCTTCCAAGTTTGCGGCTAGTGTGCTTGTAGTTACCTTCCTTCTCCTTGGGCCAATTCTTAGATATTTTTCGACTCCTTCTTCCTTCCTGGAGTGCTAGGAGCGGCCCTTACGCTTCCGCCTGAGGACGTTCGTTCCCTTCCTTCCTGGACCCCTATCCTGTTCTTCAGCGCTCGCAGCCATATCCTGCACTCTGCGAGTAGTTCAACTCCCTTCGTGGTTCCACGCTTCATCCCGGATATTGACTACCCATTTCTTACCTTCCTGGAATCCTGAACTCCTGTCTTCTTTCCGAGGCTGCTCGCGGTCCCCACACTGGACACGGAGGATCACCGCCCTTGCCTGTAAAAGTCCTGGACGTCCCGGAACACCGAAAGACCTCCAAAGAAGAAGACAAAGGGCAAACAGGTGAGATCAGGGGCTGAGTGTGACACCACCTCGACGCAGGTGGCGTATGCTACCATCCCTCCTGATCGAGGTCACAAACGCTTCGACGGTTGGGCACAAAAGGTGTTTTCTGAGGAGTATGGTGCTAAAATCCACCAATGCCACTTGTGCCTTGGCAAGATATTCACACACACTCTGTGGAACTGCGTTTCTCTTGCGGCTGAGCATATTACGAAGGGGGAAGAAAGGGATGGGTTCCTGGCTCTCATGCAAGATGGCAAGGATGCCATGTGTGAATCCGTTCAATTGGGTTTGGACACGGTCCATGGCTGCGAGCACTGTGATACACAGAATTGCGTCAAAAGCAGCGGCTAAATCTTTTAGCGCAGCTGTGCGTCAACCTCTGCCTTTTCGTCCTAGGGGACAGTAGTGGAGGGGAGGCTCTTTTCGTTACTACCCCTCCTTGGTAGAATGAGAGGCGCCTCCAGTCAAAGGGGTCCACGTAAAAGTACCTTGGGTGGTCAGGGAAATAGGTGCCAAAGCCGCTCAGGCAGCTGCCTCTTTGCCTTCAGGCACTGCCGCAGCCACTCCAAACCAGTCATGAGGCCATGTCCCATGGTTCGCCGGTTGGGGTCAGGCTGTCTCAGCATCTAGAAGAATGGCAGAGTGAGCAGAGTGTGTTTGCTGCTCTTTTCGTTTGGAACGTTGGAACCTGAACTTTCTTTTCGTTGCTGCCGTGCCGTCACAGACCGGAGTCTGTTTACTGTGGCAACTGAACTCTGCAGGCGGAAGCATCGCCCCTCCGTGGAGCTGAAGCGGAGTGAGCAGAGTGTGTTTGCTTTGTTCGCTGGGGTCGTAGATGGCCACCCGAGACCTTCAGCCCATTGCAATGCGGCGGATACTTAACCTGACAGCTCTACGCTCCCCCACCCTGTGGGTCTGTAAATCTGAGACTGCAATTCCACGCCCTCGTTCCCGTGAGAACACCTGCTCGCTACAAGTAAGTGAAACGGGGGCGGGGAACTGACAACCAAATGCGTACTGTCGGGAATGCCTTTAAACCAGGACTTAATAAACATTCAGGCGGGCGACATTTCCGACGATAATGCCAAAACGGGAGAGTAATTGAATGACTCCACTTGTAGCAAAGTTCCGCAACCCAACAATGGTCTTATTGAATGTACGAGTGGAAAAACCTTGAAAAAGATTATCACTTGTGATACATTACGTGACCAAAACGACACTGGGAGGGAAATAAGCCTGTTAACACTTGTACAATGTGCACTTCTGCACAATTCAAACAAAACACTTGAGAACAATAATAGTTCTGATGACCTTGAAAATACCTTGGAGCAACTTCAAAGTATAACGAAGCCAGATATCCAGCCGCCCCATGATGAGCGGCGAAACAGGCAATCAAGCAATGATCTTTTTGAAAAAGCAACACAAAATGCATTTGAAGAAATTGCGAGTCTAAAGAAGCTATCAAATGACGTTGTATACACCTTAGACCAAGAAAAATATGAAGCTTTTGGCTTGCCTTCGAGACGATGTGACTCCTTGGTAGTAGCTGACAAATTGATGTAAGATTTGAGAACCATCAATCAAGCAATTTCTTCTATACAACCTAAAATAAATCACATGTCCCATGTACCTCAGGACTCTGAATTACAAGCACAAGTTGGACTCTATTTTCCTGCACCTTCCGATACGACCTAAGCAGTGAATGATGACCACTGCTATCAAGAAAACACGTTTCAACAACTGAAGCGCAGAAGAATGGACTATAGCTTTAACGGGAAAATTCTGTTATCACAAAAACGCTTGTGCACAGAGGGAAGATCAATAAGAAACAAAGTGCTGTCAAAAATTCCAAAAAATCATGTCGACCACAGACTTTACTCAAGTTCGGATACAAGCTCCTCTGACTCTGAACCTTCAGGTGACAGGAACAATACCACAAGCGAAACACCCACACACATGCCAGTCTTAATGGAAGTGGCCAACAATGCTTTAACTTAGTAGAGCAAATCATCAACGAATTACGCCCAAGCTTAACCTCGGCTCTGACAATCACAGTGGCGCCCTTAATTGAACTCTATGAACAGTTAAACGAGACGTGTCGAGACCAAACCACTCTGCTGGCGTTACTGAACACCAAAATGATAAACTGTGAGGACGAAATTAAAGGTCTAAAATCCCATATTAAAAAATTATACAAAGTCCCACGGAACCTTTATGGAAATAATTAAAGAGCAACTAAAAACAAATGCTGAGGATAAACGATTGTTGGCAGAGCTGGCTCGAGAAACTGTTAAAATGATGAACAACCATCATATGACAAACTCCAAACATCTGTATAAAGGAGCATTAAAAGAAAAAGTATCCAAAGATCAAACACATAAAGGTGATGAGAAAGTCTTACAACACAACAACGTGCTCTATTGGCGGTCAAAAACCTTATTGCCGAAGAAGACTCTGCGATCTATGTAGAACATAATGAAGTGCTAACAGCAGAGTCACGGTTCGTTTTACCCCAAGCTAAAAATGATGAGCCACCTAAAAATGTTATGCCATCAAAACACCATACATTACCCGAAACCGACTACGAAAGTCTCCCCTCAACCTCTGCCCAAGCCGATGGCCTCCCTTTCTTACCACAAGAACTTGAGCCTCGAGCAGTGGATAGTGCTATTAAAACATCAGAGAAAAATCAAAATAACTTCCCAATTTTTGAGAAAGCAATCCAAGGAGCAAATGCTGGAGAAGAGGCTATGGGAAATAAAATCTGTTTGAAACAACAATGGAAATCAAAAAACATCCAAAGACCAAAAAACCTTCAGGCACGAGGTTCCTGTAAATTTTTAAGAAACATGAAGACGCTAAGCGCATTGTTGCAGACAAGAGTGGACACTGAATCTGCCGACAATGTCAAAACAAAAGCTCAAGCTAAAGTAGACGATGAAAACAGTAAAGCAGATTCTGTAGATTTGAACGTTGGGGAAACAATTTTAATTGTAGATGAAGAAGCTGCAGAAGCAGACATGATTGAACTACTTGTAAATATTTCCACACACGATGATGTTCAGGAAGACATCTTGCATATTCCCCCATTGTCGGATCGATCAGAAAAGTCTTGTGAAAGTCTGCCGATTTCCCGGCAGCAGCGTCTAAAAAGGTCAGCTTAATGGGAAATGTAGGTGCAAGGCCAAAGCGATCATGTGAAATAATCAAGCCGATCGCTGAGGATAATGGCTCTTCATCTAACCATGCTCAAGAAGTGCTTGCTGAGCCCATCTATTTAACTTTAAGTGAGCGGCTAAGTAGTATTGAAATGAAAAAAAGGCTAACTTCCCAACCTCCAAATAATGCTGAAACTTGGAGATTGAAAGAGGACCGAACAAATGTACAATTAGACCTCCAAAATAACGAGAAATGCTGCTCGACTGGTGAGACACAGGATGAAATGTGTACAAGATACGAAGAAGGAGATACAGCACATTCGAAACATAGATGGACGCAGAAGATGCAAAGAATTCAACATCCAACAACTAAACTAACAAGCTCCTAGTTATTGTTTAATTGAGGAAAGGACGATTTAATTTTAAATCGTCGAACCATTCTACAACTGTTTAAGCATATACCACAATTGAGATCTATCGCTTCTGAGGACATAAAGACAGTTGAATTTATTACCAAGAACATAATGGACATGGTGAAACTCCACATTCATTCAAGAATTGTGCGAGACTTGATGTTGAACAGCTCGGATTTAAATTCTCTGGGATTTGACCTTTCAGAATGGCACGATAAGGATATAGAGTGACCTAATACATCTAGAGTGAATAGCGGAACTGACTACCCTAAAAAGAGTGATGAACTTTCTGAGATCCTTGGAAAAAATGTCACCCAAGGAGGCCAAGTGAATCCCAAAACGACTGACCACTTACCAGGGACAAATGGCAGACAAATTCTCAACAAGGTGACAACTAGAACAGCAGAACGTGATGTAATTAAGATTACCTTCGTGCCTAATGTGACTACTCCGAGTAATGCCACAAAATTAGCCAGTTCAAATGCTTCATTGGAAAAAGACTCATGGTCCTGGCTTGCAGGAGCCTTAAACGTTAACTCAGAAGTATAACGCCAGAAGCAGTTGACAGACCGGAACATATGGATCAATGAATACTCAAGGGTTTGTTCACCTTTTTAATGCAGCGCCAAACAAACTTGAAGAATTGGACATTTGTTTACAAGAAACTTGGGTCTCGAAATGCCCAGTTGCTTCAAATTATGAAATTGCCTTCAATCCAGCTGTAAAAAAAAAGAAAGGACGACCGAAAGCTAGTCTGATTACCTTAGTCAAAAGTGGAATGCAGATGTTTTTGAGATCCTCAAAAAAATATCACCATACATCCAAGTTTCGGTAATCGAAATAGGGAGTGATGAAACCTGCCAAGGACAAAAAATTGCTATCATAAATGTATACTGGCAACACAGTGCGTCAGATGAATTAGACTTTTTAGATCAAATATGCAATTTGATCGACTTAATAGAAAGTGAAGAAGAGAAAGCCCAGATAATACTGTGTGGCGATTTAAACATGACTTCACTTCACTTGGCAGACTCTAAAAAAAATAAACCTGTGTGTTGATAATCGAAAGGACGAATATCTGATAAAGTCAGCCTAGGTTGAAGAAATGGATGCTCGGAGAATGTTGCTCCTGAACGGAAACATACGCGGGGACATTCCGCCGCAAAAAACATGTAGTGATGGAAAGTACCAATCGATTCTAGATTACTTCTATGTATTAGACTCAATCTTTGGCCAAATTACAACCCTCAACGTCATGGAGATGAAACAAAGTGATCATGACTTAGTAATGGTCACTATAAATGGATTTCACTGAAATGATAGAGAGCATTGGCTAACTCTGATTACTGTTGAACGCGGCAGAAACAGTATTCAATTGAACGAAAGAAAAATCTCAAAGATGTCTGAAATTCTGGAAAATACTCATAAGGATGGCATAGACACTGTGGAGGAGTATACTACATTGTTTGACCAATATTCTGAGAAGGATTATGGTTTAGGAAAGCCCGATTCTAACTACAAACAGAAGTATGACCAAAAAGTAGTTCTAAGAAAACGAGAGTTGCGAAAAATTAAAAGGCAATTAAAGAGAGAAGGAAAACCGGAATGGTGGACTGAATTCAATAAGAGCAAAAATCTAAATAAAAATTGGTTAAAAACGCAGAAGCAGAACATGCTGCAAGAAGATGCCGAAGCAATGTTAAAAGTAATGTCAAATAGAAACCTGGGCAAATACTGGGCGGTCATAAACAAGTTGAGGCTCCACAAAGAACGCTCTTATCAAATATGGTGTCAGAAGCACAGTGGATCACACACTATACAGAGATGTTCTCTAAACAAACTAAAAGCGTTTATGAACTACCTGAATCAAAAAAAGACTGGAACATCCAAATGTCTGAAGATATTTTAAAGAACATTAAAAACCTTAGTCCCTCAAGAGCCCTAGGTCCTGACGGACTCACAAATTATCTCCTTAAAGAACATCCTGAAGCTTGGTCAAAATTTTGTTTTAATCTGTTCCTGAACATACAAAAGAAAAAAAGAGTTCCAACTTTATGGAAGAAGAGCATCATTGTACCTATGTTTAAAAAAGGAAATAGAGCCCAGCCAGGAAACTTCAGACCAATAGCATTGCTTGATGTAGAGGTTAAATCTTTTCCACTCAGATTCTTAATCAACTAGTCAAATGGATAAAAGAAACAAAGACATACAACATCAGACAAACAGGATTTGTGAGGGGAGTAGGATGCTAAACCTGATGATGCTAAACATTCTAAAGATGGAAGCAATTAAGACCAAAAGTAAGGTATACGTAGCTTTCGTAGATTTATCATATGCATTTGACAGTGTGAACCAGCAGATTCTATGGCAAAAGCTCGAGCAGTTCGGCTGCCCAGGAAACCTCGTCACAGCAATTTAAGATCTACACTCCAAGACATCAATCCGGATAAGATTAGACAAGGCCGGGCTTCTCTCCACCCCAATTCTGACATCTAGGGGTGTAAAGCAGGGATGTCTGCTCGGAGCTACGTTGTTTAATCTCCTAATTTCCGATGTGGGCGGGGCTTTCTCCGAAGTGAGATCTTTTTATCCTAAGATCAATGAAAGAGATTTGGGCCACATGGTCTATGCAGACGATATGGTTATATTAGACCAAACCCCTATCGGACTGCAGCGAAAACTAACTGCCCTGAAAACCTACACAGAACAAAATGGTCTAACCATCAACCCGAGCAAAACGGAGATCTTGATTCTACAAAACCTGAGGACCAAGAAGGTGAAGAAAAATACGAAAGATCCAAAGTGGTATATTGGAGCCGATCTAGTAGCCAGAGTAAATCAAGTTCAATACTTGGGCGTAACAATTAATTCGAATATAACTGACGACCCAATGATTCAAAGGATAAGGCGAAAGTGCAGAATGCTAACGGCCCGAGGGGCAGTGGTTAACAGAAAATATGGCAAATTCAGTTTAAAACCAGTCATGGAATTTTATCGAGCTAAAGTAATACCATCGCTCCTATTTGGAGCCGAAACTATGCTGGGTTGCACCCATATAATTTGGCCATGGTGTGAAAATACTTTTTGGACCAAGATTTTGCAACTGCCGAAGGGAGCCCCGATTGCGTGTCTCCGGTATGAACCCGGCATGATCTCAATAAATGCTCGAATTCAATGGAACATCTTAATCTTACACAGGAAAATCATGGGGGCGGATAATCTGCCACAGTTCCAAATCTTAGATTCTAGAAGGCCTAAGCAGAGAAATTCCATACTTGAACTGTGAAAAGAAGCCTGCGAAAAAATACTAATCCACCTGGCATCGGATATTGACACGCTAATCCAAAATCCTAATAACATCAAAAGGAAGCTATGCGACCAAGATTGGTTTGAAACATCAGAACAACGAAGAGCACACCGTTGTATGAAGAAAGCTCCTTCTGAAGCCCGTGAATGCCACAAACTGCCAAACTACCTTGAAAAATGTCCTTCCAAGTTTAAGAGAAGATCATTTATGATGATCCGTCTAAACTTGTATCGAATTAAGGAAAAAAAGAATCTCTCGAATAAGGGCTTAACAACTGATGACCATTGCAGTTTCTGCGAAATAGCAAATGAATCGTTAAAACACTTGGTTTTGCTCTGTCCTAAGTTTGAAGACATCAGACAATCCATTCTTAAGAGAGTAAACATACTAAAAACCTGCAAAAATATGGAAGACGCTTGGAGTCTATTCCACGAAGGCAAAAATAAACATGTGACGCTTGCCTTAACATTCTCTCTGGAAGCAATGGAAAAGTCTCTAAGTAGTGTTGAAAATGTCACTTGACAACAGATGGACTCATATGAGGAGAAAATAGAGAGAAAAAGTGACGATTCTTTTCTTCCTTTAGCTTTTAATTTATATTTTAAAAGTTTGTAATTAACAATTGAAATGAATAAATAAAAATTAAAAAAATTACTTTGGATGCGTGGGTTCTGGATACAATCGCCCACGGCTATTGCCTTCCCTTGCTAAAGCAGCCTCACGACAATCCACTGGCGAATCTCTCTGAAGCTTCCAGATCCGCTCCTTGTGCAGGAAATCTTGACACGTCCTTGGGGAAGTGCTCGCCTCCCAAGGTGAGGGCTCATCAGATTGTGCAGATAGTGGACAAGTTTCAACATGCCCAGAGTCTCCCGGCTTTCAAATTCTTAAGGTTGCTCGGCCTCATGGCATCCTGCATTTTTCTGGTGCCAGAGGCCAGGCTGAGGATGAGATCCCTGCAATGGGTTCTCAAGATGCAGTGGTTGCAGTTCTCAGGCAAGATGTCGGATCCCGTTTAGATTCCACTCTCGGTCTCCCAGGATCTTTTGTGGTGACCCAACGAGGGGAGTCTGATGAAGCGGGAACCGTTTTGGCAACCGTGGCCGGAGGTGACTGTAGTGACGGACGCTACCCTCACAGGATGGGGAGCTCATGCCGCAGACTTGACCGTTAGCGATCGTTGGTCTCGTCTGAGTCCAAACTCCACGCCAACCTGTTAGAGCTGAGGGCTGTCAAGCTGGTCCTGAAGGCTTGTCTGCCGTCTTTGCGGGGGAAGTGTGTCCTGATCATGATGGACAACCCAGTGGCCATGCATTACCGCAGCAAAAAAGGCGGGTAGGACCACTCCCGTTGTGCAGAGAGGTAATGCAGCTCTGGTTCTGGGCAATCCAGCAGGAAATTTCGCTCTCGGCAGTTCATCTGGCCGGAGAGGAAAATGCGGCGGCGGATGCTCTGAGCAGGCCGAGCATGATCTCTCAGGAGTGGGAGTTGGCTCAGGAAGTCCTTCTGGAAATCTTCCCCCTTTGGGGAACCCCACAAGTGGATCTCTTTGCCACCAGTGCCAACTGGAAGTGCGAGATATTCTGCTCAAGGGAATTTCCTCCGAGAGGAGCCTTAGGAGACGCATTCATAGTGGACTGGTCATTTCCACTGCTGTATGTGTTTCCTCCAATCCCCATCATTCCTCAAGTGTTAAGGAGGTTACGGAGGTTCCGAGCCCACATGATCCTCATTGCTCCGGATTGGGCCAGAAGAGCGTGGTACCCGGACCTTCTAGAAATGTCCATCTGCCCTCCACGCTGTCTTCCCTACGAGAGGACCTGCTCTCGCGACAGGGGAGGGTGTCAGGTTCTCCATCCAGATGTCAGGGCTCTCAACCTTCACGCTCTGAAAGATTGAGGTATAAGGATTGGGACCTCCCGGATGATGTGATGGAGGTGTGCTTTCGGCCAGGAGGCCAGCAAGAAAATCCCTGTACCGTTGCCGTAAGTTTTGCGACTGGTGCTGAGGACAAAATGTTTATCTTTTCAGTGTTCCATTCCTGTGGTTTTGTCTTTCTTACTTTCTTTGGCCCACATGGGCCTTCAAGTGGGTACCATTAAATGTTACCTGGTGGCGCTGTCTATCTTCAAGCGCTCATCTGAAGAGTGTTCTTACTTTAAGATTCCTTTGATTTCCCAATTTCTTAAAGGGCTCACAAATGTGTTCCCACTGTCCCCTTTCCAGGTGCCTGTTTGGAATCTGAATTTGTTTTTGAAATTCCTGATGGGTGCTCCGTTTGAACCTTTGCACTCTTGCCCTTTGAGATTGTCTTTCAAGACGGTGTTCTTGGTTGCGGTTACTTCTGCTCGCAGGGTGAGTGAATTGCAGGCACTTTCATCTAAGCAGTCCTTTAGTGTGTTCCACAAGGATATGGTTGTACTCAGGGTACGTCCTTCCTTTCTACCTAAGGTAGTGTCTGAATTTCATTTAAGCCAGAAAGTGGTTCTTCGGTCTTTCTATCCTCCTCCTCATCCTGGTAAGGAACAGGAGCGACTCCATAGGTTGGATCCTAGGAGAGCTCTGAGCTTTTATATTTCTAGGATGTCCAGGGTCAGAGTGGACAATCCACTCTTTGTGGGATATTCTGGACACCGATCGGGCCAGGCTGTTACCAAACAGACCTTATCCAGGTGGATTATCCTCACCATTACTGAATGTTACCGATTGGCGGGTAAGGACCCTCCTGAAGGGTTGCGAGCTCATTCCACTAGGGGCGTGGCTACTTACACAGCCCTACAACGGGGAGTTCCTATTAAGAATATTTGTAATGCAGCCACATGGGCTTCTATCCACACCTTTGTTAAACATTATTCCCTGGATACGATCCATGGTCAAGATATGCCCTTTGGTAAGGTGGTTCTTTATTCCGCCATCTGATTGGGTACTCTAAATTCTTTTCCTTCCTCCATTTCTGGTACTGCTTTGGGAGTCTGTCAAAGATGTGAAATACGCTGGAGGACACAATCCATTTGAAGAACAAGTTACTTACCAACTGGTAACGTTCTCTTGATTGGATGTTCCTCCAACGTATTCCACATCGCCCTCCCAGTCTGCCCCGCTGGAGAATTTCCTATGCGATTGCAGCTTACGTTTCCGCAAGGCTATGTGCAGTCAAGCAGGCATTGGATAGGTGCCACACGTTATCGGGGAAAAAACATAAACTAAGGCTACGGGCGCCGTGCGCCCTATTTATAAAATTCAGTGACGTCGCCCTCGATGGAGGCCTTCGAGGGACATTGACCCGACTCCATCGATGCAGGACGCCCTCTGCCGAAACAGTTTCCCAAGTACACAGCTGTGGACATTACATGTCAGATGTGGAATACGTTGGAGTAACATCCACTCGAAAGAACGGTTCCCAGTTTGTAAGTAACTTGTTCATCTAAGGCGCTAAACAGGAAGTGGTGGGGCTAACTGTACATTCTTGGAGGATTTATAAAATTAGTCATGTGTATTGCTATGTGGTCATGTTCATTCCCTCCTTTTTGATGCACTTAATAGATCTGAATAAAAGTAAATGTTATGGGAAAATAAAAGCCAGCCACTTCCAATCTGATACTTCAGCTAGCATTGACCACCTTTTGGGCTTTCCAGATGGGCCCTTTTTTGCGGGTGTGTTTATTTGTTAAAGCACACCCTGCACAAGGATCGTATCAGAGGGATGTGAGAGAAATACTGGGAAGGCAGCAATGTGCTGTAGTAAGAGACAAGGTATCAGAACAATTGGAGGTGGATGGCGGGGGACTTCCAACTGTGAGGGCATCATACTTTGTCTAAGTGCTGTTCTTTGACCTCAAACTATTTAAAGTAGTGGTTTCCGAACAAGTAGCAATTTCTCCAGAAGTGTAAAGTGATGTGCCCTGCATTTCCACCGCCCTCCACCCAACACGTGGATTATACAATTGGAGCCATAGCGAACATGAATGTGGCCTGCAGGCTACGAATATTGTGGTGAGGGTTTGAAGAGGAGTAGGCAATTTGATTGGAAGGGTTTCTTATCTAAAGGCTATCCCTCGTGTTTTTTTTCTGGTTTAGATCTATTTAATCATCTCAGCATACTGCATCAGATCAGAAAGGGAAACGTGAAATGCAGTAGCTAACGCCATTTTCTGCTGTTTCCCTTAGTTGGGATGTCACAAAGCTACAATTCTGGATCATGCATTCTGGATTATGTTGCATACTCCTTTATTTTTTATTTTGATTGCGTCCTGCTCACTATTGTGTCAAGCCAAGACTCATTAGCATGGGTGTAATTTTAGGGGGCACAAGGCTGTTTTAACTCCCCAACTTTTGTGGTTCACTATTTTGTAGCACTAATTTGACTGGGTCTTCTTTCATTTTGATGTCATGGCCCCCTGGCTACCCAACTTTTTCAGCAATGCTACTCCACTGCATATTGGGTAAACCTGGGCACAATTATATAATTTTCCCCGCTGAACGATTTCCAAGAGCGTAATTTGTATTTAGAGCGCAATTTGTATTTACGCTCTTGGCAGACGCAGACGCATTTAGAAAGTTTGAGAGGAGTCCGCTACACCAGCCCCAGCACCCAAGGAGGAGAATGGACACCCAACCCACATCAATCCATCAGCATTAGAACACCTACAGAGCTGGCCAGAATGGAATGGCGAGGAGCAATCAGAACACTTGCAAAGCGTGCTAGAACAGCACAGGGAGCGTCCCACACAAACCAAACCCTGCCAGGCGTAGCCCTTTTGCCCACCCTGCTGAAATGCTTCTGTTAACCTTCATACAACCGACTAACAAAAAAACTCAGCATTTCTGCAGACTTATCTCACTCAAAAATCTCACACAACCATCTCTCGCACAACAACCCGCACGCACTTCACAACAACACATAAGCAACACCAACAGCACATGAGGTCTGACATCGATCCAATACTCGCACCAAAGCTCAGCACACGGTGTATACCGAGTTGAAGCTGCCAACAGAACACCACCCCTCATATTCCTACTCCCGCTTCACCTACTAACCCATCCCATCTTTTCATTTGCCGATCCGCCAGAGCGCCTGGGGACCAACTCCATTGGTGACAGTGCGCGGTACAAACACCTTAAACATTTATTCGGATTTCGGACTTAATCAGCAGGTAGGTACGGTCTAAATATGGTGCTGAAGTAAATGCACTGATGTAGAAAATATTGGCGCTGGTATGCGAGTACTTCTTTTCAAGTGTTCCAAATTTTGACTAAAACAAGTTCTCGGCTGCGGTTTCAGGTGGAAGTGGTTTGAGGTTTGGGCTTCAGTACCCTGCGTCTCTATTGAAACCATACAGCAGCCTCTGCTTATGGGACTAGCTCGACTATTTGAAGTTGCCACAAACTCCTTGAATGATTAGTAAATCATCCAAAGTTAGTGTAAGGGGCTGTGCGTTGTTAGCAGGCCCGGAGAGGTTTGCAGAAAGCCCGATAAACATTGGTTATTATGTCAAAGTGATTTTCGCTACTCATTTGAGTAACCCGTCCAAACGGGTTTTACTTTTTTCTAGTGCAGGACTACAACTTGTAAGGCCCAGAATGTAAAGTAAAAATGGTAAGGCTGGTTAAGAGACTTACGCTCACCTGGCATGGGGGAACTTTAGAGCTCTCCTGAATGTGCAAGCAGGGAAATCAAATTTCATTACCAACAGGCCACGTGTGACACAGATCGGGTACTTATCGGTGTTCGGCACGATGTGTCTTTTAAACACACCCCCCGTTTTTCCATTCAACTGGCCAAAGGTTTTAAACTCCACTTCAAAAGTATCTCCTCTCTTAAAATGAGTGTCACGATTGCATGCGCACCCTGTAGTTCACCCTTGCTCCCCCCAGATGTTGCCTGTCCGCATGATTGAGCACTGGACTCGCGATCCTGATTTACAACAGGCGAGTTCAGGTGGTCAACCCTGCCAGTTGAGGTTGCTCATCTACCGCAGATAATTATCCTCTGCCTCTTTGGATGCTAGATAAACACATCAAGCGTCATCACTTCAAAGCATTCCTTCTCCGCCGTTTGTTTGAGCGGGATGAGTCTGTTTCACTTTGGCCTGGCGCTGTCACAGGGCGAAATGAACGAGTACCCGGGAAACCCGGACCGGCTCGGCTCTGCTGGACACTGCCCTGCTGTGGTACCAGTGCGTATGAAAGCATGGCTGTGCCATGTTCCGCTCGCATGGAATTCCCGGAAGCAATTAGCAATACACGTGCATGGATTATCTTGGCATGTCAGAGGATGAAGTAATCAGCCGTTCTTTTTCCTCCTTGTTGTCATAAAATAAAATGCCAGTTTTCGTAACATCCAAACGTTGTGTAACTTTCCAGTGTCGGCTTGTAATCCTAGCACGCGCCTTTCCTCCTGCATGTTTACTTTATGCCTGCCTTTCTGGTAGTATACCCGTGAGATATCCACCCCTTAAGTAGGCTGCACATATCCCAAAGGGGCGTTTTCACTTCCCTTACTATGTTTGTAAACACATTTTTTATTTCTTGTAGTCATGGATGGTCTGCAGGTGATTATTGATCGAAGTGCAGTCGTCTTCCAGATTGCCATGGAAGCAGACATTACCTTTTGAGTTTGCTCACAGCTTTTCATAGACATGTCTACATACAAGTTTGTATTCTAAGTCTTTGGACTTTTGTAAAAAGTGGTAGTACACCACCAACTGCATGTTGATGCCCAGGCTGCCTTCAGTGGCATCTATTTAAATCAATATGAAGGGGGGGGGTCAAATAGAAGGGAGGGGCATGGCACATCAAATAAGGGTGAACAGGCTAAACTGGTTTGTAAAAAAAAAAATAGGTGGCGGTTATAAGGTAGAGGAAGGCTCTAAACATGTGGCGTTGATGATTGTGGGCCTGTAGCACCAGAGTCCTGAGTGCTGGTATGGTTCTACGTGGGCTGTGGCAATGAGACGTGAGTATGTGTTCAATCTAGAAGGAAACACTCAAGCTCTATTAGATGACAGCATTGGATAGAGCTAAAGATCTAGCAAGCTGTGCGATTCACTCTGAGCTGCTCCCCAAGATGCCTTGGTTCGTTTGGTGCAGGCAGGCATACATCTGCAATGTGTGTTATGTAGTTTAAAGGTGCTACTATATTGAAAGGTTGGGGAAGCAGCAGGTGCTTTGGGGCTCCCGAGGAGTACTATTAGAATTGTAGGGTTGTACTGAATCAGTCGAGTTCAAGTTGTGTTAAGCATCTTGATGAGGTGATACTGTCCTGGGTTTCATTTTGTGCTGATTGTGGGCTGGTGTCAGATCTCCAAGGTATTCTTGATTTTAGTGTTGTGTACAGGTGTATTGCACATGTCGGAGGTTGATCTGAATGGATGTCTCTATTTGGTTATGTTTGAAAGGGTGGTGCTCTGATCAGTCTTTGTGTCCAGATTTATGATGGATGCTATGTTAAAATTATAATGGCTCATCCTGTGTGTTGCAGGACCTGCTGGTTTCTCTGTGTGGTTCTGGGGGACGGTAGGGGGGGTCTTAGAGTCACAGTGGTGGAAATCTAAAGGTTGAACGTTCTACATGTATTTGCAGTTGGTAATTTAGATTTTGGCTCACATGAAAGAGTATCATCTTCAAGGTACTCAATTTATTATCTTCTGGTTGATGAAGGGCCAAGTCCAGAATGCTTCTCTTCAAATGTGCAACTTTATATTGCACTGAGATGTCAGAGACTAATGCTTAAACAAATAGTCTGAAATTATGCAGCCAGAAATCCATGGTTTAAAACAATCTGCCCACACTACCCCTTCACTGTAATCCCGATACTGGCTCTGGAATTAATCATCATTCAAACATTATGCTCGTCTAACTCACAGGGAATACTGGTCTCAGAGCTCTAAATATCTATGGAAAGTACAACCCACATCAGAAGCGGAGATCCACATTGGAAGACATTTTTTTTCTCTGGCATCATTCAAGCATAAACTTTTATGAGGCCAAGTCTTTTGTATATGTGGGCTAGCTGCATGGAAATAAATTAGCCAAATATTGAAATTACAATCCAATAGAAGTGGATAAGGTGAGTGGGAGAATTCAATTTACAAGTCACAAGCCAGCCATCAAAATGTCACTCTCCACCTTAATACTATACATATGCGCAGCACACCATTTCCTACTGGCCAACAGCCAAATGTAACTAGCCAATGGTGCACGCGCACGCTCACGCATGCTCGCACACTCTCACTCTCACACACACAGGCTGGTGGGGCCACAACTGTGGGTCCCAGCTGCAGCTCCACAAACCAGTGAAATTCTCCTCCAAGTGCTCTTTCATGCCTCAGCAATAGTCAGGGGGCAGATCTGATTATTAAGGTGTGGAAGTATGAATCCCACTGGTACGTACCAGGATGTTACAGCAAGGAATTCTGGTTCATAGTGTGTAGAGCCAGCCAGGATATATCTTCAGTTGTAGCTTGCAATTCCTGTACCTATTCCGAATGAGAGAAGCTTTAATTTGTACTGGCCATGTACACATGCTGCTTGCGCTGCACTAAACCTCATTTATTCTGTTGGAGGCTGTGGCAGGGATACTTGGAATAATCCTGCCTATGCAGCACTGATTATCTTTTGTTAGCCAGGCCCATATACCCCAAGACTACCCTTGAAGGTTTTAGTTTTAGCTTGCTTTTTATTTGCATATTGATTGTTCTAACATAGTCGTAGTTGTGTCTCTGCTGGGGAATTGACTAGAGCAAAGTTGTCCAACTCACAGCCTTGAGGGCTGCAAACCTGACAGGTTATAGTATGCATACCCCTTATTAAAATCAATGAGAACAAATTGCATACATTAGGAATCGTTGTATGCACATTTACCACATCAATATTAATGAGGAGAATCCTGAAAATCCAACATATAACCACTCCTCGTGGCCTGGAATTGCATTATCCTGGACAAGAGCAACCACATAACAGGTCACTGAGAGACCCTTTTTCCAGTCCCTTTTTTAGTCCTAAAAATATCCTAGCAATATGGAGGCTTGCATGGCTATGGGGACTAACCCACTGCTGCTTCTTTACACAGTTTATTAATATGCATGAAGAAAGCTCTTGAGTTGTCCTGTACGAGCTCATTTCTTGCTTGCGGGATACCTCAGTATTTTTGTACAGTAATTCGTTTGTTTCAGAGCTGGCTTATAAGTACAAGAATGCAGTGCCTGTTTTACATCCTCACACTTGACATGCGCTAATTGTCTCAATTTCCCGCTGGGTTCTACTTGTGATGGTCACTTAATTGTCGTTTGAAGGTATGCAACTTATTATGCATGATGTGCAGACAAGCAACAGACTGCATACCTTTAAGGAGAAAACATCACTCCTAGTTCGCCTAATAGTACTAACCCTGCAAGATACCCAACGGTTTAACCTAAATAGACATCACACCTAGTTCAGACTCAATTAATATGTAGTTAGAGATGGTGTTTAGCAGAAGAGCCATCGCCCCTGCTCAACTTCAAATAATATGCAATCAGTGTGATAGAGGAGATGCCACTTCTATCTCAGTTGTAAATGTTAGGCCGTCTGTTCAACAGATGAAAGTTGGCGCCTTTGGCATTGGGGACAGGACCTCACCTTGTCCCTTTACAAGTCTACAGTTTTGAGTTTCTTGGTGTATATCCAAAATGAGACACTGCAAGGTGTCCATGTGACTGGAGATGAAACACGATTGGCTTTAAGTTCATGTAGATGAACTGCACTGTTAGTAATGCAGGGATTATTTTACCACAATCGGATGCTGAATTTTTATAACGTAGTGACACATACTAGCTACTGAGGTAGCCCAGCAGGTGTAGTGACTGGGACTGTGATGCGTTATGTTTAAAGCTGGCTGTAAATCTTGTGGTTTTTTGCAGTTATGTATATAGGTGCTGTAAAATGCACTGTTAGGCCGGGGAGGGGTGTGTGCTGGCCACTTGCTCATATTCGGGAGGGGTGCAGGAATGTCTGTCCCTAAAGCGGAAATCAAAAGTTGGTACACATGAGCACACATTTCCGTTTCCTAGTAACTGCTGTCAGCAAAATAGAAGTAATTACATTTGGTTTGCAGTTTGGGAAGCAAATAACATCTTTGGACGTATACCCAGCGATACAACTCAAAGGAAGGGGCACAAACATTGCAGGGTAGTTTGAGGCATGGTTCACTTTAGAAATGGCCTTGGTGGTTGTTTGTGTGAAATTGTAAGAAGCACATTTGGAAAATAGTGTGCCCAGAAACCTGTTTTTAACATGTAGGGCCCCCACCCCAATGATATTCATGGTTCATCTATTCCTGTGGGTTCTAAGTTGGGCCACAATAAAGAACAGGCTAACCAAACAAAGATGCTGTTAACGTGTGATTGGCTGCTGGTCGAAGGAGTACCTTTTAAGACTCTTGAAAAGTGTTCTTGGACAGCGCGGGACACGCCACCAATGGAGCAGCAATTAGGGAGACACAACCTATCCCAATAACCTCTTCCAGGGAGGTGAAAACAGAAGGCATCCAAGGCAGGGGAGAGGACTGTCCCCAAACAATCTCCAGGGAACAGTGGGGGTGATCGTCTGTGTAACTATGTTTCACTGCTGGCTGCACTGCAACCATGAGCCTATTCATTGGAGGTAAAGGACTCACTAAGTGCCAGCCAACTTCTTGGCGTGGCACTCTCCTTGTCCTGCAGATCTTGGATTGGGCTTTCCAGCAATACAGAGGACCGAAAGCTGCTGGAATCCTGTTTCACTGCCTCAACATCTAAGCCTAATAGTCTCTGCGCCGCAGGACCCATGGTGCTGCTTTTGGCACCCTATGCAAACTTCGACAACTTGCTGCACTTTGAGCCATCTTGATGCCATCTTGTTGCCAGCCCGGCTCATTACGGTTCATTGCCATGATGAACTCCATTGCAGGCTTGATATCAAGGGAGCATTAGACTCTAGCAATGCTTAACTAAGCCTGAGTTCTTAAAGCCGTGGACTCACCTGTCCATTACTCACTCGACTCTGAATAGCTATCGATGTGCTGCCGCCTCCAACGGTTGGAAGGCACAGTCTAGCCATCTCGAATGCAAGCACAACCTATCACAAGCCTGCACCTTCAAACCAATTAGACACAGCGAGAGGCCACCCGGCGGAAAGGAGGGTTCTAGAGGTTGACGATGTGGGTGGGAGGAAGCAGACTGGGGGGATGAGATAAGGGAATGCTTTGCAAGTTTCTGCAGGGAACTGTACACCAAACAGGAAGGGGAATCGGTAGTGGAAATGCATAGTTACCTGGCTGGGTGAAATCTCCCTAGGCTCGCTGAAGCAGAGCGTGAGGCCTTAGAGAGGAATATAATGGGGGTGGAGGTGGGGGAGGATATCAAGAGGTTGAATATGGGGAAAACCCGGGGGGAGATGGCTTTACAGCTGACTTTTATACCAATCCTCATTGGCGAATCCTATGGCCAAGTTGTTTAACCAGATAAAGGGGCAAGACGCAATACCCCCAACATTTCTTCAGGCACTGATAACGGTGATACCGAAACCTGGGAAAGACCCTGAGGACTGTGGCTCATATAGGCCTATCTCCCTCTTAAATGTAGATGCTCAGGTCTTCTCCATGATCCTGGCAACAAGGCTAGAGAGGCACCTCCCCAGATTGATCCATCCGGATCAGGTTGGCTTTGTGTTAAACAGGCAAGGTGCAGACAGCATGCAGAATACTCCATGTGCTAAGTTCAAGGACAATATGGTAGGAAGGGGCGCTCCTACTGTCCTTAGATGCCGAAAAGGATTTCGACAGGGTTAGCTGGGCCTTCATGGGGGAAGTCTTCTTATCCCTGGGTATGGGCCCGAGGTGGATGGGCTGATTATCAGCCCCATACTCAAATTACTGAGCTAAAGTATTGATCAACGGCAGGGAATCGGGGCCGTTCCCACTAGGGAGGGGTACACGGCAGGGCTGTCCTCTGTGCCAGCTCATGTATGCGCTAGTGATGACCATGGGCGGCATTGGTCAGGGACGATGGGGGAATTCGAAGGGTTGTGGTGGGGGGAAACACATTGTAAGATGAGCCTCTTTGCGGATAATGCACTCTTCTATGTGGCCGAACCATCCAAGTCCATACCTCATGCACTTCGCAGTCTGGAGCATTACGGGAATTAGCCATGCTTTAAGGTAAACTTGGGGAAATCCGTGGCGTTCATAGCAGGACAGCTATCAGATACAGAGGAGGAATTTGTGGGTGGGGCTCCCTTTCAAGGTACAGAGGTACATGTTTCGCTATCTGGGGATTCAGGTGACGCAGTGCCCTGGAGATTTGTTTGCTAACAACTTTCACCCCTTTGGTCGGCAGTCAAGGGACATTGAGAGGTGGGCGGGATTGGGGTTCTCGTGGATGGCACAACTCAATTCAATAAAAATGGTAATCCTCCCCAAGTTCTTGTTCCTGTTTCAAATGTTGCCTACTCCGGTACCCAGGTCATTGCTGCTGGAGGTGAGACAAACCTTGTTGCGTTCTCTGGGCAGGGAAGAAGCACAGGATCTTGTATGACATGCTTATAAGACCAAGGGAGGAGGGAGGGGTAATGGCCTTCCAGATCTAGAGACGTACTATAGAGCATCCCAGCTAAGGGTCCTATTGGATCATTTTACGCCAGGGACTGCGACATCTGGTGCTAGGGGTCCTGTGGTCTGTTTGGATAGAGGGCGTGAACAATAGGTGGCTTACTTCGTGGCCATCGCCCATAAGCTGCATCTGGGCTCCCCCGCTCAGGCATTTGATTGGGGAGCCACTTGCGTTCCAACATATGTATGAGGCGGGCTCAGTAGGGTAGGGACAGTTAAGGGATGAGGGAAAATTTATAACTACAGGAACTGGAGGAGGACTTGGGTCTGGGCAAACTATCCCCTTTTTGTTATCTACAATTAAATGGGGCCCTGACCGAGGACAAATGCGGGGGAGGGGGAGGAATCTCAGGAGTGAGTTGACAGACTTTGAGAAGTTCTTGATTTCGCAGAGAGGCTCCAATGGATTGATATCCAGGCTCTATAATCTGCTCCTCTTGGCGGCCCGAGTGAACCCCTTCCGGCAAGAGTGAAGTGGGGACAGGATCTGGGCGAGGATATAGATGACACACGGTGGGCCAGAATGTGCAGGCAGGCTAACCGCTTGACTGCTTCATTCCAGTATCGACACCAGTCCCTGAAATTGCTGCACAGATGGCACTACCCTCCAGTACGAATAGCCCGCATGAGGGAGGGATATAACCCATACTGTTGGAAATGTCGCACTGAGAGGGGTGGATTATGTGCACAAGTGGTGGAAATGTCAGATGGTGCAGATGTACTGGGGAGAGGTCCTTTCATGGATTAAAGAGGTGGATGGGGATTCAGCGAGACCTATCTCCGTGGCTTATTCTGTTTGGTGTGAGTGTTGAAGGTGAGTCTGTAGCGGAACAGGGCAGCATGTTTCATTTTATGATGGTGGCAGCGAGGTGCTGCTTAGTCCAGAGATGGAAAAACCCACGAATGCCGGGGGGAAAAAGAGTGGATTTCCAAAGTTTGTGCGATATGACATGGAGTTTCTAACCCACCTCATGGATGAGTCCAGGTCTAATATTGAGGGATTGTGGCTCCTGTTCTTTGAAAAGTATAGGCGACTGGCCTGACATGGTTGAGAATGGACCAGATGGGGGCCCGCGCTGGAGGGGATGTGGAGGTATCAAGGGACCCGGCAGGCATGGTGCCGGTCTTAGAGACTCTCGGGGGAGGTGGTTGTCTCATAGGCCCAATGTTCAAGCATGCACGAAAGAGTGATCCTGATTTTCATTTAAGAGACATCACAGTGCGTCCAACTTTTGAAGAAGTTCCATTCGAAGAGTCTGTGACTGCGAGGGAAGGAATGAGGGGGGATGTTATAATTGTGATGAGTAAACACGGTGTGATTGTTCATATGTGCAGTTGTAATAAAAATGTCAATAAAACTGGATAAAAAAAAACACAATTAGACATCGACCGCCAATGGGACCGTCTTGGCAGCGGCTCATCCTAGTTGTGCAGTTGAGTACCAATGAAGAGGTCCAGTCTCTCTCTGGTCCGCTTGTTGGGACCATAGTGAGGTTTAAGCCCCCTTTCTTTGCCGAGGTTAAAGGGTATTTTCTTGTAGAAAATGCAGTTACACACATCGTTGCCTGAACACCCCTGCTGGTCAACCCAGAGTGCCCTCTTGCACAAAGATCTGCATTCTCGGTTTCTTTTTACAGCGGTGGGTTTGTAAAGTTATCAGTCGGTTGCATTCATTGGTTTTTAAAGTTCCTATATTTTTATAGAACCTTGATTGGATTTTCTTTTATTTTGGAAGCATTGTACTGAATATGTTTGGTTTGCTACTTTTATCCCCCTTCATCTCACGTTAACAAGAGGCAAAGGTGGTCTACTCTTCGGGTTATGCCTCTTTCACCTTTATGAACAGCATCTAGCTAGGCTTTAGGTGCTTTCCCTGTGGTCGAGCTGATGTTCAGATGGTCTGTCGATGCAATCCCAATGGCGGTAAGCGTTGAGCCGATTCAAAGGTATGGGCACCTGTCCGAGGAGGGAGTTGGCATTTGACTGCGAGTCGATGTTTACAAAGGTTTGGCTGCGGGGGTATAGTTTTTTCTTTTTTTTGAAAAATGTTTTCTTTTATTTTAGAACACACCAAACATTACAAATACTTAGGACTTGCATGTTTAAGTTTAACAACATAACATTACAGAATACACTCTTATGTCCTACTCCCACCCGCCCCGTTAAAACGAGCCCCTGTATCCATGTCACCAGCCTGTTCATCTTCAGGCGGGTCTATTGTCATTATCTTTTCCGTGTCATCATCACTGTAATCGGTCTGGGAGGAGAACGCCATTGTGGCCACTAGTTGCCTCCATTCGATTAGGGGTCCCACCTCCTGCTCCCCTCCCCCGCTGACGGCTTAGAACCAAGCAGCTGTTTCTGCCTCTGCCCACTTCATGAGGTCAGCCCACCACAACTCTATCCTAGGCCTATGGGCTGCCTTCCAGCACATTACAATCCTCCGTTTGGCCAGGATGTAGGCCAGGTCTTTCATCTTACTAATGTGCCTCAGATTTCGCTGCAGGGGTATAGTTAGCGGTGACGATTGCTCTGCTCAGTGGCGACGATATCCACAATGGCAAGTCGATTGCTTCCAGCAGTTGTCATTGCTTGCATCAGTTACTTCTATGATATTGAGGTCAGTCGGTTCTCTTCGAAGGACTGAGCATGACTCAAAGTGCAGAAAGCAGTTCACATTTGCTTAGAGTGCTAAAAGCAGCACCATGGGTCCCGAGGCAGCTTGAAGGAATAGTGTGATCAATCATCTCGAAAATGCTTCAACAAAACAGCATTCTAGCTGTTTCTGGATTGCTGGGAGGCCCATTTTAGTCTGTCCAGGGCAAGCTGAATCCTTAATTTCTGCCCTTCCGCTCCAAGTAGTTGAATGGCATCTATAGGGGCTCCTTCACCTCCAGTGCAGGATCCTGGTTCTTGTGCTGCTGCCAGTAGGGAGACCTTGGTCTACTGTCATTCACCCTGGTTTTACCTTTGCATTCTGGGACTTGGATTTATAATGTAGAACTCCAGGACTGCAAGACCCAGAATACAGAATTAAAACAAGGACTGAACTAGTGTCTGTCAAATGGAATGGATAATGTTGCTATGTATGCAACCTTTCCATAGGTACATGGTGGGAAAGCCCCTCTGCCCCTCATCTCGTTTTCTCTGTACTGCCACATGTATTTTAATTTGTACCCCAAGCAACAGATTGCTTCAGAACTTAAAACTCAGCGGTGGGGTGGAACTCGAGAGCCCGAGCGTAATGGCAGCGTCCTTCTAACGCTCTGCTTCAAGGGTGTGGTTAGTCACAACAATGCCGGTTCACTGGTCGCATGCGTAGAATAAACAGCAGCACTCTGAACTGGGCACCAACCGGCAGGCACCTGGCGGACCTTGGGACCAATGCAGGCTCCTGGTGATGTGGGAGACTGAGGTCACAGCTGAGGACTGATGCAGCCGGCTGACACGTGCCAGTGCCTGGCTCCCAGCAAGGGAGGAGCAGACCTGGGCCGCTGAGTGAGCAGCACCGGCCTGACTTGGTGCCCCATAGTGTGCCTGTAGGCGGCTGCCATTCCTGGTGACTGCACGTCAGAGCCAACAAAGATGCCGGTACCCATCACCAGGTGCAGGCTCGGTGCGGCGGACGGCCTGCTGCACGCCATACTGCTGGAGACGAGTGCTTGGATGGCTGTGATCCGCGACACACAGCCCAAGAAGCAGCTCCTGCCAATCTGTTTCTGATGCCCTTCGTTAGGAGCAGTGCTGGAGAGCAGGGAGCGGGCAGGTGAGTGGTGGATGGGGCGCCTGCCTGCCATTTTTCTCAAGTATGGAAACTGTCCTGGGTGCACATGGAGACCATTAAGACATTATCTGACTGGTAGGTGACCGTGGCTGAACAGCCCTTTGGGTGGAGGTTTGCCAGCATCTGGTCTGGAGGCAGCAGCGAGTCACCCTCAGTGAATTGACACCCCCACCCACTGCAATCTGCAAGTGCATCTACCGGTCCTAAGTGGCTCCTTTCCCGGGGACTTCAATTAAGGGAGCAACATCCTGTGAGGCGCAGGTGCCCTTGAGAAAGGGGGTTTGAGCCCATCTGACCACAGACTGAGATTGGATCTGAAGTTCCTGGCGTGTGGGGCTTTCAATTACATGGCAGCTCGCACTCTTTTGACTTCGCTACAGCAGCTTGGCAGTTTCTGGCCGCCCATGATATGCTGGGACCTGATTCTATTCCCCCCTCGAAACTCATTATTCTACTTCACAGTATGAGACCTTGGATCAGTGGCTGATGGGGGGCAGGGGTAGGGGGTGGAGGAGCAATGGGAAAAGAAGAGGTGCCAGAGACCTAAGGGCTCTTTGAGCTCAGCTGGGAGGGGGACACTGGACAAACCACCACCATTGACAGGTCTGCCACAGCTGTCCACTATTTCTCCTTTGGCACCCCTACCGTGGCCACCGCCATGCCAGTTTGTTTATGCAAAGGCGGGCTGCCCTGGAGGGCCATTATTGGTGTGCTCCGATCAGGGGAGCTGCGTTGCTGTCTGCCAAACCTTATTTGCACCGAACACAAATGAACCCGGGTATGGCTCGCTAGTGAAGCTCCCAAGAAGCGGCTCATCATACCCCGTAGCTGTGGTTCTGACTGCTCTTGACTGTGTTTAGCGCATTGACATTGGCGGATCGTAGTGAGGTCTATGACTCCCTTGACCACTGATTCTGCATTTGTCCTGCTTTTGTCTTAATGCGCTCATCACTCAGGGGCCCAATGTTTACACATTCAGTTATTATTGTTCTCATTTGGTTGTTATTTTTTACTGCTACACGGGGGAGGAGGGGTGGGTGATGTGTGCATGGTGCAAGGGAGGGCAGTGAAGGTCTTCGTGCCGGGGGGGGGGCATCGGAGGGTGGGTATGGGAGGCTTTCTGGTGGGGCCTGGGGGACAACATGGTAGGGTATTGGTGATTCTGTAGGGGTAATTTGTTTGGCAGGAAGGGTGAGAGGCCACCAGGGATGGGAAGCAGTCCGGAAGGACCTCTATCTACTTTATTGCCCTGAATATTTAGCGGTTGAGTGACCCGATTAAGCAGCGTAGGATGTTGAATTTAATGCAGCAATGAGTCGGGCGCTATTGTATTTCTCCAAGAGATCCATCTGGATAAGGGGGGAAGTGGAAAAATGGGGAAAGGGGTGGGGACAGGGAAGCATTTCATGCCCCTACTACTGGGAAAGAGGGGTCTCTTTTCTCGTTCATGAACTCCTCTCCTTTGCACCTCTGCGCACACAAATAGATCCTGGGGGGGCTCTACTTGTTTGTGAGAGGGGTGCACAGCTGTGGGGTTTTCTTGCATGTTTTCACACAGTTCGCTCTGGACATGTTTATAGGTGTTACCCGAATAGTGCCCTCTCGTCCAGCTGTGACAACCCCTTCCTCCCACTCATGTGGCGATTACCCCAAAAAACGGACACTCTTGCTCCTGATGGAGGAGCTACTCTTTTGTGATGCGTGGAGAGAACTGCACCCAAAGCAGAGGAACTTCTCCTTCTACTTGACGTGGAAGCTATGCTCGTCTTGAATATTGGCTGCTAGGTTCCTCAATGTTGCCCATGGTTGACAGGTGCGAAATTCGACCCATCACTGTCTCGGACCATCGGCCGGTTATTCTGCAAGTATTGCTGAATCTGGTTGCATTACAATACGCCGACTAAATGGAGCACCTGGAACACCACATTGACTGCTTCTGGGATGAAAACCTAACGGGGGGGGCTTTACAGCGGTAAGATACTTGGACGCCTTTAAGGCGGTACTTAGGGGGCATTGCATTACAGAATGGGCATATATATTGAAGGGCTGGAGACAGCGTGAGCAGCAGCTTCAGGCGGAGTTTCTGACTTTGGAGCGGGCACATAAGGCTTCTTGGGATCAATCTGTGTTGGGAAAGATCCAACGCTGTTGGGCGAGAGCTCACAAATTGCACCACACAGCAGGTGTAAAGGTTTGTCTCCAAATGTGCCTGATTTTTTTTTTTATCCAATAATCTACTATCGAGGCAGATGGCCGTACTGCTGCATGGCAGAGAAAGGGCACAGCTCATGGAAGCTGTCAAAGATGAACGGTCTCCCTGGTATCCGGTACCAAAGCGGTTAATGATCGCTTTGTAGAGGTTTACCACAAACTATACGCGGATCCGCCGGCTCCCGCGCCGGGGTCCAACCACGATGGCATCCGAGGACCTATAAAAATTAAAAGTTGTGGTGACCATCATGAGGCTGACTGGAGGAAAGGCCACTGGTCCCGTCAGTCTTTTGAATCGATTTATACAAGGCACTGGCAGACAAACTGGCCCTGAAGCTCACCTCTGTATTCAATGAGGCACGGGATGTGGTGCATATTGGCCAATATTTCTTATTAACACTGATGCAAAGATTTTGGCTAAGTGTTTGGCTTGCTGTTTAAACCCACTTCTATCCAGTCTGGTCCGCCCAGCTCAGACAGGTTTTATCTGCGGGCGGCACGCGTGTGACACTCTGAGGTGTTTGCTCAATGTGGTGGCCACTGTAGCCGACTGTGCGGATGTCGTTCTTGCCCTTGATGCCAAGAAGGCCTACTAAAAGGTCAATCGCACTTGTATGTTCACTGTGTTATGTGCTTTCTGCATCAGGGGGATACTTCTTGGATATGGTCAGACTGCTGTATACCGACCCTCGAGCGACATTGGTCACCATTGGCTATACGTCGGCTCTGTTTCGTCTGTTTTCTGGCACTCAACAGGGCTGCCCCATGAACTCCCTTCTATATGCCTTAGCTATAGAACCGCTTGCGGCCAGGATTGGACGAGATGGGGAGGTCGAGGGCATCACCAGGGTGGGAAAGGATCACAGCATATCACTCTGCGGACAATGTTCTCCTGTATCTCACTGGGTGGTGGCGTGACATCCCTCGGATCCAATCCATCCTACAAAGCTTTGGGGCAATAGCAGGCTACAAGGTTAATTATGATACATCAGAGATTATTCAGCTCTGCACGGATATCCCATGGGAATTGGGGAGCAAGGCCCATTCAGGCTGCAGATGCAGTTCATCAAATATTTGGGAATACGCGTTGGCCCTTCAGTGCGTTCCCTGGCTCAGGACCACTATCCTACCTTATTAGTAAAAATCCAGGCGGACTTGCTTAAATGGAACTCACTACCCCTTTCCCCAGAGGTGAAAGTTAATGTGTTGAAAATGAATGTTCTTCCCAAGTTGGTATACCTGGCACAAATTATTCCTCATCCTATGCCTTCCAGGATGAGACACACCTTTGATAGTCCTATCGGGAAATGTATCTGGCGGCACAAGAAGGCTAGACTGAAATACAAATGGCTCTGTGCTACCAAGCAAGATGGGGGGAGAGGGAGGGCTGGTGCTTCTCGTGTGGGACTCTGACTTTCTACCCACCCAGGCCTGCTTGGTCAAACTTGGTCAAACTGTGGCTGAACCTGAATGAAAGGGCCAGTTGGCACGCATCCGAATCTGCATCTGTGCAACCCCTCACGCCTCGGGAGGTGGTGGCCCTTACATGGGCACGCATCCTGCGGCAGATTACCTCGCATCTCATAGTCGGGCCATCGCTAAAAGCCTATTTTCAGCTACTTAAGAAGGCTGGGTAGATGTTCAGTCTATCCTCGGGTGGCTCAGTCTAGGGGCACTTTTTCTGACCATTGCGGAAGGGAGGGGAAGATGGCTTGACCTCGATGTATGGCGGCAGGTCCGTATAGCAGACCTATTTGAGGAGCGGGTCCATTTGCCCTTCGCTGAGGGTAGGGAGGTATTGGGCTTACCAAGCACAGCTTGGTTGGAACACAGGGCGGTGCGCTCGGAGGTCCACGCTCAGGTGACTGAGGCCACATTTGCCCCCAGCCCCTCTAACTGCAAGTTGGAACTTGAGAACGACCAGATGAAGTTTCCCAAATTGAGGGCCTAATACCTTCTCAGCGTCCCACATAACATGGGAAGGGATATTGGCTGAGCAGTGGGCGCCTGAGTTAGACACCCAGCTGAATTGCAGGGATCTTTACTCCTCCCTGATTAATGAGGTTTCTTATAATATGGGTAACCGAGAGATCCAATCCAAAATCATTCAAAGGTTTTATTATACGCCTAACAAAATGGCTGCAATGAGACATCTGTTGTTGGCTGACTACTGGCGATGGTGTGGAAGACTGGTACGCTGGGTCACATGTTTTGTCCTTGCCCTGTGGTACAGAGGTTTAGGGGGGAAGATCCAGGGCATTGTGGGACAATACCAGGGGTAAGCTTGGCTCTTGAACCTACTAAAGCTATGACTTTTTTGGTATTGGTGTGGAAGAGATCCATGATGGCACCGTGGTTAAACTACTGCATACTCTGCTGTTCGCCGCCCAGAAAGCCATTTTGGTTAACTGGAAGTCGCCGGAAGGGTTTGGTGTCCAGCCTGTGTAAATTGCAGGGACAGTCCTATGTTGGTAGGCGAGGCATGGAAAAGGCGCAACACCTTTTGGACTTGTATCTGACAATGGTATAGGTGTGATTTGTATGGTTAGAGTACATCTGCGGTGGGAGGGCAAAGGATAAGGAGGCTGGGCCTTGCTGCTGAAGGACTATAGGCCAGACATGTGGCTGCTGTCCTGTTGGGGATGGATAATTGTACTGTGTGGATGGGTTGAAGTCTCACTATGGGCTTGGCCCCTGAATAGGAGTAGAGGGCCTCTTGCGCCGGACCAATTTCTTTTTTTTCTTTGTTTTTTCTCTTGTTACTGGTTTACTTGCTTTTGTTATGATTCATGTGTACGATGATCTTGCTTTCAATAAAAAAGATTTAAATAAAAAAAGAACTTAAAACTGTTTTGTCAAAGGGGCCCTTTTTCTTGTTCCTAGAACTGGTACAGTTTCTTGTGGTACAAAAAATTGCTTTATCTTGAATATCTTGTCTTTTTTATCTGATTCATGCAAGTTGCTCATCTCTGTACTCGCTTTTTAAAATCACCCTCCCTCGTTTTGTCTCCTTTCTCAGTGTATACAATCCCCTCCCACAAAGGCCTTAAAGAATGTCTTTATCTATCTGCACTTTTGTTCCACGTGCCTTGCCCTTTCACTTATTTTTGCCTTCTTGAATGATCCATTCCTAACTGCTGGGATCCCACCTTCCTTTGAAGTCGAGCTAGTTCATTCCTTATTGAAAAACCCGGCTGGACCGCCCAAGGTGCTCTTTAACTATCAACCAAGTATTCTACCCACAATTTCAGAGTAATACACTTTCCACAACCCAATCAAGCTTTCTTTAGAGTCCAGTGGTTTAGAGACTGTGGCTGGCCACCTCTTGGGGGGAGAGGGGGTCAAAGGCAATCTAGAGGGGATTAAGGCTTCTTAATAAGGGATTACGGTGACTGGATTTAATAGAAAACATAAGCATTTACAGCTTGTGTCGGATTGGGGGGCAACATTTTTTCTCAAGGGTTTGTGGTAAAGAAAAGCGTGGATATCATTGCTTTAGACCCTGCCATTGAATAAAATGACCATACTGAAGGTTTGGGATATTATCTTAGCTATTGCCATTTTTTGGGTAGGGTCTTCCTTCTGTTACAACTTGAGATATTGACAGTCTTTATAAACGTAACTACTGCATTTTGTATGCTCCTTATTAGAGGCCGCCACAACTCAGTACTCCCTTGTTTGAGTCTTTCTAGGTGATGGGACATTTTGGCGGGCTGGGTATGTTGGTTTCCCCCAAACCTACCCTCTTCTCTCTATATGGTACCCCTCCTCTATCATTGGCACGTCATCAGATCAGTTCTAAATCATCTATATCATTGCAAAAAAGTAACTTTTAAAGTGCCCTTTGCATGGGAAAAAAATAAAGTATGATGAATAAAGGGAAAGGGTTTAAAAAAAATAAAGTTTCAAGGAAGGTTGATGTGATGGCTGCTGGTAGACTTAGCAATAAAATAATTACATGCATCTCCTCCTTCGTATTCCCTCCTTTGGTCCAACAGATGTATCACAAGCAGAAGATGCATAGATCTACATCTAAGCCAAAGAGCACTTTGGCAAGAAGATTTTTCAGTTCCTTACCTCTCTGTGCAACCAAATTTCATTACATTTCATTTTAATGTAATGCAGTCTTCAGACTTTTTGCATGACCCCTGTCATCTTTCTACCAAGTCTTGTCAGATCTGAGGCGAGCACTTTACATTCCTCGTCCTAACCTGGGGATAGCGGACCACTAGGGACCAGGTGGGTCCAGCTGCTGTCCGAGGTGCCTCCAATAAGGCAGACAAACCAGTATCTGGTAGATCTGCTGCTGCCCTCGAGATGCATTATGCCCCAGCAGGGTGCTTGGGGAGAGCTGGATTCTCAGCAATGGGTTTCAGAGCACCATAGGGCCACTTACACTGCATCCCAATACCTGGGGCACTGCTAAATTGGTTTAACAGTCAAGACAGCAAATCCACTGAATTCGTTGAGCCTGCGGAAAATAATTTAAAGCGTTGCTTGGAAGTGAGCATGAGAGCAGAAGTTTACCCGTAATGCATTCAAAGGTCCCCAGAATGTTAACGCAGAAGAGATGCAGAACTGTGCAACTGGGTGTTCTGCAGATAAGGAGTGCTCAAGAGGGCACAGAACTCAGAGCTCATTTTGAACTCCTCGCTAACTCTCAGTATCTTTCCAAATGACCCAGCAATTAGTTAATCGGAGGGAGACTTTGATAACAACATAAGAGGCATTGGCTAACACTCTGGGAATAACCAATCCTATCTGAGTTATCAAGCAGGAACGAGGAAAAAGCTATTAGCAGTCTGAGAAGGACACAAACCCCTTTTGAGAAAGTTCAAACATGGGTTGAGGAAAACTGAGACGCATGAATCCTGGAGGTGGCGGACTCAGTTGCTAATAGGGGGGTGGTTCAGAAGGAGTTTATACACAGGAGACATACCAAATGGCAGAAGGCAGCAAGCTTCTGGGGATGTTTGATGAGGCCATACTGGTAAAGCACACGATTGGCAACCCCAAAAAAAGATTCACCATGCTGTTGAGAATGAATGGTGCTCCCATGCTTAGAGGTAATTGGAGGGCCAAGAGCCATAGCCAAGGGGTAAACCTGTAGTTCCATGAAGGACCTGTTGACCAAATGTACAGGAGGAGCCAGATAAAAACTCAGAACCAAAGGTACAGGAGGGACCTGAAAAAAGCCTCCAACAAAGCTAGGTCCATTTGGGAGACCTATTAAGACATCTACATCAAAGCAAGGTCTAGAAGGGACCAGTTTAGCAACCAATCCTCAACTATGCTCCTAGAGTGACATGGCAAGAAGCCTGTAAATAACTTAGCTCTGGTAGAGCCTTATTGAGGTGCCTAAATGGAATCGAGGTCTGTGAGGGACCAATGATCAGTTATTGGAATTAAGGTCTAGAAGAGATATGTGAAAGTTCCAGTGGAGGGCAAAGCAATACTTGTCTGAAGACCCTGAATTAAGCTGTGTGGAGGTCCTGAAGGAGCATGTGAAAACAGAAATCCACTAAGCTAGAACAGAGTAAAGGCTGCAGGATCCCAACATGCCGGGCTATTTCTTTATATTTGAATATATTTGTAAGGGAATGTTTGTAAAGTTGTGTTTGGGTTGGACTTTGGAAAATGTATTTTATCAGTCAGCCAATATCTTTATTTGGCCGCAGGGCCATGAAAGTACACCCTAATATATACAAGCTAAAAAAGCAAACATACATTTACATACTTTCAAAGTACAGTGAAACCAATTACATAAATCTGAGCCTCACCCCTTGAATGCAAAATAACAGGGCACAACTGGCTTCTCTTCAACTCAACCTGTGGGTTTGATTGTTTGGGTGGGGTTACCAAATATCCTTGGCCCCAGTGGCACTTTGTTCGCACCAGCCAGAAAGCAACAAGGGGTGTGGTCTGATTTCAGGGGGGCAGACGTTGTGTGCATAGCTAGATCCGACTGATTGCATTGTTTTGCAGGAGTCGAGATTGCGTATCAAAGCCCAAAATCTCATTTGCTATTCTCTGCTCCCTGAAATTAATCCGAATCTGGTCAGAGCTGCTCTCCTGGGGGAGTGGGGGCACACTAGTGCAATGAGAGATCCTTACGATTTACAAATGAGTACCCACGAGCTATGTGCAACCAATGGATGCTTTTATTAGTTAGTGCTTCCCTTGTTTCTAAGTGGTCTTGGGGACATTTTGTAAGAATACAACCCACCACCCCCAATGACCCCTGTTCCTCTTAATGTTCAACATGCCCTTTTCATGCTGTGATCTGCAAGCCAAAGGGCGGGGCACCATGTGGGTCCTGGTTGGATACCACATGGCCTTTCTCTCTAGCTAGTTTTTGAGCCATTGGTTTGACACTAAAAGCGCCACCAGCCCACTTGCTGGGCATTGGTGGGGAGGGGCAATGTGCTACATATTATGTCAGTCTAGAAATTGGGGCTATGGGGGCCAGGGTGGGTCATTGGATGTCGCTCGGAAACTTCTAAGCGCTATAATTCAAACAAAGAGGAGTATCTGAGACAGTTTCAAAATTACAAGGTAAGATTTATTTTGACCATCATACACTCGAGCAGACTTCAGGTTCTTCCACAACCAGCATTTCATGGAGAGTGGAGAAGTGAAGTGCCTGAATAGTACATAGCTTTCTTCTTTTATACAGAAAATTAAGCCTGCATCAGCATAGGTAATTTGTTAATCATTTACAAGAGATAACAGCACAAATCTGTTCAGAATACATACCTCTGCTTGGTGCAGTCAGCGTTTACATAGCATTTAAAGAAGAGAATAGAGCCATACTGGAACAGCTTAACTTACTTCGCTGAACAGATGGACCTATCCTTAATGTTATTTAACTTAGGTTTATCGGTGAATGCCAGGTGATACATGCCCTCTCCATGGACCCAGCATTTTCTTGTTAATGACTTACAGAGGAAGCCATGAACACATCTCTATTTTGTTTCTACTCAATGACTGACTAATGCGACTCCATTTTGAATGTTACTGAAAGAACAGGATTTTGATAGCGAAAAAGGAATTGGCTTTTAGGTCTAAGAAAGATGCACTTTATTAATATATTCTAACCCTCCTTTTAGCCTAAGCTAAATCTTTTACGCCCAAATCGGTAGACTTTCAATATCTGTCCATTAAATTCTGGATCTTTATTTTTTCCATCATCATAGTATTAATTCTATAACTAGTTTTGGGGAGGGGCTTAATTCTTTTTACTTCCCTAACACAATTCTGAGAATAAAAAGAGCATACAGGACTGCACTGAAGAAGACAACAACCACCACCTAATATTGACCCAAAGACCACGAAAAATATAGTCATTTCCATCCCCAATTCTTTAGCAGAGTCCAAAACCATTGGGACCAGCTCTTATCCTGTCCCACCTCATAATGTACTGCTTCTCCCAACATGTGTAATCAATCAATAGCATTAAAGATATCTCTAGCGCGATCAGGTATGTAAGTACAGCAGGAAGGGCCCACTAATTTACAAACCCCTCTTTTCACAGCCGTGAGAATGTCCAACACCCTCCTATTTTGAAGTGCCACCAATCTAATAGCGTTTTTTCAAGTTCTTAAATTCACACATATATTTGCAGTCTCATTCAACTTACTTTCTTACCACTCCACTGAGTCTACGAATGCTTCTAGAGTTAAGAGCAACCGCTAACAAAGGTATTATTCCTATTCCATAATCTGCTGCTACCTGGGCATCAGTATCAGTCTGGTCTACTTCTCTTTTCCCTCTCTGCAATTGTACACGCTGGTATATATTATCTGTGGAGGCCACATAAAACTCCAGGAAATATATTAGCAAGATAACATACGCCTGTCCAACCCTTTTTTAACCACTTGTATACTTTCTAGTCCTCACAGACATAATACCAATTGCCATAAGGAAGGATGGAATTGGTATAATCAACAATAGTATAAAAGGATTGTATATTATATTTATGTATATATATCTATAAATATATATACCTATAGCAAACAGAGGTTATCCTATCCTATGAATTACCTGGAATAAAGGATATGTAACATATAAGAAGTATAGGATCTCCATGGGAGTTTAGACACCATTTTAAGATTTGAACGTTCGCAATTAAGTGTGTTATTACATATTTCAGGGTTTTTAATTGTAGTGGAACATGTGAACAAAGCCAACAATTTGTTCTATTAATGGCTTTTTGAACTTTTTCCAAAATCTGTACATATTAATTATTACGGTACCCATATCTTTGAAAACCATCCAACTGTGATGAGTATGGGTTAAGACATGAGGGGTAAAAGGCATCTCAGTAGTAGCTTAGTGTCATTGGGGAAGAAGTGTCTTTAAAAGATTCATAGTCATGTTCAAGGAACCATCGTACAAAATGTCAATATTACAATTCTATCTTTCTTTGTCCATAGTTTTTGTGAGCGAGAAGGTAGTCATCTCCTTGTTTTTCTTTCGAGTCTGTTCACCGAATGGATGCAACTCCATAATGCTGATTCTTCTTCATTCCTGTGATACCCCGTAACCTCCTGCTGTGCACAGGAATCAGGACACACTGATTTTGCATGGGTGCAAGGCTGACACCAATATGAAACACACTTTTAGGTTTCCAATGGGCACATTCTCACCTCAGTACCAGATCTGCACTTTGTAGGTTTCCATTGGGCGCTCCTATTCCTTCCTGGGTCTTACATTGTATCTAGTTACTCACGGAATAGTATGATCTTCGAACAAGCTGGGTGTAGGTATTGAAGACTCTATCTCAGAGTTTGGAAAACTCACAGGGGTGCAGGTATCCTTTATTTCAGATGAAAGAGGATGATATTCATCAGAGGGTGAGGGCAAAGGAACCACTTTGATCTGAGCAGCGGGGATCCAATGCCGTTTCCCCTCTACTTGAACTGCAGTTTGGGTGGCCAATAACATTGGGTATGGTCCTAACCAACGTGTGGTTCCAGTACAGTGCTCCGCTGAAAGCTCTTGACCATGACCAGGTTTCCAGGCTTCACCCAGTGTTTTTCTCACAAATGTCTGTCCGGTAAGCTATCCTTCACCTGCTGGTGGATAGAATGCAATTGTTCAGTCAATTGTTTACAATAATCAACAAGCAGTGTGTGCTCAATGTCTTTCAGTGATCATGGTCTTGGAGCACCCCAAACATTAGCTGGTCTGCCCATAACAATTTCATAAGGGTTAGCCCTGATTTGGACGAAACTGTAATAGTCATAGAGAGTAATTCTAAAGGTAAAGCATCTGGCCATTTAAGTCCTGTGTGGCACATATTTTAGCGATCTTGTTCTTTAAAATGTCATTGTGGCGTTCAATTAACCCTGCACTTTGGGGATGGTTAGCTGTGCGAACTTTCTTTTCGATCTGCAATCCATTACACACATTTTGTGTTACTTCTGCAATAAAGTGGGGGCCATTATCAGACCAAATTATCCTGGGTAATCCAAACCTTGTAAAATATTCTTTCAACATAAGTTTCGCAGTGGAGATGGTGGTATCATCTTTCAAGGGAAAAGCCTCGACCCCTTTGCTAAAGGTGGTGACTTATGTTTGAGGCCTTCAAGACAAAATCCACTTGCCCTCCAGTCCAACAATGGTCACCCTGTTTGCACAATCTTAAAAAGATACATTTTGTGTTATTGTTATTTTGCATTTATATAGCGCCTTATGTACCATTGGTATGATCTCAAGGCGCTGGTAGGTTGAACGCCCTCGGGAACCGAAGGGGGGGGGGGGGGAGAGGGAGGGAGGAGAGGGAGGGAGGGAGGGAGGAGAGGGAGGGAGGAGAGGGAGGGAGGGAGGGAGGGAGGGAGGGAGGGAGGAGAGGGAGGGAGGGAGAAAAAAAAGATATATACATGTGCAGCGGTGTTGCATTCCTGTGATGGCTGCTTTTTAGCGGTAGGTGTGGTGGTTGGGAGATCAAGAGTATGTGTTTCTTCTGGCAGGTTGTTCTCCAGACCGATTCTGGCTGCGTTGCGCCTGAGGAGAACGCCTAGGCAGGAGGGTGTGTCACCACCTATGTTTAGATAGGATGATAGGGTGTATGAGGCAAGTGATCATATGAGAATAGCTATACCGAATGGTGTCATAGTATCGCTGTTTTCTAGTTGAGTGGTGGTGTAAAGGAGAGAGTAAACTTGGAGATGTGATTTATATCTTGAGTTCGAGCACACTCAACCGTTCCATGCACTCCAAAACGTTCTATGCACTCCGACCATTCTATGTACTTCGGTTGTTTTATGCACTACAGATCGTTCCATGCGCTTCAATTTTTTTATTTTTTATTGAGTGTCCACTATGTGCTCTCTTTCTGTTCCGTGCATTCCATCCGTTGTATGTACTCACTCAGTTCTAAGCAAACAATCGGTGCGATCAGTTCTATATATTCCTTCTAATCAATGCATTTCGTCCGATCTATACATGTTATCGCTTCATCATCTGGTCTGTTCATTTCCATGTTATCTGTTCTCTATGCATCCTGAATCTACCTCTCTGACCCGTTTCATATACCCAGTTTCGTCTGTTCATCCACATACTTCATCCGTTCGTCCATCCACTTCATCTGTTCCACCCTCTTTACCCATTTCATCTATACACTTCTTCTTTTCCACCCACTTCACCGGTTTCATCCACTTCACCGGTTCCACCCAGTTCACCAGTTCCACCCACTTCGCCCTCTTCACTGGTACCATCCACTTTTCTGGTTACACCCACTTCAGCGGTTCCACCCATTTCACCCTTTCCATCTACATACTTCATCCGTTCTTCCACCTTCTTCATCCATTCTACTCACTTCACCCGTTTCGTCCACACATTTCTTTCATTTCATCCACTTCACCCGTTCCATCCGTTCATCCATATACTTCATCCGGTCATCCATATACTTCATCCGTCCATCTACATACTTGGCCCGCTCCACACTCTACGCCCGCTCAAACACTCTACGCACGCTCCACAGGCTCCACACTCTAGATCCACTACACACTCTACACTCGCTCTACACCTGCTCCACACTCTACAGCTGCTCCAGACACTACATTTGCTCCACACCTTACTTCCACTCAAAATCCTACATTTGCTCAAAACCCCCCACACCCTACATCCGCTCAACACCCTACATCTGTTCAACACCCTACCTCCGCTCCATGCTATCATTTACTCCATAGCCTACCTCCGCTCCATGCTCTCATCAGCTCCACTCTCTCATGCATTCTGTGCTCTCATCCGCTATCCGCTCTCATCCGCTATCCGCTCACATCTGCTATACGCACTTCATCCTCTCCACCGACATTCGTCTGCTCTACCAACTTCATCTGCTCAACTGACTTCATCTATTTAACATGCATTATCGGTTCAACACATTTCACTTGTCGCACGCACTCGATCCGTCCCATGTTCTCCATCTGTCCCATGCACTACACTCGATAAATGCACTTGAATCGTCTAGTCTATTCGTTCCATTTGTACCATGCACTTTTGCCTTCCATGCCACAAATCAGTTTCATGCACTCTACCAGTTCAGTGCACTCTGCACTCATCCGTATCACATATTCATCTTTCCATCCTCTCCACTTTATTATTCTTGTCCATTACATTCATTTCATTAATTTCAGCCACTTTACTCGTTTCATACAACTTATACTTTTTATCCTCTTCACTGATTTGTTCCACTTGAATCATTCTATTTTGTTTGTCCTTTTTAGTTTACATTAGAGGTTATTAGTTTTCGATTTCTCGCCTTAAAAATGAAGTGGAAAGGCTGAACACTACACTCAATGTGTAATTAACCTCTGCTTGGTGCAGTCAGCGTTTACATAGCATTCAAAGAGAATAGAGCCATATTTGAACAGTTTAACCTACTTCACAGAATAGATGGAACTATCCTTAATGTTATTTAACCTAGATGTATCGGTGAAGGCCAGATGACTGATCCATGCTCTCTCCACAGACCCACCCTTTTCTTGTAATGACTGACAGAGGAAGCCATGAACCCATCTCTATTTTGTTTCTACTCGATGACTGCCAAATGCGACTCCATTTTGAATGTTACTGAAAGAACAAATTTTGATTGCGAAAAAGGAATTGGCTTAGAGCTAAAACAGGTGCATTTTATTAATATATTGTAACTGCTCCCCCTCATTCAGTACATGACTACCTGTCCTCTATATGGGTTCGCCACTGGGCCCTCGGCCGAGTGGATGGGTACTAGACAGGTTTGTGGAATTATCAGGAACTGACGCTACCAGTGGTCCCCCCGCCCCCCTACAGCATCGTCCAATCTTGCTTGTAGCTCCCCCTTTGCCATGTCTTTTCCATGGGCTTCCAGGAGAGCCAAAAATAACCACTTTTGGTCTGCTAGCTCTATTAGGACAAGACTGCACATGCACCCACTAGCCACAGGTGCCTCTTTTGCGGGGTATGCACAGCAAGTGAACCCGGAGGCAATAGCTAGGCCACTCTCTGTATGCTTAACTAGCCCCTTCATTTTTGAATCACTGTCAATGGGTGGATGGCTTGCAGCTTTAATAACACACTGACTGCAAGACCTACATTGACCACATTCTCTGCTTTCTCCCCAACTTCCTTAGATGCAGTTGAGGCTGTCTACAACCAGGTGGAGTGGCCGGGTTATAAATGTATGTTTGGATACAGGTTCAGGTGGTGGGCCCTGCATGATTGCGGTTCGTCATCTCTGGAATCTCCATTTGGGTTTGTCCTGGCCAGTGGTCCCCCCTCCGAGAACAAGTTTTGAAACCCACCAATTTCACAGTTCACGGCTGTATGGTCCCTATTTGGTGAGTTGTCACCTTCGCTCCCGTCGAGTGCAATGCAGGGGATATCGAGGGTGTTGGAGCTACTCGCAGAAAACCTATTCGGGCGCATGGCTTTCATGGCCCACTGTAGCGGGGCGTTTGAAATGACAATGACACTCCATGCACCCGCAAGGTCCCCTGGGCATACGTTTGTTCTACCTTGGGCGATGGGTAAGCTCTTAGGCACGCCCTCAGACAATGGTAAGCCTACTGCCTCATTAACCATGAGGCATCGGGGACCCGACTTGCAGGGTTACAGCAATAAAGCTCCATTGCCAGTGTTTCTACATGAAAGGTTCTTAACCTCTTTGTGCGCGGCTTTATCATTAACACCCCACCCATCCTGATTAGCATCATTTTCTAACATGTTTGCTTCCACTGTGAGTTTTATAGGGCTGTGAGGCTGAGACGTTTCTTTTTCCATGGCAATTAAACCAGTTGTGGGAGATTTCAATTACATTTGCTGCCTACTGGTCAGCATTTTTCATTTGGCTTGGCACTGCAGGAGTGGGAAAATGGTGTGTGCTTGGGGGGGGGGGGGGGTGGCTCGTGTGGACCGGCAGTCTTGGTCATGGCCAGCGGTGTTGTAAGGTCTGGAAAAGACCCGCGGCTACGCTGATGTCAGAACTGTCGGGACTGGGGGCTAGCTAGCCTTTTGGTTGTAGCTCCTGAGATTTTATCTGGGGCTACAACCAAAAGACCAGGCGCTATAGCCCTCTTAGCCCCCCCTAGCAACGCCTCTGGTCATGGCAGTCTTGGCAGCAGGAGGGTCTTATAGAGTAGTACCAGCTCAACCCATTCCAGCATCTCACCTGGTTAGGCTGGTTAAGCGCGCCGCACAGTGTTTCTGCCTCTCTTCTGTCTTAACCTGCTCTGCAGTCCACAATCTTAGGGTTCCATCCACCCAGTGGTGGACTGGCCTATAGGGAACTCTGGAGATGTCCCGGTGGGCCTCTGCACTTTGGGCGTCTTTTGTGTGGTATTTCCAAATTTTCTCATAGGAAAAGCATTGGGCTTGCTAAAAAAGTGTCATATTGGGCCACTTTGAACATTATTTCCAGGGCCTCTTTTGGGTTCCAGTAATTATTTCCAAGGCCTCTTTTAATTCCCCGTTTCATGCGCTGAACACCCTTGCGGGCTGGGTCCTAGGCTTTAGAAGAAGTGGTTGTGGCTTCAGTCCGTCTCGTCTCAGCAGGCCCCCTGCGACAATGGTGTCATAGGTGAAGCAAAACGCCCTGCACCCTTTTTATTTATGGATTTATCATAGCCTGAGGGCTAATGACTTATTACAAATAGGAATTTTAATACAAATGGGAATTTGAACTTTTGTTGGCAATCTATTTGGGACACTACTTTAGACTAGGTTGTCTCTGGAAGAAACAAGGACTTATAAGGCTAGGAACGCCTGGGAGTGGGAGGGGAGGAAGCAACCACTATCAGAACACTTTAGTTTATGTTGTCCCAATGCTTGCACAGTTTATTTTAAGAGTTACTTTGCTTATAGTTTTACCTCTAGGAATGATAGGTATGAATCCAACACCTTACCTCCAACGATATCTCTTAAGTAAAGATCGTAGATAAACTGATGTATAGTCTAACTGCTCGACCTACCACAGTACCATCTATTCTTTCAAACACACACCACGGTTTACCAGTTCAGTCCAGGGAACCTGACGATACAGTATTTCACAATATATTATTGGAATGCTTGAAGGTTTGTTGAATTTCCGATTTCGGCGGTTACCTTAGCAGTACCTTTTGTTATCCTCTTAAAGGATTTACAAATCAACCTGTTTCCAGTGTCTGGAACAGCAGGTTCTGTTTGTTTACATAGTTGGCATACACGACTCATGATGGCTTGTTTTACGTGCATACTGGTTAAACCGGTTTGAAACTGCTGTGTTTGTGATGCCAGATAAAATTTGCAAGCTGGGTTTTTCACAGGCAAATAGTTTCCGTTACAAGAGACTTCACATATTTCACTCTTGCATCAGCCCTGAACCTTGAATTGAGATGTTAATATTTCATTCTTTTGACACACAATTTTTGATATGTTTTTGTAGCTCTCCTGAGACTCCGTATCCTGCCCTCATCTCTCCAACTATAAATGACCTTCCATTTTTCTTTTTGGCTTCTAGTAGTTTTGAGGATTTGACAGTATGCTATTCTATATCGTGTGCACAGCAGAGCAGGAGTCTCATCTTACAATCGCACATTGAGTATAGTCGATTTTCAGAGGCACCCTGCGAGCGCATGCTCCAAATTTATTTTTATATATTGGACGTTTGTATGGTGCCTATACACAAGTGTTTCCAGTCGCTACAAGACAAAAAAAGGGGGGTCGGGACATAGGGAAAAATACAACGGTAACGTTCGTACTAGGCTTTGTGACAGTCTTACAGTGCAAGTGCAGAGAACAAGAGCAATGGAGGGATGAGGATGAGGATGAGGATGGGGAAGGGTCGAGGGGAAGGGGAGAAATGCAGGTGTGGGGAGCCAAGGGGGCCGAGCAAGTGCTGAGGGGAGCCACGAAGGGCAAGTGCCGGGGAGAGGGGAAGGGAGAAGTGCAAAGGAGGGGTGGACCAGATTCACGCTGGTATGGGCAGGTGCCCAAAGGCAAGTGCTGGTGGGGATGCTAGGGTGGGACTGGTCAAGCAAAGGCCTGGCCCCTCTAGGGCTTATAGATGCAAACGGACTGGGAGCCCCTCTATCAAGAACGCACACAGCCAAATAACCTGTTCTCTTGGTAGGTTGCCACTCGGAAGGGTCTACAACCACGTTTTAGTTCACAGTACTTTTCACAGAGAAGAAGTACCCATTTGCATATCAGTCTGGTCCCACCCATTTGGGCATTCCAGCACCAATATGCTAGGCAATTCTCCTCTGAACAGGAGTACTAACAGCAACCCCAGACACGTGTTTCGGCCTAGTCTGGCCTCATAAGTGAGGTGAAGCTGTACCTCTCTGAGCAAAGGGTCCACGTATGGCTTACCCTGGGTAGCTTAGGGTGAAACCCCCAAGTCCCTAAACGTATATGCAAACTCCATAGTGGCAGGGCGGAAAGTTTAGAATAAATAAATTGCATGGAAAAATAAATGCATTGCGTAATTTTTAAAACTGTAGCCAACAACCTGATTATCATTTCCAGCAGTCTTAATGGCGGTTCTCCTGGCCCCATAGACATAGCTGCTTCCACATAAGTGTACAAAATGATGTCAATCACGTACCCAAAAGTACCAAAGGAATATATATGTACCATTAGTACCCTGGGGCCCGCAAGCAGCCCGACCGCTATGTGGCACTGCCCATTCACCTCTGCCCTGCTTGGCCTTCAGGGCATCATTTGCACCGCATTTCGCACTTGCAATGTCCACATTAATGCAGCATGATTTCACATCAGATAGAGCAATATGCATTTGTCCTTCTAGAATTAAGCCTCTCGTTTCTGGATTAGCACCGGACACCAGCATTATGCTTGTTTAAAGATATGTTTACCAACAATGTTGGCTGTGTAACCAGCTTCTGATAGAAATCTTCGAAAACCAATTCACCTGCTTCCCCCCGCCCTTCAAACCCCCACTCTGGGTCAGTGACCCAATGATGTAATTTCATGTCATTGTGACTACCTTCTGTTTCGGTATGTATCTGCTCATGCGTTTTTTCAACACGGGACGCAGGGTTAAGATGTCATCACTTACCACATGCGCTGAATTCCAAAAGTTTTGTTGCGTTAAATTTGATCACATTAACTCTCTCAACTACAGTTTTTTTTTCACTGAATTTAAAGTGTTTTGTTATGCTATACAGTGTTCGAAATTGAGGGTAGCTTGGAGCTATTTAGCTTATGCTTGTAGCCTAGTAGAGCCTGGATAGCTTGAAACCAACAACTGTGAGGAGCTACTTTTGGCACTTATGGCCAACTAGTGCATTGCAAACATATAAATGTGACAATAACTGAGTATTTGAGAATGTTAATAAAAAGAATAAGAACACATCTAATACGCATTTAAACACAATGGTTCCCCTGCGGTAGCTCCTGCCTGCTGGGTGATGCCCGACACCCAGGAGCTAGTTTTAGGTCCTGCTCATTGAATCTCAAATTTCGAACCCTGTCATAGTTTCTTCATGGCCCATTAGCCATGGCCTTTGGTCCCTGTACATATTGCACCGATAGTTTTCTTTGGGGCCCACTGGCAAGACCCATTGCTCCTTGTCTAGTATATGTGATCACTGCAGGGGAACATTTTGTTTTCCAATTTATTCCCACCATAATTTACCAGAAATCAATTACTTCTATGGCAATTCGCACGGAAGTGTAGCAGTCATCCTATTCTCGTGAGATTCTCCCGGTATTCACCCGATAAACTAAACCATTTTCTAACTGTAAGTGGCTCGCCAAAACATCTCCAACTTCTCATGTATTCGTCTTTCCCTCAACCCCACTTTTATCCTGATGCAATTGTATCCTTCATTTCTCCTCCACGTAGCTTTTTGAGCACTTTCGTTTTTTGGCTTCCTCTGGTATTAAAGGAATGATTTGAAACATGTACACATAAAAAATGGTGACTTTATTTCTGAAAAGCCGCTCTGCTGCAAAGCACCATGGGAGATGTACAAAAGTGTTTGGGATCAGGGAGAAACTCCCTTCTCCGTAAAATATTTTAATAATTTCTGTCTGGACTGATTTACCGCAAAAAAGTCAAGGAAATTAAGTCCACGATTTGTACCCAACTTGTTTCTTATTTGGACCAGATTCATAGTGGGGTTTTTTGCTACAGTTATTGACGTGTCTTTTTCTCTGGGAAAAATAACATGAGTAGACCAAAATAGTGTTTTTTGTTTTCTTAATAACTTCATTTTTGAACAAATCTTTCCCAGTTTGGGTGGGCCTGTGATGAACCTTTTTCCCCCCTCCAGAATATATCATCCAAATTTGCCCAAGTAAAAAATGATACGCAGAATTTTAAGAAAATTCTGTGTACAAAAGTTTCACCTTAGCAATAGGTCAGCGACTGCCCGATTTTTTTTTTTTTTATATGTATATATTCCATGTAAAATGTGTACTTGCTATCACTTGCCAGTGGCAAGTGCAAATTTTGAAGCCCGATATATAGCATTGATCTAAAAAAGGCTAACAGTAATATTTTTTGGGAAGCTTTCGTGATCTTCTGGTCACTTCTGCAGGCAGCGATGAAATCCGTTTGTTTCTGATTTATAGTTTTTCACTGAGAGGTCTGTACTACAGAAGTTGTCCAGATTCCTTGCAGCCGGAATGGCAACTTTGAATTATGTATTGGCAGATCCAGGCACTGTTAAGCTGCTCTCAGCAAATCATGCAGGGATGGTTTAGAGTCGGGCATGCTGGGTGACATCCTGTTGAAAGCTGTTGGGCATGCACATGTTACCTAATTGTTTTTCGACAGCCTAGTAGACTTTTTATTGCTTTTCCAGTCTTTGCCTTTTATCTTTAATAGGTTGACCAGATTGGGAGAGAGCCGTCCATTTGATAAGCAGATCCCTTTGCAAGATCGATAGTGGCACCTTCATGCCATGCACGTATTGGGCTTGTGCCTCTAGAAGAACGACGAGGGCACAATCGTGCATGTTGGTCCTTTGACTTGTGAAGGCTGGAGTGGCTCTGTCTCTGTATGGAGATCGCTCTGTGCTCATCAGGTTTAGAGAAACAGTGACATGGGGGTAGGAGCATGCAGCGGCCTCTGGGAAGCATATGTGGCTGGGGCTTTTTAAAAGGCTGATAGAACCAGGTTGGAATAAGTCCGGCAATGTACCAATTTCATTTATTCATAATGTAGCCAAGGTGCAGAGGAATCTGATATTCTTCAGGGTAGTTGCTTGGTTGAAAGAAAACTCGAAGGAACCAATAGCTGATTCAATGTTATTTTAATAATGTCTCCAGACCACAATTATGGGACTTTAAAGCGATTTACCCCTGCAATTTTATTGGCTATTCAGTGCTTACATGGCAACAACTCTGCTGTGGTGAGATTAGTACCTGGTAGGTCAGTCTCTAGTAGTTTCCCTGTCAGGAAATCTGCATGACTGGCTGCAATCTCGCTTCTTAGCACGTACCCCCTCCTGTTCATGAGTAATATTGTGGAGGAAATTTCAACATTCGCCTCGTTTAAATGTTAATTATGGGATTCACCTCTTTGCAGATAATGCAGCTTTCATTTCCAAACCTCTCACAGAAGTACTGCTGATGTTAAGCAAGTTTCACATCTGTCCAGCAAATGGACTGGTTATCACTACTAGTAAGACCAAATATGTATTATTTCATGCCCGAATACTGCTGAAACTTTATCTGTTCCTACAGCCTACTAAGACCCAGAAAGTTAGCTGCTTTGAGTACCTGGACGTCCAGTTCAGACAGAATGGATCTTGTTACTCTCAGATGGAGAAAACCAGTATCGTCCTGTTTAGGAGTGGCACAGAAACCGCTACATTTTCTAAAAGATTTAGTGCACAGGCTTTTTGTGCCTTGGACGTTTGTAGGGCATACGCTTTGCCATCAGCTCTCTGAAGCAGACTTGTCTTTAGAAGCAAGATGTCGTGTTTGGCAGTCACACAACGCATTGTTTAAAACTCTTTTGATGTTGCCATTGAGTATCCAAAGGTAACCCTCCATATAGAATTGAGTAGCAATGACATTGTTTTTAGTGCTTTTGTTAAACTTGCCCTCAATTTGATGAGGATTTCTAGTTCTCCCACTCTCGTGTGTTATAAGGAGGTACTGGCAGACGCCCTTGGATCACTGCGTGTCGTCATCTGGCATGTATGAGCGCAATCGGCGACATGTACAGATGGCTAGAAATCTTAGGCAAGAACTTGTCTAATGTAATTCTTAATTGTGGGCATGCAAGGATTGCGAGTTCACATTGCCTCCAGGGTGAATATTTGTTGCAGGACAAGCAGGTTGTGCTCATTGTATGTTATTCTATCTTGCATTTTTATAGCGCCTCCTATCATTTGTTATGGCGTCCTGTAGGTAGGAAGCTTCTTCTGATGACTGTTTGAGAAGACGAAAGAAAAGAGCACAGCAGTGCATGCACCAGTAACTGTACTTTAAGGAACTGTTCAGGAATAGTAGAGATGTCTAGTGTAGATATGCTGGAAGATGATGGGTGGATAAAGAAGAGGCGCTGGTTTTCTTGAAATCGTAGACTGTGACAGCTGGACGAAAGGTAGCTGTAATAAGTGTATGGGCCCCATGGCAACTGCCTCCATTTGAGGGCTCTGATATACTTACATGCTGCACACATGCAGAGGGGATCATATGCAGCCCCCCTTCCCAGCACTTGTCTGCACTTATCTTGCACTTGCCACCAGCTGGCCCTTATTATTTATCTTGTTTGTTACTAACCCTGTACTGCACTTTCCCCTCTCCCTTTCCCCCTCGCACTTTTCCCGTTCCCCCTACCCATGCACTTGCGCGATCTGAATGACACCTGGCCTAGTAGGATCGTTGTCTGTCTCCCCTTGTTCCCCCCTCCCTGCCTCGTCGCGCCTTGAAACACTTGTGTATAGGCGCGTTACAAATGCCATATCATAACATATCATATCATATGCAGAACATGCAAACTAAACGACAACTACTGAAAGTCGGGAATGCAGATTAAGCAAGTTTACTTTACAGTCCTACAGGATGCGGAGAGTAAACTGCAACCTTCCGTCTGCTGCAAGGCACAGAGATATAAGGAGGCAATATATAATATTGTGTCTTCTTTGAGAGAATACAATGAACTAGTCTTACCTTGTGGATCAATGGTCTGCATCGCTCCAGCTGAAGCAAACATGAGCTATGGCCTTGAGATGAAGAAGTGGATGCAAATTGCAGTAGTAAAAGGCCTGAAACCTTTAAGTACATCTCCTTGTACACATCTGGATTCTTCAGCGATATGGTTTCTGCTGAAATAGATGATCCCCTATGTGTCGGGTTTATCAAGTTGAGCTTCTGCACTCTTGCTGTGGCCTTTATTTCTTGTTGGAGGGTAACCGCAAACGATTGTTGCCCTATTTGTCCATTAGTGAGTGAGGATGGAAGACACTTTTAATTCTTTTTTCCCTTGTGCCTGACAGAGAAAGAAGATGTTGTGCTCTGTTGCAAGATTTTATTCAGTAATAATTATAAAGGCAGATTTGGCTGTCTGCAGGTCATCGGGTCATATATGTATTGCTTTTAGAAGTAAGGTTTTGAAAAGTGCCTGGCTCTCAATGTTTGTGTATCCTGGCAGCGATCATTGACATTATGTGCCGATATTCTAGATTTTGGTTGCTTTTGTAACAACACACGTATAAAAGCTTCTGTTTCTTTGAATATGTTTTTGGCTTTATATGAAAGTTTTCTGAAAATCGTGGTCATCATTGTTGGATTTCTAATCATTTATAGGCTAGATCTTTTTGCACTTTTGTCCCTTTGTACCTTTCATAAGATGTATTTTGTTTTATTTTTAATTGTGCATAAACCATTGCTCTATTTGTACTCCTCACTAGTCATTGGCGAGTAACAGCCCACTCTTTGTAAGAAATGGTGTGCTCTGTGCATGTGGGGAATTGAGGCATGTGACTTTTCATGCCTGCCTGTAGCATGCAAATTGATTCCCAAGTCATTCAACATTTTAAACATGTGTTTATAGTGCAATTGTGATGTATTTTTTGATGTGTTTTGCAAACATTGAAACTATTAAATGCATGCACAACACGTAAACAAATACATACATGCATGGTATGTCGACTTGGAATAAACATACTTTTGACAGATACAAAACCTGCCAAATGCATACAATGATCTGAATTAAATGTGTGTTGCAAAAAGCACAAATACACGCTAAAGCACAACCACTTGCCGTTTTACACATTACTGCCCGAGGGATGCAATGAAATGAGAAATATAACACCAAAAAAACAATGTATGTGGCATACTACAGCATGCAAAAAGAGCAACGTAGGGCTATTTGGTCAAAGCATGTAGCCCCCATACATGATGACAAAAGAACCATGGTGTATATCAGCCATCCTTCCGGCAGTTTTACGTTTCACCCTGTGACCCAACCAGAGGTCACCTCTACCATGAACTAGTTTACTGCAACTACAGGCTCTGGTCTTCCTTGTCTGCCCCTATCAATTACAACTCTCCTGGGCATTATGACTCTACGCTTAGCTAGCATTGTGAATGTGTCCTTTAATGAGGGTTTCATTCCTCGTACTCTGAAGAGATCATGGATTACTCCGCTCCTGAAAATGCCCTTTTTAAGATCCGGTTTTGTATTCAAACTTCAGACCAATATTCAACTGCCCATTCCTGTTCCTGCATAAGGTTGCATCTATCCGTGTAAGAGACTAGCTAGTAGAAAACAACATCCTGGGAATCTGCCAATCTTCTTCTGACTGGGCTGAAGTACGGAAACTGCCCCCCTCAATGTAAATACCCATCTTCTCCAAATAATTGATAATGATGGATCTGGCATGCGTCAACTGCTTTTGTGACAATTGACCCATCAGATCTTGCTTGACAGATTGGCACTGAATCTTAACCCTACTACCTACAAATAGTTACATTCCTTCCTTTATGGCTGGACCTCCACTGTGAAAATGGAGATGTTTTCATCTTTTTCTGCTGCTATGGGTTGCAGCATCCCGCAGGGCTTGTCATGAAAGTATTTGGTTCCGTTTATACATTATGCCTTTGCATGACCTGCTGATCAGCATAGTGGACATATTTCAGATTGCACCAATGATAGCCATATTTTGTTTAGATATGCTGGCATCCTGGATTAAAACATTTTCAATACACCATTTTAATCTTATTAAAGAATAGATGAAAAATACATATTTTAGTCTTAACTCTTCTAAAACAAGATTTTCTTTGCACCCTGATCACATACAAACTAACTATTTTCACTTGCTCCCAAATCACTGCTTCATCAGAACTCATTAAAACCTCAGAAAAGGTTAAATATCTTGGTGTTCTGTTTGCTACATTGTACATGACTCTGAAGCTCAACTTGATCTGAAGTGGTTCTACCTAGTGTTGGACGCTATTGAGACAAATTTGTCAGTTACTATTGGAAGAGAATTGTCACTATTGCTTGAGCAACATCAATAATTGGCTCACAATTGGACTATTGCAACACCCTGCTTCTGGGAGCAAACCAGAAGTGCTTCTAATGCCTACAGGTCCTCCTCAGTACTGCAGCTTTCAGTATCAACAGCGCTTCTAGGAGGGCTCACCTGTCATTGGGATACTTCACTAGGTCCCAGTGTTGACCATGATCAGGGTTATATTGAAATCCATGACCGTAAAGTGTAAAATTCTTTACAAGTACGCCCCAATCTACTGCAGAGATCACCTGGCATTACCCGCCTCAAACCTTACGACCAGAAAGCAAGCTACGGTACCCTGCGCTCTTTTTTGGCATTTGGCCCACTTGCTCTGGAACTCGTTTCCATTGTTCATTTGTAGCTTCAGATGATTGAATTGTGCGGCACCCGTCTTTGATCTGATATAAAAGCTCTCCTCATCCACTACCCCCTGTTTGCATGCCATTGGTCGTTGGTTCATAGTGACTGAACAGGGGCCACAATTTTTCAAGTTTCACGCTACCAGCCAAGTATACAAGGTCACTTGCCACCTCAATTCAACATGTACACACAGCACATCATGTGTTACTCCCCACAAGTCAATTATCACTAGCCAATGGCTAGTGTCGAGTGACACTTTTGAACCCTGACTTTGATACCTGTCTGGCCATTAGCACTTCCAAATCAATTTGGAAATATTTTCATCCGCAGCACACCATTGCAGACATCAAAGTACGATTTAAAGAATACATACATGTAGCCAAACCACACATGCCATCACAAATCCTACAACTTCCAGCGACACAGAAAAACGGGGACCAAACCAAATAAAAATCTACTGCACAATATATGGTCAGAGGGACACAACTAAATGAGTAATATGCCATGTAATGAACAAAACGATCTGCAACAAAGTATAAACAACATGAAGGCCAAATGAGTCCTGAAAAAAGTTTGTCACCATACAAAAAATAACTCCCACACCTTTAATAAATGCAAGCAATGAACAGTATTCTTCAAAGCACAAGAAGGTCTGAAACACCAAACACCCAATAGGGCCACAGTACATTCAGTGTAGATTCAGATGGAAAAAATAAAAAATATACTGTGGTTTGAAAAATATTCTGTAAAATGCACAAATACATGCAACTCCCTACACGGACACCCTAGTGTCGGAGGTATATGTTCAACGGAGAATATACCACATAACAAACAAAACTATCTGCAGAAACATATCCACGATATGGAAGCAAAATATATCTGAAGGGACATCCCATCCTGCATTCTTTTAAACCTCCCTCATATACGATCGCCTCCCTAATCTCGCTGCTTAACATGTCAATTATCAAATACATTCCACAAATGCATGACGCAGTCCAAGGGATTACCTTTTGTGTAGTGGAAGCATCTAGCTTTATCCAAGAATATTAATAAAAATGACACTGATAATTTGGGGTCTTGTTAGGGAGTGCAAGCAGGTTTTTGATCCCCATGTTCTCTCCAGTTTCAAGTCATTTAATATTGGTATCAGCTCATACCGCCCCCGCCACCGGAAGGGCCGCCAGTAGCTCCCGAGCCCTTTATGCTGGGCACCACTACATGCACTACAAGTGTTTGGCTGAAGCAAGCCTCAAGATATTCCCCTTCCCAATAGAAGTGTTTTCTAAATGGATAAAAATACATTTTAACAAGTAAACCATGTATTTCTTGTAGTAGATACTTTCTGCCGAGAGGTTCAAGAAAATGAAAAGATCATTTTTTTTACCATTAAGTTCCTTTTAAGATGAGGCAGTATTATGGTTGGAGCTCCTTACTATAGCACCGCTCTGCTGGTATCACTTTTCCAAACATATCCTTAGAGCAAATCAGAAGGAAGGATCCTGCGTGTTGTTTTCCTATTTTATTGGGGAAAGTGGCTGATGCACCACTTTCCGCTTTTTGCAGTTTGTTCTACTTTCCCCCCATTGGTAACAGTTTCAGTGGTATGCTCACAGGACAGACCATACATTTGGTTCCTTACATGTTGACAGCCAGTCCCTTGATTTGGCAAATAGTTCTGACCACGTTTAGGGTCTGATTCACAGAATGTTTTCCTATGGGATTGCGCCATTATAATCTGCGTCTGTGAATCAGGCCCTTAGTTGTTTTAGTAAATCAGGTGGGGTTTTGTAAGCTTTATCGGTGAAAAGCAGAATTCGCAAATGCTTCCTACGGAGACTGCATGCTTTCGCTTCAAGGTTTGATGTTTCATCCACCAAAATATGAATGAACTAAGAGAAAAACAGTGATGCGCGGCCACAACCCTTTCTTGAATCTTATTAGACAGAGAAGGACGTTGACTTTTTCCCTCGGGAGACCTATCTAACTTAATAGTTATTGCTGTACAGGCTCTGAAGAGCTGCCAATAGCCTAGGTGGGATGAACATCTCGCCAGTGTTTTGCATAGCATATCTAGGGGAACTCCATCAACAGGTTTTTAAAAAAAATCAACAAATGCAAACTATAATGGCTGTTAGTATATTTTTTGGACCTGAAAATGCGGATGAAAAACATAGTCCGTTTTAGGCTATGTCTTTGTAAAACTGCTTGTGTGACAATACTTTCAGTCACCACGCCTCCTAAGAAAACCTTGGTGTGGACTTCGGCCAGGCATCCTATTACTAAAATGGGATGATAATTTGAAGGGACCATGTAAGGCGAAATGATTGCATTTAGAGTGCAGATAGGGATACATGGCAAATGAGGAGGAACACAAAGCTTGTAGGTGTTTGGTTAATTGCCCACCCATGGACTGCCCCTGGCCATGCGAATCCCTATGGCCATTCCCACCCAGTTCCTTCTTCTCGGCCAAAACACCACCTCATAGGGCCGCCCCCTTTAATCAAACCGTGTGCTCGAAAGGCCTGCCAGTATTTTTCCAAAGTAGTCATCTGAGATTTAATTACTTAATTGGAGCTGTTAAAATGCACATGTTATAATAAAAATGTCTTGGCTATGTCTGGCTTCATTCAGCCACAGATTTAATTTATTATTCTGTAAATTATTTTAATGTAAATGTGAAATTTTTGATGTAATTTGAAAGGTTGATTTTTATCAACCAACCAAATGAAGAAAAAAAATATTGTTCTTTGTTTATGATTCTAAAAGAATCTTTACACAAAATATGTAATTATACCACATTTCTTTTAAAGTTAACATATCATTCATACATATATTTAAATACATTCATAACACTTGATTAGTATCCACTTAAAATGTGTTTATGGATACAAACTGTTTCTTATTTAATGGATCAGTACTTATACAACAGCATTGTGGCAACATTTAAAATGCCATCATTAAGGCATCATATTTATGAAATAGCTGGAGGACTTCATCGTATTGCAAACCCATTACTTTCTCACAGTCCACTTCAGGTTGGGATTTTACTTTATCTATAGCTAATCGCTTAACGATGTGGCGCCACAGCCAATAGAGGCTTATATGGAGGCTTTCTAAATCTTAGTTGAGGCAATACATCCAAAATGTGTCACTCTTTATGGACTCATAATTATGGACATATTTGCCCAAAATAGTTACGTAAATATTGCCCATAGTTTGGCATCCCGTGAATACATGTTTGGGGGTCTCTATAGCTCCTGGAAGTTTTCACAAACGGCATACTCTTTCTTCTAAGGGCATTTTTAAGTGACCTCTCACGAAAAACAGCAGAGGTAGTTGGTTAACACAAAGTCTCAACCTGAGATTTCGTACTGCCGGGGAGGGTTTTTTCCGGAGATACGGTTGTACCACTCTTGCAACATGTACATAGGACTTTAGGGTAGATACATGAGTATAATTACTAATCCAGTCCCAATGGGCTAATTTATTTTCAAATAGGGATCTTAATGTTGCGTATTTAGTTCTCAATTCAAATTTAGGGTGCCATCCTAAGTTCTTGTATAAGTCCTTAATCATGTGGGGAAATTAATCGTAGCTAGTTTTCCATTTTTTTCCCACTATCTGCTCCCACAAGAAGAGTCGGCAGTTTACATTTAGGATTAGAGTTTGCTTTAAGATGCAAACCACCCTGGTGTGTGAGCAGTTGTCCCCTCAGGGATACCAGACACAGTTCAAGTGTTATGTATTCTACCAAAGTATTCTTCGGCAGCCTCCGGACACTTTTCGAGAAGTAACCCTCTAGTTGATCAAGCCATCTTAGATCTATCATGGCTATAGCCTTCAGTCCGTATAATACCATAGGGCAAAAACATTGCTGATATGTTATAATGCCCTCCAAGCAGTAGCCAGCAGTCTGGCGAGCAAACTTCACTACCATATTAGAAAATCTGTGTCCCTTAATCGTTTTGACCTCGATAATATATTTGTATGACAAGTTCTGGTTCATGTCAAGGCACAAATAGGGCTATTTACTCATGTATTCAATGGGGCTCAGGCTCGTGTTTATCTGGGGGCGGGTTAGCTTCTTTGCAGAGGTCAGCATTGCCTTAGTTTTTGTCATATTGATGGTCAATAACATTTTTTTTATTCGAAGTTAACTAGGATTTCAAACATGTTCTTTATTCTGCATATTGTGTGGCTTAATATGACCAAGTCATCTGCATAGATCAAGCCCGGGATGGGTATCCCACTTATTTTTGGGCAGCAGCCAGGAGTCTGTGCTAGGGCCACTGGCACGTCGCTCATATAGAGATTATACTGCAGGGGAGCCAAGAGACGGACTTGCTTGACTCCCCTGTTCAGACTCAGTGCGGACAAAGTCAATCCCACATCATTCATTATGACTCGTCCTGATGTATCCTCATGAAGACTCCTCAGAACGTCTAGGAACCAGCCCTGGTCTACCAATTTAGCCCATAATGTAGCACGGTTGGACCCATCGAATGCGGCGATGAAATCTTACAAATATAACCTACAACACAGGGGCACCTCTAATCAATGATTTAAATCAACAGATTTAAATGCACTATGCCTGTGCTTCACTGAAGGCCTGCTAAAAACAATCATTGGCAAAGCCAACGGTTTTGGCTTGTGCGTAAATATTAGGCATTTGCCAGGCACTGCTATCAGATGCCCAGGTACTCGCACCATTTTGCACTTGATTCCATCAATGGCCTGTTAATGCCACTACGGCAGTGCCTGGCAAGTACATTTCCCATGCCTACACAAAGCCCAAACTATTGGTAGTGTCAATGCTTGTTTATGTATGTGGACTATTTCACGTCTTCCATTTTGGAAAATTCAGGGTTTAATTCATAAAACTGAAGAGCTTTAATAAGAAGACCAAGATAGCAAGTTCTTGTTTGAAAGAATCATTTGGAAGACACTCATACCCCGGACTTTGCCTGCTTTTTGATACTGAATCAGATATACTGCATGAGCCGCTACTCGCTCAACAATTTGGAATACATCTTCTGTACAACCCCCACTTGGGTTCTGTGGTTTAGATCATGGCTTAGTTTTCTCACCAGAAAGCCATATAATGGCAGGAACGCAAAAGGTGGTGCAGGAAAAATACGACCATGGGAACTCTTTGGTAACAATATACGTCATTTCTTGCCCATGGCTTTCTAAACTGTACACTTGGGTTTCCTATTCTCTGTCTGCACTTGGGTATGTCTTTTGTGCATTAGGACAACTGGAATACCCACAGGGAATACTCCTTGCTTGCTCCTCTTCATTCTGGGGCTTCTTGGCATAGCAGAGCTCAAACCATCTTGTCATGAGACTCTCACATTGACGTGCTCTGAGACGGTGCTCCTTCATATCATGGGGCTGCCCTGTTTTAACTTCGTTCAGAGAACTGTGGCCTGATATTTACATGGTTCGAAATTCAGAAGGAATGAGCAGGAGCTAAATCCAGATCCTAGGCGTTCGGCGTCATCCAGGCGGGAGGAGCTACTACTGGGGTACCAGGAGCTAATACAGAGCACACCGCAAATCTCACTTCCACAGCAAAGGCAAACTTTAACTTTGTACTGATTTTCTACAATCCATTACGTTCAAACGTGTGTCCTAATTCTTGTTGATTAACATTATCAAATACTCAGTTAATATCCGAAATATGTTTACAAGGCATCAGTTGGTCTGAGAATCCAAAGGTAGCTTCGGGTAGCTGTTGATTTTAAGCTAACCAGGCCATTCTTGGCTAGGCTAAACAGCTCCCAGCAATTTCGAACCTTGTATTTACAATTTTGTGTGTTTTGTACTAAGAAATGTTGCTTTTTCTTTTAGAATAAGTGAATGAATATTATTATTTGTACTTTTTGCCACACTGCAGAACTATTTGAATGTGTGGTTTTCCTTTTGCAGGACTGAAAGTTATGCTGTGACTAGACTTTTAGGCATGGTGAGCTTAAGCAACAGGTCCATAGTTAATGGACAGAAGTTGGATCCATAAACTTTGTTGGTCACCGTGTTTCCGCAATGTATTTTACTTGAAGTAGAAGGAGCCTATATCCGCAGCCTCCAAAATGAAGGATCCCAGTTTAGGGTGTTTTATCAGCTTCGTTGGCATAATTGTTGGGGAATACCTGCTGCAGGGTACACAAATTAAAGTTGCAAGCTACTAGCCAGCCATAAAAAGTCACTTGCCACCTTAGTTGTACAAACGCACAGCGCACCAATTCTTTCTCGCCAAGAACCAGATATCACTAGCCAATGGCTAGCGGCTATTGCACATGTTGCACCCTGCCTAGTGGAAGCTGCGATGAGGCTGCTGAGGCATGTTGCCTGTCTGTCTGCTTTTACAAAGATGAGCGGTCACAACAAAAACTCATGACAGGCTTCAGGTTTTCGCAAAAAGGTTTTGGCACAAAAGTTGAAAGGTTTGGATGCTTCACTCCAAACTAAGCGTTAAAAACGCGGTTTTTTGAACTCCAATGTCTTTTGCCAAATATTGTTGCCAATATCTCTCTCCCCCTGGTTCGTTCCTGTGTCATTCAGTTTGTCTCCTCTTCTCTTCAGTATTTTCTGGTTGGTACTGGTTCATACACTGGTGGCTTTATCTCATGTCTCTCTCTCCCGATCTCCCTCTCTCCCCTCTCTCTCTCTCTCTCTCTCTCTCTCTCTCCCAACTCTCTCTTTCTCTCGCCTCCCTCAGTATTTTGACCCTAAGATCCTCCTTTCACCCCCCCCAGCAGCCTCTGTTTGTTTGCTTAGAAAAAGCACACTTATGCCTCAGAAACATCTTCTTGCGACTTGAAGAAAGTTGTACAGTAATGATGCATGATACAAAAGAGTAGCCAATGCAAAAATAACACAAGCAGACCATCAACATGAAAGAATGAAAATAGAAAACATCAAGCTCAGCAGAACGCAGGGCCAATGGAAGGGGAAACCAATCTCATCTCCCAGCGCTCCCTTATCTGCTCCTCCTTTAATCTCATCGGAATGTACCTCCCCTCCCCAGCACCTCTCTTCACCTCTCTTCACCTCCTTCACTTCAGCTCCTCCTCTCACCACATTCGTGGCTCACCCTTCCACTTCTTCTTCAGATTGTATTCCAGCCTCTGCTCCTCTATTCACCACTTCCACCTCTAACACTTCCAACCGCCCGCGCTCCCCCAGCCATTCTTTATCGAAACTCTCTCCAGATTCCCTGACATCTGCAATATTGGGGTCTCCTTTCATGGTTCCCTTCCCACCACCTGGGAACGGCTTGCCATGATGGTATGGCACCTGCACATGTTACTTTGCTAGTTTGTGATTGGCAGATTTAGAATGTGTTGTGCTACAGGCTAGTGGTGAAGAGAATGTACAATGGCAAGGAGCCTTTTGTATACTACAGCATATATGGACGAATGATGGCAGGGTGAAGTGGAACTGGGCAGCTAAGTCCCATCTAAATAAGGTGGTACATGTGACTCTAGTTACATGTGGGAAAAGCTTCAAAATCGTGATCTCCAGCAGGGATGTCAAGTAGGATAAGAGTTCCCGCTCCTTTGGTGGATTCTAGGTTCCTAAGGGTAACCAACACAAAAGGATGAAGGACCGAATAAAGTATTTGCAAGTTTCATATAATGCTGATCATTATGCAGGGGTTGAAATTAAGATTTCATGAGCTGGAGCTGAAACTAGCTCCTCTGTATTTGGTAGCACCTAGTAGGCAGGAGCCACTTCTACATAACCAGGAGCTAGTATACAGCCTGGCACAAATCTTTTCCGTGCGATGCAAACTTACTTTTTGTCCATTCTATACAATTCATCATGTTTTAAGTTTATTCTAGATGTATTTTATATATGTGTTCCCAGATGCAGAAAGTTAATGCCACATAGGTATGTTTGTATGGCACCAGTTTGCCTCAGGAGCCAAAAGTAGAAAACCAGGCTCTCCTGGGCGAGGAGCAGGAGCTAAATAGCGCCCGGCAGTTTCGAGCCCTCTTATGGTATTGCTACACATGAATGTATACATTCTAGAAATGTTTATCATAATGTATAATCGAATCTTCTGACCGTAAGCACGTATTCGTTTTGGCTTAAAGAGGTAATGCAAGCCGCCTGTATGAGAGCAATAATATTGGTATAGAGCGTACCTGTGCACTTGTGGCAGGATGCAGGCAATCCAGTAGTGCGACACGTGACTGCACCTTCCCTGCGTTGCCCACAGCATAATCGGTGTTTTAGGACTATCCTTTCTGCCTGCAATAGCAGCCGTCTAATAGATAATTAAACTGCTCATTGACTAAATGATTGTTACATTTATGATTTATGTTCTAAACGTATCTGCCTGAAAGGTAATGGGTCATGGCAGCCATTAAGCAGATTCTCGGTAAGAAAAAAATCTTAACCATGCTGCGCAGGACGTGGATAGCCATGTTCTCGCGGCACCCTCTGTAATTGCGTGCACCTCAGTGCAGCCATGTGTATGTGGCATTAATTTAAAGCGATTGGCTTCTCGTTTAGTTTTCTTTGTATATAAAAGACATGAGTGCAGGCGCGTTATGAATGACTTATCATATCAAGGACTAGTAGAAGCATGTTTATAGCATTGTTGTAGTGTTAGTCTTGTGCTTTGCTTGACAGAACAATAACATAAATTTTGAGATTTGTAAAAAAAAAAAAGATAATAAAAGTTGGAATGTTAAAAATATTGGAAAAGGATAAATGTGTGCTTATAAAAAGACAACCCGGTTTACTTTGCGAGTGATTCTTTAAACGTGATACAGAAAATGATCAAATGTTAATGAAACTGGGAGGTTACCTACTTTGTTCCAAGATGTGTTGTTAATTGGGGTTAAATAAAAAAAAAACACTGATTTAAAAGTGCTATCCAACTGTTTACACATCTTAAAGATACACATTTCAATAAATATGCATTTTTAACACGAGTCTTTAAATGTTATATAACTAGAAGGTGTTGTTTTAAACGTCATAATAAGGATGATAAAGCTGGGAAAATAAGACCAGAATTTACCATTGTGTAGTAAAATGTGCCCATAAAGTTGAGATTTTTTTTTAAATCTCGCACAAATTATCCATATTATAGTAGCTTTACAGGTTAAGGCAAGTTAAGTATAAGGAGGATGTTTAATGTTCTTTCTGGGCCCCCCACCCCCCTACCACCCACTCTCTCTTCAGTTGGATGTCAATAGTGATGGCTGCACCCAATTGGTACGGAGAAATTACGAAGTATGGTATGCGCGGGTCTCTTTTTGGGAAAAACCCATAGGTGACTTTGTCATTAAGGCCTACAGGCAGATATGCTAGCATTTAGGGTTCAACATGGGCGATGAAATAAAGTAGTATTGTTAGGGTTGGGGCTGCTTTGCTTCTGCACGCAGCTGGATTACATGTTTATTCCAACTGATTAGTACAACTACTCTTAATACAGGAGACCTTTTGTGGAGGCAGCAATTAACAGGCCGGCTCCTTTAAATAAGGATGTTAGGCCAATTTTTGTAGCACCGCATTTAAATGTTTTTCCGTAGGTTAAACTCATTCTGTGTGGATACAGGACAAGGCTTCCAGCAAAGCCCTTCATTTAGCCCAGTATTGATTGTATCGGTTTGAGGTGCAGGGTTGCCATTGCAGGTGGCAGATTTCAAGCCTGGCCAGTTTGCTCGGCTTTTTATCTTTCAAGGTTGAATATATGTGCATCATTGATTAAATTATTAGCACCTATTAATTAAAGCACTAGAAAGCTGCATGACTGGTAGTGAGCACTAGAAAAAAAAAATTATATAAAAACGACCAGTTTCTGCAGAACTTTGATTTGTTTCAGTACTTGAGTTTTACTGGAGCTGAACTGCAAATATTTAACAGCTGTCAAATGTCTGATTTCAAAATTGGGTAATATTTATAGCATATTATCTCACCTCTTTTTATAGGTGAGATTTAAATGTGTGACCTTGGAACCATCTGCACCGACATTTATTGAACATGCCTTATGTTTTTTAGCCTGCTGCTAGTTCTAGACATCTTTTATGTTGAAGTGTTTTTTTACATCCACCTCTTCCTTTTTTGCAGGAGCTGGAGTTCCATGGTGTGATGCGATTTTATTTCCAGGATAAAGCTGCTGGGAACTTTGCAACAAAATGTATTCGTGTCTCTAGTACAGCCACAACACAAGATGTCATTGAAACCCTTGCAGAGAAATTCCGCCCGGACATGCGTATGTTGTCTTCTCCACGTTACTCCCTTTATGAGGTGCACGTCAGCGGAGGTGAGTACGTTATGTTTATGTCACTGCTGTTTTCCCCTTTGAGGTACATTTTTGAGGCTTTGACCCAAAATGTTTTTGTGTTGGATTACTGATAGTATTTAAAAACCTTTTTATTTATTACTGGCAACACAGATACAGTTGGATAACAGGAGCACAATCTTGCATTGTATATCTTAGAATACATAGTACCGTCAACAAAGAGTATTTTAATATACATTTCACATACAGTAGTCTCACAGTATTATGATTGAAGGATAACTTCCTTCTCGGGTTGTTTTTGATGCAGCCTTGTCACACAGGTAGGATCTGAAGCCTACCCACGCATCACGAGGTCTGGAAAGAGTGGGAAGAGTGGAGACCTATAGATCTTCACATTCCTGAACCCATGTCAATGCTACCAACCATTCTTTCACACTGGGGGGATTTTTGTCCTTCCATTTTTATAGGATCACTCTCTTGGCCAGAAAGCACGCTATGTTCACGAATGCCCAGTGACTCTTGCCGTGGATTGTCGGCCATATGCCCGGCCCAACATTAAAGGCCCACGTTTAAGGCCACCTGTCTTTCCCTGTACTAGCTGCCTTCTAAGGATGTCCCCTGCACACCGGGGGACAGAGAATGAAAGCCCCTCCATCGGCCTGAAGCAGACCCAGCAGCTACTTTAAGATGGCTGCCGTTTTTCGCCATGTCCACGATCTGCCTGGAGTGGCACCAACAAAATGCTGCAACCGGATTGGTCTCCTTCCTCAGCAAATACTGAGGCCCGGCCGAGCCGTGAGGTGAAGCCGGGCCCGGCATTAAAGGCCCGCGTTTAAGGCCACCTTTGTTTCCCGGTCTGTCCATGGAGGTCGTCATCTGTTTGATAACAGCACTTGCTGTATCTGCAGGTGCCAAGAGGCTGTATTCGCTGCTTCTGATCATCCCCTACAGGGAAGATGCATCAGTTTCTTGAGACTGTGGCTCAGACCACTCCATTGCTACTCTCCACCTACCTACTTCGTGCCGACTCACACTTGCTCCTTGACCGTCACTCTCTCCAAACTACCTTCGTTGCAACCCGTTATTACCATGTGCTCCCCCCATACCCTGGCGAAATCTCATATTCTCGCCATCACCGGACCTGCGATAGTCTCTTATGCGAATGCACCCACACCCGCTCATTCATCGTCACGCACCTCGCAGAGTTTAGCTGGGCTTCAAGTAGGAGCTGTAAAAAAGAACTCTCTGCATCCTGTCCTCATACCAACCGGCAGCTTGGAAACTTTTTTTCACGTAAGCCTCCTCTCGAAGTTTGTTGCATCTTGCACATTCCTGCAAATTCCAACTTGTACAAACTTACAATTTATCCTAATCCTTCTGTTAGTCTAAGCACCTGTGCACTGCGCCCAACCTGGAAACAAGAACCACTTTCGATGCACATGCCTAATCTCAAAATATTACTTCGCATCCACCATCCTCGCGTGTGCTCAACTACTATAGCACCCACAAAAACAGGTATGTCCCTGCCACTAGCCTACTAGTAACCTAACTCGCGTGATCTTAAACTATCTCAGCCTTTATGATCTCGCAGCACTTCTCCCTAGCTATACTTGCTACCTAATTGCTTTAACTTACTGCCTGTACGCTTACTGAAGACCCTCTAACATGAGGTGCCTTTGTCAGCCTGCCTAACTATAATGTTCCCACCTGATTTTTACCTTCACGAACCAATGTGATTCATTGTCTGCGCCTGCTGCTGCCCCTTTAACATAAGGTGCCTTTGTCAGCCTGCCCACCTGTAATGTACCTACATGATTTTTTTTTACTGTAACCAACCGATTTGATTCACTGTGTGCGTCTGCTGCAGCTCCTTTAATATGAGGTGTGTCCCTGCCAGTCTGCCTAACTGTATTGTACCCTCCCGATTTTTCATGCAACTTACCGATTTAACTCATTGCGTGTGCGCCTTCTGCAGCCCCTTTAACACGAGGTGACTTTGTTGCGCCTGCCCACCTGTAATGTACCCACTTGTAATTTGTGACTTCTCCTGTAACTTATTGAATTGAACCACTGCCTGTGCACCTACGGCAGCCAATTCATGCATGGTCATTAAGTACTTCTGTAACTAAGTAATCCTTCCGTAACAGCGCCACGATGCCTAAGGGCTGTGTGTCCGCTTTAGAAATGCAAAAAAAAAAAAAATATGGCGACTAGTGTTCCCAGGGGGTTCTGTTCCAGGGGGATGCCCAACACTTCTGCCATTTTATCTATGACTTGGACCCATTAAGCACCCAACCGAGGGCATGCCCAAAACATGTGTAAGTAGTCTACCGACATCTGGGGCAGGCGTGCTGCTGCGAATGGGCCAGTTTGGATAGTGTGGCCGGTGTACGGTAGAGTCTATTCAGTAGTTTAAATTGTATACATTTAAATCTAAAATGTATTGAGACTGTCTTGGTGTGTGTGCACATGTGGCACCACTGTTCATCAGTGAGCTCAATGCCCAGCTCTCGAGTTCATCCTTCCCGTGTGCGTGAAGTAGAGGGTGAAGTGGTGTCTATTAACAACTTATAAAGTGCAGATAGGACATCTCGACAGTCCCCCGAATTCACGTAGTAGGCCAGGCATGTGGTCTCTGGGGGTTCAGCTGCGTAGGAAAGCCATCTAGCCGGTATTCACGCACGTATCCTGTAATATTTAATTGGTTGCCGCCCGTGCACCCGTGACCAGGTTTCCAAGTGTGGGGTGTGATAAATTTGCCTTCCGGGAAGATGTCGGCTAGAGCTCTGTAGCCCAGGTTTTCCCACCTCGTCTGGATCGCCCTGTCTCATGTTGATTTAAGCTTGGGGAATTTCCACAGGGGAGCCACCGGTAATAGGGCTCGATGGTTCCCCTGAGGGTGAACATTGTTTGCCATGCACGAAGTGTGGCGGCAAAAGGGTCACTGTAACGCTGGTTTAGTATTAGCGTTTTAGGTCCGATTCCGCAACAGCTAGTGTCTCCAGCTTGACATGCAGAGGGGGCGAGGTCATAGGGTACCAGAACGTGGAAAACTGTCCCAGGGCTGCTGTCTAGTGCATTTCTAGGTTGGGGGCGGTGAATCCCCCTTTCTCCTATGGGTATGTTATCTCTACCCATTTTTTTACAACTGCGCCAGAATGCCATAGGAACTGCGCTAGTAGACCGTGTATTTTGGCAAAGAAGTGTTTCCCTTGCCACACTGGGACGTTAGTAAATGTGTACAGCATCTTGGGGAGTAATGTCATCTTAATTAGTGATAATTTAGCAGCCGGGGACAGTGGGAGAGCTTCCCATTTATTCGTTTTGGCTTCTGTGTATAATCTCAATGTGACATATTTCTCTTGCAGTAGAGAGGCCTGGGATCTCGACACCACCAACCCCAAGTATTTAATTCAGTCGGGGGCTCATCACAGAAAGGTGGCACCCCTGCAGATTTGAGTTTTGTTAGTAAAGGGAAATATATCTGATTTTGAGAAGTTAATTGTGAAGCCTGAGAATTCACCAATTCGTGTATTTTGGAGGATTGGCATCCAATTGATTAAGGGATCTCTAACATATAACATGACATCATCCGCATATAGAGATATGATCTCGGGTGAGGGAGGGGCGTGGGGGAGGGTTAGCCAGATTCTGCGATGGCCGTGGTGTTTACTGATTATATTCTGCCATTGACTCTATTGGCAAGCCAAAAAGGCTGGGGGAGAAGGGGCATCCCTGTCGGGTTCCCCTTCTGAGCTGGAATGGTGTGGACGTGCAGGAATTCGAGGACTCTGGCTAGTGGTTGTGGGTATAACAGTTTAATGTATCGTATCATGTTGGGTCCAACTCCCATCTTTTCTAGGGTTGCTAACAGGAAGTCCCAGACAACTATATCGAAAACCATTTGGGCATCTATGGTTACCCCCACAGCTTGTGCTCCGGGCTCTATCCTGGCCATTATGTTGAACAACCGACTAATATTGAGTGCAGTGGACCTCCCAGGGATGAATCCGACCTGATCAGAGTGGACCAGGTTTGGCATCAGCGGAAGAAGTCTGTTGGCCAGGACTTTCGCGTATATTTTATTGTCACAATTAATAAGGGAGAGGGGTCTATATTTTAAGGAAAAAGGGCTTGCTGGGCTGGAAATGGCCTTCATTAGGGGTGTTTGGTGCAAGAAAGGGGAAAGAAACTACACTTCTCATGAGCCTTTGCTATTTAAGAGCTCCTTCAGCCCATGCCGATTATTGGGAGCAGGTGTTCAGTCGGAGCACATAGGATTTGTCTCAGGACCAGGGTCTGGGGTCTGGCTGTGCATTCATTATGACCGAGGCCCGGCAGTGAACGTGGCGTCTCATGGCAGCTCTTCCATGAGAGCGACCCCCAGCACGGCAGGAGTCTGTACACCGCGGGAGAAACGCTGCCTGGGGAGGTGCCGGCGAGCCCCCACCCCTCCCCCGAAGCCTCAGTTACGTGTTGGCATGAATGTGTGTGGTCATTGTCGTAGCGGCTTTTGTAATTGTCTTGTTGGAGGGTATTCGCTGTGTCAGTAAACTGTTCTGTGAACCCACGCACAACTGTTCTATTAAGTTTTCGGACTTAATGAACTAGCGCACAACTATTCTATTAGTGTGCAGACCTTTGCTATGAACTAGGCTGGGTGGGGAGCTAGTATTATAAATAAGAAGGATACGAACTGTAAGAGTTTGGAAGTAAAACAAATTATGTTCTATGTTTTGTATGTTATCCAATTTCCTTTTTCTGGTAATCCTAAACACCCCTCCCTATCCACAACCTCTCCCTAACCCAATTACCCCCTTAGGCTGCCTCGGGGTACCTGTGTTTATCACAATCGGGAGCCTGTGCCAACCAAGGTGGGAGGGGTCACAACATTTGACTTCCGTGGCTAGGAAGGAGTTGTGTTTATTCCAGTCCAGGGGTGTGACAATATGAGCCGCGTTCATTGCCGGGTTTGTCTGGTTTTAGCAATACAGTTATTATAGCCTCTCTGAGGGGATTCTGGCAGGATGTGGAGATTAAGGGATTCCTCCCACACCAGCAAGGGAACAGGGGACAGCACTGCAGCGTATTTCTGGTAGAACTTGGCTGTCATGCCGTCTGGGCCGAGGGCCTTACCTTTGGGCAAGGCAGAGATAACTGCCACCATTTCCTCTAGGGTGACTGGAAGTTCCAGTTCCTCCCTGACTTGGGGGCTAAGGCAGGCTATTGGAATATTCTGGAATATTGTATTGAAGGCAGGTTCTTCTTTTGATTGTGCTGCTTTATACAGTGTTTGATAAAAGTCCTGGAAGACCTCAACCACGTCTGTCAGTCCACCTAGTATTCCCCTACGCATCTAGAATACAGTCCACCTCCCCTCCTCCCCCCACGTTCGGTTCAGACCACTCTCACCAATGTCCTCCCGGATCTGTCCCCTTACCCATAATTGCCATCGGCTGAAAGAAGTTTTGGGTTTCTCTTGTGGCATGGCCTTCAAACCTTTCTAGCTCCGAGCGGATTTGTGCTAGCAGCGCGGGATCAGATGTTCAAGCTCAAGATTTATGAGTACACTTTTGGATTTCTCAAGGTCCCTGCTAACGCACTTAAGCACCCTAGCTTCTCTAAATATCGCCATGCCCTTGATGTACAACTTTGAAGGCCTGCCATCTGACACCATGAGATGCAGAGTCCGGGCATTAGTGGCAAAAAAGTATTTGTCGGTACGGAATACCGCATCCCGCAGCGCAGCACACTTGAAACTCCAGGTGCGTCTAGTCAAATGTTATCTTACGTTCGGGGTTAATAAAATCAGGGAATGGTTGGACAGTGTGCGAGGTCCAATTTCTACCTCTAGCACTTTCCTCATTAGTGAGCAAGAGATGAGGAAGAGGTCTATCCGGGACGCTATGTCACGAACCGAGGAGTAGGTGTATTCTCTTGACAGAGGGTGTGTGGTCTGTCATGCGTCCCTGAGTTCGAGTGTCTGCATGTCATGCCGCCGTCTTTTGGTGGTCGCTGGCGGCTATGGAAGGCTTGGCGCTGGCGACGCCATTAGACTGTCCCGTGTTTTTTCCTTTCACTTCCTGGTTTGACGGTCTAGTCTTTTTCTCTTGTTTCCGTATTTAGCCACGCCCTTCTCTGGGCTCTGTGCGTTGCAACTTTGTTTCCTTTTGCCTTGTTGCCGTGCTACTTCGTACCTTGCTTCGTACCTGTTGTTTTTTCGCTGTTTCTCACGTGGTTTCTTCCCTCCTAGCTTTCTCCTCCTCCCTTCCCCTTCCCTGTTATCCCGTCCTTGCGGTTCCCTTACCGTATTGGGTCTCTCCTCTCCTTCTTTTCTCTCGGACCGAGTCCCTGGTTCCTGCCGGTGCTTCCTTTCCAGTCCTTTGCACTGCTCCTTGCTCAGTACCAGCATCTCCGCAATCCGGACTCTCCGGTTTTCTGCGGCATCAAGAAACTTACCTTCATATCTACTGCTCCTGCTCTTTCCTGCATATACCGGACGAAATTGGTCATCGCTTCCTGAACAGCATCAGTACCAGCTACATCCGTAGAGAGGTTTTTTTAAGCGGCTGCTTTTTTCCTCTCATATTGGTTCCTGCGGGACGGGGGCCGGCTGCTTCCCTGTTTATCAGGGAATCAGGGTGGCTTCTTCCCGCGGACGGCCGTATCTCTTCACAAAGAAGAAAAGACCCAAGAACAAGACCTCCAGATGAGAACTCGTCCCGGAACAGACAGGTGAGGAGAAAGGGGAGGTGGACATTGATATATCAGACTTAGAAGAAGATCCGCTTGCTCCCATCAATCGTGACAGATTGCAACGCCGAAAGGAGATATCAATGACTACCCCGGAACAGGTCCAAGAACTGCTTACAGCAATGCAGAATGTGACATTAGAATTACAGGCTGTGAAGGCCGAAAACACTGCTCTGAGACAGCGAGTCGACCGCTTCGAACAGTCCCGGAGTGATCTACTTCCCATGCCATTAGCCTGCGGTAAATATGATGGTTCACCTACTAGATTTAAAGAATTCATGGAGGCTTGCATAATCTATTTCACCTTCAGATCTCAGACCTATGCCTCAGATACAGCCCGCATAGGTTTTCTGATTTCTAACCTTACGGGCAACGCTCTTTCCTGGGCTACTCCGCTTGTGACCAGTGCCAGCCCGTTACTACACGATTACGCCGGGTTCACCGACCAGTTCAAATTGGCCTTTGAAAGGCAAGAGACTGCGGTAGTTGCCAGTGAACAGTTACTTGATATTCGACAGGGAAATTCAGATCTTCTGTCCTACATCTCCCGCTTTAAACGGGTGGCTGCAGACGTAGGCTGGCAAGAGAACGCCCAGTACACCATTTTTCGTCGAGGATTGAGGGAAGACCTTAAGGACGAATTGGCAAGGGTAACCAGACCCGCTACTTTAACCGACTTGTGGTCTACAGTGGTACAGCTGGATTTCCGCCTTTCAGAACGGCGGTCTGAACGTCGAAAGCAGCATGAATTTCCTGCTACGGCTGATCCTGGGATTACCCCTCCCTCTCCGATCTGTCTGTCGAAAGAGGAGCCAATGCAGATTGGGACTACTCGAGGGCCGCTTACCTCGGAAGAAAGAAGACGACGCAGGGAGAACAACCTGTGTATGCATTGTGGATCCAACCAGCACATTCTTAGAGACTGTCCTAATGTACCACCAAGACAATCGGGAAACGCCATTCCTCGGAGCTAGTAGGGACAAGTTACTGAGGGGGATTTCCTGGTCCCTTTGTTTCTTTATCAGTTACACCCATGAATACCACAGAAGACAACCGTCTCATGGTAGTTGGAGTTGAGTTATTCATCTCTCAGCAGTCCTATGAGGCTCTGGCGCTACTGGACTGCGGCGCTGCAGGTTGCTTTATGGACTTGGTTTGGGCTGACAAGGTCGGCATTCGCCGTTTGCAGAAAGACGAGGACCAAAAGGTGGAAGGAGTTGATGGTAAACCCCTGAGCTCGGGTCTCATTACCCATACCATGCCTCCTATGCAGATGAAGATCCTCCATCACAACGAAACCATTCAATTCGACCTGATCCGAGCAGCACATTTTCCAGTGATCCTGGGGGTCTCTTGGCTTCGGAAACATAACCCGATCATTGATTGGACAAAGAATCAGCTGTCATTTACTTCAACATTTTGTCGTCAGTAATGTTCTTCGCAGACCCTGCATACTTCTGTCCACATTATTCCAGATTTAACCTCCAGATCAGATGTGTTGAAGGTAAACAGCATCCCCAAAGTATATCTCCGCTATCAGGAGGTGTTTACGGATGATGGCCCTCAGGAGTTACCTCCTCATAGACCAGAAGATTGTCAAATCATTCTCCAGCCCAATGCGGTTGTTCCTTTTGGGCGAATGTTTTCTCTTTCCCTCAAGGAAAAGAAGGCTCTCAAGGAATATCTGGATTCTAATTCACATCATGGCCTGATCCGACCTTCATTCTCTCCCGCTGGGGCTTCACTTTTTTTTGTTCCAAAGAAAGGTTCCAATGAACTTCGTCCTTGTATCGATTATAGGGGCCTAAACCAAGTCACGCTTAGGGATAGGTATCCCATGCCGCTGATCGGAGACATTCTGGAAGCAGTTCAAGGGGCGAAAATCTTTTCTAAGATCGATTTAAGAAGAGCCTACCACCTTTTGCGGATACGATCAGGCGACGAATGGAAAACTGCTTTTCGCACTCCTTTCGGACACTACGAGTATTGTGTCATGCCCTTTGGTCTAGTCAACGCTCCATCGATATTTCAAAGATTCATGGACCGCATCTTTTCTGATCTGCTTTTTCATTGTGCCGTCTTCTACCTTGACGACATCCTGGTTTATTCTAAAGACGCCCAACTCCATTCTAATCACCTTCGCCAAGTTCTTCAAAGACTGCAAGACAACCTACTTAAGGTCAATGCTGATAAGTGCGTCTTTCAAGCATCTGAGGTAAGCTATCTTGGCTTCATCCTGTCTTCGGAGGGAATCCGCATGGACCCCGCTAAGATCGACGCCATACTGCAATGGCCTACACCCCATTCCATCAAAGACGTTCAAAGGTTTCTAGGGCTAGCTAATTTTTACCGCAAATTCATCCAAGGTTTCTCGGATCGAGTCCTTCCCATTACAAGGCTGTTAAAGAAGTCTTCAATGCCCTTTGTCTGGTCTTCTGAGGCAAGCTTAGCTTTCCAACGACTTAAGGAGGAATTCTGCTCTGCCCCGCTACTTCATCAACCAGATCAGAATCTAAGATTCATTGTGGAAACTGATGCCTCCTCCGCTGCGATTGGTGCAGCTCTTCTACAGGAACATGAAGGTTTGGAATATCCTGTTGCCTACATGTCCAAGACATTGAATGACAGCCAGACACACTATTCGGTAATAGAAAAAGAACTCCTGGCCATGAAATCCGCATGCGAAGAATGGAGACGTCTCCTACAAGGGGCTAACCACCCCTTTGAAATCAGAACTGACCACAAGAACCTTAAAATTCTGCAAAAGATGGAATGTGTCAACTCCCGTCAGGCCCGTTGGGCGCATTTTTTCTCCCAATATGATTTCACATTGACCTACTTGCCAGGATCCAAGAACATCCTAGCTGATGCCCTTTCTAGAAGGCCTTATCCAGACATCTCTCAGAAGGAATACCCTAGTCTCATGCTTCCTGAAGTCAAGGTAATCTGTTCGGTAGAGTCTTTCTTGGAAAGGGTTTGCAAGGCCACACAGTCCACCAATATGTTTTCTGGCTCTCCTCTCTCAAAGGACATATCCATTCAAGATGGCTTATGTTTTAAGCAACAGCGATTATTCCTGCCAGACAGATTCACCCGTCATTCGGCTTTAAAGTGGTGTCACGATGATCCAATGGCAGGTCACAGAGGTGTTAAGAACACTCTGGAATTGCTTCATCGCAGGTTTTGGTGGCCCGGTATGACCAAAGAAGTTTCAACCTACGTCAAGTCATGTCCTGTATGCTGTCGATCCAAACATTGCACTCAGAAGTCGATTGGGTTTCTCCAACAGCAGGATCTTCCTAAGAGAGCCTTATTTCCACAGATTTTATTGTGGATCTGCCACCCTCGGAAGGTTGTTCATGCATCATGGTAACTGTCGACTGCTTCACCAAGATGGCACATTTCACTCCCTTGGCTGGTCTTCCCATTGCCGCCGAAATGGCGGCTGTATTTGCCAGAGAAATATTTCGTTTGCATGGTACTCCGGACAAGATTATTTCTGACAGAGGTTCTCAGTATACTTCGAGGTTCTGGAAGGAGCTTTGTGATAGACTGGGAATTGAACGCGCCTTATCGTCTGGCTTCCACCCGCAGACCAACGGGCAGACTGAAAGAACCAATGCCACACTGGAGCAGTATCTTAGGTGCTTCACGAATGCCCAACAGGATAATTGGGTTAGTCTGTTAGTCACCGCGGAATTTGCGTATAACAATGCCGAGCACAGTGCCACTGGTCTCAGTCCTTTTTTTTGTTCCTATGGTTTCCATCCCAGCTTTACTCCTTCTCTCTCCTTTCCCCCTTCCACCACTCCATCTGTGGATGCCCTACTTACCAGTATCTCGGAAGCCCACAAGTCAGCCGCCGGTTGTTTGCGGGCAAGCAGTCTTCGGTATCGATCGTACTGTAATCTTAAGCGCCTGCCCGTTCCAGCATGGCGGAGGGGCACCAAGGTCTGGTTGTCTACTAGGTTTCTGCCTCGCTGGCTTCACCCCTCTAAACTATCTCCCCGGTACCTGGGTCCTTTTCCTATACTTCGCCGGATCAACCCGGTGGCTTTCCGCCTCCTGTTGCCCAAGCACATGCACCGTCTCCATCCTGTTTTCCATTCATCTCTCCTGAGGGAATGCAAGGGAGATCCCTATCATCGCCCTTTGCCACGGGATCCGGTCCCCACAGTGATTCCTTCCGATGAGTATGAGGTGGCCTATGTTCGTGACTCCCGCTATCGGCGGGGTCGCTTGGAGTATTTGATCCACTGGAAAGGGTATCCTCACTCGGAGGACTCCTGGGAACCGGTGTCTCATGTGCACGCTCCGGCGTTGGTTCAGCGATTTCACCGTCTGTTCCTGGGTAAGCCGGGGGGGGTGTCCCTTGGGGGGGGCCATACTGTCATGCCGCCGTCTTTTGGTGGTCGCTGGCGGCTATGGAAGGCTTGGCGTTGGCGGCGCCATTAGACTGTCCCGTGTTTTTTCCTTTCACTTCCTGGTTTGACGGTCTAGTCTTTTTCTCTTGTTTCCGTATTTAGCCACGCCCTTCTCTGGGCTCTGTGCATTGCAACTTTGTTTCCTTTTGCCTTGTTGCCGTGCTACTTCGTACCTTGCTTCGTACCTGTTGTTTTTTCGCTGTTTCTCGCGCGGTTTCTTCCCTCCTAGCTTTCTCCTCCTCCCTTCCCCTTCCCTGTTATCCCGTCCTTACGGTTCCCTTACCGTATTGGGTCTCTCCTCTCCTCTCCTTTTCTCTCGGACCGCGTCCCTGGTTCCTGCCGGTGCTTCCTTTCCAGTCCTTTGCACTGCTCCTTGCTCAGTACCAGCATCTCCGCAATCCGGACTCTCCGGTTTTCTGCGGCATCAAGAAACTTACCTTCATATCTACTGCTCCTGCTCTTTCCTGCATATACCGGACGAAATTGGTCATCGCTTCCTGAACAGCATCAGTACCAGCTACATCCGTAGAGAGGTTTTTTTAAGCGGCTGCTTTTTTCCTCTCATATTGGTTCCTGCGGGACGGGGGCCGGCTGCTTCCCTGTTTATCAGGGAATCAGGGTGGCTTCTTCCCACGGACGGCCGTATCTCTTCACAAAGAAGAAAAGACCCAAGAACCTCCAGACGAGAACTCGTCCCGGAACAGACAGGTGAGGAGAAAGGGGAGGTGGACATTGATATATCAGACTTAGAAGAAGATCCGCTTGCTCCCATCAATCGTGACACTGCATGAGGGACAGTAGCTGGCGAGCAGCTTGAGTTTGGGGGCAAGGGGCTTTGTTGGTCCTATCCAGTGTGCGGTCAAGGATTAGGTTCATGTCTCCGCCCCATATTTGGGGTATCCCATAATACCCGGTTAGGGTTTCTTTTAAATGGTCGAAGAATTCCAGGGAGTCAATGTTGGGCAGGAGGTGTTTGAGTATGGTCTCAAGGCCCTCAAGAATGCAATGCACCACTAAGTACCTCCCCTCTGGGTCCATATCGGTCTTGTTTCGCTACGAATTTCAGGGACTTGTGGACAATTATCATGACTCCTCTAGATTGGGTGCAGTATGAAGTGGAGTATATTTCCCTCCCATGAAAGGGATATGTTGCGGCATGTACTTTCTTTAGCATGGGTTTCTTGTAGGAATAATACATTGGCTTTATGCCTGTGAGCATACAATATGATTTTGCGAGATTTGGTGAAGTTTTCCAAGACCCCAGATGTTCCAACATAGTATCTTCACCTGTTGTGCCATTCCCTCTTCAGTGATTTATGTCCTTCCTTGTATGTAAAAAAAAAAAGAGGGGTGAGGCGCGCACTCCAATTCCTGGCCAATATTCTACCTGAACAAAGAAAAAGCATAAATGGGTTAAATCCCAAAGTGTCCAATTCACTGGGTTAGATCCCAATTGTTGCAAAAATATTCACAGGGTTAGATCCCAATTGTTACAAAAATATTTGCAGGGTTAAATCCCTTATGCTGCATTGGTACTGCTGTTCTCCTCCTTCAGATATTCACAGGGCTGGATGTAGTCTTGCTATTTGTGTCATTGTAGTCTGTGTCCCGTGGACCCTCTGCACCTAGTCAACAGGCTTTTATTCGTGTTCACCCATTCTCCTTTTTGAGTGGCGCAACTGGCGCTCTTGTTCCCTTCGGGGTCAAGTTTAGACCCTGTAACCCCCTTTATGCCACCCACCCTCACTGCCTCCCCCAACCCAGCAGTGTGTACTCACTTCCTCTTCCCTCCCCCAACCCTCCCCTTGTGCCAACAGGGCCTAGGGGCAAAAATCAACATGATTCACATGAGCAACTGCAAATGGGAGCTCTGTTGCCACACGGCATGTCACAACCAGGAAGACTTTCTCGTCCCGACTATAGATGGTGTCCAGGTGGTTTAGACTTTCATTGAGATGCTATCTGCTCATATCTCAGCAAGGGTCATGGGATCATAACTCTAGTGCAGGCAATTAGGCAGGATTGATGTCTCACTCCGCCAGATCTTCCCCAGGGTTGGCCATTGGGATTTGTGCCTCAATTAACTTTCCAGCTTCGCTGGGCACTGTAACAAAACAAACAAAAATACAACTTGCCCCGGAATTGTAGTTTCAGCCGCGCTAGGAATAACATAGCATATTGTATGTTCCTCTCGCAGAACATCTTTTTGACCCCTATGAATTGGAGTTGCTCCAACTGTACTGGAATGGTGAAGTCTGCGAATATTCAGATGATTTGGGATCCCAGCCTTAGTTCCTTCTTTTCGCGGGCCAACCGGAGGAGAGCATCTCTGTCCCGGTAACTTAAAATTTTTGCAATTATAGGCCTGGGGCAGTCGCCTGGTTGCGGTTTGGGTGAAAGCGCTCCATGTGCCCGCTCCACGGCAAAGAATGGTGCTAGAGCAGGTTGATCCAGTAGATCCCTGAGGAGGTTTTCAACAGCCAGTTCGATGTTGCCAGTTAGTCTTCCGGAACACCCACTATCCGGATGTTTCTCCAGGAGCGCGATTCAAGGTCATCACACTTGCCTTTGACCTGTTTCATATCTTTGGAGAGGGTGGCCACTGTGTCCTGCAGTGTACATATGCTGTCTTCGTGAATGCCAATTCTTCTTTTGCGTCTGTTTTCCTGGGCTCCCTCGTGGGCTAGTTGGGACCGTATCGAGAAAATACTTGCAGTAATGTTGTCTAGTTTTTCATGTACAGCGTCAAATCCCTTCGCCATTGCTTCCATCACGCCTGAAAAGTCCGGCATGTGCGGAGGACCCTGAGGCAAGGAAGGTGGTTCTATTGGGGGCTGCCGTTGAAGGCCATGGTCGTCGCGCAGGGTCATCTTTGCAAACCTCTCCATTACACCCGCTTTTTTGCTACCACCAGCTCCATTGGTCATATTTCACAGTAATGGAGTGGGCTGGGAGTACTGCTTGGCAGTGGGCACAGGGGTTTGTGCGCCAGCGGGCTGGGTGGATTTGATTTTCAAGGTCCAGCAAGGAGTGGCGGAAGCATCAAGGTGTTGAACGCAGGTTCTCCCAGTGGAGCGCCAGTGTCGCGCTGTGGTTCAGGGATTCTTCGTAGTGTACAGTCTGGGATCCTGCCCCCTTCAGGTAGACCAGTGTTGACTCAGTATGGTGGTTAGCTGTTGATACCCTGGGGGAGTTGCCCTCTCCGGGGGTCATCTGGGTGTGAAGTCTGTGCCTGGCTATTGCAGTCGATGTGGTGGGATAGTGGGCTATCCCATTCGCCTTCAACGTAGGGGAGAGGCCTCAATGTAAGCAAGATTGGGGGAATTATTCGTGGTCATCTTCCACCCCTCCGACAGAGATGTGTCCATGTTTGACAGCCTTGTGCTGAAGTAGGATAGGACGCGCCACCTATATTAGGGGTTGTGTGTCCTCTCCGGCGCCTTGGTATCAGTGTGCACTATTGGGGGGTTTTGTGACTGTTTGCAAGGTCCATTTCCCCAGGTGGGGCGATAGAAGCGCAGGGGGGCCTTCCTCCCCTGTGTGCTGTAGTGTTTGTGCAGAGATTATTGATCCTTGGTAGTATGGCAAGAGTTGCACCCACCCCTCCACAGGGTGCAGCGCAGTTCTTCTGAGGAGAGACTCCCAGCTAGGGTTCAGCGAGCACGAGCTGGCCAGTATGCTGGAGGAAACGAGTCACCCGTCGTATGGCCAGAAGGGTAAGACTTTTTGGGGGCTGGTCTGAATACACTGTGAATATGCAGTGTTTGGGCCCTTGTTTCAGCACCTCAAAGGGGTGGTATGCACAGCGTGGGAGGGCCCATTTGTAGAAAGTACATATCCCGGCTTTATGGAGGCAATTTGAACTACGGAGCATTTGTGTTGCTAAGGGGGGGGAGGGGTCTCAACTCATGAATGGTTTCACTGTCTGGTGTCTGTGGTTCTCCAGGCACTGGTGGAGGTCCCCTCCCGTGGCTCTGAGTAAACTGGGCTCCGCAGGGAAGCAATCACTAGTTCAGCTCCTTACAGGGCAGGTGGCTGTCTCACCGTCACCTACTTAGGGTGCAGGCTATGTTTGTGGCCTGTCTGGGTGGTGCATCCCTCAGCATTGGGGCATGTTGCAGCATGGCTCTGGTGTATTGTTGTGGTTGGGGACGGCCGCACACTGTCTGCACAATGTTGATGCCACTCCGGCCCCTCTTCGCAGTACGGAGATGTTTGGCCCAGCTGGTGCCTCAGGGGCAGGTGAAGGGGGCCGGGACGTGAGTGCAGCACGCCGGAAGCACCAAACACCCCCCCCACCGAGTGTGCTCGTAGCAAGCTTGGACTTAAACAGAGCACCCCCAGGCGACGGCGCAGCCACGCACTGGGGGCCGCCGCCTCCCGACGCTGCTTGCCGATGCAAGCCACGCCGCACCCCTCTAGGTGGCTCCCTTCACTCCCCAAACATTATAACTGGTGTCAGTAGGGCCCCAGAGCAAGATTGCCACTGGAGGAGGCTACCCGCAAGGGCCAGAGGCGCCGCTGTGACGGCTCCTCTTCCAGTCCGGAGTTACTGGGCCCCCAGGGGCGGTAGGAGGATCCTCCTGCAGTTATGGCGTTCAAGGCGCTCCGGCTGCTCCCGCTGAGGTCTGCCACGCTGCCTCTATATCAGCACCCTGAGCCTGCAGCAGGGCTGTGCGTTATGGGTCGTCCCGCAGGAGGGTGGGAGGTGGAGCTTGGTGTGAATTTGGCCCGGCATGGCCAGAGTATGCCGGCTGGGCTTTTCGCACCTCTTCAGCGTCTTCCAAAGAGGCCTGTAGCAAATGTCTCTCCCCGTAGGTGCGGCCTCTCAGTTCAACAGCTGTGGCTCAGCGGAGCAGGGCTCCCAGCGCCCGACACCTCGGCACGGCTCTCACCAACAGTTCACCTGCAATTGCTTGCAGATTTTTGGCTATATAAGCTTTATAGCTTCCATCCTGGTGCAAAGTGTTCAACCGTTGATCGGAGCTCAGAAGCTAAGTAGTTGCTTGTTGGCTGCTCAACAGTGCCCCCTGATTACTGATAGTATTTGATATTCAAGTTGCATGTTGTAAATTAGGAGTAAAATGTGTACGTAACAAGTTCTTATGTCAACTCAGCCCTGCAAAATGTTCTACTAATCAAAACATTTCCCTCAAACCTTCCATCACTGTGGGCAATCTCATCAGTGTTTCTCTTTGTGTGCTTTGCACATCCAGTGAGCCACTGGGCCTGTGATGAAAGGGGTGTGCCCCAGTGGCTTCTGCCACCAATCCTGCCTGGGCACTCTGTGACCTGATCCAGATCTGCCAGACCTGCATCACAGGCACAATGTAGATAGACGCAAAGTGAGAGAATTATTTTACGTGAAGTTGCCCTCTGCTTTTTAAGTAAACCATCTGTTGCTTCCTCAAGCAAAAAAAAGATATATTTGGAAGGATAGCTCAGGCGCAACGCACTTGCTTTGGGAACAAAAGGATTCAGTGCAACATGGGTTCAGTTCCCATTCCAGTGCTTTAAAGCTGGAGGAGGCTGGCATTAAGCTACATATAAAGGACCAAATAAAATAACAAAATGGGACTTTTCTAGGGCTGATGTCATGAAGCTGCTGCTGTTTATATTTTAATTATTAAAGAACCTGAAATTACACTGACCTGCAAAGCATCCTCTCATCTAACAAAAGAATTGTGGGTTACTTACCAAATAAGCAAAACAGAAAGGTGATGGGTGAAAGGTTTCAAATCATTCATAACCACTGGCACAGCCCTCGGCTTGAGGCTCAGTGTTATGGAGGCTGGTACTGGAGACTTAAAATGTTGTACTAGTGACTTACAGATGTTGGGAGAGCGTGTTTGAGACACAATGTGTTGTAAAAGAGTTGACATGCAATCAATGCAGATTAGGTTGCTGCAGGGTGGCTCTGGGTAAGCATGAAGGTGTTTGAGGAAGGTATTGGAGGTGTCAGGTTTTGGAGGGTGGGAGTGGGTGCCAGACATTCAAAGCTGTTGACGGAGGGTCCTTAGTGACTCGCAGTGGTGGGAAGGGTGCCCATGCTCTGGCTAACTGGTGGGAGTGGGTTGCTGTGCAATGGTTCAAAGTGCACTATTGACAAGAAAATCCCTGCGTGTATTGTCAATTTGTAAACTTAAGTCGTACAGCTTCCAATTGTCTTCTGGTTGGACTTGTGTTTGTCAGTTTCTGCTTCCAGTCTGTGGCCAGACACTTGGCAGGCACTGGATGTCTGCTCTTTGGGGTTTAGCCTCTTCGAGATGCTCTGTTTGCATACAGCCTAGCCAGAGTGATGTATAATAGTCCAGGTTGTTATGTTGGACGCCTGCTTACATTAATTTGGTAATATGGGCCTATACACACTGTATACATATGGTGATGCATTCTTGTATGAAACGATGAAACGTATACCATATTTCAGTGATATTGTAACCATATTTTTCTTAGTGTACTGAGGAACAATGCTATGTGATGCCACTTCCTGTTTTGTCAAGGGGTGAACTGTCATGTGCCATCACTTCTGGTGATGTCACTTGGGGGGGAGGGGAGCGGTTAAATGACATCTCTTCCTGTGATGTCATCAGAGGGCAAGGGTTGTGGGATGTCACTTATGCTACCCCTGCCATTTTGGTGTAATGACGACGTCCCTGACTGTGGCCTCTTTTCTACTTTTGGACACAGTGCAGTGTCATTGATCAAGCAAGCATAGCCATTTTAAGACAGTTTAATGGGTTTCCAAGTCTGTATTTGTGAGACTTTTTTCTCATATACATTGACCATTGAAATCCACAGCATTTTCCCTCAGAGCGCTTTAATAATGTCAGACAGGATTGGCAAGAATGGTCCTCATACGGTTTTAAGAATGGCCTTTGAACAGAATGTGAAACTTTTTCCAGCAGACAAGACATCAGTAATGACAGCCAGCATGGGACTAGCAACAATGATCTTCAGGCAGGATTAGCAATATTCATGAGAAGGTCAGGTATTTCCTGCAATGATTAACTAGCAGACCATTATGAATAATGAGCGCAGGTTAGGGATGGGTAATATTCACGTTATGCAATATTAATAAAGACCACTGGTTCGTTTACCCACAATATTCTTCTGTAGTATTAACAGTAGTTACACATTGCATTTAGAATGGATTGTGTCCTCCCACGTATTCCTCATCCTTGATATACGTATCTCTTCAGCTTTGCTGCTTTGGAAAACAAATTCTCACCAGAGGGCGCTGTGCACGATGTCATGGTGTCGATGTCCCCCGAGGACTGCTGTGGAGCGTCAACGTCATCAGCCCTATAAATAGCTTGTGCAGCACCCCGTTGGCTTCTGTTCTGTTTTTCCGTAAGCTTTTGCTTCGTGTACTAACGGCGCGTTTCGTATTTCTATCGAAAAAGTCTTCATCTTCAACCCCTTCGACCCAAAGTCGGATTTAAGAAATGTTACGACGGTGGGTCGAAGATGTCAATAACCGATCCTCACTGTGTTTGCCTGTGGTGTTTGGGTTCCAGGCACCGTACCAATGACTGCGGATCCTCTCAGTCCATGACAGAAAAAGCTCTCCGGGAACGCAGAGGTAAACTGGCGGTGGGGAGGGAGGCTTTGAAGTCTACTTCAAAGATGGAAAGAAAGTCCGGGGAGTCTAGAGACTACACTCGGCGTAAACGATCGAAGAGGTCCCGGTTAATAAGATTCCTATATGGAGGTAATCGGGTACCCGACTAGGTCGGATTGTATTCGTAAATGGGATGCCTTTTTAGAGTGGAAATGATGCAGATCTTTGAGAATGCAGCCTCAACCCCCTCAAAAGAATCATGCAAGAGCCATGCCCAGGTCGCTCCGTTGGACGACTCATGGAAGTCAAAGGCTACTTCGTCAAAGACAAGTAAGTCGGCAATTCATCGAAATACTCGACCCGATGAAAAGGCGTTGAAGGTATCGACTTGAGAATAGAATCCATTTGTGATACCGCCGAAAATGCTTAAATCGTCTGAGCCTTTCACTGTGTCGATGCCATCGGTGCCGAGCCCTTCAGCGTCAATATCGAGGGCAATTACTAAAAGAATTGACCCTTTTTTCAAAGCCGTCTTCGACACTGTCGGCGAAATTTCGATCCCATCGAAGCCCATACGGTTCTGTAAAAGACCATTCCAGAAAAAAGACTTTTAAAGTCGATGTCCTTCATTTATGAAGAGGAAAGTGCTTCTGATGAGGAGACTTCATCATTTGGGGTGCAATTTGGCACTCAAAATGTACCAGAAGAGCTAATTGACCCAGAGTCAAGGATGAAAGACCTCTGTGAATCCCTACAGTCTGCTAGTGGACTTGATACTTCACCAGAGCTAGAGTTTGGCAGGCCTGACCCGTCCGAGCATGCTGATTCAGGTTACAGAAACCTTATGAACGGAGTCAGAGTATATGGGGTGGAGTAGGGCTTCCCGAGCAGATGAGCAGGATGACATGACGGACATCCTGGACCAGGGACCGCAGAAGAACCCAATCTTACCCTTCCATAAGGCCCTTCAGAGGAAGGTTGTGGCCAATTGGGAAGCTCCAGAATCTGGGCCTGCTGCGAACAGGAACTTCTCTAAGAAGTATAGACCCTCTAGCAGCGATCCAGACTATCTCACCAAACATCCTACACCTGAGAGTTTAGTAGTCCAGGCTGCTACTTCAACCAAACAATCCGCCTATCCCTCTATCCCCCGGATAGAGATGACAAGAAGGTTGATGCATGGGCTCGCAAGGTCTTCTCATCAGGAAGCATGGCCTTGAAGTCTACTAACGTTACCTGTACCTTGGCTGGATTTTCTTATACCCCGTGGGACGGTGGTGCCATGGCGGCTGATCACATCCGGGAAGGCGAGGAAAGAGACGGCTTCCTGAATATAGTTAAGGATGGAAAGGAGGCGATGGGAGAGTGTCTCCAATCAGGACTGTATACTGCTGACTGCATCAGCAGATCCATGGCTGCAAGCACCGTACTGCACAGGTTTGTGTGATTGAGAAAGTCAGGGTTTGCACCGGACGTGCAAGCCAGACTGCTCAACATGCCCTTTGACTGCTCGAGGTTGTTCGGCAGCAAGGCGGATGAGAGTCTGGAGAAGCTGCAGACCTCCAAGGTGGCAGCTAAGTCCCTTAGCTTCTCCATTCGTCTACCTCAACAACCCTATTTGGGCTGATCTTCCTGGAGGGGTCATTCTTTTCGTTTCTATTCCTCAGTTGGTAGAGGAAGAGGACAGGCTGGACAAAGGGGGCAAAGAAGATTCTCACGTGGTGGACGAGGAAGGGGTGCTAAGTCAGCCCCAGCAGTGGCATCTTTACCCTCAGCCGCTGGTGCAGCCGCCTCCAAGCCACTCTGAGGCCTTGACCCACAAGACCCTGGTGGGAGGCAGAATCTCTCGGCATCTGAACGAATGGCAGGCCATTACTTCAGATGCTTGGGTACTGGAAACAGTAGCCCATGGTTACTGCCTTCCATTTAAAAAAAAAAAGGCCTCATGATCATCCACCGGGAACCAACTCTGTCAAAATTCCACATCGTCTCCTTGTGCAGGAAATTTTAACCCGGCTAGAGAAAGGTGCAATAGTACATGTACCTGTAGCACAGAGGAACAAGGGTTGGTATTCCCCCTCCTGTCTCATAGGTATCCGGTAATAGAATTGCGGCAAAAATGTTGCGGTAAGAAAAGTGGTTTGACCCGGTGAAGGTGTACCCCATTATACCATTTAAGGGGAGCGGGGGTTGCGGGGGTGTCCCCCGCTCCCTTTAAATGGTAAAATGGGTCCAGGGTTGCGGGGGTGTCCCCTGCATCATTTACATGATTGTGGCCCAAATAATCACAGCATTTTTGCCGCAATGTTTTGTATTCACAGCCATTTTTGCTGCGATTTTAAGACATGGAACCGTCTCACACCCAAGAAGAATGGAGGATTGAGACCCATCTTGGACTTAAGAAACTTGAACAAGTTCCTCAGGAAGGACAAGTTCAAGATAGTTACCCTTTCTCAGATCCTTCAGGCTCTCCAACTCCAAGACTGGTTGGTATCATTGGACCTTCAGGATGCTTACTTTCATGTCCCAATCCATCTCAAGCACAGAAAGTACCCGAGGTTCGGGGTTGGCGGTTCTCATTATCAGTTTTGGGTTCTGCCATTTGGCTGCCCTCCGTCTGAGGGTTTTCACCAAGCTGATGGTGCTAGTGGCAGCCAGTCTGAGGAGAGGGGGGGTTCACGTCTAGCCTTACCTGGATGATTGACTGATCAGGGCTTGTTCACCCGAACAAGCCCAGGAACATCTCCATATCACCTCCCACTCCCTCCACAGGCTGGGCTTCTCCCTCAGTTACAAGAAGTCCCATATGATACCATTCCAAAGACTCCCAATTCATTGAGATGGTCTTGGGTACTTCCTCAAAGAAAGCCTCGCCTCCAGAGTTGAGAGCTAAACACATTCAGCAGATGGTAGCAAAATCCCAGAATGCCCAGCATCTGCCAGCCTTCGATTCTTCTTTAATTTTTAAATAAATAAATAAATACATTTAGGTTGCTTGGCCTCATGGCATCCTGCATTTTTCTTGTTCCAGAGGCCAGATTGAGAATGAGATCCCCTCAATGGGCTCTCAAGACTCGGTCGTCCCAATTCTCTGGAAATATGTCAGACCAACTGCAAGTTCTGAGCAGAATTGCTCAAGACCTTCTTTGGTGGGCTTGCAAGGACAGCATTCTCAAGGGAGAATCTTTTTGGCAACCATGGCCGGAGATAACGGTAGTGACGGACACCTCACTCACGGGGTGGGGAGCCCACACCAATGAACTGACAATCAGCGGTCGTTGGTCTCATCGGATTCCAAACTACACATCAACCTTTTGGAGCTGAGGGCAATCAAACTAGCGCTGAAGGCCTTCCTGCCCGCCATACGGGGAAAGAATGTCCTGATAATTACGGACAACACAGTGGCCATGTACTACCTCAACAAGAAAGGTGGTGTAGGGTCACTACCACTGTGCAGAGAGGCAATGCAGCTCTGGCTTTGGGCAATTCAAGAAGGAATCTCTCTGTCGGCAGTTCACCTATCCGGGGAGCAGAACCCGGCAGAGGGCATTCAAGAGATCTTCACCCTTTGGGGAACCCCCCAAGTGGATCTGTTCGCGACTGGTGTCAATCGGAAGTGCGAACAGTACTGCTACAGGGAATTTCCCCCAAGAAGAGCTCTAGGAGACCCGTTCATAGTGGACTGGGAGTTTCCACTTCTGTACGAGTTTCCTCCAGTCCCCATCATTCCTCGCGTGATTAGCAGGTCGAGAAAGTTTGGGAAATCCATGATCCTAATTGCCCCGGATTGGGACAGGAGGATGTGGTACCAGGACCTTCTGGACATGGCCATCTGCCCTCCAATACGTCTTCCACAAAGAGAGGATCTTCTCTCGCAAGAGGAAGGTCGGGTTCTCCATCCAGAGGTGAAGACACTCAGCCTTCACGTATGGTTTCTGAGAGGCTGAGATATAAGGATTGGGACCTCCCGGATGCCGTAATGGAGATTTTGCTTTAGACCAGAAGGCCAGCAACCAAATCCTTGTATCTGTGTTGTCATTGAAATAAATTTGGTGCTTTCTTTCCCGTTATATTTGGCTAACGTGGGGCTCCAAATTGGAACCATAAAAGGATACCTGGCGGCGCTTTCTATTTTTAAGCGCTCCTCTGAAGAGGTCCCTTATTTTAAAATACCTTTTAATTGTTCAATTTCTGAAGGACTCGCTAATGAGTACCCGTCAATCCCATTTCATGTCCCTGCTTGGGATTTAAACCTTGTGTTAAAGTTTCTAACTTGTACCCCTTTCGAGCATTTACTTTCCTGTCCGTTAAGGCTCTTAACTCTGAAAATTGCACTTCTTGTGGCGTTATCATCAGCCCGCAGGGTAAGTGAGTTGCAGGCTCTTTCATGTAAGCCTCCTCCTCCTACTACGTTTCATAAGGATAGTCCTTAGAGTAAAACCATAATTCCTGCCGAAAGTATTCTCTGACTTCCATTTGTCGCAGAAGATAACACTTCTATCTTTCTATCCTCCCCCTCATTTGGGCAAGGAGGAAGAGAGGCTGCATAGGATGGACCCAAAAAGGGCTCCTAGCTTTTATATTACAAGAATGGCATAATTTCGCCATGATGATCAACTATTTGTGGGATATACCGGCTCTAAATTGGGACTTGCAGTAACTAAACAAACCATATCCCGGTGGATTACGCTGGCTATTGGCGAAAACTACAGATTAGCAGGCAAAGACCCGCCAGAAGGGCTTCGAGCTCATTCCACGAGGGGCATGGCAACTTCTGTGGCTCTCCAAAGGGGTGTCCCTATAATTGACATCTGCTCTGCGGCGACTTGGTCGTCCATTCATACATTTAAGCATTATTGCTTGGCCTACTCTTCCACTCAAGGTCTGTTTGCTAAGGCAGTCCTTCATTCCATTCACAATTCATCTAAATAGTACCCCCTCCTCCGAATTATCACTGCTTTGGGAGTCTGTCAAAGATGAGGAATACGTGGGAGGACACAATCCATTCTAAGAACAATTTACTTACCCCATGTAACGTTCTTTAGACTGGACGTTCCTCCCACGTATGCCTCATCGCCCCTGCCGGCCTACCCCACCATACAATTTACTTGATTTACACTCTGTGTTACCTGAGAGCTTGCAGTCTGGGCTACGCCTGGTTAGTTCCTCGATTGATGGAACGAGAAAACAGAACTGAAGCCAATGGGCGCATAACAAATAATTTATACGGCTGATGATGTCGACGCTCCACGGCGGCCATCAGCGGACATCGACACCACGACATTGTACACAACGCCCTCTACCGAGAATATATTTTTCCAAAGCAGCAAAGCTGATGAGATACGTATATCAAAGATGAGTACTACGTGGGTAGAACATCCAGTGGAAAGAGCGTTACCAGGGGTAAGTAATATGTTCTTCTCTGGTATCTAGCCCACCACCAAATGCCTCCTTCCTCAAAGATGTAGTCCTTCCCTCATACTATTCGTTCACTCCCAGACACATTCCACCCTCTCCCCCCACAAGCAGTTCCCTACTTCCCATCTACTCCAAGTATTCAAAGCACCATCTTCCAGACAATTTTTCAATAGCACATTCCGGCATTCCCACACAGGAGCCGTCCCCAACTTCTGCCTTTTAGTGGCACATCTCCTCCTTTCACCCACCTACTAAATCTCCATAAACCATAGAAACACCATCACTTACCAGTCAAATCTTTACATATTCATTGTCCCTTCACCAACCACAGTCATATCAGTTCAGAGGAAAATGAAGTAGAAAGCAGAAATGTGGGGTTGAGGGAGAAGCAAGAAAGAGTGGAAAACAAGGCAAAGGCAAAGCGTGGAAAGATGAGGGTTGGATTGGAAAAGAAGAGGTTGAAAATCGCTGTCTGCCTGTGCTGTTTTTTGCATTTTCTTCCAAATTCTGGAGTCTTACAAAAGAAATGAACACCAGCATGAAACGTGTTATGAAACTAAAACGGTACGCTAATATAGAACGTATGTTTTCTGGTAGCAAAGCGGCAGATGTTTGTAACACCTTGTGGATTTTCTTCCCATGTGCACCAATTAACCAAAATTGTGTGATTCTAGACGCACCACTTTATCTCGCGGTGCTCCAATTTCCTTTCCTGCCAAACATGCAATGTTATATAAATTAAATAACTGCATCACATACGACTGTAAACTATTGGAGAGATAAGGTACATGGCAGTTACATTTAATTTAAGTTTTATAATACAATACATTGTGTGAAAGTTTTGTCAAAGCTCCAAATATAACCTACCAGTAAATTTGCTGACTTACAAGCGGAAGATGAAGGTTCTTATGCCGGCTCTCACATTAGAAGTTTTTGATTCTGGGTCTATGGATCTTTGCAGCACAATAATACACCACAAAAAATATTTAGAAGTGTGGTTTAGTGACCGAATCATAATCTTTGGGCCTCATTGAGGTTGGCGGTAACCCACCAGTGGGTTGGTGCCAACCCCATAACACCGAATCCGACGCTTGACTTCACAGTGCCACTGGGACATTACAAGTTGCGGCGCTGCAGGAGGTTAGGTGCCGGATTTTGTAAGCCCTCATTCCCATGGAGTTGCATAGGACTCCATGGGAGTGGGGAGACGGAAGCATGGGTGCTGTTGCGAACTGTGCCGGTGCTTCTGTGATAACTCTGCCTACCGGGGCTGCTGCACCTGTCGGGCGCAGCGGCCGCAGGAGGCAGACTCGTAGTGTGGTGGTCCAGAAACAAGGGTGCCGGTGAGCTTACTGGCATCCTTGTTTCCGGACGCCACACTTTTAATGAGGCCCTTTGTATTCGGAAGGGCTAAATTATAATCATGGGCTTAATTTGGTGTGGCATTGCTTCTTAGAAGCACTGTAAGACTGCTTTACAATCCCTTTGATTTAATCAGTCACACTATTGTCATGACTGAGGGATAAACGGAAAATTCGAGACTAAGTCGCATTTTTATGTTTTCTTGCACAATATTTTGTACAATTAACTTTACACTGAAAAAAATATTTGGTTACAAATAAATTACCAGGATTCACTTTGGTCCTCTTCTTGCTTTCATGCCATAGTGCTTATTCCACCCATTTCGCTACAAGCCAGAAAACTCTGCCCTGTGTGAATCAAACAATCGTTCGTAGTCTTTGTGCTTCTTTACAGTGCTCCCGGAGCAAGCCTTTATGTTATGTTAAATATTCTTAAAGTTATCTTGGTACTATAAACCGAAAGAACTGAACCAGGACTTGCAAAAACAGGCTGACAAAATGAAAACAAAAATGTCTTTAGAGCACATCAAAACCCTAAATGATTGACCGTGGATCTTGAAGAATGTGGTATCGAATTCCAACTATGGAAAAGGCTCAACCGCCCCTCCACCCACCCCCCTTTCAGTTCTCTATAGTCTGAAACAAGGTACTTGTACCAAACATTTGTTTTGAGAATGAAGGCACCGTTCTGGAGTGTAAGGCAGGAACCTAGCCTGCAAGTACTCTGCACCAAACCCATAAAAGGCCAAGTGGAAAATACAGATTGACTTAAAAGCTATCCGTTTCTCCACAGGAAGACAATAAAGCTTACAAAGGATCAGGGTACGATGACACTCAAAAGGGGAGCAAGTAGCAACCATGGCTGCCAGGTTTTGCAAAAGTTGTAAATGACGCAGTAGGTATTTGGGCTGAGCAAGATATAAAGAATTATAATCAATTCTGCTCAGTACCAATGCTGCCACAACTGGAGAATATAATGCTTCCAGGAGGAAAGGTTGGATTTTCCTCAAGATTTTAAGATGAAAATAACTGTATTGACAAACCGACTGATTTTAAGCCTCCATAGAAAGAGTGAGGTAATCTTTACCCCAAGATCCCTTACCACAGAAGTAGGAGTGGGACATGGCCCAAGTGCAGGGGGCAAAAGGAAGGTGACCCAAAAGAAACCGCAGCAGAAGACCCAACCACAAGGACTTCCGTCTTGTCTCCATTCAACTTCAGCTAGTTGACGCCCACCGAAAACCAACTGAGACAAATAGTTGGAATTACCTTTTATTAAGCTGAACAATAATCTGGGTGTTATCAGCATAGGAGTAGCAACAAAAGCCGTGGGAGTAGATGAAACCGAAGAGGCTGAATGTAGATGTTAAAGTCAGAGACGAGGCACAACCCTGAGGAACATCACAAGTGAGTACTTCAGAACCAGACAAAAGGGAGCAAGAGAAAGAACTTGTGACCTATCAGACAAAAAAGGGGAAAACCTGGCGAGGACAGAGCCAGAGAGACCTGCCATGGAAAGGCGAGCCTGCGTGTAAAATGGAGTGGTCAACATTGATGAAAGCGGCAGACAGATCTAATAAAATCAAACCGCCCACTCCACCCTGGTCTGACATCCACAGCAGACACAAGGACGCTCTTGGTACCATGGCTAGGTCTGAACCCAAACTGAAATGAATCAAAAAAAGAAGAATTTTCAAGAAAGGAACTCTATAGCGTTGAAATAAGAGATTCCAAAAGTTTCATAAGATAGGACAAAAGAGAGGACGAAAATTGGCAGGGTTCATGGGGTCCAAGATGTTTCTTTTAGCAGTGGTACTACCAGTGCCTGTTTTAGAACTGCTGGCACTAAACCTTCAGCACAAGAGGTATTAACTGCCTGGGCAACCCAAGGGGCCAATTTCAGCATAATCTCCTTGAGCACCTCAAGTGGAATTGAATCTACCGGAGAAACGGACTTTAATGGTAGCAGCCAAAATGTCTTCTGCAGACACAGTAAAAAACGGCGACCAAGAATGAGAAGAAACAGGTGCTGGCAGCTCGGCCAACAAATAACCAGTTTTAGATGAGGAATTTAAGATCTTTTGCCGAATATCCACAATTTCCTGGACAAAAAACCCTGAAAGTGAACCAAAAAAAAAATTGAGAAGGAACCACATTAGCTCAAAAAGTGGAATTCGAAGACATTGAACACACTACTTTCTTGCACATGGTCTTTCTTGGTATGACTGATCGCACAGGTACTTGGCGTTGCTCCTACTATATTCTCCTACTTGGCACTTATAGGTCGTCTGAACTGGTTCAGGTGTCAGACTAGTCGATAATAGTTTGCAAACAGTTGCTTACAATTCAGTGGCATCCTGCTCTAACTCTGGCTTGGGATTACATTCTCACCCTTCACTCTCATAGTAATGGTTCACAAGTCCTCTGATTCTTAGTGAATGAGAGCCAATCTGGCCTTTCAAGGATTGTGGCGTCTCGCGTTTCTGCCCCTTAATCACCCATTGAATTCCACCAGTGGTTGAGTACTAACCCGGCCCAGTTCTTAAAATAACCACCAGCTCTTCCTCCAAATGTTCTCCTTCCTCTTTGTTGCTCTCTGACACTCCTCCTTACCACTATCCTCCAACTTTTTCCTCTTACTCTTACATCTTCATTCCTGTTTTTGTTCCACGGCCTCCTCTTTGGTCTCTTCCCCTTGATGTCTCCTGTGCCTCTTGTGCAGGATTACATCCCCTCCTCTCTTCCGCTCATCTGATGTCTCTCTACCTCTTTCTGCCCTCCCCCCCACTTGTGGTGATCCACCTATCATTTTTTTTGTGATGTTTTCTTCTCCCTGTCCTCCCGCACCCTACCCTGTCCTCTGCATCCCTTCTCACCCCTGTGTGCTCAGGACACTGGATCAAGCTTCCCCTTTTGATCCCTCCTGATGCTATGATAGGGTATGGAATTGGTCAACCTGTTGCAGCTGTGGGCCATTCGGTAGTGGGATTATGATTGGTGGAGACAAGTTCTTACTTCGTTTGTGACCGGTCTTTTCTCTTATGTCTGGACGTCTGGTCACCCCACCTTGGAGCCAGCAACACTGAGCATGTGGGTGCAATCTTTGTGTTGAGACCTGCATAGTCTACAATAGCGCACTAAACAGCGAGGCAAGTCACGACTGTGGTGGTGATCAGTGGAAATTCGAAACATCTAGAAGCAGGCAATAACCCCACAGATAGTGCGCTTTAGCAAATGGTGATTCTGCTGTCTGCACCGTGTAAGGATGCCCGATCATTTTAAAAGCTGCATTCGTAGTAGCAACATTTATGTGATTTTGTTCCGATAAGGAGTGGCCGACGAGTCAGCAGAAATCCTAGTTCTTTGTCAAGATGTGTGCGCCCACTTACAGTAACCGCACTGTTTTTGTTCCCAGAACTGGCTAGTGGCGGAAACATATTGAGGAGATCAGCGAAAGTTCATCTCCGGATGAGTGGTCTGTGAGGTACATGTACAGAATAAGGACATACCCGTGAATGTCATTAGCCTGTCATTTGGCTGATGTTTTCAAATATCAGCCTGCGCTTGAAAGCTGCTGCCAGTTAAATAATATAAGGTGTGGTCCCGGTTTTATTTTTTGGGTTGCTCATTAGTTCTAGGTTTGAACTATCCCTGCATAGAAACGCTATGTGGGAATTGTGTAAATAAAATGAAAGTTGCTTATGGGAATAGCATACGCTCGCTAGGTCACTTCATATTGATTTAGGATTCACTCATGTTTGCCAGGACTGTTTGCTTTCAAGCTCTGTATAGTTGCACTCGCAAGGTGAGGAATGGTCTATGTGCCCTTTTATGTCTGGACCAGGGCTAGTATCTATGGCTTGAATATTTGTCTGAAAGCGACCTGAGGCTCTGAACAGTATTTGGGATGGATTCTCTGCCCCAGGAAACGTAGCATGTTTAACATTCAGGCTTAACCTTTTACTTTGAGCTCCCATTACTGCTGGATGGGACAAGACAACGTCTGTTTATTGCCCATTTTGCAAAACTGCACCCGAAACTTAATATTTTTTTGTTTTTCTGCCCCATCTACAATATCTAAAGGATGATATTTTGTTCCCATGTTTTCTCTCGCATGGTTTTACGAATTCTAATGCTTTTATTTAAAGTGCCAAATGCACAGAATCTTATTTATACCTTTTAAAAAAAATGTTAGATGCTGCTTGGTGCAGACGACCTATTTTAATGGATCTCGTTACTGACTAATTGTTTTAATGTCCATTTTGATATGCTTCAAAGTATGTGATATACTGTTCTATTCATATTGTGCCGCTCTTATAGATATGTTTTTATCAGAATAAAGCTGTTTTTTCATTCAAATAGTGGGAAGTCCTTAAAAAGTCCACTTAAACAAGAGTACTTTATGCAGCATATTTGTTTTTTGGGTTTCTTTGCTTCCACACTGCTTAAGGCAGAAGTTTGTATAAGAGTTTACGGCAGGTTTACTTATGGCCACCTCAATTTCTGTATTAGTTGAGGTTCCTTTCCATAACTTTACAGAGAAATCGAATTTTTGTTTTTACGCTGACATCTATAGAGCACCTAGCTGCCATGATTAGAAACCTCAAAGCCATGTGGGTTGTTTGGGAATTTGGTATACCTTAGTCTGACCTTTGCATGACTTTCATGTGCTGTACATTGCTGGAAAATAACAATTGATTTGGCACAAGGAGTAATACTGTAACATTTTCTTTATCAATTGTGCTGGGTCAGGAGTATTGTGTTTGACTTTTTGAGGTGAATGTGTATGCTGGACGAACTACTTGTAGGACTGTGCACAGCCGTCATTGGTAGGACTTCAAATTGCTGTATCCTTGTCCGAGAGTACAGTTCCTGCACAACTCGGGCTTTCTGCACTGCATCTGTCAAGACTGTCACTACATAAGTTTATGATATGCTTGTTGCTTTTATAGCGATTCATGGAAGAGGAAAACCACCTCAGTGAGGAGCGGGCCTGGAGTCTTCTAGACTGGCGATTGACAATATAAAACTGAATGCTTCTTGAGGTTGTTACTAGAAAGCCCTGCGCAGCCACAAATGGACACTTGTATGCTAGGGATTAAGGGGCTGATTCATGGAATTATTTGCGCCGAAAAACGGGGATTTGTGCGCCATTCTGCCTGCAAATCCCCATTTATTAAACAGGGATTTGCGGGCAGGATGGCGCACAAATCCCCGTTTTTCGGCGCAAATAATTCCATGAATCAGCCCCTATGTGTGTAATTCTTAAAACATTTCCATGCAAGAGTGACCTTTAGTATGTAGCACTCTAAGAATGCAGCACCGTGGCTGCTGACTGAGCAGTCATTGGGCCCTGCAAGCAAATCTATGGGGATTCCTGGGCACCTCTTAGGCAATTTATGGGCTAGATTGAGAACAATCTCCATATATAACACCATTTTCCCTGAGATGGAGCTGCCTACTTATGTTAACGCAAAACAAGGGGGTTCTGGGAGACCCTCTACCAGCACAAACACAGCCCATTGACCTGTTCTTGAGTGGATGGCCCCTGGGAGAGACTCTACCAAGTCTTTAGCTCACTGTCCCTTTCACAGAGGAGAAATATCCCTGCATATCAGTCTTTGACCCTTATGTTAACGTATGGCTGAAAGGAACTTTTGGAGAACAGCTCAGTTTACAGAACAACCAGGCTCTTTGCACAGCACTGAACTGAATCAATGAAGTTGCTGGAGGATGAGAGAAAGGTAGAAGGGAAAGTACGAAGAGTTGGAGGTTTACCAAAAACCATGTTTTACTTGGCCACCATTGATAAGTAGGCTGATCCATTTGAGTGATTCTGAATATTCTATTGAAAGGGAAATAAATGCTGCTTGTGGCATGATTTCAAAGAATCCTGGAAATGGTCAATAAACCTGGCAGTTGTATGGCACAAAGTAGAGAAAATGGAATTGAAACACAAATTAATTTGTTCAGAAACATACTTGCAGACAAGGCACTATTTGGGCAGCTGATGAAATTGGAAACCCGTCGCAAACCATTTAAATATATGGGGTGATTTGCAAAATATGCTGGTTTTATAATTCTCTTGTAGATGTAACATGCCTATCGCATGTCTTCCATCTTTACAATCCCACCCCCACAATTCTGTACAAGGATCAGACAGTAAGGTAGTCAAAAATGTAATTATTTAAAAGAATGATATAATTTAAACCAAGTTGAACTCCAGATTTCCCCTGAAGAGGGCTACAATATTTACATATCCAAGACAAGTATCATTACACACGCAATTCTACTGGTATAGATTATAAATCCACAAAGGCATCCACTTTCAATCATGCAGAGTTCTTCTAAATTATTATAGTAATCTAAAAGACTATCCATTCTAACATTTCTAATTTACATTGGCTTCCTTCAATCACATAACATCTAATCAGTCAAAATAAGGCAAATACATGCATTCATTTATTTGAAAGAATACAAACTACTTTTCAGAATACTAGATTTTTTTCCTGCTGTAAAAAGACTGGAATGGTACCAGAGAAAAACTACATCAATTAACAACAATGTATATCAATGCACCAAGTCCCCTCTGCAGTCCTTTGCTTCCTGTTGTTTAGGAAGGAGGCAATCCATGTGAGTGCAGAGCCTTGGTTTCCAAGGGAGTGCAGTCTGCACGAAGGATAGAAGGGTTAACAGTGTCAAAGGTGGCTGACAAATCGAGGAGAACCAGCGCTGCACAGCCCTCGGAGTCCGCTGAGACCTTGAGATTATCCCAGATCGAGATCAGAGTGGTTTCTGTTCCATGGCGCGACCTGAGGCCCGATTGAGTGGGGGGTCAAGTAGGTTGTTGGAGTCTACGAAGTGGTTGAGCTGAGAGTACGCAGCCCGGTCAATGAGTTTTGCCCAGAATCGGGTGTTGAAAATCGGCATATAGTTCTTGGGCTCGAGGGGGTCAAGGGATACCTTTCTCAGAAGTGGTTTAACATGCACTATTTTAAAGACCTCAGGAAAGATACCAGAGGTGAGGGAGTTATTTATTATGGCGTTTGCATATTCTCCCGCACATGTGGAGAAGAATATTTTTTTCAGAAGAGATGCCGTACGGGGTTCAAGCGGTGATTCGGAGGGGCTGCTGCCGGATAGTAAATTAAGGAACTCGTCACTCGAGATCGGGTTGAAAGAGTTGAAAAATTGTATTATGGAGTTCGGAGCAGTGGAGTTGGGAGGAACAGGTGTTTGGCACGGGGTGAGGGTAGATAGTTTGGTATTAAGTGTTGTTATCCTGTCTAGAGCTGTCTTGTAGAAATGAAGGGAGAGTGTGTCGCAGAGCGTTTGCATGGCGTGGTCAGGATAGACGTGCAGGAGGGTTTCACGAATTTGGAGATTATCCTGTGGACCTCTTTGCTGCTGTTGCGACAATTCAGGATTAGTTTATTGTAGTAGGCCTTTTAGGCCTTTCGGATCTCGGATTTGTAAGTGCGTTGGTGGTGAGTGAATATAGATCTGCTAAGAGAGGTTTTAGAGGATCGCCATTTGCCTTCAAGAGTTGTTTTTGCTTTTGAAGGTCTTCCGGTGGGGCGTAACCATTCGGGGGACGGTCCTTTGCGAGAGGCTGCGAAAGGACGTAGTGATTCATTGAGCCAGGAGTCAAAGGATTTGAAAGTTAATGGTCCGTCTGAGGTCGGCGGTGAACATAAATATGGCAGTGAACATAATGTGCACTTTAATCGAGCATCTTTTTAAACGTTACAGTAAGCAAGAGACAAATCTCCAATTGATTACACAATATGCGTGTCAATTATCTTGGTCTGCCAGGAAAGCCCTTCACATTGTTTTATTTTAGGCCAAACCTTTGTGTAAAACTTCTGACAGATTGCATTATAAAACCCATGAAAACAGAAACGAATTTGCTCCAAAACAGGCTTTAAAACTTCGCATAATCTGTACTGCTTGCCCTGATACCCTTGGGCCCTGCGCGCACAATATAAATGAATAAACTAAACTAAACTAGGTACTTAGCCAGCAGTGGGAGACATGTGATTTGGACGGGAGATGTAGTTTGAAGCCTAAATTGAATGTAACGCTGTCAAAACACAAATGAATCTGTTTCAAGACTGACTCCTGAATGAGGAATCTTCCACAACAGTAGGAGATAAATTGTATTATCATGTTTCATGGCGTTTGGAAAGAGCTTGACGACTTAGATTGGTATGGCCTAAAGGTGCTGAGGCTGTCTGGACCGACACTGCATTACATAATCAAGGGGCTTCCTGCATAATATGGCCGAGGAGTTCCGAATAAGCTTGACCCACTCAGCCAATCTCAAGATGCTGGTTGTAAGACTGGTGCATGCTTGAAAAGTTCATTGTGCATCTAGTTATTCTAGTGCAGCTGTAGGCACTGCAAAATCGACAAATATATTTTAGTTAATACAAACGATTTTCAAACACTTTTTTTCCTTTTAGGTGTTTCCAACTAGAGTTGTGGAAGCCTGTACACCAATTTATTTATTTTTAACATGCATTCTGTATCGACCTAGACTAAATTCTAACTTAATGGCGTTTCACATATCACAATATTTTATTAAGAAAAAGATCCAGTTGCAAACTACTAGCCAGGTATGTAGTCACTTGCCATCTCTGTTCTCCACAGCTCAAATCAATTTCTTATTTGCCAAGTATCACTCGCTAATGGCTAGTAGTAAGTGCACATTTGTGGTGTTTTCCTCGAGGTTTTCTTTAAGTAGTCAGCTTTATTTTTTACAACCAAAAAAGTGATGGTTGGAAGGTTTTGAATAAATCTGAACTACTAGTAATGCTCTCGACAACCTTCCACGCTACAATTTTTTTAGTCTGTCTGCACCTTTGCAAAAGGGGTTCAGCCATATGCAAAACAGTCTGGTCCTGCCACCAATGGTAACAGCCCAGGCTGAACTGCTAGGCCAGGTCCCCTCTGCACAAAAACAAGCAACCCCAGACATGTTTCGGCCGCCTTTGGCCTCCTCAGTGAGGAGCAGCTTGATTCCCCTATACTGTTATAATGCCATCTTAACAGAGTGCAAAATGTGCACTAGCCATTGGCTAGTGATATTTGGCTCTTGGCTGGGAAGAAATGGTGTGATGTGTATATGTATAGAAATGAGGCGCAAGTGACATTTTTATGGCTGGCTAGGATCTTATAACTTGAATGTCTGCCCTATATATAATAATGGTTCATATGTTCATTCTGCTACCAAATACCCAGCACACTTTGTGCTTTATGCACAGCATCCATCAAAATACATTGTCTTTATTTTACTTCTGACAATATGCATAATTTGCTAAGAACGTCTTAATGTCTATACATATTATGCAATGAATTTCATCTTCAATGCATAAAGATATCTATTTATTACAAAAATGTGAGTGAAGGTTATAAGTAACCATGTCCTGTCCCCACCCAGACACTTAACATTTTTATGGGGTATTTAGGAGCTATAGTGTATGATAATCCTATAACCCTTTTAATAATGACGGACTCTGCTTCTGACTCATGCTGTGCTCAGTCTCCCTGGAAAACAGCGTAGAGGCAAGTAAAGTGACCCCCTCCAGGAGACACATTTAAATAACCAATCAGGAGAGAGTCTCTGTGAAGCCCTTTGAGTTCAATTGAGCCGAAGCTGGAGGTGTGGCCAGTCAGAGAGGGAGAGCATGCCGGCGAGCAGCCAGAAAAGTCTAAAGCTACCTCGAGAACAGAGTATCTTGGAGGGCTGAGGCAAAGCCCCTGCGAGAAGCCCACCTACCAGTCCTTGCCTGAGCAGGTGGGAGGGAAGGGTTCCAGACGCACAGTCCAGTTGACTAGTCACCTAAGCTGCTCCACGGTGAGAGGAGACCCGGGCAAACTCTGCATCTTACCTGAGGAGCACCGCTTAATGCAAGCAGGTTTGTAGTGTCTCCGGAGTCGGGCAGCAAGTGGGAGAACATCAGAGTAGTAAGAGAATGAGGTAAATCCTTGCTTACAGGTTTTGTAAGACTAGGACGAGTAAGCAATTTATGTAAGCACAGACTTTCCAGGGAATGTCATCTAGGTTAATGTTTTATATTTGGGCAAGCAAAGGAGGAGATTGTGCCCCTCCCCCACCACCCCACTACCCATGGTAGCCAAATCGAAGTGAATTTTTTACATCCCAGCAATGAGAAAACCTGCCACTTTCACCACCTTTCTATAAACTCTGCAGTGACATCCCTAACCATTTTAAGAACACAATAACGTGTCTACCATGGATACAATAGCCACCCTCCACACCAAAAACCAGATCATACCGATGGAGCCCAACCAATTTAGACCCATTATTTCCCAACCTGTCCTCAAACTAGGCAAGTAGTCGAAGGGCTGATCACCTGAATGATCCCACCTGACATTTTCAAATGCCTGCCCAGCAAGGACACTGCAATTTGCAATTTCAAAACATTGGTAACTGCTGCACAGAGGAATAGTACCCACGCTTTCAAGACCACCCGGATCAAACCTCACAAAGAATACTACCGGAAGAGCAGACGATCTGACCAGCTGCAGGCAATTTATCCAACTTGCCATATCCACCCAAAATTTGGGAAAGCCTCATTTACACAGAAATTCTCAAACCTGTACAATCAGAAACGGTGCTGGGCTAATCTCAAGTGGGATTCAGTCCATTGAAAGGAACCAAATCAACATGCCTCTCCATTTGGTGTTACCTGACAAGAAAATGCCCTCATACTACCGCACATATCGGCAGCTTTCTGTAACATCAACTACACAACCTTAATCAAAAGACTGCATTAATCTGGCATTCGAGGGGATTGGGTCCTCCAACGTATTCCATACCTATGACAGTAATCACCACAGCTGTGCTGCTTCGGAAAATCTTCCTGCGTCGATGACGTCCATACGCCGCCCTTGAGGACCTCCTCCGACGTCACTGGATGTTATAAGTAGGACGCATAACGCCCGTAGCCTCAGTTCCGTTTTTTCTGCGAACGTGTTCGCTTCGGAGATCTCGGCGTGCCTCGACTCTTTGGAGTTTCTGTTCTTTATCGGTTCTCTGAACCTGTTCGTTTGTGAAGTTTTCCTTCGTAAGATGTCTACCTCATCTTCCACCCAGTGTCCGGGCTTTAAGAAGTGCAGAGAATGCGGGTCCAAGATGTTGGTGACAGACTCGCAGAACGCCTGCCTCTGGTGCCTCGGGGAGGCCGATGACACAGATGATTGTGTCGACTGCCAGTCGCTTACATCCAAAGCCTTGCGGGAGCGCAAGAAGAAACGGTTGGTAGGTAAGGTGTGCAAGCCACGGAAGTCGAGGTCTGCGGGGCTTTCGACGGACGATTCGAGGGGCGACTCTCCGCATTGTCGTCCAGTGGGTCTCGGTCCCGGAGTAGGTCCCACCAGTCCTCTGCCTCTTCGAGGCACTCCCGGAAGCGCCGTCATCGGTCGCCTTCACCGTCCTCATCCGAGGATTCCACCTGTCGGCGGGTAGCTTATCCCACCAAGCATGCAACGCCAGAGGAATGGGCTTCCTTTGGGAAGAAAATGTAAGCGATTCTCGAATCGCAGGGCACTGGTTCGTCCGCGCCTCCGAGTAGGGTTGGTCGTGATCGGTCGAGAGACACCGCTCGTACGCCTTCGGGCTCGGGTGGCCGGCACGATTCGCGGGAAAGGTCCCGCTCGGACAAGGGGAATCGTTCTCATCATGCCCGGTCCTCGACGCACTTGAGACCGTGCGCACCTGTGGTTCTTCGAGGAAGACGCCGACGCCTGTGACGCTGAGGTTGTCGACGGACTCTTTGGAGGCTCCGCCTCCAAAGAAGTAGTCGACGCCATCGGCACCCAGGCCGTCAAGGGACACGCTCGGGGCTCTGCCCTCGAGGCCTGTGTCGACGCCGTCTATGCTGTCGGCGCCGCGTTCGGCGTCAACACCGATTCACTCTACGCCTTTCGAGGCTGTTTCGACTGGGGTGCCCCGGGGCACGGTGGAGCCCCTTAGAAAGGCTCTGGCCTATGTCAAGCAAGGCTTTGTTCCACATTCTGTGCCTTCTTGAGTTTATTTCGGCGCCTTATGTCTAGGGTCACCGAGTACTTGGGGTGATCTGCTCCCCTAGGGGATTTTCTTCAGGATGACCTTACGGATATCCTCCACCACGGTCCACCAACTGACCCGGTACTGCCATTCCATATGGCTCCACAGAGGAGGGTGGTGGCGGCTTGGAATGCTCCGGAGAGTCTCCCGGCAGTGGGCAAGTCTTTGCTACAAAAATACCGCCCAGCCAGTAGCGACCCCTGCTACTTGACTAAGCACCCCACTCCGTAGAGTTTGGTGGTGCAGGCGGCTACGGCCCCAGCAAAGCAGGCGTTGTATCCTACCATCCCTCCTGATAGGGACGACAAACGTTTTGATGGTTGGGCGAAGAAAGTGTTTTCTTCAGGAGGGTATGGCGCTTTAGGCGGCCAACTCTGTATGTGCCTTGTCTTGTTTCACGCACAATCTGTGGAACTGTGTTTCCTTAGCGGCTGAACATATTTCCGAAGGGGACGAACGGGATGGTTTCCTTGCTATGGTCCAGGATGGCAAGGATGCCATGTGCGAGGCCGTTCTGTCGGGTTTGGACATGGCAGATTGCGTCAGCCGGTCCATGGCGGCGAGCACTGTGATACGCAGGTTTGCATGGTTGCGGAAGTCGGGGTTTGCTCCTGATGTGCAGGCCCGGCTCCTCAACATGCCCTTTGACCGGGGGAACATCTTTTTGGCAGCAAAGCTGCCGAAAGCCTTGAGAGGTTGCAGACCTCCAAAGCTGCAGCAAAGTCGTTGGGCGCTGCAGTTCGACAACCTCCGCCTTTTCGTTTTAGGGGACAGCAATGAAGGGAGGTTCCTTTCGTTATTACTCATCCTTTGGTAAAGCGAGAAGAGCTGCCAGTCAAAGGGGCCGGATCCGCTCCTTGCGCAGGAAATTCAATCCCTGCTGGAGAAAGGCACCATAGAACTGGTGCCTGTAGCGGAGAGGAACAAGGGATGGTATTCCCCTTATTTTTTGATTTCCAAGAAAGACGGGGGATTGAGACCCATCATGGTCTTGCGCGGTTTGAACAAACTCCTCAGGAAGGACAAGTTCAAGATGGTTACTCTCTCTCAAGTCCTCCAGGCCCTTCAACTTCAGGACTGGTTGGTGTCTCTCGACCTCAAGGATGCTTATTTTCATGTGCCGATCCATCCAAAGCACAAGAAGTACCTGAGGTTCACGGTTGGTGACTCGCACTTTCAGTTTCAGGTCATGCCATTCGGATTGACCTCCGCCCGAGGGTCTTCACCAAGCTCATGGTAGTGGTGGCAGCGCATCTCAGGAAAGTGGGATTAACGTCTACCCCTACCTGGACGATTGGTTGATCAGGGGGCGCTCTCCCAAGCAAGTCCTGGATCATCTGTCAGTAACCTGCCACTCCCTCCACAAGCTGGGCTTCTCCCTCAACTTAAAGAAGTCCCATTTGACACCAACTCAGAGGCTCCAGTACATCGGAGCAGTGCTCGACACGTCTCCGGGGCAGTGTTTTCCTCCCCAGGTGAGGGCTCATCACATTCAGCAGATGGTGCACAAGTTTCAGCTTGCCCAGAGTCTCCCAGCATTCGAGTTCTTGAGATTGCTCGGCCTCATAGTATCCTGCATTCTTGTGGTGCCAGAGGCCAGGTTGTGGATGAGATCTTTGCAATGGGCACTCAAGCTCCAGTGGTCTCAGTCCTCCGGCAGGATGTCGGACCCTGTTCAGGTGCCGTCCTCGGTCGCCCAGGACCTTCTGTGGTGGGCCGTTGAAGACAATCTGATGAAGGGTGCTCCATTTTGGCTACCCTGGCCGGAGGTGACGATTGTGACGGGCGCATCCCTCACGGGATGGGGGGCTCATGCCAACGAGTTGACAGTCAGCGGTCGTTGGTCTCCGTCGGAGTCCAGACTCCATATCAATCTGTTGGAGCTGAGGGCCATCAGGCTAGCCCGGGAGGCTTTTCTGCCGACTGTGCGAGGGAAGAATGTCCTGATCCTGATGGACAACACGGTGGCCATGCGCTACCTCAACAAAAAGGAGGGGCGGGGGTCACTTTGTCTGTGCAGGGAGGCGATGCAGCTGGGAAATCCAGCAGGAAGTTTCGATCTCTGCAGTTCATCTGGCCGGAGACGAAAATGAGACGGCGGACGCTCTGAGCAGGCAGAGCGCGATCTCTCACCGAGTGGGAGTTGGCTCAGGAGATCCTCCTGGAGATCTTTGTCCTTTGGGGGACCCCTCAAGTGGATCTATTTGCCTCCAGTGTCAATCGGAAGTGCGAAAGGTTCTGCTTGCGGGAATTTCCTCCAAAAGGAGCCTTAGGAGACACGTTCGTTGTGGAGTGGTCATTCCCACTGCTGTACGTGTTTCCTCCAGTCCCCGTCATCCTGCAAGTGCTGCGGAGGTTACGAAGGTTCGGTTCCGGGATGATCCTCATTGCTCCGGCGTGGGCCCGCAGGACGTGGTACCCGGACCTTCTCTACTTGTCCATCTGCCCTCCACGTCGTCTTCCCTACCGAGACGATCTGCTCTCACGGGAGGGGGGGGTCAGGTTCTCCATCCAGAGGTCTGATCCCTCAACCTTCAAGCTTGGTTTCTGAAAGGTTGAGGTGTAAGGATTGGGCCCTCCCTGAAGACGTGATGGAGGTGTTTCTTTCTGCCAGAAGGCCCGCAACAAAGTCCCTGTACCGTTGCCGTTGGCGAAGGTTCTGCGACTGGTGCGGGGTTAAGAATGTGGATCCTTTTGCATGTGACATTCCTGTGGTTCTGTCTTTTTTTGCTTTCTTTAGCCCACAGGGGCTTGCAAGAGGGTACTGTTAAAGGTTACCTGGCGGCGTTGTCCATATTTAAGCGCTCGTCTGAAGAGTGTTCTTATTTTAAAATTCCTTTAATTTCTCAGTTTCTCAAACGGCTCACTAATGTGTTCCCTCCGTCACCTTTCCAGGTGCCCGGTTGGGATTTGAACCTTGTCCTCAAGTTTCTGATGGGTGCTCCGTTCGAGCCTTTGCATTCATGCCCTTTGAGACTGTTAACTCTTAAAACTGTATTTTTGTTGGCGGTCACTTCCGCTCTGAGTGAGTGAGTTACAGGCACTTTCAGTTAAGCCACCCTTCACTGTATTTCAGAAGGACAGGGTTGTCCTTAGAGTTCGTCCTTCCTTTCTTCCGAAGGTGGTGTTGAAATTTCATTTAGTCCAGAAGGTTGTTCTTCCGGCATTTCATCCTCCTCCACATCCTGTTAAGGAAGAGGAGAGGCTCCATTGGGTCGATCCTAGGAGAGCTTTAAGCTTTTATATTTCACGCATGTCCCGGGTCAGAGTGGACGATCAACTCTTCATTGATTATGTTGGAAAGCGTTTGGGACAAGTTGTGACTAAGCAGACTTTGTCTTGCTGGATTATTCTGGCTATTTCTGAGTTATCGCTTGGCGGGTAAGGACCCATCGGTAGGCTTGCGGGCCCATTCTACCAGGGGTATGGCTGCCTCTACTGCCCTACAGAGGGGTGTTCCTATTCGTAACATCTGTGACGCAGCTACCTGGGCTTCGGTCCATACTTTAGTAGGTCACTACTCCCTCGATTCCATCCGTGGGCAGGATCTGGCCTTTGGCAAGGCGGTCCTTTGCTCCGTAATTTGATTGGGCATTCTAAATTTCTTGTTCTAAATTTTTTTCCCACCCCCTTGCATTTGTACTGCTTTGGGAGTCTGTCATAGATATGGAATACGTCGGAGGACCCAATCCTCTCGAAGAACAAGTTACTCTCTTACCTGGTAGCGTTCTTTCGATGGGATGGTCCGACGACGTATTCCATTTCGCTCCCTCCCAGCCTTCCCCGCTACAGAATTTCTTATGCGATTGCAGCTTACGTTTCCGCAAGGCTTTGTGTGGTCCGACTGGCAGAAGACTGGTGCCACACGTTCTGGGGAAAAAACTACAACTGAGGCTACGGGCGTCGTGCGTCCTACTTATAACATCCAGTGACGTCGGCCGTCGGAGGAGGTCCTCGAGGGCGGCGTATCGACGTCATCGACGCAGACGCCGAAAGATTTTCCGAAGCAGCACAGCTGTGGTGATTACTGTCATAGATATGGAATACGTCGTCGTAGCATCCCATTGAAAGAACGTTACCAGGTAATAGAGTAACTTGTTCTTTGCAGCACTGCACTACAGTGGATAACATCCTTCCAGATGGACAGCATTGAAACAACCAGTCTACCACCTTCCTTATTGTGAAAGTAAACCATTAAAGCTGTGTCCAACAAGGATCAAGTCTCCCCCATTTCTTTTCAACATGTACATGGCCTCACTCATGAGTCTAGATAAAAGACACTGACTTGCATGCTACAACTATGTGAATTACACTTAATTCATTTCCAAGGTGACAAAGGACATTGTCAGACACAATTCCCATAATAGCGAGATCTGGATGCCCAGCATTCTCCAGCATTGGATCTTTCATAGATTCAAATGCTGTTGAATTTTCCCTGTCGTCATAATCCCTCTGCAATTATAAAGCAGTTTCAATAGAAAAGCAAGAAACTGCACTCAGTTTCGTGTTTTTTTTATTAGACTCATTCAAAACCAACGATATGAAAGTACTTAGCTGCAGCTTCTGAATGATTTACACATTGTAGCTGTAGATGAAGATAATTCTGTTTGCACAAACTTAAACCTCCTTCAAAGCTCTCCAAGCCGACACAAGAACTGCTGTGCTTTTATTTGGCACTTCACGACTTTGAACTGCTCTCCTGCATTTTCGAACCGGCTTGAAGCCACATCGCGCTAGTAGACCTCATTACTGCCTCAACTTGAATAGCAGCTTACCCCTGTGGAAACCTTCAACTGGCTGCTTCAAGCACTGCATCGAACCAACAGGACTTCGCCTCAGCCCAACTCCCAACACCTATTCCAACTGCTGGAAGCTATTGTTTCACATGTCGACTCCACCCAGTGGTAAGACTCAAACCAATTCGACCCCAATCCGCCTATTTGCTTTCTTGAATGTTTAAAGTGCATATATTTTTATAGAACCGTGATTCAACATTTTTATTTTGGAGTCCATGAACTATTACTGATTGTGTTACTACTTTACCTTGGGCCCCTCCTGACAGTATAGCCTGCCTCGGCTCATGTTACCACCAAAGGCATACAAGATATACCTTTTCGGTAGTGGAAGAGCCGTGGTGGGGGCAGGGGGTGCGTGCGGCCCCGCCCTCCTTGTGCCCAATGTGCCCAGTGCCCCCGCCTCCCACTGCTGCTCTATTATCCGCCCCCAACCCCCTGGAACCAAAAGCTGCCTCCGCTGCTGCTTTTCGCCTGTGCATGTTTGACATTTTGACTGTGATCAGTGCTGGTTTCGTATTAGTGTGTAGCTGAGGAGGCGGTTCAGCCACTACTCATCCCTGTACTCTTGCAAAGCAGTAGTCCTTTCGTGTCGCACACAATGCTGCTCAACCACTGTCGGCGACCTTAAAAAATCACAGATTCACGTTAGCTAAATATGTAAGTAAATGTGTCAAGTATTGGCCAACTCTGTATGTTTTTATTACAGAACACGATTCTACAGTTTTCTCGTGTATTTACAATCTGAAACCATAGCAACTCAATCAATAACACATATAACCCAGACAGCCTTAGATTATTAGAGGAGGCTTGCAGAACCATTTAACTTGGAGTCTACACCAGACGATAAACGTTCTTGAATGGCCAATTACCTCTGGAAAAAACACACAAATTGACGTGCACAATTCAATTTTTATAGAATGCTGAATTCCAAATTAGATAGACCTATCACTTAATCACCTACATGGATCCCTATTTAACCCCCTCAGTAAACGTTAGGGCTTCTCTCTCTAGTTTATCCATACCAAAGCCACTCAAACTATGTTTTTTTTGTTCTGAAGAGCATTGCCTCATTAGCGCAAGATATGCTGAGGTAGTGTTCATATTCTACAGTTCATCAACATTTGTATAGTCTGTTCCGATGGCTCTGAGGCAGCCAACCTCTACATTTATTCTCTGGGGTCATCAAAAGGAGCGTGGGCAAGGCGGACTTCTCCACACACTGAGAGAAAAGCTTTGGGGTGTATCTTAATGTGTTACTCACAATCACTTTCAACGCTATAAAAGGCATTTGAAATGCGTCAAAAGAAGGGGTGTCTCCATTCTGCCTAACTCACATAAGTACAGTACAGTAGGTGGGCATATCCCCGTCCAGTTGTGGCCACAGAACAGCTGGTTTGGTAGACTGAATCTAGTATTTATTTCTATGATTTTCATTATCATGCCAAGTTAAAATTGTAGTTTATATATTTTGATGAGAAAAAAAATAATTCGTATTGCTTTACTGTGCGTCTGTAGTATTCTTGAGTGACATATTACGTGAGCTGAGCTCTCAGAAGTAGGTTTCAGTGGGTGACTTAATTTATATCAAAGTAGGAAAAATGTCTGAATTGCCACTGAACCTGCATCGACCAAAGCCATTCCTTGCAGTGTCCCTCCAAATGTTCATGCTTTCCCTGGTGCCGGTTATCTTCCAGCACCAACTACTTTACAGATGTATGCAGATAATATAGAGGTTCACCTTCGGCTGTATGAGAACCCGAATTGGATTCCGAATTATCACGAAGCAGAACGATCACTGAATGAAATGGCGGATCCTATGTCAAAGCAGCTTCAAAACAGACTTCTGCTAATGGGCAAGCCAAATGAGGGCACACTGCCATTGGTATGGTCTAGCGCTATGGAGGATGTTGCAAAGAGCACCATTGTTCAATTGTTGCGTTGTGAAGCGCTCTCCTGTGTTACAAACAAGCTGTCAAATCTAACTCGCCATATCACTGGTTTCCCTCCCACTTGTAAAACTGCATCATAATATGTGCATGAGCACTGAAGAAAGACCTTAACGCACCAGACGATGCAGAACTGCGTGTCGAGGCTCTGTCTCAATCTAGTGAACTCTGATCACATTGCACCAGCCTTGAAAAATTATCGGGAGTGGAGCAAAGACTCAGAGGCCGACTACTCAGTAAGCATAAGATGCATTTGGAGGAGGGCCCTGCATACCTGCAAGATTGATTCACCGATTCATTCCCAACCACATCTTTCAATCTGACAACCAAATGTTGCATGAAAAAAAGAAAAAAAATCCATCGTGGACCTGACTGCCTCTTTTTGGAATCCTTTAGACTCCACATCAGGGCCCACCCAGTGTACGTGTTTGTAAAAGTGCTCTAAAAATAACCTTTTTTAAAAAGGTTTTTTTTCCTTCTTGTTGCGCGCTGTCCGAATCGCCCCTCCTTTAGTAAAATGGGCTGGAGCCAGAAACCAGACTTCAGAGATGACCAGTCTATGCAATGTAGTCCATCGACCTCACAGTCAGACGATTTGCCTTACTTTCATGTCATCAAGGCAGGGACCTATCAGACTCATCATCTAGTGTTGCAAACTGGGAAATGGCCTTAGAGGTGGAGGCCTCAAAGGTGAGACCTCCTTCATCTAGCCACGCTCACTGCTCATCAGCCGTCAAACACTCTGCTGACATCTGCTGCCTTCTTGAAGACATTGACCTCGACATTCTTGCTCTCACCGAGACGTGGTTCAATGCCAGCTAAGTCACTGTTTTTGACTCCCTTCTCCCTGGTGGCTACAAGATAATCTCCAAGCCTTGCCCTAACCGTATGGCGTGTGGTTTGCCCTGATTTTCCGAGTGGGTCCCTTCCTCCCTCATACCCCCAGTCTTACTCTTCCTTTGAGAGCCTGGTTTTCAAGCTGATCATCTCTCCCTCCTCCTCTCTGACCATTGCCACTATTTACAGGCCACCTGTCCCTACCACCTTGTTTCTCTCCGAATGGGCTGATTTCTGCTTCTCTCTCTCCTCCGTCACCTCTAAACTTCTTCTCATGGGCGATTTCAACACCCATCTGGACTCCTCGATCACGGCATCCACTCTCTTCCGTGACCTTTGCACCTTGCTCTCCCTCTCCATCCTCCCTTCTGGTCCAACCTACTCGCCTGAACACACTCTTGATGCACTCATCCACTCTGATCTTTCACTCTCCTCCCCATGTTGCACTCCTCTCTCCTGGTCAGACCGCCCTCTCCTCTCCTCTGGGTCCTCTCAGCCCTTTGACCGCACCTCCTCCAGCCCTGCAAACTTCATTCACAAACATCCATCCGATGAAACAAGTGTCAGCTGCTGCCTTTGCAACCACCTTCATCCCCCCACTCTCCCCCATCGCAGACTCTACCTCTGACTCTGCAACCTCCATCAGGCCATTACTAACACTGTGGATATTCTTGCCCCAGTGATGAGGATCCGCCTGAAACCTGCCTCTAAGCATAACACCTGGTACGACTCTGAACCTGCAGCCCTGAAACGCAAGTGCAGAGTTGTGGAACGGAAGTGGCAGACCTCTGGATCATGCTTTGACAAACTGGCCTGTCACCTGCTCCAAAGACCATACAGACTTTCCATCTGCACTAAGAAAAGGGCCCGGATCCAGGCACGGGTCTCCGGCGCACCCAACAACACGGCTGAACTCTTTATTTAAAATTTGCAGGGAACAAGCCAACCCTTCCGCAGTCTCCTCCTACCCCTCCCTTACTGATCACTCTGCAACGTATTGGCTACTCATTTTACTCCTCAAACTCGGGACATCCTGAGCACCTTTGCGTCCCTCTCCGCCCCCTTTTCCTTCACCCCCTGCCTCCTATGGCCTCTTATTCGCCTCCTTCCTTTCTCTCCTCCTTCTTCCCCATCACACCTGATGCGGTCACCAGAGTTGTGCTTTCCAAGAAGGTCACATCCAAACAGGTTTCCCCCTGCTTTTCCAGAACCATTAAGGACAATATTGGCTCTCTTGCCCCTGCACTTGCTGATTTCTGCAACCACTCTTTTGCCACTGGATCTTTCCCCTCCTCCCTCAACCTTGTGCACCCCCTCCTAAAAAATATCTTCAGTCAGCAAACCCCACTTGTCCAGCCAACTGCCGCCCTTTATCACCCCCTTCCGCTGGAAACTCCTGGAGAAGCTGCCCCCCCCAATCTTACCTCACACACTCAACTTGCTGGTTGCCTCCACGACCATCAATCTGGATTCCGAGCGTCCAGAGGCACTAAACTGCTCTTCTGAACACCTGTGAGGAACTGCTTGCATCTCTGGATTCCAACTCTCCAGGTGTCCTCATTCTACTTGATCCCTCCTCTGTTTTTGACACGGTCAACCACTCCATCCTCATAAAACGGCTCCATGATACCCTGGGTATCTCTGAGCGTGCACTGAACTGGCTGACCTCCTTCTTCTGTGAGTGTCCGTCCCAGTTTATTCTGGGCACATTCTCCTCCCCAACCTATTTCTCCTCATGTGGTGTTCCCCAGGCTCCAACCTCTCTCCATGGCTCTTTAACACTTACCTTGCTCCACTGGCATACCTTATTTCCACCTTTTCCCCTGACTTCCAGTGTTGCGCAGATCACACAACTCTTCTTCAAACTTCACTCTGATCCTCTCCTTACTTCTTCCATCATTCCGTCTCAGGAGGGGATAGCTCAGCGGCAACGTCCTCGCGTTGGAAAGCAAGACGGCACAGAGCAACATGGGTTCGATCCCCAGGCCCGTGCTTAGAAACCTCTGGGTATTAAGTGTGTTATAAATAACCTATCATATCATTCCGGACTGCCTATTTCCCATCCAGTCCTGGTGGACTTCCAACAATCTCTGCCTCAATGCCAGCATGACTGATATCCTTCCTATTGGGGCTCCTGCTTCCTCGTTCTTCCCCTCACACTGGCCGCCTTCTATGGGTCCTCCCCCCTCCTCCATCTGAAACCAGAAACCTCAGAGTCCTCTTCGACTCCTCTTTCCTTCCTCCCTCACATTCAGGACCATGCCAAGAAATCCCACTTTCAACTCTTCCTTCTCAAAGGAATTTTCCCCTTCCTCACTTTCCGCCATAAGCTCTGTCTCCAGAGCTCTGGTTCTCTCTAGGCTAGACTACTGCAATAGCGTTTTCCTGAATCTACCCTGTTCCTCTCTTCGACCCATTCAGCTAATCCAGAATAGGGCAGCAAGATGTATCCTTGGGGACTGCATCTCTCCAGCCCATAAAACTCTTCACTGGCTCCCGGTTGCTGCAAGGATCAAATTGAAATCCCTCTGCATCATCCAGAAGGCTGTCAGGGGTCGGGTACCACACCATCTACAACTTGCCCTCACTAAATACTCTCCTTCTACATCTTTACGTTCCTCCGGTACCAACTACTTGTTTGTCAAGAGGGCCGGTGGCCTAGCTCTTTCCTCAGCTGGCTCCCTCTTATGGAACAGCCTCCCCCTTCCTCTTTGTCTTGAGCTGGTTCTCCCCAAATTCCGGAAGCTCCTCAAGACTTTCCTTTTCATCTCCTCCTTGCCTTCTTCCCTCTTCTACTAATCCCACAGTTGCTGAGATTTGTCACTAGGGCCCTTATGTATCCTTCTGGGCTCTGGCCTTCCACACCCAATTGCCTTAAGCCTCTGTCCGCTTCTAGCACTTGTCTTGGCACCCACTCTCCTATGCCACTGCAGGCCTGTACTTACCTATTTATTGGCATATGACCTCACACTAGCACTTCATTCACTGGACACTTGCATCTGCTGCTCACTCACGAGCACAGCCACTCCTATCACTTATCCCACACTACCTCTTCCCCTCTCCCTACACTTGCACGTTCTGAATGCTCACAAGGCCTAATAGGTCTGTCTTATCCTTCAGTGTTTTAATTGTTTTTCATTCCCATGTTCCCTCCCTATTGCCCTGTGGGCGCTTCGAAACACAATTTACTTGCTATATAAGCGCCTTACAAATGCAAAATAAATAGAGCGACCTGTCGGCTCACTGTACAAAAAGAAAATATATATGTATACACAATCCAAAACTGTTGGATTTGCCAATGCTTGTTTTAACAGGACTTCAGTGAAGGGCACACACAGTGCTTATAAATAGTGGCTGAATGCAGATTTGGTTAGTACATTTTTATTACACCGCTAACTGGTTTACCACTCCAATTAAGTCAGGACTGCTTTGAAAAAACACTGACGGGCACCTCGATTGCAATGTTTGATGGTAAGGCTTGATTAAAGTGAGCTCAGAAAGTTCCAGTGAGGAGGTGTTTTGGGCGGTCAGGGGCAGGAACTGGGTGGGAATAGCCATAGCGATTGTCATGGCCATGGGCAGTCAAGGGGTGGGAAAATAACCAAACACCTACAAGCTTTGACCCCCCCCCCCCCACCCCACCCCCACCAAAATTATAGGAAGTGGATATGGAGGCCTACTAAAATCCCCAGGCTGCCTCTTCTTTACCAGCAGATTGTTGTGTGCGGATCCACAGCTTTCATCCTGGCTGCCTATGCAAGAGGCCGGATGTAAAGCTGGATATATGTTGGTACAGGCAGCAAGAGCTGCTATTGCTGCCTCCGTCTTTTACAGATCGGTCCACAGCGTATCATTCTCATCCACCTCCATTTATTAAGGTAGGTGAGAGGATGAAGCAGTTTTATATATGTTAACTACTACTTGTTTACTTGTGGATGTGGTCTTGGGTCCGAGTCAAATCAATGCATTGTAAATATATGTAGGGAACTCCCTCGGTGTACGCTGTAATGTATTTTTCTGCAATAAGCCCCAGTAGCTGCCTTACTCCTAAGAGAACTTCATCTAGCATTACCTATGAACTGTTCATTTCCCAGTGGGCAGAAACGCATTATACTGTACACGGTTCACCTAAACAGTCCTGACTTGATAGCTTGGCGAAAGGTGACACGAGTCTTTCTGAATGCATTCTTTCCGCCCATAACATTTTCAGCCTCCTTGTCTCTCTCCCGACCTGTTCAGGTTCCTGGGCAATAGAGGAGTAATGGAAGGCAAGGACGTTTTCCTTCATGGAAAGCAGGATAAATCCGTGGATCGGACTGCTTTCCTTCCCGTAGGAATGAATGGTCTGTATTAAAAGCCAGCATCTGATATTCTCCTGCAACAGGATGTGAAACTTGGCGGACACTGTTGGGCTGCTTGTGCTTATATGCTGCAAGTAGCTTTGCATGCATGTAACTGCTCACTCATGAACGTACCTGGAGAGAAGTTGCTAGATTGCAATGCGTTTTACACCCCACACCTCATTAACCCGCAGATAATTAACCTCACTCTGTGAGCCCAGGCGAGAGGCCTTTCTACCTACCTGTAGATTATGGTTTGATCCTGCAGGGCATGTCTGCTGGCCTTGTATTAAGACTGGAACAGTGGCTGCTTTGTTGGCGCGGAATTATCTTTTGTCTCTGCACATGACTACTTTTCATCCCTTCGCTCCAAACCTTCTAATCTGGAAAAAGGTGCAGGTTAGTTTATTTTTTTTAACGGTATATTTTACCAAAGGCTACATGATTGTCTGTTAATGTTTTTCGGCTCCATCTGCCGGCACATGCCATCCTCCTTTCGGCCCCATTTAGGGTCATCGAATTCCTTTGAAACAGTTCAAGACTGTTCTGCAAGGGAGAGCAAGAACAGTGCCATCTGATTGATGTGTGTGCACACTTGTCACCCCAACAGATCAGGAAAACGAGCATTGGTAAAATGAACAGTTTTGGCTTTTGCATAGGGATGAGACTGGCATTTGCCAGGCACTGCCATAACGTACTACCTTGCTGATGGCAAGAGGTGTATAGCTGGCTATATGAGTGCCTATCTGGACACAAACCATAACGTTTGGTTTCGTCAGTGCTAGTTAGTTTGGCTATTAGGTGGAGTCATAACTTTGGCATTGGTATAAGCAAGGAGGGAGATGACATGCGAGGAGGGACACACCGTTTGTAGGCGTTTAACTATTTACCCACCTGTCGACATCCTATGGCCATTCCCAACCACTGCCTACTCCTCCTCCCCCCCACTCCCCCCACCGAAAACACATCATCCGCAGAGCTCTTAGAGCTAGCTTTATCAAGGAGTAACACCAAACCCTTATGCTACAGGTGCCTGCAAGTTAGTTATAAGGAATCCTCGGAGAATGAACGACTTGATTGCTGCTGTAAATGCTTTAATGATGTAATAATTTATTTTCCGCTTGTGCCTTCGGCAACTTCATATGCATCTAGTCGCTGAAGCCCTGCCAAAACAGTTTTGGCATGTCAATGCGAATTGGTCATTTGCCAGGCACTGCTATTTTTTTTTTTTACATTCGTTTTGTAAAAAAAAAAAAAAAAAACTTTTTTGTCATACTTTTCAATGTTTACATAATATAATCCTTACAAATGAAGTGACAGATTCAAAGTAAGATGTAGGTTCAAAGTAAGATGATAGGAACGAGCGGAGGGTGTAAGCAGACAGACACACTAGAAAATACTGATTTCAGCTCTTAATGGCTTATAACACGTCAAAGTTAGGAATAATTGAATCCAAAAAGTTGATGGTGGCACAGGTTAGTTGGGTGTTTGTCCCTGAAATCAAATAACTCCACCAATCCTGCATATTTCCGTTTTTTGGTGCAAAACGTTCCAAATGCAAGGAGCGTTGGGCAGCGATTGCTGGGCACCCCGTTATCAAATGTATGCTCGTTTACACATCTTTCATACAAAACCGGCAGATATTACTCGGTGTAGACGGATCTTTCCTTTGCATCAGCACCTCACGAGTTTTATAGAGATTTAAACGTAATCTTAGAAATTGATTTCTATGGTATCTGGAGGGGAATTTCTCAAGATATCTTGGCAGATCTCCGAGCTTCTTTGATGAGACTCCCAGATCTAGTGATGAAGTAAGAGCATTTCGTTTATTCATGTTTATTATCCAATTCCATTGATGACATTTTTTTTTCGCTATCTGCGGAGTCGACAACAACAAATCTATGTTGATGTTAGCGTCGAGTAGGATTGACTTCAGTTTTGCTTCCCATTTGTTAAATAGGGCTGCTGATGGATCGTTTGACTGTTCAGATAGGATCTCATATGCTTTTTCTGGTGCTGATAGACGCATTTTCCGCAGTGCTGAGAGCGACTTCCAGACCACTGAATTATATAGCGAATCGAGGCCCAATTCATATCTGATTGCAACCATTGAGAGACATCGGGGTAATTTCAAGACTTTTCGCCGCACGAACCCCTCGATTTGAGTCCAAAATTCCGCTTTTATGTTCCATCCTGCCTCGCTTCCAAATGTTACTGCCGGAGATACCTTTTGCATGTAGAAGATTATTAATGGATTCAGAGTAAATTTTCCATACTTAGCATGCAGTTCTGATCCTTGTTGAGCGAGAATCTTAATTCGGTATAGAACATCAAGGGTCCAACTCTGTTCGCTGATAGAGGTGTTAAACAGCACTCCAAGGTAACGAATTGCAGCAGTTTTTTCCAGCGCTTCATTATTAACTTTCGATTGAAGACTGGCTTCTTGGCCTGCATATTTTGGCCGAAGACAATAATTTTTGATTTCATAACATTTATTGCCAGATGATTTTGATTTACATAGACTTGTAAGGATGTCAAAAGTCTTCGTAGGCCAATTTCGGTGGAATCAAGTAAGACTATGTCGTCGACATAGAATAACCAGCTAAGCTGTTTGCCATTCGCCTTCGGTGGAAACGACCTTGTTTCGGACAAAGCTGCTGGAAGATCTGAGATGAACAATTTGAATAGTAATGCGGCTAACGGGCAGCCCTGTTTCACACCATTTGTTGTTACAATTTCGTCCGTTAAGTCTCCCTCTGCATTTGTGCGCACACGGATGGTAGTGTTCGAATGAAGTGCCAATAAGGGCGACAGTAGTTGTGGTGGGCAGCCCCAGGCCTTGGGTTTTGACCATAACAGTTGTCGATTAATGGTGTTGAAGGCCTGTTTGAGGTCAACAAATGCAAGAAACAACCTTTTCTTGTGGTTCAGGGCGTCCAACTTGACCAGATTGAGAAGCAGTAGGTTTAATTCCACTCCCACTCCTTTTGTGAAGCCAGTTTGCCTTTCATCGATCAGATTTGCTTCGTCAGCCCATCTAGCGAGTTTTTTTTTGTAAGAATGTGGCAAATATTTTGCCCATAGTGTCAAGCAACGCGATAGGACGGTAGTTTGCTGGATCTTCGCGGTTGCCTTTTTTGAACACTGGGACAATTACTGCTGAGGTCCATGAGGCCGGGAGAGTTTGTGTTGCTGCTATTCGATCGAATAGTGTTTTAATGAAAGTTGCCCATTGTTTGCTATTAGCTTTTAGCATTAGGTTTTATATGCCGTCTGGGTCCGCCACCCTTGAATTCTTGAGCTTTCCAATAGCGATTTTGATATCTTCTTCAGATTCAGTTGTATGCCAAGTGCGGCTTTCCGACAGCGATGGTCCAATTTCCATAGCGTCCAAAGATGTAAATACAGACGTGTAGTGTTTTACCCAACAGGATGCAGACACACCATTGGATAATGCAAACGTCTGTCTTAAATGGCCGTTGTTAATTAGTTCCCATATATTTTTGCTATCTTTTTGTGTTATTACACACAGCATTTGTTCTGCTTGGTCTTGGTCACGAATGCAGTTAAATGATTTTAGCCAGTTTCGATAACGTGATCGTCTCTTCGCAATTTGTTCTTGTGCATTTCCATCTGCTAGTTTCTTCAACCGCCGAATGTCCTTTTTTAGCGGCTTCTTGGCTTCAGATAGTTCTTCGCTGAAAGAATGTTTATTTTTTGTCACTTTGATGTTGTGCCTATTTGAACATGAAGAAAATTGCAACAGCAACGGCACGTAGTTATTCGCGTTGCCCTGCTTATTATCGTGACAAAAGTCAGCGGTCAGGATGTCAATCTGACGGCTGTTTATCTTTAGTCGGTTTTGCGCAGTATTTGTAGTTAGGGATGTTTTGTATCTTGGCTGGGTAGTTTTGTTTTTCAGCTCCCAAAATACCCTCAAGACATCGTGATCGCTCTTGTCCGATTTTATTATGGTCAGCATGGAAATATGTTGGTGTAGACTATCAGACACCCAGATGTAGTCTAAGGTTTTTCTTAGTTGACCCCTATGCCAAGTGTCGGCTGCTGGAATGTGGCCTGTGGTACAGCCGTTCAGAATTGTGCAATGTCGCAAACTTAATTCATATTCCCATTTATGACCGCGATCGGCAGGGTCAGAAAGATTTTTGGACTGATTCCGAGAGATGTGTGTTTTGTCTTGGTTGAACCAAGAATAGTTAAGGTCTCCGCAGATCAGGACGAAAGGGTTGTCGAACTGCACAAAACTGGCATCAATTTGCGCCATGATTGAAGATAAGTACTCAAGTTCTGAAATCATTGCGGGGTTCCAGTAAGTGTTTATTATCAGAAGATGTTTTTTCTTTTTAAAGTGGGCTTCACATGTTGATTCTAGGGTTATGGCTTGCACGAACAAGTTTGGGTTTGAACTGTTGATCACAGCCCACTCGAATGTGTTTTTTAATAGCGTGAGTAGCCCTGAAAATGGTCTGCCAAATTGATTTTTCCCCGCAGCATTTAGGGCCACAGAATATCCATCACAGACAGGCGAATCACGGAGCCAAGTTTCTTGCAGGCAAATTATTGGGCTTCTTAAATCTGCCGCTGGTCCGGGTTGAAACAAATGTGTGAATCCTCTTGTATTCCACGAGGTTAACAATGGGGTCATACAATTTGACCCGACGTTATCCTAGTCGCGCTTGTTCCGGTTGTATATATTGGATGAGAGCGAAGGTTGTTCTCTGAGCGGTTTCCACAGATCGTCTCTTTTTGACCTGTTGTGGCCGGTGGATTTGGAAGAATTTGAGTTGACAGTGTTGGATGAAGGCTGCTCATTACATATCGTTAGATCGAATCCGTAAGATAGTAGGTCATCTTTGGCATCGAGCAGTGGTTTTGCTACGTGTCTTGATTTCATGTGAAGAATGAACCAGTCAGTTCTACGTTCTGATTTGTATTCTACGATCGCTATGTCGTCAGATGATATAATACGTAGAGCTGGGATATAGTGCAGCAGCTTCATTATATTGGCACGATTCAGGTTTACATCGTTTTTTTCTTCAAGGATGTTTTCTAGTTCCAATTTCCACCATCGTGAATTAGATTGTCTAGTTACTCGATTATTTGAGTTGGTCTCGGGTTGACCGATTTTCGTCGAGTGAGCTGCAGTTTGCTTCGGATTAAGCTTTGAAGCAGGGGACTCAACTGCTTTTGATGTTGATTTTATTGAAGATTTCAGGTGCTGGGCCATGTTAGACGATGACGACGGTCTTTCTTTTTGTTTATCCTTAGGATTTGTGGATTCCTGAGGTTTGAACGACTGTTTAGATGAATTCCGCGCCGCTTGGATGCCATGAAAATCGCGCCGTGGGCGCGGACATTCGTCAGCCGAGCTGACGACAGTTGCTGAACAATCTTCGTCGTCAATTGAATAAGTAGAAAGGTCGCATAGATCGATTGAAGTGTTTGAAAACAATTCCTCGGAGAGGATAGACTCTTCACGTCTACGCTTAACGGATGGAATTGGTAGGCGATCTAAATCATTGGTGGAGATGCACTTATCTTGAGGTTTTTCCAATCTGGATTTCAGGGCACTTGTTTTGGAAGCAACAGGGCGTGGAGGGGTTGTCGGATTTCTTATAAATTTCTTTGCGCCGTTAGAAAGTGACCTTTTCAGGAGAGGTTTATTTGTGATAATATTCGTCTTTTTGCTAACGTTTTGTGTTCCTTTTTGAGTAGAGTTCTTTGCTTCCTTGACTTGTATTGATTTGGCAGGACCAGAGAAGATTCCAAACGAGACATTTTGAATTGCAACTACTCCTTTTGCAGTTTGAGGTCTTAGAGGTGTTGGATCATCCGCCTGATCAGCAATTGGTTTTAGAAGGTTATCAGTGATCTTTCCGTTCGAGGGTGATGGTTCAACAACTTCTTTTGTGGATTGTTATGACACCACTACTGAAATGTCGGCCACTACTGGAAGCTTGGTTGACGAATGCGATTTTATGTTCTTTAAGTTATTCAAATTCGTAGGGTGCAATAACGAATCCTTGTTCAAGGTGGCGACCTCTGGTGACACGCTGGTAGTTGTCAAGTGAGGCCCAGGACAGCACCATGGGGCACCAGAGTTTGAAACTTTACCATTGTCTGATGTGTGCCTCATCCATTTTACTGCATCCAGTAGCCCGTCCATTAAAGAGTCATTTTGACAATGGTGACGTGCGGCGAGATCACTCAGCCGCTCTTGCCATCTTAACGTTTGTTCGGCCTCGTGAGTCAGTTACGTCTGTAGGGCTTCGTTGACTGCTTCAAATTTATCCATCTTGGTTTTTATATTTATAATGAGCTCAGTCTGATCTTTAAATGACTCGTGAAGGGATTCGTACATTTTTAAAAAGGGAAGAAGGGCTGTTGAGGAAGCTGCTTAAAACATTGTTATAAATCTGCATGGCAGCGGCAGAGGAGAGACTAGGTTTAGATTCGACTCTTGAATTTTCTTCAACGGAAGAGCGTGTGTTATTTAATGTCTCTGATTGCAAGTCGCTACTTGAAGATGAGTTTTCTGGTGCAGCACAGATGTTCTCGTTTGATAAAGGTACTGGGTTCGTGCGAGCCGATGGGGCTTTTGGTGTGCTGGCTTGTTTCTTTCCAGTGTGAGATACGTATGGCTTCGAACTTGGTGTTCGCGAGTTTGGTCTGTTTTTTGACAAAATGGAGAGGGTGTCATCTAGTTGCATCATGTTTCGTTGCATGTCATTTTTATTTATAATATTCTGCTGTTTTTTAAGTGTTTGCAACGAGGCTGAAGCCTCTAGGTGACAGGTTGATATGCTCTGTGACCAGTGAACATTTGCAATTGGATGGTGCAAAGTACTTCTTTTCTCGTAATTTTTTGGAGGCTGGGTAGCGTTTGGATCTGTATACATCGGAGTAGGAGTGGGTATGCACACCTGCCGCTTATCAACAATAGCATCCAATTCTTTTTCAGTTTCAACTCCGATATTCGGAGAATTGTTTTGTGGCTCAGTGACTTCGTCACATTGGGAAGCTTCCATTAATTCGGCGTCAGTGAAGTCAAATGGAGAGAAAAATTCATCAACAGCCTCGGTGGTTAGTGACGACTGCTCTGTAAGTGTTTTTGTCAGAGGAGGAGATACAGTCGATGGTAAGCGGGAAATCGGAGGTAAGTCTTTTAAAGAAAGTAAACGCATTTGAGGTTGGAATTTTGTGCTGTGAGTGACTTCTAAGTGGACTGAAAGTCTAGAGACTTCCGCTGGCTCTTCTTGATGGCCAATCAGGTCATTGTCTATTGTAGATGTCACAACAGCGTCTATTATTTCTCCTGACATTACAGGTAACTCAGCGGGAATGTCAGATGGAATAACTTGTGTGCGAAGCAGCGAAAGATTCATGTCCGCCAATCCGGACATGGCCGTCGTCACGGCTATTTGCTCGCGTACAGTTGGGGATGGTGGGATTAACTCGGTGCCACAGATTGTAACTTCAGGAGTGTGGAGCGGTGCAAGATTGTTCATAGCAGCTAGTGGGGCTACTTGCGGATCGTTAAAGGCAGTAGGTGAAAGCAAGCAACTTGGTTTGCTTACCTTTGTTTTCTTGAGTGTAGAGGGCGAGCTGTCAGGCTTGAGGGCAGTCCAAGGATTTTGCATCCGGCGCTGCTGAATGGTCTTACGCCTTAGGACGGGTCCACCATGACTTGATTGAGCAGTCATTTCCTGATTGGTGTAAAGCAAGCTAGCAGTGTTTCTGCGGGCCCCACTGCGCCAAACAGCCGCACAACAGCCGACGCCCTTTACCCCGTCGGGCTTAACGCCGCAAGGGTGGGTTATGCTCCTCTTTGAGCCGGCAGAAGAGACACATGACCTCCAGGAAGCGAGCGCGAGGTCTGGCGTGTAGAGGCTGGTATTACAACCAGCAGCGATGATCCAGTAGGCAGACAGCAGAGACTGCAGACAGCAGAGAGCAATATCTGCTCGAAAAGAAGCCGTTGGCAGTGCTCTATTTTATTCTCCCGCCAAAATTAAAAAAACCAGGCACTGCTATAATATGCCAAGTTAATCGCACCATGTTACACCGGTTTCCTTCTTAAGGCATTGTACCATTTTGGCAGTGCTTGGCAAATGCATGTTCCATTCCTACACAAAAGCCCGAACTGTTGGCTTTGCCAATGCCTGCTTTCAACGGGACTTCAGTGCAAGGAACTGAAATAAATCAAGTGACTGAATGCTCACTTGTTTGAAACATATTTTTTTACAGCATGCGCAAAGTTGTTTGGCTGCAATTAAGCTGTTTACTCCCGGTAGAACTATCCCATTCACGCTCTAATTCCCTGCTCTTAGCAGCATTGAAAGGACCACTTTCCAGATTGAATCAGAACTCCCAGGACCCCAGAACAAGCACAGATGTGTACCACCTTGCATCTTATAAATATCCTTAATCTAGCACTGGGTTTTTGGCCTGTAGACATTTGAATACTGGGACTTGGAAAGCTTATCTCTATAATAGAAAACGTTATGTACGGTATTTTGTTAGCACACAGCTTACACATTTGGTAGAAGGCAGTATTTTGAGTGCACAGAACAGTTCTCAAAGGAGTCGTTAATATATTTCACTTTAAAATGAGTGCAGCCTAAAATGTGAATACATAATGCTCATCTCTGTTTTGATGGCATGCCCGCAGGGAGTGCGCAAGGCGGCTTCCAGGCATGCCCGCAGAAAGTGCGCAAGGCGGCTTCCAGTACTTGTATTTCTTTATTTGTAAAGCTATTCTGGCCCTCGGGCATCAGGGTGCATATCTTAGGTTAGGTTACAAAGACATATAGTACAGCATAAAAACATGGAATAGTATCAGAGTATGGTAGGAAATTGTCAGAGATAGCAAGTAGGGCCGCTACTTAATTGTCGCTATCCTGAAGCCACAGTTTAGTTTTACATTTGAAGGCGTGAGAGGAAGGTTCGCACTTGAGTGTAGAGGGCAGTGAATTCCATAATTTGGTTGCTAGCACCGGGAAACTGCATCCACCCGCTTTCTGACGCTTGAACCTGGGGAGGGCGAGACAGTTGGCTTGGGCAGATTGCTGCGGGCGAGTGGAGTTGCGGGGTGTAAATCGATTGGAGAGGTATGTGGGAGCCTGGTTATAAAGACACTTATAAGTGAGTGTCAGGGCTTTTAGTGAGATTCTTTGGGCTACTGAGAGCCAGCCCAAGTTACGTCTGCTGTCTGAAATGTGGTTATTTCTTGGAATGTTGAGGGCTGCCCTGATGGCGTTGTTCTGGGTGACCTGCAACTTGTTTAAGTTCCTTGACTGGTCCCTAGATAAAGAGCGTTGCAGTAGTCGATCTTGGACATGACGAGTTCTGGCTAAGATAATGCAGTTACCCATGGAGAGAAAGGGGCGTCAGGCGGTAATCAGTTTGCACGTGTAGGCCGAGGCAGATGTAACAGAGTTGGTTTGTCTGGACAGAGACAGGGTGGAATCAAGGTAGATGCCGAGGGTTTTGGCGTTATTAGAGACCTTGATAGTGTTGCCGTCAATGATGAAAGACTTGAAAGCAGGATCAAGTTTGCTGAGATGATCGTGTGAACCAAGGATGAGGAGCTCAGTCTTATCATCATTAAGACAAAGCTCATGTTGAGCCATCGAGGCCTGTATAACCAGGTAGACGTCATTCAGTGATTTGGTGTCCACCAAATGGTCTTCAGTGATAGGGATGAGTATCTGGGTGTCTTCGGCATAATTCGTGTAGGTGACACCCAGATAGTCAAGAATATCAAAGAGAGGCTTGGTGAACACGTTGTATAGTGTGGGAGACACACAGGAGCCCTGTGGCACGCCGTTTGGAACAGGTGGAGGTTCAGCGGCCTTGGAGGGGAAGAAGACTCGCAATCCAGGAAGTGGCAGAGTCAGAAAAATTGGCGGCTGACGAGACGTGTTGACAAAGGATGCAGTGGTTAACCAGGTCGCAGGCTGCGGATAGGTCTAATAGGAGAAACAGAGCCAGTTTCCCTTTGTCTTTAAGGTCCTTGATTTGTGTTTTCAGATCGATAAGGGCAGTTAATGCCCCATGCCTAGGCCTGAAGCCTGATTGCCTAAGACCAAGGAGTTTGTTGGATTCGAGGTACTCCTGAATCTGGAGGTAAGCCGCGCGTTCAAGGATTTTAAGCAGGAAGGGAACTGTGGTAATGGGCCTGTAGTTGGTAGGTATACTCGGGTCAAGAGTGGGCTTTTTGAGCAAGGGGATGACCCATGCATCTTTTAGATTGTCAGGGACAATGCCAGTTTTGAAGCATGTGTTGATAAAGGTGGTGATAAAGAGGCTAGTTCGTGTGCCGCTTCCTTAATAGTAAGGGCAGGGCACAGGTCACCTTGGCAGTTGGTCGGTTTAAGCTTGTTGTTTTCAACCTCGATGGTACTGAGTAGAGTCGGGGGAGGTGGTGCGAGTGAGAGGAGGAGGAGGCTGGTTGTCAGTCCGGAGACGGGATTGTTTAGCATTAATTTTGCCCTGGAGAGTGGCAATTTTACCAAGGAGGGCAGCTTGTATGTTTGTACAGCACGTGCTGTTCTTACTACATGTGTCCGGGGGTCCAGGCATGCCCGCAGATAGTGCGCAAGGTGGCTTTCACTCCCTCATGGCAGCAGGCTGGGTCCTGGTTGTTGTAGGCCCAGGGAGCTTCCCCTCAGATGGGTGATTGTGATTGTACTGACGATAGATTTATTTTGGAGAGAACTCCAAACCCATACCATTGCTACCTCCAATAACTCCCTATAAGCAAATATGTAAAAATATATGGACCAGTTTTGCATCACTTCTGACCGTCCGATTTAAGAGAGAATGATCTGAGATCCACCATTACAAGGATTGTATAAACTAGCCACTTTAGATGCGATTTCTTTCCATGTGAGCATGTACTATACACATGGCATTTAAAGCATGTGTGTTGTTTTGGAAAGCCAAGCAACTGAATTATCAAAATCACTCTTAAGTACATTGATATGCAGTCCTTCTGTCTGAATAATTATATATTGTTTTATAGAACTCTTTGCCAGTACGCAAAGCGCACCATTAATGGGTCCCATCTTTGCTCCCAAAATATGCTAGCGTCCCTATGGGACAGTGAGGGAGGGAAGTGAGGAGGATGAGGAGGTTGTTTTGGTCCCAACAATATTAGCAATGTTCATAGAAGTGGTTAAAATATGCATAGGATCTAATCATTGTGTGGAAAGGAGCAGAAAGAGACCTAAACCTTGTAAGAATGGACACACATGTATTAATAGTCCACGGAAGAACAGATTTAGATTTTAAAATAAGAGACAATGGCGATCTGGGGAGCACTATCCAGAAAAACGAGACCAGTACATGTTTTTTTTTATTGGGTATTTATAATGCGCCTATACAGCATATGGTGTTTCAAGGTGCCACAAGACAAAGAGGGGGCATGGACAGGGATGAGAATAACAAAAACGGTTCAAGTGGGCCTTGTGTCATTCAGATTGTGCAAGTGCAGTAACAAAGGGCAGGGGAGTTGGGGGGGGCAGGCGGGGGGAGCAAGTGGCAGTCAGATAGGAATGCGATAATGCTTAGGTGGGAAGAGAAGTGCGGGTCGGAGTCGAGAGCGCGCCAATGCGGGGGTGGGGGGGCAGAGTGTCCCTTGGCTTGGTGAGTGCTAGGGAAGGCCAGGAGGACAAGTGCCAGGGGAATGCAGGGAGTGCCCGGTAAAAGGGTCCACATGCTAAGTGCGAGGACCATGCTGGACCAGGCTGGACCGTGCTCAGTAGGGGTGCATGCGCCCCGCCAGGCTAGTACAGGGGGAGGGAACCTGGAAGGGCAAGTGCGGGAATGGGGGTGTTTGGAGTCAGGGTGTCACGGATGGCACTCTGTTAAGAGTGGCACAGGACACCCAGGTAGGGTTTGGGTGGTTGTGCCGAAGTAAGGTGGACAGATAAGTACACACACAGCTGAAAGTAAAAGAGAACAAAGAGTAGGCAAGCGTAGCAAGGAAATAAGGTACAACAGAATGGATTCCCTCTTGGGGTGTATGCAGATATGGGGAAGAGTGTTCCAAGGACCTTAGGAAAAACTCTAGCCTTCTGCACAGTTTGCTATAACAGAGGCCCACGCTGTTTGTTCCTGGCTGGGAACAACAGCTGTGGGTGTCTGTAACACAGAAACTAGACAAGGGAAGGGGCAGAGGTTGCCTGCCGGAAACCAACAGACAAGCCCTGTACAAAGGGGTCTACAAACGATACAAGAGAAGACAATAACAGACAAATCCAGGAAAAAGGAAGTTGATGAGCAAACTAGCAGAAGGAAATGAAAGGAAAGCAGTATAACTGAATTGGACAGGGATAAAGAACTGAGGGTTGAAAACGAGAAAGAAAGCAAGGGAGCAGCACTCAGGAAACAGGGGGGCTGCAATACGTGAAAGTAATTAATGCAGGTAAACTGTTGTGGATTGCAGAGGGCTGTAGGGTGCAAGGTAGAGAGCTCAGAGAAGCAGGACAGCAAGAAGCAAGCCCAAAGGAGCAGGGCTGTAAGAAAGGGAGCCCAGAGACAAAGGGCTGTAGGCAGCGGAGTGAAGCAGGCTGCAAGGCAAGGAGCCCAAAGGACAAGGGCTGAAGGCAGAGGGGTGTAGCAAGCTGCAAGACAAGGGTTCCAGAGGACAAGGGCTGTAAGCAGCGGAGAGATGAAGACTGCAAGGCAGGGAGCCCAAAAGGCTAGGGCTGTAGGCAGCAGGGTGTAGCAAGCTACAAGGCAGGAGCCAGAGGAGTAGGGCTGTGAGACAGGGAGCCCAAAAGGCTAGGGCTGCAGGCAGCAGGGTGTAGCAGGCTGCAAGGCAGGACGCCCAGAGGAGCAGGGCTGAGGCAGGGAGCCCAGAAGGGCCAGGGCGGAAGGTAGAAGGCAGCAGAGCGTGATCGGCTGCAATGCCGAAAGCCCGGCAGGGCACTGGATCAAAAGCAAGCAGGAACAGCATTCAAAAATTCATAGCTCGAAGCAAAAAGGTGCTGGGAGGACTCTTAATGCAAGAGACTGAGCCCCTGCAGGCAGCAGCTTTTATACCGCCCTGCCCAGCACAGAGGCAGGCTAATTGGTCGCACCTGGATCAGCACACCTGCATACAATCTGCCTCCTCCCTCTCTATTCCTGAGCTGGTGGAAGCAGAGCTGATCCCTAGGGCTTCTGGGGATTGTAGTTCCGATGATGACAAATAGGAATAGCCAGGAATAGATAGTTATAGCCAAGTGCATTGTGGTAAGTGTAGTTTGTTGGGCAAAAATAGAAAAGCACCAAAGTCTCGCAAATGGGAAATAAGGTCCAAAAAGTGAACAACGGTTGATCCAAGAGTTCTCCGCAGATAAATTAATAACAATTAGTCCATATTGATCGCCAATGTATGCGCCCATGGCGCAGGCATGACACAGGGAAGGCTGAGGTGATGGGGTAGACTGGGTGAGGAGGGCCTGGTGCCCTGTGTGACTCAGGGAAACAGGCAGCCAGTCAAATGCGGCAGATGGGGACCTTAGCAGGGGAGAGGGAAGGGAGAAGAGAAACCTAGGGGCCTGAGAAGCTTCTGGAATTTAGGACATCCGCTCAAGCCTGAAAGGGGCAGGGAGGTCATTCCAGAGGGAGGCTCCTGCGGAAGAGAGAAATTATGGTTGGGAAAGTAGGAGATAAACACAGCTCCTGGGTATCCACATTCAGTGAGCAGGAGCTACCACCGGAGAACAAGGTGCTAGTACATGGCGTTCTACAAATCTAACCTCCACATAAAATGCAAACTTATTTTGTCCTTGTATTATTGCCCCTTAAGCTTTAAATGTTGAATAGATGTGTCCTAAGATTTGTTTTAGATTGTCCCAAAAACAGAGAGTTAATTTCCCATAGGTGTGTTTGTTCTGCATCATTTGGGTTGGTGGTGTCAAGCTAGGCTACAACCAGGAGCTAAATAGCTCCCAACAGTTTCGAACCCTCCAGTGCCAACTCCTTCATAGTTTTCAGGAAGTTGGCACCCAAAAAGCCTGAAGTAAAGTGTTCCCTTTGGCGAATTTGAAAGTGTGAAGTAATTTCCCAGACATGTGAGATTGCCTCAAACAATCGCGGGTTGTAGCTCAAAGATGAATGAAGATGCAGTATCCTCAAAGAAAGAGACTAAAGTTCATGTTTCCAAAAGATGTATAAAATAAGATTTGTAACAACCTTCAATAACTAGACTGATGAGATCAGATCTGTTTTGAATAGCTACTGGCAGGCATTGAGGGCTGATTAATATATGAAAGCAATGACTTTTTGTCAGTAACATTTAAAAACAATCTTTATTGTAAGAGTTTTTATTGAAAGAGAAAAACGTAATTGAGCACTGGTTATCAACTATAGCATCTTAGTTTTTCAAGTGCACAAAATGCATAACATGTAAACATTGAAAACATGTCAGCATTCTGTAATCTAAGATTAGGCTTTGTTTACAAAACACAATAACACATTTCCCTTTATACATTTTGGAATGTAGATGCAAGAGATATTATGTATACAGCAGGATCTGCAGCCTTCAAGGGACGACTTGGTATACGAGTGATTGGATCAGAATTACATTTTTGCAGTTCTTTAACTTGGTGTGTGGCTACTTGTGTTTTCGAGCTTTGCTGAGTTTTTGGATTTAATTTTTCTGCCAGCCAGCCTTAATCCAAAGACTGACCGGGAATGTTGCTCTGTTTGTATGTGCTCTTCATTGAGTTTCTTTATGACTCTTAATGCAGCTCTACCCCAAAGATGCCTCATAATGTCTAGGAGGTACCTCCTTCTCTTTGAATTGTGTGGCTAGGTTTGTGGTGGCATTCTCACCTGTGTAATATGGTTCCACTGGTTGGAATACATTGATACCTGGTTGAGTCCTTGTCATGAAAATTGAGGTTTAATTTTTGTTGCCTCGAAGACCTGAGGGGATTACATGTTTTTATCTCTGCTTCCTGTGTGTGTATTAGAGAAAGTGCCTATTTTGGGCCACCGGATGTCTGCATTCCAGGACTGGCTGCGGCACTCTGCCTGAAAACAGTTCTTACTGTCGTACAGATTCCTATCTGGAAAAGCATGAATTCATTCCTTTGTATGTAAGACTCTTCCAGAATCCATGAGTTTGTTTGGCGGGATGGCATGTAATTGGCTGACCATCGTCTGTTTGACTAATTAAATGCTGTAAATTCATTCTGTGCGTTCGTAATATACATACTCTACATTCTGTGTACATTTTGTATAGAAGCAATACATTCATTCTGTGCATGTGTAATGTACATAATCTAAGTGTCCATGTAATTTTGCATAGAAGCTGTACAGTCATATGCCTATTTGTATTAAAAGTGTACATTCATTACATCTCCTGAAAAGTGACATAAAAGGCAGCCCTGACTTTGCGTTTTCATGAGGTGTATATTGCATAATGTTCGAACTGTGAAACTCCTACGCTTCTTTGTACAGACGCTGGGAGCTTTTCCCTCTCCCTCTCTCATATATCTATATATTATCAGTCTAACGTTCCACTTGAAATTCCTAGGTGGTAACCTACACTATCTCATGGTTAGTTGGAAGGGGATGTGCCTTCTGGACACAAAAGCCCCATCTATCGCCACCTTTTCACACCCTGATGGTCCTCTCTTGGTGTCTGCCACTACTCCCCTCACCTCCCACTACTGCTCTATCCACTCTACTCTTACTCTCCCTTCTACACTCAGCTACTACTCCATTCCATACTCAGTCACCCTAGTTTCTGTCACCTTCTTCTACTCGCCCTCTACTCTTCCACTAACACTCACTCACCCCCCTTAAATGCACACTCACAACACAGTACCACTTTCTCTCACAAACCAATACCCCATTTTCTCTGCAAATCAACTCCACAATCTTGTCCTTTGTCTGTCCTCCTTCTGGTCTCTTGGTTGGCTCTGACATCACCTGAAAACCCACTACTTCCTGCCTCAAGCCTTATCCTCCCCCTCCTCCTAATGGTTCTCTTCACAGGGCCAATCCTGCCCCGTCTTCCCCACCCAGGGGAGGTTGCAGTTGTTGGAATGCATAAAAAGGTGGCCAAGTCCCGCTACTTTTTATTTCGCCAGTCTGCCATTCTAGAGTAATTGTGTCCCGCTTTTGAAAGTGTCTGTTTCTGTCGGGAGCCCGCTGCTGCCGAGTCCACGGTAAGTTTCATTGTGTCACTGGGTTTCCTGATGGAGAGTCGCTTGCTTGCAGCATCCACTGATGCTAGGCGGCGGCGTGCCATGTTCCGTTCTGCCACAAATAGGGGCTGTCACGCCCAGTGATCCAGATAGGATTTTGGAGTGAGAGTATTTTACTCCCAATTTTTAGAATTAGAGTAAATCCAATTTCATGAGTAAAATGATTTTCCTCCTTCGTAAGAGTAAAAAGTGTCTGACAACTATCCAATGTGTGTGAAAAATGAAAACATTGTTCGAAAACATAAGTGACAAAACAGCTGTATTTCAGAGTGGTTCTAAATAATTTATTGCACTTGTGCAAAATATTTTCCCCACACAAGAACCTTGTAGATGCATACCACCCAGCTTCATCTTCATGATGCTTGGGCACAAACTCTGTTAAGAATTACTAAAGATGCCACCTAGTTACATCAGGTGATTTCATAAATCATGTCCCTCACTCTACCAGAATCACTTCTCTGCCTCTCGGGCCTACTGTTGATGCCTGGCACTAAATTCTTGACAGCCACTCCATTTTTGCTTCATCTCTCTTTCCCTTTGCTACTTTGTTTCCCTGTCTCTCACTTTCTGACGCTCTACCTCTCTCCCTTAAGTGATGCAATGCCACATTTTGCAGTCTGTTTCTCTGTTGCTCTGGATCGCCCGTCTCTGCATTCTATTATTGCTTTTTCCCCCTCCTATATCTCGCTGTATCGATTCATATAACTCCTCTTCCTCTCTCATATTAATACTCTGGCTATATCTGTTTTTTCATTTTCTCGGTTGTGGTTGCTACTCCTTTTGATTATCTTTCTTGCACTGTCTCGTATGTTATTGGCCTGCACTTCTCTAGTCTTGCTTTTCTATTTCCATCCCTCCCGACCTGCTGTTATCTGTGTTTGATTTTACTGTCTCCAAATGTCTCTTTTGCTCTGCTTCTATCCCTCACTCCTATTGTATGTTTGTCCTAGTAACTCTGTTTCCCTTCTCACTTTCTTTGTTGCCCTATCATGTAGCTCATTGCTCTCTTCTTGTTGCTCGAATTCCTGTTTTGGAATGTCACGTATGTTTTCTGTCACTTCGCCCCTCCATCCCTGCCACACCTTTGTTCTTATGTATTGCTTAGGTTCAGAGTTGCTCTTCCTCTCCTGTTTTTCTGTTTGTCTTTTAACATAGCACCAATAAATATCCAAAAAGCATAAAAATGCCTTTTCTATTTAAAATTCTAGTGCAGCTTTACCATTGGGTGATCCTTTTCAGATGTGTGCAAACATGCTTTTGGCCATTAGACTGGGGATTATAGAGTTAGAGGTTTGTCTGACCAGATGCAGCACTTGCTTGAATGTAGATGCTTTACCAACACGGTATACCATTACAAGTACAAGAGCCCATAAGGGTTGTGTGATCTGAGCCATTACAGGTATAGCAGCCTCAATGAGGTGTGTATTCTGAGCCATTACACATATAGCAGTCCTCATGGGATGTGCTTCTTGTGAGCCATTAACAGTATAGCAGCCCAAATGAGGTTTGATCTGAGCCATTACAAGCACAGTAGCCCTGAAGAGTTGTGTTCTGAGCAATCACAGGTATAGCAGCCCAGATGAGTTGTGCGTTATAAGCCATTACAAGTCGAGCATCCCGGAAGTTAAGTCAACTGTGTTACAATTGAATGTTTGCATCTTAAATGCATATCTCTGATGCAGACTCATTAACTCACCCATTAACAGGATTTGAACAGGTTACAAAATAAACTCTGCAGCAGGGTTATTGACCCACTGAGCTGCCTTTCACAGGCTGTTGACACTGAAAGGCACATAGGGTTAGGGAGGGCACTGGCAGTTCCAAGTGAGGCTTTCCTGACATAAATGGCTTGTCAAAAGCTATATGCCTGTATGAACTATCGTACATTAGTCAGGTGATTCATAATGAGGTTTGGAAATTGTGCTAGATTTTTGGCAGTGGGACTCCGTAATCGGACATGGGAGAAGCAGAAGTTTTGAAAAGCTCAAGATCGAGTAGAAGGGATTGAAGTATATGACATCAATGCCATTTTCTGGGAAGAGCTCAGAAACTGTTCTTGCTATGTACTTTAGCTCGCTGCAGAAAATGCCAACACATGTTTGTGCTTTCTTAACAGCAGCTTTAAGAAATTCAGGTACTGTCCCGAAACACAGCAGTCCTGCTAAGAAATGTGGGCATGATACAATCGGCCCTGCTGTGAATATTTGTCATTGTGCGATGACATGCGTACGGTATAGCAATACAGTTGATAGATTAGGCTACTTTGCCTGAATATATAGCAGTCCTATTGAGAGGTACTGGTACAAACTGTGCCACTGAAAATATATGCTGCACTGCTTCTACCTGTATTCATTATACTTGCTTGCGGTGGGTGGTCAGAAAGGGAGTGAAAGTTCAGACCACATGCCTAGCAATGCAATTGCTGTGCTTCTGTGATGAAAAGGAAAAAGAAAACGTATGAAATGCCCATGCTGCAGCAACTGCGCAGTCTCTATTAAAGCCAATTAAGCAGAAATGCAACCCTTGTTTAAGGCAGGTTTCATTTTACACTATACTACTTGTGTACTAAAGCAAAGTGAAAAGCATGTTCATGATTCAAGATGCTTTAATAACACTGTAACCTACAAAATGCAGGCAGTTGAACAAAGTGAACACAGCACGAATTGGCTTTTACATTACTCATAGTATTATCTTGGGGGGCGTGGCCAACGGCGCAGCATGAAGACGTGAGCTCTCGGTGCTCCTGAGGCCGTCAGCCGTATCCTGCGATATCCTGCTAGAAAAACAACTGCCCATGTGAAGTAAAAGGTGTTTTCGGGTATCGGAACATAACGTTTCTCATGCCCAGTGGTCCAAGTGTGAAATTGGCTGCCAGTTTCAGAGATATAAGCTGGTAAAAATTGGAGTGACGACGCTTGGGAAGTTTCCAAAATGGCCTCCGGGCGCTGCTGAGCGCGAACCCGGCGACGCTGCAAATCCTGGTACCTGTGGAAGAGAAGCTGTGCGGAGACGGTCGCTGCTTCAGAGGGAGGGGACTGCCCCCCCCCCACGCGGACCAACGGACTGCCGAAGAGAGGGGACTGGTTACATGTGGGGACTCGCGCCGGAATTCCTAAACCCCCCCCTAGGCCCTCCGAGTGGACGCAGGCGCTCCATACATCGTTGAGCGCCCGCCAGCCTGCTGCTTACCTGCTACTCTGTTGACCTGTGGTGCGCACCGGGAGGAGGAACCCACGAGACCCGGTAAGGAGAGGCGGGAGTGGGCCCTGAAATCTGTCTGCTTGCCTGGAACGCGCTGTGGGAGAGTTCCCGTGATCCCATCTCGCTGCAAGCGTGCCCCCCGCCTGGGGTAGAGCAACACCCCGAGAGACTGCTGCGCGAGTGAACTGAGATCCGTTTGCTTTCCCAGCGCAGGCCCTGAAATACTGGCGCATAGATGCAGACACGGGCCCCCGGCAACAGCTTCTCCCAACCTATAGCGATTTGAGAAGTGCCTCCCAACCACAGAACGTATTTTTCTTCATAATACAAGGTCCTGCTTCGCAATATGGGGAAGGACACACCTAGAAAAATCTCCACCCAAAGCAGGATAGAACAGTATGGAACCACTCCGCTGTCTAGATCACCAGAGAGATTAGCATCGACCAAACCTGACATCATGGAGGAGGACTTCTCCCTCAGGGATGTGATGGGCGCCATTGCCAGCTCCAGGACATCAATGGAGAAGAAAATGGATGCCATTGGAGCTGAGGTATCCCTGTTGAGACATGACTTGCAGAAGCTGAACGCACGCACCGGAGAGGCGGAAGCACGCATATCGGTGACCGAGGACAATCTACAGGTTGTCAACCGCCAGATAACCACCATGCTACAACAAATTAAATCCCTAGAGGGAAGAGTAGACGAAAGTGAGGGCCGATCAAGGCGCAATAACTTCGCATCCTAGGCCTGCCGGAAAAAGCTGAAGGAGAATGCATGGAGCTGTTTCTTGAAAGATGGCTATTAGACATATGACACTGAATCCTTCTCCAAATTCTTTTCTATCGAAAGAGCCCACCGCATCCCAACAGGCAGGGTCACCCCTGGGGCGCCACCGCGTGCGATCATAGCAAGACTTCTGAACTATAGAGACAGGGATGCCATACTACAAATGGCAAGAACGAACGGGTCCATCACCTATAACGGCTCGAAGATCTCCTTTTTCCCTGACTTCACTAGAGAAGTCCAAAAAGCGCACCAATCCTTTGACCCACTTAAAAAAACGCCTTCAATCGCTTGGAATCAAATATGGTCTGATTTTCCCTGCTCAACTCAAGATATACTACAAGGGCACAACAGTACACTTTTCGGATCCCAGAGAGGCATGGAATTGGGCAGAAAGGCACATTGAAGGCGATTGGAACGGAAAGAAGAAGGCTGGAAACGACCATAATAGACCACATCCAGAAAGACCACCGGACAACAGTCCACCACAGCGGCAGGAAAATGCGCCACTACAGGAAAACGCATGACGGAAACGGCAACAGAAAAGGCAAATGAAAACACGAAACACAAAAGAGAAATGAAACCTGCTAAAAACAAGATTCACATGGCAGAAAGTTACTAATGGCTGGCGAATGGAACCGTCCCGCCCCCCCTTTTGGCAAGAAACGAATGTACAACGATAGGCAGAGCCCTAGACTGCCTAGATATACTGTCGTAAGTAAAGTTTGAACTGTTAAGGGGCGACAGATGCTTCGGTTGGAGATAAAGTATGGGGAGGGGGGAGTTTGGCAAAAGTTTACAAGTTGGAAATACTCAATGAAGCACTACATATTACATAGAACAGTGACGAATCGACTAGCAATCACTGCTCCCTGCTGCGAGTCACACGCGTCCAACGCTCCCACTATGGGAGGCTCCATTGCCAGCTGGAACCATACACATGAACGCAACTCTACAAGACAATAAGAATAAAACTTTAAAACTACTCACCTGGAACGTAAATGGCCTAGGAAAAAGCCTGAAAAGGAGTCTGGTGAGACAGTTCCTGAACAGGCACAGTCCGGATATAGTCTTCCTAACAGAGACCCATCTGGCTGGTACATCCACAACCTATTTAAACATTCGAACTATCGCACAACCATACAAGCTGGTTTCACGATGGGAGCCAGAGGGGTATTGATATTAATACACAAAAGATTACCGCTCACCCTCACCAAAACAATACAGGACACTGGGGGCAGATTCATATATGCCACGGGCACGCTCTGGAACAAAACGATATCCCTTATGGCGATCTATGCCCCACCGACTCTCCAATCCAGACTTATGGACGATGTAACGCCCTTGCTAACCAGCGACACCTCAGACACTTTGGTCCTAGGAGGAGATTTCAATGACGTCATGAACAATGTACAAGACCACACGCATCTACGTAACAGAGACCCTAACCGTCGAACCAATCTGGCCACATTTGTGAAAGCGTTTGGTATGAAGGATGTGTGGCGCAACCTACACCTGGAAGAAAAGGGGTACTCCTTCCACTCTGGAGTACACGCATCGCTATCACGCTTGGATTATTTCTTCATGCCCGCGACATTAACACACACAGTAACGCAAGCCGAATACCTTCCACGGGGCATCTCAGATCACTCCCCTCTACTCATATCACTCACGACATGCAAACCAGCTCCTCCACCGGTGTGGAGATTGAATAACTACTACCTAGGTTCCCCTGAGCTGATTGAACGCATACAAAAGGCCACTACTGAGTACTTAGAGACCAATGAAGGATCAGTAGAAAGTCCCTCTACACTCTGGGAGGCATACAAACCAGTGCTACGAGGAGAAATCATCTCCTGGACGACGGCCAAAAGAAAATCCATTCGGTATCACAGAGAGGCAGAAACAAACGTAAAACAAGCAGAAGAAACATATTTTATCAACGACTGTCCAGATACCAACAGAGCACTGATGCTAGCCCAAAAGAAACTACAAAACATTGCATTGGACAATGCCAGGCAGGCACACAGTGCCATGAGAGCCAGAATATATGATACTGGGGACAAAGCGGGGAAGGTCCTAGCCTGGCTTGAACGGAGAGACGAAGGGCAAAGCCATGTGAGAGCAATAGTGTCGCAAAACTTGGAACCCTGCCTCACGGACCAGGACATAGCTGAGGAATTCGCAAAGTTTTACGAGACACTATATAAGGCACCTACAACTCCCCCTCATACCTCTATATTAGATGGCGTCACCCTCCCGACTCTCAATGAAACCCAGATTGCTGGCCTAGAACGAGACATCACGGAAGACGAAATTGCAATGGCCATGATGCAGCTCCAGTCTGGGGAGACCCCTGGACCGAACGGCTTTCCTATAGAAACCTGGAAGAAGATAGGCTGTAACAACCTAGCTCCCCATCTACTCAACATGTTCCAACAGGCCCGGACAATGGGACGCCTCCCGGCGGACTTGAGTAAAGCTGCAATAACTGTTATACCCAAAGTGAATAAGCCCCCGGATCAATGCAGTTGATATAGGCCCATCTCCCTCATTAATGGTGAAACCAAGATTCTGGCCAAACTCCTAGCCATACTCCTACAGCAAGTCATAACATCTAGTCCACCCGGACCAATGTGGCTTTATGCCAGGCAGATCCACGAGAATGAACATAAGAAGAATACACTTGGCCATTGAGCGGGCCCAGGCCCTCAACATCCCCCTGGGTGTACTTGCAATAGATTTCGAAAAGGCGTTTGAATCCATTCAATGGGAGGCTCTATGGGCAATAATGCGAAAAATGGGGTTTCAGGAACAGTTTCTCTCTTGGGTCCAACTCCTATATGAGGCACCAATGGCTGAAGTCCGAGTGAACGGCTGGACTTCACGTTCCTTTGCACTGGGAAAAGGGACCCGACAAGGCTGCCCACTATCAGCCCTACTCTTTGCGCTGGCCATGGAACCACTGGCCCAGTTGCTGAGAGAGGCACCCACATGGAGTGGCATCCCGGGGGGTTCAGAATGGGAAGACAGAGTCTCATTATATGCAGACGATCTACTACTTTATTTGAGGGATCCCAAGACGACGTGCCCGGTGGTGACAAAGTTGCTCCAGAAATATGGTGCTTTCAGCGGCCTGAAAGTAAACTGGTCCAAATCCACGTTATTTGCACTAAATGCTCTAGGTAGTGGGGTTCCCGAGCCTTGCCCATACAGAATAGCCCCTGATCACTTCCAATATCTAGGAATCAAGATCACGAGGAACCTAGATGATTTCACACTGAACAATTTACAACCCATTACAGAGCGATTTACAGGGGATGTGCAGCATTGGATGACCCTACCCATGACCCTGTTAGGCCGAGCCACACTGTTCAAAATGCTGACACTCGACATTCCAAGATGGCCGCCGGCAGTGGAAGTCGCGTCTAGATCGCGCTCCCGCTGGGCCTAAACAAAAAAGCACATCAAACGCGCTTTTCCGACGGTTCCTGTACTGGAATCAGCGCCGCATCACCCAAGAGACAGGGGACCCGGTGGCGATCTGAGACAGCCCTGGCAACACAGCCCCCGGCGATCTTGCCGCCGAGAGAAGCGACCGCCCCTCCCCCACCGAGGGAGTCCTCGGCAGCCTAGCAGAGGAGACCGCGCAGGGGTGGACCCACGAAAGAACAGAGTCCCGGGGAGAGAGCCGCCTACAGGCCCGACACAGAGAGAAGAGAAACGGGACCCGGCTCGGCACCAAGAAGAAATCGCGCACCTCCACGGAGGTACAGAGCTGGGAGCAGTGCAGCCGCAGGAACACCGGGGACACCATCCGCACGGGCCGCGAGGGGCCCTCCCCCAGCGACAGGGCCGGTGGGTGGCACGGCGCAGGCAGGGGGAGAAGGGCTGGCTGCGGACACACAACAAGGGAATACAACCACGAGCAGACGGATCGGCAGCAGCGAGGCACACAGGGACCGGCACTTCGGTGGCGAGGGGAGGAGGAGGCACCATCCGGGCACTCACGGACACGGCACAGCAGGCATTGCTGGCACAGGAGAGGAGATCGAGAAACAGAGGTTAGCGCGCCCGCAGAAGCGCCCCTCCCCCCCCGGTTTTATACTCTCCCCGGCACATAAGGCCACGATCAGGCGGGGGCAATCACACAAGACGCTGGCCCGGGCGCGGAGGCGTGCCCCTCCCCATCTCCGCATAACGACATAGGCACAGAAATCAGTAGGGGGGACATACTGGAGGGGGGATAAAACCCCAATATAACTCAGGGCACCCCCACACCCAAGGAGGACATAGGAGTGGCAACAACACTCCCCCCGACACAAACGACCCTTGCACATGGCGGCGGAGCACGATAAAAAGGGGCAGGTCCAGCAGACTCGTGGGGGACCAAACATAGCCCTTCCACCACTGCCACCAGCCACCCCACAATCAAGGAAGATGTCACGAGCAAAGGGGAAAGGGGGCCCCTCTCAACCCACACCGCAATTTCACAAACAGGACACAAGTCTGCTACAATTGTGGTCCTCAGATGCTCAGGCAGTCCCAAAAGACAGACCAGGAGAAGAACTCTCTACCGACACATACCTCCCAAACCAGAGCGCTCTTCCCCCGACAAAGGAGGATATGAAGGCCTGGTTTGCGGAGCTCCAGGACAAGTTTATGTCCACAGTCCAGGACCAATTCGCCTCCATGAAAAATGAGATGAAGCAGGCGGTACAAGAGTTGAAAATAGATGTGGCCCGGCTGGAGGAAAGGACACCGTAGAGAGAATCGTACAAAATATAGAAGAGGAAACGAAACAGAACAGTGAAACACAAGAACACCTGATCCGGCTCACCCACAGCCTGGAAATTCAATGTGAAGACCTGGAGAACCGTTCCCGCAGATCCAACATCCGTATAAAGAATGTGCCCGAATCGGTGACGGACAAAGACCTCAAAAACAGCGATACAAGAGGTGCTCAGAGATATAATCGAAGCACAAGAATCAGAGAACATTGGGATAGACAGAGTCCATAGGATGGGTCCGAGAAGAACTGGCGCCCCAGGGGAGAGACCGAGGGACGTATTAGCAGCACTCACGTCTTACCCACAAAAGGAACTGATCCTAAGGAAAGCGAGGCAGCTTGATTACATTAGGATGAATGGAGTGGAAATACAATTGTACCAAGATCTGGCCTCAGCAACACTCCTAAAAAGAAGGGAAATGGCCCCATTGGTGAGGGAATTGGTGGCGAAAGAAATCCGATACAAATGGACGTTCCCAATATGCCTACTATTCGAGTGGGAGGGCAAGCAGAGAAGAGTGACTACTTGCGAGGAAGGCCTCAATATAATGGACAAGCAGATGGAGGAGACGGACATGAGGGATGGCAGGACGAAAGGGGAGACCCACAAAAGGCTGAGAGGATGGGAAGTGGTGAGACAAAAGAAGAAACCAAATGGATGGGAAAAAGCAGGGAAGCCAGCAGGAGACCATTAGAGATAATCAAACAGGGCCGCCAGCTCATCCTCCTTGAAGGGAGAGGGCGGAAGAAGATTAACCAGAAAAACCTCAGATTACCAAGTAGAATGAGGCCCGGCGGGGGAACGGGAGGGACGTAACCCAGGTCTGAGGATGAAGCGGGGTTTAGGATCCCCCGCACAGTTAATCCCGAGCTATGAGAGGGCAGGGAGCGATAGGCGCAACGCCCTAGCAACCATAGGTGCCTGGGCCCTCCTCGGGATCGAAGTTGAATTCATGTTAATAGTTGGGGGTGGGGGGGGTTGGGAAGTTGGGTGGGGGGGGAAGCAGGGTGGGCGACAATCCGGAAGAGGGAAGGGATCACAGTATGCGGGAACGATAATTGAACCAGCAGAGTAGAAGGGATGGGGAAGCTCAGAATATTTTTACAAAATGTAAGGGGGCTGAATTCACTGGTGAAAAGGAAAAAAATGGAGGCCCTGGTAAGAAGGGAAAAGGTGGACATTCTGCTCCTCCAGGAGACGCACATTAAGGCCCAGGACAAAAAGAAAGTACACCTCAGAGGATATACGATCTGGGCGCAGGCGAATGCTGGGGAAAAAAGAGCAGGAGTAATGATTGCAGCGAAAGGGGGTCTGGTGGCAAACCTCATAGACACTCGAGTAGACAGGGAAAGGAGGTTTGCATTTGTTAATCTCTTTAGAGGGCTACAGGCTCACCCTAGCGGCAATATACTCGGCGAACACTGGGCAGGATGGATTTCTCCGGGACACCCTGGGGAAACTAGAGGTATTTGCGAAGGGAGAGGTAATTCTGGGAGGAGACTTGAACTTGGCCTGGCAACCTCACATAGATAGGAGTGCGGGGGGAACGCAGGCACATGGGACTCCATCCAAACAATTAAAGCTAAGGATGGAACAGATGACACTACGAGATGCCTGGAGGGAAATAAAGGGGCAAGATGCAGGATTCACCTACTACTCGCATGTGCACAACACGATGTCGAGGATTGACTATTTCTGGGCGTCGGTGGGACTGGTGGGGAGGATCCAGGATATCGAAAAGGGAGCGATAGCGTTGTCAGATCAGGCCCCGCTATGGCTCGATGTACAGACCCCCGGAAGGGGAAGAGGTCTCGGGAGATGGAGAATGCCGTCCGACCTTCTAACGGACCAGGTGCAGGGAGAGGAACTAAGGGACAAAATCAAGGAATACTTTGACCTAAACGACAATGGAGAAGTTCCACTGGGAACAGTATGGGAAGCCTTTAAGGCTGTAACCCGGGGACATGTCATAGCACAAAAGGCAGCCAAAGACAAACAACATCAAGAATGGGAAAGAACGCTCGAGAAGAAACTAACAGACATATAGGAGGAGCTAACACTCCATCCCACAAGAACCCTCAAGAAAGCAATGAAACACGTGCATGGTCAACTAGAGATGCTCTGCAACAAAAAAGCAGAGAGATCCCTACTATATCTAAGACAGCGATACTATATTAAGGCCAACAAAGCGGACAAATATTTAGCAAGACAACTTAGAGAAAAACAGAAAGCAATGACGATCCTGAACGTCAAGGATGCGCATGGAATACCTCCTACAAACTCAAAGGACATGGGGGGGGTCTTTAAGGCTTTTACCAAGATCTATATGCAACGGAGCACCTGTACGAAAAGAAACAAGACAAGTTCCTACAATCTATTCCAATACCGACAATAGCAGAAGAAGACAAACAGGCTTTAGAATCGAGGATTACAGAGGAAGAGGTCCACAGGGCAATAGCGGGCCTCCCTATGTCAAAGGCACCAGGCCCAGATGGCTTCACGGCTCAATTCTACAAAAAATATGCAGACACTTTGGTTCCATTCCTGACGAGGCTTCTAAACACATTCAAGGACAGTGGAAACGTAACATCCTCCATGAATGAAGCAAAAGTCCTCGTGTTCCACAAAACAGGTAAAGACCCCACTCTCCCGGCCTCATATCGCCCGATAGCCCTAATAAACCTAGATGCCAAAATCTACACTAGAGAACTGGCCGCCAGAGTTTCACCCCTCTTCCCGACCCTAATAAACACAGACCAATCAGGCTTCATCCCAGGTAGGCAAACACACGACAACTTAAGAAGAGTCATTCACCTTATAGAAAAAATAGGCATTACCCACACACCAGCAATCTTACTCTCACTAGACGCCGAGAAGGCCTTTGACTGGGTAGAATGGTCCTTCCTCCTTAAAACTTTGAAGCATATGGGGTTCGGAGATCAATTTATAAATATGGTTAAAGCCAATTACAACTCCCCATCAATAAGAATAGCAATAAACGGAGAGGTCACGGAGAGTGTGGAGATCTCGAGGGGTACGAAACAGGGGTGCCCCCTATCACCTCTGCTATATGCTATATTTTTGGAGCCTCTCCTAATCAAGATAAGGGAATCGGAGGGGGTAAGGGGGATCGAGATGGCGGGCAGGCAACATAAAGTTATTGCATATGCAGACGACATGCTATTGGCCCTGGAAGACCCTGTGAACTCCCCGACAAGATCCATAGAAATACTGGAGGAATTTGGGGAGATCTCAGGCCTGAAGATTAACAAGAATAAATCAGAGATCATGCTCCTTGCCGGAGACAAGGAGACAACGGAAACAGTGGCAGGCCTGCTAAGTCTAAAAATAGTGGAGGAGGGTATCGAATACCTGGGGGTGACGCTAACACACAGAGTAGACAAGATCTATAAGAACAACTACACACATCTCCTGGCTAGAGTCAGGCAGGATCTAGAAAGATGGTCCCCGCTTAGGATCTCATGGTGGGGTAGAATTCAATCAGTAAAAATGAACATACTCCCCAGGGTGCTCTACCATTTCCAAGCCCTCCCAGTAACAGTCCCTAACTCCTTCTTCAAAGCACTTTCCAAAGCCATATTGCAATATGTGTGGAACAGGAAACCCCCGAGGATCTCCAGAGCCATTCTCACAGCACCTATCAAGGCAGGCGGAATTTCCCTCCCTCACTTTAAAACATATTATCAGGCAGCCCAACTCTGGATCGTCAAGGAATGGTTGGGGGAGGACCAACAGACGATCTGGGTAACACAAGACAGGGCGGTCGCCAGGACCCCCCTGGAGGACCTACTGTGGAAACATAAACAACACAGACACCTGAACCTTAGAGTTGGTGAGGTAATGAAAGCCACCCTCAACGCATGGGACGACCAAACCAGGAAGGGAATCATGACCATCCCACTGGCCCCCTTCACGCCAATCTGCCGAAACCCTCAGTTCCCACCGGGACAGGAATCCGGCGCCTTTGAAAAATGGGAAACAGCTGGATGCAGGAAAATAGGTGAAATGATCCAGGATAATGAAATACGATCTTTCGAGGAATGTAAAAACATGTGGAAACTAACAGAAGCCGATTGTTATAGATACGAGCAAATAAAACACTGGCTAAGCACACCAGAGATCTTCCAGGCGGCCACAAGGGACCTTACACCATTTGAAAAGTACATAATATCCAACCCAGGAGACAAAAAACTGGTGTCAACCCTTTATACCCTCATTAACACACAAGGAGAGAAAATAAAATGGACATACATGAGGAGATGGGAAGCCACACTGGGGGAAGAAATAACCAGGCATCATTGGGAAGAACTCTGGGCAGGCATCCCAAAACTCACCAGGGCAATCCAAACCAGAGAAATGTGGTTGAAAATAATCACACAATGGCACTACACCCCAGAGAGGCTCAAATCAATGTACCCGGCAACGTCGGAACGCAGCTGGAGGGGGTGCCTGGACGCAGGAACCTGGAGGCATATCTGGTGGGACTGCCAGGGAGTACAGGGCTTCTGGAAGGAAGTGCGATTGGAAATCCTGAAAATATTTCCAGAGGCAGACCAAATGGGGGATAGTGTGGTTGTGCGGATTTAAAGACCCACAGGCCAAGAGACTACACAAAGCACAATGGAGGAGCTTCATGGGTTTAGTCATCGCGGCATGGGCAACGATAGCTCAAAGCTGGAAGAAACGAGACCCGCCGCTGGTATACACCTGGCTGCAAAAGTTGTGGTCCCAAATGACCATGGAAAAGATTACGCACCATCTCCAGGACCAAAACAATACTTGCATGAAGGAATGGGGACAAGTGCTGGAATATTTGAAATCAGACTACATGGAACAATGGTGCCCACATAACATTAAAATATCAGACATGCATAGTACGTAAACGTTCCAGAAGTGAAAAACTGATGAGGATCCACTCTTCCGGGGAGGGGGGAGGGAAGTTGGGAGAAATAATTGTGTTAATGTTTATTTTTGTACCAGAAAACAATAAAAATATGTTTAAAAAAAAATGCTGACACTCCCCCGCTACCTGTATGTGCTCCAAAACGCCCCCCTACACATACCTGTGAAAGAATTCCGGAACATAGACAATATACTCAGAAAGCTCTTATGGGGGGGCGGACGCCCGAGAATTGCCCTACGAACACTACAAAGGTCAATATGGGAGGGTGGAATTGGCCTACCAAGGCTACAGACATACTACTGGGCCAGTCAGATGTCGGTAGTAAACGATACAATGCACGCAGACCCAACACTGCCACATGTACGAGCTTCGCCCCCCCTGGAACTGTACAAGGCAATGCCTAGAGCGACCCCCCCAAAAAATAGCGGCACAGACACCCCGTATTTGGGCTGAATCACATACCTTCATGGGATGGGGAGACAGTCACGCCAATCCAACCATTATGGAATAATGGAAACCTCTACGAGGTAACCAAATTACCGAGATGGCCAGTATGGATGGGGTGTGGTATAGAGAAGGTGGGCGACATTGTAACCAATGGCGCCATCAGATCCTATGAAGAACTGGCTATATCCTTTAACCTCCCAGAGACAGAAAGGTACCATTACACACAGCTCCGACACGCACTCCAGCAGCACCTCCCTACGCTAGCCGACATGCCAGATACCACGCCAATAGAACGCAATATAATAACAGACTGCATCTGGGCTAAAGTCACCACAGTAATGTACAACGTCATCACCTCCTTTGCTACAACAGAGCTGGTGCGGCTCAAGACAAAATGGGAAGCTGAAGTTGGGGAGATATTACCGGAAGACTGGGTTCAGATATTAATGTTCCCCCGGGAGGTGGCCATGTCGACCAGGCTGCGATTGGTACAGCTAAAAATACTACATAGAATCTACTACCCGAGGGTAGCCCTGTACCACTGGGGTAAGATAGCAGAACCCAACTGCCTACGCTGCCAAAGAGAAGAAGGAACTTTCTTTCACACACTGTGGGAATGCCCAAACATCCGCGATTATTGGTGGCAATGCTGTGACATCCTTACTAGAGTGCTACACAAGACGATCCCCAGTAACCCGAAATTGCTACTCCTTGGAGCGGACAGTGAAATAGACTTGTCAAGGTACGAAAAGCTCTGCTTCATGACAACAGCAGCAATTGCTAAAAGGAATATAGCACAACTATGGGTGCTGCAGAGACGCCGCAAATTAGCCAGTGGATCACTGATGTACAGATTTGTATTGCCATAGAAAAAAGAGTGTATAAAGCCAGAGGTTGTCTCGAAAAGGCGAACAAGATATGGCACAGATGGGAAGATGAGGTGTGAACTCTGCAACCAGACTTGATATAACACTCCTTGAATGTAGAATGTGCAGGGCAGTAGAGGATCCTTCACACTAGCACAATAACTTTAATACGACTTTGTATGATTTGATTGTTTGAGTATTCCATTGTACGGTACTATTGTTTTTAGTTTGTTTTGCGTCTTGGCCCGGTGAGGACCAAAGTTTGTATGTTACAAAACCAATAAAATATAATATTAAAAAAAAAAAGAAAGTATTATCTTGATAGCATCATTAACAGAGGAGAGTGTTAAAAAAAAATTAAACCGACCCGGACTCGTCCCAGTTGCGTCTTTCAAGGAACTGTCAAACTGTGTCAATTACTAAAGTAAAGAGTGGGTTTGCAAGCTGCTGCTAGCGAGGCTGTCGCCAGTGAGCTCCATGGGGGTGCTGCCATAAATAGCCTATGTAAGTGGTATGCAAGGAAGATTTAAAAGGGCCTTATTGACAAGATTTCTGTGCATAAAAAGGCCTTATACACACCTTATATGGCGGGCTGGTCACTCGCATAGTGGTTCTTTCTCTTCCCAATGTTAGAGAAGATGATGTACTGGAGCTGTATATTTTGAGTCTCTCCGCTGTTATGTTGCGGGTGGTCTGTCCAGAAAATGGATGGATGCTGTGGCGTGCAATAAAAATAAAGTGGCCAGCGTCTGTATAAAGAGGCATGGGGTGATTAAGAGTGGTACTGCACATGTACATACAGGCACTTATGAAGGGAACAGGCTCTGGGGCCCTCCCAGCTGCACAGGCCCTCTCTGGGGTGGGTTGGCTATGACTTCCATCCTGGTATGACTCCGGCCCCTGGCTGAGTGGGGATCCCCATCCCCTCTTGACACAGGCAGATTACTTACCTTGTGACAACATTCTGAAGCTATTTGATTTACTCTGATGCATACTTTCTGGTTGAAATAGAAAATAGTAAATGCTGAACTAAAATATAATTGGTGGCAATGGTGGAATTATATGGGCATTAGATGGCAGTTCCTGTCAATAGTATGAGTAACTAGGAATGAGATGGTTGGCTCTGGCAACTAGGTTTGGATCTGGGTATTTTGTTACAATGTTTAGTGAATGGTGTGAGTACCTTGGAATTTGATGACTGTCCCTGCTAATGGTGCAAGTACCTATATATCTGACGGGTATCCCTGGCAATGAGGTAAATAAACAGACATTTGATTGCATTGCCTGGCATGATGTGCATTCCTGGACTTTTGATGGCAGGACCTTGGCAAAAGATAACTGGTCAAATGCCAGCAATACCTGCCATAAGGTGTTACACCTGCCATATGGTATAAGTAGCTGAAAGGGGGAGGCCGTGTCAGACCCCAGTCAGAGGCACAGTTTTGAATCAGGGAGTCAACAGACCCGCTGAGGATGTTTGCAGACGGACTGGGTCCCCCCTCTGGTAATAACTGTCGGACTACACTGAAAAGTGGGAATACAATGAAGGCACCAAAGTCTTTGTAGAAACCAGGAACAGATTTATTACAGGAAGAGGAGTAAACTCATTACCAGCAGGGTAAATTTGACACACTGGACTAGCTAGGCTCACCCACTGATATGGAACCCGGGGCCTGGGGAGTACCCTTGGATGCAAAGGGGGTGGGGCACCAAGGGAAACAGGGAAGGGTTGGAGAAGGGGGGGCTGGTAGAGATGGTGAAGGGGAAAATGAGAGAGGCCGGCGCAGAGAGGCACAGAGACCCACAGGGGGACAGACACAGGGGGACAGGGGCCCAGCGGGACAGACGGGCCCAGGGGGACAGAGGCAGGTAGGGGGGCATAGGCCAGGAGAGAGAAGCAGGGGGAAAGGTACCTGCCAGAAGGGTCTCTGCAGCCTCTTCCCCCCCCAACCCACGGCAGTATACTGCCAGCAGCCAAGGAAAAAGAGTGAACATTCAGTCCTTTCTCCACATGCTTAAATAAGGCTGTTGCTCCACCCACTGAAGGGACAGCCTCTCATCCAGGAAAGTGTGTGTTTGGGCAAGTGTTGCGATGGCCATTTCCAGCACCAACCCCCCTGTCTCCCCTCACCAAGGCAAGTGTTGCCAGGGTCATTTCCGAGTGGGACACATACTTTCAGATATTTTGTGTGATTCCCAGGCCAGGAGAGTTGGAAGTTTGCGCCCAGAGGGGATGTTAATTGTAGGGTATGGGGAGATGAAATTATACAGTGCAGGGGAGGTTACTTGTTGGACACAATAAGTGGAAATGGTTTGCAGGGTTCAGAGAGGCTTCATGCGAAGACAAAGGGGAGATTAATTATAGGGTGGGGGTGAGTGGGAGGAAGAGTTGAAAGGGGTTCCAGGCTGCATCTGAGCAACAGATAGAACTGGGTCTTTGTTGACGGATCATGGCTTGGATCCACAACTCCCTACCCACACAATGCAGGGTACAGAGGAAAATGTCTTTGGGGGAAAATAAGTCACCCAATACTTTGGAAACGGAAGTTGTGCAATAAATTGAATACAGTGGGGGAATTAAAAGTCATGAACTACATTGCAAATGAAAACTTACATAGAAAATGCCATTTCCACAGCCCCCCTCTGGTCCTGAAAGGGGCCACATCAACTGGACTGGGGAGCAGTGTCACAAAAAAGTTTGTAAGGTTCTTGGTTGAAGTAGTCTGGATACCTGGATGTGAGGGGGGATATGAGCCATGGTCAAGTAGATTTCCAGGGGTTTGACAACAGTTTGATATGAAGCACCAGAGTAGTTTGCAGATGACAATTAGTGCAAGCAACCCCCCAACACCATACAGGATATTTTCCCCAGAAGGAGCTGAACCAGTCTTTTATTTCTTCTAGAAAGTCTTTGTATGTATCCCTGGACGTGGCCCCAAAGGAGATGATGTGAGTGGCATGGTCAAATATTTCATCTGACAAGTCTGGTTCAAATACACAACACTCTGACCCAACAAGTGCACACACTCTGCCATGGGAAGCCAGTATTATTTCGAGCGCCATACGATTTTGGAGAGCCAGCTTTCTCAACTCCCTCTGCTCTGCGGCCAGTGTCTCCAGTGATACAGCAGTCTCAATCGCCACCACCTCCAGAATTGCTTGCAACCGATAGCCCATCCTACTCTCATGACAACCCATCTGTGGTACTAATGCGGTGCCATACAGCTGTGCGTCCGTTAGGAGTGTAGGTGTTCACTATGTCACTGGCTTGTTGTAGGTCATGTGCATTTTGGATCTTGCCGGGAGGCCTTTCTTTGGTGACCCTGATGGCGGACACCACGTGCCCTAGGGCACAGCTGCCGCTCCATATTTGACGCACCTGCTTGTAGGCTTTGCTGCCGCAGATCCCAGAAGGACTTCTAGTGCCAACAAGGTGTCTGTTGGCTGGCAATCGGATAAGAGTAGCTTCCGTACCCGAAGGCAATGTAAGGAAGGAGGTGGGGCTATAGTGTTGAGAATTTATTTGGGGCGTTTGCACAGGGAGAGAGGACGTTCAGTTAGCTGGCTTGTCTGGACAGTCCATTAGTTTGTGTCTGTTTCTTCACAACCAGGGGGTGCTTGGGCGACCAGAGTAACGTGGACTGGCATCTGGTGCCCACATCTTCTGCCCCTTCTTCAACTACCCACTCAAAGCACACAGGGACGGTGGCCTTGTACCGCATCATTAGAGATGCTTTTTGCAGGTGTTCACTGGACTTACCGGGATGGCGGAGGAATAGTTCAGAGACGCTGGCAGGTACGGCTTGGAGCGGAAATTCTGCACCCTGATGGAGAGGCATATAGGCACAGACCCAGCAGTTGGTTTGAGTTTGCGGGCTGCCAAATGGCAGATCTGGAGGAAATGGTTCTCTTGGTAGTAGGTTAGCACGGGAGGGAGGAGCAGAACCAGCGTGATTAACTGGCTGATGGCAGATATTACAGATTGGCTTTGGGGACCCGCGGGGAGCATTAAAACCCGGTTGTTGCAGAGCGTGTTTAGATGAACCAGGGTGTCTGTCCTTTAAGTCCTTTGGGGAGCAGATGAAGAGTTCACTTGTTTCATGGGAAAGCAGGGATCTCGCAAGAGAGCAAGATGGAAAGAAATCCAACATAAAGGCAGTACGATGGTATAGTGCAATAATGAAAGATGCAAGGCTGGTCCAGAAAATTAAAATAAATGCACTTCAGGAAAAATTATCTTGATACACTGTAACTGTATGGTGGTCGCACTGAGATACTAGGAGACGTTCAAAACCGCAGGTTAAACTGCAAACATACTTCAGATTTTGCAATTGACAAATGTTGACAACAAATATAGAAAATTATATCATCTTTCAAAGACAAACCACAAATCGAAAAGTTTCAGAATTAAAATCCCCAAATAACTATAATTTGAAACTAAAACAATCATATTTAAAATATTAAATATAAAAATATAAGTTTAAAATATTAAAATGAATTTAAAGATGGACTTCAACATGGCCGCCGTGGAGGGAGGACGCGTGTGAGCCGAGCTCCGTCTCCCCTCCTGCGCCACAGCAGCGGCTAAAGAAACTCGGCTCGCACGAATGACCTAGACTGGGCTTTGAGCCCTTGCAGCACTCGCCGGGACCTCACCGAGGCAGGAAACGAACGGCTCGCCCAGGCGCATCACCCGAGGGCGGACACATTGTAAGAGGATTCAATTCAACACTACAGCTAAGTCAATGCCTAGTCTGGGATACTGAATGGAAACCCTTATTGATATATCTTTATGTCCAGTTCATACGTTCTGGATGACTACCCCTATATAACACCCCTCCCTTGGAATCCCCCTGACCCCACTGAGCCAAGAAGTAGTTCTGTTTTGCAAGTTAAAAGGTATATTTGAGAATTTAAACAATATAGATATATATCAAACTTTATAATAAATTAATAATTGGATATCACACTTAATCTGATATAAAGATTAACAACGGAGAATCTGGCACTAGCACACTTGTGAATAGGAACAGAAGAAGAAGGTGGTAGAGAATGCTTTATATAAGTTCAGATGGATGTAATGTTGAATGAAAATGCAATACAGAAAATACTCAATATGATTTCAACAAAACAATGTAATCACTTTTCTCTGGCAATCCCCTTCCCCCTTTATGCAATGCAGGGAAATGGAAGGAAAGCACACAGTTCTCAGAAATGCAATCAAATGTAATTCAGTTCACCCCAGCAAGCTTAGGTTACAGATCAGAGTTTTAAACACAAGCCCAAAATGCTTTTATATGTGCTGGCAATGAAGGGAAAAATATACTAAAATGCTTTTAATTCCCTCTAGGAGGTTCAGGGTGAGTGAAATCAAGTTAATATTAGTCCAGGCTCACTTTAGCAAGGATCTAGGAGTAATTGGTAGGTTAAACGAATTTTTGGCAACTGAAAGCAAGAAAACTGCTGTTTTCACACGTTGAGAAATTTGCAAATCGCGGCAAAATTCGCGAGTGCGTCTTTCGCGATTACGGCAAAACTATAGGGGGTAGGAATGCGGTTCTAGGTTCGTAGGAAAGCCACGATTCTAAGCTTTCTGAGGAAAGTTACTGCAAGTCTGTAGCACAAACGGTCACGGAGATATGAGCGATTAAATAAAGGTCGTTTTTCAGATTTGAAATTTTAAAGTTCAAAAAGACAAGTGCAGCTTGCAACTAGAAAATGACAAGTGACAGCTTTACAAATGACAGGTGACAGTTAGGAGACAGTTCTACTTAGATTAAAATAGGATTGAATTATATTATTTTAACTAAGAGATTGGTTCTGCACAGTTCTGCTAGGTACTCACACTATATTCTTCAATTAGAATGGGCCTCGCCACGGATCTGGTCAGGTTTTAGACTGGACTTCACAGTGATCTGGGTCAGCTCTCTCTCTCTGTGGATTCTGGAGACTGATGGATTTGAAGTCTGGATCTTTCTGCACAGCTTTCTCTAGAGATTGATGGATTTGAAGTCTGGATCTTTCTGCACAGCTTTCTCTAGAGATTGATGGAGGTAAAGTATGGATTTTCCAGCAGAGCGTCCCGCAGCAAATGGATTTGAAGGCCCCTATCTGTCCTGTCTGTCTGCTTTTATGTGTTTTGAAAATGGGTGTGTGTGCAGCATCACTAGGCTCTACCCCTCTCCACTTATCATTGGCCAAGCTTTCATTTCTCCCCTGATTGGGGGAGCTAAATTGTGTCAGAGTGATGTTATTTTACAGCCTGCAGAAAGTCCACTCCTCCTGTCAACTTGCACACAAATCTAGATTTGAACCAAATACATATTTGCAGAGGTACATATTGTTTTAAAATTACACGCACCCACCACATATCACAGGAGGTATACCCTGTCCAAATCTGCTCTTCCTGAGAGCTTGCATTCAGAAATGGCAATATTTTGCACTTTTTAACTGGTTTGCAATACCGGACATTACCCCAAATTTACACACATGTGCGCAAGGAGTATGGACATTAGTTGATGAAGTGTCAGATTTTTCACATGCACACATTTTGAGTAACATCCTCTTTTCCGCTAAAACCCCCCTGAACATACCACCGGGTCCTAACACGTCTTAAAATGTGGGCAGAAAAATCACAAGAATTATGGTGTCATTTAAATAATTTTCACAAGTCCGTACTATGAGTTATTCATCTTTTTAGAGTTATGTTCTGGCCACAAAGGGGTGTGGTTTCCCCCCAGCACAAGGTTGAATTTCTGGTTTTTCCAGTTCTGCCAAGCCAGCTTGCTCTCACAGGCAGTGCCCCTCCCCTGTCCTTCCAGGAGGAAGCTCCATTTACGACTCCCGCCAATAAAACATTTGCCTGAGTCAGGTCAGGGCTTTGTTCAGAGCTCCTGTATTCTGTGGGGGCTCCCCTTAATTCAATTATCAGAGAGATGGCATATCCTTAGTGTGGCCAGCAAAAGGCAGATAGGCCTGGGAACACAGCTGTGACTCAAGTTTCTCTCCTGATGGGGGTAGTTGCCAGGCAAAATTGGAATCTCTTTAAGCCAGTTTTTAGCTACATGTCATTTCTGTTCCCCAGTTTTCTGCATTCTAACTAAACTAGACATTTTTACATATGCAGCTAGAATGCTGATTCTAAGTTTAAAACTATGACATTTAAACAATTGAAACCTATGTGACACTCAAAAGTAGGTCACTCAGTCAATTTAAACATTTAGATTTTTAGTGTCTTTCAGTCCAAATTTACTTAAACTGCTGAAATCCACAGCTCAGCCAGTCTTGTTATAAACCTTCAAGTCACTTCAGAATATAACTTTACATTGGATCCACCTCTCAGTAAGTCTTTCTTTGGCCTGCTTTGGGTTCATTTATTCAGTTTTCTACAAAAAAGTAAAATCTGGTGTTGTTTTAAAACGCCGGCTTTCTGATAGTGGTGAGTACTGGTACTGCACCCCTTTTTGGGATTTAAGAAAAAAAAATGAATTCCCAACAGTCATGGGTTTGCTTTTGGCAATCAGCATTGCCATTCCCAATGGTTTCAGACTACTGTGTGGGTAGTCCAATGGTGGTTTTAGGCAGTGTCCTTCTGTGCCCATAACATCGGCAAAAATGAGTGGCAGCCTATTCTTCATGCATTTCCCTGTGCATTTTCTGGGAAGCTCTGGCCATCATGATGTTTTCCTTGTCAGTACTGCACAGTTTTGAGGTAGGGCTTGGATGCGTGGATAAAAACATCCCACAACATCAAGACCCGGGAGGGCCTCCCGCCGACCACAACAGCTGGCGTCCTCATTGAGGGGCAGCGATCGGACCAACGGAGAGTCCGCCCCATCCGATTCACTCGCCGTCGGGGGGACGTTCACGGACCAATACTATGCCCCCGTGCCAGAATCCAGAGACATACCCAGCAAAAACCGGGACCCGGAGGAGAGATCCACTCGATCCACCGGCCCGAGCCGGGTGGTGCATCTGCGAGGCCTACACGCTGCAGACGAGGCGGTGGCGGAGGTCGGGCCCCAAGGCACGGCTGCTCGGGCAAGCCCCCCTTAAACTGCCTCCTTCACCCGCCTCCCGAGCGGCGTCGCCGCCGGAGGGAACCGGGCAGGGAGAGCCCCGATCAACGGATCGGGGGATCGGTAGTCACGAGTTTCTCCTAGAGGTCCTCCATTGTCGTTGGAGCCCGCGGGCACGACGGCCCCTTGCCGCCCCTCCGACACCATCTTCAGGGGAGGGGCAACACAACGGACGAGGAATCCGCCGCAACGGAGTAGGGGGGAGAGCTCTCCCTACCGGAGTAATAAGCAAAATGCCTGCACTGCAACCGGGAGCCCAGATGTCGCAGACAAGAGGGAAGCAAAAACAGACAACCCCCTCATCCCACACGCAGAAACAGGATCAGAACCTGGTCCACCTCTGGGGGGGAGACAAAGGGAACCCAGACAAGGCCGGAGCGCACAAAGCAACGAGAGGCGCCCCGGGAGTAGACGCTCCCCACGCCGAGATGGCCACAAAGGAAGACCTAAAATCGTGGTTCGGGGAGTTCCAGCTGCAATTTATGGACTCCATGAACTCGCATCTAGATGCCATGAAGAACGAATTTAAATCAGCGCTCCAGGAACTAAGAACAGAAGTCGATGGACTGGGTGAAAGAACGGATGCCCTAGAGAAAGTAGTACAGAACATCGAGGAAGAAACGCAACAAATGGCAGAATTGCAGGAACAACTGGCCCGTCAGACGCATAATCTGGAGATTCAATGCGAAGATTTAGAAAATAGATCGCGTAGGTCCAACATCAGGATCAAAAAACATGCCAGAGTCGGTTGAGGATAAAGATCTTAAATTGGCCGTGCAACAAGTTTTCCTAGACATCCTTGACCTGCAGGAGGAAGAAGAAATACCAATAGATCGAATACACAGGGTGGGCCCAAGGAGAACGATGACCCAAGGTAACCGCCCAAGGGATGTCCTGGTGGCCCTCACGAGATATGCACAGAAGGAGCAGATCCTACGGAAGGCCAGGGCAATGGACCATATCCGAATGAATGGAGAGGAGGTACATTTCTATCAGGATATTGCATTATCAACGCTTCAGAAAAGAAGGGACATGGCCCAAATCACAAAAGAACTCACCACTCGTCAAATTAGGTACAAGTGGACGTTTCCATTTGGACTACTATTCACCTGGGTCGGCGCGCAAAAAAGGATAACCACAAAAGAGGAAGGTTTGACCATATTAAACCTACAGGAGCAGGACGACGTCTCCCCACAAGCAAGCGGCACGGTCCCATTCGCGAGGAAGAGCAGGGGGGAATGGAAAACGATAAACAAAAGGGTGCAGCGCCCCAGTAAAAGGAAATGAAGACCGACAGAGGGCAGGAATGGTGAACCAGAAAACATGACAAGGTGGTGCGCAAGGAGCCAAGAATATGACTGCAGGAAAAGCGAGTCCGATACAACAGGTGCCGGCAGGGGAGGGGAGTGAGGACTCGGGGTCTCTGAAGTCATGTGGAAGGGTTTAGGAACCCCTTCAAAGTTGTCCCTGAGAGTGTTAGAGGGTATGAAGCACAAGGCGACACGCCTGAGCGTTAATAGGAAATCATGCCATCCTCAGGGTTGTTGGGGGAGGGAAGAGGGAAATGCGCCAGTTGGGGATTGCGCAAGTTTTGGGGGTGGGGGGAAGGGCGTTGGGGACAGGGGAAAAACCGAGCATAACTCAAAAACAGAGAAAGGGAGAAAGGATCATAGGACATGCCAGATAGCCCGTAAACACCAATGGGGATAAAGATCTTGACACACAATGTCAGAGGCCTCAATTACCCCGTTAAGCGTAAAAAGTGGAACATTCCATCAGGCAGGGCGCATATGATATTGTAATGCTTCAGGAAACACACATTAGAGAGCTGGATAAACAAGGTGCGTCTCAAGGGCTTCAATCAAATATTTCAGGCGAATGCACAGGATAAAAAAGCTGGGGTACTGATGGCGCTCAAAGACTCTTTACATGCACAGGTTAACTCATCTTGGAGAGACAAACAGGGAAGATGCCTAATAATAACTTTAACAATTGAAGGCAGACCCCTCACTTTGGCCACAGTATACGCTCCCAACAATGGTCAGCAGGGCTTTCAGAGTGATTCCCTGAATAGAATAGAACAGCAAGCGGTTGGGGACATCATACTGGGTGGGGACTTAAACATGGCGTGGGACCCATCCCTAGACAGATCCGGACCCAGACATCGAGATCAAGGCATCTGATCCAAAAACTTAAAGCAGAAATTCACGAACCTAGGGCTGACAGACGCATGGAGGAATGGCAACCCCAAACAGAAAACCTTCTCCTATTATTCACATGTACATAATACCGCTTCGAGAATAGACTACCTATGGGTATCGGTGGGGCTTCTAGGCAGGGTAAAACAGATTGAGATGGAACCCATCACACTCTCTGACCACGGCCCGCTGTGGGCAGATATTATCTGGCCAAGACATGGCCACCGTTTATGGAACTGGCGCCTTCCAGAGGACATCATTAGAGACCTGGTGATGAGCCAGACGCTAAGGGAACACATCCTAGAATACTGGACCATTAAAAATCTCCCCGGAACAAATATGGATACACTATGGGAAGCCCACAAGGCGGTCAATAGGGGACATCTCATAGCGCTTAAAACACAGAAAGAGAAGACGCACCGCCAGTAGGAAAAAGAATTAGAAGAGCAAATTGGGGCGATACAAGCAGAACTAATTCAGACGCCCACCAGAAAACTCATGCACACGATGAGACCTGTTCAGGGGCAATTGGAAACACTCAGAACGAAAAAAGCAGAAAGGGCGTTACTCTACATGAAACACTGGTACTATGTAAAGGCAAACAAAGCAGATAGACTCCTGGCAAGACAGCTGAGGGGGAAACAGCAGGCCCAGACAATACGAGCAATGAAAGAAGAATCAGGCCAACTTAGAACACAGACGGAAGAAATAGGAAGATACTAGGCAGATATTACCAAAAATTGTACTCCTCCGACCATCCGAAGGAGGACCTGCAAGAAGCCTTTTGGCCGGGGTTCACCTCCCCAGATTGACGGAAGACGATAGGCAGGCCTTAGATAGGGACATCACCATAGAAGTAGTACATGCAGCAATACAGTCCCTCGCCTATAACAAAGCCCCGGGCCCGGACGGGTACACCGCCATAAACTACAAGACATATAGGGATATCCTCGCCCCGATACTCGTATCCCTGTACAATAAATTTGGGGAGAAGCGGGATCTGACACGGTCCATGAACGAGGCAAAAGTGCTGGTCTTTCATAAAAAGGGAAAAGAAGAGCAACTCCCTACCTCTTACCACCCTATAACTTTAATCAACCTGGATGCTAAACTGTACACGAAGATCTTAGCGACCAGACTGGCCCTAGTACTTCCCAGGCTAATCCACCAAGACCAGTCAGGATTTGTTCCAAACCACCAGACACACGATAACATCAGAAGAGTCCTACACCTTGTTGAAAAGATAGGCATCAAACAAACCCATGCAGCACTGGTAGCCTTAGACACCGAAAAGGCGTTTGATCGAGTAGAATGGTCTTACCTTTTTCGGGTTCTGCAAAAGATGGGAATGGGCAAGGGTTTTATAGATAAGGTTAGGGCCAATTACAACTCCCCATCCATAAGGATAGCGGTGAATGGAGGGTTATCGGACATAGTATATCTAGGAAGAGGGACAAAGCAAGGGTGCCCGCTTTCCCCCCTTCTATACGCCATATACTTGGAACCTTTCTTGGCAAAAATAAGGGATTTGCCGGAGGTGGAGGGAATAGAGATGGCGGGGCTGACCCATAAAGCGGTGGCCTATGCTGACGATATGTTGGTGGCCCTAGAAGACCCAGAGAAGTCCCTCCCACACTTAATGGAAACCATAGAACGATTTGGAGAGATTTCAGGGCTGAAAATAAATAGGCAAAAATCGGAGGTGTTGATTCTGGCGGGTAATAGAGAAAAAAATAGTCACAGCGGCCACAGACTGTCAACTGAAAATTGCCAACTCGGGCGTCAGATATCTAGGAATCACCCTCACAGACCACATAGACAAATTGTATTCCCACAATTACCCGCAAATCCTAGAAAAAGTCAAAAATGACCTGCTAAAATGGAACCCGTTAGCGATTTCCTGGTGGGGGAGAATCACGGCAGTGAAAATGACAATCCTCCCCAAACTATATGTATATGTTTCAGGCCCTCCCGATAATGCCCCACAGGCCTTTTTCAAAGCACCTAGGAAGGCGGTTTCCAAATATGTCTGGCAGAACAAGACCCCAAGAATTTCTAATGCGGTATTGACAGCTCATAGGAAGGAGGGGGGATGTGCCATGCCACACTTCAAAAAATACTACGAAGCGGCCCAGCTGTGGGTCATGAGGGATTGGATATCGGAACAGGGGAAGAAAATCTGGGAGAGGCAGGATAGGGCGGTAGCGACAACATCCGCCAGGCACATGCTATGGATCAATAAACGATTCCGACATGCAAACACCCACATTAGCGAAATAATGAAGACGGCATTGGGGGTATGGGACGCTGCCACGACAAACGAAACCCTGACCAAGGATCCTGCCCCGTTCATGCCAATATTTGGAAACCTGGAATTCCCCCCTGGAATGTACAAGGGAGCATTTCGCAAGTGGGAGGAAGGGGGGTGCAAGATGGTGGGAGATATGCAACAGAATCAACAGATCAGATCCTTCGAGGATTGCAAAACTCTTTTGAATCTGACACCAAAAGATAGATATAAATATGATCAGATACATCATTGGCTGAGCACTCCACGTATAAAAGAAGCACTGACTAGGGACTTGACCCCCTTTGAGAACTACATCATGACACACTCTGGATCTCGTAAATTTGTTTCCAACAGTTACAAATGTATTAATGCACTGAAGGAACCTACCACATGGCTATATATGAAGAAATGGGAGAAAACCCTGGGCTACGCACTCTCCAAAGAGAGGTGGGAATACTTGTGGGGCTTGATGCCAAAACTGACAAGAGCCATTGAAACGAGAAAAATGTGGGTGAAGATGATGGTGCAATGGCACTATACACCGGAGAAACTGAATAAGATGTATGCTACCTCCCCGAATAACTGTTGGAGAAAGTGTGGCGGGCTGGGAGATTGGAAACATATCTGGTGGGACTGCCCGAGGATAAGAACATTCTGGGGAGAGATAAAAAAATCAAATGATGGGAATGTTCCAGGGAACAGAACACCTGGGAGAAGAAATATGGGTAGGGGGCTTTTGGGATCCAAAAGACAAAACGCTAACTACCCCGCAGAAAAGAAACTTTATGGGCCTCCTAATAGGAGCATGGTTGGAAATTGCTAGAAACTGGAAACACGAATCCCCACCATTGGTTGTTGATTGGATGCGAAGGGTCTGGTCACATCTGGCTCTAGAACTTATAACATCCAAGGGGATCATGGGAAATTCCGAGAGGACTGGGGAGGTGTACTGGAATTCCTTCAAAAAGAATATAAAGAACAATGGTGCCCACACAATTTAAGACTATTGGACTTATTTACGTGAACGAGGAAAAGTTCTTCCGATATAAAACATATACAGACTGAGTTATGCAGCTGGGGGAGGGAGGAGGGAGGGATTTCTTTGTTTTCTTTGTTTTCTTTGAATGAAGTTTGATGTTTAATCCTTGTATGGTATAACATTGTGCCAATAGAAACTTAATAAAAACATGTTTTAAAAAAAAATAATTTAAAGAAAAATCCAAACAAAATTAAAAAATATTAAAATTAATATTTCTAAATTGAACAATAGGTTAAAAAAAGTACTAAATATTGTACAATAAGATCACAATTCAAGAGATCTGCATCAAAAATGGAGTTCCAAAAAAAGCAAATCAAAAAGTAAATTTTTGTTTGAAAGAAGTAAAAATAAAAATCACACTTCCCAAAAAATTTAAAAATTAAATATTGATGTTCAGGCTGTGCTGTCTTCTGAGCAAAGCTCACTTCCCCAGGGAGAGAAGATGTACTGTTCCCATTCTGGCAATGCTTCATAGTGGGGTTGAGGGCAAATTATTTTTACTAAATGTATAGTTCCGGGTCCGGTTATTTTCTGGGCCTCAGGTTATAGCAGGGCTACACTGGGTCAAGGCCCTGACCCTTCAGGGCAGGGTGGAGTGAAGGACAGGGTCCGAGGTTTGTATTAGGCATCACTAGGGTTCTACTTCATGAGCAGGAGGGGTCTTCACCTTCTTGGTATGGGTGCCGTGAACCCAGGACTTTGCACCTTGCAGCTTCAGGGCAGTGACAGTGGTCGCGGCTGATGTGAGAGATCCCCTTTCCCGCCAGATGATGCCAAAATCTAGGCACATACCTAGTGCATACCTACTGTCAGTTAGGATATTAACATGTTTCTCTTACATCAGTGGGCAGGCTCTGGTGAGGGACGCAAGCTCTGCCACTTGGGCAGAACAAGGGGGAGAGATGTGCTCTGCTTCCAGGACACTGAAGGTGTTGTTCACGTCATCCGGATATGAGGGCCCCATTAGACATTTTCCGTTGGGCGGTTCCGTCCACAAATAATGTATGGCCCCCAGGGATTGCAGTGGCTGACAGGTCAGGATGGACGGTAACCTGCTCATGTACTTCCTGGAGGCAGTCATGCTTCCCGAGGAACTCATCACACGCTGGCATTAGGAAGGCGATGTTGAAATCGGGAGCCCTCTCTATGGTGATGTTGTTACTCTTGAAATGTGTCTCCTCATATCTCAGTTTGCAGGCCGGAGAAAGATGTTGGGTCCTGCTATGTGTCAATGATCTTAAAGTAGTACCTGTGAAGTTATTCCTTTCGTCTCGTGACAGTAAAGGATGAAGTGTTTGTCTTAGTTGGTGAAGCCCAATGCAGGTGCACTGCACAGGGCTTCTTTGATTCGTACAAAGGCTCCCCTTTGCTCAGGTGTCCAACGCACAGGGTCTACCTTATCTGAAAAGATGGCCTCCTGCAGTGGTCTTACTGAGATGGCGTAATCACAGATCCACTACCGGCAGTATCCTACTACACATAGGAAGGAGCGCAGGTCGCTCTGAGGCACTGGGGGAGGTAGGGCAGAGATGGTCTTCACTCTCTCCGGATCCACGGACTTGCACCCCAGATACTGCACCTCCTGTTTTGAAGAACTGCAGCTTTGCCTTTGATGCCTTGTGGCCCCAGCTAGTCAGCTCATTAATCGGATGAACCGTGTCAAGAGGGCACAGTTCCTCTGTTGTAGAGCAGATCATCCACATAGATCAAAAGTTCGCTGGAGCCAGGCAGCACTATCTCCAAGATTCCTAGTGGAGAATTTGGAAGAACACTGTAGGGGCATGGATATACCCCATTTGGCATTATTTTCCAAATCATTTGGATACCCTTAAAGGAAAAGGTGAACAGATGCCAGGAGTCTGGATGCAGAGGAACACTGAAGAAGGCCCTGCAAAGATTGATGACACTGAAGTGGGAAGCAGTCACAGGGATGGCAGCTAAGAGAGTGCCAGGATTTGGGATGATGGCCGCCAAGGGCTCCACCATAAGGTTAATGGGTCTGAGGTCCTGAACTAGGCGATAGGTGTTAGAATTGGGTTTTTGCACTGCCATGATGGCGGTATTAGCAGGGTGCCGTGCCACGGCCAGGATGTCGTGTCTTAACAAGGCATTAATGACAGGGACCAGCCCCCTGTCAGCATCTGGCTTCATAGGTTACTGGGAAATATGAGCCGGGGAGGACCCAGGGATCGCCTGAACACACAGGGGCTGAGCAGCTTTGATCAGTCCTGCACCTGTGCTCCGGGGGGCCCCACAGGGTGTCTGGCACTGCTGCCAGTTTCTGCTCATCCACCGCCGTCAGAATCATAACAGAGAAGGTAGGGCAGAAATTCCTGAATCCCTCTGTTTGGGCTCTGGTTTTGCAGATCTCCACGAAGAACTCATCAGGTTTGTCTGGGATGCAGAACCCCTTTACCCTTTTTTACAAAGGATCCCTGCACCCACCTTTCCCAGGAAATCCATCCCCAGCAGGTTTTCAGGGGAGGACACGCTCCACATGAAAGCCTGTGTGCCAGTAAGGGGACGCAGATGAACCCTAGTGGGCAAGGTGACCGGCACCTTTTAGGGGATGCCCTCTACCCCTACAGCTGTGACCGTCCGGCAAGACAATGGGGTATCCGTGAACTCTCCCAGCCTTAGTGTGCTGAAGGTGGCTCCTGTGTCCACCAGCATACTGGCGTGTTTGTTATCTAACTGAGCTGTCATTGAGGGGCCACTGGATGGGAAGGGGATGGTTAGGCCAAGGAGTTGTGGTGCCAGGGATACTTCATCTGGGTCCAGTTCCTGTCAGGCTTGAGGGAACTGGAATGGACTCTGGCCTACCTGCTGGGATCAGGGTTGCAACACAGTGCAAGAGAAGGCACCCTAGCTGTTCTGAATGCTGGCTGGGGGGTGAGAAGCGTTCGCCTGGGTCCTGGCCTGCGGTTATCCAGGCTGTGGTGCTGGGTCAGAACCAGCATTCTGATTTGGGGGTCTGGGATGAGCGGGGAGCTGAAGGCGACTATGTGGGTATGGTCCAGGTAGCTGTGATTGGGCCCGAGAAGAAAGGACTCTGGCCTGATTCTGCTCATGCTGGATCCACTGAGGACAGTTGTACTTCTAATGTCCCAATTCTTTACAGCAGGCACATTGGTCCTGATGTACTAGGGGGCCGAACTGGGATGGGTACCGGCCTGGGATCTGGATACTGTCTTGGGACACGATGAGGCATGTACTGGGGGTACTGATATCCCCAGTACTGGAAGTTCAGAGGGGGCATCAGGGAGTGGTAAATTATTCCTCCTCTTCCTCCCCTGCTAATTCCATGCTGTCCCCTAGAGGCCCCATACTGGCCCCCATAGCATGCACCATCTCGAAGGCAGTCTCATCCAGGTCTGGAGATGCAGGTGTAGGAGCAGCAGTAGCTGCTTCATCAGCCTGCATTTGCAGAGTGGCAAACTTCAGCTGCATTATTTTCTGTTTAGTGTCCTCCTGCCCCTTCCTATGCTGGCTGCAGTCGTGTCTGGCGTGTGTCTGACTTATGCCAAGATGCTGGTATAGATCATGCTGTCCCACCCCGCACACATCTGCTTGATGTCTGCGCTTGCTTTTGGCAGCAGACCCTCTACAAACTGGGTGACAATCGGGGGGGCCTTGCTGTTTTAACGGGTCATCCATCCCAGAGTCTTGCTGGAAGACCAGTTTTACTCTCTGAAGATACTCAGCCACATCCTCGTTTTTATGCTGGGGGACTGCAGGGAAGAGGTCTGTTATTGTGTTTACAATTTCTTAATTAGGATTAGCTGGAGCCACTCTCACCTTTTTTCTTCTCAGGCAGATTTTGAAGGTCCATGACAATGGCCCAGTTAGCCTTGGTCATAATGGTGGCCAACTGGTTGGAGGACAGGAGTGTCCTCCGTAACGGGCACATTTCAGCCAGAGAAGGGGCATAGGTGGCTATCACATCCCACAGGAACACTACAAATTCCTGAGGGCTCTTACTAACATTGGGGAATTGGCCCTTTAGGATGGGTATCTTCACTGAGTACCAGGGCTGGTGGACTGTGGCTAATTTGAATGCCTGAGAGGCAGCGACAGTTGTCCTGGGTGCTACCACCCCCTTCTCTTCCTCCTCTTAAGAGGAGGAAGAGTTGGTGTCAGAATCCCTGGCCTTGTCAAAAAGATATTTAATGTCATCGGCCTCCCTTACTTTGAGGGAAGACAGGGCTAGGGCCAGGAAATCCTTAGCTTACCCTTAGATCCCCTTCCTTCTTGGGGTGCTGCTCCATGGCAGATTGTTCTATCCCATACCTTTTGACAGTTGCTCTGGTCCTCCTAGTCTCTATGCATGGGGAGAAGGGATCAGACATATGCGACTCTAACCGACTCTAACCGCTGAAGGGCTTGCGCTTGTTTAGAGTTTGGCACTAGGGGTAACGCAAGGACTGGGGAAGGAGGAACCTGTTGGTAGACCCGGTAGCCACGACCTGGTCGACAAGCACAAGGTCCTCCGGGGCGGATGATACTACAGGCGGTGCAGGGGCAGCGGGATCAGGCACTACAGGGGCTGAGGCAGCAGGGGCCTCCACACATGCGCCAGGGACAGGGAGGGCAGCAGAATAGCTGGGTGGGGGAGCAGGCGTAGAGAAATCTAGCACGTCCTCTGGGGCGGAAGGGGTTATTTGGGGTGATACAGGGAACAGGCGGGAATCAAACCGATAACTGGGGTCATTTCTTATCTTTAGATTATGCTGTTGTTGCTTTTTCTCTAGGTTCACTTATTCTTTCAGCCTCTTCTTCTTGGCCACAAACACACTTTGCTGGGACCACAACGTATAGGCTGCACACTGTCTAACTGCGGAGTTCCCTTTCTCCCTTTTAAGAACCTAACGCACTGCATCTAGCTGAGTTTCGTCAAAGGAGCCTTCTAGGGGCCAGACAAGTAGGTTCTGACGCTTGGTCTGTTTATGCCATACTGGCATCCATCTGATAATGTCTGGGCCATGCACTGTAGCCATGAGTGCTACAGGGGAATCGGGGGGGGGGGGGGGAAGGCTCACTCCCTGGCTTGCAGAATTTTCCATTCTGGTAGGCAAAAAGATGTTGTGCACAAACGAAATCACTACAGGGCGTAGGTAAACACCATTGAGTCTCTACTATCCAAGTCTGTCATCCAGGGTTACTCTAGCGAACTCACAATCGCTCACAGGCACTCACAGTTGCACACTTCACAGTTGCACACTCACAGGTGCTCAACTAGGGAAGGGGTTGGATGATAAACTGTTGCAGGACAGGGGACACAGTAATGCCAAGCTACTGGTCCACTTCCAAAAGGAGTGTTAAATACAATCCAGGCGTCCCTGGAAAACTACTTGGATTCAGGCAGGCAGATAGGTCTGGCACTCTGCACAAAAGAGTTCCAGGCAAAAGCGATCTCTAGAGGCCCACTCCTGTGGTCCTAAAGAAATACTTGCCTCTCACAACCAGGATATGGACACAATAAAAATGGGTAAGTGGGTGAGGTTGGGCTCTCTAATAGCCATGTTCACTCCAACTGGGTGTCTAGCAGATGGGTTTGGTACAGACTAGGTGGCTCTGGTACTAGTAAACTGAATTAAGCACTTTGGTGGGGTGAGGGCTCCAGCCGACCAGACAAGCTAAATGAAGGGTGCCAAATATATACTATAAGGTATGTATCTACGGGTGGAATTACCATAAAGATGCCACCTCACTCCTGGGTGAGGGCTCCAGCCAACCAGACAAGCAAACTGAAGGATATCAGGGCACACTCCACAAAGGTATTTACAGAAGGACTTGACTATTAAGATGATGCCACCGCACCACTCTTTGTACCCAGATTCAGGCACACTAGTAAACTGAATTAAATTACATGTAGTGTGCTTTAAAAGTAGACTCTTGGTGGAACGGTCCCTGAGGTGAGCAATGAGCCACAGCTACCCTTGTTCACTCTCCGGTATGGTCCTAGAAGGTGAGTTTGTTATGGGTTTGGTTATTCCCCTCTCCTGAGGAACTCTCAGGGCTAAAACCAAATACTTGATAAAATTACGGGTTGCAAACTGGATGCTATGATTAGTTGGGTAGATTATCTGGAAAGGTACACCCTACAATTTGCCAGTACAATTTTGTGATGCTGTGTAGGTGTGCAGATCCTTCGCGGACAATGGCAATGCGCCTTGCCACTGTGGGAGTGGGACCTGGGTTGACTGGATGGTCACACTGACCTACCCTCAATGTTACCACCCCCCCTCAGAGACTAAGAGCCCTCCCCTCAAGCTACAAGCTGGCAATGTCGGTGCGCATGACTGATATTTCAGTTCTTACCTTACTATTGGTCCAGCAGCCACGGCAGGGAGCTCTCCGGGCAGGGACTCCTTCTCTGGGACTGGTCTGTAGATGGCAAAAGAGGGAGAATGGACTAAGTGAAAATAGACAGAGAAGAGGAGTGCAGGCCGCAGAACAGGGGCGAGTTTACTCTGAAAAGGTGTAGACATTAAGGTGCTATTCGGGGGATCAGAGATCTAGACCTGGTTCTGTATCTGAGTAACTACACCAGAAAACTGTGGAAGTTAGAGGCAGGCCAAAATGCGGGAGACCCCAGTTAGGGACACAGTTTTGGACCATGGAGTCAACAGACTCCGTGGGGGTGCTTTGTGTTTGCAGACGGACTGGGGTCCCTCCTCTGGTAATAACGTGCAGGCTACACTGAAAAGTGGGAACATAATGAAGGAACCAAAGTCTTTATAGAGACTAGGAACAGATTTATTACAGGAAGAGGAGTAAACTCATTGCCAGCAGGTTAAATTTGACAAACTGGACTAGCTAGTCACACCCACTGACATGGAACCCGGGGCCTGAAGAGCACCCTACGATGCAAAGGGGGGGGTGCATCAAGGGAGAAAGGGAAGGGTTGGAGAAGGTGGGCTGCTAGAGATGGTGAGGGGGAAAGGAGAGAGAGGCTGGCGCAGAGAGGCAGGCGCAGAAAGGCACAGAGACACACAGGGGCACAGACTCGCAGGGGGACAGGGATGCAGGGAGGCACACAGGCAGGCGGGGGTGGGGGGGCACAGGCTGAGAGGCAGGGAGAGAGAATCAGAGGGAAGGTTACCTGCCAGAAGGGCCTCTGCAGCCTCTGCCCCAACCCACGTCAGCACACCACACTGCCAGCAGCCAAGCAAAAAGGAGAGTGAGCCCCACAGTCCTTTCCCCACAGGATTATATAAGGCTGTTACTCCACCCACTGCAGGGACATCCTCTTACTGAGGAAAGTGTTTGTTTGGGCAAGTGTTGGCATGGTCGTTTCCAGGACCAGCCCCCCTCACCAAGGCAAGTGTTAGTTTGGGCACGTGTTGCCATGGTCTTTTCCAGGGGAGATGGGATGCATAGTGGTACACACACTTTCAGGTATTGTGTGGACTCCCAGTTCAGGGAGTTGGCAGTTTGAGCCCAGAGTGGAAGTTCATTGTAGGGTATGGGGAGATGAACATATATTGTGCAGGGCAGTGGGGGCCAAAGAGGAAGTTACTCGTTGGACACAAGTGGAACTAGTTTGCAGGGTACAGAGAAGCGCCATGCCGAGACAAAGGGGATATTAATTATAGGGTTAGATGAGTGGGAGGCAGAGGTGAAAGGGGTTCCAGGCTGCAGCAGAGCAACAGATAGTACTGGTTCTTTGACGGATCATGGCTTAGGTCCACACCCCCCCACCCACACAGTACAGGGGACACAGAGGAAAATGCATTTGGGAAAAATAAGTCACCCAATACTTTGGAAAATTAAGTTGTGCAATACCTTGAATGCAGTGGGGGAAGGAATTAATTCATGTACTACATTGCAAATGAAAAGGGACATAGAAAATGACATTTCCACACTGGGGTGGGTATCTTCTATTTTGGGGGACCTGCACCGTGGGCGGCTGCCAATGGTATGTGTTCCTGTGCTTTTTTTTTTTTTTTTTTTTTGCACTACCTGACATTGGTGCAAGAGCATGGTCTACTGATGGCAATAACTGTCAACCGTGGGAATATTTCGTGTTTTCGTTGTAATACCTGCAGTAATAGAGGTACCTTGATGGCAAAATCAGTTTACTGATCGGATGTTCTACTGTTTGGGCGCATTTGTTGAGAATTTGAGGTTTTATGTTGCCAAATTGCCAATCATTTTAAATGCACATACCGACTGACCAACACGTTTATAAAGATCATTGTAAAAGATTTTCAAATTGCTGTGCCTTTTTCGAGGCATTTACTTTCGAAATTAACTTTGTATTTTATTTTACATTTGTACTTCTCTCAACTTATTGTAACTAGCTCCATCCTCCATTACTGTGGCCAGGCCTGTAACACTTCAGTCACACAACTCCTTTGCGTAAATGTATAAGCAGGGCTACAGACACAATTTTGAAGTGATTTATTTGTAAGTTGGGGGGGTAAAAGTATTTGTTAAAAATGATTCCGGTTCCCAAGGAGGATTTTGGTTTCGTGGAGTACAAATAAATTCAAAATCCATAAACCAATCTTTTTGTAATCCATGGTTCTTTGCACATAGTAATTAATGCAATTTAAGGTTCATTTCCAGATTGGAAAGTCATTTTTAGACTAACATTGGGTACCACCTACAGTCCGAACTGCAGCACTTTTTGTATCAAACCTTCATGAGGAGCTTGTGCGTCTGCTCAGTCTGGCGAGCCCTTTGACGATTGGTGCAACTCTGTCCATCAGCTTCTTCTAAAAGGTGATAAGCTACAACATATTTTTAGTATGGTCTTCAGAGCGACATAAAGGCACTTGACTATCTGATTGGGTAGTTTGCGTGTAGATCTTTCTTCCAGACCACCTCAACTTGCCTCAGCTGGCCTAGAAAGTAACAACTAAATTGTCTTTCTTCAAAAGAGCCAGTTGGGTTGGTGGACAAGGGGAAAACGTGTTCAGAGAGCAGCTGCTGCTTGCAAATCTTTTTCTAGTGTCCAATGAATGTGAAAATGTGAGTCTTCCATTTGCTTCCTCCAGCTGTAGGCAAGGCCGGGGGGAGGCAGTATTGAAGACATGTTTTGGGTTCATAGGTCTTCACCTGGCCCTAGACCCCGCATTGGGGGTGGACTGCCATGACCCAGCAAAGTGTCTAGAGGTCCTCCGACCATCAATGTAGGTAATGTGGCTGCTGGTACTGGCCGCAGGAGAGGCACAGTGGCCACTTTGGTCTGGCCATTCCGGGAAGCAAAGGGAATCCTGGGCACGGCCAAAGTCATGTCCAAGAGCCAATAGCCAATGGCCATGGCCATGGTCACAGAGCATAGCCAGTGTTAGCTATTGGAGAGGTGGCTAATGGTTGCGCCCACTGGGCGGGTCTGGGGGCCATCAGTAGCCCCAGACCACCGGTATGTCAATGTGGCCACTGCAGCCATGCCCACTGGCCACTTTGAAGCAGAGGAGTGCCTGGGCTTGGCTGAAATATATGGCCTGGTTAGTGACAACTCTGGGAGGTTTGGGGGTCGATTCAGCACTCAAGGTCCTTGTTAGGCAAAGTTTGTATGCAGTACCCTTTGGGACCACTACACACAACTAGGACTACAGGTGTAAGCAAACCAACCTTTGGTATAAGTCTGTACTACCCAGTTTTGGTAGCGTTGCTGAGCAGCCAGGCTTTTCTCAAGAGGGGAATGTGAGCTGTAATGATGTTACGCCGAGGTCTACAATCGCAAGTAGTCAAATAGACTCTTACACTCAAGGTTTCTTGGTAAACACTTATTAATTTATTTCACAGGCAGTTCTAAAACATTCACTAGAAGGAGGCAATATATATCACACACAAATATACTTCAGTACTCTACACAGTACATTACTGAGGCATTTAAACTACTTTGAAGTAGGAGCAAAAAGGCATAAGTTAATAAAAAGCATAAAAGTATTCTTACACAGTGCAAATATTTTGAGTTCACATTCAATGCAATAGGTTAGGCCAAAGTCAATGGGCTAAAGTGTTGTATAGGATAAAGCAGGACTGGTAGTTAAACGGAAAAGTCTTTGCTAAAGTTCTCAGAAGTAGTTTGTAAAAGAATGAATCCTATGTTGGGTCACAAGCTGAATAGGCTTGCAAGTTGCAAAAGTTCCAAGCACTTTCACAGTGAGAGGTAATTTCTCTCGATAGGGTTTTCACAGTACCTTACAATGAAGAAAAAGATGCTGCTGAAGACTTCCGTTCCTGGCAGTTCCTGCAGATCTCGCTGTTCCTGAGCCTCAGTCGTGGGGACAAGAGGGAGGACGTCGGGGGACTCCTGCACTGGGACTTGTGAAAAAGCTGGCAACTGGCAAATCTTCAATTCCGGTAGCTGTAGTCAAGCACACAAACTGGTGTCCCTCTCCCTGGTTATTCGGTTTCCTGCAGCACTCTGAGGAAAATACAACCAGTTCTGAGAATGGTATCCAGGTGGCTTAGTGTCGAGTTGATATGTCCCACCAACTCAAAGGAAGAAGCCGTCTTTGAAGGGCTTCTCTGACGAGATGAACTGGGCGATTTGGACCTGCAGCAGGGTTTTACCTGGCAAACCAACGGTCCAGGAGTTGCAGCAGCTGTCGTCTTCCAGCTAGTCTTTGCTTCTTTTGTTCCAGTGGTCGACTCTGCCTTACAAGCCAAGAGACTCGCCTTTTATTCAGTTCTCTCCCATTCATTCAAGCCCAGCTGTCACTCACCCAGCAGGGTGGCTGTCCTTGCCGGACAGTTAGCCAGCCAATCACGCCAAAGTGCATTTGGGTCTCCTAGGAGATTAAGCACAGGGAGTTTCGGGTACCTCCCTCACTTCCTGCCCACCCCAGACACTCGGGCGCCAGAGGCGGTCTTCAATCCTGAAGCCTGCCAAAGGTGAAGAAACAAAGGGACCAAACCTGGTTTGGTGCTCACCGACAAACTCTAGAAGGACCTTTCCAAAAATAAATGGCAAAAAAAGAAGACCGGGACCTGTTTAAACAAAGGGAACTCAGACGCCATCTTGAAAAACATGGCTCCTGCGATTTAACGCTACCAGTGTTCGCGGTCAGGAAATATCATGGTGGGTAGTTGTAAAACCACTGCCACCAGCCATTTCGAGAGGAAAAGGTAGCATTTGACTGCTACATGTGTTTCTAGAGACAGGATACTAGGTAACCCCTCCAGCGCTCTATTGTAAGATAGGGTGTGCTGGCTCTAGGAATTTGAAAAGGCTAGTAAAGTCAATTTCACTTTACTTTCTCTAGGAAACAATAGTTTATCCCAAAGAAGGTATTTAAATCTTGGGACAGCTTAAAATGCTTCCCTATGTCACTGCACTAAGGGTGCTGTATGACACAAATGAAAAGATGATGCCTATGGAGTTGTTTAGACTCCATAACCAAATGAAACAAATGAAACAAACACAGAAAACACATTGAATGGAAAAGTTCAAAGTCCCAGAGTTTAGCAAAAGAGCTGGAGGGCTCTAAGGTAGAGGGAATTGGCACATTTATGAAAATTCTCCCTAACAGTCCTGCCTTTGTTAAAGTAGCCAATGGGCATTGCCCCAGGACATACCCAATGGTTCTGTCGGATGGATTGGCAGTTCTTTGGCCTTGTCCCAGTCAAAGTAGTTAATAGACCTTTGGGCTGATTAGGGATACCTAAGGCAGGGCCGAAATGGCATTTCTATATTGAAGCACTATGCTAAAAATATTCAACAAATCTTTCTTGAACATATTACTGGTGTTATTTATAATTCTTCTTTGATTCCAATTGAAGTATGGTAAAAGTAACTAATCAAATTAGGAATGTTGTATTGTTTGAAAAAGTTAAGGTTCAGTGGTCCAAGGAGTAGAAATAGCACCAGTGGATAGACTAGACATCAAGAGGGTATATAATCACTGATGGTTGCATTACACGGAGGAGGAAGAGGGTGGCGCGCCGAGAAAGAGGGTGGCGCGCGGAGGAAGTAAGTGGAACTGATGGAATGCATTGATCGGACGAAGTGCATGGATCAGAAGGAATGCATGAAACTGATTGAACAGATGGAGTGCATAGAACCGAGGCAGTACAAGTGACTGACGGAATGCATGGAACAGATAGAGGGCATTGAATGGACATTGTGCATGGAACGGTTGGAGTGCATGGAATGTATGGAGCATGACGGTACTCAATCTCAAGCACCTACTGAAAACCACCATATCACATCACCATGCTTACTCTCTTCTATACACCACCACTCAACTAGAACATAGCGATACTATGACACATTCGGTATAGCTGTTCTCATACCAACACCTGCCATATACTCCCCATCATCCTAACTAAACACACCTGGATGCACACCCGCCAGCCAAGGCCTTCTCCTCAGGCCTAACACAGCCAGAATCAGTCTGGTATCACCCTGCCAGAACGAACACATACTCCTGATCTCCCAACCACCACACCTACCGTTAAGAAGCAGCTATCATACGAGTGCCACACCTGCTGCACACACATCCGGTGCACACACGCACCTTATGACTCTCTCGCTCTCTACTTATTTGAACTACTGTTCCAGAGGGCGTTCAACCTACCAGCGCCTTGAGATCATACCAACGGTACATAAGGTGCTATATATATATATATATATATATATATATATATATGTATAATATATGCAAAGTAACATAACATAATATAACACGGCAACTGTTAAGACTAGGCTTTGGTAGAACATGTTAGTCTGGAGTTGTGTCTAATGCTGAACATGAATGTCTGAAATGTGCGAATTGTTGAAGGACTGGTTTCTGATGTGCCTGCAACTCTCCTTTCAGACAAGTCGAGAGATTGTGTGTGTTGTGACAGATTGACTGAATGAAGCACAAAGTCTTGCTCCTACTTCACACAGTAGCTATGAGGTAGTTTTTCACAATTTCTATGGGAACGTAGAACAGACCGGCTATGGTGGCAACACAAATGATGTACTGGCTAGAAAAAATGTGTTTGGGAAGGTGTGTGCCTCTCTCTCTCTCTCCCCCGCTCTCCCTCCCTCCCTCTCTCTCCCCCGCTCGCTCTCCCTCTCTCCCTCTCCCCCGCTTTCCCTCTCTCCCTCTCTCACTCTCCCCCGCTCTCCCTCTCTCACTCTCCCCCGCTCTCCCTCTCTCACTCTCCCCCGCTTGCTCTGTCTCTCTCCCCACCACTTGCTCTGTCTCTCTCCCCACCGCTTGCTCTGTCTCTCTCCCCACCGCTTGCTCTGTCTCTCTCCCCACCGCTTGCTCTGTCTCTCTCCCCACCGCTTGTTCTGTCTCTCTCCCCACCGCTTGCTCTGTCTCTCTCCCCACCGCTTGCTCTGTCTCTCTCCCCACCGCTTGCTCTGTCTCTCTCCTCCCGCTTGCTCTGTCTCTCTCCTCCCCGCTTGCTCTGTCTCTCTCCTCCCCGCTTGCTCTGTCTCTCTCCCCCCGCTTGCTCTGTCTCTCTCCCCCCGCTTGCTCTGTCTCTCTCCCCCCGCTTGCTCTGTCTCTCTCCCCCCGCTTGCTCTGTCTCTCTCCCCCCGCTTGCTCTGTCTCTCTCCCCCCGCTTGCTCTGTCTCTCTCCCCCCGCTTGCTCTGTCTCTCTCCCCCCCGCTTGCTCTGTCTCTCTCCCCCCCGCTTGCTCTGTCTCTCTCCCCCCGCTTGCTCTGTCTCTCTCCCCCCGCTTGCTCTGTCTCTCTCCCCCCGCTTGCTCTGTCTCTCTCCCCCCGCTTGCTCTGTCTCTCTCCCCCGCTTGCTCTGTCTCTCTCCCCCCGCTTGCTCTGTCTCTCTCCCCCCGCTTGCTCTGTCTCTCTCCCCCCGCTTGCTCTGTCTCTCTCCCCCCGCTTGCTCTGTCTCTCTCCCCCCGCTTGCTCTGTCTCTCTCCCCCCGCTTGCTCTGTCTCTCTCCCCCCGCTTGCTCTGTCTCTCTCCCCCCGCTTGCTCTGTCTCTCTCCCCCCGCTTGCTCTGTCTCTCTCCCCCCGCTTGCTCTGTCTCTCTCCCCCGCTTGCTCTGTCTCTCTCCCCCGCTTGCTCTGTCTCTCTCCCCCCGCTTGCTCTGTCTCTCTCCCCCCGCTTGCTCTGTCTCTCTCCCCCCGCTTGCTCTGTCTCTCTCCCCCCGCTTGCTCTGTCTCTCTCCCCCCGCTTGCTCTGTCTCTCTCCCCCCCGCTTGCTCTGTCTCTCTCCCCCCCGCTTGCTCTGTCTCTCTCCCCCCCGCTTGCTCTTTCTCTCTCCCCCCCGCTTGCTCTGTCTCTCTCCCCCCCGCTTGCTCTGTCTCTCTCCCCCCCGCTTGCTCTGTCTCTCTCCCCCCCGCTTGCTCTGTCTCTCTCCCCCCCGCTTGCTCTGTCTCTCTCCCCCCCGCTTGCTCTGTCTCTCTCCCCCCCGCTTGCTCTGTCTCTCTCCCCCCCGCTTGCTCTGTCTCTCTCCCCCCCGCTTGCTCTGTCTCTCTCCCCCCCGCTTGCTCTGTCTCTCTCCCCCCGCTTGCTCTGTCTCTCTCCCCCCCGCTTGCTCTGTCTCTCTCCCCCCCGCTTGCTCTGTCTCTCTCCCCCCCCTTGCTCTGTCTCTCTCCCCCCCGCTTGCGCTGTCTCTCTCCCCCCCGCTTGCGCTGACTCTCTCCCCCCCGCTTGCGCTGACTCTCTCCCCCCCGCTTGTGCTGTCTCTCCCCCCCGCTTACGCTGTCTCCCCCCCCCCGCTGTCTCCCCCCCACCCCTCTCCCATGGGATTTCTGCCCTAGCCCAGGCGCCTGTAGCGCAGCTTGTTTCTACAGCACGGTAACCCCTACTGTCTGTTCGCTAACTTGCTCTAAGTGGGAGTCCCTGAGACGCTGGCCATCTATCTCCCTCAGGGACTTCCTACCTACTTCCACAATACCACAGAAGGTTGGTTCTAGAAGGTGGTGAATGTGTGCCTCATGATCTTATCACCCCTTTCTCTTTAGTACTCTAATCCTCCCCCTACTTTCCAACTCTGCCTATCTTCTCGTCCCAACACCTCTTAGATATCAGTCACCTTTTCCCCCTATCGCTCTGTACCTTCTCCACACTACTAAGAGTCTTCCTGCTGTACTTCTATCACATCTACTACTTGTATTATTTACCACTATTGCTCTAACTACCACAACCAAGATCTTTACTACCACTGTCCCATTACTATTTCCATTGCACTTTGATTCATGAAGCTCATGGATATGGTACCCTGCTCAGACCTTTACAATACCCGCTCGCACTACTCTCACCCCCTCCCCACTTGTCTAATACACCATACTCCTTGCACCCCACTTCACCACGCTCCCTACTAGCCTCACTCTCTGCTAACCTTGACTTCCTTTCACACTATTTCTAACACTATGTTCAGTCTTTCTCACTCCCACCTCCTAAACCCCCTCCCTACTTCTGCACTACATACAATACACCACACTGCACACCACTGATGCTACGCTCTCTCAAATACCTCATTGTTTTAAAATCCCCCGCTCCAACACTCTGCTCTGTCGGCCTCTCATAATCTTTCTCCAACTCCACCTGCAACCTCACCCGCACAACTCACACTTTGCCTCTGCTGCTTTTTTGCTTTTATAATGCAGTGCTCTGTATGCAGGGATTGTCACACCTCCCCATTGCTTGCAGTGCTCAGATGATTCCCTGCACGAATCAGTGCCTGCCCTTTTCCCCAGAAGGAGGGCTACACAGCTGGTAGGCTTTACAAACCCTTCTAAGCCCCCCCCCCTCTTTGTTTTACAGTACTGCTTTATAAGTAGTTTGGTGTTTCTCTGCCATGCACTAGGCTGAAAGTCTGGGGGCGAGTAGTCTGCTTCTCAGATGTGTTTTAAACGGTTTCGTTGCTATTTCAGTCTGCTGGCATTGGTGCATTTTGTGACTTTAGGGTGTTCGCTATCAGTCCTGGTTTTCCCGGCTGCTTGCTGTTGCATTGTGATCTAGTTCTGGAAAGACAGAACTGTGGTGGGTGACTGTATTGAGAGTGTGTGTATGTTTATGTGTGTATATTTTGTGTGTGGCATCAGTGTTGTCATACCTAGCAGAAGGGGGTATTTTCCAGTGACCGGCAACCCCCCCAGCCCCTACCCCTCTCAAAAACCTCACTTTGTATACCTGGGCGAGGGCTTGATTTCAGTTATGTTTTATCAAGCCTCCTGCTCCAGGCTGGGAAGGGTCACTCTCCCTTGCCTCCCTGCCCCCGAAAATCCTCCCTGTCTGTGTGTATATACATGATAGGGTTATCAATACCTTGCATGAGTATCTGTACATTTTCAGTTTTTATAAATACAAGACTTCCAAATAAACTCAATTTGGGCCCCCTTGGTGGGGGAAGTTTCCTGTATGCTTTCCCTGATACTTGGGAGGGGAATCCCACCTTCTTATCCCTGGCTTGCTACTTCCAAAAGTTCCTATGTACTATTGGTTTACTGTAGACAGATTTTCCGTACTGACATGAGTCTCAAATGCTCTCTAGCTTCTCTGGCACTTCTCTCTCTCTCTGGCACTTCTCTCTCTCTCACAGACAAATAAGGTAAGCTGCATATGAGAAACATATGTAGCACAAGGCTACAAGTAAAATCAGGTAAGTTACATAAGTAACGCGAGGCTACTAGTCCAATCGGGTACAGTGCATAAGAATTATAGAAGTAGCTGAAGGCTAAAGTTAAATCCATTAGGTAGCATAAGAATTGGATGTATCAAGTACACATAATCATGCAGGTTGCAGCACAAAGCTGCAATGCCAGAGCAGGTGGTGATAGTTATTTGGAGTAAGGGAAATCCGTCGGGTACAGTGGAGCGAACAAGAAGGAATACAGTCAATGTTTAGCACTTACATGATGCAATCACGTTGAATGGACTCCATGGCCTCCCCAGCCCTGACAGGGCCCGGACAGGGAAGGACATGGTAGGACATGGTCCTTTGTGGGGGCCGCCTTCGCATTGAAACGGAAATAAAGGCCAATAGGTAGCAGCGTGAGGCGGGACATTCAAGGCCCCAGTCTCCGTCAATACTTGTACAAGTGCGGCGGCCATGTTCAGATGGAGTATCCGTTCCGTTGTACAAATAACAGGCAAGGGAGGCGATGTATGCCTTACCTGCATCTTTGGCTTGGACTTCAATGCTGCATGACCGTCCTGATGGGTCATGCACACGAGATATGCCGCAGATGGTGAATGAGCCAACAGGGCCCGGACAGGGAAGGACACAGCCCTTGGTGAGGATCCTTCAAGACTATTTGCAAGGCATAAATTAGTTTTCAAAAATTGATTAGTAGAGTTTGCTAATTAAAATGTTCTTGATTCTTAATTACATGTTGATAATTTATCATTAATCCTTTCCTTCCCTCTTGTGTCCCGTCTTCTCCTTATGTTTTAGTTTCTCCCCTGTTTTCGTCTTACCCATTATTACCTTTCTATATGGTTATTGGCTTTGACTTAAATAATGCTTATTGATCTTTGTTTTACTCGGTTTTACATGCTCTTTGACTATTTGTATCTTTCTCAGTTCACCGATTTGTTGTACACTATATTGTTTTTATTTAAACTAATAAAAATTCTTTAACAGAAAATGTTCTTGATTAGCAAACACACCCATTTGATAAGCAATTATGTACTAATATTTTGAATGAGACCAGAAGTTATTTGGAACCGAAACATAAAATTAGCAACAATACAGTAGCATTGTGTACCGCTGAAGCAAGAGATTAGTGAGACTAATTTGGCCTTGCAAATACTTTAAAATTCCACTGGACCTGCAGGTGAAGTAACTTAGTTTATCTACTCGATCTAAAAGAAATGCACTCCACCCATAGCAACGGGTGACAAAAAATGTAAATGTGCTTTCTGTAAAATGGTGCCCGTCCCCACAAACCCATTTTGTTTGGCAGACTGCTGCCACCTAGAGGCCGGGCATGCACAGTGAAACTTGTTTGACATTTACTGCAAAACACAACATCTATATGTATATAAAAGTGAAAATGTGTGTGTGGGTTCGCATATTTTCCCTATACAATTCCACACTGTTTCACCAATCTGCACCAAATTTTGCACAGTCACCTGTTGGGAGCCTACAGTCATTACTGGCTGAATAACATCTGGACACCCAGCCCCTTGCCTCAGATTTCAGCAAAGGTGGAAATGTGTGGGTGGGTTTGTGGCTTTGTGTATGTTCCCCATACAATTACACACCGGTTCACCAATCTGCACCAAATTGTGTGGAGTCACCTGTTAGGACCCTCCGGACAACACTTGCAACATGATATTTGGACACCCCACGCCTTTCCCCGGATTGGCGAAGCGTTGTTCCTTATACAATTCCACAATGTTTCACCAATCTGCACAAAACTTTGCAGTTACCTATTAGGGAATGAAAGCCTGGGCAACGCCAGGTATATCTGCTAGTGTTTCATAAAAGTTACAAATAACCCCTGCAAATCGTCCCGCCCATCATAAATCTTGTTGACTTGATCGAGTGAAATTTGAAAGCCCTGAATGTGTGTCTGTAAATGTAAAAGCTTAGCTGCATGAATGGACACAAATAAATAGATTTGTGTATTCATTATGTAAGAGGAAAGAAAGTAAGACTAAGCAGTGTGGATGGCATAGCAGGCAGATAGCTGGACAAATCATGTGAAATGTTGTGATTTGCAGCCATCTCACTGGGTAGCTGGTATAAAGCAATAGGGTGAGGAGATAAAATAACAAAAACTATAGGATCAGATTGTGGATTGAGCACCAATTGCACATATGAATACAACCAGCACATCACAGAACTAGGTTTGCCATCAAAAACATTTGGCTGTGTGATCATGTACGCTTTCAAAAGTATTCACTTAACACACATTTGCTACCAAGCAATTTGAATATGCTCTCCGGACTAATTTGGCAGTTTACTCATAGGCAGTGCACGAGTCACCATATTGCAACCCAATTTGATTTCTACATATTTTCAAGGCCTTGTTTGGGTGGACCTTGTGGCTGGTTGAACGCTGCAAGCCACTCTCTAGTCAATCTTAAGGTGGTTAGTTTAGCACACAGGTATACATGTCGAACCCTCTACCCTATACATTTTATGTATATTAAAGGCAACACATTTCAAAAGAGGGTGCAAAGATTGATGCAGCATCAAGTCTGACTCATTTTGTTTTTCCTTTGGAGTAGATGTATAGCACACTAGTGAGCAGGGTGGAATGCTACATATGCTTCTGAACACATTTGCGGTTCTAGTACCTTATATGTTGGGCTGCTTACTACACTTCAAATATAACAGCACTCCCACTTTTGAGAATTCTTGCTATCATTTTAATAGTACAGTATCGTTATTCTTCATGTCGGATATTCTTTGAATACAATTTTTTATTCCCTCAATTCTGGGACAAGAAAAACGATGTATTTGGAGTTAAAGGTTCTATTTAATTTAAATAAAGAATTCAGAACCATTGATGATTCCCTAACTTTATGCTGGGGAAGTCGCCAACAAGGTTATACACTCACAGGCAGTTTGTTTACATATGAACAGCAAACCTGCCTGTAAGAATCTTGCCAAATTATAGAACACAACAATCCTTCATATGTATCCAATCCATATATACTTCAAATTTATTTTAAAACCATAATATGCAATTTTAACATTGCTGCTTGTTGGGCAGTGTATTAAATAAGTCATAATTGCATGTCGTTTTACATTTTCACTTGTTGAATAACATATGAATACAGATACTTTATTTTCTCCAATCCCAGAGGCAGGCATTGCTGTCAGAGAAAAGTTTCACAGAGAAAGTAACATCACTTACCTATTACACTTGATATGCATCCCACATTGGCATTGTATTCCCATGTCCATATATAAATACATTCTATGATAGGTTGCATCAGAATCTTCAGGATTGGGCTTAAAGAAGCAGTGCTTTTGTTTTAGATCACACAGAATATTGTTTTGTTTGCCCCAAATACGAACATCATTTTATGATTTTATGAAAGCATAAAAAGTAACCCCCACTTTACTTCCCATATTGGGTCTATCTAATACATAGGTTGCTCCCCCCTTCTACGCAATGTAATTGGCTAGGTTTCAATGTTCTTTTAAAATGGCATCATATTGGATTGCTTAACAGATTTAATGGACCCCGTTATCTGATGGCTTCAAATCCTTTTAGATATGCAACAGGGTGGTTCTGGACAATTTGGATTCAAATTCATATTTTCTGCCATAACTCTTGATATTAATGTTTCAAGTCATTAACAAATGGATTCAGAATCACATGATCGTACTGAGTTCAGGCATATGGAACATATTTGCAGCAAAACATTGGACCAAGTTATTAAACTTATATCATGTTTCGTGTCTTATTGTGTGGCTTGATCTTCTAATTTTAGAAGTTTTCATTTTTTTCACCACAAAACACGGTAGAAGACGATGGGGTTGGTTTAACGGCTCGGGAGATTCATCCCCATATTAATGCTTACGTATGTTTCTTAACTAAGAGAATCTCAGACGCCAGTGTGTTGTAGAACCTTAAAGTCGATGACAATTCAAGACCTTGCTCACAAAAATATTACAATGACTCAAAAACGTGCAATGCAACACTTTATATTAGAAAAAATTCTTCAAATTTATTAGGTCAAAAAGACAATATAAAAGCTAAAAAAATCATTAAAGAGTAGCTTAAAAAGTAAATCTAAAAAAGATAAATGTGTGATAAGTTCATTGAGACATCAGTTCCTGATCCAACACACAAATCTATTTCTTAAACAATTTCAAAGCCCAATTTTGTTTAAAAAAAAGGCAATCTGTTTTAAATTATAAAAACAGTTTTGGTTCTGAGGTCGGGTATAACATGACGATTGCCTCGTCTCAAGAATAGATCACCAACATTACAATTGTGTTGATTCTTTGAATCCTAATGGAAAAACCATTAGGTTCTAGTACTGCAAAAATGCAACAATTCAAAACACTGTTAATAGTACAGAGTTCATATGCCCGACATGTTTCACTCTGACATCATCATTACAATATTAATGAGAACTTCTTCAGGGGAGACTTGACATAGCAGAAGAAAAAGATGGCAACTCTCTTTCACGTATTAGAAGGTTCCACAGCTTAACTGTCGGCTCGACTTCTGTCATGCTCACCTGGTCTCCACGAGGGCGTCCTCGTGTGCGAAGGATGATGTCGGCACTGGTGGTGTTCTGCTTAATGAGGGCCTGCTTGCGTCTTCCCTTCTGTCTTGCCTCAGGAGATGTTCGTCTGCAAGTTGAAACAAGATATTAGCCAACTGTGTGGAGCTGGTTTTGGTTTTCACCTCCTTCCGTGTTATCCTTCTCTTTCCATGGCTCACCTTGTCTATTATATGGGTGAGCTCTCCGTCCTGCACACTCTCTGGCAGGGGCGCGGTTACTCAGTAGTTCCAGGATCGAGTTACTTCACTGATCCGATGGAGGTTGCTGAAGTGGATGGACCGGAGTAAGCAGGTAAGTCTCTATTCCAATAACTCCTTGAAATAGCTGCCTTAAGTCCTTGCATGCAAGGTATCTAATGTTTGTTTTTTGTCTTTCAGGTGCGGCACAAAAGCAGTTTTCGGATGATTGATGACTCTCCTGACAATGATGTGCAGGATCCTTGCCGGTAATTAGAGCGCTGTGCGAGATGCCCTAATAGTTTGCTTTATTTTAGCCTTCTTGTGTGCGACTAACCTGCTTTGTCTTGTCTTGTCTTTTCTGATCGGCAGGTGCGGCACCTTTCCAGGAAGAAGATGGAAGGTCTGACTGACGGTGTCGGGATGCGGCGCGATGCAGAATGATGAACTGCTTGCTGGCGTTCCTGGAGGAGGCCGAGTCAGGTGCGTTGCTACTCGAGAGGGTACCTTCTGTTCTGATCTTCCACAGATGCGGCGGCCCCTGGATAAGCGTGAAGGCGCGGTCCGGATGTTCTGCAGGTAAGGCCTTCAATGCGTGAATAATTCTTGTTCTTCTATTTTCACAGGTGCCGATGGATAGAAGACTCTGGACAGGCGTGGCAGAAAGGAAGCAAGAACTGACACAGACTAGTGCTGAATGCCTTCCTGCCATCTGTACGGGGAAAGAATGTCCTGCTGACGGACAACACAGTGGCCATGTACTAGCTCAACAAGAGAGGAGGCATAGAGTCACTCACTGTGCAGAGAGGCAATGCAGCTCCGGTTCTGGGCAATTAAAGAAGGAATCTCTATCGGCAGTTCATCTAGCCAGAGAGCAGAACACGGCGCCGGATGCATGAGCAGGCAAAGCACAGTCTCCCACAAATGGGAGCTAGTTCAGGAAGTCCTTCAGGAGTTCTTCACCCTTTGGGGAACCCCTCAAGTGGATCTCTTTGCGAGCGTTACCAACCGGAGGTGCGATCAGTACTGCTCAAGGGAATTTCCTCCCAGAGATGAGCTCTAGGAGATGCATTTGTGGTGGGCTGGGAATTTTCACTTCTGTATCCGTTTCCTCAACACCCCATGATTCCTCATGTAATCAGGAGGTTGAGGAAGTTCGAGAAATCCATGATCCTAATTGCTCCGGATTGGGCCAGGAGGATGTGGTACCCGGACCTTCTGGACATGTCCATCTGCCCTCCAATACGTATTCCAGAGAGAGAGGATCTTCTCTCGCAAGAGGAAGGTTGGGTTCTCCACCCAGAGATCAAGACACTCAGTCTTCACGCATGGTTTCTGAGAGGCTAAGATATAAGGATTGGGACCCCCGGATGACGTAATGGAGATTTTGCTTTCGGCCAGAAGGCCAGCAACCAAATCCTTGTACCCATGTCGTTGGAATAAATTCAGTAACTGGTGCAAGCATAAGGATGTGGGCCCTTTTGGATGCGGCACTCCTATGGTGCTTTCTTTTTTGGTGCATCTGGCCAATCTGGGGCTCCAGACTGGAACAATAAAAGGAACCATGCCAGCGCTTTCCATCTTTAAGCGCTCCTCTGAAGAGGTTTCTTATTTAAAAATACCGTTAATTGTCCACTTTCTGAAGGGACTCACTAACGTGTACCAGTACCTTCTCATGTCCCTGCTTGGGATTTAAATCTCGTGTTGACATTTCTAACATGTATACCCTTCGAGCCTTTACATTCCTGCCCGTTGAGGCTATTAACACTGAAAACTGCTCTTCTTGTAGCACTAACATCTGCCCGCAGGGTTAGCGAGTTGCATGCAAACCTCCCTATACTACTTTTTTAAGGATAAAGAGAGTTCAACCATCTTTCTTACCGAAAGTAGTTTCTGATTTTCATTCAGCACAAAAAATAACACTTACAACTTTCTACCCTCCTCTTTATTTGGGCAAAGAGGAAGAGAGGTTGCATAGACTAGAACCAAAAAGGGCTCTGAGTTATTACATTTAGAGAATGGCAACATTTTGTCAGGATGACCAGCTTTTTGTGGGTTATACTGGTCCTAAATTAGCACTACTAGTGATTAAACTGACTACTTCCCGGTGGATTACACTGGCTATTGGAGAGTGTTACAGACTTGCTGGGAAAGACCCGCCGGAAGGGCTTCAAGCCCATTCCACGAGGAGCATGGCAACTTACGCATCTCTTCAGAGGGGTGTCCCGGTAGTTGACATTTGATCAGCCGCAACTTGGGCGACTATGCATACTTTTTTTAAGCACTACTGCTTAGACTCCTCTTCATCTCAAGAAGGCCTTTTTGCCAAGGCAGTTCTCCATTCAATTCATGATAAAACTAAATAGTACTCACTCATCCAAATTGCCACTGCTTTGGGCGACTCTCAAAGATGAGGAATATGTGGGAGGACACAATCCATTTAAAGAACAAGTTACTTATCAACTGTAACGTTCTTTCAACTGGATGTTCCTCCCACGTATTCCTCATCGCCCCTCCCAGCCTACCCCACCATACAATTTACGTGAATTACACTTTGCGTTTCCGGAGAGCTTGCATTCTGGGATACGCTGAATAATTCCTCGAATAATGGAACGAAAAAACCGAACTGAAGCTAATGGGCGCGGCAGAAGTTACTACGTCACTCTACGTTGGCCCGCGAGGGACATCGACGCCACAACATTGTGCACAGTGCCCTCCTTTGCTTGGAGTGGGAGATGGATAAAAGGGTTGTCTTGGGTGGTGAGGGGAAGAGTTATGGGAGGTTTCCCCTATTGTGATATTTATTGTGATTTATACATGTTATTCTCAAATGAAGAGTTTAGATCTGGGTGCGTACAAATGGGGCTAAAAAACAGAAGGCTATTAGAGACTTTTAGTGGAATTAATGAGTTGGTACAGGGGACAGACAACTTAACCGTGCCATTCCCAGTAGTTAGAAAACACCCTCCTGGGAGCTTTTACATGGCTGAAATGGTGTTGATGACTTTTTTTACCCTTGTCTCAGGGATCGAGATTGATGGGACTGATTTAGCTTCTATTTCAAGCATAGGAGAGCCTGGTTAGCTTGAAACCCAACAGCTACCGGGAGCTACATTTGGCTCCCCAGTCCAACTGGGGCCTTAAAAACATGCCTTTTTAACATGAACTTTGAGTAATTTAGAATAAGATAAATTAAGACACAGCTACTACACATTTAAGCATACCGGATCATACCTGATCGGTAAAATAATGGTGTATTTTATGTGGAAGTAAAATGTGTGGTGCACAGGAGCTTGTTCCTGTTTCCCCACGGATAGCTCCTGCCTACTGGGTGATGCCTACCACCCAGGAGCTGTTTTTCACTCTTGCTCATCGAATCTTAATTTCAAGCCCTGCTTGTATGTTATCCATTTACAAATACTTTTCCCTGAATATTTCTTTGACACATTCATTTATATCCTGTCCTCTTTGCCTGTGTGCATGGAACCCTAGGTAAGTGATGGCTGTATGTCTTGCTGTGGAGTCTTCGTGGATATTCCATCCATGAGTCCCATCTATTACAGTTAAGATTGTTACAGCTACATCTATGGGTGTATAATCTCTGGTGTATTTGCTCCCTACCCACTCTTCTCTTCCCTTCCTGTGTACCTCCTGTTGCTTACCCTCTATCTCTGAGATTGAGCTCGGTGTCTTCTAATAAAGTCTCCGCCCGACATTCCTATCTCCAGACCTGGAAATATTGCACATTTAGTCTGTTGAAAGTCAGGATGCGCTGTTATGGTCGTAAATCGAAAGTGAATTTTGTTCCTTTGTTGAAGTCCTTTTGATTCTAGTAGTCTGCTCACCGGTCTTGCCTTCTTCATGGTTTTTGTAATTTCTTAATAGCTGATGATGTCCATGTTCTAATTGGAGTATGTATACAACCTTTGCCCATTTTCACAAGTCCGTTATGTAGAAGTAATATTTCTTATTCGTCTACACTTAAGTGTATCTCTCCTTCTCTAGAATACAACATTACATTATTTTATTGTTCAACAGATTTTTTTCTTCTGGGCTAACGTGTTTCAACATATTGAGGTCCCTTTCAATGATATCCGATTGTAAATCAAAGGTTCACATATATGTAGTTGTAGATCTCTTCAAGATTCAACTTGGATACATAAATATGACATTGCAGTGTCATTGTCTTCATTAGCTAGTGTGCAATAATGTGGACATAGTAGGAGAAGGAGGGAGAAAAGAGGAACAAAAACACAAGTTAATCTTTTTTTTTTAACACTGTATTGCTCATTTGACAAACATCAGTAAGTCTATGAGCAATTAAATGGACACATTGTATACTTTCCCTTATCAGAACATAATTTAGACTAAGAGCTGTCTTGTTATAAAAAGTACCATCACACTGAGGTCTAGTCGGATAGTCAACTGATCATTCAAAGTCATTTGTCAGTCTGAAAGATAAAATAAGTGTATGGGATTACTCGTCGGCCAATAATTGAGCTAGTTGGGTGTCTGTGCAAAGCAAGACTGACCAGCATGCAGTGGATCACCAAAACACTGTTCTGTTTCTTGACAATCTAGTTGAATATTGTCGTGGTTGGTTCCCAGTGTCTATTCTAATTTGTCAAACTAGTGTTTACTTGCTCTGTCATTTTCTAAATTCAGTTCTGAAAATAATATGAATGTAAAAGCACCTGGTAAAATATGTTGGCATGTAATAGCCCATCTTGCAAAAATATGAATTAACCATGGAAGGGCCTGTGCATGACTCTCCTCAAGAAATATCTCTATAGTTCAAGATGTTGTGTTACTTCTTGTGTCCTGTTTAGTGTTAATCATCAATAAATGAATGTTTTACAGCTGGTGTAGAGCTAAAGATATTGATCCTTTCACTTGTGATACACCTGCAGTGCTTTCTTTTTTGTTACACCTAATCCACCAGGAGCTGCAGTTGGTTACAGCCAAGGACTACCTGGCAGCGTTATCCATCTTTAAACAAACGCCAGAGCAAGGCTCTTATTTTAAAATACCAATTGTGACTCAGTTCCCTAAGGGGCTGACAAATATTTTTACACCGGTCCCTTTCCAGCTCCATTTGAACCTCTCCATTCCTTTCCACTCAGATGATTGACATTCAAGACAATCTTTCTAGTGGCCATAATTTCTGTCCTCAGGGAGTGAGCTACAGGCTCTTCCATGTAAACCTCCATTCATTAAATTTTCCAAGGAGAAGGTAGTCTTGAGGGTTCGCCCCTCCTTCCTTCCCAAGGTGGTGCCCAAATTTCATCTGAGACAAAAGATTACCTTGCCCGCTTTTTATCCACCTCCTCATCCTTCCAAGGAGGAAGAGCGGTTTCATAGACTCAACCCAAAAAGAAGTCTGAGTTCTTATGTTGACAGATTGGCTAATGTCAGGCAAGACTATCAACTCATTGTCAGTAAAACTGGACACAGACTGGGTCAAGCCATGAGTAAACAGACATAGTGGCACTGGGTCATTCTGTCTAGTTTCAGAATGTTGTCTTTAGCTTGAAAAGATGTCCCTAAAAATCTAAGGACACATTCCACCAGAGTAGTGGCAACCACTTCATCTCTGCAAAGAGGTGTACCGATGCAGGCAGGACATTTATAATGTTGCTACTTGGTCTTGGATACACACCTTTTCAAAATATTACTGTCTAGACACTTTGTCGGGTCAGGACGCTAGGTTTGGGAAATCTGTTTTGCACAATATAAACCAGTAACACAATTTGCTGGTCCCATCTTCTATCAAAGATGAGGAATCCATGGGAGGACACACAATCCATTAGAAGAACAAATTACTTACCCCTGGTAATTATCTGTCTACTGGATGTTGCTCCCACAGATTCCTCATCTCCCTCCAAGCCTAACCCTCTGACCGTGGGTACATTTTTGATATACTTTCATGATCACGGGCAAGGTATCAAGCATTAACTCTCAGAATAACTGGACTTCAGCTTCTCACATTTGGTTCTTACACAAGAAGAAGCCTGCAGAGAAGGAATTTCAATGAATAGTATGGAAGTGTTGAATACCCAAGATGGCCGCCAGTGGGAGACAGTAAGTTGCTGTGTTGCCTCCATTCATTCCGCTCTGTTGTCCTTATAAACCCCGCACACCGTGGGTTCTCCGCTTCGCGTTGATTCTGCTTCACAGCAGTGCAACTTTTACTGCGGTTCTGTTTGAAATCCTGAAGTCCCTTCACAGAACCTCTGTCTCTGCCCGTTTCCACAGTATTCTGATATTCTTTTCCTTCCCCTTAGTTTCCCTTTTCTGCCCGTCCCGTTATTTCTAATTTCCCTGTCACCTTTTCTGAAGCAGTTTGTCAGACGCTCGTACCGTGATACGCTCTCAGCTTCCCCTAGCGTATTCATGGGTACACAGAGATGAGTCTATCTTCAACAAAAACGCAAGAACTGCAGAACTTAAAGCATTGTATGAAATTCCTTACAATTTAGTAATTGTATCCTGGCGCATGTCAGTCATATTGTTTTTTCTCAAAATTAAACGTTGGAGAAGTCGGCGCTCTGTTTTTTTAACTTAGTTTTTCACAGCCTCCACCGTTAGCAGTAAAGGCTAGTAAGTTATTAGTTAACTGTGCTTGGACTCTTTTGGCACGGTTCAGCTTAATGGATTACAGACCACAAGTTATTACCTTCCACTACGACTGTTGGTTCATTCATTTCGTTTTTAATACTGGAACATTTACGTCAGTCCAGTCATACCACAAGTTCCATAGAACCTTTGCACTAGTCGGTAGCTTTCGCTGGTGCATTATCAGTCTTCCACGAACCTTTGAAAATTCAAGACTCCATAAGTAGCATTACACATTCCATTTCTTCAGAAGCTCTCAACTCTAATTAAAAAACGTCTGTCATGAGAAGTAATTTTTACACGTTTCTTTTCTTCAACCCTCAACTCTCTGAATCTACTCTTTCTCCTTGTGGAAGTTCAAGTTAGATACCAATTAGTTGTGCCCAACCTCAGCACAGATCATTCAGCCCGGATCTATCTCTTCAGAACACGCGCCCCTGCATTCCGCAGGATGGAGAGCTCATTAAAAAAAACACTGGTAAGCTATACAACTGCCTTTTAGTTCAAGAATACCGTAGTGAGAACTCTACTAGTCACATTGAGAATTAGACTGAGGTGGTGCATTGACATATTAACTGAGAACATCACTGTTATACCTTGTAGGGTCTACCAGTCCTGCTTACATCAGAAAAGATCCACTGAGGAACATCTATAGACCCGGTGCCCCCGCAGAGTTCAGGTAAGGGTTACATATACTTCTCTCTTTCGACGCCCATGCAGGTTATATAATCTCAAGTCAGCTCTGCAAAGGATGGAAAAACTAGAAATGGGGCAACGGGTGTAGTGCATGCTATTTATACCAACGGTTGCGTCATGCCCGAGTGCGGAATGGGAGCTGCCTAGGGACATCGACCCAACGATGCACAAAGCTCTCTGCTGTCAAATTTTCCAAAACTGCAAGCAGTATATCGGTATATCAAAAATCTGTGGGAGAACATTTAGTAGAAAGAAAATTACCAGGGGTAAGTAAATTGAAATTCTGTATCCAATTTGAATGTTGAAGAAATGTAAGGAAGGCATGGTATCAAGCAGTGAAGAACAACATAACTGGTCACAGTTCAAGGGTGTGTATTGAACTTCAATGGGTTGGTTGAATGCTTATCTAACCTAAATCGAAGGATGGGAGCAAGCTACGACCATCAAATAACAACGCAGTCCTAGTTGAGTCTCTGTCAAAATAAAAGGGCACATACTAATATACCTATTGCTAATCCTTACTTCTAAATACAAAAGGGTATGAGACAACAGTGTATGCAAAAAGAAGTGTGTTCAAGAAATATGTAAGGACGGTTGAGCGGCTGGCTTCCCGTCCCGACGTTTTCAGCATGGGGCAAGGCGGCAAGCTCGAGCTTCGCACACACTCTGGCTTCTCTGCTACGAGGATACAGTTCAAAGCATAGATATCCAATAAGGGTCTCTTACTTCATAGGGCCTGTTTTAACAAACAAATATCAAAGTTCCATTCCTATCAGGATCTTCACATGCACAAGTTCATCAAGGCTTGGATCCCCTTTTTACCACAATGTTTACACTTGGTCTCCCTTGTTCATGCTCAGACCATGGATCTCCCTCGTTCGTGCTTGGATCCTCTTGATATCAAAATCAAAGACTTTCGAATGTGCAATGGGTTTTGCTTAAACCGTTGCAGGACCACTTACATTCACTTTGCACAATGTTCTTATCAATCTTCTACTTTCGTTTCTCTTGGTGGGATACTTTACAGAGACCTTCGATTGAGCACATTCACAGTGTCGGACTACTCTGTCAATGGTATTGTATCTTTCCTTCTCAAGTTCAAACATTCATCAGCAGTTTAGCACCGCGTCTTCCATCGCATGCGTTTAACCATGTTCGTTCCAGCGTTCGTTATACAATGTTGCTGCTTGCAACCTTGACTTCAACACACTGTTCTTGCATCAGTCTCCCCCCAATTCACCGGCTGTGTTGATCTCTCTGGCGCTTCTTTGTTCTTGGAACCAAGGACGATACCACAGCAGCTGCTGCTGCTCCTCCCCGCCTTGGTCGGTTACGCAGGAGTGCCTCTGGTATCTCTGACACACAATGCAGGATTCTTCAGTCTGGTTTCGTGGCCCAAGGCTTTCTGTCTCGAAGGTTTCTTGAAAGTAACTTTTTCTTGCCGAAAAGGTTGAGGGCATTTCCCTCCTTGCGAACCCTTCTTGGTCTGCCATCTTTCTCTCCTCGTTCAGCTGCTGACTCGAAACTATTGTTCCTTCGTTTTCTTTGCCTCGCTCAGAGTGTGCTCTTGTATTCCGCCTTTTATCTGCTTGGGCAAGTGTAATGGAAATCAGATGTGAGCGGTTGTCAGTAATTGCCTGAGTTTGCCTGACCACAGTAGCGGGACATGTTGGGTACACTGCTCAGGTCTGAGTCGGTTTTCTCCCAGATCGTGCTGTTCGTGTGAAAGTGTTTGTGAAGGGAAAGAGGACTGGGGGGTAAAGTTCCCACGTATCCTACCTGGCAGGATGGGTTAAAGATGTTACAGGGGGAGGGATACCTCATCTCTCCATTCGGTGTCCCACTTCCCAAGACCCCTCACCCAGGTGATCCTCCCGCACTGGTCGAACCCCAGGAACTGGATCCCAAAGCGATGGCTGTGTCCTGGCCCCCCGGATGACAGATCCCCGGGACTAGCGTGTGAGACACCTTCTGGTTTCTCACAGAAATCTTACAACAGCATACATCTGAACTTATGATTTGCCATTGGATAGCCTTGAAAAGGACCTCAATAGGTTGAAACACGTGTTGGCTAAGGGAATTACACTAATAAGGTCAGGCAAGATTAGCCCAGAGGAAACAATCTGTTGAAAAACAAATGTGTTTCACTATCGTAAAGAATTTAATCTTGTATTTTAGAGAATGAGAGATACACAAGTGTTTACAAATAAAAAATACTATTTCTATATAACTGACTTGCGTGAAGGGGCACAGGTTGTATACATACTCGTTTTACCACTATTGAAGTTATGGGCATAACCACTCATGCATATGCACATGCAGCAACTGAAATAATAATTGATAAGGGGTGTGATGTGTTGTATGAAGGAGAAGGTCAAACCATGTTTTGCTTTATCTGAGGGTGTTGTTTGGGGACTTAAGTGTTTGGCCAATTAAATGGGACTGTCCTGCTATGATTGCTCCCTAAATTTAAAATTTGCAGGCTAAAAGAGTCTGTTGGCTGTAAGAGGATTCAATTCAACACTACAGCTAAGTCAATGCCTAGTCTGGGATACTGAATGGAAACCCTTATTGATATATCTTTATGTCCAGTTCAAGCGTTCTGGATGACTACCTCTATATAACACCCCTCTCTTTGAATAACCCTGACCCCACTGAGCCAAGAAGTAGTTCTGTTTTGCAAGTTAAAAGGTTTATTTGATAATTTAAACAATAGATATATATATCGCACTTTATAATAATTTAATAATTGAATATCACACTGAATCTGAGCAGTAATCAATAAGGGATAGTCTGGCACTAGCACACTTGTAAATAGGAACAGAAGAATAAGGTGGTAGAGAATACTTTATATACGTTCAGATGGATGTAATGTTGAATGAAAAATGCAATACAGAAAATACTCAATATGATTTCAACAAAACAATGTAATCACTTTTCTCTGGCAATTCACCCCCCCCTTTTATGCAATGCAAGGAAATGGAAGGAAAGCACACAGTTCTCAGAAATGCAATCAAATGTAATTCAGTTCACCCCAGCAAGCTTACACTACAGAAGTTGGAAACACAGGCCCAAAATGCTTTTATATGTGCTGGCAATGAAGTGAAAAATACGCTAAAATGCTTTTAATTCCCTCTAGAGGTTCAGGGTGAGTGGTATCAAGTTAATATTAGTCCAGGCTCACTTTAGCAAGGATCTAGGAGTAACTAGCAGGTTAAACGAATTTTTGGCAACTGAAAGCAAGAAAACTGCTGTTTTCACACGTTGAGAAATTTGCAAATCGCGGCAAATTCGCGAGTGCGTTTTTCGCGATTGCGGCAAAAGTATCGGGGGTAGGAATGCGGTTCTAGGTTCGTAGAAAAGCCACGATTCCCAGCTTTCAGAGGAAAGCAGTACGAGGCAGTAGGAGGCAGTTCTACTTAGATTAAAATAGATTGAATTATATTATTTTAACTAAGAGATTGGTTCTGCACAGTTCTGCTAGGTACTCACACTATATTCTTGAATTAAATGGGCCTCGCCACGGATCTGGTCAGGTTTTAGACTGGACTCTGGTCTGGTCTCTGCACTTCACAGTGATCTGGGTCAGCTCTGCTCTCTCTCTAGCCTCTCTGGATTCTGGAGATTGATGGATTTGAAGTCTGGATCTCTGGATGTGGTATGGTCCGGCAGAGCGCGTTGCAGCAAATGGAATTTGAAGGTCCCTATCTGTCCTGTCTGTCTGCTTTTATGTGTTTTGAAAATGGGTGGAGAGGCTAGCTTCCTAGGCCCTACCCCTCTCCACTTGTCATTGGCCACTTCATCCGCTTCCCCTTGATTGGGGGAATGAAATGAAGTGTCATCATGATGAGGTCTGTTTATGGTACAGAGAACCCACCCCTGTCAAATTACACACAATCTATATTTTGACCCAAAAGACATATTTGCACAGGTACACATTTGTTTAAAATTACATGCACCCATCACATATCACAGGAGGTATACCCTGTCCAAATCTGCTCTTCCTGGGAGCTTGCATTCAGAAATGGCGACATTTGCACTTTTTAACTGGTTTCGCAATATCGGACATAACCCCAAATTTACACACATGTGCGCAAGGAGTATGGACATTAATTGATGAAGTGTCAGATTTTTAACATGCATACATTTTAAGTAATACCCTCTTAACTGCTAGCTTGCCCCCAGATCATGCCACCGGTTCTAAAAACCTCTTAAAATGTGGGCAGAAAAATCACAAGAATTATGGTATCATTTAAATAATTTTCACAAGTCCGCTCTATGAGTTATTAATCTTTTTCTAAAACCATATTCTGGCTACAGGGGTGTGGTTTCCCCCCAGCACAAGGTTGAATTTCTGGGTTTTCCAGTTCTGCCAAGCCAGCTTGCTCTCACAGGCAGTGCTCCTCCCCTTTACTTCCAGGAGGAAGCTACTTTTACAGCCCCCGTAATAAAACATTTGCCTGAGTCAGGACAGGGCTTTGTTCAATTTCCTGCAGAGCCCAGGTAATTCAATCAGGGAAGTGTCATATCCCTTTTGGTGGGAGCAGCAAAAGGGCAGCTAGGCCTGGGAACACAGCTGTTGTGCAAGTCTCAACTCCTGTCGGGGGTAGCTGGTGGGCAGAATTCAGTTCCTTAAGCCAGGTTCCAGCTAATGTCACTTTTAGTTACCCAGTTTACTGCATTCAAATAAAATTAACCATTTTTACATATGCAGCTAGAATGCTGATTCTAAGTTTAAAACTATGACATTTAATCAATTGCAACCTATGTGACACTCAAAAGTAGGTCACTCATTTCTTTTAAACATTTAGATTTTTGGTAGTTTTAATCCAGTTTCAGTTAGGCTGCTGCAGACCTGCAGAGCTCAGCCAGTCTTGTTATGAACATTCAAGTCACTTCAGAATATAACTTTAGATTGTATCCACCTCTCAGTAAGTCTTTCTTTGGCTTGCCTTGGGTTAATTTATTCAGTTTTAAACAGAATCTGGTGGTTTTAAAACGCCGGCTTTCTGATAGTGGTGAGTACTGGTACTGCACCCCTTTTTGGGATTTAAGAAAATGAATTCCCCACAATTCTAGGTTGCTTTTGGCAATCAGCATTGCCATTCCCAATGGTTTCAGACTACTGTGTGGGTAGTCCAATGGTGGTTTTAGGCAGTGCCCTTCTGTGCCCATAACATCGGCAAAATGGGTGGCAGCCTATTCTTCATGCACTTCCCTGGGCATTTTCTGGGAAGCTCTGGCCACCATGATGTTTTCCATGTCAGTACTGCACAGTTTTGAGATAGGGCTTGGATGCCTGGGTAAAAACATCCCACAAGCCCCCCCTCTTGCGATGGCCATTCTGTTTCACTGATGGGACTCGCAAGACCTGGGATGTTTCCTCATCTTCTTCCACTAGATGGCACAGTTCAGCATCTTTTCCTCCATCCGGTCGGATCGATCGGTTCTCCTCGCCGGTCCTGATGGGAATATTGGGCGGTACACTGGCCCCTTGCGTCTCTGCTCCCGGTCTCCGGATCGTCCTCCTTGGCCAGTCTACAGGTTTTCTTTCTCCTAGGACGACAAAGGAAGAGCGGCAATACCTATTCATGGACATTTCTCCCCCACCATGGATATAGCGGGGTGGCATATACATTTATAGTCAAAACATATGAACATGCGCATTTCTTTTTGCATTCAAAAACAAAAACACCCACATTGAGAAACTCAGAATTTGATAGGCGATATGTAGGATATTTTAAGTTAGAACTGAATTAATCTAAGACAGTACCCTCTAGGATTCCAGAGGATTCCTCCAGTTGTTGCAGAGTGTGCCTGGGATGGCAACACTTCAACTGGTTTATGTGGACCCACTTGTCTTCCCCCTCTGCCAAACCGCCTTTCGGGATGCGGATCTTGTAGGCCACAGGGGAGATTTTGTCTATAATCTCAAAGGGTCCCTTCCATGTAGGCAAAATTTTTCGCTGTTTGGCCTGGTTCCTTTGGAAATTGTATAGATAGACCCGGTCCCCCACCTGATATTCCTTCCTGGAAGTTTTCAGGTCATAGTGGGTCTTCATGCTATCAGCTGATCTTTCTAGATTCCGCTGAGCATAAGCAAAAGCATGTTGAAGGTGTTTCCTTAAATTCTCCACATACTCGTGAGTTGTGAGGCATTTATTAGGGTCTGCTCTTGGGTCCTGTAGAGCAAATGCTGAGGAAGCACCATCTTGCGCCCAGTCATCAACTCAAATGGTGACATTTTGGTTGCAGATGAAGGGGTAGATCTGATGGCCATTAGGACCAGAGGTAATCGGATATCCCAACTTGGCCCAGAATCTGCCACAAACTTCTTTAATATGCTCACAATGGTTCGGTTATATCTCTCTACTGCCCCAGAAGAAGCTGGCCAGTAAGCAGTATGTAAATTCCTTTCGACCCCCAGTATCTCCCACATCTTTGTCATCACTTCACTAATGAAGTGGCTACCTCTGTCTGACTCAATCCTTTGAGGTAGGCCAAAACGGGAAAAGATGTGGTTAATCATCAAGGCGGCTGCGGTTTCTGCCTTGCAATTTGGGGCTGGGAGACATTCCACCCACTTGGTAAACAAGCATGTCACAGTCAACATGTACTTATTCCCCCTAGCAGAGCGAATCACGGGGCCTACAAAGTCGATTTGTAAATCTGACCATGGCAGTGTCATCCCCCTCTTTTGGAGAGGCGCACGGTGCGTGAGGGATGATGGCTGAAATTGTGCACACACAAGACACCCCTTCAAGTATTGGTCGAGGTCCTGCCCCATGTGTGGCCAGTATGCAACCTCTCTTAAGATTTCCAATGTTGTGTGAAACCCCCTATGACCGGCGGTGGCCGCATCGTGGGCGTGACTTAACATCAGGCTTCGGAATGAGGTAGGAACCACCCACTGATCGTGGCCAGCTTTGGATTTCCTTACCAGCAACCCGTCTTGGATTCGGAACATTTTTGGACATTTCATCAACACTCTTAGGTCCTCTTTCCCAATGTAATCGGTATCCGTCAGGGGAAAGTTCTCAGGGTCCTCAAGGTGCTGGTAAAACTTACCAATAATTGGATCCCCCTTCTGAGCGGTAATCAAATCAGCATCAGGGGTCTCCTTGCTCCATTGTGCAATTGAAAGGTCATTGTGAGCATTTGTCTGGGACCTAGCGATAGCAGTGACCTGGATTTCCCCCAACAGGGACTCAATCTCAATTAGATCCCCTTGGATGGCCCCGGTTTTGGCCAGCTGATCAGCTAAGTCATTTCCAGTTTTGTCTGGTCCCTCTACTTAGGAATGACCCTTGATCTTTTTCCAATAGATGGTCATCTCATTCGAGGTGACCAGATCATCAATGTTTTGGATCAACTTCCCATGTTTCAAGGGTTTGTTATTAGCACATAACATGCCTCTGGTTTTCCAATTAACCAGGTGCTCCACGAACCCGTTCCGTACATAATCCGAATCTGTGATTATGACCAGTTCGTGGAGTTGATGCTGGACAGCAGTGAGGATGGCCTGATGCACAGCCATCAATTCTGCCATCTGACTACTTCGGGGACCAATTTTGTATCCAGCGGAGGGTTCTGGGAACTCATTCCCCCATGCATTCCCTACGCCGGCCACCAGTTCTTTCTCCCCGTTGTTGTCAACATGGTAAGAGCATCCATCCACATAGACAGTGGGCATTCCCTCACACTTGTCTTCTTCAAAGACTTTGTGGGGGGAATTAAGGTATGCCTCCATGTTGTCCTTTATTTTTAGACTTTCGTCCTCGAGACAGTTTTCTCTGGCACAATCATGCAAATCCGCCAGACCTTGCGCGAGGGGACTCTTCTTGTTTTGGCCATATCTGACCTCCACAGGAAAGCCTTGCATTGACAGAATACAGGAAGTAATTCGGGAATTACTCACATTTCCGGCCCGGATTCTATCACTTTGGAGATATTGCAGAGGCTGGTGTGGAGTCTCCACTATGATGTGTTCCCCCTGGATAAACGGGCGGTAATTCTTCAATGCCCACACCGTTGCCAGGAGTGCCTTCTCACAATCGTTGAATTTTTCCTCCACAGAGGATAAAGTTTTGCTCGCCTAGGAGATTACTTTATTGACCTTGTCATGCTTTTGGTATAATACTGCTGTCAAGCACGTATTAGAGAACCCCGTCTCCAGGAAGAACTCCTTGTTTCTGACAGGGTAAGCTAGGCAAGGCGCTTGTGAGAGGCTTCTTTTGAGTTGTTTTACTGCCTCGGCTTGTTCTGGACCCCATTCCCACTTGACGCCCCCCCCCTTCAGGAGATGAATCAGGGGTCTGGTGATCTCTGCGTAGCCCTCAATGAACTTTCTGCTGTAATTAGTCAGTCCAAGGAGGCTCCTTAGTTCCCGCAGAGTTGTGGGGTCTTTCAGTTTCTGAAGTGCTTCCACTTTCTTTTCCTGGGGACAGAGACCCTGAGGAGTAATCTCATGCCCCAAGAAATTAACATGGGTTCTACACCACTGTGCTTTCTGAAAGGAAAGTTTTGCTCCGGCGGCCCTCAACTGGGTCAGAACATAACGGATCTCCGCTATATGTTCCTCCACAGATGAACTTTTGATGAGGATATCATCTACATAAGCCAGGTTACCCCTCGCACCCAGGTCGGGCATGGCCTTATGTAGGAAAATATTGAACTCATTACCGGAGTTAAGGTATCCGAAGGGAGTCCGGGTCCATGTGTACTGCTGGCCCCCAAAGGTAAAAGCCAGCTTGTATTGGTCCTCCCTACTGACCGGCACGGTCCAGTATCCATTGGTCAGGTCTATTGCAGTGAATACCTGTGACCCCTGGATCTGGGCCAGCCCTTGGTCAATGTAGGGCAGAGGCCATCGCGAAGTATGGACCCGTTTGTTGAGCTCCCTGAGGTCAGCGCAGAGTCTCCACTGGCCGTTTGGCTTCAATATTCCCAGCACCGGATTATTGAAGGTGCTATGGACTGGACGGATTATTCCCCGGGACTCAAGGTTCTTAATTATTTCAGTAAGGGACTCCATTGATGCGAGAGGCAAGCGATATTGCTTCACAAACACAGGAGTCATGCCAGGGTCCGTGGGGATTGTTGTTGTGTGGATGTCAGTGCGACCACAGTCATTTGAGTCTACTGCAAAGAGATCTTGGAAATCCAAGAAAACTTGTTTCAACTTTTGCTTTTGTTCCAGAGTCACACAGGCATCAGCTAGGTTGACTCTCTCTTCCACCATCTACCTGAAGCCTGGAAAGACTTCTGGTTTGGCTATCTCCGCGGCCTCCTCCAGCTGGGTGGAGAAGTCCCTGGTCAGAGTGCTGGTTTGGACCAGAGGCTTCAGGTGGGAAAGGCAGCCCTCATGGACCTGGAAAATCACCTCATCCCTCCTGAAGTCACAAGTCACATCTTCCTTACCATAAGGGCAAGAAGTGTACACCAGGAAGTTCCCCCCCATGCCGGGTAAAAATCCTGTCTGGTGTTGTATTGTCTTCACTGTCACTGTCAAAGCAGTCCTTGGGGATTGGCCCTAACAGTTCATTACCTAAATCTATGGAAAAATGTCGGTCATCAACCGCCATTCCAATAATGGTGCCTGCGGCTAGAGTAATACTCTTTAAGTCGCTGTTATCCACCTCTATTGGAATGGTGTCATGTTCTATGTTGACTAATGGTGTTGGGTTTACCCCTAACCCTTGCTGTTGGAGAGAAGCGTTTAGATGTATGTAAGCATCAGGGTTTTGCAAATATTGTCCTCTTTTAACTTTCACTTCCAGGGAGAATTGTCGGGTCCTTTCTGGGATGGTGACTTCCTCTTTGATCTGAATTTCAACTGCATAAGGTAGCAATTGAGCTGACCTAAATGCTTTTTCTGGATCATCAAAGCCCATGGGATTATCCGCTAATCGGGACCAAGCTTTGAAGTTTATTAGGTCCAAACTAATGGCAAAGCGATTGAGAATGTCACTGCCTAAGTAAAAGGCGGCAGTGACGTCTCGCACGACCCAACAATTATGGACTATGCTCTTGTTGCCAATGGAGATTTTGAGCATACACCTGCTTGGCAGGAGATGTTTGGAATTAGGCGCTTCCAGGTCCATTTCCCATTTGTCTATCAGTTTGAATGTGGGAATGGCTGGATCTTTTGGGAGTTGGCGGAACATGGCTTCGTTGATGAAGCTCTTACCGTTGTTCACACACACTCGAGTTAGAACAGAGTCCTTCCCATCATTTAACTGAACAGTGATGAACAACTGCTCTCCAATTTGCTGAATATCAGCCAGGCTCTGAGCTGATTTCACATCTTTCTGGACTATAGGAGTGGGAGTTTCTGATTGTGGATTGGTAAAGAATTTCAGGGTGTTTCCTTCCAGTGTGGAATACCACCTTAAACTGGAGGGAAGGTTGATTTTCAGAAATAGAGAGGACCCCCCATCACCAGTCTGTTGTCCTACTGCTATTACTGTCACGTCTGGAATTTGGCTATTCTGGAAGTGAAATTCTACTTGGTCAGATTTTTGTTCAACCATGTGGCAGGTGCCGTTTAAACTAACATGGTTGACGCTCTGTTTTAATTTTATTGGTCGGCTAGTCTGGGTCCAGAGGACCTTGTTTACACAATCTATTAGGGGTGACAACCTTCTCAGGAGGTCATTCCCTAGTAAACAAGGGGTGCCCTCTGGAGTCACAACTATGACCGGGTGTTTCAACTTGTGTCGCCCAATTTTAATGTCCAAGTCTGCAGTCCCCTCAACGGGAATTTCCTTCCCGTCAAAGTTCTGCAGTTGTCCAGGAAGAGAGGTGAGAGGAATTTGGTAATTCTCTCCCCTTCCTGCATTCAGTTCGTCAAAGGCCCTTCTGGACAGAAGGGTAGCTTGAGCTCCAGTGTCCACCAGTGCCAAAATGTTACCCTGCCCCTGTACTTGTACCGGGGCATAATATCTTCCCTCCTCCTCCTCAAGGGGGCACAGATAATGCACATTTTTGGACAACTGGTGGGCTAACTTTCTAGTTTTGGACATCGCTAGCGAAGAGATTTGGGCAGAATTCTGTGGAGAGCCTTGGGAATCTGAAAGAAAAAATTGGCAACTGGAGATCAGAGCCATTGTGGGTTCCCCTGGCCCCGGTTCCAGGCCGGCCCCCCCCTTTTTGGAGGCAGTCACCAGGATGGGTTTGAACCAGGGGATTTTCTTGCTGTTGGTTCTGGGCTAAGATGGTGGACGGCGGTAGCTCAGTCTCCACATCTCCCCAGTCTGGATTTGTATCCCTAGGGACCCATTTTTCTTTGGGAGGAGTTCCCCCCTCTCTGAAGGAGAAGATCCTTTTCCCAGGATCCTCTGGGGATCCCTCTCCCTCAAATTGGAAGATCTGTGCCTCCTCCTCAAACTGTGTCTGTTTGGGTCTTTTGTTTCTCCCACCCCCCCTCTGTTTCTTAGGAGGCAGACTTTCAGGGGCAAGAGATTTTGTTTCCGGTTCCTGGGTTTCCAGGGGCTGTTTACAAGTGAGGAAGGAAGCTTCCTCCAAGGCTTTACACCCCCCTTCCCCTTGTGCCTCCTCCCGGGGAACCGGTGAGTTATCTGGGTCATTGTTCTGGAGCACCAGGTCCAGAGTTGGGTGCGTTCGGTGCCGGCATGCCCATCTGAGGGTTCTGCTGCGCCCTCAGTATTTGACCCAGGTCCCGTGCCGTATTTTGGACCTGGTGCTCTAACTGGGAAACCCGCTCAGGCTGATACGGGGCCCTGTTTTCTCCCCTGGGCTGATCCCGGGAAGGGTAGCTATCCCTTCTTTGGTAGTATCCCTGGTTGGGAAGATTTGGATACCCCTCCACCCTTGGCCTCCCCTCTCCCGGATTCGGTTGTCTGGGCTCAGGGAATTGGGGAAAGAAGGGTGGAGGATTTTGGGGCTGGAAATTGGGTGGATACCTGGGGAAAAAGTTCTGCCCAGGATTTGGAGAATTTCTGCCCTCCTGTGGGAAGTTGGGAGGGAAGTTCCCTGGGTTAGGTGCTTGGCTGGATCCCCCCCCTTGGGCTGGAGGAGTCCACACATAACCCAGGATGGGTCGACTTCCCTTGTAACGGGGACTTACATAGTCAGGAGAGCGAGGGACCCCATTGTGGGACTACCTCCTTGACTCCCTGTTTGTGACTGGCCCGAGGACCTTCTCGGCCTAGCATTATTAGGTGCAGGTAGGTTTTTAGGCCCCCCCATCTCCAAATCCAAAACGGGGGTGACCTTTACCTCTGCCACCTTGGCAGCAGCAGGGGTGTTGTTGGCTTTGGGGTTTTTGGGCGCATTATTTTTATTTTCTATTGGCTTCTGCACCTCATAGATCCGGGTCGCCTGTTCAATGACCCAGTCTAAAGATCTTTTCTCGTGAAAATCCCTCACAAGCTGGGTCATTATGTATTTGGGCAAGGCATGGAAAAACGTATTAATAAATTCTCTGCTATCCGTGCGCACCCTTCTTGTGGTCTGTGCAAAAGCACGCTTTAACGCCTGCACAAATTCTTGTGGGGCCTGATCCTCCCCACATTGTAAATTGTAGGCTGCCTTGCGAGCCTCTTGGGGATTTCTATGAGTAGAAAAATGTTTCAAGATGGCCGCCTTATAGGCGGACCATCTTAAATGATTTTGGTCCTCCAGCCCCGCAAAGAAACTGGAGTATTCCGGGGAAAAGGTCCACTTTACATATTGAATACAGCTTTGGCTGTCCTTCAAATGGAAAGTCTCCATCATTTGCTCATAGAGCTCCAAGTGTTCCCAAACAGAGTACTTGGCGTTCTTATGATAAGGCGTGATGACACTCCTGATTGCCTTAATATGTTTCAATGGGTCCTTAAGCAAGGCCCTTTTTGCCTTATTGGCCCTTTTGGTCCTGGTAACCCTGGTCCATTCATCTTCTGACTCAGAGGCACTGCTCCCAGAGGTTCCCGTCTGTTCTTCCAGGTTTTCCCGGATTCTGCGAGCCTGGGAATGGCTGGCAGAATGTGGGGACCTGGTCTCCTGTGTCCTGTACCGCTCAGAGGAGTCTTCAGATCCCTCCTTGCTGCCAGGATTTGATGGGTACCCCCCCCCACTGACCTAACTGGGCAGAGGTTTTCAGGATGCCCTTAATGGGCCTACTCACCTGGGGTTCCCCATCAAATTGCACTGTGCTTGGGTGCCCATACCCGGATGCCCGCCCCTCCATTCCTGGGTGGTACTGGCCTATGAGCCCCATGCTTCTGGCTGGATAGTAATCTGCCATCCCTGTGGCCCTGTGCTCATGTGCGCCAGGGGACATGGGGTTGGCAGAGTCCAGGGACTGAGAGAAATAAAGGCCTCTGGTGCTAGGGCTCCTGGGGTTATGCTCAGGAGTTTCTCTTTCCCAGCGAACCTCATCTCTATCCGCCCCTGCTCCCTGTTGCAATGCAAGAGCCTGCGCCTTCAGTTCCTCAGTTAAGGCCTTACTAGACTCTATCAGTCTCTCCTGCATCGCCACCTGTTGTTGGAGTCTATCATTGTGCTGGCAGAGAGCCTCATTCTCTCTCTGCGTTTCCTGATTGGCCCTGGAGCACTGGGCCAGTCTTTGCTGCAGGAGGGTTACCTCCTGAGCTGTGTCCCTATTGGCCTGCTCCTTTCTTGCCAGAGCATCCTCCACCTTCCTGGTGTGCTCTAACAAGTTCTGGTGTTCTTATTGGAGGTCACCCAGTCCCTGGAGGGCCAGGTGATTTTCTTCCCTTTTCCTTTTTAAGTGGCAGACTTCCTGGCCTAAGGTATCCCTTTCCTGACTAAGAGCCTGCATCTGTGCCGCCAGGTCGTCCCTTTGCCTTTGGAAGGCACCAGCTTTCTGGCGCTCCTGGTCAAATTCTGCCTGGGTATCCAGGTCTTTCAAAATCAGTTTATTGCTCTCTGCCTTCTCCCTATCTAGGTGGCTTTGCAGGGTGACTACCTGCTCAGCACATGCCCTATTGAAGTCTAACTGTTGCTCCAGCTTTTTCTGGCTCTGCAGTAGGGAGTCCAAACGTTCTTGGTACTCCTTCTGCAAGGCCAGAAATCTGGTATCCTGGTCAGCCTTTTCCTGTTGCAGGATGTCCATATCCCTCTTTATTTTAATGATGTGCTGTCTACTCTCATTTTCTGACTCCTGGCTCCCCTGCAGCCTCTGCTCAGAAGAGACCAGGTCAGATTGGACCTTCTCTAACGCCATCTGTCGCTTATTCGCCAGATCTTGGCTTTCAGTACATTTATCCTGCATGTCTCCCATATATAGGTACAGGTATGCCGCTATCCTAACCATCTTGTCTTGATCATCCTTAGCTTTAGGAGCCATGTATAGTTCACTCAGGGCCACATGTAGGGGACCCTGATCTCCCCATATATCTGACCCTGTTTCAGTGACCTGTTGCGTGATGGCCTGCAACCAGACCATGCGGTCCTGGTGAGTCCACTCACCTCTCACAAATAACTTATGTAAGAAGTGCTCTCTGGCTATTTTCATGTCTACTAAGGTCGTCATTCTAGAGATTGGTCTCTGTCCTGACTTACAGAAATTAGTATTTTATTTTTGCAAAATAGACCTTTTTCTTAGAGCGTTCCTTTGAGGAGTGCTTTACAGCGTAACACAGCGTGGTATTCCGACCGGATATGTGTATCTGGTCAGCTGGCACACTGTATTAATCTGCACAAGTGATAGATCTAACCCAAACGTCCGGCCCGAGCCCCCAATTTGTAAGAGGATTCAATTCAACACTACAGCTAAGTCAATGCCTAGTCTGGGATACTGAATGGAAACCCTTATTGATATATCTTTATGTCCAGTTCATGCGTTCTGGATGACTACCCCTATAATAACACCCCTCTCTTTGAATAACCCTGACCCCACTGAGCCAAGAAGTAGTTCTGTTTTGCAAGTTGAAAGGTTTATTTGATAATTTAAACAATAGATATATATATCGCACTTTATAATAATTTAATAATTGAATATCACACTGAATCTGAGCAGTAATCAATAAGGGATAGTCTGGCACTAGCACACTTGTAAATAGGAACAGAAGAATAAGGTGGTAGAGAATACTTTATATAAGTTCAGAAGGATGTAATGTTGAATGAAAAATGCAATACAGAAAATACTCAATATGATTTCAACAAAACAATGTAATCACTTTTCTCTGGCAATTCACCCCCCCTTTTATGCAATGCAAGGAAATGGAAGGAAAGCACACAGTTCTCAGAAATTCAATCAAATGTAATTCAGTTCACCCCAGCAAGCTTACACTACAGAAGTTGGAAACACAGGCCCAAAATGCTTTTATATGTGCTGGCAATGAAGTGAAAAATACGCTAAAATGCTTTTAATTCCCTCTAGAGGTTCAGGGTGAGTGGTATCAAGTTAATATTAGTCCAGGCTCACTTTAGCAAGGATCTAGGAGTAACTAGCAGGTTAAACGAATTTTTGGCAACTGAAAGCAAGAAAACTGCTGTTTTCACACGTTGAGAAATTTGCAAATTGCGGCAAATTCGCGAGTGCGTTTTTCGCGATTGCGGCAAAAGTATCGGGGGTAGGAATTCAAAATGACAAATGACAGCTAGCAACTAGAAAATGACAGGTGACAGCTTTGCAAATGACAGGTGACAGGAGGCAGTTCTACTTAGATTAAAATAGATTGAATTATAATTATATTATTTTAACTAAGAGATTGGTTCTGCACAGTTCTGCTAGGTACTCACACTATATTCTTGAATTAAATGGGCCTCGCCACGGATCTGGTCAGGTTTTAGACTGGACTCTGGTCTGGTCTCTGCACTTCACAGTGATCTGGGTCAACTCTGCTCTCTCTCTAGCCTCTCTGGATTCTGGAGATTGATGGATTTGAAGTCTGGATCTCTGGATGTGGTATGGTCCGGCAGAGCGTGTTGCAGCAAATGGAATTTGAAGGTCCCTATCTGTCCTGTCTGTCTGCTTTTATGTGTTTTGAAAATGGGTGGAGAGGCTAGCTTCCTAGGCCCTTCCCCTCTCCACTTGTCATTGGCCACTTCATCCGCTTCCCCTTGATTGGGGGAATGAAATGAAGTGTCATCATGACGAGGTCTGTTTATGGTACAGAGAACTCGCCCCTGTCAAATTACACACAATCTATATTTTGACCCAAAAGACATATTTGCACAGGTACACATTTGATTAAAATTACATGCACCCATCACATATCACAGGAGGTATACCCTGTCCAAATCTGCTCTTCCTGGGAGCTTGCATTCAGAAATGGCGACATTTGCACTTTTTAACTGGTTTCGCAATATCGGACATTACCCCAAATGTACACACATGTGCGCAAGGAGTATGGACATTAATTGATGAAGTGTCAGATTTTTAACATGCATACATTTTAAGTAATACCCTCTTAACTGCTAGCTTGCCCCCAGATCATGCCACCGGTTCTAAAAACCTCTTAAAATGTGGGCAGAAAAATCACAAGAATTATGGTATCATTTAAATAATTTTCACAAGTCCGCTCTATGAGTTATTCATCTTTTTCTAAAACCATATTCTGGCTATAGGGGTGTGGTTTCCCCCCAGCACAAGGTTGAATTTCTGGTTTTTCCAGTTCTGCCAAGCCAGCTTGCTCTCACAGGCAGTGCTCCTCCCCTTTACTTCCAGGAGGAAGCTACTTTTACAGCCCCCGTAATAAAACATTTGCCTGAGTCAGGACAAAATAATGATCTTACTAGGCCTTGTGTCATTCAGATTGCCCAAGTGCGGGGAAGGAGGAAGGGGAGAAGTGCCAGGGGGGAGGGGAAGGGGGAAGTGCAGTTAACTCGGTATTACCCAAATTGTTCGTTTACAATTGTTCGAATGAACAATTGACCGAATTTAAAGGGTCACAATTGACCTTTTCACAATTGACCATATATATATATATTACACAATTTCCTGCAGAGCCCAGGTAATTCAATCCAGGAAGTGTCATATCCCTTTTGGTGGGAGCAGCAAAAGGGCAGCTAGGCCTGGGAACACAGCTGTTGTGCAAGTCTCAACTCCTGTCGGGGGTAGCTGGTGGGCAGAATTCAGTTCCTTAAGCCAGGTTCCAGCTAATGTCACTTTTAGTTACCCAGTTTACTGCATTCAAATAAAATTAACCATTTTTACATATGCAGCTAGAATGCTGATTCTAAGTTTAAAACTATGACATTTAAACAATTGCAACCTATGTGACACTCAAAAGTAGGTCACTCATTTCTTTTAAACATTTAGATTTTTGGTAGTTTTAATCCAGTTTCAGTTAGGCTGCTGCAGACCTGCAGAGCTCAGCCAGTCTTGTTATGAACATTCAAGCCACTTCAGAATATAACTTTAGATTGTATCCACCTCTCAGTAAGTCTTTCTTTGGCTTGCCTTGGGTTCATTTATTCAGTTTTAAACAAAATCTGGTGGTTTTAAAACGCCGGCTTTCTGATAGTGGTGAGTACTGGTACTGCACCCCTTTTTGGGATTTAAGAAAATGAATTCCCCACAATTCTAGGTTGCTTTTGGCAATCAGCATTGCCATTCCCAATGGTTTCAGACTACTGTGTGGGTAGTCCAATGGTGGTTTTAGGCAGTGCCCTTCTGTGCCCATAACATCGGCAAAATGGGTGGCAGCATATTCTTCATGCACTTCCCTGGGCATTTTCTGGGAAGCTCTGGCCACCATGATGTTTTCCATGTCAGTACTGCACAGTTTTGAGGTAGGGCTTGGATGCCTGGGTAAAAACATCCCACATGGCCACCCACCAATGGATGTTGGTGAGGCACTCTGCAATGTTTTCTTTCTTTGGATGATGCAAGTTTTCCTTGAAAACAAGGTAGATGTAGTGTGATGAATCCTGTGGATCCCTCACTAAACCCCTGCCTAAAGTTTCCCCCCAGGTGGCCAGGGAAAGGCAGACGCTTCCTGGTCCTGACATTGGGTGATGATGTTCTGCTGGACGATCACCCGGGAGAAGAAACTTCCCATGGGTTGAGAAGACTCCGTGGGATGAGACATGGTATTCATCAGCCTTAATAGGATGGTCCAACCATGCCAAAGTCTGTAATGGCTTGTCGTAACCAACATTTGGTTGGTCCACGAGATTTTGCAACAAATGAGGGTAAAAACCCCTCATGCATTCCTGGACTTGGAAAGAAATCTAAATACTGCTGAAGTTCTGGAAAACTTTAAAACTAAGACCGTCCTTTACACCCAAGGAGGTAATGAAAAGAAAGTCAGGAATAACAGTGTAAAAGAATTGCCGTTTTCTGTACAATTGGGTTTAACTAACAATCTTCATGCTTTTCCTTTAAAACATGTCAAGAATAAATTGGAGTTTGAAAGTAAAACAAGCAAGAACACCTAATATTATTAGAAACTACAAGTCCCATAATCCTTTAAGTACTGGACCGAGGAAGATGACTGAAGAGGTACTGTACGATAAGAGTGGTTAGCTCATTAAGGTAGATGACCCACATCTGAGGGAGTCTGGGAGGCTTAAAAGCCCCCTCAAGTGCAGGCCAAAGAGCTGCTGAAGCAGTGGCAGTAGTAGCAGAAAGCAGAAGCAGTGTGGTGTAGGCAGACTGTGCAAACTGGAAGGAGAGGGAAGACGCCAAGACCATTGTGCGGCAGAGAGGTTCTGTGCCTCTCAAATCCTGAATTGCAGAGGTTGCGCAGCGGGAATCCTTCGAGCGAGGAGTTTGCCCTCTCGCGATAGTATGCAGAGGCTGCGTGGGAAGCGCATACCAGGGAAGTTTTCCCTTCCCGGAGGCCGACACAGGTGGTTGGCATGCATCTGAAAGCTTCCAATTTCCTGATGGCCTATATGGCGGTGAACTCGAAGGAGAGGTTTACCGCTTTGTGAGAAGCCAAGTGGAGAAGAACCCTGCAAGCAGCAAGAGGAAGAAGAGATCCTGCCTTACCCGGTGAGTTATATGATATGATGTGGCATTTATAATGTGCCTGTAAACAAGTGTTTCTAGGCACGACAAGACAAGGAGGGGGAAACAAAGGGAGGACAAAATAATGATCTTACTAGGCCTTGTGTCATTCAGATTGCCCAAGTGCGGGGAAGGAGGAAGGGGAGAAGTGCCAGGGGGGAGGGGAAGGGGGAAGTGCAGTTAACTCGGTATTACCCAAATTGTTCGTTTACAATTGTTCGAATGAACAATTGACCGAATTTAAAGGGTCACAATTGACCTTTTCACAATTGACCATATATATATATCTGTTTGGTAATATATATATATATATATATATATATATATATATATATATATATATATATATATATATATATATATATATATATATATATATATATATATATATATATATATAGGGGTTTTGGGGGGTTTGGCGTTGGGTGGGGGTTTGTGGGGGGTTTCCCCCCACATGTATGTTACAATTGACCTTCACAATTCGGTCAATTGTGAAAAGGTCAATTTTAATTCGAACAGTTGTAAAACAAACAATTCGTATACAACCGTTAACTCACAAGTGCAGCCAGTGGGTGGCTCATAAGTGCAGAGAGAAGTGACTGTAGGGTTACAGATACAGACCCTTAAGTGCTGGGGAGTCCCGAGGCAGTGCGAGGGAAACTGGGCATGCAGGAGCCTGGGCCAGAGTTCAGAGGGTGACCATGTGACCAGTGTATGGAGCAGTCTGGTGCATCAGCAGGGGAGAGGAAGAGAGAAAGCGGAAGTGAAAAAGGTGGTCTTGAGTTGCTTCTGGAACTGGGGGTGGTTCTACTCAAGTTTCGGAGAGGTAGGGAGGCTGTTCCAGATGGAGATCCTAACTGAGGAGATAGATCTGCCCCCACCTCTCTGCTTGGAGAAGCATCTGACCCTCAGAGAGTTGGAGATGGATGAGCGGAGAGCTCGAAGACGGAAGATGTTTTTGAAGAGAAAGTTGGAGGTAGAGCAGTCCGAGGGCCCAGAAAGCCTTGTAGATGATGCAGAGGGTCTTGAAATTGATCCTTCCAGACACAGGAAGCAAGTGAAGAGATTTTAGAGCTGGAGACATACGATCCCTGGGCTTGAGGCCAAGGACAAGTCTTGCAGTCCTGTTCTGGATAAGTTGCTAAGGTCGAAGAGTAGAGGCAGGAAGATTTAGAAAGAGGCTGTTGCAATAGTCCAGCCTAGAGACGACCAGAGCTCTGGAGACAGTGAGTTTCTGGGGAAAAGTGAGAAAAGGAAGACTACCTCTGGGGAGGTGCAGCTGATAGTTTGACTTCTTAGAGACGTCAGAGATGTGAGGAGATGAGGAAAGAATGGAGTCAAAGATGACACCAAGGTTCTTAGTCTCACAGGAAGGAGCAGGAAGAGGGCCCAGAGTGGGCGGCCGGAGAGAGGAAAGTAGGGAGCGAGTGTCCCATTGAGGAGGATCTCAGTCTCTCGCATTAAGGCAGAGATCATTGACGGCACACCATTCCTGAAATGTGGCCAGACAGTCTGGTATGAGAAAAGAAGCAGAGGTGGCTGAGGGGAGCCTGAAAGAGAGCTGTATGTCATCTACATAACATTGAAAATTGGAGCAGAAAGTAGCAATGCAATGGGCAAGAGGTGCCAGGTAGTGGTTGAAGAGCCAGGGAGAAAGGTTAGACCCCTGGGGCACACCACAAGTAGTGGGAGAGAGATAGAAGAGAGGAACGACCCCAGTTGGACATGAGGTCCGATCTGTGAGAAAGGAGGTCAACCAGGCCAATGTCTGATCAGTAATACCAAGGATGTTGAGAAGCCGATTGAGTAGGATGGCATGGTTGACCATGTCAAAAGCAGAGTATAGATCGAGGAGAATGAGGAGAGAAGGGAGATTAGAGTCAAGATTGGAGAGCAAGTCTGCGTGTGACCCCCGGAGTGCTCCTTTCCCATCCACATTTGCGAGGAAACTGTTCAGTGAGTGAGATGCTTGTGTGTGGTTGAAAGCAGCAGGAAGAGCATTTTTGGAATTTGTGCTGTTAAAGCTAAGCAAGAGCTGTGTAAGCGAGTGACAGAAAATGCTTTAGTATTTTGTAATACTAGAGTACTAAAAAGTACAGTAGCCAAATCAGACCGAAGCCAACAGACTATGATATCTGTAATGTGAGTTTATGTAACAAGGTAATGTGGCAAGAAGGCAACAAGCATTAGCCAAGCCAAAAGAGAGCCAAAACCAAGCAATTAGCAAATAACCAATATTGCCAATTGCTGTAAGGGGTCATTGAAAGATTTATGGACAGTAGCTCATATGTTATCCACCCTGTGGTGAAAGTTGGTGTGAACTCACTATATACAAGTCAAAGAAAGGGAAGTTCAAAACCCTTTTCATATTAGTCTTTGGTGATTTATGGAGTGGGGAGACAAGAGTGTCACATCGGCTGCCCTTGTGTGTGTGAGTGTGTGAGATTGATTACGATTACAGAGCACTGAAATACGTTTTGTATTTCCTGAAGAAGTGTTCGAAGTTTTAAAGCTGCAAACTGTATAACAACTTCTTGTGGTAAAACATTCAGCAGATGACCTAGAACCCCAGAAGTAAAGGTGGTTGTGAATTGTTGTTCGGGCACAGGAGTAAACCTGAACTGCAAACCTATTGAGGTGGGCCTGGTGTCGGAGCACACCAGGTGGAAGTAGAATAAGTGCTTAAAAGGGGGTTTCCACAAATAACATCTGAGTTGGATGTGAAGCTAAATTTAATTTTGGCAAATTCTCTTGACTGAAATACAATCTGTTGACTGTGAAACTAAAGGTATACCAAAGTGAATAGGAACTGCCAATTCACCGGTTTAAATTGTCAAAGGTATACTCAGTTGAGATATGTTGTCAAGGTATTAACTACTAAAGAGGTTGTGGGAACTCGTCCAGACCAAGATCATTACTGTGACTATTTTTCCTTTGAAGGATTGTTCCAGCAGTGAACAAAACCCCTCATTTTTTTTATTTGAAGTTCTCTGTTGTCAAAGTGAAGTTAAATCCAGAGAAATTGGAACTCTATCAATCTGACTGTGGAACTTTATATAGACACACTGAATGAAGAGGAAACAGACTGTGGTTGAACATTATTGTAAATCAGGATATCCTTTTTTTCTTTTCCTGAACTGTGAATACAAAGACCGTGTTGAAACTTGGGGAAGGGGAAATCGCACAGGTCACAAAACAAGACTGTGGTTATAATTCAAATTGAATCATTGTTGTTTGTTGGCAATTGCTTTACATTTCCTTGTTCATTTTCTGTATGTACAAGTGGGAGGGACAGATATCCTTTATTAGAGTGGTTTCTTTAGTTTCTTTTAGTCGGGGAAATGCTCATCAGGGCATTCATCCAACCTAATTTGCAATTAAAATGGCATTTGTTGAGAACAAAGTTGTCCGCCACACATTTCTGACCGCTCACAGTAGTCTGACCATTGTTGGAATCAGTTGTAATATTTAATTATTTATATACAGGCGGAACAATTCTCTTTTGATCACAAAACAACTTGCAATAGATAGGAAATCAGATTTGACGGGAGCTTATTACAAAGGGTTGAGTTTAAGGGACACTCGGACCAGGGTGTGGAGGGGAGTAAATGGAAAAGTCATCAGGGATAATACATAAGTGGACATACATAGATTAAGGGCAACCAACATTCAACATTTAGAAGTGCAGTTAGACGGTTTGGCTAGCTGTGCTTGGGATGTTACCATGATGGGTGAAGTGCTAGAGTTGAGGCGGAGGAAGGTTAGAGCAATGGAAAAAGGTTACCTGGCAGGCAGATGAGAGGTAGGTTAAGAGGGTAACTCGGAGGCTAGGAGGTAGGCTTTTAGTTTGGTTTTGAACAAATCCATGTGTACTGTTTCTCGGATGGCGGCGGGACAAGAATTCCATGAAATGGAGCAAAAAGAGGGAAAGCGCTGTAGCAAGAGGAAGCACAGGGAGGGCAAGGAGGCAGAGCAAAGATTACAAGAAGGCTTGTAGGGTTCAATAGAGGAAGATGGATACAGGGGTGCCTTACCGTGGATAGATTTGTAATAATAATGGAGATGAGGGTTGCATCAGGTATGGTCACGACCCCACCCGTCCCGGAGTATGCATGAACATACAGTAGGGCAATAGGTAGATTGCATTTTTGTTGCATATGCAGGCAGGGAACCATCAAATGGTGATGCACGCAGACACGAAGAATGCGTGCCTGCAGACACGAAGAATGCATGCACGCAGACACGAAGAACAATTGTCCATAAATGCTAAGAACACAAATATGTTAGCCATTATTTGCACCAAACTTTGCTAGGCCTCAATACTAAAATACTGCACCCTGATATAAAATCACTGAAAAACACATTTCCAGGGCTCACTCTGCTCTGACGAGCCCCAGACACCACGGTCAGTGCGCTAGTGGGAGTTCTGCTTAGCAAGCTGCAGCTACACCTTGTACTCTTTCCCATGGCATACAGCATACTATTATTAAATATAATTATTTTTCAGTTGGTAACATTGAGAAGCAGACACATCCTTGAAGGCCATGTGCAGGTAGTTACCTTGCCAAAAGACCCCATATCAAACTAATACACACTGTCCTGAGTGGCTGCCGAAAGGAAGCGCACACACACATTATAGTAGCAACTCCAATAAATAGACGAAATTGGGCACCCAACTTTAATACTCAACCATGTGGTCCCACAATGACCATTCATTCTCGTTCCAATTAGATAATACACCTGCCACTCACAGCAGATCCAGTCACAGACGACAGCCAAGGCCACAAACAAAGCTGGTAGATAAGGCCTCAGGCCTCGAAACAGAGGGGAGTAGTTTCTTTAAACTAAATCATAGATGTTCACACACCTCTCCCGGCCCATCACGTAACTTGGCACTATGCCAAGTGTCCGAAGTCGTAGGAGAGAATGTCTGACCAATGTACGTTTTTCTTATCCACTAGTGTAGTATAATGGCAACCAATAATATATCGAATTTAGAGACATTATATGTAGTAGGAATACCCAAGGAGGAGTTATGAGTTGCAGAACGACCAATACTTATAGAGAAATATACATCCTATACTCTATTATCCAATTAAGTATGGGAATAGAAAGTTTTTGAGATTGTATTAACAATGACATCAATTGTGACGAATACTTGTGTTAATAATTGTTGTTTCCTATGTACCAGTACAAGTCTGTCCTTGTACGCTCTCCCAGCAGCGGTCTGTTTTGTAAAAAAGCTGGGTTTTCTTGTGCGCCTAGTGTTACTCTATTATTGAGTATTTTTATTACTAGTGGTAACTTTTGAGCCTATCTTAAGTAGATCTAGCCAAATAGGATTGAGGTACTAGGCATATGAATGCTTAGAAGAGCCCTATGGATAATGATTACCCTTGAGATACTCCGTGTTGTATTGGAGACTTGAAATTAAGTACTTGGAAAGCTTCTCTATGAACAAGGGTATTTTCATATCTTCACTTTGTTTTGGACAGTATCTTTCAGCACTGTCTTTTTGCAATACAAGCCACTATTTAACTGGGAGACATTTAATAAACAATAATAATAATTGGACAGCATTTCAAGGAGCATGAAAGACAGCAGCATAATGCATGTTAAAAGAAATGCATATATTATTGTCCTACTGTGTTCTCCACGAGCATCATTAGTCACACCGGTCTTGAGCTTTCTTTCTGAGCAGTTGTGTGGTAATGCAATTAGGCTCTTCCAGATTGTGGAGTTAACACCTGCCTTCATGGGTGGGTTTGCCATCGATGGCCTGCCAGCCCAAGTTCACTCTTACCTCATGAGCACATGTTTTAACACCATTTGCATGGTGCGTGGGATGCTAAAAGCATGTTGGTAAAAAAAAAAATGTACTTTAAAGAAGGGACGCATGCGTTCATGCGCCCCTTCATCAAAGCGAAGGATTGCCCAAAAGAAGATGGCTGCCATGGACTCGACAGGGACTCTTGGATGAATCCCTTTTTGCTTTCTATTGTAGCTGCTGTGAAGGAGGAGGGTGTTAGCACACTGTGTCCCAGAGGGTCAAGGGCAGAATAGGTACGTCTAGGGTGGAGGGGGTGGAGTTCAGAAGGACAAGCAGGGCATCAGGGGGCGGACAGAGAAAGGAGGAGACTGGCCATGGCGGACAGTGGCACGCATAATAGTTTAGGGGGGCCGGCAGCGCTCTCTGAATTCAGACTTTCACTGCCTGTTCGTGCCAAACATTGAAGTGAACTGATTGGCTGGCTTCCTTGCTCCGGTAACTAATATTCTATCAAGGCCTTAGCTGGAGTCCATGTAATAATTGATTGCCATATGGCAAACCTGCCCTTGAAGGTAGGATTCTGGGAGTTAATGGTGGAAAGGAACTTATGGTCTTCAGGTCGGTAACTGTGGTGTGCTTTGAACTATCAAAATGCTGGTGAAACTTACCCATCTCACCAGCTGTTTCTTCACATTCCTCAGAGTGAAACATGTCCTATGAAATGTGTGTAAGCCAGTTTTAGATGTGCTTTGTCTCAGCTGTGTACTCCCATCAACTCTAACACAATTCAGGTGAGGAGCAGAGTTAAATATTGCAAAGGTGGGCATCCGTGCAGGAATGCGCATCAGAACATTCTAATAGAGAGCTTTAGAATGTGGACCAGAATGCAGGGAAGCACTGCACTTACTAACTTTCAAAGAATTTCACTTCTTACATATATCTTAAGGAATTGTACGATCGGACCGAAAAAAAAGGTCAGACCGTACTAAAAGTCTGAAATGCTGCCACCAAAGGTTCGAACACCAAAAGTTCGAACCTTTGGTGGTAGCATTGTAGGTAAGTATAAAAAAAACTGCAGGGGTGTCCCCCGCTACAACCCGTTCACTATACTGTGTGGTATAGTGAGCGGGGTGTTGCGGGGGACACCCCCGCAGCACACACAAAAATAAAAAAACGGGGGCTGCAGGGCTGTCTCCTGCAACAATCTCTGCACTACTTTATAGTATAGTGGGTGAGGGCTGCAGGGGAAACCCCTGCAGCTCCCAAAAAAATGAAAAGGACCCTGCGGCGCTGGTTCCCGATCACGGAAGTGAAAGGGAACTGGCGCCGCAAGGAGACGGCGTGAAGGAAAGGTAAGCTGGGTTTGGGTATGTTGGAAGTGTGGGTGTGTGGTGGATGTGGTGGGGGTGTGGGTTTGTAGGGGTTTTAATGTTTTTTCGCATGAGAAATGTGCGAACCTTTTGTAGTTTGCACATTTCTCATGCAAACTTTTCCGTCGCTGACTTTTCCGCGATGGAAAAATCACACAGATCCTGTCTTAAAGGTGAAAAACTCTTGACTATAAAATTGCACCTTTTTCTTAATAGCTGAGCTGTTTTCATGAATGAAATGTCATTAGAAGTATTCATTTTACTGGGTGAAGCCATTGGATTGATGATTTGCCCTCAGTGATGTATATAGTGCCTGTTTTCTGTAAAGCCTTTGAGCACTCGGCCAGTGAAGTAGTTTTAGAATGCCCACACGAAGCAAGAAAATGACGTCCATTCACCTTCACAGGCAGCATATTACAGCTTCTGAATGTATGAGAGTTGAATATACTGTGGGAATTGCCCTTTTCCGAAAGGTTGGATGGTATTTTATCATTCCAAATGTAATAGATTTTACAAGTGTGATGCGTGTGGTCATCTACCAAAGTGTGACACTGTTGCTAAATGAATACCATGATGACAACAATCAATGAGTTTCCGCTGTTATTCTTAAAGTTGGTGCACCAAGTAATTGGATGTTCCCAGTCTAAGGGTGGTCCCTGTACTTTCTCTCAACCTTCGAGGGGTCTCTACCTTCCTATTCCACCACTGAGTTTTTTAAAATCATTGACTACAGCCAGGATATCCCAACTGTCTTGTTCTCCCTTCTCCAAAACGCCGCTCTAAACACTACCAAACCCTCTACTCTCATCACCCTCCTTTCTCTTTCTCTCACTCTCTCTCCTTACTTCTCACACACTTGCATCCAGCCACCCCTCTACCCTTCCTCTAAAACTCCCTTTAGTCTGTCTCCCACTCCCCACCAAATTGGTACAACCCACTTGGTCCCAACACCTTACCTTCACAATCTCAAAGCACTCCCAACAGTCTCCACTAACCCTCCTCTACGGTTTATACCTTCCTTGCTGGTGTCTTGGTGCACCACCTCCTCTTCCGACCTCACCGTACCTTTCTCTGTCTAGTAAATCTGCAGTTTTTTTTAACCCTCTCCTTCCTGCTTAGGAACTGCCATCAGTTCCCATTGGTTCTCTGGATCAGCTGTCACCTGGGGCCAATCTCTATCTGAGGTATACCTTTGCGGGTGGAGGACTTACCCTGGCAGGCTTAAAAAAGGCCTCTTGCCCATCCCCCGTTTTCCCTTTTCATTGGCCATTTTCCTCCAGCCTGCCATATAGTAGTAGGGGTTGTTTATTTGAGATGTCACTGTCCTTGGGGAGTCTCTGTTCAAACACGATCTGGAGAGTATTCCTGTGTCTCCCCTATTCCTATGTATGTTGGTGGGATGGGTGTTTGATGTTCCACTTAATTTAGGAAGGAGAATAATCCCAGGCCATTCCCGTTTGGGTAATTAATCTGTGGGAGCAGTTATTTTATTCCCATCAAATTCTGGATTATTAGGTGTCTCTTTGAATTGGATAACCTGTAAAAACGTAAGGTAACTGGCCTCACCCCTCATACAGTTTAGGTTAAATAGCTCAAGTAATGGGAGAGAAGTCGCTGTGGTTCAAGCATTTGCTTGTTTTGTACTGCTTTTAATATAGAAAGGTTTGTAATCACGGTCTTCTGTTTTTAAAAGAAAGAAGATTGGATATGGACGAGAAACCCCTTGTTGTACAACTAAACTGGAACAAGGATGACCGAGAGGGAAGATTTGTCCTCAAGAATGAAAATGACATTTTTCCACCGAAGGTAAGGCCATAGCATTATGCCTTTCACACCTGGAACATCGCATCTATGAGTGAATGATTGTGTTTAGTGGCTGTTTGATGAATGTGGTGTCTTCTCAACTGTGTTTATCAAGATGGAAATCCGCTTTGGTCAAGAGCATTAATTGAGCACATTACGCATATTTCCTGTGCCATACAACTTTTTTTTAATGCAATTTGGTATTCTTGTTTTTTTATTTGGATGCCAGCACTTTTTTTTAGGATGCAGGCCATTTCATGAGTGTGAACTAACGCAGAAGGAAATCTGTTTTAGATTGCAGACCTCGCTTTCGCTTCTGAGGTATCATTAATTTGGGTAATTGTGACATTAATTATTAAAACACTTAAGATGCACCACATAAGGGTTGAAAAAACAAGTAATTAAATTATGATTAACATTCCTGGAAATTACGTGATTCTGCTTTAGATTTGCTTCAGGTTCAATGTTCACTGTGTACATTGTCCCTTTTTCGTTCTTTTCAACTTTTAGCTCCTAAATTATGGAATTGTTGATCGTTGGATATATGCTTGTCTACTTCATTCAATTTAAATCATGTTTAAAAGATTTTCTTTCGTCTTTAGCTTTCCCCAGGCTCACTAAAAAAAAATTCTTGAGGCCACCAGGGGGCGCACAGGTGATGGCTGCCTGAAGACGCCGCTCCCGCCGAAACTGGTCCGCATTGAGGGATTGGGCCCCCCCGTAACCCCCCCACGGAATAGCTGCGGTTCTCAGTGACGGCGAACCCCGGGGGACCCCCCGGGCGAAAGAGCGACGCCGAAAGACCCTCGGAAGCCCAAGAACGAGGACCCGCAGCCCAACGAGAGGATGCGCGGGAGGTCTCGCCCGCCTCCAGAGCTGCGCGGGGAGTCGTGGTACGCAGTAGCTGTTGAGGCCTGTAAGCGCGCCTGACCCCTCCACTCTACCCCGGCCACCGAACACGCCGGCGCTTCGGCGGGGACTCCACCGTCGGGGACCCGCGGCACGGGAGGACCGACCAGCCCAGAGCAGAAGCCCCTGGTGGCGGTGATTCGAGCCGCGATCCGGAATCAACCAGAGGAGAGGCAGCCCGCTTGACCCGAGCTCCCGATCACGGAGTCGAACAGGGGCACCGGGACCCCGACCAACGGACCCTGACGAGGGCCACCAGAGCGGTGTACCGCGGACAACAGCAGAGCATGGCCAGAGAAGGAGGTGAGGGCCTACTACAGGTGGTGGCCCCTGGGCTCCGTCCCAGGGCGAGTGCCCGCCCGGAGACGAACTCAGAAGGAAACATGGCCGATAGTATCTAACCAGAAAGCATAGCCAGGACCCTCATCCGATTACAATTTGATACTCATCATCGCCACCCCCCAACACAGGGACAGACGACCACAAGCAGCGGGAAAAGGGTGTGTAGAGAGTGAGAGGCCCCCGCCGGAGACTGGCGGGGCGTGTGCCTGCTCAAAGATAGCCCTACGTGGAGTGGTTTTGCCTGGAAGAGTGAGGGCGGTCGCCCAGCAGGATCCTCGCTCTTGGCCCCCGAAGACCACCGGCCGGAGGGAGAGATAGGGAGATCGGATGAGCTGGCGCCAAACCCTCCAGGAGTATCATTACCAGGACGCCAGAAGGGAGATTAGCGGCCTGGATCGGACGACTAGAATGTCCCAGCCCGAGACCTCGCCCCCGCCCTCCCTTACAATGGAAAAAGGCTTTGCCTCGTTCCTGGAGGAGATTAGAGACATGTGGGCGGACATTGCCCAGAAAATGGAGAACATGGACCGCAGGGTGGACAAGGTCGAGGTCAGACTGTTGCAGCTGGAGACCAACCAGTCCTCATCAATGACCCAAGAGATGGACATGTCCATGAGAATATCTGCTCTAGAAAAAAGAGACGAGGAGAGGGCCAGACAAATGGACGACTTCGAAAATAGGGAACGGAGGAACAACCTCAGAATTTTTGGGGTCCCGGAGTCGGAGGGAGAAACGGAAAGAGAACTGAACCGGCTGGTGAGAGACAGCATCACCCTCCTTTTCTCGGACGAGATGACGACCGAACCAACATTCGACCGGGTCCACAGGGCGGGGGGCAGAGCTGGGGGCTGCCGGTCGATCCTGGTCCGCTTTCATTACTACACCGAGAAGGCGAAGGTTCTGGAGGAGGCCAGAAAGACACGAGAGATAACTTATAACAACGCACAAGTGTCCATTTTCCAGGACCTCTCTTCATACACTCTGGCCAAACGCAGGATGTGCCGCCCTCTGACACAAATGCTAAAAGAGAAGGGGGTGCGCTATAGATGGGGATATCCCTTTTCCCTCTCGTTCGAGTACGAGGGTCAACGGTCGACCCTGATTACAGAGGAGGACATAAGGGGATCCATCCAAGAGTATGTGTCGGACCCGGCCCCTCGGAGAGAACCCACGGGATTTGCAGCGGAAGGAGCCAGGGAACGCAGGTCACAAGGAGAGAGGAGAAAGAAGACGGGTCCACGGAAATTTAAGAAACTGAATCCGCCGTCCCCGACGACGGACAGGGAAGACGCCGACCCCGGTCATGGAGGAGCGGGCCGGTCGAACCCGGGGTAGCCTGGTAGCTGGAAAACTAATCCGGAAGTGCAAAAGGGTACGGGGAAACCGGGCAAAGAACTCAATGCATGATCACAGCGCCCGGCCCGGCCCAAGGACGAGTAGATTCCCAGGACTACGGGGGTCTAAGGACGGAAGGGGCCTCCCAGAACAGCAAGAATACCGGTTGCTTGGGGACGGGGGCCTGGTGGGGGGGGGGGGGGGGGCGTGGGGAAAAAGGAGGGGGGGGCTCAAGGAGGAGTGATTTTCGACATCAGCCCAGCCGGAGGCGGTAGGCTGGTGGTCCGGCCAATTACCAGCAATGGTGGAACTATTTGGCTGGACGCCGGGGTGGGGGTTGAAGGAACAGTGGGGGTTGTTCAGTTCAGAGGAGGGACCAGGGGGCAGTTGGGGACAGATTTAAGGCCCACCTGGGGGAGGGGGGAGGGGGTAGGGGAGATCAGGTTATAACACAAAAGGAGCAGGAAAGCAAAAGTGCCATGAGTCAGCTACCCAGTAAAATGTCGATTCTAGACAATGGCTGAGGATCTGCCTGCCCTGGGCGTGGGTTCCCTTAACGTGCAGGGGTTGAGCACCCCAACCAAGAGATCCTTGTTCTGCAGGTAATTTAGGAGGGCAAAGCTTGACCTGCTCTTTCTTCAGGAAACACACTAGGCCCGGGGGAAGGAACCGAAATTGCGAGGGGGCGGGATCGGGGAGGTCCTTAGCGCATCCCACAGAACCAAGAAAAGGGGGGTAGCCATACTGCTAGCAAGGGATGTTGGCTTTGAAGTGGAAGCCACGGTGAAGGACCCAGAGGGCCGTTATCTGCTGGCAAAGGGCTCTTTGCGGGGTTCCCCCCTGACTCTGGCAGTCGTGTACGGCCCTAACTAAGGCCAGGCGCAATTCTGGGAGGGAGTGAAGGACAAATTGAAATTGTTTGTTCACGGGATGTTGGTGGTGGCGGGGGACTTCAATATGGTCCTAGACCCAACCGCGGATAGAAAACCAGGGCCGCAGATGAAACCATGGTCCGTATATTCGAGGGTCAACACGGAGCTGGGCCTAGTGGACACCATCCAACTCCCAGGACAGTGTCATGATGCCTGCCCCCGGGAAACCAGACCATGCCCAGCAACCCCAGAAGCAGGCATCATGCCATTTGGAGCAAGCCCAAAAACCCCAGCTAGGGGCTGTTTGGGTGCAGTCCTGGCGCCTATGGCGCCAGGCTCATAAGAATAGTCAGTCCTGGCGCCATGGGCGCCAGGCTCATAGTAGAAAACCTACCTGATGCAGACCATGCTGCAAAACTACCTGATGCAGACCATGCTGCAAGAAGCCACAAGCCAAATGAGGCTTAGGAGGGACTATTTTACCTAAGGGACTACTTTTTACTCGGGTGGGGCTGTGAAGAATACTTACCTGGGACTACTTCCAAGGCTATTTAAACCACGCCCGGACAGCAGCACACGATTCGCGTTATTCTGCATCCAGCAGCGTAACGCTCACTGTGCCTGCAGCAGCTTCCAGTCTTCAGCCCCGCCCGCCTCGAGTCCGGAGCTCCTGGAAACAAGAAGAAAGAAGGAGGAAAGGTCAGAACAGGAGTTTTACATTTAATCCTTACCTGAATCCTGATCCATCACGCCACGGAGCTGGAGAAGAAGTCTTTAAAAACGCCTTACTTCACATCCTGCAGCGCCGCGCTGTACTCACCTGCCTTGCAGCACTTCAGCATTCCATCACGCTCTTCTCCATCTCGCGGCCGCTCTCTGACACCTAAGGAGACAAAAACAGCAAGGTGAGCCAAGGGGATACTCTAAGACTGTACAAGCTACCCCCCAAGACTTAACTGATTTACCACAGGGGGTACTTACCTCATTTCGGGTCGGCGCAGCCTACGCTGCATTTCCGCCGTGCCCCGGCCCCTATGGGGAAACAACAGAACAGCAAGGCGCAATAAGGGGAAACCGATTTTTTTCCCATAAACTTACCTGGTTTTACCGCTGGAGGCATCAATCCCCAAGGCCTCATACCACATCAGCACCTGAATGGGAGAAAAGCCACATGTTATATATTGACACCATTGTATTGAACAGAGCCGGATAATAAAAACCCTTTAACTGCATCTTACCGGTTGCCACGTGGAACTCTTCATAAGGGCAATACAGCAACCTAAAAGGAATTGGACAGAGTGAAGGTCAGACGTGTTTTGAACTCTTACGAACTACAGACTTACGGCGTCTTGCCGGCATTCTTTGAGTCAATACCATTCTGGAACTCCCCAACTCCTCCACGCCAGTGAAGAAACTGGTCATCTACGCACCCCTGCGCTCGAAGCAGGATGGAGAGCTCATCTTTCCAAACCATCAAGTGAGAGCATAGAGAGAATCCAAAAGTGAACTGTGGGAAGAACTACAGGAGAGGGGAGGGTGGGGTTAGCGCTCGAACTCCACAGGTAGTTAATTCCCTTTCTCCATTACAGAAGGATATTCCTACGAGTCAAACAAACGAAGCTGGGTGGGCCAGTCCAGTCCATCATCTCGGCACTACGCATCTCACTGGTGGAAACAACAGCTGGCCAGTTCAGATCGACACCCCCGTGGGAACCAGGTGAGCGTAACAGAACGCGAAGCCTACCCACAAATACCCACCTGGGCATTATGGAGACCTCAGAAACCGATCAGTTGGCCCAATTATTAGGGGAACTGAGGGCCGAAGTGCATTCCCTCAGTGCCCTCAGGAGGGAACTGATTGTATCAAAAGAACGAACAGATGATCTGGCCAGACAACTATTGCAAAGCCAGGCTGGGCAAAGACCCCTACCAGGACTCGGGGCAAGTCCAACTCCTGTACCATCGAGTAACCCGGTGCACATAAACCTACCAGGAACCGTTCCATTGGTTCCGCCCGAACGTTTTGCCGGAGACCCTAAAAGGTTCGCCGTATTTATGAATCAATGCCGCTTGCACTTTTTATGCAGACCTGGAGCTTTCCCAAATGATCAAGCCAGGGTAGCCTTTGTACTGTCATATCTCAGCGGCAGTGCAGCGGATTGGTCCATTCCACTAGTCAATCAGGATGACCCAATTCTTCGGGATTTCCAGGGTTTTCAAACAAGCATGGAAAGACTATTCGCCCGACACTCCCAGGGACAGGCCCTGGATAACGAACTTTTGTCCTTGCGGCAGGGTAATCGGGATCTTCTATCTTACATTGCAACCTTTAACAGATTAATAGTGGAAACCGGATGGCCTGAAGTAAAGCGAATTACATTATTCCATCGAGGGCTTCGGGGAGAACTCAAAGATGTCTTGGCCCAAATTGTGAACCCGCCTCAAGCCTGTGCCGAATACATAGACTTAGTGGTCCAGTTAGATCACAGACTTCAAAACAGAAAGGCTGATCGAGCCAAGTTTGAGAATAGGGTGTTGGTCAAAACCCACATTAGTCCCAAGGGAACAGATGCCTCAGAACCCATGCAAATCGGAGGAGTTAGAGGACCCTTAACTCAGAAAGAAAGAGAAAGAAGACAGCAAATGCAATTGTGTTTATATTGCGGGACTACTGGTAATTTTCTATGGAAGTGCCCTGTAAAACCACCCAAGAAGATTGTAGGAGCAGAAGATAAAAACCATTTGGAACCTGACTCGGGAAACGTCCACGCCTGACGAGCGTAGAGGTCTGCTTGCCGAGCTTGAAGAAGGACACTCAGACCTCGCATTTCATCATACCAATGGTCCTAGTAGATCCAGAGCAGCCATCATGTATGCACGTGGTAAAAGCATACGTTGATAGCGGAGCCATAGGAAACTATGTGGACTATGAATTGGCTTCCAGGAGAATCTACCTCTCACCCGAAAGACCACCTCCGATGTCATCACCACAGTAGATGGAACGGAAATTGCCTCTGGGCCAGTAACTCATTCCACCGCAGAGATGACATTGCTGGGTCAGGATGGGCACCGAGAGACAATGGTGTTTGATTTAATCAAGGCCCCACAGTTCCAAGTAATACTGGGGATACCTTGGTTGGAAAAACATAATCCCTGTATCGATTGGCGAGAGAAGAGAATAACCTTCCCAGAATGTGCGCACACCTGTTACCCAAAGAAAACACTAAAGGCAGTCCTGGCCCCAGTAACCCCAGCCGCCGTGCAATTACCTGCAGAATACCAAGACTTTCAGGACGTCTTCCAAAAAGAACACGCAAACACCTTACTACCTCACAGATCGTATGATTGTCAAATAGATCTCATACCCGGCGCACAACCCCCTTGCAGCAGGATCTATGCCCTTACGGAGCCTGAAAACCTTCACCTGCGCCAATACTTAGACCAGTACCTTGCTAATGGCTTCATTTGCCCCTTCCAAGTCCCCTGCATCTTCAGCTTTGTTCTTCGTGCCCAAAAAGGAAGGTGACCTCAGAACGTGCATAGACTACCACGCACTGAACCAGATAACCATTAAGAATCGATACCCATTGCCTTTGATCCCTGAACTACTAGACCAGGTGAAGGACGCTTGCATATACACTAAAATGGACCTTCGGGGGGTATACCATCTGGTACCTGTCAGAGGGCGATGAATGGAAGACTGCTTTCCGCACCAAGTACGGGTTATTTGAGTACCAAGTGATGCCTTTCGGACTATGTAATGCACCAGCAGCCTTCCAATTCTTCATGAATGATGTCCTTCGAGAACTTATCGACGTTTGTGTTGTTGTTTATATCGATGATATCCTAGTATACTCCTTATCAGAATCTGATCATGTGAAAAACGTCCGAGCAGTCCTAGAGAAGTTACGCCAGCACAAACTATATGCTAAACTGGAAAAGTGCATCTTTGACGCCACGAAGTGGAATTCCTTGGGTTTATTCTGACCCCAAGAGGGATCAGGATGGATACGCGTAAGGTGGACGCAATTCTTAAATGGCCTTCGCCAAGTTCAGTCAAAGGAGTACAAAGCATGCTTGGCTTTGCCAATTTCTACCGCAGGTTTATCCCAGACTTTTCACACATTGTACATCCCATTACAGCACTCTTGCGAAAAAATAAACGCTTTGTGTGGACAGAAGAAGCCAAAAACACCTTCCAAGAATTAAAAGCGAAATTCACATCTGCCCCTGTATTAAGGCACCCGCGTCCTGAGCTCCCATACATAGTGGAAACTGATGCATCCAGTCTAGCCATGGGAGCTGTCCTATCTCAAAAGGACCCCGAAACTAACCAGTTTCACCCAGTGGCGTTTTGGTCTAGAAAGTTTTCAGCTCCCGAATTAAACTATGCCATTACCGACAAGGAGCTGTTAGCCATCAGTCCGCTTTCAAGGCTTGGCGGCACTATCTACTTGGTGCCAGGCATACCATTACGGTCATCACCGATCACCGAAACTTGCAATAATTAAAGACAGCCAAGGCCCAATCTTCGCGCCAACTCCGTTGGGCATTGTTCTTCGCCGAGTATGATTTCGTGATAACCTATCGACCAGGTTGTAAGAATGGTAAAGCAGACGCCTTGTCCCGAATTGGAATGGGAGAAGCAGAAATGACCCTAGAACCTGTACCCATAATTCCCGAACAGAGGATTCTTGGCATGACAACGGTACAGACACTGGAAGACATTCAAGGGAAGATCCAACAACTCTTTGATCCTATTGCCTTACAGGACTGGGCAAGGAAAGGTCCGGAATACTCTGTCACCAATGATTTGCCTTATTACCAAGGGCGGCTATTTCTGCCACAAAAGCAACTACAAGAGCTAGTCATTTCCCATTACCATGATACCTTAATGGAGGGACACCCTGGTATTGCAAAAACTGAAGCTAAAATCAAGAAACCATTCTCGTGGCCCACCTGGCGAAGAGACATTAAGTTATTTGTCATGTCTTGTGGCATTTGCGCCCAAAACAAAAGTCAAAAGAAAAAACCAGCTGGACTATTACAACCTTTGGACATTCCACCTACTTCTTGGCACACCTTGTCATTAGACTTTTTCACAGATCTACCCCCGTACAATGGTTTTAACACCATTTTAGTTATTGTGGATCTTTTTTCCAAAATGGCCCACTTTATTCCTTTAAAGGGAATACCTTCAGCTTCAGCCCTGGCCAAAGAGTTCCTTGAAAACATAGTTCGCCTACACAGCTTTCCATCCGTGTTGATTTCGGACCGGGGCAGTCAGTTCATTTCACATTTTTGGAGAAAATGTTGCCAACTGGCGCAGATAGAAGTTAGGCTTTCGACCAGTCACCACCCTCAGACCGACGGTCAAACAGAGAGGACCAACCAGACTCTTGAACAATACCTGCGTTGTATGCAACATCAGTCTGAGGGTAATTGGAAAGACATTCTTTGGATCGCCGAGTATGCGTACAATAATTCTGTACACTCTGGAACTGGACAAAGTCCTTTTTATACCATATATGGACACCATCCTCGAATCTCGGACCTTGATTCGCCCCAACACTTAGAGATGCCTGCGGTGGACCATCTCCACGCGGTTATTAGACAAGCCTTTAAAGAAGCAACTGCACATTTACGAAAAGCTAAGGAAAAATACAAGAAAGATGCTGATCAGCACAGAAGTGAAGCACCGCAATACCATATAGGGGACCAAGTATGGTTGGCCACTAAGCACATACCAATCAAGGGAACACGGACCTTTAACCCTAGGTATTTGGGACCTTACTCTATCAAGGCCATTATCAACCTGGTGGCCGTCAAGTTGGACCTACCTGCTCCTATGCAAATTCATCCCGTCTTTCACGTGTCACTTTTGAAGCCAGTGCAACCAGGAACAAGGCTAACCAAACCACCAGATCCCATCCTCGTAGACGGGGAACCCGAATTTGAAGTTAAGAACATCTTGGACTCAAAAAGGGTGAGATCAAAACTCTTCTATCTAATCGACTGGAAAGGTTACGGACCCCAGGAAAGGTCTTGGGAACCTAGTGACCACGTGTATGCACCTCAGTTGGTGAGGAGATTCCACCGAGATTTCCCAAACAAACCAAAGCCAAGAGGAAGAACGACTTTAGGAGGGGCCTTGAGGGGGAGTGCTGTCATGATGCCTGCCCCCGGGAAACCAGACCAGGCCCAGCAACCCCAGAAGCAGGCATCATGCCATTTGGAGCAAGTCAAACAAACAAAGCTGGGTGGGCCAGTCCAGTCCATCATCTCGGCACTATGCATCTCACTGGTGGAAACAACAGCTGGCCAGTTCAGATCGACGCCCCCGTGGGAACCAGGTGAGCGTAACAGACAGGCCTCCCCTCCTTCACATACTACTCAGCAATCCACACATCATACTCCCGTATAGACTATATCCTGGTAGACGAACCCCTCCTTCCACATGTTTCTGGCCACAGGGTTGACCCGGTTCCTTGGTCCGACCACGACTTGGTCCGCACCACCATAGTAGGGGGATGGGGGAGTGGCAGTAGAGGGCGATGGAAGTGTAATGACTCCCTGCTGAAGGACGAAGTTCTAGTACAGGAAGTGCAGGACGCTATCTCGGAGTACTTCGAGTTCAACGACAACGGCAAGGTGGGCACACACGTGCTGTGGACGCCTTTAAGGCGACCTTACGCAGTGTCCTCATTAGAATGGGAGCCCAGAAAAAGAGGGAGAGGGAGGCCCAGGAAAGGTCCCTGAGGGAAAAGATAGCCCAACTCCAGCCGGGTGACCTCCCGCAGGCTCCCCTGGAAAGAGATCAGATTGCTTCCCTGGAAAACTATAAACTCCAGTTGAAAGACCTCCTGTTACATAAGATCGAGCGGAGCCTCCAGCTAGTGAAATGGAGATATTATGAGAAGGGGGACAGAGCTGACAAAATCCTGGCCTGCAAACTCAGAGAGATTCAAAGGAACAGAACGGTGAAGGCAGTGAAGAATGATCGGGGATCATTAGATCACAACACCCCCAACATCTGGGCAGCCTTTCGCCGTTATTATGAAAAGCTATACTCGTCAGAATATGACGGGGATGACACTCCGATTGAGGGTTTCCTGGACTCTATCCATATCCCGTCCTTGACAGGTGAAATGGCGGAGGGTCTAGAGGGCCGGGTGACGGAAGAGGAGGTGGAGCACGCTATCAGTGGGATGAAGGTGGGAACGTCCCCGGGGGAAGACGGCTTCTCCGTGTACTTCTACAAGAGGTTCCGGGCTATCCTAGCCCCATATCTGGTGAGGGTGTTTAACAGGGTGTTAGAGGGGGGCTCCCTGCTGGATACCATGATGAGGGCCATAATTGCGGTCCTGCCCAAAGAGGGCAAAGACCTCACTGAATGCTCCTCCTATCGCCCAATCTCCCTCCTCAATATCGATGTTAATATCCTGGCCAAGCTGATAGGCAAACGGATGGAGGGGATAATGCTCAAGCTGGTTCACGTGGATCAAGTGGGGTTCATAGGGGGCAGGCAAGGCTCTGATAACATCAGGAAGAAGATAGACCTAATCCACCATGCCCAAGAATCAGCCCTCGAGGCAAGTCTGCTTTCCCTGGACTCAGAGAAAGCTTTTGACAGGGTGGAGTGGAGGTACATTCAACTCCTCCTTCGTCGAATGGGCTTCGGGGCTCACATCAGGAACTGGGTTTCCACCCTATACAGGGCCCCAACGGCGAGAGTGTCGGTGAATGGAGAACTTTCTGACTCATTCCGTCTCCCGTGGGGGACGCAGCAGGGATGCCCACTCTCCCCTTTAATATATGTCCTGACGATGGAGCCCCTGGCCATAGCGGTCCGAGCTCACCCCAACATCCAAGGGATTAAAAGAGGAGAGGTGGAGTTCAAGCTCTCCTTGTTTGCTGACGACATTCTAGCATACCTGGTGGAGCCCAGCACCTCGCTCCCCCCCTCCTGTCCCTGATGACGACCTTCGGGCAATTCTCGGGGCTAAAAATAAACGCATCAAAATCAGTATTACTCCCAATGAGGGTTCGGGACCCGGGGCTGGACCACCGGGATAGGTGTGCGGGGATTGTGGTGGGGGGGGGACTCCATCAGGTACTTGGGTGTACTCCTCACGAGGGATCTCTCAAAACTTACTTCGGCGAATTATGGGCCCATTATGGCAGAGATAAAATGATAAAATCAGACCTGAGGAGGTGGGGAGGTATGATCCTGTCCTGGTACGGGCGCATGGCAGCGGTGAAAATGAACATCCTCCCAAGACTGCTGTATCTTTTCACTGCACTCCCAATGGGGGTCCCCGACCAGATGTTTCGAGACCTACAGAGGGCAGTCCGAGAGTTTGTTTGGCAAGGGCGGAACCCGAGGATAGGGAAGGCCATTCTAACGTTACCAAGGGAGGAGGATGGTTTCGGGCTGCCGGACTTCCTTCTCTACTACCGGGCCGCCCAACTAAGGGTCCTGTTGGAACATATGAGGGAGGGGATGGGCACCTATTGGTCTTATCTGGAGGACATGGATGCCCACCCTCTGAAAGTGTGCGACCTTCTGTGGCTGCTGCGTAAACACATCCCAAATAGACTGCAGACCCACCCAACCCTGGGAATACTATGGTCGATCTGGAAAGAAGGACCCACAACCGCGCACCTTACTTCATGGCCCTCCCCGATGTCTTCGCTCTGGGGCCACCCGCTCAAACTAGGTAGCAGGGGATTCAGGAATGCCCAGTCCTGGTCGGATGGGGGGCTGGAATGGGCGGGGCAGCTGTTCAAGGAGGGCGAGTTCCTCGAATACGAGGAGCTGCGAGATGCGCTTGGGCGGGGGGGTCTCTTTCAGTCTTTGAATATTTGCGCCTGAAGGGCATTCTCTGTGACTAGACCTGGGGCCTGAATCTGCGGAGACAGCTGACCCCCTTTGAAAAGTTATTAGACACAGCCACAACGAGGAAGGGGGTAGTATCTAAAATGTACCAAATATTGAACACTGTGAACTTGGAAGGGAGGAGAGGGTTTTGTGGGTTCTGGAATGACCTGGCAGGAGAGGCTCTCTCGGAGGACGCATGGTCCAGGGTGTTTAAAATAGCTTTCCATGGGAACCTGTTCATGTCGGACATGGAGCACAACTTTAAGATTTTACAGGGTTGGCATAGAGACCCTTTGAAGTTGTCCAATATGTTCTCGGGGGGGGGGGGGTCCCCCAGATGCCCAAGAGGATGCGGCCAAGTGGGGACGAGGGTTCACATGTGGTGGTACTGCCCTAAGGTACAGGGGTTCTGGGAGAAGGTACGGGGATGGATGGCGGAGGTCACTGAGGAACTACTCCCACTCAATCCACTGAGGATGTTACTGGGCCTCCCACCGGAGGAGGCGGAAATATATAGGTACCCAAGAATGTGGGAGACCATGTTGCGAGCGGGAAGGGTGGCCCTAGCGCAAAGGTGGAAAAGTCCGGAGACCCCCTCTAAGGAAGACTGGCTAAAAAAACTGAAGAACATGTTCCTCATGGACAAAGTGACAGCCATGGTAAACAATGAATCGAGCACCTTCCATGCAAATTGGTATGGGGTTTACCAGGCATGGGGGTGGGGGCTCACTGACATTATGTGAACTACACGGGGTGTGAGGGCGATGGAGCCCAGAGAGAACCACTCAAGAGCAATGGTGTAGCCCACGGCCTGGGAGACAGCGGATTCGCCTAAGCCAGCTATTAAGGGAATGCATAGCACGGCTCCAAGGCACCGAACTACGAGCACTGATGATGACTCCTGCGATTGGTTTCACGAAAGGACACTGATCTGGGGGGAGGGGTGGAGTTGAGGAGCGGGGGAGGGAGGAGGGGGAGGGAGGAGACTACGGGGGTTTGACAATGATGCTAAATGTGATAATCCTACTGCTCCCGGTGTTGTCATTGTTTCTTTTTCTGAAAAATTACCAATAAAACCAAAGTTTAATCTGTTAAGGCTGCATATTACATTTATTCTGAATGGCGAGTTGGCGCAATGATGAAAGCAAGAGTGTTCAAGATATGGTCCAACCACAAGTCTTTAAAGATAATTTAGGATGGGGTTGGTGAAATGCCTATAGGTTCTGGGATACCCTATTAGAAACCAAAAAGGAATCAACTAGGGAACAAATGTCAGGGATGTGCTAATGCAATGTGAGGGGACCTGAAATGCGGTATTTAACTCAAGACTATAAATCTAGTCTTAATCCGTCTTTGTCGCTCCTGGGACACTCTACGGCACTGAGATGGCTAAACATAGTGTTCCAAAAACCTAATCTGTAACAGTCATGTTGCTTCCCAGTTTAACAGTGGTCTAAGCAACAGATGCCCGTAGCGTGCAGCCAATAGAAAGATCCACAACCTAGCACATAGTAGCACCAAATTAACAAAACGACACACTTGTTCTCCTTTCAGAAGTCCTTGCCGTACTAAGGGGTTTCTCTGATGTCGGGCTTCTTGTCAGCTTCCTGACACTTTTATCACTAGGTGTCTTCTTCTCCACTCGCCAGGATTTGCCAGAGTCTCTTCTTGCAAACTTTTACTCCCAACTTGCATTCTTCTTTTGTCTTTTTTACAAAGTTTCTTCTTTCACCAGTTATATTTCTCCTACCATTCCTTTCCTTCCACTGAGTTTCACTTTCACAAGCTTATTAAGTGCCCTGGTGTCTTTCTCAACAGGCTTTTCCCCTTCTTTCCTCTGGATTCATTCCATAATCAAAAGTCCCCCAATGCACCTCTTAGAACCTTCCTTCCCAGTCCTCGGATGCAAAAATCACTGCTTCACCACCTGCAACAAAACGCCCACTGTCTATCAGCTGGAGTATTTCTCCTCTTCCAGGGGTGCAGAGGAGGAAGTTTCCACTACTTTCTGTGAGAAACCAAAGGGTGTCTCACCCGCTAGTCCGCGGGGGGTATCTCTCTCATATTTATATATCGCCTTTGGATCCAGACCCTGGGGGTGGACCAGTACTGGAGGATCACCTGAGTGAGGGGTCTTCTGGGAGTGAGTGTGAGATAGCCGATGGCGAGACGCAGTATTCACCCTTATTTTGTTTATCAAACCCATCCTATGTTTTGGGATGCTCCAAGATCACAACTCCCTGTTGTATTGTAAATATACATTAGAATATGGAATGGTAATATATCAATAGTTGGAATGTAGAATGTGGAAGGAAGTGTTGGAATATTGGGATGTTAGTTATGGATATATGATTAAAGGATGGTTCATGTTCATAAGGCTCTGGTTACTGGTGATTACTCCTAAATAACACAAAACAATTGGCGACAAGGAAGAAAGAAAGACGCGGTGTGAAAAGAAGGAAATTGAAGGTATTGTGCAAAGAACGTCAAGACGAAATGAAAATGTCTGGATGAATAGTCAGGCGCGCTAAACGAAGAGAATATACAAACAAGAAACTACAATTGGCATATTGATATATTTACATTGAAAAGAAAAGCGCGCACATAGTCAATGAAACTGTTTAATTTTGAAATGCTAAGAAACGTATGCACGTACCAGAGGAAAACAGAGCGCGAGTGGCTGTGGCTTATGGATGATGCATGAGCGAGGGCCAACGAACGAAACACTAGAGGAAGGCTCCCTAAAAGCGTAAAATACGTGCTGAGGAAGTGTTTCATGAATAATTATTAAAGTACCCCGACAACGTTGATTACGTGCTGCCATTTTCAAGATAAAAAATGTTGTCATGCCTACCAAGGAAAGAAAAGCACGTTGCGTAATGAAGTATCATGCACAGATGTAACAAAGAAATTAATGAATCGATCTTCCACAGTCAGCGTATAAGTAAAGGCACAGTGCACAGCAAGGTCACAAATTCAGATACAGTTCACAGGAATGTTAAAAGAAAAAGAAATACAAATAGGAGCAACTATTTGCAAAGCATTATCCAACACTGTGTCAACATACGATCATCAGCTATTATACAGTGTTCACACGGCAGTGGAATACTACATTAGAGATTGTACAATTTATGTTTATACAAACAAAGAAAAGAAACGGACATAGAAAATAATTGTATGACCAAACAGTTTAAGGGGGCAATAAGAAAAATGATAACATGACAAATGACTTATGTCCTTAACAAAGTGATACCTTGAGATAAACATAATATAATTGAAAAAGGCAACAAGAATGGTCTACAACTAGCAAACAAACAAAGGAAAAGGAAAACACATTGACATCAAACTAAAACTGCAAGAAACGGAAGAGATGTCTTCTGAAAATGCAGGTGGAGATATGAACACCACATCTACAAGTGCTGTGTCGCAAATTACATCAGGATCATCAATTATATCAACAGATCCAACACATTTTTTGAGGAAACCTAACCCCTTTAATCTAGAACCTCGAGAGAATCGGGGACAGAGGTGGCAAGAGTGGATTGAAGATTTTGAAGAGTTTTTGAGAGCAGTAGGAAATCAAAATGCTCTCAACAAGCTAGGCATCTTCACAAACCTAGTAGGGAGGGAAATGAAAAATGTTATTAAGGCAGTACCTCCACAAGATAAATCAACATATCATCTATTAACAGCAATACATGCAAAGATCATTGTCCCACCCAACAGAGATTATGAGTGGTACATCTTCAATAAATGCACTCAAAGCCCAAACGAGACCATTGCACAATTTGCATTACGCTTGCAGAGGAAGGCCATGATACTTCTCAATCTGATTTTCGCATTTTAATGATGATCAGGCAATCAGATTGAGAATAATTGAGGGCTGTTTCTTTTCACAATTCAGAAAGCACTTGCTAAAAAAATCGCTTCCATTGAAAGAGGTACTTGAATTGGCACGAGTCTATGAAAGGGTGGATACGCAGGCAGCTAACATAGAAAATCCCAAATGGATAGAAACCGTTGCTTTCATGGGTCAGCAACAAAGCACACAATGGCAAAAGAAGAACTCGGGTGAACCTCATTGGTATAATAATCTTAAAAGCTATGGAGAAAGGAATTGTTACAGGTGTGGGTTTGAGTTCCCACACAAAGGTCCATGTCCAGCTCTAGGCCACATGTGTCTACGTTGTGGTCAAGAGAATCATTTTCAAAATATGTGCAGAGAAAAAATACCCTGGACTCCTACACAGAAATAGAGTGGACAAGTAATCCAAAACCGAAGATATGAAAATCAGAGACAATTCAATACAAGGACAAACATAGAAGGAGAGGAAGAAGTAAAATCAAGTCTAAGTCAACCAAACTTCCGATCACATCAACCAAACTTTCGGCCAGGATTTGTGAGGACCATGGATGCTCTGGAAATTGAAGAGACTGAACAAATAGGACAAACAGGATCAGAAAAAATACCATTGTCACAAATAAACAAAAGTCAAAATTACATCAATGAAATATACAATGATCCTTATGAAAACCGTCCAATAGAAGAAACATAGATGTTGATACAAACGAGGAATATATAGACTATGAAATGTATGGCAAAGAATATGTAAGACTTATATATGGAGCATCGGATGAAAGTAGAGACATAAAAGTGACTATAAACCTAGGAAATCAAAACATTAATTTCCTGGTAGACACTGGAGCCACGGTGAACGCGATGAGCAACAAAATATATGAAGGAATAGCACAATTATACCCATTACGGACATCAAGAGCCAACATATTTCAGTGGGGAGCTACACGACCATTAACTGTGAAAGGGAAATTCATGTGTGACTTAATACATAAGGATACTCACATGCCCACTGAAATATTTGTCATTGAAAGCCCTGTGGAAGGAAGATGCCTCATCAGCTGCAAGACTGCAACAGGTCTGGAAATTATTAATGTGAACTATAACAAAAGTGAGATGATAAAGGGTATTCCACCTCAGAGACAGGATATACAAAATATAATGGAAGGCGAAATAAACATAGAAGTGATCAAGAAGAAATTTCCTAAATTGTTTGAAGGAGTAAGAAAATTAAAGGGAGATGCAATACACCTCCACATTGACTCACGGGTTCAGCCAACGCCACAACATCCAAGGAAAATAGGGTTTCATCTCTAAGAAAGAGTGTCTAAAGAACTAAGACAGTTAATTGACAACAATATAATTGAAAAGATACAAAGTGGTCCCACACCATGGGTGTCACCACTAGTAGTGGTTCCGAAAGCTGATGGGCGTATCCGCTTATGTGTAGACATGAGGTTTGCCAATGTGGCGATACAGTGAGAAAGACACCCAGGACCTAGCATTGAGGACATGATCATGAGATTAAATCGGGCAACAAGGTTTACGAAGCTTGATTTAAATCAAGAATATCACCGACTAGAAATTGATCCCGAGTCCAGATCTATAACCACATTTGCAACCCACAAAGGCTTATTTAGATACAAAAGACTAAGCTTTGGAATAACATCAGCAGCAGAAATATTCCAAGAAGCGATCAGGAAAGTCATTGCTCCTGTAAAAAATACATTTAATTACAGTGATGACATTGGTGTATGGTACTACTCAAAAGGAACATGATGAAGCATTGGAAGGAGTATGCATGGTATTGCAAAATAGGTGACTAACTCTAAATGAATCTAGATGTGATGTAAATAAGAAGAGTCTACTTTTTTTGGACATATGTTCCCTGAAAAAGGGATAAGAGCAGATTCAAGCAAAGTAAACACCATTCTTGATCTAAAACCACCAAGGAATGTAACTGAAGTGAGTTCATTTCTGGCAATGACAGGGTATTGTGCCTGTTAGGTGCCTAATTTTGCAATGTTAAAAGACCCTTTACGACAACTGTTAAAGAAGGAAACCGTGTTCATGTGGGACGAAAAGTGCAAGAATAGCTTTGAGTTAATAAAGAAAGAGCTTATTGATGACCGGCAGTTGGCTTATTATAACCCAGATTGGGAAACAGAAGTTACTGTGGATGCAAGCACTGTAGGATTGGAAGCAATACTAGCACAAGTTGAACCAAAAAACCCGGAAAGGCATGTCATAATTAATGCTAGTCGAGCTTTGAACAAAATTGAGCAGATACTCACAGGCGGAAAAAGAAATCTTAGCTGCTGTGTGGGCCTGAGAGATTCTCATCACTTCATAGTAGGAAGACCTTTTGTACTTATTACGGATCACCAAGCTTTGATATCTCTATTTGGAAATCCAAGAGTAAAAATGCCTCCACAAATTGAAAGGTGGGGAATACGACTACAAGAATACGATTACATTATCGTACACAAACCAGGTAAAGGGGCAAACCCAGCTGATTACTTGTCTCGACATCCGACAGCAGAGAATGAAGATAATATGCAAGTAGAGGCAGAAAATGATGTCATATTTGTCTGCTAACGCCTTACCACCAACAATATCAAGGGCAATGTTTGCTGAAAGGAGCAAAGGTGATCCGACAATTCAAGCAGCAATAAAGTTCACAATGACTGGTCAGTGGAAAAAGATATCAACAAAACAAGAATTCAATAAGTAAGTAGATATAAAGGAATTACAGAGGATCTCGAAAATCAGTGGAGAATTAACCAACAAATGATGGCATGCTGTTGAGGGGAAACAGACTGGTGGCACCTAAAATTTTAAGGAAAATACTAGTGATGCTAGCACATGAAGGTCATAGAGGAATAACGAACACAAAGAAAATGTTGAGAAATCATGTGTGGTTCCCATGGATGGTGCAATGGTTGAAGACTTTGTGAAGAAATGTTTTGTGTGTCAAGTAACTGCACCTGATAGCAATGCTTGTCCACTTCACATTGTTCCCTTGCCTGAAGCACCTTGGAGTAGAATATCTATGGATTTCTACGGACCATTGAAAGAAGGGGGATATTTATTGGTGATATTAGATGAATATTCACGATTTCCATTGGTGAAACATGTAGCTTCAACTGCTTTCCATCATGTGGTGGGAGTTCTAGATGAAGTTTTCATTTTTTGGGGAATTCCCAAAACAGTCAAAACGGATAGTGGTCCTCCTTTTCAAGGACATCAGTTTCAAAGATTTGCAGCATACCTAGGATTTAAACATCAGAAGATTACACCAATGTGGCCACAAACTAATGGCATGGGTGAGAAGTTTATACTTAATCTGAAAAAAACAAGACAGAGGGCTATATTGAACAATATGGCAATGACTCAAGCAGTATCACAAATGCTCAGGAATTATCGAAATACTCCAAATTAAATAACGGGGTGCACCCTGTCTGAACTAATGATTCGGTATAAACCTCAAACTCTTATCCCACTACTAAATAATTATACTCTGGAAGATGATGAAATAAGGAAACGCGATGAAGTGAAGAGAAAGAAGGTCAAAGAATGGACTGATAATAAAAGAAGGGCCAAAAATAACATTGAGGTGTGAGAAAAGGTGCTAGTTCGGCAAAGATTAAGTTCTAAGCTGGATTCGAGATGCAAGCTGGTGATTTGGAAAGTAAAGAAAGTAAAGGGTCCTATGATCACTGCAGTCGATGAGGACAATCACGAGATCACACGAAATACATTGTTTTTCATGAGGTTATTTCAAGAGGAGCAGGTTGATGAGTCGGACAAAGCAAGATGTGGTAATGGTAAAATGAATGACAGTTCGACGTGAGATGAATTTTCTGTTAACTCAGGAGATCTTCAGGGTAGTGAAGAAATGACTGAACTTGCGGGAGGTGGTCATGATCCTGGTGGGTTGAGCTCTGTGGATGGAGGTTTACGATATATGTATTAATGGTACGTTGAATGTTAAGTAAGGGGGAGTTGTTGTATTGTAAATAGACATTAGAATATGGAATGTTAATATGTCAATAGATGGAATGTAGAATGTGGAAGGAAGTGTTGGAATATTGGGATGTTAGTTATGGATGTATGATTAAAGGAGATGGTTCATGTTCATAAGGCTCTGGTTACTGGTGATTACTCCTAAATAACACAATCCCCCCCCCCCTTTTTACACAAACACTGGGCCAAGGAAGAGTATGACTGAGAATAACAAAACTGACTTGCATACATCGTATTGGCCATGTCCCGCTTATCAGGTCAGGCACTTAATCCTAAGTGCATACAGCTGATACCAATTGGCTGTCCTCACATGTATAAAATGCAGAAACCAAAGACACACTCTGAGCAAGGCGGAACACAAGAACAAGCAGAACTTCCGGGACGAAGGCACATCTATTGGAGAGCAACAGACCAAGGGACAAGAGCAACAGGCTGAAAACCCCAAGGCTTCCCTATTGGAGGTTGCTGCCTCCGACAAGTCGTGTAAGACGTGTGGAGAAGGCCAGATCCCACAAGTGAAGATTGCATTGTGTTTCAAGAACACCAGCGACCCTCGTGGGTGAACGGCAGAGTTGGGTAAGCAAGGTCAAGCCTGTGGTACTAACCATGACTCAAAAATCAGAAAACACCAAGAAAACGCACATAGCCGGTTAGTTGGCAAGCAACCTGAGTGACCGGTGTGTGTTAAAGTGAATGAAGTAGCAATATATCACAAGTGAAGCCTGCACACATGTGAATGAGACATGAAAAAAGGCAGACCTGTGAATGAACTTTGATGGAACAGCTGGTAAATCGGCGATGCCAAGTAACGGAGTGGTCCGGTGAAAGGAAGTAATCCACTCAATAGTCTCAGTGAAAGGTACTCTCTTTAAAGCGAGAAAGCGAATGAACAGTAAAAGTAAAATGAAGAAGATTCATTCCTAGAGAAGGGAAGAGTGAAAGTAACACAGTGAACTTTGAGCCTTAATGGGCATGCAGTGGTCTGACAAATAAGCCACGCACATTGAAAGTCTTCGACGTCCGAAAAGGGTCTGACCCCGACAGAGGAGTCCCGAAGTGAAATAAGCTTGGGGAAGGGAGCCACCCTTGCAACTGACGTTTAACTTTATCGTAGGAGATCTGAGCCTGACAGAGAAAGATCTAAAATACCTATGTAATGAAAGGTCTGAGCCAGAGTGCGCCATCCTGCCTATAAGGATCGCCTTACTCCATAAGGCCTAACATGGGCCGGAGAGCTGGTTCAACCACATTATTATTTGAACACAGATTTTTTTTCCATTTGGAGCCATTTGTCCTTGTCACGCTTTGCATACAAGAGACGGGGCAGGCATTAGGTTTTGAGGGGATTGGGTCCTCCGACGTATTCCATATCTATGACAAGTAATGTCCACAGCTGTGCTGCTTCGGAAAATCTTCGGCATCTGCATCGATGACGTCGAGGCGCCGTCCCCAAGGACCTCCTCCGACGTCACCCGATGTGATAAGTAGGACGCACGACGCCCGTAGCCTCGGTTCCGTTTTTTCCACGAACGTGTTCGCTTTGTGAATCTCGGTACGCCTCGACTCTATGGAGTTTGCTGTATTCTTCTGGGTTCGTTGAACCTGTTCGGTTTTTGTGAAAACCTGTTTGTGACGATGTCTACTTCGTCTTCAACCCCGCGTCCGGCCTTCAAGAAATGGGGGGGACTGTGGGTCCAAGATGTCGGTCACGGACTTGCACGACGCCTACCTCTGGTGCCTCGGGGAGGCCCACGATACGGACTGTGTCGAGTGCCAGTCGCTCACGGCCAAGGCCTTGCGGGAGCGCAAGAAGAAGCTGTCGGTAGGTCGGGTGTCTAGTTCTACGGGGCTTTCGACGGATGACTCAAGAGGCGACTCTCTGCGTCATCGTCGGAAGTCCAGAGGGTCTCCTTTCAGGAGTCGGTCTCGCCACTCCTCCGCCTCTTCGAGGCATTCCCGGAAGCGCCGGCATCGGTTACCTTCCCCGTCCTCTTCCGAGGACTCCGCCCGTCGGCGGGTCGCTTATCCCACCATGCAAGCGACACCAGAGGAATGGGCTTCCTTCGGGAAGCAGATGTTAGCGATACTTGAATCGCAGGGCACCGGTCCGTCCGCGCTTCCGAGTGGTGTCGGTCGGCACTGGTCGAGAGACACCGCTCGTACGCCTTCGGGCTCGGGTGGTCGGCACGGTTCGCGGGAAAGGTCCCGCTCGGACAAGGGTAGCCGTTCTCGCCATGCCCGTTCCAGGTCCCGGTCCTCGACGCGCTCGAGACCGCGTGATCCTGTGCCGTCTTCGAGGAAGACGTTGACACCTGTGGCGCTAAGGTCGTCGACGATTTCTCTCGAGGCTCCGCCTCCGAGGGGGTCGTCGGCGCTGTCGGCGCCTAGGTCGTCGAGAGACACGCTCGGAGCTCCGGCTTCGGGGCCTGTGTCGAGGCCATCGATGCTGGCGGCGCTTCAGCTGACGTCGACGCCGATTCTCCCGACACCGGCACCGACTCGTTCAGCGCCCTCGATGCCTTTCGGGGCGGTGGTGTCGGAGGGGCCCCGTGGGGTTAGCCCCTAGAAAGGTTCTGGCTAAGGTCAGGCATAGCCTTGGTCACCAGGTGTCTTCCTCTCACCGCCTGGAGTACATTTCAGAGGGTGATGAAGGCTCTGATGAAGGCTTGGTTCCGGTTACGGTACCATATGAGCTTCTCTCGGGCCATAGCCAGTTTGATGACCTGAGGCAGTCACTGCATGATGCCAGTGGACTGGACACCTCTCTGGAGGTGGAGTTTTGTAGGCCGGAGCCTGGCACTCATGCCGATTCTTCATACCGGTGCCTTATTTCTCGGGTCACCGAGTACTTGGGATGGTCGGCTCCCCCAGGGGAGTTCGTTCAGGATGATCTCACTGACATCCTTGATCTTGGTCCCCCCACTGACCCGGTACTGCCGTTTCATATGGCTCTGCAGAGAAGGGTGGCGGCGGATTGGACTGCTCCGGAGAGTCTCCCGGCAAGTCTTTGTCGCAGAACTCCAAAGCTGCAGCGAAGTCGTTGAGCGCTGTAGTTCGACAACCTCCGCCTTTTCGTCCTAGGGGACAACAATGGAGGGGAGGTTCCTTTCGCTATTACTCGTCCTTCAGTAAAGCAAGAGGAGCTGTCAGTCAAAGAGGCCACCGTAAGAGTGCCAGAGGTGGAAAATGAGGTACTCGAGGTGCCAAGGCCGCTCGGGCAGTTGCCTCTTTGCCCTCAGGCAATGTCGCAGCCGCTACCACTCAGTCATGAGGCCAGGTCCCATGGTTCGCTGGTTGGGGGAAGGCTGGCGCAGCATCTTGTAGAGTGGCGTGCCATTACTTCAGTTGTGTGGTTTCTGGAGATCATAACCCACGGCTACTGTCTTCCTTTTCGGCAGAGGCCTCACGACAATCCACCTGGGAACCTCTCTTTGAAGAGTCCGGATCCGCTCCTTGCGCAGGAAATTCAGGCCCTGCTGGAGAAAGGCGCCATAGAACTGGTGCCTGTAGCGGAGAGGAACAAGGGATGGTATTCCCCTTATTTTTTTATTTTGAAAAAAGACGGCAGATTGAGACCCATCATGGACTTGCGCAGTTTGAACAAACTCCTCAGGAAGGACAAGTTCAAGATGGTTACTCTCTCTCAAGTCCTCCAGGCCCTTCAACCTCAGGATTGGTTGGTGTCTCTCGACCTCAAGGACGCTTACTTCTATGTGCCGATCCATCCCAAGCACAAGAAGTACCTGAGGTTCGCGGTTGGCGACTCGCACTTTCAGTTTCGGGTCCTGACGTTCGGATTGACCTCTGCCCCGAGGGTTTTCACCAAGCTCATGGTGATGGTGGCAGTACATCTCAGGAAAGGGGGGATTCACGTCTACCCCTACCTGGACGATTGGTTGATCAGGGGGAGCTCTCCCGAGCAAGTCCTGGATCATCTGTCCGTCACCTGCCACTCCCTTCACAAGCTGGGCTTCTCCCTCAATTTAAAGAAGTCCCATTTGACGCCAACACAGCGGCTCCAGTACATCTGAGCAGTGCTCGACACGTCCCTGGGGCTGTTTTTTCCTCCCCAGGTGAGGGCTCTTCACATTCAGCAGATGGTGCACAAGTTTCAGCTTGCCCAGACTCTCCCAGCGTCCGAGTTCTTGAGACTGATCGGCCTCATGGCATCCTGCATTCTTATGGTACCAGAGGCCAGGTTGTGGATGAGATCTTTGCAATGGGCACTCAAGCTCCAGTGGTCTCAGTCCTCCGGCAGGATGTCGGACCCGTTTCAGGTGCCGCCCTCGGTCGCCCAGGACCTTCTGTGGTGGGCCGTCGAAGGCAATCTGATGAAGGGGGGCACCATTTTGGCTGCCCTGGCCGGAGGTGACAATCGTGACGGACGCATCCCTCACGGGATGGGGAGCTCATGCCAACGAGTTGACAGTCAGCGGTTTTTGGTCTCCGTCGGAGTCCAGACTCCATATCAATCTGTTGGAGCTGAGGGCCGTCAGGCTAGCCCTGAAGGCTATTCTGCCGACTGCGCGAGGAAAGAGTGTCCTGATTCTAACGGACAACACGGTGGCCATTCACTACCGCAACAAAAAGCGGGGGGGGAGGGTCACTTCCTCTGTGCAGGGAGGCGATGCAGCTAGAGTTCTGGGCCATCCAGCAGGAAGTTTCGGGGATGACAACGAGCCGGCGGACACTCTGAGCAGGCAGAGCGCGATCTCTCACGAGTGGGAGCTGGCTCAGGAGATTCTCTATGCCCTTTGGGGGACCCCTCAAGTGGATCTCTTTGCCTGCAGTGTCAACCGGAAGTGCGAGAGGTTCTGCTTGCGGGAATTTCCTCCAAAAGGAGCCTTAGGAGACGCGTTCGTGGTGGAGTGGTCATTCCCACTGCTGTACGCGTTTCCTCCAGTCCCCGTCATCCCACAAGTACTGTGTAGGTTACGGAGGTTCGGTTCCCGGATGATCCTCATTGCTCAGGCGTGGGCCAGGAGGACGTGGTACCCGGACCTTCTCGACTTGTCCATCTGCCCTCCACGTCGTCTTACCTACCGAGACGATCTGCTCTCACGGGAGAGGGGTCAGGTTCTCCATCCAGAGGTCGGATCCCTCAACCTTCACGCTTGGCTTCTGAAAGGTTGAGGTATAAGGATTGGGACCTCCCTGAAGATGTGATGGAGGTGTTGCTCTCGGCCAGGCGGCCGGCAGCTAAGTCTCTGTACCGTTGCCGTTGGAGAAAGTTCTGCGACTGGTGCAGAGTTAAGAATGTGGATCCTTTTGAGTGTGACATTCCCATGGTTCTGTCTTTTTTGCTTTCCTTGGCCCACAGGGGCTTGCAGGTGGGGACCATTAAAGGTTACCTGACGGCGCTGTCCATATTTAAGCGCTCGTCTGAAGAATATTCCTATTTTAGATTCCTTTAATTTCTCCGTTTTTGAAAGGGCTCACTAATGTGTTCCCTCTGTCACCTTTTCTGGTGCCCGGTTGGGATTTGAACCTTGTTCTTAACTTTCCTATGGGTGCTCCGTTTGAGCCTTTGCATTCTTGCCCTTTGAGACTGTTAACTCTGAAAACTGTGTTTTTGGTTGCGGTTACTTCCGCTCGCAGAGTGAGTGAGTTACAGGCACTTTCAGTTAAGCCACCCTTCATGAGTTACAGGCACTTTCAGTTAAGCCACCCTTCACTGTGTTTCATAAGGACAGGGCTGTCCTTGGAGTTCGTCCTTCCTTTCTTCCGAAAGTGGTTTCGGAATTTCATTTGAGACAGAAGGTTGTTCTTCCGGGTGGCTAACTGGCTATGGTATAGGATGTGCTGCGCAAGGAGCTCCTGATGATCCGACTCTATTTTTGCCAAAGTTACCTGTTGAAACTGCAACGAGCGCCTAGAATTTGGAAGATCAGGTGTCGGAGGCCGCACGCCAAGTGAAGTTCGCTGGAGAAGTTCATAGTCCCCGGGAATCGTGAGATATATATGTTTTTGTTGGTGCGACTGTGTGGCCGCCTCGGCACCAAGATGGCGGCTAACAAAGGAGAGGCCTCCGAGAAGAAACGAAACTGATTCCCCGGAACTGCGGGACATGGCTGCGGTAAATTGCCTGGAGGAATAGTACGATAGGGAGATATGGCGGAGTGTTCGAACTAGCACCATGAGAGCGCCTGGCCTGGCATACGCTAATGGAGCCTCGGCGATCTGACCGCAGGAGGAGATAACATTGGATGCTTGGGCGACGAGGCCTACGAAAGTTGAATGGGAAGTGTGAGGCCATAGCCCATCCGTAAGACAATTCGAAGTGCCATCTCGAATGCGAATCAGAAGACCTGGGAGCCAGACCATTGTCGGACCGAGGACAGTGCAACAGCTGCACTAAGGCGGAGGCGTACAGGAGTGGAGGGAGCGCCATGTCGGCGAAGGTTTGAGAGCCAAGACTAAGCAACCCACGATGGAGACTTTCACGAAAATGCAACAGACCCCCTCAACATCGGTGCAGAGCATGGTCGTGACCCCTGCGGAAGACGCCCCCGAAGGGGACAAGCACTAGATCCTGGAGGCTATAACGGGACTGAGTGCTACGGACCTACGCACAGCTCTAGAGAATAAGATCGATGCTGTAGGTACGGAACTCACCCTGCTACGTCAAGATGTTAGGGCACTTGCAGAAAGGACCAGCGGTCTGGAATGTGAGGTGAAGATTAATACCGATGTTAGTACGAGCAATGCGAAGGAGATTCATGTCTTAAAACAACCGGTCACCAACCTGGAAAATCGTGTGGAAGAGGCGGAAGGAAGGGCGAGGAGGAACAACATTCGCGTGGTTGGCCTTCCGAAGGGGAAAGAAGGCCAAGACCCCACAAACTATGTTGAAAGGGATCGGAGCTGGTAATCTTTCGCAGGGATTTACGGTGGAGAGAACGCACCGCGCCCAAATCAGGAAACCCCAGCCGGGGGCCCCGCCAAGACCGATCATCGCGAGGGTCCTGAATTACAGGGACAGAGAAAAGATCCTCGAATATTTTCGCAAGGGCGGCACGATAGAGAGAGCATCCACCAACATCACAGCATACCCGGACTACACGATACTGGTGCAAAGGCAGAGGTATAGTTACGCCGCTGTCAAAAGAAGGCTGAGGGCGGCGGGAGTCAAATATATGCTGCTGTATCCGGCACGATTGAAAGTGCTACATAAGAACAAAGTGCTATTTTTTGACACCCCTGAGGATGTTGTCACATGGCTGGACCTGCAGGGCTGCCCGGAACAAGAAGAGGATCGTGACCGGCAGGATCAAACCGAATGAAGACTTCGTAAGGAGGAGGACCCTGATGGTATAAAGAAACTGTAACTAACTGAACTTTGTACATAATCTGAGCCTGGTGCTCGATTTGGACTGGAGTATAGTGAGTGTAACTGTAATTGGTAACGGTTTGGCAACTGTAATGTTTTTTTGAAAGGAGCAACAGAACGTGGACGACCTACCCCAATAGATTATTAGTTTCAGCGGCAATTAGGGCGGCTTTTACCCTACTGAGCCCTGAGTAGAAGCTTGTGCTAGGCAGGGCTAGATGTGGGGGTTCCTGAGATCCAGGAATGGAGCTGGGCAATGGTTGGGGAGGGTATTGTTGGGGGAGGGGTGGGTAGGAAGAAGGGGGGGATGGGAAGTTGAGTGTGTGTGTGGTTATGGGGAGTTTAAGTTTTGTTTTGAGCCTATTTGGAGGAACCAGCATGTTGTACTTGCGGTGCATGAAGGGGCGTAATCGGCGGAGGATCGGGAGGGTGTTAACGACCTATGGGGGACCTCAGGATAATAACGTGGAACGTCAGGGGCCTTAACAGCTATCTGAAAAGAAATAAAATCATGATGTATCTGAAAAGGCAGAAAATAGATATTGCATTACTACAGGAGACGTACTTGATGCGAGAGAAGTTGGACCTGGTTAAGAGAAAGTAGAGAGGGACCGTAGTGGGCTCGCCATACTCTGCATATGCCCGGGGGGTGTTAATCTGGGTGGCACCGCATGTCCCGTTCAAATCGATACAAGAGGTAGTTGAAACTGATGGAAGGATGGCTATATTGCGAGGGCTTGTGGAGAGCAGGGAGGTATGCATAGTAAACACGTATGCCCCCAACCAAAACACAGCAGCATATTTCAGAGCCCTGTGTACCAATCTTAGTACGTGTATAGGGAGCGCTGTGATCTGGGGTGGGGACTTTAATTGTGTGTTGGATCCTGTGGTGGACAGATCTGATGGCAGGGTGGGTAAGCCTAGCCCAGCGGCGAGAGCGTTGCAGACGCTGCTAACTGATTTTGGCTTTATAGATGCGTGGAGGATGAAACACCCCGCAGAGAGGCAATACTCGCACTATTCAGCCCCGCACCATCTGCATACAAGACTCGATTACGTCTTTGCTACAGCAGATGTGATATCTGAGATTACTCAAATTGAATATAAGGCCAGGGTCCTCTCGGATCATTCGCCCCTGATCCTCGGATTGCAATATTGCCCTCCGAGGGCGAAGATCCCTACATGGCGCCTCCGAGCGGAGGCGCTCAAAGATCCAGTCTTTAGAGAAGATATAAGGGAAGAGATTACTAACTTCTTTGAAGAGAATACTGGGAGTGTTGATTCTGCGGGCACATTATGGGAAGCTTTTAAGGTGGTGATGCGGGGGCAGCCATTGCTAAGTCAAGAGGGTTGCAGGGCGGGGTCTTGGCTGACCTGCAGAGGGCGGAAACTGAGCTAGAAACAGTATTGAAGAGCGGTGACACAGACACGGAGCTGGTGCTTCAACTACAGCAACAATGTGCAGGGCATTGGGAAACACTCTGCAACCTCAATTATAGGAAATATGTTGAGAGGCAGCGCGCGGGGGGAGACAAGACAGGCTGCCTTTTGGCCTGTCTATACAAAAGCGAGACCCCTAGGCCTCCGATTAGGACCATTATTGGGGAGGACGGAGATGAGGTGGCCACGCAAGAGGGGGTTAACAAAGAATTTGTGGAATATTACAGAGTGCTGTACGGAGATGATGAGAGGGGTGACCAGCGCAAGATAATCGAAACGTTAGAAGACATAGGGCTGCCCAAGATAAGTGAAGAAGAGAGGGAGGAGTTAGATGAGCCAATCACGTTGGAGGAGTTAGAAGAGGTCGTGAAGCAGTTGCCTACCTGTAAGACCCCAGGAGCAGATGGGTTCCCCAGCGAATTCTATAAAGTATACAGAGAGGAAATCCTCCCCCCAATGCTGGACATGCTTAATGAAGCGTTTGAGATAGGACGGTTGCCTGAGTCACTCAGAGAGGCGATCATAATACCGCTGCCCAAGCCCAATAAACCGGAGCATAGATGTGGTTCCTACAGGCCTCTGTCGATGCTAAATCAGGACAGCAAGATTCTCACGGCTGTCCTAGCAAATCGATTACAGAAAGTGATTGGTAGACTCATACATCTTGATCAAACGGGTTATGTCCCGAGCAGAAACATAACCATAGGCGACTTCACCGGGTGGTCAAATGGGGTAGTAAGAACGAGGGTGAGATGGCGATAGTGTCTCTAGATGCAGTTAAGGCTTTTGACTCGGTCAAGTGGTCATAGCTATTGGCTGCTTTGGAAGGGTATTGAATGGGGCCGGGCTATATCATGTGGGCCAAGATGCTGTATAGTGAGCCGCTTGCCTGGGTCCGAACTGGAGCGGTGATATCCGAAAGATGGCAACTTGGCAGAGGCACCAAACAAGGGTCCCCCTGGTCCCCGATGCTTTACATCTTGGCCCTGGAGCCTCTGGCAATATGCCTTAGGGCACAGTATGATGCGATTGGCATTGAGGTAGGAGGGGAACGACACTTGATATCTTTGTACGCGGACGATTTGTTACTGTACTTGCAATACCCAGAAGAAAATCTCTTGTACATACTTGAAGTGATGGAAAGGTATGCAGAGTTGTCGGGCATCTCGGTGAACCCCCAAAAGTCTGTCATATTCCCGCTAGGTAGCTATACGGTGATCCCTGTAGAAGGACTACCGGTGCTACAGGTACCATGGGCAACTAGCTCTTTTCGCTGTTTGGGCGTAGATGTATATCACACGGTGCAAGAAGAACATAGACACAATACGGAAGTAGCCGTCAAGAAAATTAGGAACAGCATGCAGTTCTGGGCAAGATTGCCCTTGGCGATGATGGGGCAGGGGGGGGCCATGCTTAAGATGGTAGTTCTGCCCAGGCTCCTGCATTACTTTAGTAATATCCCATACATAATACCTAAGAAGTTTTTCAGTAAATTGAACAGCATGTGTAGGGATTTCTTGTGGCACGGTACCCAAAATAGAGTGGCGTTTTGGAAACTGCAGAACTTTTATGAAAAAGGAGGTATCAGACTGCATCATTTTGAGGTTTATTATTTGGCGGGACAGTTACAGTATGTGGTCAAGTGGTTTTCTGATGAAGTGACCCCTGAGCACAGGGTGCTTGGACTGGACTGCGCCCCGTTTTATTTGAAAGAAATGATTTGGCTGTCCGAAACTGAAATGAGGGGGCGTCCTGCGATGTTGAGGCTTGGATGGAAAATTTGGCGTAGGGCTTGTCGTTTGATGGAAGTCCCAGGCCCGTGCCTCCCGCAGATACCGCTAGTTGCTTTGACAGGAAGGGATGATCAGCTGAGGGTGATTGTTAGGACCTACTGGGAATCAGTGGGGCTGGCAATGCTAGGCGATGTTTGGCAAGAGGGATTCATTAAGGAGTTTATAGAACTCAACGAAGAGGCGGGGGCTACACACGGGCCAATATGTCACGTACATTAGGTTGGTGCGGATGATTAAGAACACCTGGCCAGAGACAGTTTTGATAGAAGAACCAGATGCAGTTTTGGAAACAATATATGATATATCTGAAGGAGGTCATGAGATCTCGAGACTGTATGAGATGGTGATGGCTAAGGCGGGGAAAGATTTGACACATCTGAGACTGGACTGGGAGGTGGAAGTGGGGGCCCCGATGGAGGACTGGGTATGGGAGCGTGCCCTGGGTTGCCACAAAAAAGTGTCTAGAAATGCCAGATTAAAACAAATACAGCTGTATGTAACGCATAGGGCATACATGACCCCCTTGAGGATATCCAAGTTCCGAAACGCTGGAATACAAATGTGTCCTAAATGTAACCTGGAAAACGCTGACATGACACATGTTTTGGTCGTGCCCGATTATTAGGTGCTACTGGGGAGAAGTGGCGCAGAAACTCTCTGATAAAGGGGTTACTCTTGTCACAGACACGGCCTGGGCCTGCTTTCTGGGCGGGTTCCCTAGGCCACAGAAACTCAAGCATATTGAGAAACTGAGAAATCTGGCGTATGTGCTTGCGAAACGTAGGATCGCCATGGGGTGGAAGAAATGCCACAAACCTAAGGTGGATGTATGGTGGAAGGACTTGCAGAAATGGGCGGAGGCTGAAACGCTGGCATGGCAAGAAGCGAGTAGCCGGGCTGATGAAGGGGAGGCGGGCACCCTGTTGGCTTGGAAAACGCTAATAACAGAATTGTTTGGAGTAATATCAGATCCAACAGACTCAGAAGAGAACGAAACTCGGCCGCATGTGCCAAACATTGAAAGGGATTGACAAATAGGCTCACGGGGGGAGGGAGGGATAATGGGAGCAGTGATTACGATAACTTGATATGTAATTATGATTATGCTGCTTGTTTGGTTTTTGTTGTTTTGTTTGCATAAAATCAATAAAAGACATTTTTTTAAAAAAAGGGTTGTTCTTCCGGAGTTCTATCCTCCACATCCTGGTAAGGAAGAGTAGAGGCTCCATAGGCTTGATCCTAGGAGAGCGTTGAGCTTTTATATTTCGCGAATGTCCCGGGTCAGAGTGGACGATCAACTTTTCATTGGTTACGCTGGAAAGCGTTTGGGACAAGCTGTGACGAAACAGACTTTGTCTCGTTGGATTATTTTAGCTATCTCCGAGTGTTACCGCTTGGCGGGTAAGGACCCTCCGACTGGCTTGCGGGCCCATTCTACCAGGGGAGTGGCTGCGTCTACTGCCCTGCAGAGGGGTGTTTCTATTCGTCTTATCTGTGATGCAGCCACCTGGGCTTCAGTACATACTTTTGTACGTCACTACTCCCTCGATTCCATGCGAGGGCAGGATCTGGCCTTTGGCAAGGCAGTCCTTTATTCTGCAATTTGATTGGGCATGCTAAATTTGTGTTCTAAATTCTTTTCCCACCTCCTTGCTTGGTACTGCTTTGGGAGTCTGTCATATATATGGAATACGTCGGAGGACCCAATCCCCTCGAAGAACAAGTTATTTTCTTACCTGGTAACGTTCTTTTGATGGGATGGTCCGACGACGTATTCCATATCGCTCCCTCCCTACCTTCCCCGCTGCAGAATTTCTTTTGCGATTGCAACTTGCGTTCCGCAAGGCCTTGTGTCTCTGACTGGCAGAAAACTGGTGTCACACGTTCTGGGGGGAAAAACTACAACTGAGGCTACGGGCGTCATGCGTCCTACTTATGACATCGGGTGACGTCGGCCGTCGGAGGAGGTCCTCTGGGACGGCGCATCGACGCCATCGACGCAGTACGCAGATGCCGAAGATTTTCCGAAGCAGCACAGGTGTGGACATTACCTGTCGTAGATATGGAATACGTCGTCGGACCATGCCATTGAAAGAACGTTACCAGGTAAGAAAGTAACTTGTTTTTTTTCGTACCATAGGCCATTTTGATTTGACAGACTCCACTAGAATTGTTATTTATTATTTGATGGTCGAGGCTACTCCCATCTCATTTATAGGGCAGAATAGGAGTTTTTCCAGTTCCAACCATTTAAATAAATGTTTTACATATTGTACCCATTGTGTCCGTCTCTGCTTGTGGTACCATGCCTCCCTAGATTTCTCGTGGTCAGCAACCCTCCAAGGCTTCATTGCATAAGACAGCAGACTCTCTTTCAGGAAGAGAGCAGCGGTAGGCACATCTACCTCCTGCGGGTCCAAGATCAGAAATGACTGCCGGCAACCTCTTTTTATACCCATGATATTTGTGGGCCTCCTTGTACTGTTTCCTTGTACCTGATTGACCCATGAATAGGATAATTGGGAAATCAGGGTCTATAGGCACTTAGCTTCCCTGTTCAACCATTTGTGAAGTTTTAAAAATGCGTGTGGCTCTCTGTGCCACCTCGTAAATGCTATGGTGTCAGCCTCCGGCACTGCAGTGCTCTATACTCTTTGGTTCCCTTCTGGCATATGCTACTAACGTCTCTGGTTCGTGCGGGGAGCAAGTGAGTGATTTCAATCTTTGCGGGAAAACCTGTGCCTAGTTCAATGATGCATCACATTCATTTTGATATTCACCACCGGATTTCTGATGATCCTACTGCATGAATGCTGGAGTACTTGGTCCCTTTTAGATGTTTCTAGCCAAGGATTCTGAGTCCAGGAAGTCCCCCTCTTTCCACCATCTGGGGTCCACATTGGCCCCTTTGCTGGACCTCCTCTGCCTACGCCAAACACAGGAGGGTGAGGGCATCTCACTCACCACAATTGTTGAAAATGTTGTACTGTTTTCTTTGTGTTTTTCAGCACTCTAGCTAGAAGTGCTATAAAATAACATTAAATAAGAAAATAAAATCCAAAAACCTATACGGTAAGGATGCCGAAGGTACTAATGATATTAAACGCTGTCAGCCAACCAAAGACTAGTCTATAACCCTTCATGCTGGCAGTTGTTAGTAAGAACTTTAATGGTGGAGTCACATTTTAACTAATCAGTTTATCTTTATACAATAAAATATTTTTTGCTCTTGGTTTGGTTGAAAGAAAGACAGCTGTTTATTTCCAATGCATACATTTGTTAGTGTACAATGTTAATGTGACAGAACTAAATAATAATTTTGTTGTTTATTGCAGACACCGGTTGATAAAGTGATTGTTCTGAAACATGTTGTGGCAAGTGAACTTTAAATGTTTAAATAAATGATTTCCACTGGGTTAACAAAATCAAATCCATCAAAATGGTACACACACTCACTGTGTTTCCTTTACTAAAATGGAGTGCCAGCAGTAGGTTAAAGGCGTGTAACCACACTGACATTGGTTGAAGTACACCTGGGGAATCTAAGAACGCAGGTCCCTTGGATTTGGAGGGAGATATTTTCTGCCCACATGTCCTCGAAACGAGTGGCCAGGAGGGCCTCCCTCCCATTTATTTTCAGTGGTCAGCACGACATGTGAATTATGCGCAACGCAGTAACAGTTAATTGTGTTCAGAACCAAAGGCATGCGCATTCTCAACCCCTTTCCCCGAGTTGGTGCTGGGTGCTGTGAAATCAGGTTAATTTAATTGCAGAGCACCTTTGAGTGTCCTTTGATAAATGTAAGATCCCTTTCCAGGAAAGGCGCCATTGGTAAATGTGATTTCGGCTTTGGAAATGTGGCTTGATGCCTTCGATTCTTTTCTCTAACCTCTCTTGGTAGGGGAGAGAGGTGAGTGAGTGAAGGAACCACTATAGGCGGCCTGCAAGGAAAGGACTGTGGGAATGCCACTTGGTACATTTCTAACAGCTCAGCATTCAGTCTTAGAGAATCCAACCAGACCAATTTTTTTAATGAATACATACCCAGAAGATGCTCACGTTAATTCTAAATCAGAGGTTGGCAGGGAAAGTTGGCAAAGGACTCGAGCAGCCAAACTAGCATGAAGAGAACAAGTGTGAATATCCTGCCTGCAACACACAAGGGTGCTGATTGGCCAGGGAATAAAGACTTTTCTTGACCAACCTGGGACCCCAGCAACCTGCAGAGCTCACAGAAGCTAGTCACCCACGGTATGGGGTAAGCCCTGTAAAGATCGCCACCATGAAAGCATGTACTATTCTGCCTGCAACACACAGAGCACACCAGGGTGCTGATTGGCCAGGGAATACAGAAATGGAGACTGCTTGCCGAAGCCGGATGGCTGAGCCGGCCAGGATACGAGGCTGCTTCCCGAGCTCTCTGCAGCTCACTGCTGCTTACTGCTATGGATGCCGACCTCGTTGTATCCAGCTAGAGCCAAGTCACAGCATACTTGGTTACCTGCAGGTTTGTAGCGCTATATAAAAACTAGTTATTATTACTAGCCTGATGTATATATGCATACAAGTGGCTCAGTTGCATCTGGATCGCATTGTTACATTACAATGTATTGCCCACCTATCACCATGCTTCCCTGCCCTGCCCCCTTCCTACCCGTTGGAATGCTGTGCTCCTCGCCTAGACACCCATGCTGCCTGCACACCCAGCCATGCGGTGTAGACAGCAAGGCTTATCAAAGAAGCCCACTACCTCCTAACTCGACTCGGCCCATCAGCGACCCAAAGGCACTGAGATCTCGCCTGCTTTTGACTAATGAACAGTAAGAAACCCAGGACCACTCTTGCGGAGGGACCCCAACGCCACCCACAACCTCGACCAGGTGTCACTTGGGCTAGCCTTGAGCTCTAAGGCTCACGCCACAGGTAGGGCTATGATGCCTCCTAGGCCCACCTTTGGCCAAGGCCTCAGTAAATATCAGAAAAGCAGCCGGCCAGGCGTGTTGCCCCACAGTTTTGCACCAAGTGGACCCAATCACAAACTAAGCCCAACTCATCCTGATACCCTAAACCAGATCCCCATTCCCACAGCAATGCCACCAGGCATAATTGGAGGATCCCCAAACAAGTGCAGCCTTACTAGCACAAACACAACAGGCTGGCTCACCCAATAGCTTTGACTTGAACTCCACTACATCCCCCACCTGATGCCTCAGCAAGGAACAGATGACTAGGCAGAAGGTTTGCCAGTTCAAACACCCACTGCCTGTCTGTATCCATCCTAACCAGAAATGCCTTCCTTGGCATGAGATCATTCCTGAGTCTCAAACCCCTCACATTAAACCTCTTAGGCACCCCCCGACAGTAGCCCATCGACCTTCAAACATCCTCACTCCTAGTCCACCAGGGTCACCACTGGCAAACACAAACTAGGTCAGCCGAACCTAGCAACCAACTGCAGCCAGGCCCCTGCCAACATCAGCGGGCCCAAGAACCTGACAACGTAGAAAGCAACCTACAATGCCCCCTTTAGCTCAGTAGCCAGCCTCCATGCTAGGAAGACTTGGCATCTGGCTTCACCACGAGCAGTAACCTACTTGCGCACACATTCGCACCCATCCACCCTAAAAGGAGCCCTTGTCAATGCGAAATCACTCCCGGCCCACGCCCTAGACATACATGACTTGATCACCAGCCAAGATGGACCTGCTAGCCATAACTGAAACATGGCTCCATCAAGCTTCAGGCCCAGCATTGTCACTAGTGATCCCCGATGGCTTTGCCATACACAGAAATTACAGACCGTACTCTGGAGGCAGAGGTGTAGCACTCATCTGCAAAGACGCTCTTAACATCAGACCTGCAAACAGCGCAATAGAAGGAAACTGTGAGCTCCTCAGTCAAACTCGCCACCTCCTCGGCAGACTCTGTGATCATCCCTATCATCTACCAACCTCTTGGCCATTCAGCTTCCTTTGAGGAAGACCTCATTCACATGGTATGAAAAACCTCAAACCTACCTCGAGAACAATAGTTCTCGGGCACCTAAATTTAGGCCTTAACAAACCCACCGATACAGCCTTCACAGCTGTCGCTAACACAGTCTCTGACCTCGGCTTTAATCACTGGGTCTAAGGGTAGAACCTTGAACTGGGTAGCATATCTGAAAAGCCGATCTCAATCACCTCCAGCTTACCCTGCCCATGGTCAGATCACCACATTGGGATATTCACTTTCCTGCTGCTCAAAGAGCAGCTGCCTGCCCCTCAAGCCATGTCTCCTACACTTTCGCGTAGCACCTGTAAAATATCCCAAAACTCCATCTCGCCTCATCTTACACCACTCTTAACTGCGAACCTTGACAGATATTTACTTCAAAACCATGATTAAGTGTGAGAAATCTGAAGGTGTCTCACCCGCTAGTTCCCGGGGATCTGTCATCCAGGTGGCCAGGACACAGCCATTGCTTTTGGATCCAGTTCCTGGGGGTGGACCAATGCAGGAGGATCACCTGGGTGAGGGTTTTCCGGGAGTGGAAGTGGGACACCAGATGGCAAGACGCGGTATCCAGTTCCCTGTAACACCTTTACCCTGTCGTACCAGTTAAGATACTTAAGAGTCAAACCGCCCCTCCCCCGTTTCTCAACACGATCATTTCACTACAAGAGAAAACGGACTAACACCCAAGCCGTATACCTGACCTGCCCCAATACAATCAGCATATCGTCTGCGTACAATGATATCAGGTGTTGTCCACCTTTCGTGGTAATGCCTACCTCCCCATATTGGTATCTGAGGTACGCTGCCAGTGGCTCCAGCGTTAGAATAAACCGCATCGGGGACCAGGGGTATCCCTGTCTAGTTCCTCTGCTGAGCGTCCACCTTTCGGAGACCACTGACCCTGTTCGGACTCTAGCAATCGGGGCACTGTACAGTAGTTTCACCCACTGCAGGTACACCGGTCCCATCCCAAACTTCTCAAGAACCGCTAGTAGCCAGGGCCACTTGACCGAGTCAAAGGCCTTGACTGCGTCTAGTGAGATTATCGCCAGTTCCTGAGTGCTTCCAGCGGTCTGGTCAATAACATGGTGCAATCTCCTAAGATTATCAGAAATACTCTGTTGAGGGACATATCCTGTTTGGTCATGGTGTATCAGGGTTCTGATCAGTGGTTTCAATCTATTTGCCATTACTGCAGTAAGGATCTTGCTGTCCTGATATAACATCGACAATGGTCTGTAAGATCCTCAGTCAGCATCTATTTTGCCCGGCTTGAGCAGCGGGATGATGATTGCTTCCCTCAGTCTCCGGCAGCTTGCCCTGTTCGAGCACCTCATTTAACATTCCAATAAATAGACTTAATAATATTCTAGACCATATATCTACATCTGACTTACATATGCAGTTATTTAGGCCATTAGGGACGGCTGCACTTGAAGAAGATTCCACTATTAATTCTGCTACAATAGCCTAAGTTAGAGACAGCCTCCAAACTACATCGGATCTGCATTCTACCGGAAGTGTTACTAGATTTCTATATATAGTCCTCAAGTAGCAACACCGTTTATTCTCTGACACTGCATTGCACTGTAGCCAATTTTGTGAGGCCATCGGACGGTTGATCAAAGACCAGAAGTTCAGAGAATTGTTGTTTTCCAAAACTACCAGCATTGATTCTCCATACTTCTGATGGCGCAAATATCTATGGGGTCGGGACCAGCAGTTCTACGCACCGACTAGTCTCCTGGACTCAATAAGAAACATTTCTTTTCATTCATTTTTTATTTTTAGAGCCCGAATTGATCTCCACAACTCACATTTCCTGGCTGATGTCTCTTCATCAAAAGAATGTTTGTTACCCACTTTCAACATCCGTCCAAGATTTTTAAGCGGATCGAAGTCCCATATGAAATCAAGAAAGTTTGATGGTTCACATAACAGGCTTAAGTCTGCATCCAATGAGTTTCCTACTATATTCTGTAGCTTATAATTTAGACTTAATCCTTCCTTTCTAAATGTCACAATTGTTTTGTCTGTTATTTACCCTAAAATCACTGCAGTGCCTTCTTCTTTCCACCAGAGTCTGCATCGAGAAAAGCACAGTGTGCATATTATGATCACAATTTCAAAAATCCTGGACCACAAAACAATCACAGCGATTAAACATTTCTTCAGAGAGATATAGATAGTCTGTGGTTGACCCCAGAGATCCCCCCTTCCAAGTAGTGGCAGGAATCAAATCCCCCTCAATTTTACCATTTGCCATTATCAAATTTCATTTCACAAAGAAACTAAGCCATTGCTTGACAATAGAGGAAGACTCACTCTTTTTATCCCCTTCCCAAAATGTGCTAATACATTGAGATTTTAGGTCTGCTACCAGCACAACAACCACCAAACCATCCCAAGACATTGCATTCACCAAAAACATCAGAAAATATTGCATACATGTTAATAAGTTTGGGCACGCAGAATTCCAGTAAATATTGATCACAATGAGTGTTATGTGCCCTTGATCACTCCCAAGCATTGCTTTCACCGCCAGTATGCCTTGGGCATCTAAAGTAATGGGTTCTAGATCTAATACAGTTCAATTCCGTAAGGTTTTTCAAAGGCCACCAGCAGGCCTACCCCCATTTTTGTAGCTGGCCTGTTCTGCTATGGAAAACCCATCTACCTTAAAACTGCTGGTTAACTAAGTCTCTTGCAGCAAGATCAAGTCATACTTTCCAAACAATGCATCTATCAAAGCTCTAATCTTGAAGAAACTAGAGCCCAGCATATTGCAACTCACTAAATTTAAATTCTTCTTTACTAGAGACCATCATCAGTAACTCCTCAAAAATCTACTCCAAGATCTCTGGCAGGAGCGAGCATACCTTTGTCTTCATCTCCCTCGCAGGGTTAGACTCGCCCAGACTTTTGATCACAGCCTTGCCATTCACTAATATCCTTTTACTACTTTCTCCACTTCAATCAAAAAAGTCACCTCCCTCACTCGCATTGCCTATTCTTGTCGGCTCTTGGGTATTTTTGCAAAAAAAATACAGATGACACCTCATAGCCTAATCTTCCAAATTCAGCATTCACTGCTAGCACTGCAGTTGCACACATGCTCGTTTTCAGTCCTATTTCAACTTTGTTGGTACACTTCTCACATGGAAAACAAATCTACTCAATATCATATGCAGAGAAAAGATGCAATTCTGAGATTTCCTTCGTAATTGATAGAATAGCACTTCGGACTGACACTTCATCCCTCACTTTGTTTTTTTTTTAATTAGCTTTATCCCTCATTAAGTCCATTGTAGTTAATCACATCTTATATACATGTTATTAGTGATTCCTCAATATTACTGAAACTTTTGTCTTCCTTTTGCTGAATGCAAAAGAGTCACTTCTAAGGAAGGAAAGTAAGCAACATGTTTAATGGTCGATTAAGCAAGCCAGCCAATTCAACTTTGGATGGGACAATTGGGAATCCAGCTACTAATTAGGACATAATTTCAGCAATCGAAATGGTCAGTCGATACGAAGCACTTACAATGTTGAATGAGGTGGATTGACTAACGAACCCAAAAACAGTAGATCTAGTGTATAATTCCAGAGCAAGCAGGTAACAGGGTTTCTGGCAAGACCCTATTAAATAATACAGCCAATGCAACTTTGATCTGACATGGAAAACTAGAAGGGCAGATAGGTAAAAAGAGAAGGTTGCACACAACTTGTACTTAGTTAACAAATGTATTTACCATCAAGTCACCATCAAACGAGTTCTATTGGATATCATGGAACGTGGCTGAGTATGAAAACCAAGTTGGATGATTCAGACTAGTTACACTGGGTGAAAAAAGCTTATAGTATGACTTCCTAAAATACCTGGTAGCTAGACTCAGTGAGTATGTCAGGTGTATATATAATTTTTGAAAAAAGAGCCAAGCAACAACGGCAAGCCTTCTGGAGGTCTACACACATATATATGAATTGGCTTTGTATGGACATTCAAGGAGATCAATACCAATTGGGACCGAATTAAATGACTTCATAGCTACCACCCGAGTCTTGCTGACTTGGTTGTCATTCATGTTTATAAAATTCCAACTAGAGCAACATAAAATCTAGTTCTCAACTTCTAGCATGCCTCTCAGCTTGGCTATACAAAATCGAGGATATGAACTGTAATGAGCTAGGCAAACCTATGTGCTTTCTGATACTGGGTGACTTTTATGCTATTAGAAGACTACTTATTGGCCAGAGGCATGGGTAGTCCATAGAAATATTTCCAACCTGATCTAAACGGACCACAACAGAACCAGATTACTGGATTTCTTTTTATGAATCTTCAATCTTGCCACACACTGATTAATTTCCCATTCTAGACAAGTTGAAAGTAACCATAACCCTTTAATTGCACTTTTGAAATTTTTAGATTTCCCCCATTGCCTTCTTTTGGACACAGATCCAATTTTAGCCGATTTTTGAGAGGTAAGAGCCAAATGACTGCATATCCTGGAACAAGGCCTATTCGGATAATATTCCCAACAAAATAATTGGGTCTGCATCACCAGCCATAGAAAATATTCTTTGCCCAGCAGCTAACAAATCAGCAATAAAGTACTGGCTTCCTTTACTAGTCGAGAATGCTTCAATCACCTGTTCAAAAGAAATTAACACCCATAAAGAGTGGAAAACCAAAGTAATCCATAACAAGATGGTTCGACAAAGACTGACATAACGCGAAGTAGGAACTCCACAAATCCCTTAATGACATTTGCGTAGAAAGAGTGCAAAAGATTAAAGTCGCTAGAACATTTTATCAATAACTAATTAGGCTTAACAAACAATTGTATCGTAGGGATAAGTGGGACAGAGTAGTGGAGGCGGCAAACCTTCCTGATCAGAGAATATTTTGGGGTCATCCTACATAGTCTGGGTGATCCTGTAGCTGCTTCCCAGTGGTTTTACAACTTTACACCATTTTATGCTGCTCCTAATAATAAGAATATGCAATCACACAGTTTTCTGACGCCCCCACACAGTCAATTTATTCACTCTGAAAATTTAATTTGAAGAAACCATTGTGGCAATATGGGCACAACACATTGGGAGAGCCACAGGTCCACATTTGTTTCCGTATGACTTGGCGAAACATGATTTAGATTTGTCGGGTGCTATTCTGACTAAAATATATAATTATGTTAAAGTTAATTTCAACATTCCTCAATCATGATGATTAGCAGATATTGTTCCGATCTTGTAAAAAGCCTAACGATATAATCAACAGCTTGCTACACACCAATTTTCATGATCAACAATCACGCAAATGGTTTTGGAAGAATCATTTACAATAGATTGACAGAATGGCTGATGGCTCATAAGGTCATCAGCCCATGTCCGTTAGGTTTTCAGGAGAAAGGGCGCACCATTGACCAATGGCTAACTTTGCACCTATTACTCTCTAAACTAGAGAGATAACTTTCCCTTGGTTATATGTGACTTTTTTACATTTCAGCGCAGCCTGCGACCAATAGAAATAAATTATGGGAAATACTCAATGATATACAAATTCAGAAATGTGTTGAACTGCATGATGGCGCTTTATAGCAATAATGTGGCATGGGTTATCTTATGTAAAGCTTTGTATGACAAAGTCGATGATAAAGCTATTTGATTAAATTAATGAATGCTGCATCCATACATAATTATGGAGCGGTTGGAACATTTGAGTTCAATTGACCCGTTTAGTGTGACATAAATAGCCATGTACCAAGAATTTGTGTCAAGAGTTTACTCTTGTGGGTCACCTGCTTACGTTCTGCCGATAGCTTAGTGGGGAGAGCTTCAGTGAAATGTTCCTACACTGACTGGGAGAGTGATGCAGAATATTTTGGGCACAATCTTAATCACTCTGATCTGTTGGTGCTTGGACCTACTTTTATGCTTTTGTGCCCCACTTCATATTCAAGCTTTAATCTTTTGGTTTAAATACATACGTTAAGGCTAAAAAATACATCAGAAGGGCAGGGAACAGAAGGGATGATGCTCTTGGGTGGTGGGGTTAAAGCACACAAAAAGAAACAATTGCTTGATTTTTAACCCAGGGGGTGAATCGCTGTAAATCCTTTGTCACCAAAAACATATTTTTATAAATTAGTTTGTAACTGGTGATTATCGGTTGACAGGGTTGATTGTAATCCAGGAGTCCTAATTAGTACTCCTATGTCCTGTCCACATTCCTCCATACTTTTGGGACATTCCCAGGTGGAATTGGGGTCCTTCCTCTCCCCAATCACTCTCTCTACATGCGGTGTCCCCCAGAGATCTAACCTATCCCCTGGTTTTTCAATGGCTACATGGCCCCCTGGTCCGGATGATGGCCATCTTCACCTCAAACTTTCAGTGTTACGCGGATGACCCGCATCTCCTTCAGGCTACCCTCTGCCCCTTCCTCACTCATACCGGACTGTATGTCCTGAATTCAGTCATGGTGTGCTGCATGGTGTGCTGCAAACGGCCTCTGCCTCAATGCCAGTAACACTGAGAATGTCCTAATTGGGACCCCTGCTCCTGCCTTCCTTCTTTCTCTCTGACCGGCCTCCTTTGGCCCTGCACCTCCATCTATCAACGAGGGAAAAAACCTGGGGGCCATCTTCGACTCCGCTCTCTCCGTCTCGTCTCACATCGCGGACATCTCTAAAAAAAAAAAAAAAAAAAAAAATCCCACTACCAACTGCACCTTCTCAGAGGTATTCTCACTTTTCTCACCTTCCCCCAGAGACTCACCGTCTCCAGAGCCCTGGTCCCCTCTAGGCTGGACTACTGCAACAGCCTCTTTCTCAACCTGCCCTCTTCTACCCTCTGTCTTCTTCAACTCTCCATTCCCTTCAACTCATCCAGAGCAGAACCGCAAGGTTTATCCTTGGCCTCAAGCCCAGGGACTGTATCCCTCTGTTGCTGAAATCCCTTCACCGACTTCCTGTGCTGTGACTGCAAGGATTAAGTTCAAGACCCTTTGAATTGTCCACAAGACTTTCTCGGGCCAGGGCCCACTCTATCTGCAATGTTCTTTCTAAACACTCACCTTCCCGAGCCCTCTGCTCGTCTTCCTCCAACTCTCTGCGGGTGAGCCGCTTCTCCAAGCAGAGACTTGGGGGGAGATCTTTTTCCTCTGGAACAGCCTCCCTGCCTCTCTCCGTTTTCAGCCGGATCTCCTTAAATTCCGGAAACTCCTCAAGACTTTTCTCTTCGCCTCCTCCTCCTCCTCTCTCCCTCTCCCCTGCTAACCACCTCTTTCTGCTCTCTCGTTCTCTCTCCTCTGCTTCTGCTCAGTCGCTTCCTGGTGTACCTTCAGAGTCTCACAGGTCCCAGGCTTTGTCTTTTTTCACTCCTTGTTCCACTTGGCCTTTTCTCTATTTTGTTTCTCTTTCTCCTTCTCCTCCCCTGTGGATCATAGATTATATATATCCACTCAGGGTTTTTCAACTTAGAAGTTCCTGTGATCACATGTCCACTTCTACATATAGGTTTTGGCAAATGGCCTTTTCAGGTTCCACACTAAGGACTGCTTGGGGGCACTTCAGACTGTGGTTATTTACGTCAGCCTACAGTGTAAAGGTCTATTTCGATGCCCTTTCCTCCCTCGCTTGTCTCTTTTGGTGAGTCATAACCACACACTTGCTGTCTCTTTTGGCTGCATTGGGATACGCCCCTCTGGTCGAATTAGGGGGCTGACCTCCGAATTAGACTGGGTTGGTGGCATGTTGAGGCCTAGTTCCCATCTCTTTTGCTGTCTGCATGTGACCTATAGCTTCCGCATCTATACCAGTCAGGCGTTCTCTATGCCGGCAGAACATTTTACGCCACAGTGTTGTGCAGTCTATCATGTAAGTACCTTAAGTTCTTGTTTTTCTTGTTCTGCTGTGTCCCCTTACCTTAATGCCCATTGGCCGCTTAGTAAACTTAACTCATTTGGAGTAATAGGCGTCTACATATACCCCGCTGCCCCCCTGCAGGCTAGGCAGACCTACTTACTGACACATGGGCTAAACCCCCTATCTTTTACTTTGATTCTGTTTTCTCCTGATCTATTGGCCACTAACCGCAATACATAGTTGGGATATTTCCAAGACTACAACAGCTCCCTCTCCGTTCATTGGTGAGGGCAGGCCAGTCAGCCCACGGCCGCTGGGATATTCAGCTTTCGGGGAAGTCTGGCATCACGCATATTTTCATATACCCCACACCCCTTCTTCTCCATCTTTACGGAGGCGGGAGGTATAATTTCCCTGATGGAATGGATTTGCTGTATACTTTAGAACACAATTTTCTGTTCATCGTCAATGTTTTGCTTCACTACTATTTGTAAATATATGTGCTGTACCTTCCTGTTGGTTATTGGTCTTCTCCAATTTGAAGCGGATTTCGTACAATTTAAATAATCCTATTTCATGTAAGACCTATAGGTCTACTAAATAAATTGGTTACTATTTGTACATGTGTGTACTCTGTATCAGAGTGATCTCGATGTAGTCCACCATAGCCGCCTTCTTACTGTGCTGTGTGGTTTAATAAATTATATCTTTAATTGTTTCATTATGAGACCACCTCGCTTTGTTAGATCTTTATAACTCATTTGTCCCCTTTATGCTTTTGAGTTTTCCCTCTTGTATTGCCCAAGCTTTCCTCGCCAGTCTCTTGCACTTGCCTCTGAACTACTGCACTTCGGTTACGACCCTTGAGAGTGGTAGCTCTCTGCACTTAACCCATGTTCTGACTCGACTGGGTGCACTTATCCCTATTGCACGCCCCCCACGCACTTTCTTTTCTGTTCACCTGCATAATCTGAATGTACCATGCCTAGTAAGATTGTTTGTCTTGTCTTCCCTATGTCTTCCCATCCCATTTATGGTTACGCTTTGAAACACTTGTGAATAAGCGTATAATAAATAATCAATCAATTCCGTCCTCCCGGACTGGACCAGAGGTTTTTGTAGCACCATACAAAAATGTGTCGGTCATTTGGAGTTTATGCAGGCCTGGTGAATGCATGGCTGAAGGCTCCACCTCCCCAAGACCCACCTCCGGACCTTGTACCTCAGTCCTTTTCTCCATGTGGTCAGGCTGGAAGCATCTAGCACCAGCAGGAGGTTTTTTCTATGCCCTTATTTCAGGAATTTTTTCTCCACTCGTCTTGAGCATCGCAGTCGTTTTCGCTTGCCTATCCTTGGACAAAAAGGATTTGCATCCTGTTTGTTGTGTGATAGGAACCACTCGGCGTATTATCCTCATCTACTCTGTTTAGAGTGTCTTAACCCGGATCACAGGTGGGACGCGAGCTTCACCTGTGCACACTTTCTACTCTCAACGGCTTCAGCATTGGGAGGAAGTCCTCCATCTGTCAGTGACGGGACGGACACATTGGACGTTTCGTGTCAAGTGAGAAGCGGCGACCGGTAAGTGATTTTGTTTGCAGGTTACGCCAGACCGGAGGTTTCTTCACAGATGCCTTCGGCCACGGGAGGGATTCAAACCCATACTAGTGCTACCAGGACTTGTCCTGAGGGCGTCCAGCTTTGTTGGATACCAGAGCGTGCGCTGATGATCCCAGCTCAGGTTTCTCTGAGGTGCCCATACTAGAGGTTAATTTTTGTACTGGCAAAGCCAAGGTTCCCCCATTGGGGGCTACTACTACCAACGTTCGCTCTGAGGTTCCCCTACTACCACCAACGTTCGCTCTGAGGTTCCCTCAGGAAGGGCTGATCCAGTTACCATCTTGGCCGAGGTTCCCCTGTGAGGGGCTAAATTGACCAGGTCGAATTCCAAGGATCCCTCAGTGAGGGTTAAATTCTGCTCCTGCACTGCCGAGGCTCCCTATGTCGGGGCTATACTAGCAAAGACCAATCTGCACTCCATTTGGGTCAGCCATCTGTGTATAAGCCTCTGTGTATTTTTGGGGTGACACATTTCCAAAGGTCGAAGACCACTAGGGGATCGAACACCCTCCCTTGTAAAATGGATCCAGCAGTTTTTCCGAATCCATCTATTTGGCGTTTACAACAGTTGACAATCGGCCGAAGTCAACACCTGCTGTTTTTGGGACGCAATCTGTTGGCACCTCCACCCAGTGTTCCGTTTGAACGCTATCCTTTTGCTACCAGAGTAGAGTGTCTGCTCCTACTCGTATGTCACTGCCTCCTACTCTGGCCCTGCCTATGACTTCTTCTCCACTTCATTGTGTGGATCCATGGTTGTCGAGGCCAATTTGGCAGCCAATCTTGACAGATTCCTGGGCATGGCCTGTGCCTCCTTCAAGAGACTCTTGCAAGAGCCAGATCACAGATACTCGGAGGATGCCTTCTTTAATTGGTTTCTGGAATTAATGCATTCTGATCCTATAAGTTTTTTAAGGACCTGTTTCGGGAACTTATTCCTAAACCTCAGGAACCCCCCAGGCCAGTTGAGGCAGTGCTATTCCTACCCAAGGCAATGGAAGTGCTTCCACTTCTTCCTCCGCTTTCTGGACCGCCTTTGACATCACAGCCCCAGAATGCCATTTCACCACTAGTGGATGAGCCCAAGGACACTGATGACCTACCGGAGGAAGAAGACATCCCCTCGTCGTCGAGAGCCTTTCATGACAGGATAACAGATTTAATGGCTTTCCTTGATATTCCTGCCCCAAGACTCCGAATTCTGAGGCAGAGGTTTTGGCTGGGGCACAATCCATGAAAACATTGGAAGAATGGGTGTGGGCCTACAGAAAGATGTTCTGACGGAGGCAAGGAAAGTGTGGACGTAGTGACTCCCAGAGACAGGAAAATCTATGTGAGGTACAGGTTGCTCCAAACTGAGGAAGTTACTGTCATTTTGTCCTCAACCAGCTTCATCAGTACTGGTGGTGGCGACTATTTTGAAGGCTGTCCTCTCCGTCTTCCTCCTCTTAGATTTTGAGCAACCAAGATCAGGCTTTGGAAGCATTGGGCCAAAAGGTCTTCAGAAATTCTGTGCTGCAATTGACAGGCAAATGGGACAGCGGTTTTAGCCGCAGCAACCCAGAGGCTATGGAAGGATCTGGTGGAATTTGAAAAGTTCATACCCCCAGAGCTTTTGGAGCAGTTCAAAGGGGGAGCGAGGGGGTGCTCTGGCTGATGCCTGAATGATCACTCGGGATCTTATGTTGACACATTAAGACTCGCCTCCATCAGGGTGGATACATGCCGACAAGCATGTCTTTATGCCACTAAGTTTACAAAGGAGTTCCAGGATAAGGTGCTGGACCTCCCATTTGATGGGAACAATCTATTCCATAGCTCTACAGTCAACAAACTGGGCAAGTTTTTTTTTAAAACTCTAGTTTATATTTGCATTTTAACACTCAACAAGGACCACGTATACAAATCACTATGAAGCTCTACTAGTCCTAAGAAACAATACATTTTCCCTCCCTCCCTCCCTCCATCCCTCCCTCCCTCCCTCCAACAAACGAACCAAGGTGGTTTCTTGTGCGGCTTAAATCAAACAGTTCAGTGATTTTCCATAGTGAGTTGGATGCCCCTCCCGGGAACAGCATTCCCAGTCCTTAGCTTTGTACTTGACATATTGCCCATCCGGATCATAGACCATTGTAGCAAGGGGGCCATCCTAAACCACCTTTTCCCCAATCAACCGCTCGCCCCTGTCCCCTTCTGATCGGGTACCTCTCCTTCCTTCTAACCCGCTTTTTGCACCCTCACCCCCCCGCCCCCCCTTCCTTGAAGGGTCGGGATCACCTCTCCCCTAGTGCACCTCCTATCCCCATTTCTGTCGGACTCCATTCCATACCGTTCTGAATGTGCCTAGCTCATTGTTCACCAGTGCCGTCAGCTTGTCCATCAAAAACATATTTTTTAATTTTTTTCAACCAATCATTCTTGTTTGGGATCGCTGCACTTTTCACCTTTGGGCTAGAGCCACCCTTCCTGCCTGCAAAATTGTCTCCTACATTCTGGGGTACTTGTACGTCTGAGTCCCTTGGTGGTATCCCCAGTAACATCTGCAGAGGGTCTAGCGCAAGTGATTCCCCTATGACCTCCGCCATCCACCGCTGTAGGTTTTCCTAATAGGCTTGTACCCGTGGGCAGAGCCACCACATATGTCCTCTCGAACCAATCTGGCCACATCCCTTTGGCCACAGTGGGGATTTCCCCGCAAACATCTTTGATATCTTGAGAGGGTCTCTATGCATCCCTGGAGTACCTTAAAATGATGATCCATATCGGCCGTGAAGAGGTTCATGTGGAATGCAATCTTATATATCTTACTCCACACCTCCTCTGTGAGTTCCTCCCCCGCTAGCTCATTCCACTATTGTTTAAACCCTTGCCTATATTTTTTGTCGCTGATGTTGCTGACCTTATACAGTTTGGACACCATCCCTTTTTCCGCATAGTGGCCGAGTCTAGTACATTCTCGAACGGGGTTAGATGTCTCTTAAATTTTACTCCCCACTTTCGATCGCTCAGAAGTCCTTTCAATCGTAGGTACTCAAATACTATGATTTTACCAACCCCCAAGACCTCTACTACAGCCTCATAAGATTGTAATTCTCCCTCTTGGAACAGCTGCCCCACTCTTTCCATCCCTTTCTCTGATAAGTCTTGCGAGTTACGGAAACCCCTTTTTCCCAATCTTATAACGGGACCCCAAAGTGAGACCATTGGGGAGGGCCATGTTGATAGGTTCTCTGTGTGTTTGCCCAACCCCCCCCTCATTTCCCCTTCCACAGGGACCACAGTACTCCGAGGGTAGGATGATTGAGTAACCTGCTTGGTATGTCTTTAGGGGGAAGGGGTACCAAAACAGATCCCTCACTCGACCGGGTGTGTGTCCATATCCTTTAGGTAGGTCCAATACGTACCCAGCTCGTCCCGCATGTGTTCCAATAGTACCCTGAGCTGCTTTGTTATAGTCAGAAGTCTGGCAGGCCGAAGCCCCCCGCCCCCCTCCTCCCTGGGAGGGTAAGAGTGGATTGCTTGGTGTCTTGTCCTGCCATATTAATTTTTTCACTGCTATCTGGAGTTCATTAAAGGTTGAATCTGGTACCTTCGTGGGTAGGGCAGTAAACAGGTACAAGAATCTCGGCAGCACATTCATCTTTACCGCCGTCATACGGCCATACCATGAGAGGATCCTGCTGCCCCACCGGTTCAGGTCTGCTTTAATGGTGGATAGCAACGGGTCAAAGTTTGCTGCTGCCAGTACCACCAGTTCTGGTTATACACTGAGTACACTGAGGTATTGGATTGCTACTTTTTCGACCCTTACGCCCAGAAAGCTATTCACTGTGTCCAGTGCCGGGTTGACTGATCGGATCGGCAGCAGCATAGATTTAGTTTTATTGATTTTTATGCTTGAGAAGGCGCTGAATGTATAATTTAGTGAGAGCAGGAGCAGGGTCGGGAGTGTCAACAGGGCATCAACAAGGTACCCCAAGATGTTGTCCGCGAACAGAGAGTTTGAATTCGACCTGACCTCTTTGTATCACCTGTATTTATGGGTGGTTCCTCGCAGCTATTGCCAGGGGTTCCATCGTTATAGCATATCTTAAAGGGGATAAGGGGCACACCTGTCTCGTACCTCGAGAAAGGTTCCCCATTCACCTGCACTCTCGCTGTAGGAGCCCTAAACAGTGCTCCCACCAACTTCCTCATGTGTTCCCCAAAACCCATTTTCTGTAGGAGAATCACCATATACCTCCATTCCACTCTGTCAAAGGCTTTCTCTGAGTCAATGTCATGATGCCTGCCCCCGGGAAGCCAGACCTGGCCCAGCAACCCCGGAAGCAGGCATCATGCCATTTGAAGCATGCCCAAAAACCCCAGTTAGGGGCTGTTTGGGTGCAGTCCTGGCGCCTATGGCGCCAGGCTCATAAGGATAAAGTCAGTCCTGGCGCCATGGGCGCCAGGCTCATTACAGAAAACTTACCTAATGCAGACCATGCTCCAGACTCACCTGGTGCAGACCATGCTGCACGAAGCCACAAGCCAAATGGGGCTTAGGAGGGACTATTTTACCTAAGGGACTACTTTTTTCTCGGGTGGGGGCTGTGAAAGAATACTTATCTGGGACTTCTTCCTAGGCTATTTAAACCACGCCCGGACAACCACACGTGCTTCGCGTTATTCTGCATTCAGCAGCGTAACGCTCACCGTGCCTCCAGCATCTTCCAGTCTTCAGCCACGCCCGCTTCAGTCCTGGACCACCTGGAAACGAAAAGAAAGAAGGAGAAGAGGTTCAAACTTGAAACCTTACCTGAATTCTTGATCCATCGCGCCGTCGATCTTGAAGGAGTCATCGCACGCGCATCGTCACGCACCTCGCAGCGCCGCGCTGCACTCACCATCCAGTGCAGCTTTTCCTCACTCCATCGCAGACTCTGCAGTTCCACACCGCTCTCCGATATCTAAGGGGACAAGAAAAGCCAGGTGAGCACAGGAATGCAAAAGGGTAATACAAACTACCCCCAAAGACTTACTGGATTACCACGGGGGGGTACTCACCTCATCTCGGGTCGGCGCAGTTAACTCTGCATCACCGCCGCACCCCGGCCCCTAAGGGGAAACCACTGGACATTACAAGCAACCCCCCAAAGACTTATCTGATTTACCGCAGGGGGTACTCACCTCATATCGGGTCGGCGCAGTTAACTCTGCATCATCGCCGTACCCCGGCCCCTAAGGGGAAAACCACTATAGACTTACCTGACTCTCACCAACTGCCCTTTGGACTCTTCTTGGTGGTTAAGTCGGCAACTTACAAGGAATCGGAAAGAGTGAAGATCAGACATTTGAACTCTTACAAACTATTGGATCCTAGAGTCAATACTGGAACTCACCAATTCCTCCACGCCAGTGAAGTAACTGGTCGTCTACGCGCCCCTGCGCTCGATGCAGGATGGAGAGCCCACCTTTCTAAACCATCAGGTGAGAACAAGAGGGAACATCGGGAGTGGTCAGTGGGCAGACAACGGGAGTGGAAGGTGGGTTAACGCTCGAATTACGGGAGGTTAATTCCCTTTCACCTTTGCAGAAAGATATTCATACGAGCCGACAAACGAAGAAAGTGGGGGTGTCCAGTCAGTCATCCCGGCTCAACGTGGCACCAGGTCGGTCCAGATCGACGTCCCCGTGGGAACCAGGTGAGCGTAACAGAACGCGAAGCCTACCCACAAATACCCACCTGGGCGTCATGGAGACCTCTGCAACGGATCAGTTGGCCCAATTATTAGGGGAATTAAGGGCCGAAGTGCATTCTGCCCGTCAAGAAACTAATGCCCTCAGGAGAGAACTAATAGTATCAAAAGAACGAACCGATGATTTGGCCAGACAACTATTGCAAAGCCAGGCTGGGCAAACACCTCTACCAGGACTTGGGGCACGTCCAGCTCCTGTACCACTGAGTAACCCGGTGCAGATAAATCTACCTGGAGCCGTTCCCTTGGCTCCGCCTGAACGCTTTGCCGGAGACCCAAAAAGGTTTGCTATATTCATGAATCAATGCCGCTTGCACTTTTTATGTAGACCTGGAGCCTTCCCGAACGATCAGGCCAAGGTGGCCTTTGTGCTGTCATATCTCAGCGGCAGTGCGGCGGATTGGTCCATTCCACTAGTCAATCAGGATGAATCGATTCTTCGAGATTTCCAGGGTTTTCGAACAAGCATGGAAAGACTATTCGCCCGACACTCCCAAGGACAGGCTTTGGATAACGAACTTTTATCCTTACGACAAGGTAATCGGGATCTTTTATCTTACATTGCAACCTTTAACAGATTAGTAGTGTAAACCGAATGGCCTGAAGCCAAGCGAATCACGTTATTCCATCGAGGGCTTCGAGGAGAACCCAAAGATGTTTTAGCCCAAATGGTGAGCCCGCCTCGGGACTGTGCTGAATATATAGATTTAGTGGTCCAGTTGGATCATAGACTTCAAACCAGAAAGGCTGACCGAACCAAGTTTGAGAATAGGGTGTTGATTAAAACCCACGTAAGCTCCAAGGGAGTAGATGCCCAAGAACCTATGCAACTTGGGGGGGTTAGAGGACCCCTAACGCAGAAGGAAAGAGAAAGAAGACGACAACTGCAATGATGTCTCTATTGCGGAGCTACCGGTCATTTCCTTCGGAACTGCCCAGTAAAACCACCCAAGAAAACTATAGGAGCAGCAGACGAAAGCCATTTAGAACCTGACTCGGGAAACGATCAAGCCCGGCAAGTGTAGAGGTCCGCTTGCTGAGCCTAAAGAAGGACACTCTGACCTCGCACTTCACCATACCCATGGTCCTTGTAGATCCAGAGCAACCATCAAGCATGCACGCGGTAAAGGCGTACGTTGATAGTGGAGCCATAGGAAACTATTTGGACTGTGAATTGGCTTCCAGGATGAATCTATGTCTCATCCGAAAGACCACTGCCGATGTCGTCACCACAGTGGATGGAACGGAAATTGTCTCTGGGCCCGTAACTCATTCCACTGCAGAAATGACATTGCTGGGTAAAGATGGGCACCGAGAGGTTATTGTGTTTAATTTGATCAAGGCCCCACAGTTCCAACTAATACTGGGAATACCTTGGTTAGAAAAACATAATCCCTGCATTGATTGGCGAGAGAAGAGACTAACCTTCCCAGAATGTGCTCACACCTGCTACCCTAAGAAAACTCAAAACTCAGTCCTGGCCCCAGTAATCCCAGCTGCCACGCAATTACCTGCTGAATACCAAGACTTTCAGGATGTCTTCCAAAAGGAACAGGCAAACACTTTACCACCTCACAGATCGTATGATTGTCAAATAGATCTTGTACCGGGAGCACAACCACCTTGCAGCAGAATCTATGCCCTTACGGAAACCGAAAATCTCCACTTGTGCCAGTACCTTGACCAGTACCTTGCTAATAGTTTCATTCGCCCGTCCAAGTCCCCTGCATCTTCAGCTTTGTTCTTCATACCAAAAAAGGAAGGCGACCTTAGAACATGCATAGACTACCGCGCTCTGCATCAGGTAACCATCAAGAATCGATACCCATTAACTTTGATACCTGAACTACTAGACCAGGTGAAGGACGCTTGTATATACACTAAACTAGACCTTCGGGGGGCATATCATCTGGTACGTCTCAAAGAGGGCGATGAATGGAAGACTGCTTTTCGCACCAAGTACGGGTTATTTGAGTACCAGGTGATGCCTTTCGGACTATGCAATGCACCAGCAGCCTTCCAATTCTTCATGAATGATGTCCTCCGAGAGCTCATCGATGTTTGTGTGGTCGTTTACATCGACGATATCTTAGTATACTCATCAGAATCTGATCATGTAAAGCACGTCCGAGCAGTCCTAGAGAAGTTACGCCAGCATAAACTATATGCTAAACTGGAAAAGTGCGTCTTTCACACTACAGAAGTAGAATTCCTTGGATTTATTCTGACCCCGAGAGGAATCGGGATGGATACACGTAAGGTGGACGCAATTCTTAATTGGCCATCGCCAACTTCAGTCAAAGGCGTCCAAAGCATGCTTGGCTTTGCCAATTTCTACCGCAGGTTTATCCCGGACTTCTCACACATTGTGCATCCCATTACTACGCTATTGCGAAAGAATAAACGCTTTGTGTGGACAGAGGAAGCCGAAAACGCCTTCCAAGAGTTAAAAGCAAAATTCACATCTGCCCCTGTATTAAGACACCCGTGCCCTGAGCTTCCATACATAGTGGAAACGGATGCATCCAGTTCAGCCATGGGAGCAGTGCTCTCCCAAAGGGATCCCGAAACTAACCAGCTTCATCCAGTGGCATTCTGGTCAAGGAAGTTTTCGTCTCCCGAATTAAACTATGCCATTACTGACAAGGAGCTGTTAGCCATCAAGTCCGCCTTCAAGGCTTGGCGGCACTATCTGCTGGGTGCCAGACATACCATCACGGTCGTTACCGATCACCGAAACTTGCAATACCTAAAGACAGCTAAGGCCCAATCTTCGCGCCAACTCCGTTGGGCATTATTCTTCGCCGAGTTTGATTTTGTAATAACCTATCGACCAGGTTGTAAAAATGGTAAAGCAGACGCCTTGTCCCGAATTGGAATGGGAGAAAAAGAAATAGCCTTAGAACCTGTACCCATAATTCCCGAACAAAGGATCCTTGGCCTGACGTCCATACATTCACTGGAGGACATTCAAGAAAAGATCCACCAGCTCTTTGATTCAGTTGCCTTACAGGACTGGGCCAAGAAAGGTCCAGAGTATTCTGTCACCGATGGTTTACCTTATTACCAAGGCCGGCTATTTCTGCCACAAAAGGAATTACAAGAACTTATCATTTCCCGGTACCATGATACCTTACTGGAAGGACATCCTGGTATTGCAAAAACTGAAGCCAAACAATTCTGGTGGCCCACCTGGCGCAAAGACATTAAATTATTTGTCATGTCTTGTGGCATTTGCGCCCAAAATAAAAGTCAAAAGAAAAGACCCGCTGGACTATTGCAACCTTTGGATATCCCACCCACTCCTTGGCATACCTTGTCATTAGACTTTATAACAGATCTACCCCTGTGCAATGGCTTTAACACCATTTTAGTTATTGTGGACCTTTTTTCCAAAATGGCTCACTTTATTCCTTTAAAAGGGATACCTTCAGCTTTAGTCCTGGCCAAAGAGTTCCTTGAAAACATTGTTCGCCTACACGGCTTTCCATCCGTGTTGATTTCGGACCGGGGCAGTCAATTCATTTCGCATTTTTGGAGAAAATGTTGCCAATTGGCGCAGATAGATGTTAGGCTTTCCACCAGTCACCACCCTCAGACCGACGGTCAAACAGAGAGGACCAACCAGACTCTTGAGCAGTACTTGCGTTGTATGCTACATCAGTCTGAGGGTACCTGGAAAGACATTCTTTGGATTGCCGAGTATGCCTATGGCGCCAGGCTCATTAGGATAAAGTCAGTCCTGGCGTCATGGGTGCCAGGCTCATTACAGAAAACTTACCTAATGCAGACCATTCTGCATACTCACCTGGTGCAGACCATGCTGCACGAAGCCACAAGACAAATGGGGCTTAGGAGGGACTATTTTACCTAAGGGACTACTTTTTTCTCGGGTGGGGCTGTGGAAGAATACTTACCTGGGACTTCTTCCTAGGCTATTTAAACCACACACGGACAGCCACACGTGCTTCGCGTTATTCTGTATTCAGCAGCGTAACGCTCACCGTGCCTCCAGCATCTTCCAGTCTTCAGCCACGCCCGCTTCAGTCCTGGACCACATGGAAACAAAAAGAAAGAAGGAGAAGAGGTTCAAACTTGAAACCTTACCTGAATTCTTGATCCATCGCGCCGTCGATCTTGAAGAAGGAGTCATCGCACGCGCATCGTCACGCACCTCGCAGCGCTGCGCTGCACTCACCATCCAGTGCAGCTTTTCCTCACTCCATCGCAGACTCTGCATTTCCACACCGCTCTCCGATATCAAAGGGGACAAGAAAAGCCAGGTGAGCACGGGAATGCAAAAGGGCAATACAAACTACCCCCAAAGACCTACCGGATTACCACGGGGGGGTACTCACCTCATCTCGGGTCGGCGCAGTTAACTCTGCATCATCGCCGTACCCCGGCCCCTAAGGGGAAAACCACTATAGACTTACCTGGCTCTCACCAACTGCCCTTTGGACTCTTCGTGGTGGTTAAGTCGGCAACCTACAAGGAATCGGAAAGACTGAAGATCAGACATTTGAACTCTTACAAACTATTGGATCCTAGAGTCAATACTGGAACTCACCAATGCCTCCACGCCAGTGAAGTAACTGGTCGTCTACGCGCCCCTGCGCTCGATGCAGGATGGAGAGCCCACCTTTCTAAACCATCAGGTGAGAACAAGAGGGAACATCGAGAGTGGTCAGTGGGCAGACAACGGAAGTGGAAGGTGGGTTAACGCTCGAATTACGGGAGGTTAATTCCCTTTCTCCTTTGCAGAAAGATATTCATACGAGCCGACAAACGAAGTAAGTGGGGGTGTCCAGTCAGTCATCTCGGCTCAACGTGGCACCAGGCCGGTCCAGATCGACGTCCCCGTGGGAACCAGGTGAGCGTAACAGTCAAGAGAATGCAGGCTGGCATGCATTAAGTCGATGGTCTTCCGGATACTATTGAGAATGCGACATAGCGTATGTCACTTTATACGTAACGTCTTCTTATTATGTTTGTACCAACCTGCTTTTACTGTTTGATCGCCATAGATTTGACTGTTTAGCTACGCCTTATCTGCACTTGCACTTGCCCTACCCTGCAGACTCGAAATGTCCACTTTGCCTGTAACCTGTAACGTTAACTAATCTGTAACCTGTAAACGTTAACTAAGCTGTAAACCTCCTTGTTCTCTTGCGCCCTGTTACCCTAGGGTCTGGTGCGCACAATAAATAAATAAACAAACAAACAAACAAACAAACTATCCGACCCCTGACGCACTTTGGTAAAGCCGACCTGTTCTCCGTGGACCAGGGTGGCATGATCCCCTCCATCTTCTTACCAAGCACCTTCGGTAAGATTTTGACATCCATGTTCAATAAGGACATTGGGCGGTAGGAGGAGCACTCTGTTGGGTCTTGACCTTCCTTTGGTAGTACCACTCTAATGGCCCCCATCATTGTTTAGTGCAGATTGCCCCCCTTGAGAACCGCATTGAAAACCCTAGCTAGGTGTGGGGCCAGGGTGGACCAATCTAATTTTAGGAACTTCACTGTGAACCCATCCTCCCCTGGCATTGTGCCACCCTTTATTGCCTGGATAATTTCTTCTTCCGATACCGGGGCCTGCAGTCTTTCGGCACTTTCCTGCGTTAGGCTTGGTATGGGTTTCTTTGTTAGAAAGTCCTCTATAAGGGTCTCGTCTCCCTTAAACTATGATTTATACAATCATTCATAGTACTGTTTAAACGCCCCCCCTACGGCCGGTGTGTCATGACACAGTGCCCTCATCAGTTTTCACGGCTTTGACCATTTTACTTTTCTGGACCTGCCTTAGTTTCCACGCCGGTATCCTATCCGCCCGTCTCCTTTTTCATAATATTTTAGTTTGAGGAATAGAAATTCCTTTCGGTCTTGCTTAACAGCAGATCCCTAAGTTGGGTCTTGTGTTGGTCTCGGGCCGCAGCCTGCTCTGGGGTGTTGGAACAGCCGGAAACCCGTACTGGTTGTGTTAGCTCTATTTTTTCCTGTAGGGTTCTTTCCTTGAGCTCCTTTTCCCTTCTTTTTTGCGCCCCTATTTTTATTAGGACTCCGTGAATAGTGGCTTTAAATGTGCCCCATAAGGTATGTGGGCTGAGGTCCCCGTTATCGTTCAATTCGAAGTACTCTACTATGTTTTTCAGTACTAGGTTGTGATCTGACCAATGGACCGGGTCCACCTTTAGATTCTGTGTATGGGCGAGAAGGGCACACTCCACCAGAATATAGTCCATCCTTGAGAAGGTTTCATGGATTTTCAAGTAATATGTTTTGGGGGGGGGTGGGGCCGATCCGGGTAGTGTGTCCACTAGGCCCAGATTGTGGTTAATTTTGTGGAAGCTCTGTGATGTGGAATCGTCTGCTGCCGTAGTTAACTGTGTTTCCATTCTTTTCCTGTCTATAGCCGGGTCTAGTACCATGTTGAAATCCTCTGCCACTATAAGAGCACCCTCCACAAATAGTCTCAATTTGTCCCTGTCCCACCTCCCAAGAGGGTATTTGATTCTTGTTTGGGCCATACATCACTCCCAATGTGCAGGGGATCCCTGCAATTCCCCTCTTATAAACAGGTATCGGCCCTCCGGGTCCTTAATCGAAGTCTCCATCTTGAAGCCTAGTTAATTTGCCATAACAATCGCCACTCCCTTCTTTTTGGTTTTGTAAGAGGCATGGTATACTTCCTCTATCCCCCACCCCGGATGCCTGGTTCCTTTCCCCTCGCCCATTGGGTTTCCTGGAGAAAGAGCTGATCCAGTTTCGCTCACCTGAATTCTCTACCCAGGAGGGATCTCTTCGTAGATGATTTCATTGCCCTGTCGTTTAGAGTGCCAATCTCTGTCGGGCAGGTGTTAAGCCATCTAAGTACTTATCAGGACTTGCTGTGTGCTTGAAACCACCAACACCTCTCCCCCACCCCTCTCACCCAGAACCACCTCACCCCCCCCGTCCTCCCGGGTGGAGCCTGTCCCCAACTGTCCCCTTCTCCTCTACCAAACCGCTGGTGTCCCTTGATTGGAGCTCGGGTCCCTGGTTCACTCCACGTCCCGTCCAGACCCGCCTTGTGTGTCCGCTTCAAATAGGGGTGGGGTGCTCCTACCAACTTCCTTGCTTCCAATGGGGGTGTTCCCCTCACCTTTGTGCCTCAAAGTCTCTTATTCAGATGTTTACATACCCCAGGGGCAGGCCCGGCGCTCACGTTCCCCTGGTTCGGGGCAGTTTTCCCAGCCCCCAGATCCCCACTGTCCACTAGAGGGTGTAGGTCTGTACCCTTGCCAAAAGGGTCCTTACTTCTTGTTCCCTCTGTCTTCGTCTGGGTTGCCCCTCCTTGCCTTTGTGCCTCTCCCTCGTGCTTCCCAGTGTGGTGGATCAACTTTGGGATACTCCCGGTTTGTGTCCTTGAGTTCTGGTGATCGCAGTGACGCCCCGTTCACGCGGTCTCCTATTTCCTTAAAGCTAGAGGATGTGTCCCCAGTCACAGCAACATTGTTTTGGGCACGGGGTGCCCAATGATATATGTATATTTGCTGCCCATGCCATGCACGTGGAACATTTCCTTGCTCTCTGTCCTTGGTCTGCCCAGCTGGTGGGTTTTAGTATTCCCTCCACGGCTCTCTAACCCCCGTGTGCACTGTTGCCAGCCACGAGAGGGAGGCCAACCTGTCGCGCACACAGTGTCCGAGTTTTACATGTTCCGTGGCCTGCTCAGTTCTCCCTTTTTCTCCCCCACTTGCTGCTGATCTCCACTGTGGGTGGAGAGGATTGTTGCCCAAAGGAGAGAGGGCCCCACTTCCCTCCAACTGATCAGGGGCTCCCCTCTGGGGTTCTGGACCTCCTCACCTTCTCTAGTTCACACGAGAACTTTGCTTGTGCGTTTCTTGCCCCCTGCAGGGAGCTGCCTTTGCTCTTCCGGCAACTCTGGGTCCCACGCACTTTCCCCGCTGGGGGGTGCGCCCATAAGGCCTGGTGGCACACCTCCAGGTGGGAGGGGGCTAGAGCGCACCTCTGGAGCCCCTCCGGAGCTCACCCGCTGCTCCTGGCTCCTTCCTAAATGCTGTCTTTCAGGGTGTTGTTGTTCTGTGCTCCTCTCACTACGTGTTCTGTAGCCTCTGAGGTGGTGTTAGGCTGCCTTTTACGAAGCAACGCTACTTCACTGTCCTCGTATCTGTTTGGGAGCGGCGCCGGTAACATCTAGCTTCGGTTTCTTATTGCGCATCAACCCCAGCAGCTCAGCTGTCGTTTTCGTTCCGGGCTCAGGTCGCTGCTGAGAGGCTGGGAGCTGCGCTTCTTACCTCTGCCGCATGGCTCCCCCCCCTCACATGGTTTGTACCTCGCTCTTCTGAGGTTCTCCTGAAATGGGCGGTGGCGGTAACCTCCTCTGGGAACTCCGTTGTGGGGTGCAACGTGTCCCTCACCCACACTTCGGCTTTAGTCAACTTTCCTTCAGGGCTGCGTATGCCTGCACCCTTGCAGGGAGGCTCCACCTCTCCGTGGCATTCAACTGTTTCGCCTGGATCAGCCCTTTGCGGGGGCCCCCAGACTCAGGCTTTTCTCTGGGTGTTCTGTGGGTATTCCCACTATGGACCCTGCAGCCCTTTTTCTCGAGGGGGTCAGTAAGGGTGGGGGCTCAGGTCCCAAAACGGCCCGATAGATGCAGGTGTGACAGGCTGCCATCGCCTGTGCGCCCCCTGGTGACCTCTGATCATTGTGTTTTTTAACCATGGATGCAACAGTTAAGTCATCGACTACCTCTGGAGTGAAATCCTGGTCCAGGTCTTTCTCGGGTTTCCGATGCTTCCAAGAGTGCAACACGAGGCAGCAAGACGCCCAGCGTACAAAGGAAAAAATTAAAGACCTCGGCCAGGATTCTACAGCAGGGAGATTGGATCTGAAGGATGCATACTTACACATCCCTCTCTGGCCTCCTCATCGGATGTTTCTCAGGTTTTTAGTGGGTCAGTCCCACTGCCAGTACCAACTCCTCCCCTTCACTTTAAACGCTGCACCAACAGTGTCTATAAAAATGATGGTGTATGTGGCCACCCATGTCCGCCTTCAAGGCGTCCATGTTTATCCATACTTGGTGACTGGCTGGTAAGGGCTTGCTCCACGGAGATGGTCGATATGCAGTTTCGCCATCTACTGGACTTGCTTATCGACCTCAGCCTGTTAGTGAAGGGGGAGGGGCAGGGGGGAGTCTCATTTGTCGGCATCCCAGCTCCCGAGCTTCATAGACTTCTTCTGGCGCACCTAACAGGCCAAGGTTTTTCCACCATCAGAAAGAGTGACAGATATCCCAAAGACCTGCTCGCTGTTGCTTTCCACAAGCAGTACTTGTGCTTCCAGAGATGGCGAGTCTCATGGCATTCGTTCAGATGGTTCCTCTGGCGCAATTGAAGATCATGAGAACTCAGCTAATGCTCAAAAGTTCATGGTATCAAGTGCGGGACCTGCAGTCGTGTCTTTGACTGATCTGTCAAGAATTGGTTCAGGATTTGGTGTGGTGGTCCGATCCTCAGAATCTTTTGCAAGGGGTTCCCTTCTGAGACCCCACCCCAGTGGCGATTATCACCACAGATACTTCCCTGTTGGGCTGGGGGGCGACCATGAACCATTTTCACATTTTCGACTGGGGAAGACCAAGCTCAACATATCGATTTACCTGGCACTGAAAGCCATCTTGCTAGTGTTGATAGGCATTCTCCCCAATATCCAGGGCAAGACAGTGTCCATCAGAACGGACAATTCCGTCTCAATGTTTTACATCAACAAATAGGGGCGACCAAATCCTCTTTGCTGGTATTTTTCCTCTGCAGATATGGCATATGGCTTCAAGCCCTTCACCTGCTTGGAGTGGTGAATGTGGAAGCGGATGAGGTGAGCCACCTGGCAGAGGCCAACCACAAGTGGCAGCTTCACCTGCAGGTGGTTGAGAACCTTTTCTTGAATTGGGGGTCTCCCCAGGTGGACCTCTTTACCACCTTTCAACAAACACTGTCCTATGTATGCATCGAGAGGGGGGCAGGGAGTGGATTCCCTTGGGGATGCACTGAAATTTGTGTGGGATGGCATGACAGTGTATGCTCCCGCACCTCCCCCGTTCCCCCTCCCCCCGGGGCCATCTGTCCCTTCACTGCATCAGGCTCTCTGCAAGTTTCAGGAAGCAACATTCGGTTCTCTAGTTATCATTGCTCTGTGGTGGGCAGCCTGATTCTGGTTATCTGATCTGGGGACCCTGTCCAAGTGGACCTCGAACTCCCATCTGGTTTGTCTGGATCTGCTGTCTGGAGGGTGGAGGATCTTCCACCCCTTCCACACAGTCGTTGAGCTTGTCAGCATGGTTCCTGAGTTCAGAGCCCTAGGTCATCTGGGCCTCTTGGAAAACATGGGGATTCTTCAAGCAACCCCCGGAACGACACTGCCCGGTTGCAGTACAAAGGTGGATCAGATTTTTCGAATTGGGGTTGAAAGACAGAGTTACAAATGTTCAAGGGAGAAAAGACTGAATATTTATTTTCTCGAAATAACCTTTGGTCTTTTCTCACGTGAACATTTCTGAATTGGCCCACCCCCTACCTACACCCCCACCCCCACCTCTTTCAACACCCCCAACACACCCACACCCCCGCCCCCCTATTTACAGCTTCCGACTTGCTGGTCCCTGCGATGCCTGTTCCCTTTCACTTCCGTGATGAGGAACCGGCGCCGCAGGTTCCTTTCCTTTTTTCTTTTTTTTTGTTACGGGACAGCCTTTTTTGGGGAGGTGCGGGGGACACCCCTGCAGCCCATGCTCACAATATAGTGAGCAAGGGAGCAGGGGACATCCCTGCAGCCCCCTGCACCGAATGCGTGCTTTGGTCTAACTTTTCAGCTGTTCAGATTTATTTTCAAACAGCCGAAATTCAGCCAAATCACGCATTCAGGCCATTTTTATCAGTTTTTTTTTAGAAGATTACGATTTTTCCACTGGTGTCTTGACAAGCAAAAGAATGCTGTTGGCTCTTTGGATGATGTCCTTTCATTTATCTGTCTTTGCGGCTTTGGACTGTAAAGTGGACACATACGACCCATCTTTCGGCACTGGGGGCTTACCTTAGTTCAGAAGTAGTGTTTTTCCACATCAAATCCAGTGATCAAACGAGGTTTTGATGGTCTGTCTTTTCCCTCCAGTCAAACCCCCACATCCCAAGTGGGATCTCAATGTTGTTCTTACACCCTTGTGCCACAAACCATTCGAGCCGATGGCTACGGCGGATATAATACTATTTTTGGAGAAAACTACATTTCTGGTTGCGGTTACGCCGGCAAACGAATAGGTGAAATACAGGCTCTTTCCGCTAAAGAGCAGTTGTCCGTTTTACACCGGGATTAAGTGGTTCTCCAGTCACCTATTCTTCCTTCCCAAAGTAGTGTTGTAGTTCCATATCAACCAAGAGATTTCACTCTGTTTTTTCCAAACCCAGACTCTGAACTTGAAAGAGTCCTTCGTGCCTTGGACGTCAGGAGGGCTCTGAACATTTATTTGGAGAGGACCAAGGAATTCAGGAAGTTGCCTGATCTATTAGCGACATTTGTAGGCGCAAATAGGAGTTCTTCAGCCTCTAAAGCTGCAATCTACAGATCAGTAGTGGCAGCTATTTTGGAGAGCTAGTCCCTACAAAATTGTCTTCAGCCTGATGGGCTTCATGCTCACCTGGTCAGCACCAAAGCAGCTTCAGTGGCCTTCCAAGCACATGTCCTTTGGGACACCATTGCCATAGCATCGACGTATGCCTCAACCTTGGCTTTTTGCCAGCATTACGGTCTCATTTCGGTCAGGCAGTCCTCAATAACCTCTTGAACTAAATTGGAAATATGACCATCCACCCATTGGGAGAGAAATGCTTGTTAGTCTCCCACAAGTATGGAGGAAAGGGAATGGGACGTAGGAGTAAGGAAATGCTATTTTCCAGACCCTTCTTCAGAGGCGGAATGGGTCTTACATAATTTGGATGTGGGAAGGTCTACCGGTTCCCAAGCACACCTGGTTGGGGAAATCCTATCTTTGTGGCTTTCTAATAGTATGTCCCCTGACAAACCATCGCCAAAGTAGCCACTTGGGCCCCTCTCCCTTGGCCTTTTGTAAACATTGTCTTGAACTAAGCTCTAGGGCTGACATTCATTTCAGTCAGACTGTCTATAAAAATCTCTTTAACTAGGGGAGTTTAATCCATACACCCGTTATCTATTCACCAGTGCTTGGGAATCTCTCGTATGGAGGAAAGGGACGGGATGTAGGAGTAAGGAAAAGTTAGTCACCGTCGGAGCTCCACATAAGATTTGGAAGTGAGAGTATTTTAAAGTTGGGAGTAAAATGAGTAAAAATGTAAATCCAGTTTTCAATGGGAGTATTATTTTATAAACGTGTAAACATATGTTTTAACTGAAAAACGGAAATGTTTTTTGTAAAAATGATTTCTTTGCACCTAGTTATTTATACGCATTAAAAGTACGTGTTCCCTTCTTTCGAACCCGCAGCTATAATAGTGGTGTTCTCCTATGGTCCCACATGCACTACTGGTCCAGACATACCCATGGAGCTGTGTGAGTGAAAGCAGGGTCCAAGCTGTGTCCGTTTCCTATTTTTCGTTGGGAGTATTTGTACTCCCCATTTTTATTTTTTGGGAGTATTCCCTAATTCTTAGAGAGTAAACGTGCCCAGTACACCCCTTATCTGTAGGCCTGGTTACCGTGACTACTGTACTCCTAGTCCATAGCCCCCTCCGTATGCCCTACTTCCATCCCCCTAAAATTCCTTAGCTTCAGATAGGAGCCAGTAAGGAGACGAGCTAGATGTGTCGAAAAGGACTGAGGCACGAGGCCCAGTGGTGGGGATTGGGGATGCATGCAGCCTATGTTGGCGCATGCGTCGGGCCTCTGTAAACTCGAAATGACAGACACATTTTTGCATGGTGCTACGAAAAGGTCTAGTCCTGTGGGACATTTCATCATACAAGTATGAAGGAAAGGAGACTATGGACTAGGAGGACTAAGAGCATAGTAGTCACTACAGTAACCTTTCCTTTTCTGAACTTTGACCATGGGGCCCTCTTCTGAATTTTTGGGTATAGGCTTGGATGCTTGATTTTACTTTAATGGATAAGATGGGCAGACAACTTAAAGTTGACCTGTGTGAATGACATTTTTAATTTATTTTGTAGGCTGTCATTTACTGACTGTCTTCCAATGTGAATTTTTTTCTTTGCAAGCTCCTTATTTTAAAATCGGAATTTTAAAAGGTTTCCTTTGCCGCATCTCACGATGGTTCAGTCTTTATCCAAGCAGCACTTGTGTATCTGGATCCTTTGTATTCTTCCCAAGTCCTTTATTCTTGCCATGAATAGGACTACTTTGCCTTTCATCCGCAGCCTGTGATTCAGTGTTTCCTTTAGTTTTGAATGTCCAACCTGTAGCATGTTTCCTGTGGCACAGTCCATCTGTATTCTCAAGAGCTTGGATCGATGATCCCTCCACCTGGTCTACAATGCTGTATCTGTTGCATCTGTTGATACTCCTATCATTAGGCCCAGATATAGAGACCCATCTATTTTTTCAGAGCTTGTCATTTCACAAAATGGGACTTGCAGTAGTGATAGAAAAGTAATAGGATCTCGAGCCTCGGAAATATTTGCTTACTCTAAAGGATAACATTTGTAGGGGCTTTTTGCGTTTGCACATTTAGTAAAGTGTGGGATATCTACATGACCTTTTGCAATGTTTTTGAGGCCATTCAGCGACTTTCACAGCTATAGAGAAATATTTGTTTTGTCGCATTGAATTTAGTGGCTGTCCCAATGCCACAAGTTTACATCCGACATATCCTTTAAAATCAACCTGCCCTTCACTAGCAGGTTGCTATTTTTGTATTTGCTTTCTTTTAAAGTGGATTTTAAAGGCATCCATTGATTGTGAATACTTTGTTGTATACCTTTATGCAGACCTTATACTACTCTTAACCTCACTCTTTTATAGGACTGCCCTGCTGGCCTGTAACAGGCGGTCTGTCCAGGCAACCTATGCTTATAATGAGCACACTACAAAATGCATTGATTCTAGGCACTGCAGCAGGTCAAAACGCAGCAGCATATATATGGCTGAGTACTGAAGATAAAATGGAGTCTGGTGGCAGGAGGGAGAGGTAGGGAGGGGGAGGCTCAAAGGGTACAGTAGCAAAGAAGGGGACCGATAGACAAATCAATTCAGGAAAGTTCAACAATCTATGTTGAAAAGCAAAGTCCTAAGTACTTCACTGTACTAGGGTAAGAAAGCTGCTTGACACATGAGGATCAGAGACATCAATGGAAGCCAGGGCCAGATAGCTGTCCGAAACGCAAGACACAATCCACCCCCTCCTTGGAGCCTCCTTGCAGCCTCCATGAGCATGCTGTCAATGCTGTCAAAGACAAGGTGGCCTTGATTGCCTTCCGTAGACCTATGCTTAGGAAGTTATTTCCAGGGCCAGTTCATGGGCCTTACACTCTGCCAGCATTACTAAAGCGACATGAGCTCTCTGGAACTAATCATATTCTCCTAAAGGTTGCCACCACCGGACGCAAAGAAGAAGATATTCTTCGGATTCTTCTCACTCAGTCTAAGAGTCTTCTCACTCACTCTAAAACTTGAGGAGAACCATCTCCGGTTCCAGAAGCACCTCAAGACCTTCCTCTTTTCTTCTGCCTTCACTCCCCCTCTCCCCTGCTGATCTGTTCTCTCTTGGCACTGTGCACCTGGCCACCCTCTGTCCTTTGTGCCCAGGTACCTGCTCATCCTGCCACCCTCCCGCACTGCCTGCGGGCCACCCCTTGCACTAGGGTATGTATCTGGACCCATACAGCCCCCCCTTTTCCTTCCTGCATTTATCAGACCTACCCTGTCTGCTGCCTTAAACCTAGCACTTGCAAATTGCTGGCTGCATTACCACTGTTAGTTGCCTTATTTATTTATTGTTATTCATCTGTTTCTCCTCTGCTTCGCACTTTCCACCTCTCCCCCCTTCCATGCACTTTCCCCCTCCCCCCTCTCCCATGCACTTGCGCGTTCTCAATGTCACTGGGCCTAGTAAGATCTCTGTTTTGTTCTTGTCACACTCTGAAACACTTGTGTACGAGCTTATCCTGCTTATTTAAAAACATGGATGACGGTGCACCAGATGATTCTGAATGTAATATGGTGGCAGCCACAACTGAGTGAGGCAGATAGTTGGAAGCCAAGCAAGCAGACTGAGCCGGTAGAGGACAGTAACAGGCCTCGGTCCTTTGTATTACAATTGAGGAGGAATGAGGCTTCTGCCACACTTTCTTGACCTTTGCTAAAGCAGCCTTTTGAACAGGGAACCTTGACTTCTCTGCACTCTTTGAAGCCAAAACACCTGATAAAACCCCTTGCTCAGTCGGAGATATTTCAGCCACTGCCATGTGCAAGAATCCCAAAAGAGAGGGAGGTGTGCACAACCCGTTCCTGATGGAATGAATGAATGAATGAATGTATAGATGTATACTTTAGGTTCAAACGGGTGGTGTCCTAGGAACATAGAACATATAGATAAATGCAAAAGAAAAGACTCATGTATCACACAGGTAACCCAAATGCACTCCACTAAGGGCCACAAAACCCTTTTCAGAAATGTAAATAAATAAACCTGTAGACTAGAGTATGAAATAAAGGAATGTGATTTTTTAAAATTTATTTAGTGTTTTTTTGTTGTTTTTTTGGGCGTAATCATACATTTGTATTAAAAACATGATGACAATAAGGTTTCACATGAACACAATGTTTTTGACATCTTGTGCTCCAGTTACATTCACAATATAAGTAACAAATCAGTAAATTAATTCCTCAAAGATGTGCACATTGAGTTCCAAGGAACCCCTCTAACAGCTTGTGTCAGAATCACAAGTAATCAGAACTTCAGTATGATTCCCACATAGTCCCAACACGTTTCAGATAGATCAGTATCCCTCTTTGGGGGATACACTTGTTCCAAACTGGTGTACAAGAAAGGTTTTCATAATTAATGAATGAAGTGTTAACAATTTAAGCAATGTAACTAAAACCTCACAACTTAACAGACTCATCCAAGTCCAACTAACCTTATTAGAGTCCAAGTACCTAAAGCACAGCAACCTAAAACCAGAGTATACCAACAACCCACTATTCTCTTTTAAAAGGGCATCAACATACTATGAACACAAAGGATTGTTTGCTTACCACACTCCCGTGTGTAAATGTTCAGCCAATCTTTAGCTCCATTTGACCAATAACACGATCTAAAGAAAATCACAATTCATAGTAAGGACCATAAGTCTCTTCAACCAACACATCCTGGTCAGTGTATGACCAACCTGAAACTTATATCACTTCAACACGGGCTGCTGAGCACAGCACTGCTAACAACCTGCTCTATGTTCCGTGTCCGAATTATAAGGCCAGCTACCATAGAACCACCCACTGGAACAAGAGCTGTTCCCATGTGGTGTGCAAATCCAGCAGCCATCTTGGAACAGAGACAAACCAAATGTCTCCCATTTAATCTTGCCTTGTGGTGATCATCACCGCTCACAATGTCGACCTTCATTTTACCCGTCACAATATACCCCTTAAGATCTCACCAAATCATTAGCAAATTCATAGGCTGATTAAATTAATAATATTTTCAACATTCATGATGCAATATTTATATTAACAGTGCCAACCCTCGGGTACAGTCAGTGCTTTAAGTGGGCCGGGCCAGGCCCTGGCAGTCTCCAAAAATTGGGACTGAGCCGGGGCCCTGCCAAGGCCCACCAGTCCCACCACGCCAAGGCGGGACACATTATCCCGCCACGGCCGCAGCTGCAACAGGAGATGCTCAGCCATTTTCAGGTTAGGCAAGAAGACTAACAGAAGTGCCAGGCAGCCACAGCGTCGCTCAAATTCAGCAACGCTGTGGCAGGCTGGCACTTCTCAGTCACTGCAACTTCCTCTCCCTCTGTTTCCCCACCCCTTCCCCAGTCAACAAGGCGTCTTTGACCCTCTGCAAACCTGGGGTGATCTATCAGAGAGCCCCCAGGTTCTCCGAGGGTAAATTGCGTACTTTCCAAGTCATCTATTTTAAACATAGAAATATGTAATATATATAAAATATGTTGTAAAAAGATGGCTTGGAAAGTACACAATCCAAGCCATCTTTTATAAAGCTTTGTCAGAAAAGACACCTCAGGCTTTGTCAGTCGATAAAGCTTTATAAAAGATGGCGTGAATTGTGTACTTTTTAAGCCATCTTTTATTAACATAGAAATATGTTACGTATTTCTGTATTTATAAAAGATGTAACCATTTATATATGTGTGTGCATACCTTGCTATGGTTTGTGTACTTTTCAATCCACCTTTATAAACCTTGAAATATGCAACATATTTCTAGGTTTATAAAATATGGCTTGAAAAGTACACAAACCATAGTAAGGAACGTATACAAATATATGTAAATGCGTACACACATGTATATATTAGTTTGAGTACCTTACTATGGTTTGTGTACTTTTCAGGCCACGCCCATCATGGAAGCCACACCCCTAAATTAGGGTGCCCCGCACCCTCAATTATTACTCCACTTAAGGCACTGGGTACAGTGACGGTCGACATATATTGTGTGCAGTGAGGCAAGATTAAATGGGAGTCGTTTGTTTTGTCTCTGTTCCTAGATGGCTGCCGGATTTGTGCACTACATGGGAACTGCTCTTGTTCCAGTGGGCGGTTCTGTAGTAGCTGGCCTTATAATCCAGGCGCAGAGCACGGGCGGGTTGTTACCAGTTCTGTGCTCTTGGGCCCGTGTTGAAGTGATTTAAGTAAGCGTCCGGTTGGTCATACACTGAACAGGATGTATTGCTTGAAGAGACTCTTAAGGTCCGTTCTATAAATTGTGATTTTCTTTCAATCCTGTGATTGGTCGACTGGGACTAAAATTGGCTGAACATTTATTTACACATGGCAGGGGGCAAGCAAAAAATCCTTTTTGTTGATAACCTTTTAAAAGAGAATAGTGAGTTGATAGGATACTCTTAATGGTTTTAGGTTCATGTGCTTTGGATACTTGGAGTCTAATGAGGTTAGTTGTACTTGGATGAGTCTGTTAAGTTGTGAAGCTTTAGTTAAATTTCTTCGATAAACACTTAATTAATTATGAAAATGTTTCTTGTAGGCCAGTTTGGAATTAAAGCAGTGTATCCCCTGAAGATGGATAGCCCTCTCTCGTTGGGATTATTTGGGAATCATACTGAAGTTCTGATAATTGTGATTGTAACACAACCTGCTAGAGGGGTTCTTTGGATCTCAATGTGCACGTCTTTAATTGAGGACTGAATGTATCGATTTGTTAATTATATTGTGGGTGTATTGGAGCACAAGATGCCAAAAGCATTGTGTTAATTTGAAACTCCATTGTCATTTTTTTCTTAATACAAATGTATGATAATGCCACAATAAAACTTGCATTGCTTTATTTTATTATCTACATACAGTTTTCTTTATTCAACTTTGTGAATAGGGTTTTGTGACCCTTAATGAAGTGAAGATGGGTTACCTGTGTGAAACATTGGACTTTGATTTTGCAAGAACTCCAGAAGGTTTACGACCCTCATGGCGAATGAAGGAACCTCATCAGTGTCGTCAGGAGCTCTCTCACTGAATATCATCTTGCAGAGGGAGAGTGAAGCAGATAAGCAATCAGGCACAACATTAGCTTCTTCAAGTTTATTATTGATTTAGTAATTAATCACAAGAAAAAAAAAATGGACACCGGTCCGACAACCTCAGCAGCAGGAACAACTGCTCTAAGCTGTAAACTTAATACCTAACATTCAACCCACAATTTCCACTATGTCACACACACACCTACATTCCATACTTACATTCTTTATAAGCTAACGTACCACACATCCCCCAAAAGACAAAGAGAAACTAAAAAAACAGAAAACACCAGAAAGCAACACTATACAATTATTTGCAATAACCATGCAGATGCCACTTATGTAACATTAATGTCCTATTTCTTGCAAACTACAAAGTCCTGGAACTTGTTCTGCACCCTTCTCCTTACATTCCTCCTCACTTCTCCACTACCTCTATCCATACCACCACTCATACCATTAATCTCATCCTGCACACCACCTTGTCCTCTTATCTCTTCTCTATCTTCACCTCTATCCATGTCCCTTCCTCTTTCTTTCCGCCACCTCTCACTCCTCTGAAACACCTCTCCTTTCGCACATTTTACAACCCTACGGAGGTTCCACACTGTGCCATCTTCCAGCCTTAATGGCACTTTTAAAACATTGCACAACCTTCATGGGATTTGCTAATTTTGACAAACACTTTCTGCTTTCTCTATCCTTCCTTACCTTCACAAGATCACCAACTAACACAGCTGTCAACGCCTTACCTCCTGTAATACATCCCTTGAACCTCTTGTCATGGTACTCCTTGTTCTTCTTTTGCATTTCCATCATTCTTTCTGCCACAAAGCCTTAACATACTCTCCTAATGCCTAATTTCTCATTCACCTTTGAAGGAGAAAAGTGCTATTAGGTTCTCTACATCTAATAAGCCGAAAAGGAGACACTGCTGTAGCACTTTGCGTTGTTACTCTTATAATCCACAACAAATCAACAAAATGATCCTTCCAATTGAGACCATTAGCTAAAGCCAGTTGATATACCCTCACTTCCCAGCCTATTCAACCTCTTCACCATGCCGTTGGTTCCTGGGTGAGATATAGATAAATGCTTTGAACAGAAACCTATTTTGGAAGCAAATTCTCTAATCTCCTTAGAATAAAATTGAGGACCATTATCATTCAACACTTCCTTTGGGGGAAAACCCCTCCTTTCTAAAAAGAAATTCCAAAAATGTGATCACCTTCCTTGACGTATCTGTCAACAACTGCCACTTCTGGCCAAGGTGTTTATCTTTCAACAATTACCAACAAGAACCGGCTGACATGTCTCAAACCTTCACATTGATTCAATATGTCAATATCCAATTCCATCCATGGTCCCTTTGGTACTGGAATTGATTTCAACGGTAACCTTCTGGTCACTATATTTTCATCACAATTTACATACAGCTCACATTGTTGAAGAATTCATTCGACTTGAGTATCCAATACAGCCCATCAAAATATTTCCCTAACTTTTTTTCCCAGGATGACCTTCATGCGCCAATTGAACTATTTGCACTCTTGCTTTTTTCTGGAGTTATAACTCTTGAACCCCTCAATCGACAATTCATCTCTTACCCTATAGTAGCCAACAAACCTTTCCTCCACACATTCCCTTTCAGCTCATCCGTCCGCAACCCATTCCTTCACCATAGTCAACAAACTATGCTCCCTAATCTGCATTTCCCAATCTTTTTCGTTTAAGGCTATGGTGACTCCACACTTGCTCCTCAACCTCTGCTAATCCTTTCCTCGTCTCATCTCATCGCATCCAGAACAGAAAATCTGCAATGGAATCCCTCTTACCTGGCAAATACTAAATCTCACAATTATACTCCAGTCCTAATCACAAACTTGTCACCCCATACATATTGTCTGTAGTGTTCTGCTCCCCAACAACTCCTGCTCAATTAGTGAATAGCGTGTCTTGGTATGCGTTACCGCTCTAGATGCAAACATTACTATTTTCAGAGTATCCCTTGAGCCTTCCAATACGGTCACTGAACACTGCAGGAAACAATTCTCAATCTCAATGTCACTGGGCCTAGTAGGATCGATGTGTCCCTCCCCCCTACCCCCTCCATTTGCCTCGTCGCGCCTTGGACGCCTTGGAACATTTGTGTATAGGCGCCTTATAAATGCCATATCCTATCAATTTGTTCTCTTTTCCCAGCACATACCTATCTGTGCCCACTCCACTTGCCAAAACAATTGACACCGGCTCTTCACTCCCAGAACTGAGTTTGATTTTTACTTTAGCTTGATCGTCCAGTCCGAACACATTCGCTCCTTTTTTATTTAAGTACACATTTACTTCGGCCAGTCTCCCCTTAAACTCAACAATGGCCATTCTGTATCTAATACGTTTTTTTTCACAGACCCTTCAAATGCCCTGGGTTTCTTATATCAGGCTTCTTCAGTTCTACGCTATATCCCTTTTTGCATAGTTCCTCCCACTTATCCTTTGTGACAATGGTATATGGTGAACCACAGTCCACCATTAGTTCCGTATTCACTTCATCTATCTTGAATACCCTCTTGGGAGCCTATTTCTTGTTTTGTTTTGTTGCACAATGGTGACTACTTCTTATTCGTCATTTTCCCTGTCGTCTTCTCCTTCCTGTATTCACTTAACTTGACTGCCTTGTTTCTTATATTTTGCACACCACTCCGAAATGACCTTTCACCCCCCACAATTGGAACATTTCTTAATCAATGCTGGGTACATCTGCAAACTGCGGTGATGTCCTTTCATCCCACAACAATGACACCTTCCAGTACTGATCCTCATTTTCTCCTGCAACATAGCTGCTTCTGTTTTACCGCTTTTATTGAATTCTCTATTCTTGTGCTCTCTGTATTTCGCTATTGACCTGTCCTTCCCCTCTTTCGGTTTAAAACCGTAGCTTTTGACTAACTTTGCCATTATCTTTCTCCTTCATGGCTTTAGCCCAAATCATGGTGTGCTCCACTTTTTTTGCAATTGACTCTTCCAATGAGGGATCACCGCACAACCACAGCCTCTCTTGCATGCACTACAGTGCTGTTCGTGTGGATTATGATTTGATCTCTGAGATCCTCTTGTGTTATTCCTTTTCCAAAGTTACATGTCAATGCCAACTTCTTAAGTGCACTGACGTATTCATCCACAGATTCATATACTACTTGCTTCCTGGTATAGAAGTAGCATCTAATCACTGCCACATTAGTCTTAGGATGATAGTTTACATCTAGACTGTTCAGTACTATTCATCAAATACATCACCTTCACCCAGTCTGTACATTCTGTGTCCTTCAGGACCCATGAGTGCAAAAGTAATTTTTTCTTAGCTGGCGTGCCATTTTCTTTCTTAATGGTTCCTATATAATTACCTCCTTCCATTCTCTCCATGGAATTGGGGGTTCGCCAGCCACCGCCTGAAATGGTTGAGGGGTTGAATTGTCACGCCTTGCATTTTATTCAGCAACAATAAATGTTTCTGATCTATAGAATTATTTGGAGAAAAAAAAATCCTAAAGTATGTGAATCATTAAAATAGTTGCTTTATTAAAATGCCTTTATACATTTATGCTCACGTCCAATGAGATTAAAACATGAATCAAAACTTTTGTGTTTTAGATGCAGTGAGATATTCACATCCACTGTTGAACATCAAATCTTGCATAGGCTGCAATCCCTACAGCGCATAGTCTCCACTAGGTTGTCAAGGCAGGCTTAAAATAAGAGGGCTGGTGTATGTTTCTCACAGCGTCCGGTCCTTTCCTACGTACATACCTACTTTCTAGTGAGGCATTGATATGTTTGTCGGTTGCCCGGGCGACCAGCACGGCGACTCGCCCCAGACTCCTTTGTGCATGTAATTGTATTGCTTGCGTGGGCACGCTCTAAAACGTGCACAGTCCCCTTGAGCCCAAGGAGGGGCTTGGGGGGGGGGGGTGGTCGTGGCTTCTACACAGCCTTTCGACACCGGCTGCCCATTTACTGGAACACATCTGCGTCTCCAAATCCGGGATGGCAGATTCAATGGTCCCACAAAGTTCGCTGTTCCTGAATGAAATAGTGATGCTCTGCGTGTGCCGTCGAGTACTTCTGCCAACTCGTTCCACTCCGCCGTGCAAACTTCTCACTTGTCGCCAAATGAAGCAGGTAAGCAGTTGGGCACAACGTTATCTTCAAATTTCAATCACAAGAACACCGCTCTGGCAACCTAAGCAGGAACAATTGCTCTCAAACTTTAAACCTAACATTCTACCCACACATTCCATTTTCTACTCAGTCACACACACACACCTACATTCCATACTTAGATTCTACATAAACTAACATACTACACAGAGCAATGGGAGCCGAGGGAGGTGTCCATGGGACCGCAGAGTGTCCCAATAGGATAGGGGAGGGAATCCGCTGAGCTCGAATGTCAATTTAGGGAGTATGGGCGACGCACTCACAGGCATCATCCCTGGGTCTGACCGTACAGGAGTTAAGATAACAGGCATCAGAGCAGATGTTTCCATGCCAGCCACAGGGTCTGCAGGGGTGGTGGAGCCATCAACATCTCCCTTAGGCCCCTATTGTACTCCTTCATGGCAGGACTGCATAAGTGACTTGAATGAGGAGTGGATCCTCTCTGAAGTGTGCCGACCCGAGGAAGCTGTACATGCTAGGAATCAAGGCGGCCAGTGCACCATTGGGACCTATGGGTTACTATAGAATACTGTTACCAGTGTGAATATCACTAATGATGCCACCTGCAGGTCACATTCTGGCACTTCCTTTACTCCCGTAAAGAATGTCAAAACCACTGCAGATACTCGTATTGATACACCCCTCTCCACTAAAACCTCTACCGCTAAGAGCAACTGTGATAGCTCACACTTGAGGTGTTCACTGGTCAATGCCCGCTCCATCAATGTCCTCGCCCTTGATATTCATGACCTCATTATCCACGACCGTGACATCGTCATAACTGAATCATGGCTACACAAGGACTCAGGTCCTGCTCTATCCCTAGCTCTCCCTCCAGGTTACTCTATCATCAGAGAGGACCGCTCCACCAAGGGTGGAGGAGTAGCTCTGATAGCTAAAGAATCCCTCTCTATCAGAAAGACTGACAAAGATATAAACAACAATAGTGACTACCACCTTGCTAAAAGTCAACCTCTCCCAACATTGCACTATCACTATGCATCTTGTTTACCGAGCCCCAATACCGGTAGGGGATTTCCGAACAGCACTCACTCACATCCTCTCCGACAATCTGAAAGAAATCGACCAAAGCCATCTTACTGGGGACCTCAACCTGAGCCTCAATGACGCAAATGACTGTGCAGCCAAGTCACTCAACACTGCGCTCGAGACCCTAGGATTCAGCAATGCTATGTCCCACTCACATTCAAGGCCGTTGCATAGATTGGATAGCCCAGCACAACTGCCCCCTTACTATCACTGCCAACTCACCTACCCCATGGTCTGATCACTGTTAGGAAAGATTTCTTAATTGTGGGTAATTTACCTTCCATGTGGCAACCCCTAAACTTTTTGCTGTTGTTTTCACCATGATCTAGACTTTGCCAGACCGCACTCCTCTGGTCTTTCGCTCCATTCTTACGGGGAAACTGAAATGCCCTTAAGACAGTCAGTACCGGGAAACGTTGTTTTCCGTAGTTCTTTTATCATGTTGCAGCTTTCGCGCAACATGTAACAAGAGGGCACTGTAAGCTAAGTTACTGCTCTCTTGGGTCTCTAGTCTTCTACAGGCCCTAGATACTCTCTTTGGATTGTTAACGAACGGTGCAAGTGAATCACAGACAGGACTGGTGGCAGCGATCGTTTCTTTGTGTTTTGAGCTCCTTTTGGCTGTTTAAGCGCGTTTCTCACGCTTAGCCCAAAATGGTGGCCTGGCTCCCAAAATGGCCAGACCACGAGGATCGTTGTCCTGTCCGCTGACCGTCTTGTCCCCTTCACCTTCCCCAGGTCGAGCCGACCCGGGGTCTTCCTTATTTGGGCATGTACTTTCCCGCGAAACAGATGCTTTTGCGGGCTTCTACAGGCCTTGTGTGTGCCTCCAGGATGTGGGCTGGGATGTCTGGTCCCAATACACATCCTGGGTGCCAGAGAGTCTAGTGTGTCGTGAATGCCCTGGGACCACCGTGGTCCGTGATAGGTCCACGTATGGTGTGAGTGTTTTGTGAGCAGATCTCCTATTGGGTCCCCTCCGTTTTGGCGCGAAGGGAACCATGGATAAGAGGGGGCTGGAAACACCGCTACCATGTCGATCACCTGAGTTCTCACGAACGAAGGAATACAGGAGCCAAGCATCCTCCAACTACGAGGCTGAACCGAGGAAACGCTAGTGACCCGCTGAAGGACTGCTCCTCTGCACTGCTGTCGCTTGATGAAACCCTTTCTACCTCTGATCGAACGAAAAGCCCTATTCTGGTATTTCGACCCCATGGAATAGTGGGAACAACTATTCTCGGCAACTTCACCATCTCCTGCACGTAAGCCTTCGGAAGTGTCTATGGGCCATCCAGTGGACTGACCAGCCTACCCAGGAGTCTTGCTCTGTAACCGCCGTCAGGTTGTGTTGTATAACGAGTCCTTGTCACTCTCACACGATTCGTACACTTGGCATTCCCAGGCCTGAAGTGAGTAGTGTACATTGGGCTGAAATACACATGACCCCTCCGTCGCCCTGCTGTGGTAACAAACTGTGCGGGTTCACTGCGTTTGGGACATCCTCAACTCTAACTTCTGCTGCTGCGGAATCTACACGACGCCGAGACGTCCGCTGCTTGTATCTGAACCTGCCAGCACTGAAACTGACGCGGAGAAGCCTGGGTCTGCCTGCATTGGGGACCGGTGAGTAGCATCGCTAGGAACTGGTCGCCCTCCTGCAGTAGCCTATAGCTTTTCCCTGCTGAGTCTAACAGCACGCCTTTCCCTACTCGCACTCTGCTTCTGCCCACAGCGGAGGCTACGCTTGAGTCGCGGAGCTCTGTTCATCTTCATTTGTTCATCGAACTAAACTGCCTGATTCCCTCGAAGTAACTCCCCTTTTGCCCGTTGGCACCAGCGTATGCAGGTACTTTTGAGCACAAGGCTCCACTCTTCGTAGGGCTCGGAATTCCTTCTAGTTAGTTGCCTCTGAAGGCGGACTGGGTCTAACTATTATTCGCACTGCCTGTTTTCCCCCCCATCTAGGTGGTCTTCACATTTTGTGCGTCTGACTCGTTGGTAATTGTATATATATTGCATTTGATTGTGATGTGTTGGTTTACTTGAGTTTTATTGTGATTTCTCGCTACGGTCAATGTTACAAAGGCCTTGTAATAAATGTGTCTATATTTTTAATATAACATCTGCTTGGAGTAATTTGTAAATGTCCTTGCTTTGTGTGCTCATTGCGGGCTTTCAGTCACCCTCACCCCTCTTGAGACCTAGTCTTGACCGCCGCGATCGCTACCCTGATTGGTCTGGCTTGTCCAGAGGTTACCCTGTTCCAAGAAACTAGGCTGGCCTTCTGAACCTCTGCCCCTCCAGGACAGAGTTCAGAAATCCATTTTAACAACCACCATGTTATCCACTTCAGTATTCCTACTGCCAGGAACAAGCACATCCCTGTGCCACCCCTGCCCGAGCCCTTTCTAGAAGCTCTCGGCAATTCACTAAAGAAAGACTACTTCAATATCTATCAGGACCAGCCTTCAGGCCCCCTTTCTGGGCCGAGCCAGAGATCCTAGCACTTACCTATGACAAAGCCATTAAAGCAGCAGTTGAGTATATCTCGCCACTAAAACCACAGAAAGCTAAACCTATCAGCCACACCAATGCCTGGTTTACCACTGACCTCCTTGCACTACGGTCTAAAACGTGCAGCCTTATCCTTATGGCAAACCACACACACGAACAAAGCAAAACATGACTTCAAAATCTGTACCAAAGAGTACAAAAAAGCAAAAATCTGTGCCAAAGCCATCTCCTTTGAAACTAGGATCCGTGAAGCCCAATCTAATACCAAAGAGATGTTCTCTATCTTTAGGGACTTGGAGACTCCCACTCCCTCTCCACAAAACTTCACCAAAGACAAGACCTGGTGCGATGGAATCCAATCGGCCATGATCTGCAAGCTCAACACCCTTCAAACTAAAATCCAGACAACTAGACAGACCTTGAAGAATACCCTACCACCACCACCCCCTCCTTCTCCTTCAAGAAAATTGAAGAAGAAGACATGATCAATATCATGAAATCCATTAAGCAATCTAATTGCTCCTGGTAGGCTCCACTGAAACACTCAAGAACCTCGACTCACAGGTCAGCCACTTCATCATTGACTGCATCAGAATTCCAGTTGCCAACTCAGTAAAAACCCTGGGAGTCTAGCTTGACTCTAACCTAACAACGACCAGGCAAGTCAATGCCATTGCCTCCTCGGCGGCATACCACGCCAAACTCATGACCACAGCCAGACCGTTCCTCTCCGGGGATAATTGCATTACCATTGCAAGAGCCATTACAGGATCGAGACTGGATTACTGCAATGCCCTCTTCCTGGGTATGTCTACAAAAAACATGGCAAAACTACAAGTCATCCAAAACAAGGCTCTGTGCGCAGCCATCGGCATTCCGAAAAGGGAACACATCACAGCCGCCAGGAAACGGGCGCACTGGCTCCCAGTTAGAGAGAGAGTTATCTTTAAAGCCCTTGCACTCACTCATAAATGTACCTACCAAACTGCCCCTCCGTACCTCTCCGAGAGAATTTACCCCACCTCCTCCACAAGGCCGACCAGAACACCCTATATAAACATGCTCACCGTACCTAAAATCAAGAGAGCCTGAGCAGGATGTGACAGCTTCCCATACCTAGCAACTCTGCAATGTAACACCCTACCACCGCCCCTTTGAGGAAAAAACTCTCATCTGGCATTCCGCAAAGGGGTGAAAACACTGCTCTTTTAATAAGCACAGACCACTCCCCAGCTAACCTGAGATCTATTCCTGCAAGATTAGAATGCTCAAATGTATTTTATCCTCAATTGTATGTTATGTATAAATGACTTGCATGCAAATGTTATTAATCTCTAATTAAACTACTCACAAATAACATCGCCGCGATGCCCAAGGGCTGTATGTGCGCTATAAAAATAAAATAAAAAATATATATAGACCAGCGGATCAGAACTCGGCGGCAGGTGGCAGATAATAGTTTAACCTTGGCTTTAGTAGCTCAAAACTGACTGCTCTCAAGGATGCACCATGAGCTCTGTCTAGGATTGTTAAAACTATAAATAAAATAGTACTGCCCTATAAAACAATGAGCTTTCTGCATGGAGCAATAAGGTAACGTGTTCAGCTCATTTGTATACCCATGATTCATTTCTGTGACACTGTGATCTGAAGGTGAACTTCTAGAGAGGGCTACTAGTTGGTGCCGTTTGTGTGCATGCTATCAGTTCAAATGGCCTGTATTACTCTCCGTATGGCAAGTTTTCCCCACCAACTAGTTACACGTTTGCCTTTTAAACGTGGTGTTTTCTCTGATTTTTGTTGTTTATTTATTTTTAAATACATGTGTTGTGTGTTTGGTATTGGGGGTGGCAGGAAGAGGGTTCGACTGGGGGTTGCCGAGGCCAACCATTTCAATAAAAACATTTTAAAAATACACAAATCGCGTCTGGGAAGAGACTGTTTAAAAGGCGAACGTGTAAATGGTTGGCAGCGAAAAGACGTGGATTCGTTACTCTTACAGATAGAAGGGATTTTTTTCTCTTGCTTTTTTAAAACCCACCATAATATTGATGTTGTTTAAGAAAGTACTTGCCTCAGGCGCGCTTTTTCCGGGGTTCTCTTTTTGAAGCCCTCGCCCCCCTCCTTTCCCCCCTCTCCTGTACGTTTCTGCCGGGCCCCATCTCGCCTTACCTTTCACAGCAAGTGTCAATTAAACGGCTGACTTTCAGGCCAATCATGTCCCAGTTCTCATGGCCCAGAGTGCCTAATGTGAGCCACTTCTGATAACATGATTCTGCAGACTAGGAACAAATTATGAAGAAAAACTATTTGTCCAATGTCCATTTCAAAGTTCTTTCTGCCATGAAGCATGCGTTTTATAAAATGGCTTTTCTCTATATCACACATTCTTGGTTATTATCCTGAAATCTTTGACGTGTGAAAATCCCCCTGTTCTGTGATCTTTTCCAGAAGGCACAGAGCAATGGGCCGGAGAAGCAAGAGAAAGAGGGAGTGATCCAGAACTTCAAAAGGACCTTGTCTAAGAAAGAAAAGAAGGAAAAGAAGAGGCGAGAGAAGGAAGCATTAAGACAATCCGCTGATAGCGAGGACCGGTCTTCCCATGAGGATGTGTATGTATACCTTGGATGATTTAATCTGTTTCATTACTGCCTTGCAGACCTTGTATTATTGATTAGATAAATGGCTAGCCGTGTGCGTGTCTATGCAAGTCTGATTAGTCTGGTCCTCATTGGCTTATAGCTCTCACTTTTAGAACCACACTAATCTCTTCAGAGCGGCCAACCGGAGTGCATAATTGATGTTTTTAATAGTTTGTTTACTAGCTCAGTCATCTGCCAAGCAGGAACATTAGACATATGTGCAGACTCTAACAGGGGCCATGGGATCAATGCAGATGAGTCTAGGAAAGCAGACTAGAGTTTAACAAATGTAGCCAATGTGACTTCACTAGAAAGCATTTTATCATGAAAACAGTAGCCACGCAGTCGACACTTGGAAGAGAGGAGAGTTATCAGGAGGGAAAACATTCAGTGCCTTCAATGACTAAATCGTAAATAAACCGGGAAGTGTGTTCTGAAAATTGCGCCATGAAAGAAAGAATAGTTATGATATGATATTTTATTTATATCGCGCCCATACACAGGTGTTTCAGAGCGGGACCGGGTAAAGGGAGGGGGAGCAGGGGAGAAAACAAAAACAAACGATCTTACTAGGCCCAGTGACATTGAGAATGTGCAAGTGCATGGGAAAGGGAAAGGGGGAAAGTGCAACAGAAAAAGGGAGGGGGGGCAAGAAGTGCAAGGCATAGGATAAATAATAAGTTGATAAGAGCAGTGATAAGGGCAGCCAGTGAAGGGTGCAGTGCAGGGCAAGTCAGATAGGGTAGCATCTGATAAGTGCAGGAGAGGAGTGGGGGGACCTGTGAGGATACAGATAACAGGCCCCAGTGCAGGGGTGGCCGGGAGGCAGTGCCGGAGGATAGGTGACTGGGCCAAAGGGGCCCCCCCCGTTGGCAGGTGAGGCAGTGCTGAGAAGAGAAGGCAGATCAGCAGGGGAGGAGAGTATCAAAGGCAGATGCGAAGAGGAAGGTCTTAAGGAGCTTCCGAAATCGTAGATGGTTTTCCTCCAGTTTCAGAGTGGCAGTTCCAAAGGGAGGCTCCAGCCGAGGACAGAGATCTGTCCCCTGCACGTTTCTTAGAAAAGCAGCTAATCCTGAGGGAGTTTGAAGTAGAGGAGCGAAGGGCTTGAGAAGGGAGGTATTTACGTAGGGATAGTTGAAGGTATTTTGGACCCAGGCCCCAGGAAGCCTTGTGGACTATGCAAAGGGTTTTAAATTTAATCCTTGCATCCACTGGGAGCCAATGGAGGGATTTCAGTGCTGGAGAGATACGATCCCAGGGCTTGAGGCCAAGGACAAGTCTTGCAGTTCTGTTCTGGATTAGCTGTAGAGGGCAGAGGGTGGAGGTGGGTAGCTTTAGAAAGAGGCTGTTACAGTAGTCCAGCTTAGAGAGAATCAGAGCTTGGGAGACAGTGACCTTCTGTGGGAAGGAGTGGAAGGGAAAGGTACCTCTGAGCAGGTGTAGTAAGAAGTTAGATTTCTTAGAGACTTCAGAGATGTGTGAGGAGAAGGAAAGTGTGGAATCAAAGATGACCCTGAGGTTCTTTGCTTCGCAGGTAGGGGCGGGAGGAGGGCCGAGAGCAGCAGGCCAAAGGGTAAGGGGAAGGAAGGAGAGGGTGTGCCGATGAGGAGGATCTAATAGTTCTATATGATCTCAATACAGTATGGCTGACTTTATACAGTGTGACCTTATATACAAGGCATTGGTAGTACCTGAGCAATGGTGCTTGGTAGTGTTCGAAGGCAACGTCTCTGAAAAAAAGTCAAGAAATTGAAAGTAAACGCCGAGGGCGCTCACAATTGTTGGTGAAGGGGGTTGGTTGTGTACATATATTATGCTATTTGCTATTTGTATAGCGCCTACTGCCATTGTTATGGCTTTGATGTGCTGTGGTAAGGAAGGCCCTTTGGAAGACCGCAGTCTGTGCAAGAATGTAAACAAAAAGAGCATTAAACGGCATGTAAATAGTAAATGGAATTGGGTGACTATTCAATCGCTAGTCGAGATGACTAGTCTAAAAAATAAAAAGCATGCAGACCATTGTGTTGAGGCACATGGCTGCTATGTCAGTGACTATATGATAACTGGACCGAATATTTTGTTGGACTCAGTGGTATTCTATGGGTTGTAGTGCACGAGGAGGAATGGGTATTCTACTTAGCCTATCAACCCCTAGGGCAAATGTCTACTGGTGAGGGATCTGCTAGTCTTCACATGCAGAAGAGATGCACACTGAATAACAAGCAGTCAAGGCAAAACGAATTGCAACCCTGGGCTCTGATCACCAGCCTATTGCATACATGGCAACATTTCACTAGATCACACTGTACGCCCCTCTCTGTGTCTCTTTCGCCAAAGCCACCCCTCTCTGTGTCTCTTTTGCCAAAGCCAGACAATCCATAGGTTTTGGTGGGCCTTCAATCGAGGCTTTGTGTTTACATAGCACACTTGTGTCTGCTCTGAAAGTACTCCCAGGTTTCTTTGTGATGAAGCCTTTAAAGTATCCCAATTCTTACTGCTCTAAGCCCTTTTGAAACATGTGGCCCTCCATGCCCAGTTTGTCTTTCCACTGTAAATGTCGTGAAGGTATAAAAGGCTAGCAAGCCATTTCTACAGAGTGTAACAGTAACTTGTCAGCCTCGTACACCTTCGTTTCTCCGCCACACCAAAGTTAGCACATCTTCACCTAAGGGGTGCTTTGGTAGGAGCCCCCCAATCGCAGCAGACTGCTTTGCAGCACGAGAGGAAATGGGAAGTGAGGCTTGGAGTGTTGTAGGGAATGTAAACATCCTGCAAATACTCAGGGCGCTATTGCAGCTGCAGTGTGGCCTAGCTATACTGTGGGGGGGTTTGCCAGACTCTGTTACAGTGCAGCACTCGCCCTGCCTTGGGCATTAGGGCTGAATTCGTTGATCTGATCAATGTGACCCTAGCAATCTAGGTTCTCTGAATACAAAAAAGATTGGTAGGGCGCAATGGTGAGAACTATTCATCGCTTGAATTCTGACATGCATATTACTCCTTCACAACAAAAGCGGATGACCGGCCTGAGCGCCATCTGAGTTGCATAAATGAGGCTGAACAATGCATCTGGAATACAGAGGACTGCAAGCAGCTCACACAATGGGAAACATGTATTCGAGTCTGCCAGGAGAGCGATCCAAGCAACACAATGAAGACCAGGAGGGGACATCCGAAGAAGCAATGCATGCATCATGTGCGTACCAGAGACTACATAAACGTGTAACAATTTGTGGACCAATGTCTGAGTGGTTTGTCTTGAAGCGATTTGTAGTTGAATGCACACAAACAGCTGCACTCGAGGTCTGGGAGCACACATAAGGTGAATAATTGCAATGCTATTAAACAACGACCATTCCCAGCTCAACTTTTAAGTTGTTCACAGGAATAACGTGCCTATCTTCATAATACCCGAGGCAGCACACGACTTCCATAAAGAAAATAGGGCTGCCATCCAAAAATATCGAAAAATAAGCAGCACCAATGAGCTACTACTTTATATCCAAGCTTTCTGTGATACACTCGCCTATTTTAATCTGCCGTAAAGCACTGTGCACATAATAATGCCTTCCTATATGTAGCAGGAAAGCACTACAGCTCCTCCCAAAGGTCACATTCAATCTGACGCTACCTTGGACACTAGGCTCACCTTTACCATCAGTTCTGGAAACAGATTCTGAAATGCTTGGAACCCTCAAGTTACATTGCTTTCCTCTGCATTTCCAGGCTCACTCTATTTGTTGCTATTGTCAATTACTCGGACTCCTTTATTATTATCCCTGTGATCTTCTAGTACTTGCAACCAGCAAACATATTTTATTTGTATTCAACTTCAAATCAGCTAGCTACGTGGATTCTCCCTGTATGAAGTAAGTACTTCAGCATTCTAATTCATTAACTTTATACACTACACAGTCTGACCCCTTCTCATTTTCTTATTGTCCCTTTGCTTTAGAACGAATGCAGTACCAGTTCCAAAATGTGCCACTATGTTGCTTGGAAAAGTGTAGATTGCCTTTTTAACAACTTTAGTTGTTACATTATGTTAACATGAAAAAGTATATGTTCTAAAATCGGAATCATCATGGAATTGAAATAAAAATGAATGCATGAAATCACCCCCTAACTATTAATTAATGATTAGAGCAGCCTGTTAACTGTCCCTTAATTAAAGCCACACAGTCCAGCAGAGGTGGGGGTCATATTTTTAAGCTCGGCATAAACATGCAACCAATCACAAATGTATGTGTGGAGATTTAACGCTGCAACTCACCAGGTATGAAAGAATGTAATCATTGATACAGGAAACTAATTCTGCACTTCGTGTTTTTGTGGTAATTGAGAACATATTCAACGATTTTCTTTCTAAAGATGATTGATATCCAGATGTGCTCAATCCTGTAAGGAGAATTTAAGACCGAAATATGTACATCATGAAATACAGAACGAGTTGAGGGTCAATGGAAGGAATATTCCAATTACACAGGGCCAAAGATGCATATCTGCCAGATTATGTTCGTAGATATGTAGTTTAGTGGGCGTGAATATAGTGCAGCTAAGCAGATTCACTGAATTCAGCAAAAGCTTTCACCATATTTAGAAGGCATTGCAATGTCAGATTGTGATGCATATTGGTGGAGAGCCGGGGGGGGGGGGGAGACCTATAGGCAAACTGGGGTCTGTGCAATGGGTAAAGCACAGGAAAAGTTCATACCTCAATTGGCTGCACATTTCAAAATGTCAACTTCTTCTGTAAGCTTGTTAAAGACTGCCACATAATGTATGTTTGTCCAAATGTGGGGAACCTAAAAACGCTGTTTTTTTTTCATCAGATAGCCAAACAATGGAAGTATTAGTTAAACACGTATTGGTAAAGCCAGTAGCTCTAACTTTTGTGTAGGAATTTTACAGGCACTACCATAATGGTATTACCTGGCCATATGATGGCCACAGATGCCGATGGGAGTACCTGGTCCTATGTCAGTAGCTGTATAAAAATTAAAAAAAAACAAGCCTATCTAATACCTATAAACAACCTAAAATGTTTGGTTCTTCAAATACCAGATGTGAGGACACATTCTAAATCAAGTGGCTGAAGGCATGCTTGGTTAAGATATTTATTTTATTTTTTGTTATTGAATTAGCTGAATGAATCAACTTTTCAATTAAAAAAAATATATAAAAAAATTATCAACAACGTATTAACATAAAAGTTGATGAAATGCAATATCTACAAAATTATAATGTATAATCAATAAGAAATCAATAAAAATATTCATTTGGACTCAATATAGCATAACAAGTATTGCATGGGAGGATAACTCGACTTGCAATAACCATTGAGACCAGACTTCATCTGCGCAAATCTCAAATGGTTATTAGAGCCAATTCAAAGATCAATGCATCGATAGGTTCTTTAGACCATACAAGTTGCATTGAACTTGTTCTAAAACAAACGACAGCCTGGTCGCAGATAAGTTCATTGCCTATTCCCACAAACATGAGACTGAACCATGAGCACACATCGACCATGTTCCAAGCCAATATCACAATTTCCTGTATCCTGGTTTCACTCTTCATTTTCATGGATAGAGAAGGCCAGTCATCAAAGTGGTTGCTGGTAATTAATCGATCAGAGCTAAAGCTGACAGAAAATGTATTGTTGCTATTCGTATACTAATGGACAGTTTGCACAGGATTAGCAACCATCTAGTTTCAGATTTCAAAGAGCCCAAATACTCAGAATGTTTACCAACATTTTATTGTCTCTCTGCCACCAAGGCAGTGCAGTGAATAACAAGATGTTCTAATGTTTTCCCTGCATCCCAGACTACAGCAGAAACGACAGATCTTCTTATTGGCCTGTAGTAATTTCCTAGCAACTAGAATATCTAGGCCAAAGGTTCAATCTGAAACTAAGGATGGAGGATCTAATAGAAGGGCATGGAAATTTACATAAATATGCTTCCATCATTCGAATTTTTTTTTCTCCAAACGGATTTTTTACAAAGTGTTTATAAGTTAAACAGAGTCTTCTCGTTTCTATCCAATCTGCCTGATATATTTTCGCACAATCTTGGTCAGAAACAAGTACTTCTATGGTGATATCAGCATTGGTCAGGATTCAATAAAAGCTCATGGTCCAAGCATTAGGAAACTTATGATCAGAGTAAAACATATAATCAGATAGTGTTCTGAGTAATGTACCTGTGTTTGAATATATATGACTTTTTCTGCACATGGCACACAGTCGCCAACCGTACAGTGTATTCAGCGATATCAAACGAAGTTCATAGCGCAGCCATGCTGCTGGGGTACACCGAGGAAGGTGTAGGACTTGTCTCCAGAACTTTCCTTCAAGTTTAGTGAAAAATGTTTTTGGCAAGATGTTACTCGCGTCCATGCCATATAAAGGAACCGGGGTAACTTTCTGTGTAATATGTCATGGCAGGGCTTAAAGAAAACTTGCCATATTTATGCATGATGATTTCAGTCTGCGATACAGCTGCAGTTAATTTTGCGCTCTAATATCAGTAGATGACTTCTGTTTTGCATTTCTTGATCTATGGTCATGCCTAAGTATGTGTAAAGAGGAAACATGTCAAGTCGAGCGTTGTTGATCCTCCATGACATGGTACCTCAAAGGGATTTCTTCGGGATGCAGGCCATTACCTGTGTCTTCTGGAGATTAATCACCAGTTGATTTTTCTCTAGGTAATGTGCCAAGGCATTCATTAATCGCTGAAGACCTATCAACGTTTTCGAAATAATAACTAGGTCATCGGCGTACAACAGAGCTTTGATTGGTACCCCGTTCAGTTTAAGGGAATCAGAAATGACATCTTCAAATGCTTCCCTGACATCATGAATGAAAACTTTAGAGGGCTGAATCAAGGCTGCAGCCCTGCTTCAGCCCTCTCGATGTGCGAATTGATGAAGACAACAACCCGTCTGTGGTCATTCTTATTTGCACTGTCGTATTGGAGTGGATAGCATAGATTATGTCACACAGAGTAGGAGGGCAGTCTGCTTTTTGAAGTTTAGACATAAGGAGGACTCGTGAGACAGAATCGAAAGCTGAGTAAAGGTCAACCAATGTGAGGTAGATTGGTTGTTTCATCAGTTGGGCTTGTGCCCTAATTGCATTAAGACACAAGAGATTGATACCAGTCTCCATATCCGCTACAAACCCGGTTTGATTTGGATCACGATGATGGTACGCCTCGGTCCATGCATTAAAGTCTCGTAAGACTCGGCGTGCAAATATTTTTCCCGGGGCATCCAATAAACTATCGGCCTGTAGTTGGTAGGGGATGTGCGGTCGCCTTTCTTAAAAATGAGCACAATCACTGATTTGCACCAAGAAGTTGGAATTGTGCATTTCGTGAGTGTGTCCTTAAAGATGTTAAGCAGTATGATGGCCCAATTGCGAGAGTCAGCCTTAAACATGGCATTGCTAAGACCATCAGGGCCAATTGCCCTTGAGCTGCTTGATTTTTTGATTAAATCTTCTATAGTTTCAACAGAGTGATATATATTCCAGATATCTGATGATCGCTGGTGGTGAATCGTGTCATCAAATTCTGCATCAGCATACTAGGTTGTATAATGTTGTAACCATTACTCCATTTATTTGACTATGCATTTGCGTATTTTGTTTGGTGTGATTTAATATATGCCATGTTTGTGCTGAATTCTTATTATGCAATGATGCCATCATGGCTTCACTTTCACAGGAATAGCCAAGCTCTTCTGCCCTAATCCAGTTGTGGTACCTGAATTTAGCTGCTTTTACAGATTGGACCTCTGCTCTGTGGGCAATTTGCTGATGGCTCTCTTTTCTCTCCTCCAATCGCCTTTTCTCCTGAAAGGGGCCCCTAGGGGACCCTGACGTCTATGGAAACAAGGCAAGCCACCACACACGATAGAGACGCCAGACACGAGGTTGTATTCCCAAAGCTAGGGTTTTATTGCAAAGCAAAAGTCTCAGTTGGCCAACTCGGTCTCACGCCCCGCGACGTGCATCTCTAGACCTTGAGGGACGCAAGAGAGCGAATTACGTACATCAGTTACATATATACAAAATGCATATCAGACAATCGGCTATGACATGTTTAACACCCCCCTTTATTGGGTTTCTTTGAACTTGGTGTGATGATGGACATCTCCGACCACTATGACACCTTCAAACATCTATTCTAGTAACAATTTGCAATTTGTGAGTGCGAAGGCATCTTTCGGTTATTGAATAGAACACAGCGCTTCTGTTCTTGGAAGCGAACTACATATGGGGGAGAGGGGAGTTGCATTCCGGACCTTGCTATCTATCAGGAGCTTTTCGCGTCCTGGGAGCCGACATGCTCTAGCGGGCTAAGCAAAGGGGGGCCGTAAGAAAAGCATAATTCAAGCCTTTAGCTGTATTATTCTAACATATTCTACCATATAACGAGACTGGCTGGCAGCTGTGAAATGATTAAATGCCCTGCAGCTCTGCTTCAAGGCTACATTCGGGAGGGAGCCGGGCATTCTTCCTGGCGCTGCCTACGTTTGTGTTTCAGCGAACTCTTGTTATCCTCACCGCCCTGCGGCCTTATCCTTTTCACATACAGACAACAATGTTTCACAGTCGAGCAGTGTAAGCGGAAAATATACCGTGAAGCAATGGGAACAGAAAGCAATGAGCAATGGTTTAGAAAACAAAATGGCGATTCTTGTTACATCAAAATGGCCGTTCATTGGCAAAAATCGAAAACCTGTATTTTGTCATATCGTGCATGAGACGGTTGGCCCACGGCCACCAGAATGCGTTTGCGGTCTCAAAGTAGAGGTATCCGTATTTCTAGACTGACAAACCCTCCTTTGGCCATATGCCAAACGTCTCATCTATTTATTGAAACCTCCTCTAGTGATGATGAATCTGAAGTACTTATGTCCGAGTCTTGCATGCTATCATGGTCATCATTGTCTTCATCAATATCTATTGCCATCAACTCTTTTACTGCTCTCATCTCATTTGGGTCTGGGCTAGTTCGATCATGAGGTTGTTTTTTCTTTATCATATGCATGCATCCTTCCGTACATCCCTCAGTTACCTCAGCGCAAACTATGGGTAAACAATGTATACAACAGCACGTTAGGAATATTCCGAACACCACTACTAATATTGAGATCAACTTCCATCCCCAAGATCGTAGTTTTCCCCAAAACCAACATCCTATTCCCCAGCTCCCTTCTCCAGTAGGGAGTTCAGAGCTTAGAATGTGCATTTTCTTTATTGCTTCAAAAATCGTGGGGGAATAGTCATCGACATAAACGCAACATGCTGATCTCACTATTTTGCAAATTCCCCCACGATCAACCAGGATCACATCGAGAGCCATTCTATTTTGCAGCGTCATTAACCCGATTCCTCTTTCTTCCAACGTCATGTTAAATAATATATCTGTTGTTGTGTTTATTGTATTCTTTAGGATTCTGGACAGTTGCCTTATATTATAGGAGTTCACTATCTGTCCTAAGAATGGAATGAATGATTTCGCTACATCAGTTGCTATTAAAACACCTTTGTCAGTCCTTTTGACTCTAGATTTGGATAATCTGGCCATGGCTGCTGTTTCTAAGAGGAATACTCCTGGGAACAGTAGCCCTAGGTAACATGTACCTCCCCAATTTCTGGGCAACCAAGGGTATGCTTTCTCTCCACATATAAAATAAACTGTATCCCCTACGTATACTGGTTCTATTTCCCATCTTAGTACCACTGTATTCATACAACCGGTATATTATCCGAGTGAAAAAGAGCCTTTCTTTTTTAGACAAAAAGGGACAGTTCTTGGGCTATAAATCACTGTGTAAGATGGGGGAATTGCATCTTTGTCCCCTTCTGTTCTTACACGAAACGTCATTACAGATGTTTTTTTTTGACGGGGACAATCTATCTCGTCTATTTTGTCGTGTTATCTTCCGTGTACTTTTCCTCGTGGGCTCTGGGACTATTACTTGTGCTTTATGGAAAATGGAACAACCCACAGGCTTCATTATTATCTCCTCAAACTCATTCGTGTTGGTTCTGTCTAATTAACCCGTATTACTCTCATTCCATTTCCCATACAACATTGCACCTAAAGATGCACTACATGCAGAACTTAATGGTAATGGCACATACCCAGCAGTTTGTTTTCTTCAGGATTGCATGTGTCATGTTCATTATCAGCAGTAAGGTGTTATTTCCAAAACCTTCCCTGTGTTTTTCTTCCATTGGGGGTAGGGTATAAGTGATCACCTGACCCGGGCTTTCAGTAGTCGATATATTAATCATTGGTAAAAACATTTCTAGTGGGTGTATTGTTTCTACCCACCATAATATTAGGGCTGTCGATATTGGTGCTACCACGCTCATAAAGCACATTATCGTTAGTACCAGCATACAATTTGTTTTACCATGCGTTTTTCTTAAACTTATAGTCCTTATAACGGAACGGACTCATTCTCAGCGGTGGTGGTGCAGGAGGAGGCTGGAACCGGTCCCGGCATGTTTCTCATCGTCCTTCTTTATCACAGTTCGTTGTGGATATCTTTCTTCTTGCTCTGATGTTAATAAGTTCAATGGAATTGTCACAGTTCAGTTTTGCCTGTCCTTTTTAGCTGGATTTGATTATTCGTTTTTAGGCGAGATCACTTGTCCCCTCTTTCACTGCTCAGAGGACCTTTGATCAGTTATCGCCTCAGTATCATGTGCGCCCAGCTTGTCCGCTCTGGTTCCGGACACATGTACTTTTTATGATCGCACCGAGGAGCTGCGAGTCTTGAATTGTCCGATTTGCACAATTCTCACTCTTCTCTCCTCTACACCTCTGGTTCCTTCTCCGTCCATGAGCTGAACCAGAGGTTGACATAAACACCAAAAAGACCGCAGATCACTTTGTCTCCCGAGGCCTCAGGTTGTATCGCCTTGCTCCTGGTATCGTATGATCCGTGAACAGTGCCGGTGCACTTTCAGATTCAGGCTTGAAGTCAGCCTGTGGTGCTACTGCAGGTGCTGGTGTGCGCCGCGCCAATGATGCAGATCCGTTCTTTGGCGTGCTGGCGGGCGCCAAAGGAGTACACGATCTGGTTTAGCTGGTATCTGCAAGGCAAATTTCACATCGGTGAGCAGTGATATAGATTTTGCTGGGCAACTTTGAGGCACTCTTTGCCCTTCCCCCTCTTTGGCAATCGTCTCAGGCTTTGTTTCGAGTTTCACTTCTCGTTTTGGCAGATTAGGTGGCTGCTTACTGGCAACAGTTTCTTTCGTTTCTGGGACCGCTGTCTCTTTCCGGTCATCAGTGTCAGGCAAGTCTTTCAGTGCAGTTGGAATCTTCTTGGCATGGGTGGCATGGATCCACGACTTCCTTCCATCCACCCGTATTGCCGTCTGCGTCGCCAAAATTACTTGATGGGGCCCGCGCCACCTGGGTGCTAATGATGACTTTCTTTCAAAGTTTTTTAGCAGCACCCAGTCTTCTGGCTCCAGCGCGTGCCCCGGACCGGTGTATCTCACTGGTAATGCCTCCTGCACCTGCTGATGAATCAAACACAATTTCTTTCTTAAAAGGCCACAATAAGTACTCAGCACAGGATGTTCTATCTCACTAAGTCGTTTTGGCTGAGGTGCGCACCAAACATTTGCCGGCCTCCCCATTACGATTTTGTACGGGGAGAGCCCAGTTTTAGCCTGTACAGACGTACGCATGCATAATAGTGCTATTGGTAACGCATCCACCCAACTCAACTTGCTTCCCGCACAAATCTTGCTAATCTTTGATTTAAGAATCCCGTTGTGCCTCTCCACAAGACCGGCAGAACTCGGATGCCTTGAACTATGGAATCTCTTATCAATCTGGAGACCAGGACATATCTGTAATACCACTGCACCCACAAAATGCGGTCCATTATCAGACCATAGGACCCGGGGCAAGCCAAATCTGGAAAAGTACTCCTTCAACATTACTTTTGCCGTACTCATTGCTGTGCAATCTTTCAAAGGATATGCCTCCACCCACTTACTGAATGCACATATCACCACCAAGACGTATTTTAAGTTTTGGCACCTCTCCATCTCTATGAAATCAAAATGGATGACCTCAAATGGCATGGAGGGAGGGCCAAATCTGCCTGTTGGAGTCACTGTTCCCTTTCCTACATTGTGTTGCAAACACGTGATACAGTTCTGCACCAACTTCTCTGCATTCTTTTTTATGTTTACATTCTGCCATACTGTAGAAAGGTGCTGTATTATTTTTTTGGCACAGATGTGCGTAGGGCTGTGGGCCATTGTGACCATTGCAGTCACATATGAATTTGGCAACATCCAGTTTCTAGTTCCCTTGTCCACCCAACAACCCTCCAGATCCAACTCAGCAGATCCCTCTGCCCATCCGTGTATTTCATCGGCCGTAGCCTCGGCCTGCATTTCTTTGACAGTCGCAACTCCATCTTCTATCATACAGGGTACTTCCTCTGTCTGAACCGTCATCATCTTGGTATTCAAATTAGTGGCAGTTTGTTTCGCAATTCTGTGTGCAAACGCGTTTCCCTCTCCTACTTTGCATGTTACTTTTTTATGTGCCTCGCATTTCACTATTGCTTGGCGCTTTGGAAACGTGAGTGCAGACAGCAATCGTACAATCAAAGGGCCATTTTGAATTCTGGCACCATGTGATGTCAGAAACCCTCTCTCAGCCCAGAGTCGACCAAAGTTATGAACCACTCCAAAAGCATACTGACGATCAGTATATATATTCACATTCAAATTTTCAGAAATCTCGCAGGCTCTGGTCAATGCTATTATTTCCGCGGCTTGTGCTGAATTATAGGGGATTCTTTTACTTTCTACAACACTCTCTAGGGTAGTGGTAGCGTATGCGGCAGTTGTCGTGCCATCTGGTAATTTAAAACATGAGCCGTCACAAAATAACTCTCCATCCGGCTCTTTGCGTGGAATATCCCTTAAATCAACTCTTCCCTTGGTTTCTTCCTCAGTGACCATTAAGCAATCATTCTTTGTCTGCTGTGTGCTTCGTGGCAAGTTTCTCCAATCTAAAACCCGATGCGATTTCGCCGAGAGGAAGTCTTTTAGTGCAACACGGAAGTTGCCTGACCTGGACTTGAAACTCCCGTGGGATTTGCCTAGATTCCCAAGACCCTCCTTTAACTCCGCCCCCTTGTGTCTACAAATACCGAGTGTCCTGCGCACTCATGAAGTACGGGAAAGTACTGTTAACTGTTTGCACATCATTCTTTGTCTGCTGTGTGCTTCGTGGTAAGTTTCTCCAATCTGAAAACCCGAAGCGATTTCGCCGAGAGGAAGTCTTTTGGTGCAACACGGAAGTTGCCTGACCTGGACTTGAAAGTAACTTTTCTAACCTGGGCAGGGGGGGTACTCTTGATAACGTCTGACAGCTTGGATTAATTATATCCTGACTACGTCATCTCCCCCTTTGTGTCTCTCTCCCCTTACAGCTCCCGTGGGATTTGCCTAGATTCCCAAAACCCTCCTTTAACTCCGCCCCCTTGTGTCTACAAATACTGAGTGTCCTGCGCACCCGCGCGCGCACTCGTGAAGTACAGGAAAGTACTGTTAACTGTTGTCTGTGGGCGGTGTGCAGTGAGCGTCTTAGCTTGTCCTTTGTATTTTAGGAACTCCTTTTATTTTGCCCCTGGCTTTGCACTTGCTTATAGAATTAGTGAGTCTCCTTTGAACAGTGCTGTGTATGTGGGGCATATATTGTGATGACTGTTTGAAGTGTTAACTATTCTAGCCTTGAAGTGTTAACTGTTCGACCCTCACTCAGTCAAGTCAATGGCTAAAGTGTATTCGTTAAAGTCTAATATGCCTAATATTGAGTCCCTTGTGGACAAACCTTATGATTTCCAAACTACCCCAAAACGCATTGTGAATGGCTCTTACCCCCGCATCGTTGTGCGGGGTCGCTCTTTATCCCATACTAGCGACATCAGAAAGTTCTGTGCGGATAGCTTTGCTGGTCAAGCCAACCCTAATGTATGCGAGCAAGATATGAACCGCAAAAATAATCACAAAAGTGTATTCAGAGTCCCTGTCTGCAGTGAAAAGCTAAGCGAAAATGCTGCTGTGGTAGATTTGTGTATACCTACTTCTACCCCGGCTATATGTGTAGAGGGAACCAATTGCGAAAGTAGTAACAAGGGTGTACCTGAAGCTCTTGCAAGTGACGAAAAAATTAATGAAAATGCTGGAGCAATAGATCTGTGTACTCCCTCTGATTCCCTTTTAGCTGCGTTTTCAGAAGAAAATCTGCTGGGGATTTTTGCTTTGTCAACCGATAAAAAACCCACTGCTGATATTCTTGTACACTCTATTCACATTCCTCCCATGGATGTCAAATCCCCTGAAAGTATTACGCCAGAGGTAACTGTAGAGACTGTCGAAGCGCCTATAGCGACAGTTGTTTCTTCATCTGAGGATGTCATAGCTCAACCGTGTGTTGAAGATGATGTTGATCATTTGTCTCAATCCCCTGTGATGTTTCCAGAATGTTCTCAAGAATCCTCTATTTTATCAATTTCCTTCACGCAACACTCCCCTCGGCGTGCTATCTCTTCTAAGGCAGATTCCCAAAACCTGCAAAAATCCCTTCTCTCCTCTACCAATGAAATTGCGTTACAGGCGATGAATACGGCTTTGTTTACTTTAGCTAAGCTATATGAAACCTTAGATGCAAGGCTATTAGATCAAAATTTTCTATTAAAAGCGCTGCTAGAAAGCAAAAATGTGATCATCTTGCCCGTTGTCTGTCCTTTAAATGAAAATACAAACATTATTTCTAGATCTGTTAACGCCCCAAAAAGTGTGGCGGAAGAAGTATCAAGAATGACTGAGCCAGTGCCCTTGCTCCAAGAAGTCCGTGTGAGCAACTTGAGTGAAAAGAGAAATAAGAAAGTAAGCTCTAACTTTGTGGGTCAGGACATAAGTGTAATTGAGACAATTGACTTCAGAGTGGGGAAAGATGAGGAAATAAAACTAGCAGGTAAAATGGCAGGTGTTCAAATTGATAAACCTGCGTTTTGTCCCGCTACAGACACGGAGACCTACAACATATTCAGTGTTACTAAAAAAGGGAAAAAACATATAAACAATCCTGAATCTGACCTAAAAAAAACAAAGAATCAAAAGATCACAAAGACGCAAAAGAATAATAATTCTCAGCAGTTTATTAAGCACATTTCTTTACCTGATAAAAGTTGTCAAGAAAAAAGTGCAGCAATTGTTCGGAAGTATACTGCCATCAAGAGGAATAAAGTTACTCAACCTCCCATTAAGCTATCAGCGGCAGGCTTTCGTAATTCTAATAACACTGTTCCGATACATGAGCCCCTTGATAATCTAGTGTCCGAAATTACCAAACAGGAATCGAGGGAGGTTTCTCCAAATTCTTTCACTATAGAGCAGCTACCTCTGATGAAGGAGCAGAGGAGTTTTCCAGATAACCAGTTGCAAAAACACTCTTTTCTAACCTTAGATGAGAGACGTGAAGAGATCATGAAGTCGATGGGAATTTTCTTCTCCCGTCCCTCTGACCTTTCAAGGGCTCCAATAGATAGATCTTTTGAAGCTGATTTTAATCAGACTGGTAGGCAGAACCCGTCAGAGCAGGGAACGACTTCTCTCCAGAGAAATAGCTATGATAAGTCAAGCATACAAACACCAAATGTGAACACGATGCCTGTACAGAAACAAAAGACCACAAAAGTGATACCGAGGAACAGACATGTTAAATGCAATGATCACACTCATGTAAGTTTAATCTTACAATGCAGAGGTGGGGAATATGGTCTTTATGATTTAAATCGATCATCTGTGCTTAACATCCTGCATTCTATCCCAATTTTACAAGGAATTAAATCTGAGGATATGGCTCAAATGGAATTCATAAATGACCAAGACAGAGCAGTTGTGAAAATATGGATGACCTCAGACATAGTCAAACACACGATCTGGCAGGCAAGGGATGATATTTTCCATCTAGGGTTTCTATTGCACAATCCTTTCGGCTACGCCGGCAGTGATCAATACTTTCCCCGCAAATGTAGCCAATATATTCCCTTCAAGTTCTATTAATGGTATAAATGGAAATATACGACTTAGTGGCAAATCAGCTGACCCTCTAATGATAAAATGTTTTACAATAGGTGAAAATCAATCACGAATGGTAATGACTACTGCTTTGAATAAAAGGCTAAATGAATGCTAGCTGTCTTGTAATGGGACTAGAATGAATGTCCAATTGGCCTCTTGGAATACAAGAGGTCATGTGCACCTCAGTTCGTCCTCAGTATCTATTTTTGGTATGTATGACATTGTCATGCTTCAGGAGGTTTGGTTAACTTCCTCCCCAGCTTGGGAGAACCATCAGGTGATTTTGGAACCAGCAATTAAACTTCCTAGAGGTCGTCCCAAGGCGGGCCTTCTTACTGCCATAAAATTAGATCATGGCTGGAAGATCGAAGCATGGGCCTCCCCTAACAGTTACACCCAGATGGTCCGAATTTCCAATAAGGATCATATTATTGCCCGTATTAACCTGTATTGGAATCATTTAGAGATCTCTGACAACCATTTTTTTAAGGACTTGAATAACTGCCTGAATATGATTGACAGAGATCCTCTGGTGAAATTTATAATTATTGCAGGTGACTTGAATATGGATTGTGTGTGCTTGAAGGGGGGAAAATTACGAGAAACTAAAGAAAAATGAAATCACTGATGAAAGAAAGAGGTTTTAACATGATAAATGGTTCTGTTGAGGGCGATGTACCGCCAAAAGCCACATGGCAGCAAGGTAAGGTTACATCAACCATTGATTTTATATATATACCAACTGTGAACTTTTTTCCATGGTTACCTCTTTTGAAGTGCTGTACCAAACTTAAAGTGATCATAATTTACTTCATCTGTCCTGGTGCTTACCAGTTAAGAATATTCTAGAATCTGGTTTGAAATATATGCCAAACCTAGAAGTCTCTACCAATGGCAACCGCTTTAAGTGGACTTCGTCAAATCTTAGTAAATTATTGCAGGCGATTTTATATCCGAAAGATATTATAAACCCTGACTTACAGTATATACAAGGGGATTATGTGAGTATGCTTCAGAATTTCAAAAAATCTGCTCGATGTAATACCAATGCTCACCTACATGCATATGATGAGGAAATAAGGTCAAGGAAAACAGCCCTTAGACGAGAGATACGATATATTAATCAGCAAAATGCTACTAATAAGGTTCTTATGATATCCAAATGCAAAAATAGATATAGGAACTGGATCAAACAGCGGAAAGCAAAGATGATTTTGCAGGATGCACATACCATGTTGCATTCCATAGCATCAAAGGACTCTGCATTAATATGGGGACTGATTAAAACCTCCTATGGGGATACACAATCCATAAGACAAATTAATCCTGTTCCTGAAGAAGTTTGGGTTCAATATTATACCTCCCTGTATGCTGAAACGCATATCCCTGCTCGGCTGTATCAGCTGGATTATATTGGGAAAGACGACCTTGAGTATGACAACATAGATATTGAAATATACATAAAAAAACTGAGTAGGTCTAGGGCCCCTGGCCTGATGGTCTTTCCAATATTATGTTAAAGGGAAATCCTGAGGCGTGGGCTGCCATTTTGGGTGCGATCTTTGATCAAGTAATTACTAGCAGAAGAATTCCTGCCTCTTGGCAAAAATCTATTATTGTTCCCATTTATAAAAAGGGAGACAGGCTTAACCCCAAGAATTATAGACCGATTGCTCTCCTTGATGCACCTGGAAAAAATGTTGCCCACTTGATATTGAGGGACTTTAACAAATGGTCTCAGAAGGAGGGAATAAAAGATCCGTTTCAGATGGGGTTTATAGCTGGCCTTGGCACTTCTGTAAACCTAAAAGTGCTAGATGCCATTAAACAGCACGAACTTCAGCTTAATCAAGCAGTCTTTATGGCCTATATTGATTTTGAAACTGCTTTCGACTCTGTTTCAAGAAAATTGCTATTTAACAAGTTAGTCAATAATACATGCCCTGAATACTTAATTCATTGGATAATCCAATTTCATTCACAAACCTCAGTACAAATTCGCCTGAATATGGATGGCTCTCTGTCGAGAGCAAACAGCACGCACAAGGGATTAAAACAGGGATGTCTTTTAGCTTCAACCTTGTTTAATTTCTTTATAGCAGATGTGGTGCAGGATTTTAGAAAGGTTTTGTCAGATGCTCCGCGGCTAGGGAAATGTGCTGTTCCTTGGATGTTTTATGCAGATGACCTGGTTCTACTCCAAAACATCCTGTGGGTTACAGAAGCTACTCGAACAATTGGGAGAATGTTAAACGAAATGATCTGGTCATAAATGTGTCAAAAACTAAAACTTTGAAAAATGTACCCACTAGAACATCCAGAGCAGCGCGTTTTTCGTGGTCGTTAATGGCGGCGCCGTTAGAAAATGTGACGCAGTATAAATATCTAGGGTTAAATGTTAATACATCCAAGGCTGATTGCCCCTACTGGGAGGAACTGAAAAATAGTCAATACGTCAATCTCCCAGGCTTCCATTATTAAATACAAATATTGTTCTTTCTCCATGAAACCTATCATCTTGTTTTATTGTCAGAAAGTAGTACCGACAATTCTTTACGGTGCTGAAACTAGATCGTGGAGAAATGAACTGGCCTGGTCAAAAATGGAAGGCCAATTTTGGAAAAAGATCTTGAATGTTCCCAAATCATTGCAGATATGCCTGTTTAGATATGAACTGGGATTATCATCTCTTTACTGCATGTACATGTGGAAACTATGTAGTCTATATCGTAAATGTTTAATGACTCATCAAGATAATTCTCTTTTGCATGTGCTGTCTGTTTATATGGAAAAAAGCGATCACAAAGTAATGGCCAAATGGCGTCTGCAAGTTGAGCAATTTTTATTAATAACTGAGGTCTCTAAGGAAATGTTGACATCTAACCCATGCAGAGCGAAACAGAAGATCATGATGTGGGACTGGATTAATACTTATGAACAATGCCAAAAGACCAAACGTGCGTTTACTCATAGGATAATTGTTAAAAAAATCAGAACAACAGAGTTATTTGTTGAAGTTCCCTGATGCTAAAGCTAGACTTTCCTTTTTAAGATTCAGAATTAATTGCTGGCATACAAGGAATATTTTGGCCAAACAGAACCTCATATCTAAGGAAGAGGACGTTTGTCGGTTTTGCAAAATTCCTAATGTATCTGAAACCTTATTTCATCTAGTCGCTGAATGCCCCTCGTTACTGTACATGAGAATTGAACACTTTAGGAAACACTTTTGTACCTATACATCTTTATCTACTGAACTCTTTTGGTATAGAATTTTCAATAATCAGCTAACTACTGTGAGAATAGCAATTCTAAATTACATGAAGGCTTTGAAGTTGAAGGAAAATATCTGTGAATCTGAGCTGAATTGAGTATACGATACTAAAAGATATTGTTTCATTTTATCTTTTGTTTATTGCAATTATCATGTTTTAGTATTTTTAGTGTTTATATATATCTTTTGGGCTATTGTCTTAAATGTGATAAAAAACAAAATTGTGATACTTTTATAGATGTGAAAATGCTGTTAATCTTGTGTTTTATAATGTGTGTGTTTTTTTTCCTGTATATAAGTTATTGAAAAGTTGATTTTTTTCAACTGTCAATTATAATAAAAAAAAAATTAAGCAATCGTGGGGGGGGGGGTGATTCATTCTTCCCACTTTCTTTTAAGGTCAGTGGCATTAATTCTGCAGGATTCAAAGCGCTACACCTCACAATTTGGATATGGGGCGCGAACAAGATAATCTCATATCTTGTCAATCTAGCAAAGGTGAGGTGTTGCGTCTGTTTCCTATTTAATAGAACGTCTATGGCATGTGGCACCATCAGAATTAAAGTGTGCCCCAATACCATCCCTTCTGTTTGTTTCACTGATGCAGCAGCCGCCGCGACAGATTGCAAACATCGTGGTAGTGCGCGCTACAGGGTCCAGCGCAGAAGAAAAATAACCGCACGGCCTATTTCTTCCACCTTGTTCCTGTGTCAAAACCGCCAATGCACATCCTTCACTTTCACACACAAATAGTCTAAAAATGTTCTCATAGTTCGGGGTACCCAAAACTGGAGCCGAGCATAATGCAGTTTTCAATCCATCAAATGCTCTCTGACATTCCTCATCCCACTGCAAAGGCATAACCGCATCCTTTCTAGTTAAATTCACTAATGGTTTCACAATTAACGCAAAATTACCAATCCATTGTCGGCAATATGAAGCCATGCCTATTATGGCTCTGACTCCTTTTTGTGTCTTTGGAATAGGCATACAAGAAATACTTTCTATGCGTTCTGGCGTTAGTCTTCTCCCTCCTTTCGAAAGTAGGTAGCCTGAATAAGCCACCTCCTTTCGATTATACTGAAATTTCTTCAAACTAGCTTTATGGCCATGTGCCGCTAGGTGTGACCGTAATAACACAGTGCTTTCTTTACAAATCTCCTCTGTGTCTGCAGCTAGCAATAGATCGTCTATGTATTGCAAAAGTACACAACCCATGGGTAATTCCAGCATGTCTAGCTGTTCTTTTAATGCTCTACTGTAAATACTTGGACTTTCCGTATAACCTTGCGGAATCCGCATAAATGTAAATGATCGTCCTCCTAATGTGAACGCGAACAAATATCTACTGTCCTTGTCCACTGGAATACTAAAGAATGCATTTTTCAAATCTACTACACTAAAATTGAAACAGGTATCATTGTCAATATTGTAGTGACGTCTGGCACTAGAGGAAATTGCGGATCTATTACCTTATTCAATGCGCCTAGATCAATTATGAAACAGTATGGTACCTCATTACCTCCTTTTTTATAAACCGGAAGAATCGGGCTGTTGCATGTACTGCCTGTGATTTCCTCGATTACCCCTAATTTCACCAAATCAGTAACAATACTCTTCAATCCTTTCTCACCTTCAACCAAAATTTTCTATTGGGGTATTCGCGGTAGGGTAACACCTTCTTTCAAAATAATCTTTACTGGCTCTATCTTTAAACATCCCACATCGTTGTTATGCATTGCCCATATAAAGGTTGGTACTTTACTTAGTTCCCCTGGTAACGCTTCAGACATGAATTCTGACACAGGGGCATCGTGTGGCCATATAGTTAGAAACACTCTGTCTGCCGTGCAATGTATAACAGAACCTAGTTTTTTTCAACAAATTTAATCCCAACAAATTTTCTCCACAATTTTCTGTTAGAAGGAAAGGACAATGTTCAGTAAATGGTCCTATGGTAACTGGGACTGGTTTGGACACTGGGTTTATGACTGGTGTACCTGCGAACCCTACGGAAATATTATTTTGCCCTGACAGTGGTAAATCCGGAACCAAGTGATGGTCTATTGAACACTTCTGTGCTCCTGTATCTACAAGAAAGCGGTGCTCCTCATTCCCGACTCTCATTTCTACCTAGGGTCCTCTCTGATTCACAGGAATAGACACTGGTTCCGACCCCTGTCCTGGGCTGTCCTATTGGGGAAATAACACATCGTCCGATGTGTAATCATTACTATTACTGTAATACGTGTTTGACTGTGTATCGAAAACATTTCCACTCTTCCCTTTATTTCCCCCACTCTGATTTCCATATTGTTGATTTTGCCGTCCCTGACTCTGGTTTGGGGCATTTTGGTTTTGGCCTCGGTTTTGATTACCTCCGTTATTATGATGCTGCTGCATACCATTCCTATTTGGTCAATTCGCTCCTGGGTGTCCTCTATGCTGTCTCCTCTGACCAGACCCATTTCTATTCTGTAGATGCGGGCATTGCGCTCGCCAATGTCCTTCCTCTTTACAATATGCACACTGATTCGGTCCCACTGTTCCCCCATGCATATTCGAACTCCTTCCTTGTGCGTTCCCTCGCCCTATATTATGTCCTGTTACTTGCTGCAATAGTACCTGTGTTCTTATTAATCATTCTTTCAAGTCTGCCCCCACCTGTTTTAGCAACGATAATTTGTTCACCATCTCCTTCTGCCCCGGCGATGGTAATTGCTGCCGTTTATTATGCGACCCCTTTTCCCCCTTCCCAAGGCTCCCGATATCCCTACTCCTGTATGCAGGTGTAGCAAACACTTTGACAGGTGCAGTAAACGTTTCGACATAATCATTATCTAATTCATCTCTAAGCTCAAAAAGTCTATACACATGGTCTCTCACTTCTTCATCCCTCTCCCTACAGCGTGCTAATGCATTCAAATCTAACAATCGCTGCGGTGGTAATTTCCCAATTAGCTGTTTCCATTTCTCCACCAAATATTCGCCCACGCATTCCAACACTACCTGTCTTTCGTTGCTTCTACGGAAGTCATATATTGAAGCCAATGTTGCCGTCCCCTCATTCCCGTCTATATACATCTCTGCCTGTTGCTGCAATTCCACCTTCCTTTCTTTGCTGATTGCGCTGCGGGTTACCCTCGTGCACCCCCGTTGGTCAGTCCCGCCTCTTGCCCCCGCAGTGTCAACTTCAACCCCGAGAGGAACGGATGGTACCGAGTCTGTGTCTAAGGCGGGAGGTGCAGATGGGACAATGGGAACAGGGAGTGTCTGTTGTAAGCCTAGTTGGCTAATAGGAAGTATTACGCGCGCGGTCTGTGGTTTTGGGAGGGCTTGAGCTACCGGAGGGGGAGCTTGAGCTACGGGCGGGGTCTGGGCAATAGCTACTAACGTGTCTGGTCTTACTTCTGATCTCGGGCCTTTTTTTGCATGGGTCAATATATTTTCTATCAATTCATCTGTTATGTGTAATTCTCGTTGTGGGTATATCTTTTCTATATTCAACTGGTCACACCTGCCTGCCCTTCTTAGACTCTCAGTCCACTCCTACTCTTCTTTTTCTTCCGCTACCTCACCTTTTGATTTATGCCTGAGCGCATGCTTTGCTCTGCTTTTAAATCGGAGCATTACTTCCTTTCTCCAGTCTTTAATAGTCTCAAATGCTGCAGGACGCGCTTTCTTTCTTATTAAAACCCTTTCCAGGTTATCTATCCTCTCTATCTCAAAACTACCATTAATCGGCCACTGATGGTCTTGTTGCTTTCTGGTTTGCCTATGCCAAGTCTCACATAATATTAACGCACCCACTCCATACTTCACATACATCTCATACGCCGGCGTTCCCCCAGGTGGTACAATTTGGCCATCTTCGAAAGATTGTCTACCACAGCGGAAAAACCCCGCTAGGGTGGACAATACCCCAGGCATGTGTCAACCTTCCCCCTCGTTAATCAACCTTAGCTAGGGCGTTTGATTTTGCAAAGTCAACTCTCAACCAATATCAGGATGCTTTGAATCGGGGAATGACTCGCCTGATAAATCAAGTCGTCTGTATACTGACGCACCAAAGGACGTCGTGTCTGCGTTTCTTGGCTTCCGCCTAGTTTCGGGACCCTCACCTCCTTGTTCTCTAGCCAGGCACGTCTATCAGGGATCAGATGTGTGCAGATCTGCAAAGGAGTCTCATCACTTTTACAGGGCGCCCCGAACACCTCTTGATCCCGGCTCGATCGTCCCGTCCTCGCCGTTCTCTGCCTTTCTCAATTACAACGTTACGCGATGGAACAAGTGGGGGAGGGTCCCTATTCGGGTGCCATCTTGAAAGGGGCCCCTATGGGGACCCTGACGTCTATGGAAACAAGGCGAGTCACCACACACGATAGAGACGCCAGACATGGGTTGTATTCCCAAAGCTAGGGTTTTATTGCAAAACAAAAGTCTCAGTTGGCCAACTCGGTCTCACGCCCCGCGACGTGTATCTCTAGACCTCGAGGGACGCAAGAGAGCGAATTATGTACATCAGTTACATACATACAAAATGCATATCAAACAATCCGCTATGACATGTTTAACACCCCCCTTTATTGGGTTTCTTTGAACTTGGTGTGATGATGGGCATCTCCGACCACTATGACACCTTCAAACATCTATTCTAGTAACAATTTGCAATTTGTGAGTGCGAAGGCATCTTTTGGTTATTGAATAGAACACAGCGCTTCTGTTCTTGGAAGCGAACTACATACGGGGGGGGGGGAGTTGCATTCCGGACCTTGCTGTCTATCAGGTGCTATTCGCGTCCTGGGAGCCGACATGCTCTAGCGGGCTAAGCAAAGGGGGGCCGTAAGAAAAGCATAATTCAAGCCTTTAGCTGTATTATTCTAACATATTCTACCATATAACGAGACTGGCTGGCAGCTGTGAAATGATTAAATGCCCTGCAGCTCTGCTTCAAGGCTACATTCGGGAGGGAGCCGGGCATTCTTCCTGGCGCTGCCTACGTTTGTGTTTCAGCGAACTCTTGTTATCCCTGCGGCCTTGTCCTTTTCACATACAGACAACAATGTTTCACAGTCGAGCAGTGTAAGCGCAAAATATACTGCGAAGCAATAGGAACAGAAAGCAATGAGCAATGGTTTAGAAAATAAAATGGCGATTCTTGTTACATCAAAATGGCCGTTCATTGGCAAACTCGAAAACCTATATTTTGTCATATCATGCATGAGACGGTTGGCCCACGGCCACCAAAATACGTTTGCGGTCTCAAAGTAGAGGTATCCGTATTTCTAGACTGACACTCCCCCTTACCTCGGGGTCAGAGCAATGCTTGTATGTAAATGTCTTAGATTCCATTAACAACGACTTAAGGTCGTCTAGAATTTCTGTATATTGCTTAGCAGAGTTATTCTGATGGTGCTGTAGCAATTTTTCATTCAATAATTGGAGATTATTATCACATCAATGAAACCTTGTTTTGGCGTTATTAATGGTAAAAGTAGACTTGTACCATTGTGCTTTCGGGATGTTTGTATTAATATCCCAGGTCCACATCAGTGATAGCATGTTGTGGTCACTCTGGGATTGTTGCACAATTGCAAATTCATCCACTGCAGAGAATAAATGGTTATCGATATAAATATAGTCGATAATGCTTTGTGATTTTCCTCTCCTCCATGTGTTCTGTGGTGGAACATCACCAATCACAGATCCATTTGCCATTCTAAAGTTTTGTTCAGCCATGAATGTTATCCATCACGTTGCATCAGAATGTCTTACTTTCGGGCCAGTGTTGATGCATTCTAAATTTAGATCTCCCATAATTATGGTGGTGAACATATTCTCAGCCATCAGGATGGTGTCAAGAAGTAATATTAAATTTTTGTAAAAACTATCTTCTCCTATACCTGCTGGATTCCTGTATATATTAATCAGAGCTATTTTTCTGTCAAAGTAGCTTATTTGTACCAATTGTACGACATTATTTGGTGCTGCCCATGGTTGAATGGTAAAACCAGAGCTTTTTTTTACAGCTACTAGTAGTCCGGAAGTCGGTCGACCTCTGATGGAAGGCTTTGCTGGCAATAACACTGTCATTGTCATCCCAGGTTGGTGTGCTTGTGAGCCAGGTTTCCTGCAGAACTATGATGTAAAATTTATTTATATGATATTCCTTAGATGACTGTAAATGTGTATACCTGCGGGCATTCCAGCTGGCCAATCGTATTTGTTTTTGCAGCTTTTCTGGTAATGATTATGCCTTATCAAGATGTTGTATCGGCAATTGCTGGTTTTTCACATGCTCACAGTTATTACAGTTTGTGGGAGGGTCCACATTTTTATTCTCATGTTGTGAAATTTTTTTAATTTCTGGATTTTGGCTACAATAAAACCCAACCTGAAGAGATCCATCTCAGCCCTCCACACAGCATTGAAATCCACCCCAGAGGGGATCCAAAGTCTCACAATGGATAGGTCGACATCGCTCAAAAATTCGACCTGATCTATATCTAAAGAGCTGACATCTTCCAATGCGGGGACTTCTGAGAATATATTTAATATGCTGGATCTGCAAAGGTCCTATTTATTGTATGGCAGAGCATGACATTTCATAATCAGTGAGTGAGTGTACCGTATCATCTTGTCCTCAGTAGGTGCAGATCTAGCACTCACCTCACCCTTATGGATCATGCTGTTAACTTTGCTATTCACAGGTGGCCTCTCAATGTTGGACGAACGCTCAAAGGAATTGAAACAAACGATATTCGATCATGGTTTCATCTTGCCACTGCATTTGGGTTTTTGCGATTATTTCTCCACACTAAACCACTTCTGAAGCTGTTAGTGTCAATGATATCAGTTTTCTGCAAATTCATGGTCTTATTTTTAAGATGTTCAGCCAAATATGCATCTACTGCCTTTTTAATCTCCATAACATTTTCCTCATCGTTATACTCTTGATTAGCCTCTAATTTGTTCCCAATTTGGAGCAATTTGTTACTTCAGATTGCGTTATTTTTTCCAGGCAGCGTTACTTGAGATTGCTTTATTTTTGCCAGCTGTCTTGGGACATCTTGTTCTATGACTATCAAGTCATTCAGGGGTTTATGTGATAGAGAGTACTCTCCCATTTGTTCCTCTTGTACAATTACAGATAGATTTTTTTTCGCAGTCATTGCATTGCTTGACGACTTCTCGGCTATGCCCTTTTTTGGACTTTTTAATGCGCTGCAGATGGCTAGAAGGAAAGGCTTTAGCACTCTTAATGCTGGTAGATTTAGGCACTCGCATGTTTTTGGATTTTTTCTTTTGATTTGTCTCTTGTTCCGTCACTTCGGGTTTGGTCTTTCGGAGAGATTGTTTCTGTGGTGATATTCCCTTTTCAGTAAATATGTAAACATGGTTCATTGTAGCATTAACCAATTCCAAATTACCATCTTACTCCATACTGACCCAAGAGTAGACATTCCTCTCCCACTGGTTTAATTATTCTATCAAACTTGGGTACAGCAGAGGCCAAGATACATTCCTCCATCACTCTGATTTGCGTGTCTACCCGAAACGGTGCTGGACATAATTTCAAATTTCACTTTATCAGATGATGGCAAATTACTTGTTCTAATTTCCATTTCATGCGCAATCCAATCAAAAATAATTTGGATTGTCATAGTAATTTGTTGAGGTCTTATTTGTAACATGTGACAATTCGCATACACTTGCATGTATTGATATGTCCGAAATCACATGGTTTGGACTAGGAGCCTTCTGCATTGCCTCTACATTAATTGGACCTACTACGGTCCCTTGCTGTAGAAGATGCTCTGCTTCTAATATGGTTGAATCAGAAATTACTTGTTGTTTTAGGACTTATTTGTGTGTTCAGGTTAATGGTACCAGTAGTGTTGGGCAGGAAACTTGGGGCGGTAGTGATGTACTCACCATGGGTTATTGAGGCGGCGGAAGCTCCATTTGAGTGGTCTGCACTGGTGTGGCAGATATACACTTCAGACGAATGTAGAAAAAGTTGCGAATATCCGTGTTTACTGGTGTGCGCCTATTGCCCATCACTGGTGTTAAAATGATTGCCTTCTATGTAATTTTTCTATGGGTTTGAGTACCCTCGACCACCTTACCATGAGATGTGTTTAATTTATCATGCATGCTTGTCTTTAAAGAGTACATGGGTGCTGTCATTCACTCTGTTTTGTGCACCACTCGCTTATAAAACAAATGCATCCTACAACTGGCTCACAACTGACTTGCCAATTTCACAGTCAATGGCTCACAATTCTTTACAATCCTTGGTCACCCGGCCGCCGCTTCGTCGCTGCGCAGAAGCGACAAAGCAATGCTTCCAAGGTGCTTCACACAGGTGCGCGCAGGTGTGAGATGTTCTACGTAATTGCAGAAAGAGGCGTGGCCACGGGCAGTAGTCCAAAAGAAACGTTCCAAAAGCCAAATCCTTGGATGCAAAATGTGTCCGGGTCCACAGGAGCAGCACAAGCGGACATAACGGTGCTTCCAAGGTGCTTCACACAATCGAACCGAGCGTGTGATTTATGAAGCAGAGCAAGATGAATTTAAGTAGATTGACCGCCGAAACGTGGAAAGTTTGGTTGAACACCAAGCCCCACATAGGCAAAGAATTCTTTTACCAGTCAAGACGCAGATACGTGGCTAAATCAAAGCCCCAGAACAATTCTCAGAACCCTCATTAACCCCTGTCTTGTTTTCCAAAACAGAATAATTACAAGGAAACGAAATAGGGAGTTCTTTTCAAGATATCTACTACAGGGTGTTAAATCGGGGAACTGAATTCAAGTATTTGCCTTTCAGAAATTCACTCTGAATGTCACATTTTGAAAATTTTAATTTTGTTTGTCAGATTGTGGAATGTTTTTTGTGATGAACCATGAAGTTAAATGTTTTTTCTTTTGATTATGATATGTTCACTATGGAATACATCACGGACTTCTATGTTGAGCACTGATTATTTTTGTATTTTTGAATTAATGTTTTCTAATTTTATTTACAAGAATTAAATAGCACATGTGATTGAAAATGTTTTCTCTCTCCAACCAGCTCAATTATTCTAGGACGTCTATAAACAATTTGATTAGATGATTAATGCAACCTAAAGATCACCTGTAAAGCAATAATTATGTGACCTTTCCAAAATTGTTTTTTCTGTTGAGATAATAGGGTGGGATACATCTTTATGTATATGCTTCACACAGGTGCGCCAAAAGCTCCTTTACACCTGCCATTCACTCTGATATATAGTGGAAATTTCTCTTCTGTGAAAGGACGGTGAGCTAAAACTCTGGTTGAGACTCTAACCCGGGATGTAGGCCGGTAGTAGAGAAACTCCCAGAACCTCCCCCCCCCTTGTTTTTCCACAGCGCCATATGACCCCCTATGCAAGAACTCAAGACCTCCCGAAGTCAAATTATCACGGCAGAAATTGCAACTGTTAGGAAAGATGTATCTTTAGCCAACTTTCCCGTCATATTCCATGGTCCCCCAAACTCTTAGCTTTTGTTTTTGAACCTGTCCTGATGGGGAAGTGAAGCTAAACAGTCCTGCAGACTATTGGTCCTGGGAAACTGTCTCTTGTCTTTTTACCTTTTTTGGCAACGTTTGAACAATGCACACAGCATCTTACAATACAGTGCAGTGGGGAATACTTTTGAATCACCTTTGTCTTTTACATTTACGACTTTGGTTACTTTTAGATGTTCCTAAAGAAAAGCTGATGGCAGCATGGTACCATTTTTGCATTATTTTTAGTGTGCACATTCACACTTACTGCGTATGGCTACTAAACACGGCTAGAGCTACAAGATTTTTCACTTGTCTTTTGCCCATATTGTGGTTTTGGGCTTCTTCCTGCCTTCTCAGGTCAGGAACTCCCATATAAAGGTCATGCTCTTGCCCAGGAAAGCCGCTTCTTTCGCGGGCTACTGATGTCTTTGTGTGTGCTGCCCAAGAAGTGGATGGGACTCTCTGGTCCTACACATCTGTGGTGCCAGAGAGTCTGGGTGTAGGGCATGAGCGAAACCCACTGATTGGACCACTGCTGGCTGTTTGAATGGGACAGGTCCTTACCATTGATGGGCTTGGTCTTGCTCCAAGCCAGGATTTAGGATAAGAGGACTCCTGCAGCCATTTCCTCAGATCCGTGTTGGAGCCAAGTATCCTGTGTAGAAGAGCAACAGACTGAAGATCCGTAAATGACTCCAGAAGAGGCCTGGCAACCCTGCCTCCATTTGGCCCGATGAAACCCTGCTGGACAACCTGATCTGCGAAGGCCCTGTGTGGTGCTTCAACTCTTGGACATGTGGGACCAACCATTCTCGATGCATTCTTGAGGATCCAGCTGTCCTGAGCCTTTTGCAGTGTCCCTGGACCACCCTCGCCGAACCTTTGGTGTTCACCAGCTCGTGCCACAAGTTGCCTTCCTGCCAGTTTTCAGCTTCCCAGTATCAAGTGATTCTGCTCTGGAAGGTGTTCTTCAACTGCAACTGAAAAAATGCCTGGTGTCCCCTGTGTTCGGTAGCCATTGTTGGAACTAACCTCCCTCTGTCTGGCGAAGTGCCCTGAAGTGGTCTGCATCGGTGCCTTCTGCATTTCTTCTTCAAAATGGGCTGCACTCTGCTCCTGGAACCAACCGGAAGAGTCCTTGCACCTGCAGCTCCTGGGCATCTTCTACTGGATCCAACAATGGGAAAACCTACCTCCAGTGAGACCCCCACCTCCTACACACCAAACCCCACCCCCATGTCAACATACCGAATTTCTTAGAAGAATCTGAGTCGGAGAAGTTGGGAGGGTAAGGGGGGTAATTAATTGAAACGCATTCACCTCCCACTGTTCTCCTTAGAATAATCCTTAGAATAAAAGCTGGTTATTCCATTACTTTTTGATCAGATCTGAAAGCTTGTTTATGAAACCTAAGAATAATATTTTACATACCTGTAACTTGTTGAGTATCTTCTGAAACATTTTCACCACCACAAGAACTCTTCCTACTCTTCCTACACCTGTCCCCTCTCCTAAGAAGAAGCTTGACTTTGTGACATACATCGCAGGGATTGGATTTATGAATTTAGGGCATAATTCTTGTTAACTGGTTTCACTCCACTGCATCACTACTTAACTTTTTTATTGAATGAGTTATTGTATGCAGTCCTAAAAACCTAAAGGTGACTGTAAACATGGAAATAAAAAGTAGTTGCAACTTTCCATTAATGCGCCAATTTAGTCAAAGAAGAAAAACTTCACTCAATTCAAAATATGAGCTCCGTACAATTCTGTCCTAGGAACGAGGACAGAATTGTACGGAGCTCGTATTTTGAATTACAGAGGCAGGGATTTAACCCGTGAATCCTTTTTTTGTTATGCTGAAAAGCTACGTTCCTAATTTACAACCAATACCATTAGCCCTGATTTGAAAAAGACGGCGCAGACCGTTGAAACACGTCTCATCACAAAGGGCACCCGCTCTAACCAATACAGAATTATAAATACTATATTCCAATTGAGTGGAGTTTTTCTTCTTTGACTGAATTGGCGCATGAATGGAAAAGTGCAACTACTTTTTTAATTTCAGTTCTAAAAACGGAGTGGAGGAACCACATTTTCTCCGGTGTTGCGCAACTCATGCGACAATCAGCTCTCCCCCCTTTCTCTGATTGAACGTAGGGCGCTGAGGTCTACCTTGATAAGTGTCCTTTGGAAAGGTTCTTCACAAGGAATTGTTTGGTGACTGTAAACATGTTTGATAATTGAGTATTGTGTGATATTACTACCTGTTTGATTCATTGTCCTAGTGGTGTTTTTGGGCCTACAATAGAGTATTTCTGTACTTACCTGTCTAAATTGAATTCTTGCATGCTTCACTGTGTGGACTCATTGTGGACCGCTGACCCCACTCACTTTCTCCTGAGATTAAGCCTAGACCACTCTCCACGCTTACCTTGATTGGGTTTGGCTAACCTCTCAAAAGTTCCTCAGTTCACTATAACTGTCCACCCTGCCAGATTCTAGAAATCCATTTTAACAGCTACCTAGAACCGAAAGAGCAGAGCTGAAGAAAACCATGCAAGCAAGACACACTTCTAGGCAGTGAATCAACCTTTTCCTCAACCCTCCTATACCACACTCCAAAAACTGTTGCACAATCAACAACTTCATTGTCTAGATCAGCTAACTATTGATGCTCATTCAAAGCAGAGAATGACCGCTTATCCTACCTTGCAAAACTATTACATGGGGGACTACATTCAAATCATACTCCATAGCAAGCCTGACACAATCATTTGTTTCCCTCAAAGCAAGGTTGTACTCTGATGACACCAAGGCAGTCTCTATCCTCAAGGCCCACCCGAAAGAAGCCCTCCATCCCAGCAATCTACACATCCCTCATTCGGAGCACCATCCCCAACACACTGAACTAGACCAATCCTCTATCTACATTTAAAATAAATGGTGGACACTGATGGCTTTTGCAACAACTGTCCACCATAAACCTTGCTTCCCTTAACGAGATCCTTAATAGAGCTGTAGCCATTCAACATTAATCACACATTGACGCCAACAGCCTTCTACAGAATTATCAATCATGCTAAAGACCCACATGCTGCATTAGGACTGCCACTTTCCAGGTGGGCAATGATTTACTCTGCATCCTCGATGACTTGACACCCCTGTTTCCTGATATTCCTCTGCTGTTCTGCATTGTTCAGTGCAGTCAACCATAAAGTCCTTGTCAGCATAATGCACAGCTGCATGGGAATCAAGAGAACAGCCTCTATTGGTTAATCTCTTACCTAAAAGACCACCTTCAGTTTGTCGAGATGGATAACTCCATATCACCACCACTACCAGACCATCTATATCCACCAATATGCATATGATGGAAAACTCTACCTGAAAATATCATCCATAGAAGAAATCAACAATTTGATGCCTGCCTTTCCATGGTGTCTGTGACTACATCACACTGGACCACACCAAAATTGAATTTATACTCAGCACCAACACCCCCCCCCCCACATGCAAACATGAGTCTCTGCCATCCACCTCATTATCTTAACCCTCAACTGATACCATATGCTACGTTTCTCAAATGCCAAATCAACAGCCACATCTTGATCAAGACACTTGCAGTGAAGAAAGCTCGGACCACATGATACTTATTATCCCTCTTAAGGAAAATCAAGCCCTTCCTCTAGATCCATGGTACAGACGTTGGTCCAATCCTATCCGTGCTGCGGAAATGCCCTGCTCAACCTGCCTTCCAACCCGCTTGCCACACTGCTGCATGCGTCCTTAAACATCTCTGCAAATATGACTACATGACACCCACACTCATTGATCTTCACTGGCAACCCCCACAAAAACTCATCACCTTCAAAGCCACTTGTCTTCTTCATAGTAGATGAAAATCAACTCCGGTGGTCACAGCATTACCGGAAATCAGGATCTGACTAGATTAAAGCAGCAGAAAAAAAAGAAAGCTTCTTTAAACAAACTATCTGTCTACACGCTGTGGTGGGTTGGAAGGTGGAGTCAGACTCTTTCATGACACTTCTAAATGACTTTTATTAAATGATCAGAACATAACCTAGCTTTACCCATTTTAAAGGGGTTTGCCAGACCTCATAAAGGAACCTTGTTTGTCGTCAGGAAGTCCCAAAGAAAGAAAAGTCCACGGTCCAAACCTGACCCAACTGCTTAAACTAAACCTAAATGATTTCAGGAGAATGTCTTGACTCCAATGACCTCTTTATATCAATGCCTTTTTATCTGGTTAGTATTGATCCTGTATGACCTTTATTTATAGTCTCATTACTTCTCTGATTAGTAATTGTAATTTCTTCACAACCCTCTGGAGTTTGATATTCTGTTTAGTGAAGTATTGTGGCAACCTTCATTGAGATACTTTCTCACTTGTTGGTTGGGATTTTTAGGACTTGCACAGTCTATCCCCCTTTACATTTCCCCACTTATGGATTCTTCTTGCTTTCCACTTTTTGCACTTCTCTTACCAGCTTCTTACTCATATAATATCTTCCCTTAATTTTTAGGTTTTTATTTGGAATCTTCATAGGCTTTTAAGCCAGGGTTACTCAGTCCCCTCTTTGTCAGTTTTATACAGTTCTAATTACATAGGTTTAAGTTAAGAAAATGTCCATAAGTACTGCCCCAGAGACCTTTTTGTTTCACCCATTCTCCATGTTGGTTCAAGAGCGTTGCAGGCTCTTGAGTTCACTCAGGTGACCTTTTCCGGTACTTCATCTTTCCTTCTTTGGCTTTGTCGCGCCTTTGGCTGCTCTCCTGCCACACAAAGGGCACGTTGCTAGGAAGCTGCTCATGTTCCCAATGCTTCTCTCCTTCTCAGTGTTCGCTGGTCTCCCATTCTCGGCTTCCCTCACGCATATATGGGTTTCACCGTTCGGAAGCTGTTCACGCTTCCAATTGCCTTCTTGAATGGTTTTAGCATATTCTGTTGAGCGACCTGCACACCACCGTTGGGATGTGGTCTCGCCACCACCTGCTGCAGGACTCAGTTTTCCTGCCCTTGCAATGGTTCTCCCGTTGTAGGATATGCCAGGCTTCCAACATCTCACTTTGGCCATCAGCCACCCTTCGTAAAATTGTGACTGCTCTCTGATTCGCCTCTTCCAAGCGTGCTCACGTCTGAGGGCTTCCCTGCCGTAGGATACTCTCTGCTGCCCCAGCATCCTCCACTCGTCTGTTATCTATGTGCTTTCTCTTAAAGAGATAATCCCATTTCCCTCTTCAGGTTGGTATGTTGCAACATTACCTTCAGCCAAACAGATATTTGGTACATTAGTCTTGGTAACAATTAGTCCAATGTATGCTACTAGCCTGGGTGGCTTAGGGAGTTACTCACAGAAATGAGAGTCCTGGGTCCCTAAGTGTGAGTCTCCCAGTGAGGTCACACTTGCCCAGACCCCTAGGGACTGTCTTGCGGCCCGGGCTCACGTCCTAGCCTCAAAGAGTGACGCTCTGCCCTGGTGAAAAGAGACAAATACCTTCAATTCGTCACAATACCCAGACCGTTACCTTGTACTCTCGATCAATACGGCCTAGCTGCACACATACCTACACGCCTCCATGAACACCTCAACAGTCTTTAGAACTCAGACATACCCCATGGCCTAGCTACACATATAAGCTCATATAAAAGCTCCACCACTGCCAGAATGCAGACTGCAAGTTCATGGCCTTGCTACACACATTCTACTGATCTTACACTACCACAGCACCACACCTAGTGTTAGAATTCAGCTACACACTGTGCAAACCGTAATGGCTGCGTACATACTGAGTGCACCCAGAATTCTATACTACCCTACACTCTCCACTGAGCTAGACTACCGTCCCTGAGGGAGTTCAACTCACAGCGCTTTGAGATTCTACCAATGGTATATAAGGTGCTATACAAATGCACAATATTATAACATACATAGCGAATTTAGACACCCCCACCGTGCACCCCTGTCATCCTGATGCAACTCAGAAAAGAGACATTCCATCATCTACAGGGAGAACTTTCATCACTCCTTGTAAGATACTCCCTCAACACACACTTCTCCCTGGATCCACCTGCTAACCACCCTTTACAGTCACCACTTCTTTCTACACAGTTCATGTTCCCCACTAACTGTAAATGTAAACTATTATCTGCTAACCTAAATAAGTATGCTTGTAATAAATGCTACGCTATACGAAATGTTTCCACCTTAATTACCCTACTATAGGTATGCAACTGCTGCTGGCATATAGCACTGTGTTGCTTCCTGGAGCTAGGTTCTTGCTCAATAAATACCCCAAATACAATAAATCTGTCATTTTAAGTTGCCTGGCAGGTTAGGTACACACAACCACAAAGATATTGCATAAGTCTGAGGTTTTTGTGCAGCACCATGTTGATATTTCTTACTATGTTGATCTTGTCATTAAGTGGCAATCCCTGATTTACTGTTCCCTGGTATGATACCACCCCCCAATTCTGCAACAAGAAACAAGCTGTGTATCATTGAAACTCAAATGTATTCAAATAAAAGAAAATCAAAGGTGGTTCTTTACTTGATGCAGGAGAAATCGCCACTATCATACACATGAATACTGAGAACTGAAAATACACAATTAGTTTGCCTGCCTGTGACAATCTTGCTATTAGTTGGCACACATATGCAGTTGCTTCAGATCAATGAAATCTATTTTTAATCCTAAATGATACAATGCCACCTATATGCATCATTCTCAATTCTATTACAATTTTGCCTTTTCATCAATCATATCATTCCGTTAACATATTCATCAAATTAGTTTGTTTCGAATCAGCAAGGTTAGAACATTTTTTCTTTTTCCAATATCAAAAATAAGTATTGGTACCAGAAAAGGGATGCATAGAAAAATATTTATGTACATATATTTACATATCGCTCTGTGGTGTGAATGTGGGGTTCTGTGTTTCCAACATTTGCAGGCACTTTAAATGCAGGCTATACTGAGTTGCAACGAATTCTGCAGGTTAAAGTTTGGGAAGCAGTGTAATCAATACAAATACACAGGATGCTGGTTCACCCATCTAATATAGGAACATGTTTTTATGATTTCCAAATACAAGAATGAGTACCCCTCCCACTTAACTTTGCAAATCTGGTCCCACAGATGCAGAGCCCTTCCCCTACTCTGCAATGTCAAGAGAGGAGAAAATGTAATTTATATTGGCATAATTTTATATGGAAATGGAATTAGGGTGGCTAAACATCCTATCGCCTCCCCATTCATTTTTTGATTTTTTTTTTTACAAATCCTTGTCATATGAACGTTATCACTTCATTTATAACATGAAATTAAATCATATGTAACACAACTGAAACTATACAAAGGGCACCCATTCATGTGGGAAGCGTGACCTCAAAGTTAAAGACCCTTTTCAGAATAACATTCTACAACAGCAGTGCCCTCTTTTGCCCCAAAACTTTAGTAAAACTGATAAATTGTCACTTTTACAGAAACAGACTAAAATAATAAACGTGCATCGACCCCTCACGGTATCTCTTTCATCAGGCTTTCTTCCCCCTAACTGTTCAATATCAAAAGTCTCAATCAGCGGCTCTTGCGTGTCAATGGGAAGTCTGACCCCTGTCTGACTCGGCTTTCCTCTGTGTTTCCAAAGACAACACCTTATTTCCCTTCCCGTCCTTCAATTTTGCAGGATATAGAATTTTTGCCCTTAGAGCCTTGTTTAACACCAGTTAACTTATTTCCTGAAAATCTCTTCTCCTGTTAAGTTACATCACAGAACTCTGAAAAGATGAATACCCTCTTGCTTCACAAGAGAATTGACATTTTTTGGTCTTAACTCTCCTTAGAACCTCCTCCCTTTCTATTTCGGACCCATCATGAACTCTTATAGTCGAGCACAGACTTCCCTATTTGTCACGAGAATGTGATAAATGGTAGAACTTTACACTATTATATTGTGATGTAGTGTCTGAGAATGCTAAATGTTCTCTAAGCCATGCATTACAGAATCCTTGTAGGACCAACCCCTCCACCCTCATTCGAAAAGCCAACCCCTCTCGTTACTGTAGCTCTCTGAAATTTCCCCAAGCTTTCTGCGTGTACCCCCAGAGTTCTTTTCAATTTTATTGGTAATGCATATATCTCTTTCTAGTCTTTAATTTGTGTGCCTTTTATTTATTTATTTCTTATAAGGCGCTGCCCGCCAGTAGGCCTCAGAGTACTCCATGAGAAGGGAAGACAACGGAGAGAAAACAGCGGCAAATTAGATGGGGATTTTCCAACAAGATTAAACAAGGATCTGCTCTGCTGTAAACTTTCCTCTCATGCCATTGTGTCCACTCTTGATTCCAGCTTCAAAACTGTTTCATTGATTCTTTACTGTTTAGAGTCTGCCCACTCTATTCTGCAAAGCATCTCCATGATAGCTAGACTGGAGGGCGAGTCAGTGCATGAGGGGTCTTCTTTGGGCAAATCCGGTTTTGAATCACTCCTCAGGGCAAATAGGTCTGATCCCTTCCCCTCTGTGAGCACGTTTATGGGTCACGTTGGCATCCTCAAGTATGATTGTTGAGGGTGTTTTGTCTTAACACTGTATGTAAAGAAATATATGGTCAAATCTCAAAATCTTCAGATTCTTTATATCCGTAAGAGGGCAGAGAAGGAGTTTGATTAGGCCATGATTTGTCAATAGGGGACTCTGCATCCCATAGAGCAGTGTCTCTATGACCTTGCCTGACCCCAATATGACCGCCATTGACTCATTCTTAGTTCCCTTTTCATGTCTAGCTTTGGTATCCGGTGCGGCCTCCAGGACCTCAAGCATCCCCAGCATCTGAACCAGCATCTGAACCCACCTCCCCCCTGGAGAAACCGGCATTTGACCTACCGCTTCCCACGCCCAGCCCCTCTTCCTGTGGGTAGAGGAGCTGATGCTGGGCCGACTGCAGCCGAGAGACTGTGGGCATCTTGAGGCCCTATGGAGTGTCACCTGGCCCATGGGAGAACCGAGCATTAAGTGTTCCACTGTGTTCATGGAGGGGATTCCCTCAACCCTCCGTTCCTAAGGTCTTTCACCTGGGTCTCCAACTCTTCTGGCACTTCTCCCATTGTGCTCCGGATTAAGTACCCCTCAATGAGGGGTCACAATGTAGCTTCCCATCTGGTTCGTCCAGGCCCAGGAGCCGCCATCCCTGTGCTCCGGATGGCCAATCCTTCTTTCACTTTTTAAATGTGTGGCTTTTAAAGGTTGCAAGTTATCAAATAATTCTCTATTAGGGTATGGACCATGCACATTTGAGCCACACCCTAAATGGTTTTCGATACTTGTGCAAGGTTCAAAATTGCCAGGAGCATATAGCTATTTAGTTCTTGGTTGTAGACTAGACGAGTCTGGCAAGCTTGACGCCACTTGCTACCTGGAGCTGTTTTTGACTACCCATTATCCACTCTGTGGCATAATAATGTCATCTGTTATTTGAGCGCTCTGAGACCCAAGGGTGTGCTGCGCTATATAAGAAATTGATATTATATTTATTATTGTGTGCACTCACTGTAAAAGTTTCCAAATCGAGTTATCTGGTCCTTTGATCCCAGTATTTATTATTCGTATAGCTCATATAAATTGTGTGGATGTTAGTATCAACTTTCTTTTTCTCATTTAAGTAATATCGCTACTGGCTCATCTATCGAGTATCTTGAACCTCAATCTTAAATGACATGTTGTGGAAATCAGACAGGCACTGGACAGACCTCTCCAGTAAGGTTAGTTTGTCAAATCTATAAAAGCTTCTCTGATGCCCATTCAATCCAGGCTGTTTCTCCCTGCCCCAAAAAATCAGCTCCCATTTATGTTTATTTTCCTTTGGTGTCAGTGCAGCGAGCAGAATTCTCTCATCGAGGAGGGTTTCAGTCTTTTCCAATTAACATAATATCCCATTCCTGACATCCAAGGCCAATGCTGAGCCTCCATGAGATAACATTCGCAGATGCGTACAATTTTTACAATTGAGTTTGAAGATTTTCCTACAGACGTAGTTTAGAAGCAACCTTATATGTGAAATTTAAAATAATTAATGTTGACAGTGAAACAATTCCTCTAAATAATTGTGGCAGATTAGTAAATGTGAGAGCCAATATATTGTAATTGCCACTGTTAACTTCCATTTGGCCTGCATTCACATTATTCAAGATGGATGCTCTTTCTCAGCTAAATTGAGGCCTAGTTCTTAATTGAACACTGTGGCAAGCCAAAAGGAAAGAAAATACCTCCCTGACCCCACCACTAAAGGGAGTTCCCTTCCCAAACAAACTAAACTGTTAATCGCTAGTCAAAATCAAAAATCAAAAATTGGCCCGATCACGTAGCAAAATGTAAAAGAAAATAGGTGGAGGGCCCTGCACTCTTGGTTCTTCACAAAGGTATCTCCGTTGCCCCAGGAATCCCTCATGGCTCTGGATCCAATAGAAGTAAGTAACTGTTTTACTCAAAGAAAACCGTTCTCGTCAGTCTGTCAACAGGATCATATAGGTTCCTCAAAATTCTTGAACGTTCAAACAAAAAGTCTCAAGTTCCTAGAAAAACAGAATGTCCTGATTTCTTTTCGTGCCTGTGATCCTTGGATGGGTCTAAGACAGTCCTTCTCTCTTCCCTGCTCTTTCTTTCTACTCTTCTCCTCCCTCCGACCTGGGCAGCCACATACCTGCTGTATTGCTGTGTTTGCTCCAGTGAGGGTCCTTCTCTTAAGCAGCGCAACAGTGTTCCCAGTGGCCTGCCGCTCTTCCATGCTGGCTGCTAGCGGTCTTCACGTTCAGCTTGTCTCTTCCTCTTGTTGGCTCTTGGTCTGAGAGCGGAGTACCTCAGACACGGTACTGTGGTCTGTGCACACCACGTCCTGTATGTGATCGTGCCTCCAGGACCAGTTCGCTTTGCATGGACTAAGCCTCCCAGATTCTGTGTGCGCATCCTTGTATGCCGGACAGCGTCTTCCTTGGGCGTCAGTCTATCCATGCTGCAGGTGGCTCCCTATTCTGTGCGGCTCAGCCCCTTGCCAACGGTCTCATGTCTGAGTCTCGCCTCAGCGTTGGGGGGTCTCCTCCTCTGTTCAAGGGTTTTTGACCTTTTATTCTTGCTCTCATATTGAAAAGGGGCGTATTGTTCCTCATAGGCTGTCAAGCATGTTCAAAGTTCTGCATTGCCTTGAGCCATACCCATAGAGGTGTATGGCTCAAGCCAGTACTTTCTACTCCCATGTAGGCAGATAATATCTTGCATATAGGGAGTTCCTCGTGTGAATGAGTCCTTGTCCCCTAAAGGGGAGTCGGAGTGAGGTCCCACTTTCCCAAACCCCTACGGAGTGTTTTGCCGAGCAAGCTCACCTCCCTAGCCTCATAGGTTGGATCCCCCTACAGAAGGGACATTTCCACATTCATCAGAACACCTTTTTACATTGTAACAACCATGTTTCTCATTCATATTCATAATGAATATGCTTGCATTTTTCCTTGACAATCGTCACCTTTTTTGGACAAGTTGCATTCCTATTTTCTGAACAAATACTTTACACCTTTTCAGTATCGTGCGATTAGTTTCTCTGTGGTTTCTCTTTGTCCACCTTTAGTTCTTCCTTCAGTCCTATGAAATGCAAATTAGTTTTCCATATGAAATTGAAGGATTAAGGAATTTGTTGTCATCAAGATACTGCATTCATCCTCTGATCCCAATCAATGATTTTGAGCATTTCTTTCCTCACAGTGGATGTTATTGTCAGACTTCAAAGTTCTCAGTTGGATGTGTGGTTTTCATTAAGTATTCATGAACAAGGGCAAAAAAGAATTACATATTTCTTTCCCTCTAGTATCAAATGTTTTTAAAGGATTCCCAAGAAAATAGTTTGCATAGCCACACACTTTCCTAGGTTTTTTTCTGGTGTGTCCTGTGGTGTCAGCCTCAAGAATATGAAGCTTGCTGCTTTTCACTCTGATTTGACAAAATGGCCGCTGCATCCTACCTGCGGCAAAGCAGCTTCTTGAGAAGGCATGGTCGTTTTCAATATTCATTTAAGATAAATATGAGCTTAGCCATTAGTTTCTTTGCCTCAATCCCACATTGGCTTGTATTGTGAGTGACCATTCATTTCACCCTCTCGTGCACATTATTACTTAGTTATCTTGATAGCCGCTGTAGTGTCTGCCCTACTCATCTCACTTATAGGTGTTGTTAGGCAAGATTGTATGTAGTAACCGTGTGGGAGACTACACCAGGCTTTTCCACTTGGCAATAGTTAACCCAACCTTTGGTATGGGTCTGTACTACACAAGTTGGTAGTGTGACTGAGAAGCCAGGCTTATCTCAAGAGGGGTGAGTGTGAGCTCTAGGCTTGCAACATAGTTTCACAGTGACAAGTATCCAAATAACACTTCCACTCAAGGTTCCTTGATTAAACAATTATTAATTAATTGAAGTCAGTTTTAAAATAAGCCTTCTTTAGAAGGGAGCAATATGTAACACTTAAATATACTTCACAATACACACTCTGTTTTAATGAATCAGTAGATACCCTTTTGGGATGGGACACAGACACTTCCTACACCCTAAGGTGACTTTAATAACTAGGACAGAGTTGACATTGATATTATTATTTATTTGTTTATGGTTATGAACATAACATTTGCAAAAGATGAAACAGAATAAAAACCAAATATAACTCATATGCATTGTACATAGCTCTCAAAAACTAAACAAACAGAATATCCATTAAAAGACAATTAAGCACAATTTTCATTCAATCAACATAATTGTTCAATTGGAACTTATACATTTGTCAGTTGATGGTTTACAATTTACATATGCTTTCTAAAAACCTGACTACAGCAAGCTGTAATGTAACTGACCAGGGTCAATAGTTTCACATTGTTAACCATTGGGTTTCAAACCTTGAAGTTGTGAAATGGAGTCCTGCAGTGGGAGTGCCAACCATCTCGGGCTGGATTCCCCATCAACCCTCTCCACACTGGGCTTATTGTTCACACTTGCAGTATTTTTATGTAGAGGGCCCCAGGTAACTGCCACATAAGGCCCCCTATCCATGGTTACTTTCTCGAGGTCATATCCACATTTGTGGAGGGCATCCTGTTCTTTTAATACCATATCCACAATTGTCTCTGAATAAAATACCACCCGAACATAGTGATATCTTCGGAGATGAGCAAAGTCGACTAATTTTAGATCTCTAGAGGTGATTAATGATAGACTTGGAATTTCCCCAAACATATCCAAGATTTTCAGACGGTTTAATGAGACCCGTCCATCATGAGCAAATAAGTACTGGATAATGATGTTGGGATTTTCAGGATAGCAAGGGCGGTCGGGTCGTAGGTTAGTAGCTGTCACCTCATATATATGAGGACCATTGGTGTTGTTCCCCCACAATTGATCCACAGATTGAGATACTGGTGGCCAGGAACTCCCCCCTACTTGCGTGTGGTGGGGTTCCCTAGCAGGCGCTTCCACAGGTCCAACCTTCCCCACAGTATCCACTCCCAAGGTCACCTTCGAGTCCATTAAGGGCTGTTTCACAACAGCCAATGAGGAAGAGGTAACAATAGGGCATAGAAGGGGTTCAGATACTGGTTGCACATTCTCATGTTCATCCAAAATCGGCTTAATAAGCCTTCTAATGACACGTTCCATCACCATGTCTCCCCCACGTTTTTTTCCATCACGGAATCTGTGGAGCACACCCCTGCTGTATAGACATTACATGCAATCTCCAGCTCCCCCCCCCCCCCCCCCCAGAAGCTTGGATATTCAGAAACCTTTTTTTCCCCAGGACCGGTTGGTTGCAAGGTGTCTCCTTTACATAGGTTCTCTCCCCAGGAGGATTCATCCCGTGAGGGGGATTAGTACAGTGTTCCTGTCCCCCCATCCCTGTAACATTTTCTATGGTTTCTACCAAACCAGCCTCTGACTTCACTTCGTTCAGCATTCGAGGCAAGCAAGGGATATTCTGGGTGTTCAAAGTATTTGATTCTTTATAGATCTCTCTCACATGGGACATCCTTTACCAGAGAAGGGTCACCAGTTGTGGACACTTTTTTTATTAAGTCCTTTGAGGAAAAAAAGTCAAATAGGTTTCCCTTGGCCACCTGGTCTTGGGGCAAAATACCAACTATTTTAATGCCCTTGTTATCCCTGAGGCCCTTATTTTTCAAGTTGCCCTGGATTTTATCGGGCGCCACCGCGCCCACCGTCTCCCGACACAGAATTACATCCTCCACCTCAATACATGAGTCAGTGGAGGGAGAAACAGCCTCTTCTCTGACCTGATTGCGCCAGTTCTTCTTTGCTGCTTTCTTATATTTGCGCTTGTTTCCCAAAGTCATTTATTTTGTGTCCTGGCTTCTTTTTTTTGTTTGGTGTTGTCAATCAGTGTCAGTTGGTTCGAGGGAATAACCAAGAGTTCCCTTAGAGCAGCTATATTTTTCTCTTGTATGCCTAAGTTGGACCCTGACTTCTGCTTCCCGCAGTCTTCAGTGCACCCAGAATTCACTGCAGCTGAATTGTTAACAGCAGATACTGGGGGCATTTCAACCACCAGACCTCCACCCCCAAGGTTAGGTACCTGGAAATTAGAAGGACCCACTGAGTGTTTCTCAGGACTCCAATGGTTAGCTTTCGAACAATGATTATTTTCCACTGCAATAAGCTGCCTCATGAGGAACGCGTGCAAAGATAATTCTTCTAGGATCTTTGCATTCAATTTGTCATCATGGGTGCTCTCCCCTAGAGTTCCCGGAGCCGTGGGTTGAGCTGAAGACCGTTCCCATTCGGCTTCTTTGCCCAGTGGATATTGTGATAGTCCCAGAAGGGGAGTTCTGCATAGCAATATCCATTGAGGACGGAGGGGAAGGGGGAAGGGGCATGCCCATAGTATCCTCATAGTTCCCCTTAAAGGATTAAAGATAAGAGGCGCTGATAGAATGTCATCAAAAAGCTGTGCCTCGGCCATTGTCTCTCGCCTGGTTAGGGGTACTGTCCTCTGATATGTATACAGTTCACTCTTGCCCCTCTTCATTACACGTAACGTTAACTCTGAAGTTATACAACCCCCACTCTCAATTGAGACTATTTCCAGCCAGTCACAGTGAGTAGCTTAGGATCTTAACAGCCTGCACAAATTATAAAAGTAAGGTTTCCCAGAAATACAGTCCGTTTATCAAAATATTGACAACACTTGAAGAATTCCGATACCTAAGGTGCCTCGCTGCTGCTCCCCGCGACCACGCCGAACAGCCCAACAGCCTCTTCACTTGCAGTTCACTTCCGGTAGCAGCCAAGATCCAATGGCTGATTCAGGAGGGCGTGGCTTAGGCGTGTGACGTGGTGCAGGAGGCGCAGAAGGCAGTACTATAACAGTCCTGCACAGAGTCCAACAAACATGAATAGGATGCAGTGTTTCCACAGTCTGCGTGGCTTCCTCTTGCGGACTACGAGATTGGCACCTAAAAATAAGGCAGATAGTCAAAGCGTGTCCAGCCCAACAGCCTCTTCCCTTGCAGTTCACTTCTGGTGACATTGATATATCACTGTACATTTAGAGCAATATTGAGTTTGGTGTCAAAAAGGAAAACGTTAGGGGAGGAAACAATGGTTAACACGTTTATTAATCAGGTAAGCACTTTTGAACCCCCCAATGCAAAGTAGATTAACCCTTTCCCAGCTATACAAGTGAAGAATGTATGACTTTTTGGAGGGACAGATCAAAACACAGTCAGAGGTTGGAAGAGTCCTCAGGGAGCCAGGACAGCCAATGTCACTTGAGCAAAGTCTGGGGGAGTGAGGCACTTCTTGAAGGTAAGTTTAAAAAGTCTTGCATAATGTTAGAGAGAGCTTTGTAGAAAAATAAATCTCTGTTGGGCCACAAGCTGGGAGGCTTGTGAAGGGCAAAAGGCAGCAAATGCAAGTCTCAACTGAGAGCAAGCAAGCTACACAAAAAGAGGTTAGTACCCCTTAGTTCACAGTACCTTAGGTCGGAAGAAATTGGTTTCAGCTGGCTTCTGTCCCTGTTGTAGTATGGCAGATCCTGTTGTTCCTGGCCCTCAGTGGTGGGGACAAGAGGGAAGACTTCTGGGGACTCAAGGATTAAGTTCAAAACCCTCTGCATTGTCCACAAGGCCTTCTGGGGCCTGGGGCCTAAATACCTTCAACTCTCTCTTCCTAAATATCTTCCTTCCCGAGCCCTTTGCTCATTGGTCTCCAACTCCCTCAGGGTCAGCCGCTTCTCGAAGCAACGAGCTAGGGGTAGATCTCTCTCTCCGCGGCAGGGGCCTCCCTCTGGAACAGCCTTCCTGCCTCCCTGAAACTTGAGGAGAACCATCTCCGGTTCCGGAAGCACCTCAAAACCTTCCTCTTTGCTTCTGCTTTCTCTCTCCCTCTCCCCTGCTAAATTCTTCACTGAAACTGCACTGAATCTGCAACTGGGCCACTCTCACCGACCTCGGTCCTGGGCCCAGCCACTCTCCACTTGCACTGCCTACCTGGCAACCCCTGCACTGCGGGACTGTCTCTGTATCCCTACAGCCCCCCTTCCCAGCACTTGTCTGCACTTACCTTGCACTTGCCACCATCTGGCCCTATTTATTTATTTTTATTCTACTTACTTTGTACTGCACTTCCCCACTCCCCTTCCCCTTGCACTTTTTCCCTTCCCCCTACCCCTGCACTTGCGCGGTCTGAATGACACCTGGCCTAGTAGGATCGTTGTCTGTCTTCCCCTTGTTCCCTCCTCCCTGCCTCGTTGCGCCTTGAAACACTTGTGTATAGGCGCGTTACAAATGCCATATCATATCATATCATGACTCCTGCACTACGATTCGAAGGTCAGAGGCAGCAATGGACAAAGTTCAGATTAGCTGCACTTCACGGTTTCAGCTTCTCTCGAATAGCACCACTGCGGCTCTTGGACACCTTGTGGACTTTCCTTGGGGTCCAGCACTCTGTTGAGGTCACTCAGGCTTGGTCAGCCCTGCTTCGAGGGAGTCCAGTGGATGTTCCTGGAGCTTGGGTCTGGCTTAAAAATGATGCTCTTGATTCCGGTGTTCCTGTCCCATGGCACTCGGTTCCTGTAGCAGCAATGGAAGTACAGCGAACAGAGAGAGGATTTCCAGTCAAGTTCGTCCTGGGGTCCATTGGTCCCACCAACCCAAAGGGAGAAGTCGTCCTTTGCAGGGCTTCTCTAGTCGAGGCAAATTCGGAGCTTCAGCACTGCAGCAGGGCTTCACTGGGCAAACCAACGGTCCAGGAGTTGCAGCAAGCTTCTCTTCCAAGTTCTTCTTCGGATTCCTTCGTCCATTTGTCGACTCTGCCTTCCTTGAAAAAGACCTCGCCTTTTATGCAAGTCTCTCCCATTCATTTGCAGCCTAGCTGTTTCTCACCCAGCAGGGGTGTCCCTCCAAGGACAGCCAGCCGGCCAATTACCTTTGGGTGCATTCCTGTAACCAAGGAGACTAAGCACAGGGAGTTTCGGGAACCTCCCTCGCTTTCTGCCCTGCCAGACATGCTGGAGCCAGAGGCGGTCTCCACCAGTGAACCCTGCCAAAGACCAAACAAACAAAGGGACCAAACGTAGTTTGGTGCGCAGAGTGAATCTCAAGAAGGACCTTTACAACAAGAAATGGCGAAATTAGAAGACCAGGCCATTTTGACGAAATGAGAACCCATGGGGTCTATACTGCAGCTACGAACGCAGCCCGTGGTAAAACGCACAATGGTCGGAAAAAAAGAAACCACTGCCATAATTGTATAAAGGGTAACATAAAAATGTTACATGAGAAAGTAGACCAAGGGGATACTAAGTAGCCCCTCCAGCACTCTATGTAAGATAGTGTGTGCTGGGTCTACAAAGTTGCAAAAGGTAAGTAAAGTCAATTTCACTTTACTGCTCTTGGAAACAGTAGTTTAACCAAGAGAAGGTATTTAAACCTTTGGGAAATTTGAAAAACTTCCCTGTGCCACTGCACTGAAGGTGCTGTGTCACAATGTAAAAAGATGCCTATGGGGTTTGTCAGACTCCAAAACCAAAAGAAACAGTGTTCAAATCAAAGAAAAAAACATGAGAGAGTGGAACAAAGGTCTCACTCTCTCCAGGATAAAAATTAAAAGTCCTAAAGTCCAGCAAAAGAGCTGGGGGTCTCTAAGATAGAAGGGAATTAGCACATTCCTGAGAATTCTCACTAACAGCTGTTATATCTGATATCTCACGGTGTTCATTAGCAAGCCTCTATATTTATTTTGACCCGCATGGACAACATTTCTCATGTTTGAGTTTATTTAATATCAATTATACTTTCAGGGTAGCGCCCCTATAATTCCAACTCAATGCTATTATCCTCTCTGTACCATCGTCTACAATGATAAAGGGTCATACTGTCTGGACTTATTGCCATCTGTAATGCTCAATTGTATTTTGTATGTATTGATATAAAGTACTTTCGCCAAAGCAATGTATAGTAAATTCACAAAAACAGTAAATCAACAAGTTAGCAAAGGTAAATATAATTAATATCAGTAGGGAGGATGTGTGTAGAACGTCAATTTTTGGGAAAAGCAGAGATGAGATGATTTTAAGGCTGGAATGAAAGATGTGTAAAGAGTGAGAAGAGTGAATGGTGTTTTGGAATCTTCCTTTATCCTTTCGTCAATATATTTGGGATCATGTGTTTTTCAATACCTCACAAGCACCCATGCACGGAGCCGCCCTAATTAAGACTGTAATGCACATCCGCACTGTATCGTTTCAAGATTATTATTGTCTGAAACGAGTAGTGATCTAGTCTCATCTTTTTCCTTTTCTGTTGTTAGAGAAAATTCAAGGCTTGCAGCAGAAGTGTACAAAGATATGCCAGAGACAAGTTTCACCCGTACAATATCCAACCCTGAGGTGGTAATGAAACGGCGAAGACAACAGAAGCTGGAGCAAAGGATGCAGGAATTCCGGAGTTCCGACGGCCGGCCTGACTCTGGTATTTTATTTATTTTATTTATTGCATTTGTTATACGCCCAAACAGTTGGGTATCAAGGCGTAGGTTACAGAAGGCTTTGCATTTCTGGTTACACTGGAAGAAAGGTTACACAATAACAGCAATTGAATGAAACAAGTATGAAAACAGCAAATGTTTGGGCCACAACAGAAGAGTATTTACAGCAGGTTATTGGTACGGTAAAGAGCAGTTCTTACCTAGTCTTTATTAAAGAACCTGGTCTTTAGGGGTTTTTTAAATCTTGGGTGTGAGGGTGTGGTTTCAGCTCTGCTTTACCTTGTTCTCAATGTGTCAGGCGGGCTCTTTGTGGCTGGCTGTGTGAATGAACGTTCTAAACTATGTCGGGCAGGGAGTCTCATGTATTTTAGTTTTTTCCCCTCGTGGTTCACCAACTTCTTTTTTCCCAGGGCTTCACTTGTCATGTAACTCAATGTGTGTCTTTGGCAAGGGCCTGTAGTCTGTTCCTTGAACAGATTTCCCTGCTTGGCGTTGTGTTCACTCACTACCTGTAAACACAAGCTTCTCTGTTGAGTTTATCCTTTTGAGTAAAATTGGAGTTTCACACAATTCTAAAAGCCCCACCAGAATACATGGCAAAGTGAACTCTGAACTACTTTACTGAACTTTTTGTGAGGTCTACTCCCTTTTTAAGATCGTCTACAAAATCTGCTTGCATGTAACATACAATCACCTTTTCTGCTACGCTGTAGAGTAAATGCTAAAGACAAGGAGTACTTTGTAAACATTTACTTTGTGTGTGCTTCTAAAGCTAACCTGAACCTCCTTTGCAGCCTGCCCCTCTCCCCTTGAGAGTATATCCTTGACAGATCTGACTCACTTAATCTTTGGAGAGTCCCTCATATTTTTATTTATGTAATTAAGGCAGGAGGGGAGGGGAGGGATGGGCAGGGTCGAGGAGCCTATCATGGCTCGTTGGGGCATCTTGTTTGTTTGTGGTTACCATAGTAACCACAGCAGCCATCTTAGAGGCTGTTGTGGCCTTGTGGCCGACTGTAGACAAGATAAACTCCCTGGAACACTCAGTTGTCCAATTTTCTTTGGATCAGCTGTAGCTGTAGCAGCAGACAGCTGGTGTTCCCCTTGTAGCAGAGCTGCAGAGAGGGAGCTTGGCCTTTTCTCCTGGCCTTCGCTCCTCTGCTTCGCCTGTTGGTGCACCTCCCCTCCATTTAAGGCAGGAGGGGGCGGGACGGGCAGGGTCGAGGAGCCGATCATGGCTCGTTGGGGCTTTTTGTTTGTTTCTGATTACCATAGTAACCACGCAGCCATTTTAGAGGCTGTTGTGGCCTCCTGTAGATACGGCAAACTCCCTGGAAGACTCTGGTGCTCTAATTTCCTTCGGATAAGCTGTAGCAGCAGACAGCTGGTGTTCCCCTCGCAGTGGAGCTGCAGAGAGAGGGAGCTTGACCTTTTCTACTGGCCTTCGCTCCTGGGTTTCGCCTGCCGGTGTACCTCCACTCCATTTAAGGCGGAGGGGAGGGATGGGCAGGGTCGAGGAGACTGCAATGCCTACACAGAGGGTATTGGAGAATCCTTCTGACACAGGCTGAGAGATTAGCTGATATTTAATTTATGAAACAGTGCCTTACAGTGAAATGTATTGGCGTTGCCATGTTCTATACCTTCCAATTAATGCGTGTGTTGTATTGTATGTTAGTGATTCCTCTTTCAGTATATTTCATTTGTGGCATACTGCGTGTGTGCACTTTTTCTCTGGTTTGGTGGCTGGTTCAGCTTCTGCTGCATGCTAGACTTGACTATCTTCATTGAGCAGGACGATGTAGTTTGTGTAAGGTGTGCTAAACCGTACTGCCCATCTGCAGTGTGTGGAACGCTGCAGCTTTTTTGTGGTGTGCTGGACACTGCAGATCTCCTGAAAAGGTCAGTCCTTTTACCCACTGTAGAGATGTTTTCAAAATGTTTGAGAAGATCGTAAGCCCCTAGATGAAAGACCACAGCAACCAGCAAAGTACTTAACCCAATTTAGTTGATTTTTTTTATTTTCTTTCCCTTCCTTGCAGTCTAGAATCCCTGTAAAGTGCTTGGGATGAAGGACTTGGCTTTATTATCTATGGATTTCATTGTAGTAAGCCTCAAAGGCCTTATTCAATGTCCTTCGGTAATATACTGCTTCTCGCATTGATCAATAAGTTGGATCAAACCTTTTGCGATTGATTGAAAGCAATGCATCAGTGATTTATCAACTCTTCCTTTCACTTCACCACCGGAGTGTCCCCTAATTCTAATTTTCTTACTGAAGAAAGTCTGTCATTAATGATTGTGTAACGTGGCTGCAGCCAGCTATGTTCATATGGCATGGCCACACAGGTGTTCTTTCAAATATTTAAGCAGAGTAGCTGATAATCATGTGTTGGCCCAATGAATGGGCAGTAGTTAACTGGGCGATTAAAAACCCTATACAGGTTAGTGACAGTTGGCTGACTTAATACTCTGGCTCTGTAAAACACCTGATAGTTATGCCTTGTTTTTTTTGTAACTTCTGTCATCTAGTACAGTGATTTATGTCAACCTCAAAATTAAAAACAAATCTTCTTAGTATAATCATCAGCGCGGGCAAGTGACCAGACCTGGTGCTAAGGTGAGTCAAAAAACTGGGAAAATGAAACCCTAATTGCTCTATGGCTAACATGGAGCTATCATAGTAACGTGGACCAGGCAGGCTGCATCATTTTATGTTGCTACAGCAAGTAATCACCTGTAGGGGCTGAGAATGTACAGGGAGCTTCACACAGTGCTGTTAACTTTTTTTGTTACTGTAATGCTGTTTAACCTTCAACATTAAAATGAATGGCCTGAAAAGCATTCAAGATTTGCTTGAATATAAGACAAGCAATGCACCCTGCAGGAAAAGGGCATACAATGCCAGAAGCCACTTCTAGAGTCTCACCCATCAGATGGTGACATTTCACAGTAAATTCGCAGTAATCTTGCATTTTCTTGATTCTTTCACTACACTGTTTAATACCTCCTCTGCAAAAAAGAAAGCGCTTGCTGTTGTCCCACCCAAACATGTCTGCTTGTTTCTTTCACTTCCTCCTGCAATAATCCATGCTTCTCCTCTGCCTTTCGACAGTATTCTGAAAGTAGTCTCCTACCTTTAGGTTGGACTGACAGAAGGGAACCTGAAGAAGACACATTAACCGTTCAGATTGTTTTTCTGCATAGTTGAATGATAGTCTTGGCGTGATAACCAGTAGGTGTGATGTGCGTTGGTGTCCTCACCAATACAAAAGGTTGGCTTTGCATGCAGTCATCAGTGGAGTTAACGGGAATATAGTGACTGAGATACACTTGGAAACCTCCTTAAGGATGAATGAGCAACATCAACACCTACAAGGAAGGCAGTGGAGGAAGAGATGCCAGATTTGCCCTGGGACTTGATGGCTTATGTAGATATGTAAAAGCCTTGTTCCCAGATTTATTTTTGAGGCGTTTTTCTCGGAGTATGCCAGCTCAGCAAAGATTGTAATGGTTTCGAAGCCAAGAGAGCGTTGGGATTCCAGTTGAGGACTGTTGGGTCTAGTTTTTGATGCTCCAACTCAAGACAACCACAGTAAATCATCTCAAAAAAATTCAAGCCTGTAAGAAGTGGAAGATGCCAAATGTCAAGATGCAGCATTTGTCTTATAGGTTGGCTGGGCATTTTTTTCTTTTTCATGGGATCCAGTTTCAAAGCATGGCTCACTGTAGTAGTGTAGGCTCAGCAGTGCACCTATGAAGGGGATTACTCCATTCATGTTTGCTCTTGTCCAACAGTGTCATCAATGACAAAAAAGCAACCAAGAGAACCATTCAGCTGTTATTTTACTGGGTTTTCACAGTGAATTTAGAGCCATCACAGCCCATACCAAGCCACTGTAAGCAAACATCAACGTGGAGATTAGCTACTACAGTGTGTGATCAGGAGAGACGGTTGGCATTTCAGAAGCAAAGGCCCCTCTGCCAGATACCTTTTTCGATGACAGAATTGTGATGCAGTCCCTCTTGCAAAATAGTACATAAGACCACTTAAGCAGTGTCTAAACAGGGTCAACAATCAATGATCGCATACCTAGGCATATTCGGACTGTCTGTTCAATGCACATTCATGGGCTCATCAATTAACTAACATTAGTAAGATTCGCTTTAAAAGCTTCCCTACTCCAAGGACGAGACCCGCTGGTTCTGATTTTAAAACGTATACAACTGAAATGCTTTACATCAACGGATGTGGAGTAACACAAATATTCTAACTGTGGAAGGAAATGCACAATTAGGCACTGGCATTACAACACAGAGGAACGTTCATAGTAGAACATGTGAAAGGTATCCACAACTATCTTGTTGACCCGATTTGCAGAAATGTCTACAGGCACACATTGGTACGCAATATGTGATAGACATTTGCTAAGTGGTCAACACCAGCCATTCATCTATTGTTAGCAAGAGACAATGTGAAATGCATTACATTCACATCCAGATGACCTGAACGAGATCACAGAGGCATATACTACTAGAACTACTATGCAGCAGTTGGTACAAGACATTTGCATTCAACTTTTCTATGATTCCACAAGTCAATAGGCAAGTGACTTAACGCTTGTGACAGTATTCCCTATTGACCTACATACATCGGACAACCGTGCTTCTCATACGTAACATATATACTCATACATCCCGTCCCCTTTCCTCCATCCTTGTGGCCGTCTCCCAACATAGTGACAGTACCGTAACGTTTGGCAGTGAAAAATGGAGCTCCCCCTTTAAATTTAGTATAGCACGCAGGGGCCACTGCGTCAGGCGTGGGAACCCCTGTTACGCGAGGATTGATGTAGTAACCCTGTGGGAGACTAGACAACCCTTGTCCTCTTGGTATTCAGTAACCCACCTATTGGAATAGGCCTGTACTACACAAGGTTCTAGTGTGACTGAGCAGCCAGGCTTATCTCAAGAGGGGTAAATGTGAGCTGTAGAGCTGTAGCAGCAATGAAATCCACAAATGCATGTAGCCAAGTAACACTTAAACTCAAGGTTTGTGTTATAAATAATTATTTATTTAACAGTAGTTTTTAAATAAGCATCCTTTAAAAAGGGTAATATATGTAGCAGTGAAATGCACATTAAAATACTTTTCCAGAATCAACACAAAGCTAGTAGATACTCTTTACAGATGCTACTTACACACTTCCTATACCCAGAGATGACCTCACTAACTGTTGATATTTTATTTCTATTGTGCTCGTACACAAGTGTTTCAGAGCGCGACAAGGCAAAGGAGGGGAACAGAGGAAAACGAAACAAAAATATTACTAGGCCTAGTGACATTGAGAACACGCAAGTGCATGGGGGAGGGGCAAAGTGCATGGAAGGGGGCAGAAGTGGAAAGTGCGAAGCAAAGGAGAAAACGATAAATAATAAATAATAAAGGCAACAAACAGTGGTAGTGCAGCCAGACATTGGCAAGTGCTAGGTTTAAGGCAGCAGACAGGGTAGGTCTGATAAGTGCAGGAAGAAAAGGGAGGAGGGGCTGTATGGATACAGATACAGACCCCAGTGCAAGGGGTGGCCCGGAGGCAGTGTGGGAGGGTGGCAGGGTGAGCAGGTATCTGGGCCCGGAGGACAGAGGGTGGCCACGTGCACGGTGCCAAGAGAGAACAGATCAGCAGGGGAGAGGGGGAGAGCAGGCAGAAGAAAAGAAGAAGGTCTTGAGGTGCTTCTGGAAACCGGAGATGGTTCTCCTCAGGTTTTAGAGTGGCAGGGAGGCTGTTCCAGAGGGAGGCCCCAGCCGAAGACAGGGATCTACCCCCAGCTCGTTTCTTTGAAAAATGACTGACCCTGAGGGAGTTGGAGGTAGAGGAGCGCAGAGCTCGAGAGGAGAGGTATTTGCGGAGGGATAGCTGAAGGTATTTTGGGCCCAGTCCCCAGAAAGCGTTGTGGACAATGCAGAGGGTTTTGAATTCAATCCATGCATCCACTGGGAGCCAATGGAGAGATTTCAGAGCTGGAGAGATACGATCCCAGGGCTTGAGGCCAAGGACATGTGTTGCAGTCCTGTCCTGTCCTGGATTAGTTGCAGAGGACGGAGAGTAGAGGGAGGTAGATTTAGAAAGAGGATGTTACAATAGTCCAACCTAAAGAGAAGCAGAGCTTGGGAGACCATGAGCTTCTGGGGGGAAGGAGAGGAAAGGCAGAGTACCTCTGAGGAGTTGCAGTAGGAAGTTTGACTTTTTAGAGATGGCAGAGATGTGGGTGGAGAAGGAAAGTGTGGAGTCAAAGATGACCCCAAGGTTCTTCGCCTCGCATGTGGGGGTATGAGGAGGGCCAAGGGAGGCCGGCCAGAGAGTGAGGGGTAACGATGGTGAAGGTGTGCCAATGAGGAGGATCTCTGTCTTGCTGGCATTCAGACAAAGATCATTGGCAGCACACCAATCTTGAATGGCAGTTAGGCAATCAGAGATGAGAGAGGGAGAGGAGGTGGCATGGGGCAGCCTGAAAATGAGTTATCAGCGTAGCACTGGACATTTGAGCAGAAAATGGCAATGCAGTGGGTGAGATTTGCCAGGTATTGATTGAAAAGTCAGGGCGAGAGGTTAGACCCCTGGGGAACACCACAGGTAGAGCAGGAGATAGATGATAGGAAGGACCTAAGTTGGACCTGGGAGGGTCAATCAGAGAGGAAAGAGGTCAGCCAGGCCAGAGCCTGATCAGTGATACCCAGGTTATCACAGAGATGGTTGAGCAGGATGATATGTGGTTGACTTTGTCGAAGGCAGGAGAGAGATCAAGGAGGATGAGGACAGAGGGAATGTTAGAGTCAAGGTTGGAGAGCAGATCTTCACCGATGTTGAGGAGAGCAGTTTCTGTGCTTCTGGCAGCTCTGAAGCCAGACTGGTCGTCATGGAGACAGCCAACAGAATTGGAATGAAGGTTAAGCTGAGATGTCCAACCTTTCCAGGAGTTTGCCGGAAAGGGAGTAATGGAAATTGGGTGATAGTTAGCTGGACAAGAAGGATTAGCTGTGGGTTTCTTGAGAAGAGGATGCACAAGGGAGTGCTTCAGAGGGGAGAGGAAGGATCCTGAGGCAAAGGAGTGGTTGCGAAAATCAGCAAGGGCCAGAGCGAGGGTGTCAGTGTGATCCTTGATGGTTTTAGAGGAACAGGGATTAACCCGTTTTGACGAGGCTTTCATAGATCGGACTTGTCTAGCGACTTTGTCGGGGGGAGAAAAGAGGAAAGGACGAGAAGGATGGTGGGGGGATACTAGGACCGTAATTGCAGTTATATCAGTAGTACACTTTGTAGGTTCGGAGGTTTGCAGAAAGGAAAGGTTAAGGGAAGGACAAAGATTAAACAGGTTCTCGTAGCATGTGAGCACTTTAAATCTTCCAATGAAGTCTAGATAAAAACTTTTCCCAGATTATTACTTTCAAACCAACGTATCGCCTATATGGGGCAGTAGAATCAGTCAAATGGAATAGAAGAGTCTGCAGGGAGCCAGGACAGCCAAAGTCAATTGGAGCAAAGTCTATGGAGCGGAGGCACTACTTAGATAGTACAAGTCTTGCACAAAAGAGTTTGTTGAAGAAAATTCACTGTAGGGTCACAAGCTGTTACACCTGTGGAGGGTTGAGCTGAAATCAACTCCGGCAAAGCAGCTACTGCAAGTCTCATCTGAGAAGAGCAAGCTACAGACAGAGTTAAGTACCCCAAGTCAGAACAGTGTCAGTCGGTGGGACAAGAGGGACTCCTGCGTCTGGGGACTCCTGCGGCAGCAGTTCGGAGATCGGCCGCAGCTACCGGCTCTTTTCTGATCAGCAGCACTTGGATTTTGGATACCGGTTGGGCTTCCTTCACTCCTTGAGTCCTGCACTCGGGTGAGGGGACTCAAGCGCTGGTCGGCCTGCTTCTGGAGGGTCGTGGGGAGACTCTGGAGCTTCTGGCTGGATCACAGATGTTGCACTCAACTGTGGATTTCTCGACTCTTGGCACTTAGTTCCTGCAGCAGCAAAGAAGTACAGCCAGTCGGGGAAGACTGTCCAGTGGAGTTTGTCTCAGGGTTAGTTGGTCCCAATAATCCAAGGGAAGAAGTCGTCCCTTCTTGAGCTTCTCTTGTCGATCAGAAAAAGGAGTTTCAGCACAGCAGCAGGGCTTCACCGGTTCAGGAGGATGCAGCAAGCTTCGTTCACGGTTTCTTTGTCGGATTGTTCTTCCCAGTGGTCTTCTGTCTTCAGTCCCAAAACCCTTGCCTTTTAAGTAGGTTTCTCCCATTCATGCACAGCCTAGCTGTCACTCAAACAGCAAGTTGGCTGTCCTGCAAGGACAGCCAGCCAGCCAATCCGGACTGGGTGCATTCAGGCATTCCTAAAGACAAATGACAGGGGAGTTTCGGGACCCTCCCTTGCTACCTGCCCTTCCAGACACACTGGATCCAGAGGCGGGTTTCAGCACTGAAGCCTGCCAAAGGCAAAACGGACAAAGGGCTGAAACCTGGTTTGTCGCGCAGAGTAAAACCCAAGAAGGTCCTCACAACTGGAAAATGGTGAAAAAAGAAGGGCCATTTTGACAAAATAGTCACCCATGGGTACTATCCCGCAGCTGAGGATTCAGTCTGCATTAGAAAAGCACAGTGGTAGGAAAATATAACCACTGCCACCAACCATTAAATTTGTTAGGGTGGAATAAAAGCGTTAAATGAGTAGGTAGGAAAAGGGGCTATTAAGTAACCCTGTAGCACTCCACATAAGATGGTGTGTGCTGGACCTACAATGAGAAAAGGTAAGTAAAGTCAATTTCACTTTACTATTCTTGGGAACGGTAGTTCACACAAGAAACGTTATGGTGACACTGCACTGAAGGTAACACAAAATGCAAATCGGGGCAAAACACGTGAGAAAAAGGTCTCACTTACTCCAGTGTTAAAATTTAAGTCCTAAAGTCCAGCAAAAAAGCTTGGGATCTCTAAGGTGGGAGGAATTGAGCACTAAAATGAAAATTCTCCCTAACACAGCCCTTCTGAGGCCCCGCCCTCTGGCACCTCACCTCAGTCTCTTTTTCTGCAGGGACGTTGTCTGACCTGGCAGCCAGCTCAGAGACTTCATTTCACTTTCAGCTTGCTCCTGTTTTTATTTTTTCAATGTTCTTTATCTTTCCTTCAGTGCCTCGCTTCCCCCGGTGCATGTTGGCCGCAGGAGGATTCACGAGATGTGCCTCATGCAACAGATCGTTCCTGGCCTCGCGCCCCCATGCATTCTGTCTCAAGTATTTGGGGCCCGACCAACGCTCGGATGCATGGTTGGCTTGCAGTGCTCTCAGTCACAGGGCATTGAAGAATTGGTTATTGCGGTGGAGGGTGATCTTCCACACTTCTCCACAGTACCTTAAGAACATTGTCTCCAGGACCTCTCGTCAAGACAAGGTAGGCCCTCTGTTTTGCATTTCTCCACAGCATGGTGACTCGCTCCCCGGGGTTCCCATGCATCAGATGCCTCAAATTCGGGTTCTGCAAGGCCCAAGGCCTCGAAGGCTACCGGCTCCCAAGCCAAGAGGCTGTTCTAGGCACTGCGGGAACAGACCGGAGGCCGTCCCGGCTCCCAAACTGAGGGGCCCTACTACCCTGGTGATAGGGGATGCAACCACCAAGATTCTGTCATCGGCACAATCCAACACGTCTACCAGCACAGGCGCATAGGGTGTCCATCCTACCAGAGCTGGCTCCAAGTTCGTCAGTAAGGGCGTTACGACTACCGTTCTGCTTTGGGTGCAAGACCCCAGCTGTATCCTCCATGTCCGAGGCTTCTCTTGGCTCGGGGCCTCCAGGCTCTCCCGCCTATGGCGTGGCGCAAAGCTTCAAAATGGCAGAGAGGCACGTGCCGGAGCCTGCCAGACCGACGGCCATCATGGATCCAGCTCAGGGCCTGCCAGTGCTTTCGGCCATCCAATGGGCTTTGCAGGATCATCCCAGACTCCTTCCCTCTGGATGCGGCAGCGGATCCTACGATGCAGGCTTCTGGTATCCTCGGGGATACATCTACCCATCACAGCCTTATGGCTGTGCGCACTAAGGCGCCTCAGCGCTTTATCCAGGAGCAGAGGCCCAGCGCCTCAGAAGGCCCAGATCCTAGAGACCCGGTGGCTTGCGAGGACTGCTTCTTGGGGTGCTTCCTCTTCCTCATGCATTCCCCTCAGATGAAGGGGCTCCTGAAGGGCATTGTGAAGGCTGTCATCCTACAGGGGTCACAGCCCCAGCCCACTCGGGGTACTCCTCCCGTTCCTCCAGAACTGCTGGTTTCAGTGCCCGTCCCTCCCTCAGTCCATGCCCTACCGGTTGTTCTAACCCCTGTACGGAAGGCATGGTATCAACAGTAAGTCGGACACAAGTGACCACAGTTCAAGAGTGTTTATTGAACTTCAAAAAGGGTTTGAAAAACACCTATCCAAACCTAAATCTAAAGATGCGAGCAAGCTACGACCATTGAATAATAACGCAGTCCTTGTGGTGTTTTATCAAAACAAAAGGGCCTACACTAAAATAAACTATTCCAATCCTTACCTCTAAATACAAATAGTGTGTGAAACAATGTTATGTAAAAGAAAGAAGTGTCCAAGAAATTATGTCGGGATATTCAGGCTGTTGTCCTCCCTTCCCCATGTTTTCAGCACGGGACAAGGCAGCACACTCGAGCTTAGCACAATCTCTGACTTCTCTAGCACGAGGGTGCAGTTCAAACATTAGCATCAGGGCCTTCCGTGCCAATGTCTCTTTGCCTTTCAAAGTCTCTTCTTTCAGAGGGCCTGATGCTACTAACAAACAAGTTATTTTCCTCTCAAGATTTCAGACTTACTCAATTTCTCGGGTAATTCAATATTCACCTCGGATCCCCTCAGCCGGGCTCAGATCTCCTTCAACACAATGCTTGTGGCATTTTCATGTATCCAATTTCTCTGATTCATGGTTCAGCCCGGATCCTCCTCACCCGGGCTCAGATCGGTTTCAACACAATGTTCAATCAGTTTCCCTCTGCCGGGCTTAACCAATTCACCAATTCACTCTAACACAAACTTGCTTTAACGCAAAGCTTTCAATTGATCTCCCTCGTTCTGGCTTGGACCAACTTTATCTACTTTGTCATCAACATTCTTGGCAGTAGACACATTAAAGACTTTTTATTTTATACAGGATTTTGCCTGACCCGCTGCAGGACCACTATGATGCACAGTTCTTTGCCACTCTTTCACCTTTGTCAGCTCTCAGTTGGATATCTTAAAGAGACCTTTCAATGAGCACTCACGCGGTGCCAGACCACTCTGTCAAAGGCATCGTATCTTGGTTTCAAAGTTCAATCTCTCATCTGTTGTTCAATTTTACTTGCGTTGGTTATCACATGCGTTTCATACACTGTTCACCTCCATGCTCGCCATTCAATATTGCCGCTTTCAACCTTGGCTTCAATACAGACCGGTCTGGTATCTGTCTCCCCAACTCACCGGCTGTGTTGATTTCACTGGCGCTGCTTTGTTGTTGGAGCCAAGGACTGGACAGTACAATGGCAGCAGGTGATTCTCCCCGCCTTGACACACAATGCAGGATTCTTCAGCCTGGTTTCCTTGTTTTAAGGTTTTTGTTCTCATCTTATCCAGCTGACCCAGAACTGCACCTATTCCTGTATTTGAAGCATTTGTTTGTACAATAAAGGGTTGGTTGTAGTCAGGACCTCTCAAGACTGGAACTTGACAAAGGGCTTTCTTTATTCCTTCAAATGCCTTGGTGCACTCGTCATTCCACCTGACCTTCTTGGAGAACTTGGGTGAGGAGATCACTTTCAAGGGAGAAGCTATGGTCCCATAGTTCTCAATGAAGTTCCTATAGTAATCTGAGACGAGACCTAAAAAGGCTTAGATGGGTTTGAGTAGTAGGGGTGGCCCAGTCTTGTACAGCTTGCACTTTGCTAGGCAATGGCCTTCTTTCACCTCCTCCTACCTCATGTCCAATATAGACCACTTTACTCTGACCAATTTGACACTTGCTTGCCTTTAGTAAGATGGGTCTGCTCAAGAGCCTTAAATACATATCTTAGGTGGTCAAGATGCTCTTCCTAAGTGGGGCTGAACACTGCAATGTCATCTAAGTATGCCATGCAGAAGTCTTCCATTCAGAACGTGATTTAACATCCTTTGGAATGTAGCAGGTGCATTTTCTAGTCCAAAAGGCATAACCTTAAACTGGTAGATGCATCCTGGGGTGGAAACAGCAGTTTTCTCCTTGGCATGGTCTGTCAGAGCTATTTTAGGTTAGGTCAAATGTACAGAGGAACTTGGCTGAACCAAGTTAATCCACGAGCTCATATGTCTTACGTAAAGTATGGGCATCAGTCGTGGTGACTGCATTAAGAGCTCTATAGTCTACACATAATCTCAACTCCTTGGATCCTGCCTTTGGCACTAGCACTGTTAGTCCAAAATTATGAGGCTACTCTAAAGAAATGAAGACACACCAGTCACGAGGAACAAATATATAAACAGTTTATTAGCGCTTAAGCGGACCTAAATTCATCAATGCATGTGTACAGGCATAGAGAATGTGAGCGAAGTCATGGGGGAGTGAGCATACGTTATACATCCTGAACAACATGGCACATTAGTTCTACCCCATCACGTGACGATGGTTCATGACCTACAGACGTGGGCGTTTTACCATAGCAACACATGCTGGAACACTCTGCGTCATTTCTCAGACAATTTACTGTCTGGGAAACGAGCAGAGCTGGGTGTAGGAGTATTTCATATTCCTAACACAAGGTAACATTCCTTGCGCTACATTATCTACATGTTATTTCTTGACTAAAAGGTCAATCCGCATTTCGACTCAGTAGTTCAGTCTTTCAAACCTCATATGCCATGAATTGTGCTTCCTTTTAATAGTCTAGATGCACATTCACAATTAGCTGCGGAAAATCAAGAGAGTCCAGGAAGACAGGAAGACACCTAATTTACAGATTAGCTACGTTCGTGCCAGTACTTCAAATCTCTAAGATGAAGACAAACAATGTACTCCGCAGATTTGGCATTCCTTTGCAGGGGCATGTTTTGAGGAGCTTTCAAAGCAGTGACTTTGTGAATCTTTACCGCGTTCGGAATGAAAACTCGGAAAAGAGAGCAAAACGACCAAGATGGTGTTTGGGAACTGTGATGGCGTAGTTCAATGTGTGTGCTTAGGTTTCCTTTATCCTTTTTCATGTCTCTTCTCTCCTCCTGGCACCTGTTTCTACTGTGATTACATGGTTCCCTTTGGTTCCGCTGTCTCTGTAATGCAGTCTCAACCTGATGAGGAAATTGACATTCCCGTTAAATTTTCACGATTGAGTAAATTGATTCTCAATTGGGTAAGTTTAAGGCTTTTTAGGTCTTAATTGATTTGACCTGTATGTGACCTATTTTTAGTGTGAAGTTTAGCTAATATGAACTATGATTAATATGAGTTCAGTAATGATGTTTCTGATGTTTGTTAATCTGCTTAGAATCACATGCTGTGCATAGGTCCAACATCCAGTGGTCACTGCGGAGTATTGCATTTTGTTTTTCGTAGTCGAAAAAGGGGACGTCGACAAGGCGTGTCTGTAACACTATCCCTATAGTGACGTGCGTTGTACCCACAATCCCTCACGCGTCGAGGTCCCTCAGATTGTTTTTTTCCGCCCAGCTTCTGGTCGCCTTACGCGGAGCTCCTAGAGAGACATTGCAAATACTTACTACGGACCTCGGTCCTTAATTATACTTATTATATTGTTAAAGATCCCTCGCCTCGATGTTAGCTGTGAAGCTGTATCTCCGCCGAGCAAGTTTTCGACGGAGGGGAAGAGACGGAGGAGATCCTTCGGCGCTGCCGAACACGTGGCCTGGCCTCGCTGGCCAACATACAGTAGGGAGAGTGGGGGTTCGAACTTTTATCTTCTCTTTGAGAATGTCTTTCTTTCTCCCCTATCTTTCCCTTGGGGTTGTTATCACCAGTTATTATTGCCTCAGCTATGGAGAGGACACCTTTTAAGTTTTGCCCACGCTGTAGAGGCAAATACACTTGGAAGGACAAACACAAGCTCTGTAATCGTTGCTTGCCCCTCGATCATAAGGAGGACAGCTGCGCGGCCTGTAAGCTCTTGAAACCAAGAACTCTTAAAGAACGAAAATTTAAAAGGTGGGCGGACTACGCTATGTCGAAGTCAGTTTCCTCACCCGCCGCCGCTGTTACAGAAAGTGACGAGGAGGGTGATAACTCGACGTCTGTTACGGAAGTCATTAACCCCCAGAAGGAGCGCTCGCGCTCCTCGACGTCCGTCCCCGGCCCCGACGGGCTCGGCTCACGCCCTGCTTATGGGGATGAACACCCCGGCGACAAGGACGCACATAGACCACATAGGACTAAGCACACAACCCACGGCGCTTCTTCGTCGAAGACGAATGATCCATCAGCGCCGAAGGGGACGCAGGGCTCTCCGGCGTCTACCTCAGACCGTAAGGGTCTCAAGCCCCACCCGCAAACGCAGCCGCGACCAGCGATTGGGCTTTCATCAAACACGGGCGCTACCTCAAAATCATCCGACGTAACGCTCCATAGAGCGGCCGTCGAGGAACAACGCGTAACGCAGGCAACGTCGACACCAGAGCCCTCTACTGACAAACTCGTTGTCGAGAGCGTGGCGAGAATTGTTTCCGAAGACAAACGTAAGCGGACGACGAAACAAACATCGAATACCGCACAAAAAGCTATGGAAACGCCGAAAAAGTGCAAGAGTAGCCAGGAACTTCCCCCTTCATCTAAGGGCACTTCTGAACTACCGGAGGGCTTTTCAGAGGGCGACGGAAACCTTTCTTCGACGTTGTGGGAGCGTTCTAAGCGTTTTGAAGGTGAAGACACTGATTTCCCCCCTCTAGACTATTCAGGGGTCCCCCATGAGACCCTTGAAAGACTCCATTCTTGTATGGAGAAAATGGAAAGGTTTTTGGGAAGCCAAAACCCACCCACACCCAAAAGACCAAGAGAATGGCCCCAGGATGACCCTAGGGTCAAGATTCCTAGGCTGTTTCCCCCTTCTACAGACGCATATGACCTCACTGAAGAGGAGCAATACCACCAGGAAGATGAGGAGTGTTTGGGTGGAGAGGAAGAACATGAGGAAGAGGGGTTTGAAGAAGATCTTTACACTAGTGCAGGAGCTTTTGAAGAAGATACAGCTACCTCGCAGCCCTGGCAATCCCCATCAGTGCAGCCTTGGCAATCCCCATCAGTGCACTCAGACCCTGATGTCTTTCACCCTTCTCCTCCCAAGGATTCACCTATTGGAAACACCTCTCCCATAGATGACCAACCTTCACTTAATGCACTATTGCGCAAGGCAGCAGCGCATTTTGAAATAGACACAGGGGAGACTCTTCCTGACATAGACTTTGTAGAGAAAGGTATTAAAGAAAAAGCCCCTGTTAGTCAGTCTATTCCGCTCCTGGCTTCTATAAGGAGAAGAATAACACCTTCCCTTTCCAATCCGGCCTTAGTCAGTGGGGTCAACCCTCGGATAGAAAAGCTCTTCAGCCCTTCGTCCTCTGACCCTTTGTACATCAGAGGACATTCTATTCCGGACTCATTCGTAGTTACTAATACAAGAAAAAGAGCGGGGGTACCACTATCCACTAGTGAGGCACCACCTGACAAAGAGGGCAAGAAGCTCTATGCACTTGGGAAGAGAATCACGACCTCCGCCGCCTTCTCAACTAGGATTGCAAATAACAATTCCCTACTAGCTAGCTACGCAGATGCACAGTGGAGCAAGCTGCGCAGCGAAGCAGAGGACGCACCGGAACCTCTGTGTTCACGCCTGTTAGCTATAATCTCAGAGGGAACTCTTGTAAACCAGGGCATCGTAAAGAACTCATTAGATGCCGCAGAGACGGCTGGCCGTTCCCAGGTTCAGGGAATACTTCTCAAACGCCATGTCTGGCTGCGCAATTCGGGATTTAAGCCGGAAACCCAGGCTTCCCTGATAAATAAGCCCATAGAACAAACACATCTGTTTGGGAAAGCAGTTGATGAGGCCCTAGAACATGCGAAGAAAGAGTTTGATACCATCAAGACTCTTGACCAAATTTCTAGGCCCCCTAACAGACGCAGCTATGGCAATAGACACTCCTTTCGTGGCCAACGCCAGCAGCAAAACCAACAGCAATTTTACTCTGCTACCAACTGGCTCTCTAACCAGGGTAACAACACCCAGTTCAGTCAAAGAGGCCAACGCCGTGGCAAAGGAAGAGGTCGCGGCTCCAGCCCCAAAGGTTCCACGCCCAATACCAACAAATGACCCGAAGATTCGGGTCCCCTCCCATGCATCACCGGTCGGGGGCCGGCTAACATCGTTCCTTTCAGCATGGGAGGGAATATCGTCAGACCGCTGGGTATTATCCACCATAGCCCACGGATACTGCATTGAATTCAACGGTTCCCCGAAGTACAGACCCCCACGGAACCGACGCATGACACCGGAACACCTCACTATTCTTCTTCAAGAAGTAGAAGAGCTACTGAAAAAAGAAGCTATAGAGGCTGTCCCCCTATCTCAGGTAACAGAAGGTATTTATTCAGTATACTTCCTTGTACCCAAAAAGGACTTAACCATGCTCCCTGTATTAGATCTGCGCCCAGCGAACAAGTTTGTCAAACCCCAAAAGTTTCGTATGGTGACCTTGCAGGAAGTAATCCCACTGTTATCACAGGGGGATTACATGACAACACTAGACATGGAAGATGCATACTTTCATATTTTAATGTTGCCAGCGCACAGAAAATACCTCAGGTTCAAGATAGAGAACAAACACTACCAGTTCAGAGTACTACCCTTCGGGATAGCATCTGCACCAAGGGTATTCACGAAAGTACTGGCAGTGGCAGCAGCCCACCTGCGCAGGTTATCCATCCCGGTATACCCTTACCTCGACGACTGGCTCATAACAGGGGATTCTTACGAAACATGCTTCTCCAATACCCAAAAGACCGTAGACCCTTTGTCCAAACTGGGCTTCTCCATCAACGAAAAGAAGTCCAGCTTAGACCCCAGCCAAATCAAACAATTCCTAGGGGCTCTAATTCGAACAAAGGACGGCCTCGTCTTCCCCTCCAACGAGAGGGTCCAAAACATGCTGTTTCAGATCCCCCATTATGTGGCAGGTCGAGAGGTGACGGTACGCAAAGCAATGCGCTTGTTAGGGATAATGGCGTCATGTATTTATTTGGTACCTCACGCGCGCCTGCGCATGCGCCGAATGCAAGAGTGGCTCTACAGCCAGTGGTGTCAGGCCAGCGGACAATGGGACGATCTAGTGGTGGTCTCGCAGGCCTTGGTTCTCTTGCTACGGTGGTGGACAAAAGAAAACCTGTTATTAGGGAAAACATTTGCCACACCCGCAGTGGAAGCCACTCTAACCACAGGCGCATCCCTTACAGGATGGGGGGGCTCACCTATCCCATCAGACTGCTCACGGAGTGTGGACTCCGAGCTAAGCATCCAAGCATATAAACCTGCTGGAACTACTAGCGGTGTTCAAAGCACTGAAAGCCTTTCAGGAACACTTACAAGGAAAGACAGTGATGGTCCTTACAGACAGCACCACAGCCATGTACTACCTGAACAAGCAAGGGGGCACTCGCTCTCCAGGACTGTCCAAGCTGTCCCAGAATATATGGAAGTGGGCTCTCAAACACAACATGTTCCTACTATCACAACATGTACCAGGGGAACTCAATCTGCTAGCAGACAAACTCAGCAGAGACTTCCCCCTGCCCGAAGAGAATGAATGGCAATTGCACGAAGACATCGTCTTAGACGTCTTTACGCAATGGGGATTCCCGGAAATAGACCTGTTCGCAACTCTGGAGAACTCACAATGCCAAAGTTACGCCTCCAGGTACCCCCAGAACCAGTCCAAGGGGAACGGTCTGTCGATTCAATGGTCAGGGAAATTTGTTTACGCCTTTCCCCCGACTCCCCTTCTCAACAAAGTGGTGCACAAGATGCACCAGGAGCAGGTTACCATGATACTAGTGGCCCCAATGTGGGCCCGGCAGCCATGGTTCGCTCACTTGATGGAGATTTCCCTATCTCCCCCAGTGAAACTTCCCTGCCCGTACAACATGCTGTCACAGGACAAGGGCAGGACACTGCATCCATGCCCTCAGACCATGAACTTAGCAGCCTGGCTCCTGAGATCATAGAATTTGGACATTTACAACTCCCGCAGAGATGTATGGACATCCTCAGGGAAGCCAGAAAACCTAATACTCGCCACTGCTATTCTAGCAAGTGGAAACGATTTGTCATCTGGTGTAGAGGTAAGAGCATCAACCCGGTTGACTGCTCTCCCACTAACATTGTTCTGTACTTGACCCATTTACTGGATTCAGGTCTAGTGTTCAATTCCATTAAAGTCCACCTAGCGGCACTTTCTGCATACACCACTTCCCAACTTAAAATGTCGTGGTGGAAGATACCAGTTATCAAGGCCTTCATGGAGGGGGTAAAGAGAATACACCCTCCGATAGCTAACCCAGCTCCCGGATGGGACTTAAATGTGGTACTTTCTAGACTCATGGCCCCTCCTTTCGAACCCATGCACAAGGCAACTCTTAAAGACCTCACTCTTAAGACTGCTTTCCTAATAGCTATCACCTCCATTAGGAGAGTAAGTGAACTACAGGCTCTTTCTGTACTAGACCCCTTCGTAACAGTTCACAAGGATAAGGTGGTTCTACGCACACACCCAAGGTTTGCACCAAAATTCATCTCGAAATTTCATGTAAACCAGTCAATAGAACTACCAACGTTCTTTCAAAACCCTTCCAGCTTGGGAGAAAAAAGTCTGCATACACTAGATGTACGCAGAGCTGTCATGTTCTACATGGAAAGAACCAGACCACTGAGAAAGACTAATCAGTTCTTTGTCTCTGTGGCAGCAGGAAGAGAAGGAGATGCAGTTTCAAAGTCCACTATATCTAGATGGATTGTTCAATGCATCTCTCTCTGTTACACTCTTGCTAAGAGAGAACTACCCTTCAAGCCAAGAGCACATTCCACTCGAGGCACTGGGGCTTCCATAGCGTTCATTGCAAATGTTCCCCTTGAGTCCATCTGCAAAGCGGCTACCTGGAGTTCTGTGCACACCTTTACAAAACACTACTGTCTAGATGCACACTCTAGATCTGACTCCCAGGTGGGACAGGCAGTATTAAGACATCTTTTCTCTACTGTTCCTTCTCATAACCCACCGCCAACTCCGGGTACTGCTCGCTAGTCTATGCACAGCATGTGATTCTAAGCAGATTAACAAACATCAGAAGACCATGCATTACTTACCGTAAAAGCATTTCTGATGGTTGTATCTGCTTAGATTCACATGCGCCCACCCTTCCTCCCCGCTCGGATGGAAGGAACATAGACATCCTTTTCTATATTTCTCTCTTTTCTGTACTCACTCACGTCTAGAAGGCTCCCTCAGGGCAGAAAAATACAAACAGAGGGACCTCGACGCGTAAGGGATTGTGGGTACAACGCACGTCACTATAGGGATAGTGTTACAGACACGCCTTGTCGACGTCCCCTTTTCGACTACGAAAAACAAAATGCAATACTCCGCAGTGACCACTGGATGTCGGACCTATGCACAGCATGTGAATCTAAGCAGATACAACCATCAGAAATGCTTTTACGGTAAGTAATGCATTGTCATATCTCTGTATGTAGGTGAATGTGTGGAGCGCAATTCCTACACTGGAGAGTTACCTTTGAATCCCATACCTACAAGACCATCTACACTACTAATCCCTGAAGAATTTCCAAGAAATGGATAACTTGTTTTTATGGAAAGAAACATGTTGGATTTTGAGAAGTCTTGTCAAGAATGACTTAGTTTTAGAATCAGCTAAGTTGTGTTAGTAGTCTTAAAAAATAAATCCTACTTTTTTCATAATTTTTCCCTACTTTTTTTGTTTTTCATTTTCTTATGTCTTTTGACTTATGTAACAGTTTGATTTATCACTTTCTTATGTTTTGCTGTTAGTTTTACACTTGATTAGTTGTGTTTAGTTGATTTAATAGTCGAGGGTGTCTTTTTTGGTATGTTCATCACTAAGGAATTTACTGTGGTGATTTAATTTATGCAAATTGTTTCATTGTTGATTCTTGATTATAATTATTTTTTCTTGTTTGTAATAATAGTAATGTACAATGATCCATTTTTGTATTGACAAATGTTTTTATCAACCTATCAAAGGTTTTTTAGGATAATAATAATTAAATTCTGTGTAAATGTTGAGTTGGGTGTACATTGAATCCTTTTATGTCCTACAATTGGAGGATCTACACTGTTCAATCGAATTGGAAGTTGTAACAGTGTGAAGTGTTGTGCTCACCTATATTCCCTCTACAGACTTATGTGTATTCCAGTCTTTTTTTATGTATTGTGTTATTTGAAACTAAACCAGGTGGGACTCGAGTACGAGTTACCTGGTGTTCCCATGTGCTTTGTTTGACTGTGTGCCCTTAGGCCAAAATTATAATACAGAAATGTATGTATATTTACAGCACAACTGGACTAGTCCATGAACTTGTAGATGGCTCTATTACCCCAAGATCAAGCATCTCCTTGACTTCTTCTTTTATGTTGGTTCTTACATGTTCTGACATTCTGTAACCCTTGCTTTTGACAGAGAGACAGTTACCAGTGAGTATATCATGCTGACTCGAAGGGGTCAAGCCTGGTGTCAGTGAAAACAGGGAGGCAAACTGATTTAACAGAACTTTGCACTGCTCATGTTGTTGCAGAGTCAGATCAGAAGAGAGATTAACTCCTATTTTCCATCTAAAGGCTGCCCCCTGAGAAGGCCGGGTAGAGGTTCACTCTCCTCCTCCTCTTGACCAGATGCTAAGAGCAAAACTCCCAGTACTGGTCTAGATACATAGGCCTTTAGGTGGTTAGTATGAAAGAGCCCAGGGGCCTCCTTGGATTTGCCCAAGTCCACTAAGTAATTGATCTCTCTAAGTTTGCCCACAAACATGAAGGGTCCAATCCATTTGTCCTGTAAGGCCCTCTGCCTTGGAGGTACAACAACTAGAACTAGCTGGTCTGGAGTAAACTCCACCATGTTGGCCTTCTGATCAGGCCAATGTTTAACCAGAGCCTGACCTGCTTTCAAGCTATCAGAAGCTTCTGTCATCATTTGTGTCATTCTCCTTTGGAGACCTAACACATAGTCAGTGACCCTCACTGGCTTGAGGGAAGGAGCACTCTCCAACCCTTCCGTGATTAGGGCCAATGGAACTCTAACCGGATGACCATAGAGGAGCTGTAAGGGACTGAAACCAACCCCTTCCTGAGGGACATCTCTTTAAGCACTGAGAAGGCATGGCAGTAGTAGGTTCCACTTTCTTCTAAGGGGTTCCTCTAAAGCACCAATCCTGCTCTTCATAGTTTTATTAAACCTCTCCGCCGACCCATTGGTTTGGGAATGGTAGGTTGTTGAGAATTTGTAGGTCACTCCACAGTTTTTCCACATGGCCTCCATGTAGTGGGACATAAAATTGGTCCCCCTGTTTGCGATAACCTCCTTAGGAAAAACTCCCCTCTTAAAAAATACCAAGGAGGGCCTTAGCCACTGCCTGAGCAGTAACAGTCCCCATAGGTATGGCTTCAGGATACCTGGTAGCATGGTCTACCACAAACAATATAAATCGGTTACCTGAAGATGGGGGAGGGTCTAGGGGACCAACAATGTCAATCCCTACCCTCTCAAAAGGAACTCTCACCACTGGGAGACAGAGGCACCAAAGGTGCCACATTCTTGGCGCCAATCTCGCCAGAAGTCTGACGAGTGTGACAGCTTCTGCAGAATTTATCTATATCAGACCCCATCTTGGGCCAGTAGAAATACAGAGAAATCCTTTCTTATAACTTAAGTGACCAGCTAGAGGAATCCCATGGGCTAACTGTAGAAACTGGGGTCTTACCACCTGAGGCACTACACGTCTTATGTAGTCCCCTGGGGTAGACTCAATAGGCTCACTGTAAAGGAGGCCATCCTCCCAGTACACCCTGTGCTTCACTGGCTCTTGCTGGGAAGCTGCCTGTTTGAGAAGTCCTTCAAGAGTAAGACACTCTCTTTGACCTTTGCTGAAGTCTGCACTAGAGGGTCCACCTTCTGCAAGCAAAGTCCAGATCTCCAACATAGGAAAGGACTTCTTCCAGCTCTGTTCCACCAGTAGCTGATTCACCATTCTCTGGTTGTTCCTCACACTCAGCCTCAGCTGGGGAGAGGTCACAGGTTTGTCCTTGGACTGTCCATTCTGAGATGTCCTTGTCCTGTGAACAGGCGTGGCACCTTTCTTCTTTCCTGAGACCTTGGGTTTCCCCCTTCTCCTTCTTTGTCCTAGAAGTTGAAGAGTGTCCTTCCTGTGGACTGGAAATTATAGGTTCCTCTGTGACTTCCTCTTGAGAGTCACCTAAGGTTGCCTCTCTGGCCAATCTCGTCTGCTCCTGCTTCCTTTTACTGGGAGGCCTGGGGGTGCTTGATACAACTCCAAAAGCCTTTAAGTCATTCACCAACAGAACTCTCCTAGGCTCCTCACTTTGTACACCGACAGGTATTCTTACAGTCCTATTGTTGCACTGGATGAGAGCTGGCAGTCTAGGAATTATTTAGAGAGGGCCTCCAGCAAGTTTAGTGGGAGCCTTATGTGCCTTAGCAACATCCTCTGGCCTGAAAGAAGTTTCATACACTACAGTAATCCTGCCCCTAGTGTCTCTAATGGCAGGGGCCTTCTGTCCATTCACAGGTACACTGACCTTATAATATACTCTGGTAATATTTGGAGTAGAGTTATACAAATCTAAATTCTGCTGTTCCCACAGACCCATGGGTTCTAAAGAAACACTGGCTGAGACGCCAATGGGGTCTTCAGCCAATACTTGAAAGTTACCCCTAGCAATATGAACTTCATCCTCAGGGAAGAAGGCTAAGGAGGCAGTGTGGACTCCTGAAGGTTTACCCTTGCATCTGGTATTCCCTTTCACATGGTAGTTGACCCACAAGCATAACATTCACCAAATGTTTTTGTAGAATGGGGGCTTCTGCTGAACTCCCTCTGATTTAGCACAAGAGGTTTCACTAGACTGACCTAGTTTCCCATGGGTTTACCCATTTTCTGTTTGTGGCACTCTTTTGGGTGGTTGGAATTTTAATTCTCTTTTCCATCTTTCTTGTGCTGCTTCCCCTCACCCTTTATGATAAGTGCCCCCAGAATCCTTGTGAGTGGCCCTGCTGACAACCCACAAGTCTTTTGCTAACTTCTTAGGATCAATCTCTTTTGAGTCAGCCAAGTGCTGTCTCCGCTCAGGAGGGCAGGCATCAAACAGATTCCAACAAAAACAGATTCCTCATTCCTTCAGAGTTAGTCACTCTGTAACCCTTACCCCAACCATCTAAGTTTTTCAAACATTCACACACCCAGGTAGCCCATGAGGTAGCATCAGTCTTTTTGAGGGTCCTAATCCTTTTTTTTTTTTTTTTTTAAATTTAATTTTATTAAATTTTCAAAGTTAACATTTATCTTCATTTAAGGCAACACAAAGGAACAGTTACATCAGTAGGTATAGAAAGGATTCATCATCATCTTCCTGTTCCACATCATGTAGTATCATAAATAAACGCTCGGTACAACTGAGAGTGTGCACATTTAGGAAGTAATAATTGAAAGAAAAAAGGCATGAATAAATCCGAATATTGAACATTCTTTACAAACATTAACAGTTTTTCCCCTCCCCCCTCCCCTGCCCCGAGAAAGAGAGACAAGTCATTTTGGGAATAAAGTGTTATGGTGCTGCGGTCGTCAGGAAGGATGAAGTTTCTGTTGTGTGTGGTGTATTTAGGGGTTCAACATGTAGGAGGAGCGCCTGTGGTTTATGTCATTCATAACGGGGGGTCATCTACGTCCGGAGTTGGGTACTCACTAGAGGTGTGTGCTCTCAGAAAGTCCGACCATAGGAGCTCGGATTGTGTCGCTCTACCGTGGAGGGAAGCTGTGATTTTTTCCATGGTGCATATGTTCAGCACCACATTGATCCACTCTTGTTTAGACGGGGTCGTGAGCGATTTCCATTTGGTGGCCAGTAAAGCTCGGGCCGCAAGCAATAAGTAGGGGGTTAGGCCTCGAACCTTTGTCCATTCGTCTTCAATTTTTTCGAGGCTGAACAGGATTAGGTGCGGATCTGCTGTTCTGTGAATCCCATCAGTGTGTCTGATCCATCCCAGGACCTCATCCCAAAAGATCTTGATCTTGGGGCACCCCCACCACATGTGCCAGTAGTCTGCAACCTGCCCACATTCACGCCAGCAGGAGGGGGAGGAAGATTGGTACATCTTGGATAATCTATATGGGTCATATTGCCAGCGATGTAAAAGTTTTATGGAGTGGAGTTTATATTGACATGATTTGGAAGTACGCGACGCCATGGCACACATTTTGTCCCATTCTTCATCCTCTATATCGGTCTCCATATCAGTCTCCCATCGCCGTCTGAGTGCAAGTGAAGATTTACCATCTCCGCTCAGAAGCAAGGTGTATATGAGAGAAATCAGATTCTTCCTCTGCGTCTTGGAATCTAGCATTTTTTCAAAAGGGGTGAGGTCTCTACTTAAGCTTTCTTTCCACTCAGATTTGGTCAATACCCCCTTAATTTGTAAATAATGGAAGGTGGAGAGGGCTCCAATATTTAGAGCTTCTGTTAACTCTGGGAGGGTGATAAATGAGTCACTGCGGAGAAGCTGGCCCACTCTTTCTAGTCCCGCTTCAAACCATGTCTGGAACCTCTCGACAATGGGGATATAGTTATTAATGCCCGGAGACCAAAGATGACTTAGTGGGGACGGCCATGTCGTGATTCCCGTCATCTCCGAACCTTCACGCCATACATCCCATATGGTAACAAAGAGCGGGTGGTTTCCCGTTCTCTTCAACACCCGGTTTCGTGGGGCCCACAACCATTCCCCTAGGGTCGCTGGGGCGAAGTAATGGTTGTCCATCGCTACCCATTGTGGTTCTTTGTGATTGCGTAGGTGGGGGACAAACACACGCAATTGGGCAGCAATATAGTATTTCCGGAGATCAGGGAGTCCCACCCCGCCTTTGTCTTTGGGGAGCGTCAACATAGAGTAGGCTATCCTGGCCTTTTTCCCCCTCCCCAAAAATTTTAGGATTTCCCTCTTCACCTCATTAAAGTATTGATCCGGTATTTTAATTGGGAGCATTTGGAAGGGATAAAGAAACCTCGGGAGGGAAGTCATTTTGATGGCATTAAGGCGGCCAAGCCATGAGATCGTCAGTTTATCCCATCTGGCCATCCGTGGGATCCTTCCCTTCTTTCGGGATAACTGCTATGAGTGCTTTGACAAATGAGTCTGGAGGATTCCCTGTTTCTAGAATTCGATTGAATAAACCAACAAGGAAGGGTGTGAGTTGCGGGGCGAATGTTTTGTAAAAACCCGCTGTGTACCCATCCTCTCCCGGGGATTTGCCTATTGTAAGTCTCTTAATAACCTCTTGGATCTCCTCTCCCGTTATAGGGGCATCGAGCGTATCCGATTCAGTTTGTGTCATTTTGGGCATAGCAACGTCGTCCAAGTAGGACCGAATGCTGGGGGTGTGTGAGTCGTCTTCGGGGGTGTACAGGGTCTCATAGAAATCCGCAAAGGATTCTGGAATGGTGGGGCGGGGAATTCCCACACCCGATTCTCCTTCTAATATGTCTTGGACCCTGCGTTCCGCCCTTTGGGCACGGAGTCTAGCCGCTAATAGCGCGTCAGCCTTGTCCCCTTTCTCATAAAACCGCTGTTTCAAGAGGAGGAGCTTACGGGCTATTTGCTCATGTTCCAGGAGGCGTAACTCTTCCCTTTTTTCCCTTGCTTCTAGAACTTTGTCAAAATCTACAGTGTCCTCTTTCCTCGCATCACTTTCCAATTGTGTAATTTCTGTGCGGATTCTGTTCTCAATTAGGGCCCTCTCTCTTTTTTTCTTAGCTCCCTCCCGCATGAGGATTCCCCTCCACGTTGCCTTCCCAGCTTCCCAAACCCCTTGTTTCGAGACTTCCCCAGTATCATTCGTTCGGAAATATTCCTCAATTTCAGTTTCCATCTCTAGCCTAAATACAGGATCCTTCCATAACGTCTCGTTACACCTCCATTGTCCGCATCTAACGGGCAAGGAATCCCATGCTAAATCAACAAAGACCAGGTCGTGATCGGACCATGAGATGGTCGCGATTTGTGAACGTGTGGCCGTGTCAAATAGGTCACTGGAGGAGTAAAGGTAGTCTATGCGAGTGGACGTGTTGTGTGGGGCCGAAAAGAAGGTGTACTTTTTCTCCGTTGGGTGCATGCAACGCCACACATCCATCAAGCCATACAAGTCCATCATCGCTTTAAATTGAGTGTGATCCCCTCTGCCTGTTTCACGTCTTTCTGGGTTACCGGGATGCCAGTCGAGATCCGGGTCTGCCCATATATTAAAGTCGCCGCCAATGATGACGTGACCTGTTGCCTCTAGCATTACTTTGGGGATTGTTTTGGATAGGAATCGGAATTGTCCCACATTAGGGGAGTAAATTGTGGCGATCGTAAGATAGCCTTCCAATGGTCCCCGACACGAGGAGAGTCCGACCTTCTGCATCGGACCAAATTTTCGAAGCCTTGAAATCGAACCCCTTTCTGATGAGTATTCCCACTCCTCCCTTCTTCAAGGGTCCAGAGCCCCAGAATTCCAACCCATTTCTTTTTCCCAGGATTGCCCTTTCCTCTCCTCTCATGTACTTGGTCTCTTGCACAAAGAGTATATCCATATTTGACCTTCGAAATTCTCTAGCAAGGAGTGATCTTTTAGTGGGTGAATTGAGACCTTTGACGTTAAGCGTTCCCACCCTCATGGTGCCCCTATTGCATGGTTCAGCGGTCAGTATAGGAACGTTTTGAATGCTCGTGAAGACCTAATGATCGCTGTAACTTCAAACCTTGGAGTTTAGACAACCGTATCAGCATTTCCCCCTTTAAGACTTTCAAGTGTTCCCTATGTTCAACCCAGAGTCTCTTCCCGGTTCCCCACCCACCACCCCCCTCCCCTCCCCGAATTCGGTGGCGTTCGATCGATCCCAGTTGTAAGCACTGGTTCGAGTTCGAACCACTAGAGGAGACCGTTACTTCACGGTCCCCGTATCTAATAAACATTACTAATGTCCAATGAGCCCCCTATAGCCCACCCCCGACAATAATCGGTTCAGTGTCACATAGGTGGAAGAGTCAGAACCAATTTTAGAGCACATAATATCAAAGTCTTCATATTAAAGGTTAAGTCGACTTCGGTACATTACACTTGTTCGTTATCAGCTGCCTCCTTCTGAAGGGCCGTTTCCTCTGCGATACTTCCTCGAGCCCTTCACCTTCCTTCGTTTCGGGCCTTGCACATGCCATTCTTCTTGGCTTCTAGATGGTTGGCTGCGACTTTCTCCATGTTCCTGCGGGCCCAGTAGTTCGGAGATGCATGCTTTGATTTCTTGTTCAGAGTTTAGTCTAATTCGCGTGCCCTCGTGCTCAAAGGAGAGGGAGAAGGGGTATCCCCACCTGTAGCATATGTCCCGACCCTTAAGCCAAGTAGTAAGCGGTTTGCACATTTTCCGTAGGGCTAAGGTCAGAGACGAGAGGTCCTGAAAAATAGTTATTTGGGCCCCACAAAGGGTAATAGCACCTCCGCTCCTCGCTTTCTCCAACACTCTCGTCTTGTCCTGGTAACGGTGAAACCTGGCCAACACCGATCTTGGGCCTCCAGGCGGGCCTCCGGCTCTGTGGATGCGCTCCGTTTTAGGCTCATCAATGTTGTCGTCTGCGACGAGGAGCTTAATGATGTCGTGGAGAGTTGATTTCAAGTCCTCCTCCGTTTCCCCTTCTTTCTCTGGAATCCCAAAAAAGCGCAGGTTGTTTCTCCTTTCGCGGTTTTCCAAATCATCCATCTTGAGTGTAATTTCCTGTTCCCTTCGTTCCAGGTCTATAATTCTATTGTCTAGCTGTGTTTCGTGGATATGAATCGTGGTTTGATTATTTTCGACTCCTTCGACCCCGTCTTCTATGCTGTCAAGGCGCTGTGTGAGCTTGTCGATTTTCCCTCCAATGTTGGCTCCCATGTTTCTTATTTCCGCTAATAAATCTGCTATGTCCCCCTTCGTAGCAGCAGTTTCTTTGTCCATTGCGGAAGGTGCAGCCATTTTGGGCCCAATGTAAGCGTAGGCAGCAAGTTTCTGTTGAACGGTCATGCGTCCGTGAACCTGCTTCTCACACGTTGGTTCATGGGGTTGCCGGAGTACTCACTGCCACAGAGGAGGCACACGCCCCTGTTCCCTTTCCTCCTTCCCTTAAACCTACGGTTAGAGCCAGGTGTGTCTGGGGGCCATACCCTCTGCGGAGCTGGTGATTTGTGTCTTGTAGTTCGGGCAGGGTCTCTTTTCAGTGGTTACAATTGGCTACTGGGTACTTGGTAGTCCTCCAGAGAATTTCGGTCGTCTCCTCGTGACTGTGAGCGCTAACGATGCGCTCAATATTTTCTCGACCCTTTGGGGTCTTAATACGGGGGACTGCGGATGGTTAGAAGGGTCTCCGCCGCATGTGGTGGAATCATCAGCGCGGGGTTCCTTGTATCGTGAGGGGAAGCGCTCGTTGGGATCGGCGCGTTATGGCCTTCCAGGCTTGGGCCGCAGGGTAGAGTCACTGGTGTCCCACGGGTCCGGGGTATTGGAATGGGAGGAGGCACACGCCCTGGAGTTAGGGGCCGTACCCTCCCGCTTGAATCGGGCTGCGAGGCTCAGTGTAGCTTAGTGGTGGGCCAAAAACCCCCCCAGGACACGCTGGAGGCCGTTGGAAGCCCGGTCCGAGCAGTAGCCGCTGCACAGCCAGCCGGGGCAGAGAGGAGGAAACGGGGGCCCTGTGTGGGTCAAGCCGCAAAGCGCTCCGAGGATCGTTCAACGGGGGCCGCGTATTATGTGCTTGTAGGACTCACCAGCGTGGGTTTGCTTTGGAGTCGGGCCGCATCCGATTCCACGGGTCTGCCGTAGGGAGGGCGGCGGGAGGAGTCGCCACCCATCGAGGGCTCTCCCAGTCCCCGAAAGCCTCCAGGCGGGACGTCGTTGGGGGAGCCGGGGCGAAGAGCCGGAGCAGAGCTCAAGGGCGTCACTGGACCGTGGCGTAGGAGTGCCGCGAGGGAGGCCCCGAAGGGAAGTTCGGGCTGGAGCTCCTTTCTCCACCGAACTCGTTCCGATTTTCACCGGAATTTCGCCAGCGAGGTGGGGGCCAGAGTCGGCAAGCTTGGGCCGTCGTTATTTAGCAGGAGGGGGGGCCAAAAGTGGGGGCTCAGGGCACTTTCGGGGGACCGTGAGACGGAGCTCACACGGGGAAGATCCTCATCCGTGCGCCCTCTGGCGGCCAATCCGGTCCTAATCCTTTTAAGGTACTGGGACGGAGTGTTCCCTAATCTGGCTATCAATGCCAGCGTCACATAATCCTGTCTTTAAAGTTCATCCACTTCCATTACAGCATCAGTTGCAACCTGGGGAAGCCTAGACAGAAGCCAATGAATCAACTGATTCCCTGTGAATCCCTGAATCCCACAGTTATATTCAAAAGCACCCAACCAATCCAAAATATCAAGTTTCACATCATACATACTCGCTGCTTCTTTAGGCATGCAAGGTCTCTTTGGACTGGAAGACCGAGAAGACTCTGGGATAGAAACATTTTCAAGAGAAAATGTCTTCCTTTCAAGAGCACCTTGCATTTTGAATTCCCCGAGTTTGATGTCCTGATGTTTGGCTTCAGCTTGAGCTTGCAACTTTTTAAATTCCAACTCAAGTCTTATTTTCTCAAGAGACACATATTCTGCACTCAGTGATGGACCTTGTTGGGGACCAAGTGGAATAGTGAGCAGCCAGGCTTATCTCAAGAGGTGTCAATGTGAGCTGTAGGGTTATCACACAGATTCACAGTGACAAGTATCCAAATAAACACTTACACCCAAGGTTTCTTGATTAAACAATTATTTATTAATTAAACAGTCAGTTCAATAGGCCTTCTTTTTTAATGGGAGCAAAATGTGTAACACAATAATATACTTTAAAAATACACACTCTGTTTCAATAAATAAATAGATGCCCATTTGGGATGGCACACAGACACTTCCTTCACCCTGAGGTGATTTAAGTAACTAAGACACTGTGGACATTTATAGACATTGATATATCACTGGCACATTTAGGGCAATACTGAGGTTGTTGTCAAAGAAAAGGCTTTAGGAAATAAAACCATGGTTGACAAATATTCTTAAGCAGGTAAGTACTTTTCGAACCCTACAATGCAAAGTAAATTAACCCTTGTAAATTAACCCTTTCCTGAGGGATAGTTAAAGCACAAAGTCAGAGGTAAGAAGAGTCTTTCAGGGAGCCAGGACAGCAAAGTTTTAGGGGAGCTGAAGCAATTCTTGCAGGTAGGTAAAAAAAGGCTTGCACAATGTTTTAGAAGTCTTCGTAGACAATTCACTGTAGGGCCACAAGCTGGAAGGCTTGTGAGGGGCAAAGCTGCAAGGAACTCTGCAAAAGCTACCAGGGCAAGTCTCATCTGAGAGCTAGCAAGGCTACACAGCAAGCGGTAAGTCCTCTTAGTTTTAGAGTACCTTTGGTTTGAAGAAAGTGGTTCCAGCTGGCTTCTGTTCCTGTGTAGCTCTGCAGATCCTGTGGTTCCTCGGCCTCAGTCATGGGGACCAGAGGGAGGATGTCTGGGGACTGCTGCACTACGAATTGAAGGTCAGCGGCAGCAGTGGGCAAACTTCAGATCAGCGGCACTTAGTGGTTTCAGCTTCTCACAGCTCTTGCAAATAGCACCACCGTGGTTCTCGGATACTTTCATGGGGTCCAGCACTCTGTTGAGGTGGCTCAGGCTTGGTCAGTCCTGCTTCATGGGAGTCCGTAGGATCTTTCTGTAGCTTGGTCCGACTTAAAAACGGGACACTTGATTCTGGTGTTCCTCTCCCTGGCAATCCGTTCCTGCAGCAGCAATGGAAGTACAGCCAGCTCCGAGATGATGTCCAGACGAGTTCGCTTTGGGGTTGATTGGTCCCATCAACCCAAGGGGAGACTTTCTGTTGCAAGGCTTCTCTAGTAGATTTGATTTGAATGGATTGTGTCCTCCAACGTATTGCACATCTTTGACACGTAATGTCCACAGCTGTGTACTTCGGAAACCTTTTTGGCAGAGGGCGACCTGCGTCGATGGCGTCTGGTCGATGTCCCTCGAAGGCCTCCATCGAGGGCGATGTCACTGGATGTTATAAATAGGACGCATGGCGCCCCTAGCCTCAGTTCCGTTTTTTTTCCCCAAATGCGTTTGCTTCCGAGACTCAGCGCACCTCATGTATTCCTCGTGAATATGTCTTCTTCGACCCCTCCGACTCCGCGGTCTGGCTTCAAGACTTGCCGGGACTGCAAGTCAAAAATGTCGATTACTAACCTGCATCGCATTTGTTTGTGGTGCTTGGGAGAGAGTCATGACACCGACGATTGTTCCAAATGACAGTCGCTGACTGCTAAGGCCTTGCAGGAGCAGAAGGGGAAGCTTCAGGTAGGTAGGGGTTCTAAACCCAGTAAGTCCCGTAAATCATCTAAGACGGGGATGTCCACCGACGATTCGAGGGGCGACTCTCCGCGTCGGAAGGAGTCCTGGGAATCTCTATCTCGGAGTGGTTCCCGCCATTCGTCCTCCATGTCTCGGTATTGCAGGAAGCGCCGTCACTGGGAACAGTTAAGGCGCAGTCAATTGGAAGAGTTAAGGCAATCGCTTCATGATGCCAGTGGCCTGGACACTCTCCTGAGGTGGAGCTGGCCGGCCTGAGCCTGGGGCTCATGGTGAGTCATCCTACAGGAGACTAATGGCCAGGGTCACTGAATATCTTGGTTGGTCCAGTCCTACTAAAGTTTTATTCAGGATAACTTAACGGATATTTTGGATCAAGGTCCGTCGTCTGACCGGTGTTACCTTTTCATTTGACGTTGTAGAAAAGGGTGGCGGCATCTTGGCAGTCACCGGAATCTCTTCTGGCAGTTAACTAATCGTTAACTAAAAAATACTGACCTTCCGGTAGTGACCGCTGCTACCTTTCATCTCACACCACTCCCGAGAGTTTAGTGGTTCAGGCGGCTATGGCCACCTCAATGCAGGCAGCGTACCCTACCATCCCTCCTGATAGGGACGACAAACACTTAGACGGTTGGGCACGCAAGGTGTTTTCTGCGGGGAGTATGGTGCTGAAATCAGCCAACTCCACTTGTGCCTTGGCAAGAGTTTCACATACTCTGTGGAATTGTTTCTCTTGCGGCTGAGCATATTCCCGAAGTGGAAGAAAAGGATGGGTTCTTTGCTCTCGTGCAAGATGGAAAGGATGCCATGTGTGAATCCCTTCAGTCGGGTTTGGACATGTCTGAAAATGTTAGCCGGACCATGGCTGCGAGCACCTTTATACTAAGATTTGCGTGGCTGCGGAAGTCAGGTTTTGCTCCGGATGTGCAAGCCCGTCTTTTGAACATGCCCTTTGATGGTGCGCATTTGTTTGGCAGCAACGCTGACGAGAGCCTTGAGAGGTTGCAGACCTCAAAAGCTGCGGCGAAATCTGAGCGCAGCTGTGCGTCAACCTCTGCCTTTTTGTCCTAGGGGACAGCAGTGGAGGGGAGGTTATTTTCGTTACTACTCCTCCTTTTGTAGAACGAGAGGAGCTGCCAGTCAAAGGGGTCAATTAAAAAGTAACCGCGGTGGTCGGGGAAAAGCCGCTCGGGCAGCTGCCTCTTTGCCCTCAGGCGCTGCCGCAGCCACTCCAAAACAGTCATGAGGCCATGTTCCATGTTCGCCGGTTGGGGGCAGACTGTCTCAACATCTCGAAGAATGGCTAGCCATCACTTCAAATGCGTGGATTCTGGATACCATAGCCCACGGCTACTGCCTTCCCATCCTACAGCGGCCTCCCGACAATCCACCAGACAAGCTCTTTGAAGCTTACAGATCCGCAACTTGTGCAGGAAATCTTGACCCTGCTATAGAAAGGCGCTATAGAACTGGTGCATGTTGCAGAGAGGAACAAGGGATGGTATTCCCCATATTTTTTGATTCCTAAGAAAGATTGAGGATTGAGACCCATCCTGGACTTGTGGTGGTTGAACAAACTTCTCAGGAAGGACAATTTCAAGATGGTCACTCTTTCTCAAGTCATCTAGGCCCTTCAACTTCAGGATTGGTTGGTGTCTCTGGACCTACAGGATGCTTACTTCCATGTGCCGATTCATCCCAAGCACAGAAAGTACCCGAGGTTTGCGGCTGGCAACTCACACTTTCAGTTTCGGGTCCTGCCATTCGGATTGACCTTCGCCCCCGAGAGTCTTCACCAAGCTCATGGTGGTGGCAGCGTATATCAGGCGGGGAGGGGGTGGGGGTGGGGGTTTCACGTCTATCCCTACCTGGATGACTGGCTGATCCGTGCGCGTTCTCCCGAGCAAGCATTGGATCACTCTGGTCTCACCTGCCGCTCCCTCCACATGCTGGCCTTCTCCCTCAATTTCAAGAGGTCGCATCTGACACTTTCCCAACAGTTCCAGTACATCAGGGCTGTGTTGGACACGTCCTTGGGGAAGTGCTTGCCTACCAAGGTGAGGGCTCATCACATTGTGAAGATGGTGGACAAGTTTCAACATGCCCAGAATCCCGGATTTCGATTTCTTAAGGTTGCTTGGCCTCATGGCATTCTGCATTTGTCTGGTGCCATAGGCCAGGCTGAGGATGAGATCCCTGCAATGGGTTCTCAAGATGCAGTGGTCGCAGTTCTCAGGCAAGATGTCGGATCCCGTTCAGATTCCAATCTCGGTCTCCCAGGATCTTCTGTGATCGGCCAACGAGGGGAACCTGATGAAGGGGGAGCCGTTTTGGCAACCCTTGCCGGAGGTGACTGTAGTGATGGACGCTTCCCTCAAAGGATGGGGATCTAATGCCGAAGACTTGACCGCCAGCGGTCGGTGGTGGCCGTCGGAGTCCAAACTCCACATCAACCTGTTAGAGCTGAGGGCCATCAGGCTGGCGTCTGTGCGGGGGAAGAGTGTCCTGATCATGACGGACAACACAGTGGCCATGCATTACCTCAACAAAAAAGGGGAGGGGTAGGGTCACTGCCGTTGTGCAGAGAGGCAATGCAGCTCTGGTTCTGGGAAATCCAGCAGGGAATTTCGCTCTCCGCAGTTCATCTGGCCCGAGAGGACAATGGTATCTGAAAGGTTGAGGTATAAGGATTGGGACCTCCTGGATGATGTGATGAAGGTGTTGCTTTTGGCCAGGAGGCCAGCAACAAAATCCTTGTACCGTTGCCGTTGGCTTAAGTTTTGAGACTGGTCCAGGGGACAAAATGTTCATCCATTTCAGTGTTCCATTCCTGTGGTTTTGTCTTTACTTTCTTTGGCCCACAGGGGCCTTCAAGTGGGTACCATTAAAGGTTACTTGGCGGCGCTGTCTATCTTCAAGCGCTCGTCTGAAGATTGTTCTTACTTTAAGATTCCTTTGATTTCCCAATTTCTTAAAGGGCTCACTAACGTGTTCCTACCGTCACCTTTCCAGGTGCCGGTTTGGGATCTGAATTTGGTTTTGAAATTCCTGATGGGTGCTCCATTTGAACCTTTGCACTCTTGCCCTTTGAGATTGTCTTTCAAGATGGTGTTCTTGGTTGCGATTACTTCCACTCGATCATCTAAGCCACCCTTTACTTTGTTGCGCAAGGATAGGGTTGTACTGAGGGTACGTCTGTCCTTTCATTTAAGCCAGAAAGTGGTTCTTCCGTCTTTCTATCCTCCTCCTCATCCTGGTAAGGAAGAGGAGCGTCTCCATAGGTAGGACCCTAGGAGAGCTCTGAGCTTTTATATTTCCAGGATGTCCAGGGTCAGAGTGGACGATCAACTCTTTGTGGGATATGCTGGTCACCTATTGGGCCAGGCTGTTACCAAACAGACCTTGTCCAGGTGGATTATCCTCACCATTACTGAATGTTACTGATTGGCGGGTAAGGACCCTCCTGAAGGGTTGCGAACTATTCCACTAGGTGCATGGCTACTTCCACAGCCCTACAAGGGGTAGTTACCATTAGGAATATTTGTGATGCAGCAACATGGGCTTCTATCCACACCTTTGTTAAACATTATTCCCTAGATACGATCCATGGTCAAGATATGGCCTTTGGTAAGGCGGTTCTTTTTTTCGCCATCTGATTGGGTACTCTAAATTCTTTTCCCCTCCTCCATTTTCTGGTACTGCTTTGCGAGTCTGTCAAAGATGTGGAATACGTTGGAGAACACAATCCATTCGATGAACAAGTTACTTACCAACTGGTAAGGTTCTTTCGATTGGATGTTCCTCCAACGTATTCCACATCTCCCTCCCAGCCTGCCCCTCTGGAGAATTTCATATGCGATTGCAGCTTACGTTTCCGCAAGGCTATGTGCAGTCAAGCATGCATTGGATAGGTGCCACACGTTATGGGAGAAAAAACATAAACCGAGGCTACGTTTGCCGTGCGTCCTATTTATAACATCCGGTAACATTGCCCTCGACGGAGGCCTTTGAGGGACATCGACCCGACGGCATTGACGCAGGACGCCCTCTGCCGAAAAAGTTTCCGAAGTACACATCTGTGGACATTACATGTCAAAGATGTGGAATACGTTGGAGGAACATCCAATCGAAAGAACAATACCAGTTTGTAAGTAACTTCTTTTTCTTCATGTTTTTCCCTTCTTGAAGAAACGGATTAAATTGTTTAAATACTAGTGTTGAGATTTGCGGGTGAAGTTTTTGGTAAAATTAGGTGCATTAGAGGTCGAGATTTAGGTAAGCGATCGTTTCCAGGTGACTTTCAGAACAGGTTACAGTAGTTGATTAAATAATGTTGATACAAATCAGTTTGGATTTTAAAAAGCTATTATACAGCTCCTAATGTCTTGAAGAAAATAAAGTTATAGCAGTTTTTAATTAAATGCAGAGAAAAATACTTTCATTTTGTGCATTAAGTAGTAACATGCAGATTCTGCACCCTTTCAGCTTTACAGATTCACATGCTGCATGAATATTCCCTGTCGTTAGGCTGGGAATACTTGGTAACATAGAGCAATCTAATTTGAAAGCTGAAACCTTCAGTCACTTTTGTGCTTTAGTACAGCCATTTTGGATCATACTGCCCACAGCCAATGGATAAGGTTCCCTTGGTTCCACGCCTGCTGGAGGCCATCTTCAGATTGATTTTTTTTTAATTTTTTTACTGCAGGGTATGTGTTTGGAGTCCTCAGAAATCACTGATATTTTTTGACATTTTCTATGAATTTTGATACAAGTTTGTTCACTCTGACACGGTTTGAGAACCCTTAACTCGTCTGGGGCTTGCGCCCCGTTAAGCGGACACTCGTCTTCGGCTAAGAGGCCTACATCCACCATGGCAAAAGCTACAAAGAAAAGCCTTTTTGAGGCCTGTCCCCAGTTCGGCGTGAAAAATGTGTACATGGAGGACCACCATGACAACTGCTTTGAATGCTTGCACCTGGTGCACTGTCGCAGTTTATTAGGTGGTCACACTCAACTCAGGGGTTCCTTTCCCTCCCAAGCAAGGTGGCGCAACACCCAAAGCGCAATTTCAGATTCCAGTTGGTGAGACCTCCATCTCGTCTCGCACCCACCCCGGCAAATTCCAGGCGTTGAGTTCCGCTGAAAAAAGTCCTTTATTCAATTATCATCCTTGTACATGAGGGCAGCAGAGGATACACACATAAGAAACCGCGCATTTCACCCTAATCGGGCTTTGTCGGGAATATATATAATATATATATATTTTAATTTTGAAAACAACTGTAATACTCTGCAGCTTCCACTAGATGTTGGCCTATGCACAGTATGTGATCTAAGCAGATACAAGCTTCATAAATACGATTATGGCGAGTAATGTATCATATATATATATATATATCATTTTTTTAATGGATTGACAAATGAGACTAGCAGCCAATATCAGCCTCCACCAATGCTGTGCTACACCCAATATCACAACTTATTAAATCAACACAGGTAACATTTTGAAACATGCAGTCACAACTTGCAACAAATTATTTCAATTTAACCAATGGAAATCATTCACAATACAGTGGAAACATTCTTTTACAATACATTCAAAGGACAGGCAGTGCTTTGGGATTCTGGTTTGAGAGGCAAGCAAATCAACGGGAAATTTAGTTTTCAGGCTTTCATTTGAAAGGAACTCAAATGGGAAATCGTTTTTCAACACACATTCAAATGAGAAGCAATGCTTGGTAATTCTGGTTTGGCATACAAGGGAATGACTTTGGAATCACTGGGAATAAATGGGAAGTTTTGCTTTGTACCCTCTACATTCACTTGAAAGGTAGCGTTTATGATTACCTTTTTTGGGGTTATGGACACCCCCTTTCGGGACAGGAGTCGGGGGTTTTAGAAGGACAGTCACCCAAGTCTTTATGGCCTATACTGGCTCTCACACACTGGGCATGAACTTGGTTAGTTTTCGAATTCTAACACTCATCCCGTGATTTTCTACATGGGAATTAATTGATTTAACTTCAATTCAATACTCTAAGGATTTACACATCTCTCCCCCCCCACCCCCAGCACACACAATTTAATGGAAAGTATTAAGGTGGGCTGTTTCCAACACACTGCAGTTTAAATTGATAGGCCGTAGTGGAATTCATTTGAATTGGGTTTAATACAATGTGCCAAGGGCCTATCCAGTTTTACCCTCTCCCCCCAACCCCACTAATGGAAAGGGATAAATCGGGTAGCTCCCGGCACAATTGATGGCTTTTGGATTGGTCTACTTACATAGGAGGCTTTGGTCAGGGAAAACAGCAGGGCTCATCTAAGGACAGCACAGATCTGGTCAAGGGCTTTCAGTCAAGGATTGTCTCCTGCACCCAGACTCCTTCTGCTCCTCCGATGGGGTCCCAGCTAGCTTCTAGATTTCCCTGTTACTGTCTCCAATGCAGAGATTGGGGCCTCTCTGCTAGTTGTTCCTCGCAGGAGTGTGTCAGCAGGCTATCTTCCGGAATAAAGTGAAAAAGCCCTGTTCTTATAGGGCTGATGACACTCCAACCTTGTCATAATTCCCACAGTAAGGTTTGGCTAGCACTCGCCCCTCACCTCCCACCAATAAGCCCAATGGCTGCTGATAGGACCTGAAGTTGAGAGACCTGTATGATGCAGACTGAGGGAGGAGAAAGATTCGGCATCTCAAAATGACAAGTGGGTTTAATTTTTTGTGTTCTGAAAATATTAAAACATGACAGCTATGTTAATTTTTCAGATAACTACATAAATCTATATATTTTTGGATTCTAAACTTTTAAGGCGAGTCAGAAAATGCCAATTATATTTCGGCACGCCCTTCCTGGGTGGAACCACCATTTTTGACGGTTTGCTACTGCGCTGAAATAGTTAAAAATTCTGACACTACATACTTTCAACATTAATTTCACTGTCTATTAATCTATCAATATTTCCAATTCTTCAGATTTATGAAAATGCCAGACTCATAATTTTGATCATAACTTAAGTTATGTATATCACAGAAATGTTGTTTTTACATGGTCCCAAGGGGCTTTTTATCCTTTTAAAATGAACTCCTGGTGGGCTCGAAAGGACACACAATGCTCTTATTATTTAGGAAAATGTGTTCAATGTTTAATCAATGGTATTGCATGCTATGAGAGGTAGTTTTGTTTCTGCTCCAACTTTCCATTTCTCTTTAAGCATGTGACCAGCAGCCTGCTCGGGCCAATTTTTATACTACCCTCTACTGCTGAGCTTCAAAGGACCTTTGTTCAGTGCTAATGCACATTTTATGTGAAACCTGATCTTAAAGGTCATTTCTGTTGGTCATGTTATCTGTAAATCCCATAATTTCATCTACTTCTTTGTATATTTTAGCATTTAAATTGACAACCAGACCTGTTTACTTGGTGGGCCCAGCCCCAAAGTTCTCGGGGGTCAAAGTTTCAGCTCAGAGAGAAAAACAAGTTGCAGTTAATAATTCTGAAAGGCTAGCATATTTTTCATTTACCCACTGTGTACATGTAACTTTCAATACTACACCGGGGCGTATTGTTCACAATATACTCTCTTTATATACTGTATAAACAGAAATAAGTTTGCTCTTGGTATTCTTCACAAAATATGCCAGTCACATAAGAAACCAGTGTTCATTTATGCAAAAACGAGCTAGGCCTTTCCTTATAAATGTCATTTTATGTGCTGAAATTAAGTTTATTTCTCATTAAGGCAATTTGTCATTTGACTTTACTTTTCAAAGGTGGGCATCATTCCTCCTTTTTAGCTTCTAAATGCACAATATTCCAAATGTATTTATTCTTTCCATGTGCACTGTTACAGTTTTAAATCTGTCAAAGTGGCACTAAATCAGCATCTGCAATGCCCCATGTACTTGGAATGCAGTTAGAAATATTCCTGTACTAAGTCTCATTATTTTCCAGCTGAATGCCTGTACATTGTAACAAAATGGAGGGGGCCCATTCTTGCTCATTCACTAGACCTCATGTTGAAATCACTGTTTTGTACTGGCTTGTATATTTCAATGGAACTCCACACTGAGCCAGCTTCACTCTCACAATGTGGCTTAGCATGGCCTCTCCATCTCTGTGGGGCTGTCTTTTTACCCCATAGCACGACATCCAGGATTGTCCCATCTGCCCGTCGTTTTCGAATGAGAAGCTGAGCTCGCCACCGCAGATTAGTGGCATGGCTTGATGATGCCGGGGAGGGGTGGCCTCTGACTCGGCACACAGTTATGCCTAAACCAGGCAAAGCAGACCAACACAGCAGACCCACTCTGGAAAAAGGTCTAGGTCGCATGAGGAAGCCTCTAGGAGTAAGCCATCTAGAAAGGCACAGCCGATGAAGACTCTGCAACCGTGGTGTCTACGTCCAAGAAGCAGTCATTGTCGATGTCTACGACTACCTAGGGCAGGTCAGCTCCTTCAATGGCTACACTCATCGTCCAAATCATCCACGTCAATGTGTCATGCCAAGTCTTAATCACTGACAGGTAAAATCCCATCTATGTCGCCGTTAACGCAGTATCCTACGCCGTTCACGACCCCGTCGATTGCCATGGCTCTGTCTACTAGCGGCCACAAACTCTCGACCATGATACCGCGGATGTCGACTTGCTCCATTATACCATCCAAGTTTACTTCCACCACGGCTGTGGCACCTTCGTTGGCTCAACCATCTGCCCTGGCATCCTTACCCCAGGCCTTTACTCCCTTTTCATGCACTCTGACTACATTAATCTCATCAGCTATGAAAGCAGAGAGGACATCCTTCAGCCTGACTCAGATCTGCAAGGCCCTGTGTTTTTTTTTTTCTTCTTAAGAGGAGGTGGAAATTGAGGTGCAACCCTCCAGCCCCAAATTGGTTATGTCCCCCGCTGAAGGCCGTTCCTTCTGCTATTCCTGGAGCCCCGGCTCCTGGAGACATCTCCTTAAACATTCTTGCCACTATACAATCCCAAGTGTCTGGGCTTCAGCACAGGTTTCCTGACCCGTCCACACCTTAGCCATCCACACTACATCCAGGCTACAGTGCTCCAGCTGCTCCTCCTCGGCCTTCCAGAGACCTTAACCCATCTGACCTGGTTAAAACCCTTCCATGGAATCGGAGTGCAACGTTTCAGATGACAATGCCTGTGCACACAACATGGGCACTGATTAATTTTGGGGACCTCATCCTGGGCGGTGAACCAGATAATGTTCCTCTCCACGATTCCCCTCCAGATGAGATTGGATCCTTCCATGTTCTAATGTCCAGGGTAGTGCAAAAATGCTTGACTTAGTCCCTTAGGAGCAAAAGAAGGGATGCCTGCTCTACCAGTAGCGGAAGCAGCTTGGCAAGTCTATTGTGGCTATACCCTTGCTGAAAGATATATAGGAAGAATGTCTGTTGACCATGACCAAGCCGTTCTGCACCAAGATGTCTCTGGACTTCGCCTTGAGTCTGTGGTGTCTGTGGCAGCCCACAAACATTCCCCAACCCTTCCTCCACTTGCTCTGTTCCACCGGACAAGGATACCTTTTTGGAAGCTGGTCATCGCGACAGCTGACATTGCCATCAAGGCGGCTAATGCAATGGCCATCTTGGCCAGATGCAACGGGTAACTATGGTTCAAAATCGGCCCTATTCTAGGGTTTTTGCCAGATTACAAAAAGGAAGTGGCTTTCGCACTTCTTCGTAAAGGGGAGGTGGCCTCAAATCATGCAATCTGTCTCAGTGGATTTCGTGGACACCGGTTTCCGACAGCTTGGGAATGGCGCCATAATGCACAGGCAGGGCTTGCTCAAAGACACCAACATTAGCCAGAAGTCCGGGCAAAGGTGATGTGTATGCCTTTTAATGGAGTGGACCTCTTGGGTATCGAGGTGAAGGAGACCTTGCAGACCATCAAGGAAAACTGCTTGTTCGGTAGGCAGACTACAGTAATGGTGTCCTCCTTTTCGATCGGGAAAATCCTGTTTCTCCAGGACTGTGAAGTACCATTAGCCTTCCTACCACTCACCATTCATGGAACGACTATTAGCCTACTACTCGCCATAGTGCAGGTCCCCATCCTACTCTGCGTCAGACACTTAAAAGAACCAGTCCCAAGCTTACAGTGGCAACCAGCGCCGCACGGGCGTCCTCTCCTCGCGACCAGGAGCCAGCAGCCCAAGTAGACCTGAACCTTCACGGGTCTAGCCCCCCCGTACACCCACACTTTTACATCCCGGTGGGAGGGAGGCTTTCTCAATTTGTCAAAAGATGAAAATCCATCAACACATATGGATGGGTGTTCTACCTTAGCCAGAAGGTCACACACTGGAGTTTGTCAAGTGACCACCCACCATTCCTCCGTTACAAAAAGTGGAGAAATATGTGCATCTGCAGCAGATTCAATCACTCCCCTCAAAAGGAGCCATCTAAAGAGTCTGAACAAATTAGCGAGGACAAGGCGTGTGTACTCCAGGTACTTTATGGTGAAAAAGAAGTCAGGAGGTTGGAGGCCCATCCTAGATCTGCATGTCCTCAACAAATTCCACAAGGCCCAAATGCTCAGGTCTTGTCCCAACTGCAGGATAGGGATTTTCTGGCATCCCTGAATCTAGAAAATGCATACTTCCACATCCCTATTCACCACAAACTCTGCCGCTACCTGCGCTTCAAAGTTGCAGGTCGCCATTACCAGTTCAATGCCCTGCCCTTTGGTCTCCGATCGATCCCAAGTGTCTTCACCAAATGCCTGGCCCATGTGGTGGCTCATCTTCGTCGCTTAGGCACGCATGTCTACCCGTACCTCACCGATTGGCTTGTGTGGGCGCGGTGTCCTCCATGGCAGACCAGCATACCATGAAGACTATCCATTGCCAGCAGTCACTAGGATTCTCTGTCAATTTTCAAAATTCCTGTCTGACCGGTCTCGGTGGGATCTCAATTTGGGGGAGCACAGGACACGCAATCTTGCATGGTGTCCCCCTCAGAAGAGCGGGTTCAATCCCTCCTTGCCAAGATTCTACTGCTCTCCTGGATGCCGACTGCCTCAGTCAGTCTCCTGAGGTCCGTGCTAGGGATGATGTCTTAGTGCATTTCTCTATTCCAGCACTGCAGACTTTGCATGCCACCTATCCAGGAATTCCTCATTGCCTGCTGGCGTCAGGCCTCGGGTTCCTGGGAAGTAAAGCTCTTGCTGACGCAGCAATTCAAGGAGGTGAAACGCTGGTGGTCCTTCCGACCTCACCTCGTTCAGGGCACCCCTTTCCACTGCCTACGCACCAAGTCACCATCATGACGGGTTCCTCTGTGGAAAGCTGGGGTACACATACAGGGAAACTGCATGCCAAGGGTCTATGGACATACACAGAGAGGCTTCTCCATGTGTTGTTGGGTGCAGTCCTTCCTTCCTCCCTCAGCTCAGCAGTCGGGGTGGTGAAGATCTCAGACAACATCAACACCACAATGTTTTATATACGAAAGCAGGGAGGCACCAGGTCTTTGTCAGCGGAGGCGCAGCCGCTGTAGCATTGGGCACTTGAGCAGCACGTTCCTCATTTCTTTCCACCTTCCAGGTGTCCAGAACACAATGCAGATTCTCTCAGCAGGGAACTCAGCTCCTGTTATAAATGGGAACGCCAGGAGTCTGAACTCTGCTGGATTTAGCATCTCTGGGGCAATCTGGAAAATTACCCTTTCGTCATCCACGACAACAAGAGATGTGTGGCCTTTTCCGGCAGGTGCCCGCATCTGGAGAGCCTAGAGGATGCCTTCACGTTCTCCTAGGAGGGGGCGTTCCTGTATGCCTGTGGTGGCTCGAGTGTTAAATGTCTTCAGAAAATATCAGTGCAGACTGATCTTAGTGGCCACTGCTTGGCCGAGAGTTTGATCTCTGACCACCTTGTCCTGTCCTCCACTCCCCGATGAAGCTTCCTTCTCTGGGCGTTCTCCTTTACAGGAGCAACTGGCTGGTGCTCCACTACAACCCAACCTCTCTGAACCTGATGGCCTGGCTGCTGTATTCGTAGAGTTTGGCACTATCTCATTGCCTCAAGACAGTAACGACATTCTCGCTCGAGCACATGCTTACTCCACGCTGGCCTGTTACAAAAGTAAATGGACACACTTTTCCTTCTGGTGCGCCCTGTGGAATCCAGACCCTTTTGCTGTTCAGCCGAAGGACATCTTGCCATATCTGCTGTCTGTGGTCTGGTCTAGCACTCTCCTCCATTGAAGTGCACCCTGCAACGATTTCTAGATAGTCCTCTTCTGCACCTTCATTTTGGTGGAGCCGTTGGGTCAAACAGTTCGAGAGCCTCTTCTTTTCTTTTCCAAGCGGGCTGCACCGGCCTGAGAGCTCAATGTTGTACTTTCAAGACTCATTAAACCTCCTTTTGAAACCTATGCATTGGGTTCCGCTCAAGTTCCTATCCTGAAAGGTTGCTTTCCTGGTTGCCATCATGTCGCCTTGGTGTGTAGACGAGATTCAAGCTTTCTCCTGCAAGCCACCCTACTTCAGTTTCCACAAGTCCAAGGTGGTGTTACGCACTAACCCGTCTTTTGTGCCCAAGGGTACCTGCTGTGTCCCACCTCAATGAGTCATTAGTACTACCTGTCTTCTTTGGCTCGTCTGTTTCTCCTGCAGAACGCTCTTTGTATTCTCTGGATGTGGTGTGTGCATTGAAATATTACATCTCCCGCACTAAGTGGTTCAGGAAGACCTCTTAGCTCTTTGTGACTTTTAGTCCCTCGAGTATAGGTAACACACTCTCCAAGTCATCGTTTGCCAGGTGGATTTCCTTCTGTCATCAACAGGCTGGCAGGGGCCTCTCCCTGGTAAACCCAAGGGCTCTTTTTGCAAGGGCTGTTGCCTCCACAACAGTTTTTCTCTCCGGAGTTCCCCTGTTGGACATCTGCAGGTACGCAACCTGGAGATATGTGCATACTGTTACAAGGTTTTACTGCGCAGCAGGGATTCCATGTCCGAGTCCATGGTCGGCCAGAGGGTACTATAGAACCTATATTTGCTTAAGGTCAGGGACTACTGTGGTAAGCTTTTTACAAGGAGCTTGCCTCCACCCGATAGGTTGTGTTTCTGCTTTGTAATCTATTTATACATGATGTGAATCCATGAAAGATCCATTGCTGAAGAAGGAATACGTTACTTACCTGTAACTCCTGCTCTCCAGCATTGTTATCCTTCATAGATTCACATGCGACTGTCCTGCCTAACCCTTTGTTTCTTCTTGGCTCCTACTACCACTTTGTGTGCGGTGCCAAAATCTGAAGAGGGCCTCTATGAGGGATGAAGCTAAGGGAGCCTTGTCGATCGGCTGTGGGCAGTATGACCCAAAATTACTGTACTTTTATTATTTTTTATTTAGTGCACAAAAGTGATGAAAGTTTTCAGTTTTAAAAACTGATGATTCCCAGCCTGGCGACGGGGAATATTCATACAGCATGCAAAGCTATGAAAGACACCAATGCTGGAGTACAGGAGTTACAGGTAAGTAGCAAATTCCTTTTTGCTCACATTTGTCAAACTCCATCAGTGCACAAGTTAAACATTCAACTATCAACAGTTTTGCTTTTGCACAGAAAACTTGTCACAACTTTAAGTACCGCGTGGGGGCGTGGCAAAGCAGCCATGGAGTGGGCTGCAATTCCTTGGAGCTCCGTGATCCGACTTATTGATCCGAAGCAAAACGCATGTGTTGACGGCTGATTCCAGCAGAAAAAAGATACTGTATCTGCGTGAATACCTCAGGCAGCAGATGAGCGTATCGGCGGGAGAAAGTGGACACAGCAGAGGGAGTTAGGCTACTTTGTGTCCTGATCCGGGAGCGGCGCAATTGATACTAATATGGCGGCACGCCAACACAAAGAGACCCTTGGCGGCACTTGAAATCGGGTGCCAGGCGGGTAGTGAATGGGCTGCAGGCGTGCAGCAGTTGATGGAACAGTGAACGGCCGACTACCTGAGAGAAGCTCACGAATAGCCCGGGCTGACGAGAGGAGGTATACAGCGTCGGGCCACCTGGCCATGAGATAGGCGGCACGTCCTCGGTGCTCCCCCTGAACCGGGACGATGGATACATGGAACGGACAAGAGGAATGACAGCGTACCCACAATAGGTTGGAAGCGACGGGCACGCAGGGATCACATCCCGAAGCCGCACCGAGGAGTGGAAGAGCAAATACGGACAAAACAAATGACGCTGAGACCTGCACCGTCCGAAACAAAATGGCGACCGATCCTGAACAAAGGATCACACTGGTGGACCATGAACCGGCCTCGTAGGGACGCATATGCTGTTTAGATCAACCGTTGCGGCCCGCAGACGCAGCAAGTGGGCATATGCACCCTGTATGTACCACCAGCCTCTGATAGGCGCAGAGACCAGAAAGAAGCATTAGAGATGCAGAAGACAGCACCCTGCTGATAACAGACACGGACACTGAAAGGAAATTGTGACGTGGAAAGTTACAATCCACCCGAATAACAATTTCATATGCAACAATTGGTGTAGGTTGGTATACAGAGACCCCAACGACTCGAACAACAACTAAACAGTACCGGGCCAGAGCCAGACACGTGGGCAAGGTTGCATCATGTCAGTGAAAAGTCTGAGAACCAAGACCAAACAACCCACGATGGAGGTCTTCGCGAAAACGCAGAGGACCCCTACAACATCGGAGCGGAGCGCGGCCGCGACTACTGCTGAATAAGCCCCAGAAGGAGATAAGCACCAGATCCTGGAGACTATATCGGAGCTGGGCACTAAGTGGGGCGCGGCAATGGTGGACTTACAGACAGCCCTGGAGAGCAAAATTGATGCGGTAGGAACTGAACTTACCCTGTTATGGCAAGATGTCAGGGGGCTGGCGGAGAGAACAAGTGGGCTGGAAAGTGCCGTAAAGACCAATACTGATGTCAGCACAAATAATGCAAAGGAAGTTCATGTGCTCAAACAGCAGGTTGCCAACCATGAAAATCGGGTGGAAGAAGTGGAAGGAAGAGCGAGGAGAAATAACATACGGGTGGTCGGCCTGCCGGAGGGGGAGGAGGGCCAAGACCCTACAAACTATGTGGAAAACATGATCTTACAAGAAATAGGAGCAGACAAGCTTTCGCAGGGATTCACGGTGGAGCGGGCGCACCGCGCCTTAATGAGGAAACCACGACCTGGGGCTCCGCCGAGACCCATCATCGTGAGGATCTTGAACTATAGAGATAGGAAGATGATCCTGGAATATTTTCGTAAAGGTGGAACAATACAGAAAGCATCCTCCAACATTACAGCATACCCGGATTACACAATGCTGGTGCAGAGACTGAGATACAGCTACGTGGCCATCAAGTACATGCTCCTGTACCTGGCAAAGCTGAAGGTGCTACATAAGAGCAGAGCGCTTTTTTTGACACTCCTGAGGAGGTGGTAACGTGGCTGGATCTGCAAGGCTGCCCGGAACAAGAAATGGACCGTGACCGGCAGGAACAGGACGACTGAAAAACTGGTGCCACGGACATTGGGGGGGGGGGGGGTAAGTGGGAGGGGGTACTGGATTATACCGGGAAGCGAGACAGGTTGAACACTGCATAGCATTCGGGCCTTGTGCTCGGCATGGGCTGGAATATAGTGCGTAAAATATAATTGGAAGCTGCATAGGGTTAACACAATGCGTAATAAATTTGGAAATAGGAGCAATAGGATGGAAGCAACCCACCCCCGAAATACTAATAGTTAAGTGGCCATTAGGGCGACTTCACCCTACTGAGCTCTGAGCATAAGCTTGTGCTGGACAAGGGAAGATGTGGGGGTGCCTGAGATCCAGGGATGGAGCTGGGCAACAGTTGGGGGGGGGGGGGCGTTGTTGGGGAAGGGTTGGGTGGGGGGAGGGAAGGGAGGTGGGAAGTTTGGGGTGTACATAGATTTGGGGAGTTTAAGTTTAAACATGAGCCTACATGGAAGAGCTGAAGGGTTGTATCTGCATAGCATGACCGGGAGGGTTCGGTTGGAAATGGGGGAGGAAGATATCAGTGCGCTATGGGAGTTCTCAGGATATTAACGTGGAATGTCAGGGGACTTAACAGTTATATGAAGAGGAATAAGGTCATGCTGTATTTGAAAAGGCAAAAGATAGATATTGCATTGTTACAGGAGACGCATCTGACGCGGGAGAAGCTGGAGCTAGTTGGGAAAAAATGGAAAGGGATTGTGGTGGGTTCGTCGTACTATGCTTATGCTAGGGGAGTGCTTGTCTGGGTGGCGCCGCACGTCCCGTTTCAGCTACTACAGAAAGTGGCGGAAACTGACGGGAGGACAGTTATATTGAGAGGGCTGGTGGAGAATAAAGAGGTATGCATCGTAAATTCGTACACCCCCAACCATAACACGGCGGTTACTTCAGGACTCTGTGCACCAACCTTAGTATGTGTGTGGGAAACGCGGTTATTTGGGCCGGGGATTTCAATTGTGTAATGAACCCCAAGGTGGACAGATCTGATAGCAGGATTGACAGGCCCACCCCAGCGGCCAAAGCATTGCAGGTGTTGCTAGATGATTTCGGCTTGGTAGATGTATGGAGAACAAAACATCCCAATGGTAGGCAATATTCGCATTACTCAGCCCCGCAGCAGATACACACGAGATTGGATTATGTCTTTGCCACGCCAGATGTAATAGCAGAGAGCACTCAAATAGAATATAAGGCGAGGGTCCTCTCAGATCACTCGCCCCTGGTCCTCGGGTGGCAATACTGCCCCACGAGGGCACGGATCCCGACATGGTGCCTCCGAGCAGAGGCACTCAAAGATCCGGTCTTTCGAGAGGACATAAGAGATGAGATCATTAACTATTTTGAAACGAATACTGGTAGTGTTGACTCGGCGGGTACACTATGGGAAGCTTTTAAGGTGGTGATGCGGGGGGCAGCCATAGCTAAGTCAAAGGGCCTGCAAGGTGGGGTTCTGGCTGACCTACAAAGAGTAGAAGATGAACTAGAAAGAACATTAGAAAATGGCAGTGTGGACACGGTGCTAGTACTTAAGTTACAGCAGCAGTGTGCGGAACACTGGAAAGGCTCTGTAACCTCAATTATAAAAAGTATGTAGAAAGACAGCACGCGGAAGGAGACAAAACGGATAGGCTTTTAGCGTGGCTGTACAAGAGCGAAACCCCTAGATCCCCGATTAGGACAATAACTAGAGAAGATGGCGATGTAGTAGACACTCAAGAAGGAGTCAACAAGGAATTGGCGGATTATTATAGGATGCTATACGGGGACAAGGAAGAGGGTAGTCAATAGGAGATAACCGAAACACTAGAAGATATAGGACTGCCCAAGATAAGTGATGAGGAAAGAAACAAGCTTGATGCACCAATTACCTTGGAGGAGGTTGTGAGGCAGTTGCCCACCAGTAAGACCCCAGGAGCAGACGGGTTCCCTAGCGAATTTTATAAAGTATATAGAGAAGAAGTGCTCCCCCCAATGATAAACATGCTTAACGAAGCGTTTGAGATGGGAAGGTTGCCGGAGTCACTCAGAGAAGCGATTAGAATACCGCTCCCTAAACCCAACAAACCAGGGTATAGCTGTAGCTCCTACAGGCCTTTGTCAATGCTGAACCAGGACAGCAAGATACTGGTGGCTGTCCTGGCAAACAGATTGAAAAGAGTAATTAGCAAATTAATCCACCCAGACCAAACGGGCTATGTCCCGAATAGGAATATAACCCACAATCCTAGGCGACTCCACCGGGTGATCGAATGGGCGGATAAGAATGAAGGCGAAATAGCGATTGTATCCCTAGACGCAGTAAAAGCTTTTGACTCCGTTAAGTGGCCATGGCTGCTGCTGGCGGCCCTGGGAGGTTACGGAGTAGGGACGGGTTATATCAGGTGGGCGAAAATGCTATACAGCGAGCCGCTAGCCAGAGTTCGAACGGGATCAGTGATATCGGAGAAATGACAGCTCAGTAGAGGCACCAGGCAGGGGTGCCCCTGGTCCCCGATGCTTTACATTCTAGCCCTGGATCCCCTAGCGATATACCTCAGGCAACAATACGATACGATAGGTATTGAGGTTGGGGGGGAGCGGCATCTAATATCCTTATATGCGGATGATTTATTACTATACTTGAAATACCCGGAAGAAAATCTTCAATATATCCTTGAAGTGATGGAGAAGTACGCGGGGTTGTCCGGCATAGCGGTAAATCCTCAAAAATCTAGTATATTCCCACTATAAGGGGACCCCGGAGGAAAGGTTGCCGGTGTTACAGATACACCATGGGTGATTAGTTATTTCCGTTACCTTGGCATAGATGTGTATCACACGGCAGAAGAGGAACATAAGCACAACACTGAGGTAGCTATTGAGAAAATCCAGAAATGCATGATGTTTTGGGAGAAGTTGCCCCTAGCTATGATGGGATGGGGGGGCAATGCTTAAGATAGTGGTCCTACCTAGGCTTTTACATTATTTTAGTAATATCCCACATATGATACCCAAGAAGTTTTTCGCTAAACTGAATAGTGTGTGCAGGGACTTCCTATGGCATGGTACCCGGAATAGAGTAGCGCTATGGAAGTTGCAGAACTTCTACGAAAAGGGGGGTATTAAGCTGCCCAATTTTGAGGTCTACTATGTAGCGAGTCAACTACAATATGTGGCCAATTGGCTCTCTGACGAAGCGACCCCTGAACATAGGTTGTTTGGCCGGGTTTGTACCCCATTTTACTTAAGGGAAATGATATGGTTGCCTGAGTCAGATATGAAGGAGCGCCCTAGGATGATGATGCTGGGGTGGAAAATGTGGCGTTGAGCGTATCGGATGATGGAGGACCCATTCCCGTGCTCCCCGCAAGTACCGCTGGTCGCTTTAGCAGGAGGGGACAAGCAGCTGAGGGTGATTATCAGAACCTACTGGGAATCGGTGGGGTTGGTAACGTTAGGGGACATCTGGCAAGAGGGGACCATTCGCGATTTTGAAGAACTTGGGGAGGAGGTGGGATGCTGGCCAATATGTTACATACCATAGGATGGTTCAGAAAATTCGGAAAACGTGGCCTGAAACAGTGTTGACAGAGGAACCAGATGCTACTGTGGGGGCAATATATGACATATCGGAAGGGGGGGTATGAGATTTCTAGATTGTATGAGATGGTGATGACCAAGGTTGGGAAGGAATTGACACATTTGAGACTTGATTGGGAGGAGGAGGGGAGGGCCCCAATGGGAGATGGGATGTGGGAGCGCGCCCTGGGATATCACAAGAAAGTGTCAAGAAACGCCAGACTTAAACAAATACAGCTGTATATAGCGCATAGAGCATACATGACCCCTCTGAGGATATCCAAGTTCCGAAACGCTGGGTGACAGGCGTGCCGTAAGTGTGACATGGAAAACGCTGACATGACACACATGTTTTAGTCATGCCCAGTAATCGAATGTTTCTGGGTTGAAGTGGCACAAAAATTAGCGACAAAGGGGGACACGCTCGTCATAGATACGGTCTGGGCTTGCTTGCTGGGAGGGGTTCCACAGACCACGGAAACTTAAACATGTTGAGAAACTGAAAGACTTGGCATACGTGCTAGCAAAACGGAGGATTGCCATGGGATGGAAGAAGTGTCACAAGCCACGGGTGTAGGTATGGTGGAAGGAGTTACAGAAATGGGCAGAGGCCGAAACGGTAGTATGGCAGGAGGCGAGCAACATGAGTGGGGAGGAAGAAGTGGGTACCCTAATGGCATGGAAATTATTAATAGCGGAACTGTTCGGATCTATATCGGACCCAACGGAATCCGAGGATAGAGAGACCCGGCCACATGTAGCAGATACTGAATGCGAAGTACAATTAGGCTCATAATGGAGGGTGGGACTTGGGGAGCAGTGGCAAAAATGGAAATACAAATGGTGTTTCATGGAATTGTTGTAAACTGCACTGCGCGTTGGGTTTGTTTGTATTGTTGTTTGGTTTGAATAAAATAAATACAAATTAAAAAAAAAAACTTTAAGTACCGCGTTCAGGAATTATAACAAAGTGTCATTTGGGATTGATTGCCAGTTCTTGACATTTACTGCATGTCTGGTTGATTAACTAAGATATTCCTGGTGGAAAATCTAGACCCCAGAATCTGTACTCAAGGACTTGCGTGTGGGTTACGTTGTTAGACATAATTTTGATATAAGTATGACATGAGAGGCCATTGATAAAATGGTAATAAAAATGCTGTTACTAGCTTGCTAGTTCAATTTAGCCAACTATGCTATCAAAATGCTAACACGTGGTTATCCTGATAATCAAAGCGCATTCAACATGCAAAACTAAATCCACCATTGCCTTTTTGTGTAATATACAGTTCCGAGTCGTTGCAAAGCAGCAACATAGCCTTCCATACATACAGTCACGAAACGTTTCTTTGGAGATTCCCTCTCTGGCGGAAGCACCTTTGACAACTGACTCTGAAGAAACAGGCCGCTTGCTGAGAAATGGCCTCTTAACCATGAAAACCTCATCAGCAATTCAGGCACGGAAGACATCTGAAAGTATCCCCCAAAGCGAAACGGCGAACACACATGTGCCAAAAGCAAACTTTTCACCCCCAAACCCCCCTCAGATCTCCACACAAGTATGGCATACCTCGGAATGGGACCACGCAGTCAGGTGCCATGTTCACTGACAGCCGCGCTCCCCAGGGCACCCACGGGAGCGTTCCCAACCGCGATGGCAGCTCGCTGCAGGATTCCCGCGGTGGGACTGGGAGCGCGAGCGAGGAAAGGTCACCGGAGAAGACGACCGCTTGGGAGGGCGGGGAGGAGGTGATGGAAGTGGCCGCGCAGCTCCCTGAGCAGAGTTTCCCCAGAGACGCTGGCGGCACTCGAGCTGCAGAGCATGAGGAGGAGGGGAAGGGGATGCTGGGCAGGCCCGTTGGAGATCAGCAAGGGCAGAGCTCAATGTCTACCGAAGAGGAGGAAGGAGTGGCCAGGGCTGACGGTGGCTGCAATCTGCCCCCTGGTGGCACGTCAAAGAAACTAAACAAAACTACAAACATAGCTGAAATAAACTCGCATAATTTAACCACAGAAAAAGGATCAAAAAAGTTTTTAGATCAGACCTTTTCAAATAAACGAAAAACAGAAAATAATGCATCCTGTCAGAAACCGCAAGTTGAGATGGAGGTTCATCCAGTGACAGCAAGAGCAGATCTATCAAGCCCTGATCTAAACTTAACAGACATTAGAGAAAACAATTAGCTCAATGGAACCATATCATATTTGGAAGATCCGGACGAACAAGAAATAGATGACCTTAACATGTTGAGAGAACACAACTGGGTCAAAACATACACTTACTCAGCAATAGAAAATCAGGGCGAGAAATTGCGACAAACAGATTTGAATTACTTACCTATCGACCAAAATGACGAAGAGAAAAGAAAATATTTTTGAGTCCAAATCAGAGGAAACTTTGGGTGACCAAAACACAAAAAGACAAGGATGCAAAAATGTAACACAACTTGCTCATCGACTCCAAACTTCAGATTGCCAACGAAGTTACAGTCGAAGAAAACCGGCAAATCGACAGCCCCAACAAATAACCCGATTGGAATGTTCTTCGAGAAACTAGGGAAAACACATATAGTGAACCGATTCGAACTCTCCGACATGGAGATTCTAGAGGGGATCCCACCGTCTCCTCATAGAAAACCACTTAAACAACCAGTTTCAGCACAATCACCTGAAAGTGGCTGCTTTTCGCCCCAAATACGTTGGCACTTTGGCCAAACTAAGACCCCTCAACTTACAATGGAGAAACTCAAACTCGGCAACGATTGCAGAAACATGGAGCAGACATTAGCGGTTCATGACGAGGAGAAAAAAAATACATTAGAGAAGGAAGCTACGCACAGAAGAGGAAAAAAACCAAGAAGCCGCATTAGTCTAAAACCTAAAAGTTAGTCTAAAAGTCTACGCAAAGACCCACGAAGAAGTAAAATTAGCAGAAGCTACTTTAAACCATAAAACAGCGACTAAACAAAAAGAGTTGGATGACGCGAGAGAAAATGCACTAGGCAAAGAAACTACATTCACGTAGGAGAAAAAAAGTCAAGAAATGATATAGAGGCCTCAAACAATTAACCAAAGAAACCAAGAAGAAGTAAAACTGGCAGAGGCCATATTAAATTACAAAAACATGATCAAACATAAAGAGTCGACTCCTTGCTTAAAATTGACTCCTCAGCAAAGAATGGACAACGCCCTAGTGGACACATTGGGCACACTCCTCTCTAACCCACACAAAGCTAAGCTAGAACAGGAAACTCTAAAGACAAAAGAAAAAAACTCACCTGGTAAAAAGGTTGACTTATTGCCTGTCATGTCAGCGGTGACCATCGCATTAGCACCGTTTGGCAAGCTATACAAATCCATCAATGACACACTAAAGGATCACACTTCATTACTAGCGTCCTTTACCTCGAAGCTGACCCACTTAGAAGGATTCATACTGGCCACAGAAGCCTGGAAGGCAAACACACAGGATCCAGGCACAATGACTGACAAAACCAAAACCCAAACAAATCTTCTAGAACAACAAAAGAACGAGGTATTTCGGTTTAAAATAAAATCAGTGAACATCAGCACCCAAACTGATCAGACCGAAAACCGAGAAAAAACGAATGATAAAGATCAAATAGAGATACCAGCGAATCCCAGTGAGAGACTGATATCCACTCGCATCAAAGACAAATCCGAGGAATACTCACGAGAACCATGCAGTACAAAAAGACACAACAGCCCGAAAGAAAATCTACGCAAAATCGAAATGAGTACGAAAGGACAAACTAAAGAGGAACTGCTGAAATTGAAAGTACAAAATCTTGAAGCGCACAACAAGGTGAAGAACCAACAACAAGCAAGACAGACCACACCAAACAATCGGTCATTACCAAAAGAAATTCAAAGTCTAAAAACACAACAGACACAGAAGAAATCGGAAAACGCAAGCAAGACAAATGAGTTTATGACAAAATGGTAACTGTCACAGACAAAAAAATCCACACACATAGGGAATGGTTCTCAACAGACGCTCGACAAAATAGAGTATCACCAAATGCCAGATGAAAGCACGATCGACATATCCAACATTAGTGTCTACTCCATTGAATATTCCGAGTCAGAAATACCACGACCAACGGCAAAAAAAAGAAAGGTGTCATTTGTGGACAACAAATCTTCACCGCGAGATCCAAAAGAAAACCAACACAAGAAACAAACAACAAACTCAAAAAAAGAGAGAGATAAAGCACACGATTTAAGTGATAAAAGATCCCGGATTACTCCAGAAAGGAAAACGCTGTTCCGATTGTCCAACACAAGGAAAAACAAAATCAAATATAGACAAAGATGCCAAGAGGAATATCGCCCAAAAAGCGTAAAAAAAAGAACTGAGGCTGAAAGGTTCAAATAGTGAAAGACGCTACAGACAAAACCATCTGACCAGTAAAGGAGCTAACGGACAAGTGAAAAACACATACGAACAAAAAAGTTCTGTCAACCAGACAGAGGGCAACAGACGAAGAGAAAAATATGCGGAAAACAGAAATAGACCTAACCAAATGTCCTCGTACTCGCTGTACAGCAAAGCCAAATTCTAACATCGGCAATTTTTACTCGCAAGAGCAACTTGACACGAACGCTGAAACTTGAAAGACGAGACAGTTCAGGTGAAAAAATTATTCTGAACAGGAGAGCCACGATGAAGCTTCTTGATAAAATTTCAAAACGAGATCAAATCAGAAGCGCGGACATAAACATAGTGGAGTTTGCACATAAGGGACAGGCAGATAGCATCTTCCTGCACATTACGTCCCAAACAGTAAAGAAACTTGTGTACCTGATGGCAGGCGAACTGTCAAAAAGAGGATACCTCTTACGAGAAATAACATCAGAAGAAAGGTCACAAGGGAGAAAACACAAACACAACGAAAAAAGACTGGAACTGTGAGACCAAAGAAAAAGAAAGACCAGACACAGAGAATACCAAACATAAAAGACTCTGTGAGAGAGAAAAGAAAACGTAATCAAGTATCGGAGAAAGACGATGATAAAAAAGAAGAGGAAAGATCTGCAACTCGCAAACCGAAAGGCTCAAACTCGTTGCAGACCATCAGAGATAACGAAAGAACAAAGTTGGGAGAAAACTCCCCTACTAAAAGACAGCGGAATAAAGTAGACGGGGACGTAGAAAAAACGCCAATCCGAAAACCAAAGGGTTTGATCCATACGCAGACCGCTAGAGGAAAAGAGATGCTCGGCGAGAGATAAACCCTTGACCCAGGAATACCTATATAAGTCTGAAAAAGACTCAAAAAGATGGGCGTGGATCCCCTCGGTATTGACACGCTACACCAGAAAATAGCAACCAACATGCTCCGTCTCCGGTCTTGAAAGAGAATTAGCAAAGATGAAAACTGCGGCACAGAATACGGAGCAAAATATCACTATTGGCACATGTAACACCAGAGGCCACACTCACCTCACACAACCAGGTGAGATAAATTTAGGCCTATTCGACTTATTAAGTTTGCAAGAGACTTGGCTATTATTCCCGCCTAGCATGGACGGCTTCCAGGTTTTACTGTCTCCAGCTCAAAAAAGGGAAAGAGGTCGAGGTCGTCCAACATCAGGCCTCTTAATAGCCGTACGCACAGGCGGATGTTTGTTAATAGCCCACAACCTGGTATCATCCTTGGTAATCCAAACGACATTGTTAGAATGGGAGAAAGATGGAAAACCACAGAGGAAAGGAAGTCAAGATCTCATCCTCCTATTGAACATTTACTGGAATCCAGCTGCAATCAAAACGATTGAATTTCTAAATGACATACAACAAATATTACCTTTAGCGACTAGAACTTACAATGTGGACCACATCTTGATATGTGGCCATTTGAAGGCCACCTGTCCAGCCCCTGATGACGTAAAAAACACATCTCAAACCAAAACAAACCCCAGTTCGCAATCAACAATAAGAGGTCTCGCATTGTCTGAGCTGATGGAATCCCGTGATTTGTATAATCTCAACTCCCTAGAAACAGCCAGACCCAGGATCCCAACATGGGAAAGCGAAGGAAATACAAGCACAATTGACTACATCTTCGCTTCGAAGGGACTATACTTACTAATCAAGAGTTTCGAGGTAGTGAAAACCACTCGAAGTGACCACAATCTACTAACAGCAACATGGCATGCAACTAAACGTCCGCCGGTGACAATGTCACAAAAGATAGAAACCAACTCACAAGGAAATCGGCTAAAACTGACAACACCAGTCATAATTTCCATCACAGCGATTTACAAACAGGAAAACAGACACAACACCGTTAATAATATCAGATAAAGTGGACTACTTCCCACTTCTCATTCCGTATTCATATCCAAGACAGACAAGAAAACAAGGAAAAAAACCACTTACATAAACACAATGAAAAACTGAGGCTAAAGAAATCCAACCTACGAAAAGCCACAAGGCGGGCTCAAACAAATCCAACACAAAAAAATCTTGACCTGGCAACCACACAGAAAAAAAGCTACAAGTCATGGCTTCAATCAATTCGTTGGGAACTGTATCAAGAAGATGCAGAGACCATGTTGAGAACAGTTTGCAAAAGGAACTCCAAAGATTTCTGGACGATAATAAAAAACAGATCAGTCACAGAAAAGACTACCAACAACAGCGTCTCTGAAGACAAATGGTTGGAACACTTCACCAATCTATTGAAGGAACCAACGCCAACGGCAAACACACCGGACAAAGGAGGCACAAGCAAATGGATCGTATACACCGAGCAGGCCATTCTGGAGAAGATTAAGAAGTTAAACAACTCCCGTGCTCCAGGTCCCGATGGAATCTCAAACGGGACGCGGAAATCTGGGCACCGTTAACAATGGAAATCTTCAGAAGATGCAGGATTACAAGATCTATCCCTGCTACATGGAAAACAGCCAACATCGTCCCAATTTGTAAGAAGGGCTCGAGGGACGATCCAAAAAACTACAGGCCGATAGCACTATTGGACGTGCTGGGAAAACTTTTCAGATCCTTGGTGTTGGATGAATTCCGGGAATGGCAGAAAGAGGCAAAGACAGCAGACCCATTACAATCAAGTTTTGAAAATAACCTAGGCACCTCGGTCAATATCATGATGATCAGCATCCTGAAGTCTAGAGTCTTTGAGGGTCATCCAACAATATACATAGCCTCGATTGATTTGGTCCAAGTATTTGACCGCGTAAACAGGAAAAAACTATGGAGAAAACTAGAAAAACAAAAATGTCCATCACTTCTAGAACCAGTCAAAGCCTTGTACAGTGATACCTCAATTAGAGTGTGCCTCAATGAGGCGGGCCTGTTGTCAAAAACCATAAAAACGGCCAGAGGGGTTAAGCAAGGTTGTCCCCGGGCTCCAGCATTGTACAAGGCATACATGGCAGACATAGTGGAAGCAGAAAACGACACCTGCTCATTTCCTCCCAAAATAGGAGAGTTGAAAGTAACACGACTGCTCTACGCGGACGTCATCCTATTACTGGACCAAACGGCTATCGGTCTTCAGCGGCAATTGGACAGTCTTTCAACCTACCTGAAGAAAAACGACTTGGAACTAAACACAACAAAAACCAAAATCATGATTCTGGAAAAATCATCAAAACCAACCAAAAGATCTCAGTGGTTCGCAAACTTGGAAAAACTGGACACAGTAAAAAGCTTCACCTACATGGGAGTGAAAATTATCTCGCAGTCGAATAGAAATAACGATGCAAGAGCATCTATTCATCAAGACAAAGACACTCGCAGCAAAAGCATTGTCTCTGGAAAGAAAATTCGGCAAATTCACAATTTTTCATTAATTACATTTTTCAAAGCAAAAGCCACACCAGCCATAACTTATGGGGCAGAGGCAATGCCACATCTTCCATCAACACTATGGGCAAAATTAGAAGGCGTCTTCTGGCGCAAAGTGCTACGATTTCCAAATTCTACTTCCATAGCAGCCATCCGACGAGAACTCAGCCTCCAATCACTAAAATCAGTGGTAGAGATGACCTCCATTTATGGGTCTGGTAATCTCGATCCCTCCAATTTAGAGTAGTGCTGGCTGTTTGTGTGCGTAGATCGTTCAGCACTATGATTGTGTTGAGGTGCCCACTGTGCTCTCCCTCTTTTTATTTTTTTAAATTTTTTATATGGAAGTACACCTGAAAGTAATGTTGCGCAGTGTACTCTTGCTTGGAGCGCCTATTATGTCTGTCGTGATCTCTCCTTAGCTCCAGAGGATTGCATGCAGCTTCCTTTCCCTTCTCAGTATCTCGCAGCGTGTCTCGTGCAAAAGTATTTTGTTATTCTCTGTATATGACTCAGTTTCTTTGTTGTGCGCCCAAATGTCAGATTTCATTTGAGCCTGGGATTGATTACAGTTTGTATCTTAAAAGGAGCTTTATCTTATTGTGACTGTATTTTCTGGGGTTCTGTATGGCCCGGCCAGTGTTATGGTATGCTCTCTCCGTATAAGCCGTAATTAGTTGGCAGGGTGAAGGAATTTTACTACTTTGTGCGGCACAATATAGCCCCAGTGCCTCTGCTGCACATACTTTGTTGTAGGGCGCTCCGGTGGTACCAGGAAAGGGTTGCTCTCCTCACTGCTCCTCCCGGCCCGCTTGCATATTAGCGTACACAGCAGTATGGCTGGGAGTGGGCGGGTCTGCTGCAGGCCCCGGGCCGCCGGAGAGCTGTGCAACCCTCGGACGCCGGCGGGTGTCCTTCGCCTCGATTTTCCTCGGCTGCAAGCAGCCTCGGTGCAGTCCTCACTGTCATGTCCGCTATTTCGCAGCAATCTTGCCGTACCCTGCTCGTTAGCCGCTTCGATCAGCGAGTTGTGTTGTTGTAGGGGGAGGGGCGGTTTGGCTGGCTTCCCTGCTCTTTCTCCTCCTCGCCAAGGATGATTTCTTCAAGTTTTCTGTTGCGATGTGGGGTAATTTATGGATTTGTCAGTTCCTCGGGTCTTCTGTCACCCTATTTCGGTCTGTGTTGCTCGAGACAGCTCACCAAATCGCAGGATTTCTTGTGTCAGGATTTATCCATTAGCGCGGCTCTGTGACTAGGTGCCCCCCCCACCAACATCCAGTTTCTTAATCCAGCACCTAGAATGAGGAATATGCAGAGCATTTTAATCTAGAACAGTTTTAAACCAGTAAAACCACTTTTACAGGTAAAGATTGGACACCCAGTTGAACTTGCAATATTCCAGTACATTTCTTGGTTAACTGTGTAGGTAACAAAGTGGTACTCTGCTGACAAATTGGACCCTTAATTATAAATGAATAAGTGCTACAGGGGTACATGGTAAAATTGTCTACCCACCTCTTAAACCTGTTGCTGATTGGAAGGCTGGCAACCCCAAATCTGAGCTACATTAAAGGATGCAGTTTACCCCCCTTCTCTTACATGCTTTCCAAAAAGGCAAACGAGAAGGGTCACCATTCCAATGATACTCATATGTCCCTTCCTCTTTCCTCCATCCTTGTGGGCATCCCCCAACATGGGGAGGTTACCGGAACCTTTGGCAGTGAGAAATTGAGTTTCCCCTTTAAATTTAGTATATCGTGTGGGGGAGCGGCCTCGGGCCTGTCAATGCTCCGACTTTCGTTGACACTCATCCTAGCCCCTTTTTCTGCACAGTGTCAGACTTGGCAGCCAGCGCAGACACTTTGGGGGTAATTCATGGATTATATGCGCCGAAAAAAACTGGATTTGTGCGCCATTCTGCCCGCAAATCCCCATTGGTTAAACAGGGATTTGCAGGCAGAGTGGCACACAAATCCATTTTTTTTTCGTCGCAAATAATCCATGAATTACCCCCTTTATCTTTCCGCTTGCTCCCCGTTTGTTTTTTCAATTCTTATTTCACTTCCCTTCAGTGCCTCGCCTCTCCCAGCATATGTCGACCGCAGGAGGATTCATGAGATGTGCCTCATGCGGCCGCTCAATCCCGACCTGGGACCCCAAGCACTCTGTCTTGAGGGTTTGGGGCCCGACCACCACTGGGACTCATGTTTGGCCTGCAGCGCTCTCGGTCACAGAGCACTGAAGAATCGTTTGTTGCGGTGGAGGGAGATCGTCCACACTTCTCCTCCATCCCCACCTTAAGGACTTAGTCTCCAGGACCCCTTGTCAAGACAAGGTACGCCCTCTGTTCCACACAACTCCACAGCATGGTGACTCCTTACCCAGGGTTTCCATGGATCGGGGTTCCTCGGATTCAGGTCTTGGCAGGCCCAAGGCCTGTAAGGCTACCGGCTCCCAAACCCAGGGGCTCTTCGGGCGCTCCGGGGACAGACCTGAGGCCGTCCTGGCTACCGGCTCCCAAGCGGAGGAACTCAGTGGCTCAACCAGGCTGTCCTCGGAATGGCGATCAAGTTCTTCTTCTACCCCAGGGGGTAAGGGATCATGGACTGCCACCTCCAAGAGTCTGTCCTCGGCTAGATCCAGCACTGCTACTGGCACAGGTGTGTCCATCCTACCACAGCTCACTCTGAAGTTCAGTCAGGGCGTTACGACTACTGGCCATCTGGCTGAGGGCTCAGCGCCTACCAGAGTGATCTCTAAGGTCGACGCTGTGGAAGTGGGAGGACAGCGAAAATGGGGGAGGCCGTGTGGGAGACCGCAGTCAGAGCCACAGTTTTGGACCATGGAGTCAACAGACCCGGTGTGGGTGCATTGTTTATGCAGACGGACTGGCAGGTTACATGGAAAATTTGGAACACAATGAAGGCAAAAATCTTAGTAGAAACCAGGAACAGATTTTTCTTTTTTTAAAACACTTTATTGGTTTTTGTGATAACATTACAAAAACAAACAGACATATAAAATATAACATATAACATGACTGGCTACTCGGCACCATGCGTAAGTATCCTTCCTCATCTTCACCTCAGAGTGGGCGGGTGATCTTGTTGTTTGAGCTACCCCTCTCCTTGTAGCAGTTTAAACGTTTTTCCATTTTCGCCTTCTTGCTCTGGGGGGTGCCTTGAGTGTCTTCCTCTACTGTTCTTCCTCTCCTCTCGGGTCTTCCTCTTCACTTTCCTCTCTTTGTTCGAATAAGTCCTGCATCAGGGAGTTCCATGCCGTCATTTTTTGTCCCGTTTCCCCTACTCCTTTCTGTGCCGCTCTTATCCACACCGCCGTTTCTGTCATTGCCCACTTCTTGAAATCCGCCCACCATAAGTCTATTCTCGGCCCTATTTCGAGTTCCACGCCATTGCTATCCGCCGTTTGGCTAATATGCATATTAGGTCTTTCATTTTTGCAAGGTGCGACCCATGTCTACCTCCTCTTGGGAAGAGGCCCAGTAGGTACAGCTCAGGATTCTCTTCTTGTATTTGAAGTCCACTTCCGGCCACCGTGTGTCTGATTTCGTCCCAGAAGACCTGTACCACAGGCAGGTCCAAAACATGTGTATAATGTCTGCTTGCTCCTCTTGGCAACGGGGGCATGTGCGGGGGTCTCCCAGCCTCATTGTATTCATCCTTTTGGGCGTGAGGTACACCCTATGCGTGACATATAATTGTGCTTGCCTGAACCTTGCGTTCCTTGATACTTTTTTGGGATATCTCCACGCCCTGGCCCATTCCTGATCGCTAAGGGTGTAACGCTCACCTGGCTCCCACGGAGGCGCTGGTCTGGTCTGGGTTGCTGTGGCCTCTTCAAGCGTGATGCGCAGAATTCGGACCACCGATTGAACAGGACCCCCAAATCTTGCTTGTCTGGCCCATAGGAATATCCTTCTGCAGATGAGAAAGGGGATTAACTGTCTGCTGAATAATGTGCTTGCTCCCACCATTCCCCCTTCGTTCTCCTCTGACTTCCTCCAAAACCCCCGGTTTAAGCTCACCTTATGGTTTGGAAGGATGAACTCTCCATCCTGCTTCTGGTGCAGGGGCGCGCGTTCGTCCAGTTACTTCACTGGTTTTCAGAATGGCGCTGGCAAATCCACTTGACTTCACTGAGCGATACGCCGTAAGTATGAAGATGCAAAAGTTGAAGTGTGAGCCTCCTTTTATGTTGTCTTTTTCTGTCCTTTATTTCAGGTGCAGAACAAAGGCGATGCGTTGAGGGGTTAAATTGCTGGGGTAAAATCAGGTGAGTTAGTGATGAGGGCGACCCCTCTAAATGTCTTTATAATTCCCCAGTAATGTCTTTTGTCCTTTCCCCATAGGGGCCGGGGTGCGGTACCTGCCAGAGATGTGGCGCCGACCCGAGATGTGGAATGGCTCACCAAGAATAGGCGGTAAGTAATATGGCTGAAAATCCGGCTTTCCTCTTGTGTTCCCTTGCTCACCTTTTGTCTCTTCTTCTTCTCTCCCTTAGGTGCGGTGCAGAGATGTGGCGACCGGCACTGAGAGCCGCGATGGAGCCGGGCGGCGTCTCGGGAACAGGTGAGTGAAGCGCGGCGCTGCAGCGAGCAACGCGGTGCTTTTAAATGGAAGTCTTCCTTCAGGAATGCTGGCGTGAAGATTCCGGATGCAGGTAAGAAGGTTGAAATAGTTCTTGGTTTTCACCTTTCTCTTCTCTTATTCCCTTACAGGTGTTCCAGGTTCGAGGCGGCGTGGCTGGAGTCCAGGTGCAGGAGAAGACACGGTCAGCGTTCTGCTGCTGGGATGCAGAACAACGCGAAGCACGTGTGGCTGTCCGGGTGTGGCTTAAATAGCCTTGGAAGAAGTTCCAGGTGAGTATTCTTCCACAGCCCCACCCAAGTAACAAAATAGTTCCTTCAGAAAAATAATCCCTCCTAAGCCTCATTTGGCTTGGTTGTTCATGCAGCATGGTCTGCTTCAGGTAAGTGCACCAAAAACTTCCCCTTATGAGCCTGGCGCCTATGGCGCCAGGACTGATGTCCAACATGAGCCTGGCGCCAACGGCACCAGGACAAAGTCCAAAGAGCCCCTATAAAGGGCCGCTGGGCTTTTACCTGGGGGCGTTATGCCTGCTCCCGGGGGTGCTGGGCCTGGCCTGGTGCTCCGGGGGTAGGCATCATGACAGCACTCTCCCCCCCCCCTTGCCCCCCCCAAGGCCGTTTCACCAGGAGGTTTCGGTTTGTTCGGGAAATTCTGATGGAACCTTTTTACTAGCCGAGGTGCATGTACGTGGTCTCTGGGTTCCCAAGATCTTTCCTGAGGCCGTACCCCTTCCAATCAATTAGATAGAAAAGTTTTGATTTTGAGATCTTAGAGTCCAAAATGTTCTTCACCTCGAATTCAGGCTCCCCATCTATCTGGATTGGTTCTGGTGGCTTTATTAATCTGGTTCCTGGTTGCACTGGTTTCAAAAGCGACACATGAAAGACGGGATGAATCTGCATGTTAGCTGGTAGATCTAGCTTGACTGCCACTGGGTTGATTATAGCTTTGATCGAGTAAGGGCCTAAATACCTTGGATTAAAAGTCCGAGGTCCCTTGAGCGATAAGTGTTTGGTAGCCAACCATACTTGATCCCCATTTGGTATGGAGGCGCCTCCTTGCGATGCAGATCCGCATTCTTTTTGTATTTCCCTTTCGCATGTTGTAAGTGTGCAGTAGCATCCTTGAAGGCTTGAGTAATCGTAGAATGCAAATGGTCCACTGCGGGCATTTCGAGGCTCAAAGGTGAGTCCAGGTCTGAAGTACGAGGGTGATGTCCATATAGGGTATAAAAGGGGCTCTGACCAATTCCAGAGTGTATAGAGTTATTGTATGCATATTCAGCCACCCATAAAATGTCCTTCCAATTACCCTCCGATTGGTGCAACATACCTCGTAGATATTGTTCAAGGGTCTGGTTCGTTCTCTCCGTCTGACCATTGGTCTGTGGGTGGTGTCTGGTTGAGAGTCTTACGTCGATTTGTGCCAGTTGACAACACTTTTTCCAAAAACGAGAAATGAACTGGCTTCCCCGATCGGAGATTAGTATGGACGGGAATCCATGCAGACGGATGACATTTTCGAGGAATTCCTTGGCAAGAACAAAAGCTGAAGGTAATCCTTTCAACGGAATAAAATGGGCCATCTTGGAAAATACATCCACCACAACCAGAATAGTATTGTATCCATTACAAGAGGGCAGGTCCATGATAAAATCTAGTGACAAGGTGTGCCAAGGTGCTGGTGAAATGTCTAAGGGTTGAAGAAGACCGGCGGGTTTTGTTTTTTTACCTTTGTTTTCGGCGCAAACTCCACAGGACATCACGAAAGATTTAATATCCTTTCGCCAGGACGGCCACCAGAATTGTCGTTTAATTTTTTCCTCTGTTTTGGCAATGCCAGGATGTCCTTCCATCAGAGTATCGTGATGACGGGAAATAACCTGTTCTTGCAATTCCTTTTCTGGCAAAAATAAACGTCCTTGGAAGTAAGGTAAGCCATCGTTGATTGAAAAGGCAGACCCCCTTTTGATCCAATCCTGCAAGGCTGAAGAGTCCAGGAATAGTTTTACCTGTGCTTGAATGTCTTCAAGGGTTTGTAAAGTGGTTATCCCCAAGATTCTTTGTTCGGGAATTATCGGCACAGGTTCTGAGTTTGTGTCCATTTCTCCCATTCCAATTCGAGATAGCGCGTCCGCTTTGCCATTCTTACAGCCAGGACGGTAGGTGATTACAAAATCGAACTCAGCAAAGAATAAAGCCCATCGGAGCTGTCGTGAAGACTGAGCCTTGGCAGTTTTTAAATATTGTAAATTTCGGTGATCAGTGATCACGGTGATGGTATGCCTGGCACCAAGAAGATAATGCCACCAAGACTTAAAGGCGGACTTAATGGCTAATAATTCCTTATCGGTGATTACATAATTTATCTCCGGCGGCGAGAACTTTCTGGACCTAAATGCTACGGGGTGCAGTGGGTTGGTTTCGGGGTCTCTCTGAGACAGGACTGCTCCCATGACTAAGCTGGATGCATCGGTTTCGACTATATATGGGAGATCAGGACGCTGATGTTTCAAAATAGGTGCGGAAGTAAATTTAGCTTTTAATTCCTGAAAGGCCTGTTCAGCTTCCTCGGTCCATTCAAAAGGTTTATTCTTCCGCAAGAGTGCAGTGATGGGTTGCACCACCCGTGAAAATTTTGGGATAAACCTGCGATAAAAATTGGCAAAACCAAGCATGCTTTGGACACCTTTCACCGAACTAGGTGATGGCCACTTGAGGATGGCATCGACTTTCCGTGAGTCCATTCGGACCCCTTTAGGTGTCAGAATGAATCCAAGAAATTCAACCTCGGTGGTATGGAAAACGCATTTTTCCAGCTTTGCAAACAGTTTGTGCTGGCGCAATTTCTCAAGGACGGCCCTGACATGTTTTCTGTGATCAGATTTCGAAGAGGAGTACACCAGAATGTCATCGATATACACGACAACACAGACGTCGATGAGTTCCCGAAGGACATCGTTCATGAAGAATTGGAAGGCAGCAGGCGCGTTGCACAACCCGAAAGGCATCACCTGGTATTCGAATAGTCCATATTTTGTACGGAAGGCCGTTTTCCATTCGTCGCCTTCTTTAACTCATACCAGATGATAAGCCCCCCAGAGATCTAACTTGGTGTATATGCAAGCGTCCTTCACCTGGTCAAGGAGTTCAGGGATCAAAGGCAGAGGGTAAAGATTTTTAACAGTTATCTGGTTCAATGCGCGGTAATCGATACAAGTTCTAAGGTCCCCTTCTTTTTTTGGCACGAAGAACAAAGCCGAGGATGACGGAGACTTTGACGGGCAAATTAAACAATTGGCTAGGTATTGATCTAAATATTGTCTCAAATGCAGATTCTCCGGCTCATTAAGGGCATAAATCCTGCTACAAGGGGGTTGTGCACCGGGCACCAGATCGATTTGGCAATCGTACGATCTGTGAGGAGGTAACGTGTTGGCCTGTTCCTTTTGGAAGACGTCCTGAAAGTCTTGGTATTCCGGAGGTAGTTGCATGGAGACAGAGGTTACTGATGCTAGACTGACCTTCAGATTTTCTGGGTAGCAAGTTCGTGCACACTCTGGAAAGGTTATTCTCTTCGCTCGCAAATCAATTCGAGGATTATGTGTCTCTAACCAAGGGATTCCGAGTATAACCTGAAACTGTGGAGCCTTGATTACATCAAACACAACTGCATCCCGATGGCCGTCCGGACCTACAAGTGTTACCTCAGTTGTGGAATGTGTTACCGGTCCCGAGGCAATTTCGGTTCCATCGACTGTGGTGATGACATCTTTGCTGGTTTTAGGACGCAGGGGGAGGTTAATCCTGGAGACCAATTCACGATCCACGTAGTTTCCTATAGCCCTACTATCGATGTATGCCTTTATTGCATGCAACCGCTTAGGCTGTTCCGGATCTACGAGGACCATTGGCACAGTGAAATGCAAGGTCTGAGAGTTTGTTTTCAAGCTCGGCAAGCGGACTCCTACGCTTGTCGGGCGGGGTCGTTTCCCGATACAGAAGTTTCATGGATTTTTTCAGCGGCTCCTACCACCTTCCTGGGCGGCCTTGCCGGGCAATATCGTAAAAAGTGTCCAGAGGATCCACAATAAAGACATAAGTGCATCTGCCGTCTTCTTTCACGTTCTATTTGCGTTAAAGGTCCTTTAACTCCTCCGATTTGCATTGGCTCTGAGGCTTCAGCCCCCTTGAGGTTAGCGTGGGTCTTGACTAACACCCGGGTCTCAAACTTGGACCGATCTGCTTTTCTGTTTTGCAGTCTGTGATCCAATTGGACCACTAAGTCTATATATTCTGAGCACTCTTGGGGCGGATTTACAACTTGGGCCAGGACATCTTTAAGTTCTCCGCGTAGACCTCGATAAAATGATGTGATTCTTTTATCCTCTGGCCACCCAGTTTCCACAATTAGTCTATTAAAGGTTGCAATGTAGGGAAGGAGGTCTTGATTGCCCTGTCGCAGAGATAGAAGTTCGTCATCTAGAGCCTGGCCCTGGGAGTGACGAGCAAATAACCTTTCCATGCTTGCTTGAAATCTTTGAAAATCACGAAGAATCGGGTCATTTTGAGTTACCAGTGGAACTGACCAATCGGCAGCACTGCCGCTGAGATATGACAATACAAAGGCTACCTTGGTCTGGTCATTAGGGAAGGCCCCAGGTCTGCACAGGAAATGCAAACGACACTAATTCATGAATACGGCGAATCGTTTGGGGTCCCCAGCAAAGCATTCGGGTGGGGCCAGCGGCATGTTTCCAGGTAGATTAATCTGCACCGGGTTACTGGAAAGCACAGGAGCAGGGTTCCCTCCGGAACCGGGTAAAGGAGTTTGTCCAGCTTGACCTTGCAAAAGCTGTCTAGCCAGGTCATCAGCTCTTTCCTTTGTTACAATCACTTCCCTCCTGAGAGCATTAGTCTCTTGACGAGCGGCGTGTACTTTGGCCCGTAATTCCCCCAGTAGTTGGGCACACTGGTCAGTCTCGGAAGTTTCCATAGCGCCTGGGTGGGAATTTGTAGGAAGGCTTTGCATTCTGTAACGCTCACCTGGCTCCCACGGAGGCGCTGGTCTGGTCTGGGTTGCTGTGGCCTCTTCAAGCGTGATGCGCAGAATTCGGACCACCGATTGAACAGGAATCCCAAATCTTGCTTGTCTGGCCCATAGGAATATCCTTTTGCAGATGAGAAAGGGGATTAACTGTCTGCTGAATAATGTGCTTGCTCCCCTCTTTCCCCCTTCGTTCTCCTCTGACTTCCTCCAAAACCCCCGGTTTAAGCTCACCTTATGGTTTGGAAGGATGAACTCTCCATCCTGCTTCTGGTGCAGGGGCGCGCGTTCGTCCAGTTACTTCACTGGTTTTCAGAATGGCGCTGGCAAATCCACTTGACTTTACTGAGCGATACGCCGTAAGTATGAAGATGCCAAAGTTCAAGTGTGAACCTCCTTTTATGTTGTCTTTTTCTGTCCTCTATTTCAGGTGCAGAACAAAGGCGATGCGTTGAGGGGTTAAATTGCCGGGGTAAAATCAGGTGAGTTAGTGATGAGGGCGACCCCTCTAAATGTCTTTATAATTCCCCAGTAATGTCTTTTGTCCTTTCCCCATAGGGTCCGGGGTGCGGTACCTGCCAGAGATGTGGCGCCGACCCGAGATGTGGAATGGCTCACCAAGAATAGGCTGTAAGTAATATGGCTGAAAATCCGGCTTTCCTCTTGTGTTCCCTTGCTTACCTTTTGTCTCTTCTTCTTCTCTCCCTTAGGTGCGGTGCAGAGATGAGGCGACCGGGACTGAGAGCCGCGATGGAGCCGGGCGGCGTCTCGGGAACAGGTGAGTGAAGCGCGGCGCTGCAGCGAGCAACGCAGTGCTTTTAAATGGAAGTCTTCCTTCAGGAATGCTGGCGTGAAGATTCCGGATGCAGGTAAGAAGGTTGAAATAGTTCTTGGTTTTCACCTTTCTCTTCTCTTATTCCCTTACAGGTGTTCCAGGTTCGAGGCGGGCGTGGCTGGAGTCCAGGTGCAGGAGCAGACACGGTGAGCGTTCAGCTGCTGGGATGCAGAACAACGCGAAGCACGTGTGGCTGTCCGGGTGTGGCTTAAATAGCCTTGGAAGAAGTTCCAGGTGAGTATTCTTCCACAGCCCCACCCAAGTAACAAAATAGTTCCTTCAGAAAAATAGTCCCTCCTAAGCCACATTTGGCTTGGTTCTTCATGCAGCATGGTCTGCTTCAGGTAAGTGCACCAAACACTTCCCCTTATGAGCCTGGCGGCTATGGCGCCAGGACTGATGTCCAACATGAGCGTGGCGCCAACGGCGCCAGGACAAAGTCCAAAGAGCCCCTATAAAGGGCCGCTGGGCTTTTACCCGGGGGCGTGATGCCTGCTCCCGGGGGTGCTGGGCCTGGCCTGGTGCTCCGGGGGTAGGCATCATGACAAAGGGGTCTTCCGAGTTCTCCAGCATTGGATCTTTCATAGATTCAGATGCTTGAATATTCCCCGTCGTCAGACTGGGAATCCTCGGTGATAAATTTAATAATAATTTTTTTATTTTATTTTAAATATACACACATTGCTACCTAGCAGTGCATGTACATAGCCCATTATGGCCTATGAGCCATTTCATTGTGTAGTCCCTCCACCTCACTTTGGTCCCTTATGGCCCCAGCCAATGAGGTGGCAGGGCTTAAACTCCGCCCCCGGCAGCCATCTTCAGATTTTTTCACCGCAGTCTAACAGACACAGGGAATCCTCAAGCTCTCTGAGCTTTTTCAAATTCTTTCTACTTTTGTGTGGAATATATTTGGAAAAATATATTCCATCTTGTTCCCCTTCTTAGGGGCTTTGTTTTCAATTACCCTTGGAGACAAAACTTGTTGTTTTCCTCTCAAAATCGTCGACTGAACTTCTCTTCAGAAATGGAGGCACCTCAGGCTGTCAAGAAGCCTTCCCTGTTCAGGGACTGCACGAGGTGTAAAAAGAAATTGGTTTACTACAAAGACCCCCACGAGCATTGCATTTATTGTCTGTACCCGCATGACATTAAAAAATGCGAGATTTGTAGAACTTTTTCCACCAAGACCCTTCATGACAGGCATAGAAGACTCCTTTCATACCTGGAATCCAGGGATCAATCTTCGGACGAAGAGTCTGTCAGAACAGCTCCTGTCCAATCCAGCACTCCATCTGAGAGACAAACTTCAAAGAGAAGGGCCTCTTCAGTGGAAAGGAGTTCCTCTCCCAAGTCCAAAAAGAGGAAGCTGGAATTGATACCCTTTCTGCCTCCAGTTGACTTACCAAGCCAGAAAAAGTCAGCAAAATCTGCCTCCAGAGGTAAGGAGGAGTTTGCAAAAAACGGGGGGGGGGGGCAGTCGTTGGCGGGTAAACCGTCCACGAATGAAGGGAAAGGTAAAGGCCCGTCATCGGCCATACCGTCGACGAAACCATCATCGACGACGATGCTTAAGACATCGTCGACAATTAGATCATCGTCATCGGACATGTCGACCACGAAGCAATCGTCGACGAGCAAGAAACACCACTCGTCCACGAAGCATTCATCCATGACGCAGTCGTCCACGGAACATACTCCACATTCGTCAACGAAGCCCTCGTCGACGGGAAAATCTCAGTCGTCGACGGCAAAGCCCTCGTCGACGGGAAAATCTCAGTCGTCGACGGGAAAATCTCAGTCGGCAGCGAAGCCCTCGTCGACGGGAAAATCTCAGTCGTCGACGAAGAAAGCATCGTCCATAACACCTTCAGAGGCACCACAAATTTCGGCAGTTACGGAGGAATTACTGCCGTCCACATTTGAAACTCCTGTCATTGAAAGCAATATCATTGAGAAGAATACTGAGACTGAACCACTGGTACAGCAATTTTCACCTTTGGGGCACATGGCAGAACTTCCGGATGTAATTCTTCAGGAAGAATTCTCTGATGCGGAAGTGGTGGAAGAGTCCATCGGTCCCTTACCGAAACAATACAGCCCTCCTTGGCACCCGTCCACAGGAGAATACGAATATCCTCATGACCCGATACTCATGTTATCCGTGCAGAGGATTGTAGAAGAATTTTACAAACGGCAAAGGGAGAAGCAAATCCCGATTAATCCCTTAGAAGCAGGAATTATTCCTAGAGAGTCATCTCCGATTCCAGGCACATCTGGTTGCTCTCCTCACAGGAGTAGACCGCAAAAACGGATGAGATCACCTGCTCGAAGACCGAGGAGCAGCACCCACAGTGCTTCACCTACAAGAGTCCCGTCACCACAGTCATCGCACAGACCGCGATCTCCGGACGTGGATCCTACGATGGTACCGTCCACTATCTCGGTATCAGACTGGCAGGAGGATCCTTTTGGAGAATTCTCGGAACCAGAAGAAGGAGAAATAACACAGGAGCCAGACGCACCCAGTGAGTGGGATGACTACGTAGTCGAGAAGCCCAGGAGGAGAGACTTGCCGGGCAAGGCCTCACCGCCGGATGATCTCGTCTCTTTCCACACCATTATAGGTAAAGCCGCAGAATTGTTTAAAATTCAGGTTTCTTCGGAGGAAAGGCAATCAGTGCTCTATGAGCACAGGGACAAACGAAGGAGGACAGTGACCACAATTCCTCTCCTCGATACCATCTGGGATTCCGGATCCAAGATCCTATCCACGCCCTTATCGACTCCGGCGTTGGTGTCCAGGCCAGAAAAGAAATATAAAGCTCCGGATTCGGCACCGCTTTGTTTGAGGGGTCATACGAAACCAGACTCTGTTGTTACAGTGGCGGCCGGAAAGAAACTCGCCAACCCCTCCTCACCGTTGTCGGCACCACCGGATAAGGACGGACGTAAACTGGAAGCCATGGGCAGGAAAGTATCCTCTTCTGCATCCCTTACAATCAGAGCGGGCAATGCGCTGGCCATGACCGCAAGGTTTGATCGCAAGCTTTGGCTCCGCATGTCTAACTTGGCGAAGCAATTACCACCGGAGCTCCAGGAGGAGGCAAAATCGATAATCGCGGATGGTGAAGCAACATCGGATCACATGATCGACGCAGCGGTTGATGTGGCCGAATCAGGCTTCAGGCAGATGCCGCACGGCACAGTGCTCAGAAGGCAGGCCTGGATGAAGGCTACTAACTTTAGACCTGAAGTCCAGGCGCAGATATTAGACATGCCGTTTGATGGCCAAGATCTCTTTGGAAAAAAGATAGACGACCATTTGAAGGCAATCAAGACAGACACGGACACAGCCAGAGCCATCAGTTCTTTAAAGGACAAAAGTAAGGACCATCGGTCTTTTCGTCCCTTTAGAGGTTCATCTTCCAAGTTCAGAGGATACGGTCGTTCCTCCTATGGTCAAAAAGCACAAGGCGGCACGTACCAAGACAATAAATATCAGTCATCCAACAGATACGCCCATAGAGGCAGACGTGGCTCCGCCCAAGGGAAGTCACAAGGCAAGCAAAACTGACGACCAATTTCCCCCCCCCCCCTTCACCACACCCCGGTGGGGGGAAGGGTGAGCCAGTTATTCCAGCGCTGGCAGTCAATTACATCGGACAGATGGGTGTTGCAGGTGATCCGAAAGGGTCACACCTTAGAATTTCTGGACCAACCTCCTTCTCTGCCTCCAACATCTCGCAGAGTGCATATGCTAAGACAGGTCATGTCCGAAGTGCAAAAACTGCACCAGAAGGCAGCAGTAGAACCAGTACCTTATTCTCAGAGGGGAAAAGGTTTCTACTCCCGATTCTTCCTCGTCAAAAAGAAAAACGGTCAATGGAGACCCATCTTGGACCTGAGGGCACTCAACAAATTCATCAAGCGCATAACATTCAAGATGGTAGCTTTACAAGGGGTGCTACCTTGGTTAAACAAGCACGACTTCTTGGCCACTTTAGACTTGGAGGATGCATACTTCCATATTCCGATCCATCCAGCGCACAGACAGTTCCTCAGGTTCACAGTGGGAGAGCTCCACTTTCAGTTTCAAGTGCTCCCGTTCGGGCTAAAATCGTCTCCGAGAGTTTTCACAAAATGCTTGGCACCGGTAGCGGCAAGTCTCAGGAGGGCAGGAACGGACGTTTTTCCATACCTGGACGATTGGCTGATAAAGGCAAGTTCCGCTGCAAAGGCTCGCTCGGCAGTGTCGAGGACTGTCAACCTCCTAAAAGAGTTAGGTTTCTCCATAAACCAGACGAAGTCCTGCCTCGTTCCCAGCAAGGTAGCTCTCTTCCTGGGAGCCGAACTCGACACCAGCATTCCCAGAGTGAGGCCATCCACAGAAAGAATAGCAGCGATTCTACGCTCAACTTCGAACTTCCTACAGAAAGAGACAACATACGTACGCTCTTACAAATCCCTATTGGGCATGATGTCATCATGCATATTCCTCATACCGAACTGCAGGCTCCGCATGAGACCGGTTCAGGAAGCTCTGGACCACCAATGGAAACAAGCTTTCGGATGCTGGGAAGACATTGTCCAGGTTCCATCGAAGTTGCACAAGGCCCTTCGATGGTGGAATGTTCCGAGGAATCTTCTGCAGGGAATGCCGTTTCAAGCACCGACATCGACCCTCCTGCTGCGGACGGACGCTTCCTTATCAGGCTGGGGCGCTCATCTGGCGGACCTCCAAACCAAGGGATCTTGGTCGGCACAAGAGTCCCAGCTCCACATCAACCTGTTAGAGCTCAGGGCCGTAAGGTTAGCGCTGAAAGCTTTCCTACCGGTTATAGCTGGTCAAGTTCTTACAGTCCAGACAGACAACACGACCTCCATGCACTATAGAAACAAGCAAGGAGGCACGAGGTCTCAGATCCTGTCGCAAGAAGCCCAGTAGCTATGGGCATGGGCCTTGCGCTACGGGATACAGATCAGGGCAGAGCATATTCCAGGAGTGGACAATGTCCTAGCGGACAGACTAAGCAGAGAGTACACAGCGTCACACGAGTGGGAGCTGGACGAAAAAGAAACCCAACGGATCTTTGCCTTATGGGGCCATCCGCAGATCGACCTTTTTGCCACCAGGAACAACAAAAAATGCAAGAGATTTGCTTCAAGATACTCGGAGCACCAATCACTGGGAGACGCGTTCTCAGTGGATTGGTCGGGGAAGTTCCTCTACGCCTTCCCACCCATTCCCCTCATGTCGAGGGTACTTCGCAGGGTAAAAGAACAGGATTGTTCTTTGATTCTTATTGCACCGGATTGGGCACGGCAAGTCTGGTACCCGACGCTGAGGCACCTATCCTGCCGACCCCCGATTCGTCTCAAGTCACATCAATATCTACTGACACAACAGAACCGCAAGGTCCTCCACCACGACCCGAGGAGCCTGTCTCTCAAAGCATGGTTCCTGAGCAGCGCAAACTGATGCACCTAAAGTTACCATCAGAATGCTGGGATATCATCAGGGCCGCTAGAGCCCCGTCCACGCAACTTACCTACACCAGGAAATGGACCAGGTTTTCCAAATGGTGCGAGATCTCTGCGATCGATCCCCTCTCGGCCTCGGTTGATCAGATTCTGCCCTACTTGTTGCACCTGGCTAAGTCAGGGCTCTCACTGTCCTCTATCAAGGTCCATCTGTCAGCCACAGCGGCCTACACAGTAACTGCGGAGACGCAAGCCTTACTTTCCTTACCAGCGGTTAAGATCTTCCTGAAAGGACTGATGCGTACTTATCCGCCTACACTTACACCAGTTCCAGACTGGAGTCTCAACACCGTCTTAACAGCCCTCATGCAACCTCCCTTCGAACCCATACACAGATGCGATATGAAATTCTTGTCCTGGAAGACATCTTTCCTGATAGCCATCACTTCAGCCAGAAGGATCAGTGAGTTGCAAGCTTTGTCTTCAGAACCTCCGTTTACTCTGTTCCAGAAGGACCGCGTCATCTTAAGGCCTCACCCGAAGTTCCTCCCCAAGGTACTTTCGGAGATATCGTTCACTGAGCGCATTGTTTTACCAACCTTCTTCCAGAATCACGCTTCTGAAGCGGAAAAGACATTACATTCTCTAGACGTTGCTAGAGTGTTGAAGTTTTACTTGCAAAGAACCAAGGAGTTCCGCTCCTCAAACCAAGGGTCAGCATATATCTAAACAAAGTCTGGCACGCTGGGTATCGTCCTGCATCACCCACTGCCATCAGTTGAAAGGCAACCCTTTAACTAGACCGCCATCTGCGCACTCCACCAGAGGAAGAGCGGCGTCAACAGCATTCCACGCAGGGGTGGCCTTGAAGGACATATGCAGAGCTGCCACGTGGAGCACTCTGCATACTTTCGCGAAACACTACTGCCTGACTGAAGATACCAACAAAGAAGCTGCAGTTGGACAGGCAGTGCTCCGCCATCTCTTTGTATAAGGTAGGATCAGCCTCCTTTCCCACCTTTCCCGAAGTATGTAGCCGTTGTGTTGCTGCATGGTAAAGGTTTGACCAGAAATATGTTTTTCTGTATTTATGCATATATATATATTATGGTGGCATGTTTTAACTGCTTGGTATTCTATTCAAGCATCTGAATCTATGAAAGATCCAATGCTGGAGAAGTCTTAGTTACTTACCTGTAACTGTATTTCTCCAGCATTGGTATCTTTCATAGATTCACATGCGCCCGCCCGCCTCCCCTGAGAGGCTGCTCCTATGCTCGGCATCCCTCATACTGTAATCTCTACGGTTCAAAATCTAAAGATGGCTGCCGGGGGCGGAGCTTAAGCCCTGCCACCTCATTGGCTGGGGCCATAAGAGACCAAAGTGAGGTGGAGGGACTACACAATGAAATGGCTCATAGGCCATAATGGGCTATGTACATGCACTGCTAGGTAGCAATGTGTGTATATTTTTTAAAAAAATAAATTATTATTAAATTTATCACCGAGGATTCCCAGTCTGACGACGGGGAATATTCAAGCATGTGAATCTATGAAAGATACCAATGCTGGAGAAATACAGTTACAGGTAAGTAACTAAGACTTCTTCTTCCCAGCTTCCTCTTGTGTGCAACACTTGCAAATTATTAGATCTTAACAATTGTTCATATAGTCTTGAGGTTGTGTGTCCCCCTTCTGCTATATCGTACCATGCATCCAGTTCTCCTTCTATGTCCTCTTGTTCTGGCCACTCTGGCCACCTCTTCTTAATTGTCAATATCATCCTGTTATATAGGATGAATTGGCCTTCATGTATGTCAAATCCTTCCACCATGTCTTGGAACTCTGCCCATTGATCGTCTGTCCTCAAATCTCCTATTTGTGCTACTCCTTTGGTTTCCCATTGGGATCTGTATATTGCGAGTGTGTTTAAATCTGTGCATAGTAACCCTGCTAATGGGATCTGTGACGAACAAGGGTCTTTAGCCTTCTGGAGTCTCCACACCCTCTCCCACAGTTTTATCGCGAGCTTGAGCATGTTTGGTAGAGTCTTGAGTAGGGATTTGTCAATCCATGGATTTCTCGTAGATAGTATGATTTCAGTGCTGGTTAGAAGAGTGTTTTATCTATTGAGTCATCCTCCCCTAGCCATTTAACCACAAATTGCAGTTGCCCTGCTAGGTAGTATTGTTCGAAATCTGGCAGCCTAATGCCCCCCTCTTCGTACTCTCTCTTTGCAGGGTTGTCATGGCGATCTTGCACCGCCCCCTCTCACCCCCCCACCCACCCACAGGAACCTCTGTGTCATCGTGTTCAACTTTTTGAAGAAGACTCTGGGTATGGCATGCGGGATGTTTGTAAAGTAATATAACAGCCTTGGGAGTACCACCATCTTCAAGATGGCTGCTCTTCCCATCATCTCCAGTGGGAGTGTCTCCCAGAAACTCATGGTGTTTTGTATTTTGTCTAGTGCCGCTTGTGTATTGCGTTCATGTGATTCTGCGGTGTTGTGGTGTATCTCTATTCCTAAATATCTGAAGGAGCTCGGTGCCCATGTTAGACCCATGTCTGGGAGTTTGTCTCGGGGGACTCATTGTAGGTCGGCCAGGGGGAAGAGGACAGACTTCTCTTTATTTATGGCTATCCTTGAGAGTCTAGTGTATGCGTTCGCCGCTTATAGGTGACAAGATAGGTTAGCGCGTGGGTTTTCTACGAAGAGGAGGATATCGTCTGCATATAACGAGATCTGATGTACTACTCCGTCTATGTCTATTCCTGTGTCCCCGTATTCTGCCCTGAGGAAGACCGCCCACGGCTCCAAAGCCAATATATATAACATTGGTGACAGTGGGCAGCCCTGTTTGGTACCCCTGTAAATACTGCAGGCTTTTGAAATGTCTTCCTGTTTTCACTCTTGCTCTGGGGTCTTTCTATAGTAGCCTAATCCATCTAAGGAACCCTTCCCCTATGCCAAAGTGGGCCAGGACACTCAGCAGCCACTTCCAGCTAACCGAATCGAATGCTTTGATGGCTTCTAGTGACACCACTGCGCATTCACCCTGTCTCTGATTCGTCTGCTCTATAACGTGATGTAATCTACAGAGGTTCCATGACGTGTTGCGCCCTGGGACATAGCCCGTATGGTCCGAGTGGATCAGTGTGGTTATCACTAATTTCAGGCAGTTCGCTAAGACCGCTGTGAGTATTTTGGTGTCTTGGTTGATAAGGGAGATCGGTCTATACAAGGCGCATTCCATTGGTGATTTTCCGGGTTTAAGGATCGGTACAATTGTCGTTTCCAACATGCTATTTGGTTGTTGTGTTCATATGCCTCCTGGTATGTTTCTAGCAATTTCGGGGCAATGGTGCTCTTATGTCTTATAAAACTCTCCGGGGAGTCCATCAGGACCCGGGGCTTTACCCGAGGAGAGCTCAAAGGTCACTGTCTCGATTTCCTCTACTGTAATGGGAGCATCTAATAGTTGGGCCTGTTGCGCTGTTAGTTTCGGTAACCTTATCTCAGCCAGGTCATCTGGAATATCTTCCGGTTCCACCTCTGGATTAGGGGCATAAAGCCTCTCATAAAAGCTGGCGAATAAGTTGTTTATATTTTCTTGGTTCCTGACCTCTGTCCCTGTTTCATCTTTCAATACCACTATGGGGTCCCTCTTGTTTTCTTGTTTATTGAGCCATGCTATGAGTCTGCTGGTTTTATCCCCTTCTGCGTGCAGTCTCTGTAGGTATTTCCCATAATTTAGCTTCCCCAATTTCTCCCAGAGTTCCATACATCTTGTTCTTAGCATTAATAATTCCCTGGGTTCCTCGACTGCCTTTTCTGCCCTTCTTTCCTCCTTTTTTTATTTCTCTTTCTAGTTTGTCCAGTTCCTCCACGATTGCTCCTTTTAGCCCTCCCATTTTCCCAATCGCCGCCCCCCTTATTACTACCTTGAATGCGTCCCAGAGCGTGGCGTTGCTTTCTACGCTTCTCTCGTTGTGTTCGAAGTAATCATCTATCACCTCTTGTAAATGTTCTTCCAATTCACTCTCCCCCAGCGCTTCCGCTCGGAGGCGCCATGTTGGTATTGGGGTTTTCCTACGGGTGTGTGCCCATGTTGCTATTATCGGGGCGTGGTCTGATAATGTGCGTGCTTTAATGTCAATTCTCGTGAATTCTATTAGAGATTCAGTGCCCGTAAATAGATAATTTATTTGTGTGTATTCCGTGTGGTGAGCTGTAGTGTGTGTACCCTCTCCCGCCTCCGTGTACCTGCCTCCAGATGTCCACCAGCTGCAGTCTTGCAAGAGTCCTTTGAAGCTCCTTGGCCGGGGGGTGCTGGTCTCCTGTGCTTTCGTCCGACCTGTCGAGGAGTGGGTCAAAGGTGCAATTGAAATCTCCTGCCCAGATGAGTGTAGCTTCCCTGTATTGAGCCACTTTTGGCGCTATATTCCTGAAGAACTCAGTTGCATCGTGGTTTGGAGCATAGGTGTTGATCAGGCATATTTCCTTGTTTTCTAGCATTCCATATACTAACACTATCCTCCCCTCTCTGTCGTTTTCTTGCTTTATTAGCTGGAATGGTACTCGTGGTGCAATCCATATTAGTGCTCCCCTTGCATAGTTTGAGTATGTAGTACTGTATACTTGTCCTCTCCATTTCCTGCTCACCCTGACCTGTTTTTGCGATGTCAGGTGAGTCTCTTGGAGCATTGCTATTTTGACTTTCATTCCGTTTAGCCAGGCGTACACTCTGAGTCTTTTGACGTAGGCGTTGAGTCCTTGCACATTCCATGTTGCTATTGTTATCTCCTCAGGGTTCATGTATGTGTTGTTTACCTCGGCTCTGTTGTCCCATAGCCTTCCTTTTGTTTATCGCCCTGCTTTTTCTCCTTTCTTCCAGCTCCTGGGGCCTTCCCCTTTCTTCCAGGTTTTCCCCGCCTTTGTGTCTGGGGGGAGTTCACTTGATTTGCTGCTGTGTATCTTCCGGATCTCTGCCCGCTCGGACCATTCTGTGGTCGCATGAGTTATCCTTTTCGTTGATGATGCCGCGTGCCAGTTGCCCGTACCTCTTGCTAACCAACACATAAACCATAACTTCATGAACCCAAACTCCAACGATTAAACTAACGCCCAGCCACCCTCCCCATGCTTGGACCTCGCCGCTTCTCTTGTCGTGCTCCTCTCGACGAAGCAGACTCGCTGCAGCGTGATGCCTTAGAACTGGCATCTGAACTCGCATTGCGCTCTTCTTCAGGGGCTTGGTTTTTCCCGGCCGGCGCGTCTGAGTAGAGCTGATCGCTCCTTTCTATTGTCATTATTCTCCTGACTTAATTTATGCATTAAATGCTTGGTGTCATTGTTCCTAGCTATCTACGGATCTTTTCACTGGGGCTGGTCCCTTCTGTTGTTGGCGTTCCTCTGCCCCAGCTGGGGGACCCCCTGTGCATCCACCCATGTTTGGGCCTCTGCGTGGATTCAAAAAAGCATGATTTCCCTTTGTGTATCACCTTCAGCTTGGCCGGAAAGAGGAGCATGCATCGTATCTCTGCTCTTCTGAGACGTTCGTTTGTGGGGCCGAACTGTGCTCTTTGTTTCTGGACTGTGGCTGTATAGTCCGGATATATGGTGATCCTGGAGGAGTTCCTAGTGATCTCTCCCCTCCCCTTGAAAATGCCAGTATCCTCTCCCTATCTTTAAAGTTAATTTTCTTGGCGATCATTGCCCCCGGCGAGGTCTCCTAGTTAGTGCTCTGTGTGCCCGTTCCACCACAAAGCCCTGGGATAATGTCCCTGCTCTGATTACTTGGAGAAGCATATTTTCAAAGTATTCTGTGGGATCGTTTCCCTTCTCACCTTCCGGAACTCCGATTATGCGGACATTGTTCCGCCTTGCCCTGCCCGCCGCATCTTCTATTCTCTGCTCTAGGAACTTGACTTTCTGCAGCACTTCTGACATTTGTGTCCTGCAGGTGGCGCAAAAGATCTGGAAGAAGCCCAGGGCCAACGCCCAAATGAACAAAAATTTGGACAACAGGTTTAGGCTGACGAACACGGAGCCAATCCGCCTTGCCTCCCAACCGCAGCCCCATTCCTCTGCGGTGGCTGTGGCCTTGTTGTATTTTAAACCATCCTTTTCGTCATCTTCCTCCACTGGAGCCACCTCCAGTTGCGTCTCCAACGAGAACAAAGGCCTTGAGTTCTTGGGAAAGCACTGTTTCTCCATCTCAGGACTGCATCTTTGGCAAACCAACACTGACGCCCTCTTGGCTGCAGCTAACAAGAAACTGTGGCGGGAGCTTGGAATTTCGTCCCGACCTCAGATTCGGACAAGCAAGCCTCTTTCAAGGCTGGTCTGGCAGATGCCTGGGCCATTGCGCAGGACTTCATGGAGTTTTTGGTCTCCCACTTCGACACAGCCAGCAGAGGGCTGTTCCTTGGGTCGAGATGAGGACGGCGTGGATGCACCCCTAAATTTTTCATCTGACATTCAGGAGCGGATCCTGGATCTGCCCTTCAAGGGCATGGACCTTTTTCATTCGTCGAGCGATGAGTTGACAAAGAAGACCTCCACTGAAACCGCCAAGTTCTTGGCCATCCTGACAAAGCCAGGTCTGAAATCTTCACCCAAGTGTCAGTGCAGGACCGAATTCAAGCCCTCGCTTTCTTCAGCTTCAATGGGTTCTGGGACCGTGGTACACGGATGCCTGACAGGTCGCCCAGCGACAACAGGAGGAAGCAGCAGAGGATGTTGTGCAGGTTTTTCCGTTCCCCTGCCTCTGACGCCAAGAAGCAGTCACGTCCAGGTCAGGGAGCACAGCTCACCTTTGGGGGAGTAATTTGGCTCTGTTCCAGGACGCCTGACGGCGTCTTTTCAGTAACCCATGGATCCTATCAGTAGTCTCCACGATCTGCAGTCCTCATAATTTGACTCTAAATTCCTCTCCAACTCTTAGTCAGACTGGGTTCCCAGCTCTTTTACGGGTGGCCCTTTCTCTCTTGGAGATGCAGGCAATAGAACTGGTTCCTCTTGTAGACGGCGGCTTTGGTTACTATTCCAGTATTTTTACAGTACCCAAAAACAACTAGGCTGGCCTGAGGGTAGTCTTGGACCTGTCATTTCTAAATCTGTCTTTACGGCTGGAACGCTTCAAAATGATTACTCCCACACACAAAGCCGAGTCTCTGTGTATGGGGGACTGGATGTGTTTCCTGGACCTCAAGGATGCGTACCTACATGTACCCATCTATCAACAGCATCAGAAGCTTATGCGGTCCACAATTATTTTGTACCACATTCAATACAAGGTGCTGCCCTTTGGCCTGAACTCGACCCCTTGTGTCTTTACAAAGTTGATGAATGCAGTGGCGGTCCTTCTCCGCTTGGAGGCCATCATCTATACCCTTATTTGGATGACTGGCTGGTGAGAGCGGGGTCACCAGAAAGGGTGGTGCACTCCTGCTAGAGATTGGCAGATATCCTTCATCAGCTGGGGTTTTCCCCTCACCCAAAGGAAATCAGTGATGCCCGTCTCAGGAACTGGACTTCCTAGGGGTGCGTTGGAACAATACTATTCGGCAGGTGTTCCCCACACTCGAGAGGCTTATGTCCATCCTTAAGGCGGTGGGACACTTTCTGGCCAACTCAACCACCTCGACATGGTGGTTCCAGCACGTTCTGAGCCTCCTGCGTCCTTACTGTACAGCACGCTCATCTCAAGATGAGGGGCTTCCAGGTCCACCGGGCAGCCAATTGGGATTAGTAGACGGGATTGCAGTCGGACAGGATCCCAATACCACTGCTCAGTTGCCCGATCTTCGCTGGTGGCTGATGGAGGGCAATGTCTCAATGGGAGCACCTGTCCGGAGCCTACCCTGGAGGTGATGGACTCCTCCCTCTCAGGTTGGGGGCTACTCTGGAGGGCTATGCGATTCATGGAGCATGGTCCAGGACAGAAGTTCTCTTGCATATCATTCTGCTCTAACTCAGGCAGTGGGCCTGGCACTGAAGGCATTCTTGCCCCTCATCAGGCACAGGTCTGTTCTGGTCTGGGTGGACAATTCGACTACAATGTTTTACCTGAATGAGCAGGGTGTCACCCGTCCCCATCCCCCCGCACCTCCCCACATCTGCACTGAGGTGTTTTGATATGGGAATGGGTCCTGACTGAAGGGATTTCGATTTCGGCAGACAACCTCCCAGGGGACAGCAATGCACAAGCGGACCAGTTGAGTCACTTGGAGTTCAACACCTATAAATGCGGGTTGCACAGTGACTTTGTTGCCGCTGTTCCAGCATTGGGTGTTTGCAGACCTGGATTTGTTCGCATTACCCCGGAATGCCAAGTGCCTCCAGTTTGCTTGATGGGCAGGTCAGGGATCACTGTGAGGTGGCTTCCAGATCTGTTGGCACGGCTGCAGGTGTTGTGCTTCACGCCCACCTCTCTCTGCAAGTTCCGGGCCTCTGTGGGTTGCAGCCTCATCCTGGTTGCCTCGCCCACTGGCCTTCGAGACTCTGGTTTTCAGATGTGCTGCAATTGTGTTCCGAGGGTCCCGTCCATCTTCTGAACCCCAGCAGGGGCTTCCTGACGTAGCAAGGCGGTGCAGTGGAACATCCGGACCCGGTAAAACTAGCCCTGGCGGCCTGGTTTCTGATCAGCTGAGGCATCAGCATGCTCAATTTTCAGATGACAACTGGGACATCATTCAGCAGGCCAGGAGGCCCTCGTCTCGGTCCCAGTATAAGAGCAAATGGACTAGGTTCTGCCATTGGGCTCGCACAAGGGTCTGAACCCTGTCACCTGTCCTCTGGATGACGTACGGCTCGTTCTGGAGTTCAGGTGGATTTGTGCCACATGTATTTAGCGGCCATCAGGGCTTAAAGAATTCCCCCGAGCATGTTTTTGGCAGGCCAACCTGGTGGTTAAGGCCCACCTTAAGGGATTGTCTAGGCTTTTTCCTCTGGTACATAGGCTGCATCAGGTCTGGTACCTCAATGTGGTTCTTGCAGCTTCGCAAACGCAAGCCTTTTGAGTCGATGGCTTCTGCGGACATTCGCTTGTGATGCTAAAGATTGTTTTGTTGGTGTCTCTCACCTCTGCACGCAGGGTTAGTGAGCTGCAGGTGTCGTCTTTGGGCGAGCCCTTCACCACGTTTCACGACGACAAGGTCATCTTGGGCACTCACCCAAACATCCTGCCCAAGGTTGTCTCTCCGTTCCAACTGAATCAAGAGGTCTGCCTTACGGTGTTATTCACGAACCCATAGTCGGAGGCAGAGAGGGCCCTACATTCCTTGGACCTCAAGAGGGTTATTCATATTTCTCTCTCTACTAAATCCCCCAGGAACCCTGAGGCATTATTTGTGACTTTTGAGGGCTTCTCCCCTGGCTTTCAGGCTTCCATTGCCCGTTGGATGGTTCAGGTCATTTTGGAGACGTACACGGCCATGGGCAAACCTGTTCTTGAGGGGATTAATGCCCATGTGGTCAGTGCAGAGGCCACGGTCGTCGCGTTTCAAAAACATGCTTCTTGGGATGTCATCAGCAAGGTGGCTACTTGGGCCACTCCTTCGGACTTCTGTAAGCACCACTCACTGGACACTAGCTCCTGGTATCTAAGCGTCCAATGTGTTCAAAGAGGACAGAGGTAAGGTGCCTTAGGGTGGGGCTTTGGCGGCTCGGAGGAGCCTGAGAAACTTGGAAAGAAAAACCGCAGCGTTTTCCAACACAACCGCGTGTGTTTCTGCCTGCTGTGGCTATCACTTTGGGTCTCCGGTGCTCCCAGGGGAGCACCGGAGACCAAAAGTGAAAGCCACAGCAGGCAGAAACACACGTGGTTATGTTTACATGCCGCGTAGTGTTTCTACCTGCAGCTGATTTCCCATTTGGGGCTCTCGGGCTCCCCGTGGGGAGCCCGAGAGCCCCAAATGGGAAATGCTAAATGCTGCGTTGTCTGCCTAAATCTGCTTTCCCATTTGGGGCTCTCGGGCTCCCCGTGGGGAGCCCGAGAGCCCCAAATGGTAAAGCAGATTCAGGCAGACACAACGCGGTTGTGTTGGAAAACGCTGCCGTTTTTCTTTCCGAGTTTCTCAGGCTCCTCCGAGCCAGAGGAGCCTGAGAAACTTGGAAAGAAAAACTGCAGCGTTTTCCAACACAATAACGTTGTATTTATGTTTGCGGTCGCTTCAAAAGCGACCGCAAACATAAATACAACGTTTTTAAAGCTGCGGTTTTATTTCTAAGTTTTCCGGGCTCCTCCAGCCCGGAAAACTTAGAAAACAAAACGCAGCTAGTGCTTATTTTTTGTAAAAAAAATAAATAGCACTTTCCGAGATTCAGCTGCAGCTTTCCTGCTCTGGTCTCCGGTCCGCGTCCTCCGAGTCCCGGCACTAATGAAGGGAAAGCCAAACAGCGGTGGACTTTGTTTACTACAGCTGGCTGGCTTTTCCTTCATTAGTGCTGCAAAAGCAAAAGCCAGCACAGGAGGGCCTCCATTTCACAAAATGGCTGCGCCCCTGTGCTTGCTTTTTCGAATTTTGAGCTTGAATAGCTCAAAATTTTACATAGGAAGTTTTAAACGGAGGATGCTAGTATTTTTTTTTTATGTGGCCTATCTATTTTTTAAATAAAAATGTTTACTATACCATCCCTTTAACTTAAACATCTTTTATTTATTTCATTATGATTTTAAATTAACAATTTTCCAAGAAACTTAAATAGGTTGAGGGAATTCCCTCATTATACCTCAGATTCTTAATATCTCCTGATTAATAGGATGAATCATCTTTTAATGAGCTTCCATATTCTAATAACACTAAAAGATTGTGATGGGGGGATTCAGTAAACCTTACATCTTATAATGTATTACTTATATATTCGGCACAAAATTCATGTCTTACCTCCAATTCATACAATAAAGCAGGAAAATTAACATTTTAAATCTTCACATATGATTCCCAGGTGGGTTATTCCAAAAGAACTTGCATCAACATGAAGGCCACTTAGTTTCTACTATGTAACCAAAACCAGACCAATCTTCTGTATCCAAACACCATGAGGCAAAACAAAAAGGTCATGGCTAGAAGGTTTTGAATTAATCATAACCATGGGCGCAGCTCTGGACAACCATGTAGACCAGCGTTGCTAAGACATTACAGAAGGGGAAAAACTATATGCAAATCGGGCTTGGGCCTACCCCAGAAGGGGCAGTCAGCCCAAACTGCTAGGTCACATCCCTTCTGCACAGACCACAAGCATCCACAGACATGTTTCAGCCTTGTTGTGCATCATCAGTGAGGAGTAACTTGGGTCTCTAGGCCCGGCAGACTCAGACCTATGTCTGGGCATATCCGCCCCACTCGGGGTGACTTTGGCAAAGCAAAAAGGTGATGGCTGGAAGCTTTTGAATGAATCCTTGTTAGGCAAGATTGTATGTAGTAACCCTGTGGAGTCTACACCAGCCTTGTCGTCTTGGCAATGGTTAACCCAACCTTTGGTATAGGCCTGTATTACACAAGGTGGTAGTATGACTGAGTAGCCAGGTATATCTCAAGGGGGTTCAATGTGAGCGGTAGGGTTGCAATATAGGAGTTTCACAGTATTCAAATAACACTTAAACTTAAAGGATAGTTCCGGGACTTTTTTTTTATTGTCCCTACGGTTCGGCCATGTGTTTTTAAGCATAAATCGGTAGATCGTAGAAAACTTTCCTATGGACCTTACCCGACTTTTCGTCCATTAACGCACTCGAAATCAGCCGCCATTTTCAGATAATCCTATCATTTCCCCCCATCGACCTGGCTCACCTGCTTTTGCGGCACTAAATCAAATCCCCCGCCCCTGAAACAGACTTTATCAAAACATTCATATTCCCCGCCTCTATCCGTGACGTGACTGTGCTGCGTAGGCAAACGCGCCCAGGCGTCTTCTACGCGACTCCACACAGAACCCGGAAACCAACACAGATCAGCTCACAACACAGCGCGCCACAATTCGGAATATGAAACTGTACTTTTAAATCAAACCGCAAGATTGTAAATTTGGTAAAGTACATTTATTTGACATCAAATGTTTAGAGAATATTCAGCGATTTGCATTTTTCTTTGCTCTCGATCCAAAATAGTTCGTCTTGAGGCAAGCGATGTTCGTGTGCAGTACACAGGGTGTTGGTTTACGATAAAATAAGCTCTTCGGTCGCACTGATAATCGCATGGCTGTTCCAACAACGAGGCACTAGGCCACCACAACGGTATGTATGTTGCATCTAGCCATTAGTACCGCGTAAGGGCATACTTGTACTTGGCGATCGTCCCATAAAATGGTCAGGGTGGTAACGTTGTTCACGCGGAGAAGCAACTGGCGGTTGTAAAAGCCATCCGGCGGTGTCTGGTACTCGTGACACATACAATAATGAAAGATGTACCTGTTTTAAAAACATAAAAAATGAAATTAGTCTCACCATCAGATTTTTATTAAAATTATTCATTTTATATATTAGGTCGGGAAATTATTTCATAGCTAGGACAGTGCAACTGGGTATTATACGTCATTTCCAGTAACCCACCCCCTCTCCTCCGCCTTTTTCAGAGCCGCCTGAGCGCCAGTGGACCACTTCGTCACTGATATGATATAATATGCCATTTGCAACGCGCCTATACACAAGTGTTTCAAGGCGTGGCGAGGCAGGGAGGGGGGGGGAACAAGGAGAATACAGACAACGATCCTACTAGGCCAGGTGTCATTCAGATCGCGCAAGTGCAGGGGTAGGGGGAAGGTAAAAGGGCAAGGGGAAGGGGAGGGGGGAAGTGGAGTACAAGGTAAGTAGCATAAAATAATAAATACATAGGGCCGGCTGGTGGCGAGTGCAAGGTAAGTGCAGAACAAGTGCTGGGAAGGGGGGGCTGTAGGATACTGAGACAGTCCCCCAGTGCAGGGGTTGACAGGGAGGCAGTGCAGGTGGAGAGTGGAAGGGCCAAGGACCGAGGTCGCAGAAAGTGGACCAGTTGTAGCTGGGGAGAGGGAGAGAGAAACCAGAAGCAAATAGGAAGGTTTTGAGGTGCTTCCGTAAAAGGAGATGGTTCTCCTCAAGATAGTGCGCGGTACAAAACAATATGCCACATAGAACGAACAAGTACAACTTAACCCGTCTTTAAAGCTACTGTATAGTAATTAAATTGCGGTATAAACTCATCTAAAGATTTACTTACATTATATTTGCATTTTCCATTGTGTCTGTGCGTAGGGCAGCCCCGAAATACCACTCCTTCTATGCCGACGTTATTTCTTCTAATGAACGAACATTAAATGGCTTTCGTTTCTGAAATTATATTCATTATCGTTTCTTACGTTATTGCACCACACCCCCAAAAAGAAGTCTTTCGGGATGGTCCCGGCCTGTCAAGGTCAAATAACAATAGAACCTTATACTGAGTCGTGGGCCATTCCGGCACCCGAGCAAAAAATCAAAGCAGCTGACCTTCACTTTGAACGAGCACACATTCCTAGTTAGCTACATTCAGTGTAAGGCCATCTCACAGAACTTGAAATTTACACTCCATCTTTGCATTTTGTCTGCGTGCATTTGCAGCCCCAGAGAACCATAAATACGGAGACATTCTATATTTTTTGAAAAATGATTTATATTACTGTTTGGTTTAATTTAATGCGCAAATGAACAAGGTTGGATAGACACATTGCATGTACACTGAGCAATCACTTTTATTTACACAATACATTGCTACACATATTCAATGGGCCTGCGACATGAGGAGACTCCAGAGCAAAGTCACAGGTGACACCCGGGTGGTTCGCACTACTGCACGGTGAAGGGAGGGGCAAGGGTGGAGAGACACATTGCATGTACACTGAGCAATCACTTTTATTTACACATTACATAGTTACACATATTCAATGGGCCTGCAACATGAGGAGACTCGAGAGAACAGACAATCAAATTACAATCATTTAAACCGTGATGTGTATTTCTCAATGAGCTCTGCTTTAGGTGGACATGGAACAGAGGCAATGTTGGGTGGCAATGCAGTTGTCCCCTGCACAGGTTCTTTCACAACTCCATGTATGTGCCTATCTAGGACATCAACAATAAGTCTCTCAATAAACTCATATTGCATATCCTCAAACACTGGTTTGATCACCCATTGTTTACTTCTTTTAGTGAAGGCCTTATTGTAGCGAAGCGTCCCTAAAGTTCCGGTCGTCCTACTTTGTTGACGGCCAACATTATGGTTATGTGCCAAGACCGCTAGAAGAGTCCGATTTATCATGCCCTCCATGCCAAAATGCAATCGTTTTGGCCTGTACTTTAGGCACATATTGTGGAACACCTCCAAATCTCCTGTGTGGCAGAATTCCGTGAGTCCCCTCAAATCTCTTGTTATAGTTTTATCAAATACAATCTTTTCAATGGCTTTGTGAGTGGGTGATGAAGGAATCAACCACTTCTTCTTCCGTGCCTCCTCTGTGGACAAATGGCCATGTTCACAATTGTGGAAATGTTGGTTTGTGGTCCAGCGGTGAACGTTGCTACAGTGTAGCATTACTGACCGCCATTTTTCCAGTAGAATTTCCAACGACCCTCCACATGTTTTTGAACTCCACCAAAGATGCTTGCTGATTGACTTGGACCACTGTGAAATACCTTGCATATCTTTTTTTTTACCTGCAGCCGACATTTTTTTATTGATTGTTTTTGCAAGATGCCAAACGTCAAATTGGTGATTTATATTTTTGTACTCTTCTCTCATTGTCTTGGCAATTGAAACGTGTCTGTCCGTGGCTATCAGGTCGATCACCATTCCCCGCGATTGTAGTTCTTGCAATGATGCTACAAAGCCAACTTTCTCCATGGCCACTGAGGATGTACTTTGTGACACCTGCACGACCACCGAACTCACAATTTTCTTACTTTCTATGTCCTGAAAGTGGTAGGTGCAGTACTTGGCTGAAAATCCTGGGCTGTCGCACTGTCCATCACCGGCTAGCCTGAACCGTTTGCCCGCGAATGTACTATCAATAGACATTTTTTCCATTCTCCAAGCCTCGCTAATGGCTGGAAATAGATAATCGGTTTGGTATTTGTAGAACTGAGTTTTCGAAATGAAATGGATTCCCACAAACTGAAAGAAAGACTCTAACTTTTTAAAACTTGAACCACTAAAAAGTGCAGCCGCTGCACAAAGTAGATTGCCTGCTGGCAGTTGCCCCAGCATGGGTTGTGCAGACCATGAGAAAGGATGATATTTTGTACAGGTGGCATGTATTTTAAGGTTAGTGCCTCGAATTGCACGAGTCACATTAATCAATGGCTCCCCACATACTTCCCCACCAACCGAATGCCCACATTTCATCCGAATAATAATATCAATCAAACAACTATCGAATACAATGAATTTGGCCTCTTTCCTTATACTGTCACTCTGCATCCCAGCTGGTTCGGCCTGTAACGTTGAGGACATGTCACTCACATGAAAGGTAGAATCTCTGATATCGTCTTCCGCTATGTTCAGTGATATTGATGGTGTTTCATTGTCGTCCACTTCATTCTCTTCCATTGCAACATCTGTTCCTTCTCCGGCGATGGGTGAATGAAACAATTTCTTCAACTTTCTCGCGGTCTTAGTTTTTGCGGGTGTGGATTCTGTGAATTGATCTCCGACAGCATCTGAACTACCAGGAGGACATTCACTATCAATGGCTGGTGGTGGTATAGCTCCGTTGTCAATCACTTCATATTCTTCCCATTGGCACGATGCATCTCCAGTCTCAAGTCCCTGCCAAAAGGTTTGACAAGCAACATCTCTCGTTCGCTTCACTGTCTGTGTAGATCTAGTTCGTACACCCACTCGCAACTAGAGGACAGATTGGAAAAGGGATGTTCAGTTTAAACACAACTTACAGTATTGAACTATTAACAGTGAAAAACAACATAATATAGTGACCAGGACACTAACCTTCTTTTGCTTTCTTTTCTTTGAAACTTTCTTGCCTCGAACTTCAACATCAGGACGCTGTTGCTCCGACTCGTGTGTGCATGTCTCCACTTCCTCTTGCGCTGCAACGACTATATTTTCATAAGCACATCCATCACGCACTGACGCTCCATCGACTCCCTGAAACATAGAACTTTCATTAGTATGTATAATAATATTGAAAACACAAAATGTACTTGGGGACCAATACCCACGTACATCTCAATAGCAAAACACGAATGATCGCTTTGTGTAGAACATTCAAACGACAATTATTCACGCATTGTTGATCTAGTTAGATGGAACTGTCAAGATCCATACCTCGGGCTCCTCATAGACTTCCATTGATGATATTATTGAAGATGATGCTTCAGTAACTCCCTGGAACACAGTAATTGCATTAGTATGGTTTTCTATTTTGTTAAAAAGAACATAAACTTTGTGCAGGCGTCAACGGCTCATCTAAATAGACCTGCACAAATGATCAGTTGTCTAAAATAAATAATGGATATCTAAATATGATTCGATTTGCTCGATCGTTGGAAGTGTCACCACCCAGAGATCTGCATCAACTACTAGGGGTGATGTTCTTGTAGAAGAAGCTCCGTCATCTCCCTGAAACATAGCACTTGCAATAATAAAGAAGGAAGTATAGCGGATGTAATCACGTCATATGATTTCGCTTGATCGAACTGTCAGTATCCATACCTCGAAATGCATAAGAACATCAAGGGACGATGTAACTGCGGTGCACCCTTCTGCAAGCTGTTGCGCCGTCCCATAACTGCATGCTCCCCCTTCTTCTTGGACTAATGCTCCATCGACTCCCTGAAACATAGGACTTTCATTAGTAGTGAACACAATATTGAAAAAAGAAGACACATGGGAGGGCGACGACAGAAGGACATATCAATGGCTAAAAACGAAAGAAACATTGTGTGTAACAATCACGCTACAAGAATGCAAGATCTGATGATCTCCATCGATAGAACTGTCCGGAAACGTACCTCGAGCATCTGAGTGACATCAGCGGTTGTCGTCAATGCGTTGGACTCCTCAGCATCTCCCTGAAAGACAGTACTTGCATTATTTTGGATAACAATAATTATAACTGAAAACAAAGACTAGAGGACGAGTACAAGGGTGTACCATTAGGTAAAATAATTACACGATAAATTAAAACTATTGATTTACATGCCTAAAACAAGTCAGTGGCAGAATAGCCAAGTAAGATTACCTGATGGGCGCTTGAAGTGGCTGATGACTGCAATAACGACATGGATGGAGAATCTTCCGCCTTCATATTGAGTGGCTACATAAATTGGGAAATTATTGTTAGCTAATGCTACACACTACCGCAAGGCCGAGAGATAAATACGTAAACTTGACTCACCAGTGGAGGGATGTGGACGAATAGAGTGGGAATAGCGGTTGAGAGCAATTTTTGCTTCGCTCGCGGTGTGTTCTTCTTTATTAGCAATGATGTGGAGTACATGTCTGAGCTAATGTGCCTGCTGCAGATGCGGTATCGATCACCCCTCTTGTCCGCAAAGACTTCTAGGACTCTACTTTCAAGCTCAGACGGTGGATATGGACCCATTCCATGTGAGCTGCACGTAAGTACAATGAATCCACCGTCTGAGCTTGAAAGTAGAGTCCTAGAAGTCTTTGCAATATCGGACCCATTCTCTTATCTGATCTATTGTCTTAGGGAAAACATGCATTATAGTACCTTCAGATTTTTTATGGGTCTTCGAAGGGCAACCGCCAATGGAACAGGCAGGCATTGTGGAAAGTTCTGAAAAGTAAAGATCAACAATTCTATATGAATACCAATGTGTTCAAAAATTAAATGACACATAAAGGGTTCAATGCAAGGTTCGTTTTGGTTCTTGGAACTATACACGTTATTCACATGCGGATAAGTATTTGAATAACTTTAGAAAAATAATTTGACTAAACTCAGAACATGTGACTAGTTCCTTGCATGTACTGTCCTGAACGAAAAGAAATTGGACGCAAAATGATTATGGTACATGGCCTTACCTTGACGAACAAACAGTTAGATGCAGGGATCAGAGTAGTTTCTTGTCGTAGAACAGGGAGCAGTTCACAGGTTGCAAACTGACGAGTTTGCTCGAAGTGGTCACGGAAGTTCACAGAGACGAAGAGCAGATAACCAGCACCTTCACGGGTTGACTAGCAAAGCGCAAAGAAGTTCTCATTAGAAATATGAAGTGGGTTATAAAGAATTCGAAACAGGGGTGTGTTTGTGAATGAATGACGTGTATATGTCGTGGCATTATGCGGTTTGCAGGGGGGCGTCCAGCGTGAGGGGGGATGCTTGGCAGGAGACACGGGGTCTGGAGGTAGACATGGGAACAACAACCCATGCTCTATAGACCACTTTGAAGTGTACATGGTTTTTGGCACCTCTTGGCCTTTATCGCTCTCTGACAGCTCCACTTGCCAGCGCAAGTACCCCGGTGCGAACTGCCTTTGATTGGGCGGGGGGGTGGATTGGGGCGGTGGTCGTGCAGACAAGACTCGTTTACCGCAGGGCCTCACCAAGGAGAGGCCATCTAACTGCATGTAAGAGGCAGGCTGCAGGATCTAGTACATGGAAGGCAGGGGGGTGAGTTTATAAATACCTCACCCTCCCAGGAGAATATATGGGTGCAGTTCACCCTGGAGACCCTGGATGCCTAGGCAGTTAGTCAGCAGCAGGCTGGCCTGTGGTGGCAAGGCGGCACGGGCCAGAGGGGGTCATCTCTGTACCCGGTGCCCAAAAGGATGATTTATTATGATCAACTATATTGATTATTTACCTATAACCATGTTTTGTATCAATAAAATCCAACGGCCTTTTATTGCCAACGCTTGAACAAAGTCGTGTGGTAAGTATTTTTGGGGGAGGAGGCAAGGCCGGGAGGCTTGATGCCAACCCGCAAAATAACATATGTATGTCTGCTGCATATGGGTTCAACGGTTATGTGGATTGAAGGTGGGCGGCCACATGTGGTGTGACAAGACAAGGCACAGGGAGTCTATTCAATGGAGACACACTAGATTCATTTAAAAAATCAAAACAACCATTGTTAAAATATATGTTGGGTTTTATTTTAGATCTTAATTTCAATTGAACATAAATAATAAACATTACACATTGTAAAGTTCCGGTTGCAGCACATCCAGGGAAAATCCGCGGTATTGTCCACTGTCGCTGGGGAAATGTTGTCTAATGGCAAGTACTGCACAGGCAGGTGTTACTCTCCGAACCCGGTGTCCGAGCCTCCCGTGAAGCCACCAAGTGAAGCAACGATAGGCCACCAGCCTGTACCACCTGTGAAAATGAAAGATGCAAACTGTATTAAAATGACAAAACTTTCTTATCACTGTCGATTCAGGTAAAAAATGTCATTCTGCTTTGAAAAAAATTCTATCTAGAAAATGCACAATATGGAACCAATTTACATGCATTCGAATGATATGTAGATGTAATTTTATATGCGGGAGACGACCATGAAATAGTAGTGGCATCACTGACATCACAACCAGAGTATACTTACTCGTTACTCGGATTACGCGGACGAACAGTGCCGCGAAGTTCGTGCATAAGCACCATCATCATCCTCAACACGGTCCGTGAGAGGCAGGCTTCCCTGAACTCTGGCAGCTCGGTGATGCATTGCGGACTTGGCTCGCCTTCCGAAATGTAGGCCAAGCACCCGGAATTTTCACGGCAGCAGCAGTTCTCCTCCTCAGTTGGCTTTAGCTCGCACCGATTGCACGTGCACCAGGTGGAGACGCCGTCCATGCGACATGGTCCAGGCTCTTCATCCGTTGACTGGTCCTCCCAACTGCCATCCGAATCCCCATAGTTTTCGCGTGCTTGCCTTTCCAGTAGTTCTTCCTCTGTGTACTCGGGCTCGTACATATACAGCATTATTGTAGCCATTGTGTGGTAAAGAAAGTAAAATAATTTACAGAGATGGTACAGGTGTTCACAAGGCCTAGAAGCGGCGAAGGTAGCTGACCAGAGCACAGAAACGAGTCACAGAATACTCAAAGTAACACAGAGAGAGGAATGGAATCGAAAATCTGCTGCTGTGTGTTGTGAAACGGTGTGTTTATACTTATTGAGGAAAGAGGCGTTCTGCCATTTCCATGGCGACACTTCATTAGCTGAGGCGCAGCGATTGTTGACACGAAACGTGCTTTGGCGTTGGGAAATGGGCGGTACGCGTCTGCTGATGTTAGGCTCAGGGGCGGGGGATTTGATTTGGTGCCGCAAAAGCAGGTGAGCCAGGTCGATGGGGGGAAATGATAGGATTATCAGAAAATGGCGGCTGATTTCGAGTGCGTTAATGGACGAAAAGTCGGGTAAGGTCCATAGGAAAGTTTTCTACGATCTACCGATTTATGCTTAAAAACACATCGCCGAACCGTAGGGACAATTAAAAAAAAAAGTCCCGGAACTATCCTTTAAGGTTACCATATAAAACAATTATTTATTAATTTAACAGTCAGTTTTACAATAAGCCTTCATTAGAACGGAGCAATTGGCAACAATAAAAATACACTTCAACATACACTTCTTCAGTTCAATAAAGTAAGTAGATACGCTTTTTGGATGGCACACAGATATTCCTATTCCCTGAGGTGACTTCAATTGCTAGGACACTGTGGACATGAATATATCACTTTTTTACACTTGAATGATAATGCTGAAGTTATGGCAAAAAGGAAAAGGTTAGGGAAGGAAACCATGGTTAACAAACGCGTAAGCTCTTTTAAACGTCCACCCCCAATGCAATGCAGATTAGCCCTTTCCCAGCTATACAAGTAAAGTATGTATAACTTTTTGGACAGCTAGATAAACACAAAGTCAGAGGTTAGAAGAGTCTTTTCAGGGAGCCAGGACAGCCAATGTCACTTGAGCAAAGTCTAGGGGAGCTGAAGCACTTCTTGATTGTAGGTATAAGTCTTGTACAATATTAAGAGAGTTTTGTTGACAAAGAAATCATTGTTGGGCCACAATCTGGGAAGCTTGTGATGGACAAAGCTGCAAGCAACTCTGCCAAGGGCAGCCAATGCAAGTCTCAACTGGGAGCAAGCAAGCTGCACAACAAGCGGTAAGTACCCCTTAATTCACAGTACCTTAGGTTTGAAGAAATTGTTCCAGCTGGCTTCTGTTCCTGTTGTAGTTCCTGCCGATCCTGTTGTTCCTGGACCTCAGTCGTAGGGACAAGAGGGAGGACGTCTGGGGACTCCTGCACTACGATTCGAAGGTCGGCAGCAGCAATGGGCAAAATTCAGATCAGCGGCTCTTCGCGGTTTCAGCTTCTCGCGAATAACACCACTGCGGTTCTTGGACACCTTGTGGAGTTTCCTTGCTTCTGGGATCCAGCACTCTGTTGAGGTGGCTCAGGCTTGGTCAATCCTGCTTCGAGCGAGTCCGGAGGGTCTTCCTGGAGCTCGGGTCTGGTTTAAAAACGATGCACTTGCTTCTGGTGTTCCTGTCCCCTGGCACTCGGTTCCTGCTGCAGCAATGGAAGTACAGCCAGCAGAGAGAGGGGTTTCAGTCAAGTTCGTCTTGGGGTTGATTGGTCCCACCAACCCAACGGGATAAATCGTCCTTTGCAGGGCTTCTCTAGTCGAAGCGAATTCGGAGCTTCGGCACTGCAGCAGAGCTTCACCGGGCAAACCAACGGTCCAGGAGTTGCAGCAAGTTCTCTTCCAAGTTATTCTTTGGATTCCTTGGTCTATTGGTCGACTCTGCCTTCCATGCAAAAGACCTTGCCTTTTATGCAGGTTTCTCCCATTTATTTGCAGCCTAGCTGTCACTCAGACAGCAGGGTGGCTGTCCTCCAAGGACAGCCAGCCGGCCAATCACCTTTGGGTGCATTCCTGTAACCAAGGGGATTACGCACAGGGAGTTTCAGCACTTCCCTCACTTCCTGCCCTACCAGACACGCTGGAGCCAAAGGCGGGCTTCACTGGTGAATCCCGCCAAAGACAAAACAAACAAAGGGACCAAACCTGGTTTGGCGCATAGAGTAAATCTCAAGAAGGACCTTTCCAACAAGAAATGGTGAAAAAAGACCACGGCCATTTTGACAAAATGGGCACCCATGGGTGGTATACTGCAGCTGCGAATGCAGCCCGCTATAAAAACACCTAATGGTAGGAAAAAGTAAACCACTGCCACCAGCTATTAATTGTAGAAAGGGTAACATAAAAATGTTACATGAGAAAGTAGACAAAGGGGATACTAAGTAACCCATCCTGCACTTTATGGAAGATAGTGTGTGCTGGGTCTACAAAGTTACAAAAGGTAAGTAAAGTCAGTTTCACTTTACTGCTCTTGGAAACAGTAGTTTACTTAAGAGAAGATATTTAAACCATTGGGAAATCTAAAGGACTTCCCTGTGCCACTGCACTGAAGGTGCTGTGTGTCACTATGTAAAATGATTATGCCTATGGAGTTTGTCAGACCCCAAAACCAAAAGACAAATATATTAGAGTGGGAAAAAGGTCTCGCTCTCTCCAGGATAAAAAAATAAAAGTTCTAAAGTGTAGCAAAAGAACTGGCAGTCTCTAAGGTAGAAGGGGATTGGCACATTTCTGAGAATTCTCCCTAACAATCATAACCATGGACACAGCTCTGGGCAACCCTCCAGACCATCGTTTTTCAGCCTGCCAAGCCATTACAGAAGGTGAAAAACCATATGCAAATGAGGCTTGGTCCTACCCCAAAAGGGGCAGTCCAGCCCGAACGGTTAAGTCACATCCCTTCTGCACAAGTCCACAAGCATCCCCAGACATGTTGCAGCTGTATGTTTATTTTTCATTGTGCTCAGTTCATTCAACAACAGAGGACCAATGTTCTTATTTCCTCTGGTGCGTAAAAATCGACATCCAAATAGTGTTGTGCTCCTAAGGAAATCACTTGCTACGTACATGTGCATAATCACGTGGATTACACAAGCATTGGGAGTTGTAGTTCACATCTACCAAGTCCGCTCTTTTCACCATTGTATGTACAATGAAACCTGCTGTTCGAGCGAGATTACCCACACAAACTATGGCAATATTGGAAATTGGACCTTTTATTACAAAGCAACTTGCCTCGTTATTGTTGTCCCATGGTAAATATGTAGATCACATAAGTTCCTCATATCCATATCTTATTGTAGGGAAATGTTGTGGTTTACATCAACCCTGTCAGGGTCTTTTCACCAATGTTCAAACAATAAAACGTACTGTTAGTGCAAGATTACTCACCCGTACTATAGCAATATAGGTAACCGGTCAGATAGCACAGCGAGTAGAGCGCTCGCTTTGACATCCGTGCAGAGCCTGCCAAAGCAGGTTCAAATCCTGATTGGGCCAAACTCAGCCTTTCATCCTTCCGAGGTCGATAAATGAGCACCACACACCGTGGGTAAGCAGAACTCAGATGCCTGAAGGTTTGTAGCACTATATAAATGCAAAAAAACAAACAAAAAACAAAAGCAATGTTGGGAATTGTAGTTTTTATGGCAAAGCCTCTTGTCTATGGATTTGTCTGCCAATATCAATTAGTGAAACACATAGTCCTCTTAACTTTTAAAATGTGTTTATACTCTCCAAACAAAAACGTCTACTACAACAACCATGTGTTAAATTAGGAAAACAGGTGGTCTAGAAATGATAATGCTCCATAATTGCTAACCTCATCTGTTTGCATAACTACCATTTCTGTATATCCATAAATTAAAAAAAATATATAAAATCTGTGTTGGGAGAGTTTTCCTAAAGTCCACCTGGAGGTACGATTCTATAAAACTATCAGGTATACGGATCCTCAAATCTTAATATAATTCTGTACTACCCAAAGGATCTGGTAGAATTGCAGAGCTGTCAGGCATATCTTATGAGGAGGATGTGAGCTGCACGTAAGTACAATGAACCCAGTCAATACAATAGTCCAAACAAACTCTTACCCACTGAAAGTTATAATAAAATCTACATTTAAGGCTGGTAAATACATTCTCTTTTAGACTAACCAATATACATAGGAAATATCGACAATACTTTCTGAAGGTGACTGTTTCAATAGTAGTTGCTTGCACTTACAATTGTTAGAGAAAATGACATTAACAACTGCTCTACTGAATAGCTTATAGAGCCGCACACGCGCATTTGTGGCCGAGAAATGACAGTTCATTAATTTATAAAGTCACACAGACAAAGTCTTTTGGAAGGAAAAGGAGGGTTATCCAACATTATTAGCAGTAGTATATTTCACAGCAACACTTTCCAAGGCTTCTTATGCGTTGGCAGTCTAATCCCTAACTATCTAAGAGTTCATTTAAGTCAGTGCAGGAGGGGGGACAAAAGTCTTATGCAGCAACAGAAAGAGCAAAGTTGCTCAGCATACTTAAGTCACTTAAATAAAAATGCTTTAGTAGATAACACAAGGTATAGGGACCCTGAAAGGACTCTGTAATAGGACACAAGCTGCTAAGACTAGACCAGAGGTATGGGTGGACACCCAAACGCCTTGTAACGCAATCCAGTCACACTGGAGTGACTATTCGGCTTGAGGTAAGTTCTACCTTGAGCCCCACAGTACCTTAGGTTAGATGAAGCAAATGCAGCTGGATTCTTTCCTGTGCAGCAGCGAAGGACCCGGTCTCATGATTCCTCGGTCTGGTGACGACTCTGAATGGGATGTGACAGCAGCAGTCGCGAGAAAGAACCCTCAACAAGAATTTCTTTGGTCTTCCACGTCGGTCTCCGATTTTGGTGCCTTTTTATCAGCTACAACAAAGGACGGTTATCGATGCAGTCTTGTTAGGGGACTTAAATGAGTGCAACCATGCCTTTGGAGGTCCAACTGGAGCTCATCAAAGGTCTGGGTGGATTTGTCCACGCAAAGACCTTGCACTGCAAATGTGTCGAAGGTCTCCTGGTATTTGAACTTTGCAGCCCTGGAAGGTCACAGCTCCTGCAGGGTGGAGGGGAGGAGGCAGATGGCTCGATCTACAGGTCGTCTTGGGGTTGGTTGGTCCCACCAGCCAAAGGGAAGGAGTCGTCCTCTTCGGAGCTCCTCTGTCAATAAGAAAACTGTCAGGACAACAGTGGTCACTTCACGGTTACTGGAAGGGTCTGCAGGCGTCTCTGGTCATCTTCGGATCTTCTGTCCAGTGGTCGACTTGCCTTCTGCCTCAGAATCCTCACCTTTTATTCGGATTTCCCATTCACTCCTCTGCAAACTCTCTAAGCAGTTCACAGAAAGGGGCGGGTGGTTGTCCAATCAGGACAGCCAGGCCCCCAGTGGGAACTGGTACCATTCAGGCCGTCTGGCAGACAAAAGGACACGAGTGTTAAATTCCTCCCACACTGGAGCCTAGGCGGGGACACCCTAGGGTTCCCGCCAGAGGCACACTACACTGTCATGATGCCTACCCCCGGGAAACCAGACGAGGTCCAGCAACCCCGGAAGCAGGCATCACGTTATTTTGAGCAAGCCCAAAAACCCCTGCTAGGGGCTGTTTGGGTGCGGTCCTGGCGCCTATGGCACCAGGCTCATATGGAGAGTCCGTCCTGGCGCCATAGGCGCCAGGCTCATAGAGTAGTACTTACCTGATGCCGACCATGTTGCAAGCTTACCTGATGCAGACCATGCTGCAGAGCTCCAAGCCAAATGAGGCTTGGAAGGGACTATTTTACCTAGGGACTATTTTTTACTTGGGTGGTGCTGGGGAGGAATACTTACCTGGGACTACTTTGGAGGCTATTTAAATCACGCCCGAAGAGCAGCACACGCTTTGTGTTATTCTGCATCCAGCAGCGTAACGCTCACTGTGTCTGCAAGCCTGCATCCAGTCTTCTGCCACGCCCGCCTCGAGTCTGCAGCTCCTAGAAAAAGGAAGGAACAGAAGGAGAAAAGGTTAGAATAAGAGCAAAACCTTCGATCCTTACCTGAATTCCGGATCCACCGCACCTTCGAGCTGGAAGAAAGAAGCATTTCACGCGTGCTGCCTCGCCTGCTGTAGCGCCGCGCTGAACTCACTGGCCTTCGCAGCATCCTCACGATCCACTGCATCCTTCTGCGCGTTCCCGCCACACTCTGGCACCTAAGGGGAACACAAGAACAGCAAAGGTGAGCCAAGGGAATAAACAGAGGCAATAGTAACTACCCCCATAGACTTACCTGATTACCGCCAGGGGTACTATTCCTCTTCATGGGTCGGCGCAGTCTCCATTGCATCCTCGCCGTACCCCGGCCCCCTAAGGGGAACAAAAGGACAACAAGGTGAGACAAAGGGACAAACAAGGGGAACTCTTCTCATCGCAATAGACTTACCTAATTTTACCGCCGGAGGCATTATTCCCCGAACTTCATATTTTCTCTCCACACCTGAATAAGGGAGCAAGCAACAGGTTACATTCTGGCCTTATTTTATTGAACTGTGTAGGATAAGCCAAATCCTTACCTGAACTTCGTCAGCTACCACAAGGATCTCTTCGCTGGGGTCAAGCTACAAACTGCAAGGAATCGGACAAGAGTGAAAGTCAGACATGTGAACTCTTACGAACTACATACTTTTCGGAGACACTATTGTTCTGGAACTCACCAATTCCCTCGAGCCAGTGAAACAACTGGTTATCACCGCACCCCTGCGCTCAATGCAGGATGGAGAGCTCATCTTTTCAAACCATCAGGTGAGACTATAAGAGGGGACATCAAAGGTGATCTGTGGGGAGAACAGCGGGGGTCGGGGGGATTTACGCTCAACTCCACGGGTGGTTAATTCCCTTTCTCCATTTACAGAAGAATATTCCTAAGGGCCAAGCAAACAAAGCTAGGTGGGCCAGTCCAGTCCGTCATCTCGGCCCTACGCTTCATGTTGGTGGAGACTGCAGCTGTCCAGTCCAGATCGATGCCTCTGTGGGAGCCAGGTGAGCGTAACATACACATTCAGACCTCCCCCTCCCATAATGGTAGAAGACAGGCTAACAAAGGACAACCACAGACGAAATGGCGAAAAAAGAAAGGAGCCACCATGTTAGAACATAGGTGACCCTTTGGTGCATAACTGAGGCTGTGAATACAGTCTGCGGTAAAAATTAGCATCAAAGTTGGTAGATCATGTCCACTGCCACCAGCCATAACAATAGGGTTGTCACTTTGACCAAAACGTCACAGGAGCAGAGAGAAGGGGGATACTGGTTATCTCCTTAGCACTCTGTGGCGTGAAAATACAGCCCCAGCGTGACAGAGTTGCAGAGGCCATGCTAGGCCCATATTGTGAGAGTGAAGCTGGCTAATGTGGAGTTCCATTGAAATATAAAAGGCAGTACAAAACAGTGATTTTCAACATAAGGCCTAGTGAAATGGAAAGTAATGGGCCTAGCCACCTCCACTAAAATGGAAAGGTGCGCAAGTGAGGGAAATCTACTTGATAGCTTAAAACTGATGGATATGCCCAATGAATGTGACATAACATGAGGTGCTGCAGATACTGATTTCGTGTGAACTGGGAAAAGACACCCTTTGACAGATTAAAAACTGCAGCAGTACACATGGGAAATATACATGGAAAGGATAGGCATGTGAAAAATACCATCCCTTACATTTAAAAAGTGTGGAGCCAAGTGACATATTTCAGAGAAAGACGCTTACTTTTCACAAATAAACTGACATTCAAATGGAAAGGCCCACTTGTTGGATTTTTCTATGCAACTGTGTCCTATGTGTAAATAATACTTAAAGTAAACTTGGAGGATCTGTTCAAACCATCTGTCAAGAAAGATTGTATTTCAAACAACATGCCCAGATATAATGCTGAAATGTTAGATGTAAGCACATCTTGTCGATTTAAAGCTGTATTTGTAGTTTCTGAAGTATTGATGCATCTGGTATTTTTCCCACTGAATTCAAAGGTCTGTACCTATGAAACTTTGACCTCAAGATCTGTGGGCTAGGCCCACCAGGAAAAGCAGGCCTGGTTCAGTTATAAATACAAAATACAAAGACTGAACAGAAAATTAGATAATAATTGTGGGAGTTGCAGATAACACAGCCAACAGAAATGACCTTTCAGGTCAGGCCTCCCCATTAACTCTGCATTAGTGGCCAACAGAATGACCTTTTCAGGGCTAACTCGACCTCAAGAAATGGCTTCAGGGCCATTAATGGATTATCAAACATTGTGTATGAAACGGATTGCTGATAAACAGATGTTTGGGTCAGGTAACGATGGAGAAATGCAACTTAGAAATATCTGTGGGCTATGTGAGACTGGGGGACCCATGTGTTGCCTTGCTATACGATTAACATTGGGCCACCTTTTCTTTAATTAAAAGAGAATCGTATGTCCCAGTGAGCTCACCCTGTACTCTGATTAAAGGGGCTATAAAGCCTGCCTGTACCATGTAAACATGAATGGAGTTTGATCATAAACCAGAAGACTTCAAATTGGAGACATTGCAACAGCTTCTTTGATTCATTTATATTTCGAACAAAAACGTGATCTAGAAGGTCTAAAGATTGCATTGAATGGGAAGCCTTACTGTATAATTAACAATATGTCGACTTTGAGATGTAGGTCTACATGCCTCAATATGTATTTGTAAGCCAATTGCAGCAAATTTTCTGTTGGCAGATGATGGCCTTGAGACATTTTCTGAAAACAGTTGGACATTAACAAAATAGCCGGATACAGCAATCATTGTCTATCACGTTTTCACATTTGAAAGCCGTACAGAGATGCAATGTCTTGAGTACCCTTCACCTAAACAGTAAATGCAGACTCACTGCTGAGTTATTTATTTAAATTTTAGAGGGGGGGAGTCAAAGGCAATTTGTCAAGCCAGTGGTGCAGCATCGTAACAGTTTTTATTGAAGTCTGTGCTGAAAAGCTAATGAGTTGTAGTTTCTGCAGATTGTCGACCTTTAAAGCAAATCTGTATTCATCCCTGCAATAAAGTAATCTCCTCTTTTCTTAATTCAAGGTGGGACGCTGAGGATTTATGCAGACAGCCTAAAACCAAATATACCGTACAAGACAATTCTGTTGTCAACGACTGACACTGCAGACTTTGCTGCTGCTGCTGCTCTAGAGAAGTATGGATTAGAGAAGGAGAATCCTATGGAGTTCTGCATTGCTCAAGTAAGTAAATGTGATCATTTTGTATATATGCTGTATTGTGAAGGTCACATTTCTCAAAAAAAGGTCCGGTTTATAAAGGTGTTGAAAACCTTCATATATGGACAAGGCTCTGTGACAAATCGAGGGAATTCGTCTCCTCAGCCCAAGAGCGAGCTTCCCCCTTTGGGACTAGGGAGGTGAGCTTGCTAAGCTTTACACCTCCTAGATGACCGGTCCAGGCAAGATCATACCATTAAAGGTGTCATGATCAAGGCTATAGGAAATAGCTTTTGTATAAAACTAAAGGATTTTGCTAGCTTGAATTAAACATTTTAAAAATAATTTATGTAAATGTGACTGAAGCATGGAATTTATGACTCTAAGACCTCATTCAAATTGAGGTCAGCGAGTGGCACTGTTGTAATAGCATAGATCACATTTCTAGAAAGAAAACATTGACAGAGTATGCTATTTAGATCTTACTGTTGTTGATCAACCTATTACCGTTTCACTCACCTAAATATTGGATAATGTTTTTATTGTTGCTCTTTAATCTTTCTCCCTCACTCATGGTCATTGGAGCGAGAACTAGAATCCTAAGGGTTAAAAGATGCTGCAGGTGATTGTTAGGGGAGTTTTCCTAAAGTCCTACTTGCAGTAAGACTTAACTAAGCTATCCCAGTGGTTTGTAGATCTCTAACTCTTAGTATCAGACTGTACTAACTCAGGCCCTTGGTAGAGTGTCAGAGCAGGCAGGCTTATCTTAAGAGGAAGATGCGAGCTGTAGGTAGGTACAGTGAATCTTAGTTGGACATGCCCACCAAAGAAACTCTCACACTTACAATTTATATACAATGATATATTTCTTATATATACACAAGAATCACTTTAAATACTTTAGACGTTTACACTAGAACACTTTGGAATACTTGAGAATACACTTCAAAGGACACTCACTTTTGTGTTTGTTTGCGGTTACGTTTGTAGCAACGTTAGAAAGGGAAAAGACAATGTTATCGGTTACTATGCGCACCTGCGGTTTAAGTCCAAAAACGTAACCCTAGCTACAGGCAGTTCATAGAGGGCTTAAAGTCTTGACAAGCAGCAGAATACGAAGAGTTCCAGAGGATTTCTTCCAGTCTCTAGTGTTATAGAAGCATCAAGTTAACTGATAAAGGAGACCTGTAAAAGAACTTGATGAAGGGACACAAGTAGCAGCTTGAGTCAGAGGTAAGAGGGGCCTCCTTTAACTTTAAGATTCTTTTTCTATATACTCAAGTGACTAGATACTTGGTATCCCTCCCAAAACTCTATAGTCTGAGAGATTGGCACACACCACCTTCAGTGGAGTGCCAAAGTGATACCTAGTATCCTCCATCTCTCCACTCTTGTGACCTTTTCATCACATGGACAATCTCCTAGGTATGGTTGGTGACAGTCGATGTGTTCTACCAACTATTGTCCATAGCCTCGATAGTGCACAATAGGGGCACCCAATTACCAACTCTGCGAATGTGTATACCCTTGGGTATCTCCGCCTAGGCTCCAGAAATTCTGGGTAGATAGGAGTCTTCCACATGAATAGGACAAGCTCCCACAGGGGGTCCTGATTGGACAGCCAAACACCCCTTTCTGTAAAATCCTGAGAGAGGTTGCAGAGGAGTGTTTGCTGGAACTGTATAAAAAGTGAGGCTTCCGGAGTGAAAAGCAAGTCGACCACTGGAAGCTGAAGTAACCACAGAAGATGACCAGAGATGCCTGCAGACCCTTTGCAACATCGTTAAGTGACAACTGCTGTCCTGACCCTGTTTTCTATGCGCAGACTACTTACCTTTGGCTGCTGGGAGCAAACAGTCTCAAGACTAACTTTGAATTGAGCCATCTCCCGAGGTCCTAGGAGTTTCTAGAGCTACGGAACCCCAGCAGACCTGCTGCCCATTTTCAGTGCATCGTTGTAGAAAGGCTGAATCCATCAAAATCTTTGTTGAACCCATAAGAACACTCCAGAGATCCGATCCAACTCACCCAGACCCCTTCATCAGAGTGCAGGACTGCAGGAAGCCAAGAAGATTGACTGGACGATCCATGTTCTTTGTTGGTGCCGCAGAAAAGGCGCCAAAACCACAGAGTGTACCAAGATGTTGCTGAAAGTCGTGTCACAGGTACTCCCTCAGGACTGCTGCTGAGATCCCATACATTGTCTTGCCTTAGGTCATCAGATCAAGGAATCCGGTGGTCGGCTCCAGAGCTGCAACATTGTGGCTTGGAGGGCCCAACTTCCTCCCTAGGATACACTGAGGACTCAGTCAATGGCAAGTTCAAACTGCGGTTTCAAAGGCAAAACCAACAGGGATGAGCACAGGAACAGAGAATATCCATGCACATCTTGCTCTTCTGCAGCTTGCAGGCTAGTTTTACTTCCAAATGTCGCCAGCATTGCGTCACAACCTGGTTCCTTCTCCAGGAAACCTATCGGACAAAGGGATTGGGTATTGAGTATTCTACCACCTATAGTGGACATTATAGATGTTATTCTACTGGCCCTCGCACGTCAGGTGGCTGGTCTGTTCCACTCCCAAGTCACTATCTTTAACATTGTTGCAGTATTATGGACTTACCATTGGTTCTTGCCCTTTGCTACCCACCCTTAGGGTACTAAACTGTGATTGCCTAGAGCTGGCGTCCGCAGGCCTGGGATCCGCAAAGGTTCTCAGCTCACTGTGTACCTCTTCAAGGTAACAAGATTGACTGTGTCTGCACTAACTTTTGTGTACCATCTTAGCTTATGAGGGTGCTCTCCTGATCAGCGCAACACTTGTTACATATTGTTGCATACTTGTCGCAGTCTGTGTCTGGCGGCCTGGGACCAGCTCTCCTTTCCCACTGGTGATCACTGTTCATTGTCTGCTTCAGCCACGTCACGTGTTCCCAGACCATGAATTTGAGCTGTGCAGCTCTGAATTATGAGAATTTATTATTATTTTTGTGCAGCTGGTGCCTTTGTCGTCTTCAGATTGGAATTTCATCAGTATCTCTTGACCTTGGCTGCAGGTCCTGTCTCACACATCTTGCTCTGTCAACCCTGAATCAGTGTTAGGCAAGATTGAATGCAGTACCCTGTGGGAGACTGCACCAGCCTTGTCCTCTTGGCAATAGTTAACCCAACCTGTGGTATGAGTCTGTACTACACAAGTTGGTAGAGTGACTGAGCAGCGAGGCTTATTTCAAGAGGGGTCAGTGTGAGCTGTAGGGTTGAAACATAATTTCACAGTGACAAGTGTCCAAATAACACTTAAACTCAAGGTTTATTTATTAACCCCTTAACTGCCATGGGTTTCCCCCCTCCCCAGTGCCAATGCCTTTTTTTGTGATTTCTGTATGTCACCATTCAATCCCTTGTAACTTTTTTTGTTACATGAGCTATCTCTGCCAAATTAGGCCCTTTTTTCCCATATGTAGGCGGTTGTAACGCCACCAAGGAGTCCTAGTTTGCTGTAGGGGGTGAGAGAAAATAACCAAAAAGGAAGAACATTTGGGGTTTATCAGAAAATGCCAATAAAATGATGTACAAAGAAGCCTGTTTTTTTTATTTTTCCTTGTAAGTGCAAGGAACAAATGGTTTGCTGTGCTGAATTCCCCATTTTCCAGGCTTTCAAGAACAGGTTGAGTGAAAACAAAAAGAACATATATTGATATGCTAAAGAGCTGTTTTGTGAGAGGTAGGCGATTTTGGCCTTTTTTTCCCCAATAGGACATCCGTGGGCGGAATTGAAGAGAAAGGTAGGAAAGCTGAATGGGAAGACAGAAAGGCATACATTTCTGTAAAGTAGACAAAATTCCAAGTTTAGGAAGGTGTGATTTGCGCAGGTCAGGCAAAAACTATGTAGGGAAAAATTCCATAGTTTGGGGAAAAATCAGGAAAATGACAGACGAAAAAGGAAAACAAATGTGGTGAGGAACGGCAAGCATACATTTTTTGAAAGAGCAGAGGCAGAAATTTTGAAGGGTAGGTTACTTGTGCAGTTTACAAAAGTGTATAGTGCCTAAAGCAGCAAGTAAGTGTAGGTCACATTTGGGAAATTAAAGCGTTGTGTGACAAAGTGCAGCAGCAAAAGGGTTGAAACGTTATGAAAACCATGCAAACACCAACAAATGTCATACCTTCCCACAGTCCTACAGATGTCCCGACAAAAACGGTACCTCACATGTGTGGTTGCACATACCTTTGCGCAAAGGGAAAAGGCTAAACCACTGGTAACCCCAAGTCTTTCGGCAGAGCACATTTTGTGGAATTTTGCTCTTGTGGACAACCTACAGATTTGGGCCTGCGGTGTCGTAGCCACCAATGAAAAAAAGGGAACTCCATGTATTTCTGAAAAGAGGACACCCGTGGGAATCCAGAGGTCAGACTTGAGCGAATCGCCCAGGAATATATTACCCACAATCCCCAACAAAGTCTGAAATTTGGCAAAGAAAACACAATTTTCAGACATTTTACTCTGCCCACCCACTGAAACACGTCGCCAACAACACATGTCCTACCTTCCCGCGTTCCCACAGGTGTCCCGACGAAAACTGTACCTCGCATGTGTGGGTGCACCTACTTGGGCGTAGAGGGAGAAGGCTAAACCACTGGTAACCCCAAGTTTTTCAGCAGATGAGTGTCATGATCCATCCCCCTGCCCCTGACCCCCTTGGGTATAACAGCCCCCTGGCAGCAGTGGGGCTAATGCCCTTCACACTGGCCCCAAGGGCCTTAAAACTCCATCAGAAACATACATGGACTCATTATCAGGAATAAAGCAATGCCAGTTTTGGACCTTAATCCAACATGGAGGCCTATTAAACAGCTCAGTTCTTTAGAACCAAGCCATGCGGTCTAGTGTTTTGGGTGTGGCTGGGCCTGGAACTACTTGGCCTGGAACTACTTTACCTGGGCTATTTAAACCACACCCTGTTAGGGAGAATTCTCATTCTATGGATTATTTCCCTTACCTATAGAGTCCCCCAGCAGCTTTGCTGCATTTGAAGGGTTTGTTTTTTTCTCCTGCTAAGAGTGAGACTCTCTTTCCCACTCTTAGGCATTTTTGCTATGTGTGTTCTAGGCTATTTTTGTGTTTAATGTCTATGGGGTTTCTCTCACCTCCATAGGAACCATCTTTATTCACATGTGTTACACAGCACCCTCTGTGCAGTGACACAGGGGTGTCGTAGCGACCCCCAAACATAGACTCCATATCCTGGGAATGACTACTGTCTCCCAGGGCATGTAAAGTCCCAATTGACTTTACTAGTCAATTTTTATGAACTAAACCAGTACAAACCATCTTACAATGGAGATACTGGAAAGGGTTAATAGTTTTTCCCTTATGTTCATTTTCGAGAGGGTACCGTACAGTCCCTCTCTCAAAAGTTTCTGGCTGGTGGCAGTGGTTACTACCGTAAATAATCAACCGCAAATATTTTCTTATGGGATTTTCCCATTGTTCGAGGCTACCACATTTTTTGACAGCCTCTAACATACCGCTGGTGTATTTTAATATTAACTTTACTCCAGTAGATTTTATTTGCCAGAACTTTAATATAACTTTTCTCGTGTCTTTCTATAAACTCCTAACCCAGGTCGGGGATCCTTTGTTCGTCCTTTTGGCGGGCTTCTGCCAAGAAGCCCTCCTTTTGGTGCCACTGAGTCTGGGGTGGGTCCATTGTGTGGGAGGGGGAATAGGACCCCTGGACAGGGTTGCCTCAGCAACCCATGTCGCACTCTATCCTTATAGGCTGGAGGGTCTCCCGCCAAGATGACCATTCCACTGTGTGAGTGACAGCTAGGCTGTATGAATGGGGATCTTTTTGCATGAAAGCAGGGTCCTGAGGACTGGAAGAGCAAGACGTCGCCACTGGAACTAAGAAGCCGAAGAGGAGAGAAGCCAAAGACCTCTGCAACGACTGAACCACTGGGTAAGCCCTGCTGCAGCGTCTCACCACTTTTCTCCACACAACAAGAGAAGATCTTCATCTGAAAGAGCCTTCTTCCCTTGAGCTGGTGGGGCCAACCAGTTTGCCAATCGCCTTCCCGGACCTGCCTTGGTTGAATCTCCAGTAACCTCTACTCGGAGGCCGGATAGCCAGGCACCAGTCCACCCGGACCGCGATTTAAAGGAGTGTACCCTTTATCCGTCGGACAGCACCGCGGCTGGTTTCATCCCTGTGTAGTGCAGTAACTCGAAACTTCCTCCACGACGAGAGCCTCTCTTCCTCTGCTGGATCTTCCAAACTGCAGGAACTACCAGGAACAACCGCCACCGCAGGAACCACTTCTTCATTTTAAAGGTACATTGTTCCGACAGGCCGCCCTTTCTGCGTGTTAGAGCTAAAGGTGTTTTAAATCCTTTACCTACCTGTTGGGTTGGCCGCCCCCCTTTCTTAACATTGTCTTTCACCTTTTGCATCCTCCTTTTCAAAATCGTTAACCAAATACTTGACTGCAGCTACAAGAACATTTTGCTCCTGGGCCCTTGCCCTGTACCACTGACTCTGGCACAGGCCTACTGACTCTGGCTAAATTTGTTAGAACTGCCTTCTCTAGATTGCTTCTCAACTAGAACTGTGTTAGTGCACCTACTTCTTATAACCACCCTTTCCTCCCCACTTTTAAACCTTGTGAAATGCCATTTTGCTCGGTTTTCATTTAAGTATGTGCTGTACTGATGTACTGTGTTACTTAAACTGGTTCACAAACTTAGGGGAAGTGTTGCTAGGGTGTGTAAAAAGATATTTCTGTATAACTTGTGCTTTCCCTCACTTGTGAGAAATTGCTAGAGTACTATTTGTGTTTGGTTTCCACTGTACCGTTTTGCTCAGTTTTCACTTTTGCTCAAACTTCTCTACAATTTAACTAGGGAGTTGTGTATACTTTCTTTGACCGAATTTAACTTGCTTTAAGAACTGTGATAGATGTGTATAAAATAAATATATATATTCTTTTTTACTACAAAGCTTTGGTCAGTGTTTCCTTGTTTCATAGTACTGAAGGCCTATTGTGTAAATCCTGAATACTGCTCATCTCCCTCTTGAGATAAGTCTGACTGCTCAGCCACAGCTACCAACTAAATCTTTGTGGTACAGACTGATACCAAAGGGGATGTATTGCTCTCACTGCTAGTCCTAATCTTCTGTAGTGCTCCCCAAGGGAACTGCATGCATAGGATTCTGCCTAACACACCCAAACAGCAGAACACGCTTCTCGTTATTCTGCACACCTGTAGCGTAACGCTCAACATGTCCAGCTCCTGCTCATCTGCTTCTCCGGCCGCCCGATCCTGAAGCCCTAGATCTGGATTTCATTAATAACCTGGAAGAACAAGAACAGCATTAGCGAGCAAGAACACTTACCTGTGAAGTAACCGGTCTTGAATCCATCCTGTGCTTTGCTTACCTCGCCCATCTCCGGAGTTCGCTGCAACCTGCAAAGGTAAAGAAACAAGGACAGTATTAATAATTCTCACCTGGGCAAGCAGCGAGTCCTGGCAGCACCCTGCGCTTCTCTTACCTCGCCCACCTCTGGGTTTCACCGCAACCTGCAAGGGAAAAGGACAAGGTCAGCATTAACAAAGCACTTACTTGAGCAAGCAGCGCTTCGATCGCTCATCACTCCGGAACATCACTCCAACCTGTACAAAGAAGGGAAGAGAACACAGGTTAGCAATTAACACCAATAAACAGCGCAGCGCTCTGCGCATCAATAACTCACTGTGGTCTTTGCCATCGGCGCGGCAACTTTGAGATCGGAACCATCCCTGTGAAAACAAAAAGAGACATTGTTAGGCAACAGCATAGTGGAGCAAGATGCCGGGAAGACAGAGAAAACAGAGGGAAAGAAAGAGACAGAATAAAGACGGAAAAGACATTATAACTCACCTGGAAGACAGCAAGCAGAGGCAGAGTCAAAGCCGGTCTGGACACGACATACGGGCACACGGACCAGTCAAGCAACTAGGTCCACGGAACGGCCGTTCCAACCACGCGCCCCTACACAGACGCAGGACGGAGAGTTCAACGCACAAAAACCTAAGTTGAGCAATAACCCCAAGGGAGGGGATTTGGACCAGAGGGAGGTGGGAGGCCACCCATCACAGAACCAGTATCTTAACCCTCCATTCTCCTGTTATAGGCGCTACCCAACGTCTGCCACATAACCAAGCAGAGAGAGATCCGGGATAGCGCTTAGACCTCCATCCAGTATTGTGTGGCGTCCCCGTGGATACCAGGTGAGCGTAACAAGGACATTTTGAGGAATTTTGCTCTTGTGGACAACCTACAGATTTGGGTCTGGGGGTCACAGCCACCAAGGAAAACGGCAAACCCATGCGTATCCGAAAAGAGGACACCCAGGGGAATCCAGAGGTGTGACTTGAGCAAATCGCCCCAGAATGTATTACCCACGATCCCTGGCAAAGTCCGTAATTTGCCCAAAAACCCCCCAAAATGTTCAGACATTTCACTTTGCCCACCCACCGAAACACGGCGCGAACACATGTCCTACATTCCCGCATTCCCACTGGTGTCCCGTCGAAAACGGTACCTCACATGTGTGAGTGCATGTCAGGCAAGATTGTATGCAGTACCCTTTGGGTGCACTACAAAAACCCGGACCTCCTGGCAATAGGAACCCAACCTTTGGTATAAGTCTGTACTACACAGGTTGTTAGCGTGTTGAGCAGCCAGGCTTATCTCAAGAGGGGTCAATGTGAGCAGTAGGGGAGTTACACAGAGATTCAGTGACAAGTATTCAAATAAACTCTTACTTGCAAGGTTGCTTGATTAAACAATTATTAATTTAACAGTCTGTTTGAGTAAGCCTTCTTCAGAAGGGGCAATATAATAACACACAAATACACTCCAAAATACACACTCTTAGTTTCTCCAAATCAGCAAGTAGCCATTTGGGATGGGACACAGACACTTCCTGCACCCTCATGTGACTTAAATAGCTAGGACACTGTGGATATTAATATATCACTGTTACATTTAGAGCAATACTTAGGAGTATGTCAAAGAAAAAGGTTATTAGAACAAAACAAGAGATCTCACAAATATTCTGAAGCAGGCAAGTACTTTTGGTAACCCCCAATGCAAAGCAAGTTAACCCCTTCCTGGAAGGAAGACAAAACGCACAGTCCGAGGGAAGACAAGTCATTCAGGGAGCCAGGCCAGGCCAAAGTCAATTTGGCGAAAGTCTAGGTGAGCTGAAGCAATTATTGCAGGTAGGTAAAAGTCTTGCACAATGTTTAAGAAGTGTTTGTAGAAAAGAAGGAATCAAAGTAGGGTCACAAGCTAATTAGTCTTGTGAGGTAAAGAAGCTGTTAGCAAATCTACAGAAGAAACCGAGACAAGTCTCAACTGAGAACAAGTGAGGTTACACACCAAGCGGTAAGTTCTATTAGACTTTGCAGTACCTTTGGTTAGAAGACAAACGGTTTGAGCTGTCTTCCGTTCCTGTGCAGCTCTGCAGATCCTGTGTTTCTGGGCCTCAGTCGTGGGAACAAGAGGGAGGACGTCTGGAGGACTCCTGCACTGCAACGGGACGGCCAGCGACAGAAAAGGACCAACTTCTATTCAGTGGTACTTTGCGGTTTCAGCTCCTCGCATCTCAGCAAATAGCACCACTGCGGACTCCTGGCTGTTGAGATGGGCTTTACTTTCATCTGGGATCCAGTACTCTGTTGAGGTGGTTCAGGCTCGGTCAGTCCTGCTTCTTGGGAGTCCGGAGGATCTTCCTGGCCAACTTAAAAGCAACACACATGATCTGGTGTTCCTCTCCCTTGCTCTTCGGTTCCAGCAACAAATGCAGTGGAAATACAACCAGCTTTGAGAGGATGTCCAGGTGGCTTACCTTGGAATTGATTGGTCCCACCAACTCAAGGGGAGAAGTCGTCCTTGCATGGCTTCTCTAGTCGAGATGAATTCTGAGCTTCAGCAGACCAGCAGCGCTTCACCGGGCAAACCAACGGTCCAGGAGTTTCTGCAGGCGTCTCTTCCAAGCCAAAAAGCCTTGCCATTTATGCAGGTTTCTCCCATTCATTCCAGCCTAGCTGTCAATTACCCAGCAGGGTGGCTGTCCTTGCCGGACAGCCAGCCGGCCAATCATCTAGGAGTGCATTCCTGTCTCCTAGGAGATTAAGCACAGGGAGCTTCGGGCACCTCTCTAGCTTCCTGCCCCTGCCAGACACCCTGGAGCCAGAGGCGGGCTTCACTCGTGAATCCCGTCAAGGACAAAATGAACAAAGAGACCAAACCTGGTTTGGCGCGCAGTCTCAAGAAGGATATTTTCACAAAGAAATGGGGGAAAACAAATACTGGGGCTGGGTGCTTTACTGCAGCTGCGAACGCGGCCCGTGGTAAAAGCAAACTACGGTAGTTAAAAGTAAACCACTGCCACCAGCCATTCATCGAGGAAAGGGTAACATACAAATGTTACATGAGAAGCTAGAAAAAGGGGATACGAAGTAAACCCTCCAGCACCCTATTGTACAATAGTGTGTGCTGGGTCTAGAAAGTTACACATGTAAGTAAAGTCAATTTCACTTCACTGCTCTTGGAAAACAGTAGTTTCACCAAGAGAAGGTCTTTAAACCTTTCGTAAATCTAAGAGACTTCTGTGTGCCACTGCACTGAAGTTGCGTTTGTCAGACTCCACAACCAAAAGGAAACAGTGTTCAAATCATAACAAAAATACATGAGAGAGTGGGGAAAAAAGGGTCTCACTCTCTCCAGGTTAAAAACTCAATTCCTCAAAATCCAGCAAAGTTGCTGGGGGTCTCTAAAGTAGAGAGGAATTAGCACATTTGAGAATTCTCCCTAACACTGCACCTACCTGGGCGCAAAGGGAAAAGGCTAAACCACTGCTATCCCCCAAAGGGTTTGGGGAGCCAACCTATAGATTTGGGCCTGGGGTTTCGCAGCCACCAAGGAAAACAGGGATCCGCATGCATTTCCGAAAAGAAAACACCCGTGGAGAGTGTCTGGCATGCGCAAATCGCCCCAGAATTTATTACCCACAAGCCCCGGCAAAGATCCACATGGGAGACTGGTGCCCAAGGCCAGGGACGTTAGCCCCGACTTTCCCGGAGCTCTGGCTGGCCTGCAATACAACTTTTCTCTCTGGGAAAGGACAGGGACCCTGCCGGGGATCCTTGGAACTGTTGCTGGGCTTGGGGATGGTCAACTCACCTGGGAGACAGCTGCCCAAGGCCACAGACATTACCCCCGACGAATCCTAGAACTCTGTCTCGGCTGCGAAGGGAAAGGTCGGGGACCGTGCCGGGGCCCCCTGGAACCGCTGCTGGGCTTGGGGATGGTTAAACCACATGGGAGACAGCTGCCCAAGTCTGGGACATACCCTCCCCCCCACCCCCCCTCCCCCGACTATCATTGAGATCTGGCGGGCCTGCAGTACAGCTACTCCCTCCTGGAAAAGATAGGGCCCCTGCCAGGGCTCCCTAGAACTACTGCAGTGATTGGGGATGTTACACCCACATGGGAGACGGCCGCCCAAGGCCAGGGACATTACCCCCGACAAATCCTAGATCTCTGGCTCAGCTGCGTTATAGAATTTCCCTCAGGGAAAGGTCGGGACCATGCTGGGGTTCCCTGGAAGCGATGCTGGGCTTGGGGAAGGTCAAACCACATGGGATACAGCCAGAGGTGTTGCTAGGGGGGGTCTGTGGGGGCTATAGCCGTGGGTCTTTTGGTTGTTGTCCTGGATAGCTCAGGGGTTACAACCAAAAAGGGTTTCCAGACCTAGCAACACCCCTGGAGACAGCTGCTCTCAGGGAAACACCAATGTTATGCTGGCATGGGGGGGCAATGTGTGGCCTGATCCTGAAATTGTGTCTCAGCCCACCAAAATACCTCCACAGACAGCCCACTCCCACCCACACCAACCGCAATCCAGGCCTAGTCCCACCCACCCCACTGACAATGGGCCCTAACCATAGAACAATAAAAAAACAGTACTCGCATAACGTTGCAGCTGCTCGCGTCGAAAAAGCTGTAAACGAAACAAAAATCATTTGCTACCTATGGTCACTGCAGCAAAAACAAATCATAACTACTACTCTCCGATCACGGCCCCCCTTTCAAGCCATCCCTGGTGGTCTACTGACCCTGACCCCTCAGTAAAAACACATTTGCCCCTCCTTGGGGGCAGATTTCTGCCCCTATGTGTCCCCAGGGAGGGCTACATGAGAGCCCCCCAATCCATTTGTGGTGGGGGGCGAGGGCCACCTCCCTTTTCATTATAAGTTGATGGTGGTTTAGGGTGCCCCCCAACACCCCCCAACACCTCCCTGTATTTCTACATTTTATTTTTTCGTTTTGCCCCTTCACCATGGGGCAGATGGGCACATTAGTGTGCCTATCTGCACCAAGTGGGCAAAACTCTCTGCCTTATGCTTTGGGGGCCTTGTGTCAAGTTTTCTGGTGGCCCTCTTCTCCACCCTAAGTGGATGGGGGCATCTCATTTAAACCTCCCTGAGGGCAGATGGGGGCATAAATCTGCCCCCCAGGGAGGGCTACATGAGGTGCCCCGTCATCGGTGTCTAGTCAAAGTTTCAAAACAATTGTTTCGAATGACAAAAGTTCCGAAACAAAAGTTACGGACATATTTTTCTAATAATAAAGGGTTTATTTTAAGTTTTTATAGTAAAATAAGTGTAAAAAAAAGGGGGTTTAGGGGGTACCCCCCTATAAAAAAAAAAATTTGAAACCTTTTTTTCGACACTTTTGTGTCAGAACTTTTGTCATTCGAAACTGTGACTGTCAAAACAGTCACTATAAACCCCCCTCACCCACTTAGGGCCACCCCCCTTTCATTGTGCAATAAAATCCCAGTGAAACGTACCTTCTGTTTTGACTGCAGCAGCCGAAATATCTGCCGCGGTGAAATGTACTTTCAGTTTCACGTCAGCACGCATTACGCGTGCTGACGTGAAACTGAAGGAAATCCAACCCCCGGGCCATGAGGAGGAACCTCCTTCTCACATAGCTCGGGGGTTGGATTACACTTTAGTGCAATCCCTGCTGTCTTGTCCTTTGCAACACAAAACGTATTGTCAAGGACTAGAGCGCTCTTTCTTGGCACTTAAGAGGTTAAACAATTATTTATTAATATAACAGTCAGTTGCTCCCTTCTAAAGAAGGCTTATTCAAACTATGTAACACTTAAATATACTTCAAAAATACACACTCTGAGTTTCAATAAATCACAATGGCATATAGACACTTCCTACACACTGAGGTGACCTCAATAACTAGGACACTGTTGACATTGATATATCACTGGTTCATATAGAGCAATACTGAGTTTGGTGTGAAAAGCAAAAGGGTAGGGAAGGAAACAATGGTTAAAAAGTTTCTCAAACAGATAAGCACTTTTGAACCCACCAATGCATTGTAGATTAACCCTTTCCCAGCTATACAAGTAAAGAATGTATGGCTTTTTTTCAGGGACAGATCAAAACACAAAGTCAGAGGTTAGACGAGTCTTCAGGGAGCCAGGACAGCCAATGTAACTTGAGCAAAGTCTAGGGGAGCTGAGGCACTTCTTGAAGGTAAGTAAAAAGTCTTGTACAATATTATAGAGAGTTTTGTAGAAAAATAAATCACTGTTGGGCCACAAGCTGGGAGGCCTGTGGAGGGCAAATCTGCAAGCAACTCTGCAAAAGGTAGCAAATGCAAGTCTAAACTGAGAGCAAGCAAGCTACACAACAAGGACAGCCAGCCAGCCAATCAACTTTGGGTGCATTCCTGTAACCAAGGAGACGTAAGCACGGGGAGTTTCAGGAACCTCCCTCGCTTCCTGCCCTGCCAGACACGCTGGAGCCAGAGGCAGGCTTCACCAGTGAACCCCGCCACAAACAAAGCGAACAGAGGGACCAAATCAGATCACGCAGAGTAAATCTCAAGGAAGAACTTTCCAACAAGAAATGGTAAAAAAGCCATTTTGACCAAATGGGCAACCATGGGTGCTATACTGCAGCAGCGAACGCAGCCCGCGGTAAAAACACACTATGGTAGAAAAAAATACACCACTGCCACCAGCCATTAATTGTAGAAAGGGTAAAATGTTGCATGATAAAGTAGACAAAGGGGATACTAAGTTAACATCGCCATCACTCTATGTAAGATAGTGTGTGCTGAGTCTACAAAGTTACAAAAGGTAAGTAAAGTCAATTTCACTTTACTGCTTTTGGAAACAGTAGTTTAACCAAGAGAAGGTATTTAAACCTTTGGGAAATCTTCCCTGTGCCACTGCACTGAAGGTGCTGTGTGTAACAATGTAAACAGATGATGCCTATGGAGTTTGTCAGACTCCAAAACCAGAAGAAAAACAGTGTTCAAATCAAAGAAAAATACATGAGAGTGAGAAAAAGATCTCTCTCCAGGATAAAACATTTAAGTCCTAAAGTCCAGCAAAGAGCTGGGGGTCTCTAAGGTAGAAGGGAATTTGCACATTTTTGAGAATTCTCCTTAACAATCAGCTCATCTCTTCTGTAATTTTCCTAAACCTTATAATATGTTTTTCTACAGTGTCCATGCTATGCTAGATTCCCATATGTAAGTAACACTTGGCTCTGTCAAGTCCCCTAGGTGCTTATACAGTTCCATAGGGTTATTAGCGTGTAAGCATCTGCAAGCCTTGTTCAGGATCTCTTATCTCTTGTGGTTTCTGCGTTGCTGCATATGGTTAATGTCAAAATATTAAAAGCGGTGACAGTATGCATATGTATCCGTATCTGTCCACTAACTATAGAACTGTACGCTGGTGTTCTTCATGTATTCGAGTGCGTGTTTATGTCCTGAAGTGCTAATGGCACGTCTGCTTCATGTCTAACGCTGCTATGTCGTTGCATCTCTAACGACGTCAGCAACATGGCTTTTCAGTGCCTCAGTCCAAGCTGTCCATACTGGTGTCCTTAATCATAGCCTGGGCCTCTTCATCCACGCATGGATAGATCTGTATGTCCTCTGATCTGTATGGCTGACTAAGGGGATACCTTTCGACATACTTGTCAATCATTAGTCCACTGGGAATTCATCCAAAATAGAATGGGTGATTGCGGCGTTTCCTGGGCGTCTTCCTTGTCATAAATTTAGTAGGAAGGGGGGGTGGTAGAATTCCCCATCCCTCTTCAACCTTGTTTTCAGTAAATGTCAAATGAAAGTATCACTGCGCAAGACTGTCCTTAGCGTGGCAGCATTAGACCAAATATGAAGTGTGCTTAAGGTGGCATGCTCTATTTTTTTTTTTACTGAAAGCACCATGGGGGGAACGCATTTCTCGTAAGTCGAATATGTGATGTAAGGAACTCGCCCTGCTGAACGCATGGGTTTTTTAAAGAATTTGATAGGTCTGGTGAATGTTTTGGTGTATAAATGTTGTAATATGACAAATGATGAAAACAAATCTGGCTCCTAACACTTTTTGTTACCAGGTGTAGGCAAAGTGCTTTTTTGTTTATAGAAATACTTACCAAAGTCAAAAACATCCCTAAAATGCAAATGGGAGTACGTAGAAAGAGTGAAAGGTTGGTGGGTACATGGGGAGTGAGGTCAAAAGCCTTTAATGAGAAACCCACTTGAAGTAGTTAATGTGGTAAGTCTGTAAACATAATAGAATTTTGCATATTTTAAGAACCGATTTCATAAACTAAAATTGAATTTCTAATATGATCAACCTACATATCTTGTGTTTTACCTCCAGATTAATAAGTGGACATGTTTTGGAACTCCTCTGTAAGCTGAGTAGACTTTTCACAGTGGCCTTATCTTTTAGGTTACATATCCTCCTGGAGGACAAAACTCTGAAAAAGGTGCAAAAGAGATTCTACTTGATGACGATGACTGTCCACTGCAGATATTCAGAGATTGGCCAAGTGACAAAGGTAGACTTCTTTTTATTTTAATGCAGCATGTTTCCAATGCATATTTGTAGTTGATTTTACACAATCATACCTATGTTTAGAACACAACCTTCATATTTATACAGTTTTCAACTATCCCCCATTCAACTAGAAATCCCCCTTTTTCTTTTTATTAATAACTGTATATTGTTAATGTAAGCTACTTTTGTGCACGTAGTGCTGTTGCTGGATATCTGCTTTGTTGCATCAGACACATTTTTCCCGGTTAGGAATTACTCTTGAAAATGCTGCAGGTTGGGGTGTGTGTGCGCACTGGCCGGAACGCTAGATGCCCCTTTGAATTTGGCTGTGTGGACCACGATATGGAAAAAAGCCATAGCAAGAGTTGTCATAAGGTAATATAGCATTGGTTTCTTGTTCCTTTTAAGAAAGCCTACTCCATTATAATGTTGATGGAAGGTTCCTTAGCATAGCCCTTCCTCCTTTTTGCACAATCCCCTATGATTTATAGCAGCTTATCTCGAGGTCGACTCTTTCTAGAACATGAAGTATGGCTTACAAACAGTATCGCAACTGGAGGCTTTCAATGTTGATGATTCTACTTTGCAATGCTGTTGTGCTTCGACAAAGAGACAGCTTAATGCCCAAAATCGCATGCAATACATTTTGAAACACAAGTGTTGAAATATTGAATGTGGGTATTGTTTGATATGGGCGGAACGTCAAATGACCCCTTTAACCAAGAGATTATATAAATCTCTTAATGGAGTATTTGTGGGACCAGGTGAATGAATTGTTCTGAAAGGTTACGAATACCTGATCAGACCAATTCCCCAACACACATCTGGAGTAAACCCACAGATGAGGCGACACCATTGATGAACAAGGGGAAATTCGAAGGAATTACATTGATAACAGAAGAGGAGGGTGATTGAATGTTGGCTTACAATTCAGAGACTACTATAGATTGTGTAACTAAACGCACATTAAAATGTTAATGGGGCTTAGCTAAGATTCCTGTCTTGAAATGTTAACCATTTCAATGAAAGTTGAGAGGAATGTTTTTATTACCTCCTTAGATATATGCAGTACTTTCTCTTGATGCTGTTTTAAAGTACTCTGGTTCCTGACCAGTGGTTGTTAGTTTTATGGTCCATATAGGGGTCGGAAAGGGGACCGAAAGAGAGACTGTCCTTTTTGTTGGTCTTGAGTACAGATACATTTAGTGGTACATGTATTACTTTCGGTGTATATGTGGCACATGTGGTCGCACTGTGAGAAACCTGAGGGTATTCTCCCAGGTAGATCCCACAAATCCCTTATCCAGGTGGCCAGTGGAAGGGATGGCGCTCTCCTACACCAACCCTAAGGGTGGACGAGTGAGGGAGGATCATGTCGGTTGGGGAACCTGGAGTTATGCTCGGGGGAATACCCCAGGTGAGGCACGGTATTACACCGGGGAAGGAGGTGAGCAGGACAAAACCCCTGAGGCTTTTATAGGCTATTCCCAATCACCATCCCTTTCAACCAGTGAATTTCCCTTACCAAAAGGAAAATCCAACAACCCCTCCTCATCTGCTAAACCTATTAGGAAAAGGCGAAGACAGATGAAAACAAGAAGGAACACTTCGGGAGTACAAGTGGGGGAAATTAGGATGCATTCCTTCTCCACAACATAGCTGTCCCCTTTATCCTGACAAGGGTTGGTGTGACTTTCCTGTGATTTCTATACCAAACAACAACTCCCATAATCCCTGTTTTCACTATAGAGATCAACCATCGTTCAATCATTTCTCAAACCCACTTTCAAACAGCTTTTATTCTTACCCTGAAACAGGAAATTACCTTTCCTAAAATCCACAGATGCTTTGACTGTACCAGAGTTGAAAGAACAATCAACTATTTTCCACAGTATCATCCGCCCCCTCTTCCCAATTATCCATCACCATACTCCCCCTCTGCTCTTTTAGGACACTATCATTCCTGTACTGTTACCCTTTTTTTCTTTCTTCACATCTATCAAAAACAATCCGCATTACTTAAACCCAGTTGCATCAGGAAACTACTTCTTCCAGAATCTCTATTTTCCTGTCGACTACCAGAGTACTCCCCTTTCACAAAAACACACCTATTCTTCTGACAGCAAGTTATAGAATCTCTCTAAAACCCAGAAAAAACACTACGACAATCCTTACAATCCCACTGTTATGGTAAGGAAAGGAAGGACATATCATGGACGCTTTACCTTTTGTGATTTGCCATTGTTCTTCTTCACTAACAAGAATCGGGCAAGTCAGGCTAACCAAGCCCAGAAAACACACCTGAGACTTGTTAACTCCCCCACCTGGATAAAAGGCAGAGCTCAGAAGCACACGGGATGCAAGGCGAGCAAAGCGGCATATGAGTAGTTCCCAGCAGGAAGAGCCGACCCTGGATGCAGAAGCGAAGCAGTGAAACAGTGCAAGGAAGACTGTGGCCGTATCAGTATAACCAGGAGGGTCACGATAAGCTTCAAAGAAAACGCCTCCACTTTGTTCAAGAATAACCAGCATCTCCTTCGGGTGAACGGGTGAGTTGGAAGGAGACAGATGCTGTGGTATCAGGAACCTTGACTTCAAAAGAGAGAGCCACGATAGAATACATTCTATGCCACCAGTGAGTGAGAAGTGCTACGAGAGACCGATGTGCGTAGACAATGAAGTGATGTATTTGCAGGTGCAGGCTGTGCGTGTACCATGCTATCGCGAGCGAAACCAAGAAGTTTGTAGAGACATAGTAACACTGAAACCCAGCGTAGTGATTGAACGTTGGAAGCCAAGAAAGATACCGTAGACAGTGATCCGGCACCATGTGGGTGCTCATTCAATGGGTCAAGCTAAACCCTTTGCACATTCAAACGTCTTCGATAGTTTGATGCAAACTGAAATTGGTCCGAGCCTTGCTGAGGGACACTAATTGTGTAAGAGGAAGGGTCTGAGCCCGGTTGAGGGGGATCCCGGGTGAACCGTGAGTCACCCGAGAGAGAATATTCTCTGAACATTGTAAAAAGGGGGATCTGAGCCCGGAAGAGGGGGATCCACAGTAACGATCATGATATAAAAGGGATCTGAGCCCAGCTAAGGGGGATCCAGGGTGAATTATCTGAATTGAGTACTTATTAAGAGGGAAGGAACTTTGTGTTTTGTTTTGATACATCAGGCCTTCAGAATCAAGAGACTTTGATAGGTAAAGAGTATAGGCCCTTTTTATTTTTGACGAGACTCCACTTGGACTGCATTATTATTTTTTGATGGTCGTAGCTTGCTCCCATCTATAGATATAGGATTAGATAGGCATTTATCACACCCTAGCTGAAGTTCAATAAACACCCTTGAACTGTGGTCACTTTTGTATGTCTTACTGTTGATACCATGCCTTTTTTACTGCAATGTTAAACTCCGCCAATCAAGTCGGGGTGATCCCTGACTTGACTGGGGTGTTTAATATTGCAGTGAATAATGAACCATAATATGCCAGGCAGAGTTTTGCAGTGGACCTCAAAAAGGTTGGCCTTCGTTCAAGCCTTGCCACTTAAAGATACTTGGAGAAGGCACTACCTGAGCACTTTCCCCTGCTTACATCGTTCTTGTTAATAAAATAAAGGTTTTCAATTGTTGTAGTGCTCTAATTAGTTCCCACTGGTGGAAATGTATTACCATTCACCTCTTGTGTTGGAGGTTCTGGGGGGAGATGGGTAAATAGATCAAGCTGCAGGTCCTTTGGATAGTATTATCTCATTTTATCAGTGGAAATCTGTTGAATATATTTCTACAAATGAGAATTTGGTGCATGATGTTCTTAGTTTGGGAAAAACCTATGAGATTTATATTAAAGTAAACTAGTTTCTTTCAAGAAACTGAGGGATTCCGTTATTTATAGAGGAAAATTGTACTCATTAGCCAGTGAGATCTGGAGGTTGTTAGGGGAGTTTTCCTAAAGTCCTACTGGCAGTAAGACTTGAATGAGCTGTCCCAGTGGTTTGTAGAAGCCCAACTCTTAGTATCAGTCTGTACTAGCTCACGACCTTGGTTGTGTGGTAGAGCAGTCAGGCTTATCTTAAGAGGAAGATGTGAGCTGTATGTAAGTACTCTGAATCTTAGACGGGCACATCAAAGAAGCATTTGCACATTTATTTATATAAGACATATATTTATTATATTTACACCAGAATCACTTTCAATACTTCAGACGGTAACTGTAGAACACCTAGGAATACTAGATAATACACTTCAAAGGGCACTTTGACTTTTGTGTTTGTTCGCAGTTACAATTGTAGCAACGTTAGAATGGGAAAAGACAAGGTTATCGTATCATCAGTAATTGCGCACTCATGCGGTTTTCAACAGGTTATACAGTAATGAATTTACTCTGCAAACACATATAGAAAAGTCACTTAACCCTTTAAGTGCCAAGGGCGAGGTATCTGGTCCTTGACAGTGCACACGCAGTGCCAAGGACGAGATAGCTCGTCCTTTTCGGCACCTTGTTTTGAGCGATCCCTGCAAGGCAGGGATCGCTCAAAACTGTAATCCAACCCCCGGGCTATGTGAGGGGGAGGTCCCCCCTCACTGCCAGGGGGCTGGATTACCTTCAGTTTCACATTGGCGTGCGTAACGCACGTCGGCGTGAAACTGAAAGTAAATTCCCCGCAGCAGCCATTTTCGGCTGCTGCGGGGAAGAGAGAAGGTAAGAGACCTTCTTTGTCCGCCTCGATCTCCGGCTGTATTTCAAGCCGGAGATCGAGGCCGGGATCGTTGGAAAGGGGAGATTCTCCCCTTTACAACGATACCCATTCTGTGGCATTGCTGCCCGTGGATCGGGCGCAGGTCGCGCGATCCGCGGGCATCAATGCCACCGGATCAATACAGATCTGTTTGTGACGCAGGGGGGAGGGGAGCTGCTTATTAGGTAAGCGGCCTCCCTCCCCCGTGGCCCCAAGGCATGGGGCCACAGCGGCAGAGACCCCTGGGGGCAGATGATTACTGCCCCCAGGGGTGAAAAGAGGGGGGGGGGAAATTTGAGGGAAGGGGGAGGTGGGAGGGGGTTTGGGGGCCTACTAGACCACCAGGATTTTGCAAAAAGTGGTGTCCTTGGAAAGGGGGGGTTCTCCCCTTTCCAAGGACACCACATATATGAGGCATTGCTGGTCACGGATCGGCGCAGAGCGCTCGATCCGTGACCAGCAACCCACTAGACCACCATGGATCCGTTTGTGAGGGGGGGCTGCCTCAAGTAAGCAGCCCTCTCCCCCCTCCCGGCCCCCAAAGCATGGGGGCACATGCATGTGAACCCTGGGGCAGATGGCTGACCATCTGCCCGAGGGGAATGGAAAAAAAAAATGGAAATGATGTGGAAAGGGGGTGGGGGAAGGGGTGGGGGGCCACTTGCCACCATGGATTTTTTACTGAATGAAAGTGGGGGGGGGGTGCCCCCCCGCAACCGAAGTAGAAAGGGGGCACCCCTTGTAACCCTCCCTGGGGGCAGATATCTGCTCCTAGGAAGGGACATCTGACCCCAGGGAGGGATGCATGAGGTGGGCCCCCCTATCTGTCCACAGGGAGGGTTGCATGAGGTGGGGCCCACCATTTGGGGTTGGGGGGGTTGAGGGCCACCCCCGTTGCAGTACATCATTCGCTGGCAATTTAGGGTGGCCCTCATCCCCCCCTAAAAAGCAGCCTGTGATTTTGTATTATTTTTTTTTGTTTACCCAACTTCGCTTGGTGCAGATGGCCACATTACTGTGGCAATCTGCCCCCAGGGTACCCAAACCCTACTGCCCCATCTATTGGGGGGCCTGCCCCACCTTTTTTGGTGGCCCTCCCCCCCCACCCCAAATGGAGGTGGGGTGTACCTCACGCAGCCGTTTGTAGGAAGCCCAGGGAGGCCTGCATGAGGTGCCCCCCCCCAGCCATTGGGGGTGGGGGGGTATAGGGCCACCACAAAAGGTGGGGCAGGCCCCCCAATAGATGGGGCAGTAGGGTTTGGGCACCCTGGGGGCCGATTGCCACACTAATGTGGCCATCTGCACCAAGCAAAGTTGAGTAAACAAAAAAAATAATACAAATTCACAGGCTGCTTTTTAAGGGGGGCTGAGGGGCACCCTAAATTGGCAGCGAATGATGTACTGCAACGGGGGGTGGCCCTCAACCCCCCCCACCCCAAATGGAGGGCCCCACCTCATGCAACCCCCCCTAGGGGCTGTTATCTGCTCCTAGGAAGGGGCATCTGACCCCAGAGAGGGATGCATGAGGTGGGCCCCCCTATCTGCCCCCACGGAGGGGTGCATGAGGTGGGGCCCTCCATTTGGGGTGGGGGGGGTTGAGGGCCACCCCCCGTTGCAGTACATCATTCGCTGCCAATTTAGGGTGCCCCTCAGCCCCCCTAAAAAGCAGCCTATGAATTTGTATTTTTTTTTTGTTTACCCAACTTCGCTTGGTGCAGATGGCCACATTAGTGTGGCAATCCAATCTGCCCCCAGGGTGTCCAAACCCTACTGCCCCATCTATTGGGGGTCCTGCCCCACCTTTTGTGGTGGCCCTCTCCCCCCCACCCAAAATGGCTGGGGGGGGGGGACACCTCATGCTGCCCTCCCTGAGCCTCCTAGGAAGGGCTGCATGATGTGCCCCCCCCTCTGTTCGGTGAGGAGAGGGCCGCCACAAATGGTGGGATACCCCCCCAGTGGGTGGGGCAGTAAGGTTTGGGCACCCCGGGGCCAGATTGGCACACCAATGTGCCCCTCTGCACCAGGGCAAGTTTCGTAAACAAAGAAAAAATGGAAAATGGTGGAACGCTTTTTAGGGGGGGCTGTGGGGCACCCCAAAGGGTCTGGGAAGTTTCTAATGGGATGGGGCATTGACCCCCTCCCCCCCTCAACGGCAATGGAGTGGGTGCCATGTCATGCAGCCCTCCCTGGGACCAGATATCTGCTCCTAGGAACAGACGCCTGAGCCCAGGGAGGTGTGCAGGACAGCCCCCCACCCCCATTATCTGCCCCTGGGGAGGGCTACATGAGATGGGCCGCCCCTCCAATTTGGCCATGTGTGGGTTCCCACGGGTGTCCTCTTTTGGAAAATGCATAGGGTTCCCTGTTTTCCTTGCTGGCTTCGACACCCTAGGCCCAAATCTGTAGGTTGCCCACATGAACAAAATGGGCAGCGGCGAAAGGCTTGGGGTGACCAGTGGGTTACCCTTTTCCTTTTGCGCCCCCGGTAGGTGCACCCACACATGTGAGGTACCGTTTTCATCGGGACACCTGTGGGAACGCGGGACGGTAGGCCATGTGCTGTTGGCGGTGTGTTTTGGTGAGTGGCCAGAGGGACATGTCTGAGAATTGTCTGCATTTCCAGCCAATTTCAGAGACATTTCCCTGTGTCCACTCACCGAAACACTTCGCCACCAACAGATGTCATACCTTCTCGCGTTCCCACAGGTGTCCCGACGAAAAAGGTACCTCACATGTGTGGGTGCACCTACCGTCTGGTCAGGCCGTGAGCGTAAAACTCCTGTGTACCATGGCTCAGTGTTTGGCTTGTGGTATTGCAGTTCGGAGAGGGCTTGAAGTATTGACAAACAGTGAATAATGAAGAGCCCCTGCGGATTTCTTCCAGTGTCTAAGGTTCTTGAAGCAGCAAATTAACAACTAACAAAGGAGACTGAAAAAACAGACTCTTAAAGGGGACACAAGCAGCAGCTTGGGTCAGAGGTAAGAGGGGATTGCCCAGGACACCTCTAAGTGCACTCCAGCACTCTGGAGCGACTTTTCGGAATCAGGTAAGCAATACCTTTTTCCCCACAGTACCTGGAGTTTGAAGAAAGTGTTTGTGTTGGCTCCTCTACGATATGGCAACTCTGGACCCGGCCTCCGGATTCCTTGGTTTGGTGACAAAAGGCAGGACAATGGACAGTGTTTTCCAGCAGCAGTCTCACGGGGGACCAGTGGCACGACTTTCAGCAACTTCTTCGTTCACTCTAGGGTTTTGGCGCCATTTCATCAGCACCAACAAAGGACAAGGATCGCCTGGTCAATCTTCTTCACTTCCTGCAGTCCCACACTCTGGTGATGAGGTCTGGGCACGTTGGATCGGATCTCTGGAGTGTCCTTACGGGCTCAGCAAAGATCTGGATGGATTTAGCCTTTCTACGACGCACTTGAAATGGGCAGCAAGTCTCCTGATATTGGTTTCTGCAGCTCTGGGAACTCCTAGGACCTCGGGAGATGGCTTGTCCTTGGTACTGGTTCTTCCCACCAGCCTAAGAGGAGTCGTCGTCCTCTTTGAAGCTGCTCTGTCGCATAGAAAACAGTCAGGACAGCAGTGGTTGCTTCACGGTCTTGCAAAGGGTCTGCAGACATGTCTAGTTGTCTTCTCCAGTTGCTTCTGTTTCCAGTAGTCGACTTGCTTTTCACAGAAGCCTTACCTTTTATACAGTTCCAGCACACACTCCTGTGCAATCTCTCGACGCATTTTACAGAAAGGGGTGTTTGGCTGTCCAATCAGGACAGCCAGACCCCCTGTTGGAGCTAGTCCTATTCGGACACTCTGACAAAAGGCCCCCCGCCGCACACTTCCTGCCTGCCCAGATACTCTGGAGCCTAGGCAGGGATACCTACTGGTTCCCGCCAAAGGCAAAACACACACACATACCTCCCCCTTCTAGAATGGTAGAAGAAGGGTTAACAAAGAACAACCACGCTAGTAATGGCAAAAAAAGAAGCAAGGCCCCAAGTTGGTACTTGGGTGCCCTTATTGTGCACTGCCTAGGCTATGGAGCTTGCAGTATAAAAAATACACAATAGTTGATTGAACACATCCACTGCCACCAGCCATAACTAGGTGATAGTCTATGTGACTAAAAAGTCACAGGAGCAGAGAGAAGGGGGATACTAAATATCCCTTTGGCACTCCACTGAACATGGGGTGTGCCAATCTCTCAGATTAGAGTTTTGGGAGAGACACTAATTATTTTTGTAGTTAACTTAAGGATATAGGGAAAAATAGCCTTAAGGGAGGACACAAAGGGTCCTCAACAACTCTGCCCATAAGGAGCTGTGTGCTGCAGTAGTAAAACACAGATGCCTTTAAGAGCTATGAAGCAGACCGACTCCATAATACAGCTAGAATACAGAGAATAAGGTTCCAATAGACAAAGCCCACAAGAATGAATGAGTGGAAAAAGGCTCCACTCATTCAGGATTAAAAGAAAAAGGTCCAGAAGTCCAGCAAAACGTGCTGGGGGGTCTCACTAGGAGAGGGGATGAAGTACAATAATGATGAATCTTCTCTAACAGAGGTTTACAAGCAGAAAATACAAGATACTTAGACATTGCGACGAGTTTTTACTTAATTCATTCGCAGTGGCTGATTGTGTGAGCATTGTGGTAAGTCAGAATTGGGAGAGGGACAAGGAGACAAGATTATTTTCACTTCAAAGAAAGAAGACCTAGTATATCCCTGAAGTGTAATACTAATCTCTACTCTATACAAAACAAAGTCAAAAGATGTGTTCCTCAAGGTGGCTAAAGAGCTGGCCATTTTAGATTATATGGCCATCTCTGACTCCTTATTGGAGTATTTACGATTGCAGATGGTATCGAACTCTTATAGCGACCACTCTGTGGCCGTATTGGTATTGACTGGCCCTGCTGGACAGGAGGAGCTGTGCCTTTGCAATAACGTGGTTGTAAATCGGGCGGGGAACAGCATCCGTTGGTCTGAAAAGAATATTGAGAGGTTGAATGTTTGTTTTTCCCATGCACTGCTGTATAAAGCAGCTTCTTTGGGGCAAAAACCCTGAGGCCATTGAAGAGTGGATTGGGGGATTGGTCCGGATGGTTGCCGGGGGGAAATCATTGCCAAAGATAAATTGGGGGGGTAAGAGTAGAATGACATTTGATATAAACATCCGGGATCGTAAACGGCAACTGAGAAGTGAACTCAGGGCTTGCAGAGGGGCAGGTTCCCCTTTGGTAATCTCTTTACGAGATAGGTGTTTGCATAAAGTTTCTCAACCGACAGTACCATACCTGGCCCTATCATTATCGAAAACTACAACAAAGAGGGAGATGGGAAAAATGTATCCAGATCCTTGGCAGTAGAGATACTCGTAAAATCTGGCAATCACTGACCGGGACCGCTGGTGATTTGTTAAAGAAAATAATAAATCCAATCCCTTCTGATCAATGGGTACAACATGTGAAGGGTAAGTTTTACAATCCTAACATCTATTCTCACTGTAATACGGGATATGCAGAACCTTGGCCACTCCCTATGAACTTTAAAAGTATAAAACAAGTCATTCTAAATTCTAAGAGATCTAATGCACCTGGTCCAAACGTTCTAGCAAACTCTGTCTTGAAAAAAGACCCAGATAACTGGGCTCAGATTCTTCTAACTCTCTTTTCCCGGGTCTGTCGCTCTTGCACCGTGCCGACGACATGGCAAAGGTCGGTGTTGATCCCGGTTCACAAGAAAGGTGAACGTAGGAGGTAACCAATTACCGACTTTTGTCCATGTTGGATGCTACAGGCAAGGTTTTTGCGACTCTGGTGCTTAGAGAGTTGGAGCCCTGGATAGTTGCTGAACAAGTTCTTCATCATGCACAGACGGGATTTAGACCAGGGGCCAGCACCACGCATAACATTAGAGTGCTAGATTCATTGATTAATACCACAATAGTAATAAAGATTCTACTCTATATATGTTATTTGTTGATTTCACTACTGCATTTGACCAGGTCATAAGGGAAAAACTTTGGACCAAGTTGATCAGCCTTAATTGTCCCATCTGGTTAGTTCAGATCTTAAAAGCACTACATAATAAAAACAGTGCCTAGGTAAGACTCAACAATGAAGGTGCTGTGACTGAATCTATTACTTTTAATATGGGAGTAAAGCAGGGATGTGTAGCTGCGCTTACGTTGTATAATCTTTACATCTCTGACTTACTCCTTCGTATGGGATTAAGGTCAAATTGTCCCCCTAGGTTGGGGCAAATCCCGATGATAGGTATGCTCTATGCAGATGACCTGATACTGTTCGACAGAACAATATCGGGCATCAAGAGTTTGCTTGAGGAACTAGCACAGTACTCCTCAGAGCTGGGCTTGACCATTAACTTGAGGAAGACAAAGGTAATGCGGAACAGTAGTAAGGGCTCCAACCGGCTGGGTATTGAATCTAGCTTGGGTTTGATCGAGTTTGCGGATTCCTACCCTTATTTGGGCGTGGAGTTTGATACAACCTCTAATTACAATAGGATAATCACATGTAAAAAAAGACGAGCCAAAATATTAACACTACAGGGGTGCAAATTCTCAAGAGGGAATGCAGGCTTTAGCTTGGCAGGCACTATAAAGTTATATCAGCAGTGCTTTGTCCCAGCCATACTCTATGGCCTCGAAGTGTTAGCTATGCAGGACTTAGACTTGCTCAATATCTTAGGCCAATATTGGCGAGCAGTGCTATGTCTGGGTCCATCATGCTCTCTGCAATATCTGAGACTTGAGCTAGGTCTAACTTCCTTGAGAGGTATGGCCTTGCGTGCCAGGGGAGCTTTCTATATAAAATCTGTTTCTGCACTGAAATGTAAACTGCTTGCGATAGTGGGAAATAACTATGATGTCGAGAAGGTAAAGCAGGGAGATAACTTTAAAACATTGAATGAATCACTTTTCTTGGAGATTGGTTGGATTCACGCAGAAAAGAAAATGCGACCATTTATTAATTTGAAAGAAATTCTTTATGCGCAAACTAAATCACTGGGATTGGTGTGACAACTATTCTCACCTTGAAAAATTGAAAGGGTATGACGCTGTGGTTAATGTAATACACAGGTACAGGAGAACGCAGCCCTATTTATTATTATGCCCTGATCCGGCAGTAAGAGATTTTCTGCGAAGGCTTCGAACAAATTAACTTCAGGTCCTCGCTATCACGGGTGTCCAACAGGGCCTAGTTTTAAATGATAGGACCTGTCGTATTTGTTCGAATACAAGCACCTTGGAAACTGCAAGACATGTTCTTACCTCTTGCCCCAAATTGGGTCCGCTATATATGAATCTATTGGGAAAACTTGTTCACAGTTATGAGTATTGTTGGAGATTCCTTTTGGGCCTACTGTCTTAACTCATATACAATATCCTTTCAACTTGCCCTGTATAGAGTGTGGATACAGGTTAGAAAATTATTGCTACCAACTTAATTTAGTTTGGTTGAATCGACTTGACCTGTTTTATTGTTGAAATGATTTACATGGGATGCACTGATAATGTGCTTTTTAGATGTGTACACCTGTGTAATTGTATTAGAGATATTAGAGAGTCCTATTTTATATATGTAATTTTTTACATGTATTCTCATAGTGTGAAGGAAATATGAAGTTATATATGAAGTTATATGAAGTTATGTACTTTTATAACTTTGCATAACTATGAAAGATGTATTTTAAACATTTGTTTTGTTTTATTGTTGGTACTTATTTGGAATACTGTTATGTTTTATGTAATATTTTGTGTAAAGTTCTAATATTTGAACTTAATCACAATAAAATTATTATAAACAGAAATACAGTCCTGTGCCCTGTATCTTACTCTAGTCTTACCATGAGACTAGCAAGATCTACCAACGTCCTTTCATGCAAAATACTCTCAAAGTCCCACTCACCAATACCCAAACTCTCAACATCCATTTGATCTACCGCCCGCCAGGCCCCATTGGCACCTTTGATGAAGACATCAACTCTATTCTATCCAGTAACCTTAAAAGCTCTACCCAAGTTCTCACCCTGGGGGATTTTAATATGGGCTACAATGACCCGGAAGACCATATCGCCAGCACTATAGTTAACACTCTCTCTGAATTAGGCTTTGCGCAAATAAGTATGGCACCTACAACCTCTAAAGGCAGAATACCCGACTGGGTGGCCGACTACAACTGTCTAGCGAACATCACAAATATCTCACCACTAGCCTGGACTGACCACCACCTGGTATCGTTCATGCTTTCTACTGACGGACATCTACCGCGCCAACCATTAGGGCCCCTCCTACTCTCACAAGAAACAAGAAGAATATCACAGTTGAAAGGCTCATCCCGAACCTACTCCCTACTCTCAACACACTCCCCGACAACCTGGACCCAGAGACTCTGGTCAAAGAATATAATAAGATCATGGCCACTTCGTCGGACCTAATTGCCCCCCTCAAACTCAGACCAAGCAAACCGAAAACGCACCTAAACAAATGGTACACACCATTCCTCAAAAACCTAGGGTAGCAAAAAAGAAATTGTGAGGCCACTCAGCCGCGAACAAACTCAAATCCAAACTAGCCGCACTCTACAAAAAAGAAATCTACCTGGCTAAACGAACCTCCTTTGACTCTCGCATATCCCAAGCAAAATCAAACATGAAGGAACTATTCTCCATCCTCAAAGAAGTAGAAACCCCCATAGTGCCTCCAGATACCTGTACCAAAGACAAAAACTGGTGCTCAGAAATCCAAAGTGCCTTAGCGAATAAGATTGCGACCCTTCAAAGTAAAATCTCCAGTAAAAAAGCTTCCCTAAATGACACTCTCCCTTCAAAAATACCGGATAAGCTCACGCTTACAGATCTCATTCGCTTCAACTTCTCCAAAGTCACCACTCTTGAAGTAGAAAAAATCATCCTGTCTTTGAAACCTTCCAATTGTCAGGGAGTTCTGTGCCCAGCACAGCTCATCAAAGATGCCGCCCGTGACCTCTCCCCTTTCATTACGAAACTGATTAATGCCTCCTTCGCCACTGGCTCTATCCCCACCAATCTAAAACAATCTTGGGTACTTCCACTACTAAAGAAATCCACACTTGACCCAGCCCCGCCCACAAATTACAGACCTATAACGACTGTTCCTTTCCTACAAAAAATCCTGGACACGTTCGCCTATGTACAAATACAGAAGTACTTGGAAGAACACCACCTCTTAGGATGCAGACAATCAGGGTTCCGTCCTCAACATGGGACTGAAACCGCCCTCATTGACCTGAAAGCTCAGATCGATGTGCTCAGAGACAACGGGCAAGTCGCCTTACTCCTCCTCCTCCTTGACCTGTCTGCAGCTTTCAACCTGGTCGATCATTCTGTCCTATGCTCACACCACCACACATCAGCGCACTTCTCTACTGAGGCCATCACTTGGATTACATAATTCCTTAACGGCAGAAACATGAGTGTCTTCTCACCTACTGCAGCAGCAGACCCCATACCCATCACTTGTGGCGTACCACAGGGCTCCTGCGTCTCCCCCGCATTGTACAACATATTTACCAAGCCCCTTTTCGATGATTTGGACCATCTCGGTATCACCTACACTAATTACGCAGATGATACCCAGATCCTCCTTCCGCTTTCTGGAGATTATAGAAAGGATTTGGCCTTGCTAAATAGGGTGTACATCATCATCCAGGCATGGATGGCCATACATGGACTATGCCTGAATGATGATAAAACCAAACTTATCATTCTAGGTACTACGTCCAGTTTAAAGAAACTAGGTCCTGCCTACAACTCTCATGATCGACGGTAACAACATCAAAGTCGGACATGAGGTAAAAACATTGGGCATTTACCTGGACTCTAATTTCTCCTTCAGAAGACAAGTGAGCTCCCTGGCATCCTCCACGGCATATATGTGTAAATTAATCCGCGCAGCTAAACCATTTCTGTCCGACACTAGTTGCCTTACCATCGCTAGAGCGGCTTTGGGCATCTCCAGAAGAGAGCACATTGCAGGATTTAGCCAACAGAACAACTGGCTCTCCATCAAAGACAAAATTCTTTTAAAAATTGCATCACTCACTCACAAATCCCTCAATAACGCTGCCCGACCTATCTGATTAATAGATTCCATAGACAGTCCTCCCTGAGACCCATCAGAACTGCATATAAAGACTGCCTTTCTGTCCCGAACTTCAAAAGCGCCACCATAGGGGGCAACAGTTTCCCAGTGAAAGCAGCCAAACTGTGGCACTCCTTACCGCCAAATCTTAGAGTGGACCTGCCCTATCAGAACTTCCGATCCAAGGTAGTTTCATGGCTGCAAACGTAGGCCCACAAAGACACTTAAGTGCCAAGGCTGTCCCTTTTGTGCTACCTGCACACATTGTAACCACGTGTGCCTACTTGTTGATAAGTATATAATGTCTGTGTACCTCATTGTTGATATGTATATAACATCTGTGTACCTCACTGTCACTATGTATATTTTATGACTATTGTAACTAAGCTTCGCAAATTCTTGGAAAGGCTGCGCCCTGATACCCTCGGGCACGCTCGCGCATTATAAATAATAAAACAAACAAACTAACCTGGTTTATTTCCCTATTAATCAAAAGAAAAAACAAAACAACCAAGGCATACTTTAAGCCCTTGCCTAAATAAGGGGATGCTCCTGGCTTCTGGCCCCCCCACCCCAGTATCTCTTTACAATAGTCCCTTCCCTATTTTAACCACCCCAAATTTGTAGTCTATTTACTGCTGGCCTGCTGTCTCAGGGCGCCAGTGAGGTCTCTGTTTAACTCTCAAATTGTGTTTCTACGTCTTTCTCCCTTCAGGGGAGGTTTTCCTCAGTTTTACTTCCCTCCCCAATCCGTGGTCCTCTCCATACTTTGAGCTCCTCTTCTTTTTACTACCCACCCTAGGTTTTCTTCCTTCTTTCCCCACTCTGGGGTTTCTTGACTTTCTTCCCCTTGCTGGGGCTTGCCTTAGTCTCTTTTCTCTGGACTTTCCCAGCACTGGGTCTTGTCTCTTTCCCTCTCCCCACTCTGCGGTATCTCTATTTTCCCACTCTGGGGGTTTTCCTCTTTCTCTCTCCCCAATCTGGAGCTTCAGTGTTTACCCCACTCTATGCCTTGTCTTAATCTCCCCTTTCCCCACTCTTGGGCTTGTTTGGTTTATAGTGATAATATCGAAAACATAATGTCGAAAAACAAAAATGTCGAAAAAATAACGTTGAATGTAAATATGTTGAAATCATATACATACAATAGAAAAAGACACTTATTCGAAAACAAAATGTCGAAAAAAAAATCAAAAAATCAATGCTAACATACCAATGTAAAATGTCAGAAATAGTAACGTTTATATGGGAGGGTGTTCCACCCCAAATCGCCACCCCTCCCACAGAACCGTGTCGCCATCCATCAATATAATACATTATGAATAACGAAAAACACACAAAATGCGGATTAGTAAGGGTTAAACGAATAAATGAAAGCCAAGAGAACAGAACCTTACCAAGACGCTGAGGAACAGATGACGGTTGTGACAAACCGTCATTACCTGACAGAACTTAACGTCAGAGCATATTAAAGGACGAACAGTGCAAATACTTCAGGCAAATGCAGGTAACATTACCATACTAAATATATAACTAAATAGGTAATTTGAAAAGTGTACTACACATAATGTGTGACAGAAATATTGAAAAGTTTTGTCGCCGTTATTTTGGATTTAAAATGACAGAGAACGTGGAGTATGTAACTTCGCAGAAGGGCGGACAACAGCTAATTCGCAATGCACACGTTTATAATAAAGAATCCCACAAAAATGAAAGAACCTATTGGAAATGCACTGAATATGTGAAAACCAAATGTACAGCAAGAGTAATAACTGGGACCTCCGTTGTAAAAGTAAAAGGGGAACACAACCATCTTCCTGACAGAACCAGTATAATAATTTAAAAAACTCTGAATGAATGAAAAAGAAAAGCAGTAGAAAACCCAACTGAGGCCAGCGGGTCTGTAATTGCTGGAATCTGTGACAAAATGCCATTACACATCTCGGCACAAATGCCTGCAGAAAAGTACATGCAACGAACAGTAAACAGGACAAAACAACAAAGAAAATCTTCCACCAGCACCAAGAAAACACATTGATATAAACATCCCTGATATGTTCAAAACAGAAAAAGAACATGTTCACCATGCAACATTAGAAATAAAAGATGAGAACATTTTAATATTTTCAACAGCAAGCAATATAAAAGAACTTGGTGAATGCGAAATGTGGCAAAGTGACGCGACTTTCAAGACATGCCCCCAGGCTTTCCAACAGTTTTTTACTATACATGGATCTGTAAATTGCCACCTCATATCCCTACTATACGTCCTAATGCCCAAGAAAACGGAAGATACCAACAAAACTGTATTTCAAAAAGTTAGACGCCATACCAGAAACAAAACCTACTAATATAATCATGGATTTTGAAATGGCTCAAATTAAGGCATTCTCAGCTGTATATAAAGACACATACATACAAGGATGTTTTTTCCATTTCACACAGGCCGTTTGGAAAAAAACTACAGAAACAGGGACTCCACACGAAATACACAGAGGACAGTGCATATCAACACAATGTGAAAAAAACTTTTTGCATTAGCATTTGTAAAGGAAGAAAACGTTGTATAATTTTACGAACATTTAATCGACAGTGAATATTTCAAAAATAATGAAGAAGAAAATTCGGACTTATCGGACTATATGGAAAACACTTGGTTGGGACAGTTGACAAGGAATGGCACTAGACGAAGACCTAAATATAATATAAAATGGTGGAATTGCTACAAAGCCGTACTGGAAGGGAGGCCAAAGACAAACAATACATTGGAAGGATGGCACAACAGGATTAACAAGAATTTTAACACTAAAAACCCAAATTTGTGTCACTTTTTAAAAGACTTAACATGTGAACAATCACATCAAGAATTTCATTTCACTGGCAAACACCCAATTAAAAATAAGAAAATACCAGAACTATGACCAAAAAATTGAACAAATAGTGAAACAATTTAACCAAGAAGACAAACAAAACTACTTAGATTCAATTGCATACAATTTAAAATGTTGAAAAACTCAGTTTGCAGAATCCACGATCCAGCATAGGGAATCCAAAAGTAACCAATGAAGCCAATCGAACATATCCAACGATTCCGAAATCCATATCCCAATCCAAAAAAATGATATCCACCAAAGAAAAAGTAGAAATCTATAGTCGGTCAACGCCAGCCAAGGAAGAAAACCAAAAAAAAATCATATCCCAATCCACGGTAAAAAAAGGAAGATCCAGCAAAAAAGTGTAAAAATCCCGATTACAATCCTCGATCCAACAGGAACAATCCCCATATGATCAAAAAATCCATAAAGTCCAAGAAATCCAGGAAAAAAACATCCAAAAACCAAAAATCCAGGAACACGCAGCACGGAGACCCGAACGCAACGAAAGCGGATACGTACTGGACTTTAAAAATGGCGCCCACGTCAACGTAAAGCTACGCTACGTCAATAACTTTTACAAATAACCTCAAAATTACTATGTTATCCAATAGCACCATCTAGTGGTGAAAAAAGATACTCTTTATTCCAAGTTGCAATTCACCAATACACTTGTAATTATTAAAAAAATTATTTCTTTTTAATATTTATTGTAGTAACTTTTAATAAAATGTATAGTTTATACTATTTCATAATGTTATTATATATTATGTTTATAATATATTTTAAGTATTTATAATTAAGTATAAACGAATTTAACAGCTTAATAAAATATTTTAACACTTACCTTGTATGTAAAATTATTCGAAAAAAATTCGACTTATTGTTTTTTCGACATTTATATTTTTGAAATAATATTTTCTACATTTTGACTTTCGAAATTATTACATTCGAAAATATAACTGCACACCGGCTTGTTTCTCAGGCTTAAAGCTTGTTTCTCATTGATCCAGTCTTTGATGTCCAGTGCTTACCTGAAGCTCAACCCCCACAAGATTGAATTCGTACTCTTGACCAACACCGAACACCTGGACATCCAGACCTGGATATGCATTTCGATGGCTTCACACCCAGCTGGCCATCTGTGTCATGTCCCTTGGGTTCGACATTGAGAGACCCCTCACCTTCAAACAGCATATAGCAAGAAAGACATAAATGGCTTGGTACCAACATTCTCGTCTTTGCAAATCAAGCCCTTCATCCCAGAAAACATCTTCAGATCTGCTGTCCAAGCCTTGGTCCTCTCCCACGTGAATGTTAGCAATACCCTGTGAGAAATCTGAGGGTATTCTCCAAGGTAAATCCAGAGATTACTCTATTCAGGTGGACAGGAGAGGGCCATCACTTTTGGATCCCAACTCTGGGTGTGCACTAGTGAGGGAGGATCATCTGAGTAGAGGAGTCTGGGGGTAATACATCTGGGAGACCCTCAGGAGAGAGGCTGTATCCCATTTGGGCAACAGGGGGTAAGGAAGACCTCCCTGGGGCCTTAATGGGATATTCGGGTCTATCTCTTGAATAAGCAAGAGAAGTCCAGTCGTGGTAGAGAATGACAAGGATGGGGCGGCAAGTACGGGAACCAGAGGGAACAAAATCTGTCGGACTATAACATCAACGGATCCTTCTTCAACTCAAGTGACTTCTTATCCGTATCCATCTAACCATTCCAGATTGCCAGTCAAGAAGGATAATATGTGGAAAAAGTCAATTGTCACGGTTATATAAAAATCAAGATGGGTGTTCTCCTTCTTCCCAATTTCAACCACCTTATTACCCTTCACCCTGTAAGAACCCTCATTGGTCTTGTCCCGTTTCCCCCTCCCCGTTTCCAGTAAGTACTGGGACCAGGAAGAGGCGATTGGGAGCAATCAAGATTACCCATAGACACAACATTGGGATACAAAGGGAATCGTCCCACTAATAGTCAGGCAAGATCAGGCACATCTTCCCAATTGTGCACACCTGACTCCAGTTGACCCTCACATGCAATATAAAAAGGGTGGTTCTGACAGAGTTAGAGAGCGAAGTGGGGAAGCTGACTGGACCGGAGGAGCCAAGGAGAAGAAGGTTGCAGGAAGAGGAGTCCAGAAGGACCAGTGAAGAGTGGGACACCGAGATGCTGGCCCGGTGTGTGTAAGGGGCTTCAGCGTGGGGAGGGAGCTATGTCTCCAAGAAGCCGGAGCGGGATGGCAGGCAGTCTGTTGGCCTTGGTCGGGCCAGTGCTCGTTCCCCCGGGATGTGTGCCAGTCGCAGGGTTTTTTCGAGGGGCAGCTGGTGAGACCCTGACCTTCAAACAAGAACTTTTACCTGCTCGCCAGTACCGCACTAGCATTGGTGAGTTTTGTGATCCAGAATGAAACTTAGTAGCGTACAGGGTGGCGGGAGCAGGAGTGAGGAGAAACCGAACAGCCCGGTGAGTGAAAGCGGGGGAAAAAGCAAAGCAAGCAAAGGTTAAGCGAAAGCAAAGCGACGACAGCGAAGCAAGCAAAAGCAGAAAGAAAGCAAAGCAGATTAACAGAAAAGGGAGTTTCAGGCATGGAAATGCAGAGAAACAGAAAAAGGGGGCTGGCGATGCGGAAAAAGCCAAGAGTGGGTGTGAATTACCAGAAAGTAAGGAAAGGCAATGCATGTGATCCGAAACCGAGAGACAGTAACGAAACAGAGAAGGAAACCGTGCACCAGACCCGAAAGTGAGTGCAAGCGACCTGAAATAGATGCAGTGTGTGCAAGAAGCAGGTAAATAAGAAAATGAAGGTGCAAGAGAGCAAAGGGAAGTGTGCAAGAGACACAGAAAGATGGAAAGGAGGTGCAAGTGTGCACAATAGAAAAGGAAGATGTGCAGGAAGCACAGTAAAGAGGAAAAGGACAGAGTGGAAGAAGCACAGTAAAGAGGTGCCAGAGAATAAGGAGATGGGTTGCAGGTCAGAGTGGTCACGGTTGGGAGGAGCAAAGAACCTGGCATTCTCGAAAGTCTCTGATACTACCCCATGAGCTTAGGGAAGGGGACCCAAAAAGGCCCGCTAAAGAAATGTATGAACTTTGTGAAGAGAGGCCTAAACTTGGGGACGAGAACCCTGACAAGCATAACGGGAACTGTTTTTTTTTTTTTTTTTTCTTTTTGGAACTGGAAGGATCAAAGCTTGGGGAAGGGACCTAGAAACATTGTGAACTCTTTTGACTTGCTGCAAGAGCCCTAAGTAGAAGGTTCCATGGCAACCCTGTTGAATTGAACTACTTTCAACTGGCAGAACTACGCCTATGGGTAAGACTACCTGAAACCAGCTGTGGTTCACATTTCCTTTTGAATCCCCATTTTCCTTTAAGACCATCCCTATAATATTTGATTTAAGAGTGAGGGCAAGCATAGGTTTGGACACAGACAAACTTTGGTTTAGAAGGGATTGTGTCCTCTGACGTATTCCTTATCTTTGATAGATCATCTCCCAGCTTGCTGGCCTCGGCAAAATATTTTCAGTAGAGGGCGCTGCGCGTCGACGTCCCTCGAGCCGATGTCACTCAACGGCCTCCGTATCGGCGCCGACATCACCACGCGTATAAATAGACTCGCGCAGCGTCCGTTGCTAAGTTCCATTTTTCTGCGCTTCGTGGGGCCTCGGAATATCGTTGCTCAGTTCTTCAGTCAAATATATCAATTATTCCTCGTGAATACCGACTTGTACTCGATTGCTTCCTCACACGAACCGACGACTCCACGGTCCGGCTTCAAAAAATGTCGAGACTGTGGAAAGAAAATGATCCTCACAGGATCCGTTTGTGGTGCCTGGGAAACGAGCATCATTGTTCGGAGTGCGAGGACTGCATGCCCATGACGGCGAAAGCCTTGAAGGAGCGTAAGGGGAAGCTCGTGAGAGGTAAGGCAGTTAAAACTTCTTCGAAAGTTTCCTCGGCGGAGTCGAGACATTCGTCTCCTCGCCATCACAAAAGACATTCTCGTTCTAGGTCTCGAAGCAGTTCCCATCATTCTTCGAGATCTAAGCATTCAAAAAAGAGACGTCGAAGATCCCCTTCCTCGTCTTAGTCTTCTTCCGTTTCCCCAAAAAGGGTCTCCTGCCCCACAAAACATAGCTCTCAGGCTGAGTGGGAGGAATTCAGGAAAAAGATGCTAAGCGTCTTAGAGAAAGCAGCCTCGACCCCCTCAAAGACTGCTGAGGGCGATACCCTGGGTGAAAGACCCGAAAAATCAAAAAGCAGCGAGTTGCAGTACCCGGCGAAAGAAGCCACTCGAGAGCATCACAAACCCTCGAGTAAAGGCAAAGTTGCGTCTTCGACGCCGTTGTCGAAGATCCCTTTGACACATAGATCGGCGTCGTTATCGAAGGGTTCTTCGACGCACAGGTCAGTTGAGTCGACGCCGTCTTCGATGCCAAGAAAGGATAAACCCACGGCCACCTCACAGCCAGTGGCCATACCCAGAGCCTCGAGCATGAGAATGTCGTCGACAACCTCGAGTAGAATCCCGATACTCTCGAGTTCATCGAGGCCTCTACCACCTTTCTCGACGCCTTTTTCGATGGCTTCGAAGCCTTTAACGGCCGCGTCGTCAACGTTTTCTCAGCCAATCATGAGGAATTTGGCTCCTTCTGCTCTGGAAATGGGATTTATACAATTTTCAAGACCTGATCACTCAGAGCCTTATCTTCTATTTATGAAGAAGGGGAGGATTCGGATCAGGAAAGACCTTTTGAGTTGCAGGGATCTGCAACTCCTGCACCAGAGGAATTTACCTCTGAGGAAGGTAGGTTGAAAGACCTCCATGAATCCCTACAGGAAGCAAGTGAGTTGGGCACTTCCCCACAAGTGGAATTTGCTACACCAGACCCAGGGGAACATGCTGAAACCCCTTATAGAACCTTGATGGCAAGGATAATGGAGTTTATGGGATGGTCCACATCCTCACCTGCTTTTCAGCAAGACGACCTCACAGACACCTTGGTCATATGTCCACAGGAGGATCCTGTAGTGCCATTTCATGCGGCATTACAAAGGAGAATATTGTCAAACTGGGAAACACCTGAGGTAATCCCGGCGGTTACTAAAAAATGATCAGCTAAATATCGGGTGTCTTCTGCTGACCCTGAATATTTATCCAAACACCCAACTCCGGAGAGTCTGGTTGCTCAGGCAGCTACTTCAGCAGGAAGTAAATCGGCTTACCCTACTGTTCCTCAGGACAGGGATGATAAGAAATATGACTCTATGGCCAAAAAAAGTATTTTCCGCATGTAGCATGGCGTTGAAATCCATCAATGCTACTTGTACGCTCGCAAGGTTCAGCCACACACTTTGGGAGTGTGCTTCATCAGCGGCTCACTGCCTCCCGGAGGGAGAAGGGGAAGCGTTTCTCAACATCATCAAGGATGGTAAGGACGCAATGTGCAAATCCCTTCAGACTGGCATCGATTCTGCTGACAGCAGGGCCATGGCGGCAAGTACAACAACCAGACGATTTGCTTGGTTGCGAAAGTCTGGTTTTGTTCCAGATGTGCAAAGCAGACTCTTGAATATGCCCTTTGACGTGTCTTCTTTGTTTGGTAAGAAGGCGGATGATTAGAAAAACCACAAACATCAAAGGCAGCAGCAAAATCCCTAGGAGCTGCAATCCGTCAGACACCATATCGCCCTTCAGGAACCTCTTGGAGAGGTAAGTCCTTTCGCTTTTATTCCGCATTCGGAAAAGGCAGAGGACAGCCGGTTCAAAGGGGTCAGAAAAAATTCACCCGAGGTGGATGGGGTAAAAATACAAAAGCCGCAGCAGGTGCCTCTTTACCCTCGGCATCTGCATCAGCCGCCTCCAAACCGCTCTGAGGACTCTCCTCACAAGACACCAGTAGGGGGCAGGTTAATTCAACATCTGACGGAATGGCAGGCTATTACGTCAGATGCTTGGGCATTGGAGACAGTTGGCCAAGGTTACTGCCTGCCCTTTCTACGCATCCCTCAGAGTCATCCACCGGGGAACAGCTCTCTGAAAGTTCCAGATCCGCTCCTCTTGCAGGAAATTGTAGACCTGCTAGAGAAAGGTGCCATAGAACCGGTACCTGTAGCGGAGAGGAACAAGGGCTGGTACTCCCCCTACTTTCTCATGCCGAAGAAAGATGGAGGACTGAGACCTATCTTGGATTTACGAAAATTGAACAAGTTCCTCAGGAAGGACAAGTTCAAGATGGTAACTCTCTCTCAGATCCTTCAGGCCCTCCAGCTCCAGGACTGGCTGGTATCTCTAGACCTCCAGGATGCTTATTTCCATGTGCCAATCCATCTCAAACACTGGAAATACCTGAGGTTCGCAAATGGCGGCTCTCATTATCAATTTCGAGTTCTGCCATTTGGGCTGACCTCCGCCCCGAGGGTCTTCACCAAACTAATGTTGGTAGTGGCTGCAAGTCTAAGGAGGGAAGGGATCCACGTCTACCCCTACCTGGATGATTGGCTGATCAGAGCTTTATCTTCGGAACACGCTCAGACCCAGCTAGATTATGTCTGCCACTTCCTTCACAAACTGGGCTTCTCCCTCAATTTAAAGAAGTCATAGATGATACCATCACAGAGACTCCAGTTCATTGGAGCGGTCCTGGACACTTCCCTGGGAAAAGCCTTGCCACCAGAGGTGAGGGCTCAAGATATTCTGCAGATGGTCACCAAGTTTCAAAAGGCCCAACGTCTCCCAGCCTTCGACTTTTTGAGGTTGCTAGGCCTCATGGCATCCTGCATCTTCCTTGTGCCAGAGGCTCGCCTGAGAATGAGATCTCTTCAGTGGGCACTGAGAACTCAGTGGTCGCAGTTCTCGGGGAGAATGACGGACCTCCTTCAGGTTCCGGACAAGGTGGCTCGAGACCTTCAGTGGTGGGCCTGCCAGGAAAACATCTTAAAGGGGGAACTGTTTTGGCAACCATGGCCGGAGATAACAGTAGTCACAGATGCCTCACTCACGGGGTGGGGATCCCATACCAACGAATTGACCATCGGCGGTCGTTGGTCTCCATTGGAGTCCAGACTACATATCAACCTGTTAGAGCCGAGAGCAATCAGACTAGCGCTGAAAGCTTTTCTGCCATCTATAGAGGGGGAAAATGTCCTGATAATGACGGACAACACAGTGGCCATGCACTACCTCAACAAAAGAGGAGTCGTCGGATCACTGCCACTGTGCAGAGAGGCAATGCAGCTCTGGTTTTGGGCAATTCAGGAAGGAATCTCTCTATCGGCAGTTCACCTAGCCGGAGAGAAGAACTTGATGGCGGACACTCTGAGCAGGCAGGGCACAGTCTCCCACGAGTGGGAACTAGCTCAGGAAGTCCTTCAGGAGATATTCGGCCTTTGGGGAACCCCTCAAGTGGATCTGTTTGCCACCAGTACCAACAGAAAGTGCGATCTGTTTTGTTCAAGGGAATTTCCTCAGAGAGGAGCTCTAGGGGACGCGTTCGTAGTGGACTGGGAGTTTCCACTCCTGTACGCGTTTCCACCAGTGCCCGTCATTCCTCAAATGATCAGAAGGTTGAGAAGATTCCGGAGGACCATGATCCTAATTGCCCCAGACTGGGCCAGGAGAACGTGGTACCCGGACCTTCTGGACATGTCCATCTGCCCTCCAATTTCTCTTCCACTCAAGGAGAATCTTCTCTCACAGAAGGGAGGTCAGGTTGAAGGTTGTCAGGTACTGTTGGGTTGGAGTGACATATTCTTTTACATACAGTAACATATACCCATTTACATTGGGTCAGGGGAGACATTGGGTCAGGGGAGACACATATTTAGTATAGAAAGGTTTTGGGAAGTTATTATGGGTTATATTTTTAAACAGCCAATTTTGCCCTTAACCTTCATTGCAGTCTATGGAAAATGCCCCAAGCCAAGATGGATGTTCTCAGTCTAAATTCTAATTGGCTGGAGATTGTTTATAGGGAGGACGGTGAACATTCTAAACTGCCTTTCATCGTCTTTGCCCAGCTGAGAGGTCGTGTGCTAAGATGCTCCTGCTTAACTTGTTCAGGGGTGTCAAGTTTCAAGCAGTCGAGCGGCATCTTTGAAAATATAACAGGAGTCGTGTACGGAGTTTCATGGAGACACAGGACAGGAGTGAGAAATTTCCAATTTTCTGAGAAAAGAAGTTTTCAAGACTCTATCACGAGATAAGCGACTTTCCATGTTTTGATGAACTTTGTAAAAAGGTTATATTAATTTAAAAGGATTGAAATCGCAAACTTGTATCTAAAAACTGTAGCGCGAACGTTGTTTTCTTTCCTACGTATCATTTCAAAACTAGCACGTGATTTTTCCGTTTACCTTGAGCCTGCGCGAGTGACTCTGCGCGTGAGAGTGAAGCGCGAGCGTGAACTTTTGACTCGCGTTTTCTGTTCATGTACGCGAGGGTTTTGCTACGTGAGTTCGCGTGTGTATTTATTACGTGTTTCGAATCTGCCCGTGCGCAAGAACAAATCTATGTTGAGCTTCCGCGCAAGCTCTCAGAAGTGTCACGTGATAAACTAAAAGCGTGGGTGCTTTTTTCCCGCGATTTGGTTTTTGCGCGTGTGCATATTTTTTCGTGTCTTGGACTTTAGCGCGTGTGCTTTTTCCCACGGTTTGGATTTTCAGCGCATGTGCATATTTCCCGCAACTTGGATTAAAGCGCGTGTGTTTTATCCCGCGGTTTGGATTTTCAGCGCGTATGCGTTTTACGCGCGGTTTGGATTTTCAGCGCGTGTGCAGGATTTTTCCACGTGAAGATTTCATCGCAAGTTTCAAAACCGTTCAAGAGTAAAAGACACTTGAAAAAGAAAATATAGAAAGAAATACAAGAACTTAAAAGAACTTCCTTTAACTTATTTAAAGAACTTAAGACTTTGTTCAAGAATCTTGAGGTTAAAAAGACGAACTACAAAGTTAAATATTACATTCATGGACCTACTGAGAGGGCTGAATGATCTTTAAGATTCTGGTCAACAAGTAAGGAAGTCTTGTCTGCTTATCACTTCTCTGGGCATTCTGAAGAGAAGTATCAGGTATGGTCTTTTAACTATTTTGGTAAAGGATATAGAGTTTTAAGGTTAGTATAGTAACCCATTGAGTAATGAGGTGTATTATATGTTTGTTTTTAACTACAGGTGAAGAACCAGCTAGTCGATAGCTTCCAGCCTGGTGTTTGTTAATTTGTCCCTTCCTCCTTTCCCCTGGAAGTGAGGTAAACTGAGCGGTTATATATATTATCAGCTCAGAGTGCCACATTTTGGGTGGATTGTCAGGGGTTCAGCAGCTTCCGCAGACACCAGGTTCTCAGCCTGGACGCAGGGGAACACGACCTCGAAGGAACCAAAACCATCAGTCTGTACCCGCACCAACGGCCTGCCAACATCAAGGGACCTGGCGAACACCAGCCAACCGCCCCCGGCACCTCCAGCCAACAAGAGAGATGCTTCCAGACCGGTCCTGATTTCGCCCGGCTGTCGCTGGACCAAACCAAAAGCGCTTCCAAGTCCTCTGCTCTAGCCAAAACAACGCAGGGCACCAGCGCTCCAACCCGACAACCACCCCAACGCTCACCTCTCAGAGCCAGGGGTACCGGACACCCAGAGCGGACCTCTGAGACCTCGGGCGGCCCACATTCGCCATCCTCACTGCCGAAGATAAGACGCAGTAGGAACAAGGCCACGTGGAAGCAACCACGAAATGGCGAGAGCCGCCACGAACCGCCGACTCTAAGGCAGTCCTCCTGCTCCTGCTGTGGCCGCCCGCCGGGTGGGATGTCAAGACTGGAGGGCGGTGTCACGCTCCATAGGCTGCCCCCTCCGCAGCAGCATCCTCGTCGCCAGTGATTACTTGTGTGTAGGAGAATTGTGACATTGGCGACGAGGATTTCGGCGAGACCCCGTCCCACGTGTGCACGGACCAGCTGTTCAGGCTCCTTGCTCATCTCCTGTGTTGTCGGCGAGGACGTTAGTCGAACAACGCAGGATCCGTCGGAGCTATTTGCCAGATGCCCTGTCCACCATTGAGGACAGCGCTGGCCACAGGAGGGCCCTCTTGACGGGCGTGCAGTTGTCCTGTGGAAGAGGGAAAGGAGAGGAACTGTCCGGGTGCCCAGTCGGGGTACCGCGGCGGGACAGTTCGCTGCCGGCTCGCTGTGAGCAGCTGGAAGTGCCAGGGAGTTCGCGTTGTCGGCTGCCTTGCTTCCGTGTTTCCATCGGCGGCAGCGACGGTGGCAGGAGGGCTCCATTTCTTGAGGGGAGTCTTTGGCTGCTCGGGGTCCAGTCGGGGCCTTGGAGGGAGAGCAGCTGTTGGGCTTTACAGAGGCCTGCACACGGTACACGATTGCATCTGCGTAACGAGCAGAGCGCCGGCTGCTGGCCCCGCCCCCGGCAGCGTCTCTATACCACGCTGTTCACCGCGGACTGCGGTCTCCTCTGGGAAGGGTGAGGTGCGCGTGAGGTTGTTGAGCGTAGCTTGGAACGTGCAGGGTATGACTGGAGGCTACGTTCTATGTTTGACAGTTGGGGTTGACTATTGTGGCCGGGTGGGATGTGCCGGTGTCATTCGCTTACCATCAACGTAATAAGGATGGTGCTGTAACAAGTAATAAACGTACCATATATATTACTTACCTGCGTATTGGATTTATGTAACATGATTTACATCACTGGCGACGAGGATGCTGCTGCGGAGGGGGCAGCCTATGGAGCGTGACACCGCCCTCCAGTCTTGACATCCCACCCGGCGGGCGGCCACAGCAGGAGCAGGAGGACTGCCTTAGAGTCGGCGGTTCGTGGCGGCACTCCCAAATTCGTGGTTGCTTCCACGTGGCCTTGTTCCTACTGCGTCTTATCTTCGGCACTTAGGATGGTGAATGTGGGCCGCCTCTTCCGCAGCCGTCACCTCCACCAACCAATAAAATGAGGACCAAAACCCATCGCCCCCCCCCCCCCCCCCCACAGCGATGCTATGACAAAATGCCCCCACTAACCACACCCGAGAGAAGCATAATCGCAAACACTCATAATGTTCCACAAAGGTGCACATATAATCACACATTCAGCTTGGACGTTTGCTGAAGGTTTTTGGAACTGGTTTTTCATGCAATTTCTGTTTCAGGAGTTTTGGAGCGACCAAATACTTTAGATGCTTTAATTGATTTGGTAGTTCAGTTGGGTTTTCGTTTAACAGAAAGATGTTTAGAGCGGAGACGTTCTCAGGGAGAGGTTAGGTTTCCAGGAAGAATGGAAAGGCCTAAAGTTGAGGTGGTGAACAGAGAAGTGAAGTCAAAGATAATTGACCAGCAGGGTCGGGTGAGAGGTCCGTTGTCCAAGGAAGAGAAGGCAAGAAGAAGGGAGAATAATTTGTGTTTTATACTGTGGTAGGAGTGGCCATTTTCTTGAAAACTGTCCTTTTACCCCCAAGAAGATCTCCAATTGGAATTTCCTCTGAGAGGAGCTCTAGGGGATGCGTTCGTAGTGGACTGGGAGTTTCCACTCCTGTACGCGTTTCCACCAGTGCCTGTCATTCCTCAAATGATCAGGAGGTTGAGAAGATTCCGGAGGACCATGATCCTAATTGCCCCAGACTGGGCCAGGAGAACGTGGTACCCGGACCTTGTGGACATGTCCATCTGCCCTCCAATTTGTCTTCCACTCAAGGAGAATCTTCTCTCACAGAAGGGAGATCAGGTTGAAGGTGAAGGTTGAGGGTTCTAGTCTGGATGGAGACATCCAGACATCAGAACCCTCAACCTTCACGCCTGGCTTCTGAAAGGTTAGGATACAAGGATTGGGACCTCCCTGATGACGTCATGGAAGTGTTGTTTTCAGCCAGAAGGCCAGCAACAAAGTCTGTATACCGCTGCTGTTGGAACAAATTTTGCAGCTGGTGTAGAGAAGAGAATATCGACCCCTTTTCATGTGATACACCAACGGTGTTATCCTTTCTACTCTACTTGGCAAATTCAGGCCTTCAAGTTGGCACTATCGAGGGCCATCTCGCAGCGCTATCGATCTTCAAGCACACTGCGGAGGAGCCTTTGTATTTCAAATTACCCTTAGTAATACAATTACTAAAGGGATTAACTAATGTCTACCCTCCAAAACCTTTCCAGGTTCCTTTATCAGACTTACATTTTTTTCTTAAATTTCCTGATGGGTACTCCTTTCGAACCACTCCACTCTTGTTCGCTAAGATTTCTCACCCTTAAAACTGTCTTATTAGTGGCTTTAACATCTGCTAGAAGGGTGAGCGAATTACAAGCTCTATCTTGTAAACCCCCTCATACAATTTTTCATAAAGACAAGGTTGTCCTACAGGTGAAGCCTAATTTCCTCCCAAAGGTGGTTTCTGCATTCCACATCACTCAGAAAATTACTTTACCTTCATTCTATCCGCCTCCCCATCCCGGGAAAGAGGAACAAAGGCTACATAGGCTGGACCCAAGGCGGGCTATAAGCTTTTACATCAGCATACTTGCTAGGATTAGGCAAGCAGACCAACTGTTCGTGGGTTACTCAGGGCACAAGTTGGGACTACCGATAACAAAACAAACCATTTCCATATGGATTATCGTGGCCATCCTGGAATGTTACAAACTGGCAGGGAAAGAGCCTCCTCAAAATCTTATGGCTCATTCAACCAGGGGTATTGCAGCCTCCTCGGCCCTCCAAAGATGGGTTCTGGTTTGAAACATATGTGCGGCTGCCACATGGTCGTCCTCACATACCTTCACAAGATTTTACAACCTGGATTCCTCCTCTAGTCAAGAGACTAGGTTTGGCAAAGCCGTATTACATTCGGTTCGTTCCTAAAAGGAAACATGGCGTTTTACTCCCACCTCCAATTGCACACCACTGCTATGGGAGTCTATCAAAGATAAGGAATACGTCGGAGGACACAATCCCTTCGAAGAACAAGTTACTTCTTACCTTGTAACATTCTTTCGATGGGATGTTCCTCCGACGTATTCCTTATCGCCCTGCCCATCCATGCCCGCAGTACTACTTCCCTTGTGGTTGCAGCTTACGCTCCTTCAAGGTCAATAACCAATTCATGTAAAACAACTGTTAACATCAAAACGGAACTGAGCAACGGACGGAAAAAATCTGAGGCCTGCAAGCTGGGAGATGATCTATCAAAGATAAGGAATACGTCAGAGGAACATCCCATCGCAAGAACGTTACAAGGTAAGAAGTAACTTGTTCTTTGGGCTTAATGACATCGGTGGCCCTTCAAAGCATCAGTTGAGGGAACAATCCTCTCAGTTAGGGCTAGGTAGGCATTACACCAACCCTACAAAGTTTGATTATAAAGGTTTTCAAACTGTTACTTTTGAGTCAGTGTCTCTCTAGATAACATGCCTGTCTGACAACCCTTTTGGAAGGCCTTCCTGCGACTACCCTGGCTTCCCTGAGATGTATCCTACATGCTGCAGCACAACTCATGAAAGGAATCTGCAAATTCAAGCACATTCCGACTCATCGAATTGCACTGGCTCACGCTTCAAGCCTGTATCCTCTTTAGATATTGCTACATTATCTACAAGGCTGTCACCCTGAAGTCCCCTAGCTATCTCACCACGCATCTCCGGAGGCCTACGATCCACCAGAAGTAAGGACAATGACTTCAACTCTGCCAGTGCAGGAAGGGAAAAACAGAAGAGGCGCCTTGTCGGTCGAGGCCCCAAGACTCTGGAAGCTCCTCCCCATCCAACAACCCCTCATCCCTCCCTCATCCCCCCCACTTCACTTATATATGTCATGAAGGAGCTCAAGACCCTGCTCTTCAAGGAATGCTCATCTGCTTCATCACTAATACGTAGGTCCATACACTGTCCACTTCCCACCATACCGGAGACTGGATGGTCTGATCCACACTGTTTCCTAGCCTTTTTAGTTGTAGATTCATTGTTGACCATTGCCCTCCCTCACCTGTTAGATTCCCACTCCCTTGTTTCTCTGCTCCATAACCTTGTTCTAGCCCCTATGATTGAAAAGTGCTCAGTTCCTTTCCTGAAGATAGGTCCACTCTCAATAAATACCCTAATAATAGTGACATTTTTAGAGAAATGATGGAGTTCTGGACACCAATCCTTACGATTGCCTACAATTCAATAATTATAACTGGCAGGGTCCCAGAATCATGGAAGCTAGCAATCTTTCCAATATTAAAAAAATGAGCTACATCCATCCCTTTGGCCTACAGGCCTATATCCTTATTCAACACCAACTTTAAAATATGTGGTAGGGTTCTGCCGGTAAACTGGAGCACTGCATAACTGAAAATAACATACTTGCCGGGGTTCAGTTGGGTTTCCGTCTGGGAATGGGCACAAGCGAACAAGCCCTCAATCTTTATCTAATAATCGTCTACTCTCTCTACATAAAACACGAGCCAGTCTATCTGACCTTCATGGGCCTAAGCACAGCCTTTGGTAGTCAATAGGACTAAACTATGACTTGTGATCAGGTCCTTAAATACATTGTCCAAAGGATATTCTAAACATCATGATAAATCTACACTTGGGCACATAAGCCTGTGTTAGAACAGGCCAAATCGACATTGCACCTCCTATTTTACCTCATCAACAGAAGTGCGTCAAGGGTCTGTTCTGGCCCCACTAAAGTTCTCTTTATACATAAATGGCTTGCACGAGGTCCTTGGGTATAGTGGTACAGACACACCTAAGATTGGGAATAAGCCTTTTCACTGTGCTCACTTATGCGGACGACACCATGCTCATCTCTCAGACTTCATTAGCTTTGCAGCAACAAATTAATGAGTGCACTACCTTCATGTACTCTTTAGACCTCCAGGTAAATACTAAAAAGTCTGCCTTAATAGTTTGCTCACTGAAGAGAAGACCCCGCAAAATACCCTAGATGCGAAGTAACCAATCCTCAATCCTTTAGGTGACAGAATTCAACTATCTTGGGGTTAGATTCTCAACAACCTTAATAGGGGGCCCACATATTGCCAAGCAAACATTGGATGTGCAAATCACAACCACTCAATATGATCTTAAAAATCAATGTGACAAAATCTAGAGCTGTGGCAAGCTTTTGGGCTTATTTGTGAGATATGTCTAATGTGTCATTACAAACATGTGACCATTTTTAAAAAACAATTTGCTGGGTCTTCCTCAATCAGCACCCAATTATGCAGTTCACCTAGAGATAGGTATTCACCACTAGGACCTGAGTTTGGAGTCAGTCCAGCCTGGTCAAACTCCAAAGCAACTCTAACCCAATTCATTATAATTAACATCTTGAACAAACCTGGTGCTCTTTCTATACCTTGGCTCAAGCATATCAATAACTCATTAATGAGAATTAATGCTGCACTCTAGTTCTTAACTCCAGGATTATTATTTCCCTACAAAGGTAGCAGTAAAGGAAAACAGCTCAAAACTTCATATTTTGAGTGGTGTAAGAGCATAGAATTTCAGAAATCGACTAACCGGAATTGTGTTGCTTGCAACAAATAAAATCCAGAATGATCTGTTGTGGAGCAATGTAATGAAAGAAAGATGCCAAATCACAAGGGCTTGTTTTAATTGCTTACCACTCAGGGCGATAACGGCAAAATGGTCAGGCAATAACTGGGGACGAAATGTGCAATATGTGCTATGCCTTATCAGAAGACGTCCTACACTTTAATTCTTATGCACAGCATATCAACAGGTTAGAGCAAGAACAATAATACCCATCCTACAAGGTGCTGGTTTCACACAATGCTATCTAGCTCTTTATTATTTATTAAGAGCAGAAAGTCTGGTCATAGGCTGGGCACTATTATCATTTCTTAGACGGGCCCTAAGAATAAGGAATATTAATGCAATAGCATAAAATAGTTCATGCGTAATTTGCACTTGAGTGATTTTATTACTGTATTTTGTTTTGTATGTTATGATTGTTGTTAATGCTGTTTTATATGCATTGTCCATGTTTTATGGAGTTTGTATCTGCAATAAACGATTTCTTCAGGAACAATTGGTCCACACCACCCTCCCACACCCCTCCCCAATGGGGATTCTCTGGTCTCGCCCCACGCTGGCTTATTTTCCCCTCTCTCGTATTGATGCCCACCTCCAGCTTCACTGGGGCCACTGCATACCTGTTTGTGTCAGGTGGTGCTCTTCAGGAGGGTCCTGCGGTCTGTCCAACACTCCTCTCTGCAGAGCAGCATACGTGACTAGTCTGCTGGAGGCTGCGTCGGACAGCATCTTTTCTTTGCGTCTGGCCTGTGGGCAGCTTCTCCGAAGGCCTTATCCTCAGACCTGCAAGATTCTCTGCTCTTGATCATGTCGTGGTGCTGACTGGTGCCTAAAACACGTCAGTGAGACCCTGCTGCACTCGCCAGGTACACAGGAGCCTAGGATCCCTTGTCTGGCGTTCGCACTCTCCAGTCAGCCACACCACATGTGTGCGCAGCGACAACTTGAACTCTGAGGGCTTCGTAAATGTGCTGTTTTGATTGGTCCCTTCGCTGACGTAGCTCCAGGATGTTGTACAGATTGAGCGAAGTGTGGGCCAGAAGCCGTTTTAGCCATTAAAGGGGTTCTTGGGCTACCATACATCTTAGTTCCTGTGTACCCCATAAAGGTGTTAGTGTCTGGGGGGCAGGGAACGATGACCCAAGTCCCTCTCTGGGTGTTTTCTGTGCCCTAAGTAGGAATGTCCCCTAGGGAGTCGAGTGGTAAGGGTAGAGGGCTCACCTCCCTAGTCCCAAAGGGTGTGGCTCTTCCTTGGGGAGAGTGACAAACTACTTCGATTCATCACAGCATAAAGCTGGAAGCTTTTGACCAGATGTTGTTAGGGGAGTTTTTCTAAAGTCTGCCTGTGGTAAGACTTCATAAAATTATCACATGGTGTACATGTCCAAACTTCTAGTATACGTCTGTACTACTCAAGGTTCTGGTTGTATTGCAGAGCAGCCAGGCTTATGTGAGCTGTAGTTGAGTACAATTAACTCATTAAATACATAGGCCCAAAGAAACTCGTACACACTATAGTTACTTTATATACACAAGGTTAAAGTTAAATCTCAGGTAAGTAAGTACCATTTCAAACTAAGTGACACAATATAAAATCAAAGAAAAGCTTCAGGTTAATAAACCATAAGTTTAGAATTATATATGTAATTGAACACAGTTGAAAGGTCAGTAAAATCACTTATCGCAACTCAGAAATGTTCTGGTGTAGGGATCAAAAGGTTAAGCAACACCAACAATATCAGGTCACTACTTATAAAGACCTGTGTTACTTTTGGGGTATGGTTCAAAATGTGTGCATTGGAGTGTTTGTTACTCTTAAACAGTCTGGGTAGCCCTGTAATGCTAAATTGTTGTTATAGCTCTGTGTTGGTTTCTTTTGGGTGTTTAGCATGTTTTTTTTGTTTGTGTTATATGTCCTAAGTTGTTGTGCGACTCGTTGTGGGATTTATGTTGTGATGGATCTAATTTAGATCAGGATTTTGGATTATGGTTTTTGAGGCAAGGATAGATAATTGGGTAATGCCACTCACGGAAGGTGTGTTAAGAAGATTAGCAAATTGTGACATATATAGAGCTGTACAGTGTAGGAAACGAGCTTTCGACTTGGAGTGAATGACTGAACTGACCATTGTGACATGGAATGTTAAAGGGCTTAATTGTACACAGAAGAGGAGGAAGATGGTGGCTAGGATATGGAGAGCGAGAGCAGACATAGTCCGTTTACAAGAAACACATTTGACTAATGAGAACATTTTTGGCTTGTGCAAGATACCCACGTGAATTTTCGAATTGCTTTTCAACAAGGTCGAGAGGGGTTAGCATGCTGTTTAGGAAAGGTATGAATGTCATGGTTGATAGGGTAGCTATGGCTCGTTAAGGCCGGATGATTTTTGTAGATTTGAATTATAATGCAAAGGTCCTGACTGTGGAATGTGTGTATGGTCCTTGCTCACCTGGTAAGGTCTTTTTTGAGGTAATGACGCAGTTGCTGCGTGATGTGTGGAGAGTCTCTAATTTTGGGGGGGGGTCATTTTAACTGTGTGATTGACCATAAAATGGATCGTACTGGCCAATGCCGATAAACAAATTTAAGAGGGTGCAAGGAATTTAGCCTTTTTCTTCAGAGATTTGAATTATTTGATGTATGGAGGGCTTTACAGCCATCCATGAAGAAATATACGTTTTACTCGACAGTGCATGATTCATTCTCAAGACTACATTTTAATATCCGATAAGTTATTAGACAGGTCTTTGGGTGTAGACATTAGGGAGAGGGAGATGTCAGATCATGCCTTAGTAGACCTTCATTTGGATTTTGTTTGAGAGAGGTCTGTAAGGTTGTGGCTCAAAACAGGGATTTTGATGGAAGTTGACCTAGTGTCAGGTATTGGAACTTTCATTGAGGATTTGTTTAAGTATAATATAGGGTCTGCAAACACCATGATAGTGTGGGACAGTTTCAAGGCAGCTGTAAGAGGTGAACTAATTAATAGGACCTTGTATATTAGGAAACGAGGTCTGATAGAATTGAAATGTCTCGAAGTGGAGCTATCCGGTTTGCCGCACAAGTATGCACAAACTGGCAATGTTACAGATCGTCTAAGAAGTATCGAGCCTAGGAAACCTTAGCTAATAAAACTAGCTCAATGGCGCAAATGTGTGTTTTTTTTATTTTTCATTAAACAAAAGTATTGGGAAAATGGGGACAAGAGTGGCAGTTTTTAGCTAACAGATTGAGTGGATGAGTGGAAATTCGCATATTCAGGGACTAGAGGATGAACATGGACAATTTAAAGTGAAAAATGTTGACATATATAAGAGTTGCCGGTCATTTTATGTATGTGTGTGTATATATTTATATATATATATTTATTTATATTTATATTAAAACGAGGAGAGGGGCGCACTCCAGTTCCCTGCACAACCTTCTCAGCCACTAGTGTTCTCCTCCGACCGGTTTCTGTGCTCTTACACGTCATCAGGGAGGCAGTCTTAACTTGCAGCTCACAGCAAGTGCAGGTGATGATAATCAATGATGATTTCTGCTGCAAGGGAATGTATGTGTGTGTATATATTTATATATATATATTTATTTATATTTATATTAAAACGAGGAGAGGGGCGCACTCCAGTTCCCTGCACAACCTTCTCAGCCACTAGTGTTCTCCTCCGACCGGTTTCTGTGCTCTTACACGTCATCAGGGAGGCAGTCTTAACTTGCAGCTCACAGCAAGTGCAGGTGATGATAATCAATGATGATTTCTGCTGCAAGGGAATGTATGTGTGTGTATATATTTATATATATATATTTATTTATATTTATATTAAAACGAGGAGAGGGGCGCACTCCAGTTCCCTGCACAACCTTCTCAGCCACTAGTGTTCTCCTCCGACCGGTTTCTGTGCTCTTACACGTCATCAGGGAGGCAGTCTTAACTTGCAGCTCACAGCAAGTGCAGGTGATGATAATCAATGATGATTTCTGCTGCAAGGGCTTCTGGTAGATGTAGTCATCAGGTTAGCAAGGAAAAAGCTCACGCCCAATCCCACAATGGAGAAAGGGGGGGGGGGAGTAGCCTGCAGTGAGGCACTCCAAAGCAGGGCATATGTCACCCCGGTGCAGCACCCTATCAGGTCTTGAAGATTCCACCCTTCAAAATCCTGGAAATATGGTAAAACGAGGAGAGGGGCGCACTCCAGTTCCCTGCACAACCTTCTCAGCCACTAGTGTTCGCCGACCGATTTCTGTGCTCTTACACATCATCAGGGAGGCAGTCTTAACTTGCAGCTCACATATATATATATATCTATGTATCATATTTACATTGGATTCCGACATGGATTACTTTTTTGCATCTATTGACATTTCCTTGTTGAGTCAGGAAGAATGTGCTGGTTTGGAAGAACAGGCAATGCTGAGGAAGCTTTGTTAGCAATTAAGCAGCTTAATGTTGGAAATACCAGGTTTAGATGGCTTGCCTGCAGAGTTTTACAGAACATTTGGATGAACTCTAGCACCCATTCTAGGTGAGTTGTTTAATATTTTCATACTGGATGGGAGATTATGTGCACCTATGCAAGAGGCCATTATCACTTTGATACCGAAGCCGGGAAGAGACCACAAAAAATGGGGCAATTAGCGTCCTATTTCACCACTTAGTGTCGATGTGAAAATATTTGCTAAACTTAGCGAATAGGCTGGAAACATTTATTGGGAGTCTAATTCATGCAGCTCAGGTTGAAATTATGAGGGGTAGGTTCGGGTATGATAATGTAAGGACCATTATTGATATAATGGGTCTTCGCCAAACAAACGCCGGATACTGTGTTGATATTCATTGATGCAGAGAAGGCTTTTGACAGTGTCAACTGAGAATTTCTGAAATTTACCACAAGAGGGATGGGTTTTGGCACTCATTTTCTTAAGGCGGTTGGTTCTCTGCACAGTGTTTGTTAACTAGTGAATTATCGGACACATTTGCTCTTACACGGGGTATGAGGCAGGGTTGCCCTCTGTCACCCTTTTTCTTCAATATTTCATTAGAAACATTTGTGGCTCACATTAAGGGTGAAAAAAAGAATAAGAGGACTAAAGTTTGGGGGAGTTGAGGTCAAGATTCTCTTATGCAGAGGACATGGTGGTTGTCCTTTGTAACCCAGAAGAAGGAAGTACAATTTTAAAGAATGCTTTTCAGAAGGTAGGTGAAATTTCAGGCAACAAAGTTAACTGGGACAAAACTGAGGTTTTTCCACTTTCAGCACCCTGTAGTTGATGGAAGTTTGCGGATTGGAACCAACTATAAGTAGTCGATTCACATGTGAAGCATTTAGGGATCTACTTGATCAGGGATCTGAAGAAAAATGTAGAATTCAACCTAAATAGGTTAGCAGAGACTTGGGACAGAAGAAAGTGGGAACGTTTGAATTTGCGAATCTGGGCTAAATTCAATGCAATAAAGATGACTGTTACCAAAATTGCTTTATATTATACAGTCCATACCATTGAGGTTCACAAAAAAGATGTTGAAAATCATTCATTGGATCTTTCAAAATATTCTGTGGGGTGAAAATAAAAAACAAAAATCCTGAGGTTCATTCTATTACGTAGTGTACAGGAGAGGTGGTTTGGTTACCCTGATTTGGATACAAATTACAGATGTTTCATACTGAAGAAAGATGCACATTATATATCACCTTTGAATCTCTGAGCCTATTTGGTTATCAATTGAGAGGGGAACCTTTAAACCTTATAAATTGAGCAATATTTACTCAATGCGAAGATACCGAATGTGGTTGAAAAGTTGCCCACGACTACTCTGAATAGAGAAATACTTAGTTGGTGGCTATCTAACTTTGAAGGTAATGTCTATCTTACTTAGAACGCCTGCCTCTGGCATAATCCTGGTCTTCAAATTGCTAATAGGACATTGTGTTGGCGTAGTTGGGCTTTGAGGGGTATACTTGAGATAGGGGATGTGCTGCGGGATGGACAAATGGTACCTTTTGAGGAACTGCAATCTTTATATGGTCTGAGCAATAGAGAGAGATAGAGTTGCATTCAATGGATTTGAGGTGCTTTTCTTACAGAGACTAAGGGGGTCATTATGGGTTAGGAGGTCACCATGCTGCTATTAGCGGCATAGCTACCCCCTTTCCGGGTTCCTTGAATGAGGAATTACCGGGCCATTCCGACCTTGGAGGTCTGGTCTCTTGACGCTCTAAGGACGCCTGGTAAAACCAGGCGTCCTTAGCAGGTTCCCGCGAGCAGACTCGTAATGGGGCGGTAAGTGGTTGACGGCTACGGTACCTTTACCGGCGCCATTAACCCCTTACCGTCTCACTCGTAATGACCCCCTAGGTGTGTTATCTATGCCAATACCGAATGAACCGACAGGGTGTGCTATATTTGCTCAGTCACCGGGTATGGTATCCACATATGTTAAGCTAATTCCAGTGGAACCTCTCATTGACGTTTCCTGGGGTAAATTGAAGGGGATGTGGAAAGAGGACCTGGGTTGTGAAATTTTGGATAAAGAATGGGGGCAGATAGGACGAGTAGGTTTTAGGAGTAAGTTAGATCTGAATTTGAGACTTTCACATCAGAGTTTTTGGACGTCTGTACTGGACTCCGGTGCATATGCATGGTTTGGGCCGGATTGACAATGCTCTTTGCTGATGTGTGGTAAGGATAGGCATATTGTTATGCATATGTTGTGAGATTGTTCTAGGGCAAAGGAATTTTGTTGGGATGTTTTGGACAGAATGGATACAGTATTATTAAGGACCTTTCTTAGGATGCCTTTACAAGTCCTTGTAAGATTGCTAGGCAGTATAGTCAATAAGTGCTAGTAGTGGCTCTAAAACAAATATTAAAATTGTGGAAAACAAGGAAAAAAACTAGTTCGGTGAGTGATGTGCAAGTGTTATCTGTCTTTGAGATGGTCTTATTTCAAAAACTAAATAAAGAGGATGATTACTTATAACGCTGGTCACCTTTTAACAGCCTCTATGGTGGGTAGTTATTTAATTACTTACGTTTGAAGTAGGTCAGTGGAGGAATTCTGGTTGGGGGGTAGGGGAGTAGGTGTACATTTATTTTTTTTTTTGTTTATTTTTTTATTCTTTTTTTTTCTCTTTCTTTTTTTAGATGTTGTATCAGCATTTGGTGTGTTCTGTGGGTATTATGTCCAAGGACAATGTATGTTAGTGGGGATTGTGCCATATTACAGTTATTATAGTACAAGCCTGTATCATAGGATTCTTAAGTTGTGTTAGTGTATTCATTGATTGTTCAGAAAGTATTTGTAACTCTGATATTACTTGGGTACAGCACATCGGGTATACCTCATTGCCCGCTTTTGCTGACTGGGCCCGATTGCATGCTATAAGTTTAGGATTGGAGTCAGCTGACAACAGAAGCAACCCAAACAGCTTTAGTACTAAACCCAATGGCTTTAACCCCCATCATTTTAAAATAGTTGGCACCTCTTCTTGAAGCCTAATGGAGAATACTCCTTTTAAAATTCTTCCCATCTTGCAGCTCAAATTCCTGTGGGTCAACACGCACTATGTGTGCAATCGATACCTGTTAGGCAAAGTTCGAATGAAGTACCCTCTGGGTACACTACAAGCAACTATGACTACAGGTATAGGCAACCCAACCTTTGGTATAAGCTGTACTACACAGTTTTGGTAGCGTGTTGAGCAGCCAGGCTTATCTCAAGAGGGGAAATGTGAGCAGTAGTGGAGTTACACAAAGATTCACAGTTACAGGTATTCAAATAAACTCTTACACTCAAGGTTTCTTGCATGAACAATTATTAATTCATCAGTCTGTTATAAAACCTTCTTTAGAAGGGAGCAATATAATAGCAACACACAAATACACTTCAATACTGTACACGATTGTCTGAATCAGACAAGACCCTTTTGGGATGGCCCACAGACACAACCTACACCCACAGGTGACTTCAATAACAAGGGTGCTGGGGACATTAATATCATACTGTTGGCATTCAGAACACTCTTAAAAGTTGGTAAAAGGCAAAGGTTATTAGAACACAAGAGATCACCAATATTCTTAAGCGGGGCAATTACTTTCAGATCCTCTTAGAAGAGTCATACAATTCTATAGGCTAAGCCAAAGTCAATGGGCAAAGTTCTTTGTATAGGATGCAGCACTTCAGGTAAGTAAAATGGAAAAGTTGTTGCACAAGTTCTTAGGCGTCTTTGATAAAAAAAAAAGAATCAAATGTAGGGCCACAAGCTCATTAGACTTGTGAGTTGTGGAAGTTACAAGCACTTCTACAGTAAGAGGTAAGTTCTCTTAGATCTTTTTCATAGTACCTTGGTAAAGAAGAAAATATGCAACTGATGACTTCTGTTCCTGTGCAGCTCTGCAGATCTCACTGGTCCTGGGCCTCAGTCATGGGGCAAGAGGGAGGACATCAGGGTCTCCTGCACTGCACTGGGACTGTCCAAACTGGCAACGGGCAAACTTCACTTTCAGTGGCTGTTTCGCATTTCAGCTGCTTGCGGCTACCGCAAATAGCAACAACGTGGTTCCTAGCTATCAAGGTGGACTTTCCTTGCTTCTGGGGTCCTGCACTCTGCTGAGGGGGCTCAGGCTTGGTCAGTCCTGCTTAGTGGGAGTCTGGAGGATCTTCCAAAAGCTTTGGGCCAGCTTAAAAGCAACACACACAATCTGGTGTTCCTCTCCCTGTCTATTCGGTTCCCTGCAGCAACTCTGAGGAAATTAAACCAGCTCCGAGATGGATGTCCGGGTGTCTTACTTTGGAGTTGATTGGTCCCACCAATTCAAAGGGAGAAGTCGTCCTTGCAAGGGCTTCTCAGTCGATGCGAACTTGGCAAGTTGGCACTGCAGCAGGGCTTTATCGGGCAAACCAACGGTCCAGGAGTTGCAGCAGGCGTCCTCTTCAAGCTCTTCTTTGGTTCCTTTGTCCAGTGGTCGACTGTGCCTTCCAAGCCAAAAGACTCGCCTTTTATTCAGTTCTCTCCCATTAATTCCAGCCTAGCTGTCACTCACCCAACAGGGTGGCTGTCCTTGCTGGATAGTCAGCCAGCCAATCACCACAGAGTGCATTTGGGTCTTCTAGGAGACTAAGCACAGGCAGTTTCTGGCACCTGTCTCACTTCCTGCCTACCCCAGACACTCTGGGGCCAGAGGGAGGCGGGTTTCACTCAGAAACCCCGCCAAAGGCGAAATGACCAGAGAGACCAACCCTGGTTTGGCGCGCAGAGAAACTCTCTAGAAGGACCTTTCCACAAAGACATGGTGAAAAACGAAGACCGGGGCCATCTTTATCAAAGATGGCTCTGCGCCATTTTGAAAAAGATGGCTCCTGCTGTCGCTTTACCGGAGCAGCGAACGGTCCCTGCTAAATGCAAACCACGGTAGTTAAAAACGAAAACCACTGCCACCAGCCATTCAGTGAGGAAAGGGTAACATAAAACATGTTACATAAGAAGTTAGACATAGGGGATACTAAGTAACCCCTCCAGCAAAGCAATCTATTGTAAGATAGTGTGGGCTGGGTCTAGAAATTTAAAATGGCAAGTGAAGTCAATTTCACTTTACTGCTCTGGGAAACAATAGTTTTTCCCAGAAGAAGGTATTTAAACCTTGGGAAATCTGGAAGACTTCCCTGTGCCACTGCACTGAAGGTGCTTTGTGACACAATTGTAAAAGATGATGCCTATGGAGTTGGTTAGACTCCATAACCATAGGAAACAGTGTATAAAATCACACTAAAATACATGCAAGAGTGGGGAAAAAGGGGCTCACTCTCTCCAGGTTAAAAAAATAAAGTCCTCAAAATCCAGCAAAGTTGGGGGTCTCTGAGGTGGAGGGAATTAGCACATTTTTGAGAATTCTCCCCAACGATACCTACCAAGGGATCATAGAGAGGTAAGTGTCAGGCTTTTAAATTATTTACGTCAAAAACACTAAAGGAGCACTGATCAAAGCACTGGGCAGTATGTGCGATGCAATCGCAAAAAGAGACAGTCACACTCCGAGGAGGACTTTGAAGTTGAAGAGGAGAATTTCTGCTTAGAAAGCGACGAGGGGCCACAAATCGAGAAAACTGACTTTTCCTCGCAGCCAGTCCCAGAAGGCGAACGTCCAGTCTCGCTATGGAGGCCACACCTGGCAACGCTATGGCTAAACACAAACACCAGGAATTGGCACCAATGTTGGGCGCACCCTACACTACTAAAATAAAACCGGTCCACGATTCCCCAAAATATTGTCCCCATTTGACTTGGAAATCGAAAAATGACACAACCTGTGATACAACAGCTCACAAAATTAAGCTCACAGGGGAGCTCGAGGTTCGAGTACAAAATCATTGACCTTGACTGAAAAAAAAAGAATACAAAAGGAGAAACCCATGTCTAAGACAATGCAGAAAAATGGCTAGGGGAACACAAATGTTCATGGGTCAGAGCCATGGATGAAACAAAGCTTTCAAGAAACAATGGAAAAGATTACATAATTTATGGAGTTCATTGAAAGAAATCCTCTAAAAAAGAAAACCGGATATACCTGTACTTGGTGAGGCTCAAAAAAGGACAAGGTCACAAGATAATCAGGATGAGGGTAGCCCTAGTCACCACATTGAAGATTAGGTCTATGTGTATGAACAAGAGACAGACACAGAGGAATGCAATATTTGTGCACCGGATTTAGCAGAATTGATACACAGGAGTCAGAGGAATACACTGACTTCAAAGAGTATGCTCTCCTCGAAATGAAGCCAGTAGCCCAATACATCCCTTTTCTTAAGTCTGTAAAGAAAATAATTTCTCCCTCACTCCTTAACCCAGTCTTAACAAAACCACTGAACCCCAGAGTGGAAAAGCGATATAAGCCGGCTCCCACACACCCTATGTACATAAAGGGCACTGGGTTCACTGGTAGTAACCACTGCAAGAAAGAGGGCCGTTACTCCACTTTAACATAATAAATTTCCGCCTGACAAGGAAAACAAGAAAATGTATACGTTGGGGGGTGTGGGCATGTGGGGTGGGGGCATGTGGGATGGGGGGAGTTTGCCACATCTTGGGCTTATGAGGCCAGAATTTTGAACTGAACCGCACTCCTGGCCAGAGTTACTATGGCAGAATGGAATCAACTAGATATTTTTATTCAAGACAACCCAGACCAATATCAGCAGACCATAGTTAAAATTATAAGTGAGGGAAAACAATATACAAATGTGGTTATAAAGAATGCATTAGATGCACCAGATACAGCAGGAAGGCTCATCGCAGAAGCCACTTACATAAAAAGGCATGCATACTTGCAGGGTTCTGGTTATAATTGGTGAGTAGTGTGAGCGGGCACCACAGTTTTAAGCAAACATTGTCAAATGTAATCAATCATGAAAAGTATTTGGTCAACCGAAACCTGGAATGCACTTTTCCAGGGAAATAACTACTCAAGCAGACTGGTAAATCTCATTCATCAGAATTGGTGGGTGACTCCCTTTGTAGCAAATTCTACTGCATTCTTGATTCAATGAAAGTATATGCTTATGGATACAATACATCTTCTTAGGAACATAAGAAATATTGTCAAATTGCCTTGTTTTAAAAATTCACAGGTGCATAACCCAAAAGCCGATGCATTTCGAACTAGAACAGTCCATCCTCCGTGCTATGTCTGCTAATGAATACACTTCACATCACCATAAACTGTGTGCTGGTAATTGGAGAACTTGAAAAAGTAGTTTGTCACATCCGTGGTAGAACAATTCCTCCAGATGATACTGTTTAGTAGCTGCTACGTGTGGTGACGTGTATTCATTAGCAGACATAACCTTGAGGATGGACTCTTCTAGGCCGAAATGCATCAGCTTTTGGGTTCTGCATCTGTGAATTTTTAAAAGAAGGCAGAGGTAATGCCAATAAAAGAAGGTTAAAGCAATTAAATTTAACTATTTCTTATGTTCCTAAGGAAATATATTGTATCAATAAGCATATACTTTAATTGAATCAAGAATGCGGTAACATTTGCTACAATGGGAGTCAATCATTCTGATGAATGAGATTCACCAGTCTGCCAGGGCTCAGGTGTTAAACCAGAACTGCAGGCTACTTAGACATGCCTGTAGAGGAAACAAAATCTTTTGGCTCAGCAGTCAATGAGGCCTTAGAGAAGGCTAAAAAAGAACAGGAACCAATGAAGACCTTTAGTTCAACTCTCCTGTGGACCTTTCCACCAAAGGGGTGCCTCTGCAGGGAGAAGGAATTTTCTCCTGCCACAGGGCAACCAGTGTTAATCCCGAACATACACACCCACAGCAGGTTAACCGTTTTCCACTCAGTTACCAGTATGAGAACTCGACAGGGAATCGGTGTTACCAAAAAGAAGCAGAGCTTGTGGCAGGGGACAGTTCCATAGATGGGCCGCCTATGATACTAAACCAGAATACACTGTTTCAAATACCCTCCCATACCTCCCAAGTAGGGGGATGCAGAACATAGTTTGCGCATGAATGAGAGGGTAGAACATGGGACAAGTGGGAATTATATACTGTACACCGGAGGTATTGTATAGAGTTCCTTCAAAGACTACGCAGGCCTCCACCAAAGGTCAGAAAACTGCTTCTGGAACATCTTGCGCTTCTGCAAGGAGATAGTTTAAACTCTAGTAGGAAAAGGAGCCATCGGGAGAGTGCCGGCAGATCAGGAAAAGAAGGGCATTTACATCATATAGTTCCTTGTTCCAAAAAAGAAAAGACAAAACCAAAAGACCAGTTCTAGACTTCAGACATGGAAACAAATTATGTCAAAGCACATACATTCAGGATAAACACTATACATGAGGACATTCCCCTCCTCACAAAAGGGGTTACATGGTAACACTGGATATGAAAGATGCATACATTCATATTTATTGTAATGTAGCAGCACATCTTTGCGGTTGTCCTTAATTTAACCATACAACCAAATTTTGAATTCGAAAAGGCAGCAATCCCGAATTCCAAATGTGTGCCACGGCTAAATCACGTTTCTCCCGTACCCCCCCCTACTTACCTTTTGGCGGCACACAGCATTGTCTGCCGCGGACAACTCCATCCCTCTGCGATGCCAGTTTCCCTCACTTATGCCGTTGGGAACCGGTGCTGCAGGGTACTTTTTAAAAAAAAAATTATAAAAAAATTCCCTTTATTGCTCTTGTTCACTATAATGCACCGAATGGTGTATTTGTTTATTCATACAGCTGAAATTCGAACAAATATACCATTTGGTTTTTGGAATTCAAATACTTTGACGAGACCCATCTTTGCCGCAAAGGTATCCCATTGTATCCCTACTTAGACGACTGGCTGATAACTGGAACCAGTTCCAACCAATATCTAAAACACATACAGGAAACAATCAAACTTGTGCACAGTCTAGGTTTCTCAGCAAACAATAAAACATCGAGCATTATCCCAAGCCACATAAAACGTTCCTCTGGGCCATCCTGGACACACATTTAGCCATGGCTTAACCATCAGTGGAAAGGGCACAGGCTCTACAGAACCAAATTCAAAATTATTACACTGGAGGCATAGTAAGAGAAGGAAAGTCATTAAGCTACTAGGCATGATGGCAACATGCATTCACATAATCCCTCATGCCCGTCTTAATATAAGTCCATTAAAACAATGTTTAGCAATCAAAGGTTAGCAATTGTTCTTCATATACAAACGGGGAGGAACACTAGAATTATCCATTCTAGCACAAAGGATTTGGAAGTGGTGTGTTGAGAAACAAATCCACTTGCAATCACATGTGCCAAGGGTACAAAACATGCTAGCAGACAGCCTAAGCAGGCAAGTGGTGCAGCAACACTAGTGGGAGCTAAACACCAATGTACTCAAACAGATCTTTGCCTGTTGGGGTCATACAAAGAGAATTCTTTGCAACTGCAGAGAATGCAAAATGCCAAAACTTTGCATCCAGGTTCCCAAAGAAGGGTTCTCTTGGAAATGCACTATAAATGAGCTGGCCAGGAATGTTTATTTGCTCTTTACCTCTAATCACCCTAATGCATAATACGGAAGTTGCATCAGGAATGATTATTCTAATTGCACCAGTGCGGGTGAGACAGCCTTGGTACTCACCTCCGTTCAATAGGTCTGTCTCTGCCACACAAACGATCACCAACCATGGACCTTTTAACTCAACAGTCCCAAATAGTCTTGCATCCAACACTGCATACAACCAGCTTAGCAGCTTGGCTCCTGTAGTCCTAGTTTGGTCACCTCAACCTGCCTACTAGGTGCATGGAAACATTAAAGGAAGCATGTAAACCACACACTGCTGTATCAATAAGTGAAAAATATTTGTCAAGTAACAAGATCAGTACCATTGACTGCACTCCAGCAATCATACTAAATTACCTCCTTTATTTACTACACTCTGCTCTCGTTTTTAACTCTCTAAAAGTCCATTTAGCTGCATTTTCAGCATACACTACAATATTTCTCTGTGGATGATTCTAGTTAAGTTCTTTATGGAAGGGGTCAAAGGTATTTACCCTTTAATCACACACGCAGCACCAGGATGGGATCTGAACACTGTGTTAAACAAATTAATGGGGCCACGATTTGAACCTATGCATAAAGCTTCAATAAAGGATCTATCTTACAAACTAGCTTTCCTAAACGCTGTCACATCTATAAGAATACACAAACTACACACGTTATCCATTTCAGAACCCTTTGTGTCAATTCACAAAAATAAGGTGGTGTTAAGAACGCATCCCAAAGTTTCACCAAAGTTCATATCTGGTTCATGTCAACCACTCCATAGAAAGTCAAGTTTTCTTTCAAAGCCCTCAAAATAAAGGAGAAAAGAGCTCTTCATGCATTGGATATTTTTTTTTTTTTTTGGCTACACAGCAGCCTTTACAAAAATATAAATCTTTACTAAAATTACAAAAAAATTTATAAAATATTCTTAAATACAAATACATATTATAACACTTTTTTTTCATTAGACAGTTTACACTTAAAAGCTATCTTCACGCAGGTTGTTTCAAATTACGTAACTCAGTATATCGTAATGTGCAGCTGATGGTCACAATCTTTTTCCCTTTACCCATGATTAATAGTGCATTTCTAGGTCCCACTTAGATCCCAAAAAGCGACCAATTTCTAACAGGGCGGTTTAATTAATAGTCATCCAATAATCTAATAATTCACATTTGATTTTTAAAAAGCGCAACACCGCTAATTGCAGTCCGACCCTAGAGCCATGCAACATATTCATCCAGAAAGCTTCAAGATTGACGCATTCTGGATTGGGCACATATTTAAGGAAGTATTCAATACGTGCTGATCTAAGTCCCGTACATTGGATCAGCAAGTGTTCTAATGTTACATCCCCAGAGTCTAAATTACAAAATCTGCACTCCGAGCCTGCGACTTGAGAACCTTGCCTTATATTCAGAATCTGACCCGTCGCCAAAACATTAAAACAAAATCTCATAAAATCCTGTCTAAGCAATTTGCTTGGGAATTTTATGAGATATGGTTCCATGATACCCTTTTTTTTGTTATTTACCAAATGTGCATACCATTTTTTACTAGATATTGTACTAACTCAGATTCCAATTCGCATGCTGTAGGAGCATCTTCACCTTCAGGGGATTATTAATAAGGAGGTCTTTTGAAACCCCAACTTCTGCAAGTGATTCTTGAGCCTCCCTCTCTAATTCCCGTATGACTGTGGACAGGCCCTCGCCCGCTTCCAGGGACCGTCCCATAATCCCATACATGGTGGACTTCTTGCCCACCAACAATTTCCTACAAAGCGATACTCTACGCCACAGGATTGCACTAGATAATGAGTATAGCCCGAGTTCATATAGTATCACTGCAAGTGGGACACACCTGGGGAGGTACCAAACTAAAGACCTCAGCAGGCGCGCCTCGTACTTAGGAAATTCGTTTCTGAACCACGAGGGGGCCAATTCCATTCCATAACACAACTGTGCAATGGTCTTGTTACGATACACTTTCACACACAGTACCATTGAACATTTTCCATATTTGTTATCCATTTTTCGCAGTTGCGCAATCATTGGTGTGATCTTCTTATCCAGAAATGCACATAGATTGGTCCTGCTTACAAACTCAAAAATTGGATATCCCAAATAACGAAAGGCGTGACATATAGTGAGTTTGGTGTGATCTAAAAACCAGGCAAATCTAATTGCGCATTTCTTATAGCTTAGTCGCATAACAAAGGTTTTTGTGCGATTAATGACTAATGAATTTTCACCTGTATATTAAAGGACAAAAGAACATGTTGCAAACCAATGGGAGTAAGGTCAAAAAGTAGAATATCATCAGAATATGCGGTCCAGACAATTTTCGTACCCTCCACTTTAGGTGCTGCAAACAATGCCTCTTCCAAGACAGGGCCAACATCGGATGAATACAAATTAAAGATGGTTGGTGCAAATATGCATCCCTGTCTGAGACCATCAGTTGTAATAATTTCTTCAGAGAGGGTTCCCTCCATGTTAAGTCAAACCCTAATCTTATTTTCAGCGTGGAGATGGTAGATAATTGATAAAAGCTGTGCAGGCATATCAAGGGCATAACGTTTAGTCCATAACGTTGCTCTACTTACGAAATCAAACGCGGAACTCAAATCTATTGATGCCAAGTATATTGGTTGGCTATCTCTTGATCTGGTCTGTTGCTGCATAATAGACAGAAGGAGGCCCCCAGCATCCGTGCCCACTGTTTTCCTAAATCCAAATATCTGGGGAGATAATATTGCCTCTTTGTCCATCCAAGAATGGATATACTCCAGGACCAGAGAAGCAAAGATTTTAGAATCAGCATCCAACAGGGCGATGGGTCTGTAGCTGGATGGCGCAGACTTATCACCCTTTTTATAGATGGGGACCATGTAGGACAGATGCCAACTTGTCGGAAAAACCCTCAAAATGGCAATGTCCTTAAACAGAAGAAATACAATCTTGGCCCATAAATTAGAGTTACCTTTAAACACCACATTAGCAAGCATATTTGGCCCTGGAGCCCGCGAAGACGAGCATCTTGAAATGAGTCTGTCTGTCCAGCAATGTAAAGGGGATATTCCAGGGACATACCAAGAGATGTGCCGGTACTGGCCAGTTGGTTGTGGGTTGACGGTATAAGGAGCCAAAATGCCCTTCCCAGACTGCCGAAGAAATACACCCACCTTGTTCTCTGGCTTGTTTTTCGCATCTCCCGTTAACCAAGGTCCAAAAATTTCTCATATTAGTTTTTGATAATGCCTCAAGAATGCTTTCCGCATCCTGCTGTAAGACTTTTGCTTTTAGTGACCACACCTTGGTTTTCCACTTATTTTTAGCCTTTCTAATCACTTCCACTAATTTTGGGGTGTGTGGCTGTTTTATTAGACGACGTATCTCACGATTCCTATCTTTTTTAAGTTGATACATATTTGAATCAAAAATATGTGTATGGGCGGGGGGACCCTGTCTCTTAGGCCTCCTCACACCCTTGACATAGTTATTAAAATCCCCATGTGTATACATGCTAGTAATTTTTTTTCACAGCCATTACTGTCATATTCCTGAAAGAAAACCTTATTTATTTTTCCAACATTATCACTATGCCAATTAATTATATTCCCTGCGGTGTTAGACTCCATCATCAATGGATATACATCGGTGCCTGAATAGTCAATTTAAGCATGTTGTGATCACTGACCGCAGAAGGTATAATTATAAAATCAGAGTAGCATTTAAATAGTTGCATATTTACAAAAATGTAATCTATGGTTGAGGATTCGGATCCGTTAGTCCAGGTGTAACAATTGGCTTCCTTACTCAGTCATTTACACACTTTAGGCCCCAACTCATCAGAAAGTGATTCCACTGTAAACCCTGAACTTGTTTGCTCATGGAGCCAACATCATTGGGACAAAACGCGGACTCCCCGGGTACCCCCTTTGAGTATAAACATGCTTCAGAGTTAAAATCACAATATTCAGAACTTTGCACCAAATTTGATATTCTTGTATGATCGTGTCAATTATGGTAATAAATTTACTTAGGTCGAGCTCAGGGGTCCAATAAATGTTAACTATCAACAGTTGACCAAAAGGAGTAGGGGGGGCGGAATGCAACAGCATAGCTATACAACCCTTATGTGGGGGGAAAAAAGATTAAGGCACTTAAAGGGCAACGAGTTTCTGATGGCTATCAGCAGACCTCCCGCCGGTCTCCCTCTGGCCTTTTTAACTGGTAGCACTTGATGCATAAAATACCCACTAAGCAATTAGAGGAGCCAATGCCCATGTCTCCTGAAGGCAGAAAATACTTGGTTCAAATAGATGACTAGTACAGCAAGACGCCAACCTAAGCGATTTATTTCCCTGTGAGTTCCAAGATACCACTGTGTACATTGAAGTAGCCTATGGTTTCACATTTAAAGATTGTATTTTGGCTAACGATTCACTCAGTGATTGTACCAACAATTTTAAGTCTGTTTCAGAATTTATAATCTGTCCAGTTGCCCCTTCTCCAGTTTTAAAAAAAAAATGAATACATGGTGGTGTTCAATGAGCTACTCCCTTCTGCCTCCACCCATCGGCTGATCAATCTGTTATTAAAAGGTTCAAGATCGAACCCGAAGCAGTGGAGTGCATCAATTTCAGAGACTACTAAATCCATGATGGCCTGGGAGTAAAACACGAGTCTGACATAATCAAACCTTATTGGGGGATATAATCCACCAGTTTGATGTCACCTGACGAGATCATGGAGAGTCTAGGTATTTCACTAAAGAGGGATAAAACTCTTGGACTATTTAGTAAAACCGGACTGCCTTTGGGAAGCATAAAGTATAACATAATGCTGGGGCAATCAGTTGGATAAGGTGTTCTCCAGCCCAATCTATGGGATATCTCGTTGTTAAGAGATTGATTCTTCATTGTGGAGGGACTACGATTCTCTCCTCCTATTCGATGTACAAAGCCTTCATGGAGCTCCTCTTTTTTCTGTGGAAAGTTATCAAGAACACCTGTCTCCGCCCTATGGGGCTTATAATTATCCTCTTCTGTGGAGTGCACAACTTGGGCCAATTTCTCCCATTTTTTAATCGGTTGGTAATTGTTTCTTTCAGAAGTATCTCTCATTTCATGTTGTTCAGACATCGAATTTAACTTAAATTTCAGAGGGTCTGGGCAGGATAAGTTAATCCGAACTGCAGGTCCCTCCTTGTGCTGTGTTTCATGATTGGGCAGAGCCAACTACATTATTCGGGCCCCCCTGCCATGGAGGATTGTTGAGGCTATTAGGATTATTTAATTCACCAACCAGCATTGTCACGGTTAAGGACTCACTTTGATGTTTTTCCGTCCCAACCCAGTCTTGTGGCAACCAAAGTTTTTGACTGTCATTGGGAATCCCTTCGACATTATCTTTCTTCTCGGTGGAAGGGTGCCGTACTTCGGTCCAATTGTGGGGGACCAATGGTCTGGCACCCTGCCTGAAGGAGTCTTCTAATAGTCTCTCCATTGCTTGTTTTACAAGACTTTTGATATCTTCACTAGGAATCAAAGTGGGTATCGGAGGTGGTGACCCATCCCCCTCCCCACTCTGTCCCATATGTAATCCTTTGGTGTTAAGTTCCCCTGTCTTATCAATCTCCCCACCATTTACGGTGTGGTTATCTCCCACTTGGGGCTCCACTAATTCAACCTTCGCTTGAATGTCCTCTGCATTTCCTTGATTATTTAGATTTCGGTGTAATAAATAACTTAATATCCGTATTATCACTAGTACTCAGTATTTTTTAATTGTTTTTTTATTTGTTTATACTGTTTTTTTTGTTATAGACTTGCCATCATTACACTCTTTATGGCTCTGAGGGGGTTTGTTCACCTTATTACCTTCTTCTCTTAGCGTTTTGAATTTTCTTTTTTAAAATTTTATTTATGTATTTGGGTGCTGCCCTTATGGCTCATAGCCTCCATCAATGTATCAGGGGCTTCCCCATATTCGCCTTCCTTCAATTCGGTGGGCACCAGGGGGTGCCGGACCCAGTCGTTGTCCCAGTCCTGATTTATTTTTTTCGGTGTCCCCAATTCTTTCATTTCCAGGGCTTTTTTACTTTCCTCATCGAGTTGGAATAAATCTATACCACCTTCATTTGAAAGGCTGCATATGTCTTTTATGTTATCATTTGTGTTGACAATTTTTGGGGTGGGTAGATTCTTGCTTTTTTTTCAGATTTTTAGAGGAAACCTGCGCCCTGACAGCTCTACGCCTGATGGCCCTGGCCCTCATTTTTTTTTCTCTACGGGAGATAGGCTGTAGGAAGGTGTTTGTGCACTCTATGGGAGATCCCCCCCTGCCCTGGATCCCCTGTGATCCTCCTTGTGATCATCTCCTTGCTCCAGTGCCCTTAAAAGTACTGAGGGGCTATCAAGAGTGACATCTATCTGTGGCTTATCAAGGGAGCTGTCACTAATTTCGGGCTTCTCTTCAAATTTTTTGAGGTTGGTTTGCACTGCCCCGATGTTCTCCTCAAGATTTTTAATCTGGAGAACATTTGTGGACTCCATTAGTTTAAGTTCGGACAGACAACTCAATATATCAGGCAGAACAGGTCATTATTCCCTTTTATAAGAGCCTCTGCGTAGGATTTAGGAAGGACCTCGCTCTCAAATTCCGTTTGCGTATTCTGATCATGAAAATATGTTCTACTTTGGACACTACCCTGCCTTGCCGACACAACACATCTCTCCCAAGCCAGAAAATACCCCTCCATTTTACACGTTTTCTCTGTGTTGGCTATTATTAGGGACTTAAGTTCCTGGATCTCAAAGTGGGCCTGCTCGTGACCCTTACTTAGGAGATTCAGGATCCTTGTAAGCACTGGAAATGTGGCATATGTTGATACCATGTCCTCCGAATTGATGCATTCAAACAGCGGACCAATATGAGGATCATTTGCACCAAATGACTGATAGTGAATAGTTGAGGAGGGTAAGGGAGTGCCAGGGGATTTAAAAGGGTTGGCGACCTGACTACCCAACCCTTCACTGTCCTGGTTTGTGGATCCCATATCCCTTACCCCAGAATTAGTATCCACAGATTGCTCACCCGTAATGGAATGGGGCAGGGGAAGACGGAATGCTTCATCAGTGGCCTCATGTAAGTGTACATTATCAAAACCACCTGCTCTCGGCCTTGCAGGAGTCGATGGCCCTGTCGACAACCAAACCCTTCTATCTAATTCAGCGAGAACCACCGGTGCCAAGAGAGAGGTATCAGCCCCTGTTTTCATTTTAGCTCCCTCCCCTTTTTGTCCCATAGCAGAGGTAAACAGATTTTCCTGTACACTTAATATACTTTTTTAGTGTGGAGGCCATGACTAGGCCTGTATTTTTCACTCTATCCCCCACTTTCATTTCCACCTGCGGTGGAAAAACCGGGTCTGTGTCATGCACCTTGCACTTCTCTGTTAACAAGTGCTCACCTATCTCTTTACTTGATACCTCTTTCAGTGCAAATTCACGCGCTGACAAGTGACCTCCCGTGTCAGTGTTATCCATATTGAACACAAAAATGGGTTTAGCTAGTGGGCAAGTCTTTTTTTACCAGCTGATTGGGGTGAACTGCCTTACCATTGCGCAGCGTACCAACCATGCTCCAGAGGGGCCGTCAAACACTGTTATTGGCCAGCTGAACAACCAACCTCACGCTCAGCCCAAACGTTAATTCTCAAATACCCCAAACAAAATAAGTAAGTGTGTGAATATCCAAGTAAATAACAGAGGGCTTGCGTATTACACTATGAGCAAGTACATTTCACTAAAGCCTTCATAGGCCAGAGCCTTAAAGTATTTTCCAAATCACGGGTCACTTCTAGATAGTGCTCATTCTGCCAAAAAAAATATCCCTTTACACCTTCATGATCCTTATAAGTCTCACACTCACACGGGCCCCCACAAATGTTGATGTTCATCAAATTTAACGTTTAAGGGGCACGAATAAATTACAATGGAAATATACATTTTGTCACCTAAAAGAGTAAATATTTCAAACCTGGCCCCTGCGTCCCGCACCGTGAACAGTAAACAGTACTTCTGAGTACTTTCACGGTGCACGCGCGGGTGCGCTGGGTCCACAAGTTTTAAGCCGCCCAAGGGGGCGTCACCACGCCAGGAGGGCGGGATAACATGCAGTAGACATACCTTCTAAAAGAAAAGAGATTTTGCGTGTTAATACGCGTTGTTGTGTAGATACAGTAAACTAAGTGTGCACTCGAGAGAGCGTAACGTATGCAGTAAAATGAAATGCTACCTCTAGAGAGCACAAAGTAAACACAACGCGTGTGCTCAAACTGGGACAACGTTTGTTTGTATAAACAGTCACCTTTGTTTCCTTTCAAGTCCAGGCAGCTGGTATTGCAGGAAAAGACGTCCTGTCGGCTCTGGGCTCACGAAGGAAGCAGTACAGATCAGTGTTTCCCATACAATTCCACACCGGCAATCAAATTCCAATCAGTTTCCAGCAGCACCCGCCCGCAGTAAACAGTACTTCTGAGTACTTCCACAGTGCATTGGATATCAGTAGGGCAGTAATGTACTACCTAGACAAAACAAAATCTATCAGACAGATCTGTTTTTTGTTTCAATGGCAATAGGGAGAGAAGGTGATCCCAGTCTGAAAGGCAACAATTACTAGATGGATTGTCAAATGTATACAACAAAGTTACATACTGTCAAATAAAACACTTCTTTTCAAACTAAAGGCTAGTTCCACATGTAGTGCAGGGGCCACACTTGCTTTTCTAGCAAATGTACAGCTCAACTCAATATGCAAGGCAGCAACATGGAGCTCAGTGCGCTCATTTACACAGCACTATTGTGTAGACACACATGCAAAATCGGACTCGGGTGGGACAGGCAGTGTTAAGACATTGATTTACAATGGTACCCTTGGCTTATTCACCACCTACCTAAGGTACTGTCCGCTATTCTATAAATAGCTTGTGAATCTGAGCAGATTCACAATACCCAGAAGGCAAATATTACTTACCAGTTATCTTCTTTCTGTGGCTTGTATCTGCTTAGAATCACATGCACCCACCAATCCTCTCTGCAAGGGAGCAAATCAGTGTTTGGGAGAATTCTAATGTCTGTGCTAATTCACCTTCAACATTAGAGAACCCCAGCTCTTTTGCTAGACTTTAGGACTTTTTAATTTCTATCCTGGAGTTAGACCTTTTTTTCACTCATGTATTTTTGATCTGATTTGAACTCTGTGTTTCTTTGGTTTTGGAGTCTGACAAACTCCATAGGCTTTTGTATTGTGACACACAGCACCTTCAGTACAGTGTCACAGAGAAATCATTTGGATTTCTCATAAGGTTTAAATACCTTCTTTTGGGTAAACTACTGTTCCCAAGAGTAGTAAAGTGAAATTGATTTACTTAGCTGTTTTTCCTATGTAGGTCCAGTACACCCCATATTATGTGGAAGTACTGGGCTGTTACTTAGTACCTTTTCCTACTTACTCATGTAAACATTTTTTATTTTACCCTCACTACAGTTAATGGCTGGTGGCAGTGGTTTAATTTACCTACCATTGTGCGTTTTTACCACAGGCTGAATCCTCAGGTGCAGTATTGCACCCATGGGTGCCCATTTTGTCAAAATGGCCCTGGTCTTCTTTTTTCACCATTTCTTGCTTGTTTTTGGGTTTGCGTGCCAAACCAGGTTTAACCCTTTTGTTCGTTTTGCCTTTGGTGCTGAAACCTGCCTATGGCACTGGTGTGTCAGGCAGGGTAGGAAGCGAGGGAGGTGCCCGAAACTCCCTGTCTTTAGTCTCCTTGGTTATCTGAATGCACCCAGTGCTGATTGTCTGGCTGGCTGTCCTTGGAGAACCGCCACCCTGCTGTGTGAGTGCAAGCTAGGCTGTGCATGAATGGGAGAAACCTGCATAAAAGTCAAGGTCTCTTGAATGAAGGCAGAGTCGACCACTGGACAAGACATCCAACTAAGGAAACTGGAAGAGAAGCTTGCTGCACCGTCCTGAACTGTTGAACTGCCCAGTGAAGCCCTGCTGAAGCTCCAATTTCGTATCAACTAGAGAATCCCGGAATGGACGACTTCTTCCCTTGGGTTGGTGGACCAACTGACCCCAAGACCAACGTTGCTGGAAAACCTCTCCCTTCTGGCTTTACTTCTTTGCTGATGCTGGAACCGAGTGCCAGGGTTCAGGAAACCCAGAATCAAGTGCATCGTCTTTAAAGCTGGACCCGAGATCCAAGAAGATCCTGAGGTAGGGCGACCCAAGCCTGCCCCACCTCAGCAGAGTGCTGGACCCCAGAAGCAAGGGAAGCCCGTTAAGTATCCAAGAACCGCGGTGGTGCTATTGACTGGTAACTGAAACCACGTGTCAATAAAGCTAAAGGAGGAAGAGAGCAATCCCCTCTCCTGAACCACAGAAGCCGAGTAGATCGACCCTCCCACCGTGGTTTGAACGGGTGACGGAGTATATAATAGAGGAAGCCACGTGGCAGCCAATGGGGGGGAAGACAGAGTTAGGGAAAGGGGATGGAATGACAAAGGGAAGGAAGGGTAAAACAATATGCATATATGGAGAAAAAGCTAAACACAGCTTGTGCCTAACCCAGCAATTCCTGACTTAATACCTCTGAAATTCTACCGAACACCCCTGGGTCTTGACATAACCACTTGAATTTGCAAAGCATGACCTAACTCCCATGGACTCACAAACACATTACATAACACGTGGAAGTTAGTGATAGTTACTTGAATGAATCACATCATCAATAGCTAGCTCTTTTTACACTTGACATAAACATGGCATAAACATATGGCACACACATATAACTGTCAGGACATGATGTGGACTGAGACGCATGGCCCTAACAGGGCAATCGAAAGCAACCGAACACGAAACCTAACATTGTGCAGAGTGGAAACATCAGCGTGGTGTGGGTGTGTATGCCCCAAGCCCTTCACAAGCCACTATTTGTTAGCAGAGTCCCTCATGAACCAAAAACTCAGTCATTTGCTTGTCTGAACCCATAGATGCCTGTTTTGTAAAATACTGTAGGCATGTCACCCACCCGGGTGCTGTAACAATGTGTTATCCAAAAGAGATTTTTAGTGCTGCCTCCCCGCACTGCCAACATAAGAATGCTTGTAAAATGCACTTAACTGTGTGTCTGGACGTCTCCTGAGGACGTCCGGACCCAAATGAGATGCAGCCGAAAATGAAACTTATTAGCCGCCTTAATCACCGCCGTGACCCAGGTATTAGCAGACCCACATCACACATCAAAAACAAACTCTGGGAACACTTAACTGGCTGTCCGGGTGCCTCCTGCGGCTGCCCCGGACCTGAAAAACATGTGCGGGAAACGCTTCATCAGTTTTCTCAACGCCGCGACCCGACGTTCATTTCCAACGTTTCCTCCAGCGTTCCGTTTTGCCTGTCAGAATCACCTTCAGTCTGCTGCCATCACCGCCGCCACTGCCCGTGCTCTCCAATGTTAATCATCAGCACCGGAGCGCGGGCGGATGGCCGTTATAACATGCCTTGCTGATTACTGGCAGCTGGTGACTGGCACGCACATGAAACTACACATCCTCCCGGGAAATGTAGTTTCCAGCCTCATTTGCGCACCATACGCCTCTTTCTACTCAACCCCTGACACCGCGAGCAGCTGCTGAATTGAAAAGAGCCTGTAGTTGCCACCGACCTTCAAACTGCAATGCAGGAGTCTTCCAGGCGTCCTCTCTTGTCCCCACGACTGAGGGCCAGGAACCCAGGATCTGCAAGACTACATGAACTAGCAACAAAAGGTAGACCAGTGGATCGGGATGACACAGATTATTCAGTAATTCTCAATTTTAATCAATATACTTGTAACAAAATGACTGTATGCATTACCAAAAACCATTAATTCACTCTATCAACATATCTTTCATATTCAAGGCATTCATTCTCAGTCCCATACTTACTCATTCACACATTCCTATATAAAACCAATTTGACATCTAATACATTGTGTATGCATAATACTACACAGAAATGTCCATAGGTTATCCACAGTTATTAGTGACCCAGTCCTTAGTATCAGGTGTCGGATCTCATCTGGTTTTTATTTTCCAGAATGTTCACATAATCATCGACACGTGTTTCTGTCCATATATAACAGAAATAACTGTCTCTCTTCTTAAAGAGACGTTCTTCAGGACGTAGGGCAAGATATAGTTGGTCCGCCCTTTTCGGAATTTCATTCGCCAATTTTCAATCCCTACCTTTCAACTCTAGGGATAGCGGGTAGGAAATTGGATTCAATCCTCCACTGGCATCTATGACTTTGTTAAGATCATTATCCACTTATTTCTGCGGTATAATGTTTTCTTTTGTTGTCCTCAGATCTTACCAAGCGACGTCTGACTCCAAAATCAGTGTTTCTTTGGATCATTCATAGAAGTATCAGCGTAAAAGCCTCATCACTTTACACCGCCGAACATATCAACAGCATGCCATTTCTTCCACGTCGCTTGCTAAGATCTGAGGACAACAAAAGAAAATATTGTACCACAGAAATAAGTGGATACTGATCTTAACAAGGTCATAGATGCCAGTGGAGGATTGAATCCAATTTCCTACCCGCTATCCCTAGAGTTGAAACGTGGGGATTGAAAATTGGCTAATGCAATTCCGAAAAGGGCGGACCAACTATATCTTGCCCTACGTCCTGAAGAAGGTCTTTTTCAGAAGAGAGACAGTTATTTCTGTTATATGTGGACAGAAACACCTGTCGACGAATATGTGAACATTCTGGAAAATAAAAACCAGATGATACGACACCTGATACTAAGGACTGGGTCACTAATAACTGTGATAACCTATGGAAACTTCTGTGTAGTATTATGCATACACAATGTATTAGATGTCAAATTGGTTTTATATAGGAATGTGTGAATGAGTAAGTATGGGATTGAGAATGAATGCCTTGAATATGAAAAATATGTTGATAGAGTGAATTAATGGTTTTTAGTAATACATAGTCATTTTGTTACATGGTTATTGATTAAAATTGAGAATTACTGAATAATCTGCGTCATCCTGATCCACTGGTCTACATTTTGTTCCTATTTCATGAATCTTACCTGAAGGACTAGGGACTGAATTGCAGGTACACCCCTTTATTTATAATCTGCAAGACTACAACCAGAACAGAAGCCAGCTGGATCCTGTTCTTCAAACCTAAGGTACTGTCTTGACTAAGGGGTACTTACTGTTACGCTCACCTGGTATCCACAGGGACGCCACCCAGCCGGGTTACTCGCTGGTATGCTTCTCAGCTTTGCCCTGATGTGGTCTGCGGTGAAGGTTCTTCTTGAAAATACAGGACGACTGTGTTCAAGACTGACCGACCGGGGTAAGTATCCTCCCTCCACCCCTGTATGATTTCCGTCCCGCTGGCGCCCTCTCCTCACCTTGTGGTAGAATTAGGCGTGCTCTCCGTCCTGCCTTCTTTGCAGGGGCGCATTGGCTTTCATGGGCGAGTCGGTCCAGTTGCTTCACTGACCCCGGCCCGTTTGATATTGTTCAGGTAGGTGCTATTGCTGTTCTTTAGTTTTGTTGCTATCCTGCATGCCTTTCTTTGTTTAAAATGTCTCTCTTTTTCTCCCTTAGGTATGCGGAGCTTCAGCGCGGCGAACTGGCTTGGTTGAGCCCCGCTGGTAAATGATGGCGCATTAAGAGCGCTATGATGCGGTAAGTAAGCACTATGCGCAGCGCTGCGAAGTCTTGCCTTTGCTAACCTGTGTTTTCCTTCCTTGTAGGTCACGGTGTTCTTCAGCACAAGTGGAATGTCCGGAGTGGTGCCAGCCGAGAGGCGACCAGCCAGATAAGCCTTTTGAGCAGTTCGTAATTTGTAAATGTCTCTACTACTTTCTTTAATGTTGCCTCTATCTTCCGCTTTCAGGTCGTTCTGTCCGGGAGGCGTGTAGATTCGAGGAAGCTGTTCTCAGTAGCTGCGAGTGTTTAAAGATGAAGACAGCAGCTAAGATGCTGCTACTAATGATGTTCCTTTTGTCTCCTTGCAGGGTCTGCTTCTCCGAGGTTCGAGGGAATAGCTGGACACGGTGAGCGTCATGTTTCAAACTGCAAAGTAACGCGAAGCGTGTTGTCTTGCTCGGGTGTGGTTTAAATAGCCCCAACAAAATAGTCCAGGTAAAGTAGTCCCTAGGCTACCACACCCAAAACACCAGACCGCATAGCTTGGTTCTTAGGAACCAAGCTATGTGGATGTCTCCATGTTGGCTGACGATATAATAAAGTAGACCCCAAGCACATTGTTTTTCATTGTGTATGAGCCTGGCGCCATAGGCGCCACGACTTGCCCCATGAGGGCTTTTCAAGAGGATGCCAGGCTCTAGAGGCCCGAGTCCTGACTCCACCTGGCCAATGGGTTTGCCAGAGGGGGTTTTGGGCGAGGGTCGTGACACTTACCTCTTGTGTCTGTAGCTTGCTTGTTCTCACTGGAGACTTGCAGTACCTGCTTTTTGCAGAGTTGATTTCAGCTCTGCCCTTCACAAGCCTTACAGCTTGTGGCCCAGCAGTGTTTCTTTTTACTACAAACTCTCTAAAACTTTGCAAGACTTTTGTGCTATCTAAAGAAGTTCCTCAGCTTCATAGACATTGCTCAAATTGACTTTGGCTATTCTGGCTCCCTGCAGACTCTTCTAACCCATTGACTTTGGTTCTAACTGTCCCTCATAGATGGTGCATACGTTTAACTTGTGTTGCTGGGAAAGATCTAATCTAGATTTCATTGGGAGATTGAAAAGTATTCACATGCTCTGAGAACGTGGTACCCCTTTTCCTTCCCTAGCCTTTTCCTTTTCCACAGCCTGAGAATTGCATTAAGTGTAAAAAGTGATATATTAATGCCAAACATTGTCCTAGTGATTGAAGTCCCCTCAGGGTGTAGGAAGTGTGTGTAAGGCATCCCAAAACAGTATCTACTTGCTTATCTTAAATCTGAGGACGTGTTATGAAGTGTATTACAGTCCTATACCAATAGGTGGGTTACTTATCACCAAGAGAACAAGGCTGGTGTAGTCTCCCGCAGGATTACTGCATCCAATCTTGCCTAACAATGGCACAGTTGAAAAAATAAACTCCTATCACGGTTACCTCAGGACAGATTATCTGAGGACATTGATCCTTTAAAGAACATGAGTAACTGTACATGTGGGTTTAGGATAGTGTTAAAGGAATCCCCCTGTTGACCGCCTTTTCCAATTAAAAAACAAGACAAAATGTAATACTCTGCACTAATCACTGGAAGTCGGTATATGCATAGCATGTGATTCTAAGCAGATGCAAGCCACAGAAAGAAAATTACTGGTGAGTAATATATGCCTTATTTGAGGTTGCGTTGAATGCTTGTGTGAGAGGCCTGTAGCAAGATGTTTACAGGTATGTTGACCAATTGTATTTGAGCCTATAACTTTTTGGTGATCTATATTGTGTAAAGATATAGACCACCTCGATTAAAATGGAATTCTATTATTTGAAAGAAATTAAGAATTTTGAGAAATATGTATGCTGTTTTCCTTGCCCAAAATTGTAGGGTTGAAATGTATACCGGGGGTGCTGGGGGGCGGGTTGGATATAACTGGAATCAAAATTAAGATTGGCTAAGCAGGAGTAGCTCCTGGGTATCCAGCATTAACCAGTGACCAGGAGCTACCACTAGAGAATGAGGAGCATTTGGTCATATAAGATGCACACTTATCAGTTTGTACATTATTTATGACTCCTTATGCTTCAAATGTTGTTTAGATGTGTCCTAATGTTTGTTTATACATTGTCCCCCAACAGACAGGGTTTTATTCAAATAGATGCGTTTGTTTGGCATCAGTTGGCCTGGGCAGCCAAAAGTAGCTCCTGGTAGCTGTTGGTGTTAAGCTAACCAGGCTCTTCTCTGCTACAAGCAGGAGATAAATACCTCCCAGATTCCCTCAACTTTGAACGCTTGTATGAAATTGTAACGTCTCACTAATAGGAATCTGGAATTTAAATGTGTTAAAATAAAAATACCAATACAGAACAAATAGGTTGAGAATAAAAAGGTTAACAAACACTTTAAAAAGCCTTCCAATTAAGGTTCAAACCTCAAGAACTCTTTCCATAGCTGAAAAAAGAAGGTGCCTTGTGCCCTTAGTCACAGGTGCCAATAAAAGTATTCTCTGGAGCCTTGGCGTCTCTTTAGGTAGGAAGATTGAACAAGAACCAACAGGTCATTTGTAAGGGTTCCAAAGATCATTAAAAACAAGAGCAAAGTCTTTAACATACCCTCTCCCAATCCAATCACCTTAGGGGAGACCACAGGGAGGATTACCAGCCCTGAACAACATAATTCAAGGCTAGGCAAGAGAGAGATAGTGCTTGAACTTTATGCCAATACAACCCCATGGAAACTGGGCGGGGGCAAAACGGGTTTGTATATTCACCCTCTGTACTCTGATTTAATGAGGAACCACGTTGGAGTTCCTGAAATTGCGTGCCCTTCTGGATTGATACCTTGTTTCTGTTAGAGCACTCTTAGGGGCTGCGGCTGCAGAGGTTGATTGATTGTTTATTTATATAGCGCCTATACATAATGTGTTTCAAAGTGCTTCAAGTCAAGGCAGGGGGCATGGGAAAATACAGTGACTTTCTTACAAGGCCTTGAGACATGAGGAATGTGTAAAATTATTATTGTATTAGGTCTGGCGACATTTCAGATAGTGCAAGAGCTATGACAAAGCTAAGGAGGGGAAGGGTAAAGGAGATGACAGACCAACAACTATCGTACTAGGCCTGACGACATTTCTGGTAGTGCCGGAAGGGGAGGAAGAAACAAGGAGGGAGGGTGAGGAAAACCAGCTACTATTGTACTAGGTCAGAAGACGATTCGGATAGAGTAAGTGCAAAGAATAAGGTTAGGGGAGGGGGAGAAGATGGGGAGAGGACGAGAAAAATTGAGAAGCAGTGAGAGTGGTGAAAGAGAAGAGGGAGGCAGGAGGGGGGAGAGGGAGCGAAGTACAAAAGGCAGGCAAACAGGCAGACAGAGGTTACAGGCATGCATCAGGGGAGGGGTATAGTGCAGAACGCAGGCAAACATCACCAAGCATAAGGAAGGGGGGGTAAGGATGTGCAAATGTCACAGCAAGGTTGCATACAAAACCATGGCCACGATTGAGACTAGGTACAATGCATAAACACAGCCAGATTTAAAACCAGTTCAGTGCATGAGCACAGCCAGATTTAAAAAGCAACCAGTATCACAAGCAGTTTATAACATTTTACTTTTTTGTGTCGGCTCGAGTCCCTAGCAGCCTCTCCACCCCTCCTCCGGCTTGTCATTGTGCTAGGTGCAGTTAAAGGAGGGAGTATTTGGAACATTGGGGGGCCTGTTCGAAGGCCTGAAGGCATGTGCTAGTTCCTGCTGTTATCTGTTGAACCTGTCCAATTCCTTAGGCGGCATAGTGTGGCTTAACTACCAACCCCCAAAATAGTTTTAGCATGTCTATTACAAGATCCCATAACCCCAATGTGACACCCATGCATGGTGGTGCTTTGATCCAGTCCAGGACTTGTGTTATGGAGGTGGGGGATGGACATTCTAAAGAAGGTCCATACCCTGGGGCTCTCAATTCGGCTCTGCGAGGGCCTGTTACCCCTTCTGCCACATGCATCTGCAGGAGGAATTGTCTCTGATGTCCTGGAGAGGAGTGCCAGGAGAAGTCAGCAACTACACGAATCAAGAAGGCTAGATAGTGAGGCTGTTGGCACTGATGAGGTGTAAGAATTGAAACCCAAAGCTTACAATGCTGTTGTTTGTCAGGAGGGTTCAGAGCAACCTAGCGGTGCACTATCAGGAGGGATCCATGGAGGTTCCTTAGATGATATAGATGCAATTGTGTGTCCTTCGCTGCCGCTTGTTAGGGAGAATTCTCCGAAATGTGCTAATTCTCTTCTACCTTAGAGACCCAAACCTCTTTTTGCTGGACTTTAGGACTTTTCTAACCTAAGAGACAGTGAGACCTTTTTCTCACTCTCTCATGTATTTTTCTGTGATTCAGACTGTTTCTTCTGACTTTGGAGTCTGACAAACTCCATAGGCATCATCTTTATATTGTGACACACAGCACCTTCAGTGCAGTGACACAGGGAAGTCTTAGATTTCCCAAAGGTAATACCTTCGCTTGGTGAAATTACTGCTCCCAAGAGCAATAAAGTGAAATTGACTTTACTTACATTTTGTAACTTTCTAGACTCAGACTCAGGTTGCAGAAGGGGTTACTTAGTGTCCCTTTTGTCTAGTTTCTCATGTAACAATTCTGTTACCCGTTCTACAATTAATGGCTGGTGGCAGTGGTTTACTTTTTCCTACCTTTTCTGCGATTGCAGCTGCAGAAAGACACCCATGCATGCCCGTTTTGTCAAAATGGCCTGGTCTTCTTTTTTCGCCATTTCTTGAGATTTACTCTGCACGCCAAACCAGGTTTGCTTCTTTTATTCATTTTGTCTTTGGCGGGATTCATGGTGAAGCCCCGCCTCTGGCTCCAGCGTGTCTGGTAGGGGTAGGAAGTGAGGGAGGTGCCTGAAAAGCCCTGTACTTAATACCCTTGGCTGCAGGAATACACCCAAATGTGATTGGCTGGCTGGCCGTCCTCAGAGGACAGCCACCCTGCTATGTGATTGACAGCTAGGCTGCAAATGAATGGGAGAAACTTGCATAGAAGGCAAGGCTTTTTGCTTGGAAGGCAAAGTCGACCACTGGACAAAGGAATCCGAAGATGAACTTGGAAGAGACGCTTGCTGCAATTCCTGGACCGTTGGTTTGCCCAGTGAAACCCTTCTGCATTGCTGAAGCTCCGAATTCGCCTCGACTAGAGAAGCCCTGCAATGGACGACTTCTCCCCTTGGGTTGGTGGGAACAATCAACCCCAAAGTGAACTCGTCTGGACATCCTCTCAGAGCTGGCTGTACTTCCAATGCTGGTGCAGGAACCGAAGTGCCAGGGAGAGGAACACCATATTGAGTGCATCGCTTTGAAGTCAGATCCAGGCTCCAGGAAGATCGTCTGGACTCCCATGAAGCAGGACTGACCAAGCCTGAGCCACCTCAATAGAGTGCTGGGCCCCAGATGTGAGGAAAGTCCATTAAGGTATCCGAGAACTGCAGTGGTGCGGTTTGCGAGAGACGCGAAGAGCTGACACCGTGAAGTGCGGCTGATCTGAAGGTTGCCCATTGCTGCTGCCGACCTTCCATTCGTAGTACAGGAGTCCCCAGATGTCCTCCCTCTTGTCCCCGCGACTGAGGCCCAGGAACACAGGATCTGCAGACCTACACAGGAACAGTCGCCAGCTGGAAGCAGTTTTTCTTCTAACCAAAGGTACTGTAAAACTAAGAGGACTTACCTCTTGTGTAGCATTGCATGTTCTTAATTGTGATTTGTCTTGGTTGCTTTTGCAGAGTTTATTGCAGCTTTGCCCCTCACAAGCCTCCCAGCTGCTTGTGGCCCTACAGTTATTTTATCTTCTACAAACATTTCTAAAACATTGTGCAAGCATTTTTACCTACCTGCAAGAAGTGCTTCAGCTCACCTAGACCATTGCTCAACTAACATTGGCTGTCCTGGCTCCCTGAAAGGCTTTTCTGAACTCTGACTTTGTTCTTTGCCTTTCCCCCAGGAAAGGGTTAACTTACTTTGCATTGGAGGGTTTTAAAAAAAGTACTTACCTGCTGAAGAATATTTGTTAGCCATTGTTTTCTCGCTCTGAAACTTTTCCTTTTTGATCTCCCACTCTGTATTGCTCGAAATGTGCCAGTGATAAATCAATGTCCAGTGTCCTAGTTATTTAAGTCACCTGAGGGTGTAGGAAGTGTCTGTGTGCCATCCCCAATGGGTATCAACTGCTCAGGGAAACTGAGTGTGTATATTTGAAGTATATTTTGTGTTATGATTGCCCCCTTATTCCACTGACTGTTAAATAAATGAATACTTTGGTAATCAAGAAATCTTGGGTGTAAGTGTTTATTTGAATAACTATCATTGTGAAACACTGTGTAACAACCTTACTGCTCACATTGACCGCTCTTGAGATAAGCCTGGCTGCTCATCCACATTACCAACCTGTGTAGTACAGACTTGTACCAAAGGTTGGGTTACCTATTGCCAGGAGGACAGGACTGGTGCAGTCTCCCATAGGGTACTGCATACAATCTTGCCTAACACTGCCTCTATTGAAAGAGGAGGGAACGGTTCCTCCTAAATCCCTGCCAAAGTTGTCTAAAAGATGCCCTGCCATTAGAGGTTAAGACACGCTGTTATATGATTGATCCAGCTAATTTGCAACTCACCAAAGTTGTGCAATTTAAAGGAGTTCTGTCAGTGTCTCGAATCTCTGGAGTGATCAAAGTTTAGTTGGGATCAGAGAATAAATAAAGTCAAATGGACCTGGAAGAAGATGGCAGTATCAGGACGGTTAGGGAAGAAGGTGTCTGAGGGTCGGGTGACCTGATTGCCTCATTGCTTATGTCAGCGCCATTGACTGTTTCAGTAAAATCCACTGGGGTTTCTACAGCGGCTCATTAATCTCTGGGTAGATCTGCAAATATGACACATGAAACACCTGGATCCTCTACTAGAAGGGATATTCGCTTGGTTAAAACAGATAGCCATTAACACTGGCACCTACGTAGGCTACTTTGTTTTGGATAAAGGATAAAAGAAATGTAATCATTACGGATGTGGAGAACCTAGAGAGGCCTTGAAGAATAAGGTGCTAGCTTGGCTACATCAACAAGTCGGGCATGGGACCATAAGACTGCATGATTTGTCCTTCGAAGGGTACAAATTGATTGATGGGGCTCCCCTAATAGAGAATGCATAATAGTGGGTTTTAGGGTAAGCAGCCGTCCTTACTTTTTAAGCATATGTAAACATCTGATGAATGTTTCTTCAAACATGAATATTGTGGTTGATGACTCATGGTTTTATTAACTGTTGTAGGTATGTGGTAGAGCCTTGAACTTGCTTTCTGCATCATGTTGATGTTGATGTGTGTTCAATTTCATTGTTTGGTTATTTTATGATTTCTAGGTTGGATACTTGGTAGAGTTTAGGAACTCTCATCTGGTGCCACCTGCCAATGTATTAATAATTTAGATTTTTTGAAATGCTGTGCCCGATGGGTTTTTAGTACCAGTTTATGATGGTTGTTTTTTGGGCATTTTAATGATAGTTTATTGCATTTTAGTCTGGTCGCTTTGCTCCTTTATTTTCTTTATTTCATTGTGTTTTTATTGCTTTTGCTGTTGGTTTGTTTGCGGTATTTGTGTTTTGTATAAGCGCCTGTTTGCCTATGAGCCTAAGGTTCTATATAAATGTCTAAACAAAATAAAATAAATAACATTTGACCAATATTTGGCCAAGCAGTGAGTTGTGGTGGCAAATTTTGTGGAAAACAACCTCATTTGCCAAAAGCATCTTGGAAAGCAAGAGCCAGCAAATGTGCTATTGGGAGTGTCTCAAAAGAATGTATCTAAAATGTAGCATAAAGGAAAATATTTCCTAACAAGAGATAATATAATGTGAAATATGTGAGGATAAGATGCTCAGAAAACAATCCAAAAGGAGGTCCAAGAGTGTAATGCAAGAAATGTATCACATAAGGTAACATGACGCAAGATAAATATGAGGCACACCCGATTGCAAGTATAAGACAAGCAAGTTCATAGTAGCTGAAGAGGAAGATTAGAGGTCATATTCTCACATGTGTCCTTACGAATACACCAACCGCCAAAGAGAGTTCAAGGGGTTGTATTAAACATTTTTGGAATCGCTTCAAGGGCAGTCCCCTTGCCCCTTCCTCCCTCATCTAGAAAAAAACACACCCTCTCTAACACAGGTGTCCCCATCACCCAGGTTAGTATCTAATGCTTGTTAACTCGTACTATCTATGCTCTTTCTTCATTTTCAGTGAGGTCCAATGGTAAGTTCGAAGGGCTTGTGTTTGTGCTTCCCAGGCACTGAAGCCTCAATCCGTCTACTTCCTTTCATGTGTTGATGTCCCTCTCCCTATTTCTCAGCGCTAGTATCCCCTCCTCCTTCTCTACTAGTTGTTTCTCATCTGTCCTGCTTCCTCCACCCTCTGATGTTACTACTCTCTCCCCTCCATTCCACTTCTACTATCCCTTCTCCACTCTTTACCTTCCCTCTCCACCCTACTACTCCTCAACCCTCCACACTCTTCTACTACTCTCTAGCCCCCACCCTAATACTTGCATCTGTCCACCCTACAATTCTTCACCCCTCTTCACCCTTCTACTACTCACCCGTCCCTACCACTTTTACTCCACCTCTGTCTACTCATTTGTCCATCTTTCACTCCTTCAGTCAGCTTCTACTCCCTGTACACTTCATGTAACTCTCTCACCCACCTTACACCTACACTCACAACACAGTACTACTTGCTCTCACCTTCTTTGCACATTTCCTTGACACTCTAGTCCACCATCCTTCCACCTTTTGAACTCTTGGTCTGCCACCTCTTACTCTGACCCCACCTGGACAACACACACCTTCCTGTTTCCTGTCCCCTTTTTTTCCTTCAAAAACCATGATTTAACAGACTGTAGAGAAAGGCATGGTTTGATGTACTTTGCAATTGACATACAATGGCATGGATCACAAAATGACTCTCCCACCCATACGAAGTTCAAGCATTGTTTGTTATACAGATAATACATACTCTGTTACTCCGGCACAGCATTAGAACTTTCCCATCAAGGTGTCATGTACTGATCACAGTATCTATCAATAATCTGCAAAGGATACTGTTTAGGACCATAAAAGGATACACGTTGTAATGATATCTTCCGTATCCCTTGACAACCGGAAACAGCTTGAAAGTAGTGAAGTCAAGCGTCGACTTTCCAAATTGTCACTCTATGACTGAACCTCACAGTCAGAGAGAGGAATCACTGGAAAGGGCATGGAACAACAGATAGACATCATCAACCTGTGAGAAAATAATGTATCATGAATATATATGTCAATATTATTAGATCTCTCACTCTGAATTAAGAATAAAGGCTACCACTAACCTGTGGAAGTTGGATTGTTATAAATGGTCCGACAAAACACTCCAAAGCAATCCAAGTAAGAAACAACGAAAAGGAGGGAAGGTTAGTAAGGGAAACTAATCCCGAACGGCACGAGGGTCACGCTAGATACCGGGTTGGTGCACCACAGGATAGCGTCCAAAGTCATGTGCACTAATGTCCTTCCTTGCAAACAAAATAAGTTACTAGTCGGAAATAAATGATCCTTGCCCTTAAAGATCAGGAGAGAAGCTTAAATAAACAATGAATGACTTCTTCAATGTAGGCACTTCTTGGTAACTGTGCTTTCATGAGTTGTGGTGGAGAGCAGTTCTCCCAAGAAACGCTGTTAATTGACAAACACTGGAGCACATGTACGATGGTGAAATATGCCCAGGAGAGCAGCTGCGAACCTCTTCTTTAGCTAAACACACGCAGTACACTAATTCCAAGGAAGCCGCTCGTTAGATACTCACGCAGCAGTGAAAACAGTTCCAGGATGCCGCTCGTACACGCTGCGGTGCAGAAACTTCCAGGAAGCAGCCGCGTATTTCGAACACAGATGACTCCTGCTGCCTGCTTGGAAACTGGAATGTAGGCGGTGGGAAGGATTGTTCAAAACTCCATATGAAAACACGGGCTCAAGAAAACCAAGAACAAGTAAGCCCTTCTAAGAAAGCTGAAGTAAATCTGCAAGGACGCAGGTCTAGAGCTTCAGCCAAACGATTCAAAGAACACGATCATAAGCAGCGAGCGTGACTGCCAACGCTGCTAATAAACGTGGCTGGGGAATCATGTGACTTCTAACGGCGTGAATAGTGCAAATGCCGTTTTCCGGGCAGTGTATCAAATAACCTCCATTTGGAATAGAATGGTTTTGATGTCCTGTAGGCAAAACATGTCCTAGGAACAGGTGTAGCCAGGTTGCCATTCATGACACAAGGAGCTTTTCCCAGGGAGCTCCCACTCCCTCGCCTGCTTTCTCACAGAAGCGGGAATTGTCTTGGGGACGCAGAGGCTTTGCCATAATAGCAGGGCTTTGGTCCAGATAGTCAATGAAGGGTCTCCAGATGGAAACCTACTTATTATAGCTCCCTTCACAGATGGCAGAAATATTTTCTGCTACCAAGGTGTCCCAGACTTTAACCCACCACATTTGAAGTATGGGATCTTCAGGGTTCCTCCACCATGGGCCATGGCCAGTTTAGTCGCTAGCAAAGGATGTCGGATGAGGGAGGCCATTTTACCTGAGGTTGGAAACGCCACATCTCCTGTGTACCCTAATAGTACCACCAGGGGGTTCATTGGTACGTGAAGCCCAGTAATGTCCTTTGTGACCCATGACCTCCTTCTAGTAAATGGTAGCTTTATCTCAGGTCCATAACAAGTGATAGAGAGCCCACGTCTGTACATCCCCTTCAGCAAGTAGCCGCATAAACTGCATTCATTTGGTGCAGCCTCCGTGGCATTAGTTACCATCTGTAACACCACTTGTAGACGCATTCTTTGTCAGACACACATTTAGAGGATTTATGTATTTTAGCCCAGATACGCAGCCAGGTCTTGTCATCTATTTCAGTACCCAAATCTTTTTCCAATTTTTGTATATGTGTCAGGCGCGTCAGTGTTTCCCGTGGGTCCAGCGATTTGTACAATTTCGAGACTTTTCCTGTGGGTATCCCTCCTTGTATGGACAGCTCCAGAGAGCTCGGGTTGAATGGCCCCTTTCCTAGTAGCAGAGTTAGTTGCCCAGTGGCGTAGTTGAGCATAACAAAATCTTTCATTCTCAGTAAGAGAGAAGGCTTCCATACATTCATTCATTCATTCATGGATTGGACGGGCTGGATTGGACGCATGCGAAATTGATGGATGGAATGAACGGAATGGATGGAATAGATGAACGGGACGGATAGAATGGAAGAGCTAGAATTGATGGAAGCGATAGAAGGCATTGATGGATGGAGCAAATGGATGGAATGAGTGGATGAAGAAATGGAATAAATGGATGGATGCACTGAATCAATTGATAAATTGAATGAATAAAAGAAAAGTAAGAAATGGATTAATGCATCGATGGAATGGATGGTTGCTGCAATGAATTGCTGAAGAAATAAAAGAAATGGATGGATGCAGTGATTGGATGGATGGATGGATTGAATGGACGGATTGAATGGACGGAATGGATGAAATTTCCCTACCGTCAAGCCCCTGTCTACCCGCACGTGTCTGTGTACCCTGCTTTCCTATTCCCCATGCGGTTGTTGTACATCCCTATGTCCTACCCTATCGCTGTAATCCCACCCCACTCTCACTGGGTGTCCATGTGTCTCTGCTCTCCCTGCCCCCTTGTTCCTGTGATGCCGCTATGTATCCCAATGTATAACCCAACCCTCTCTTCACCATATGTGCCCATGTGTCACTGTTGTACTCTGCTTTCTTATACCCTATGCTGTTATGTATCCCTATGCCCCCTGGTGTCACCATAAAACCAACCCACTGTCACTGTGTGTCCGTGTCTTGATGTGTTCCCTGCCATCCTGTTCACGTGCCTGGTCTCGCTTTATAGATGAACCATCACTCTTATCACATCACTACACCTACTCTCTTCTATACACCATCACTCAACTAAAACATGGCTATACCCCTGATTAATTCGGCCTAGCTGTCCACATACGAACACTACCCCATGAACACCTCACCACCCTAATAAAACGCAGCTATCCCATGACACTACAGCCTAGCTGCTCACATAAGCGTCCTTCAGGCCTAACGCAGCCAAACCCAGTCTTGATGTCCAACCACCAGACTGCAAACACATCCAACTATTATCTTCTACACCACACCTAACACTAGGATACAGCTACCATCCGACAACTACACCAGCTGCACACATAAATGGTGCACCCTATGACACCATCTATCTCTCTACTGGCTTGTACTGCGTTTCCTGAGGGCGTTCATCCACAGCGCTTTGAGGTCATACCAGTGATATATTGAGCGATATATAAATGCCAAGTAACATAACATAACATTAAAGGTCTAGGGATTCCCATCTTTGTAGTGCTGCTGTAAGTTTACGAGCCGCCCATGATCCAAGCCCCTTTTCCCTCCCCCTTTTGCCCCTTACCCCAGGTTGCATCCCGGTTGAAAAGCTGGGTTGATCCACACAGGGGTAAGAAGACTTGTTTCAAGCACCTTCCCACCCCTCCTCTCTGCCCACTGCAAAGTGCTCCTGTCCCCTTTCTTGTCTTCTCGCTCCTTCTCCCTGTGGCTCTCTTCCCCTGGTTTAATCTTGCCCTGTGTTCCCTCCGTAGGAGGTGTTACATATGCCGGAATACATAAAATAAGGGCCACGTCCTGCACCATTTTGCTGTGCAGGTCTTCCATGCTGGGATAATGGCAGCCTGTGTTGGAAAATGTTGCGCCTCGTGTTAGGGGCAGCATTGCAGCTAATTCCATGGTAAGTACGGAACTGTCTCTAGTTTTGTCCATAGCCTCTCCACAGCAAGTAAGTAATTGTTTCTTTTGGGGAGACCCATGGCAGCTGGTGGAGAGCTGCATGCTGTGGTGTCATTGGGCAGGCTTCCTTGTGGCTGCATTTGTTCTCCGCTGTTTCACTGAACAGCTCTCTCCGTTCTTACTCGTCTTAGTGATTTATTGACTGGAGGGGTCTACTTGTAGACTCTGGTGGGCTGTTGTCTTGCTGGCAGCCTGCTCAGACTTTTGTCGGATGTTGTTGTTGCTCCCTGAAAAGAAAGGAACTGGGCAGCATTGTGTTCAAGAGATGTATGGGGTGATCCACATTGGTACTGTTCAGATACATGCAGGCACTTAGGCAGGGGATAGGAACTGGGGCTCTCCCAACTGCCACCTTCCCCCTCTGGAGTAGGAGTGGTTCTTGCGTCCACCCTGGTAGACCTTCCGCCACAGGATGAGCGGGGTCCCCATCCCTTCTTGTCAAGGGCAGTCGTCTGTCCTTGTCACAATTACCCAATTGAGAACTTGCACTTTAGAGTATGTATTTGGAGTTCATTAGCTGCAAAGGGTCATCTCTCCCTCCTCCAAAACTGTTTGATGCTTTTCATGATGAGTTATTGAAACATGTCAGTGGGATACCTACCCCATAGTACTGTAGTTCTTGCAATATTAGTCACACTGCAGCCCTGTATAGTCTGTATGCATATTTTACTGATTGAAATTTTTGGATATAGTTGGAACGAAAATGCTTGTTTCAGTTGTTGCGTTTCTGAAATGATACACCCAGAAGAATGCCTAAAAATGTCTTTTTTTTCTTTCTTTCTTTCTAGGAGAGCTTGTGTTTCAACTGAAGAGGAGACCTCCTGACAATGAGACACGGAAGGCTGGGAAGCTGACCGATGGCAAGCATTTTATAGGAAAAGAAAGCGATGACGGGCCAGGCTACGGTTCCTGCTTGCCCCCAGAAAAGCTTCCCTACCTGGTAGAGTTAAGTCCTGGTGAGTCGCTCTCCCTGCTAACCGAATATGGCGCCACATCTTTTTAAACCTATTTTTCATTTAAATGAAAAAATAAATTCACAAAGAAATATCCATAGATCATGTTAATTTAAGAATGCCTAAGCTATAGTTGGAAGGCTCTACATGAGCTGTGCGTCCACAATCTATTATATAAGTCTACTGGTGCGGCACGCTGCTGAAATAGCAGATTTTATTGTGCAATTTAATCTTGATGTGTTGGCAATTACCGAGGCTTGGCTTCATGAAGCTGCACTCCATGCAATACAACTGGACACTCCTGACAGATATTTGTTTTTACATCCAGACCGTGTTAGGTCTAGGGGAGGGGGAGAAGCCGTCATTTTTAAACAAGAGCTTAAATTCTACATTTCTGATCTACCCAAGTTTGATCATTGTGAGGCTATGTTACTGAGATTGAACATCAATGCTGTTAGTAGTATATTAGTATCATATAGAACTCCTGTGGCGAAGCCACTGTTTGAAGAACAGCTATTGGCCTTTAGCATGGATTGTGTCCTCCAACGTATTCCTCATCTTTGACATGTAATGTCCACAGCTGTGCACTTCGGAAACTTTTTCGGCAGAGGGCGTCCTGCGTCGATGTCCCTCGAAGGCCTCCGTCGAGGGCGACGTCACCGGATGTTATAAATAGTATGCATGGCGCCCGTAGCCTCAGTTCTGTTTTTTCCGCAAAGGTGTTTGCTTCGATAACTCGGCGCGCCTCGCCTCGTGTGTTTCATCGCAATTGATGTCTTTTTCTTCGACCCCTCCAAATCCGCGGTCTGGCTTCAAGACCTGCCTGGACTGCAAGTCGAAAATGTCGATCACAGACCTGCATCACATTTGTTTGTGGTGCTTGGGCGTGAGTCACAACACCGATGACTGTTCTAAATGCCAGCCACTGACTGCCAAGGGCTTGCGGGAGCGTAAGGGGAAACTCCAGGAAGGTAAGTGTTCCAAGCCCAAGTGGTCCCGTACTTCTAAATCGAAAACCAAAGGGGTGTTCACCGACGACTCGAGGGGCGACTCTCCGCGTCGGGAGGAGTCCCGGGATTCTTGGTCCCGGAGTGGTTCATGCCATTCTTCTTCCTTGTCGCGGCGTTCTCGGAGTTCTCGGAAGCACTGTTACCAGTCGCCTTTCCTGTCCTCCTCGGAGGATGGAGCCACGAGGAAAGTGGCATGCCCCACGAAGTCCTCGACTCCGGAGGAATGGGTTGCCTGTAAGGAGCAGAGGTTAGCGATATTCAATCTCGGGGCACGGTTCCGGTCGCACCTTCTAACGAAGCTGGCACGGAAAGGTCTCGTACTGTGGCTCGCACGCTTTCGGGCTCGGGTCTGCGACGCGACTTGCACCGGGAACCTTCAAGGTCCTGTTCGGACAAGGCTTCAGAGAGTCGCAAGAGACATGCTTCCAGGTCTCGGTCCTCATCTCCAGCGAGACTGCTGCAGCCTGCTAAGTGCTTGTAGCCGGCGTCGACTCGATCAGCGCTGTGTCTGTCCGACTCGGACGTCGACACTTTGCTGTCTTATCAGCCCACGGGGCCATCGGCACCAGTTCGACGTCTACGCCAAAGCCTTCCGCGCTCACGACGCAGAGGTTGTCGACGCTTTCAGTGTCAAAGCCTTTGACCCCTTCGGGGATTTTTGCCCGCAATTTGCCATTGGAGTAACCCGATCTGGTGGATCCTCCAAGGAAGGCTACGGAGAAGGCTGTGAGGCGAGTATTGGCCAGTATTGGACTCCAGGCCCTCTTCTGTCCCTAGGACAGGTTTCCACCTCCCTCTGGAAGACCTATATGAAGAGGAAGAAAGGTCTGAGTTTGAGGACCCTCCATGATGTGGCTCCACTCTTTTCTGGAGACAGTCAGTTGGAGGAGTTGAGGCAAACCCTTCATGATGCCAGTGGGTTGGACACTTCTCCAGAAGTGGTATTTGGCAGGCCTGAGCATGGGGCTCATGCTGAGTCTTAGTACAGGCGGCTCATGGCTAGGGTCTCGGAGTATCTGGGCTGGTCCAGTCCTCCTGAAGACTTTGTGCAGGATGATCTAACAGACATTTTAGATCAAGGTCCGTCCTCTGACCCAGTGCTACCATTTCATCTCACCTTACAGAAAAGGGTGGCAGCTGCGTGGCAGTCACCGGAATCTCTTCCGGGTTTTTGGCAGGGAGGGGGGGAACAAGGGGAAGACAGACAACGATCCTACCAGGCCAGGTGTCATTCAGATCGTGCAAGTGCAGGGGTAGGGGGAAGGGAGAAAGTGCATGGGGAAGGGGAGGGGGGGAAGTGCAGTACAAGGCAAGTAGAATAAAATAAAGGGCCAGCTAGTGGCAAGTGCAAGGTAAGTGCAGACAAGTGCTGGGAACGGGGGCTGTAGGGATACAGAGACAGTCCCGCAGTGCAGGGGTTGCCAGGGAGGCAGTGCAAGTGGAGAGTGGCTGGGCCCAGGACCAAGGTCGTTGAGAGTGGCCCAGTTGCAGATTCGGTGCAGATTCAGCGAAGAATTAGCAGGGGAGAGGGAGAGTGAAAGCAGAAGCAAAGAGGAAGGTTTTGAGGTGCTTCCGGAACCGGAGACGGTTCTCCTCAAGTTTCAGGGAGGCAGGAAGGCTGTTCCAGAGGGAGGCCCCTGCCGCGGAGAGAGATCTACCCCCAGCTTGTTGCTTCGAGAAGCGGCTCACCCTGAGGGAGTTGGAGACGGATGAGCGAAGGGCTTGGGAAGGAAGATATTTAGGAAGAGAGAGTTGAAGCTATTTAGGCCCCAGAAGGCCTTGTGGACAATGCAGAGGGTTTTGAACTTTATCCTCGCAGCCACTGGGAGCCAGTGTAGAGACTTTAGTCCTGGAGAGATACGGTCCCTGGGCTTGAGGCCAAGGACAAGTCTCGCAGTTCTGTTCTGGATGAGTTGCAGAGGGCGGAGAGTGGAGGCAGGCAGATTAAGATAGAGGCTGTTACAGTAGTCCAGCTTTGAGAGAACCAGGGCTCGTGAGACAGTGAGCTTCTGGGGGAAGGGGAGGAAGGGAAGAATACCTCTGAGGAGGTGCAGCTGGTAATGCAGCTGGTAGTGTGACTTCTTAGAGACGTCGGATATATGAGGAGAGAAGGAGAGTGTGGAGTCGAAGATAACCCCAAGGTTTTTTGCCTTGCAGGTAGCAGCAGGAAGAGGGCCAAGAGAGGCCGGCCAGAGAGCTGCAGGGAAGGAGGGAGTGGGTGTGCCGATGAGAAGAATCTCAGTCTTACTGGCATTAAGGCAGAGGTCATTGGCGGCACACCATTCCTGGATAGCAGACCGTCAGAGATGAGGGAAGGAGAGGAGGAGGCCGAGGGTAGCCTGAAAATGAGCTGGGTATCGTCCGCATAGCACTGAAAGTTGGGGCAGAGAGCGGCGATGCAGTGGGCAAGGAGTGCCAGGTACTGGTTGAACAGCCAGGGGGAGAGATTTGATCCCTGGGGGACACCACAGGTGGAGAAAAAGATGTCAGAGAGGAAGGACCCCAGTTGGACCTGGGATAGTCGATTGGAGAGGCAAGAGGTCAGCCACGCCAGAGCCTGACCAGTGATACCCAGGTTATCACGGAGACGGTTGAGCAGGATGGCATGGTTGACAGTGTCAAAGGCAGAAGAGAGATCGAGCAGAATGAGAACACACGGAGTGTTGGAGTCAAGGTTCAAGAGTAGGTCCACACGGATGTTCAGGAGAGCAGTTTCCGTGCTTCTGGCAGCTCTGAAGCCAGATTGATGGTCATGAAAACTGCCAACAGATTCAGCATGGAGGTTAAGCTGGGAGATGGCCAGTTTCTCCAGGAGCTTGCCCAGGAAAGGAGTGATGGAGATTGGGCGATAGTTAGCCGGGCAGGAGGGGTCAGAAAAGGCTTTCTTAAGAAGAGGGTGCACAAGGGAGTGCTTAAGGGGGGATGGGAAGACTCCAGAGGCGAAGGAGTGGTTGCAAAAGTCAGCCAGGGCAGGAGCCAGGGAGTCGATGTGGTCCTTGATAGTTTTGGAGGAGCAGGGGTGAACCTGTTTAGACGAGACTTTCATAGATCGGACTTGTCTGGAAACCTCATCAGCAGAAAAAAGGGGAAAGGCAGAGAAGGAGGGAGGAGGGGTGGCTGCAGAAGGGCCAGAGGAAGAGCCAGGAAGAGAGGGAGGGAGGTGATAGGAGGAGAGTGAGGACAGGATGTCCTGAGTTTTAGAGATGAAGTGAGAGGCCAGTGCAGTGCAGAGGGCCTGGGAGGGGACAGGAGAGGTAGAGACTGCAGCAGGGTTGGCAAGCTCCTTGCAGATTTTAAAGAGTTCGGCCGAGTTGTTAGATGCCGCAGAGATGCGGGCTTGGATAAGGGCTCTCTTCTTGGTGAGAACGGAGAGACGGTATTGCCTTTGGAGCAGGCGGCAGGCCAGTTTGTCAGAGGATGAACATGAAGCATGCCATTTCCTCTCTGCCACCCTGCACTTGCGTTTAAGGGTGACGAGCTCCGAGTCATACCAGGAGTTACATTTGGCTTTGGGCTTCAGGCGGATTCTCATGACCGGGGCAAGGATATCAAGAGTATCAGATATAGCAGAGTGGAGCATGGAGAGGGCTGTGTCAGGGTGGGAGTCAGCCGAAGGGGGAGGTGGGGGTGAGAAGGTGGCAGCGAAAGCCTCAACTGACACGCGCTTCATGGGTCGGATGACCGAGAAGGTGGGTGGCAGTGATGAGGGTGGCTTTGCCTGTGGGGTAGGGAGGGTGAGGTGGGAGGATAGGAGAAGGTGATCACTCCAGGAGATAGGAGTGGAGAGAGGGACGGAGAGGGGAAGGTCAGAAGAGATCGGAGCATCAAGAGTGTGCCCTGCAGAATGAGTAGGCCCAGACGGGAGAATAGAGAGTGAGAGAGAGTCGCAGAGGTCACGAAAGAGTCCTGTGGGGGGACAGGAGGCATCCAAGTGGATGTTGAAATCACCAAGAAAGAGGAGTTGAGTGGTTGAGGACAGGAGTGAGGAGGAGAGGTCAGCCCACTCAGAGAGGAAGGAGGAGATTTGACCAGGTGGCCGATAGATAGCCACGGTAAGGGAATGGCTAGGAGAGAGAGAGAGAGAGAGAGAGACGGCAGACAAGGCATTCAAAAGAGGAGTAGGTCTGCGTAGGAGTGACAGTGGCAGGAATCCACTCAGGGAAGATAAGGGCTACACCCCCCCTGCACGGTTGGGCCTGGGAACGGAGAGGATCTTGTAATCGTCAGGTAGGAGTGTGTCAAAGCAGGTGACAGAGCTGGCCGTGAACCATGTCTCAGTGAGACCGAGGACGTCAAGGTCCAGTTCCTCAAGAAGGTGACAGATATCAGAAGAATGCTTGATTGCAGAGCGAGAGTTGAGAGTGGCAATGTGGAGAACTCACCCCACTCCCGAGAGTTTGGTTCAGGCGGCTACATCCACCTTGAGGTAGATGGAGTACCCACCGTCCCTCCTAATAGGGATGACAAACACTTCGACAGTTGGGCTCGGAAGGTGTTTTCTGCAGGGAGCATGGCATTGAAATCGGCCAACTCCACTTGTGCCTTGGCAAGGTTCTCACACACTTTGTGGAACTGTTTCTTTAGCAGCTGAGCATATTCCCGAGGGGGAGGAAAGTGATGGGTTCCTTGCTCTTATGCAAGACGGCAAGGATGCCATGTGCGAATCCCTTCAGTCGGGTTTGGTTACGGCCAACAGTGTTAGCCGGTCCATGGCTGCGAGCACCGTTATACGCAGATTTGCGTGGTTGCGGAGGTCTGGTTTTGCTCCGGATGTGCAAGTCCGTCTTCTGAACATGTGTCGCGACCCTCACCCAAAACCCCCTCTGTCAAACCCATTGGCCAGGTGGAGTCAGGACTCGGGCCTCTAGAACCTGGCATCCTTTTCCAAAACCCTCCTGGGGCCACTCCTGGCGCCTATGGCGCCAGGCTCATATATCATGAAAAACATGTGCTTGGGAACTACTTAATGTGTTATCAGCCAACATGGAGGCATCCACATAGCTTGGTTCCAAAGAACCAAGCTATGCGGTCTAGTGTTTTGGGTGTGGCAGCCTAGGGACTACTTTACATGGGCTATTTAAACCACACCCGAGCAAGACAACACGCTTCGCATTACTTTGCAGCTTGCAAAGTGACGCTCACCGTGTCCAGCTATTCCCTCGAACCTCGGAGAAGCAGAACCTGCGAGGAGACAAAAGGAACATCATTAGCAGCAGCATCTTACCTGCAGTCTTCATCTCTAGCCACTCGCAGCTACTGAGAACAGCTTCCTCGAATCTGCACGCCTCCCGGACACAACGACCTGAAAGAGGAAGATGGAGGCAACATTAAAGAAAGCAGTAGAGACATTTGCAAGTTATGAACTGCTCAAAAGGCTTACCTGGCTGGTCGCCTCTCGGCTGGCACAACTCCAGACATTCCACTCACGCTGAAGAACACCGTGACCTACAAGGAAGGAAAACACAGGGTAGCAAAGGCAAGACTTTGCAGCGCTACGCATAGCACTTACTTACCGCATCATAGCGCTCTTAATACGCCATCATTTACCAACGGGGCTCAACCAAGCCAGTTCGCCGTGCTGAAGCTCCGCATACCTAAGGGAGAAAAAAGAGACATTTTTTAAACAAAGAAAGGCATGCAGGATAGCAACAAAACTAAAGAACAGCAATAAAACCTACCTGAACAATATCAAACGGGCCGGCGTCAGTGAAGTAACTGGACCGCACACGCCCATGAAAGACAACGCGCCCCTGCAAAGAAGACAGGACGGAGAGCACGCCTAACTCTACCACAAGACAGAACCTTCCCCGCAGACCACATCTGGGCAAGCTGAGAAGCATATCAGCGAGTAACCTGGCTGGGTGGCATCCCTGTGGATACCAGGTGAGCGTAACAGAACGCAAAGCCTACCATAACACATCCAACTCGTCGCCATAGAGACATCAGAAATGGACCAGTTGGTCCAATTACTTGGAGAGCTTCGTGCTGAGGTTCATTCTGCCCGACAAGAGACTAATGCCCTCCAGAGAGACCTAATAGTGACCAAAGAACGCACTGAAGAGATTAGCAGGCAATACTTGCAATCACAGGCAGGACAGACGCCTCTACCTGGAAGCAATCCAACGATGCAAAACCCCGCCATACCACCGACTCCGGTACAGATCACGTTACCTGGAACAGTTCCCCTGGCATCACCAGAAAGGTTCTCAGGCGACCCACGGAAGTATGCTGCATTCATCAATCAGTGTCGCCTTAATTTTCTTTGTAGGCCTGGAGCATTTCCAAACGACCAAGCTCGGGTAGCTTTTGTCTTATCATACCTGAGTGGTAGTGCAGCAGATTGGTTGGTGCCGTTGGTTACCCATGACGATCCTCTGTTACATGACTTTGGGGGGTTCCAGAGAGAAATGGAAAAACGTTTTGCTCACCATACCCAGGAACAAGCAGTAGACAATGAACTCTTGCCCCTCCGACAGGGGAATCAGGACTTGTTAACGTAGATTGCTACCTTCAACAGACTGGTTGCCGAAGCTAGGTGGCCAGAAAACAAAAGAAACACATTATTCCATCGAGGCTTACTAGGCGAATTAAAGGACGTCTTAGCCCAGGTGGGTGATCCACCCAGAGACTGTGCAGAATTCATAAATCTGGTCGTGCAGCTAGACCACCGGTTGCAGGACCGAAAGGCAGAACGGTCTAAGACGGACCCTCGGACTGTGTATGTTCGACCAAGGGAAAACACCCCGTGTACCTGAAAATGCTGTAGAACCCATGCAGATTGGAGGGATACAGCCTCCATTAACAAAACAAGAGCGGGACAAAAGAAGACAACAGCTTTGTTTGTATAGTGGGAAACCAGGACATTTCCTGAAGGACTGTCCAGTAAAACCCCCAAGAAGTACAGTCGGGGCCACAGAGAAGGATGAAGCTAAGGACTCGGAAAACTACCAAGCTCCACAAACGTAGAGGTCAGTTTGTCGAGTGAGAAGAAAGAGTTGCTGACCTCGCACTTTGCAATACCAGTGATCTTAATTAACCACCAATAGTCGTCAAGAATGCATGCCGTTGAAGCATACATTGATAGCGGAGCAGTTGGAAATTATATTGATCAAGAACTGGCAGCAGAGATGGGGCTTCCTTTGTGTTCTAAGCCAACTATGGACAAGGTAACCACCGTGGATGGGACAGAAATCGCTTCCGGACAGTAACTCAGTGCGCAACCAGGGTAACCTTGCTGTGCCAGGACGGACATCGGGAGTCTATTTCATTTGATCTCAAGGCACCTCAGTTCAGGCTAATACTAGGGATGCCATGGTTGGTTACTCAGAACCCTTTGATAGACTGGCGGGCACGAAAATTAACCTTCCCCGGTGACTGCGCCCCTGCCTGCTATTACCAAGAGGAAAAAACCCGACTTCTGTATCCCCATGACTCCCGGAGCGACAGTATCAACCCTGGGAGCAACTAATACCTTGCCAGGTGAATACCATGATTTCCAGGGTGTTTTTTCCGAAAGGACCAAGCCAATACATTGCCGCTGCACAGGCCCTATGACTGTCAGATCGACCTTGTTCCTGGTGCACAACTCCCTTGCAGCAAGATCTACGCTCTCACAGAACCAGAAAACCTTCATTTGAAATCCTATTTAGACCAGTACTTTGCAAACGGATTTATCCCTCCTTCGAATTCCCCCCGCAGCCAGTCCTTTGTTCTTCGTACCGAAAAAGGAAGGAGACTTGAGAACTTGTATTGACTACCGCGCATTGAACCAGATCACCGTGAAGAACCGCTACCCCTTGCCACTTATTCCTGAGATGCTAGACCAAGTTAAAGATGCCCAGACTTATACCAAATTGGACCTTCGAGGAGCGTACCACCTGGTCCGAGTCTGAAAAGGAGATGAATGGAAAACCGCCTTCCGTACGAAGTACGGCTTGTTTGAATATCAAGTCATGCCCTTCGGGTTATGCAACGCTCCTGCGGCATTCCAATATTTCATGAATTACGTCTTAAGGTAGTTAATTGATGTGTGCGCCTTAGTGTACATAGACGACATCTTAGTATACTCAGCCTCGAAACAAGGTCATGTCAGGCACGTTCGTTCAGTCCTCACCAAGCCCCGTCAACATCGCTTGTTTGCAAAGCTTGAAAAATGCTTTTTTCACGTCGCCGAAGTAGAATTTCTTGGTTTTATCCTTACTCCAGGAGGTATCAGAATGGACGTGCACAAGGTAGATGCCATTCTGAAATGGCCTTCACCGATGTCTCTGAAAGGGCTACAAAGCATGCTGGGCTTTGCGAACTTCTACTGCCGGTTCATCCCAGACTTCTCTCAGATTGTGCACCCTATCACAGTACTATTACGAAAAAACAATAAAAAGTTTACTTGGACCGAAGAAGCCTTTCAGGCACTTAAACAAAGATTTACCTCCGCTCCAATCCTGCGACATCCTCGTCCAGACCTCCCTTATGTCGTTGAAACTGATGCATCCAGTCTCACAATGGGGGCTGTCCTTTCACAGAGAGACCCGGAAACCGGCCAGCCACATCCTGTGGCCTTCTGGTCGAAAAAGTTCTCACCTTCAGAGATTAATTATGCCATCACGGACAAGGAACTCCTGGCTATCAAATCTGCATTTAAAGCCTGGAGGCACTACCTTCTGGGGGCCAGACATACCATTACAGTCATCATAGACCACCGAAACCTGCAATATCTCAAAACAGCCAAGGCCCAGTCCTCACACCAATTATGGTGGGCCCTTCTTCTTCGACAAATATGATTATGTAATCACATTTCGACCAGGAGTCAGAAACGGAAAGGCGGATGTCTTATCTTGCATGGGCATAGATGAAATAGTATATACAACCCCAGACCCAGTACCGATTATACCTGAAGACAAACTCTTGGGTATCACGACAGCCTTAACACAAGCAGAACTACGGAAAGAAATCCAACGGACAATGAGTCCTGATGACTTACTCGCATGGCAAACTCAAGGAGAAAATATACCAACAAGGACCATCTACCCTTTTTTAGGGATCGCCTATGTGTACCCAAGAAGGAATTACAACAGCATATTATTTCAAACTATCACGATTCACTGATCGAAGGGCATCCTCGGATTGCCAAAACCCTAGCTAAAGTGAAAGAACTTTTGGTGGCCTACCTGGCGTAAGGACATCATTTAGTATATTCAGTCCTGCGGTGTCTGCGCACAAAATAAATCTCAAACAAAAACCATCTGGTCTCCTACAACCATTGGACATTCCTCCAGTTCCATGGCACACTCTTTCTCTTGACTTCATCACTGATCCACCTCCAAGCCAAGGGTTCAACACCATCCTTGTAGTTGTGGACTTATTCTCGAAAATGGCTCATTTTATTCCTCTCAAAGGCCTCCCAGACGCAGCCACTTTAGCAAAAGTGTTCCGGAAGGGCGTGGTTAAGCTACATGGCTTCCCTTTGGTTCTGGTCTCTGATCGAGGCAGCCAGTTTGTTTCAAAATTCTGGAAAAAATGTTGTGCAATGCCGCAGATCGACATTCGGCTATCTACCAGTCACCATCCCCAAACGGACGGCCAAACCGAGAGAACCAATCAGACACTCGAGCAATATTTACTGTGCATTCTGCACCACGAACAAAGGAATTGGAAAGACCTACTATGGATAGCCGAATATGCATATAACAGTTCTTTGCATTCAAGCACGGGACAAACGCCCTTCTATACCCTTTATGGCAGACATCCACGTACCTCTGAACTAGACCTTCCAGCCAGCTTGGAAATGCCAGCGGTAAAGACTCTACACACAACCATTACTCAGGCTTTCAAAAGGGCAAAGGAACACCTTTTTCATGCCAAAGAAAAACAAGAGATTCGCCGACCAGCACCGGAAAAAGGCCCTTGATTATCAAGTAGGAGACAAAGTTTGGTTAGCCGCTAAATTCATACCCATCAAGGGAACCCGGACCTTTCATCCCAGATTCTTAGGACCCTATACCATTAAGGCAATTATCAACCCAGTAGCCCTGAAACTGGATTCACCACCTAATCTATAAATCCACCCGGTATTTCATGTGTCCCTCCTGAAACCAATGCAACCCGGCACACAGATTGGGACACCACCTAAGCCCATACTTGTTGACGGAGAACCAGAATTCGAAGTCAAAGATATCTTGGACTCTAAATACTCTAGGACCAAGCTATATTATCTCGTCGATTGGAAAGGATTTGGACCACAAGATAGATCCTGAGAGCCCAGTGAGAATATCCACGCACCACGTCTAATCAGAAGATTCCATCGGAACTTCCCAACCAAACCTGGGCCAGACAGAAGGAACACCATGGGAGGGGCCTTAGGTGGGAGTGCTGTCACGACCCTCGCCCAAAACCCCCTCTGGCAAACCCATTGGCCAGGTGGAGTCAGGACTCGGGCCTCTAGAACCTGGCATCCTTTTCCAAAACCCTCTTGGGGCCACTCCTGGCACCTATAGCGCTAGGCTCGTACACCATGAAAAACATGTGCTTGGGAACTACTTAATGTGTTATCAGCCAACATGGAGGCTTCCACATAGCTTGGTTCAAGAGAACCAAGCTATGTAGTCTAGTGTTTTGGGTGTGGCAGCCTAAGGACTACTTTACCTGGACTATTTTGTTGGGGCTATTTAAACCACACCCGGGCAAGACAACACGCTTCGCGTTATTTTGCAGCTTGCAACGTGGCGCTCACCGTGTCCAGCTATTCCCTCGAACCTCGGAGAAGCAGAACCTGCAAGGAGACAAAAGGAACATCATTAGCAGCAGCATCTTACCTGCAGTCTTAATTTTTAGCCACTCGCAGCTACTGAGAACAGCTTCCTTGAATCTGCACGCCTCCCGGACAGAACGACCTGCTCAAAAGGCTTACCTGGCTGGTTGCCTCTCGGCTGGCACCACTCCGGACATTCCACTCGCGCTGAAGAACACCGTGACCTACAAGGAAGGAAAACACAGGTTAGCAAAAGCAAGACTTCGCAGCGCTGCGCATATCGCTTGCTTGCCGCATCATATCGCTCTAAATACACCATTTACCAGCGGGGCTCAACCCAGCCAGTTCGCTGCGCTGAAGCTCCGCATACCTAAGGGAGAAAAAAGAGACATTTTTAAATGAAGAAAGGCATGCAGGATAGCAACAAAACTAAAGAACAGCAATAAGACCTACCTGAACAATATCAAACAGGCCGGCGTCAGTGAAGTAACTGGACCGCACACGCCCATGAAAGACAACGCCCCCCTGCAAAGAAGGCAGGACGGAGAGCACGCCTAACTAGACCACAAGGCAGAACCTTCCCCGCAGACCACATCTGGGCAAGCTGATAAGCCTACCAGCGAGTAACCCGGCTGGGTGGCGTAACAACATGCCCTTTGATGGCGCACATTTGTTTGGCAACAAGGCTGACTAGAGCCTTGAGAGGTTGCAGATCTCGAAAGCTGCGGCAGAATCTTTAAGCGCAGCTGTGCGTCAACCTCCGCCCTTTCGTCCTAGGGGACAGCAGTGGAGGGGAGGTTCTTTTCGTTACTACTCCTCCTTTGGTAGAATGAGAGGGGCCACCAGTCAAAGGGGCCAGAGAAATAGAGGTGCCAAAGCCGCTCAGGCAGCTGCCTCTTTGCCTTCAGGCACTGCCGCAGCCACTACAAAACCGTCATGAGGCCATGTCCCATGGTTCGCCGATTGGGGGCAGGCTAGCTCAGCATCTCAAAGAGTGGCAAGCCATTACTTCACATGCGTGGGTTCTGGATACAATAGCCCACGGCTACTGCCTTCCATTCCTACAGCGGCCTCACGACAATCCACCGGGGAAACTCTCTTTGAAGCTTCCAGATCTGCTCCTTGTGCAGGAAATCATAACCTTGCTGGATAAAGGTGCTATAGAACTGGTGCCTGTAGCCGAGAGGATCAAAGGATGGTATTCCCCTTATTTTTTTGATCGCAAAGAAAGACTGGGGATTGAGACCCATCCTGGACTTGCGTTGGTTGAACAAACTTCTCAGGAAGGACAAGTTCAAGATGGTTACTCTTTCTCAAGTCCTCCAGGCCCTTCAACTTCAGGATTGGTTGCTGTCTCTGGACCTACAGGTTGCTTACTTTCATGTGCTGATTCATCCCAAGCACAGAAAGTACCTGAGGTTTGCGGCTGGAGACTCGCACTTTCAGTTTTGGGTCCTGCCGTTCCGATTGACCTCCTCCCGAGGGTCTTCACTAAGCTAATGGTGGTGGTGGCAGCATACCTCAGGCGAGTGGGGATTCATGTCTACCCCTAACTGGATGACTGGCTGTTCCAGGCACGCTCTCCAGAGCAAACGTTGGATCACCTCGGTCTCACCTGCCGTTCCCTCCACAGGCTGGGCTTCTCCCTCAATTTCAAGAAGTCGCATCTGACATCTTCCCAACAGCTCCAGTACATCGGGGCTGTGTTAGACACGTCCTTGGGGAAGTGCTCGCCTCCCAAGGTGAGGGCTCAACACATTGTGCAGATGGTGGACAAGTTTCAACATGCCCAGAGTCTCCTGGCTTTTGAATTCTTAAGGTTGCTCGGCCTCATGGCATCCTGCATTTTTCTGGTGCCAGAGGCCCGGCTGAGGATGAGATCCCTGCAGTGGGTCCTCAAGATACAGTGGTCGCAGTTCTCAGGCAAGATGACGGATCCCATTCAAATTCCACTCTTGGTCTCCCAGGATCTTCTGTGGTGGGCCAACAAGGGGAACCTGATGAAGGGGGAGCTTTTTTGGCAACCGTGGCTGGAGGTGACTGTAGTGAGGGATGTTTACCCTCACAGGATGGGGCGCTCATGCCAATGACTTGACCGCCAGCGGTCATTGGTCTCTGTCGGAGTCCAAACTCCACATCAACCTGATAGAGCTGAGGGCCATGAGGCTAGCCCTGAAGGCTTTTATGCCATCTGTGGTGGGGGAAGAGTGTCCTGATCATGACAGACAACACAGCGGCCATGCATTAACTTAAAAAAAAGAAAGTGGGGGGGGGGTAAAATCACTCCTGTTGTGCAGAGAGGCAATGCAGTTCTGGGCCATCCAGCAGGGAATTTCGATCTGGCTTGAGATGAAAATGCAGCGTTGGACGCTCTGAGCAGGCAGAGCACAATCTCTTACGATTGCGAGTTGGCTCAGGAAGTCCTTCAGGAGATCTTTGCCCTTTGTGGAACCCCACAAGTGGATCTCTTCGCCACCAGTGCCAACCGGAAGTGCGAGAGATTCTACTCAAGGGAATTTCCTTTAGGAGACGTGTTCCTAGTGGATTGGTCATTCCCACTGCTGTGCGCGTTTCTTCCAATCCCCGTCATTCCTAAAGTGTTGCAGAGGTTACGGAGGTTTGGTTCCAACATGATCGTCATTGCTCCGGATTGGTCCAGGAGAGCGTGGTTACCGGACCTTCTAGAAATGTCCATCTGCCCTCCACGCTGTCTTCCCTACCGGGAGGATCTGCTCTCGCGCGTGGGGGTGTCAGGTTCTCCATACAGAGTTCAAGACTCTCAACCTTTATGCTTGGTATCTGAAAGGTTGAGGTATAAGGATTGGGACCTCCCGGATGACGTGATGGAGGTGTTGCTTTTGGCCAGGCGGCCTGCAACAAAATCCCTGTACCGTTGTTGTTGCCGTAAATTCTGCTGCAGAGATCACAATGTGGATCCTTTTCAGTGCTCCATTCCTATGGTTTTGTCTTTCTTACGTTCATTGGCCCACAGGGGCATTCAAGTGGGGTACCATTAAGGGTTACCTGGCGGCGCTGTCTATCTTTAAGCGCTCATCTGAAGAATGTTTTTACTTTAAGATTCCTTTGATTTCTCAATTTCTTAAAGGACTGACTGTGTTCCACCGTCCCCTTTCCATGTGCCGGTTTGGGATTTAAATCTGGTTTTGAAATTTCGCATGGGTGCTCCGTTTGAACCTTTTGCACTCTTGTCCTTTGAGATTATTATCTTTCAAGACTGTGTTCTTGGTTGCGGTTTCTTCCGCTCGCGGAATGAGTGAATTGCAGGCACTGTCCTCTAAGCCACCCTTTACTGTGTTCCACAAGGACAGGGTTGTAATGCGGGTACGTGCTTCCTTTCTACCTAAGGTAGTATCTGAATTTCATTTGAATCAGAAGGTGGTTCTCCCATCTTTCTATCCTCCTCCTCATCCTGGTAAGGAAGAGGAGCGACGTGAAAAAAATGAAGTTCCTATCGGTAATTTGAACTCCTGTCCCCTGCACACGATTCAATAGTGGAAAGGTTACTTTCCAAACAAATCTCAGTATTTTCAATAATTCAAAATATTGGTTATCTCAATATATCAAAAGTCTTTTAGCAGCAGTCAGAGTACATAAACACCAAATGCATAAAGTCAATCAACAAATGTTCACATTTAAAGTTCAAATTGTTTTACTGATGGTGTTTCTCAGTATTTCACAAAATGATATTGTTCCCTTGAGTTCCATTCATTCAATAACTTAATTAAAAACAAAAAAAAAAAAAAATTCAAACATAATGCGGTTGCTAATGAGCTCAACGCGTTTCGAGAGATTTGCCTCTCTTCTTCAGGAGCAGCAACTAGTTTCTAACTTATACAGTAATCAATATTTTCAACAATTCTTCATTACAAAGTGAAAATAACATATCCTTTTTGATAAATGTATTCCCAGGATTTTTCTGTAACAATTATTCCATTGTGAGATCATGGAAACGTCATCTATTCTTGTTATCCCCAGTTCCTTGGTAGTAATCTGTGGATCATATGATGTATGTGTTATTAATTATAATGGAGCATTACATTTTGATTTCTAACTCTAATTAGTACAGAGCAGTACCTTTGTATTCATGTATTCATCAATCTGAAGGGAAAGCCTGTTCCAGATTTCAAAACGAATGTCCAGTATGGAGTCTTGGAAGTGGGTGGCCTAAAAGGTAAGTATTCACACTATGGTTATGCGCGTTTCATGCACCGGCTGAAACATAATGTTAAAACTATTCAGGAGACTCACCGATTTCTGTTTAACATGGGATCTCATTCAGAATTTAGGGATGTGTTCCATATTCAGTTCAAGTTTCCTCCCTAATCAAATTATCACGATATATTACACTTACACCTTTTATAATTTTATTTTTTAAATCAAAGTAAGTTTGCATCATGCTTTACCTGCAGTAGTGACAGTTACTACTGCATACGTCTGTCTCCTATTTCTTGCTTCCTATCCTAGCGCGGGGTCACGATCAACGTGGCTGCCTATTAAAAGATACTGTGTGTTAATGTCGTGCTCAGCGCGATGATTATTTAGGATGTTTCCCAAGTTGAGAAAGCTACGCGCTATACCCGAGTTATGAATTCTGTCCTCCATGAGCCTCTATCTCCTCCTTCCTGCTTACTCCTGGTAAACCCGTTTCCTAGCAACTTGACAATGTCATGTGATCTGGTCACATGACAACTGAGAATTGTGGGAGTTGTGGTTCCGATCTAACTTTCTGCATATGAACATACGGTTCTGACATTTTATGAGGCAGATTTACGGATATTAAGTCCGTGAGTTAGTAGAAGGGTTCAATTTATTACTCGAGATGTGTACCATTTCATGACAAATTAGTAATACCAATGGTCACAGTTACCATGGTTGTGTGATTAGACTCGATTCTCTCTCGTACTTCTAACCTAAGCCCAATCCCTCCGCATTATATTAGTGATGTTCCATCTGACTGCTTTTTGTCCCAAATTTGTTCTAGAATACATCCGAAGGATATTCCTGATCTATGCTCCTAGATCGTGTGCCTTTGGTTCATAGAAATTATGGAGATTTTAATGAGTGTAGATCATCTTTCCATCAAATCACAACGCCGTTTACATCCATTTTGTTAATTAGTTAGTGTTCTTTTCATAGTTTCACTTCTCAGTGATCTCGGTTACATTATCCCAGCATCCATTTTTTGGAAACAGTAAATATGACAATGATTCAACTACTTTGTCCCTATGTACTCGTGGTAGATCTCTAGTCCACTTTTACCTCTCTTCATAGAAATGCACTCAGACAGTATTCTTCATTTATTCCCCTAGGTTCCAAGGCATCTAACTTGTGTACCCAAAACATTTCTCTGAGTGTTAGTATTTGTTCTAGATTGCCTCCTCTAGCTGGTCTTGTTATTATCTCCAAAATTACAAATTTCAGTTGGGAAATTGTGTGGTGTTGCTCTTTAAAATGTCTTGCAACTGGTGATTTCATATTACCTGTTCTGATATTTGACTTATGTTCTGAGATGCGATCTTTTGCACGTCTAATGGTTTGCCCAACGTAATATTTGCCACAAGGACAAATTAATCTGGATATTACGCATTTGTTGTCACATATTGCATAATGTTGTAAAGTGATTTTTTTGTCCTGTGTATGGATGCCTAATTATTGGACCTTTTTGCACATTGTTGCATTGACTACAATTCAAACAAGGAAAAGTTCCCTTTTTTGGCTTTGAGAGAAATCGTTGTTGTACTATACTGCCTCTTTCTGTTTTTACTAATGAGTCACGTAAATTCTTTCCTCTGTTGTAGGCCATTAGTGGTGGTTTTGGAAAAAGCCCACAGAGTTGTGGGTCTAACCTTGTTATTTTCCAGTTTTTCTGTAGTGACCTTTTAATCTGTGCACTTTTTGTGGAATATTGTGATAGTTAAATCAGTGGAGGATTTTTTCTATCTTCCTTTGGTTGTTGTATTAAAAGTTCAGTCTTTTTCTTCAATCGACACTTTTCTTTAGCTTGGGATAAGATGGATTCTGGAAATCCTCTCTCTTCAAATCGTGAGATTTGTTCCTTCTCCATGTCCTGGTATGTGTCTTCCTTAGACATTATTCGTTTGATCCTTTGTAGTTGACTCAGTGGTAAGTTCTTTTTCAGATGGTGTGGATGATGACTCGTAAAAAAACAAACTATTGTTAACATCCGTGGGTTTCCTGAAGACAGGAAATTATTCTAGTTCCTGCTCATTCCTTGAATATCTAAATGCATGCAGCAACCGTATAAAGTTCACCTTGGAAATAGGCAATCCATCGGTTCACTTTCTAGATGTGAAGATTTATCCAGAACAAGGGAAACTACATACAGTTGTACATAGGTTCCCTTGTTCTGGATAAATCTTCTTCTGTCTTCAGGAAACCCACGGATGTTAACATTAGTTTGTTTTTTACGAGTCATTTGGTAAGATGGTTCTTTATTCCGCCATCTGATTGGGTACTCGAAATCCTTTTCCCTCCTCCATTTTCTGTTACTGCTTTGGGAGTCTGTGTCCTCCACGTATTCCACATCTTTCACAATCCTTTCGAAGAACAAGTTACTTACCAACTGGTAACATTCTTTCGACTGGATGTTCCTCCAACGTATTCCACATCGCCCTCCCAGCCTGCCCCTCTGGAGAATTTCCTATGTGATTGCAGCTTAGGTTTCTACAAGGCTATGTGCAGTCAAGCAGGCATGAGACTGGTGCCACACGTTCTGGGGGAATAAACTTAAAATAGGCTACGGGCGCCGTACGTCCTATTTATAACATCCAGTGACCTCGCCCTCGACGGAGGCCTTCGAGGGACATCGACCCAACATCAACAACGCAGGACGCCCTGTGCTGAAAAAGTTTCCTAAGTGCACAGCTGTGGACAGTGCATGTAAAAGATGTCGAATATGTTGGAGGAACATCCAGTCGAAAGAACGTTACCAGTTGGTAAGTAACTTGTTCTTGTTAGTACTTCCAAACACTGAACGGCTCTTTTGGTGTTGGGTGATTACTTGTGGGCTAATAAACTTTGAGGACCACGATGTTACATCTTTTGTTACAAACCCTTCAGTCTATAGGTTTCGGCCAGCATGTTAAATCCTCAACCCATAAAGGTGGAAATACACTGGAGTGGATCTTATCAAAAAATCAGAAGGTTTCTGAGATTCTAGTAGAGGATTGTATCTGGTCTGACCACTATTCTCTTTTCTTTGAGGTACCTCTCATTTTAAATAGAATTTCCCAGCTGGGTAAACTTTCGGCTCATACTAGGAATTGCCAAAAGGTTACACAGGAGACTTTTGAGTCCTTAGTTATTCCATCACTACATTCTTTGGATGATAATATTCCACTGACAGAATGTCTACATTATTTTAGATCAGCAACCAACCAGGCTTTTGATATATTAGCTCATATGAGACTTGTGAATCAGAAAACAGCTTCTAAATCCAATCAGGTTCTCTCCTGATGTCCTTGATGCTAGCTTCGACATATAAACACAAGTCAGAGCGTGAATGGCGGAAACATCCGTCTAATACTACTCTGCATAGCTATAGGTTTGCTGCCAGGATTTTTAAAGTTGCAGTTTTTAAAGCTAAAGAAACTAATTTTAATGCCAGAATAACGATGGTGACATCAAGGCCCAAAGAATTGTTTGCAGTTTTAAAGGAGTTAAGGGGAACTGTGGTAGAATCCCTTATTGTCATTGACAATGACTGGTGCCAACATATACATGATGGCTTTATCCCAAAAACCTTACAACATCAGCAATGAGCTAGCTCAGATAGGGCCAGCTCAGATTTTAGAGGAATTGGTAGCTCTCACTGGTACATTCCTTTGCTCTGCACGCTTCTTATTTGTCTTTGAAGAGGTCTAAGAAAGAGAAGTTACTGATATTGTATGCAAGATGAAACCCAGATCATGTAAGGGTGATATTGTTTCCTGCCTCTCTTTTTAAGGACTTCATTAAGGCCGTTGTTCCATGGGTAACTAGATTTGTAAATCCCTCCTTCAAGGAAGCCTTTGTCTCTGACAATATTAAAGAGGCCGGGATCACACCCCTCCTGAAAAAGGAAACTGTGTCCAGCATATCCAGGAAATTATTGTCCCATCGCTAACGTCCTTTTCACACAAAAAATACTGGACAAAATAGCATGTTGCTAGTACCAAAAATGTGTAGAACAATAAGATATTCTTGCTCTCAGACAATCTGGGTTCTGTGTGAATCATGGGACTGAAACTGCACTTCTAGATTTAAAATCCATTATTGCCGAAATAATTGATAGAGGTGGCACGGCACTACTCCTATTATTGGATTTATCCGCCACCTTTGATTTAGTCGATCATAACCTGTTAGCGGGTAGACTGATCAAGGTGGGCGGTTGTGCACCTATTGCATCCCAGTGGTTTAAATCATTTCTGGGTCCCAGAACTGCTAATCTAGTCAAGGGAAGTGATCAGTCTTCTATAACTTTCCTCATTTGTTGTGTTTCCCAGAGGTCATGCTTGTCACTACTACTCTTTAATATCTATTCCAAGCCACTTTGTGACCACCTTGCCACTCTGGGGGTTCAATTTTCAAATTATGCAGAAGACACCCAGATTGCGATTGAATTATCAGGGTTTTATAACACTGACTTTGAAAGAGTAAATTAAGTTTTTCAGGCCATACAGTCATGGATGGTTGCTAACTCTTTAGCTCTGAATAATTCAAAAACCGAGCTACTTATTCTTGGTACCCAGCAAAAGCTGAAAAAACTTGACCAACAATATAAAATCTTTTTAATTGCTGGAAATGTAATTCAAGCTTCTGAATCGGTAAAGACACTAGGTGTCTTCTTCGATCCTCACCTGTCATTAAAGAAACCGGTATGCCATCTTAAGTCCTCATGCTCCTATTATGTTAATCTTCTATGGCAGGTTCGGCCCTACCTCTCTGAGGCAAATGGAGCATTCATTGAAGCAGCCATCCGTGAACACGAAACGAGATTACTGCAATAGCTTATTGGTTGGTACTTCTCTAACTAATATAAAGAAGATGCAGGTGTTGCAGAATGGAGTAGTGCGAGCCGTTTGTGGACTCGGTCGTAGATCTCAGGTGTCAGAGGTTCGTAGGAAGCTACATTGGCTTCCTGTTGACCAGAGAATTGAGTTTGAGGACTCCCTGATGGTGTTTAAATGCTTAAATGGCAAAGCAGCTGTATGCCTTTCATCCAGAGTTCAGAAAACTCTGTTCAGGCGCACCTTACGTTCCAATAACCACATCAGATTCCTTCAGCCATGAGTACTACTGAAAAAAACGGGTGGTGCAATTTTTAATGCATGTGCACCAACCCTCTGGAAATCGCTTCCCTCAGACCTTAGATGCTGTACATCGACCGCACAATTCAAGAAGCATCTTAAGACCTTCCTGTTTGATAGAGGAAAGGAGTACATTTGTAAGTCTCTCACTGTTGCTCTGGTTTAAACCCCCTTGCTGACTCTTTTTTTTGGTTCTTTGTATGCGTCTTGTGAGCACTCTGAGGCTTATGGGCCAGTGGCGCAATAGAAGAATTGGATAGAATTAAATAGAAGTCCAATTGATATCAGTCCTTCTACGTAATCCACAACGTGCCTTCTAATAAAGACGGAATGTGAAGAGTTGGTTGAAAGTGGCTAAGCTTTCTGTAGTTGCCCTACTACAAGAAATGTAAAAAAAGAAAGTTTGGCAGCAAAACATCTCGGAATTGGAATTTCACTAAACAGTTTAGTAAGCAGGACATTCACAACATTCATGTTCAATAACCCTGCATTCTGAGGTTCATACTGGCCAATGAATGGGGCCCATTATTGCTATAAGTACCTTGCGTTGGTAAGGGGTCGTAAAAAGACTTGAGTAGATTAGGCTCTGGCAAGTGCACAACCCGTGGATTCCGACTTTTGAAAATAATGGTTGCCATTGAAATTGGAATTGTGGCTCTGAGGGGATTACTTCCATTTGCATGGTGCTGGATATCCACAGGAAGCCGGACAGGGCACCCTGGGACTTGTGGCATGCGTGGCTGGAAGGTAGGGAGATTCTGTACTGACAGAGATTGGGGAAAGAAAGAGTGGCCAAACTAATTAGGGCAAGATGATGGGATTCCCGGGCAAGCTGATTGGAGGACGTCTGGGCGGAAGCACCAGCCGGTTGGAGTGAATGCAAGCTTATGCCACGAAATCAAGCCTGCATTCTAATGCTCCCCATTGGCTGGCACCTTCACCTTGTGTGCCAAAAGCTTTACAAACCCATCAGATACTTTGAAAATATCTATACAAATGTATGTGGATAAACCTTTTTTCAATGTGTTTTGCTTTTTTTCCTAATACCTCAATTTCTTTTGGATTGTTATATTATGTTATTGATACTTGTAAAGTGCATGTTCGCACTTCTTGTCTTGGGATGATAGCTTAGGGGCAACGTGCTCGCCTTGGAAGCAAGACGACACGGAGCAACACAGGTTTGATCCACGCTTGGAAACTTCTGGGTATTAAGCGCGTTATAAATACCCAATCATATCATATATCATATCAAGGGTATCATGGCCCTGGCAGCAAGGAGGCAGTAATTTCATAAAGAGAGGCTTACAACAATGAGTTTTCAATGACTGGCGAAATGTAAGATGATCACCAATAGCACGGAGAAGATGAGGGAGGGCATTCCTGGCCTTAGCAGCAGCCACTGAGAAGGCACGGCCACTCATACGGGATAGTCTTAACACGAGAGACAGTAACCCAAAGGGCAGACTGAGATCGAAAGACGGCGAGAAGGAACATAGCGCAGGTACTAAGCCTGTAGATATTCCGCCCCCAGTCTGTAGAAGGCATGTTGAACAATGCACATGGATTTGAAAAGAATCCATTTGTCAATAGGTAACCAATGGAGCTGTCTAAGCAAAGGAAACATGTGGGCTCCAAATGGAGGATGAAAGATGGACCTGGCAGCAGCATTCTGAAGTAGCTGAAGACGATTGATGAGAAAACGTGGCTGAGCAAGGTAAAGCAAATTGCAGTAGTCTACTGTGCTAAGGACAAGCGATTGGGCACATGTTGCAGCCATGTTGGAAACATGTGGCCTAGAAATATGCACAACCTTTGCAGCAATCCCTTATGTCAACCTTTCCTCTCGGAGAACACTTATAGGTTTAGTAATTGTACCCATCAATCAATTTTTCTGCACAATGTTAAATTTACATTTTTTAAATCCACCGGAAAAACATAATGTCTTCTTATTTTAGAAGCACAGAACAATTTACACACACTTTTACAGATTTTGATTTAAATGATTTGCATTTTTCTATCCAACACAAGCGTTGGAAGAATGTGTGCATAATGCCATTACTGGTATATAACTTTTATTAGTAGCCTTTCACCAACTACATAATCCAGAGTTTTACTGTTTTCAAAATGGGAGCATTTGTTAAAACGAAAAGAACAGTGTTAAGACTATTTTATTTATTTGGTATGCATTTGTTAAGCGCTTATACAACAAGTAAATTGTGTTTCAAAGTGCCCACAGGACAACAGGGAGGGAACATGGAATTGAAGAATAATTAAAACAATGGAGGCTGAAGACGGACCTAATATGCCTTGTGAGCATTTAGAACGTGCAAGTGCAGAGAGAGGAGAAGGAAGAGGGGAAGAGGGAGTGGGGTGGGGTAAGTGTTAGGAGTACCTGTGCTCGTGAGTGAGCAGCAGATGTAAGTGCCCAGTTGAGAAAGTGCTAGGGAGAGGTTAGCCGCAATAAATAGGTAAGTGCAAGCCTATAGTGGCATAGGCCAGTGGGTGCCAATGCAAGTGCTCGGGGTATTGGGTGTGGGAGGCCAGGGCCCCGGAAGACACATAAGGGCCCTGGTCATACATTTCGGGTACTGTGGGATTAGCAGAGGAGGTAGGAAGGGAAGGAGGAGGGGAAAAGGAAAGTCTTGAGGAGCTTACGGAATTTGAGGAGATCCGGCTCAAGACAAAGACGAAGAGGAAGGGGGAGGCCGTTCCATAAGACAGAGGAGCCAGCTGAAGGAAGAGATCGGCCACGGGCCCTCTACTTAGCGAAGTGATTGACACACAGACTTGGTACCAGAGGAGCATAGACAGCTAGAGGGTGAGTATTTAGTTAGAGCAAGTTGCAGATATGCATTTGTTTTTGTTTATTTGTAACACGCCGACAGCCCGCAGGCATCTGGGTGCACATAGACACAGAGACGAACGGAAGAGAAGGACAAGTCTGGGAGAGTGATGAAGGTCTCCATTTACTGAGTCGATTATTTAAGGAGTATTGTCTTTACATTTTTCCTGTAACGTAGGATAGTGTGGTCCGCAGCCCCAGACTGCCTTATGGATGATGCAGACGGATTTGAATTTGATCCTTGCAGCAACGGGGAGCCAGTGAAGAGTTTTTAGGGCTGGAGAGATGTGGTCCCTGGGCTTGAGACCAAGGATAAATCTCGCTGCCCTATTCTGGATTAGCTGGAGGAGTCGTACAGAGGAAGAGGGTAGATGCAGGAGACGGCAATTGCAGTAGTCTAGCCTAGAGAGAACCAGAACTATGGTAACATTGAGCTTCTGGGGGAAAGTGAGAAAGGGGAGAATTCCTTTGAGAAGGAAGAGTTCAAAGTGGGACTTCTTGACAATGTCCTGAAGGTGAAGGAAGGACGGAGGAAGGAAAGGGAGGAGTCGAAAATGACTCTAAGGTTTCTGGCTTCCGATGAAGAAGGGGGAGGACCCTTGGAGGATGTCCAGAGTAAGGGGAAGAAAGAGGGAGCAGGAGTCCCAATAGGAAAGATCTCAGTCTTGCTGGCATTGAGGCAGAATTTGTTTGAAGTGCACCAGGACGGGATGGCAGCTAGGCAGTCCGGGATGATGGAAGAAGCAAGAGGGTCAGCAGGAAGTTTGAACAAGAGTTGTGTGTCATCTGCATAACACTGGAAGTTTGGGTAGAAGGAGGAAATGAGGAGTGCAAGTGGAGCAAGGTAGGGGTTAAAGAGCCAGGGAGCAAGGGTCCCGCCGTCAGCCTCAGTCCTTGATTCACTGGGCTTGCAGGTTCGAGCAGTCAGTGTCTTTGGCTGGTACATGGACGCTCATGGTTGAATGCATCAAAACACAATGCAGGACCCCTCTCAGGACTGGACTGTATTCAGGTAAGCTGTTTAGGGCAGTGGTCTAAGCAGCACGGTGACACGAAGGGACTCAGTTGTCACGGTCGGACTTCCCCTCCTATCTCGGGTCCTCTTGACGCTAGGACTCAGAAATGTCGCTGAGGTACGTCTTGTAGGACAAGCTGAGGGTCCCCCAAGTTCCAGGCCTCAACGCGAAATGGTGACGTCAGCAGCACGGTAGCCCAAACTCAGAGCTGGTCAGCCACAGGGCAGTTCCGGGGCACTTCTGAATGTTCCCTCCACTCCACGGGTCGCAGCTCCTTCGCAGGACTGCTGAAGATCGACGGCAAGACAAGGCTCTTCCAGGACAGCAGCAGAAGTTGGTCCCCAGGTCTCCTTCAGACAGGTTTCCGGTCTCATCAAGGGTTGGACAGAAGTCTTGGCTTCTTCAGGATCTTTCTAGAGTGGGTGCAGGGGTCCTCTTGTTATCCCCAAAGCCAGGTAAGAGCAGAAACCCCCACTAGGCAATAGCAGAACTAGCCCCACACACCCCAACAGTGGCCCATTCAGGACCACCAGCGGGAACACTCATGCATAACAATAATAATAATATTTATGATGCTTGTTAATCTGCTTAGAATCACATGCTGTGCAAATAGTCCGACATCTAATAGTAATCGCAGAGTATTGAATTTTTCTTTCGAAGATCGAAAGGGGACGTCGACATGGGTGTGATTTTAACACTATCCCTAACGTGACGTGCAGTGTACCCAAAATCCCTCACGCGTCGAGGTCCCTCAGATTGTTTTTGTCCGCCCAACAAGTTGGTCCCATTATCGGAGCTCACAAGAGTTTATATTGCTCATTACTTACTTCTTTGTCCCACGACCGATTGTCTAGTCTGCTGTTTGACGACTGGTGCATCGATCGACATCTACCACTTGGCCTCGTCCCTCCGGCCAGGCCCTTACAGTAGGGAGAGGGGGGCCCAGGGTTGATTCCTTTTTGAGAATGCATTTCCTTTTCCCCGCTTTCCCTCTTTGGTCTGGCTGCCGCCTTCTACCTCTTCTATGGAGAGAACTCCATTTAAATTGTGTTAGTCTTACAACAGAAAATTCCCATGGAAAGACACCCATCGCAAATGCAATAGGTGCCTATCTCGTGACCACAACAAGCATTCCTGTAAGTCCTGCAAACTATTTTGTCCTAAGAAGTTAAAGGACAGGTGAACAAAGCGGTGGGCAGCCTATGCGATGCAGGCTGAAAGCTGTTCCCCTGTTGGTGCTGTTGCCTCGGATGGCGAGGACACAAGCGGTAGCCATGGCTCCGACCTGGAGGCCATAGACCTTTCGGCGGAACACTCCAGTTCCCAGATGCCCGTCCTCGGCCTCAACAGACAGACCACTGCTTCTGTTATGGGGAGTTCACACCCCAGCGACGGGCACGCACCACCCAAGGCAAAACACACAATCCCTAAGGCCTCCTCGATGGACATGTCAAAGAAGCGCCAGACGCCAACAGGCCTGCCGAAAGCTTCAACAGTGCCAGCCGAACCTTGCGGTCCAGCGCCCTCCCTGCGACTGTCAACTTGGCATGCTACTGGCCCTTTCTCCCACAAGGGCATTCAAATAAAAAAGCACAGGGATACCGACAAGTCGTCCAAGGGCGTACTCGCACCTAAGGCTTCGGCAGAGTCAGCAACCGCGACACAGCCTACAGGCGCGTCGAAACCCAGCATTCAGCCGCCGAAGATACGCGAGAGTCTTGCGGCTATTATTTCGGCAGCAGAACAGCCCAGAAACACACCCTTTCTTCTAGGGGAGAACTCTCTAGGGCTTTATCAGGTAAATCTCCCCCTACTGAACAGTCTTTCTGCCCCTCCAGACCCCTCTGCTTCATCCCTGTGGACTAGGAAAAGATTTGATAATTATATGGATAAAATGTCCCAATTCATAGACTTCTGAGAGAAATACATTACTCTGAAGCTTTCCATTCCATCACAAATCCATCAAGAGGAGGTATTTGAGTATTCAGAATCAGAGGAAACATATAAGGACAATCCTTTTGATCAGGACACTGCTGACCAGGACCCAGACTGGGAACAAGATCAACCAGTCGATCAGGGGCCTTGACTCTCTCCCACTCATACCCCAGACATTATTTGTCTAGACCCGCCTTCTTCACCTCAACAAAGGCAATAATCAGCAATAGATGACCAGATGGTATTTAATGCGATCCTGAAGAGAACCACAGATCACTTTCAGATTGCTACACAAGAGGCTGTCCAGGACTCTGACTTCGTTGAGGATATTCTCAAAGAAAAACCTCCCAGTAGTTAGGCTATTTCTCTGCTCAACTCCATAAAGAAGCACCTTGCCCCTTCTTTATTGTCTCCTTCTCTCACAAGGGCTGACAACCCTCGGGTTGAGAAATTGTTTCGCCCCACTCCACCTGACCCCATGTATATTCGAGGTCATGTCACACCGGACTCTCTGGTTGTTACACCCACCAGGAAAATGGCAGGGGTGCCACTGTCCACGACAGAGACTCCCCCTGATGAGGACTGCAAGAAACTCTATACCCTTGGCAAACATATTACCACATCTGCGGCCTATTCCACCAAAATCACAAATAACATGACCCTGCTCGCTAGTTACAGTGACGTACAATGGGGCCTGCTCCCGGAAGGCCTGCAAGAGGTTCCCGAACCCATGCGATCGCACCTGCTGGTGATCATCATTGAGGGGAGACGGGCGACCCATAATATGTTAAAGAACACATAAGACGCTGCTGAAACTGTGGGATGCACTCTGGCACAAGGGACTCTCCTCAAGAGACACGTGTGGCTAAAGAATTCAGGCTTCAAGCCGGAGACTCAGGCCTCTGATAAATCAGCCCTTGAGGAGTCAAACTTATTTGGTAAGGATGTCAATGAAGCCTTAGAGACTGCTATAAAAAAAATGAGACGTTGAAATTGCTCAACCAAATTACAGCCAAGCCTTTTCAACAGAGGGGAGGTTCAAACTCTCATTGTCATTGTTCCTCTCGAGGGCTAGTCCTTCTCCCGATCGCCTCATGGTCAATACGGCACTGGAGGTACCCCATGGTCCTCCAGACAAGGCTCATCTGGCAACAGCCAGCACCAGCAAAGAGGACAGCGCAGAGACAAGAGTAGAGCAGAAACTCCCCTCCCATGCCTCCTCGGTTGTGGGACATCTGTCATCATTCTTGCACACATGAGAGGGGATCAAATCGGACCAGTGAGTGCTAAAGACCGTCACCCACGGTTATTGCATAGAGTTCCACCGGCCACCTCGATATTGCCCCAAAGAGCAGACTCCTATCACCAGCACACTTGCAGATCCTTCTGGAAAAGGGCGCCGTAGAAGTCGTCCCCATCAACGAGGTAAAGTAGGGTATTAATTCAGTGTACTTCCTTGTATCCAAAAAGGATCTCAACATGCGACCGGTTAGATCTGCACGCAGCAAACAAAAAATAAGTCAAACCGCAAAAAATCTGAATGACAACATTGCAGGAAGTTATCCCAATACTGGTGCAGGGGGATTACATGGCCACATTGGATATGAAAGATGTATACTTTCATATTTCAATGTTGCCATCACACAGAAAGTACCCAAGGTTCATGATAGAGGACTCTCAAAACTCCCTGTGCGTAATCCCCTTGGTTACAGGAATGCACCCAAAGGTGATTGACCGACTGGCTCTCCTTCGAGGACAGCCACCCTGCTGTGTGAGTGACAGCTAGGCTTTGAATGAATGGGAGAAGCCTGTATAAATGTCGACCACTAGATGAAGGAATCCAAAGAAGAACTTGGAAGAGACGCTTGCTGCAACTCCTGGACCGCTGGTTTGCCCGGTGAAGTCCGGCTGCAGTGCTGAAGCTCCAAATTCGCCTCGACTAGAGAAGCCCTGCAAAGGATGACTGCTCCCCTTGGGTTGGTGGGACAATCAACCCCAAAGCGAACTTGTCTGGTCATCCTCTCGAAGCTGGCTGTACTTCCATTGCTGCTGCAGGAACCGATTGCTAGGGAGAGGAACACAAGGATCAAGTGTATTGTTTTTAAGTCGGACCCGAGTTCTAGGAATATCCTCCGGACTCGCATGAAGCAGGACTGACCAAGCCTGAGCCACCTCAACAGAGTGCTGGACCCCAGATGCGAGGAAAGTCCATAAGGTATCCGAGAACCGCGGTGGTGCTATTTGCGAGAAGCTTGAACTGTGAAGTGCTGCTGATATGAAGTTTGCCCATTGCTGCTGCCAACCTTTGAACCGTAGTGCAGGAGTCCCCAGACGTCCTCCCTCTTGTCCCCATGACTGAGGCCCTGGAACAACAGGATCTGCCATACTACAACTGGAACAGAAGCCAACTGGAACCAATTTCTTCAGACCTAAGGTACTGTAAACCAAGGGATACTTACCTCTTGTTGTGTAGCTTTGCTAGCTCTCAGTTTAGACTTGTCTTGGTAGCTTTTGCAGAGTTGCTTGCAGCTTTGCCCCTCACAAGCCTCCCAGCTTGTGACCCTACAGTGATTTCATTTTCTACAAAGACTTCTAAAACTTTGTGCAAGACTTTTCATCTACCTACAAGAAGTGCATGAGCTCACAGACTTTTGCTCAACTAACATTGGCTGTCCTGGCTCCCTGAAAGACTCTTATTACCTCTGAATTTATGCTTTGACTATACCTCAACAAACGTCACACATTAGATAACTTGTGTAGCTGCGAAAGGGTTAATTTACTTTGCACTGGAGTGTTCAAAAAGTACTTACTGCTTAAGAATATTTGTTAACCATTGTTTTATTCCCTCATATTTTCCTTTTGACACTACAGTCAGTATTGTTCTAAATGTGCCAGTGATATATAAATGTCTACAGTGTCCTAGTTTAAGTCAACGCAGGGTGTAGGAAGTGTCTGCGTGCCATCCCCAATGGGTATCTACCGATTTAAAGAAACTGAGTATGTATTTTGAAGTATATTATTGTTACATATTTTGCTCCCTTCTAAGGAAGGCTTATTCAACTGACTGTTAATTTAATAAATCATTGTTTAATCAAGAAACCTTGTGTAAGTATTTATTTGGACAACTGTGAAACTATGTTACAACCCTACAGCTCACAATGACCCCTCTTGAGATAAGCCTGGCTGCTCTATCACTCTACCAACTTGTGTAGTACATGCTTATACCAAAGGTTGGGTTAACTATTGCCAGGAGGACAAGGCTGGTGCAGTCTCCTACAGGGCACTGCATACAATCTTGCCTAACAATCTCCATTTCAGCCTAGGATTCTCGATCAACGAGAAAAAGTCCAGTCTAGACCCCAACCAAGTAAAAGTTTTTGGGGGCTCTAATTCAGACACACTACAGCCTCGTCTTTCCCTCCAATGAGAGGGTTCAAAACATGCTGTTCCGGAACCCTCACTATGTAGCCAGTCCCGAGGTGACGGTACGCAAAGCCATGCAATTGTTAGGGATGATGGCCTCCTGCATTTACCTAGTTCCTCCTGCTCGTTTGCGCCCCATGCAAGAGTGGCTCTCAGGCCAATGGTGTCAGGCCAGCAGACAATGGGACGATCTAGTGGTTGTCTCGGCAGCCTTCGTTCAGTCTCTGCAGTGGTGGTCAAGGGAAAACCTTATGCAAGGGAAAACCTTCACCACCCCCGCAGTAGAAGCCAGTCTTACCACAGACGCATCTCTGACGGTGTGAGGGATGGTTCACCTCCTTCAACAGACTGCGTACAGCGTGTGGTCCCGAGCAGTAGCATCCAATCCCACAAACCTATTGGAATGACTAGCAGGGTTTCCATGGGAAAACAGTACTAGTTCTCACGGACAGTACTACGTCCATGTATTAGCTGAACAAACACAGGGGCACTCATTCTCTAGGGCTGTCCTAACTGTCTCAGAACATATGGAAATGGGCTCTCAAACACAAGATGTTCCTCCTGTCAAAACACGTTCCAGGGGAACTCAATCTTCTGGCGGACGTACTCAGCAGAGACATCCCCCTTCCCATAGAGCACGAATGACAACTACACAAGGATATCGTACTCAGTCTTTGCAGACTGGGGCTTCCCGGAGATCGACTTGTTTGCAAATCTGGAGAATGCACAATGCCCAGATTACTCCTCCAGGTACCCTCAGAACCGCTCCAAAGAGAACGGTCTTTGGATAACATGGTTAGGGAAATTTGTTTACGCTTTTCCTCCGATTCCCTTACTCAACAGATTAGTGAACAAGATGCACCAAGAGCCAGTCAGGATGTGAGCCCGCCAACCTTGGTTCTCCCATCTCATGTCAATGTCGGTCTCCCTCCCAGGAAACTGCCATGCCCTTAAAACATGCTATCTCAAGACTGGGGAGAGACCCTACATCCTTGCCCACAGACTCTCAACTTAGCAGCCTGGCTCCTGAGGTCATAGAGTTTGGGCACCTCCAACTCCCTCAAAGATATATGGATATACTCTGGGAAGCACGGAAACAAAACACCAGACACTGCTACTCCAGTAAATGGAAGCGCTTTGTTACCTGGTGTAATAAGGGTATCAATCCCATCGATTGTATACCAAGACATGTTGTACTGTACCGAACTTCCCTGCTAGATTCCGATCTGGTCTTCAATTCCCTAAAAATCCACCTAGCGGCGCTTTCATCATATACCATGTCCCAAAGCAAGGTTTTGTGGCTGAGGATTCCTGTAATTAAAGCGTTTGTGGAGGGGGTAAAGAGGAACCATCCCCTATCTCAAACCCAGCTCCCGGGTGGAACCTGAATGTTGTACTTACAGGTAAATGGGGCCTCCCTTTGAACAAATGCACAAAGCTAGCCTGAAAGCTCTCACCTACAAGACCGCCTTCCTGGTGCCGTTCCCCAGCATGGGGTCTGGCATGGATTCACATGCTCATGAATGTTCCCTGTCGTCAGGCTGGGAATCCTCGGCAAAGAAAAAATCAGTTTCAGTTTCATTTCTGAACTGTCTTTCTCCTAACAACCAATCACTGAGCTCTGTGTCATACTGCTCCCCAGCCAATGACTGCCCTCTACCTAAGCCCCTCTTCTGGCAGTCATCTTCAGATTTATTTACTGCATGTTCAAGTGTTGGGAGTCCTCATGCTTAGCTCTCGAGCTTTTACTGTGTTTTCGCTTTTTTTGAAGAGTGTTACACTATTTTACGGGCAATCGAGCACATGTGCTCCATCAATCTACCTTCTGATTAACAGGGACCTGTTTTTCAGACTTTTCAACGCCCCACAAGGGCGAATTTCATAGTTTCTTCGTGGAGGCTTCCAGAAGATTCAAAGCCTACATCGCGTGGATCATGGCGGACGAGAAGGAAGATTCCACCTCTCTTTTCAAGCTCTGTACTCGCTGCAGTCTGCAGAATGTTTATATGGACGATAGACATTCCCAATGCCTTTACTGCCTGTACCCGACGCACAAGAAGGAAGATTGTGCGTTTTGTCATGAGCTCTCGACCTGCATGATGAAGGATCGGCGTAAAAAGCTAAAGGAATGGCTACAGGCTAAGGCCTTTGCACTGGGGAGGGTCCCAGGAGCATGCCTCTCCTGGATTATGGGAATGCTGAGCGGGCTTCTAAGTCCTTTGAGGGCACCTCTTCAGCAGGGGTCGAACAAAAGACTAATCACTGCGAGTCCACTGCCACCGGGAGCACCTTTGCGGCAGGCTCCTCACTGGCCAGGGCTCGCTCGACATCTCCAGTGACTTCAGTCACCAGACAGTGCTAAGGATAATCGTCAAAGAGGAAGTCGGACCATCTGGGCAAACTCAAGGTGGCCCTGGAGACGACGAAGGAGAATTCCAAGGCCAACCTGCTGGAGAAGGCCAAGGGGGACCTTTGCTCTGACCCTCCCCCTAAGGAGAAGGCCAAGCAGGACAAGGGACCAGTCCTGACCGTGAAGGCCCAGGTACACCCGACGAAGGCCCCGCCTTCCATCAAGGTGGTGGTGGCGTCCCTCTCGAAGGCCGCAGAGGCGGATCCACAGGGCACACCCCCGATGGGGAGAGTGTTCCTCCCTGGCAGGAGGAAGTCTTCCTTTTGGCCCATAGAGAAGACCCAGGAGAAGAAGATGCCGGTCATCTCACCGAGACCGTCCCCTTTGGATGCGAAGAAGGGGGGGTGTACGCGGAGGTCCTCCAGGGCACGAATAGCTCCTCGGAGGAGGAACTAGTCTACCTTCAGACCACCAAGGAGGAGGAGAACGTCCGGATCAGGCGTTACGACGAGGGCGCCGACCACGAGGATACCGTCGAGGAAGGTGACGGAGAGCCACAGGCCAACGAGGTCTTGGGCCCCCTGCCTGTGCCCCAGCTTCTGATTCCCTAAGTCCTCATAGGTATGGCTTCAGGATATCTGGTAGCATGGTCTACGACAACCAGTATAAAATCGGTTGCCTGAAGATGTGGGACGGTCTAAGGGACCAACAATGTCGATTCCTACACCCCCCCCCCCCTCAAAAGGGACTCCCACCACAAGGAGAGGCACCAAAGGTGCCACGTTCTTGGCTCCACTCTTGCCAGAAGTCTGACAAGTGTGCCAGCTCCCACAGAATTTATCTACATCAGACCCCATCATAAGCCAGTAGTGTTAGGGAGAATTCTAAAAAAATGTGCCAATCCCTTCTACTTAGAGACCCCCAGCAACTTTGCTGGATTTTGAGGACCTGATTGTTTTACATGGAGAGAGTGTGACCCTTTTATCCCACTCTCTCATGTGTTTTGATGTGGGTTTTACTCTTGTGTTCTTTGATTATGGAGTTTTAGACCACTCCATAGGCATCATCTTCTCATATGTGTCACACAGCACCTTCAGTGCAGTGAAACGGGGAAGCCTTTCAGGCTGCCCCAGGGTTTAAATACCTTCTCTGTGATAAACTACTATTTCCCAGAGAATGCAAGGTTAAATTGACTTTACTAGTCTTTTTAAATTCCTAGACCCAGCACACACTAACTTCCTATAGAGTGCTGGAGGGGTTACCTAGTATCCCCTATGTCTAGAAACTCATGTAGCAGTCAAATGCTACCCTTTTCTATCAGAATGGCTGGTGGCAGTGGTTTTATAACAAACTACCATGGTTTTTCCCGACCGCAAATACCGGTAGCTAAAAATCGCGGGAGCCATGTTTTTCAAGATGGCGCCTTAAGCCCCTTTGTTTAAACTGGTCCCGGTCTTCTTTTTCCGCCATTTCTTTTTGGAAAGGTCCTTCTAGTGTTTGTCTCTGCGCGCCAAACTAGGCTTGGTACCTTTGTTTCCATGCCTTTGGCGGGCTTCAGGACTGAAGACCGTCTCTGGCGTCTGAGTGTCTGGGGTGGGCAGGATGTGAGGGAGGTGCCCGAAGCTCCCTGTGCTTAGTCTCCTAGGAGACCCAAAATGCACTCTGGTGTGATTGGCTGGCTGACTGTCCGGCAAGGACAGCCACCCTGCTGGGTGAGTGGCAGCTAGGCTGGAATGAAAGGGAGAAAACTGTTTAAAAGGCGAGTCTCTTGGAATGGAAAGCAGAGTCGACCACTGGAACGAAAGAACCGAAGACGAGCTGGAAGAGGACACCTGCTGCAACTCCTGAACCGTTGGTTTGCCCGGTGAAGCCCTGCTGCAGGTCCGAATTGCCAAGTTCATCTCGACAGAGAAGCCCCTTCAAGGACGACTTCTTCCTTTTAGTTGGTGGAACCAATCAACTCGTAAACCACTTGGATACCATTCTCGGAGCTGGTTAGTATTAACCAGTGGGAAGGACACCACCAGCTTGTGTGCTTGACGACAGCTACTCGAACCGAAGATCTTCCATTTTGCCAGCTTCTTTGACCAGTCCCTGTGCAGTGCAGGAGTCCCCCCCGACGTCCTCTGTCTTGTCCCCAAAACTGAGTCTCAGTTCCTGCAGATCTCACTGTTCCTGCCAGGAACCAACATCTTCAGCTGCATCTTTTCTTCATATTAAGGTACTGTGCCAACCCGATTCAGTGAACTTACCTTTCGCAGTGAAAGTTTGTGGAACTTTCCCAACTTGCAGGCCTAATCAACTTGTGACCCAACCTATGATTCTTTTTCGTACAAACTACTTCTGAGAACTTTGGCAAAGACTTTACCGTTTACTACAAGAACTGCTCTTTCCGATCCAAGACACTAGTCCATTGACTTTGGCCTAGGCCTATTAAACTGAATCGAGTCCTCTAGTGAACTGAAACTATTTGCACTGCCTATGAAAGTATTTGTGATCTATTCTATTAACTTGTGCCTTTGCCCTCCTATTTAAAGTGACTGAAATGCTATTTTGCTTCTGTTTCAGGGGAGCCTAATTTACTCAAATGTATTGGTTTGGTTTTGAAGTGTATTTTTGTATGATATTAAGTTGCTTCCTTCTAGTGAATGTTTTCTAAATGATTGTGTAATAAATTAATAAGTATTTTACCAAGAAACCTTGAGTGTAAGTGTCTACCTGAACCACTGTGATTGTGATACTTCTGTGTAACTTCCTTTACTGCTGACATTACTGCTGACATTACCTCTTGAGATAAGCCTGGCTGCTCAGCTCGCTACCACAAACTGTGTAGTACAGACTTATACCAAAGGTTGGTTTTGCTTACACCTGTAATCCTAATTGTATGTGATGGCCCCAGAGGGTACTTCATGCAATTCTGCGTAACAGTTGGCCCTCCTGGGCAAATGATGATGGCTTTAACAATAAATTCCTGCAAGCAAGTTTTCCCTCTTTGGGCAGCGTATGCACCTGTTACTAGGATGTACTGTGCTTTGGGTTCTGTGTGGGGACTCTGGGGATGCTCCCATACACCAGCTTTTAGGCAGCTCTTCACACAGCTGATGGGGATCTCCGGTCCCCAGGACACCTTTTATTTGTAACCGAGCACAGTCACTGTGTCTCACCTCTGCCATTTCCTAACGTATTCTTTCTTTTTCTAGCAGTTAATTTCTTTGGCTTCTGTGTCTTCGCCTATATGTTCCTTCACTTTACTCCTGCTATCTGCTTGCACAGAGCGTCAACCTCTTCTTTCTTGATTTTCTGGTGTGCTGCCTCCAGTGGGACTCAGTCAGCGAGTGAACTAGAAGAAAGTCTTCTAGCTGTGTACTCTGATGCATTTAATAATAATAAAGTGGTCTTGTAAAGCTCCCTTCTGCTATGTTGTTGTCCACGCTGCACATGGCTTTGTGAGACAGTAGAAGGGGGGTGTAAGTGGGAAACGGGAGAAGCAGATGTGAAACCTGTGGTGTGGATGGGTTGAGGTCGGAAATACCTTCTTCCAGTGTGCCATTGTGCTTTCTATGGAATCGTTTTTAGGGGTATGTTATCACGAAATCAGATCCCAAAGACTGAAAACATAGTGAATGCTTAGGGCGTGGTCAGCCCACTTATGTGGGGAGTGTGTTACAGCTGAAAGGATGAGTGCCATTCTTAGTTTGGTAATCTTCCTATGGTGCTGACTCAGCCTTTGATTACCGTTAGTGTGGGGTGTGTCCGTGAGGTAGAAGTGTGAGATTAAGAGGTGTTGGTTATTGGTGGTGGAAGTATGAAGTAAGGGTTGGTGTGGTGGGCATTGCATATATTGGGGAGAAAATGGCCGGAGGAGAGGGGAAGATGTAAACCTGCAAGCAGGGTACTATCCGTGGTAGTGTGCACCTGACGGAGTAGGCAGGCTGCTTGTCGCTTGGTAATAGTTATTAGTTTCCCTTTTGCTAGCATGGCACCCTATCCTTGTAGGTTTATTGTGTTGGGTTGGTCGATGGGAAGAGGGGGTGGCTCCTGTTATTCGCTGTCATTTTGAAGTTGAGTAAAGTGATTATTGTTCAGTAGGCATACAGTCTTTATGGGAAAATGTAAAGGAAAAGGATTTCAAACGGTAAATTATCATTGAGGTAAACATCCTGAATATTTATGGTGATCATCCTTTGTCTCGGAGGATAGCTCAGGGGCAACACGCTTGCCTTGGAAGCAAGACGACGCGGCGCACCACAGGTTCGATCCCCGGGTCTGCGCTTCGAAACCTCTGGGTATTAAGCTAGTTATAAATAACCAATTACAAATCCTCATGCACGCTGGATTAGTGTAGTCTCAAGTGCCTCCTTAATTTGTCTGCGTATAATCAGTCATATTATTGCTGGGCTTTTTTCACTAGGTTTTGGTAATTTCGGTAATTTCCTGTGTGTTAGACAATGACAGTGGTGTGTACATTCAATCTCCAATCTATTTTAGCTTTCGATCAGCTCCTATCCAAAATGCTGTTGCACGTCTTTTTTCGATGAATGGGTCAGCCAGAGACCTGTTCGCTGAATATACTACCTTGGCTGTTTATGGCCAGCCAAGTGAAGGCCAACACTCAACATTGTTCAGTTGTACATTTTTGGTGTTCATTATTTCCTGTTTGTAAATTCAATATTTACATTCCAGCTTGATCTTTAAATTATTCAGCCCTCACACAAAGTGGTCGTCTATGCTGTGGAAAAGCACACAAGGAAAGTGGGACATTTTCTGTGTTAGTGGTCCAATAGTTGAATTTCCTCCCTTTTGGCCTGCCCAATACACTGAGCATGCTCAGTTTAAGCAAAGTGTTAAAACATGGTTCTTCCCTCCAGTAATGTTTGGATTATGTACATCAGTGCCCTATATCAGAGGCTGATTAACAGAATCCCAGTGCCAAAACCCACCTGGGTGGCATACACTGCGCTTTCAAAATTCCCTAAAACGAAATAAACACCAGCAGTACAACTTAGCCAAACTCCTATTGAGTTACTCGGAGGCCTTAACAACTTTGGAGACTCTTACACGGGAAAAGAATAAAGCTTGGGGCGTTAGTCTCAGAGGATCAGCTTAGATGTTTTACAGTCAACTTATTTCATGTGAAATCAAAATTGGGTAGTTTACAGTTGGTCTACCAGTTCTTAAATTAATATGATTTCGCGGTTTTCTTAAGCTCTGAGAAACACAATTGTTTCAGAGATGGCCAAAGAGAATAATTCACATATGTTGACCTACATGTCAATCCAAATAAATGTCTTAGTTACTTTGTTATGGTAGTTCACACCATGGTAATTATCGTAGGATCCACGCTTGTAGTAGAGTATACTGGTTCACAGGCTAAGTGCATAAAATGTTTAACCAGTTAAAACCAAACATCCATATTGTGTATGCTATCACTGTGCCCAAACAGGCCCACACATTGTTCACATAGTACTTCAGCATTTAAAGACTTACATAGTGTTGCCAGTGGATTTGTATAGTTTAGGGATCAAAACGAAGTGTAAAACAAGAATTAAGACACTTCTTGCCATAGGACAGTGCCTGGTGAACAGTAGGTTCTTGTGAATAAAAAGGAGCTAATACTGTTCATATATATAGTTTGCAACAAATCTACTTCATGGCGAGGTTCAGGGAATACCACTTGTTCCATCAAGTGAAAAATAACAAAATTGACACATTATGATTTTGTGTATATTCTAGATAGAAGACTCCAAATGCAGCAAAGTGAAAATAAAGGGGATAATTTCTAATGGTTATTAAAATTGTTTGGTAAAAAGTCAATACATTTGGTATCTGCTCACTACTAAGCCCTTCCCCAGTATTAGACTTCAAGGTATTCTGAATTCCAAAAAGCACACAAGTTGATAAAATCAAAATAATCAGTCATAAACCTGATTAAGATGCATATTTATGGGCATCCTAAATATACAACATAGGCGCCATGTCGCATGCCTATATTTGTTGGGCATCAGGTGTCTTGGATGATAAAGCCAGGCTCTTCTAGGCTACACAAATCTACAAAAAGGTGCCAAATAGCTGCCAGCTCCCACTTATTTTCGACCACTGTAAAGCTAGGCAGGCTACATTTACTCCTGAAGCTCATCTCTCTAGTGAGACACCCTTCGGTGCAACACTAAGCACTACTGTTAGGGAGAATTCTCATTTATGGCTAATTTCCCTCAATTAGTGAGTCCCCCAGCAGCTTTGCTGGACTTCTGGAGTTTATTTCTTTTCCACTTGGTAAGAGTGAGAGATTTTCCCCCACTCTTACCTGTGGTTTGCTATGTGTTTCTACTTGTTTTTGTGATTGTGGACTCTGAAGTACACCACTTCAGTAGCCCCCTTCTTTTTGTGTGTCACACAGCACCTTCAGTGCCGTGGCACAGGGTGTCTTTGAGACTTCCCTCGACTTCATTTCTGAGGCGACTACTGTCCCCCAGAAAAGAGTAAAGTTACCATTAACTTTACTTAGTCAATCTACCACAGATCCAGTAAACCCCATCTTCCATGGAGTACTGGAAAGGGTTAACTTGTATCCCTTTGTATCTGTACCTCCTAGAGCCTTGTTTCGCTCTTTTAACATTTAGACTTGACTGGTGGCGGTGGTATCTACCCTAACTTTTCTACCGCGATTATATTCGATAAACGTGGTACTGGTCTTGGCTATTATATTCGCCTCGAACATAAACCCACTTGACCAAATCGTCTTTCTCTTGGCTCCGGTTGGGTTTATTCGCCATTTCTTTTTGTTAAAGTCCTTCTTGTGTTTTACTTTGCGTGGCAAACTAGGTTCGCCTTCTTTGTTCACTGTCTTTTGGCGGACTTCTGCCCAGAAGCCCTCCTCAAGGCGCCTGGGTGTCTAGGTGGGCTGAATGTGAGGGAGGGGTGTAGTCACCCCCTACACAGGGTATCCTAGGAAACCCAAGTCGAACTTTGTCATGATTGGCCAGGGTAGTTGTCCGGGGCTGGACAACCCCCCTGCTGGGTGATTGACAGCCAGGCTGTGTGAATGGGGATTTTTCGCATAAAAGGCAGGTCTCTTGGGCTAGAAGTCAGTCGTCACTGGAACTACAAGGAACCGAAGAGAAGCGGAGAGAACGACGGCTGCTGCAACTACCCGTCCCGGTGAAGCCCTGCTGCAGTCCTGAGCTATCTGCCCTTCAACGACTCAGAGAAGATCCAGTCCGGAGTCTTCTTCCCTCGAGCTTGGTGGGGATAACCAGCTCATCTTCTACAGCCAGAGGATCTTTTTCCGTGGTCGAAATTGCTGCACACTGCTGTAGTGGTCCGGATAGCCACCTGAAGAGCCTCTCCTGTTTTTAAGGAGTGCACCTTTTTTTCCTTGTCGCTGCTGCCGGCTTCATCCCTGTGTGGTGCAGACCCCCTTCAGACGTCGTCCTTCACAACGAAGCTCCAGGAATCGTGGGTCTGCGGGAAACCAACAGGAACAACTGCCAGGGCACTAGTTGCACCACTGTAACAAGGTACTGTGTTCTGTTGAGGAAACTGGGTGAACCCCTTTCTTCTTCATTTTCAAGGCTTGCCCTTGTCTTCCCTCCTCCTTATAACTTTTGCTTCCGAACATTGACAATATCGAAGTACTTTTGGCTACGTTGAATCGTGAACTGTCTGACGTGTGATCTTCGGCAACTGGCCCCAGTGTCTTTCGACCCTGGCTCCGGCCCTTTGACTTTGAACCTCCTGTCTCTGAGTGTTTCTTAATTCTGCCTGCCTAACCAAAATATTGCCTGTGATTTTTGCCTCTGGGTATCTCGGGTGCTACGTGTGTTTTTGCCCCGGTAGCATTTCATGTCACGGATACGCGTTTGTTTAGTAGACCGAACTGTCAAAAAGTGATCGCAATCGTATTCGCGGTAACATGTTTTGTTCATAACACCGGTTCATTCAAACACAGGGTACTTACCTTGAGATTTACTGTACAAAGTGAATTGGTTAGTTGTAGTATATTTAATGTGTGGTTTTTATTGAAGTTTAATAGAAGTGTTGCGTTTATAACGATTGATTTTAAAATAAATGTACTTATATTTTTCTACCTGAAACCTTGAGTCAGTGTTTGCTTGAGTCACAGCAATTGTGGTCCCTTTGTGTAATCTCTGCTACTGCTCATATACTCTTGAGATAAGCCTGGCTGCTCCGCCACTGCTACCACTCTGACATAGTAGTACAGGCTTGTACCAAAGGTAAAACTTGTATTGCCACCTGTGGTCTTAATTGTGTGTAGTGGTCCCTAAGGGCACTGCACAGGATTCTGCCTAACAACTACCGAAAGCATTGGTTACCTTCATTGTATTGGGTGACTGTGCAGCCATGTCTTTTAGGATGGGAATGTGATAGCTAATGCTTTATTTAATATGGTATCATTGCCTACGAAATGGTATATATACACACACGCTCTGCTGGTTCATGGTCCTCCCTCACTGCACAACCTGATCTGCAAATGATATACACCATTGTACATGAGCTGACTGGTTTCATTTCTTTGCTCTGATATATCACACCCACAAGTCGTTGGTTATATGAATTTAAAAAGTGCTCTCTTATGTATAGTGTTCAGGTTTAATGCACAGAAAGAAGCACAATCTTCGTTATCGAAGGTGTGTGGGGCTGACGTTTCACTCTTTCCTATCTTCTTTCTTTCCCTGCCTTACTTGGCATGCTCTGCGTTTTGTGTCCTGCTGATGATGCCTTAACCTGGGTCCTGCCTGTGCATGTGTGCTAACCCCAGGGCGAAGGAACCATTTTGCCTACTACAACTATCACATTCATGAAGGTAACTGCTGTCTTTAATATTCTATTTTGAAATAACACAGCATGCATGACATGAAACTAGTGGGGAGTATGTGTGTGTTTGAATGTGTTGTGTATAGGCTTCGCCACTTTTAACATTTTTCACAACTGAAAAGTAGTACACAGCATCTTTTCAACCTGTTTCTATCTTGCTCTTTTCCTCTGCTACTGTTTGTAGAACTCGCTGCTTGTTGTGGTGCTTGTTGACCAATTTTTAATGCTACTGCATGAACAGCTCTCCGAGTTAGGTTGCAAAATCTGATCTGCATGGTTTTGTGCTCTTTGGAACATGCCCATTGTATAGGGTATAGAGGCCTATGGGTGTCTGCTGTGAATCGATTCTTTGCAGAGTCTAAGCAGCAGTGTGGCTGCTTGCCTGTATACCTGATCGATGCATGAGGAACAGTCCAAACTATATGTCCCCTGTAGTTGTAAAAATGTTCTACTAATGCCTTGCCCTCTAAGATTTGAAAGCTAGGTATCTTGTAGTAGGCTTCTCAGGTCTACTTTCTATAAGATGCAAGGGTGTATGGAAAAATGATTCAAAACCAATTTTCTAATAGTCAACACACCGATTAAAACCACATTTTCTATAGGCTCGAAATCTCTCGTTTTTTTTCTGTTGCCCAGGCTGTCGTGTTTCTGTGCAGTTTGTTTTGTTCTGTTTTTTTTTTGTTCTGTCCATTTCTGACACTCGTGTAGACTTAACCCCATTTTCACTTGTACTGTACGACCCCGCAAGTTTGAACCACCCCACTCAAACCCCAAAGTAAGTTCAAGAAAGTAAGGCCTATCCAAATCTTTGTACATTCAGGTGGGTTTGAGTTTACCTGAATACGTTCTCCCTGGACTAGTGACAACCCTTTCTGAATTGTTTTGTGCTGTAGATTCCTATAAGGAGGGAGGTTCAAAAACCAAATGTGGATGTGATCATACACTGAGTAACGGTTCCGATAAGAGTTTGAGAGATGGTGTTTCCTATTGGTCGTGTTTTAGAGTTGTATTGCTAAAAGAAGTAATTCTGTCGATGTGGGCATAAAATGGGGTGTAATCTGACTCCAAGAACTTCAATTTTTTTATTTTATTTTGATGACATGGTCTGTGTAACATTTTCATAGAAATGGTAAATCTTTGTGACCTGGGTCAACCCCAGAACTATTTGTTTTACTGTTGGGATATTTTTCCTTATACCTCTGAGTTGGAACGTTTTTCCACACCCACAAAATCTTTTACTCTTTTTATGGGTGTCAGTTTTTAGACCTGTTGCTGGGTTGCCCTAGGGGCTCCCCTTTTAGCTTTCTCTGCCTAACCTTCAGAGAACTACAGTTCCCAAGGGTAGAAAGGATCTTTGGCTAGCTTTTTTAAAAATTTTATTTGGTGAAACCAGCCCACCCTACCCCACCTTATGTGGAGTGCTGGGGAGAATAAATGTATCCCCTTTCACACTAAAACTGTAACAATTATGTTACAGGACAAGCTTACCTTCAATGGCTGGTGGCAGGGATACCTTTTACTAATTCGGTGCACCTTTACCACGGGCTGTGTTCACAGCTGCAGTAAAGGCACCTTAGGGTGCTCTTTTTACCAAAATGGCCCCCGTCTTCTTTTTTCGCCCTTTCAGTATTTCTTGTCCTTGTTCCTTCCCCTGAGGTCCAGGGCGGGAAATTCCTTTTTGTGATTTTTATCTTCGGCGGGAATCTCCTGGACTCCCTGCCCAGGCTCCATTCCGTCTGTGAAGGCAGGAAGCATGGGGGAGGAGTCCAAAACTCCACAGCCCTTTATTTTCTTCCATACCTGAATGGGGACAAATCCCAGTTGGGGGGGGGGGGGCTGGCTGTCCTGATTGAACAACCAGACAGTCCCTTGTTGTAAAATGTAGATAGAGAATGAAGAGGTTGTGCTCTAGTTCCTGTTAAATACTCGGAACCTGGAAGCTGAAGACAAGTCGACCACTGGAACCAAAACCGAAGAGGATGATGAAGGAAAAGCGGCTGAGATGATTTCCAGTGACAGTAGAGCCTGCTGTGTAACATGGGCCTGTAGCCCTTGCTTCCAATTGACCTGGGGACTCCGAAAACTACGACCAAGAGCCTGGTGAGACCCACTAGACTCAAGAGCACCTGTATTCTGAGCCATCCTATGCTGTGCTGCGACCTTGCGGGGCTGCAGTACCCCAATACCTGGGACCTCGAGCCATTGTGGCGAGCACAGTCTTCCGAATTCCGAAACTCGCTGAAACCTCGTAGGCATGCTGGTGTATCTCCAGAGACACAAATCAAGTCAGAAAGGACGCCTCACCAGAGTACTGGACCTTTGTAATGACGAGAATCCAGCCCTGATATTCTGTCTTCTTCTGTGCTCCTGTAAAAAAAGCCAAATCCACAGAGTTCCAGCCACGAGGAAAGCCTTGCCTAAAGCCTTCTCTGTTGTTCCCTGCTGCAAAGTCCCTTCCAAGGTCCTGTTTTCAGTCACCACTACAAGAAATCCACCAACCAGGTTTTTGGCTGCAGATCCTGAAGTTCACCTGCTGCAAAATCTTCTTCAATGCGGAGGTACTGTGTTGGCTTGGGTATGTACTTACATTAAGTTTCTTATGATTCCTGTGAAGTGTGGGGTGTTTTCTGTGATTGGTAGGCCTCTCGTCCAGTTCACCCAGTTCCACTGCTGGAATCCTCCTAGGTGTCTTCTGTGAAGCCCCTGCACCCTAAATACTCATCTGTTTGCCCAGTCTTCCTGAGGAACTCTGACTTTTGCTACTTAAGAACCTATCCTGACTGGACACTAGACCCTAATGGCCCCCCTTCTTACAATGAGAACATTCGCACTCCAAGAAGAAGGGAAAGACTTTTAAGGGATTGGGCCTTTTGCCTAAAAAAGAGAATACGTGTTTAAAAGTGACTTACTTGTAAAAGAGTTGGTTGGTAACTGTAACTCTAAGAGTGAACAGTTAGAAAAAGCTCTTACTTACCTTGAATGTGTGTTGCACTATTCTCAAAAGTATGTTTAACATCTTTCTTTCCTTAGAAACCATTTTGCCATTCTGGCAAAGTAGATGTAAAGGTATATTACTCACCTGTGATTTGGTTGTGCCTCTTCCCAAAAGTAATGCTGTTGGTTTCACTTTCTTATTCCTGTTAGAATAATTGTACGAGTGTCCCCAACTGGGTCTTGCTTCCCTGACTTGCTGTTAGCCTGTCCAGAATAAGTCTGCATTAGGTTCTAGCTACCTAGACTGACTTTGAGTCATTCACTAAAGTGTAACAGTGGGTTTTGCTTTCCCTGTCCTGTTTAAGACACACAAAAAGAGTCTTAGGTTTATACATGCCCCAAGTTGCTGATAGCTCCTTGAAAAGGTGTAGGGGTTTTACTTAGCTTGAGTTCGCTGTGTGCCCTCCAAAAATAAGTTACACGAGTTACTGATGATCTCAATCTGTGTTTCACAGATCTCAAAAGCACCTGGGATTGAATATTTGCAGTTCCTGGCTGTCGAAATGGGCTTTCCTTTCATCTTGTGTCCCGCACTCTGTTGAGGGGGATCGGGCTCGGTCAGTCCTGCTTCCTCGAAGTCCAGAGGATCTTCCTGGAGCTCTTGGCCAGCTTAAAAGCAACGCACACGATCTAGTGTTCCTCTCCCTGGCTATTCGGTTCCAGCAGCAACTGCAGAGGAATTTCAACCAGCTCCGAGAGGATGACCAGGTGGCTTACTTTGGAGTTGATTGGTCCCACCAACTCAAAGGGAGAAGTCGTCCTTGCAGGGGCTTCTCTGTCCATACGAATTTGGAGTTTCAGCACAGCGGCAAGGCTTCACCAGGCAAACCAACGGTCCAGGAGTTACCTCAGGCGTCCTCTTCAAGTTCTTCTTCGGATTCCTTCGTCCAGTGGTCGACTCTGCCTTCCAAGCCAAAAAGCCTCTCCTTTTACGCAGGTTTCTCCCATTCATTCCAGCCTAGGTGTCAGTCACCCAGCAGGGTGGCTGTCCTTGCCGGCCACTCGCAAACCTCAGGGAGACTAGAGGGAATATTTATCTGGACCACTTTGAACAGCCCCCATTATACCAAAACATATACTACAAAATTGTTCAAAGGATCCCTTGCTTCTACAGTACCTTATTCCATTGGCTCAGTCATATATGCTGTTTTCCATTAAATCCCCAAATACTCTTACCAATTTTATATAAAAAAAATCAATTTATTTTCATTTTGTAAAAAACATTTCAATAAAATACATATACCATCTTTTCTAAGACCAGTTCTAAAAATTGCTATAGACACTGTGGTCCCAAATACTAATACAAAACACTCTGCTACCTAGTACATCAGTTTTCTGTTATTTGATTCATAAATAGAACAAGTTTTCATAAATAATCTATTGTAAACAGTTGTCTATATTAACTGGGGAATCCAATATTCCCAAATCTTTCTGTTCATCCATACTCAGGTCACCCATTCACTCAATCATTCAACAATCATCACTACCCAACATGTTTATTTCCTTTGTTATATTATCACAATTATCTAGGAAATTCTTCAGGGGTATTTGTACTGTAACAGTTTATCATGCATTAGCCATTCTGGTCTTCTTGCACTTTTTAGACTTCTTGGTGAGTGATCCTATGTTCCACTCACATACATCTTGTATCTGGGCCAGAACACCAAAAGGATATCTGTGAGAAGCAAGTATACTAAGAATGGTTTTATTATTCAACCATCTTCACTGTAGTTTAATTGCTACAACGGGGGTATATGAATTACCATGGAAGAGTACATTTTGTATAGCCTTCTTCCTTTCATTTGTTATTGACATGCCTCACTCGGGAGAGGAAGCAAAGTACACACACTACCACAATTCGTACGGGGGTGTATCCTTTTAGTGACCACCTTCTCTATCAACACTTGTCCCAGGAGGATAGCTCAGCGGCAGCGTGCTGGACTTGGAAACAAGACGACACGGAGCAACCAGGTTCGATCCTTGGGTCCGCACTTAGAAACCTCTGGGTATTAAGCGCGTTATAAATAATCTATCACATCATAACACTTGACCTTGGGTCCCCTGTTCTTAAGGCGGGCTCAAATTCAAATCTTGTTTGTCTTTACAGATGCAAATATGTAGAGGTACATTGTTTACCTCCGAGCTCTTATATGCAAAATTATCTGTCGTCTCCAACCTTTGTCCTATGTGTTTTTTCTCTAAATTCGCTTGTCAGTGGCGTTTTTACGCTCTTCCTGTACTGCCTATTTCAAAAGACAATGCACATAAAACCATCTGTTAGAGCTGTATTCTGCTTTTCATCTTTATCAACCCCACACATTATCTGTATCTATGTCCTTGTACATTATACCTTTACTGTGTGGTTTTAATCACACAGATCCCAACGGGGTGGTTCTTATCCGGGTATTTGATTTCAACTCGACTTCAAGCTCCTGGCCAAAAAAACGGATCTTCCTAGGCTCCCCTGGGCTCCTTTTCTTGTGGTAGTTCCTTCCTATGCTATACTAAAAAATGGGGAACACGATAGTACATGTTAGCTTATTGACCTTATTCTTAATTCTACGGTTGGTCTCTTCCCGCTCTAAACCATTTACTCACATCAGGATAGGGAGCCAAAAGATAATGTTCCCAATCTTCCTCAAGTCCCCAAATGGTATTTATCAACTTCTGAGTTCGGGCTGTAGAGTGTGCACACCTAGTTGGACAGACAAAATTGATAATCCTTTTGACAGGGTCATAATACTTTTCCTCCATCCCCTTCTGATTTCATTCCTTTAACAGGGAATGTTTCCTTACCTTGAGCCCGCGGGTAGAGGCTACTTCATATCGCAAGTTGCATCCAACGTTCTCTCGCCTTTGGGAGTGTTCTCTCGCATCACCCGTAGGTCTTCACATGCCTGTGGGCTCTTCCCTACTTCAGACTCTGTATGGTTCTCGAATCCCTTTTCAAGTTGCGTTAGCCTTGTCGTCAACCATCTGCGCCATCAGTCCCGAATTTGGTCCTTTTTTCTAATCTGCTCAATCCCGCGTTATCCTAACCTATTCTACAGTAAAAAATGAGGTACAATCTAGTTTGTAACATTTTGGTAGCTACAAATCACCTCTTCATAATTACTTTCTACGAAGAGAAAAAGAGAGGATGGCTTAATTGATTTTGGCATGTTAGCACGGTGGAATAATTCTCTTTTATCTCAGTTGTTTATGGTTCAATGGTCTAATTCGTAACCTTTCAGTGACTGAAAGTTACCTTTTCAGAATTGTTTTCAATGAAGAGTCGGATAGAGGATGGTTTAATTGATTTGGCATGTTAGCATGTTAGAATAGAGGATGGCTTGATTGATTTGGCATGTTGGCAGGGTGGTACGGTTCCCTCCTAGATCGTTTTCTTTTTGGTGAGTTGGGTTCTAATTGATTATACTTATTCGTAAGGGATACTGTGGCTCGTAATTCATGGTTCAATGATCTAGTTTGTAACATTTTGGTAACTGAAAGCTACCTCTTCATAATTGCTTTTTGCGAAGAAAATATGAAATGGCTTAATTGATTTGGCATATTAGGGTGGTTTAGTTCTCTCCTATCTCAGTGTATTAGAGCGGGGTTCGAATTGTTTATACTTATCACCCATTTACCAGGGATACATTTTGCCTTCTGTTTTTGAGGTTATAGGAATACAAAGATCCATATCCTGTCTTAACTGTTGTGATGGTTGCATATTTTCTTGCCATGTTTCTAGTGTACTGAGTTTCAAGAGCTAGGGGATGTTATCAGGTCTCCTCATTCTGCTCTCATTCAATCCTGAATCCAGGCATTTTGTTAAGATAGACTAATAGACCACCTAAATTCGTCTGCCTTGTGTATTCTTTCAATAAAGTCTCCCACCAGAGGTGCGGAGCAAATTCTATTCTTTATGCAACTTTTGTGTTCTGTTATCCGAGTCTTTATTTTTCTTTCAGTCTTCCCTATGCCGGGGCACCAGACCACATGCACTACAAATTTCGTATTGCAATTGATTAGCACCCTTTGCTTCCACTCACTTCTCAGTCCCAGATCTATTTCTGTCGATTTCTTTGTTTGTGGGCAGCATGAACAACTGCCACATGGGTAGTGTCTCACCGGTGTCTGCATACCCCAAGTTTCTGTCAATGTGAGCTGGACTTTTTGTTTCGTGATGTCTTTACGCATAATTTGATCCTTTACAGTCTTACTCCTTGGGAATGCAAACAATGGTCTTTCCATGGGGCTCTTTCCCTTTTCCAGGATCTACCAATTTCGATGTATAATTTTTCTGATCTGGTTTGATAGATTGCTATAGGTGTTGACGAAGACCAACGTCTCATTCTTTGCCTACTTGGGTACCAGGTGATGTTCCAGTATCGCTTCCCGATGGCGGTTTTCTGCTCTTCATCGCCCGTTTTGACAGGCTTGTTGGATAGCCTCTTTCATGCAAGTTTGCTCCTTCCCTATAGTCTTCTTTGTTGGTACTGTTCTTTTTAAACCGTAAGAACTGCCCAAAGGGCAAATTGTCACGCGTATGATTCGGGTGAAAGTTAGTATAGTGCAATAATGCATTGCGGTCAGTTGTTTTTTTAATATGGTTTCACATAAAGTTCTCCTTTGTTGGTATCGACTTTGATTGTTATATCCAAATAGTTCACTTCTTCCCTACTGTAGTTTTCAGTGAATTTGAGGTAGTGATTTTGTCCCTTTAGCCACTCAAAAAACAGGATTGCTTCGTTCTCTTCGCCTTTCCAAATTAGGAGAACATCGTCTATGTACCTCTTCCATACTTGGATGTTATTTCTGAAAGGGTTGCTGTCTCCATAGATGAAGCTTTTCTCAAATGCTTCCATATACAGGTTTGTGATGCTGCGGGCTAGCCCCCATTGCTGTGCCTTGTATCTGCTTATAGTAGCATCCATTAAAGTGAAAGTAATTTTCCATCAGTGCTACTTCAGCACACCACAAAATAAAAGAAGCCGGAGTCTTGGTGTTTCTATTTTCCATGAGTAGTCTCTCTTCCAATACATTTAATGACACTCTCTGCGGTATACTAGTATACAGAGATACTACGACAAGGCATATCAAGATTTCATCCAATGGATTGAATGGTCTCCCCTCCACTTCCCTTATTATTTGTGTGGTATCTTTTACGAAAGAGGACATCTCTGAACATTGGTTGCATAAAGTGATCAGCGAATCTAGATAATGGCTCTAGCACCGAGTCACATCCAGACACAATGGGTCTCCCTGGTGGACTAGTTAAGGATTTATGAATCTTAGGGAGAATGTAAAATTGCGGTATCTTCGGTTTATCAACTTGTAGGAACTCTGCTTCTTTCTTCGTAATCCATCTCCTCTCTTCTGCTTTTGATACTTTCTGATGAATTATCACTTCCAATTTCTGTGTGGGATTGTCCTCTGTCGTTGGTAACTATTGGCGTCTCCTAGTTGTCTCATACATTCCTCGATATAATCTTTTCTATTAAGCACGACTGTGGCTCCTCCCTTTTCAGCTTTGTGTATTATTATGGATTCATTAAATAACCCTTTTAATGTTGTTTTTTCTTGATTGATTCTGAAAAGTCTTCTCTTTTTCTGTTTCTTTTTTCAGCGCTGCCAGTTCTTGTAGTAGTTTTACAAAGGTAGCAGGCGCCCCTCTCTCGCAAGAACAGACATGATAACCTGTTCAGTGGTTATTAACCACTTGAGAGTTCGCAGCCACTGCTTTTACTCACTGTGCCTTTCACAGATGGGAAATATCCATTTGCATATCAGTCTTTGTCCTGCCCTACCGTTGTATAACTATTTTTAAGGAACCTGGGATTGGTAACCCTAGGTCTCCTGGGGGCAACCAGACGTGGTCTCCCTCTCACTGTGCTTAGAGAGGCATCAGCTTCACCTCACTGATGATCCCCAACAAGGGTGAAACACGTGTATGGGGTTGCTGGTGGTACTCTCGTTCAGATTGGAGTTGCCATTGTATTTCGGTGCTGGACTGCCCCTGGGCAGGACAAAGACTGATGTGCAAATGGATATTTCCCATCTGTGAAAGGCACAGTGAGTAAAAGCAGTGGCTGCGAACTCTCAAGTGGTTAATAACCACTGAACAGGTTATCATGTCTGTTCTTGCGAGAGAGGGGCGCCCGCTACCGTTGTATAACTATTTTTAAGGAACCTGGGATTGGTAACCCTAGGTCTCCTGGGGGCAACCAGACGTGGTCTCCCTCTCACTGTGCTTAGAGAGGCATCGGCTTCACCTCACTGATGATCCCCAACAAGGGTGAAACACGTGTATGGGGTTGCTGGTGGTACTCTCGTTCAGATTGGAGTTGCCATTGTATTTCGGTGCTGGACTGCCCCTGGGCAGGACAAAGACTGATGTGCAAATGGATATTTCCCATCTGTGAAAGGCACAGTGAGTAAAAGCAGTGGCTGCGAACTCTCAAGTGGTTAATAACCACTGAACAGGTTATCATGTCTGTTCTTGCGAGAGAGGGGCGCCCGCTACCGTTGTATAACTATTTTTAAGGAACCTGGGATTGGTAACCCTAGGTCTCCTGGGGGCAACCAGACGTGGTCTCCCTCTCACTGTGCTTAGAGAGGCATCAGCTTCACCTCACTGATGATCCCCAACAAGGGTGAAACACGTGTATGGGGTTGCTGGTGGTACTCTCGTTCAGATTGGAGTTGCCATTGTATTTCGGTGCTGGACTGCCCCTGGGCAGGACAAAGACTGATGTGCAAATGGATATTTCCCATCTGTGAAAGGCACAGTGAGTAAAAGCAGTGGCTGCGAACTCTCAAGTGGTTAATAACCACTGAACAGGTTATCATGTCTGTTCTTGCGAGAGAGGGGCGCCCGCTACCGTTGTATAACTATTTTTAAGGAACCTGGGATTGGTAACCCTAGGTCTCCTGGGGGCAACCAGACGTGGTCTGCCTCTCACTGTGCTTAGAGAGGCATCAGCTTCACCTCACTGATGATCCCCAACAAGGGTGAAACACGTGTATGGGGTTGCTGGTGGTACTCTCGTTCAGATTGGAGTTGCCATTGTATTTCGGTGCTGGACTGCCCCTGGGCAGGACAAAGACTGATGTGCAAATGGATATTTCCCATCTGTGAAAGGCACAGTGAGTAAAAGCAGTGGCTGCGAACTCTCAAGTGGTTAATAACCACTGAACAGGTTATCATGTCTGTTCTTGCGAGAGAGGGGCGCCCGCTACCGTTGTATAACTATTTTTAAGGAACCTGGGATTGGTAACCCTAGGTCTCCTGGGGGCAACCAGACGTGGTCTCCCTCTCACTGTGCTTAGAGAGGCATCAGCTTCACCTCACTGATGATCCCCAACAAGGGTGAAACACGTGTATGGGGTTGCTGGTGGTACTCTCGTTCAGATTGGAGTTGCCATTGTATTTCGGTGCTGGACTGCCCCTGGGCAGGACAAAGACTGATGTGCAAATGGATATTTCCCATCTGTGAAAGGCACAGTGAGTAAAAGCAGTGGCTGCGAACTCTCAAGTGGTTAATAACCACTGAACAGGTTATCATGTCTGTTCTTGCGAGAGAGGGGCGCCCGCTACCGTTGTATAACTATTTTTAAGGAACCTGGGATTGGTAACCCTAGGTCTCCTGGGGGCAACCAGACGTGGTCTCCCTCTCACTGTGCTTAGAGAGGCATCAGCTTCACCTCACTGATGATCCCCAACAAGGGTGAAACACGTGTATGGGGTTGCTGGTGGTACTCTCGTTCAGATTGGAGTTGCCATTGTATTTCGGTGCTGGACTGCCCCTGGGCAGGACAAAGACTGATGTGCAAATGGATATTTCCCATCTGTGAAAGGCACAGTGAGTAAAAGCAGTGGCTGCGAACTCTCAAGTGGTTAATAACCACTGAACAGGTTATCATGTCTGTTCTTGCGAGAGAGGGGCGCCCGCTACCGTTGTATAACTATTTTTAAGGAACCTGGGATTGGTAACCCTAGGTCTCCTGGGGGCAACCAGACGTGGTCTCCCTCTCACTGTGCTTAGAGAGGCATCAGCTTCACCTCACTGATGATCCCCAACAAGGGTGAAACACGTGTATGGGGTTGCTGGTGGTACTCTCGTTCAGATTGGAGTTGCCATTGTATTTCGGTGCTGGACTGCCCCTGGGCAGGACAAAGACTGATGTGCAAATGGATATTTCCCATCTGTGAAAGGCACAGTGAGTAAAAGCAGTGGCTGCGAACTCTCAAGTGGTTAATAACCACTGAACAGGTTATCATGTCTGTTCTTGCGAGAGAGGGGCGCCCGCTACCGTTGTATAACTATTTTTAAGGAACCTGGGATTGGTAACCCTAGGTCTCCTGGGGGCAACCAGACGTGGTCTCCCTCTCACTGTGCTTAGAGAGGCATCAGCTTCACCTCACTGATGATCCCCAACAAGGGTGAAACACGTGTATGGGGTTGCTGGTGGTACTCTCGTTCAGATTGGAGTTGCCATTGTATTTCGGTGCTGGACTGCCCCTGGGCAGGACAAAGACTGATGTGCAAATGGATATTTCCCATCTGTGAAAGGCACAGTGAGTAAAAGCAGTGGCTGCGAACTCTCAAGTGGTTAATAACCACTGAACAGGTTATCATGTCTGTTCTTGCGAGAGAGGGGCGCCCGCTACCGTTGTATAACAACAGTTCTTGTAGTACCCTGTTTTCAAACACTCGAGCTTCAGCAGTTTGTGAATGCACTGGGGGCAAACATTTGATTTGTTGTGTAGCCCACTATCCGGCTCACTACATTCTGTTTCGTCTTCAAAAAATTGTTTAAGATGTACTTTTCTCATGAATTCCGTGAGCTCTTCTCTAAACTTGAAGTGATTATGTTTATTTGTAGTCCCGAAACCCAATCCTTTTTTCAGCATCTGTATTTCAATCTGGCTCAAGTTGTAGTCCGAGTGGTTTACCAGTGTCTTCATGCTGCGGGTGACTCTCTGGTCCGGGTCCCACTCCTATTGGTCCAATCCTAAAAAATGTTTTTGTGCATTAGGGTTTCCTCTTTTGCTGTTCCTCCTCATACATACCGCCTTGTCTTCCTCGAAAGGTCTGTGTACCTGCATTGAAATGAAGAGTTACGCCCTCTTCTTCTTGTATTGCTCCCTTCTCCTGTGCTGTCCTCACTTCAACTGTATGATGTTCTTCTAAACCTTACTCCCCTCTTGCCGTTGCTTTGGTCTTGGATTGCTCTTAGATCATCTTGCTCTTTGGTAAAGTAATTCTCCTGCATGAATGCAAAGGCTTTCTCATGAGTGAATTTTTGAATGTCTTTTTTCAACCTTCTAATCCGTTCTTTTGTGAGGACAACTTTAAATGATTTCATTTCATTCATTAGCTCATCTAGTCTCTTATTATATTGTTCAATAGGGACTATTTTTTTAATTTCTTCTGATTTCTGCAGGTCTATAGCTATTTTTTCAGTTGTCTCTTTTGCAGTATTTATAATTAAGATAACCAAATCCCTTCCGCATTTGTTTCCGATGTAACTCCATTGTATCAGAAACTCTGTCTAGAAAAATTCTTGGCTCGTTTTTCACTACGAGCCCTTGTGGTAAAATCCCATTTCTCAGGTACTCTAGCATTATGCTGCCATGTAGCTCTGACCTCATCAACCTTTTCTTTATCTGGGTTAGTTCATCCCAACTCGTCAGGTTGGATGTGTCTCCTAATTCTCCTCCAAAAAGGGTGGAGTTGCTAAGTAGTTCTGTAATGTATCCATCATCATAACTCTTACTCCTTTCAGCTGCCATATTATCACTTGTGTTGTGCGTAATCTGTTCCTCCCAAGTCAAGTGCTGGCCAATCACTACAGAGTGCATTCCTGTCTCCTAGGAGACTAAGCACAGGGAGTTTCGGGCACCTCCTTTGCTTCCTGCCCCCGCCAGACACCCTGGAGCCAGAGGCGGGCTACACTCATGAATCCTGCCAAAGGCTAAATGAACAAAGGGACCAAACCTGGTTTGGTTCTCAGAGTAAATCTCAAGAAGGACCTTTCCACAAAGAAATGGCGAAAAAAGAAGACTGGGGCCATTTTGACAAAACTTGCACCCTTGGGTGCTTTATTGTAGCTGCGAACGCAGCCCGCGATAAATGCTCACCACGGTAGTTAAAAGTAAACCACTGGCACCAGCCATTCAGCGAGGAAAGGGTAACATAAAAATGTTACATGAGAAGCTAGACAAAGGAGATACTAAGTAACCCCTCCAGCACCCTATTGTAAGATAGTGTGTGCTGGGTCTAGAAAGTTACAAATGTAAGTAAAGTCAGTTTCACTTTACTGCTCTTGGAAACCGTTTTTTATCCAAGAGAAGGTATTTAAACCTTGGGGAAAATCTGAAAGACTTCCCTGTGCCACTGCACTGAAGGTGCTATGTGACACAATGTAAAAGATGATGCCTATGGAGTTTGTCAGACTCCACAACCAAAAGAAACAGAGTTCAAATTCACATGAAAATACATGAGTGAGTGGGAAGAAAGGCTCTCACTCTCTCCAGGTTAAGAATCCAAGTCCTCAAAGTCCAGCAAAGTTGCTTGGAGTCTCTAAGGAAGAGAGGAATTAGCACATTTCTGAGAATTCTCCCTAACAGGAACGTTTTTCTAAAGTCCAACTGGGGTTTAAGACTTAGCTTTTGGTTTTAGGACCACAACTTATAATATAGGCCTGTACTACCCACGCCGGTAGAGTGGCAGAGCAGCCAGGCTTATCTTAGGAGGGAGGAATGTGAGCTCTAGAGTAGTACTTACAAAAATCAGCTTATATACAGATCCAAGGAAACACTAACTCACTTAAAGTTATATCAAATATAGTTATTTATTTTATATATACATAAGGCACACAAGCAATTCTAAAATGCAGCAACTACTAATCACATTTAATTAAACATGGAATAAGATTGGAAAATAACCAATAATGCAGGCAAGTAACTTCATGTACTTTTCACATACATGCACAGAGTGACTTTAGCGAAGGTCAGTAAAAACACTTATATGTATCACCTTTGCAATATTCAGTTTCAGAGGAAGTAAACGTTAGACAGAACACACCTTACAACTGGTAAGTAACAACGTAACATTCTCCAAGAATGGTTTATGCAGTGTGTTCCCTAACTAGAAATTAGTTCACAGTACAAGTTGTGGAGGAACATGCATAGCCCAAGCTAGTAGGATCAAGAAGATGGTCTTTTGGGGAATCAACAAGGCCACAATCAAATGGACAGCACAAGTTCTAATGACAATCTTCAGAGTAAAGTTAAGTAACCAGTCAAATGTTCAGTGGAGTTGAGGTCAACACCCAAACGTGGAATGCAGCACTCCCAAAGCAAAGGAGCACCGAAAATGGCATACAGTGTAAGTGTAACCCAAGCCCCTCAGTACCTGGCAGGTGAAATTGAAAATGTAGCTGAACGCCTTCCTGATGCATCGTTGAAGACCCTGTTTCCTGATCCTTGATCGTAGTGATTAAATGGGGGCGGGGGGACATTCATTGGGCTTCTCTGGCAGTCATCGAGAGAAGGGGTGGCCAGCAAAGGATTCAGCTCACTCCCACAATGGTTTGTGGTTGTGGTGCCTTTTTCTTAGCGCCACAAGGGAACCGCCGCAGGATGAATGTCTAGAGCTTAGTTCTAACTTACTAAGTGGATCAGAAGGTAGAGCGGGTTATCGAGGGTCTGCCACCCCCCCATACCTCCTTCACCTGTACCTTGGTTACCTCCTACCATGGCCTCACCAGGTCACAATATAAACCCAGATTATCCAACTCTTGAAAATTTTTAAATTGAACTTCAATGCAGACAAAGACAGAGAGGAGGCACAGGGAAAGAGAAATGCAACATGAATATGAGATGAAGAAATTGTCCATTGACTCTGCTTCCCTTTCAGGGTCTTCTCAGTCTGATGGTCCCAAGAAACCTCGCCTTCCATGAGAGGTGGTGAGTGTGTATGATCCAAAGCTGGATGTGTTTGAGGACATTTGAGTTTAATTGTGGTTTGCCGGATATTGATGGGAATGATTGTCTAGGCTTCCCCAGAATGGCTGTGATGCTGTCATGGAGTTGAATGCTGAAGCCAGAGAAGACTATCAAATAGTCAAACAGGCTCTTATAGCCAGGTTTGGGAAGACCCTTTCCCAATACCTTAAAATGTTTAACGACCATAACAAAAAGGATGGGATACTGTGGGCTACCTGAAAAACCTAGATGGGTGGATCAAGAGCCATAAGGGTGAGCTCTTTTCAAGGTTTGAGAAGTGTTTTTTTTTTGCTCGAAAGTATTTTTGATGCTTGTGCCCCAGAGCTGAGAGGGCATCTTGCAGACTCCACAGAAATTGACCCCAAGAAGCTGGCACAAGTTGCTGGCTTGTGGGTAGCCAACAGGGTCACTTATAAGGATTCTGGGGCTCATAAAAAAGAAGAGGGGGGGGGGAGACAAGAAAGAAGGGATAGACAGTTCTGATACTCCCCCATCCAAATATGCCCCCAAACACCATAAGGGTAAATTCCATGGGAAACCTCATAGGGCTAGTGAACCCTCTGTAGCTAAACCAGAGGGAGGTTACCAGAAACCCCCATTCCATAGACATTTTGGCAGATGTGTGGTTTGTGGGTGTACTGGGGATCCCTGATGTGAGGCAAGCCTTATCCCTGATGGAGAAGCTCCAATGGCAGGTGCTCACTTTCACTTACTGGCTAAAACACCCATAGGTGTTCAAGCCGGTGCTTCATTAGTGTCCTGAGTTCTCCGGGAACAACAGAATATAGATGTTTATGATACCATCCTGGATAACACCATAGAATATTACAAGGACTGCGTATTTGTTGATGGACAGGAGTCCCCTGCAAACAGAGACGCTAAGGCCAGCTTAACCGTGATGGATGGGAGCTTTTTCCCACCAGGCTTGCAGGAGGTCCTATCCAAATGTGCTTCATAATGCCAGCGCTTATTCAGTGTAATAACATGACTGTTAGAATTCCAGTTAGTGTTCAGTCTGAAGTGCCTGGTAGGATACTTCTGGGTAATGATCTGAAGACTCTAGTATACCTAGGCCTCCCGGTAAGAAGAAAAGGGAGCTGACCAGATTGGCCAGCGAGGCCACCTTAAGAGGCTCTCAATTTGAGATCAAGGAGCAATCCGATGTCTCTGGTCACCAGACTGGCCAACCATCCACTTCTCACAAGAAGAAAGAGACCAAGCAGAGATCCAGAGTCTCAGGAAAGAAAAAGCTCCTCAAGCCCAAACCTTCCTTAAAGAAAAGGACTTCTCTGAGAGGAAAGTCCCAGGTCACCCCAGTGACTCCAGCTGAGGCTGAGGTGGGGGTAAAGGAATCTCCCGATGAGCCATCTAATGGTGAAACAGGTGGAGGAGCAGGGACGTCATTTGGGGGTCGCAAGTGCGACCTCTGAGGTCTCCCTTGCAACGTCTGAGGTCTCCCTTGCGACCTCTGTGGTCTCCCTTGCGACCTCTAAAAAAAAAAATAATATATATATATATATATATATATATATATATTTTTTTTTTGCAATGCAGCTCCTGGGCTGTGGCCAGCACCATGTGGCTCTTTTATCCCGGAGTGGCTAGCTTTCTTGTTCAGGCCCCTTAAAGAAAGAAGAAAAATAAGAACATGAGGGCCATAAGTCTAACACTTTCAGCACTGAACCTAAATAAGAAAGAATAGGAATGCCAAAAAATGTGTCTTTCTGGAATTCTATTCAATAATTGCTAGACTCATTAAAGGTTTATTTCAGGCACACTTCAGGGGGTGAGTCACTGATTTAGTCTGTTCTCAAATGCCTCAACTCAGCCTTTCCTCCTTCTGAGGTCGATAAATGGGTACCAACACAGGTTGGGTGATATTGGGTGTATATTTCTTCTATGTAAAGCGCTTAAGCGTAAGTGCTATATAATAACACATCATTATCATTTGGTCATGGACGTCTGCTTGCAATCACAGTAATTTGGTAATATGGGCCTATACTCACTGATCTTAACGATACATATGGCGATCCATTCAGGTATGAAATGTACATCACATTATAGTGATATCGTAACCATATTTTTCTTAGTGTACAATGCTATGTGATGCCACTTCCTGTTTTGTCAATGGGTGAACGGTTGTGTTCCATTGCTTCCCGCGATATCACTTTGGGGTGGGGTCAAATGACATCACTTCTGTGATGTCATCAGTGGGTCAAGGGTCGTGTGATGTCACTTCCGCTACCCCTGGCATTTTGGTGAAATGACGTCCCTGTGGAGGAGATTCTTCCTTGCTTGGAGGGTCTGGATCCTAGAGACCATCCTGAGCTGCAGACTTTACTTGCAGAAGGTGGACCCTCTAGGGCAGACTGAGGACAAAGAGTGTCCTTCTCTAGAAGGGTCTGCGTCAGCTGGAAGGGCAAGAGCCAGGGAAGCATAGACTCTACTGGGAGGATGGACTCCTCTACAGTGAGCCTGCAGAGTCTACTCTAGGGCACTTCGGGAGACTTGTGGTACCGCAGGCGATAAGACCAAGGTTTCTACAGTTAGCACATGAGATCGCTCTGGCTATTCATTTGAGTTCCAAAAGGATCAAAGAGAGGCTCTCCTTGTACTTTTACTGGCCCAAGAGTGGTGCAGATGTGGACAAACACTGTAGAAGCTGTCACACTTGCCATTTATTTGGTGAACGTGCTACCAAGAATGTGGCACTTTTAGCGCCCCTCCTAGTTGTGGGAGTTCCTTTTGAGAGGGTGGGGATTGACATTGTTGGTCCCCTAAACCTGCCAACGTCTTCAAGCAACCAGTTTATACCGGTTGTAGTAGACCATTTTACTAGGTACCCTGAAGCCATACCTGTGAGGACTTATCAGGCAGTGGCTAAGGCCCTACTTGGTATTTTTACCTGGGTAGGTTTTCTCAAGGAAGTAGTCTCTGACAGGGGGTCAAATTGTATTTCCCACTACATGCAGGCCATATGGAAAAAGTGTGGAGTTACTTACAAGTTATCTACTGCCTAACAACCCTCAAACAAATGGGTTGGTAGAGAAGTTCAAAAGTACTTTGAAGAGCATGAGAGGTGCCTTAGAAGAACCCCTGAGAAGAAAGTGACCTGCATGGAGGATGATGTGACACTAGGGTGCACTCAGTCCAATAGTGAATAAGGCACTACGCCATCTACCCAGATACTTGTGACATTATCGATCCTATGGCAACATTATTAACATAAGGAGTCAAGTAAAAAACTACAGACTTCAAGGTTGCTTACCAATTGAGAATTTGCATACCTCTTTGGCTCAAAATTGAACACAATTAAATTTAAGTGGACATCCACAACGAAGAAACAATTGGACATCCAGGTGAATGAATGGAAAAAGACGAAGAGGGTGAACAACTCTTGAAGAAGAGGCGATATCAAAGTCCCGAAACGCGTCGAGTATTATACATTGACATTTTCAAGAATAGCATATGACTTATACATATCTATACATATGTGAGGGAATTGTGATGAATATATTGTTTACCCACGAGGAACATTGCGACAAACTTAAGTGTGATTCAACATACTTTGGGATTCTTCTACAGTAAAACTGAAATTTTTCAAATTGTGTAAAACTTTGGTACTATACTAATACAAAAGCTAATAACTTGATGTATTGATGTGAATTTGATGACCACTGTTGGTTACACTTGTGTCCCACACCAAGACCTGCGTACACGCGAAAGCAGCAGCTTTCCCAGGCAAGCGCCTGACTTTATTTGGGATTTTCTGACTTGGCAGAACAGGAATCGGGGCAAACAACAATATGGGCAAAGAAAAAACAAAAATCTTGTGGCAGGCCATTTTGGGTTCATAGCCACATTTAATAGCCATACGTGTTAAATGTAAATGTGCACACTAGAAATAACACAAATTGTAAAAATGTTATTGCTGCCACTAGCTTGTATTTGTCACATATAACAGTAACCAAAAATCCCTAGTGTAAAAGGCTATGGTGATACAAAAGTATCACCATTGCACTGCATTGTAAGATGCTTTGTGCAATGTTAAAAAGTTGTAAAACTTAAAAGGGAAACAGTTTGCCATTACTGATAGCCTGAAGGACTGATCGGTTTCCCCATAACAAATGCGCAAAAGGCAATGGAAGTGAAGCTTGAGCGCTGTACTTCCCTTAAAAAGTCAGAACAGGTTCAAAAACAAACAAAAGCAAAAGGATTGGGGGTTGTAAGGGATCAAGAGTAAGATTCAGACACAATAATTGGTTTCAAGATGATATAACTTTTATTTTCAAAATAACAAGAGGGTTGGGGAACATCCCATCTAGCCCTACTCATAAGAGGTGTTTAATGCCTAAACAAAACTAAGGAACGTCTGCCTCAGGATGTTAGCCAAAAGATCATTCTCCGTCCGTGTCCCAAAAAAACCTAATCTGACCCTTACACTCTTAACTTAATATAATGTGCATAAGGGGATTTCTATGATCTATTCATTCAACGCCCTCTTTCAGAGTTTCAAAAATATGACGTTTAAGATGGAGAAAATAAATAAAAAAAGTTCAACCAAGAAAAGGTATCCTCTCTTTCCCTAGGTTTCTTCTTATCCTTCTGCCTCTACCCGGTGCCTCTGGGTAAAGTGGCACAAAGTTTCACTATTCAACGAAGCTGGGGCTCCCTTCCAGTGTTTCTTTTCCCTTTTTAAGGCTTTGCTTTTCAAGTTCAAGAAGAACTCCTCCCTTGTGCTTCTCTACCTTACTTTAGGCCAAGGTTGTCCAACATACGCCCCGTGGGCCACAATGCAGCCCTCCAAGCCATTTCATGTGGCCTGCGAGGCCGAACAGAAAACATTTAATAAATAAATAAAATAAATGAATTAACTGGGTCCATGGACCTGACAAACATTGACCAAATAAATAAACTGGGCCGTGGCAGAGGACTGTTACTGCCTCTGGTGCCCTCTGGAAGGGGGCACCAGAGGCATTTAAAGGCCACAGCCCGGTTTAAACAGCCATCAGTTCCCAAACACTGGCGGGAGGAGGCCCATCTCCAGTGGGACTGTGACGGGTCAAGGCCTCGCCTGAATCCACGCTACGGCATTAGCAGAGGAGGCTTAAATCCAATTCCCAGCTACCTACTGGCTCAGTGTGATATTTAGAAACCCCTAATTTAGGACACATCAAGTATGTAAAGTGAGTACCAGTGGAAAAGGATTCAACTCCATTTTGCACCAGTTTTATGGCTCTGACGATAGGCATTGGAGTTCTGTATTTTCTTATATAACAAAATTGTTTTATGCTTATTTTATTTTCAATAAACTTCAAAAACCACAGCAGAAAAGATGATACTTTGTCATTGATATTTTGGGGGAGGACCTTCATCCATGACACTTTTGGTAGCCATTTCATAATGAAAAATATCTCACATGTTTGAAGGGGAGCCCAATAGCTCAACTGTAGAGCATGCGTCCACCAGCAAGACCATGCAGGGTTCAAGCCACCTCTAAGGCACGTGAAACACAATTGGCATATTGAGGCACACGTCAATATCTTATTTTAATTTCAACAAACTTCAAAAACCGCAGCAGAAACAATGATACTTTGTCATTGATATTTTGGGGGAGGACCTTCATCCATGACACATTTGGTAGCAGACATACATCGAGTGACTGAATGCAAACTTGGTTAGGCCATTCTTATAACACCAGTTGTGCATTTACGATTGCAATAAAGCCTTTAACTGTCAGCAGATTTCACGCCAGCATGCCAATATTTGATGTTACTGCTGTCTAGAGCTGACTTAAACAGATCCCAGGAGGATGTGTTTCTGGTGGGGAGGTTCCAGGAAGTGGGTGAGAAGGGTTGCATGACCATGGGAACTTAATGGGTGTTACCCACCCATTTATTACCAAGCACCCCCAAGCTGTGTGCCCCTCCTCACATTTCATCTCCCTCCCACCTGTATTCCAATTCAATCCTTTTAGCTTACAGGTGGCGCGTAATAGCCAAAACTAAAAACATGACTGGCTGGGCAGAAACCAGGCAACAATGGATCTAGTTGCAGCTCACTAATTGTGCCCCCTCTGCTCCTCATGAACCCCTATAGTTGGACTTCTTCTTAACTGTGCTGAATGCTTTTAGAAAACTTAATAACATGCACAGGAGAATTGGCAATCTTGGTTCCATTGTATTTGGAGGCGATTATCCGAGATGTAGTATAAAACCCACTGTGGCCACTATTTTGGCTTTTGTTTACTTCCGGTTTTCGTTTGATTGCATGGACCTGATCAGGAGAGGTTATCAACAAGTTACTAATCATGCAATAAAAAAAGTCCTTCATACTTTTAGATTGTGCTCGCATTGCGTTTCTTCAATTGGGTTCACCTTTGGGTGATTGCTTTTCCACATTTTATCTTTTGAATTGGATTATGCTTCTTTCATTACCACAGAAGTAATGAATGTGTATTGCAGAGATAAGATGGCATATGAATTGGGCACACAGCACATGCTCAGGCAGCATCAATTATGCTTTGTACAGGACAATGCTGGTCTAAATTGGGAACAGCCAGCATAGACATGTTGCTACCGAGGCATATTTTGGGCACAACCAGCATGCCAATGTGTTACATCAGTGACAGTGCTGTCTTACACTGTGGACACATTGATCATTAAAATGTGTTGTGTTCTACAATGTTCTTGTCTGCTGTTGGTGACATGGAATGTACATGTTCCCTTTTAGAACTGATTGTAAACTTGTGGCTTTTTGGTCACTTTTCCTGCTGTATAATGCACCATTTCAGCCCCATATTTGGAGAAAAAAAATCTTGGTTGGGGGTGGGGGGACTTCATGTTTCTTGGGGGGGTTCAGGTTCCCCCCCCCCAAGCCCTCCCTAGATATTTAAAGCTCCCTTGCTACGCTTGGTTGCCCCCACTATTTCAGAGAAATATCAACACATACACACTTGAATAAATCACAAGAAAGTAACATTTAATCACTACCCCTGACACCAAAAACTATCTTTGGGACTGCATGGCTATGCCTGTGATATTGTTTCAAAGGTCACACACCATTGCTTTTGAATATACTGCTTTGGGTGAGGGTGTTGACTTTAGGCTCGCCGGCCCACCGGGTGACAAAAAGTTAATGCTTCGGCCCCACATTCAAAAAGGTTTGACAAGCCTGCTTTAGGCCTTCACGCTTGCTTGCTTTTATTTATTTATTTATTCATTCATTCATTAATTCATTTATTTATTACATTTGTTATACGCCCAGACCCGGAGGTACCACGGCGTAGTTACAGACAATGGGAGAATGCAATCTTAGAAAGAACATAGAGGTATACAGGAGTAGCAATCAAAAAATATACAGTAATATGCAGGACAGTCAGGAATAAATAAATAATATACAAAATATACAAAGCAGTCAGGTATAAGTAGTTACTAGGAGGGGGTAGATAGGTGCTCTGGTTCAGTTAGAACTTGTTGAAGAGCCAAGTCTTCAGGAGACTTTTGAATTTGGGGAATGAGGTTTCATTCATAATGTGGGAGGGTAGCACGTTCCAGTGTCTGGGGGCCAGTGTTTTGAAGCTACTGGCCCCTGCTTTCTCTCTTTTGTATCTGGGGGTTTCGAGGAGTGCGTTTTTGTTGACCTGAGGAGTCTGGTCTGGGGCTTCATTATGACAGTGTTGTTGAGGTATTTGGGTGCTTTGTTGGCCCTACATTTGTGGGTGATGCTCAGGGTTTTAAATAGAATTCTATCTTGTATGTATGGGGAGCCAGTGGTGGTCTCTTCTGGTGTTGGAGATATGTTCAGATTTTTTGATGCCTAGAGCTGCTCTGAGGGCTTTGTTCTGTATGAGTTGAAGTTTGGCTATATTGGCTTTGGATGTGCCAAGGAATAGGATATTGCAATAGTCTAGCTTAGACAGTATGAGTGCTCTGGCTAGAGTGACACAGTTGTTGGTTGAGAGGAATTTACGGCTGAGGGAGATGAGTTTGGAGGTGTTGGAAGTGCACGAAGCTAATATGTTTATTTGTTTGGACATGGATAGTGTTGCATCTAAGTACACGCCAAGGGTCTTGACTTGTTTGAGAACAGGGATTATGGTTCCATCGATGGTGAATTATTTGAAAGCGGGCTCAAGGGTGTTGATTTTGCTGGAGGAGCCTAGTATGAGGAGCTCGGTTTTGTCGTCGTTGAGACAGAGGCTGTTGTTAGCCATCCAGTTTTGGATGAGTGAGTAGATTTGGTTAACCAGGAGGGAGTCTTGTTCGTGATTGCCTGAGAGGAGAATGAGGATTTGAGTATCATCGGCGAAATTAGTATAGATGACACCCATGGCATTCAAGGCTGCAAATAATGGCTTGGTGTAGGCATTATACAAAGTAGGGGATAGGCAGGAGCCTTGCGGCACACCTGCAGGGACAGACACTGGGTCTGCTGATTCTATGCCGATGGATACTCTGGAAGTCCTGTCAGCCAAGAATGATTTGATCCAGTTGGTAGCGTTCTGTGCTAGGTTGAAATTGTTTGCTAGAGTGTTACAGAGTTTATCGTGATCAACCAGATCGAAGGCCGCTGAGAGGTCCAAGAGCATCAGAAGGCAGAGTTTACCTGCTTCTCTGGTGGCATCCATTTGGATCTTCAGATCAAGGAGGGCTGTCTCTGTGCTATGGTTGGGACGGAATCCTGACTGGCGGTCTCCTAGTAAGTGATGTTGTTCCAAGTGGTTCTGGATTTGGCAGTAGGCTATTTTGTCGATTATTTTTAGGAGAAATGGGACCGTTGTAATGGGTCGGTAATTAGTGGGTATTGTTGGGTCCAGGGAAGGTTTTTTTAGAAGTGGTGTCACCCAAGCTTTTTTGATACTAGTGGGGACTGTGTTTGTGAGAAAAGAGGCGTTGATGAATTCAGTGATGATAGGTGTGAGAGTGGGGGCGCATAGTTTCACTAGATGGGTGGGGAATTGGTCTTCCTTGCAGTTGGAAGCCTTGAGTTTCATTATGGTGTCGAATACCTCTTTGTTAGTCACTGGAGTGAATTGAAATGGGGGGCCAGTAGTGACATTTGATGTGGTCATTGATATAGTGGGTGGAGATTTGTCAGCTAGGAGTGTTTTTTTACTATCAATTTTGTTTGGTAGTAGGAGGATTTTAGATGAGAGTGCGTTTTGAATAGTGGTGCACCAGTCTTTGCTAGCGTTAGAGGGTGCTGAAGTTTGACAAAGGCTTTCGAGTTCTCTAAGGATAGTAAAGAGTTCTTTACTATCTGAGGCCGCATTCGTAATGCGGAGGTTGAGGGCATTGGCTTTTTGGGTGATTATTGCTGATTTATAGGTTTTGTTGGCTTCAGCGAAGGCTGATGCCGATTCTGGGGTGTTGTTTTTCTTATGGAGGTGTTCAAGTGATCTTTTTGTGCGTCTTAAGGTTACAAGCTCCTCATTGAACCAAAAGCAGGAGCGTTTATCAGGTCTACGGGTTTTGGTGGTGATGGGAGCAAGTAGGTTGATGGTTTGGGTAAGGCCTTGTTGGTATTGGTCAGCTAGATAGGAGGGGTTGTTGGTGCCTAGAACCGTATGGGCAAAGGCAGCACTCAGTGCTGGGGTGAGTTTGTCGGAGGAGAGCTTTTTGAGATTTCTAATTTCAAATGTTTCTGTTTTTTTAGGGGTGATGTGCTCTGTACTGGCGTTGTCTATAGTGAAATTGATTACATAATGATCTGACCAATTGACTGGGAGGATGGAGTCAATGGTGACTAGAGAGTTAGAGTGAGAAGCCAGTCTAGGGTTCTTCCTTTTGAGTGGGTGGGTTTATCTACCAGTTGTACAAAATTCATTTCTGACACGGCTGTATAAAATGTAGATGCTTCCGAGTCCAAGGGGTCATTGTAACCCAGGTTAAAGTCTCCGAGGACTATGCATTTAGTTTTAGGCTTGATGAGGGGCGTTAGGAGTAGTGGGATGTCCAAGTCAGGGTGTGTGTTTTTATTGGGTGATCTGTACACCACTAGTAAGTTGGTAGTGGTTTTGGGGTTGGAGATATACTTGACTTGTAGGAGTTCATAACCTTGTATCTGTTCTATTGGGCAAGCTCTGATTTCTAGGGTGGTTTTGGCTATTATGGCGACTCCGCCTCCTTGGGTATTTGTTCTGTCTGTTCTCAGGATGCTGAATCCTGGGGGAATAGCAAGGGTTAGAAGTGGTCCTGCTGCTGGGTGAAGCCAGGTTTCAGTAACCACCAGCATATCAAGGTGTTGGTCCTCAATGAGGTCATGGATATCTATAGCATGGGCACCTAGTGAGCGGGCATTAATGAGTGCAGTTTTGAGGCTGGAGGGGGGGCAGGGGGTGGTGTGTTATCTACGATGGGGGCAGGATCAGTGGTTATGTTATTGGTTTGGTGTTGGAGTGGTGTGTTGTGGAGGCTTTTGTGTTGGAAATTAATGGGCGTGGTGTTTGGTTTGGTCGGCGTATTGGGCGTGGTGGTGAGTGAAGTAGCTCGTGGGGGCATTTTAGTTCTAGACATGAGTCTATTGAATCTTTCAATACCCAGGATGGGAGTGGTTATCTACGATGGGGGGAGGATCAGTGGTTATGTTATAGGTATGTTTGATGCTGATAGGTATGGTGTAATTGTATATAGGCGGGTTGGGACTACGGCACAGGAGGTGTGAGGTTGCTACCTTCTTGATGGTGTTGGGTGAGATGTGGGCTGAGGAGATGGTGTGGGGAAAGGGGGGGTGTGTGGGGAGGAAAGGGGTGGGGCAGGGGATGGGGAAGTGGCGTGGGCAACCTGGTCTAACTAATCCTTCGCCAATCTTGATGAAATGTCCTCTGGTGCATAGTGTAGCATTAGGGACTATACAAAAAGGGAACATGATGATGCTGAGGAGCGCCAGCATTATATTAGTGGACTGGGAGCAATAGTCCAGCGCTGGCAGGCAGTGCTCTAATGTAATCACAGCATCAGCCTGGGTGGGGTGCACGGGCAATGGGTCACCTAAGTTCGTTTTTAACAAATCAGGGCACAGAAGCATAGGTCGCTAGCCGGGTGCACAGGCAATGGGTCCCCTAAATTCGATTTTAGCAAATCAGGGCACAAAAGCATAGGTCGCTAGCCGGGTGCACAGGCAATGGGTCACCTAAATTCGATTTTAGCAAATCAGGGCACAAAAGCATAGGTCGCTAGCAGGGTGCACAGGCAGTGGGTCACCTAAATTCGATTTTAGCAAATCAGGGCACAAGAACATAGGTCGCCAGCAGGGCGTTAAGGAACAGTTAAGGAACAGTTTGTCTTTTCCCTTGTATTCCTTCAAGCTTTACTTTTAAGTATTCACAATCTCACATGATATGAATCTTTCCATGAGTTTCCTTTACACGTATGGCGCTCTTTATTTCACAATTTCAATTTGCCTTGAACTTTCACACAATTGCTCTCAATTATTCCAGGTCGTCACACTTCGCATTTTCCACTTACTTTCTGGGGGTATCGTTCTACCCTTCTCCACTGATTGCTCCTCTTTGTCCCTGGTGTACTCCCCTGCTAAGGTATTTACTCCTTTCTCACTGATTCCAAAAAGAAGTATTATTCCAACCTTTTTCGTGTTGGTTTGATACTTTTCCCTACTTCAGGTTCACTTCCCACTCCTGATTTACTCTCCTGCCAGGATGTCACACTGTTTCACAAAGTTCACTTCTCCTGGTTTACTCTCCTGCAAGGCTATCACACTGTTTCATAAATGTAACTTTGAGGGGATTGTGTCCTCCGACGTATTCCACATTTATGACAGTAATGACCACAGCTGTGCTGCTTCAGAACATTTTTCGGCGTAGGTGTCCTGCGTCGATGATGTCGATACTCTGTCGGTCGGCGTCACCGGATGTTATAAATAGGACGCACGGCGCCCATAGCATCAGTTCTGTTTTTTCCACTAACGTGTTCGCTTCGGAATCTTGGCATGCTCGGTTCTTCTACTTTGATTGCAATGTCTTCATCTTCTTCTACCCCGAAGTCGGGCTTTAAAAAGTGTCAGGACTGCGGTTCCAAAATGTCCATCACAGACCCGTACGACGTCTGCCTCTGGTGCCTAGGCGAAAGCCACGCCACCAACGACTGCAATGACTGCCAGTCCCTGACATCGAAGGCCTTGCAAGAACGAAAGAAGAAATTATCAGTAGGTATGGTATCTAAAGCCCGTAAGTCTGAATCAGCGGGGCTTTCGACTGACGACTTGAGGGGGGGGGGCAACTCTCTGCATCGGCGTAAGTCCAGGGGGTCTTGGTCTCGGAATGCTTCCCACCATTCCTCTGCCTCTTCTAGGCATTCTCAGAAGCGCCGTCACCGGTCGCCTTCCCTGTTCTTGTCGGAGGACCCTGCCAGTAGGCGGGTGACTTGTCCAACAAAGTATTTGTCACCGGCCGAATGGGACGCATTCCGCCAGCAGATGATGGCGATTTTCGAATCGCAAGGCACCGTTCCGTCTGCGCTTTAGAGAGAAGCCGGCAAGGAATGAGCTAGAGCCACCACACGCACGTCTTCGGGCTCGGGCGGTCGGCGCGATTATCGGGAGCCGTCGAGGTCCCGATCAGACAAGGTTGGTCACCATAGCTGTGCCGGGTCCAGGTCCTGGTACTCGACATCGTCGAGACCGTCAGAGCCTGTGAGGCCTTCCAAGAAGGCATCGGCGCCATCGGCGCTGAGGCCGTCAAAGGGCAATCCCGGGGCTCTGGCCTCGAAGCAGTTTTCGAAGTCATCGGTGCCTAGGTCGACGTCGACACCGATTCCTTTGGCGCCCTCGACGCCTTTTGAGGAGAATTTGCCAGAGGTGCCCCGTAGAGCTGTGAAAACTCAGAGGAAGGCTCTCCGTAAGTCCGTGAGGCCTGTTGTTGAGCCCTTATCTGTTCCTCCACCCAGATTGGATTTCTTCCAACCTTTTGGAGTATATTTTAGAGGTGGAAGAAGGGCATGATGAGGAGAGGGTTGTGCCTCCTGAGGTCCCTGATGACTTGTTGTCTGGTCACAGTCAGATGGAAGAACTTTGTCAGTCCTTGCATGACACCAGTGGACTTGACACCACTCCGGAGGTGGAGTTTGGGAGGCCTGAGCCTGGTACGCATGCTGAATCCTCATAGGCGCCTCATGTCGAGGGTGACGGAGTACTTCGGGTGGTCTGCTCCACCTGTTGATTTTCTTCAGGTTGATCTGACAGATATCCTGGACCAAGGTCCACCCACTGACCCGGTGTTGCCATTTGATATGGCATTACAAAGAAGGGTGGGGGTGGATTGGACTGCTCTGGAGAGTCGCCCTGCAGTGAATAAGTCGCTTCCAAAAAAATACCATCCAGCCAGTGGTGACCCCTGCTACTTATCGACGCACCCTACTCCGGAGAGTTTGGTGTTGCAGGCGGCTACGGCCCCGGCAAAGCAGGCTGCGTACCCTGCCATCCCTCCTGATTTTCATCTGGGGGCATGGTTTTGTAAGCAGCCAACTCCGTTTGTGCCTTGGCGAGATTCACTCACACTCAGTGGAATTGTGCATCTTTGGCGGTTGAGCATATTCCCGAAGGGGAGGAACAGGATGGTTTTCTAGCCCTCGTGCAGGACGGCAAGGATGCCATGTGTGAAGCCGTTGAGTCGGGTTTGGGTACGGCAGACTGTGTCAATCCGTCCATGGCTGAGAGCACCGTGATACGCAGATTTGCATGGTTGCGGAAGTCAGGGTTTGCTCCTGATGTGCAATCCCGGCTTCTCAACATGCCCTTTGATGGTGTCCATCTGTTTGGCAGCAAGGCTGACAAGAGCCTTGAGAGGTTGCAGCAAAGTCTTTGGGCGCTGCAGTACGTCAACCTCCGCCTTTTTGTCCTAGGGGACAGCAATGGAGGGGAGGTTCCTTTTGGTACTACTCTTCTGGTAGATCGAGAGGAGCTGCCAGTCAAAGGGGCCACTGTAGGAGTACCAGAGGTGGAAAACAAGGTACTCGAGTTGCCAAAGCCACTCGGGCAGTTGCCTCTTTGCCTTCAGGCACTGCCGCAGCCGCATCCGCTCAGTCATGAGGTCATGTCCCATGGTTCGCCGGTTGGGGGCAGACTTGCGCAGCATCTTGGAGAATGGCGTGCCATTACTTCAGATGTGTGGGTTCTGGAGATCATACCCCATGGCTACTGTCTCCCCTTTCGGCAGAGGCCTCAAGACAATCCACCGGGGAAGCTCTCTTTGAAGAGTCCGGATCCGCTCCTTGCGGAGTAAATCCTATCCCTGCTGGAGAAAGGCGCCATAGAACTGGTGCCTGTAGCGAAGAGGAACAAGGGATGGTATTCCCCTTATTTTTTGATCCCGAAAAACGACATAGGATTGAGACCCATCATGGACTTGCGTTGGTTGAACAAGCTCCTCAGGAACGACAAGTTCAAGATGGAAACTCTGTCTCAAGTCCTCCAGGCCCTTGAACTTCAGGATTGGCTGGTGTCTCTCGACCTCAAGGATGCTTACTTTTATGTGCCGATTCATCCAAAGCACAGGAAGTTCCTGAGGTTCGCGGTTGGCTACTGACATTTTCAGTTTCGGGTCCTGCCGTTCGGATGGACCTCTGCCCGAGGGGCTTCACCAAGCTGATGGTGGTGGTGGTGGTAGTGTATCTCAGGAAAGGGGGGATTCACGTGTACCCCTACCTGGACGATTGGTTGATCAGGACGCGCTCTCCCGAGAAAGCCAGGGATCATCTGTCCATCACCTGCTACTCCCTTCACAAGCTGGACTTCTCCCTCAATTTAAAGAAGTCCCATTTGATGCCTACCCAACGTCTCCAATACATCGGAGCAGTGCTCGACACATCCCTGGGGCAGTGTTCGCCTCCCCAGGTGAGGGCTCATCACATTCTGCAGATGGTGGACAAATTTCAACGTGCCCAGAGTCTCCTGGTGTTTGAGTTCTTGAGGTTGCTCTTTCTCATGGCATCCTGCATTTTCCTGGTGAGAGGCCAGGCTGCGGATGAGATCTCTGCAGTGGGCTCTCAAGATGCAGTGGTCACATTTCTCCGACAGGATGTCGGATCCCGTTCAGATTCCGCCCTCGGTCGCACAGGATTTTCTTTGGTGGGCCGTCGAAGGCAATCTGATAAAGGGTGCACCATTTTGGCAACCTTGGCCAGAAGTGACGATCGTGACGGACGCACCCCTCACGGGTTGGGGAGCTCATGCGAACGAGTTGACAGCCAGCGGCCATTGGTCTCCGTCGGAGTCCAGACTCCACATCAATCTGTTAGAGCTGCGGGCTGTCAGGCTAGCCCTGAAGGCTTTTCTGCCGTCTGTGCGGGGGGAGAATGTCTCGATTATGACGGACAATACAGTGGCCATGCACTACCTCAACAAAAAAGCGGCACTTCAGCAGGGAATTTCGATCTCGGCAGTTCATCTGGCCGGAGACGAAAATACGGCGGCGGATGCTCTGAGCAGGCAGAGCACAGTCTCTCTCGAGTGGGAGCTGGCTCAGGAAGTTCTTTGGGAGATCTTCGCCCTTTGGGGAACCCCCCCAAGTAGATCTCTTTGCCACCAGTGTCAACCGGAAGTGCGAAAGATTCTGCTCGTGGGAATTTCCTCCAAGAGGCGCCTTAGAGGACGCGTTCAGAGTGGAGTGGACCTTCCCACTGCTGTACGCGTTTCCTCCAGTCCCCGTCATTCCGCAGGTGTTGTGGAGGTTCGGTTCCCGGATGATCCTCATTGCTCCGGCATGGGCCAGGAGAGCTTGGTACCCGGACCCTCTAGAGATGTCCATCTGCCCTCTACGCCGTCTTCCCTACCAAGATGATCTGCTCTCATGGGTGGGGGGTTGGGTTCTCCATCCGGAGGTCAGTACTCTCAACCTTCACGCTTTGTATCTGAAAGGTTGAGTAATAAGGATTGGGACCTCCCTGAAGACGTGATGGAGGTGTTGCTTTCAGCCAGGAGGCCCGCAACGAAATCCCTGTACTGTTGCCGTTGGAGAAAGTTCTGCGACTGGTGCAGGATACAGAATGTGGATCCTTTCCAATGTTCCATTCCTTTTGGTTTTGTCTTTTTTGCTTTCTTTAGCCCACAAGGGCCTGCAATTAGGAACCATTAAGGGTTACCTAGCGGCGCTGTCCATATTTAAGCGCTCGTCTGAGAAATGTTCTTATTTTAAGTTTCCTTTGATCTCTGTTTCTAAAAGGACTAACTAATGTGTTTCCACCGTCGCATTTCCAGGTGCCAGGATGGGATTTGAATTTGGTTTTAAAGTTCCTAATGGGAGCTCCGTTTGAGCCCTTGCATTCTTGTCCATTGCGACTGTTGTCCTTTAAAACTGTATTTTTAGTTGCTGGTACTTCCGTACGCAGAGTGAGTGAGTTGCAGGCACTTTCCGCCAAACCACCCTTCACTGTGTTCCATAGGGACAGGGTTATCCTTAAGGTGCGGCCTTCTTTTCTTCCGAAGGTTGTGTCGGAATTCCATTTGAGCCAGAAGGTAATTCTTCCAGAGTTTTATCCTCCTCCACATCCTGGTAAGGAAGAGGAGAGGCTCCATAGGTTAGATCCTAGGAGAGCTTTGAGTTTCTCTCACAGATGTCCCGGGTCAGAGTGGACGATGAGCTCTTTGTGGGTTATGCTGGAAGGCGTTTAGGTCAGGCTGTTTCCAAGCCGACCATGTCCAGATGGATCATTTTGAAGATCTCTGAGTGTTACCGTTTGGTGGGAAAGTACCCTCCAGTAGGCTTACGGGCTCATTCTACTAGGGGTATGGCTGCCTCCACTGCCCTACAGAGGGGTGTCCCGTTTCGCAATATTTGTGAAGCAGCCACATGGGCCTCTGTCCGTGCTTTTGTGAGACATTATTCCTTGGACTCTATCCATGGGCAGGATTTGGCCTTTGGTAAGGCAGTCCTCTACAGCAATTTGATTGGGCATTCTAACATTCTAAATTGGTAAATTCTTTTACCCACCTCCATAAGTTGGTACTGCTTTGGGAGTCTTGTCATGGATGTGGAATACATCGGAGGGCACAATCCCCTCGAAGAACAAGTAACTTATCTTACCTGGTAACGTTATTTCGATGGGATGTTCCTCTTGACGTATTCCACATCGAACCCTCCCAGCCTGGCCATCTACAGAATTTCTTATGCGATAGCAGCTTTCGTTTCTGCAAGGCTTTCTGCAGTCATACTTCAGGAGATCAGTGCCACACGTTCTGGGAAAACACTACAACTGAGGCTACGGGCACCGTGCGTCCTATATATAACATCCGGTGACGTCGACCATTGAGGCACAGCGTATCGACGTCATCGTCACAGGACGCCTATGGTGAAATAATTTCCCGACTGGCACCACTGTGGTCATTACTGTCATAGATGTGGAATACGTCGGAGGAACAGCCCATCGAAAGAATGTTACCAGGTAGGATAAGTAACTTGTTCTTCTCCAGAGGGTTTGAGCTCCAGACCCACTATTTGCTTGGTTCACTAACCTGCCAGGACTTTTCCATTCTCCAACTACTTTTTGTCATCCACGAAACAATCTTTCAATGGATTGCTTTTCTCCCACATATTCCTCATCTTGATAGATATCCATCATCCAGCTCTGCTGTTCGAAAAACTTTTCGACAGTGGGCTTAGTGGACCTCGACTCAGTCGTCCATCGTCTTGTCCGGCTCTCGATCGTCGGCTCCAGAAGCAATGTCAGACGTATATATAGCATGTCACTACGCCCCATGCTTCAGTTCCCTTTTTGCTGCGCACTGGCACGCTGCATCAGGGACACGTCTCGTGTTTACTCAACGTTTTTTTGTACCTAGTTATGTTTTCTCAGAAACCCTCAAAGCAGTGTCGTCTCACAGGGTTTCTGGCGGCAAGCAATGATTTGATTGCAAGGCCAAAATGTCCGTAGCCGACCCTAACGACTTGTTTCTGTGCTGCCCAGGTGTTGGTCACGACACAGAGGCCTACGCGGTGTGCGCAAAGATGCAGCCCAAGTCCCTGCATGAGAGGGCTGAGAAACTGGCTTTGGGACGACCAGTTGCCAAATCTCAGGCATGGTCCCTCAACAGGTCTCCCAGGGCCGTGACTGAGGAGCCCATCACTGATAAAGGGAAGGATCGACATCGAAGACAACTAAGAAATGGTCCCACTCCAGGAGCCATTGCTCATCTTCCTCACGGAAGAAGTGGCACCACTGCCATCGACGCAAGTACAGCTAGTCATTTAATTGAGGTAGCCCTCAACAGGACTGACCACTCGGGAAAAGTGGGAAAGCTTGAAGACTTCCATGCTTCAAATGTTTAGGCAACAAGCTGCTGTAGGTGTGGCTATGGCCCCTGACCAGCAAGTTTTGGCAACAAAAGCAGAGCTTGGTGCCCCCGACACCAAGCCAGCCTCTCCATAGGTGACGTCCAAAACACCTTCGGCGTCACGCCTACCAAGCATAAGTCACCAGAGGGCCATAAGGCTGAGACCCACAACGCCCATCTGTCATCCGAGCATCCCTCATCTTCGAAAGTACCTTTGCTTTCGAAACCTGTTCTCAAGGGATGTTTCATTTGTGCTGCTGTCGAGATTGGGCTTCTTTGGCTCGATGCAATCCATATTTGGCGCTGATGACCCGATGTCCAAGTTAACCCCATTTACATGGGAGCCGGCAGCGTCAATGTTTTCGAAGACCAGGCTGATTTATTCGACCTAGCTCACGGTCTACAGCACGCCAGTGGTCTGGATACATCCCCAGACCATGAGTTATAACAAAACCAGCCCTATACCCATGCTAATATTAAATTCAGGGATCTGGTTCACAGGGTGGTTGACACCCTTGGGTTGAAGGCGTCAACCACACCTCTTCAGGGTATGAGCTCACTGGCATTTTGGGCGAGGCTCCCGCAATTGAGCATAACTTGCCATTCAGCCCAGCCATTGCGGACCCTTTAGCCTCCTTATGGCAGCACCCTTGTACTATTCCCCCCTGTAAATGCCAATTTCACAGGAGAGCGTAGACCGGCAAAAGGAGACCCTTCTTTCCTCGCCACACACCCTTCCCCAGGGAGGTTGTGATACAGGCTGCCATTGTTTCCACCAGACCAGCAGCATCCACTTCCAATCTGCCTACGGACAGAGAGGGTAAGAAATTGGACACTTTGGCCAGTAAGGTCTTCACAATAGGCAGATGGCGCGCAAAGCCACAAACCTAGCCTGTGGATTTGCCAAGTGCTCCTTTGGCTTATGGAAGGCTGTGGAACATGCTGCAGAATACACCCCTGAGGGTGCCATGCAGGCCTTTTTTTGTATTTGTATTTATTAGGCTTATATAGCGCTTTATACCAAAGCGCTGCTTTTTACAGCTGGTGGAGGATGGGAAGGAGCTAGCCAAGCAGTCATTGCAAACGGGCCTGGATATAGCAGCCTGCGTTTGTAGAGCAATGAGTTCAGCACTAGTAATGAGACACCAAGCCTACCTGAAAAGTTCTGGCTGGCTTCTCTCCGAGAACAGGTGGATGGGCATGCCCTTTGAGGGAGACATGCTTTTCGGTCAGAAAGCAGAGGAATCCTTGGAGAAAGCTAAGGAATCCAAGTGGGCTACTAAAAGATTGGTTCTGGCGGCGCAGCTGGCCAATTCTGCCTTCAGCTTTTCCTCCAGGAGAAGAGGCTTTAGATGTTACATGCCCTATGGCAGGAAGGCGCCACTCCCAGCAGCCAGGCAAGGGCAGATGTGCTTCTCATGTCCCGGAAGGAGCAGGGGGTGGGTCTCTAAAGTCCAACAAGCAGCAACAGTGGCAGGGACACCCGCGCCCTCCAAGCCGCTTTGATTTTCCCCTCCCACGATGCACTGGTTGGTAGGGCATTGGCCCCAGTAGCAAGAGATAACCTCTGATGCCTGGGCCCTGCAGTTGATTCGGTGGCGTTATTGTTTGCCCTTAAGAGGCCTCCAGACAGACCGCTCCAAGCTCCCCCAATCCAACCGGGATAGGAGGTCCAGGAAGAACTGAGAGCCCTGTTATGGAAGGGTGCCGTTGAAGAGGTACCTCCCGATCAAAGAGGGTCGGATTGGTATTCCCGGTATTTTCTGGTGCCCAAGAAGGGAGGTTGTCTCCAGCCTATCCTGAACCTCAGGGTCTTGAACAAGTTCCTGAGGAAAACCAAATTCAGGATGTTGACGTTGAGAGAAATTCATCACACTCTTGAACTTCAGGACTGGCTAGTGTCAATAGACCTAGAGGACGCTTATTTCCATGTGCCGATATAACAAAAGCACAGTAAGTTCTTAAGGATCTTCATAGGAGACGAGCACAATCAGTCCAAAGTTCTTCCCTTTGGATTAACCTCTGCGCCATGGGTCTTCACTAAGCTCATGGCGGTAGATGCGGCTCACCTCAGGAGATCCGGGGTCCTGGATGACTGGCTGATCCGAGGGAAGTCGGCAGAGCAGGTTTTGTCTTATCTAGAGGACACCTGCCTCCTACTGCATAGATAGGGCTTCTCCCTCAACTTGATGGAGTCACATTTGCCACCAGTTCAGCGGCTACAGTTAATCAGAGCAGTCTAGACACCAGGGTAGGGTAGGCTGTTCCTCCGAAGGCTAGAGCTGGCAACATAGCCCAGATAGTGCATTTGTTTCAGAACCATGCCACCCTTCCAGTGGCTTCCATCCTTCGCCTCTTGGGTCTCATAGTCTCCTGTATTTTTCTAGTGCCAGAGGCCAGGCTGTGTATGAGATCTTCCAGTTGCTCCTGAGGGACCAGTGGTTTCAGTATCTGGGTGCGCTCACAGATAGTCTTTCAGTGTCCAGCCAGGTAGTCTGCAAACTGAGCTGATGGAACACGTGCAGCAGTCTATTTGCGGGGGAACCCTTCTGGCATCCTTGGCCCCAGGCCCGAGTGGTCACGGATGCGTCCCTGATGGGTTTGGGTGCCGACTGTGACGATTTGCAGGTGAGCAGCCTCTGGTTTCCATCAGAAGCCAGGTGGCACATCAACAGGCTGTTGCTGTGGACCATCAGTTAGCCCTGAGGGCTTTTTTCCTGTCACTCGGAGGGAAGCATGTCCTCGTCCTGATGGACAATACAGTGGCCACGCGGTTGTATACGCATTGTTCGTTGAACAATTGTAAACAAACAATTTGGGTAATACCGGCCATGCACTAGATGAACAAGCAGGGTGTTGTGTACTCCTGCCTACTCTGCACTGAGGCAATTCAGCAGTAGTTCTGGTTGCGAGAGAACCAAATCTCGGTCCCAACTGTTCATCTGGCGTGGGCAGATAACACCTTGACGGATGCTCTGAGCAGGCAGAGCATGTCTCATATGAGTGGGAAGTGTGCCAGCAAGTCCTAGAGGAGGTCTTCGCTCTGTGGTACCTCAGCAGTGGATCTGTTCGCCACGGAGTCCAACAGGAATTGCAAACAGTTTTGCTCTAGGAAATTCCCAGCGAATGGCGCACTGGGGAACTGTTTCTGGTGGATTGGATCTTCCCTCTCCACTACGTCTTACCAATACCTTTCATTCCAGGAGGTTGAAGAGGTGTGGTGCAGGGAACGGCAGACTGACCCCATCTCTTGCCTATCTCATCTACCAGAGTGATGGAGTTCCTTCTGTCACTGGCCTCTTCAGGACTTCAGGTTACCACAGTAACAGGGTATTTGGCGGCACTGTCTGTGTTCAAGAGGTCCACAGAACAAGGTTCCTTTTTTACTATTCCGGTCATGGCTCAGTTACTGAAGGGCCTTCTCAACTTGTTTCTGCCTACCCATTTGTTGTCCCAAATTGGGATCTTAATCTGGTTTTGACCTACTTGATGCACTCAAGTTCTTTGCAGCTGTTATCCCTTAAGACCGCCTTCTTGTTGCAATCACATCTGCCAGGAGGGTTAGCAAGCTGCAAGCTTTGTGCTGCAAACCTCCTTTTCTGAAGTTCTTTTGTGAGTAAGGCTCTCTTAAAGTCAGACCTGGATTCCTTCCTAAGGTGGTTTCAGAGTTTCAGCTGTCCCAGTCTATTGATTTACCTGTCTTTTACCCTCCTCCAAATCCCTTGAAAGAGGAAGAGCGGTTCCACTGCCGTCCTCCCAAGAGAGTATTACGTTTCTATGTTGCTTGCACATCTGAGTTTAGGAAATCGGAACAGTTGTTTGTGGCCTATTCCTGGTCTAGAAAAGGTCTTGTCATCACTAAACAAACCCTGTCACGTTGGATTATGTTGTGCATATCTGAGTGTTACCAATCGTAGGCAAGGAGCTTCCAGCGGACTTCGGGGCCCACTCAACTAGAGGGATTTCAGCCTCTACAGCCCTCCATAGAGGGGTTCCTATTGGGGATATATGCCGAGCAGCCACTTGGTCATCCTTGCATACATTCACCAAGCACTATGCCTTGGCTGTTGCACTGGGAGCTGATGCAAGGTTTGATAGGGCGGTTCTACAGAATCTACTGCTTTAAATCTTTCTGCCCTCCTCCGTTATTCTAACTGCTTGGGGAGTCTATCAAGATGAGGAATCTGCGGGTGAAAAGCAATCCATTGAAGGAGAAATTGCTCAACGTAATGATTCTATGGATTCTTCTCCGGCAGATTCCTCATCGACCTTCCCATCCATCCCCGCTCAAAGTTCTGTGGGTAGTTGCTTCTGTCCAAAGGAGCAGACATCTGATGATGGCTCTTGGACAACCGCTTCAGTCTCATTCTTTAAAAAAAAAAAAAAAAAAGAAGAAACAATATTCAATCATTGTATCATTGTTGTAGGGCTCACCCTGTTGGGATGTATCCTTGTTAACGTTTTTATCGGCTGATTAGCCTCCTCCTGTGGTTTTTCCTTCTGCAGAGTTCAAACGCGGACAGGAAAAAAGTGAGAAACTGAAGAATGGGGCGTATTGACGTGCTATATATAAAACGCCAGATGTCGCTTCCGGAGTCGACGATCGAGAGACAGAAAAAACAGATTGGTGATTGATAGTCGAGGTCCACTACATCCCTTGTCGAAAAGTTTCCAAAAATCAGAGCTGGACGACGGATATCTATCAAGATGCGGAATCTGCCGGAGAATAATCCATAGAAAGATCCTTACAATAATTTCTCTTTTCTAAATATTGGGTCACCCGCCCTTTCTCATTAGTTTGTTTCTGCTTTCACTTCTTAATTCAGATACGACCCTTTTCCAGCACTGTTTGCATTCACACCAATTCCTGTTTTGAATCTTTGGGTCACCGACCCTTTCAAATATTGCTTTCATCCGCCTTAACTTCTTCAGTGGTATTACTTAGCACGACACAGCATTCACCTACACATGCTCTGGTAAACCGTTCACTTTCTCTTGGCTTTCCGGGCAGCTTCGATGTTCGTGTCGTCCCTTCTCTGTCTTCTCCAGTTTGCTGACTCTGCATGCTTCCCGTGAGCCGGTAAGCTTTTGCTTTGCCTCCTATGCTGCACACCGGGTAAACCAGTCAAGTTCGTCTTGGGGTCAAGTTGGTCCCACCAATCCAAGGGAAGAAGTCGTTGGTTACGTGCTTCTCAAGTAGATTCGAAACTTGGAGATTGAGCACTGCCGCAGGGCTTCACCGGGTAAACCAACGGTCCAGGAGTCGCAGCAGGCGTCTCTTCCAAGTTCTTTTTCGGATTCCTTCATCCAGTGGTCGACTCTGCCTTCCAAGCCAAAAAGCCTAGTCTTTTATGTAGGTTTCTCCCATTCATTCCAACCTTGCTGTCAAATGCACACAGCTCTCGCAGCTTTGGGCCCTCAAGTGGTAAGCTTCCTTAGGCTCACCTCTCCTGCATGCTGTCCGTGTCGGCCTTTGTTAGGCAAGAATGTGTGTAGTATCCTTTGGAAGACTACAGCAACCTTGACCTTGACCTTCCAGCAATAGGAGCCCAACCTTTGGTTTAAGTCTGTACTACACAGATGGTAAGGTGGCTGAGCAGCCACCAAGCTTATCTCAAGAGGGGCCAATGTGAGCAGAAGGGTTGTAACACTGAGTTTCACAGTGAGAGTTATTCAAATAAACACACTTAAGGTTTCTTGATTAAGCAATTATTAATTTAACAGTCAGTTATATAAGCCTTCTTCAGAAGGGAGCAAAACATGTAACAATTATAATACACTTCAAAACACACTCTTAGTTTCTTTAAATCAGATGATACCCATTGGGGATGGCACACAGACACTTCCTACACCCTCAAGTGACTTAAATAGCTAGGACACTGCAGACATTGATTTATCACTGGTGCATTTAGAGCAATACTGAGTTTGGTGCAAGGTTAGATATGGGAATAAAACAAAGGTTAACAAATAATTCATAAACAGGAAAGTACTTTTTAAACCTTCCAATGTCAAGTAAATGTAACCCTTTCCTGGGGGAAAGGTAAAGACAGAGGCGGAGGTAAGAAGAGTCCTTCAGGGAGCCAGGACAGCCAATATTAGTTGAGCAAAGTCTACTGAGGCGGAAGATCTTCTTTGCAGGTAAGTAAAAGTCTTGCACATTGTTTTTAGAAATGTTTGTAGAAATAAGCTTCACTTGAAGGGCCGCATGCTGGGAGGCTTGTGAGGGGCAAAGCTATAAGCAACTCTGCAAGGGCAACCAAGACAAGTCAACTGAGAGCAAGTAAGGCTACACAACAAGAGGTAATTCCTCCTAGGTTTACAGTACCTTTGGTTAGAAGAAATGGTTCCAGCTGGCTTCTATTCCTGTACAACTCTGCAGATGCTAGTGTGCCTGGGCCTCAGTCGTGGGGACAACTGCACAGCAATGGGAAGGTCAGTGGCAGCAATGGGCAAACTTCAATTCATCGTCACTTTGCATGTTCAACTCCTCGCATCCGACAGCAAATAGCAACACTACAGTTCTCGGATACCACTTCAGACTTTCCTCGAATCTGGGGTCCAGCACTATGTTCAGGTGGCCCAGGCTTGGTCAGCCCTGCTTCAGGGAAGTCGGAGGAACTTCCTGGGTCTCTGGTCCAGCTTAAAAGCGATTCACTCGGTTTGGTATTCCTCTCCCTGGCACTTCGTTTCCAGCAGCAGCAGTGGAAGTACAGACCGCTCTGAGAGGATGTCCAAACAAGTTCATTTTGGAGTTGATCGGTCCCACCAACCCAAGGGGATAATCATCCTTGCAGGGCTTCGCTAGTCAGAATGAATTTGGAGCTTCAGCACAGCAGGAGGGCATCACCGGGTAAACCAGTCAAGTTCGTCTTGGGGTCAAGTTGGTCCCACCAATCCAAGGGAAGAAGTCGTTGGTTACGTGCTTCTCAAGTAGATTCGAAACTTGGAGATTGAGCACTGCCGCAGGGCTTCACCGGGTAAACCAACGGTCCAGGAGTCGCAGCAGGCATCTCTTCCAAGTTCTTTTTCGGATTCCTTCATCCAGTGGTCGACTCTGCCTTCCAAGCCAAAAAGCCTACTCTTTTATGTAGGTTTCTCCCATTCATTCCAACCTTGCTGTCAAACGCACAGCAGGTTGGCTGTCCTTGCCGGACAGCCAGCCGGCCAATCACCTTTGGATGCATTCCTGTAACTAAGAGGATTAAGCACAGGGAGTTTCGGGCACCTCCATCACTTCATGCCCTTGCCAGACATACTGGAGCCAGTGGCGGGATCCACTCATGAATCCCGCCAAAGGCAAAACAAACAAAGGGACCAGACCTGGTTTGGTGCGCAGAGTAAATCTCAAGAAGGACTTTTGCATTTTCGCAAATGGAAAGGAGGAGGGCTTGACAAGGTCAAAGACTTCTTTGAGAATGTTAATCTACTGGACCTTGAAGCTTGCAAAGCGAAATTCAAGCTTCCAGAGATGGAGAAGTTCAGATATGCGCATTTTAGGCACTGGCTGAGCGAACACTCACAGCAAACCCCCCTAAAGGGAAAATATCCACCCTTTCCAAACCACTCAACAGAACAGACCCAAGCAACATAGAGGCCTACATGTTAAAATGGGAAAAATACAGGAAGGAACATTGACCCAGAGGAATGGAGTCACATCTGTAACAGAGCGAACAAAAGCTCCAAGTGTATAACCAACAAAGAAGGGGTGTTCAAAGTGTGCTACAGATGGTACCGGACGCCGGAGACTTTCAACAGATGCAACCCCACTATTCCCCCGCACTGCTGGAGTGGATGCCCGGACAAGGGCACACTAGATCACCTCCTTCAGTTTGGGACAGAGACAAATTCAACTAAACCTGGGCTCCCTTCCTGGACTACACGCAGCAATACCCAGGGCTGGCAAGACAACCTCCCACCCTCCGCTGGATGGAGAAGCAAGACTAAAGGTTTCCCCATAGGGGCAAAACATAACCCTGAACCAATGGAGCCGCATTCAAAATACATAAGAACATCATTCCGGACTACTGACTGCAACCCTCCTGAAAGGGTTAAGAACAGGTGAGCAAAGGACAAAGCATGCTCAAAGGCAATATCCCCCCAACCCACGGAGTGTCTGGAAACACTGCCTCTGTCTTCCGTCCCTTCCTCCAGGCCGCTCTTCCTCTTCCCTACCATGGACTATTATGGTTGTTAACTGTTCTTGTTTTTCTGTTAAGGCTCTGTCACCATTTTGACAAACTGTATAACGCTTGCTACATGATGTCTTGTCAAAAGTTTGTTTACATAAAATCAATTAAAAAAGGACCTTTGCAACAAGAAATGGCAAAAAAAGAAGACCGGAGCAATTTTGACAAAATGGGCACCCATGAGTACCTTACTGCAGCTGCGAACGCAGCCCGTGGTAAAAACACACAATGGTAGTAAAAGGTGAACCACTGCCACCAGCCATGAATTGTAGAAAGGGTAACATATAATTGTTACATGAGAAACTAGACAAAGGGGATACTAAGCAACCCCTCCAACCACCCTATTGTACAATAGTGAGTTCTGGCTCTATAAAGTTACAAATGTAAGTAAAGTCAATTTCACTTTGCTGCTCTTGAAAGCAGTAGTTTATCCAGGAGAAGGTATTTAAACCTTTGGGAAATCTGAAGGACTTCCCTGTGTCACTGCACTGAATGCTGTGTATTACAATGTAAAAAGATGATGCCTATGGAGTATGATATGATATGGCATTTATAGCGCACCTATACACAAGTGTTTCAAGAGGTTTGGTCCCTATGTTCGTTTTGTCTTTGGCGGGATTCTCCCTGTGCTTAGTCTCCTTGGTTACAGGAATGCACCCAAAGGTTGTTGGCCGGCTGGCTGTCCTGGGAGGACAGCCACCCTGCTGCGTGAGTGACAGCTAGGCTGCAAATGAATGGGAGAAGCCTGCATAAAAGGCAAGGTTTTTGGCTTGGAAGGCAGTCGACCACTGGATGAAGGAATCCGAAAAAGAACTTGGAAGTGACGCCTGCTGCAACTCCTGGACCGTTGGTATACCCGGTGAAGCCCTGCGGCAGTGCTCAATCTCCAAGTTTCGAATCTACTTGAGAAGCACGTAACCAACAACCTCTTCCCTTGGATTGGTGGGACCAACTTGACCCCAAGACGAACTTGACTGGAACCCCTCTCCCTTCTGACTGTACTTCTTTGCTGCTGCTGGACCTGAGTGCTAGGGGACAGGTACACCAGAACCGAGTGCATCGTCTTTAGGGTGGACCCGAGCTTCAGGAAGATCCTAAGGATTCCCTCGAAGCAGGATGACCCAAGCCTGAGCCACCTCAACAGATTGCTGAACCCCATAAGCAAGGGGAGCCCACAAGGTGTCCAAGGACCGCAGTGGTGCTATTGACCGGTAGCTGAAACCGAAAAGTGACGCTGATCTGGAGTGAGCCCATTGCAGCCGCTGACTTTCTAGCCATAGCGTAGGAATCCCCAGACGTCCTCCCTCTTGTCCCCACGATTGAGGCCCAGGAATACAGGATCTGCACGACTACAACAGGAACAGAAGCTAGCTGGACCCTTTTTCTTCAGACCTAAGGTACCGTCTAACTCTTGTTGCTTGTAGCTTGCTTGTTCTCACTGGAGACTTGCTTTTGCAGAGTTGCTTGATCTCTGCTCTTTCACAAGCCGTACAGCATGTGGGCCAACAGTGATTCTTAAACTCTCTTTATAACATTGTGCAAGACTTTTGTGCTATCTTCCAGAAGTGCCTCAACTCTGCAAGACTTTGCTCAATTGACATTGGCTGTCCTGGCTCCTTGCAGACTCTTCTGACCCTTTGACTTTGTGTTTCTGTCCCTCAAAAAGTCATACACAAGTTACTTGAATAGCTTGGAAAGGGTTAACCTATACTTCATTGGGAGATTGTAAAGTACTTACCTGTTCAGAGAACTTGTTAACCTTTGTTTCGTAAACTTATCCCTTTTCCATATCTCCAGTATTGCATTAAGTGTTGGTGATATTTCAATGGCCACAGTGTCCTAGCAATTGAAGTCACCTCAAGGTGTAGGAAGTGTGTGCGTGTGTGTGTGACATCCCAAAAGGGTATCTACTTACTTGAAACGAAGGAGTGTATTTTTGAAGTGTATTTTATTGTTGCATATTGCCCTTTTTCTAAAGAAGGCTTATTTTAAAATGGACTGTTAAATTAATAAATAATTATTTTAATAAAAACCATGGAGTATAAGTGTTATTTGAATACCTGTCACTGTGAATCTCCTCTACAGCTCACAATGACCCCTCTTGAGATAAGCCTGGCTGCTCAGTCACTCTACCAACTTGTGTAATACAGGCCTTACAGGCCTATACCAAAGGTTGGGTTCCCTATTGCCAAGAGGACAAGGCTGGTGTAGTCTCCAACAGGGTTACTGCATATAATCTTGCCTAACACCTGCTCTCTCCACCCTTTCCTCGTCCTCTCCCATTAATGGTGGCACCAAGTGGGAAGTCCTCTTGGTGGTCTTCTCATCAGGCTGCTGCATTAATGTCTGCCATACTGGCACCTTCCTGAGTCGGGTTCCTCAGGCCAACCTCCTTCTCTTTGCCAAATCCTGCCATCTCTCATTAACTTGCTTCTCCTGCCTCTCCCACCCCACTCTCTCTGTCCCTCCACCTCTGACTGAAATACCACGCCCTTGTACTACACTTCAGAAAATCCTACAAAAGGCAGAGATAGTCTCCACCTAGCAACCCGCAACGCCCGCTCAACCAACAAACACTCTCCTGACATCAGACTCCTTCTTGAAGGCACTAACATCCTCACACTCGCTGAGACCTGGTTCAATGCCAGCTCAGTCACTGCCTTTGACTCCCTCCTACCTGACGGCTTTAAGATAATTTCCAAGCCACAACCTCACTGTGCTGGTGGTGGGGTTGCCTTACTCTTCCCTAAGTGGGTTCCTTCTTCCATCTTACCCACTCCTACTCATCCTTTGAGAGCCTGTATGCAAATTGGTTCTCTCTCCCTCCTCCACCCTGACCATTGTTACCATTTACCGGCCTCCAGGCGCTACCTCCCTGTTCCTCTCTGAATGGGCTGTGATTTCTGTTCCATACTCTCAACCACCTCCAACCTGCTGCTCCTGAGTGACTTTAACATCCAATTGGTCTCCCCTGTCACAGCATCCACTCACTTCATTGACCTCTGCACGTCTCCATCCCTCTCCATTCTCCCTTCTGATCCAACCCACTCTGCTGGACACACTCTGGACGCCTTCATCCACTCCAACCTCCCTCTCATCACCCCTCTTTTGGTCTGTCCACTCTCTTCTCTTCTCCCACCTGGGTCCCTATGGCCTTTTGGCCACACCTGCAAAAGCCCTGCCAACCTAGTTCAGGAACATCCGTCCGATGAAATGAGTGCCAGCTGCTGCCTTCACCTCCACCTTTATTCCCCATTGCATTCCTAAATTAGATTTTACCACTGACTGCTCTCAGCAACTTCCACCTATCCATCACCAACACCTTTGTCAATCTTGCCCCAGTCATGAGGATCCCCTTGAAACCCGCCTCTAAGCATAACTCCTGGTTCGACTCCGATCTCGCAGACCTGAAACGAAAATGCAGTGCTGCAGAATGGAAGTGGCAAACCTCAGGCTCACCCTCTGAAAAAAGTGGCCTGCTGCCTAGGCAATACAGACTCTCTATCCATGCCAAGAAAAGGGCCCACATCCAGGCACAGATTTCTGGCTCAGCCAACAACACAGCTGAACTTTTCAAAATCTGCTGAGAACTTGCCGACCCTTCCGAAGTATCCTCTACACCTACTCCTTCTCAGGCCCTCTGTGTTAGGGAGAATTCTCTTTAGGCTGAATTTCCTAACCTAGTGAGTCCCCCAGCAGCTTTGCTGGATTTCTGGAGTTTGTTTTTTTCTCCTGCCAAGAGTGATACTCTTTTTCTCCCACTCCTGGACATGATTTATGGTGTTCCTTTGACTGTTAATGTGTTTTATGGGCTATGGGGTCCTTTACTCCATAGGGTCTCATGTGTTTTTACCATGTGTGTTACACAGCACCCTCCGTGCAGTAACACAGGGGTGTCATAGTGACACCCCACCATAGACTCCATACCCTAGGACTGACTACTGTCTCCCAGGGCATGTAAAGTCACCATTGGCTTTACTAGTCCCAAATTATGAACATAAACCAGTACAAACCATCAAATTGTGGATGTACTGGTCGGGGCAATTCGATTGCCCCGGGGTCTGTTAGTGGAGGGGGCACGTCTCCATCCCCCCTGATCGAGTTTTGGCTGGTGGCAGTGGATACTACTTTTTATATTCGACCGCAAATATATCCCTATGGGATTTTCCCATTGTTCGAGGCTACCAACTTTAATTATTTAATTCTCATAGCCTCGAACATACCGCCGGTTTATTTATTTAATATTAATTCGCCGGTTGGTATTTTTTGCCAGGACTCGATTCTAAAATGGCGTTTGTGTTCTCTTCTGTGACTCCAACCCAAGTCGAGCCCTTTGTTCCACTTTTTGGCGGGCTTCTCCACAGAAGCCTCCAAAAGTGGTGCCACTCTGTCTGGATACCACAGGGGGTGTAGGAGGGGGTTTAGGAACCCTGGACTGAGTTACCTTGGTAACTCAAGTTGCACTCTTGTGTGATTGGCCCAAGTGGTGAGCCGGCCGGCTCACCACTTAGCATGTTTGATTGACAGCTAGGCTGAGTGAATGGGGGTGTGCTGCATAAAAGCAGGGCTTTGGGGACTGGAACTTCAGAAGTCGCCACAGGACCTGAGAATCCGACGAGGGAGAAGCTGAGCCGACCTACCACGACGACACCACCGGTGGAGCCCTGCGGAACCGACTCACCACTTCCCGACGACAGAGAAGATCTCCCGGCTGGAGAGGCTTCTTCCCCTTACTGGTGGGCACAACCAGTTTACCTTCTTTCCTCGCATCCCAGGATGTCTTGTGGTCGAACTGTCCGTGCCAAGCACCCCGGCAACCGGATAGCCACTTACCACTGGACCGCGAAAAAAAGGACCGCTCTTTTTACCTGAGAACTCCGCGGCTGGTTTCTTCCCTGGCCTCTCTTCCCCCGGACGAAGCACCGACTTGCATCCGCTGCCACGAACAACTGCCCCCGCTGGAGTATTCTCACCACTTTAAGGTACCGTGTCCGCCAGGCCTCCCTTTCTAAAGATTGCTACAAGGTAATAATAATAATCCCTTAACCTTCTGGACTGGGCTGGCCGCCTTGACCTTCTAACTGGTCCCTTTCTTTTGGTCCAACTCTTTTTGAACCTTTGCAAGACTCTTGTGCACTTCAACCATGTGACCTTGGACACATTTCGTTCTGATCCTCTTAAAGTGTATCCGGCCTACTGAACTCTAACTTCACGGTTTTACTTGCCTTCCTCTCTTTTTTTGTTCTTGTGAAAGTGTTGGGATCTGTTTCAAATTATACTCTGCTTTTCTCTCCCTTTTAAAACGAATTATTAGAGTGCCATCTGCGTTAAGCGCTCACCGCTGTCTGAAAATAAGTGTGGCTTTTCTTAAGACTTGTCTAATATTCTTCTAAGGGAGTGTATATCTTTTAGTGACCGTGTTTTTGAACTGCTTACTATTAGTGCTTGTGTGTTTTTCTAGATGTGTTTTTTAAATAAATAATTATATCTCTTTTACACCAAGCTCTGGTCAGTGTTTACTTGTTCTACTGTGTTCTTTTGACCTATTGTGAATGCTCTGTATACTGCCTAACTCTTCTTGAGGGAAGTCTGACTGCTCAGCCACAGCTATCAAGTGAATCTGTGTGGTACAGACTGCTACCAAGTGAGTTTACTGCCAAACACCTGTAGTCTTACATCTTTTGCAGTGGTCCCAGAGGGAACTGCACAGGTTTCTGCCCAACTCTCTGCAACGCAATGGCCATGCACTTCACCACAAAAACACTGGGCATCCGGAACAACCTTGTCACTCACTCTCCCAACCCATCCCTTGGCCACTCACCCTCCTCCTTCCTCCTTCGCCCCAGTCTCTCCTTAAGATGTCATGAGAGTTGTCTGCTCCATGAAGGTTTCTTCCAAACAGGTTTCCCCTTGATCATCCATAACAATCAAATACAACATTTGCTTTCTCACCCCTGCACTCGCTGATCTCTGTAACCACCCATTTGTTACAGGTCCAGTGGAGAAACTTTGCTGAAAATGTTGGGGGGGGACATGACCTCTGAAGAAAAGGTGCCCCATTCAAATGGATGGGGACAAAATATTGTTCCCTGAAAGTTGGGGGGGACAAACACCCCCATCCCCCTAAAATTACGCCCATGTACAGGTCATTTTCCCTCCTCCCTCATGGACTACGTTGTGCGCCCCCTCCTTAAAAAACATCAGCAGACCCTTCCTGTCCAGTCAACTACCGCCCAATCTCCATCACCCCGCTTCCTGGGGACACTGCTGGAGAAGTTGGCCCTGTCCCAACTCAACTCTCACACTGAACTTGTGGGCACGGAAACTGCTCTTCTGAACACCTGTGAAGAACTGCTCTCATCCCTGGATTCCAGCTCCCCTGCTGTCCTCATCCTTCTTGATCTCTCCTCTGCATTTGACAGGGTCAACCACTCCATCCTCATACAAAGGCCCCATGACACCCTTGGTATCTGGGATCGGGCACTGGACTGGTTGACCTCCTTCCTAACTGACCGCTTCTCCCAAATCATCCTGGGCACCTTCTGCTCTCCTACTTCCTTCCCTGCCTGTGGCGTCCCCCGGGGCTCTATTCTCTTGCCTTGGCTCTTGAACATCTACCTTACTCTGCTGACACCCCTCATCTCCTCCTTCTCCCCCAACTTCGAGTGTTATGCTGACGACACACGACTCTTTTTCAAACTCCCTGCTGACCCCCTTGCACCTTCTATCATCCCTTACTGCCTTTCTGCCATCCAGTCCTGGCGCACTTCCAATGATCTCTGCCTCAATTCCAGCAAAACAGAGATCCTTCCTATTGGGAACCCTGCACCTTACTTCTTCCCCTCGCTCTGAGCTTCTTTCATGGGCTCCCCCCCTGCTCCCTCTTCGGAATCCAGAAACCTCTGGGTCATCTTCGACTCCTCTCTCTCCTTCCTCCCTCACACTCAAGACATTACCAAGAAGTCCCACTTTCAGCTCTTCCTTCGTAAAGGATTCTACATTTTCTCACCTTCCCCCAGACAATCAATATTACTCCGGACCTAGTTCTCTCTAGGCTTGACTATTGCAATAGCCTCCTCCTGAATCTACCTTCTTCCACTCTGCATCCCCTCCTGCTAATCCAGAATAGGGCAGCAAGACTTATCCTTGGGCTCTAGCCCCAGGACTGCATCTCTCCTGCCCTACGAAGTCTTCATTGGCTCCCAGTTGCTTCACGGAATAAATTCAAATCCCTCTGTCTCATCCACAAGGCTGTCTGGGGCTGAGGACCACACTATATGCAACTCTTTATTACTAAATATTCCCCCTCCAAACCTCTGCGCTCCTCTGGCACCAACTCCTTGTGTGTAAAGCGTTTCGCTAAACAAAGGGCAGGAGGTTGATCTCTTTCCTCAGCTGGCTCCCTTCTTTGTAACAACCTCCTCCAAGGGTATCATGGAGCCTCGCATGAGGATTGAATATTATTCCTGGCGGTTAGGAACCCCCAGAAGCAACGTGCCCATTGAGAAACCATTTTTTTAAAAAAAAAAGCATTTTTAAAGATGGCCGAAACTTTCCTCATTCCAAGGATCAGCACACCTCCTAGCTGCTCCTCTCTGATTGGCTGTCCTACCTTCTAAGAGCCGATCAGGTTAGCTAGCAGGGGAAGCCGGCCCCTGAAACCAAGTCCCTAAAGTACGGCTTCCTGTCTGTGCCTGTCCGGGCCTGGCTGGGCGTTGTGGGCCCCACTCATGTTTGCCAACCCTTCAAAGGGCACTTGGTTACTGGGGACCTTATCCAGGTGCTCTTGGGCTATGTGTTCACCTCCTCAGCTATCACGTATGCGTAGACTATTTCTATGTTCCCTGCATCATCCTTTGGACTTAGTGCCTCTCCTGACAATCTCTATAAACTATCTACAGAAGGCACTTTTCTTTCTCCTTTTTGTTTCAAAGCACCAAACCTTGACACCCACTTCCGTCCTAAATGTTCACTTCGACTGCCTAAACCGCTGTACTGTTGTGCTGCTATACCTATTTGACCTAAAAAGAAAATCGTTTTTGCTGTGTGCACATCCTGATTGTCTTGCTGCTGTTTAAAATTTAATTTCGGTGTGCTAACATTCCGCTTTTCATGAGAATGTGATAACAGGTTTACCCCTTCTGTTCTCTGTCTGGTCTGCTATCTGTTCCCTTACCCTCGTCATCTCCCACTGTGTCTTCCCTATCCTGTCTGTGTCTCCATGTGCACTTACTCCCTTCTTGTCTACCTCCTCTCACGTACCCCAGTTGCTCTGCCTGATTAAGTGTACCACAACCTGTTCCCCTCCTATGGCAATTTCTATCTTCCCCATCTACTCTGTTTCTCCATCTCCTATCCTCCACCTCTCACTAAGTCTGACAGGAAGAAACTCAAGAAGGACATACTTTCCTCCAGCCTAGGCCTCCCCATCGTTGACACCTATGTCATTGCTTCCGCCACAGACTCTCTCACCGACATCCTCTTTGTTTTTCCTTCTGCCGAGCTATGGACACCCTATATGGGCCCTTTGCTTTCTCCTTACTCTTCCTCACACATAAATGGAGGTAACTAGCTGGGAGGCCCTTCTTGCCTCTTCTTCGACCTACAGGGCCATCATAAATGGCTATTGAAACGGGACCATCCTAGTACAAGGGCCTCAACCCATCCTTTTACTTTTTTGATGGGCTCCTTCCTCGCCTTATCAATTTTCCTCTTTTCTCTGCACGGGCTCCATTGCCACCTGCCTCTACGGCCACCCAGGCTCCCTTGCCAACTATGCCCATCCTGGCTACCTTGCCTCCTACCAACCTCACAACTCCCCCATTGTCCCTCTCAACTGTACAGGCACCCTTGCCTTCTCACCTTACTCTGACAACGTTGTCAGCCCCTTCCAACCCGCTTCCCCGACCACCCACCAACACTGCTTCTGGAGCTCCCTTGCCTCCTCTGCCTCCTCCTTTTTCTATCTCTCAGCCACTCTTGATGCTTGCGGGGGTACCTCTGTCCCCTGCATCCCACCATGTAATTTCTTCAAAAGTGGCAACCTGCTCCATGTCGCCACACATCTCTTGCTCTGCTGTCAAGCACTCCTCTGTCTTCTGCCACCTCGTGGAACTCCTGGAACATGATGTTCTTGCTCTTACTGAAACATGGTTTAAGGACCGGTCTGTCACGAGTTTTGACACACTCCTCCCTGAAGGTTACAAGATGCTCTCTGTGCCCAGGCCCAACAGATGAGGAGGTGGAGTAGCCTTGACCTTTCCTGAAGTGGATCCCTGTTACCATTATTCCCACTCAGGTCTACTCCTCCTTTTAATGCCTGGTCTGCAGGCTCTCTCTCTCTCACCTGTCCCCTCTCTTACTCTGGCCACCTTCTACCGGCCGCCGGGCCAGTCCTCCCTCTTCCTCTCAGAATGGGCTGACCTGGCCTCTTCTCTCCTCTCCTCTCCTCTTCTCTTCTCAACTCCTCCTGCTGAGGGATCTTAATATCCATCTTGATTCTCCTGACTCTTCAGGACCTTTCCGAAACCTATGTGACTCCCTTTCTCTTTCCATTCTACTCTCTGGTCCAATGCACACTGCTGGCCACGCCTTGGATGCTCTCATCACCACAGACATCCCACCCTCTTTTCCTCTCACTACTTCACTCTCATGGACTGATCATTCTCTTTGCTCTGCTTACTTGAAGCTCTCTTCTCTGTTGGCAATAGCACACCCTCCACCACCTCCTGCCTTCAAGGTCATCCGACCCATGAAAAGAGTGTCAGCAGTTGTCTTTGCCTCCACCTACCTCCTCCTTCTACTCCTGTGGCTGACTTCCACCCTGATGCATCCCTCGACAACTTTCATCTCCAACACTCTCGACATTCCTGCCCCTGTCATGAGGGTCCGACTGAAGCCTGCTAAAAAGTGCAACTCTTGGTACGACTCTGATCTGGCTGCTCTTAAACGCAAGTTCAGAGCAGTGGAATGGAAATGGGGATCTTCAGGTACACCTTCTGACAAACCGGCCTGCCGCCTTCTTCAAAGGCAATATAGACTCTGCATCAACACCAAGAAAAGAGTCTACATTCAAGCCTGCATCTCCACAGCATCCAACACGGCCAAATGCTTCAAAGTCTGCAAGGAACTGGCCAACCCTACTGCAGCCGCATCCTCTACTACACCTACCCAGGCCCTTTTCTCGGACCTGGCCGCACACTTCACCATCAAAACAAAGGACATCTTGTTCTCTCTCTCTTCTGATCCACCCCCTGCAGCAACATCACTTGGGCCCCCCTCGCCAACCCCTACCCCTCCCCCTCTTCTCTCCTACCTCTCCCCTGTCATACCTGATGAGGTCTCTAGACCAGTCCGGTCTATGAAAGCCTCCTCCAAACAGGTGGACCCCTGCTCCTCCAAAAACATCAAGGACAATATTGACACACTCGATCCAGCCTTGGCTGACCTCTGCAACACCTCTCTCACCACTGTAGTTTTCCCCTCTCCTCTCAAACGCTCTTAAGCATCCGCGTCTCAAAAAACCCTCAGCCGACCCGTCCATTCTGGCAAACGATCACCCGATCTCCATCACACCTTTCCTGGGACAATTCTTGGAGAAACTGGCTATCACTCAATTTACCCTCCATACTGAATCTGTTGAGTCTCTCAATGACCATCAGTCTGGCTTTAGAGCATCCAGAGGCCTGGAAACTGCTCTTCTGAACACCCATGAAGACCTGCTCTCAATTCTTGACTCTCTCTCCTCTGTCCTCATTCTCCTTGACCTCTCTTCTGCTTTCGATATGGTAAACCACAACATCCTGATCACCCGTCTCCATGATACCCTGGGCATCACAGATCAGGCCCTGGCATGGCTGGCCTCCTTTCTCTGACCGGCTCTGCCAGGTAGAACTCGGGCCCTTTCTCTCCTCTACCACTCTCTCTAATTGTGGTGTCCCCAGGGATCTAACCTTTCCCCCTGGTTCTTCAATACCTACATGGCTCCCTTGGCCCACAGGATCTCTAGCTTTAACTCTAAATTGCAGTGTTATGCCCATGACACGCAGCTCTCTTTCAGGCTTGGTGTGCTGCTATCGATCTATGCCTGAATGCCAGTAAGACAGAGATTGTCCTCGTTGGGACCCCTGCTCCCACTTTCCCACTGGCCTCCCTTGGCCCTGCACCCTCACCTACCAACGAGGCAAAAAATCTTGGAGTCATCTTCGACTCCAATCTCTCCTTCTCTTCTCACATCTCGGACATCTCCAAAAAGTCCAACTACCAACTGCACCTCCTCAGAGTTATTCTACCTTTTCTCACTTTCCCCCAGAGGCTCATCACCTCGAGAGCCCTGGTTCTTTCTAGGCTGGACTATTGCAACAGCTTGATTCTGAATCTTCCTACTTCTTCTACTCTCCGTCCTCTACAACCCAGAGCTGCTAGACTTATCCTTGGCCTCAAGCTCTGGGACTGCATCTCTCCAGCACTAAAATTGCTCCACCAGCTCCCCATGGCTTCACGGATCAATTTCAAGACACTCTGCATAATCCGCAAGGCTTTCTGGGGCTGGGACCCGCACTGTTTACAACACTCTCTTCTTAAATACTCTCCCTCTAGAGTCCTCTGCTCGTCCTCCAACTCTCTGCGGGTGAGCCACTTTCACAAACAGAGATTTTGGGGTTGATTTTTAACCTCTGCGGGTGATTCCCTCTGGATCAGCCTCCCTGCCTTTCTCTGTCTTGAACCGCAGCACCTTAAATTCTGAAAACTCCTCAAGACCTTCCTTTTCTATTCCTTCTTCTCTCTCTCTCCCTCTCTCTCTCTCTCTCTCCCTCTCCCCTGCTAACTTCCTTTATTATCTCTCCACCCTCCGTCTCCTCCCTAACTCTGTTCAGTTTTTGCTGTCTGGTTGCCTGGTTCACCTCCAGAGCTTGCATGTCCCAGGCTTGCCCGTCAGTTTTTTGAACTTGCCTCCGGGCTGCTGCCCTTTTTTTCAACATTACTGCACTTTCATCTTACGTTCCATGAGTGGGGCAACCTCTCTGCACTTAACCCAGGGATCTGCAGGTCCGGATTCTTTGTTCCCCCCTCCACCCCTGTCCCCTCGTCTCTGCACCTCCTATCTGTGCGCACGCATGATGACCTAAATGTACTAGGTCCAGTTAGTCGTCTATCATGCAAAACCCCCCACCCACCCCATAATTTACCTCCCCCGCCCCGAGCTTGGTCTCAACTGTACCACTCCACGCGTTTGCACTAGAAGAAATGTTTTTCTGTTTAGATCGTTGGGAATCTTCAAGGCCTAAGAATGATTTCTGTTTTCCCTTGTGACCTTCCTGCCTTGAAGCACTTTGAAGCACTTCACCTGTGTATAAGTGCTAAATAAATAAAAAATAAATAAGTGGAATGTTTCTCTGTGTTAAAGGTAGAGGAAAGATCGAGAAGGATACGGACAGCTGGGGAGTTGGAGTCCAGAGATGCAAGCAGTTATTCATGGGTGTTCAGAAGAGCTGTTTCCATGCCTCTGGATGCTCGGAATCCAGATTGTTGGTTGTGGAGACCAACAACAAGATCAGTGTGTGAGTTGAGTTGGGGCAGAACCAACTTCTCCAGCAGTTTCCCCAGGAAGAGGGTGATGGAGATGGGGTGGTAGTTGGCAGGGCATGTAGGATCTGATGAAGGTTTTTTTTCAGGAGTGGGTGCACAAGGGAGTGCTTAAGGGAGGAGGGGAAAGATCCAGTGACAAGAGTGATTGCAGAAATCAGCAAGAGCAGGGGCAAGAGAACTGATGTTATTCTTAATGGTCCTGGATGAGCATGGGGAAACCTACTTAGAAGAGGCCTTCATGGAGCGAACTCTGGTAACTTCTTCAGGTGTGACAGGGGTGAAGGCGAAGAATTAGGACGGAGGGAGGCAAGGGGGGTGATGTTGAGGGGAGAGGGATGGGTTGTGAAGGTGTGTAGCAAGGGTAGTAAGGATGTCCTGGGTTTTGGAGGCAACGTGTGAGGCCACTGCATTGTGGAGGTCCTGGGAGGGTTGCAGGGGAGGAGGAAACTGAGGAGGGGTTGGCTAGTTCCCTGCAGATCTTGATAAATTCAGCTGTGTTATTGGATCGACTGGAAACCCGTGCCTGAATATGGGCTCTTTTCTTGGCATGGATGGAGTTTCTGTACTGCCTTTGGAGCAGGCGGCAGGCCAGTTTGTCTGAGGATGAGCCTGAGGTCTGCCACTTCTGGTCTGCTGCCCTGCACCTACTTTACAGGGCTGCACATTCAGTATTGTACCAGGTGTTACACTTATAGGCAGGCTTCAAGAGTCCAGAGTGTCCAGCTGAGTGGATTGGCCCAGAAGAGATAATGAGGAGGGAAAGCGAGGTGCAGAGGTCAGTGAAGAGAGTGGATGCAGTTGGATGTTGAAGTCACCCAGAAGGAGTATGTTGAATGTGGAGGAAAGTAAGGAAGAGCAGAAGTCAGCCCATTCTCAGAGGAACAGAGTGGTGGCGCCTGGAGGCTGGTAAATGGTGGCATTGGTCAAGGTGGAGCTGGGAGAGATGACAAACTTGCAAACCAGGCTTACAAAGGAAGAGTAGAGCTGGGCGGATAAGATGGAATCAGGGACCCACTCAGGGAAGATTAAGGCAACCCCCCTGCCAATGCGGTGAGGTCGAGGCTTAGAGAGGATCTTGAAGCTGTCAGGGAGGAGGGAGTCAAAAGCAGTGACTGAGATGGCATAGAACCATGTCTCAGTAAGAGCGAGAATGTCGAGGTCAATGTCTTCAGGAAGGAGACAGATGTCCGCGGAGTGTTTGTTGGTTGAGTGGGTGTTAAAAGTTGCCACGTGGAGGATGTCTGTTCCTTTGAAGTATTTCTGAGGTGGTGTAAAAGGGCGTGGTACATCAGTCAGAGGAAGGGGAGAGAGAGTAGAAAGCAGAGATGCAGGAGAAGGAAGAATTTAATGAGAGAAGACAGGATCCGGTCAAAGAGAAGGAGATTGGGTTGTAGACTCTGTACCAGGATAGTGCCAGTATGATGGACATTAACGAAGCAACGAGAGGATGAGATGCCGGCCAAGAGGACTTACCACTTGGTGCCACCGTTAATGGTAGAGCATGTTGAAGGAGAAAGTGTAGAGATGAGATGGGGGGGGGGTCCATAGATCTGGAGAGGGGACAGAGAAGAGGATATCAGTGAAAACTTCTCTAGAGGAAGCGCTGACATAGGTGTCTTCAATGGGCTTTCCAGGGTTTGCACTCAAGAGGTCTTATTTTTTGCTTTTTTTCTGCCGAACTTAGTGTGAGAGGGGGGGATAGGTGATAGTATAGCAATTAGAGATTATGGGAGAAATGGAGAGAGCCATAGGTCAACAGAGGATTGGACCAGCAAAGAAAGAGGAGTGGTTGCACAGCACTGTTCTAGCTAAACTCACCAGGAGGCCTAGTAGGAAGTCAAAAGGTTGCAGAAAACGGTACAAAATTCAGGCGGTTCACAGATTATTCAAAGACCTAAATCCGATTTTAAAAATGGAGGCACAAAACAGTGAAAAGCACGCCTAAATCGGATCTTAAAATGGAGGCACAGAACAGTGAAATGCAGGTGGTTCACAGATGAATACAACACACAAGACTGATGTACCTAGAAGTCACAATTGTACTGATGGAAGATGACTGTTGATTGCAGCGTGGGGAGAAGAAATGAGAGCTACAGTGGGCTATAGGAGAGATGGTAGAGGAGGTCACCCAGGCTTACTTTGTCTGAATGAAGCGTAGATAAGCTAGGATGCCATTACATGAGAAGGTGTAGATAGTCAGGGGGACGAAGCATAGTCTGAACTGGGGTATAGTCCTCCAGGCCCTCCTCGGCCTGGACAGGTTCAGACCGGCCTCAGGAGTGGTCCTTTGGACGGGGGCAGGCGTTTGCCTGCCGGCAATGGTGATTGGACCAGATGAGATGGGCCACAGCCAATCAGTCTGTCATAGGAACAGACCCCCTAGCACTGCGGTGCTCAAGCGGTGGCGGCCATGATGAAGTAATAAAAGGCAGCAGATGCGTCAAGTAATACAGATTCAAAAAATGCCAAAATGCACTCATTTGTCACTCGTTTGCAGATGTAATGCAAATGATACAGTTGCACATAAATGTACAATGAGTCGGAGGCCAATTTCGAAATGTGCACGGCACAACTTATCGCATAAACAAGCATACGTTCATGCTTTCCTCGTGGTGTGGAAGGGGCTCCTGGGCGGGCAGCTATCCTAATGAAGTACCAAAGACATGAGGGAGTCATCCTTCTAAAAGGTTATCCTATGAGAGATTAGCACCCACCAGTTTATGTGGTTTACTTAGTATCCCCCTTCTCTCTGCTCCTGTGATTTCTTTAGTCAGTGACAACCCTACAGTTATGGTTGGTGGCAGTGGACGTGTTCTACCAACTATTGCGCTATTTATTTTTACCGCAGACTGTATTCAGTCTCTGTTGTGCACAATAGGATCACCTATGTTCTAACATGGTTGCTCCTTTCTTTTTTTGTCATTTCTCACATGGTTGTCCTTTGTTGGCCCTTCTACCGTTCCGGGAGAGGGAGGTCTGTGTGTGTGTTTTGCCTTTGGCGGGAACACTTGAGGGTCCCTGCCTAGGCTCCAGTGTGACTGCGAAGGCAGGAAGTGGGGGATGAGTTTAACACTCCCCTGCCCTTTGTCTGCCAGAGTGCCTGAATGGAACCAGTTCCCACTGGGGGGGGGGGGGGTTCTTATCGTGATAGGACGGCCACTCGCCCTTTTCTATTAAATGTTGCGAGAGTTTGCAGAGTGCGTGGGAAATCCAAATATAAGGTGAGGTTCCTGAGGTAGAAGGCAAGTTGACCACTGGAACATAAGATCCAATGCAGAAGACGTCCAGAGATGCCTGCAGACCCTTCCAGTAATCCTGAAGTGACCACTGCTGTCCTGACCCCATTTTCCTTTCGACAGAGGAGCTCCGAAGAGGACGACTCCTTCCCTTTGGCTGGTGGGATCTACAAATTGAGCCATCTCCCGACGTGCTGTGACTCTCCAGGGCTGCATACCGCGAATACCAGGAGACCTCTGACCCACTTGCAGTGCAACGTCTTTGTTGTCTCGAAATCTGCTCAGAACTTTGGTGTGCTCCAGTTGGGCCTCCAGAGGCACAATCCCACTCATTCACGTCCCCTAGTGTTGGACGACAGAAGCAAGGAAGATCGACCAGGCGATAACCGTCCCTTGTTGGAGCTGATAAAAAGGTGCCAAAACAGCAGACTGGAGTAAGAAGCCGAAGAAATCCAAGCTGAGGGTACTCTCTAACGACTGCTGCTGTGACATTCCATTCAGAGTTCTTCCTTTCACACGAGACCGAGGAATCCGGAGACCGGGTCTGTCGCTGCTGCACAGAGAGAATCCAGCTACGTTTACTTGTTTTAACCTAAGGTACTGTGGGGTTAAATGTATAACTTACCTTCAATCGAAGAGTTGCTCCAGTGTGACTGGAGTGCTTTACAAGGTTTCCAGGTGTCCACCCTACCTCTGTCCCAGGCTTGACAGCTTGTGTCCTATTAGGGAGTCCTTTGCTGGGTACCACTACTTTGTGTTATGTTATTAAACAGTTCAGTTGGTGTGACTAAAGTGTACTGCTCCTACAGTGACATTTTAGTATAGGTAGGGATTTTACTTTAAAAGCATTAGAAGCCTTGACAAGTGTCACTACAACGTGAAGATTTGATAAAGTGTATATAACCAACTATTTTCCTTCCTACAGACTTTCTTGAATGTGGTTTTACCAAACAAATACAATTGCCATATATGTTGTGATTCAATGTGATGGCGCGGTAGTACCGATAATACGGTAGAACTGTCAGTCATTCTCTGTAACAAATGTAACCGCGAGCCACTACTACTGGATCAATCACCTCTAAAAGTATTTCTATTAATTCCTGTGTGTTTAAGTGAAACAAGCATTTATCTACCTTTTTTATGTAAATAAGAATGTGTATTTTTTTAACATAACATTTACTCTGTAAGAGTTTCTTTGGACTATTGTATTTACTGGGTTCTGTGAACTTGCCTACAGTTCACATCTTCCTCATATGATAAGCCTGGCTGCTCTGCCTCTCTACCAAGGTCCCTTGAGTAGTAAAGACTTCTACTAAGAGTTGGGGACCTGTATGCCAAGGGATAGTTTTATGAAGACTTTCCTTAAGTGACCTTAGGAAAACTCCCCTAATACAATGTTATGTGTCAATAACTCTCTGGATGCCATTGGCTCAGTCATAATGTATCGGGACTGCAGGGAACACGACACTGAGTTATGCTCAACAAAAAGAAAATCTGCTTCAATGCTAGGTTCTGACTTGGGCATGTCTTCTTCATTACAAATACAGAAAGGTAAACTTCTAAAAGATTGAGGAGCTTGAAGAAATGCAGGCTGCATTGTGGTGCGGATTAGAAGAGCCAAAACAGTACTTTCTGAAGAAATGCAAATATAATGAAAGTGAAAAATATATTTGTAATCATTATGTGGTTGGAATTGTTTATGGCTGTAACAGGAATTGAATTATCTTGGAGTATCTTTTAAAATTGTTATAGTTGTAACTCAGGTTTCAGCACTTTAGGGGAATGAAATGAGAAAGCATGCAAACTTTTTAAAAGCATGAATTAACAATTGAAAATATCTGGTCAGTAAATATTATTACTATTACATTTGCCCCCCCTCAGATGGCTCTGACTCTAGAGATAAGCCAAAGCTTTATCGTTTGCAGTTAAATGTCACTGAAGTTGGAACAGAGAAAATGGATGAAAACACTATCCAGGTGAGCTTTTTTCAACTTGGTGCTTGATTAACCAAGGGATGTTCTTTATGAAAAATTCAAATATTCTTTTTTGATCTATAACATATGGTTTTCCCTTATCAAGGATAAACATATATGTGTGCTGTTTTCATTCGAAACCATTCATCTGGGCATGACATTTATAGCTTAGCATTTACAAGGTTTGTTAAGAGCACCAACATGCCATCTTCTAGCACCTCACCGAGTGAATTTAGCTCTTCACATGCTGATCCACCGCAGTTGCCTTTCTGTTTTACCTATGAGGGCGTTGCTCTTTCCAAGTCTGTGCTTCATGGTCTGATAAATCGTGGGCTGCCTTAATGTTTATATTCTTTAGGCTTTCAAAGCACCTAAAAAGCATCAACGAATTCCCAGTTGGTAAATTGGGACTGGTGTCTAACTGAGCTAAGAAAATTACAAGGTCGCCCTGGTCCAATCTGGGTGTTAAAAGCCCTGCAAAAGCTCCCGTTTGTCTGCAGGGGTGCGTTTCCTGCATTCCACCATTTTGTATCCGAAGGCTCATTGACCAGGCCTTGACCAGGTTTGCAAGAAGGCTTCTATGTGTGCTGAAAGCCGGAATGTTGAGTTTTTATGGTTTCTGGTAAATAACCAAACTCTTCATTTCACCTCACTCACTGTTGTCTTCCTTGTCTTCGATTTTCTAGAGTAAGAATAATATAATGATTTCTGGGTTCAGTCCAGTGGGAGAACTTCGACTCGCTTCCTCTAAATCACTTATGCCAAAGAGGTGATCAGCACTAGGGTGTCCTAGCTGGGTGTAGAGTTTCCTTTATATATCGGAATCCTAGAAAGGTAGTAAGATCGTGTTAGGAAAGATTTCTCTTTTGGCAACTCCGCCCCCTCGCCTGATGCCACCCCCCACCCTCCCCATAGCTCCGTGGACCTCCTACAGCTTTTGCTTCTGTATTTGAACCTGTCCAAACGTTTTAAAGGGAAGTGAAGCCTTCAGCTTCACTCCCCTGGCCTTTTGCACATTTACTATGGGGAAACTGATCAGTCCTTCAGACTATCGGTACTGGGAAACCATTTCCCTTATGACTTTTACACTTTTGAAGCTTTTAAATATTTCACACAGCATTTTACAAGGCAGTGCAATGGGGATACTTTTGTATCACCCTGTCTTTTTCACTTGGGATTTTTGGTTACTTTTATATGTGCCTTAAATGCAAGCTGGTGACAGCAATGATATTTTTACTATGTTTGTGTTATTTCTAGTGTGCACATTCGCGTTTACCACGAATGGCTACTAAATGTGGCTATGCCCCAAAATGGCCATGCCACAAGATTTTAGCTTGTTCTTTGGACTTCTTCCTCCTTTGCCAGGTCAGGAAGTCCTATATATGTTCATGCACATGCCCGGTAAAATTACTGCTTTTACGGGCAAGTGATGCCTTTGTGTTTTCCTGACTCATGATGTGGGAGGGACTGCTGGACTTTGGATAAGAAGAGGACTCTTGCAGCCATTTTTTCACATCCGCATTGGAGCCAAGAATCCCTTGTAGAAGAACAGCCGACTGAAGATCTCAAGAAGACTCCTGAAGAGGCCCAATATCCCTTCCTGCGTCTGGCCCGGTGAGCTCCTGTTGGACTACCTGATCTGCAAAGGCCCTGTGCAGTGCTTCCACCCCTGGAATGGTGGAACCAACCAGTCTCGACTTGTTCTCGAGGATCCAGCCGTCCTGGGCCTTCAGAAGTTTCCCTGGACACCCGGTGGACTAACCAGCACTCCAGTGGGCTACCTTGCTAGAACAGTCACAGGACAACCCCCCGCCCCCTCCCAAACCCCAGTCAACTCATTCAGTCGTGTGGGAAAATCTAAGTTGGGGAGTACATCTGGGAAAATCTTCTGAGGGGGATAAGTAAACTAAAAGCATTTGCACGACTTTACTGCTTTTGCTGAAGCCACAAGCTTACCCGTTCATTTGAGCTCCATGCGCTGTATTCTTATTAAGCCACTCCAACCTGCAGCATACGCAGCTACGAATGCATGAGTTTTGCCCCTCCAAAATGGCCGCCCGGCCTAACTAAGCTGTTTTCATTTTGATTGCCTCAGCTTCCCCAAGGGTGTTCAGGATTGGCTGTAGCCTTCTTTTTACCTGATGCCCATTCGCTGGCAGGCGAGTAGCCGGTCTGCCCTCCAAGGCCCGAGCTCCAAGGCTCGATTCCTGTCCTGAGCCTCGTCGCAACAAACCCCTGCACCAGACGAAGCAGGACCCTCTCCCCACTGGAGGAGCATTGCCAGTGATCCGGATAGGCCCCCACCGTAATGGTAAGCCCCTGGGCTGCATATTGATCAATTTAGCTTGAAATGCTAAATCCGAGCGGACTCTGAAATCTCTGCACGACTTTACTGCTTTTGCTGAAGCCACAAGGTTACCTGTTCATTTGAGCTCCGTGTGCTGCATTCTTATTATTAAGCCACTCCAACCTGCAGCTACAAATGCAAGCTGTTTTCATTCAGATTGCCTCAGCTTCCCCAAGGGTGTTCAGGATTGGCTGAAGCCTTCTTTTTACCTGATGCCCAGCCGGCCCGCCCTCTAATGCCCGAGCTCCAAGGCTCGCTTCCTGCCCTGAGCCTGTCCAGAGCTGACCGAGCCAAGATACTTTGTTCGTGAGCTTAACTTTCTACCACCACATCCACAGACTGCTCAAACCCATGTATGGTAAGCAGCCCCTGTCTTTATGAACGTTCCAGAGACATTCCAGAGAGATTGACACCACCCTAAGTACGTTAACTCCCCTACTGCAAGGCTCTGTGTACTTTGTTCACCGTAAGCATTACACTGCCACTCTGCACCTTGCACTAATCTAGGGTGCAATCACTACCCTCTGTTACTGCATTATGTAGCGTGTTAAATCGTGCCAATTGCCGTTGTTTGTTCTCTGTTTCTCAATCGATGCCCCCGCCTTGCTTGCAATCCCCATGTATTGTATTATTGTAGTGCTAGAGCATACCTACGCTATATGGAAGTTACATAATACTATAGTCATCAAATACCGTACTACCAGAAAACTGCATTGCATGAACGTTATCTATAGCCTCTCTTTAGAGTTGCCACCTTTAGCCTTTAGGTAGCAAAGTGTGTCCAGAAAGTACCAGCAGCCAAGCTTGTCTGAAACAGCCCGACTGTCATTGTGAAACGCATCCTGAAATAGCCTAACCCTTATTAGCCTTGCTGGTTTAAAACAGTCTAATTGTCATTGGTGAAACGTATTTTAAAACGGTCTGATTGTCATTGCTTCAGTGCTAAATGTATTTTGGAATAGCCCAACCCTTATTAGCTTTGCTGGCTTGAAACAGCCCAACTTGTCAAGTGTTAAAGTGTTATGCACTAGCTTAACTGTGAATTGTACCTCATTCTCCTGCTCAGTATGTACACCACGCTCCACCACGTTAGCTTGCTAGGCACATTACTCAATATCATACTGCTCTATACCAGAATGGATCCCTTAAACAGCCCTAACTCCATTAGCCCAACTATTCACACTATGACCAACATTCTCAGGCCAGACCAGCCCTCTCACTACACCATGCATTTACTCTCTAACGCACCCAATTGCCACGCCAGACTCCTCAGACTCGGGACACGCATGCTGCCCATGCACATCACCACCTTTCCTACACACGCAACACACAGAAACCTTAGACTAGGTACTCGCACCTCCATTAGACATAACACTCATCACCTTAGCCTGCACACCCCCAACTCCAGTACTACGCTGCTACCAAACATCCAGCCCACAGTCAACCATATTAAGACACATACTCCACACCTAAAGTAGCCAAACAGTCAGAACGTAACAGAAATAACCCTGCACCACATTACAAATGTGCACTGCTTAATGAACGCTCACTTACCGCCCATGCTCTCGAAGTCAATGACCTTATCTTAAACCTTGACCTAGATATAATGGCCATCACTGAAACTTGGCTACACGAGGCATCTGGCCCAACCATCACTTTAGCCCTACCCATAGGTTACTCCATCAGACAGGACAGACCCGCTAAAATAGGAGGGGGGTAGCTCTGATCTTCAAAGATGCCCTATCATTTAGGCCCATCCCCCATCACTGGGAGGGTAATGCTGACATCCTATCGGCCAAGCTGTCACTTTCACCTAAAAGACCATACAGTTCCACATCATTTACCGGCCCCCGGGATTCCCCTCGGACTTCCAAGGACACATCATCCACTTGCTCAGTGAAAATATTTTAAAAAAACCACCAAAACACTACGCCTACGCGACCTCAACCTAGGATTCAATGACCCAAATGGTAAAACCGCTACCTCACTCACTAAGGACCTCACAGATCTGGGTTTCTCCCTCAAGATTATGACCCCTACTCACTCCAAAGGATGCACCCTTGATTGGGTAATCAACCACAATTAGTCGACCACAATTGTGACTCCACCATCACTTCCCACTCTTGTCTATCCATGGACAGACCATTATTGTATACAATTCACTATCCCCTCTGCCCCAAGCACTAAAACTACCACACATGCACCTGCTACTCTAGCAACAAGCGCAAAAAAATTAACTGCGTATAATCTCCGACCCTATCTTGACATCCCGTGCCTAGCTCCTCCCTTCTCGCAAGACCCAAAATCCTAGCGGATATATTTAAGGACACCATCACACTTGCAGTAAACACCATTGCCCCTCTAGAAAACAAGAAGGAAAAAAAGTCATTCCACTCAAATTCTTGGTTCACAGAAGAGATCCAAACCATGCGTAACAAACAATGCCAGGTGCTCAAAAATTGTTAGGCCAACCCCTGTGATGCCGCTAAAGATAATTTCAAAACAATTGCCAAAATGTACAAAGAAGCCATTTTCACGGCCAAATCCGAAGCATATAATTGCCGAATATCCGACGCCAACTCCCAATCCAAAGACCTATTTACCATCTTTAATGAACTCACAGACCCCCCATATCTGCACGGATGAAATCATTAAAGATGAAGCATGGTGCACCAGCATACAAACGGCTATGCTAAAAAAAAAAGACCTTCTACAAAACAAAATTCTAGACCACTATAAAGCCCTACAAACCCAGAACCAGCCAACACAGACCCTACCTAACTGTAAATCTATCAACGTCACTAAATTCGCTTTTAAAGAAATCTCAGAAGCGGAAGTCATTAACATCTTCAAACACCTCAAACCATCGCAATGAAAGGGCGATGTATGCCCCTCCAAGATCATTAAGGAGTGTGCCAAGCTACTGGCTCCACTCCTGACCGCCTTCATCAACTCCTATTTTAAATCAGGCATTGTCCCTGACAGCCTTAAAGAAGCCTGGGTACGTCCTCTTTTTAAAAAAACACTAGACCCCTCCCAGCCTAACAACTACCGGCCCATAACAACCGTCCCATTTCTGCTCAAAATATTAGACAAAGCCGCTCACAACCAGATCCAACACTACCTTGAAACAAATTCCATCCTAGGAAAGAGACAGTCGGGATTTCGCAAAGGGCACGGAACAGAAACTGCCCTATTAGACCTTACAAATCTAATCACGCAAATCCTAGACAAAGGTAAGCCCGCCCTCCTCCTCTTCTTAGACCTCTCAGCGGCATTCGACCTTGTGGATCACAAAGCCCTCACTGCACACCTCACACATGCTGACCGAGCATCTTCCTGGATCACCTCCTTCTTAGAAGGCAGAGCAATGAAAGTTTTCTCAAACATGGCAAATGCAGGCCCCACCTTCATCCACTGTGGTGTCCCACAGGGATCTTCTACTGCCCCAACGCTATACAACCTTTTCACAAAGCCCCTTTTTGATAAACTTGATGCACTTGGGATTGCATACTCATTATGCTGATGATACCCAAGTGCTCCTTCCTCTGACAGGCTCATATCACCAAGACGCCACAGCCCTATGGAAAATATACTCCACTATCCAAGCCTGGATGGCCACAAATGGTCTGTGTCTCAACGGGGACAAGACTGAGATTCTTATTCTTGGCCAAATATCCACTCTAACCAAACTACACTCTCTATTCCAACTTCAACATTGACATCTGCATCATACCAGTCCTATCCTCTGTTAAGACCTTAGGGGTCCACATTGATGTTACCCTGTCCATGAACAAGCAAGTCAGCTCTATTGTCTCTAACTCCGCCCTTAGTACCAAACTCATTAACTCCATAAAACCCGTCTTAACAAATGACAACTGTCTCTCTATAGCTAGAGCCACCGTAGGGGCCAAGCCTGATTACTGTAATGCGCTCCTAGTCGGCACCTCCAAAAATAACATAAACAGACTCCAAACTACCCAAAATAGTTTACTAAGAGCAGCCTTAAGCATACCAAAAAGAGACCACGTCTCACAAGCATGAAAGACTGCTCACTGGCTCCTAGTCAAGGACCGTATCACATTCAAAATTCTCACGACCACACACAAATGCATGAACCTTACAGCACCCTCCTACCATTCAGACACTATATCAAGACGCACATCAACAAGACCTACTAGAACATGCTACATCAACCAACCAGCTTACCGTACCACGCATCAATAGAGCCAAAGCAGGGGGGATAGGCTTCCCTTATCTAGCACCCAAGCTCTGGAATGCGCTCCCCACAGCCCTCAGAGCACAAACTTCTCTCCCTGCCTTTTGAAAAAAAAAACTCAAAACGGCTCTCTTCAACTAACCTTGCTCCATCTACCCACCACTTCTGAACGCCCACCATTTCCTGTGCCTTACAAACTGCTCTGTACAACTGCATATTAAGTACTCATTTATGTTTATATGTAACTAAGCTCCGCTTTACAAATTGTACAATAAGTATTACTGTCTGTGTTTATATGTAACTAAGCTCTGATCGTTCACTGTAACAAGCGCCACGATGCCTACGGGCTGCTGCACGCTCTACAAATACAAATAAATAAAAATCAAAATCCCCCTGTCCTCCATAGTATAACATTGAGAGCAAGTCTTTGTATATCCATTCCACAGCTTTTTGGCTGTTACACTGGAGCAGTGAATCCTGAAAGATAAGAACACATACTCTTAAGTCCCGTCCCCCTTCCTCCATACTGCATGGGCATCACTCGCTAGGGACGGGAGACAGTACATTTTTCACCAGAAAAAACCTTCTTCCCCTTTAAATTTAGAGGCGCGGCCCAGGGAGCATGCACTCCCCTGACTTTGGCCACCGACTCCAGTCCCCTTTTCCGCGTCAACAGGAAGGAGCCAATTTACCAGCACTCCTGGGTTTGTTTTAGGGAGAATTCTCAGAAATGTGCTAATTCCCTCTACCTTAGAAACCCCCAGCAACTTTGCTGGATTTTGAGGACATGATTTTTTTTAACCTGGAAAGTGAGAGACCCTTCCTCCTCACTCTATCATGTATTTTAATGTGATTTTAAACACTGTGTTTCTTTTGGTTGTGGAGTCTGACAAACTCCACAGGCATCATCTTTAACAGTGTGTCAAACAGCACCTTCAGTGCAGTGGTGACACAGGGAAGTCTTTCAGATTTGCCAAAGGTTTAAATACCTTCTCTGGGATAAACTACTGTTTCCCAGAGCAGTAAAGTGAAATTGACTTTACTTACATTTGCAACTTTCTAGACCCAGCACACACAATCTTACAATAGAGTGCTGGAGGGGTTACGTAGTATCACCTTTGTCTAGCTTCTCATGTAACATTTTTATGTTACCCTTTCCTCAATGAATGGCTGGTGGCAGTGGTTTACTTTTTTCTACCATTATGGGATTTTACAGCAGGCTGCGTTCGCAGTCATGGTAAAGCACCCATGGGTGCCATTTTTGTCAAAATGGCCTAGTCTTCTTTTTTCGCCATTTGTTTATGGAAAGGTCCTTCTGGAGATTTACTCTGCGTGCCAAACCAGGGTTGGTCCTTTTGTTCATTTTGCCTTTGGCAGGATTCACAAGTAAAGCCCGCCTCTGGCTTCAAGGTGTCTAGCGGGGGCAGTAAGCAAGGGAGGTGCCTGAAACTCCCTGTTATTAGTCTCCTAGGAGACAGGAATGCACTCTTAGGTGATTGACCGGCTGCCTGTCTGGCAAGGACAGTCACCCTGCTGGGTGACTGACAGCTTGGCTGAAATGAATGGGCGCCAGCTGCTTAAAAGGCAAGGCTTTTTGGCTTGGAAGGCAGTCGACCACTGGACAAAGGAATCCGAAGAACTTGAAGAGGACGCCTGCTGCAACTCCTCTACTGTTGGTTTGCCCGGTGAAGCCCTGCTGCTGTGCTGAAACTTCAAATTCGTATCGACAGAAAAGCCCCTGCAAGGACGACTTCTCCATTTGAGTTGGTGGGACCAATCGACTCCAAAGTAAGCCACCTGGACATCTTCTCGGAGCTGGTTGAAATTCCACTGCAGTTGCTGTTGGAACCGAATTGCCAGGGAGAGGAACACCAGTTTGTGTGTTATTTTGAAGCTGGCCAAGAGCTCCAGGAAGATCCTCTGGACTCCCAGGAAGCAGGACTGACCGAGCTTGAGCCCCCTCAACAGAGTGCGATGCAAGGAAGGCCCATCTCGACATCCAGGAACCGCAGTGGTGCTATTTGCGGTAGACACAAGGTGCTGAAACACCGAATGGCCACTTGTTTGAAGATTGCCGGTTGCGAGTGGTGACTGTCCCATTGCAGTGGAGGAGTCCCCAGATGTCCTCTCTTGTCCCCACGACTGAGGCCCCAGAACACCAGGATCTGCAGAGCTGCACAGGAACAGAAGTCCTCTGCTGCACTTTTTCTTCAACCTAAAGGTACTGTACAGTATAAGAGAACTTACCTCGTGTTGTGTAGCCACTTGTCCTCGTTGGAGACTTGCTTGGTTGCATTTGTAGAGTTGCTATCAGCTTCTTTACCTCACAAGCCTAATCAGCTTGTGGCCCTACTTTGATTTCTTCTATTCTACCAAGACATTTAAAACATTGTGAAAGACTTTCTACTTACCTGCAAGAAGTGCTTCAGTCCACCTTGACTTTTGCTAACTTAAACATTGGCTGGCCTGTCTCCCTGAATGACTCGCCTCCCCTCTGTTTAAGTGTTTTGCCTTCCTTCCAGGAAAGGGTTAACTGACTTTACATTGGGGGGGGGGGGGTAATTGAAAGTATTTACATGCTTAAGAATCATTGTGTGAATACTTGTTCTATTCTGATCCGTCTTTTCTTTGACACTCTCCTAAGAAAGTCTAAATGCAAACAGTGATATATTAATGTCTACAGCACCCTAACAATTGAAGTCACCTGAGGGTGTAGTGTCTGTGAGCCATCCCAAATGGGTATTTTCTGATTTAGAAAACTAAGAGTGTGTATTATTTTTGAAGTGAATGTGTGTTGCTTAACATTGCTCCCTTCTGAAGAAGGCTTATTAGAACTGACTGGTAAATAAATAAATTGTTTAATCAAGAAACCTTGTGTATAAGAGTTTATTTGGACACTTGTCACTGTGAATCTCTGTGTAACGCCCCTACAACTCACATTGACCCCTCTTGAGATGAGCCTGGCTACTCGACCACACTACCAACCTGTGTAGTGCAGACTTATACCAAAGGTTGGGTTCCTATTGTCAGGAGGTAACGGTTGTAGTGCACCCAAAGGGTACTGCATACAATCTTGCCTAACAGTTGGGCTTCGGCCATGTAATACGACACGCTTTTACCCGAATACATTTTTCTGTCTTTTTGTCTTCTTTTTTCAATCAGGTACTCTGTCCTCTGGTGTCACGCTCCTCCACGGCGAATATCGACTTCAGCTGGCTTCAGGAGATGTCCAGCCTGCGAGGGGCTCTTCCCTACATCCGATCCCCACACTCATTGCCTCCGTTGCCTTGGCCCCGACCACGGCTGGGAAGGTTGTACCGCATGCAACACACTTTTATCGCATGCTCTGAAGAACAGGCTAGCCAGGTGGAGGGAGCTCTTCCAGAAGTCTCCTCCAGAGGACTTGAAGGACTTCGTCAGACATAAGTCGAGGCCCAAGGGAGGGCCACACTTTTCCAGTGCACCCTGCAAGGGTGACTACTTCCCAAGGAAATACCCGAACGGGAGGAACCTCTCAGGTTCTCGCACCAGCATGAGTACCAAGGCTAATTTAGCTACCGGCCGCCGGGCTGAGGTGTCTGTAGATCCTTTCGGAGATGGTGCGGAGGGACCATAAGGTTCTTTTACCGGGTGTACACCTGAGGGGCTATGCCCTTGTACTGGCAACATGGCCAAGGGGACGCCTGCACACAGCACTGCCGAGGGCGACACGCCTACCAGGCCGCGGCCTGAGGTGCAGGGTAGGTTTCATGCTCCATTGCCAAGAAACCTTGGCATGTGGCATGCAGCTCGACAAAATGGCCGCCGTGCCAGACAAGATGGCTGCTTGTCCGATACCGCCCAGAGGAACGGAGCAGGTGGGTGAACGAGTTACAAGGTGGGATTGGTGTCAACCAGTTACGTGGCCTACAGCTTATCCATCAGCGCAGGGCAGGTTTACCCGCTGACAGAGTACACACCGGCCACTGCAGCCGCCCGCTACCCCGTCAATATCCTCTGCCACCTCACCGGCCATCAGGGACAGGTTCTATGAAAAGTTCCTTACGCTCATGATATCTCCTCAGATGGGGGCCATCCTTAGGGATTTGATCAGGGATATGCTCCCTCTGGCCCCTCCGCCTGTGCCTGTAGTAATTCCTCCCATGGCTCCAGCTCTGCAAGCCCCGGTGCAGCCCCTGCTGCCCAGGCCAGCTCCTTCGATTCCGCTCCTCTGCCTCCCACAGTTCTAGTGCTTCTGTATCAGTCTCTGCTGCAGCCCCGGCTCCGGTCTCCACACCTCAGCCCTCAGCACCCAGCACTCCTCCACCAGCTCCGGACCAGCCGGACACCAAGGTGGGCACTGACGAGGAAGAAGACCCCGACGCACCATAGTCTGCCAAGGCTTTCTATGAGTGACTCGCAGGTCTGGCAGAGTACTTGGGGCTTCCTCAAACTGAAGTCTAACAACCGGAGGTAGGGGTAATTGCAGAGGTCCTCACTCTACACGCCGCGGCTAGAACCGGGAACCTAATGCAGAAGGACGTTGCCTTGGCCAAGAAGTGGTGGCTCAAACCCCACTCGGCCCAACCTGTCAATCTGCGCCTGGACCCCAAGTATAGGCAAATGGAGGGGCATCCACTCTTGCTGTCGGCCCACCCTCAACCGTACTCTTCGGTGATTGCTGCAGCTTCACTCTACTCAAAGCCTCAGTCGTCCTCGGCCACCTCGTCCTTGGCTCTGCTAGGCAAGGAGGAGAAGAACTTGGAGGCATACGGGAAGAGGCTTTATTCCAACGCTTCAGTGCATCTTCGTCAATCCAACGCGGATGCCATGCTGGCAGCCGTTAACCAGAGGCTTTGGTGGGAAATGGCTGACTTCCTTCCAGAAATTCCGATACAGAGGCAGTCACGTTTCAAGGCAGGACTGGCAGATGCTAAAATGGTGGCGCGAGACATCATGGGGTCTACCGTGGCCCACATGGACACCTCTGGCCGGGCCATATGCGTTGCCACGGACATGAGGACTGCCTGGCTTTGGGCTACTAAATTTAAACCAGTCGTCCAGGAACACATATTGGACCTTCCATTTGAGGGGGGAAACCTCTTTTACTCCACCACCGATGAGGATCTAGATAAAAATAAATACAGTTTGCAAACTGTGAAGTCTTCATCCTTACGAAGACCACGCCCAATGCGTACACCCAGTCACATCAACGCTCCGACAAGGGGAGGGCATTCGGAGGGTTCCGTGGCTTCCAAGAACAGAGATCCAGGCAGCCTGTCAGTCCTCAGAGTAAACATCGGTGCAAACAACAAAGGGGGGGGGGGGGGGCAAGGGCTTTTTTCAGTCTCCCTGCTCCTCCTCCTCCGCAGCCTCAGAGGGAAAGAAGGCATGATGCGTCCCTTCGGGTCCATGTATCTCCAGTGGTGGGGGGGTAGGGGGTAGGGGGTAGGCTTGCCCTTCATGCACAGTTTTGGCGTCAGAAGTTCGCGAACCCCTGGATCCTCTCTGTAGTATCCACGGGGTACCGCCTACCAATCCCTTTCTCTCCTCCCTTCTCACCGCCACTCCCATGGATAGGGACACCAACTGAGTTGGTAGAAGTTTGGTTGCTCGTCGAGAGCCAGGCTGTGGAAGATGCCCCAGCCTCCCTGTGAGGATTGGGCTTCTATTACAGGATTTTCGCCATACAAAAGAACCAGGCTGGCCTGAGTGTTGTGTTGGACCTTTCCACCCTCAACCTCTCCTTCCCTCTTCAAAAATTCAAGATGGTTACACCAGCATTGATTGCGGAGACATTGTGCAGGGAAGACTGGATGTGCTCCTGGATCTGAAGGACGCTTATCTATACATCCCGATTTGGCAGCCGCATCACTCCTTCCTATGATTCAGGATCATGGGCTGCCGTTTGCAATACAAGGTGCTACCCTTCAACCTCAATTCAGCCCCCGAGGCATTCACCAGGCCCATGAATGTGGTGGCAGCGCTCCTCAGGGCACTGGGCCACCACGTCTACCCGTACCTGGATGACTGGCTCGTCAGGGTGAGATCTCCGGAGGCAGTTCATCACACTTCCTCCACCCTTGTGATCACACTCCACGAGCAGGGGTTTTCGGTCAACCTCAAGAAGTCTCAGGTGCAGCCTATGCAGAGCCTGACCTTTCTGGGCCTCATCTTGGGCACACGCTCCAAGAGAGTTTTCCCCTCGGAGGACAAGGTCACGGCCATCAAGAGGGCCACTACTCATTCCTCAACCAAGAAGTGATCTCGTCCTGGTGGTACAAACACTTATCGGGCATCATGGCAGTGGTTTTACTGGCCGTACCCTACATGAGACTCAAGATGAGGAGATTGAAACTGCACTTCGCAGCCTCATAGAATCAGGCACGGGGCTGCCAAGCTGAGCTGGTCAGCATTCCGCCTTCTCTCCACCCGGACCTCACATGGTGGTCCAGGGACTGCAACCCGCGGACGGGCAAGCCCTTCCAGCAGCCGGCCCGCAGGTCACCATTATTACGGATTCCTCCCTGGAGGGCTGGCAGGGCCACTTTGGACAACCACAGTGTCCTTGGATTCAGGACCCTGCAGGAGTCTCATATCAACTGGTTGGAACTGAAAGCCATCTGGCTAGCTCTCATAGCTTTCCTTCTGCTCAGTCAGGGCAACGTCGTCCTCTTCCAGACTGACAACTCCACCAGCATCTACTATGTCAACAAGCAGGGTGGTACCAGGACCCCTCCACTGCACAACCTAGCGCTCAGCATCTGGGAATGGGCCCTGAAGAACATCTACCTGAGTGCCATCCACCTTCCGGGGGAGTCCTACGTGGAAGCGGACAGACTCGGCAGACTGGGAGCAGACAGTTACAAGGGGCAATTGAACAATCAGGTGCTGCTGGAGATCTTTAGCAGATGGGGGCATCCTCAGGTGTATCTTTTTGTTTTTGCATGTTGGGACAACAAGAAGTGCCAGCCGTTTGTGTCCTGGCAGGGCCCCGGCTCACTAGGCGACACCTTCCAGAACCAGTAGAGCGGCATGACAGCATATGCCATCCCTCCTACACTCCTGATCCACGGGGTGATCTGCAAGATAAAGAAATAGTCACCTCAGCATCATTGTGATAGCTCTGTGGTGGCCAGCAAGACTGTGGTTCTCGGAGCTTCTCAGCCTCTTGGACAGACCCCCATTCACCTGCCGCTGGGCCCAGCTCATCTCCTGGTGCAACAGGGAGCCAGGGTCATCCACCCCGCTCCACAGAAGTTAGCCCTTGCAGCGTGGTTCCTGAGCAGGTCACACTGTAACACCTGGGTCTATCACAGGCTAACCTAGAAATCATTCAGGGCGCTAGGAGCAAGGCTACTAGGAGCCAGTACAAGAGTAAATGGTCTAGGATCTGTCACTGGGCTGACTCTAAGGTGATCGACCCCCTTACATGCACGTTGGATGGCGTACTCTCCTCCTCTGCACACCTTGCTCACTCAGGTGTGCAGGTGGATACATACTGCTCCTATTTGGCAGCCATAGGGGCCTACAGAAAATTGGAGGAGGAGTTCTTCTACTCTTCCAACCCGGTGTTCAAGCGACATTTGGCGGGCCTCGCCAGGCTCTTCCCTCCTATCAAGAAACCACACCCTGTGTGGGACCTCAATGTAGTGTTGGGCGCCTTGGAGCACAAACCATTCGAGTCAATGGCGTCCGCGGACATCAGGCTGGTCACCATTAAAACAGCTCTGTCGGTGGGCCTCATCTCTGCTCGCAGAATCGGCTAGATACAGGAACTGGTGGCTTCAGAACCCTATACTACTTTTCACAAAGATAAGGTGGTCCTGAGAACACACCCGCGTTCCTACCTAAGGTAGCCTCCGCTTTCCATCTGAACGAAGAGATAGTCTTGCCTATGTGTTTTGCCGACCCTAAGACGATGCTCAGAGGGTCTTGCACTGTCTGGATGTCAGACACGCTCTAAAATTCTATCTGGACAGGACTAATGGCTTCTGCAAGTCGGACGCTCTGTTTGTCACATTCGGGGGGGGTGGCCCAGTTATCGGGCATCCAAGGCCTCTATAGCAAGTTGGATGGTTTCGGCCATCAACGAGACCTATGAGGGGCAGCACAAACCGCTTCCAGCTAACATGCACGCCCACGTGCTCAGAGCCAAGGCCATGACCATCGCATTCCGGCTGCAGGTGCCGTGGCAGGTCATCAGCAGGACGACCACCTGGGCCACCCCTTCGGCTTTCTGTAAGCACTACTGTTTGGATGCCGGCTCCAAGTCAGATGCGGCTTTCGGACAGGCGGTTCTAAGGAACCTGTTTTCTTAAGGAGGGTCTCCTCTCCACCCTGGGGCTACATTCAGTTGTAATCGCCCATGCAGTTTGGAGGAAAGGGGACGGGGCGTAAGAGTAATTAATTGTTACTCACCTTAGTGACTAACATACTCTTAGTCCTTAATCCCCTTTCCGCCATACGTCCCACCATCCTCCCCCCTAATAATACTGGTGTTATTAGGCAATGTTCAATATTTTTGAACCATCAGTGGGGACTGAGGAGTGGCGCCGGTCGGCGCAGTCGGGAACACGCGCCTTTAAATTTAAAGGGGAAGCCGTTTTTTTCTGGTGAAGAAAGTTCTGTCTCCCGTCCCTAACGAGGGACGCCCAGGCAGTATGGAGGAAAGGGGATAAGGACTAAGTCAATACGGTGAGTAACTATTCATTGTTTTAGGTACCAGTACATTTGTTGCATTTCTTCTGGTGAACCATCACCTACAAAAGTACTTTACCTGCATTAGATACCTTCTGCGGGGGAAGCATTGTGACTTTTGCTCCCAAGGCTCCCTCTTAATAGGGATTGGATTTCTGAAGCTAGGACATATTTATTGTGCCTTGGTTCTATGTTGCTGCATCTCTTTACTTACCTTTTTTGTTATTTTAAGTCATTGGGTGCATTTTAAGAACCTATGGTGATGGAATATATGTTTATTATTGAGTGTTGCGACATCACCTTCTTGATTCATTTTTGTGTGTTTCAGACCTAGAACAAATACTGTATTGAATTATTGTATGCTTCACTGTGCAGAGACTCATTGTGGACTCCTAACCCCACTCTCGCTCTCATGAAAATAGCCTTGACTGCTATCAATTGCTACCTTGTTTGGGTTTTAGTTACCATTTTGATTGTCTACTCTCTCATAAATCTTTGAAAGATCTACATTCACCTGCCTAATGAGCACATGTCAGATGCTACTTGCAAAGGGTTCTGGTAAGGCTGCCATTATGTAGCAGCTTTGCTTTGTTGGAACAGTGTTTTTCTCAATTTACAAGCTGAAAGCACGAAGGCTAAAACCATAGAATAGTTCACTTGAAATGATTGCAGCACATTTAAAAACAAGAGATATTGAAAGCTCTAAACCGAAAATAAATGACACTGCAAAAATAAGCCTTGTTATTAGCCTACAGTGTTGAAATGTTATGTTATTTGGCATTTATATAGCGCTCTACATATCATTGGTATGACCTCAAAGCACTCGTGGGTTGAACGCCCTCGGGGACCTTAATCCAGGTCAGTTGAGTGAGTAAGGTGTCATAGGGTGCTTGGGTGCACGATTATGTGTGCAGCTGATGCGAATGCCTGATGGTAGCTGCAGCCTAGCATTAGGTGTGGTGGTATTTGAGATCAGTTGAATGTGTGCAACCTGGAGGTTGGTCACCAAGACTGGGTTCTGGCTGCGTTAGGCCTGTGTAGGGTGCTTATGTGTGCAGATAAGCCGATTTTCATGGTGTATAGCTGCGTTCTAGCAGAATGTTGAGCTGTTCGAGTAGTATTGTTTGTATTTGAGCAGCTAGGCCGAAATTGATCGAGGGGTGTAGCTGCGCTCTATTGTGTGTTGGTGTAGAGAAGAGAGTGAGCATAGTGATAAGATAGGTGAGTGTCTGGGTGGAGGTTTTGTCCTTACGAGCTGACTATTCCGGATTTCAATTACGCGTTCGTTTGCAATTGTTGCGTTCTGAGTGAACTTATTAGTGACTTATAGTCACATTCAGCGGTTTCGTTGCTTGGTATCTCCTTGAACAGCAGGTTGCAAGATATCTGCGGCTTTGGATGGCCTTATCTGCATTACAGAAAGAGACTGGTTTTTAGAGCTTTGTGGAAGGCCGTGTAGTCTTTAGTGTGTCGAATATGTGGGGGGAGTGAGTTCCACAGAGTTGGGGCCAAGGTTGAGAATGCAGGTCCTCTGATCCTGGCAGAATTGGAGGTAGTAATCACTAGGAGGACAGTGCTTGATTTTAGGGTGTGTGATGGGAGATAGGGCTTTATCTTCTCTTGAAGGTACGTTGGGCCAGTCTTGTGCACTGCTCAGTGGGTAATGCATAGGCTCTTGAAGGTGGCCTTTGGTCTGACTGGGAGGCAGTTGAGGGTGCAGAGAGCGGGAGAGATGTGGTCTCTGTGGCAGAGGGCAAGGAGGAGTTTGGCAGTAGCATTTTGGACTCTTTGGAGTTTAAGGTGGTAAGTCGGTGCTCCCAGGTATAAGGAGTTGGCATAGTCCAGTCTCGACATAAAACAGACATGACATAGCAGCGAGTCTGTTGGGGTAGGCGAGGTAAAGAAAAATGTGTCTAAGTAGTTTGATGAGGTAGTGACAGGATTTTGAAACATTATTGATCTGGCGGGAGAGGGTTAGTCCCGAGTCCGTAATGCAGCCTAGGATTTTGACTGTATTGGAAGGATGGGGGGTGGGCCGAGCAAGGGGAGGGGCGGGGCATGGGAGTGGTTGTGGGAGAAGGGCAGTATTACTGCATGTTAGGCACGATTGTATGCAGTACCCTTTGGGTGCACTACAACAACCCTGACCTCCTGGCAATAGGAACCCAACCTTTGGTATAAGTTTGTACTACACAGGTTGGTAGCGTGTTGAGCAATCATGCTTATCTCAAGAGGGGTCATTGTGAGCTGTAGGGGAGGTACACAGAGATTCACAGTGAAAAGTATACGAAAATATATACTTACACACAAGGTTTCTTGAATAAACAATAATTAATTTATCAGTCAGTTAGAATAAGCCTTTTTCAGAAGGGAGCAATACAAAAGCAACACACAAATACATTCCAAAACTACATACCAAGTTTCTAAATCAGTAAAGACCCTTTTGGGATGGCCCACAGTCACAACCTACACCCTCGGGTGACTTCAATAGCTAGGGTGCTGGGGACATTAATATCTTACTGTAGCATTTAGAACATTCTCCGGAAGCACCTCAAAACCTTCCTCTTCACTTCTGCTTTCTCTCTCCCTCTCCCCTGCTAAATTCTTCACCAAAACTGCACTGATTCTGCAACTGGGCCACTCTCACCGACCTCGGTCCTGGGCCCAGTCACTCTTCACTTGCACTGCCTCCCTGGCAACCCCTGCACTGCGGGACTGTCTCTGTATCACTACAGCCCCCCAGCACTTGTCTGCACTTACCGTTGCACTTGCCACCAGCTGGCCCTATTTATTTATTATTTTATTTCTATTCTACTTATTTGTACTGCACTCCCCCCCCCCCCCCCTTCCCCTTTTTCCCTTCCCCCTACCCCTGCACTTGCGCGGTCTGAATGACACCTGGCCTAGTAGGATCGTTGTCTGTCTTCCCCTTGTTCCCCCCTCCCTGCCTCGTCGCGCCTTGAAACACTTGTCTATAGGCGCGTTACAAATGCCATATCATATCATATCATTCTTAGGAATTGGTTAAAGGAAAATGTTATTAGAACAAACAAGAGATCACAAATATTCTTAAACTGGAAAATACTTTTGGATCCCCTATTACAAGTATTCAAACAAACTCTTACACTCAAGGTTTCTTGGTACACTTATTAATTTATTTCACAGTCAGTTATAAAACATTCACTAGAAGAAGGCAATCTATCACACAAAAATATACTTCAATATTTCACACTGACAGGTTCTGAGGCTTTTAAACTACTTTGAAGTAGGAGCAAAAAGGCATGTGTTAATAAAAAGAAGATTCAAGTTATTCTTAAACAGTGAAAATAGTGCGAGTTCACCAGAGGAGCCAATTCAATGCAATAGGTTAGGCCAAAGTCAATGGGCTAAAGTCTTGTATAGGATAAAGCAGTTCTGGTAGTTAAACGGAAAAGTCTTTGCCAAAGTTCTCAGAAGTAGTTTGTAAAAGAAAGATTCATATAATGGGTCACAAGCTGACTAGGCCTGCAAGTTGCCAAAGTTTCAAGCACTTTGCAGTTAGAGGTAAGTTCTCATGTTTGGGTTTTCACAGTACCTTACAATGAAGAAAAAGATACAGCTGAAGACGTATGTTCCTTGCAGTTCCTGCAGATCTCGCTGTTCCTGAACCTCAGTCATGGGGACAAGAGGGAGAACGTCAGGGGACTCCTGCACTGTACTGGGACTGGTCAAAAAGATGGCAAAGGCAAATCTTCACTTCCGGTAGCTGTAGACAAGCACACAAACTGGTGTCCCTCTGCCTGGTTATTCAGTTTCCTGCAGCACTCTGAGGCAAATACAACCAGTTCTGAGAATGGATTACAGGTGGCTTAAGGTTTGAGTTGATTGGTCCCTCCAACTCAAAGGGAGACGTCGTCCTTGAAGGGCTTCTCTGTCGAGATGAACTTGGCAATTCGGACCTTCAGCAGGGCTTCACCGGGCGAACCAATGGTCCAGGAGTTGCAGCAGCCGTCCTCTTCAAGCTTGTCTTCGGTTCTTTCGTTCCAGTGGTCGACTCTGCCTTCCGAGCCAAGAGACTGGCCTTTTATCCCATTTCCTCCCATTCATTCCAGCCTTGGGGTCACTCACCCAGCAGGGTGGCTGTCCTTGCCAGACTGTCAGCCAGCCAATCATGCCAGAGTGCATTTGGGTCTCCTAGGAGACTAAGCACAGGGAGTTTCGGGTACCTCCCTCACTTCCTGCCCACCCCAGAAACTCAGGGCGCCAGAGGCTTTCTTCAGTCCTGAAGCCCGCCAAAGGCGTAGGAACAAAGGGACCAAACCTGGTTTGGCACGCAGAGACAATCTCTAGAAGGACCTTGCCAAAATTAAATGTCGAAAAAAGAAGACCGGGACCTGTTTTTACAGAGGGGGCTCAGAAGCCATCTTGAAAAACATGGCTCCCGCGATATAACGCTACCGTTGTTCGCGGTCGTGAAAAATCATGGTAGTTCGTGTAAAACCACTGCCATCAGCCATTTTGATAGGAAAGGGTAGCATTTGACTGCTACGTGAGTTTCTAGACGCAGGGGGTACTAAGTAACCCTTCCAGCACTCTATTGTAAGATAATGTGTACTGGGTCTAGGAATTTGGAAAGACTAGTAAAGTCAATTTCACTTTACTTTCTCTGGGAAACTAGTTTATCCCAGAGAAGGTATTTAAACCTTGGGTCAGCCTAAAAGGCTTCTCTGTGTCACTGCACTGAGGGTGCTGTGTGATACAAATGAAAATATGATGCCTATGGAGTTGTCTAAAACTCCACAATCAAAGAACATGAGTAATAAACACATCAAAATACATGAGAGAGTTGGGGAAAAGGCTCACACTCTCTCCAGGTAAAAAAATCAAGTCCTCAAAATCCAGCAAAGTTGCTGGGGGTCTGTAAGGTGAAGGGAATTAGCACATTTATGAGAATTGTCCCTACCAGTTTAAGCCAAAGTCAATGGGCAAAAGTCTGAATGAGTTGAAGCACTTCTGGTAGGTAAGTAGAAAAGTCTTTGCACAATGTTTTAGAAGTCTTTGAAGAAAAGAAGAATCAATGTAGGGCCACAAGCTGTTTAGGCCTTTGAGTAGTAGAAGATGCAAGCAACTCTACAATAAGAGCTAAGTTTTCTCAGACTTTACAGTACCTTTGGATTTAAGAGAAAGTGCAGCAGATGACTCATGTTCCTGTGCAGCTCTGCTGAGCTCACTCTTCCTGGGCCTCAGTCATGGGGACAAGAGGGAGGACTTCAGGGGACTCCGGCACTGCAATGAGACGGTCACCACTCATAACCAGCAATCTTCAAGCAAGTGGCACTTCAGTGTTTCAGCTACTCGTGACTACCGCAAATAGCAACACCTTGGTTCCGGGCTGTCAAGGTGGACTTTCCTTGCTTGTGGGGTCCCACACTCTTTTGAGGGGGCTCAGGGTCAGTCAGTCAGCCCTGCTTTGTGGGAGTCCGGAGGATCTTCCTGGAGCTCTTGGCCAACTTAAAAGCATTGCACACAATCTGGTGTTCCTCTCCCTGGCTGTTCGGTTTCCAGCAGCAGTTGTTTATCCCAGAGAAGGTATTTAAAACTTTGGAAAATCTGTAAGACTTCCCTGTGCCACTGCCCAGAAGGTGCTGTGTGACAAAATGTGAAAGATGATGCCTATGGAGTTTGTCAGGCTCCATAACCAAAAGAAACACAAAGTTCAAAAATTGCATTAAAATACATGAGAGAGTGGGGAAAAAGGGTCTCGCTCTCACGAGGTTAAAAAAAATCAAGTCCTCAAAATCCAGCAAAGTTGGTCGGGGTCTCTAAGGTGGAGGGAATTAGAACATTTTTGAGAATTCTCCCTAATAACGCACACCGTGATTTCAATTTTATCAGGGTTCAAAAGGAGATGGTTACTTGTCATCCTTCGATCAATATCACGAAGATAAGCTTCAAGGTCGGGACATGAGTTGGTGCTTGTCTTGGGAATTCTTAGGATAAATATGAGTATTGTCTGCGTAGTTGTAACAGGTGAGGTTGCGTGCGCGGATGATTCCTGGTAGAGTGGTCAGATAGAGGTTGAAAAGGAAAGCAGATAGGCATGCGCCTTGAGGTACTCCAGTGTTCACAGCGCAAGCAGTTGAGACAAAAGGGGAGAGGAAGGCGATTTGTTTCCTGTTGCTGAGGAAGGAGGCAATCCATTTGAGTGCCGCGCCACCGATTCCTAGGGAGTGAAGGCGGTCAGATAGGAGTGAATGGTTAACGCTGTCAAAGGCTGCAGAGAGGTCGAGGAGAATCGGCACTGCACAACCCTCTAGAGTCTGCCTCAGTCTGCCGCAACCTGAAAGTTAAATCATTTTTTAAATATTTGTCATGAAAAATAAAAGCAACTTAATCATGATTGCCAATACCATAAATGTAGTTCGACGCAGAAAACCTTTAACTTTCATTGTCTAATCCCGAACGTGTAAAGAAAAATAGAATATGTACCCTTCATATACAGGGACCTCATCAGATACCCAGCCTTAAAGACATATTATATAATACTACCACTCTCCTTATTTTATTGATTGAAATCATTGAATGCATTTTAAGAACCTATGGTGACTGAATGTATTATTGAGTGTTCTGCGACAGTATTGCCTCCTTATATAATTTTGTGTGTATGTTTGAGGCCTAGAATGAAAATAGAATCTTTACACATTCTTGTCTAAATTGAATTATTGTGTGCTGACCTATGTGGACTCATTGTTGACCCCTGGTTCAACTCACGCTCTCTTGAGAATAACCTTGACTGCTCTCCATTGCTACCTTGATTGGGTTTTGGATAACCTCTCAGGCTTCCTGTGTTCACTATAACTAGGGTTGTCTCCTGAAATCGGTCCAGCAGGTCAGATTCTAGAAATCCATCTGGGCAGGTAGAAATTATGATTATTCTACTCGGGAGTTCAAAGGCCAATTCTACATGTTGACCTATTCTTCAAGTAAACACCAAGAATAAGGAATTTATTTTTGAAAGGTTATTAGATTCTACAGAAAACAAGTCTTCTCAGGAAGGAATAAATCAGGGGAACTTGTGAAAGATCTGTATTCAGAGAAGGAGTGCAACACACCAGCGACACAGGGCTTCTTGAATTAAATAAGCCTTCCTGTAGTTGAGCATTGCACTCCCAAACACATCGAACTAGAAAAAGTTAATAAGGGCTGTTGAGTATGAACACTGGAATAGTCCAACGCCCCACACACACACGTTACTGCAACTTCTTTCAAGAACTTTGCTCTCCCTTGCATGGAACACTTGAAGAGTGCTGGAAATTGAAATCCTTTCCACTGAAGAGGAAATGCTCTGTGATCCCTTTAATTTTCAAAAATGGAAAAGGACCTACAGTCTTGATCTAGAAAGTGAGAAAATAAGATCATTGTGGTAATGCCCATTTTCCAGTGATGGTGCTCTCTAGTACCAGGGAAAGAAGTACTGCAATTAGGTGAAACATGATTGTCCCATGCCCCAGAGATGTGCTGTGAAGGCCAGAAGTATATGGGAACATTTTCTAGACTCCCTCCTACAATTCTGAGGTATATAATCTGGCTATGCCAAGCCAACTGTCTCTAATGGCAAAGCCATGGTTAGTCTGTGTAATAAGGTGAATGCAGGGAGAAACACAGGATTTGAAGCGTAATAGGAAAGAAGGAAATGAAAAACACTTTACCAGTGCTATACGTGCATGGCCACTCAATAGGAGGGAATGCTAATGTATTCTGTGGAGTGGATAAACTTGGCATTCAGTTAACGACTAGTAGTAGGAGAGTATGCAACCTATAAATGATGCAGTACTAATGGTGATAAAGGGCACATATGTTCAATAGAGACAGTGTATGGATAAATCATGAAAAATATAGAGATACGCGCAGACATGCATAAACTTTATCTTAAAAGTTCTATCTATATTACTACTGGGAATTTTGTTGCAGAGACTAGAAATGCAAACCATATTTGCATCACATGCCAAGGGAAGATGCAATTCACAAATACATAACACAAACTAATCACGTTTTTTATCGCCATTACCACGGGGCTGGGCAGGTGAGTCATGGCCTTGGGAGACCCTCCTGGGCCCCCTTTTAGCCATTTTTAGGGCCTCGTTTGCCCGTTAGCCTCCTCTCCCTTCCCCGCTCCCTCGCTCTCCCATGCCTTTCTTCCGCCTCCCCAACCCGCCTACCACCCCTGATTGGTCCTTCCACCTTCCCATGCTTCCATCAGGCGATGCACAGGTGAGTGAGGCCCTGCACAAGACCCTCCTGGGTCCCTTTTGTTTTTAAAAGATTGAGGAGCCCGGTGTACCTCCTGGTACCGGCGCCCACGTGGTTCTTTCTCCCCGTCCCCCTTTCGCTTCCCATTCCTCCCCTCCCTCCTCCCGTCTTCCAGACCACCCCTCACCTCGATTGGCTCAATGTACACTATTAAAGCCATCTCCCCAGGGCAGCCCTCCACCCGGCAGCCCCTGCGGCAAAGGGCCCCAAGGCCAAGGGCGACTCCAACAGAGGCGGCTCCACAAAGTGTCTGCAGGTGTCTGCAGGCGAATCCAAGGAAGGCAGCAGACACCAACAAAACTGAGTGTGGCATGGGTGGGATGTAGAACAATTACCCTACTCCAGAAAGCACCTGTCACTTACCTTCCACAGCGTAGACTGCCGTAGACTTTAATAATACATACTTAGGAAGACTTGTGACCACTGTAAATGGATTGTAAATGTAGCCTTGTGATGCATATGCTAGTACCTCACATGTAGGTAACGGAACTTTAGCTTCCGTCGCATCTAGATAGAAATGCGAATCTTAACATGCACCACACTTAGAATTCTGAACCCTAGCTTGTGTCGCATCTAAATGGAAGTGTGACTGTTAGCATGTGCCACACTCGTATGAAATTCTGAACTTTAGCTTACGTCGCATCTAGATAGAAATGTGATTGTTAGCATGTGCCACACTCGGGAATCTTAACTTTAGCTTGCGTCGCATTTAGATTGTAATATGATAGATGGCATGTGCCACACTCAGGATTCTGAACTTTAGCTTACGTCGCATCTAGATAGAAATGTGATTCTTAACATGCACCACACTTAGAATTCTGAACTTTAGCTTGTGTCACATCTAGATGGAAGTGTGACTGTTAGCATGTGCCTCACTCCGGATTCTTAACTTTAGCTTGCGTCACATCTAGATAGAAATGTGAATGTCCGCATGTACCGCACCTAGATGGAATCCCATAATTGCAATGGACAACAATGCCAACTAACCAACCAACAATTCCATCCCTCTGCATACACCTCTCAAACTCTAACCAAACACAACCACAAGCCTAAAACGCAGCAATCCGCACAATCTTCACAACAATGCAACAACAGAACAAACCGCACATAGACTTGCACAACAGAACACGACGACTACGGACCGTAAAACACCCCAAGCCCAGCCAACGGACCCACCGGGCTGAGGCTGCCAACAGCACATCACTGCTCTCTTGCACTTTTCCAGTTTACTCCCATTAACAAACCCCTCTCCTCCCCTTTTTCAGAGCCGCCAGAGCGCCAGGGGGCCACTTCAGTGGTGATAGTGCGCGGTACAAATATCCTTTAACATTAACATCTTGTGGACTTTTGTATGTACTATTGGCAGACCTTTATAGGTCCTAATGTCTCTAATTTTTGTGAAGAACATTGCCTTTATTGGTATATGTTAGATACAGGGGAATCAACTAGCAACATGCCAGTTCTTATGCTTACATAATGCCCACAAGTGTCTTCTTTTTATTGTGTAACTTCTTAGAATTTGAATGTTTCTCAGGTTTGTTAATCTGCTTAGATTCACATGCTTTTCATAGACTGCCAACTAGCGGTTGACTCTTGACACCCTGTTCACGATTTCAAAAACAAGAAGTAGTGTTATCAGGGGCATGCTTGTCAATCTATCCCAATCCAACGAGTATGAGGACCCATGATCATTCACACATTGGTGTCCTCAGATTATTTTTGGTCTGCTATTGTTTGCCCATTACTTCAATAAGCGGGCAGTATCATAACATCATTCTATGCCACTACACCCGCACAACATGGTTTTTTGAATGACCGATACCTAGCGAAGCCATCCGGCGCACAGTAGGGAGAGCAAGCAAGGGATCTTTAATACAATTGGTTTGAGGCCTAGAGAATGCCTTTCTTCCCTTCCCTGTTCATATCATTGGTACTCCCAACCTCTACATTTTCCTGGGTATGACTCAAGACTTCCCTGCAATGTAACGCAGAAAGTGTGCAACAGCTGTCTTCCTCTGGATCACGTTGAGAACTGCTACCAGGCTTGTCAAGGACCTTAAGGAAGCGCTGACAAAGTGTGAGCTAATTGTAACATTTCAGGCAGAGTAGGGTAAGGACAGCACCACAATGCAGACTCTCAATGTTGAGGAATATACCGACTGGGGACTTACTAGACCCCGGAGAACCATGCGTCGAGGCGCCAGTAGACTAGCCTCGGAGTCGACCCCTGTGTCCGAAGACTCGTCCTCACAGCTAGTCATGGAGAAAACACTGGGCGACCAAGAGAGGCTGCACACTCACACCGCCCTAAGCATAAACCTCAGCGGAACAGCTGCTCCAAAAGCATTGTGCGTACCTCGAAACTCAAGGAGGCAAGCAAAACGGTTGTCCAGCATGTTTAGTTCAGATGCAGATTAAATAAATTAATAACTATTTATAACAGAAACCTTGAGTATAAGTGTTACTTAGCTACTTGTGTTTACGGATTTCATTTGGACAGCTCACATTTACCCCTCTTGAGATATGCCTGGCTGCTCAGTCACACTACCAACTTGTGTAGTATGGACCTTTACCAAAAGGTGGGTTACCTAATACCAAGCAGATAGGTGTTGTGTAGTCTCACACAGTGTGACTGCACCAATTTACATCAGCAGGCAAAGGACAGGGGAGTTTCAAGCTCCTCTCATACTTCCTGATCTCACAGACACACTGGAGCGCAGGCGGGCTACTCAAAGGGTCCGGCCAAAGCCAAACACACAGTCAGACTTCCCCCTCCCAGAATGGTAGAAGGTATAACAAAGGCCAACCGCACAAGAAATGGCAAAAAAAGAAAGGAGTCACTATGCCAGAACCTAGGTGACCTTTTTGTGCCTAACCGTGGCTGGGGATACAGCCTGCGGTAGTAAATAGCACACACATTGGTAGAACATGTCCGCTGCCACCAGCTATAGCTATAGGGTTAACTTTGTAACCAAAAAGTCACAGGAGCAGAGAGAAGGGGGATACTAGGTATCTCCTCAGCACTCCACATAAGGTGATGTGTGCTAATTTCTCATAAGTCAGCGTTTTAGGAAAGATACAAAGTATCTCTCTTTCCTTAAGAGCAGTACTTGGGGGTAGAGGGGAAATAGAAGAACATAAAAAGGAGAACCCAAAGGGTTCCCAGCAATACTGCACAGAGGATGCTGTGTACTTCAAAAATTTAACACAGATGCCTTTAAGAGAGATGGAGGAAAGCAGGACTCCATGAAAATATGTAAAACATGAAGAACAGAGTTCACATGGTTAGAGCATGTAAGAAAGAATGACGGGGAAAAAGGCTCCCATTGAGAAGAAAAAGAAAAAGTCTAGAAGTCCAGCAAATAGTTATGGGGGGTCCCACTAGGAGAGGGGATGAAGCATGCAACCCGATAAATCTCCCTAATAGCCTATAACCTGCCTCTGCCCCTCACTTACTCTGCCTCCTCTCTAGCTCTTCACCCATCAAGGTCACATCCCGAGCATAGCGGTCGCACCGCCTAATCGCACTTAAAAATTTCCTACGTTGGTTGTCCTTAATCAATGTATGTCCACTTGCGTATTGTCCCGGGTGACTGTTCCATTTACTCACCCTCACAATCTGGTCAGAATGTCCCTCAAACGCACCCCATTGGAAGAAACTCACTGCTTCCCGACAAATCTGATTTCTTATTGTACCTTCTTTTGTGATCAAAAGAGCATTTTTCCTCTGATATATAAATATATACTTCTCATTTATTTAATTTATAGAAATCACAGGAAAGCAATACATTTTTGGTACAAAGGCTCTTACGAAACATAAATAACAGAGTGTAGGACATGGCTCCTTGACAATGGGGTCAGAGAATGTGACTTGAAGACCAGATGTTGCAGGGGAAGGTGGAAACATAAACCAGAGATGAGGATAGGAAAGAATAACAAAGGAACGTGATGGTGGAGGAGAGATCTAAATTAAGGATGGAGGGGTGATGGAAAAGTGCTGTAGGGTTGTCTGTGAGGCTAGAAAGAGAGGAAAGCTAGGAAGAGAGGGAAACAGGATGATGGAGTAACATATAGTGCTAGGAAACAAGTTCTTCAGAAAGGAGCAGTGCTTTGAGATTGGATTTAAATAGATTACACCATTGTGAGCGAGACAGCCATTGTACACTCAGCCTTTAAACATGTTAGTGTGTCCACTGATAAAGCTCTGCACAACATGTTAAGACTACAGCATCCGCAGATCAGACAGCCAAGTCCACATACTAGGAACTTGGCAGATTGGCTCCTGAAGTCAGAGTTTGGCCACTTACACTTGCCACCACAATGTATGGTCATCTGAGTCAATACAGAAGGCCCAAATAGGGGAACTCTGCTACAAAGTGGCCTTCCTTATTGCAGTCACCTCCATCAGAAAGATATATGAGCTACAGGTGCTCATTCGAACACACTGACTATTCAGAACATAAGGTAGCTTTAGAACACACCAATGGTGTTTGCCTAAATCCATCTGAAAATGTGCTTTAAATCAATAAATAGAAGCCAACTCTTTGTATCTTTTGTAACTGGAAGAAAGGGTGCCCAGGTAACCGTGAGGAGTCGGACATGTGAGACTGACACTTGGGTATACGTTTGTCACAAGTTGCCATTTTATTAAATAATAAAGGGTTGAGACAAATGCCTATCTTTCCCTAGCCTAACAGAGGTTTCCCTACCTAACAACCTAAAGCAAAAGCAAAAGTGACCTAATATCCAAAATATCTGTCCCTCACACTAATACACACAACAAATCATACAGGAATCAGTTGGCGATTTAACTTCACAAAAAGAACATTGAAATTCAAACGCAAATGTTACAACCAAGAATCCTTGTGACCAAGGTTGGATCCCCTTCCCCTGGAATAATTCAGTATATGTCCAATTAAAGTTCAGTTTCAGTTAAGTTCTTTACATAAGCCAAGTTTCACTCCAATTAAAATTAAGTTATTTTAATTCAAAATATTCTGTACTGGACAAACCAACTTTACTTTCTCTCCACTCTTCAGGATGAAAGTCCAAACAGTTAATCTCTGATGGTTAAACCATATTTTCTCCTTAGGAACAGCTGCTTATTCAGGATGGTTATGCCACAGTTCATCAATCACAGTAATGGAATTGCCACTTCTTCTGTTACATCCTTGTTCCACATTCATCAGACTTCGTGTTCTTCCTCCTGGTCCACTTGCCTGCCAGGACTACCACTCTCCTGCCAGGAAAAACAAAACTCCTACTTTTACAATTTGTATTCTGTGGTATGACTTGTTAAAACAAATTGGCATACAGTTTCTTTCTCCAACATGCTACACAAAAAGACAACAGTTTTCACATGGATCTGTTTGACATAGGCAATGCAGGTTATACTTCTCTCCCACTTGTTCCTTGTCACAAGACGGACCTTTTTCCTGCTGCATCTGCCTTTCTTTAGTACAGCCTCTTGGCTGTTGATAGACGGGTTTACAACACCCTCCCACGAGGTATCTTGAAATGGGATTATCGAATTTCACTTGCCTTGATGTCAGTCTCGAACTAGTTTGATTTTGTCAATGTAGGTTACAATGTTCCCTTTTTAAATATCCCGCTTTCAGGGAAGTTGTATTTTTCTTGATTAATATTGCCCCTCTTTTGCTTGGGCAATGCAGGTTCTAGTATTCTTCTACTGGATAGCCCCCAGTTTGGCTTTGACACTGCAGGTTATAATCTCCAATCTGACATCTCATATTTGGAGAGTTGAGCCCAATTTGCTTACATTGAACTGTTCGGTAGTCAAAAGGAGCGTTTCGGGGTTACCTACACTAGGCAAACTCGCCGGTCTTTCGTGGCGTCGTCTTCTGACACGCTGACACTGTTTCTTCGTTTGCCAGGACTTCTGCAGAATTTGACAGCTCCTACCAGCATACAACAGCTCTCGCTGTCTGTCCCCGGAGCCTGCACAACCAGTAACGCTCACCAGTGAACACAATATGCCGGAATGGAATGTCTGATGCAGGGAACTTCTCTCTCTCTCCCTCAGGGTTACCGGCACCAATACCGCTTCCTGCTCTGCGTCCACTTCATTTAAGGACTCCAACCTTCTCCAGGCTCTCCGCTTGGCTTTCCACTGTCACTACAGTAGCAGCCTCAGTGCCTGCTTCATTCTGCGGCGTCTGCTGCTTCTCCAGTCTCCTCTGCGTTCTCCCCTGCAGTTTGCTCTTGGCCCACAGCTGACGGGCCTTTAAATATTTAAAGATCTGCTCAAGTGTGGGTCATTAGAACAACTAGACTGCACCTCACGCTTTGGAAACCTGACCCCTCGTCCTCGTCTCAGTACGAGGAGCATTATGGGCATGACATCCATAATGTTCCTATGTGTTTTTACTCCCTTTAATCTACATTGCTTAGGGGATTTACAGGGCACATGTTTAAGAGAAGAATTTAAAGGACATAAAGATTTTCTCTCAGGTCCGTTACCTGAACCCCATGAAGTATCGTTACCACTAAAAGTGGTAATATTGACTCCTGTCTTTCATATGCATTAATTCCAGATTTACAAAGAGAGGTCTTATTCTTGATATCATGGGAAAGTGCGGGAGGTGAGGTCCGACTATAACAAGATGCCATTAAACATTCAGGTACCATGGGGACCCCATCCTCAAAATAGGAGGAATACTGCATCTCGCCTGACTGAGTCACCACATTCCCTTGATAGCCTTCTCCTCCCATATGATCCTCCCTCTTACTACCACCCCCAGGGTCAGGATCAGGTAGCACCTGCCTTCCCCTGGCCACATGAGAGGAGACTCTAGGCTGGGATTCTGTGATGACTGCAAGATGCATCCCATGACCAAAGCAATCCTCACAAGATGGACTGCAAGTTTAGATGCTGCGTTACACTTTAGCACCTAAACCCCTCCCCTTCGCCCTTAAAGTATGCTCAACACGCAGTTCTGGGCAATACTAACCTGCATTGCAAGCCCCACAATTGAGAAGATTTGCAAAATGAGTAACTCAGTGCACAAGTTCCCAAACAATTGTGTAACTACGCAAGCAAGAGTGGTTTCTCCAGTGAAACAAACAGTACTAAAACATCTGTTTTCTTTTCCTTCAGCTCATCCACCCTCCTCCGGGTTCTACTAGTTAGTATTTGCAATGCATGTGACTGAAAGCAGATTCACAAACCTCGGAAGGCAGATATTACTTGTCCCCATGTCTGTGGCTTGTTTCTGCCTAGAATCCGATACGCTCTCCAATGCTCCCCACTTTGGAGCTGTATCTCAGTAGAAAAATACATTTACACTTGAACAGCACATCATGCATTATGTCGGAATAACAAACAATTTGAGGACGTCAGTGTGAAGGATCCTTGCCACCTGCACATGCAAAATTGGAATAGTGACAGGAATTCCCCAGTCAGTGCCCTCTCTTTGATTAAAAAAAAGTACAAGATATAATATTCGGAGCCAACCACTATAAGACCTATGCAAAGGAACAACAATTCCGCCCATCAAAAAAGTGTGATCAAAAATGCCTAGATAGAACACCTTTGCTCTCCAATGCTATTTACTACCAGGTCTGGGCCATCTCGTTTCAAACGTTCCTCTGTTTTTGACGCAGTATCAAATTTAGGCACTCCCCTCATCTTTGCAGCCATCGCGTTCAAACGTTTCTCTGTTTAGTGCAAAATCGACTTTAGTCACTTCCCGCATCGATGCAGTCATCGTGCTTCTTACACTGTCTTGTGCAATATGCTCCTCACTCATTCTGCCGGATCTTGTCCTCCAGCCATGCGGGCTGTGTATGGCTTGTGCCTGCCGTATCATCACCTGTCATTTACTATACCTTCCATACCTACCTACCACCCAGCATGTAACATGTATATCGTATGTAGCCCCCCTGTACCATGAGGCATGGCTCTGCCAGATTACATAACTATCGGATTTGACTGTTGCTCTTTTGTATATCAGACGAAACTCCCTGTACCATGAGGTGAGGCTATGTCCTACTATGTATGCAATACCACTTGTTTGTGACTTTCCAATCTGAACTCGGTTTATGAAGAATGACTTTTGCACTTTCTGGAACTAGCACCCTGATGCCTGAGGGCTTGGTGCTCTGCTGTAAATGCTAAAATAAAAAATAATAATAATAATAAAAGGTAGCAGGAATGTGAGAGTGCGTTGGTGGGAGTAGCCCAGACCATGGCATGGGGAAGTGGCAAGATTCCTAAACTCAACCCAGTAAAACCAGTGTGGTATCCCCTGCTTGACTACTTAGCTGGACCCTATCTTGAATCTGAGACTTCCTTATCTGCACTGTACACCAATTTCAGGTTGATGACATGAGGCAAGTACAGAGGAGACAGCTGAAGCTCTTCCAAACCCACCAACAAGGAGTCAATGAGACAGTTGTAAGAGATGAAAGAAGTGTAATCCAGGGAATGTTAAATGAAACAGCAATTGTTGCCCACATAGTTTTAAACATGTTTTGAGAAAAACAAATGCATATTTGTTGTTGGTTTCATGTCTTGCTTTCTATATGCTAATCAGTGGACTAAAAGGCAATTGTTCAGTGGGGTGGTGAATTCTGCCTAATGTGTCGGGCCCTTCTCCACAGCATCCACTTCTTCACAATTGTGCTTCACAGGTTTGCTGGCACTGTGTAGGAGGACCTTACTTTAATACTTATCACAAACATTTCACAAGTTGCCTTTGAGCGATAACCATATTAACTGAGGAGACTTCATCTTTTATTTTCAGTTGTTTGGTCCGGGAATCCAGCCTCATCATTGTCATCTGACCAATATGGATGGTGTAGTCGCTGTCACCCCTCGAAGCATGGATGCCAAAACATATGTTGATGGTCAGCGGGTTTCTGAGACAACCATGTTGCAAAGTGGTGTGACAGTGCAGTTTGGGTCTTCTCATGTCTTCAAATTTGTGGATCCCACGCAGGAGCAGATTATACCCAAAAGACCTGTTGATGCAAATCAGATGGTCAAAAACCAGAGACACAAATCTGGGTGAGTAGTCTGTTCATATTCTTCTTTGTCCTAGTCACTTAATGATATTAAGTTTTTAATATCTAAAGCCTATGAAATGGTTTTGTGTGGTTTTTCTTTGAGGGAAAGAGCTTAGGGAAGAGCTTGCTATTGTGCATTAGTTATATAGCATTTGTAAAATATTTTAATATTTAATGTTAAAGGACATTTGTACCGTGCACTATCACCACGAGAGTGGTCCCCTGTCACTCTGGCTGCTCTGCAAGAGGAAGGGAGGGTGAGTTAGTGAGAGGAAGCTGGAAAAGTGAAAGAAAGCAGTGATGTGCTGTTGGCGGCCTCAGCCAGTGGGTCCGTTGGCTGGATCTGGGGTGTTTGCGGCCAGTAGTCGTAGTGTACTGTTGTGCGAGTCTGTGTGTTTTTTGTTTTGTTGTTGCGGTATTGTGAAGTTTGTGCGGTTTGTTGTGCTGTAGGTTTGTGGTTGTGTTTGGTTTGGAGTTTGAGAGGTGTATGCATAGAGGGAAATTGTTAGTGGAATTGGTTAGTTGGCATCTCTATCCTGAATTGACGTGTTGGGCTTGCGTAATCTTTCCAGATGGGGTGCGGGGGCACCCTGCGCCTCTGTCCTGATCTGGGCCCGTCCGGCATTCAAGGTCCCTTTCACATCTCGCTCCCACCTCCACCAGACTCCCTCACAAACCCACCTGTCCTCCCTTCCCACTTATATGGCCAGTGCACCTGCCAGTGTCCACAACTCAGTGTGGTGATTGGCAATATCCCGACAATTCCACAACACTGTGGTACCTAGTAGCAACTAAGGGGTGAGTGAAGATGTTGGATGGGATTGGCTGGGGTTGTTGACGCCGTCTCCATGGGTGTCACCTAAGTTCCACTCTACCCGGCGTCACCCGTCCAGGTGCTGTTGGGTGCTTCTCAGTCAGTTCTGGGAGCTTGTCGGTGTCCTTTCCATTTCGGTTTTCAGTTCGAGTCTGTGGTGTTGAAGAGCCAGGTTTTTAGTAATTTTCTGAATTTTAGGTCATCTTTGGTGTTTCTTATTTCTTTTGGGATGTTGTTCCAGGTTTTTGTGGCTAAGTGGTAGAAGGAGGTGCCTCCAAGTTTTTTCTTACGGTATGTTTTTAGTTCCAGGCGGATTTCGTTGCTTGACCTGAGGAGTCTCGTTGGCTTGTAGATTATTTTCTTTTGTAGGAATTCTGCTCCTTGTCCACAGATTGTCCTGTGCGTTATGCACATTGTTTTGAAGGTGATGCAATGTTTTACTGGGAGACAGTGTAGTGTTTTTAGGGCAGGAGTGATGTGGTCTCTTCTGGATAGTTTGAGGATTAATCTTGCTGCTGTATTTTGAATCCATTGTAGTTTCTTCAGGAGGTATTCTGGTATTCCGAGGTATAGGCTGTTTGCATAGTCGATTCTTGACATGATGAGGGCGACGATAGTGAGTGTTTTGTTCGTGAAGGAGACGAAAGGTAGGATTCTTCTTGCCATGTGGAGGAGGAAGAAACATTCCTTGACTTGCATTTATTTGTGGTTCTAAGGTTAGGGTGTTGTCCATCAGGACTCCCAGATTTTTTACTACCTTAGATGGTGATGTAATGTTATGTTAATTTGCATTTATATAGCGCTTTATGTACCATTGGTAAGGTCTCAAGGCGCTGGTAGGTTGAACACCCTCGGGAACCGAAGTTCAAGTCAGTAGAGAGAATAGAGAGAGTCAAAGGTGCGTGTGAGCACCGGATATGTGTGCAGCTGGTGTGGTATTCGTGTTATAGCTGCTTCTTAGCGGTAGGTGTGGTGGTTGAGAGATCAAGAGTATGTGTTCGTTCTGGCAGGTTTTATCCAGACAGATTCTGGCTGCGTTTGGCCTGAGGGGAATGCCTAGGCTGGAGGGTGCGTAACCAGCAGTGTTTAGTTAGAGTGATGGGGAGTATGAGGCAGATGATGGCATGAGAACAGCTATACCGAATGGTGTCATACTATCGCTGTGTTCTAGTTGAGTGATGGTGTAAGAAGAGAGTAAGCTTGGATATGTGATATGGTGGTTTACCTTAGGTGTTTCAGATTGGGCCCATTCCAATAGTTCCATGTACTCATCCATTCCATGTACTCCGACTGTTCCCTGCATTACGACCGTTTCAAGCACTCAGAACCGTTCCTTTCCATGCTCTTTCAAACATACCATGCACTCTAGATCGTTCCATGTAAGCTGCACATTTCTATGCACTCCAGTCCGTTCCATGCACACCAATCCGTTCCATGCGTACTAGTCCGTTCCATGAACTCTACATCCGCTACACTCTATTATCCACTAACACAACCTACATCCGCACCACGGTCTTATCTGTTCCATGCTCTTCGCTATTACGCACTCATCCGCTATTACGCGCTCATCCGCTCTGCGCACTCATCCGCTCTGCACACTCATCTGCTCTGCGCACTCATCTGCTCCACCGACTTCGTTCATTCATCTTGCATTATTGGTTCAGGCCATGTCACTTGTTGTACGCACTCAATCCATTCCTTGCTCTCCATCAGTCCCATGCACTACACCCGTCTTATGTACTCAGATCGTCAATTCTGTACTTTCCATTTATACCATGCACTTAAACATTCCGTGCCATCTGTCTGTGTACTCATCAGTCTCGTATATTCATCTTTCCGTCCTCTACACTTTATTAATTTCCTCCATTTTGTTCCTTTTCGTCCATTGCAATCATTACATCCATTTAATTAATTTCAAGTGCATTACTGTATTCGCACAATTTTAATTTTTTTTTCTTCCTTCCCTGCTTTGATCTAGTTTACTCATTTTATTCTGTTTGTCTTTTAGTTTACATTAGAGGTTAGTAGTTGTCGATTTCTTGCTTGGATCTTGATGCTGTATTGTTATTTGTCTTATTGTTATTTAAGATCTAGTAGTTTGGGTTAGTTGAATTGTTTTTATCCTCTTTATTCCTCACGTCCACATTGTTCCTCTTATCCATTACATTTATTTGTCCATTTCCATAATTTCAGCCACTTTACTGCTCTCGTACAACGCATACTTTTTATCTACTTTGCTGGTTTGATCCTTTTTACTCGTTCTATTTTGTTTGTCCTTTTTAGCTAACCAATAGAGGTTAATTCGTTTTCAATTTGTCGCTTGGATCATGATGCTGCATTGCTATTTATGATCTAGTATTTGGTAAAGTCATTGAGATGCTGTTATTCAGTTTGAGTTAGTTTGAGTTTGGGATCGGTTTTAGGGGAAGAGCCAAGATTTGATGGTGCGGTTCCCATTTCCGTTGGTCACGGGATGGCGGTTTTGTTCTCTTGGTCTTTGGATATGATCTCTGTTTTTCCTGGGTTGATTTTAAGGTTGTTGGCATTCATCCATTGAAGACTTCTTTTAGACAGTCGATTAGGGTTAAATGATCGGCTTGGGTGTCTTTGATTTTGTAGATGATTTGGGTATCATCTGCGTAGTTGTAGCATGTAATGTATTTTTTGAAGATTCTGATAACTGGGGTCTGGTAGATGTTGAAGCACAGTGGTGATTGTGAGGATCGTTGTGGCACTCCACAGTCTTTAACTCGTGGGGTGCATTTGAAGGGTTTAATCCATACGGTAATGGATTGAGATTGGATATCAGTATGAAAACCTGGCATTCAATTATGGTAATTTACCTTTTGCAATTTGTATGCAAATGCAAGGACTGATATCCTCTTGATAGTTATGTTTATAATCTTTCACATTTGATTAACTCTAGTTTTAATCTATTAATTTGCAGTGGTTACCTATGCTGGAAACTATTAGGTTATTTTCAATTTGTAATAATGTAAGGTATGTTATCCGCCCTCAAAAGCTACTGAATTAATGTACAACATTTTAAGAAGGCATACTTTTAAGACCTCAAAATGAACAACGGTTAGATGTTAGTCAGCCAGTAGATCAATGTCTTGCTACAACCCGTATTTTCCATCGGTCATGCTTTTGAATATACAACCATCAATTGTTTGGATGACAAACCAATTTGTTGAAAAAACAAATAAAAATAAGTCCTTGTATAAATATGCAGTCCATTGTGGATCTTACATCTTGGTGCATGGTTCCATCACATCTCAGTTTCTGACATGCATGGTCAATGTCTATGGACCTGTCGATTCATTGGGTATACTTATCATATGGCAGACTATTGTTAGTGATTTGTGTTCATGGGATTTTAGAGGCATGCTGGTCTTTTCATCCCTGTGGCAAAGAAAATCCTGCAATGCCATTAGAGTATGCACATTTCACCTGCTAGTCTCAATATTGATATAAAGACTTCATTAGAGCTCACCCCTTTAAACAACTGAAACACACCTTGGCAAAACATAGGATTGGCATTTGCCAAGCACTACCTGTCCATAAGGTGGCAACAGCTGGCCAATGGTGCAAATACTTGGATTTATGATGACAATGCCTGGAAAATGCCTAATACCTATTCACAAAGCAAAATGTTTGCCCTTGCCAATGCTTATTAACAGGATTTCAGTGCAAGGATGTGAGAACACATATAGAATTGCTTATAAGTCAAGTGGTTAATTGCTTATAAGTCAAGTGGTTGAAGGCACATTTTGTCAAGGCAGTTGCATTACATCTCCTAACAACATTAGGGTAAAGTCAGGGTGAATGTATGCTAAAATACCCTCTAATCTATTAATTAAATGGTTAGCTGCAACCCCAGTTGATATAGATGTTAACCCACACCTATTATATAATATTTAATATTGGAAATAAAAATCCAGTTTAAAATTTAATGGTACAGTGCAATCGGAGTTGATAGATTTTGTGTCCACTTTTTTATTACTTAGCTCATTTACAGCTCACTTAAGCCATTTACACAAAAGACTGCTTAGAAATAACTCTTGTAGGCCTAAGCCAGCATAAAGTCTGATTTTAGTAAGCATTAGAGGTAGCTCAAAGAGATCCAGGTAGGTGTTTTGGGCTCCGAAGGGCAAGTAGTGGATAGGAATGGCACTAGGGATTTGCATGGTGATGAGCAGACAATGGTTGGTTAAAAAGTAAAACCCCCTCAATCTGTTCATCCCTTCTCACTACACTTTACTCAGATGCCAATATTTTCAGGCTACAGGTAGTCAAAAATAAACAAGGTTTAGATATTGATAAACATTTCTGACAACAAAAGAAGTCATTAAAGGCTTGATGCATATGAACATACCAAGTGCTTGTCATCGATAAAGTATGCAGGAAATGGTTAGAAGCCATAGAGGTGACTGAGGATTTCCTTCCTTCGGAGTACATCCCATCGCCCTCCATCCCCCAAGTAGTAAAATAAATTCAAAGCATCTTTCAGAAAACACTTTAAATGTTGCTGTTAGGAAAGATTTCTCTTTTGGCAACTTTATCTCCATAGTTCTATGGACCCTCAACAATGTTACATTTGTTTTTTAACCTGCCCTTTTTTGCAGGGAAGTGAAGCCTTCAGCTTGTTTTGATGTCGAAGCACTGCCTTGGGGGCCTTGGCGACGACGACGTCTTCTTCCAGATTTGGCATGGCCCCTGTAGGTCTCCTGGGTGGGGGTTGACGATAGGATGAAGCACCGCCACTGAATCCTTTGGAAGCACCTTGGGATTTTCTGCTGGAAGTCCGAACAAATTGTCCCCGTCGAAGGTCATGTCCAACACCTTTGACTGAACATCCTGGCGAAAATTAGTCCCCGACGAAGGCAAACGCTGTTGCACATTTGGCGGTATCCTGTGTCAGTGATGTCTGTGGCCACTGTAATGGCGTGGTCCGATGACACCACCTTCCTGTAGGATCTCCAAAGCTTCCGCCCTCTTGTCGTCAGGAAGGAAGTCCAGGAGGGGAGTGATCTTGAACCAGAGCTCCCTGTCGTAACCTGCCACAATGGTGAGGGCGTTGGCGGCCTTGATGGTAGTCGCCACCGACGTGATAACTCTGCACCCCATGGCATCCAACTTCTTCCCCTCACTGTTCGGGGGAGGAGGCCGCCGAAGATGTCTTCTTGGCCGCCGCCGGAACCACAGAGTCCGGAGACGGTTGGGACCACAAGCACTTGGGTGCAGAGTCCGGCACCCTGTATTTCTTCTCATAACGGTCCCTCTTCTCCGGGGCCGAGGAAGGGTTCTTCATGAGGGACAGCCCCTCGTCCCAAATGTCATCTAAGAGCGGCATCGAAAGCACAGTCGTCCTCTTCACCTCACGGCGCTGGTATAGGAAACCCTCTTCTTCTCCTCAGGGACAAGCTGGAACAGCTCCGATGCCCTGGAGATCATGGCGTGGAACAAGCCTATCTCGCCGGGCGGCGAAGATCTGCAAGGCGGAGATAGATCTCCCAACCCTCCAGCGTCGTCCGTGCCAGTGCTCGTCGTCGCCATGTCAGGATCAGTCTCATCCCTCGGTGGCCGAGGGAGAGGAGAGAGGAGAGAGGTGAAGGGTGGCAAGGAGGCGGACGGTGAACTCTCCTCCTCTTGGATGATGGTTCCCCTGTTGAGGGGCCGCTGGTGCAAGAGGCATTCTCGTCCGGATCTCCGAGCATAGGGTATGCAGATTTGTGAGAATGTCCACTGAGAGGTCTCCAGGTGGTTGCTGAGGTGGCTGTGGCGACAGAGGCGAGGGAGTTTGCAGCTTAGGCTGGTCCTCCAAGCCCTCCCTGCTGCTCCTCGTCGGTCTCCTCATCGTCACCCTCGTCGGGATCCTTCCCATAGGGCCTGTTCTCAACACATCGTTCCTCCTGGAAGGGCTGGAGGTTGGTAAGATCCTCCTCTGAGGAGATAACCGTGCCCTGGGGGGCTACTGTGCCCCCCCACTTCTCTGCGACCAGGGGAGACGGTTTCGGTGAAATTATAGGCATAATTATCTCTTGTGTCTTTTCAATGGGCTGAAAAGAGGACTCCCTCCTAGCAGGCAGGGATACTCTTGCCTTTGTGGCCGTGCCCTGCGGATCCGCCACAGCAGTCTTCGCGAGGGAAGCCACCACTCCAATGGAAGATTGGGCCTTCGTCAGATGTACCTGGGCCTTAACGGACTTGGTCGAGTCCACGGCCTTCACCTTAAGGGGAGGGTCTGAACCCCACGCCCCCTTGGCCTTCTCTGGAGGGTATGTCTGGATCTTCTCCAAGAGCTTGCCCGGATGGTCCGACTTCCTCTTATTTGAAGATCCTGAGCATCGGCTTGTGGTTGAAGCCATTGGGGATCCTGTGCTCGCCCTGGCCTCCGAGGAGCTTGTCGTAACGGCGCTCCCGGTGACAGTTCACTTGCGGTGCTTATCCTTATGTTGGGCCCCCGTGGGAGGGGAGGAGCGCCCTCAAAGGTCAACTTTCATCTGGGCAGGGGAGGCATGCTGCCGGGATTCACCCGGAACAAGGGCCATGGCCTGCAGCTACTCGTTGAGACGCCTGCACTGATCGCTCAGCGTGCGGGGCACCATGTCCTGACAAAATGCACAGTCATCCTCCACGTGCGTCGGGTTCCAGTGCAGGCAGTAGAGGCACAGGAAATGGCTGCCATCCGAAAAGATGTTCCGCAGGCCGCAGCCTGGACAAATCTTTAACAGGGGTGCTGAGTCCTTCTTCTCATCTGCCATGTCCACGCGAAGTAGGCCTTGAAGAAGCTTCTGGAATCCTCCAAGAAGTAAACTCGACGAAATCCGCCCTAGAGGGGTGCTGAAGAATCAGAAAATGGGTCCCTGTTAATCGGAAGGTAGATCGATGGAGCTTGAGGCTCGATTGACCAATAAAATAGAGTAAAACGCATAGAAAAAGTGCTAAATGCAGTAAAAGCCAGAGAGCTAAGCACGAGGACTCCCAACACTTGACGTCAAGGATGACCCTTCCTGGAGGAGTCGGCCACCAGGGGGCGCCGGATGAGGACCTAACTCCGCGTCGCTCCGCCAGGGCTGCCTAAATCCTTAAAAATCCTGCCGCTTCCTCGGTCCTTCTGCCGACTTGCACTGCATAATACTGCAGGGGAATATACCAGCATCCCCTCCGAAAAATCCCGGCGAAAATCGGGGCCGCCTGAGCCTCCTACACCGTGTGAAAGTTCCGCCGGTGACAGAGCCGGCGGGAAGGAAGCGCCGTCATCGGCAGCGCCCATCGGAGCCCCGCCGGAACTACGCCGCGCTCGCCAATCGATCCCCCGAGGCTTCTGAGACAGCTGCCGCAGAACCGGAGTCGCCGCCCTGCGGGCTGGGAGGTGAGGACTCGCCCTGCCCCCCCCCCCCCCCCCCCCGGGCCTCCACTCCAGCCACTGCCGCCACCGCCTGATCCAGATCTCGGAGGGGCGCCCGACTGGACCCGGGGCCGCCTCCTCCTTGCTCCCCCCCCCCCCGTGCTCTCCCTCCCCGGCCCCGGTTGCCTGGGTTGGGGGCCGCCTGGGGTGAAGAAACATCGAGGGAGGCACTCGCGGCGGCTGGAAGAGGGGGTGGCCTGACTCCTGGCACCGTAACTAGGAGCTCCCTCCTGGGAGGAAGGGGCCCACCCCAAATACCAGGGGAAAAAGCACCTGCCACGCACTGGGTGAGAGGCCAAGGACTCCCCCCTGGACGCCTGGACCCAAACTTGCCACCTCGGCCAGAATAAACACGCCGACACATCCGGCTGGTGCCACCCTCACCGCCTGCATAATTACACCCCCCCCACCCCCTGAACTACACGATAAAACAGACCCAGGGGTGGGTCACACTGGACATAAGGCCAGACCGCGCAGGCCAAGGCCCGATACGGGGCAAAAGCAACACGCTGGGAACCAGGGACAAGGCCACTAGTCGACCACCCACCGGAGGCCACAAAACCGGATCGAAGGCCTAAGGACCCCCCAGGTGGGAACCTCCGATCCAACGGGATCGCATCCAGTGCCACCCCCATAGGATCAGAATGGGGAAGGATCAGCCCCGTAGAGCGACCCAAAACAGAATAGATAAATACACGACAAACACCCCGGCGGCCCTCCAGGACCCACCTAGTAGGGCGGATAACGAGTCTACGAAGGGGGACGCGGTCCAAACGCTGTCTCTCACCGACATCATGGCAGCGATCAACGACTCCAGAGCCTCGGTAGAGACCAAAATAGATGGCTTGGCCTCCGAGGTGTCCTTTGTGAGGCAAGACTTAAGGAACCTAACCGCTAGGGTCGGGGAAGCAGAACAACGAATATCCGACACCGAAGACACAGTTAAAAACCTGGGAGACCGCCTCGAACAAATGGAACGGAAAATTACCACGCTAGAAAATAGAGCTGAAGACAGCGAAGGAAGGTCCCGCCGGAATAATCTCCGCATACTCGGCCTTCCCGAAAAAGAGGAGGGGCCCTCTATGGAGCTCTTTCTGGAAGACTGGCTGGCAGACTTGATGGCCCCCAAGCAACTCTCTAAATTTTTCTCAATAGAAAGGGCACACAGAGTTCCGACGGGCAGACCAGTCCCGGGGGCCCCCCCACGAACAATAATCGCAAAACTCATGAACTATAGGGACCGAGACACACTGTTGCACATGGCAAGGGCGACCGGCCCCATCACTTACAATGGTAACCGAATCGGGTTCTTCCCCGACTACACGAGAGAGGTCCAGAAGTCGCGACAATCCTACGACTCCGTAAAAAAGAAACTGTCACCCCTGGGCATTAAATACGCACTCTTCTTTCCGGCAACATTCAAGGTATACCACAACGGCAAGGTTCATGTGTTCTGCACCCCCCGTGAAGCCTGGGAGTGGTTAGAAACACAGGTCCTCTCCACACCAAGCCCGAATAGACCGGGTGGAGGCACACCCCGCAGGCACGACGGTGACAACGACCACCCCGCTGGACAGGTCACCCCACCACATGAAGTAGCCGCAAAACCCGGATCTCCGATCAATAGGGGACACACCTGAAATTGTGCAACTACTCACTGGCAGGACTAAGGAAGCGGAATGAGAGCCCCACAGCAGGCGGCCCTGGAGGGGCTGTGGGGAAAGTGGACAACTAACACCTCTACGCCCCCCGCGGGGGACTCTTCACTGTTAGTTCTTCGTTACGTTCAGTGGTCACCTTGAACCACACGAGTTGCGGGGTAGGGTCCTTCTGACCCCTCCCCCCGCCGCCGAGTTGGGGCCCTTGCCCCCTTAGCAGTTTGAATGGTTAGGGGAACAGGTACTTCTGGTTGGGGGGAAGTGCAGGGTGGGGGGAGTTTGGGGGTTTTCTTGGTGAAGGAAGGGAAAGGCCTCTTGTCACAAATACCAGCAGTAATGGTCAGCAAAACAGATACTCAGAGAAATCCTTGCATAAGATATGAGAGGGACCGAAACGTCCCCCCCACTGACCAGCATACACCCATCTACACGGACATGGCCTACGATTCACTGGTTAGAGTTTCAGAATTTGCACATGTAGTACACAAAATTGAATATCAAATGAGAACGGAAGGAGGGCTCGGATGTCAGTCATGCCTCAAAACGACCGACAAAATAGAAACACAGGAAACGCACTGCATCCTTCCATATAACCCCGAACCAAGACCCACGCCGATATAACACATAAGAGACAAATATCTATGTTGACCTGGAACGTGAACGGCTTGGGGTCGGGCATAAAGCGTAGACTGGTACTTCAATACCTCAACCGCCATTCCCCAGACATTGCATTCATAACAGAAACCCACCTGATCGGTACCAACAGCGGGCTCTTTAGAAAAACAAACTACCCACACACATACCTCGCCGGGTTTTCCAGAGGTTCTAGGGGAGTCATGATCCTCATACATAAAAGATTCCCGTTTATCACAAAGAAAGTCAAAGCAGACCCTCGGGGCAGGTTTGTGATGGTACTGGGGGAACTACGGGGGGAGACGTGGGGCCTCGTGGCAGTGTATGCACCCCCCACGCTTACAGCGGAACTCCTTGCTGAGCTCCAAGATATGATACTAGAAGAGCGGGCGGACTCATGGGCAATAGGGGGAGATTTCAATGAGGTCATGGAGACAGCCTGGGACAGAACACACGTGGGCAGCAGAGCAGTAGAAACCCCGACCAAACTCCGCACCTTTGCAGAAGCTATGGGGCTATCTGACACATGGAGGGCAGCCCACCCCACGGATCGGGGCTACTCGTTCTATTCCAACGCACACCGGTCCCTATCCAGACTCGATTATATCCTCACCCCCATGAACATGGCCCACCGACTATTATCTGCAGAACTCCTGGCGAGAGGGATCTCTGACCACTCTCCCCTGTTGGTGAAGCTCAAGGGTCTGACAACAAAACAGGAACCCACCTGGCGCCTGAACACCTACTATTTAGGGATACCCGAAATACTAGAGGGGCTTGCAAATAAAACATCGGAATACTTCGACCTGAATGAGGAGGCGGTGGACTGCCCAATAATAAGGTGGGAAGCATACAAGACCGTCCTAAGGGGGGAAGCAATCTCCTTGGTGGCAGCTCACCGCAAACAGCACACTGAGGCAATCTCCGAAGCGGAGGCCCAGGTAACTAGGCGAGAGGAGCAACTCCTCGAAGAGGGAACCCAGGAGGCACATGAGGCGTTGGTGACAGCCCAAACAATCCTGAAGGACAGGGCCTTAGACAACGCCCGAACCGCCCACTGGTTGGTCCGGAGCCAGATATACGAGAGGGGAGACAAAGCCACCAAAACATTAGCCTGGCTGGAGCGTAGAGAGCAGAGTAAAGGGCAAGTACGGGCCATCCAAACCCCGGACGGGGACTTACTGATGGGGGACGCGGAGATTGCCGGGGAATTTGCAAACTACTACAGAGAACTATACTCCCCGCAAATACGAGAACCCCCATTAAACATCCCAAACTTTCTGGACGCGATCACGATCCCCCGCCTTTCTGAATCCCAGATAGCACAGTTAGACACAGCCATCACCGAAGACGAGGTAGGGGAAGCCCTCTCTCAACTACAAACCGGGAAGACCCCCGGCCCCAACGGGTTCCCGGTAGAACTATGGAAAAAGCTGAGTGTAACCACAACGAAACATATGCACACTATGTTCCTCCAGAGTAGAGAACAGGGCACCCTCCCCCCCCGACCTCCGAAAAACGACAATAGTGGTGATCCCCAAAGCAGGAAAACCTCCGGAGCACTGCGCCTCCTACAGGCCTATCTCTTTAATAAATGGGGAGGCCAAAATACTAGCCAGAGTCCTCGCCGGCAGACTGCTGGGGGTGATGGGGTCTCTAATCCACCCGGACCAGTGTGGATTTATGCCCGGTAAGTCCACACGAATGAATCTCCGCAGGGTCCAGATTGCTCTTGATCGGGCGGACGAGATCCCGTCCCCGCTGGCCCTCCTGGCGGTGGACTTTGAGAAGGCTTTCGACACGGTAGGATGGGAAGCCCTATGGGCCATAATGGAACGCATGGGCTTTGGACAATACTTTATGTCCTGGGTTAAGCTCCTTTATTCCCTTCCCGAGGCCTCTGTAAGAGTCAATGGGAAATCATCCGCCACATTCCCGCTGAGTAGGGGGACCAGGCAGGGATGCCCCTTCTCCCCCCTGCTGTTTATCCTCGCCATTGAGCCTTTGGCAATCCGGCTGAGAAACGATACACATTGGACAGGGTTCGCCTGGCCACGGGGCGGGGAGGAACGGGTTTCGCTATATGCGGATGACCTTTTGATATATTTGAGTAACCCAATAATCTCCTGCCCGATAGTGACCAGAACCCTGGAGGAATACCAGCACTTCATGGGGCTTCGGGTCAACACACAGAAAACAATCTACTTCCCGGTACAGGGAGGAGAGGACGCGATCCCAGATCCCTGTCCTTACTCCGTTTCCATTCTGGGCTTCACCTACCTAGGCATAAGAATTAGTAGGACACAGGAGGACTTCCCCAAACTGAACCTGCACCCGATAATGGAAAAACTAGAGAACGATGTCGCCCACTGGCGCTCCCTCCCACTTTCATTACTCGGGAGGGCGGCACTCTTCAAGATGCTGGCACTCCCGAGATTTCTGTACATCCTCCAAAATGCTCCGCTCCCCATCCCGGCCACAATATTCGCAGATATCAACCGGACCCTCCGCACACTTCTCTGGGGAGGGAAACAGCCACGCATTGCCCTAAAAACGCTCTACCGCTCTGTGTGGGAAGGGGGTATAGGACTGCCCAACATCCGCACATACTACTGGGCGGCACAAGCGGGGGTGGCGAATGAATGGCTACACGGAGACCCGCTGCTGCCACACATCCGAGTAGAGACACCAGACATTGGCCCTCCCTCCCCTCTGCATATCCTATACGATAGCCCTAGGAACCTAAAAGAGGCACCGACCGGGTCCCGCCACATAAAGCGAGTCTGGAGGGAGATACATAGATACTTAGGCTGGGAAGACAGACCAACCCTGATCCAACCCCTCTGGCGTAATGCACACCTCCCCGAAATACAAAAAATGGGCCATTTTGAATCCTGGGAGAGGAAAGGAATCTCCACACTGGCGGATATTGTCCAGGAGGGGCGACTGATCGACTTTGAAACCCTACAGACGAGACACGGGCTGTTACCCATGGACCGCTTTAGATACCTCCAACTTACGCACGCTATAAATACCCAATTCCCGAACCTGGCCGATATACCTGCCTGCTCTCCCTTGGAAACAAACATACTCCCACAAAGTATCCCACATAAGGTAACCTCTACCCTCTATCAGGCAATTAACTCCTTTGGATCCGGGGAGCTCATCAACCTCAGGGATAAATGGGAACAGGACCTAGGGCGACTGGAGACAGAAGAGTGGGTGGAAGCCCTGATGTCCCCACGGGAAATTGGGATCGACGCCAAACTCCGGCTGATTCAGCTCCGAATCCTACACAGGTCTTACTATTCCAGAACGCAAATGGCCACTTGGGGGAGGGACGACAACGCAGAATGCACCCGATGCAAAAGAACAGAGGGTACCTTCTACCACATGTTGTGGGAATGCGGGGTGCTACAGGAGTTCTGGACCACGTGTTTACTCCGCCTCTCCGGAATACTGGGCACCACAATCCCGAGAGACCCTAAACTTATCCTGCTAGGTATAGGAGGCGAAACGGACCTCAATAAACACGAAAGAATATTTCTAGGAGTGGCACTTGGTGCGGGAAAGAGACTCACGGCAGCCACATGGGGCTCGGGGGACAGGATAACCATTGACAGATGGTCCAATGAAATGGACAGATGCGCCTCCCTGGAGAGGCGAATTTACAATGCAAGGGGTTCCCCCCGTAAATTTCAGAAAATATGGGGAAAATGGGGAACATAAAAGTTAAGGCCATAACAAGGGCCAGCGGCGACGCCTCACGTGGCCGCTGGGCGGGCGGTGCAGATTCTCGACCCCCACCCCACCCTCCCTGCAGTACCACACAGAAGACTAGAGTTATGTTATGCACTGCTATTTACTATGACCTCAGTGTTTGATCTCCTAATGTCTTTTGTGTACTCACGTTGAATGTGCTACCGTCTCTTTTTTCTCTTGTTCTTTGTTCGATAAACCAATAAAAAAAGATTTATAAAAAAAAAAAAAAGGATGACCCTTCCTCCCAGGAGGGAGGCTTCGAACATTCCCTCTGATAACTCTCCAGAGAAGCGGATGTCAGACCTGAGACGACCCCTCTGGACCCGAAGAAAGGTGGGGGGGGGGGGGGGGTCAAGGTCTGCAGGGAACTGACATTTCTTCGGCTGAAGATGAGGATGAGGTCATTTCCGTCCATACCGTCCAGGAGGGTGACGACAGAGGTGCCGGGGACTCGCCCCACGACGTGGGTGATGACGGTGATACCATTGATGGAGTTGACTACGAGGGGCCCCAGTATGATGGGGGCCCAGGCCCTTCCCATACGCCCCAGAGGCTGCCGAGAGACTTTGCACTGGATATCATCTTGACCCTCAACTCGTTGGTGTCTGAGTTGCCATCTGCCCCTCCCGCTGCACCAGTGTGAAGAACCCCTCCACAACACCAGCAAAGAGAGACCGGCTGGAGAAGTAATACAGGGTGCCAGACTCTGCACCCAAGAGCCTGCGGTCTCAACCGTCGCCAGATTGGGTGGTCTCAGCGGCCGCCAAGAAGAAATAGTCAGGCTCAACGTCTTCTGCTTTTTCCAACCTTCCGGAGAGCGAGGGGAAGAAATTGGACTCGATGGGTAGGAAGGTTATCTACTCTGCTGCGACCACGATCAAGGCTGACAATGCCCTCGCCATCGTAGCCATATACAACCGGGAGCTGTGGTTTAAGCTAGCTGCTCTCCTGGACTTCCTCCCCGACGACAAGCATGTTGAGGCCTTGCAACTCCTTCAAGAAGGTGAGGTGGCATCGGATCATGCCATCACGGTGGCCATGGACATTGCCGAAGCAAGGTTCCACCAGATGGGAAACAGTGTCTGCCTTAGACGTCGTGGCTGGCTCGGGGCCACCAAATTTAGGCAGGAGATCCAGACAAGGGTTTTGGACATGCCTTTTGACAGGGACAACCTGTTTGGAAAGGCAGTGGATGAATCCCTCCAGGCCACCAAGGCAGACACAGACGGTACATGCCCTAGGCACTCTACAACAATGATGGCAGTCCTTTGGTTCCTGAGAAGGTGAAGTCTAGCCAATCTCTGAGGTGTTTCGGCAGGGGCTCCACACTTCTTGACCCAGGAAGCCAACAGGGACCGCTCCAAGGCCTTCGGGGGCTTTCTGTCGTTTCAGGGACTGTAGGGGGCCCATCGACCTCCAAACAGGATTGAACCGACCAGGACATCGGGCCCCCACCCGTGCACCCCAGTGGGAGGCCGGCTGGCAAACTTTGCCAGCATGTGGAAGACCATCTCCACCGACCGTTTGGTGCTGGACGCTCTTGTTCGCAAACACACACTAGAATTCCAACAAAAGTGTCCTCGAATACCACTTGTGGCCCAGCAGGAAAACCACGTCCCTCAGCTGCTGGGGGTGCTGACCATGTCAAGGAAAGGGGCGATAGAGCTAGTTCCAAAGCGGCTCAGGGGCTCCAGAGATTACTCAAGGTACTTCCTCGTACGAAAGAAGACTGGGGGCTGCAGGCCCATCCTTGACCTACGACGACTGAACAAATACATAAAGTCCCAAAAGTTCACTCTTCAATACGTGCTCGGACCACTGAAAGAGGGAGACATTCTGTCATCGTCGGACTTGGAGGATGCGTACTTCCACATCCCCATCCACAAAGGACACCGCAAGTTTCTGCGCTTCATCGTTCAAGGGAAGCATTACCAATTCAAGGCCCTTCCTTTCGGACTGAAGTCGGCACCCAGAGCCTACACCAAGTGCCTGGCTCCGGTGGCAGCCCATCTACGACTGTAAGAGATCCATGTCTAGCCTTACTTGGATGACTGGCTCATCCGGGCCAGATCAAGAGATATCGCCGTCGACCACACAGCGAGAACTGTCTGCCTACTGACGGATCTGGGGTTCTCAGTGAATTATGCAAAATCCTGCTTGACTCCATTGCAGGAGGCTCTGTTCCTGGGATCCCGGCTCAACACAGTGTCATGCCTGGCGTCACTGTCGGAGGAGAGGATAGTGGCCATCTTGGGCAAGGTGCAACTGCTGTTGGCACTGAAGATCGCCATCAAATCTCTTCTCGGCATGATGTCATCATGCATTTACATCATTCGACTCTGCAGGTTGCGGATGTGCCTGCTACAGGAGTTTCTCGATGCCCGTTGGGTCCAGGTGTCCAGAGGCTTCCAGGACAGGATCGCGCTTGAAGAGGAGTTCTATCGAGCAATAATGTGGTGGGGCGTGCTCTCCAATCTATCCGGAGACACGGATTCCCACCCGTACCAGGAGACAGTCGCAACGAATCCTTCCCTGGAAGGATGGCTGCCCACACCGGCTGTCTTTACGCCAGAGGCCTGTGGTTACTGGAGGAGAAGACGTTACCCACCAACGTCCTGGAACTGCGGGCTGTATTTTGGGCACTCAGGCCGTTTCAGTCCCTTAAGGGCAAGGTGGTGAGGGTCTTCACGGACAATACCACCACAATGTTTTACATCCGGAATCAGGGGGCACCAGATCCCCAGTGCTCTCCAAAAAGGCAAGGACTTATGGCACTGGCCTGTCGCCCAGGGGATGTTCCTCATTCCGTTTCACCTGGCAGCAGTAAAACACACTATCGCCGACTCCCTCAGCAGGGAGCTACACTCTTGCCACGAGTGGGAGCTTCGACAGGATCAAGTGGACTACCTTTTCCTCAGATGGGGAAATCTCCAGATCGATCTGTTTGCGACGGCGACAAACACCAAGTGCCAGAGGTTCGCCAGCAGGTTCCCCCAGCCGGGGAGCATGTGGAAGCATTCTCATTCCCTTGGGACGGCCTGTTTCTGTATGCGTTCCCTCGGTTGCTTCGAGTCATCAATCAACTCAGATGGTGCTAGTGCAGGATGATCCTCGTCGCACCAGCGTGGCTGAGACAGGTCTGGTACCTGGACCTTTTCGGCATGTCAGCGTCACCTCCAGTCAAGCTGCCAGTGGTCGTGGATCTTCTCGCCAGGGAAGGGAGGTGTCATTCTTCACCACGACCCAGGGTCTCTGAACCTGAAGGCCTGGCTCCTGCAGCATTAGAGTTCCGTGGCTACGATCTTCTGGCGGACTGCAAAGAGATTCTTGCCAAGGCCAGGGCGCCATTTACTTTGAAATGCTACGGACACAAATAGAAGCGTTTTGCAATTGGGTGCCGTTCTCAGTAGATCAACCCTCTGCAGGTCATGGCCCCTCAAGTACTTCCGTATTTACTGTCGATGGCTAAACCAGGACTTGATCATGCATCTGTTAAGGTTCATCTGGCGGCTATCTCCCGCTACACCAGATCTCCTGGACTGTCTTTTGTGGTCGCACTGTCTAGTTAAGGAGTTTGTCAAAGGACTGTTCCGCTCGTTCCCGCCGGTGAAGGCCCCGGCGTGAGAACTCAATGTGGTGCTGACTAGGCTATTTGAACCTATGCATTCAGCTCTGCTCAAGTTTCTGTTGTGGAAGACCGCTTTCCTCAGGGCCATCATCTCTGCAAGACGAGTAGGTGAGATCCAGGCCCCGTCATGCAAGCAGCCTTACTTGACTTTTCACGAGAGGAGGGTGGTGCTGCGGACACACCCCTCCTTCATGCTCAAGGTTCTGTCCGAATTTCACCTCAACGAACCCTTGGTGTTACCTGCCTTCGTCACCTGCTGAAAGGACTTTGCACTCGCTGGATGTGGCTCGAGCGCTGAAGTTTTACGTGGCCCGCACAAAGAGTTTCCGGAAAACTTCTCAACTTTTTGTGAACTTTGGTCCTGTCAACCATGGGAAGGCCCTGTCCAAGGCTTCCATTTCCAGGTGGCTCTCTGGCTGTATCACCCACTGTCACTGTTTGGCCAACCGACCGCTGCCTGGCCGTCCGAGAGCCCATTCCACCAGAGCGATCGCGATTACAACGGCGTTCCTGTCTGGTGTGCCCCTGCTGGACACCTGCAGGGCTGCTACGTGGAGGCCGACCCACACCTTCACGAAATTCTTCTGCATCGACAGGGATTCCAGGGAGGAGTCCAGCTTCGGCCAAGCAGTGCTGCGCAACCTGTTTGCTTGAAGGTGAGCCTGGTGAGGAGTTAACAGATTCTTCTGTTGAGCCTTGCCGCCTCCCGTGGTTGTGCATGTGTGTACTGCTATGTATTCGCTATTCATGAGCATATCACTCCATGCCAGACCCCATGCTGGAGAAGGAACAAGTTACTTATGTTATCTTATGTTATTTTGCATTTATATAGCGCCTTATATATCATTGGTATGGTCTGATGGCGCTGGTAGGTTGAACGCCCTTGGGAACCGAAGTTCAGATCAGTAGAGAGACTAGAGAGAGTATGTGTTCATTCTGGCAGGATTTATCCAGACCGGATGTGGCTGCGTTAGGCCTGAGGAGAACTGGCTGGGGGGGGGGTGTAACAAGCAGTGTTTACTTAGAATGATGTGGAGTGAGAGGCGGATGTTGGTATGAGAACAGTTACATCGAATGGTGTCATAGTATCTCTGTTTTCTAGTTGAGTGGTGATGTAAAGGAGTGAGTAAGCGTGGGGTGTGATATGATATGATGGGTTATATGGTCTTTCAAACGTTCTCTGTTTTCCAAAACATACGATATACGTCACGCAATTCTATGCGCTCCAGTCCGTTCCATGCACTCCTATCCACTCCGTGCACCCCAGTCTGCTACATACACTCCGGTCTGCTCCACGCACTCATGCATTCGAGTCTGCCCCACGCATGCGCTCGAGTCTGCCCCACGCATGCACTCAAGCCTGCCCCACGCATGCACTCAAGCCTGCCCCACGCATGCACTCAAGCCTGCCCCACGCATGCACTCAAGCCTGCCCCACGCATGCACTCAAGCCTGCCCCACGCATGCACTCAAGCCTGCCCCACGCATGCACTCAAGCCTGCCCCACGCATGCACTCAAGCCTGCCCCACGCATGCACTCAAGCCTGCCCCACGCATGCACTCAAGCCTGCCCCACGCATGCACTCAAGCCTGCCCCACGCATGCACTCAAGCCTGCCCCACGCATGCACTCAAGCCTGCCCCACGCATGCACTCAAGCCTGCCCCACGCTCGTCCCCTCTACTTACCTGTAACTGTTGTTCTCTGGCATGGATTCACATGCGTACCCTCCCACCTACCCCTCTGCGGCTCTTCTCTTGGTCCTACTGCCACTTTACGTGCTACCAAATCTGAAGATGGCTGCCTGAGGAAGGGCTTAGGTAGAGGGCGGTCATTGGCTGGGGGAGTTTGACCCAGAACTCAGTGATTGGTTGTTTGGAGAAAGACATTTCAGAAATGAAACTGATTTTTTTCTTTTACCGTGGATTCTCAGCCTGACGGGGAATATTCATGAGCATGTGAATCCATGGCAGACCCATGCTAGAGAACAGTTATAGGTAAGTAACTTGTTCCTTTCCCTATCTCTAAGCGAGGGTTCCCTGCCCCATCTAAAACACTGATTCTCTCAGAATGTCTGTGTAAATCAATAGTCAACCCTACTTCTTCAGCATTGGATCTTTGATAGATTCACATGCTGTGAATATTCCCCGTCAACAGGCTGGGAATCCCCCGTTACTTGTAGTACTTTTCCTATGGAAAAAATGTTTGACACTTTGAGTGTCCCATCAACGTTGTTGCGTGTGCTTTTGGTCCCTACCAATAAAACGTTGAGTATGTAGCTCTACCCCAGCAGCTTCCCCTCAGATTTCAACCGTCTTCTTAGCTGTTGGGATTCCTCGAGTTCTTCTCGTCACTGAGTAATCTTCTTTGTACACCAAAATATATATTTCTACAACTCAGTCAATCCGGAGCGACCAACGACTCTTTGGCGGTGTCAGCAAAGACCATGGCGACCATGGCTTCCAAAAAATCCTTATTCAGGGCCTCTGCAACATACAGCCTAAAAACGTTCATGAAGGTGAGAGGCATGTAGATGGTACATACTGCATATAGCCTAACCATTCCACATAAGAATGTAAAATCTGTGAAGGTTTCTCTCAGAAACCCCTCAAGGACAGGAAGCATCGACTGATTTGCTGGCTAAATGAAGGGGCATAGCCGGCTTCGGAAGCGGGCTTGTCAAGGAGTGGGAGAGCTACCACTCCCTCTGATAAACGATCGCCATCAAGTCACAGATCCAGGTCGGAAGAACGACCTACGCAAGTGAGATCAAATCGTCGACACCACACTACCACGGTCTCCTTCTAAAAAGACACTGGTTAGCCACAAAGGCTCATAGTTTGTCAGTAAACAGTAGTTGGAAAACCCATCGACGAAAGCACAATGACCAAAATGGTATCATCGTCATCAAAGCATTCGAACAAAGGCTCATGCCTGTTGACGAAGTCGACCTCCCATTTGTCGAATGTTCTCGCCAACAAAAGACAAGCATAAGGCCAAATCGTCCATGAAGATTCCACCTTGGTCGGCGAAGAAGAAACATCACTCGTACGAGTCTCGTACTTCGAGAGGGGCATAAATCCTCTTCCTAACAAGAGTCGTCGACGTTGCATCCTTCGACAAAATGGGGGCATCACTCGACGCCGACAATCTACAGGGAGTGAAACAGTACCCACATCCCCAACAAGTTCTCACGTGGCTCAACGCTCAGAACATCCCGAATAACCTATCCTACAGCTGTAGGAGGAAAGTATAGTACCCGGTACTAAAGGGATACTAAGAACTGCAATGGAGGAACCAGCAGAGCCCAGGCAACTCCCTCTAGGTGTGTCACCCATAAAATACACCAAAATCTTGCCTGATGAAATCTTGCAACATGAGATAATGTCTGACTTTAAGCCTCCTATGGGCGAGTGCTATGGAGTCACAGATTCGAAGAGTGCACAGTGATTCAAGCTCATGCACAGGGCATATCTTGGCCCTAATCAAGAGTGGAAAGAACACCAGTAAGGCTGCAAAGTGTACCCCTTGGTTTTCCATTTACACCCCTGGGAACAGGAGGGATGATGCCAACGTACCCTCTTATAAACCCACAGTCTCTGCTATCAAAGTTCCTGGACTCTTCTCTCCTCTCCTCCTCTTCCCAACTCCTCCTGCTGGTGGATCTTAAAATCCATCTTGACTCTCCGGACTCCTCAGGACCTTTCCGCAACCTGTGCGACTCCCTTGCCCTTTCCATTCTACCCTCTGATCCAACGCACACTGCTGGCCACACCTTGGATACTCATCTCCACAGACAATCCCACTCTCTAGTCCTCTCACTGCCCCACTCTCATGGACTGACCGTTCTCTTCTCTCTTCTCACTTGAAGCCTCTTCTCTTTTTGCAATGGCACACCCTACACCTGCTCCTGCCTTCAAGGTCATCCGACCCATGAAAAGAATGTCAGTGGCTGCCTTTTCTTCCATATACTCTCCTCCTTCTACTCCTGTGGCTGACTCACACCATGATACAGCCCTCTCTAGTTTTCACCGTTCCATCCCCTGCACTCTTGCCCATTCTTGCCCCTGTCATGAGGGTCCGACTGAAGCCTGCCAAAAAGTTTCTCTTGGTAAGACTCCGATCTAGCTGCCCTTAAACTCAAGTGTAGAGCAGCGGAAGGGAAATGGGGATCTTCAGGTACACCCTCTGACAAACTGGCCTGCCGTCTTATCCAAAGGCAATATAGACACTGCACCCGCTCCAAGAAAAGAGTCTACATTCAAACCTGCATCTCCGCTGCATCTAACATGGCCAAACTTTTTAAAGTCTTCAGGCAGCTGGCCAACCCTACTGCAGCCGCATCCTCTACTGCACCCACCCAGTCCCCTTTCCCTCTGCCCTGGCCGCACATTTCACCACTAAAACACAGGACATCCTGTCCTCACTCTCTTCCACTCCCCCTCCTGCACCAACATCTCTTGGGCCCCCTTCAGCCTCCCCCACCTCTCTCATCCCTCTCCCCAGTCACACCTGATGAGGTCGCTAGACAAGTCTGTTTTATGAAAGCCTCTACCAAACAGGTGGACCCTTACCCCTCCAAAACGATCAAGGACAATATTGACACACTCGCTTCAGCCTTGGCCGACCTCTCCAACTTCTCTTTGTCCACTGGTGTTTTCACCTCTCCTCCCAAGCACTCATGTGCACCCTCTGCTCAATAAACCCTCCCCCGACCCGTCATTCCGGCAAACTAATGCCCAATCTCCATCACCCCTTTCCTGGGAAAACCATGGAGAAGCTGGCTATCACTCAACTTACCCTCCATACTGAATCTTTTGGTTGACTCCATGACCATCAGATTGGCTTTAGAGCATCCAGAAGCACGGAAACTTCTCTTCTGAGCATTCGTGAAGACCTGCTCTCAAATCGTGACACTAACTCTCCCTCTGTCCTCATTCTTCTCGATCTTTCTGCTTTCGATACGGTAAACCACAACATCCTGATCACCCGTCTCCGTGATACCCTGGGCATCATAGATAAGGCCCTCGCGAGGCTCGCCTTCTTTCTCGGACTGGCCCTCCAAGGTCGAACTTGGGCCTTTTCTCTCCTCTACCACTCTCTCTACTTGTGATGTCCCCCAGGGTTCTAACCTTTCCCCATGGTTTGTCAACATCTACATGGCCCCCCTTAACCCGCAGGATCTCTACCTTTACCTCTAACTTTTATTGATAGACAGACGAAATGCAGCTCTTTCAGGCTACTCTCGGCCTTCTCCTCCTCGCCTATCCCGGATTGTTTATCCGCAGTTCAGGCTTGGTGTGCTGCTAACAGACTCTGCCTGAAAGACAGTAAGACAGAGATTGTGCTCATTGGGACCCCTGCTCCCACTTTCCCACTCTCACTGGCCTGCCTCTCTTGGCCCTGCGGTCTCGCCTACCAATGAGCCTAAAAATCTTGGGGTCATCTTTGTCTCCACTCTCTCCTTCTCTTCTCACATCTCAGACATTTCCAAAAAATCTAATAACCAACTGCACCTCTGCAGAGGTTCTACCTTTTCTCACTTTGCCCCAGAAGCTTAACACCTCAAGAGCCCTGGTTCTCTCTAGGCTGGACTATTGCAACAGCCTCTTTCTCAATCTTCCCACTTCTACTCTGTCCTCTACAACTCATCCAGAACAGAACCGCAAGACTTATCCTTGACCTCAAGTCCTGGGACCGCATCTCCCTGGCAGTGAAATCCCTCCCCTGGCTCCCTGTGGCTGCAAGGATTAAGTGCAAGATCCTCTGCATAATCCACAAGGCTTTCTGGGGCAGGTGCCCACACTATCCACAACTCTCTTTCTAAATACTCTCCCACTAGAGCCCTTCACTCCTCCTCCAACTCTCTGCGGGTGAGCCGCTTCCACAAACAGAGATTTTGTGGCAGATCTTTTTCCTCTGCCGGTGCCTTCCTCTGGAACATCCTTCCTGCTTCTCTCTGTCTTGAGCCGGAACACCTTAAGTTCCGGAAACTCCTCAAGACCATCCTTTTCTATTCCTCCTTCTCTCTCCCTTGCTAACCTCCCCCCTCCACCCTCCTAACTGTTAAGTTTTTGCTGACTGGTTGCTTGGTTCACGTCCAGAGCCTAACAGGTCCCAGGCTCCCCCGCCAGTCTTTTGCACTTGACTCCGGGCTGGTGCACTTTTTTCAGCATTACTGAACTTTCAGCGTATGCTCCATGAGCGGGGCAACCTCTCTGCACTTAACCCAGGTCCCTGCTGGTACAGACCTGTATCCCCCCCCGTCTCCCCCCCGCAGCACCTCCGTATGTACTTATTCATTACCTAAATGTTCTAGGACCAGTTAATTGCCTGTCCTTCGTACCCGATACAGACCATGTGGTCCACCTCCCCTGCAAGGTTGGGTTACTGCGTCGCCAAGGGTCCACCAATGTCAGACCCGCTGGGGATGCCATCTGTCTGCAACCGCTTGAAATTCACACGCCGAGCAGCTTCCTGGTCCTTGATTCCTCCTGGTAAGGCCTTTGTTGCTTTTTATCTCACACTGCCATTGATGACTAGAATGCTCACCCAGGTTACATGGAGCATTCTTCATGACCCCTTACCTCCTCGTCCCAGTACTTGTCTGGTATGTCTTTGAGGATGTCCCTACTCTTTCTCATCTGAGTAGATGTTACATTTTCAGACCTACAAAGATACATGGAGTGTGGGGTATTGGCCAGGGACTTGAGGAATAGGGAGGTGTTATAGGGTCTGGGTGGAGGGTTTCTATACTGCTTTCTCCCAAGATGTTCTCCTTTGTCCCCAGAGGGGAGGTCTCTACCCATGAGATCTGCCCGCTGAGTACCACCCTGAGGGAGTCTAGCGGGTAGTGGCCTCACCGCCCTGGCCACATGGGAAATGCCCCCCCCCCCTAAAAGAAGTGATGCCCTTGGGATTCGTCACACTTAGCTGACTCACCCAATGATTCTTCAGCTATTAGTGAGTCCAGCGCAGACCAATTACTGTGCGATTTTTCACACAATCACTGCTTTATTAAAAGGGGTTCTCTCAACCTGCTCTGAGATTCTCAAGACACATAAGGGGCAGAACTTGGTGGTAGGAACAATCGTGGACTTGGTGTTAGCGGCACCCTACCCCCTTCTTGACAAAGGCACTACCCCCTTCTTGCCAATTTAGCTTTAGAGCCATTTCTATTGTGGAAACTAAGAACATCATCATGTCCTTGAAACCGACCCGATGCCTTGGTGACACCTGTTCAGCCCCAATTATTAAAGAGGCTGTACATGAACTAGCCCCCTTCGTCACATCATTTATTAACTCTTCATTTAAATCATGCACTGTGCCAACCAACCTTAAAAATGCCTGGATATTAACTCTCTTAAAAAAAGTAAACCTGGAACCCAATGTCCCAACGAACTATAGGCCCATAACTATCCCTTCCTCCTTAAAATCTTAGATAAAACTGCATATCTTCAGATCCAATCGTATCTGGAGATCAACAATCTACTAGGGACAAGACAATCCGGATTTAGACCGAGACATGGAACCGAAACGGCTCTCCTTGATCTTAAAAACCAACTAGACGAGCGCAAAGACAGAGGAGACATCTCTTTTCTCCTACTCCTAGACCTATGAGCTGCCTTCGACCTGGTAAGTCACAAGGTACTTTGTAATCACCTCAAATCGGAAGCCAACTTCTACACAAAAGCCACGGCATGGATAAATTCATTCCTGGACCAGAGAACCATAAGAGTCTTCTCACCCTTATCAGCAGCGGATCCAGTCCCCATCACCTGTGGAGTCCCTCAAGGGTCATGTGTTTCCCCCACGTTGTACAAAATTTTTACAAAGCCTCTCTTTGATATATTGGACAAACTAGGGGTCTCATATACCAACTACGCCGATGATACCCAGATTCTTATCCCAATCCAGGGTGACTATGAAAAGGACACCAGACTCATAAATAAAATCTACCAAATCATCCAAACCTGTATGGCCACACATGGCCTATGTCTTAACGACGACAAGACGGAACTCTTAATCATCGGGTCTACCAATAAACTGAATAAATTACCCCAGCTGTACAATTCCATCATGATCGATGGCATCAAAATCAAGCTAGCCAAGGAAGTTAAAACCTTAGGATTCTACTTAGACTCAGCTCTCACCCCCGACAAGCAAGTCAATGCTACAGCCTCAGCAAACAGTTACACCTGCAAACTTATCCACGCTTGTAAAACTTACCTATCCACAGATAGCTGTACCACCATAGCGTGAGCCCTCATCCTCTCCAAATTAGACTACTGTAGTGCACTGTACCTAGGCACCAGTAAGCATAACATCAACAAACTCCAAAGCCTGCAGAACAATGCCCTTAGAACAGCCCTAGGAATTCCCAAAGGGCAACACATCTGCCCATAGAAGAGCCGTCAACTGGCTGGCCATCAATGACCTTATCAAATTTAAAACTCTGAACATTAAACACAATTGTCTGAACAATAAAGCACCTGCATACCTCACAGAAAAATTCACAAAGCACACTTCTAAACGACCCATCAGAAAGGCCCTCTCAAATAGCATACAAGTCCCTAACTTTAAACTGAAAAAAACTGGTGGGTCCAGCTTCCCAGTTCAAGCAGCTCATCTCTGGAACTCCATCCCAGATGCACTCTGAGCCACCCCTTCCTTCCATGTGTTCAAAGCTAACGTCAAACTCTGGCTTAACACCAACAACTGCTTAATGCCCTAACTGCACGTAATACTCTGTACATTTATTGTAAAATACGTGTAACTGTAACATATCCTACATGTAAGTCATCCGACATTGTAACATAAGAAATGTTTGATATATGTAACATATCTCACTTGTGAGTCTTCCGACATTGTAACATAAGAAATGCTTGATATATGATCCTGTAACATAAGAAATGTAACTTATTTATGTACCTGTAACCTACGATTTATTTTCTGCAAGCGCCCAGTTGCTTAACGGCCAGGTGCACTCTATAAATAAATAAATAAACAATACAATACAATACAATGAAAGAGATTTGTGTGAGCAGTTGGCGAGGCACTTGTTTTGTCACCTGAGAGGGATGCTTGCTCTCATCTTATTAGATTTCGCCTGCTTTGGAGACTCCCGCACTTTGGAATGAATCTGTGCCCCAATTGTGAAAAAGAAAAGGCATTAAAAAGGAGACAAGAAAAGAATAAACCAAAAGAAACTCTGAAATCACCTTGGCTAAACAGGAAGCAGGGCTCACCTTAAAAAAACTCAGGTTTGTTAGTGTCTACTACTAACTTAAAGGTGAAGCGTGTTAAAACTGTGCAATTTTTTAACTTGGTTGAACATTCAGGCCCTGCTAAAAGGGAAAAGAAATGACGGTGTCATGCCAAAAAGAACATGGTATGCTGATTAATTGGCTAAATCACACTATTGAACCTGCGAGTCTGGGTTAATGTCACCATAGTTTCTCCAACGATATTTACATCTTCCTACAATTATTTCTGGCTGTGACGAAGAAGTTGCAGATGATGATATGGAACCCGTGAAGCCCCACAAAATATAGGGCCTATAGTCGCTGCACTATCCAAACTCCCTGAGGCGACGAGCACTACACAAAATGTCATTACCCCCATATTACTCGAACCATTTGAGTCAAGAAATCCGGACACATCATGCTCCATTTATGGATGACTTGTTCTAAAAGGACACTCAAACAGTTAAACTAACGTAGCCATTTTCTACAGCGGAAAGCCTGTATTTAATTAGGAAAATAGTCCTTGAACTATTACACTATATCCCGCAATTAGGAGTAAACACAACAAAATACAATGACTTAGTAGAAATACCAGCTTCAGAATGTGAGAATTGGGCACATGCATACGTTTGGTCTCATTTGATAGTGAATTTTATTCTCATATTTCCAATTGTTCCTAATAATAGGATATGAAATGACAATGGACTTGGCTACTTTGAACAACTGTCAAAGCAATAGGTGCAACAATAATGACCTGAGGAATTTAAAAAGCGTCGCTACGGGCAATGGAAAAAGTGTGCAGAACTTGAAATAAAATCTTATACTAAAGCAGAATTTGGACTCCGCTAGCTACTGGTCTTGTCTCTCTACAGCTCTACTGAACAAAAACAATTGAAACAAGACAACCTCAATTGCCCAGCCCAACATCATTACATGGAACACGAGAGGTTTTAATAACCTGATACATAACTTATTGGGGATCATGTTCTTACCCATGTGATTTATTCATCTTGCAAGAGACGTGGCTATGCAATAACCTTTAGCTTAAGTGTTTCACTACTATTAATAGTTAGGCAGTATAAGGTGCAAAAAGCAGACTCACTCGGGGTGGGGGGGGTGTCTTACAATTGGTGCTAAAACATATTTTCAGTTGTTTGAATATACACCTACCATGTACCCGCCAAAAGTTCTATGTGTCAAATTGTGCATCACTGAGCAACAAGACTTGCATAACTTTTTTTAATAATGTTTACGATCCCCAGGAGGTGAGGGCAACCGTTCTTATCCATCATGACCACTTTAACTAGACTCCTGGTGGAATGAAATTGTCCTACTCTAGCGATCAGATCATTATTGCGGGGGACTTAAACTCATAATGTGATATTGCTAGCAAATAAGGAAAGGCTCCAATACAGGATGTAGGGTGAATGGGAAATTGACTAAACTACCTCATATTACATCAGGGGCTAAACAGATAAGATATTTCGAAGGACATGGCTTTGAGTTTGTGGACAATCAGGAAGTTGAAGGTCAGGGCCTCATTATACTTGTGTCATGCCTGCCAGGTTTGCCCCAGCTGCTTCTTTACGTGCTCCCTCCAGGATGAAAAATTCATCCACTTTCAAGCAGCAGTTTGCCCGTAGAACGGCAGCCAGGACATTCTATTCATGTTACAGGCTCACCGGGCGGTTTCCATGGAGACGGCGATTGATGCTGGGACGCCGTTCTCATGGTCCGGTTGTACTTACCTAAAGAACTTCTCATCACGTGACTTCACTATCACATGTCTGGGGGCATGTTTGTTCTTTACTTTTACTTTTTTTTTTTTAAACTTTATTTATTCAACTTGACAACCCATTGAGGAAAACACAAAAGCAAGTCACAGAACTGATCAGAAAAGGTACATCACGGCATCAGCCTGCAATACATACAAAACAGATTTCACAATACAACGCAACATTATTACATGAAACATTTAGAGCGGATACTGGAGGGAGGATTACGCCCAGGATTTGAGAGGGGGGTAAGTCCCGCAAGGAGCTACTGAGGAGAGTGGGAAGGAGGGGGGTTCCTGAGTCTGAGCTGGAGGACAGGGCCGACATGTATTTGCAAAATCGTCACCAGATATCCCTAGGTCTGGAGTGAGGGTGTTGCATAGCCCCCCAGGCCTCCTCCGTGTCGTGCGCCCTGGTGACTGCTCAGAGCCACTGGGCGTGCGTGGGCGCGTTGGGGCGAAGCCAGCACAGCAAAATACAGCGCACTGCCAGCAACATACACAGTCCAGCCAATTTCCTGGCGTCACGTTTCAGTCTGGGTAGCTCATGAAAGAGGCAGCGCATAGGAGATGGATCTAAGGAACAGTCTAGTATGTCTGACAGAGAAGAGCATATGTCCTTCCAGTATTGTGTAAGGTGAGAGCAGTGCCAGATCATATGAAGATAAGTAGCTCGGTCGCTTCCACATCTGGGGCAGTGAGGTGAATACTCTTGGAACATGCGGTGTAATTTAGCAGGTGTGTGGTGATGCCTATGCAGTATCTTGAACTGTACTAATTTAAACCTGGAATTGTAGGACACTTCCTGGGTACGCAAACACATTCGGGCCCAGCGCTCATCAGTGATCTCGACTCCGAGGTCTTCCTCCCATTTGAGTTTTAGCTTGACAAAAGAGGGGGCGGCTCTATTCTGCAGCATGTTATAAAGTCTAGATACTTTCCCTCTGAAGGCATTGGAAGAGCACAGTTCAGTTATTATGGGGTCATCCGAAGGGATTGCAGGAAACTCAGGATATTTGGCTTTGAGAACCCTCCGAAGCGAGGAGTATTGCAGCAACGCTGATGGCTTACGCCTAAGGGGTGAAGGACGGTCCGACCACTCTAGGAAGTTGTCCCGTTCAAATACATCACGCAGAGTCAGGAAGCCAACTCCCGACCAGCGGGAAACTATAGTTTCAGGAATATATGGGACATCAGGAACAAAATTCCAGAGTGGAAGGTCACCATGGAACGGATTAGGTGTTGCAACCATTACCCATATTTTGGTGAGTGCAAGTGACGTGCTAACCACAGGGTCCGGTGAGTCGGGATCAGATGGAACGGGCTTAAGAATTAGGGAACCGATCGTGCGTTCACTAACTTTTAGTTTTTCAAGTCGGACATGAGGGGGGGGGTCCTCTGTGCTGAACCACTAGGAGGCGAATTGGGATTGAGCAACTACCCAGTATCTGAGGAAGTCGGGGCGCTGAACTCGCCCAATTCTTTGAGAGTGGTGAGTGTAGTCAGTTTGAGCCGGTCTGCACCAGAGTGCCATAGAAAGGTATTAGTAATACTGCAAAGCCTCTTGAAGAAGCTGTCGCCCGGCCATAGTGGAATGTTTGTAAAGCGGTATAGAAGTTGAGGCAGCACAACCATTTTAAGGATACTGTTTCTACCAGCTAAGAAAATGGGGAGTCTAGTCCAACTTGCAGTTTTGGTCGTTACGTTAGCGAAGTAATTCTGGTAATTGTCAGTGCGCAACTTCTCGACGTGCCGAGAGACCGCCACTCCCATATAGGTGAAGGTGGAATGGGACCACGTGAACCCCTGAAGGTCAGTGGGTGGTTGTGTGTTGTCCGTGAGTGGAAATAAGGTGGATTTAGAGTAGTTTACTTTGAGACCGGATATCTGGCTGAATCGGGTCACGTCATGTTGGTTTCTGGGGAGCAGATGTAGAGCAAAGCATCGTCAGCGTATAAGGAGACAATATCGGCCTGCCCCGCTGTGCGTAAGCCCCTGTGAGAATGTGATTGGCGCATCATGTCCGTGAAGGGTTCAATTGCTATAGCGAAAATTAATGGGGAAAAAGGACATCCCTGTAGCGTCCGCCTGGCTATCTGGAAGAGGGTGGAACATTTATCCTCGGTGCGGACCCTGGCGACTGGGTTGGTGTTAAGGAGTCGGACCCAGGATTGAAAGTTGGAACCAAACCTACATTTTACCATGACTCTCCACAAGTACTCCCAAGACACTGAGTCAAATGCTTTCTGCATGTCCAGGGTGGCTGCTACCGTTTGTGTGTTTGGATTAATTCTACTGATCACATTGAAGAGCCGCCTAAGGTTTAGGGATGTGGACCTACCTGGGACGAAGCCTGATAGGTCGGGATGTATGATGTGAGGCATGAGTGGTGCTAGGCGGTTGGCCTGTAGTTTCGCAAATATTTTAACATCACAGTTTATTAGCGAGAGGGCGCGATATGAGCCACACCGGGTGCAGGGTTTGCCAGGTTTGAGGAGTACTGTTATCATGGCCTCACGGAGAGAGGGAGGAAGGGTGCCTACTTCGCAGGCCTCCTCCCACAATGCTAGTAATTGTGGGGCCATGATAGATTTATAACGTTTGTAAAAGTCCATAGGGAGACCGTCAGGACCAGGGGCCTTGCCCGCAGCGAGTGCATCGATAGCTTCGGTCAGCTCTTCGACGGTGAAAGGTCTATCTAGGAATGCAGAGGCATCAAAAGATAGAACCGTAAGAGGGAGTTCCTCTAGGTAGGCGTCAATTTCTTAGATATGAGGTTGATCCGCTTTAGAGTACAGGGATGTGTAAAATCCGAGGAACTCTGTGTTGATGTCCTGAGATGAAGTAGCTAGAGTGCCATTGGCCCTTTCAATTGCCGGGATGTTGGGAGCGCCAAACTCGAATCGAATTAGCCTGGCCAGTACTCGGCCCGGCCGTTCGCCTTCCCCGTACCGTCTAACCGCCCGGGGACTGTCAAGGAACTTAACTTCATGCTCTGCAAGGCCGCAGAACCTATCCAGCTCCTGACCCAGTGCTGCAAGCGCCGTGGAAGAGTGGTCCTGAGAATATTGGGATTCCAGGTAAGCCAGGGACGATTCACAGTCAGCGATATCTTCTCAAATACGTTTTAGAATGCCACAACCTTTAGATATGGCTATACCCCTGACGTATGCTTTGAATGACTCCCAAAGGGTGGCTAGTGAGGGTACTGAATCTGTGTTGACCTCAAAAAACTCCTCAATGGAGGACTCTAGTTCCGAGGCGAAGGTATGGTCCAGGAGGGCATAGAGCCTCATTTTCCATTGTCTCGCTTTTTCAGAGTCATGTCCCCACATTAGAGAGACGACCACCGGGGAGTGATCGGAGAGCGTTCTGGGGAGGATTGCCAGGTGAGATAGGCACCTTATTAGTATGTTGGACACTAGCCATCTATCTATTCTAGAATGTGAATCAGTAATAGGTGTACGTGCGGGAGTCTGGGTTCGTTAAGCGCCACGCGTCGACCACAGCCAGTCAGGGTAAAGTTGTGAGGATCGTGTAGGCTGCCCTTGAAAGCTGGTGTGGTCTGGAGCCCGACCTATCTAGGGTAACATCTAAAATCGTATTAAAGTATCCACCCCATATGATCGGGGTCTGGGGGTAACTTTCAAGAATGAAGGCCAGTTGTAGGTAAAATTCAGGGTTGACTATATTAGGCCAATATATATTCAAGATGAGGTCATCCCAAGGGGGGTCTACATGCGAATGAGAGCAATTGAATTTAAGGTTCCTATGGATTAGGGTGAGGGTACCTCTGCTTTGAGTAGAGTAATTTGTGTAGTACCGCTGGGGTCCCCAATGTTTAGCAAATCTCTCGCACTGTTCGGAGCGTGCATGGGTTTCTTGCAAGCATAGAACTTGGATACCATGCGGCTCCGCATAGAGTTGTATTTGTCGCATCTTTCTGTAGTTGCCTAGACCCCTAACATTCCAGCTCATGAAGGTTATGGTGTTATCCGCCATCTGCGTGGAGTAGTGGTCTGAATTTTGTACCGTGGGTTCATGTTGGTCCACGCCTTCTCGGCTTAGGCCAATGCGTTACCCCATCTGGGGTCCTGTGTAGTATTAGTATGTCACGTGTGACCTCTCTGGTGGTTGCCAAGATTTTTCCAACATAACTCCCAATCCCCCCGCCCACATCCCTTCCCCAACTTGAGGAATGAAACCCAATACCCAACAAATCATAAACAACTCGGCATCTGCGCCTGGGGGCCTGTTAGCAGTCCTAACCGTGGCGCGACGGACTGGAGGAGGGTGAGGATAGTACAAATACAGTAGGAGTAACAAGTTTGTTCAGCTTAGATGACATGAGTGGAGGATTTATGGTGAAGACAGGTGGGTCACCGCAACATGTTTATGCATTACCATTGATTCCAGCCATGACACATCATGTTTGCGGGCATTTCGTTGAGACTGGTTCCCCTGCAGGGGAGCCGGCCCGCCACAAGCCCTAGAGTGATCGTAGGGTATCACTAATAGTTAAACAAAGTGAGATTCTTCCCCTCTGGAAGGTCCAAGCACGGAGGGTCTACCCAACAGGAATAACCAGAAGAATATTCAGAGTAGGGGCGCATGGTCTAGAACCCCTATGAGTGAGCATAAATGCGGCCCATCACTGCCCCAACGCAACAAATAGGTACCATAACAGGTTGGGCCTGTGGCAGCAGAGGATCAGCCAGGGAAGTGCTCATCGAGGAACTTTGAGGCCTCCTCCGGGATCGTAAAAAAGAAAATTTTGTTGGAATGTTCAGTGCGTAATTTTGCGGGGAACAGCATGGAGTACCTGACTCCCAAGTCTCGAAGTCTCTTTGTCACAGCTATAAACGATTGGTGCTCCCGTTGCACCGCCACTGAGTAGTCCGGGTAGAGGTGGATCCTATTCGCACCAAGTTCTCCCTTGATCCTGGCCGCTCGTAGGAGGGCCTTGCGGTCCCGGAAATTTAGAATCCTGGCTATAATGGATTGCGGTGGTGAGCCAGGTCAGGGCTTTGCGGCCAAGGAGCGGTGTGCCCTCTCAATGGCTAATTGCGAGGAGAGTTTAGGGGCATCGAGGAGTGTCGTTAGGATGCGTTCCACATAATCCTCCATGGGCTCTGAAATATTGTCCTTGGGGTATTCCAATAATGCGCAAATTGTTTGTCTCGAGCAGGATTCGAGGCCGTCATTTTTCTTCTCCACCGCTGTCACTCGGTTGGTGAGCGTGGAGACTGCAGCGCGTAGAGATCCCAGGTCGTCTTCGGCAGCTCCCTATCTGGTTTCGACCTCAGCGACTCTTCCATCCGTTTTTTCGATATGGGCTTTAATGGAGGAGATGGTCCCATTCATGTCGTCCAGTTTTGTATGGAGTGTAGTGAAGCCATCCCGAATATATTCCAGCATCTTCTGCGAGTCGTCTGAAGCCGATGGGGCAGAGGTAGTAGGTTGCCCCTCGGGGTCATCTGGGACGGGTCTGGATGGCGTTTTAGTGAACATGTTTAATGAGCTTTGTTTTTTCCCACCACCAGCTCCCTTGGTCATGTTGAAGGTCGGGTTCAGGGTCCGGAACCCCGGACGAAAGTAGGCACTCAGAGGTAGTGAGATCCCCACAATAATAGTTGCAGATTAGGGCTACTTGGGCCTATAGCTATGTAGCTTTCCGGGCTTGTGGGTCATTGTCCAACTTATGGCAGGGTTATGCTCCCAATCTTCTTTCTAAGTGATTTGAGCGTGCCCCGATGGGCCGGGCCTGCCCTTGCGGCGGCAGCGGTGGGGGCCCCCCGGGGTAGTCTCTGTGGCAGCGAAGGCACTAGTGGTTCAACACATCAGGACCGGTTTAGTATGGGACGGGTGCCGGGGCGTACCTCTTCATTTCCGTGAACTGTACTCATAAATGCTTTCCAGAAGATCTTCTGTGCACCAGCCCGACACTTGTGCGTCCCTCATGCCGTACGGGTTCTAGTCCCTAACTAACATCCCTTCCTTACTCGTTTTTTCTGGACTTCTCCCGGATCATCAGAGATCAGCTATTCTCAGTCTAAGGTAGGGTACATATGTGGTTTTGTTGTTCATATGAAAGTAGGAGGGTTGGGGGCTAGCTAGTTGAACATTTCCTGTACTGAGTGTGGTATTTCTCTTCGCTCTTTCCACTGAACCACTGCGCAAGCTTTAGGTTCTTCTAAGCTAGTGGGGTTGGTCATTAGGAAGGTCTTACTACATCATAGGACCCTCAATCGCAAAAGGGCACAGCAGTTCAAATCAGGACAAAGGTACAGTCCTGGTAAATCACGTTTTTCTTAATTATTGTATCTGGTTGTTTTCAAATGCCTAGTGTAACCATTTGGACCAATAGGAAATCCTTCAGCAGTATCTGTCATTTATTCACTTCATAGCGTTTCAGGAATGTAATCCTTTCCGATCAAACTTTGCACACTCAGTGACCAGTCAATTTTGAAATTAACATTATATCTAAATGTTCACTTTTAACGTTCCAATATATTGGACAATTATTTTGTTAACCCACTGGGAAATCAGGTCACCTAGAACAAACTTAATATATATATTTCTGAAGCTTGTGGAATCTGCTTAGATCACATGCTGTACATAGGCCAACATCTAGTGGAAGCTGCAGAGTATTAGTTTGTTTTTCGAAACTCGAAAAGGGGTGTCGAACTGGGGCTTGCCAGTAATACTTTCCCTAGTGTGACGTCCACTGTACCAATGATCCCTCACACGTGTAGGACCTTCAGATTGTTTTTTCCCGCCATACTTGTCAGAAGCATAGTTGCGGAGTTCCCTGGCTTTTAGCCATTTATCATAGAATTATCAAAAAAAATATCCCCGTTCTCAAACCCCACGCCTAAGTTCGCCAAAGATCGACGTCGGTACTTGAGAGCAAGGAAGAACTGCCCTCGAGACTACACGACGGTTTTTGGGCCTCAGAAGGCCTCTGGCCTGGGCCCTGCAAGTAGGGAGAGTGGGGGGTGGACACACACACACACACACCACACACCACACACCACACACACACCACACACCCCCCCCCACACACACACACACACACACCACACACACCACACACACCACACACACACACCACACACACACCCCCCCCCCCCCCACACACACACACACACACACACACACACACACACACACACACACACACACACACACACACACACACACACACACACACACACACCCCCACACACACACACACACACACCCCCCACACACACACACACACACCCCCCCCCACACACACACACACACACACCCCCCACACACACACACACACACCCCCCCCCACACACACACACACACACCCCCCCCACACACACACACACACACACCCCCCACACACACACACCCCCCCCCCCCACACACACCCCCACGTTGTGCAACCGTAAGTTCCCCTGGGTAGATAAACATAACACCTGTAACCCGTGTCTTCTAAGGGACCACCCCGAGGCAAATTGTAGAGATTGTAAGCTCTTCAAGCCAAGACATTTAAGGACCGTTCCACCAAGCGTTGGGCCCACTACGCCAGGCAACTCGAGGCCATGGACACAGTGGGGTCCTTCAGCAATGGCAGCAACGCCGCCGTATCGGACGGCAAGGGCACAGGGGTGTCGTCAGGCACCCAAGCGCAAGCCCCCGACCTCGGAGGACTGACCGGCGGATCAGTTATGGGGACAACACCCGGCGGCAAGAGCGCTACCCACACCTCTTCCACTAAACACTCTAACCCCTCCCGAGATTCGACACGCGTGTCGAGTGATCGGAATAAGAAGGCACAGAGAGAGCGGTCCGCCGAATCGGTGTCCTCTGGGTGTTCCAGGTCACAGTCGGCCCATGACCCATAGCAACCATCCACGATTGCTAAGAGTGCCACAATACCTAAAGTCACGGAAGTATGGTCGTCAGAAGACGAATCTGACCTCTACCCCCAGGCAGCACGTTCAACGGCTACTCGGCTCCCAAGATTCCACGCCCCACTGCCAAGACTCCCGAATCTCGTGATCCCTCCTCCGATTCTCGACGTCAGGCGTCGAAAGATTCAGGAAAATCCAAGGGGTCAGGAAAACATTCCTCTACACATGGGAAAGGGGAAAAACAACATAAGAAAGCCTCTGAACACCAGGTTCAGAAGGAGAAACACCCCAAATCTTTATAAAAGTCCAAGGCCCTTGACCCTAGGCCAAAAATTGTCCCTCCCACTCCCCAGGATATGGGAATAGAGGAGGAACCACAGCAGGAAAGGGTCATTCCCAGTTCCAAGGAATGGAACTTTGAAGACATTGACAGAGTAATGAGGAGAATGTCCTTTTTTGTATATTTTTACGAAAAAGACCCTAATTACTTCCAGAGCTATCACAATACCCCTGCTACCTCTGCCCCTTTGGGATCCAAAGACCCTCAACCTCCTACTAAGAGACTCCATACTGAGACTCCAGTTCAGGGGCTGATTTCAGACCCTTTCAGTGTTGAATCTTACCAGCAGTATGGTGAGGATTCGGAAGTACAAATACTAGACGACCAGATCGGGGTCGATTACTATGGAAATGATGAGGACCAGGAAGAGGAGGAGGAAGACGAGGTGGAGGCCTATAGTCTCGACTCCCCTATTCCCAAGGACCCCCCGGTGAATGACTCACCTGTTGACAATCAGCCTTTGCCAAGGCGGCAGCCCATTTTCAAATTGACACTCAGGGGGCCCAAGAAGAGAAAGATTTTGCAGAGCAAATTCTAGGGGATAAAAGATCCATTGCCCAGGCTATCCCCATTCTAAAGTCTATTCAACGCAGAATCGATCCTTCTCTGCTCAACCCTAATCTTAACTGGGCAGTTAACCCACGAATAGAAAAATTATTCAGGGCCGCTCCCTCCGACCCACTTTACATAAGCGGTCAGCTAAAACCTGACTCATTAGTGGTTGCAACCACCAGAAAAAGAGCGGGAACACCACTAGCATCTTCGGAAGCTCCCCCATACAAGGTGAGCAAGAGAATATATGGGCTAGGAAGGAAAGTGGCATCCACGTCAGCATACCAAGCACGTATTGCAAATACCACCACTCTGCTGGCAAGCTACAACTGCCACCAATGGGAACAGGTAGCTGCCCTCATTGCCTCCGCACCAGAACCTCTAAAGAGCCAGTTGGCCCAGATTGCGTCAGAAGGAAGATCAGTGTCCGGATGCATTCTGAAGGCTAACTTCGATGCAGCAGACAATGCAGGGAGGCTGATAGCAGAAAGCACAGTAATAAAAAGACACGCTCGGCTGAGGAAGTTGGGGTTTAAACCCGAGACCCAAGCCACCCTCATTGACATGCCGGTAGAACCAAACGTCCTGTTTGGAAAAGCAGTGGAGCAAGCACTAAAAACGGCTAAAGATGAATATGACGCCTTAAAGTCCCTTGGCCAACTAACATATAAACCCACAAACCAGCGGGAAATAATAATTGTCATCGCTTTCGCGGCCAAAACTCCCAGAGAAGGTTCAATTTTCCAGCATGGGTTCTGGCATGGATTCACATGCTCATGAATATTCCCCGTCGGGCTGGGAATCCTCGGTAAAGAAAAAATCAGTATCACTTTCGTTTCTGATCTGCCTTTCTTAGTAGTAACCAATCACTGATCTCTGGGTCATACTGCCCCAGCCAATGACTGCCCTCTCCCTAAGCCCCGCCTCTGGCAGCCATCCTCAGATTTTTACTGCACGCTCAAGTGTTGGGAGTCCTCGTGTTTAGCTCTCGAGTTTTTTACTGCGTTTTCACGTTTTTTCAGGAGAATTTCTCATTGTTTTGGTTTAATCGAGCCTCAAGCTCCACCGTTTCTACTTCCGATAACGGGGACCCGTTTCGGAATTCTTCTACGCCCCTCAAGGGTGAAGTTTTCATCGAGTTTACACTTCTTGGAGGATTCCGGAAGATCTGCAGCCTACCTCAACGGACATGGCCCAGGACAAGGGGAGCTCGACGCCCTGGATGCTGATTATATAACGTTTTCAAGGAGAACAAGCATTCGCGATGTCTCTACTGCCTCCATGGGGACAAGACGAACGTCCCCGCCAGTCAGGCTGCCGGCAGACGCGGATCTTCCCCCCAGAGAAGGAGGCGCCATTCTCCACCACGACCCACAGTTGTTGAACTTGCAGCCCTGGCTCCTGCAGCACTAGAGTTTGGAGGGTACGATATCCCGGCTGATTGCAGAGAGGTTCTTGCAAAGGCCAGGGCGTCCTCAACTCTCAAGTGTTACGGTCATAAATGGAAGAGGTTCTCTGTCTGTTGCCGTGCACAGAAGATTAACCCTCTGCGAATAAGCGTGGCGTGGCTTGGCAGCCATGGAATAGGCTGCATCTCCTGTGAGCTCCGTGATCCGACAACTGATCCGAGGAAGCGCATGTAATCTGAATGCAGAACTCTGCCTCAAAAGAACACCAATCGTACATGAAGGAGCAGGGACCATGCGACTTGTATCAGCGGGAGAAATGATACACTGTGGCAGAAGAATTTAGTAACTCGGGTCGCGAGCCGTGCAACTGGCAACAAGATGGCGGCGACCCGAGACTGAGACCCTCTAACAAAGCTATTGTGTTGGAGAGGCGGGCCGCCGGTGAACAGCTGGCCTGCGCGGCGCCGGGTGGAGTGGAGCGGCTGCAGCAGCGCTGCTAAATTGGCCTAGGAGGGGAGGGGGCTGTGGATGGAAAAGCCCGGTTCCGTGCAGCTGGCGGCCCGGCTGTACGGAACATTCGGCCGAGCGCTCTGTGAGCGCCCCGCAAGTGAAGGACGGCTCGGCGGGAGGAGTTGCGGCCCTGCGGTGCTGGCGGCGAGGCAGCAACCCCGTGAACAAGTGTGTAAACGCCCAGCATGCTGATGGATGGAAGACACCATGCTGAAACACTTCCTGGCACAGGTAGCCGCTTTCCGCTGTGTACAGCGAGCCCCTTTATTTAAGGCTGGGCAGTTTCTGAAGGCTCCCGGGGGGCGGCTGGAAGTGCACTTGTATCTTTCGACTCCGGCCGGTGCCTCTGTGTCATGATCTCTGCTTCCAAAAGGTCAGGGTTTTCCCAACTCCCTTGGAAGCAGATCCATAACCCAGGTTCTGAGTGCCAACCAGTCCCAATTGGGACCTTTTGGACCCAGTCCTGGTGCCAGTGGCACCAGGCTCATAAATATGCCCAGTCCCAGCGCTGGAAGCGCCGGGCTCATAATGCTTGGGTGGACTTACCTGCAGCAGACCATGCTGCTTACTTGCCTGCCAGTTGAGCCTCTGATCCTCTTCTGTTTGGAACTACTTTTCCTGTTGGGTGGGGCAGGAGCCACTCCCTAGATTCAGAACACTGGAACTCTTCTGGAAAGCAGGAACTCTTTTCTTACCTAGGCGTGGCCGTGGAAGGAGACACCTAAGCACTACAGGAGGCTATTTAAACCACACCCGATGGATGAATCTTGCTTTGCGTTATTCTGCATCCTCTGCAGCAGAACGCTCATCGTGTCTTCTGCATCTGATCCTGGGCCTAAGGAAAAAGGCTTACCATTCTGAATCCAGTCTTCAGCAACACCTATAAAGACAAGAAAGAACAGGTTAGCATTACGGTCTTCAGTGACAGCTCTTCACTTACCTGGTCCATCGGCTGTCACCAACGCCTCGCGCTGCATTCCGACATCTGAAAGACAAAGGCTTACCTACTCTTCGTGCGCTCCGGAGGTCTTCACACTGCATTCCGGCATCTGAAAGACAAAAGCTTACCAACTCTTCGCACGCTCCGGAGGCCTTCGGCGCTGCAGCCCGCATCTGAAAGACAAAACAAGGTGCGTTTAAAGACATTGGGGAACTTTAATACTCACGTGCCATTACTCCTTTCCACATCTAACCCAGTGGGTATTCCGGCACCCTGCAGCCGCTCCGAACTTGTACCTGCAAAATAAAAAGACAGTTAGAGCGCATCGTGAAGCAGGCAACAAGCGCTTACTTACGTGCTTCCATGCGCTTCTATTCATCACACGGGCTCCATCTTCAACTCACTTCAGCCCGTCATCCGCCATCGCCGGAACCCTGCAAAACAAGAGACATCATTACTAAAGACTTTAAAGACATTAGAATTACTCGAAACTTACCGTTCGTGCAGTAAACGACGGACAGCAGTCCTCTGAAGTCAAGAGGCCTGCTCCCCTTATCCAGTGAAGAAACTGGTTACAGCACCCTGCCTCGAGGCAGATGGAGAGCACGGCGTTCACTTACCTAAGACATCTTACCCTTCGAGTCAGACATACAGTGCACAGAGGTCCAGCCCAAAGAGCCAGCCGTGTGTTACACATCACCTTTGAAGATACGGTATACGCCCAGTCAAGACCGGCGCCTCTACGGGAATCAGGTGAGCGTTACACTCTGTGAGGAGCTGAACGGCGGGTGCGGCGCGGGTGCGTTAGCTCTGCACCGGACAAGCAGAGCATCGGATGCCCTCTGCCGAGGGCGCTTCAGGAGTGCTGTGGGCGGCGAACCGCTCAGCGAGCTGGCCGCGGATCTGGCCGAGAGCCCAGCAGTGCAGGAGACACGGCGAGTTGCGCTCAAACACTGGCTGATGACGGATGCACCTATGGTGGGTGCAAGGCTGTAAAAGAGTAGCCGGAATTGGTAACCCCACAGCTCATTGTTCCGAGCAGGGCGTAATAGCCTTAGCAGGAAAATATGCACACGGCCCGTGGAGGGGCTTGAACTGGAGGCTGCAGGGGCAGCTCTTCACACTGTGGGATGGAGAGAGGGCTGGGTACCCTCTGCACCGAGCGGACTGTAGTGACAACCAGGTGGGCAACCCAGGAAATAGGTCATAGCACACTGGCCAGCCTCTCCAACGCAGTGACCCCAACAGTGGTGCACAAGGGCAAGACTTCGTATGACACAGGGCAAACCCGGCATGCGTAGTCACCACAATCATGCGCTGCACATGTGACGCGCCCTAACACACATTGGCATAAACTGTATTGTACAAGGACATGGTGTGTTTGGCTGCAATTCTAGTGGGCGTAACCTCACGCAGTGCCCTTGTGGCCATCTGACCTGGATTTGTGAGGGCACTTTGCGGTCGCACCACGGCGGTGTAACGAAACTGCCGCAGCGGAGGACGAGCGACCCAGAAAAGCATCTGAACCAGCGAGATGGCCGGGCGGGGGCCTGTGGGAAAGAACAGAAATAAACAACCCACTTTGGAAACGTTTGCTAAGGTACAGCTCTCCCCAGCGACCACCGTGCCTAAAGGAATGCCAGCGACAGCAGCAGAGAGCACTGTAACTACGGAAAACCATCAGATTCTAGCAGCTATCACCGAGCTGAGGGACTCATGGGGGGCAGCAATGGCGGACCTACGCACTGCATTGGAGGCCAAAATAGACGCCGTAGGCATTGACGTTGCCTTACTACGACAAGATGTGAGGACATTGTCGGAGAGAACGAGCAGTCTGGAAAGTACAGTGAAAATTAACTCAGACACCGGCACAGACAACGCAAAGGAGATTCACATATTGAAACAGCAGGTTGTTAATCTGGAGAATCGTGCGGAGGAGGCGGAAGGGAGAGCAAGGAGGAACAACATTCGTGTGGTCGGCCTTCCAGAGGGGGAGGAAGGCTGTGACCCCACAGACTTCATCGAGAACTTACTCTTGCAAGAAATAGGGGCCGAAAAACTCTCGCAAGGTTTTACTGTGGAGCGGGCGCACAGAGCCCTCATGAGGAGACCACAACCGGGGCACCCCCCCGGCCAATTATAGCGAAAATAGTGAACTATAAGGATCGCAAGAAGGTTTTGGAATACTTCCGCAAAGGAGGAACCATCGAAAGGGCTTCGTGCACCGTCACGGCGTATCCAGATTACACAATGCTGGTCCAAAGGCTACGTGCGGCGGGGATCAAATATATGCTGCTGTACCCTGCGAAGTTAAAAGTGATCCACAAGAGCAAGATGTTTTTTTTCTATACTCCCGAAGAAGCGACGCCCTGGCTCGACCTTCAGGGTTGTCCGGAACAGGAGGCGGATCAAGCTCGAGAATAATACGATAAGTGTCCGGGACATTACATGTGGCGGGATATGATGTGCAGTGGGTGCCCATTAGAACTGCGGGTGATAGCTACGGCTAAGGGATATCACAGGGTACGGGTGGCACCTGAAGCAGATCCCACGGACTTGGGCAAACATAAAGACTTGAATATAGCAAAGTGCATATATGTGATAACTGTACAGTTAAGTGCGCTGAGCTTATTGCGAATAGGAGCAGCAGGACGTGAGCACCCTATCCCCTCATACTAGTCCTAGTAGGCTAGCCATTAGGGTGGCCTTACCCTGCGGAGCATCGAGTACAGGCAGAAGTCAGAAAGTGCTAGATGTGGGGAAGCCTGAGATCCAGGGATGGAGCTGGGCAACAGTTGGGGAAGGGGTTCGGAGACGGAAAGGGGGGCGGGAGGCGTGGGGAGTTGGGCGTGGTTGAGCGGGATAAGGGGAAGGGAGGGGTGTTTGGGGTGTGTGTAGTTAGGGGAAGTTTGAACTGGGATACGAGCCTACATAGAGGCGAATGAGTTAGAGTAGGGGGTTGCGCGGCCGGGGTGGGGGTGGGTATCATATCAGGCCATGGGGGACCTTAAAATAATCACGTGGAATGTCAGGGGTCTAAACAGTTATTTGAAGAGAAATAAGGTTATGCTCTACCTGCGCAGACAAAAGATAGACATTGCGCTGTTACAGGAGACTCATTTGACAGAAGAGAGACTGGGTATGATTAGAAGGAAATGGAAAGGGGTGGTGGTGGGCTCAACATACTCGGCCTATGCGAGAGGGGTCCTAATCTGGGTGGCCCCGCATGTCCCCTTCCATGTGTTACGGGAAACTGCTGAAGCGGATGGGAAAATGGTCATACTTAGGCGATTAGTAGAGAACAGAGAGATAAGTATAATCAACACATACGCACCCAATCAGAATACAGCGACGTATTTCAGAGCCCTGAGTGCTAACCTCGGTGTGTGCATGGGAAGTGCGGTAATCTGGGGTGGGGATTTTAACTGTGTACTAGATCCAAGGGTGGATAGATCAGATCAAAAATTGGAAAAACCTGTCCCGGCAACACGTGTGTTACAAAAGCTGCTTAGTGACTTTGACCTGGCAGATGTATGGAGAATGAAGCACCCCCTAGAAAAACAATACTCTCACTACTCGGCCCCACAACAGCTGTCCACTAGACCAGACTATGTCTTTGTTACGTCAGGCTTAATAATGGAAATGGTGCGGGTGGAATATAAAGCGAGAGTCCTGTCGGACCACTCGCCCTTAATTGTAAGCTGGCAATACTGCCCTCCACGAGCAAGGATCCCAACATGGCGGCTCCGAGCGGAAGTGCTTAAAGATCCTGTGTTCAAAGAAGAGGTAAGGGAGGAGATTATAAATTACTTTGAGGAGATCACGGGTAGTGTAGATTCAGCGTGCACGTTATCGGAGGCTTTTAAAGTAGTGCTGAGAGGCGTAGCCATAGCAAAGTCCCGAAGTCTGCAAGGCGGTATCCTGGTTGACTTACAAGTGGCTGAGAGGGAGTTGGAAAAAGCGCAAAGGGAGGATGGCGATACTGGTTCGAATGCGGAACTGATCCTTCAACTACAACAGACGTGTGGAGAGCATTGGGATAGGTTGTGTAAACTGAATTGTAAGGAATACATAGAGAGGCAGCACGCGGGTGGTGACAAGACAGGACGGCTTCTGGCGTGGTTATATAAGAGCGAAACCGCCAGGCCCACCATCAGGGCAATAGCAAGAGACGATGGCAGTGTGGCTGACACCCAAGAGGGAGTTAATCAGGAATTTGCCACGTACTACAGAGAACTGTATGAGGATGGTGAGGAGGATTATCAAGAGAGGATAAATGAGGCACTCGAAGATATAGGACTGCCCAGGATAAGTGTGGAAGAGAGGGAAGAGATGGATGCACCAATCACCTTGGAGGAGCTAGAAGCGGTGGTGAGACAATTGCCTACTAGTAAGACCCCAGAGGCGGACGGGTTGCCGAGTGAGTTTTATAAAGCATATATGGCAGAAGTGCTCCCTCCGATGCTGAATATGCTAAATGAAGCGTTTGAGACGGGCCAGCTGCCAGAGTCGCTCAGGGAAGCAATTATAATCCCGCTTCCTAAACCAAATAAGCATGGGCACAGTTGTGGTTCCTACAGACCAATATCAATGCTGAACCAGGACAGCAAGATACTAACAACTGTTTTGGCAGGCAGACTGCGGAGAGTCATAGACAAACTCTTACACCCGGATCAGATGGGGTATGTTCCAAACAGGAACATAACTCATAATCACCGGCGACGCCACCGAGTCATAGAATGGGCGGGGGGTAGTGAGGGGACATGGCAGTAGTGTCCCTGGACGCGGTAAAGGCTTTTGATTCTGTCAAGTGGCCATGGCTGCTCTCGACTCTGGCGGAATATGGGATGGGGCCCGGATATATAAGATGGGCAAAGATGTTATACAGTGCGCCGCTCGCTAGAGTTAAGACGGGAGCTGTCATTTCAGAGAGATGGGGGTTAGGCAGAGGCACTAGACAGGGATGCCCAAGGTCCCCTATGTTATATATATTGGCATTGGAGCCTTTGGCCATATACCTACGACAGCAGTATGACACCATAGGCATCGAGGTGGGAGGAGAGCAACATTTGATCTCCTTATATGCAGATGATATGCTATTGTAGCTGAAGCACCCGGAGGAGAATCTCCAGTATATTTTGGAGGTTATGGATCGGTACGCGGGGCTGTCTTGAATAGCTGTGAATCCTCAGAAGTCTGTAATTTTCCCGTTGGGTAACTATAAGGGACTCCCCGTAGAACAGCTGCCGGTACTGCAGGCTCCTTGGGCTGCTGATACCTTTCGATACCTTGGGGTAGATGTGTATCATACGCTTGAACAAGAACATACGCACAACACGGAGGTGGCCGTGCGAAGAATTGAGAAAAGTATGCAATTTTGGGGGAGGCTGCCGCTGGCTATGATGGGGCGTAGTGCAATGCTTAAGATGGTGGTCTTGCCCAGACTCCTGCATTATTTTGGCAACATTCCATACCTCATACCTGGTAAGTTTTTTGCCAAGCTCAATAGTATATGTAGGGACTTTTGTGGCAGGGAACCAGATGCAGGGTGGCATTGTGGAAACTGCAAAATTTCTACAAAAAGGGGGGATACGGCTCCCCAACTACGAGGCTTACTATGTAGCGGGCCAACTGCAGTACGTTGCTAAGTGGCTCTCGGATGAATGTACCCCTGAATCCAGATTGTTTAGGGTAGACTGTGCCCCATTTTACTTAAAAGAAGTGATCTGGTTATCCGAAACAGAAATGCAGGGGCGCCCCAGGATGATGATGATGATGATGCTTGGGTGGAGGTTTTGGTGCAGCGCGTGCAAGATGATGGAAATCCCGTCTCCGTGCTCCCCGCACATACCGCTGGTGGCACTGGCTAAGGGAGATGTGCAACTGCGTAGGATGATTAGAAACCACTGGGAATCAGTGGGGGTGGCAACGGTGGGAGATGTTTGGTGGGAAGGAGCCATCTTAAATTTTGAGGAGTTGGGTGAGGAAACAGGCCTGCACGTAGGCCAATATATTACATATCATAGACTGGCGCGGGAAATTAAGAAGACTTGGCCCGAAACTATTCTTGAAGCAGAGCCGGATGGTAGTGCAGACGCTATATATGACATAACGGAGAGAGGGCACGAGATTTCAAGAATGTATGATATGCTGATGCTTAGGATTGGTAAAGAACCAACGCAACTCAGATTAGATTGGGAAAATGAGGTGGGGGCCCCGATGGAAGATGGGATGTGGGAGCGAGCTCTGTGGTATCATCGGAAGGTGTCGAGAAACGCAAGGTTGAAACAAATACAATTATATATTACGCACAGGGCGTACATGACACCCCTGAGGATATCAAGGTTTAAAAATGCGGGTAGACAAGCATGTCCCAAGTGCGATGAAGAACAGGCTGACATGGCACGCATGTTTTGGTCCTGCCCTGTGGTTGGGCGCTTCTGGAGCGAGATAGCGGCGAAACAGGCGGATAAAGGAGTCACACTGGTTGTGGAGTCAGCTTGGGCCTGTCTATTGAGGGGGTTCCCTAGATCGCAGAAGCTGAAGCATGTTAACAAATTGAAGGATTTGGCGTATGTGTTGGCTAAGAGGAGGATCGCCATGGGGTGGAAGGCTTGTCATAAACCGCAGGTGGAGGTATGGTGGAAGGAATTGCAAAAGTGGGCGGAAGCAGAGACCATGGCATGGCAGTAGTCCAGTATGATGGGAGGGTGAGAAGAGATAGGAACCCTGTTGGCCTGGAAATTACTGATAGCGGAACTGTTTGGAACAATGCCAGAGTTGGCGGATTCCAATGGAGAACGGAGCTCACCGCGCAGCGCGAATCCAGAGTAAACAGACTTGATGGGCTCGTAAGGGGGGTGGGTTTTGGGGAACAGAGACCAAATTGTATAATGTACAAACTTGAAATTGTATTGTGGCATCTTGCACTGTACATGTGGTCTGTATTGTTTTGTTGGTTGAAATATTAAAAAAAACCTCTGCGAATAACGGCCCCACAAGTGCTGCCGTACCTGCTGTCGCTGGCCAAGGCTGGACTGGCTCACGCCTCCATAAAAATACATCTGGCTGCCATCTCCTGATATACCAGCACTACGGGACGGGCGTCCTTGTGGTCTCATCGCCTGGTGAAGGAATTTATGAAGGGACTATTCCGATCATTCCCGCCGGTGAAGGCTCCTGACCTGGCGTGGGAGCTTAATGTGGTGCTGACCAGGCTCATGGGGGCCCCATTCGAGCCTATGCATTCAGCGCCTTTGAAGTTCCTGTCATGGAAGACAGCGTTCCTAGTAGCCATCACCTCTGCACGGCGAGTGGGAGAGATTCAGGCCCTATCTTGCAAGCCTCCATACTTGACTTTTCATGACACGAGGGTGGTGCTAAGGACGCACCCCTCCTTCATGCCCAAGGTGCTGTCGGACTTCCACCTCAACAAGCCCTTGGTGTTACCAGTTTTCTTTCTGTCGCCTTCGACGCCGGCCGAGAGGACTTTGCACTCGCTGGATGTAGCTAGAGCGCTGAAGTTCTACGTGGACCGCACAAAGAGTTTTCGGAAAACGTCACAACTTTTTGTGAACTTTGGGTCTGTAAATCAAGGGAAGGCTCTCTCGAAGACTTACATTTCCAGATGGCTCTCCGGCTGCATCATGCATTGCCATTGGTTGGCAAACCGACCGCTGCCCGGCCGTCCGAGAGCCCATTCGACCAGAGCGATTGCTGCTACCACAGCATTCCTGTCTGGTGTGCCCCTACTGGACATTTGCAGGGCTGCTACGTGGAGGTCGACGCACACCTTCATGAGATTCTACTGCGTCGATCGGGACTCCAGGGAGGAGTCCAGGGTCGGCCAAGCAGTGCTGCGCAACCTGTTCGCTTATGGTGAGCCTGTTGAGGAGGTAAGAGATGCTTAATGTTGAGTTGTATTGCTTAATGTTGAGCCTGTTGCCACCTCCCGTGGTTGTGCATGTGTATGCTGCTATGTATTCTTTTATTCATGAGCATGTGAATCCATGCCAGACCACATGCTGGAGAAGGAACAAGTTACTTACCTGTAACTGTTGTTCTCCAGCATGGGTCTGGCATGGATTCACATGCGAACCCTCCCACCTACCCCTCTGCGGCCCTTCACTTCGTCTTACTGCCACTTGGCGTGCTACCAAATCTGAGGATGGCCACACTTGAAATTGTATTGTGGCATCTTGCACTGTACATGTGGTCTGTATTGTTTTGTTGGTTGAAATATAAAAAAAAAACCTCTGCGAATAACGGCCCCACAAGTGCTGCCGTACCTGCTGTCGCTGGCCAAGGCTGGACTGGCTCACGCCTCCATAAAAATACATCTGGCTGCCATCTCCTGATATACCAGGACTACGGGACGGGCGTCCTTGTGGTCTCATCGCCTGGTGAAGGAATTTATGAAGGGACTATTCCGATCATTCCCGCCGGTGAAGGCTCCTGACCTGGCGTGGGAGCTTAATGTGGTGCTGACCAGGCTCATGGGGGCCCCATTCGAGCCTATGCATTCAGCGCCTTTGAAGTTCCTGTCATGGAAGACAGCGTTCCTAGTAGCCATAACCTCTGCACGGCGAGTGGGAGAGATTCAGGCCCTATCTTGCAAGCCTCCATACTTGACTTTTCATGACACGAGGGTGGTGCTAAGGACGCACCCCTCCTTCATGCCCAAGGTGCTGTCGGACTTCCACCTCAACAAGCCCTTGGTGTTACCAGTTTTCTTTCTGTCGCCTTCGACGCCGGCCGAGAGGACTTTGCACTCGCTGGATGTAGCTAGAGCGCTGAAGTTCTACGTGGACCGCACAAAGAGTTTTCGGAAAACGTCACAACTTTTTGTGAACTTTGGGTCTGTAAATCAAGGGAAGGCTCTCTCGAAGACTTACATTTCCAGATGGCTCTCCGGCTGCATCATGCATTGCCATTGGTTGGCAAACCGACCGCTGCCCGGCCGTCCGAGAGCCCATTCGACCAGAGCGATTGCTGCTACCACAGCATTCCTGTCTGGTGTGCCCCTACTGGACATTTGCAGGGCTGCTACGTGGAGGTCGACGCACACCTTCATGAGATTCTACTGCGTCGATCGGGACTCCAGGGAGGAGTCCAGGGTCGGCCAAGCAGTGCTGCGCAACCTGTTCGCTTATGGTGAGCCTGTTGAGGTAAGAGATGCTTAATGTTGAGTTGTATTGCTTAATGTTGAGCCTGTTGCCACCTCCCGTGGTTGTGCATGTGTATACTGCTATGTATTATTTTATTCATGAGCATGTGAATCCATGCCAGACCACATGCTGGAGAAGGAACAAGTTACTTACCTGTAACTGTTGTTCTCCGGCATGGGTCTGGCATGGATTCACATGCGAACCCTCCCACCTACCCCTCTGCGGCCCTTCACTTCGTCTTACTGCCACTTGGCGTGCTACCAAATCTGAGGATGGCCACCAGAGGCGGGGCTTAGGGAGAGGGCAGTCATTGGCTGGGGGCAGTATAACCCAGAGATCAGTGATTGGTTACTACTAAGAAAGGCAGATCAGAAACGAAACTGATACTGATTTTTTCTTTACCAAGGATTCCCGGCCTGACGACGGCGAATTTTCATGATCATGTGAATCCATGCCAGACCCATGCTGGAGAACAACAGTTACAGGTAAGTAACTTGTTCCTTACTATCAGAACCAAGGAACCTCGTTGGGGTGGAAACCAACAAGCTACCCAGGGTTTCGCCAGAGGTCTAAAGAGGGGTTGTGGTGGGCGAGAGGCAGCCCCGATAGAGGCGCTACGCCTCCCAACAAACAGTGACATTCCGCTCTGGGTCCCTTCCCATGGATCCCCATTAGGGGGGGGCACATTTCCATCTTCACCCACGCATGGGAAGGGATCACTTCGGACAGATGGGTGCTGTCCACACTGTCCGCGGGATACTGTATCAAACTATTGGCACACCCCCGCGACCATCCTCCAAGACAGAAGATACACTCCTTGGAGCACCAAAGAATCCTCCTCGAGGAGATTGTCATTCTTCTTGCAAAGGACGCAATAGAACACGTCCCGGGCAACCAGGTAAACAAGGGTATTTATTCAACTTACTTCCTTGTGCCAAAAAAAGATCTAACAATGCGCCCAGTATTAGACTTACGCCCCCTGCAAACAAGTATGTCAAGCCACAAAAATTTCACATGACTACACTCCAGGAAGTAATGCCCCTACTAAAAAGAGATTACATGGCAACATTGGATATGAAAGATGCTTATTTTCGTATTTCCATGGGCCCAGCGCACAGAAGATTCTTGCGTTTTCAAGACTGTTGGCACTACCAGTTCAAGGTACTGCCCGTCAGTATAGCCTCAGCTCCAAGGGTATTCACCAAGGTACTGGCGGTGGTGGCGGCACACCTACGCAGGGAGGCAATCCCAGTGTACCCTTACCTGGACGACTGGCTCATCACATGGGAAACCCCATAATTTGCAGATCCAACATTCAAAGAACAATCGACATCCTCTTCCAATTGGGCTTCTCAATCAATGAGAAAAAATCAAGCCTGGTGCCAAGCACCTCCAAACAGTTCCTAGGAGCTGTCCTAGACACCAAAGAGGGGTTGGTCTTTCCATCAGAGGAAAGAATTCGGTGTCTATTACTGCAAATTCCTCAATATCAGTCCGGTCGCCAGATAAGGGTGCGCAAAGCAATGTGTTTGCTAGGCATGATGGCATTATGCATTTACCTGGTTCCCCACGTGCACCTGCGCATGCGACCCATGCAGGAATGGTTGGCGAAACAGTGGTCTCAGGCAAGTGGTCAGTGGGACGATTAGTGGTTGTTTCGCCAACACTAGTACAGAGTCTTCGCTGGTGGACAAGAGAGAATCTTTCAAAGGGGAAACCCTTTTACGAACCAGAAATACAGGGCGTAGTCACAACAGACACGTCCCTGTCGGGGTGGGGAGCACACCTCCTTCACCACACAGCTCAGGGTCTCTGGTCTCACACACTGGCTCAGAATCACATCAACCTGCTAGAACTTCTGGCAGTCTTCAGGCGTTCGAACACCATCTATCCAACCTGTCAGTGCAGATCCTAACAGACAGCACGACGGCAATGTTTTACATAAACAAACAATGGGGCTCTCGTTCACCAAATCTGTCCAGGCTTGCCCAGAAAATTTGGATATGGGCACTCAGACGAAACAATAACCTGTCATCTCAACAAGTTCCAGGGGATCTCAATTCACTAGCGGACGCTTTGAGCAGAGATCCCCTCCCAGAAGAGCACGAATGGCGTCTACACGAAGAAGTCATAGAAGATCTCTACTCTCAGTGGGGTTTCACCACTATAGAGCTATTCGCCACAAGCGAAAACAGACAATGCCCGGAATTCGCATCCAGGTTCCCCCAGCCAGGCTCCAAGGGGAATGCTCTATGGATGAATTGGTCAGGGATGTTTGCCTACGTTGGGGTTGCTTGTGTTTCCGTGCAGCGGGGACCTGGCCTAACAGTTCGGGCTGGTCTGCTACCATTGGTGGCAGTACCTGACTGATTTGCATATGGCTGGACCCCTTTTTGCAATGGTGCAGACAGGCTAAAAAACGGTGGTGTAGAAGGTTGCCCAGAGCAATGACGGTGGTTCAGATTCATTGAAAACCTTCCACCCATCACATTTGTGCTTACCCCCTCTCTCACATAGTGAGACAAACTGTATGCACAGACGTGGGTCCCTTGCTCGCTGTGCCATAGTGAACCAAGCTGCACCTCACTGAGGAGGCACAACAAGGCCGAAACATGTTTGGAGTTGCTTGTGTTTCCGTGCAGACGGGACCTGGCCTAGCAGTTCGGGCTGGGCTGCTACCATTGGTGGCAGTACCTGACTGATTTGCATATGGCTGGACCCCTTTTGCAATGGCGCAGAAGGGCTAAAAAAACGGTGGTGTTGAAGGTTGCCCAGAGCAATGCCAGTGGTTCAGATTCATTCAAAACCTTCCACCCATCACTTTTGTGCTTACTGCCTACGCTTTTCCATCAACCCCTCTGAGGAAGGCGGTCAACAAAATACACAGGGAATCGATGACGCTCATCCTAGTTGCTCCTATGTGGACGAGACAACCATGGTTTCCCACACCTACGCAGATTGGCAGTGTGCGACCCAATCAGACTTCCGTGCTGCTACAAACTACTCTCCCAGCACGCAGGACAAACAGTGCATCCTCAACCGAACTCGTTGAACTTGGCAGCATGGCTCCTGAAGTTATAGAGTTCAGCCTTCTCAATTTACCCCAGAGATGTATGGATATCTTAAAGGAATCAGGAAAACCTAACACAAGGCACTCTTATTTTAACAAATGGAAAAGATTTGTTATTTGGTGCCAGAATAAACAAATCAACCTAATTGATTGCACTCCTTCCAATATTGTCACCTACATGCTCCACCTTCTGGACGCAGGATTGGTATTTAATTTACTCAAGGTACACCTGGCGGCTCTGTGGGCCTACACCACCTCCCATAACAAAGTGTCATGGTGGAAAGTGCCAGTTGTCAAAGCCTTTATGGGAGGGGAGACTCCACCCTCCAATTTTTAACCCACCACCAGGGTGGGACCTTAATGTGGTACTTGCTAAACTCATGGGCCCCCCCTTTGAACCCATTCATAAAGCTAGTCTCAAACACCTGACTTATAAAACTGCCTTCTTAGTAGCCATTACATCCATAAGAAGGGTCCGTGAAATTCAAGCTCTGTCAGTGTAGGATCCTTTCTTTACTGTCCATAAGGATAAACTGGTTCTCCGAACTCACCCTAGGTTCTCACCATGTTAACCAGTCCATTGAGCTACTGGCCTTTTTCCAAGAACCCAAAAGCTCTGATGAGGTGAAACTTCACACACTAGATGTGGGAAGAGCGGTCCTCTACTATGTAGACAAGACCAGACCGCTAAGAAAGACAGATCAACTGTTCGTCTCCATAGCTACAGGCAGAGAAGGAGATTGCGTCTCTAAGGGCGTCATCTCTAAATTGATAGTCAAATGTATCCAGCTGTTAATGTTAATGTTAAAGGACATTTATTACGCGCACTATCACCACCGGAGTAGTCCCCTTGTGCTCTGGCGGCTCTGAAAGAGGAGTGGAGGTTGAGTCAGTGGGAGGGAGCAGGAAAAGTGCAAGAGAGCAGTGATGTGCTGTTGGCGGCCTCAGCCCGGTGGGTCCGTTGGCTGGGCCTGGGGTTTTTGCGGCCGGTAGTTGTCCTGTACTGTTGTGCAAGCCTGTGTGATTTTTTTTTTGTAGTTGCAATGTAGTGAAGTTTGTGCAGTTTGTTGTGCTGTAGGTTTTGGTTGTGTTTGGTTTGGAGTTTGAGAGGTGTATGCAGAAGGGGAAATTGTTAGTGGGGTTGGTTAGTTTGCATCTCTGTCCTGAATTGAGGTGCTCGGCTTGCGTAGTCTCCCATGATGCGCCTCGGTCCTGATCTGGGTCCGTCTGGCATACAAGGTTCCTTACTCCTCTGGCCCCCCACCTCTATCATGCTCTCTCATAGCCCCCCCCCCGTCCTCCCTTCATACTCCTGTGGCCAGTGCACCTGCCAATGTCAACATCTCAGGTAGTGTGGTGATTGCTGATATCCCGACAATTCCACAACCCTGTGGTACCTGGCGGTAACTAAGGGGTGGGCGAGAGTGTTAGTAGGGTTGGCTGGGGTACTCCCTTTGAGAAAAGACACTGCCTTTTACGCCTAGGGCCCACTCTACAAGAGGTACTGGGGCCAATCTAGCTTTCATTGCAAATTTACCCCTTGACACCATTTGCAAAGCAGCTATATGGAGCTCTATTCACACTTTTACTCAGCAAGTGGGACAAGCGGTTCTAAGACATTTGTTCGCTCATGTCCCTTCTCACATCCCACCTCCTTCTTCTAACACTGCTCGTTAATCTATGCACAGCATGTGATCTAAGCAGATTCCACAAGCCTCAGAAGGGATACATTACTCACCGTAATCGTATTTCTGATGTTTATATCTGCTTAGATTAACATGCACGCGCCCTTCCTCCCCTCTGAGAGAAGGCTCATGGATGTTTGTACTCTTACCTATCTTATCTGCTTGGATACTCTGTCCTCATGCTACCTCATGTCAGAAAAAATACACTCTGAGGGTCCTACACACGTGAGGGATCATGGGTACAGTGGACGTCACACTAGAGATAGTATTACTGGCACGCCCTAGTTCGACGCCCCTTTCCGAGTTACGAAAAACAAACTGTAATACTCTGCAACTTCCACTAGATGTCGGCCTATGCACAGCATGTGAATCTAAGCAGATACAAGCATCAGAAATACGATTACGGTGAGTAATGTATCCTATATAAATGTAACCAGAAGTTAATTTGAAATAGGTCACTACTAGAGGATTCCCTCTGGATGAGTCCTGATAGCGTTTTAAAAATATTGTTAAGCAGACTGAGGAACTGGTAGGCACTTGTAAAATGTCCAACAATTTTAACAAGATAACTAATAAAAATGATGATGCAGTGATTGCAGGGGAGTGGGGGAAAGAATCCCCAACAACATAAAAGCAATAAAACAACTAAAGCACCTGAGCAGGACAAATAAAAACATTGTGATGAGCAAAGAGAAACCAAATTTAAAAACGACTTAAATACTCACACTCTTTGTTTAATGCCCAATGACAGCTTATATTTTGGCGCATTACATCATAAAGATAATTTAAAAAGAGTGGGATGAATATAATTCCTGAGACTAATTGGATTGACCATATTAGGTCCTTGTATTATGTGGAAAATGTTGGACTAAATGACAGCTCCTCTTACGCTCATTTGAATTCTCCCTATAATTACAACAAGAATTAGCAATATGTCCATAAGATCATTATGCATCTTAAATCCTATAAGGGCCCGGATGATATTCCAAATGCCATCATTAAAAACAAAAAAAAACACTTTTTTTTGGGGGGCGACTTCTACATATATTTACCAAAATAAGTAAGGGGGGACTAATTACAACGTCATGGCAGAAATCTATAATTATTTCATTTCACAAAACTGGACCACGGTCACTACCAACTAATTATCGACTACTGGTATTGGTGGATTCCTCCTTCCCATTTTTTTTTTACAATATACTCTTAGAGGACTTATAATTCTGGGCTCCTAAAAAAAAAAGTCTGCAGATGCAACAAATGGGTTTTTGTTGAGAAATGAGCATTCTTTAGAACACATAAACCCTCCAGTTCCTGATAGAAAATCTTGTATATACTCCCAATACTAATCTCTACCTTGCCTTGATAGATTATTCGGGAGTGTTTGAGATCATAGATCATAATAGATTATGGGATAAATTGCAAAAAATGAAAATCTACCCAGCCTATTGAATTTCATCAAATTGATATGTCAATCTACCACTGTATCGATCAGACTTAATGCCACTGGTATGCTCTCTAAACCTACTGATGCCAGTTCTGACCTTAAACAGTCTGCGTCTTGGCCCTCCTCCTTTAAAACCTTTATGTGGCTGATTGTCAAGAGACCCTGAAAGAATGAAACAACTTTCCACCAACCTTGACTGGGCATAGCATAGCTTGGTTGTCGTACATGGATGACATGGTCACCCTGGACCATACTCCATTTGGTCTTCTAAGATCTTTTGAGCTTTACACAACGTGTCTAAAGCAAATCGATTTCACATTAACTATATGATAATGGGGATAAAATGATATAAGAATTACAGATGGATATTTTATAATACCATAATTCAGGTTGTAGATAACTATATATTTATATATTTTTGAGTTGTGAGGATCTGCTTAGATCACATGCTATGCATAGGCCGACATCTAGTGGTAGTTGCAGAGTGTTACATTATTATTTTTTTCGAAACTCGAAAGGGGACGTCAATGGGGTGTGTCAGTAATACTATCCCTAGTGTGACATCCACTGTACCCATGGTCCTTCACGCGTCAAGGTCCCTCAGATTGTTTTTTCACTACATCATAGTTAGACGCAAGTTGCAGAGTTCTTTCCTTCTTTCTGGCTAACACCTTTAATTATACAAGTTTTGAAAGTTGGATTTCTTTCTATCCTTTCAACAGCAGTACCACCGTAAATTCTTCGGCGATGGCTTTCAAGGGCGGATTCATGGTCGACAACTACTACTTGGACCGTCTCGATGAACTTTGCAACCTACTTAAGCTTCAATGGGCCTTGGCCCTTCACAGTAGGGAGAGTGTGGGGAGGTCATAACTTTCTTTTCTTTAGAGAATGCCTATTTCACTATTCTTCCTTTTCCATCGCCGGGTTGCCACCTTTCCATATTATGGAAAACACACACTTTAAATGATGCCCTTCCTGTAACGGGAAGTTTCCCTAGAAGGACTCACACACCCCGAAAAACATTGCAAGTTTTGCAAACTTTTTCGGCCTAAGACACTAAAGGACTGTAAGACTAAGCGCTGGGCCCATCACCAGATGCAGGCCGAAGTTGCTATGGAAGTGGACGGAGCGTCCAGCAATGGCAGCGTCCTAAGTGATGCAGATGGATCGAGACCTGCCGGTTTCCCACGTGTGAGCCCCCAACGCCATCAGACGGCCGGCGGTTCTGCTACGAACACAACACCCATCGACTCAGGCGCCCACACAGCACGCCACACAAAGCACACCTCACCACGGCCGACAGTCGACCGCTTTGTCAACCGTTAAGCCATAAATGGTGTTGAGAGGAGGGTCTGAAAAATCCCTGTCCTCTGGGCCATCGCATTGCCACATGACAGGCCCCCGAAAAAACACACAATATATTTCTGAGGCTTGTAGAATCTGCTTATATAACATGCTATGCATAGGCCGACATCTAGTGGAAGTTGTGGAGTATTAGTTGTTTTTTTCGAAACTCGAAAAGGGATGTCGACAGGGTGTGCCGGCAATGCTATTCCTAGTGTGACCTCTACTGTGTACCCATGGTGCTTCACACATCGAGAGCCCTCAGATCGTTTTTTTCCGCCATCATTGTCGGTCGCTGAAAGCGGAGTTCCTTCTGGCTATCGCCAATATTTACAAAAATAATTCAATCTAGTTTACTCTTGCTGTCCTTTCTTAGCCATTCCCCTCCAAGACCTTTGGCGATGGCATTGAGGACTATCTTCATCAACAATGGCTTGAACTCGCTATAAGAGAGTCAACAGAAACTAAATCAACAACGAAAATATAATAACGTTTGCTCAGAACAAATCATTGTGTTACAAAAGCAGATTGAGAAAGTGAAAGAGGAAAGTCATTAATTATTAATGCACTCCACGCGCAAGCAGAATTTGATAAAGAATGGCAGAAATGAAATGCTATCAGTAGCAAAGGGATGACCTGGCAGAAAAGAGGGGCACCCTAAATCAGGAGAAAGATGCCCTATGTAAGGAAGTGTGCAACCTAAAAACAGAACTACAGAGAAAAGTTCGGACTCCAGGAACTCGATGAACTAAAAGTAGAATACGAAAAGTTCTCATTGGAGCACGCCAGACCAGTCGAAGCAGCTCTGGAAGAGAACACCCAAACTAAAAATGCGTAAACTCAGGAGGTGAATTTCCTGCAACAAAAATTCCCAAACCATACAGGCAGCACAAAAAGACAATGAGGCCCTCTGTGAGGAGCACAATAGACTCCACAAGCAGGTGGCAACTAAAGAGCAGGTAATAGAAGCCAGTCAAGTCTTGCTAGCCATGCAAATGGCTCAGACCTTTGCCTACTATCAAGAGGTAGGGGCTGAGAAGGAGAAACTAGCGAGGTTGGAGAAAGAGTATGCCAAGCTAAATCCGAACTTGAGGGACCCTGAACAAGTAGAGAGGGACAGGGCAACCCCTGATCAGTGTGATGCCCTCTGTACTAAGGGCCTCAAACCCACTTAACAATTTGTATGCCCAGGGCACTGCTGACTTCATGTCCGCCGGTTCAAATGAACTGGGTGTGATGGGGCAACCAGACTTAAATAGGCCTACCATGTTTGAACAGGAGGTCCACCGCCCATCAGAGATTGATGTACGGGTGTCCCTGATAAGGTACACAAATATTATAGCTGATGTCTGTGACCAGAAAGCCAGGGAATTAGATCTGCATTTGCACTATCTCCAAAGGGACCATTTGGTTCGATATGCAGACAAACAGCATGAAGTGAGGCCCCAAAAAGAGCATTCTGAAGACCTCCACCCAATCAGGGCAGATGGGTGATCCTCCGCCAACCCTGGAAGCAGGGACGAGTCAGAAGACTACTCTCTTGTGCGACACAGGGAAGAAGAAACTAGGCCCTACCTTTCTGCGAGCCCCTCACAAACTCACAGAATCAGGGAGCGCCTAGAAGATCATGAGCGGACCTCAAACAGTAGCAGCTCTGAGTCTGAGGGCGAGTGGACTTGGGTGATGTGGCAAAAGAAGGCAAACTGAGGAGAGTTCTGGTGAAAGACCCCATTAGGCAGATCAAGGCTATTAGGAATTTCATAACACTGTACCATAAAAACGCAAATATTCTGGCTGGGAGCATCTGGAACTCTATGAACAAATGATGGACACTTTTCACCTTAAAGATAGCCAGAACTACGTAGATTATGCCAAATGGACGTTCTCTCTGGAGTACTCCAGCTTCTTTGCTGGACTGGAAGACCAAAACCATTCAAGATGGTCCACCGACAAGGCGGCCATCTTGAAACACTTTTCCGCCCACAGAAACCCCCAGGAGGCTCGCAAAGCGGCCTACAATTTGCAATGCAGAGAAGATCAGGCCCCAAGAGAATTTGTGCAGGAGATAAAATGCGCCTTTGCACAAACTACCAGGACGGTGCGCACGGATAGTAGAGCGCTTATAACTACCTATTTTCATGCGCTCCCAAAATACATAATGGCCCAGTTGGTGAGGGATTTTCATGATAAAAGGAGCCTGGACTGGGTAATAGAGCAGCCGACCCGGATCTATGAGGTCCAAAAACCTGCAGAAAATAAAAACCAGATAAAAACCCAAAACTAACCAACACCCCTGCTGCTGCTAAGGTGGCAGGGGTGACGTTTGCCCTCATTCTGGACCTAGAAATGGGGGTCTAAAAATTCACCTACCCAAAATCAGCAAAATCAGAGGCAAAGAAGGCCTTCTAGTCAATCAGCGACAACTGGCAGTCAGGGAGGTAACCCCACCAATGGGATCCCTAACTCTCCTGGTTACATAAGTCCCAGATACATGGGCAACCGGCCTATTTTAGAGTATGTATGGACTCCCCCAACCCAAGTGGGGGTATCCAACCAGGTAAATACTGCCCCAGGAAACTTCCCTCTGGAGGCAATAATCCCCCAAATCCTCGGTTAAGTTTCTTTCCCTGGTATCCACAAAACCCCAACCTTCAGGACAACCCTCCTTTCTTTCCCAGCTTTCAGGAGGCCAGACTACCCAATCCATGAGAGGTGAGGCCAAGGGTGGAGGGTTACCAAAATCACCAGTACCCAGGGTACTCTGGGAGAAGGGATAGTTACCCTTCCCGTGAACCACCTAGGTATGACCAGAGACCCCCGTACCAGCCGGAACAGGTGTCTCAACTGGAGCGCAAGGTCCAGAACCCAACGCACAATCTGAGTCGCATGTTGAGGGCTCAGCAGAACCTTACGATGAACATGGCGGCTCAGAACCCCTCAAACCAAGGGTCTGGCACCCCAGAAAAATGACTGGGAGAGAACCCTGACAAATCACTGGTTCCAGAGGAGGGGGCACGGGAGGAAGGGGGGTGTAAAGCCCTAGAGGAAGAATCCTTCCTCACCAGTGAAAAGCCCCTGGACTCGGAACTAAAATCTCCTGCCCCTGAAAATCTGCAACCCAGGGAACAGAGGGTGGGTAGGAGAATAGACATCAAAAAGGCCCATTTTGTGGAGGAAGTTAGCGTCCTCCAGTTTGAAGGGGAAGAATCCTTAGAGGATTCTGAGGAAAAATCTTCTCCTTCAGGAAATTCCTGCCAAAGAAAAATGGGTCCCAAGAGATCGGAATGAAGACTGGGTGGATGTGGGGACTGATTCAGAGTCACCCATCCCTGAACCCCACAATTGGCTTCCTTAAAAAAAAAAAATATATATATATATTAATGTAAGGGATCCTCCCCACAAACTGGTTCTGTTGACTGCCTCCAAGTAAGAGGGGGCAGCACAGAGCTAAGGGAAGCGCGGGATTCCGAAATCCCATCTATTTCAGAATGCAAACATTATTATTACAGATTCCCAGACTGCGGCACAGAACATTGGCCAAAACTCCACCATGTCAGAGTCCAAAATAAAGAAATTGACCACCCAACTTGCCCAAAATGCCCATTACATTTGCCCACTTGAGGAGAAGGAGGGGAGATTCTATGCCCCCGTCCAATTGCAAGGGCAATGTGCATTTTCAGCACTGGTGGACACTGGATCCCAAGCCACTCTTCTGTCAAAAGGGACCTTTGAGCAGCTAAATTCAGGAAGGGGGAGAGACACCAGATCCCTCTCATCCCTCTTCCTGGATAACTCCAGAGCTTCGATGGGAATGAAATTCCCGTCGAGGGGACTGTGGATTTGGAAATAAAAATTGGGCGGCATAAGGTGAAACACCCGGTCATAGTCGTGACTCCAGAAGGAACCCCCTGTCTATTAGGGAATGACATCCTCTGCAGGTTGTCTCCCCTAATAGACTGTGTGAACAAGGTCCTCTGGACTCAGACTAACCGGCCAATAAAATTTTAAAAAAAAGTGTCAACCATTGTAGTTTAAATGGCACATTCCACATGGTTGAACAAAAGTCTGATCATATTGAGTTTCATTTCCAAAGCAACCAAATACCTGACGTTACAGTAAATGCTGTAGGACAACAAACTGGTGATGGGAATGTAAGAACACACTGGACCGGGTTGCACTTTCCCCAAAAAATATGGTTTATTGACTAAATAGAAAAAAACATTCTTGAAAAAAAAAATGAAAAGCAGGATTCTTTCTCCTAAGGTAGTCCAAAATTAGGCTTTAGTTTAGGGCTCTTCTTGGGATAAGGCCAGCACCTTGCATTAATCCTTGTATGCCCAGCGCAGTTCAGTTGCTCCTTCTTCGCCCTTCTCTCCGTTCTGAAACAGAAGGTAGAAAAACATGTCAGTCCTTCTTTGTTGTTTGGTTTATATAGGGGCTGTCTACATTTACACCAATCAGGAGTCTCCATGCTATGTAGTTTAGAAAAGCCCCTCCATGCCCCGCCCCTTTTTCCCAGAGTGAAGGCTGCCATAATGGAGGGAATGCAGCGTCTGCGGTTATGCTGATAAGGAATGAGTCTTGCACCGGTTTATAAGGCAAGTGTAAGCCAGCGTTCATAGCGTCCTCTTTGTTTGTTAGCCTTCCGCTATTTTCTAATGTTTTATGGGCCTCTACTTTTACTGTTGTTTTTCCTGCCCACATGGTTCCCGCGGTCTTGGGCTGTTGGTAGAGACACAGGTTTTCGGTCTCCGAGCCCAAAGTGCCCAGGCATTCTCGTTCCTCGCTGTCAGCCGTCTCAGTGGCTCCCATTTTACCTCATGTCCGCGTCTCCTCAGCTTCTCTGTTCGCAGCGGCTTGTCTGCTACCCGACACACGGCATTCCATCCCCAGTGTGTCGCCGCCTCAAAAAGGTCCCAACCCCAAAGCGTCCTTTCCCCACCAGGCTTCCTCTGTTGCTTTGTCGGCCTCCCGCCTGGTTTCTGGACCATTCTTGTGGCGGTGCTCTACCGCGAGTCCCTGTGATTGAGGTAGGGGCTCACAGGAAACTCCTCTCCATTCTTGAAAATCAACCTTCCTTCCAGTTTTAAGTGGCATTACACACTGGAAGGAAATGTTATACTGATTCACAATCTGGAAATCCCAATTCTATAGTCAAAAGTGATGAGAAACCAGCTCAAAGTTTAGCTGACATTCAGAAACTTGGGGAACAGCCGTTTCTCCCTATTCAGTTAAATGAGGGGAAAGGAGTCAGTACTCGCCAGAGTGTGCGTGAACAACAGAAAGAGCTTCATCAGCAAAGCTTTGTTCAGAAAGCTCCCAAAAGATCCAACCATTCCCACATTGAAATTGATCGATAAGTGGGAAATGGGCCTGGAAACTCCCAATCCCAAACATCTCCTTCCTAGCCGGTGTATGCTCAAAATTTCTGTAAGTTGCAAAACCATAGACCACAATTGTTGAGTCGTGCGAGATGTCCCTGTTGCATTCTATTTAGGCAGTGATATTCTCAATCGGTTTGCAATTAATTTGGACTTTATAAATTACAAGGCCTGGTCCAGACTAGGGACAAGCCAATGGGCATTGATGATTCTGAGAAAGGATTTCGGTCTGCCGAATTGCTGCCGTATGCAGTTGAAGTTCAAATTGGAGAGGAGGTCACCATCCCAGGACGGACCCGACAATTTCCACTTGAATTAAAAATTAAGAGGACAAATTCCAAAACCCTGACGCATATGAACATCTCATTGCCCATCTCCAACAGCAGGGGTTGGGGTTAAAGCCAACACCCTTAGTCTATGTAGAACACAACACCATTCCAATATTGATGGATAACAGCGACCCTAAGAGTATCACTCTGGGCTCAGGCACCATTATTGGAATGGCGGTTGATGACCGACATTTTTCCATGGATCTAGGAAATGACCTGATAGGACCAATCCCCTATGAGTGCTTTTACAATGATAGTGACAATGACTTACCACCAGACAGGACCTTCACCCAGCAAGGGGGGAATTTCCTGGTGTACTCTTCCTGACCTTACGGGAGGAAGAGGTGAACTGTGACATCAGGCAGGATGAGGTGATATTCCAGGTCCACAATGACTGCCTCTCCTACCTGAAACCCTCTGTCCGGGTCAATACTCTAACCAGAGACCTATCCACACAATTGGAGGAGGCAGCTGAGATAGCGAAACCTGAAGTCTTTCCAGGCTTCAGGCAAATGGTTGAAGAGCGGGTCAACCTCGCTGATGCCTGTGAGACTGAGGAGCAAAGGCAAAAGATGAAACAGGTGTTCTTAGACTTTCAAGATCTCTTTGCTGTGGACTTTTACAACTGTGGTCTCACCAAGATCCATACTACAATTCCCACGGACCCGTGAATGACTCCAGTATTTATGAAACAATATTGCTTGCCTCTCGCATCTATGGAGTCCCTGACGGAAATAATCAAAAACCTTGAGTCCCGTGGGATAATTTGTCAAGTCCACAGCACCTTTAATAATCCGGTGCTGGGGATTTTAAAACCAAATGGCCAATGGAGACTTTGCGCAGACCTGATGGAGCTGAACAAACGGGTCCAAATGTCCCGATGGCCTCTCCCCTACATTGACCAGGGGCTGGCCCAGATCCAGGGTCAAAGGTATACACCGCTATTGACCCGACCAGTGGATACTGGACCGTGCCCGTTAGTAGGGAGGACAAATACAAGCTGGCATTTACTTTCGGGGGGCAGCAGTACACGTGGACCCGGACTTCCTTTGAATACATAAACTCCGGCAACGAGTTCAACATCTTCTATGACTGGCCAGACAAAACTGGTAACGACCTAGCTGATCAGCTTGCCAAAACCGGAGCCATACAGGGGGATCTCCTTGAGATCGAGTCCCTGTTGGGGGAAATCCAAGTCGCTGCTGTCACTAGGTCCCAGACAAATGCTCAGAATGAACTCTCAACTGTCCAGTGGAGTAAGGAGACCCCAATGCTGATTTAATCACTGCACAAAAAGGGATCCGATTATTGGGAAATTTGATCAACACATTGAGGACCCTGAGAACTTTCCTCTGACTGATACTGATTACATTGGGAAAGTTCGACCTCAGGGTGTTGAAGTGTCCCAAAATGTTCCGAATCCAAGATGGATTGTTGGTAAGGAGATCCATCTCTCGATGTGACCAGTGGGTGGTACCTACCTCATTCCGAAGCCTGATGCTAATTCACGCCCATGATGCGGCCCCAGACGGTCATCGGGAGTTTCACACTACTCTAGAAATCTTGCGGGAGGTTGCATACTGGCCACACCTGGGGCAGGACCTACCAATATTTGAAGGGGTGTCTTGTGTGTGCACAATTTCAGAGTTCACTCACACACCGAGCTCGCCTCCAGAAGAGGGGGATGACACTGCCTTGGTCATATTTACAAGTAGATTTCATTGGGCCTGTGATTCGCTCCTCTAGGGGGAACAAGTACATGTTAACAGTAACATGCTTGTTTAGCAAATGGGTGGAATGTCTCCCGGCCCCAGATTGCAAGGCTGAAACAGCAGCTGCCCTGATGATCAACCACATCTTGCGTTTTGGCTACCCCACAGGATTGAGTCAGACCGAGGGAGTCACTTCACCAGCGTAGTGATGACAAAGATGTGGGATAAAAAGGAAACTTCACATTGCATACCGGCGTCCTCTAGTTGGGGAGTGTGAGGTACAATAAAACAATTGTGAGCATTCTAAAAAAGTTTGGCAGATTCTGGGCACATTGCATACCGCTTGTCCTGATGGCCATCAGATCTACCCCATCTTCTGCGACCAAGATGTCTCCATTTTAGCTAATGACTGGGCGAAGGATGGTGATACCTCAGCATCTGCTCTATAGAACACAAGAGCAGACACTGATAAACGTCTCCACAACTCATGAATATGTTGAGAATCTCAGAAAACACCTTCAACATGTTTTTGCGTATGCTCAGTGGAATCTGGAAAAGTCATCAGAGGGGATGAATACTCAATATGACTTAAAAAAAAAAAATAAAAAAAAGAATACCAGGTACGAGACAGGCTCTACTTGTACAATTTTCAAAGGAACCAGACCATGGAGCGGAAATTTTCCCTAGTTGGCGCAGTCCTTTTGAAATTGTAGATAAAATTTAATCTGTCGCCTACAGAATCCACATCCCCAAAGGAAAGCTGACAGAAGAGGAATGGGTCCACATTCATCAGCTAAAGAGTTGTCATCCCAGACACACTTTGCAGCTGATTGAGGAGCCAAGAGAAAGTCAAATAGAAGAGACATCTGGTGGATGAGAACAAGAGAAAGAAGAACCAGAAGGGAACAGGTGGGTCCATAGGTATATCTATGCAACAGGGAGCACTTTTCTTCATTGTTGCTGCAAAAGGGCATCACCAAAAACCCTAGTAAAAATATCAAGTTATCTGTATCTTGTAAGGAATTATTTGTTATTGTCAGAGTGCTTGAATGACTGTAAGGTTTGTGTGTACCTCTGCTGTTAACCTTCTGGGAATTCAGTCAGTGGGAAAATGTTGTAACCCGTCCTATTTATTCACTAGATTAGTACTGGCTCTGCTCTGCCATAAACCAAGAAGGACTTCCCCAGGGTCCGGGAAAGGAAAGACCGAAGGAAAATCTGTGGATGTCGCTCCACACTCTAACAAAAGACAACGGGCGATTGTGGCGTACTGCTCCCTGATGGAAGGACTCCACCTGATGAACCCCACTTTGCCCTCCTCTCCCTCAACAAGAAGTCTCAGGAGGGTCGGGGGGGGGGGGGAATTGTGATGTACATTTACCCACCCAGCAGAATTCTCTCCATCGCCAATCTGTACTTCAGCATTTACCGGCAGAATGGCTGCGCTGGCTCTGCAGAGCTCTATTCCCTTGCATCAAAACTGCGTTTTGCAGCTACAAAAATTATGGCTGTGCTGTCGTTGCCAAGCACCTATTGGGCAAGATGGAACAGGGAACACACAGAGAAAGGCTGCCAGTGTTTCCTTATGTGCACCAAAGAAAAGAATTGAAAAACAGCGCTGCTCTGCTGCTAGCTCAAAATGTCCCATCGAAAAAGGAAATATTTTGCATTTTAAATTATGCCACCCCGATGCCTTTTTCCACCGTTCAGCAGTACACAGTTGGTTCCAGTGAGACTCTGCTATGCCCAGCCATATTCTGGTTGTGCTCCAGCAAAAGAAAGCATTTCTCACTGAATGATAGGCTGTGTCAGGCAAGATCTGTGAAATCACAAAGAACTTTACTCCCAGCCGTATGGAAAAATGTGTTACTTGGCAACAAAATATCACAGCTAAACTCTTCAAAAGAAGCCCTATTGCTCTGTGCTTATGTTGTTGTTAGTGGACCTTTGCCTTGAACATTTTTCTGTGTATGAGAAATTGACTAAGGCTGCAAATAATGTTAGATTCTAGATGGAAGGGAAAACTGCATTTGAAAGCAACAGCCTAGCTGAAATAACCCACATGTAAAATGGTGCTTTTACCAACAAGAAAAATATCTGCTTAAAAGTAAATGGTTGAGTTAAGGCTGTGTCCTTGCCTAGAAATGTAAGGAGGGTTTTCTTTGTAAACATATATAGGGTTTTTTATTTCAACAGACTTGCTTCTGATTCAGAAAAAAAGTTACTAAATAAATGAGTGCATTTACTGTGGAGCCACAGAACAGGTTTTTCTGCCCTGGCTTCAAAGGACATTGGCTTTCTGTGAACAGGATTCACCTTCCCCAAAGGGCCAGTCCCTTGGAAACTATGAATGGACCAAGAGGAAGCATCACACGCTCATCAGACTTTGTGACTGGGATTTAGCCTGGTACAATAGATTTCCAGGACACTTGGGTGTGACTTTGTGAACAGCACCACCCCTCAACGTCAACTGGGAAGCTTCAAAGCAAATTCCAGAGCAACCCTGGAAGTTATGCCCTTATTTGGGAGACAATGCTGGCCATTTGGGACAAGAAGACTGTTTTGAATTAATAAACTTTAAGGCTTTATTTCTGCAACCGGACAACGCAGTAATGTGAGAGTTTAACTGTTTAAATCTGATTTTGGGGGCATTAAAACAAGATATTGTGGCTTTCCCTAGCATGTATGGGATGCAAACGGTACAATGTCATTCATGGGAAAAGTGTTCATGGGTTAACTTCGAATTTAATGCAAACATGCTCTGTGATAATAGGAACACCTATATAAAATTGTGGAATTTGAAGTGGAATATTTCCCACCGAAAAGCAGGAGAGATTATTAGAAGGATGAAACAATGTCGTACAGACCTGGGAGTTAGACTGCCACGCCCCATATGAAGTATGTCATTTGTCTGTGATTTGCAAGAGTGCCATAACTGTACAAATGTGCAATTTAGGTTAGAACTGATTTTTGGCAAATGTGACTGTGGGATGGCTCTTTACCTCATAAAAACCCACCCCATAAAACTGAGTTCCCTCCTTCAGTCCAGTCTGCTTCTAGGAAGGAGGCAACATACTTAGGCTGACCTATCCAGTTGTTGGGGGCATGTCGAGCCTAAACCTGCCCCAACAATAAATCCTATAATGTCACCCGCTTTATAAAAGGGGGAAGCTCCCAGAGACAAAAGACACACACTCTTCTGAATTGTCCAGCTCCTGCATATCCAGACATTCCATATTCATCATGCCAGACTCCAGATTCCTTATTCTACTGCCAGGCCAAAGCAGAGCTGATCCTATCCAGGCAGAACCACCCTTCAGAATTAAACCCCATTAAAAAATCCCACAAACTCAGGGAGAAAGGGGGAAAAGCTGTGGTACCCTTTTTGAGAGTATTCTGTGACCAGATTGGCTTTTTGCCCCACTATCTGCATGCCGCTGTCACAGGCCCAGCTGTTTTCTGCTAACAGAGCCCTGCCGTGGTTCCGTGACCAGATCCTTTGAGTCCAGAAACCTGGTTGGCTGTCCCAAATCCCAAACTCCAGCGCTGATTGTGAGTATCTCCCCATCCCATAGGAACACATAGTATACCCCATCTTGATACCTTGTCTTTGTTACACTATCCCAAGTAATCCCATCAATGCCCTCATAACTTTTTTAAAACTATCAGAATTCTCTGTGCATCATGTTCTTGATTTCCTAGTTTTAGTGCCATTCTTCATTCTCATTGTCATGTGGAAGTCCTTAGTAATATGTTGATTAAATTAATGAATTCTCCCTAAAAAGAGGTACACTGCGTGAAGGGTTACAACTGCAGCGTAACTTTTCTATTCACGGGTGGCGTTCCTCTTTTCTAGCCACTAAATCTAGTTAAGTGAAACTTGTCCTTTCCTATTCAAACCGATATTCTCTGTTAACTGCTTTTATTTTTAAAACCGAATTTACTTTTCCCTTGAGAATCTCATCCTGTCATTAAGTTAGTTACTCTTTCACTTGCATATTATCTCTGTAATGTGCATCTGTCATCCAGCATAAAAACTGCATTACAATTCTGTCTATTTCACCCATTTTTCAAACCGTTTTGACATTTAAACCTGTGAAAGTAAGAAAGTGAAATTTCTATGCGTGTGATTTTGGCTGCACTGTGTTGTCACTTCAAAGTTGATTTTTTGAACTGTATGCCCTTTGTGGGTACCTTGCCTTGTAGTTGCTAGTGTTCTTACATCTCTGATACTGTTATAACTAATATTTACCTCATTTATTCAAATGCACATGTAAATTATTTACCAATTCTGAGTGTTATTTATACAATTGCAAAGGTTTTTGAATCCGATTTTTGCCTCTCATTTTGTGGGGGAAGGTCGGGATTTTAATTTGCTGCCAGGTATACCTGCCAAGTATACCTGACTCCTTGCTGCACTTTTCTATGCACTCAGAATTCGAATAATAGGGGTTTGAGGGAGCATTGCTGGGGGAAATCTTAACTCGGGTGCTATCTACACAAACAGTAAAATTGCTCCCGTTCATCTGTGCTTTGGATAGGTTATAGTAGAAGGCCAACCAAGGAACCCGCCTGCCGACTTTCCGGGAAGCACAGGTCCCATTATTAACGGTGCTGAGGCTTCAGGCATCCCCATTCCTATCGAGTCCTATGGCGGGAATGGGGATTTACATTTTTCCAGCACCTGACTTCCAGGAACACCAGGGTCAATATCCCCTGGTGTTTCTGTAGAGCCAGGTGCCCGAAAAAAATCACAACTCCGGCGGCAGCCTGCCGGTTTTACCGGCACGGCTACTGCCGGAGTTGTAATGAGGCCCATTGTGGGGTGAGTTGAAATCGGACATTTTTAGAATTCTTACAGTTTAGTTGATATGGTTGGACATGTAGGTATAACAGTTAAAGCAAATCGTAACAAATGATGAGTAGCACCAAGCCTACCATTGCAATAAAATCATTATGTATGCCATGCTTATAAAAACAACTGTCTCCCATCACATTGGCGCACCAATATCACATCAGCGTACCAATATCAGAACCCAAACAAACCAACCACCCTCTAACCGTAGGGAGGAAGATTAAATGTACAGATTATCCGCCCGCTGGGACAGAGCTAGCCTTACATAATTGCACACATTAAAAATAAAATTCAAGTCAGTACAGTTCAGAATAAAACACAAACCCCCCACACAATTCCGAATATGAATCACTATAAAAAAGGGACTCAATAGAGCCCTCCTCAAATCCAAATACCATTTGCAGAGCAACAAAAAGTGGCACAGGTCCTCTTTAACAGCAAGCCCACAGGAGCATCGTTTATCCCAGTCAGCCTTTGCCCGGTTAGCACGAACCCTCAGAGGGAACATATTTAGGCGAATGATCAAAATCAGGCGCTGTAAATCAGGAGATGGGACTGAGCTCACCCACCCTCTGCCCCCTGAGCCCCCCCCCATCCTCAAGAGTACTGCTCCTCAGAGAGAACAAACTTGGGGAAAGCAGAGAGTGAACTCTTCTCTGAACCTCTGCCTCGTCGTCACTAAGTTTGCTCCCTATAAGGGTGGATTTCAAGGCCGACAAACTTGCACCTTTCAACTCATCCACAGAAACAACTCTGCATTTCCTTAATAGTTTAAAACCTTCGCAAAACCATTTGAACTATGAACAAGGTGGGGATTTTACCAGTTCCTTGAAACTGTATTGCATGTTAGGGTTCTTAGGTTTGGCCTGAAATAACTTCAGAAATAATAATCCAAACCTGATTTTAGCTTGTCTTGCAAGCTTTGGCATCCCCATTTCTAAACAAAGGGCACAGTTAGGCCTACCCTGTGGGAGGCCAATCAACCTCTTCAAGATTCTATTTTGTGTGACCTCCAGTTTGTCACACCTTGTGTCCCCACTATTCACTCCATACAGTAACACTCCACCCCCTTGCACTTGTATACCTCTAAACATTTGTCTAGCATGCCAGCCAAACTTGTGATAGAATATTGTCAAACCACTCAACCTAATCTTTGCTTTCGCACGAGTTACCTCCATATGTTCCCCCATTTTCTGCTGCTTTCAAAAACCAAGGTAGCAAAAAAGTCCACCACCGCGATTGTCACCATCAAGTGACCAGGAGTAGTTTGACTATCTCCTGTATTTGCCAAAAAACAGTATTTTGTTTTTTTCCATATTCAGTTTTAAATAGTTGAGTTTAAAGTAATTGGAGGCATTGTGAAGGCTTCGCTGTAGCCCGCAGGTATTTGGTTGATAAGGGCAGTGTCATCCGCACATAGTAGCGATCGAAAGGGCATCTTCCCCACAAATAACGGGCTTGCTTTTGGCCATAAAGATAAAGGATTAAAATCAGCAAGAAATAAAATAAATAAAAACAGTGCCAAAGAGCAGCCCTGTTTAATGCTGAAATTTGTGGGGAACTCCTTCAAATAAGCCCCCCCCCCCCCCAGAATCCCCTGTACTGCTGCAACAGTTTTCAAATTGCTAATTAAGATCAGACGCAGGAGTTCAAGTGGAACCGTCATAACCTGTAGTTTCCGCCACAGGATCTTCCAGCTGAGTCTAAGGCCTTCTCCAAATCCAAGAAGGCCACATACAGACTGCCTCCCCTCAGCAAGCAATACTACTTGTTAGGCATGATTGGACGTAGTAACCCTGTGGGAGACTATACCAGCCTTGTCCTCTTGGTAATAGGTAATCCACCTATTGGTATAGGTGTGTACTACACAAGTTGGTAGAGTGACTGAGCAGCCAGACCTATTTCAAGAGGGGTAAATGTGAGCTGTTGAGCTGTAGCAGTAAAAGTCACAAATACAAGTAGCCAAATAACACACCCAAGGTATTCTAGTAAAATCATAATTTATTTGTTCAACAGTCAGTTTTAAATTAGCCTTCTTTTGAAAGGGCAATATGGAACTATAAAAATACACTTCATAACACTTCCTTGGATATAAGATAAGCAAGTAGATACCCTTTTGGGGTACCTCACACACACTTCCTACACCAGGAGGTGACTTTATTTGCTAGGACAATGTTTGGCATTAATATATCACTTTTTACATTTAATGCAATTTTGAGGTTGTGGAAAAGTTAGGGAAGGAAAAGGTTAACAGGTTCTCGGAGCATGTGAGTACTTTTCAATCTCCCAATGAAGTCTAGATTAGATCCTTCCCAGCAATACAAGTTCAACTTATGCACCACCTATGAGTGACAGTTTGAACCAAAGCCAATAGGTTAGATGAGTTTGCAGGGAGCCAGGACAGCCAAAGTCAATTGAGCAATGTCTATGGAGCTGAGGCACTTTTTTAGATCGCACAAAAGGTCTTGCACAAAGTTTAGAGTGTTTGTAGTAAAAAGAGTCTTTGTGTAAGGCAATCAACTCTGCAAAAAGCAGCTACTGCAAGTCTCCAGTGAGAACACACAAGCTATCACTTTACTACTCTCGGGAACAGTAGTTTACCAAAGAGAAGGTATTTTAGGCCTTATGAGAAATCCAAAGGATTTCTCTTTGACATTGCACTGGAGGTGCTGTGTGTTAGAATACAAAAGGTAGATGCCTATGGAGTTTGTCATACTCCAAAAACAAAGAAACAGAGTCCACATGAGCTCAAAAATACATAAGGGAGTGAAAAAAAAGGTCTCACTCCAGGATTAAAATTAAAAAGTCCCAGTCCAGCAAAAGAGCTAGGGGTCTCTACCGTTGAAGGGAATTAGCACAGCAATGGGAATTCTCCCTAAGAGTGGTCCCCCCAGACTAAGGGACAGGAGGATTTAATCCACTCCTGGATGAATCTCCTAATTCAGGTGGTCATGCTTTCTGGAGAGACAATCAGCATTTTGGTGATTACACCCTGACCTGTGTTCTATGGTGAAATCAAACCCTTGGAGGCTGATTGACCACCTTAACAATTTAGGATTATCCCCCTTCATCTGCATTAGCCATCCCAAGGGTTGGTGGTCTGTCTGAATTACAAAAATAGATCCATACAAGTATGGTCTAAATGTCTTCAGAAACCACACAAGGGCAACACACTCTCATTCGATAGTTGCCCAACTTGTCTCACAATCCTTCAGTTTCCTACTGATGAAACAGATGTGGTGTTCCCTGCCTTTCTCATCCAGTTGACTCAAAACTGCACCTATCCCTGTATTGGAAGCATCTGTCTGTACAATGAAGGATTGGTTGTAGTCAGGAGCTCTCGCGACTGGAGCTTGACAAAGGGCTTTCTTCAGACCTTCAAAAGCCTTAGTGCACTCCTCATTCCACCTGACCTTCATGGGGAATTTGGTTGAGGAGATAACATTCAAGGGAGAAGCTATGGTTCCATAGTTCTCATTGAAGTTCCTGTAGTACCCAGTGAGACCTAGAAAGGCTGTCACTTGGGTTTGAGTATAGGGGTGGGCCAGTCTTGTACAACTTGTACTTTGCTAGGTAATGGCCTTATTTCACCTCCTCCTACCTCATGTGCAAGGTAGAACACTTTGGTCTGACCAATTTGACATTTGCTAGCCTTTATGGTCAGATGGGCATGTTCAAGAGCCTGCAAATATCCAAAATGGTAAAAATGCTCTTCTCAAGAGGGGCTCAAAACTGCAATGCCATGCAAGTATGCGATGCAGAAGTCCTCCATCCTATTCAGAACTTGATTCACCATCCCCTCGAATTTAGCAGTTGCATTTTGGAGTCCAAAAGGCATAACCATAAACTTGTAGATGCCTCCTGGGTTAGAAAATGCAGTTTTCTCCTTGACATGGTCTGTCAGAGCTATTTGCCAATAGCCTTAGGTCAGGTCAAATCTACTGAGGAACTTGGCTGAACAAAGTTGGACCACCAGCTCATCTGTCCTCAGTAAAAGATGGGCATCAGTCATGGTGACTGCATTAAGAGCTCTATAGTTCACACAGAATCTCAACTCTTTGGATCCTGCCTTTGGCACTAGTACAACTGGACTAGCTCATGGAGTTGTAGATTGTTCTATTACCCAATATCAAGCATCCTCGTAACCTCTTCCTTTATGTGTGATCTTACATGGTCTGTTATTCTGTAACCCCTGCTTTTCACAAGGAGACTATCACCAGTGAGAATGTCATGCTGGCCCCAAGGGGTCAAGCCTGGTGTTGGTGAAAAGAGGGAGGCAAACTGATTTAACATAGCCTTGCACTCCTCCTGTTGTTGCACAGTCTGATCTGAAGAGAATTTTACTCCTTCAATGTTCTCATCTGATGTTTGTCCCCTAAGGAGATCGGGGAGAGGCTCACTCTCCTCCTTGATCAGAGGCTAGAAGCAAAGCTTCTATTTCTGGTCTGGAGACATAAGCTTTCAGACGGTTAGTGTGATCGACCCTAGGGGCCTCCTTGGGATTGCCCAAGTCCACTAAATAATGGACCTCTCCATGTTTACCCACAACCTTGAAGGGTCCAATCCATTTGTCCTATTAAGGCCCTCTGCCTTGTAGGTACCATAACTAGAACACGCTGGTCTGGAGTAAACTCCACCATGTTGGCCAGAGCCTGACCTGCTTTCAAGTTATCAGAAGCTTGAGTGCCGTTCTCCTCCGGAGACCTAGCACATGGTCAGTGACTCTCACTGGCTTGAGGGAAGGAGCACTCTCCAATTCTTCCTTGAGTACGGCCAAAGGGCCTCTAACAGGATGACCATAGAGCAGTTCAAAGGGACTGAAGCCAACCCCTACCTGAGGGACTTCTCTATAAGCAAAGAGAAGGCATGGCAGTAGAAGGTCCCACTTTCTTCTAAGGGGTTTCTCTAAAGCACCTATCATGCTCTTCGTAGTTCTTTTAAACCTCTCTACCAATCCATTGGTTTGGGGATGGTAGGTGGTTGAGAACTTGTAGGTCACTCCAGTTTTTTCACATGGTTTGCATGAAGTTGGACATAACATTTGACCCCCTGTCAAAGATGACCTCCTTGGGGAAACCAACCCTGGTAAATATACCAAGGAGGGCCTTAGCCACTGCTTGAGCAGTAATAGTCCTCATAGGTATGGCTTCAGGTTACCAGGTAGAATGGTCTACCACAACAAATACAAATTAGGTGCCTGAAGAAGTTGGAAGGTCTAAGTGACCAACAATGTCCATCCCCACCCTCTCAAAAGGAACTCCCACCACTGGGAGGGGTACTAAAGGTGACACATTCTTGGCTCCACTCTCTTGCCAGAAGTCTGACAAGTGTGACAGCTCTTACATAACTTTTCTACATCAGACCCCATCTTGGGCCAGTAGAAATCCAGAGATAGCCTCTCTTTGGCCCTCTTGAAACTCAAGTGGCCATCTAGAGGGATCTCATGGGCTAACTGTAAGAACTGGAGTCTCACCTCCTGGGGCACTACAGTCTTCTATAGTCTCCTGGGGTGGGTGAACTTAGTAGGTTCACTGTAGAGGAGGCCATCCTCAGGCTTTGCGGTATGGATTATGAAACGAGAACCGCAAGTTGCACCCCCACAAAACATGCAATCTGACAAGATCCGAACCGATGAAAAATTCTTAAAAGAAATGTCATCCACGCCAAGTGATTGTTTGAAAGCGCTTACAAATGCTCTTATACAAGTTTATATTTCTGTTTCAAACCTTTAAAAGTGCAGATCAAATTCAATTGTCTATGAACAAATGCCACCACGCTGTCTGTGCCAGTTTTCATATGGGGTTATAATCACAGGATTAGTACCCAGTTTCAGTCGCTGGTCTGATTTATTTTTTCAAGAAATTACAATGTTAAATCATAACTAATGTCCAGTAGATGACACGTGTTTCGGCATATAGCCTTCTTCAGAACTCGACCATAGGTAGTTCAAACATTATCCACCTTGTATGCAAAGGTAATAATCACATTCCATAAGTGCCACAATAATAGTAGTCTGACTATTGTGACACTTATGGAATGTGATTATGGCACTAGCCTCTTGGTCCACACCAAATTACAATACATATCTGACAAGCAAAATAGAAATGGTATAGGAGCACATATGCACCCCTGTCAGACTGTTTTTGAGTAGTGAGAATGTTTGCCATTTTTGATTGCCCTGAGTCGGGCGAGAGCCAGCTGGAGTTGCCTCAGACATGTAAAGCTTGTTGGGTTTCCTCATGCTTCCTCAACCTTGTTCATATTTCTCATGCAATTGGAATTCATGCTAATGTGGTTGGTACTCTAGTTGCCTTCTAAACAGGCCTCACCAGTTATCTTCAAGGCTGCTACCTGAGCTATGACTTACCTCCTCTGTAGAACAAATTAAAATGCCTTCCAGACTGTCGCATTTCCTTACCCACTCAGATAGTTATGCAATGCAAGGAGAATGAGACCTAATGTAACACAAATTTACTGAACACTGTAACTCATACAGATTTAAAGCTTCAGTACCTCCAGTCATTTGGCTTTCAAATGGATTGTGTCCTCAAATGTATTCCACATCTTTGACATGTAATTTCCACAGCTGTGCTGCTTCGGAAATTTTTCGGCAGGGGGCCGTCCTGTGTCGATAGCCTCAGGTCGATGTCCCTCGAAGGCCTCCGCTGAGGGCGATGTCACCTTATGTTATAAATAGGCTGCACGGCGCCTGTAGCCCCAGCTCTGTTTTTTCCGCAAACGTGTTTGCTTCGAGAACTCGGCACGCCTTGTGTATTCTTCATGACTGTCTTCTTCATCTACCCTAACGACTATGTGGTCTGGCTGTAAGACTTGCCGGGACTGTAAGTCTAAAATGTCGATTACGGACCCGGACCGCATTTGTTTGTGGTGTCTGTGCGAGAGTCATGACACCAAACACTGTTCGAAATACTAGTCGGGAGCGTAAGGGGAAGTTACAGGTAGGTCGGGGTGCTAAACCCAGTAAGTCTCCAAATTCTGCAAAAGGGATGTCCACCGACGATTCGAGGGGTGACTCTCTCGTTGGAAGGAGTCCCGGAGAACTCAATCCCGGAGTGGGTCCCGCCACTAGTCCTCCTCCTCTAGGCACTCCCGGAAGTTGTCACTGGTCGCCTTCCCCGTCCTCGTCGGATGATGGCGCTGCGAGGAAAGTTGCTTGTCCCTCTAAGTCCTCGACTCCGGAGGAATGGGAGACCTTCAGGGAGCAGATGCTGGCGATTTTTCAATCCCAGGGCAGAGTTCCGTCCGCGCCTTCGGAAGAAGCCGGCAGTGAACAGTCTCGGTCTGATGCTCGCACGCCTTCGGGCCTGGGTTCTAGGTCCCGTTCGGATAAGGTTCAGGACACCCAGAGATGATGTGCTAGATCCAGGTCTCGGTCTTCGTCCCCGGTGAAACTTCAGAAATCTGGTAAGGGCTCGAGGTTGGTGTCGATCGGCACCGTGTCCGTCTGATATGGACACCGAAGCTTTGCCTTCACACCAGCCCTCAGTGCTGTTGTCGACGCCAAAGCTATTTGGGGCATTTTGACTGGAATTTGCAGATGGAGGTCTCTAGTACTGTGGATCCTCCAAGGAAGGCTAAATCCAAGTCTGTGAAGCCTGTTAAGGAATCCAGACCCACTTCTGTCCCTAGGCATGAGTTCTTCCTTTCTCTGGATGATATCTATGAGGATGAGGCGAGGTCAGATTTGGAATTCGACCCTGTTGAGCCTGATGTGGTTCCTGTCTTTTCTGGGGACAGTCAGTTGGAAGAGTTGCGCAAATCACTCCATGATGACAGTGGCTTTGACACATCTCCGGAGGTGGCGTTTAGCAGGCCTGAGCCTGTGGCTCATGCAGAGTCCGCTTATCGGAGACTGATGGCTAGGATTACTGAGTATCTTGGTTGGTCTAGTCCTCCAGATGCATTTGTTCAGGATGACTTTCCTGATATTTTGGATCAAGGTCCGTCCACTGACCTGGTGTTACCTTTTCATTTGACTTTGCAAAAAAGGGTGGCGGCTGCTTGGCAGATCCCGGAATCTCTTCCAGTGGTTAACAAATCGTTAACTAACAAGTACCACCTTTCAAGTAGCGACCACAGCTACCGATCCACTCAACCCACTCACAAGAGTTTGGTGGTTCAGGCGGCTATGGCCACCTCGAGGCAGGCTGCATACCCTACCATCCCTCCTGATAGGGACGACAAGCGCTTCGATGGTTGGGCACGCAAGGTGTTTTCTGCAGGGAGTATGGCTCTGAAGTAAGCCAACTCCAATTGTGCCTTAGCAAGATTTTCATACACTCTGTGGAATTGCGTCTTTCTAGCGGCTGAGCTTTTTCCCGAGGGGGAAGAAAGGGATGGGTTCCCTTGCTCTCGTGCAGGATGGCAAGGATGCCATGCGTGAATCCCTTCAGTCTGAGTTGGACACGGCCAACAGTGTTAGCTGCGAACACCGTTAAACGCAGGTTTGCGTGGTTGCGGAAGTCGGGTTTTGCTCCAGATGTACAGGCCTGTCTTCAGAACATGCCCTTTGATGGCTCTCATTTGTTTGGCAGCAAGGCTGACTAGAGCCTTGAGAGGTTGCAGACCTCCAAGGCTGCTGCTAAATCTTTGAGTGCAGCTTGTGCGTCAACCTCTGACTTTTCATCCTAGGTGGTTCCTTTCGTTACTACTCCTCTTTTGGTAGGACAAGAGGAGCCAGCAATCAAAGGGGTCAACGAAGAAGTACCTGTGGTGGTCGGGGAAATAGAGGTGCCAAAGCCGCTCAAGCAGCTGCCTCTTTGCCTTCAGCCGCTCCAAAACAACTATGAGGCCATGTTCCATTGTTCGCCGGTGGGGGGCAGACTGTCTAAGCATCTCGAAGAATGGCGAGCTATTACTTCGGACGCGTGGGTTCTGGAGACAATAGCCCACGGCTACTGCCTGCCCTTCCTACAGCGGCCTCACGACAATACACCAGGGAGTCTCTCTTTGAAGCATCCGGATCTGCCCATTGTGCAGGAAATCTTAACCCTGCTGGAGAAAGGCACTATAGAACTAGTGCCTGTAGCAGAGAGAAACAAGGGATGGTATTCCCCGTATTTTTTTTTCCAAAGAAAGACGGGGGACTGAGACCCATCTTGGACTTGCGTTGGTTGAACAAGTTCCTCCGGAAGGACAAGTTCAAGATGGTTACTCTTTCTTAGGTCCTTCAGGCCCTTCGACTTCAAGATTGGTTGGTGTCTCCGGACCTACAGGATGCTTACTTTCATGTGCTGATTCATCCAAAGCACAGAAAGTACCTGAGGTTTGCGGGTGGCAGCTCACACTTTCAGTTTCGGGTCCTGCCATTCGGATTGACCTACGGCCGAAGGGTCTTCACCAAGCTAATGGTGGTGGTGGCAGTGTATCTCAGGCAGGGGGGAATTCACATCTACCCCTACCTGGACGACTGGCTGATTCGAGCACTTTCGCCCCCAAGCAAGCTCTGGATCATCTGTCTCACATGCTGGGCTTCTCCCTCAATTTCATGAAGTCTCATCCGACACATTCTCAACAGCTCCAGTACATGTAGCTGTACATCGGGCTGTGTTGGACACATCCTTGGGGAAGTGTTTGCCTCCCAAGTTGAGGGCTCATCACATTGTACAGATGGTGGACAAATTTCAACATGCCGTGAGTTTTCCGGCTTTCGTATTCTTAAGGTTGCTTGGCCTCATGGCATCCTGCATTTTTCTGGTGCCAGAGGCCAAACTGCGGATGAGATCCTACCAATGGGTCCTCAAGATGCGGTAGTCCCAATTCTCAGGCAAGATGTCGGATCCCATTCAGGTTTCACTCTTAGTCTCGCAGGAACTTCTGTGGTGGGCCAGCGAAGGGATTCTGATGAAGGGGTAGCCATTTTCGTAACCTTGGCCGGAGGTGACGGCGGTGACTGACGCTTCCCTCACAGGTTGGGGAGCTCATGCCGACGATCTGACCGTAAGTGGTCGTTAGTCTCTGTCGGAGTCCAAACTCCACATCAACCTGTTGGAGCTGAGAGCCATCAGTGCGGGGGAAGAGTGTCCTGATATGTCGGACAACACAGTGGCCAGGCATTTTCTCAACCGAAATAGGAGGAACAGGGTCACTCCCGTTGTGCAGAGAGGCAATGCAGCTCTGGTTCTGGGCAATCCAGCAAGGAATTTCACTCTCGGTAGTTCATCTGGCCGGAGAGGAGAATGCGGCGACGGACGCTCTGAGCAGGCAGAGCACATTCTCTCACGAGTGGGAGTTGGCTCAGGAAGTCCTTCTGGAGATCTTCGCCCTTTGGGGAACCCCACAAGTGGATCTGTTCGCGACCAGTGCCAACTGGAAGTTTGAGATTCTGCTCAAGGGAATTTCCTGAGAGGAGCCTTAGGGGACTCATTCGTTGTGGATTGGTCATTCCCACTTCTGTTCACTTTTCCTCCGGCCCCCTTCATTCCTCATGTACTACGGATCCCACATGATCCTCATTGCTCCGGATTGGGCCAGGAGAGCGTGGTACCCGGACCTTCTAGAGATGTCCATCTGTCCTCCACGCTGTCTGCCCTACCGAGAGGATCTTCTCTCTCTCGCACGCGCAAGGGGGGAGCAAGGAGGGTGGGGGTGGGTTTTCGGGGTTCTCCATCCAGAGGTCAAGACTCTCAACCTTCACGCTTGGCTTCTGAAAGCTTGAGATCTAAGGATTGGGACCTCCCGGATGACGTGATGGAGGTGTTGCTTTTGGTCAGGCGACCGGCAACCAAATCCCTGTATGTAAGTTTTGCGACTGGTGCAGAGGACACAATGTCTATCCTTTTCAGTGTTCCATTCCCATGGTTCTGTCTTTCTTGCTTTCTTTGGCCCACAGTGGTCTTCAAGTAGTTACCATTAAAGGTTACCTGGCAGCGCTGTCTATTTTCAAGCGCTCATCTGAAGAATGTTCTTATTTCAAGATTCCTTTCATTTCCCAATTTCTTAAAGGGCTCACTAATGTGTTCCCACCGTCCCTGTTTCAGGTGGCGGTTTGGGATTTGAATTTGGTCTTGAAATTCCTGATGGGTGCGCCGTTTGAACCTTTGCACTCTTGTCCTTTGGGACTGTTGTCTTTCAAGATGGTTTTCTTGGTTGCGGTTACATCTGCTCGCAGAGTGAGTGAATTGCAGGCACTTTCATCTAAGCCACTCTTTACTGTGTTCCACAAGGATAGGGTTATACTGAGGTTACGTCCATCCGTTCTACCTAAGGTAGTGTCTGAATTTCATTTAAGCCACAAAGTGGTACTTCCTGCTTTCTATCCTCCTCCTCATCCTGGTAAGGAAGAGGAGCGCCTCCATAGGGTGGACCCTAGGAGAGCTCTGAGCTTTTATATTTCTAGGATGTCCAGTGTCACAGTGGACAACCAACTCTTTGTGGGGTACACTGGCCAAGCTGTTACCAAACAGACCTTGTCCAGGTAGATTATCCTCACCATTACTGAATGTCACAGATTGGCGGGCAAGGACCCTCCTGAGGGTTTGCGGGCTCACTCCACTAGGGGAGTGGCTACTTCCACTGCCTGCAGCGGGGAATTCCTATTAGGAATATTTGTGACGCAGCTACACGGGCTTCTATCCACACATTTGTCAAACATTACTCCCTGGATACGCTCCATGGTCAAGATATGGCCTTTGGTAAAGCGGTCCTTTATTCTGCCATCTGATTGGGTAACCTACATTTTTCCTCCCTCCATTTTCTGGTTCTGCTTTGGGAGTCTGTCAAAGATGTGGAATAAGTTGGAGGACACAATCCATTCGAAGAACAAGTTACTTACCAACTGGTAACGTTCTTTCGACTGGATGTTCCTCCAACGTATTCCTCATCGCCCTCCCAGCCTGCCCCTCTACAGAATTTCCTATGCCATTGCAGCTTGCATTCCCTCAAGGCTATGTACAGTCAAGCAGGCATTGTGTACGAGCAGGTCACACATTATGGAGGAAAAAACATAAACTGAGGCTACAGGTGCCGTGCGTCCAATTTATAACATCCAGTGACGTCACCCTTGACAGAGGCCTTCGAGGGACATCGACCCAATGCCATCGATGGAGGGCGTCCTTTGCTGAAAAATGTCAGAAGCAGCACAGCTGTGGACATTACATGTCAAAGATGTGGAATATGTTGGAGGAGCATCCAGTCGAAAGAACGTAACCAGTTGGTAAATAACTTGTTCTTCTCATTTGCTTGTTTCTCCATTTCCTTGTTTGCAGCAGAAAGGGAAAGCTCAGCATTTAGTGGTGTGTATGCATGCCTTAATTTACTGGCAAGCCTGTTTGTGATGCACCTGTGTTCACACTCTTTCTGTTGAAAAGTAAATAGTGCCTATCCATTTTATTGCTTTCAGAGTCCAAGAGACCACATTTGACTTGGAAGGAGATGTTCACAGTGGATCAACCTCACTGGTAAGTATAGGATTGCCTTAATTTATATGTATTTGCTGTATATGGTGCTGTAGATCTTATATACTGTGTGGACTGTTCGTGAATCTTCATATTAAAAGATGGCCGCCATTGGTTCAACCAGTGGAGGAGGCAGATTTTGGTGTTGGGGAAGGTGGATCTTGAAGGGGTATTGCCCTTAACAATTAAAGGTCAGCAGCTGCAGGTGAACATTTTTAGTGATAGTTAAAAAACCGACCAATTTGTGTGAGCAACTAAGCATAGTCAAGTCCTAAATAATGTGCCCCCGTGAGATTTCTTTTTAAATAGATGCTATGTACCCAACCGTACTTGGGGACATTTTACACAATGTTCATTGGGCCTCCACATTATAAGCCAGCATTGCAATCGTAAATCACTTCCATCAAGCTGTGCCAGTATTGTTGCAGCAAATCAGGTTGATGTTGCACGCACACTATAACCAGCATTGACATGACAAACTCCATGTATGGTGATAGAACTGGCCTCTGACACAAATGGGCTGTTTAACAAGCACCCGAGGTCCTGCAAGACTTACAAGCGTTTCGAGACCATGGTTGCATTGGATGGGCAATTCCAGCAGAAGTCCCTCTGCCTCCAAAAATAAGTCAGTCATCTAGAAAAGAGAAAGGGAAAAAGCTAAGTTACGAGGGCCCTATGTAAAACCTACAGAATTCCCTACAATGAAGTTCTGATTTGACACACCCCAAGCGAATGCACTACACCAATAAACTCAATGTATACTCTTCAGTATAGGTTTATACATAAAACACACAAACGTTCCAATACACTACAACTGTGTGTGTGTGTGTGTGTGTGTGTGTGTATATATGTATATATGTGTGTATATATATATATATATATATATATATATTTCTGAGGCTTGTGGAATCTGCTTAGATCACATGCTGTGCATAGGCCGACATCTAGTGGAAGCTGTGGAGTATTACAGTTTGTTTTTCGAAACTCGAAAATGGGTGTTGACACAGGGCGTGCCAGTAATACTATCCCTAGTGTGACGTCCACTGTACCCATGATCCCTCACGCGTGTAGGACCCTCAGATTGTTTTTTTCCGCCATACTGGTCGGAAGCATTTCGCGGAGTTCCCTGGCCTTAGCCATACTTTTGCAAAATATTGTTATATTTTCCCCATTCTCCACTCCAATGTCGAGTCACCGAACTTCTACACTTGACGCCGGCCCGGAGAAGAAATCGACCGTCGAGAGCTGCACGACGGATTTGGGCCTCGGAAGGCCTCTGGCCTTGGCCCTGCAAGTAGGGAGTGTGGGGGGTAGACACACTCTTTTGGTATATAGGTACATTCTTATATATTCCTACACTTATCAGCCCGCTGCCACAAGGTGCGTATGGAAGGTACCCCTTTCCTATTCTGCCCCAAGTGCATGCGCAAGTACCCTTGGGTTGACAGACAGGGGGACCACCCCGAGGCGAACTGCAGAGCGTGTAGTAGGTTTAAACCGAAAACACTTAAGGACCGTTCGATCAAGCGTTGGGCCCACCATGCCAGGCGTCAGGAGGCCATGGCAGCGGAGGGCGCCTTCAGCGATGGCAGCGACACCGTGCTTTCGGACGGCGAGGACAACGTGGCGTCAAGAGACAGCCGAGCGCAAGTCCCGACCTCGGACGGTCATCCGGCAAGGCGGCTATGGGGAAGCCCCCAGCGACACAAGCGCTACCCACAGCACTTCCACAAAGCACATGAATTGACTCGACGCGCACGTCGAGTTCTCGGAAAGAGGCACATAGAGAATGGTACGAATCGGTGTCCTCTGGGCGTTCTCGATCTAGATCGCCGCATGACTCCAGTCATCCACTGTTGCCAAGAGTGCCTCGCTCCCCAAGGTAACGGAACTTCGATCGTCGGAAGACGAAGCCGACTTCCATCCCCAGACCGCACTCCAGGAGTCGGCGCCCGCAGACAGCGTAACGGCGGCTCCCGAGTCCCTACCTCCACGTTCGAAAGATAGGGACACTACCCCCGAACCTAGACGCCAGGCGTCGGAAGGCTCCGAAGGGGCGAAAAAGCAGGGAAAACACTCTTCCACCCATGGGGAGGGGGGGGGGAAACAACAAAGGAAGCAGTCTGTCTCCTTCCACACCTCTAAAACATTCCACTCCACATAAACAGACAAGTCCCAGTCTTCTGTTATCCCAAAGACCCCTGCTAAAACCAGTAAGTCTAGTCAGTATAAGGCGGAGAAAGTTCCAGAAAGGGTCATTCCCAGTTCTAGAGAATGGTCTAGTGATGTCATAGACAGGGTTATGTCAAGAATGTCATCATTGGCAGATTTTTACGCAAAAAACCCTGAACACTTTCTCTTATACTCCCGACGGTTCAGCACCCTCAGGCTCTAAGGATCCAATACCTCCAAGTAAGAAGTCCCGGTTTGAAGCTTTAACACGATCTTCGGACCCCTTCTATATACAGCCCTACTCTCAATATCAAGGGGATACATTTTGTGAGGATCCAGATTTGGGCATTTTAAAAGCAACCTTTGATGCCGCGGATAACGACGGCAGATTGATAGCAGAAGGGACTGTTATCAAGAGACACGCTTGGTTATGGCAGTCTGGATTCAAAGCTGAAACCCAAGCATCATTGTTAGATAAACCGGTGGAGCCGGATCTGTTGTTTGGTAAGGCGGTCGAGGACGCGCTGAAAAATGCCAAGGACGAGTATGAGACACTCAAAAATCCCTAGGCCAACTAACCAATAAACCGCCTAATCAGAGAGGGAATGGCAATTTTCGTCGCCCACGCGGACAAAATTCCCACAGAGGATCTAACTATTCCCATGGGCAGGGTACACCATGGAACAATGACCACCAGTAGGCTACCCAGGGTTATGGCAGGGGTAATAAAAGAGGACGTGGTAAAGGTAGAGGCAGCCCCAGTAGAGGTGGTGGCACACCTCCACCAAAACAGTGATGCTCCGTTCAGGGTCCCTTCTCACGCAACCCCAGTAGGGGGACGCATTTCCAACTTCACCCAAGCTTGGGAAGGGATCACATCAGACAGATGGGTGCTGTCCACAGTATCCGCAGGGTACTGCATAGAACTGTTAGAGCGTCCCCAAAACCATCCTCCATGACAAAAAATACATTCTTTGGACCACCAGAAGATCCTCCTCGAGGAGATTGTCAATCTGCTAGCAAATGACACGATAGAACTCGTCCCAAGACACCAGGTAAACAAGGGTATTTATTCAACTTACTTCCTTGTGCCAAAAAAAGATTTGACAATGCGCCCAGTATTGGATTTACGGCCTGCAAACAAGTATGTCAAGCCCCAAAAACTTTGCATGACTACTCTCCAAGAGGTAATTCCCCTCCTAAAAAAGGGGGATTACATGGCAACATTGGACATGAAAGATGCCTATTTTCATATTTCCATGTTCCCAGCGCACAGAAAGTACTTGCGCTTCAAGGTTGCCAGTCGGCACTACCAGTTCAAGGTACTGCCCTTCGGGATAGCTTTGGCTCCAAGGGTATTCACCAAGGTATTGGCGGTGGCGGCAGCACACCTACGCACGGAGGCAATCCCGGTGTACCGTTACCTGGACGACTGGCTCATCACGGGGGAGACCCCAGTAATTTGCAGAACAAACATTCAAAGGACGATTATTAGGGAGAATTCTCTGTTTAGGCTGAATTTCCTAACCTAGTGAGTCCCCCAGCAGCTTTGCTGGATTTTTGGGGTTTATTTTTTTCTCCTGCCAAGACTGAGACTCTTTTACCCTCACTCTTTGGCATGATTTGAGTGTGTTTCTTTGATTCTAGATGTGTTTAATGGGCTATGGGGTCTTTTACTCCTTAGGGATTCATGTGTTTTTGTGATGTGTGTTACACAGCACCCTCAGTGCAGTAACACAGGGGTGTCATAGTGACCCCCCAGTATAGACTCCATACCATGGGACTGACTTCTGTCTCCCAGGGCATGTAAAGTCACCATTGACTTTACTAGTCTTGAATCCTGAACAGAACCACTACAAACCATCATATTGTGGACGTACTGGCTGGGGCAATTCGATTGCCCCGGGGTCTGTTAGTCGAGGGGGCACGTCTCCGTCCCCCCTGATCGAGTTTTGGCTGGTGGCAGTGGATACTACTTTTTATAGTCAACCGCAAATATTTCTCTATGGGATTTTCCCATTGTTCGAGGCTACTATCTTTATTTATTTAATTACGATAGCCTCAAACATACCGCCGGTTTATTTATTTAATATTAATTCTCCGGTTGGTATTTTTTGCCAAAACTCGGTTCTAAAATGGCGTTTGTGTTCTCTTCTGTGACTCCAACCCAAGTCGAGCCCTTTGTTCCACTTTTTGGCGGGCTTCTCCACAGAAGCCCTCCAAAGTGGTGCCACTCTGTCTGGGGTACTTAGGAGGGGTGGAGGGGGATTTAGGCACCCTGGACTGAGTTGCCTAGGCAACTCAAGTCGCACTCCGTCCTCATTGGCCCAAGTGGTGAGCCGGCCGGCTCACCACTTAGCATGTTTGAGTGACAGCTAGGCTGAGTGAATGGGGGTTTTCTGCATAAAAACAGGGCTTTGGGGACTGGAACTTCAGAAGTCGCCACAGGACCTAAGAATCCGACGAGGGAGAAGCTGAGCCGACCTACCATGACGACACCACCGGTGGAGCCCTGTTGGACCGCCTCACCACTTTTCCCAACGACAGAGGAAATCTCCCGCCGGAGAGTCTTCTTCCTTTGACTGGTGGGGATAACCAGTTTCACCGTCTTTTCGCCTTCCCGACGCATTTCGTGGCCGCCTTGCCTGTGCTAAGCACCCCGGCTCAAAACAACCCTGCGGCTGTTTTTTTTCCTGGCAGTGCAACGACTTCATCCTTCCTCCAAGTCGAGATCTTCTCTTCCCCTGGACGACGACGAGACTTGCACCCGCTGCCAGGAACAACTTCCACCGCTGGAGGATCCTTCCCACTTAAGGTACCGTGTCCCGCCTGGCTTCCCTTGCCACCGACTGTACGGGGTAGATTTAGCCCCCGGCTTTCGAACCTGGGTTAGCCTGGGACACCCTGGCTAAACTTTTCTGAGCCTCTCTAAACTCTTTTCGAACTCTCTGCAAGACTTTCTAAGCCTAGTGTAACTGTGTGATCTTGGGTGCATTTGTGCTCTGCTCTCTCCAAGAGTGGGCCCAGCCTATGGACTTTGGCTCACCAGCGACTTTTGCTCTTCTGCCTTGCTAATAGTGTTCCTAAATCTTAGAGTGGTGTACCTTTCCATATTCTATCTTTTTCCCTCCCTTCTTCATAAACTTATTGGAGTGCCATCTATAGTTAAGCGCTCACCTCTGTATAGAAATAAGTGGTGTTAACTAAGACTTATCTGATAAGGAATAAGGGTTGTATATATTATAATAGTAACTGTGTTTAGAATGTTTTACAATAAGAGTGCTGGAGTGTTTCAAACAGTGTGTTTTTAAATAAATAATTATATACTTTGATACCAAAGCCCTGGTCAGTGTTTGCTTGTATTATTGTGTCTGAGTGCCTATTGTGTATACTTTGCATACTGCCTAACTCTTCTTGAGGGAAGTCTGACTGCTCAGCCACAGCTACCAGGTAAATCTAGGTGGTACAGACTGCTACCAAGTGGGTTTACTGCTAACACCTGTAGTCCTAAATCTTTTGCAGTGTTCCCAGAGGGAACTGCACAGGTTTCTGCCTAACAACGATCAACCTCCTCTTCGAATTGGGCTTCTCAATAAACGAGAAGAAGTAAAGTCTGGTGCCAAGCACCTCCAAACAGTTCCTAGGAGGTATCCTAGACACTCAAGAGGGGTTGACCTTTCCATCCGAGGAAAGAATTGGGAATATACTACTGCAAATTCTGCATTATCAGGCTGGTCGCCAGATAACGGTACGCAAAGCAATGCGTTTGCTGGGTATGATGGCGCATGTATTTACCTGGTCCCCCACGTGCGCCTGCGCATGAGTCCCATGCAGGAATGGTTGGCGAAACAGTGGTCTCAGGCAAGTGGGCATTGGGACGATCTAGTGGTTGTTTCGCCAACACTTGTACAAAGCCTTCACTGGTGGACAAGAGAAAATCTGTCCAAGGGGAAACCCTTTTACGATCCCGAGATGCAGGCGGTAGTCACAACCGATGCATGCCTGACAAGGTGGAGAGCTCACCATCTCCACCACACAGCTCAGGGTCTCTGGTCTCACTCAGTGGCCAGGAATCATATCAACCTACTAGAGCTTCTGGCGGTATTCAGAGCGCTTCAAGCGTTCGAGCCCTACCTGCAGAATCTGTCAGTGCAGATCCGGACGGACAGCACTACAGCCATGTTTTACCTGAATAAGCAAGGGGGGGGACTTGTTCGCCAAATCTGTCCAAGCTTGCCCAGAAAATTTGGATATGGGCACTCATACGGAACTTCTTCCTGTCATCTCAACATGTTCCAGGGGATCTCAATTCTCTGGCGGATGCTTTGAGCAGAGACTCCCTTCCAGAGGAACACGAATGGGGTCTACACAGAGAAATGGTAGAAGATATCTTCTCTCAGTGGGGTTCCCCCACTATAGACCTATTCGCCACAAGCGAAAACAGACAATGCCCAGGATTTGCATTCAGGTTCCCCCAACCAGACTCCCAGGGGAACGCCCTGTGGATGAACTGGTCAGGGATGTTTGCGTACGCTTTTCCACCAACTCCCCTCATCAGGAAGGTGGTCAACAAGATGAACAGAGAATTGATGACGCTCGTCCTAGTTGCTCCCATGTGGGCCAGACAACCGTGGTTCCACACCTACACAGATTAGCAGTGTGCGAACCCATCAGACTCCCAGGCTGGTACAACCTAAAGTCCCAGCACCAAGGGCACAAGGTGCATCCTCAACCTTATCTCATTGAACCTGGCAGCATGGCTCCTGAGGTCATAGAGTTTGGACATCTCAAGTTACCACAGAGATGTATGGACATCCTAAAAGAATCTAGGAAGCCAAACACGAGGCACTGCTACTTTGACAAATGGAAAAGATTTGTTATCTGGTGCCAGAATAAGCAAATCAACCCGGTTGATTGCACTCCTTCAACAATTGTAAAATACATGCTCCACCTACTGGATGCAGGACTGGTTTTTAACTCACTAAAGGTACACCTGGCAGCTCTGTCAGCATACACCACCTCCCATAACAAGGTGTCGTGGTGGAAAGTACCGGCAGTTAAAGCCTTCATGGAAGGAGTAAAGAGACTTCACCCTCCTATTTCAAACCCACCACCAGGATGGGACCTTAATGTGGTGCTATCTAAGCTCATTGGGGCCCACTTTCGAGCCCATGCATAAAAGCGGTCTCAAACACCTGACTTATAAAACGGCCTTCTTAGTGGCAATTATATCTATAAGAAGGGTCAGTGAAATTCAAGCTCTGTCAGTGGAAGATCCTTTCTTTAAAGTTCATAAAGATAAACTGGTTTTACGCACACACCCTAGGCTCTCACCTAAGTTTATTTCTAAATTCCACGTGATCCAGTCCATCGAGCTTCCGACTTTCTTTCAAGACCCACAGAGCTCGGCTGAGGTGAAACTACACACCCTAGATGTGCGTAGGGCGGTCCTCTACTATGTAAACAAGACCAGACCGCTAAGGAAAACAGACCAACTGTTTGTCTCCGTAGCTACAGGCAGAGAGGGGGATCGCGTCTCTAAAGGTGCCATCTGTAAGTGGATTATTAACTGAATCCAGCTGTGTTACTCCCTTTCTGAAAAAACTCTGCCTTCCACGCCAAGAGCCCACTCTACAAGAGGCATTGGGGCCACTCTGGCTTTCATTGCAAATGTACCCCTTGACACCATTTACAAAGCTACTACTTGGAGCTCTTTTCACACTTTTACTCAGCACTACTGCATTGACACCCATTCCAAGACAGATACCCAAGTGGGACAAGCGGTTCTAAGACATTTATTTGCTCATGACCCTTCTCACATCCCACCTCCTTCTTCAGGTACTGCTCGCTAATCTATGCACAGCATGTGATCTAAGCAGATTCCACAAGCCTCAGAAGGGATACATTACTCACCGTAATCGTATTTCTGATGCTTGTATCTGCTTAGATTCACATGCGACCCACCCTTCCTCCCCTCTGAGAGAAGGTGCATGGATGCTTGTAGTCTTACCTTTCTTTCTATCTGCTTGGATTATCTGTACTCGCGCTACTCCTCATGCTCTCATGTCAGAAAAAATACAATCTGAGGGTCCTACACGCGTGATGGATCATGGGTACAGTGGACGTCACACTAGGGATAGTATTACTGGCACGCCCTGTGTCGACTCCCATTTTCGAGTTTCGAAAAACAAACTGTAATACTCCGCAGCTTCCACTAGATGTCGGCCTATGCACAGTATGTGAATCTAAGCAGCTACAAGCATCAGAAATACGATTACGGTGAGTAATGTATCATATATATATATATATATCTATATATCACTGAGGCATGTAGATATGCTTAGAATCACATGCTTTGCATAGGCCGCTGTTAGGGAGAATTTTCATTTCTGTGTTAATTCCCTTCAACCTTAGAGACCCCCCAGCTCTTTTGCTGTATTTAGGCCTTGTGATTTTTTTTTCCTCCTGAGTGAGTGGGACCTCTTTCTCACTCGTGTATTTTTCCCCGACTATGATTTTTGTGTTTTACAGAGCCTGACAAACTCCTTGCATAGTGACACACAGCACCTTAGGTGTAGTGCCACTAAGAAGTCCCTTGGACTTTTCTTAATGTGTAATTACATTTTCTTGGGTGAACTACCGTTCCCAAGAATAGTAAGATGATCCCTGTCTTACATACCTTTTCCTTTGTGGGACCAGCACACACCACCCTATGTGGCGTGCTGGGGGGGTTTCCTTACTAATTCCCTATCCTCCTTCATGTGACATTTTTTGTTACACAAACATACTTTAAATGGCTGGTGGCAGTGGTTTCATTTTACAACCAGTGTGCATTTTTACCACAGGCTGAATCCTCAGCTGCAGTACAGCACCCATGGGTGACCATTTTCCCAAAATGGCCCGTCGTCTTGTTAGTTGAAACAGGTTTGAGTCCACTGTCTCTTGCCTTTTTGGCAGGGTTCAGCCTTGAAGCCTGCCCAGGCTCCAGTGTGTCTGGAAAGGCAGGAAGTGGGTGAGGGTCCCGAAACTACCCTGTCCTTTGTCTCTAGGTGTGCCTGAGTGAAACCAGTCCCAATTGGCTAGCTGGCAGGCTGTCCTGAAAGGACAGCTACCCTGCTGTGTGATTGACAGCATAGGCTGTGAATGGGAAATTGCTTAAAAGGTCAGTTTTTGGGTCTAGAAGCAGAGTCGACCACTGGGGAGGAACATCCGAAGAAGAAGACGACGTGACGAAACGCCAGCAGGACCCTCCTGGACCGCAAATTGCCCGGTGGAGCCCTGCAGCTCTGCTGACCCTGTTTTCAAATCGATTGGGAAGACCCATACGGGACGACTTCTCCCTTAGGCTAGTGGGACCAACTAGCCTCAAGACAAGCTTCCATTTGGCGCAACCCCTGACTTGCTGTGCCTCACCGGAGCTGCAGAAGCCCAATGCCAGGGGTCGGGTGACCATTGACGAGTGCATCATCTTGCAAAGTCCGAATCTGTCCAAATCTTCGAGAGGACCCTATCTAAGCAGGAAATCTTGAGCCAGAGTCCAGGACTGAGAGAGCAGGCTTCTTTCAACTGGAGTTTTCGTTGTTCATTGGTGCTGAGGAAAAGGCGCCAAAACACTAAAGTGCCGCTGAAACAAAGGAAATCCATTGCTGCGGTGTCCCTCTCCCGAGTACTGCCGCAGGAGCCCACCAGATTCCCTCCCTTTCGTCTCCACGACCAAGGTCCAAGAATTAGGGTCTGTCAAGCTGTAGCAAGGAGGAATCTAGCTGGAACATTTTTCTTCAAATCAAAGGTACTGTGGGCTTGGGTATTCTCTTTAATTACCTGTTTTTCCTATGTAGGTTCAGTACACCACATCTTATGTGGAAGTACTGGGGGTTACTTAGTAGCCCTTTTTCCTACTTACTCATGTAACATTTTTTATGTTATCCTCACTACAAATAATGGCTGGTGGCAGTGGTTTAATTTTCCTACCGTTGTGTGTTTTTACCGCAGGCTGAATCCTCAGCTGCTGTATTGCACCCCTGCGTGCCCATTTTGTCAAAATGGCCCCCGTCTTCTTTTTTCGCCATTTCTTGCATGTGTGGTCTTTCTTGGGTTTTACTCTGCACGCCAAACCAGGTTTAACCCTTTTGTTCAGGAAGCGAGGGAGGTGCCCGAAACTCCATGTCCATAGTATCCTTGGTTACCTGAATGCACCCAGTGCCGATTGGCTGGCTGGCTGTCCTTGTAGGACAGCCACCCTGCTGTGTGAGTGACAGCTAGGCTGTGCGTGAATGGGAGAATCCTGCATAAAAGGCAAGGTTTTTTTGGACTGAAGGCAGAGTCGACCACTGGAAGAAACATCCGGCGAAGGAATCTGGAAGAGAAGCTTGCTGCACCCTCCTGGACAGTTGAACTTCCCGGTGAAGCCCTGCTCCAGTGCTGAAGCTCCAATTCCGAATCGACTAGAGAAGCCCTGGAACAGAAAACTTCTTCCCTTGGGTTGGTGGGACCAACTATCCCCAAGACAAACTTTGCTCGAGGACCTTCCCCAACTGGCTGTACTTCTTTGCTGCTGCTGGAACCGAGTGCCAGGGGTTGGGAAATCCGTAGTAGAGTGCATCGTCTTTAAGCCGGACCAGAGTTCCACAAAGATACTGAGGACCCGCCCGAAGGACGACCCAAGCCAGAGTGTGCTGTACTCCAGAAGCAAGGGAAACCCATCAAGTATCCAACAACTGCGGTGGTGCTATTTGCCGGTATCTGAAACTGCGAAGTGCCACTGAACTGAAAAGAGCCCATAGCTGCCGACAATGACCCTCAAACTGCAGTGCAGGAGTCCTCCAGACATCCTCCCTCTTGTCCCCACGACTGAGGCCCAGGAACCCATGACTGCAAGACTGCAACCAAAACAGAGGTCAGCTGGATCTGCTTCTTCAAACCCAAGGTAGTGTGCTGACTAAGGGGTACTCACCTCTTTTTTTTCTGTAGCATGCATTAACCCACTTGAGACTTGCAGTAGCTGCTTTTTACAGAGTTGATCTCAGCTCTGACCCTCACAAGCTTGTGACCCTTCAGTGATTCCCCACAAACTCTCTAACTTTGCAAGACGTTTGTGCTATCTAAAGAAGTGCCTCAGCTCCATAGACATTGTTCAAATTTACTTTGGCTGTCCTGGCTCCCTGCAGTCTCTTCTGACCCATTGACTTTGATTCTAACTGTCCCTCATACGTGGTGCATAATTTTACCTTGTATTGCTGGGAAATATCTAATCTAGACTTCATTGGAAGATTGAAAAGTGCTCACATGCTCTGAGAACCTCTTATCCTTTTTCCTTCTGTGACCTTTTCCTTTTGTTTTCACATCCTCAGAATGTATTAAGTACCAAAAAGTGATATGTAAATGCCAATAATGCCTAGTAATTGAAGTCCCCCGAGGGTGTAGGAAATGTTTGTTTGACCCACTCAAAGTGTACCATTGCTCTAAGAAGTATAACGAAGTTGTTACGTTCGATAGAGAAAAAGTTATTAAAAAAGAGAGTGAACGCTTAGGTTAATCGATATGACATTTCTGTCATTAAAGTGTTAGGAAGACCAAAATGGCTATCACTCACTGGAGTAAGTCCCTCGGGTTACCAAAGGGGGTGGGGGGGGGCAGAGATTAAGCAAAAAACTATCTAGTGTCTTACAGTTTCTTCATCTACCGGTTTCAGTGGTTTGCATGTTTTTTACCCACTTTCTTCAGGACAGTCTTCGGACCCAGATATGGTTTAGTTTTCACGCATCGGGAATACAATGGACAGGTCTTAGAATTCTTCGCCCCCTCCTTCCTATTACTGCAGTGTAACACGTGAGCAGACTGGTGACCTTGTAATGAATCGAATAAGTACAGGGTGACACTTAAGTTGCATACCTAATTCAATTAGGTCTGGAACAAAGCTGGTTTTCACATATTCCAAAATACACAGTATTAAATAATGATTAAATTGCACTTCTTTCTAATATCATTGCATCATATATTTGACTCTTAAGCATGGGTTTTGGACTATTCGAGGACTGTGTTCCATCAGTCTGTACTTCGTTTTGGCAGGGTGAATGTCGCAATCCTCAAACACAATCGCGATGTATCAAGCATTCCGCTAAACTTACATGCATTCACTTCTGATGGTTAATACTGGACACAGATTTCTTTTGTATGGGTGGTGTGATGTGTAGCTAGAAGTATTAGCAGTCCCAACTTTTACAGTCAAGTACATAGTGGTTTCTAAGGCAAACCAGAGGGAATCTTCATTTAGAAGATGCACCAAGAGTGTGCGTCGCTAGTTAGGGCATTTCCAAAACATTTTTTCACACTGCAATGAATGGCTTACCTATCAGTGCTTTTAAATGCACTATTCAAGTTCTAATTTATGCACTTCTCCCGTAGTTGGTAACTCACCCAAATGTGGGTTGGACGGACATGTGTGGCTGCCTTTGTAAATGCAGTCAGGTGCAGGGTGATTTCTAGAGGAAACGATGGGTGTCATATTAAGGAAGGTACGGCAGTTCCCCTGCCTTTTCTGTCGTATGAGATTCCCCTCGTTTCGTCTGCGGTGCATGGCTTACCTGCAAGTTGTTAATAGTGTTCCAAATTACACTAACGCCAGCCCCGAATGAGTAGAAATGATCGAAGCGGTTCTATGGAAGCCGCTTTTCTTGTTGTTTTGGGATGCTGCATTCGGCCAGATCACGTCACCTCGCTGAAGTGTCAATCGCTTGTGGTCTGAGACGCCGAGTCAGGCAGGCCAGGCAACCCAGATCTCGTTGTGAGTAGAGCTGTGTGAAACACTCAATATCACGGCAACAGTTGATTTTCCCTAGTTGACCGTGATATCCATGTTACAGTTGGACTCAGCAAAGCAGTTATGCCTCATGTAAATTTGTAAATGGGTGTCTGGGCAATTAGTATTAATACTAAACGGGGGAGGGGTCTGGGAAACTCTCTACCAGCACACAAACAGCCCATTCACTTGTTCTTGGGTGGATGGCCCCTGGGAGAGTCTCAACCATGTCTTTAGCTCACTGTTCGTTTCACAGAGAAGAAATGTCCCCACATATCAGTCTTTGTCCTGCCCAGGGGCAGTCCAGCACCAAAATGCGAGGCAGTTCTCCTCTGAGCAAGAGTACCACAGCAACCCCATACACGTGTTTCAACCTTGTTGGGTATCATCAGTGAGATGAAGCTGTGTCTTTCTAAGAGCAGTGAGCAAGGGATCCACATCTGGAGTCCCCTGGTAACTTAGGGTGAGACCCAAAGTTCATTGGTATGCAAAACAGGGGGGTGGTCTGGGAAACTCTGGGAAAGAGTATGGGAAAAACTCTACCAGCACAAACCCACTATCAGCTGGATCATAGATAGTCTCCAATGTTTTAAGAGTGGTCTACGGCTCACGATGCAATGTGATCTTAGTGGCATATAGTAAACTTTTCACCCATGTTATAACTTCGGTCTGAAATGTATTCTTACTTTGATAACCTGCCTGATGCAATCAGAGGTATAGGGGCCATCACTCAGCTGGATTGCAGCATGGGTTCTGATCGATCTAGTAGAGATGGTTGTGAACACCAAGGCTAGACCGCTTGATTAACAAAATCGTGCCAGTTAGCCGTTTCTCCATAGTTGAAATAATCCCAACCGCGTTCCCATTAAGGTAACACGCCAGGGTCTAAATAGTAGGGTAGAGGTGGGCACCACAATGTTGTTCCATCTTTCAAAACGTTTGAATTTTAAATTTTAAATATCAAGTCTGATTTAAAATGGTGGTTTTAGCCTGGGGGTGCCAGTCAAAAATGGTCCTATGACACAGAGAATAGGGTGACACCACCCTATTAGAACTGGCGTTCTCAGTTTGTCACAAAAGGGGACTGGAAAAAATAATAATAAGTTCAAAATCTAGTTATTCTCATTCTTAGGTAACTCAAAATTCATTTCTTTCCAAGGTTTGCCTTTGAGGGTCCCTCTAGGACTTATGGGAACAAGTCCTTGTGGAAAAACAAAAGGAACTCTTTGTGTATATATCAGGAATTGTTTAATTCACAATCCTTAAAAGAAATGTACTTTTGATACTGAGGCGGAACAATAATAGCTCTAGGCCATTAAGTATACATGTGCCAATGCATTGCGGTAAAAACCATCTTCAGGGCTGTACACTTATGCTATAATTTGCAAACCTTAAGGAAAACATACAGTCAAAACATTTCACACCATGATTGTGGTGTTTTAGAATGATAAAGGTCAAAAGAATAACATAACATACCAATTCATGCCAATTCAACGGGTTCATTAAATGGTGTCATCCCAATGTGCAGATTAGGGGGAGAGAAAGGGAGAATGCATATCAACTTAAATTGTGTTCCTGTGCTACTCATCAAAAATGCTTAAATAACCTGTGTAATCCTACCTCCTTCTATTCATAAGCTGTGTCATCAAACTTGATCTAAGCACGTACTGGAAGCAGCTTCTATGGGGAGCTATGAAGACAATCAACCCCTTTGTCAATTCTGCATGAGGCGAGAACGCTTTAGTTACAAAGTCGCACTCACCTTGTCTCAGTTTTCAGATCGAGCTGAAGCCGGGCAGAGCTGCGAGGACGCTAGTGCGTCCTGACTCTGTGTGTGTATTTAAGTGTTGCCATGGAGACAAGGGAGGCGTTGCGCTCCTGCTGGGTAGCCGGAGCACGTACGCGACGCGCCCCACCCCCGTGTGAACACGGTGAGGCGGGAATGTCTCCATGGCAACATGTGGATGCCTTGGTGAGCGTAACAGTAAAGTAATTCAAAGAAGCGCTGTATCAGCGTATGTCTAATCGACGTATTCTATGCAAAGTCCAAAAGTTGAACTTTAGCGCTACAGGAGTAGCACCCTGGTATTAAGCCCTCTGTGATATCAGTAAAATCAGTCACAGAGCCCAAAATTTAACCCCTTCGAGCTTCGGTAATATGTGAAGCCAAAAAATGGATCACATTCATCACCGTGAGTGGTTAGAAATGTAGCTGCACTCATTATGTAATAATTGGTATGAAGCACCGTATTTCTTATTCATTAACACTTATAAGGTAATGCAAGAGTTAGAACGTCTAAAAAGGAATACTGTGTTAGAAAACAGTGGATTCAATAGCAAAACAAATGGTTGTATACTGCCTATACACATGGAGAGAAAACGAACACAATGTTCATTGCAAAGTTGTCTCACAGTTCAATACACCATATGGTAACTACGGTGTACTGTTGTGTTGCATATCAGTACTGTCATGATTAGAGATAATACATGTAATTTATCTCTTCATTTAACCCTTTCGGTGTTAAAGAGCTGAGTCTGTCAATCCAGAATGTTTCTCTTTGATCTAGTCGCTTTTGTAAGTTCTCATGTTGATCTCTTCTTTGTACTGTCTCGAGGATTACAAATTTGATTTGGGCCATATTGTGCTTTTTTTCTTGCCAATGCCTGGCTACCGCCGAATTTACATTTCGATTCCGTCTGCAGGATCTATGTTCATTCCACCTTACTTTGGCCACCCTTTGTGATTGGCCGTCATAGTAGAGGCAGCATGGGCATTTAATAGCATAAATGATGTTCTGTGTCACAGGTGGCAAAACTCTTTAGTCTGATCTTTTCTCCTGTATAGGGGTGATTCACTGATTCTCCTTTAATAATGTAACCACAATTGCTGCAATTCAAGCAAGGAAATGTCCCAATGTGCTCAGTGGTTCTCCTTTTCTGTGGAGGTCTTGTATTCACCAGTCTATCTTTAAGATTCTGACTCCGTTGATAGGCGAAGGTAGGGATCTCTCTGAATAAATGTTCAACTCTTTGGTCACATGTCACTGTGTTCCAATTCTTCTTGGTGATTGGTTTAATACGACTACTTTGTCTTGAATATTTAGACACAAAAACTGATGGTGGTGTAATGTCTCTTAGTTTTAGACTTCAGTAAGTCTTCTCTGTTCTGTTTCTGCCCGTGATTCTGCTGCCACGACTTCTTCTCTCGAGTATCCTCGATCAAGGAATTTTTTGCCCATTTCCATAACCTCATTTTGGTAATCTGTTGGATCACTTACTATCCTTTTTACCCGTAACATCTGACTGTATGGCAAATTCTTAATGAGGCTAGGTTGGTGAAAGCGGAGTCTTTGGAGTAAGTTGTTACGGTCTGTGCTTTTACGGAATATGGTTGTTTGATACTTACTCTCTGTAATGTTGATTTTTACATCCAAGATATGTATGGTGTTATGGGAATATTCGTGTGTGAATTGAATCCTTGGGTCTATATTGTTGAGGTAATTGAAGAATTCTAATAATTTGGATTCTTTGTTCTTCCATACTCCAAAAATGTCATCAATATACCTGATCCAGATGGCTAGAACTTGTTGCCACCAATGGTTAAGAAGCACATGTTCTGTCTCAAATTTATGCATGAAAGCATTCGCATAAGATGGGGCCAGGGTAGCCCCCATAGCAGGGCCGGCCTCTTGTAAATAGTATTTATCCTTGTAGCGGAAATATGAGTTGTTGCCTATAAGTTCCAAAAGTGTCATGATGAACTCTTTCTGTGCTGGTATATCTTATTCTTGTAACAATATCCATTTGACTGCCTCTCTTCCTAGATTATGAGGTATAGATGTATATAGACTCTTGACGTCTATCGTGAAGCATATGTTAGAATCAAATGGTATAGCATTGAGATATTTTAGGAAGTGCATTGAATCGTTTATGTAGGTACTTGTTTTTTTAATCAAATGTCCACCGAGGGTATCCTAAAATGCACAAAGATCTAGAGAAACCCCCAGGGAGACCAATAGTAGAGGGAATGAACAGCATTTTGGAACCACTTGGAAAATATATAGACTTCTTCCTACAACCTTTGATACCCATTAATGAACCTGTTGAATAGGCAGGAATTGGTATGTTATTATGTTATTCTTTTGACCTTTTATCATTCTAAAACACCACAATCATGGCGTGAAATGTTTTGACTGTATGTTTTCCTTAAGGTTTGCAAACTATAACATTATAAGTGTACAGCCCTGAAGATGGTTTTTACCGAAATGCATTGGCACATGTATACTTAATGGCCTAAACCTATTATTGTTCCTCCTCACTATCAAAAGTAATTTTTTTTTTAAGGATTGTGAATTAAACAATTCCTCATATATACACAGAGTTCCTTTTGTTTTTCCACAAGGACTTGTTCCCATAAATCCTAGAGGGCACCTAAAGGGCAAATCTTGGAAAGAAACGAATTTTGAGTTACCTAAGAATCAGAAAAACTAGATTTTGAACTTATTAATATTTTTTCCAGTCCCCTTTTGGGACAAACTGAGAGCGCCAGTTCTAATAGGGTGGATTCACCCTATTTTCTTTCTTTGAACAAGCCAGGGTCTGCCACACTATCAACTCATTGAGGCCTTCGGAAGATCCAGTTCTGTTCTCGCTTGAGTAACAGTGCCTGCATATCCGCCCCACCCCCCTCTCCAGGGGCACACCATTTTTTCAATTATAGATTGTTGTAGGTCTGTAGGGGCATGTTTGTGCTCTTGAAAATGTGCCACCATGGGTGCATTGTCTGTGTTTCTGCCTGATACATAACATAAGTTCCTGAATTCATGCTTGTCATGCCGATATATTTAAGTTGGCACGGGCAGCAAATCAAGTACACTACATTAGCAGTGTTACAATTAGTGAATTGCTTCTGTCTACATGGTGTATGGAGGCCCAGATCCAGTTATGTTGTGCGTTTTGTCAGATTGCAGAGATTACATTGGCCACTCAGGAACTGTAGGAGCTTCAGAGCTCCACCGCTGCACCTGTCGTGTAGCAATTTCTGGAGTCTGGTAGGATTGAACCAATAAGCCCCGCATGTTTTTCCTTTTCTTCATTGCAAATCTTGGTGATGATAGGACAATGTTTTCAACATTCAATATCGGCCAAAGTTTAAGAATCTCTTGTTTGAATCTATTGTTATCAGAGTAACTGAATACTGCGGTGATAGTCTGCTCTCATTCTGATTTTTTTTCTGTTGGAGTGTAATAACTCGAGGGATGTTTCATGTTTGTTTCATTGCCTGTCTAACAATTTTCTTGGGATATTCCCTCTTGTTCAACCGGTCAAGCAGGATATCTCCTTGTATGTCATATTCTTGGAGTGTGGAGAAATTCCTCCTATATCGTAGAAATTGCTCAAATGGTAAATTCTGTTTGTCTTTTTGGGTGAAAACTTGAATATTCCAACAAGGAGGTGTGTTCTGTGGTTTTCTAAAGATGGTGGTCATAAGTGTCCCATTCTTGGCTTGAACCTCTAACTCCAGGAAATGTATCGCCTCCTTACTGAGAGAGTGGGTGAATTTGAGTTATCTGCTTCTGGAGTTTAACCATACCATGAAGTTGAGTAATACTGGTTCTTCTCCCGTAAAGACCAAAAAGTTATCATCTATATATCTCATGTAGACAGTTGGTTTTTATACGGATTGTCTCACCATATTTATATATATATATTTGGTTTCAAAATTGGCCACATATAAGTTGGCCAGGGATGGTGCAAAGGCAGCACCCATTGCTGTCCCTGAGCAATGTTGGAAGAAGACGTAGGAAATGTATTGACAGCATCTCTAGCAAGTATCTACTTTCTAATTCTGAGAACGTGGTATTAAGTGTATTTTGATTGATGCATATTGCCCTTTTTAAAGAAGGTTTATTTAAAACTGACAGTTTAATAAATAATTATTTCACTAGAAAACCTTGAGTGTAAGTGTTATTTGGATACTTGTATGTGTGGCTGCTCAGACACTCTGCCAACTTGTGTAGTACAGGCCTATACCAATAGGTGGGTTACATAATACCAAGAGGACAAGACTGGTGTAGTCTCCCAAAGGGTTACTGTATACAATCTTGCCTAACCGGGAACACCCTTCCGCCGGTGCCCTAGTCTGTCCCCAGCGCATTTCGTCCGCAACCGTCTTCAGTATGTGCCTTTAGTTTCGACGGTTCCTTCCCTACCTCAGATCTGTACACAATCTGCCCCCGGTGCCTTGGCGAAGACCACAGATGGGAAGGCTGCTTGTTGTGCGACACTCTCACTTCCCGGCCCCTCAAAAAACAGTTTGTGCGGTGGTGTGAGTTGTTTCTCCAGGACTCTGCCGGAGAGCATTAAAGAATACGTAAGGAGGAAGACCAAGAAGGTAAGAGTACTCCTTCTCAGGGAAGCCTGCTGTTGGGAGGGGTCAGACCCTCGCACCAGCAGAAGGGACACAGGGGCTCTTGCAGCTGCCGGCTTAACAGCCGAGGGGTCTACGGGTCCTACCTGTTCCATCTCCGATGGGCTCTCATACTGGGATACACCCCGAGGGACTTAGATCTATTACCGGGTACACGCCCTGCGGGGTGCCTACACGCAGCACATACAGCAATAATGGCCACATGGCCGAGGGCCAACGGGCCCACGCCTGAGGTGCAAGTCGGGGTAGAACCGATGCGACGAGACATGCTGGCCGAGCCCAGGCCTGCATCGACCACGTGCGGAAAGCACAGACCAGATGGTGGTGCGCACAGACAAGATGGCGGCCAGACCAGACTCTCAAAGGCGGGGACACCATTCCGGCCCGGACAGAAGCCTGCCAAATGGGTGAACCGCAGAGGCGCAAACCTACAGCCAGGGCAGACTGGGTCCCAGTGACTCTGGTCACCTGGACCACGTTGTACTCTACATTAATTGGAGCTCGGTACAATGAGGGCATGTACTCGCAGGGGCCATCAGGCAACAGGCATATTCGCCTCTTGCGCCGGTGCAGGAACGCGCCCAGCCTGCCTGCAAAGACTGCTTATTTGACAGGTTTTTGTCCCTCATGAGGTCTCCACAAATGGGAAACATCCTCAAGGGGATAATACAGGACATGCTGCCTCCAGCACTGCCTCCTCAGCCAGCGCCTACACAACCTACTCCACCGCCACCGATTCCCACTCCTGTTGTGACTCCGATCTCAGTACACACTCAGCGCTGATGGCAGAGACTCCTCCTATGTTCTCAGGGGTCCCGGCTAATGCGGGGGGGATCAGAAGGACAGTGATAAAGAGTAGTAAGACACGCCTTTCTATGCAAGGGCTTTCCATGACAGAATAGAAAGTCTAGCTGAATACCTTGGCATTCCTCCGCCCCAGAAGAAGTAGCCAGAGTCAGGGATATTGGCGGAAGTGCTCAACATTAAAGCAGAGGCCAGATCTGGCATACTGCTAGTAGGGCAATCTGTGTAGCGACAGGCATGAGGAGGACGGCCTGGTTTAAGGCCACCAGGTTCAACTCGGATGTCCAGGATAGAATCCTAGACTTTCCCTTTAAGAGTGACGATCTCTTCCACTCCACTATGGACGAAGAGCTAGACAAAAAGAAACATGGTTCAGACGGCCAAATCCCTGGCCATTCTGTCCAGGCTGGCAGCAAAAGCCTACCCTCAGGGCCAATCCCTCTCTGACAAGGGGCCATCCTTTAGCGGATACCAGGGGTTTCAGGACCGCCGAGCCAGGCAACGGACAGGTCCCCAAGCCAGCATAGTCAAACTATCAACTGCACCTCCTCAGAGGTATTCTTCGTTTTCTCTCCTTCCCCCAGAAGCTTACTGTCTCTAGAGCTCTGGTTCTCTCTAGGTTAGACTACTGGAACAGCCTCTTTCTAAGTCTGCCTGCTTCTACTTTCCACCCTCTCCAACTGATCCAGAAGAGGACTGCGAGACTTGGCCTTGGCTCAGGACGCCTTGGGCGGAATCCCAGGTCAACACAACGCCTCAGGGGCAGATCAGGCGAGCAGGAGCCCCCCGATATCCTCGGTCTTGTCCCCACGACTGAGGCCCAGCAACAGTGACACCTGCAGAGCTGCACAGGAACAGAAGTCTTCAGCTGCATCTTTTCTTCTTTACCAAGGTACTGTAAAACAAGTATAAGAGAGCTTACATCTTACTGTAGAACTGCTTGTACCTTCCACAACTCACAAGTCTAATCCGCTTGTGGCCCTACAATTGATTCTTCTTTTCTTCAAAGACTCCTAAGAACAAGTGTAAAAAATAGAACAGGATGCTCAGTTACCCCTCTCTTAGTCCACTTTAGAGAATTGTCAAGGGAAATAATTGGGATAGGTTATCTATTTCATCTATCTATGACAACCTCAACAAATCAGGTCCTCTAAGAGGAAGAAATGGATACCAAAGAAAACAGTACGTGACCTTTTCCAACACTACTAATAGCACTACTAGTAGCAACTCTGATAACAGTATGAATACCAACACGTCACAAGGGGGGGAAAAACCAGAGACAACAGTTTTTTCAAGGGAGGGCTCAAGGAGGCCGCAATCGACCATAAGGCCCACCACGAATGCAAACGCGGAATTGGAACGGCCCTGTTCAGAATTGGTGATACCCATTTTCAATCTTTCTACACATGTCACAGACAGAGAAACTAAAGTACTAAGACGAGGTCTATGTTTCATTCCTGTCAAAAAAGCTGCACATTTTAAAACAAATTGAATGAAAAAAATTCTGATCGTACTATTCGTTTGAAATATTTCTTCCGCAATCCTCCAACGAGCGACAAAGAAAAAGAAAAAAGTACTACAGGCTTAAAACTACCATCTACATTTTTTCCAATTAACACCATGATAAGTCCGGCCATCGCTGCTTTTGAAAACAAAATGATTGAAGAAACCAAAAAACTATTTTCTACAAAGAACTTTTCCAAAGATAACCTATGCTCTATTGAAAGACAAGCATTAAAAGATCTACAAAAGAATGACCTGTTTGTAAATAAAACCCGCGGACAAGGGAGGGGGGATTGTCCTATGGAACAAAAACGCATATAATAAAGTAAAGTCCCAACTATCTGATCAAAAATTTTACAGACAACTACAAGGAGATCCAACATTACGACTGAAAGAAGAAATATCTAGTTTAATGCTACATGCCCAAGAAGAGGGGTAGATTGACCATGATGAGAAGCTGTTCTTGACAAAGACCAATCCAACTATTCCAGCCTTTTATTTGTTGCCTAAAGTGCACAAAAACAGTGTAACACCACCAGAGAGACCCATCGTCTCAGCCATAGACTCAATCCTTGAACCCCTGTCCATTTATGTCGATTTCATTTGAAATCATACATTAAGGACACCACTAGTATGATAAAAATCCTAGACAATATTCATATCGAACAGGGTGACATTTTGGGGACGCTGGACGTGGTGGCTCTTTACACCAGCATTCCACAACTAGAATGCCTACATGTCCTTGAACAATATCTCAATCAACACAATATGAATACCAAAACAGTCCCAATCGCCTTCATTCTGGGGTGCGCAAGATGGCACTAATGGAAAATTATTTCATGTGTGAAGATGCCTTTTACAATAAAAAACACGGGACCAGTATGGGTGCGACTTTCGCCCCGGACACTGCAAATTTGTACATGGACTCTGTAGAAAACAATTCCATCTACCACATCGATAACCCTTTCAGAATGACTGCTTTCTGGTCTGGAGAGGCACAGTTCCTCACCTGCTCGAATTCCATAAGTGGCTGAATTAATGCAACACTAACATAAATTTCACAATGTCTTACGACACAGAAACCATTCCATTTCTAGACCTGGAAATTAAAACCCAGAGTGAATGGACCCTAATTACCAATCTCTTCAGAAAGAAAACGGACAAAAACACACTGCTGGAGTACCAGAGCTATCATCCAGCCAGTTTAAAAGCCAATCTCCCTATCGGACAATTTTTAAGAGTTCGAAGAAACTGTACCCGTCTGGAAGACTAGAAGACGCATGGGAAACAACTGAAAAAACACTTAGCACAAAGAGGATACCCAAAAAAACAAATACGGCATATAAAAGGGCAAAAAATAGAAACCGAGAAACATGCCTCAACCTACTGAATAGAACTGCGGAAAAAATGACATGCGTCACGACCTTCAGCCCTATAAGTCACAACCTACGGAAATTGATCTTAAAAATTTGGCACATCATAAAAACTGAAGACTTCAACCCAGCACCACCGAGGTTTGCCTTTAAAAGGCAAAACAACTTGAGAGACAATTTAGTCCACATGTATCCAAATGAAATAAAAAAAATGGACACACAAAAAGTATACTCTGGGATTTCCCACCAGTTACTGGACACTTCAAATGCGGCAACCGCTCCGTTTGCCCACTAACCAAAAATTTGAAAAACATCTGCCTAAAAGGGAGAAATTGGCAACTCAAATCATTCACCAACTGTGCTTCACAATGGGTCGTCTATGCCATACAGTGCCCTTGCCAACTCCTGTAATTTTGGAAAGACCAAAAGACATATCAAAATACGCATAGTAGAGCATAGATCCAACATCAGGAACCAAGACGCCAAATAAACCACTTGTAGCTCACTATTTACATCTGAAACACAAACCATGCGAAATGTTTTGGTTTATAATCCAAATGGTTCAAATTTCGAAAAAGAGGGGGCGGGCGACAGAGACCTGGCACTCCGCAAATGTGAACAGAAATGGATTTTTGACTTAGACACCGTGAAAAAAGGTTGAAATTTAACAGTGGAATGGGGCATTTTCTTTTGAACTGGTCCCACCACCTGCAGCAGAGGGACATCTCACAAAAAGGTTCTGATCCCTAACATGACTTAGACAATTGCCATTGAACAAACACTGTATGCAAATACACAAGTGCTCGTAAAATCAGCATAGAGTTAATTATGCAGTCTCATCATAACTGCCTTCTAATAAAAGGATTTTCAGATTACACCATCACAAACGCGGCACAGTTAGAAGAATTGATTGACATGATCAGAGTCAACAGCCCCACCATTGTGTACAAAATGTTCAATGATGGATCGTGATATTTCATGATTCATACTACATTTAAAACGGACATCACTGCCAGTTTCGACTAGTGTTTAGGAATTTTCAGTATCCTCACGTACCCAAGATGGCCGCCAATAAAATACATACACCACGACACGAGAAGTAATAGCGTGTCAAAAATGCGATCACGTGACATCACGCAACTACGGAAGTGGAACAATAACACTCCCTGTTCTGAAATTCAGGAACCGCTAGAGACGAAAGACCTGCAAGCGACAGCACCGCGAGGACGCCGTGATCCACTATGACGCCGTGACCCAGTACAACACAGCGAAAAGGTAAAGACAACTACGCTCCGTTAAAACTCTGTACCCCCATTGGCAACATAGTTGCAGTAAATATTGAATTGAATTTAAAAACGCCACGAATGACATTTTGAAAAAACGAAATATACAACAGAGAAGATAGAAAAAACTCTAACGGTTCCCCCCTCTCCTCGCTTTACAGCTATGGGCAAGATGGACGAAAATAAATTGTGAAAAACTGTGGATTTGTTAAACTTTTTGTCAACCTGTTAAAGCAATGCACTGTCCTGAAGAGGGCTACAACAAAAACAGCAGAACACCAGGGACAGTGTGTAATCTGTTAGCCGAAACATATGTAGACATCCCGCAGACGTTTGAAAAACCTTGTCTCTTTGTATGTAGCATAAGAATCCTTCTTATGCTGTACAGTCAGTGTGTTCTCCCAAAATGCAATATGATAAATACTTTGAAAATAGTATGTCAGCGTAGTTGCTTGTAGTGTTCCCAGAGGGTATTGCATTCAAACTTTGCCTTACACCAGGTTATCCAGGCGGTCAAAGAGTGGCTTACTAAAGATATTGTACAAGGTGGGGGTTTTTCGGCTTTAGTGGAGAAGACTTTCATGGTTCTGTCGCTGAGGAAGGATTTTGTCCAGTGCGTGGTGTTGGTGGAGAAGTTGGCTGCAGATGTTTACACAGGATGTTGTGGTTCACCAGATTGAAGGCAGCATAGAGGTCTAGGAGTAGGAGCTCAGCTAGCTTCCCATTGTCCCTCAGGTTGTCCATTTGGATTTTCAAATCCAGTAGTGCTGTTTCGGTCCCGTGTATCGGGCGGAAACCAGACTGACGTAACCCCAGAATGTTGTTGGCTTCCAGATATTTCTGGATTTGCAAGTAGGCTACTCTTGTGTAGTATTTTGAAGAGAAACGGTACCGTAGTTATAGGCGGTATATAGTCAAAACATTAGGGTCAAGAGTGGGCTTTTTTAGGCGAGGTAATACCCAAGCGTCTTTTAATTCAGTGGGTATGCAGTTGTTTTTGAATGATGCGTTGATGAGGTTGGTGATGAAGGGGGCGAGTTGAGGTGTGCAGTCTTTGATGACTGTAGGTGGGCATGGGTCACTCTGACACCTGGAGGGTTTTAGACGAAGGATGATTTTCAATACTTCTGGGATGGTGACTTCTGAGAATTCGAATTTGGGGGGCTCCTTCATATTGATGGTAGTCTTAGGGGTGGGTGGAGGTTCATGTAGTTTGGTGAGGCTATTCTTTTTGGCTTCGATAGTGGATTGCAGAAGAGTGATTGTGTTCTGGAGGGCGTTTTTATATGCCCACGCACCATTTTACATCTTTGTTGCAACTTTCAGGTGGTGGGATGGGAGTTTCTAGCTCTCTGAGGATTGAAAACAATTCCTTAGTATTGGAACTAGCTTTAGATACTCTATCGTTATAGAGTTTGCCTTTGGTAAGGAGTATTTGTTGTTTATATTCCCTAGCAGCAGAGTCAGAGGCTTTTGTTGGTGGTTGATGTTTTTTTTCCAGATTGATTCTGCTTTTCTTTTGGAGATTCTTATAGCCTTAAGTTCATTGGTGAACCAACCGTTAAGGTGGACCGGTTGTTTGGCTTTGCGAATCTCAAGGGGAGCTATGGTATTGATTGCTGCTAAAATAGTGTTGTTGTAAAGTCTGGTCATAATGGTAGGGTCAGCATTATTGTCCTTTGTTTCAACGACAGGTTGCATGAGTGGGTGAAGATTGTTGGCGGTCATATTCTTTTTGTTTCTAGAAGGCGCCTCAGTACTAGGATGGGTAGGTTGGTTGGGCAGCTCTTTGTGATTGTGTTGAATGTTATGAGGTGGTGGTCCGTCCACGGGCAGGGAGCGTTAGATGTGATGGTGGACATGCAGTTGATTTCTGCAAGCCAGTCAAGTATGCAACCTTTCACATGAGTTGGGTTCTGAATCTTATACGCAAACTCGAGTGCTGGCATGGTGTTAGCCAGGGATCGAGCGTTGTTATCGAGTGGGTCGTTCAGGATTAGGCTGAAGTCACCTAATATGATGGTTTGTGATTTGGGTTTGGAGTTGGATGAGATCATTTGCGGAACCTTGCTCTCGAAAGTGTGTACTGGCGCTGGGGGTCTGTAGATGAGGTGCACGTTTAAAGTCGAACTAGCTGATGGGGACATTTTAATAGTAGTTCACAAGAGGAGTGGGGTGTAGAGGGTATCTCTCTCATGTTCATGTGAGTTTTAGCTATGATGGCCACCCCTCGCCCTTTGGCGTTAGGTCTGTCCCTTCTGCAAATGTAGTAGCTGTCAGGAACAGCGAGTGAGAGAGCTGGGCCTGCAGCATCATGGAGCCAAGATTCCGTTATGGCTAGGATGTCCAAGTTGTGAGACGTGATGTCTGCTATATCGAGGGGCTGGGCAGGGAGTGGTCTGGCGTTGATAAGTGCTCCCAGCAAGGTGTTGTTGGGTGTGTTGGGGGCTGGGGGTGGAAGATGAGGTTTTGGAGTCTTGATGCGTTCTGTCCGGTGTGAGAGGCGTTATTTCTGATGTTGGAGGTGGGGGCTGTGGTGCCCGAGGTGTCTCTGGTTGAGTATGTTCTAAGTGAGAGGTTAGCATTTCTGTAAGCAAGCGGCCGAGGGTAGCTGTATGTCTGGTAAAGACAATGTGGGGGTGTCCTGGGTTTTATGCTGTACATGTTCTTAGCCGCCGGCTGGTTGTGTGACATATGGGGCGGTGAGTAACTGATGTTGAGCAAGGCTGCAGGGGTTGGTGAGGGCTTGGTGTGGTTGACCTTGGAGGTACGCTGTAGCAAGAATGTGTTAAAGTGAAGAGGGGTCCGAGCCCGTCTGAGGGAGATCCATTGGTGAAGCTGTCGCTCAAAACAAAAAAGACATTGAGAAATTGAGAGAGGAGAAATCCCGCAAAAAGCAAGAGGGGTACAGCCTGACCGAGGGAGGTCCAGGGAGTGAAGCTGTCACTCAGAGTTGCTTGATAAAGGAACTGTAATATATTTTGGAATACGATACTTCGCGGGTCAGCGCCCAGAAGAGGGGGACCCAGAGTTGAAGTCATCACCCGATGTGAAACTGTGATAAACAATTGAGATGGGTCAGCACCCAGAAGAGGGGGGACCCAGGGGCGAACCCATCACCCAGCTAACATTGGGAACAACCTTTCATTAGGTTAAAGGTACTTTTGTTTTTGTTATTTGAACACATCAGGCCCAAAGGCAAGAGACTTCCTAAGGAAACGAGACTTGGCCATCGACGATCCTGAGAACTGCCATTGGAACTGTTGTCTCATGCTGGAGAAGCCCGAGACTTTGCTGTGCTCCAAGCTCCCATCTTACCCCGTGTCCAAAACGTGGGGAAGGGAGACTCAAGCTATCTCATCCTGACATATTATTTGAGGACGCTTCTTTCTTTCCTTGAGAACTATCCCACACCCCTTTTTGTTTTAGTTGTGAGGTTTTGACACAACAGCACTAGGACTGCCTTATTTTTTCATTTGATGGTTGATGCTTGCTCCCATCTTAAATTTAGTTTTAGATTAGGCATTTTCCCAACCTGCATACAGCATTCATTGTTCAATAAACACCCCTGAACTGTGATCACTTGTCCGTCTTACTTGTTGTCACCATGAGTTGCTCACAAAATGTAAAGGTAAATCACCAAAAGAGTAAGGTCTCCTGGAGCATCAGGAAAATGGACTTGATGAATAGGTTGACCCGAAGGCGTCTGGCAATTGTCATTGCTAGACATGAAACGGAAATAATTATCAGAAACAAACTTTCTTATCTTCCTTTCTAAAGTGGTAAATTTGATCGGTGGTTGGCGCGAGGAAATTAGAGTACATACGCAAGACTATAATATACAGGAAAGAAAGAAACCGATGAGGCACAGAATTAGAAAGTGTAGGAGGAGAATTTAGCACCTATGGTACAAGTGTCCCAGATAAAGAAGGTAAAGTTACATTTTAAAAATTGGCAAAGGTTCTAGAAGCATGCACTGCTGTAATGACAGTGAGGTGATGTTGGATGTACTAAACCATCATGATGGGAAAGGTTGCTGGTCGTTGGTAAATTGCAAAGAAAATGATGGTATGGGGTCATTAGTAAATCCGATACCAGAGGAAGGTTGGAGGATTCCTTTTAAGGATCTATATAAAACACCTCTGGTGAATTGGGTGAGTTTATTTATGAGGGTGAAAGGAGCATGGAGATCTCCTGTGAATAAAACCTGTGGATCATTTCTCAGTCCTCCAATACTAGAGCACCTGGACAGAATAGTATATGCAATAAAATAATGAAAATGGCTCCAGACATTTGGGCCTGTGTGCTATTTTTCCTATTTAAAAACATTTTGAGAACTAGAACGCTGCCTCTATCTTGGAGGACCTCGCATATAGTCCCAGTTTTTTTTTAACCCAATCTCAATTCTCACACAAAGCAGTTAAAATTTGCAGTTCTGGGAGACCGTTCCCCCCGGCTGCCCACTTTGGTCAAACAGACAGGTCACGTGGGACTGGACGTCTGACTTCAGACCATTTATTTGCCCTCTGTGAGGTGTGCCTGGTTGGGCCAAGTGCAATGTCTAAAACATTTAAGAATATAAATATCACACTCTCTACGAGTTGTAATACTCCCGCTGTGTTTCACTTTCTGGAGTACACACCCAATTAGTTTTTGCGAGAGCGCATGATTCACACATAAAACCAAATACAGTATCTACAACATTAATTCCATTATCAAATTTGCACAAGTCTCATATGTGTCACTCTTGTTCAGGTGACATCCACATTTCTGGTCGATAGGTTTCAATGATTTTTCTTTCGTATATCATCTTCCTCAGGACCCATTTCTTCTTTCTTAGACCCAATCTGTGCGCCCCTCAGAGTCGTAGACTCAGCATGTTCTGTGGGGTAAAAACAAGAGAAAGTCAAAAATGACTTCTCTCATATGTAGGTTAGAGTGTAAGGCACTTCTACTATTGTTTACTATCTAGAGTAGTTCATTTTTTTACCAGGAGTAATTCATATCTATAGGTCTTTTTTGTGACATTAAAATAGGCTATTTCACTGCAACCCACCATCGTCTGGTGTTCAACATTACATTAGTTTCAGGTACTGGTGGTCGTACCTGTTCGTCTGTAGTATGTGCAATGGTAAGGCACATGCGGCATAAAGGTTATTGGGGCAATTTTCTGATGATCAGACCAGGACATCTATATTAATGCTTGCTCTGCAACAATGAACAATCATATATTTCATTCTCATTGCTGTGGTCCAATTAGAACCCTTCACATGCAAACTAGCTGCCCCCATATTATTACTGGACACCCTCCAAGTACCTGGCTTCTGGTAAAGTCATCTCGTTTTTCAAAAAGTTGGCGTCCTCTGTAGCAGTTCTTATTGTTGATACTTCTTAGGTGATCCTATAGATAAGGAAATACCCATCTGTGTCAGTTATATCAGTACCAAGGGCATTTCCTCATTTTATCTACAGCCTTTATCAGGTTCCGCGTTTCTCTAAACATCCTTGAGCAGTCTGTCGTATACAGGCTCTCTAATGGCGACCTTGTTAACCTCAGGGTTGAAGCCAACCAAAGGCAAACTACACAAAGGGCTCAAACCTGATGCAAAGAGAGTAAAAGCCTAGACAAAACTAACAAACAAGAAATGGTGAACAAAGAAGACGGGCCATTTTTTGAAAATGGTCACCCTTGTGTGCAGCACCGCAGCTGAGGATTAAGCCTGCAGAACCATGTCACTAGGTAGTAAAAAAAAATAAACCACTCCCACCAGCCATTCAAGTGAGTTAGTGTAACAAAATGTTACATGAGAAATGGGTTAAAGGAATTACTATGTTATCCCCCAGCACTGTGTGTGCTGGACCCATAAAGTAAAGGTAAGTAAGACATGGGTCATCTTACTATTCTTGGGAACAGTAGTTCACCCAAGAAAATGTAGTTAAACATTGAGACAAGTCCAAGGGACTTCTCTGTGGCACAGCACACAAGGTGCTGTGTGTCACAGTGCAAACGCAGATGCCTAATGGAGTTTACCAGACTCCATAAAACATTAAGGAACGGAGAAAACCATAGTCAAGAAAACGCCCTGAGTTCAGCAAAAGAGCTGGTGGTCTCTAAGGTTAAAGGGAATTGGCACAGAAATGAAAATTCTCCCTAACATACAGAGATTCAGGTGAGATCAGATTCACAGGGTGAAGTCACCAGCTCTATTTTGGGTTTGAGGCAGGGGTGCCTTTTGGCCCCCTGCCTTTTTAATGTATATATCTGATATTGCTGGCTTTTTGGAAACTGCAGCATGTGTGCCCCTAGTAATCGCAAAATAGTGTTTTCTTGCTGGGTTATGCCGACAATGTCCTCTTAATGGATATAACTTTCATGGGCCTACAGCGCCTATTGACACGATTTGAAGAATATACTACACAAAAAAAAAATGATGGCTTATCCCTCCAAGTCCAAGTTCGTCAATCGATAAAATATCTGGGGCTTACTGTGGTGAGATATTCTCAATCTACCATTTCGAAAAATGCAATTCTGGCCAAAGGACGGTGCTGGGCGCACAAATGCTTTTTCTTTCATAGAAGTACTGCAGATTTTCTCTACGTCCGCTACTCTTATTTTATAAGCAGAAAGTAGCCCCTGCTATATTGTATGGCTTGGAAACTTCCTCCCTATCTGAGAGCTTGGAATTTGAATGTGCGGAGGGCCTGATCTGGCATTAGGCTTTGTCATTGCTCAGCTGTGTACCTGCAGTAATTTTGCGATATGACCTGGGATTGTCCTCATTGTCCAGTATTGCTTCTTGGAAATTGTTATCCTTATATTGGAAATTGTTTTGTGCTTATTCTGAGTCTTTGTATGGGGCGATAGGTAAATCGCTAGAGGCTTCTAATATAGGCTGCTTTTCCAACCTCAAGAAGAGATGCATTGAAAGTTTAGAACTGTATGTCTCCTTGGGGAATCTTATATCCGACCCTATGTCATTTGAAAAGAAAAATGTTTGAAATGGACTGGGGGTAGTACTTGCGACGCAAGGATGACATTTTAATTGTACTCCGATTTGTGTTAAGAAAACCAAGAAAGAGGAATCTTATTTAATTACAAAAATCAGTGTCCTGATGAGTTTTATGCACTTTTTTTTTTAAAGAATTTGCTTTAATCTTATTCATACAAAAGAGATTTTATATATTCGAGGTATACCTGAGTCTGCAGTATGTCGCTTTTGTAATGAACATTTTTAAACATTAAAGCATCTAATGATGAAATGCCCATACTTCCAAATTAGAAGGATAGAATTTGTCAGTATGTATGTACATGATGTTGACTCTCTTCTCTGATTATTTTTGGCTTGATATTTTAAGAGGTCAGCCCACCTCGTTATTGGAGAGATTACTTTTAAATTGATGAAATTGAGTGATGTGTTTTAAACTGATCTTATTGTAATGTAATTTAAGAATGATATTCCATGAATTTGTGAAATGCCTTTTCTTATTGTATAATTTTTGTAATAAGTCTATGTACGAATAAAAAAAAGAGTTCCTGTGAGTCACAATGGGGAATGCTTCTATTGACATCAGTGTAGAAGAACAAACATTTTTCTGTTTGCTGGGGACTTTGAAATGATCTCGCTTTTAGACACTGATAGCAAGATCTTTTCAGCAATACTCCAACACCTGGAAAGTTGGGCTTCGTCATCTGTCAGAGTATGTAAATATCAAACTGGATTTTGAAAAGGGGTATTCTACATCGCTCAATGGCCTTATCCATAGACCTATCCAACAATCTACCTGGGATACTCCAGATTCTTGCACTTAGGTTGCATCACTTGACGGATCCGCAGCATTCGATCACATGGATCGCAAAAGGTTGTGGTCTAATCTCAAAAGTTGGGGAATCCAAAACACCCTTTTGCACCACATCGGCCTTCATGCCAAATCTTCAGTCAAAATTCGATTAAATAAAGAGGGAGATATGTCATGTAGAATTTCCACTGAGTCAGGACTTTGTCAGGGGTGTATTCTTGTGGGATGCCTTTTTAATCTTTACGTGTCTGATGCGAACGACTACTTAACAACTGTCGCACTAATCGCTCCAAAGGTGGGCTCACAGCAGCTGTCCTGGCTGGCATACGTCGACGATTTCCTTCTCTTTGATAAATCTTGTGTTGGGTTGAGACATTTGTTAAAGGCATTTTAGAAATTCGCCTTTGATAATGGGCTCAAGATCAATGCCAGTAGCACTATCAAGAAGCCAAAAAAAGCGATTGCAAACATGGTTATGGGACGAAACATGTATAATTCCATCTGATCACATGACTTACCTGGGATATATGATAACGGCTTCTCCCGGTACTGTACAAGTGAAGTAAGCACTATATCAGAAGGCGACAATGCTAATCTCTCAAGCATTGGCAATACATACAAAATACGGCTCCTACTCAATCTTACCAGTCCTAAACTTTTATCTGGGCAAGGCAGTCCCCAAACTGATATATGGCCAGGAACTGTTCTATAACTCGAATTTGAAATGCCTAGAAGTGTGGGAAGGGAAACTATGGAGGGCAGTATTAGGAGTCCCCAACTGTGTGCCGCTTGTGGCTATCAGATTCAAATTAGGTCCATCTTCTATTGCTGTTAGGGTCGAATGGAATCTGCTCTCATTTCAGAAAATAGTCATGTCCTCCGGCGAATCTCTCTATGCAAACTTGAATGAGAGTTTGCAAATAACTCGTAATATGAAAAAAACAAACATTGTAATGTCACTTGGTACGAATTGTGCACGAATTCTTGGCCAAATTAACACAAATATTGAAACCTTAATTTTAAATCCAGACAAAGTAAAAAATAAACTATTACTTTGATTGGATTGTACATTTGGAGAAATTCCATAGTTATCCCTCAATGCCACACTTCAGTCATAAATATAAAAGATTACTCCATATTTTGCCAGGTTTTCTGACAAACATCATAGACGCATTTTTATGCAATTACGGTGGAATCTGCTGTACACAAAAGAAATTCTTGCACAACGCTCCCTAATTGAATCTAAAGAGTTGTTTTGCCGATTTTGCCTTCAGGAAGGAGCTGTTGAGTCAACAAGACACCTACTATCCTTTTGTAAGGAACTGAACACAAAACCTCAATGTTACTTGACAAAAATGTGCCCTAATCATCAATGGGCTAACGAATAACAAATATGACATCTATGTCAGAGTGGATGTAACACATCTGAAACCCTAGTCGTAGCTTCCTTTTTTAAATCTTTAAATATTGGTTTGTATTACTTTTGGTTGTACAGTGAACATTGTGTAAAGGTTCTTTAACCATACATTTAAAAAAGATAGGTTGGAACTATGTTCCGTTAAAAGGGAATGCTTTAATTCCGAAGTCAGTGGATTGGGTATGGCTTGAGCAAGCTTCAGCCTCCTTCCATACTTTTGAGTTTTATCCTCGCTGCTCCATCTGGTCGAGGGGGTTTTGGGGTTTCAGAAGGGGCCAAAAATAAATCTTGTGAGGCTTCCTGTTAGTGTCCCAATGTGCAGGGAACTTTCTCATATCTCTAAATAATTTGCTCATTAAACGATTTAGGGTGTTCTGTTCCATTTGTTCCATTATAAGTGTATTTCCAACAAGTCATGGAACAGTGCTTACTAAATTCAAGACTCTAGAGTCTAGATGTGATTGGAGTGGGCCAGGGCTCGAAATTGCAGGGACCTCAGAGCAATTTACTTCCTGCTTTTATCCTAAAACATCCAAGTTAGTTGTCACCAACTACTACCAGGAGCTACTTTTGACTCTCCTAGCCAACTGTAGGCTGTAAGGAAGGCATGGTATCAAACAGTGAAGACGGAAACAAGTGATCACAGTTCAAAGGTGTTTATTGAACTTCAATTGGGTATGAAAAACATCCATCTAATCCTAAATCTAAAGATGGGAACAAGCTACAATCATCAAATAATAACGCAGTCCGAGTAGAATCTGATCAAAATAAAAGGGCCTATACTAATAAACCTATTGCCAATCCTTACTTCTAAATATAAATGGTGTAGGAAACCATGTTATGCAAAAGAAAAGTGTTCAAGAAATTATATGTCTGAACAGTTGAGCTGTAGCTTCCCTGCCCCACGTTTTCAGCACGGGACAAGGCAGCACACTCGAGCTTAGCACATACTCTGGCTTTTCTGGGAGGAGGATGCAGTTCAAAATCTCAGTATCAGGACCTTCTGTGCCAAAGTCTCTTTGCTATTCAGCTTCTCTTATTACATTCAAAGTTCCTTTCTCCTCAGGATTATCATATGCTCAACTTATCTGGTGATTCACTGTTTACCCCGGGTACCCCTCCGTTGGGCTCAGACCCACTTTAACACAAAACCTTCAATTGGTCTCCCTCCGCCAGGCTCGGACCAAATTGATCTTATTTTCCAAACTTTCTTTACTATATCAAAATTGAAAACTTTCTACTGTGCGCAGGATTTTGCTTGACCCGTCGCACGACCACTTCGATTCGCAAGTCTTTGTTCATTATCATCATCAAATAAGTTTATTCAGAGTACAAATATCCATAAACCACATTACAAAAAAGAAGAAAATATATACAATCAATACAAAAGACAGCACCAATTTGATCAATAAAACAAAGAAAACCAGTTAAAAACTGGGTTAAAAAGAGGGAAATATTATGAAGCAAATTGCATTAAGTTGGATCCACTAGCCTTTACTTCATACATTCTTAATCATTTTGCAGAAAGAAAATGTTTGTTCAGCCGGTACCAAGCTTTTCTCAAGTATTCCACAGAGCCCCAGACCACAGGTATGGTAGCAGCTGACAATAGGTACAACAATACAGGTCTGGCTTGGGTGAAGCCTGCATTTTTGAGCAATGGTAATAGTGTTTTTCTTCTCACATACCTATAGGTCAGACAAAATAATACAAAATGCATCAAGTCCTCCTCGGGCCATTGGCAACCTGGGCAGGCTATAGGCTGTTCATTATGCAACCATTTCTTGGTTCGTGCCCCAAGCCATAAAGTGTCAAAGTGGGACCACATCAGTGCCCACAGATCAGCAGGCCTGTGGCTATAAAGCAAGTACGGCTGGATACCCTCGACAGTTGTTAGAACAATATGCCTTCTGTTCGCAGGGATCACCAAAGCAAGAGCTTCCCTATTCGACACACGAATGGTATTATATTGTTGCTTTTTTTTCCTGAACAGGGGGACAAGAGGATTGGCGGACAAAGCAAATTCTCAGAATGTAGCAGAGTAAGACATTTCTGAATATATAAAAGCCACAGAATGTTCTGTTTAGCTGGGCTATTCAACAAAGCTCTTATGATTGTGTGCGATAACATAGCTTTGTGGTTTGACCATATTGCCAACCAGTGCACCAGGGGTGCCATCAACCACTCATCACCAATATGCGGCGCACCCCAACTCTATATGTGTACCATAGTTGGGTGCCGATTGTGGGAGGCCCAACAATTTCTTCAGAAAGGTGTTCTCTGCATTTTCAATATTAACAACCTTCTCCATACCCCATAGTGCTGCCCCATAGTTGGTGGAGGTTTTAGTTTGGGCTCTATACACCTCCATAATTAAGTTAATGAGCTGGCCAAGACAACCGTTTTTAAACAGAGTCAGGCCCCCCAGAGCCTGCCTCATCCTCAGACATTGTTTATCCACATGCCCAAGCCCCCGCCAGTTTTCGCTAACACAAACTCCAAGGTAGTCGAATTTGCTGACCCTGGGTATGGGCTTTCCACCACTACAAATGTTATGTTATGTTATTTTGCATTTATATAGCGCCTTATATACCATTGGTATGGTCTGAAGGCGCTGGTAGGTTGAACGCCCTTGGGAACCGAAGTTCAGATCAGTAGAGGTAGTAGGGAGAGTCAAAGGTGCGTGTGAGCACCAGGTATGTGTGCAGCTTGAGCGTGTAATAGCTGCTTCTTAGCAATAGGTGTGGTGATTGAGGGGTCAGGAATATGTGTTCGTTCTGGCAGGATTTATCCAGACCGGATGTGGCTGCGTTAGGCCTGAGGAGTACGCTTGGCTGGGGGTGTGAAACCAGCAGTGTTTACATATAGTGTGGAGTATGTGGCGGTTGTAGTTATGAGAACAGTTATACCGAATGGTGTCATAGTATCTCTGTGTTCTAGTTGAGTGGTGGTGTAAAGGAGAGAGTAAGCGTATGGTGGGTTATGTGATCATTCCAACGTTTTCAGCATTCCAACTATCCTTTGTACTTCGCAACATCCGTTCCATGCACCCAATCCACTCCATGCACCCAGTCTGTTCCCAACATTCCGGTCCGCTCCACGCACTCATGCATTCCAGTTTGCTCTGCGCGATCTAGTCCGTCCCGCGCGCTCCAGACTGCCCCACGCTCACAAGTCTGGACCACGCAAGCCCAACGTCATCATCCGTTCTACGCAACTAGTCTGCTCTACGTGGCACATCAGTTTGTTCCAGGCACTCCTTTGCTCGTGGTACTGCACTCCTTCGCTCAAGGCACTCCATCGCTTTATGCCCTTACACGCACTACACATTCATCCCCTCTCCGCACCCACCCGCTCCCCGCACTCACCTGCGCCCGCACTCATCAGCTCTATGCATCTATGCATCCGTTCCCCGTGCTAACAATTTGTGCGCATTCTAGATTGAGAATTTTCCCTAACCAGGGGGTAAACAATGTGCCAATTCCTCCCACCTTAGAGCCCTCCAGCACCTTTTCTGCACTTTGGGACTTTGTACTTTTAATTCTAATTGTTTTCTGTGCTTTTTACTTTTGGTTATGGAGTCTAACCAACTCCATAGGCATCATCTTTTCATTTGTGTCACACAGCATTCTCAGTGCAGTGGCACAGGGAAACCTTTTCAGGCTTTCCCAAGGTTTAAATACCTTCTCTGCGATAAACTGCTGTTTCCCAGAGTAAGTAAAGTGAAATTAACTTTACTAGACTTTTAAATTCCTAGACCCAGCACACCCTATCTTACCATAGAATGCTGGAGGGGTTACTTAGTATTCCCTGTGTCTAGATACTTATATAGCAGTGAAACGCTACCCTTTCCTCTCAGAATGGCTGGTGGCAGTGGTTTTACAACAAACTACTATGATTTTTCCCGACCGTGAGCACCAGTAGCGTTAAATCGCAGGAGCCATGTTTTTCTAGATGGCGTCTGAGCCCGCTCTGTAAAAACAGGACCTCGTCTTTTTTCGCCATGTCTTTGTGGAAAGGTCCTTCTAGAGTTTTGCTCTGCGCGCCAAACCAGGTTTGGTCCCTTTGTTCATTAGCCTTTGGCGGGCTTCAAGACTGAAGACCGCCTCTGGCGCCCGAGTGTCTACGGTGGGCAGGAAGTGAGGGAGGTGCCCGAAACTCCCTGCGCTTAGTCTCATAGCAGACCCAAATGCACTCTGTGGTGATTGGCTGGCTGACTGTCCGGCAAGGACAGCCACCCTGCTGGGTGAGTGACCTAGGCTGGAATGAATGGGAGAGAACTGAATAAAAGGCGAGTCTTTTGGCTTGGAAGGCAGTCGACCACTGGTACGAAGGAACCGAAGAAGAGCTTGAAGAGGATGGCTGCAACTCCTGGATCGTTGGTTTGCCTGGTGAAGCCCTGCTGCAGGTTCCGAATCGCCAAGTTCACATCGACAGAGAAGCCCCTGCAAGGACGACTTCTCCCTTTGAGTTGGTGGGACCAATCAACTCGCAAGTAAGCCACCTGGACACCTATCTCGGAGCTGGTTGAATTTCCTCAGAGTGGCTGCAGGAAACCGTAGAACCAGGGGGAGGGACATCAGTGTGTGTGCTTTACTCACAGCCACCGAAATTGAAGTTTGCCAAGTGCTAGCTTTTGGACCAGTCCCTGTGCAGTGCAGGAGTCCCCCAACGTCCTCCCTCTTGTCCCCATGATTGAGGCACAGGAACAGCGAGATCTGCAGGAACTGCCAGGAACAGAAGTCTTCAGCTGCATCTTTTTCTTCATTGTAAGGTACTATGAAATAAGACTGAGAGTACTTACCTCTCGCGGTGAAAGTGCTTGTAACTTTTGCAACTCGCAGGCATAATCATTTTGTGACCCAACATATGATTCTTCTTTTTACAAACTACCTCCAAGAACTTGTTCAGAGACTTTACCATTTACTTACCAGAACCGCTTTATCCTATCCAAAACTTTATCCCATTGACTTTGGCCTATCCTATTAAATTGAATTGACTCTTCTGGTGAACTCAAAGTATTAGCACTCTCTAAGTGTGCGATTATATTGCCTCCTTCTTATGAATGTTTTATAACTGACAGATAAATTAATAAGTATTTATCAAAGAAATCTTGAGTGTAAGAGTTTATTTGAACATGTGTGATTGTAGACCTCTGTGTAACCTTATTACTGCTCACATTCCCCTCTTGAGATAAGCATGGCTGCTCAGCTCTGCTACCAAAACTGTGTAGTACAGACTTATACCAAAGGTTGGTTTACTTACACCTTTAGTCTTAGTTGTGTGTAGTGGTCCCAAAGGGTACTGCTTACAAACTTTGCCTAACACCCCTTTACTTCTACACGCCATGACTGCCGATTTATTAGAGTTCACTGCCAGTCTGTGGTTAGACATAAACTGTGTGTAGGCATCCACCAATAGTTGTAAAGCTATGGGGGTACGGGCAATTGTAACCATATCGTCTGCGTACCCCAGTACTGGAAGAGATACTCCACCTACCCTAATAAAATCTGCATTGGTTTCAACTAGAGTCTGGTATACTCCATTTATATATAAGGCAAATAATACTGGGGCGACCACACAGCCCTGGCGGACACCCAAAAAGGTCTTGAAGAAAGCTGTACATTCTCCCTGGTCTCCAAATCTGACACAGGCCGAGGTGTTTTCATGTATCAATTGGAGAAACTTCACCAGCTCCTCCGGACACCCCATGGACCTGAGCACGGCCCAGAGCAAAGCCCTATCCACTTTGTCAAAGGCTGTGCTCAGGTCCATGAATGCCAAATATATTGGCTTACCCATAACAAATATTGGTGTTGCACCTACTAGGTACAGGTTCAGAGCCTGATCTCTGGTCCCCAGACCCGGTCGGAAACCATATTGTATTTTAGCGAGTATCCCTGAATCAGAAATCCACTGCTCCAACCGTTCCAGGACAGCCTGACCAAAAATTTTAAAAGATGTATTCAGCTAAAATATCGGTCTATAGGACAATGGGCTACCTGGATCGCCCTTTTTAAAGATTGGATAGATTTATTGCCTGACTCCAGGACTCTGGGTAGGTTCCAAGTTCCAAAAAGGCCTTATAGCAGTTAGTAAGCAGTGGGACCCATAATTCCACCTCATCACGTCATCAATTCTTTGTTCTCTTCTCAATGCAACCCTTTAACTTTCTCTTCTGCTACTTCTCAGCTGGATACCTTACAGAGACCTTTTATTGAGCACCCACTTATGCTGGACGTCTGTCAAATTTATCGTAGTTCAAACACTCGTCAGTATTTCAACTTTACTTGCGTCTTTTATCACATGTGTTTTAACAATGTTCGTTCCAGCGCTCGCCATACAATGTTGCTGTTTGCAACCTTGGCTTCAACACAGCCCAGTCTTGTATCGGTCTCCCCAACTCACCAGCTGTGTTGATTTCAAAGAAGATGCTTTGTTCTTTGAGCCAAGGACGGTACCACAGCGGCTGCTGCTTCTCCCCGCCTTGATTAGTGACGCGGGAGGGCCTTGGGTATCTCCCACGCAAAATGCAGGATTCTTCAGCATGGTTTCCCGGTCTTGCGCTTTCTAATCTCGAGGGCTCTTGAAAGTAACGGTTTCTTGTCAGAAAGGTAAAGGGAATTTCCCGCTTTGCAATCCCCTCCTGTTTTGCCGTCTTTCTTCTCTCCTCCAGCTGCCGTCTTGAAACTTCTGTTTCCTTGTGGCTTTGCCTCGCTCAGTGTTCTCTCGTGCTCCGCCTTTTATCCGTCTGGGGAAGTTTAATGTACGTCAGGTGTGAGTCATTGTCAGTAAATGCCTGACCAATGCATTGGGACATGTCAGGTACGCTGCTCGAGTGTTAGCCTTTATTCTCCCATACCGGGCTATCCATGTGAAAGTGTGTGTATTGGAAAGGGGTGGGGAGGGGGTTAGAGTTCCTATGTATCTGATAGGATGGAGGAAATGTGTTACAGGGAAGGGGATATCGCGCCTCGCCATCCGGTGTCCCACTCCCCGATGATCCCTCACCCAGGTGATCCTCCCGCACTAGTCCACCACCAGGAACTGGATCCAAAAGGGATGGATGTGTCCTGGCCACCTGGGTGACAGATCCCCTGGGACTAGAAGGTGAGATACCTTCTTGTTTCTCAGAAGGCACACAAATATACCTTACAACTATGACTTTAAATCTGTATGTTAGCAACTATGTCTGAAGGAGAATTGGGACCTATTTGAAAGACAGTTAAAGCTTAATGAGCCATGTATTATGGACACAGGGGTATAGTTTTAGTTACGTTTGTAGCACTGTCTGCGCTAGCTCTATTACTTGGTGATGCCTGATTGTCTGGAGTTGATTTTAGATCCTGCACATTGAATCTTTCTTTTTTTGCCCACATTTTCCAATCCCGAACCCCTCGCTGCGGTCTTCTGGTTCAACCCATCCCACCAGATGCTGACATATGTTATAAATGTGGCATGCTATAGCATTTTATGGTTCTTGTAGCTTATTAAGTTGTTGTTGCAATGTTTGAATAAAAATATCCATCAAACATATACAAGGCATAACAGAAAAAAACATAATCCATTATTGCATAAAAAGAACTTCATACACCAAAACATGTTAAAAATACTAAGACATGATAACAATAAAAACGCACATTCCCAAAAACTAAAAATGCAGCAGTTTAACCTCATAAAAAACCTTTCTTCGATGCATGGCAGTCTTCACATAGGACAAGATGGCGCATGCCGTCAGTTTCGTACCTCCTGTTAAAAGAAAAATCATGGCTGGGTGATACTGGCACAAATTAGTATATTTTAATACTTGCAAGATGGTCCGTTTTCTTATGTCCCCATAACCAGGGCAGAACAGTATAAAGTGGCTCTGATTTTCATTCTGGGCGCCACACAGAGGGCAACTTGGATCATCTTGGTAACCCACCCATTTGACAGTGTTGCCCCTCAGCCATAAACAATCAACCCATGCCCTGGTGATGAGGCAGCTTTGATGTTTTTCCCTGGCCCAAACAAGATACGGCTGTATCCTTGGCGTCCCACTTATGAGCTTATGAAAGCTGTCTGATTGTGACACCTGTGCTGCAAGTGTATGTTTGACCACAATATCCCCGAGTCACAGCTTCCTTAAGCAACCTTAATTCCTGTGACCATAACAGTACAGAGGGAGGTGGCGCAACCGACACGTTGCACTGACACATAAGCGCGTTTACTGACCTCAGCTAAGGTATTTTAGTCCACAAATCCCTATTCAACGTGGCTCTTATAATAAAATGGCATAACGTGGCGTTTTTGTTTCCCCATATTCTCAACCATAACATGCTTGGGGCGACTGCCCAGTCATCCTCCCAATAATCCATCCCCACCTTTCTATGAACCAAGGCACATGACGAAGAAACAGGGAGGCCTAAAAGATTTTTGAAAAATTGATTTTCCCTGACCTGCAGATTGCCCGGTTTAAAAAAAACCCAAAGTGCCGCTCCATATTGGGTGGCAGCCTTAACTTGCATAGTGTAGACTGTTGGGGCCGATTGTATGTGCTGGCCCCTACATTTCACAAGAAAATGGGGGAAAAAAGATATATAAAGTAAATGGTATGGGGCCAGAATGCACCCCTGGCAAACACCCAACCCTATATCGAACCAATCTGTGCACCTACTCCCGGATCTGAAGCGGACATTGGCCTTATTGGCTGTATGGAGCTCCCGCAACACTCCCAGGACTTCCTCCGGGCAACCCATGGACTCAAGCACGGCCCACAACCTTGAACGGCCAATTGTAGTGCTACCTCTCCACTCTGTAGCATGCAGAAGGCATTCCTCTTCTCTGTCCTATGTTCACTGAATATAGCAAGTTTACAGCAGCTCACCTGATGTCAACACAAGTCTGACCTTAAAAAAGAAATTAAAAAAAAACTACTCTGGTACCACAAAGTGTAGAAAGGGCTTGCCAAGGCCTTCGTTTTACTGCAGGCTTATCTGAACTCACTAGCCTCTTGCATGTTTTTTCCTTTTAACATCTGTTCCTTGTAAAATATGATGCTTTTTACTCAAGTAACTTAAAAGGTATGTGAATACACACGGAGGTTCTTTCTCGTAATGTTTTTGCTGCTACTAAACACCCTATGTTCTTCTCATCCTGCACTTTAACAGCAGTTGCAAATGGTGGTTTTGACATTTTAGATTCTAATTGCAATTTAGGATTTTAGCAAACAATCGCTACTATGGTTATTAAAAAAAACTGGTTACAGTTATTGTGCCATTTTTTTTATCATCAAATTGTCAATGTTTTCTCTCTCATTTTCCTGCATCAATCTCACTTATCGCATCCTTTTACTCAAAGGGCCCTAACAGGTTGGACAGTGATAGGACATCCTTGTCATCAAGTACTGCGGAGCGAGGGATGGTGAAACCAATGATCAGGGTAGATCAGCAGCAGGATTTCCGGAGACAAGATGGCAGGTAAGCTTGTCTTGATGGATCACTACCGATTTCAAAAGGGATAGTTAACTGTGACACATGGCCTGAATGATGCAAAGAGTCTCGCTCTTATTTCATTTCAAGGGTTTTATTAAAGCACAGAATAGAGGTATGGTAGGATTGTTTGCAAAACTCTGTATAATTGCAGAAGAGAGAGGCATTAGTTGCGGAACAAAAGTGTTACCGCCTGGAAAATGGGTCTGGGAAGTACTGCATGGGCGCTCTCTCCCTCTCCCACCTCCTCCCCCCACAACTCTTAGATGTCAGTACCTTTTCTCCCTACCACTCTTCTCTCTACTTTCTCCACATTTCTGCAACTCTTCTTGCTCTACCATTACTAAAACTACTTCCTGTATTACGGTTACTATCACTCTGGTTACTGCTATGACAACAGTCTTTACTTCGACTGTCCCTCCACTGCTATGCTCTATACTGCTACTACTCTCTTTTGACTTCTATGTTACCTCCCACTACTACTACTATTATCTTGTACTACTATTTGCTCTCTCTCTCTCTCTCTCTCTCTCTCTCTCTCTTCTACTGCTGTTTCCTCGCCACTGCTAGTGCCCTTCCCAATACTACTTCCACTGCGCTTCTATCCACGAAACTGAGATATGGTGCCGTGCTCACCCCTTTACTATTCCTGATCCCTCTACTCTCACCCTCTCCCCACTTCTTCAATACACCTTACTCGTTGCATCCCACTTCTAGACCCCTCTCAACTAGCCTTACTCTCTCCTACCACTCACTGCCTCAGTCACTACTGTTATCTCCCATGCTATCTTCAGTCTTTGTCACTTTTAAACTCCCCGTTCCAACTTCCTGCACTACAATCCACTACACACCACAGATGCCAATCTCTATCAAATATCTCACCCTTTCAAATCCCGCCTCTCCAACACTGTGCGTCCTTCCTGCGCCTGGTCTTTGCCCCTCTCCAACTCCACCTGTGACCTCACCCATACAACTCACACTCTGCCTCTGCTGCTGTCTGCTTTTATAGTGCAGAGCTGTATATGAATTGACACTCTCACATCCCTATTGGTTACAGTGCTCAGCTGATCTCCTCCACCAATCAGTGCCTGCCTTTTCCCCAGGAGGAATGTTACACAGCTGGCAGGCTTTAAAAACCTTCTAAGCCCCTGCCCCTTTTACAGCATGGTTTTACAAACTGACTGTTGGTTCTCTTTTGTTTTGTGGGCTGGAGATTCGTTTTTCTGCTTGGAGTGTGAGTCCTCTGCTTCTTTGATGTGTTGCCTGCTGTTGGATGGTGTTGCCAGTACAGTCTGCTATAACTCTGCGATTTTGGTTGTTTGAATCCGGTCTGGGCTTTTCTGGCTGCCTGCAAGGGGATTCTGGGAGTAGCGGTTCTGAAAAAACAAGAGAACTGTGGCAAGTAACTGTACGAGGAGGCATTAAAATATTACAAGCGTTATCAATGTTGTCATAATTGGCACAAGGGGCAGATTTTTCGGGTAATATGTTACCCTGCAATTCCCACTTTACATACCTGAGGCAGGGCTCGTTTAGATTTTTGTTTTAGAAAGCCTCCTGCTCCAGGCTGGGAAAAGTCACTCCCCCCAGAGCCCCTTAGACCGGATCTAGACCCTGGCCCTGTCATATACATGAATCATTTGTAAACTGGAATTCCCTTTCTCAGATTTGTTGAGGTTCAGGCTGTTCCTGATGTGGAGATCTGTGTGGGTGAACATAGCGGGAACTTTAACCAGATTTGTATAAAAGCGCACCTTCTCAGCTTGGACAATCTGCATATAGTGGGCTGCCTATTGTTTATTAAAAGAGCACCGGAGAGAATGTGATTGGCCTGTTACTTCGACAATACTGAAAGTTTGGAAATTTTGCCGATCACCTTGATCAAATCATATTTTTTGCCAGGTAAAGCAAGTATGCGTGAGATGGCAAACTGGGAAAAACCATCTAAACAATTGTACCTTTCCCTGAACCTGGTCAGTGGACCAGCTGAGCATGTATCCTTTTTCTCCAACAATTATCAGATATTATTAAGAGGGTACATTTCAATGTCTTGTGCCTTAAAACAATCACATGTAAATGGCAGGGGGTTCCAACACAGGCGATGGCTGCTGTTTTTGCAGGTAGTTGGAATCATGGTCACACTTTGTGCTAGTCTGTCCACTTTACAGTGAAAGCATGCACATATTTACAGAATGCTCTTAGATCAAGCAGCCTATGTCACTTGATATGCTAGGAAACTAGGAGGCTTTAATTAAATGCAGGCAACATCAAGGAGAGTTGGAGGAAACCATGAGGATCTGCACAGCCAAGGCTCTCACAGGTGATAGCCCTTACCCAGAGATCTGCCAGGGAGGTTGGGAGATCACACTATAAATGTGGGACCTTACGAAAGGAGATTGAGAGATAAGTTTGTAGATGGTAGCAGATTGGAAAGGACATCAAAGGGTGACATTGGAGGAAGAGACTGAGCAGGGTTGTCGGAGGCTGAAGGGTGAGCACTAGGAGAGGAAGGAGGATGGACACGCACCGAAAAGGGAAGGTCATAGGTGGATTAGAGTTGCTAGAGGGAGGTCAATTTCCCAAGTCCTCAGAAGAGCAAGATGGGATTTAAGAGGGAGTGTAGAGCAAAGCTACTCTGTCTACTTAATCTACCCTCGAGCAACTGGAGGCCAGCGAATGAGAGCAAGAAACATTGCATACAAAGACTGGGGGTGCACCTGTGTTTACTTAGTCGTTAGTCGTGGGGTACAGAACCTTGGAAAGTCTGTAACTAGTAATTTCGGGCAAAGACGTGGACTCCTTTAATTCCTAGAGAATGGAACAAGGGGAACATAGGCCATCCTCATTTCTTGTAGTCATAGGAAGGATTCCCAGAAGTTCACTTTATCCTCCTAATCTCTTTTAAACACTTTAAGGGTCGTTTTTACATTCTGTAAGGGTGCAGAAGTAAGGCTCGGACACAATGGTGGCATAATTTTGGATATTAACTTTTGTTAAATTCAAGTGTTGGAAAAAAGGCTTCTCCTTTCCTATAGCTAAGAGGGGTTTCCCTGCCTCAAAGGAAACTAGTGAAACTGCCAAAGCCCAAAACTAAGAAGCCAGTCACTGCCTTGTCTCGAAACCTACCTCTGTCCCGAACACTAATAATTTGAAGCAACTGTGCAAGGATGATCTCTTCTAAAAGTAAAACGTGTTCTTTGTGAACTTTTCTGTTGGTTGAAAACAGTTTCTCTGGTAATAGAAAGTGATGCAAAATAGTGTTCCAAAACACAAGATTCCAATGCTGGGGTTTTGCTCCTTTCCCCTAGACTTCTTCACATCTTAAGCCCATTCCTTTTAAGGCTCCTGAGCCCCTTTTAGCCCTTTTGGTAAAGACTTTCTGGGCTATGCACATAGGACTTCTTTTGGTCCTGATTCCTTAAGCTATCAAGGTGACACAATTGGTTATCAAGTATATGATTCCTTCCGTCAGTTCCAGGGTTCTTGAGCCTCTTGTTCTCAACCTCTTATGTCCCAGACTTGCAATATTTTACACGGCTTGGTTCACTCTCCTGCCAAGCAAGCGTTCTCTTGTGAATTTTCTCTTTCTCCCACAGGGTCCCAGAACCTCTTAATCTTAGTCACTTTGAGCTTTGGTTTCTAATATGGTGCGGGTACCAGACTCACACTATTGTGTTGTATCCATTTGCGGGGCTCGAAATTAAGTTTGGATAAGCAGGAGCTAAAAGCAGCTCCCACATTTACCTGTGACCCGAAGCTACCACTGGGGAAAGAGAAGCTAGTACGTAGTGTTCCGCAAATCGAACTTCAACATAAGATGCAACCTTATAATTATGTCTATTATTTATTACTCTATAAGCTTTATCTGCTCTATAGATGTGTCCAAATGTTTGTTTATTGTTTATATATTGTCCAAAAGGCACAGAGTTAAATTCACAGAGGTGTTTGTTGGGCATCAGTTGGCCTGGGGAGCCAAAAGTAGCTCCTGGTAGCTGTGCAGTCAAGCTAACCAGGCTCTCGTAGGGTACAAGCAGAAGCTTATTAGCTCCCAGCACCCCTCAATTTTGAACCCTGCATTTGGTTCACTCTCCTGGAAAGTATATAACTCTTCCTGGTTTTCTTCGTTTGAAAACGGGGTCCCAGACCTTATTATTCTTGACCTTTTATTTGGGTGCGGATCCCAGAATCGTATCTTCTGGGTTCACTCTCCTGCCAAGTATACAACTCTTTCTGGTTTGCTTTAGGGTACCCGACCCTCTTCTTCCAGCTTCTGGGTTCATCCTGTTGTTTCTCCAGACCACCTACGTACCTGTTTGTCTTTCTCATAGGAACTGGTTGTTCCTGGGCGGCTGCATCCCTCCTCGAGGCACCGGTAGCATTTAGGTGTCCCGCAGGGTCTGCAATGGCTTTGCAGTCTTTGGACTTTTCCCCAGCTGCACGTCCCCTCTCTTGGCAGCAGCGGGTGTAGTCCTCTCTTGGTGGACTACATTTGGGTTCTCCCCTTCCTCTGTTTTAGGCTCCCAAGCAGCTTGTGTCAGTTGCTTGTGTGCCCAGCACTCGCTGTTCCCCCCCCCCCTCAGAGGATCACTGTCTGCTTACCGGGTCCCAGCTGAGCATGAAATTCTTTCAAACTCCCACAGGGGATTGTTGCACTGCTTTGGGCCAATCACTTGGGTGGAGAAGCTAGACCGCTGACACTGCTTCTCAAGAGTGATAGTCGGACTCCCAGTCATCTACGTCACAGTACCAGTTTTAAAACTATATGCTTGATACTTTGTAATTTCTGGTCTTTCAGTTTTCTCATCTGTCACTGACTTTACAACAAAACAACTTGGCTCTATCTAGCGATGGGGAAGGAGGCGGTTGGCCTTCGGCCAACAAAGTACATTGCCTTCCGATCGAGGGGTGTCTGTTTTTCTGCTTCTGACAGGAACTCACACCTGCAACCTGTCAAGTGGTTGCAGGCGTATAAAAGGAGGGAAACAAGAAAGAGGGAGACCGACGGGGAGACTGACTGTTCTGTTTGCGAGGAGTCAGCCGTGGCGGGTCCTGCAGGTGAGCCAGGAAGCCGGCCGATGATCCAGACGAACTGTGGAGCCCTGGAGCAGGTGGGCCGTATGAAATCCACATATCTGTGAGCCTTGGTGTGAGGGAGAATTCTCATAAATGTGCTAATTCCCTTCACCTTAAAGACGCCCAGCAACTTTGCTGGATTTTGAGGACTTGATCTTTTTACCTGGAAAGAGTGTGAGCCTTTTTTTCCTACACTCTTTTATTTTGATGTGTGTTTTTATCTTGTGTTCTTTGATTATAGGGTTTTGGACAACTCCATAGGCATCATCTTTTCATGTGTGTCACACAGCACCCTCAGTGTAGTTACACAGGGAAGCCTTTTTAGGCTGTCCCAAAGTTTAAACACCTTCTTTGGGAGAAGCTACTGTTTCCTAGAGAAAGTAAAGTTAAATTGGCTTTACTAGTCTTTTAAAATTCCTAAACCCAACACACACTATCTTACAATAGAGTGCTGGTGGGGTTACCTAGTATCCCCTATGTTGTCTAGAAACTCATGTAGCAGTCCCCTGCTACCCTTTCCTCTCGAAATGGCTGGTGGCAGTGGTTTTACACTGAATACCATGATTTTTCCTGATCGCGAACACTGGTAGCTAAAAATCGCGGGAGCCATGTTTTTCAAAATGGCGCCTAAGCCCCCTTTGTTTAAACAGTTCCCGGACTTCTCATTTTGCCATTTCTTTTTGGAAAGGTCCTTCTAGAGTTTGGATCTGCGTGCCAAACTAGGTTTGGTCCCTTTGTTTCTATGCCTTTGGCAGGCTTCAGGACTGAAGACCGCCTCTGGTGACCGAGTATCTGGGGTGGGCAGGAAGTGAGGGAGGTGCCCGAAACTCCCTGTGCTTAGTCTCCTAGGAGACCCAAATGCACTCTGCCGTGATTGGCTGGCTGACTGTCCGGCAAGGACAGCCACCTTGCTGGATAAGTGGCAGCTAGGCTGGAATGAATGGGAGAAAACGGTTTAAAAGGTGGGTCTCTTGGCTTGGAAGGCAGTCGACCAGTGGAACGAAAGAACCGAAGATAAGCTGGAAGAGGACGGCTGCTGTAACTCCTGGACCGTTGGTTTGCCCGGTGAAGCCCTGCTGCAGGTCCGAATCGCCAAGTTCATCTCGATAGAGAAGCCCTTCAAGGACGACTTCTTCCTTTGAGTTGGTAGGACCAATTAACTCGTAAGCCACCTGGACACCCTACTCGGAGCTGGTTGTATGTGCTGCAGGAAACCGAATAACCAGGGAGGAGGACACCAGCTTGTGTGCTTGAAGACCGCTACTGGAATCGAAAAAATTGCCAGTTTGCCAGCTTTGTGAGCAGTCCCCGTGCAGTGCAGGAGTCCCCCGACGTCCTCCCTCTTGTCCCCACGACTGAGGCTGAGGAACAGCGAGATCTGCAGGAACTGCCAGGAACAGAAGTCCTCAGCTGCATTCTTTTCTTCAATCTAAGGTACTGTGAAAACCCGAACGAGAGAACTTACTTCTCACTGCGAAAGTATGTGAAACTTTGGCAACTTGCAGGCCTAGTCAGCTTGCGACCCGACATATGAATCTTTCTTCCGTGAACTACTTTCAGGAACCGTGGCAAAGACTTTTCTGTTTAAATATCAGAACCGTTTTTACCTATACAAGACAGTAGTCCATTGACTTCGGCCTGCATATTGCATTGAATCAACTCCTCTGGTGAACTCAAACTATTTGCTTTGCATTGTTTTGTTTAAGAATAACTGTAATATTCGTTTTTATTAACCTATGCCCCTTTTCTCCTTCTTCAAATGCTCTGAATGCCATTTTGCCCCTCCTTCAAAGTAGTTTAAATGCCTCAGAACCTGATAGTGTAAAGTACTGTAGTATATTTTTGTGATAGCCTCCTTTTATTGAATGTTTTCTAACTGACTGTGTAATAAATTAATAAGTGTTTTCCCAAAAACCCTGTGTGTCTATTTGAATACTTGTAACTGTAGACCTCTGTGTAACCTTATTACAAGCTCACATTCCCTCTTGAGATAAGCCTGGCTGCTCAGCTCGCTACCAAACACTGTGTGATACCGATTTATACCAAAGGTTGGTTTTGATTACACCTGTAGTCCTAGTTGTGTGTAGTGGTCCCAAAGGGTACTGCATACAAACTTTGCCTAACACTCGGGTTTCAGAGTTTCGCAGCCAGAGCTGCGGAAACATCAAGGAAAGCAAAATAGACACCAGCATCTGAGGAAGGGAAGCAGAGCTGCCAGCAGGAGCAGAGGTGCTTTTGAAGTGCGAGCAGGGCTCACAGTGCAAGGCAAGCCACCAGGCGAAGCAAAAGGGGAACAACGCAGCTGCCTGAAAGGAACGCCAAGGACTGGTGAGTGGGGGGGGGGGCATCACTCGAAACCAGAGCGCTCCTAGGGGCTGCGTGAGAGCGAGTCAAATGCTGAATAACCAGAATAACGAGTGCAGATGGTAACAAACCCGAAGCCACGGGTTAAATGAAAATTAAACAGCAAAGTAAAAAGTCACTAATATTGAATACTGAACTGAATTTAATACCTTATATACTGAATACCTGAACGAAAACTTTATGGGCAAAGCTATGATCTGATGAGAGATAAATGTGAAATTTCCCACTTCCAAGCAACGCGAGCGAAACAAGCAAGCAAGTGTGGAAGTTTGTGAAAGACGATGACGGAAAGATGGGAAGAAATTAAACCAGCCCGACGTGAACTTTATGCATGAATTCAGTGTGGCAAGGCCAAAGACTAGCAAAAGGAAATGTGACACATTGTGGAAATGCCATGAGGTTAATCGGGAGAGGCCAATTGAGTGTGAATCTTCACATAAAGCCAAGAGATCGACAAGGAGAAGTCAAGTGAGTGTGAACCTTGACAGAGGGCCATATATAGAAGAACCTGTGTGGGCTGAAGACTAGGGTTCCTGGTTGCATGATCTGTGAAGTGTGGACTGTGTGGTCAGACAACTGCACCTAAACCAGGAAACCCTCAATTATGAAATCCAAAGACATTTTTGAAGTAAGCCAAGAATAAGCAATCCAATCCAGAAGGAATGTCAAATTGATCTGGAGTTGTGCTGAACATTGAAAGACTGAAATCATGTATAATTTGGGAAGTTGAAGTCTTGGGGAAGGGAACCCTGAGACTTGATGAACGTTAATACTGTCTTGAGGAAGGCGACCTCACACCCCTTTTCTTTGGAACAGTGTTGCCTTGAACTTGGGGAAGGCAACCCTAAGGATTCGGGGGAACTATTGTGAACTTGGGAAAGGTAAACCTGAGACTCTTGTGGAACTTTCTTGAACTTGTGAAAGGGAAGCTGAAAATGAAGCTATGAGCTAATAGAAGCTCAGAACTTTTTTTGATCACCATGTTGTGTATTATTGACATCATTGCACATTGTTTAGCTTTAGTTGTGAGGGTAAGGATAGGTTTTGGACACAGACAGACATTTATGTTGAACTTTCTGACTTGGGCTTTCCTTGGTTTCGTTCAGGTAGGGAAACCCCACTTTAGCATAAGGCAAGTTAGGCCTTCAACCATCCTGACATTTGTATTAATAAACCATTTTATTTTTAACTTTGAATCTGTTGTCTGTGTCTTGCTTCATGATGCCTTCACAGGGCTTAAGTGCAGTCATCGGGAGGTTTGCATGGGTGTGCGAATCTGGATTTGCTCTTGGTGTCTAGTCAAGGCTTTTGAATATGCCCCTTGATGTGTCCGACCTTTTTGGAGCAAAGTCTGACGACAGTTTAGAGAGGCTCAACACTTCTAACGTGACAGCAAAATCCTTAGGAGCTGCCATTTGTCAGCCACAGCAGCTGCAGCATCTGCCTTCCCAGGCTTGGAGAGGGCTATCTTTTCGCTTATTCTCTTAATTTGGTCAATGAGGCAGAGGTCAGGCTACACAAATAGGGTAAAGGAGATGTTTAGGTACCCCTAGAGGAAGTGAAGAAAGAACAGCTCATATAGCCACCTCTTCTTTGTCCTCAGCCGCAACTCCAAAACTTCTGAGCGCTTTAGGCACAGGACTCTGGTGGGAAGCAGGTTGACCCAGCATCTGAAAGAATGGAGTTACATTATTTCAGTTGCTTGGGCATTTCAGGCAGTGGCCCAAGGGTACTGTCTCCCATTTCTAAAAAGGTCCCCAGATTGTCCCCTGAGCAAGCAATCTCTTCAGGAACCAGCCCTTCTCCTTCTGCAGGAAATTTGCCTGCTGGAGAAAGGTGTCTTTGAAAGGGTACCAGTAGCAGGGCAATAAACAAGGCGGATACTCCACCTTTTTTCTGGTTCCCAAGAAGACAGAGGACTGCGACCCATGTTGGACCTGAGACGCTTGAGCAAGTTCCTGAGGAATTACAGATTCAAGATGGTCACTCTTCGGCAGATAGTCCATCAGCTCCATGATAGGATGCTGTCACTCGACCTTCAGATGCTTACTTTCATGTACCGATACATCCAAAGCACAAAGTACCCGAGGTTTGCCATTGGCAGTTCTCATCAGTTTTTGAGTACTGTCTTTTGGGCAGACCTCCACTCAGAGGGTCTTCACCAAATTGATGATGGTGGTGGCAGTGAATCTAAGGAGACCAGGGATTAATATCTTTCCCTACCTAAACAATTGGCTAATCAGAACTCATTCTCCCGAAAAGGCACTGGAACATCTCAACAGCACCTGCCACTCTCTCCACAAACTGTGCTTCTACCTCATTATCAAGAAGTCCCATCTGACACCTTCCCTAAAGCTGCAAATTATTGAAGCAGTCCTGCACACTCTTCCTCTGGGAAGGCTTTGAAATCCCACACCCCCCTCCCCTGCTGTTTTGAGGACTCAACATATCTGATGGTGATGAGGTTTCAAAACGCCCAACACCAGTTTTTGATTTTCTGAGGTTTCCGGTGTCATGGCAACTTGCATTTTTCTGGTTTCAGAAGCCCAGGTAAGGATGAGGTCCCTCCAGTGGGCCCTCAGATCCCAATGATCACACTTCTCAGGCAGGATGGCAGACCTTTTTCAGGCCCCGACCAAGGTCGCACAGGATCTCCTGTGGTGGGCCTGCAAGGAGAATGTGATGATAGGTGAACCTTTTTGGCAACCCTGGCTGGAGATAACAGTAGTCACAGATTCTTCCTTCATGGGATGGGGAGCTCATATGAGCAATCTTGCTATCAGTGGTCTTTGGTCCCCTCCAGAATCCAGACTACACTAATCCTTTTAGAGCTCAGGGCAATCAAACTGGCACTGATGGCCTTTTTGCCATCCATACAGGGGTGTAGGGTCACTACCACTGTCCAGGGAGGCCATGCAGCTCTGGTTTTGGGTGCTAAAAAGTGGAATTTCTCTGTCAGCTGTTCACCTAGCTGGAGAAGAAAATACAACAGCGGACGGTCTAAGCAAGCCTAGCACAGTCCTCCATGGGTGGACGTTAGCTCAGGAAGTCCTTCTAGAGATCTTTCCCCATTGGGGAACCCCTCAAGTGGATCTATTTGAGTCTAGTATCAACAGGAAGTGCAGTCTCTTCTGCTCCATGGAATTTCCTCATAGTTGTTCTAGGAGACACATTTGTGGTGGACTGGGATTTTCCACTCCTGTAGGCGTTTCCACCAGTCCCTGTCATTCCTCATGCCATCAGGACGTTGCAGAAGTTCGGGAAGGCGATGATCCTGACTGCTCCAGATTAGGCCAAGAGTTTGTGTTACCCAGAACTTCTAGATATGTCCATCTGCTCTCCATTCCGTCTTCCCCAGAGAGTGGACCTACTCTCAAGAGGGAAGCTGTATTCTTAACCCATATATCGGAGCTCTGAACCTTCACGCCTGGGTTCTGAGAGGTTAAGGTATAAAGATTGGGACCTCCAGGAAGAGGTGATGCAGGTGTTGGTTTTGGCCAGAAGACCAGCAACAAAAGCACTATACCACTGCCATTGGAACAGGTTTTTCAGCAGATGTAGAGCTAAAGATATTGATCCTTTCATTTGCAATACATCTGCAGTGCTTTCTTTTTTGCTACACCTAGCCCACAAGGGGCTACAGTCAAGTTATCTGGTGGGGTTATACATCTTTAAACACAGGCCAGAGAAACACTCTTATTTTAGAATATCCGTTTTGATTCAGTTCCTCAAGAAGTTGACAAATATTTTCCCAGTGCAGGACTACTGTAATGCTGCAACTTGGTCTTTGATGCACACCTTTTCAAAACAAAACTGTCTGGACAAATTGTCTGGTAAGGACGCAAGGTTTGGGAAAGCTGTTGGGCACAATATAAACCAGTAAGAAAAATCCACTGGTCCCACCTCTTCCTATGAAACTGCTATGGGATTCTTATCAAAGATGAGGAATCTGTGGGAGGTCATAATCTATTTAGAAGAACAAATTACTTGCCCTTGGTAATGTTCTTTCTACTGGATTCCTTATCGCTCTCCAAACCTACCTCTTTGACTGTGGGTGAATTATTTTAACACACTTCTGGGTTTTTGTAAACCTCAAGTCGGCTATGCAGAAAAACTAGAAAAAACTAGAACTGATGCAACGGGCAGAGTGTGTGCTATTAATACCAACATCAATGTCACGTCCAAGCACAGGGATGGATACCTTTCAAGGCACGATGATTGGCTGGTGCACAGCGCCCTCTCCCGTGGAAACATTTTCTAAAACTGCAAGTAGGATATCTGTAAATCAAAGATGAGGAATCTGTGGGAGCAACAAAAAGTTGAGAGAACATTACCAAGGGTAAGTAATTTGTTAATCTCTCAAATTTTACTTTGAATTTGAACGTTTTTTAAATGTAAATTTAATTCTGATACTTGTTAATCTGCTGAGAATCACATGCTGTGCATATAGTCTGACATCTAGTGGTAACCGCCGAGTATTGCATCTTCTCTTTCGAGGACCGAAAGGGGACGTCGGCATAGGCGCGTCTGTAACACTATCCTTAACGTGACGTGTACTGTATGCAGAAATCCTCATGCGTCGAGGTCCCTCAGATTGTTTTTTACTGCCCAGCTAGTAAACATTTGTAAAAATGCCGACCTTTGGTCATTATACAACATTCGTCCCCTCTTCAATGATTACTGAACCACCGCCGAAGACAGAACAACAGACTTCGACGGCTGGGCGTTTCGGTTGACGCTGCCCACCACGTGGCCGGGCCTTCTGGCCGGCCTACACAGTAGGGAGAGTGGGGCCTTGGGGGTTCTCTTCTTTTCTTTTAAGAATGTCTTTTCTGCTCCCTTCTCTTTTCCCCTTTGGTATTTTCGTCACTTCTGTTAACTTGCGCTATGGACAAGACTCATTTAAATTTTGCCCTTCCTGTAAGGGAACATTTCTCCGGAAAGACGAGCCCCCCCCCCCCCCCAGTGCAACAAGTGTCTTTCCCTCAGCCACACTGAAGCGTCCTGTTGGCACTTTAAGCTCCTTCGTCCTAAGACTGTAAGGGAGTGCCGTGTAAAACGGTGGGCGGCCTATGCAATGTTGCAGGCCGGAGTAGCTTCCCTGCCGCCACAGCCGGCGAAAGCGATGAGGCCCATAGCGACGACCATGGCTCTGACATGGCCGACATTGACCTGACAACGGAGCAAGCTCGCTCCAAGACGTCCGTCCCCGGCCCTGATGGGCATGATGCAAGTCCTGCTATGGGGAGGTTACACCCTGACGACGAGGAAGCACCCACATCACATGGGACTAAACACACAACCCCTGGTACTGTTGCGGCCTATCAGTCGAAAAGGTTCAAGGCATCAAAGGGTGCGTCGGGGGCCTCGACGACACCCACCGATTCGCTGGATCGGCAGCCCTCCCAGCAATTGTGCACGACATGCATACAGGCATTCTGTAACTAAGGTCGCCAGCACCAAATCCCACGTCGACGTGCCTTCTAAGAGCGAGCCGTCGATTAAGAAAATTCTGGTCGCGCAATTTCGACGCAGCCGCCCTCTCAGCCTAAACACCATTTCGTAACGCTGAGCATCAGTGAAAGCCTCGCGAAGATCATCTCGGCGGCTGGTAAACACAAGGATACGTTGAAATACGCATCTGAAAGTCTGGAAGGGCGCGATAGGCCTAAAATTTTGTTTGAAAGAGACACCAGAACACTCCAAAGAGCGTCAGGACTTTAAAGAGAGTCCCCAGTCTTTGTCTAAGACTGTCAGTGAAAAAGCTTGATGTTCTAGACTACAGCATCCTCTAGAGGATTCTCTTCCCCCTTTAGACACTTCTGGGTCATCTAAATGGACTAGGGAGAAATTTGAGGGTTGTATGAACAGGCTAGATAAATTAGTTGATTTTTCAGAGGGGTTCACCCCAAAAAGACCTTGTGAGGAGATCCCTTATGTTGTACCCTCAGTAACTAAATATCAGATGCCCTCAGACCCCCTCCATGAGGAGGTCTTCAATCTTTCAGACCCTGAAGAGGTTCCTCCTGATCCTTATGAACAGGACCCTTATGCACAGGGGGATGATCTTTTTGATGAACCGCGTGATCACACCCCGAATTGGGGAGATGACTAACCTGTTGGTGAGAACACACCATGGCTATCCCCGACCAACCCCGGACCAGGATGCCATTGGCCTTGACTCTCCATCGTCTCCCCCCGTGCGTCAGGCTTCTCCTGTGGATGACCAAATGGCATTCTCAGGAAGGCGGCAGAGCGCTTCCAGAAAGCCACACAGGAGGCTTTTATTGACTCTGATTTTGTGGAGGACATTTTAAAAGAGAAGCCTCCGGCTAGCCAAGCTATTCCCCTTCTCAATTCCATCAAGAGGCGTATAGCCCCTTTTTATTAACACCCTCTTAGACTAGAGCTGTTAATCCCAGAGTGGAGAAACTATTTCAGCCCTCTCCTACCGATCCCCTATATATCGGAGGTCCTGCTACGCTAGACTCTGGTGGTCACGACTATGAGGAAGAGGGCAGGGGTCCCCTTGTCTACAGGCGAGTCACCACCAGACAAGGAGTGTAAGATATTATATGCTCTGGGCAAAGAATAACCACTGCTGCGGTTTACTCCACGCGCATAGCCAATAATACCACCCTATTGGCTAGTTATTCAGTTGTCCAGTGGAACCTACTTCAAGAGGGTCTGCTGGAGGTCGCAGAACCAGTGCGCACCCGCCTACTTGCAATCGTAGGGCAAAAAAGTTAATCACAACATTCTCAAGAATACCTTGAATCCTGCTGAAACAGCTGGTCGCTCCCTGGCACAAGGTACCATGTTAAAGTGCCATGCCTGGCTGTGAAATTCCGGGTTTAAACCCGAGACTCAGGAATCATTGATTAACAAACCCGTGGAAGATTCCAATCTGTTTGGAAAAGCGGTGGACGAGGCACTGGAGAACGCCAAAAAAGAACATGAGACCCTCAAGTCCTTGAACCAAATTACACAAACACCTTTCAAAGAGGAGGAAGGTCTCACCGCTCCTTTCGCGGCCAATCCTATCAACGCTCCCCCACCCCCCATAATAAGTATGGTTCAGGGAACAACTGGTCTTCAGGACAAGGTTCTAACACCCCTACTACTTACCCTCCCAGAGGACAACATCGGGGAAAGGGAAAGGGTTGCAACGCCACCCCTAGAGGCTCCCCGGCATTTGGTCAAAAATGACTCTAGAGTCCGGCTCCCCTCCCATGCCTCCCCGTTCGGGGGACGATTAACATCTTTCCTTTTTTAATTTTTTTTAAAATTTAAGTGGCATAGCCCCAACAAAACTATGACTTTTAACACACATCACACATGCATATAAAATACATACATATAAAATAAACAATTTAAAATTCAAAGGAAGAAAAGTAATTATTAGAGTAAAGAAAAGAGAAAAAGAAACAAGAGGATCTCTAAAAAGCAAAATACATCAAAGTACAATATGTAACCAACTGAAAAGATCATTGAGTTCAAGTGAGGTTCCCCGATCCATCAGTCTCTGTTGAGGTATCTGTCATTCCAACCAAATTCAAGTCTCTCAGAAGGTTGACAACTTCAGCCGTTAGAAAGATTTCATGTCCTGAGGCAAGTCTGTTCCAGAACAACAGAGTTCAAGAATCTAACTGTCAGGTTTCCACATCATGCTCTTCACATTTTCAAGGGTCCTGGGAAATATGGGCGTTTCAGACATTCTTTCTGGAAAAGTAGAAGGGGAGGTTTGTTTAAGTACTAGGTTAAGTTTGGGTTCAGTGTGGTAGTTTAGGTGTAAAGGTTGGATGCCCTTAACTTTTCATTATTCAGGAAGGCTTACCTCTCCCGGGCCAATATGGTGGAAATACATTTCCGCAGTGATTGGTTCAAGCATTGTGTGTCACCATTGTGCTGTCACTTGGAACCTTCTGTATAATTCTAAACTGCCTTTCATTAAAGTTATCTTCAGAGAGGGTCATTGTATTGTTAGCTCCAGTTAAATAAAAGAATTAAGTTCCCAAGAAGTTGTAAGCAATTTGTTAAAGGTTTAAATTAAGCCTAATTTAAGTAGATAGGAAAGAAGTCAGCAGCTGAAGTTTTCCGAAGAAAACCTGAGTGGCAGAGTAAGAAGATCAACTGAGACCACTGAAGATCAGCTTAAGATAAGTGTGCTTTCGTTTTGGAGATTAATCAGTTATAAAAGACTGCTAGTCAATTGAATTGAATTGTCGATGAGAAACTGTGAAAAGAATCTTGTGAAGGGAATCAGTTGTTGTTTGTAGAGGAAACAGAATACTGTGGAAAGTGCCGTAAAGAAAGTCATTGCATTTCTTCAAGTTAGCCGCGTGTGTATTTAATATAAGTTCTTATACTAATTGGGTGCGCGGACTGAAAATGTAACGTTATTAATGATTCTAACATTTAATAACCTATACTAACTTTCTTCAGTGTTTCGTATTGAAGGCAGGCTCGTGGGACGAAGGATTTTTGCAACGCGCGTGTTTTAGAAAAAAGGACCTAACGCCGTCGTGCGTGCGTCGCGCCACTTTAGCTTGCAAGTTCGTAATTAATTTTCCTTTGTTTGCTTCACGCATCGTGGTTAGATTGTCTACGGTCCAAAGACTTTCTTATCTAAAAGAAAAGGCATACTAATTTTGGATCAACTGAATTGAGCTGACTAGAGAAATGAAAGAGACTTCACGCGCATCTGTGTGAGGTAGTCAAAAACATTTTGCAGTAAGAGTTTCTGAGTAATACGCAGTAAAGATTCTGATTAGTAAAGTGATTCTTTTTGGAAAAGTCGATCAAAAGTTATCAGAGAGAGAGAGTCGAGAGATTAGAGGAAGAAGCTAAGAAGGGATCGGCATAGACCAGGTTGAAAAAGACATTAAAAGGAGTTTCACAACAATTGCAGCAAGTTCATAAATTCCTTCTTTAAGCAGCCTAAAGGCAATTAAGCTTAGGCAACAGTTAATGAAGTATTTAGTCTAGAGGATTAGTCATTCTCATAGTTAGTTCAGCTGAGTAAATAATTACATATATTATTGTACTTTCTTCTAGGACATCTACTGATCTGGTTAAGTCCAGTGAAGACGGACAGAAATACGAGCAGTAGAAGATCCTGAGTTTTTTATTTTCTCCATTCCCTTTTCCCCTTGGGTTTGCCTGTCCAATAGTTTTAAGAAACTAGATTGTTGGGCTGGCAGGTTTAGGGGGTCTGGTGGGCCAGCTTCACTCCTGCTGGATTCTAAAGTTACAGGCTTGACACTAACATCATGCACGAATCTCTGGAATCTCACAACTCTGAGTCCATGTTCCTGTACATTCTGACAGCAGGTGTTTGGTTGATTGCCGCTCTAAATGATCACATTTACCCCTCAAATCATTTTTATATTTTTCTTTATCTCTAATATAGAGAATCTCTAAGGTCTGAGAAGATTTAGCCTAAATCTCATACAATCTATTCTCAGGTGATTTCTTAAGATACATAGATGGAAAAGACCTTGGTTTATCCGTCGGGGTAAGCGATGGTGATATTTTAGTTTGCCTCATATTTCTTATAGTTCTGATCCAGTCCATTTTGTTCATGCATTCTTTTACTTTATCTGGGTTCTGAATCAACATCTCAATAGTAGTCAGACTGACTCAAAATTTCATTAGATTTTGTTCTTAAGATGTTCAAAAAAAGGTTGTCTGATCTATACATTAATAAGGCCAGATCCTCATATAGAGAAGAGCGGGGAGGATCAAGTATTAACCTATATGTAGACATCAGTTTCGACTCCAACCATCCCAACAGAGAAGTGAGACGAGCTCATAACTGACAGAGGCTATAGGGACACAATTAGGAAGGTTCAGCGTGCTCTTCCAGAGTTTTGCTTCAATTTTGTCCCACTCCAAGTCAAAGGATTGAGGATTAACATCTAAACCAAACAGAATAATCGGTATAACCTTACTGACATAAAACTTAATTACTGGCATGATGGAGAACTTGCAATAAAGTATAAAGATCTTCTTCATTTGGGAAGCCAGGTTTATTATTTTTAGATCTAAGGATAGGAGGAGGTGCGTTTTAGTAGGACTGGCTCTTATCTGTGAGCCTAAATAAGTCCGTTCTTTTACAATCTGAATAGTAAAAGTATTCATTTGCCAACTGAAAGATTTAACGATCTTCAAAGGATGTTTAAAGATAACTATTTCAGATTTTTTAGGATTGATAGATCATTCTTCAGGCCATAATTAGCAACTGCAGTTAATAATCGTTGGAGCCCGACTTGTGTGTAGTGGATGACAACAATGTCATTGGCATTCGCCAGCCAGTTTACTTTGACAATTCCAACTTTTCGACTAATCAGTCCCACCTTCTCCAACCATTGGTATAAATCTGCTAAAAATAATATGAAAAAGAAAGGCACCATCAAGGAACCTTGACGAACTCCCCTTTTGATATTAATGGATCTTGAAAGATTCCCCAATCTCGATATTCTCACTCTTTCTATCATAGAGGAGTTTTGATGAAGTTCACCAATTATGATTGCCAGTAAGTTATCCGGCACTCCCCAACTTTTCATTTTTTTCCAAAGTAAATTTCTGTTGATCGTATCGAAGGCCATGGATAAATCTACCCAGGCCCCAAAAAGGGGGCTACCACCTTTTATATGAGACCTAGCAGTGATGCAACTCAAAATTAGACCATTTAGAGGGGTTGATGGCCCCCTCCTAAAACCAGTTTGCTGCTTTGGAATAATTCCCTACTGCTTTGCCCAAGTCTCAAGTTAGCCCAGTACAAGACCTGCAAAGATTTTGCCATCAGCATCCAATAACGAGATTGGACGATAGTTGGATACTAACAGACCATCTCCTTTTTTGTAGATTGGAATTACAATCGAAGATCTCCAAGAGTTGTGAATTTTTTCTGACTTAATTATGCAATCAAACAAAAGTTTTAATACCTTAGCCCATGAGGGCGGGGTTGTCTTTAGAATAGCATTGCTGAGTCCGTTAGGACCCGCATCCCTTGATGAAGATGACTTAATTATTAAAGATTGTATGTCATCAGTGGTATATGAGAGTGACCAGTGCAAGTCTAAGTGGATCATGGGTACTGGAGTCTCAGAAGAACCATACAAAAATGCACCATCCAAAATTGTTCCTAGATCATTGTATCTTGAGCAGAATTTATCGATTTGTTCATATCACCGATAATGGACCAAAAATGTCTTGAATTTCTCTGGGAAAGCGATTTTAACATTTCCTTACTATCTGTCTGGAGAATTATACATTTATTGGACCTTACCCAATTTCTATAATTATTGATTATTCTATTTTCTTTCTCATATTCTCTGGTAGTCATTTGCCATTCTTTTTTTTTTTTTTATTGGCTCATTTGATTCTTTTTTTAATTTCTTCTTACTATAAATTGAAGGATCAAAAAAATGCTTCCTCTTTACTGCCATTTGGAGGAGTCATATCCCAGAGAAAATTCACAAAATTACTTGGTTTACATGCCATAAATAGTTGCTGATCTGTCAATTTTTCAATAGTATCCTCCAGTTTCTTAGTAAGAGTACGTCCACCTCTATCGAAGCTCTTTATTCAATTCCCACAGAAACTAACTGATAATTGATAAGGGTAGCTGGAACACTGCAGACTTACTTCTATGGTGCATCCCACTTCCCGGATTGCATGATCACCCTGGTTGCCTTCTGATACGATAAACTGGGAACAACTTTCAAATATTGACTTTGAGGCAAATATATAGTCAATTGTTGATGGTAATCCCCTCTGCCAAGTAAAGGCAGGTGAAATATCACCCCCCAACGTTGCCATTCAGCATCCATAAGTTCCATTCTCGCATAAAGGTGTTCCATGCATGACCATTCTTAGATATAAAATTAAATTTCTCCGATACAATTGAGTTTGTTGTAATACATTGTGAATTTAAATCACCCATTATTAATATTTAATCGTACGGGAATTGAGTAGAAAACTCCAACGAACAGTCAGAAAGATTTTGCAGGAAGCTAGTAAGTGGAGGTTCCAATAAAGAGTTACTACAATCCAGTTTGAGGTATATGCTGTCCCGCTTCTATTTACTCTCACCCTCAATATACCCTTAAACTTATTTGAGAGAATTTTAGAGCTATCAAACGTCCTATTTCTACAAGCAATTAGCAAACCTCCACTCGGACGACCAATAGCCAGACCAGATGCCACTGCTGGTAACTAGAAAAACCATCCATCCCCACTGCTGATGTCACCCAGGTCTCCTGGAAAGCCACAAGGTCAAAAATATAACACCTTTTAGGACCTACATTAAAAGAGTTATGACCTCTGGTATTCCAGGAGAGAATATGAATCATCTTACTGGCTATAGTCTCTGTTCGGGGATATCCATTTTAATGAAAATCTGGGAGACGATATCCGGACCAAATTCCGCATATTTGGTATATTTGGTGTCGATCTACAGATGGTCTCATTATTCCGTTGTTTTTTAGTTGAATCTTGAATAAATTCATTGCAGAGGGATCTTTCATCTAATTGAGACAAAATTCGGAAATCAGGAGACCCCCTTCTCTCCCAATCTTCTTTAGCTCCTAGAATCGTCTCCCGCCCCAATCTTGATTTCATCAGTAATTCCACAATATTCGTATTAGGATTCCAAGGTAAACTCACATGATCTATATCAGCTGATAAGAGAAACTTTAGGGAAGAGCTATATTTCATCTCAGAGAGTAGTCTAGCCCGATTTAACAGGGGCATATCCTTCTTTTACATGTTTTTTCTGATAAGAAAAATCTTCAGGCCGGGAGATTGATCTTGAGGGCTCCCATTTCTTTTTTCCAAACCACTTTCCTTATTAAAAGAGGGACCTCTTTTAGAATATTTGATGTTTTTTTCGCGGACTATTGTTTGTTCCTGATGAATTTTGAGACAAAATAGGAAGTTTATTTTTTACTATTGGATACTGTTGTATCCCTCCAGATTTTAAATTTATCTCACTTAAAACTTCCTGTGGGGATTTTTCAACTCTTTGAATCGGTTTCAAAAATATTTATGCAATCTTCAAGTCTAAATTCTTTGTTTACGTTTTTTGTTTCAAATTCAAAAAGATCGTGGCGATCTTCCTCTGAGGCCGAGGCACCTCTGTTTGGCTCCCCACTGTTGTTTTTCTTATTTCAAGTGGCGTCGCTGGAATGTCCTTTCTCATGTCTTTCTCCTTATGATCTTTTTTAACATTTTCCCCTCTAACACAGTGACCTTCTTTGGTTTTCTCATGCTTTTCATCGTCAGCCATCTTTCCTTTTACATTTTTATTGAAACTGTTAATATCAGTACCTTTCTTCTACTTTTGCTTCAATTGTTGAGATGTTTGAATTGTTGGTGCTTCTATTAAATATTTTTCTTCTTTTTTTCCGTTTCTTAGTTTTTCTATTTGACTTCTTTTTCTTTTGTTTCTATCCATGGGTGTTCTGAGCTGATATTCCATCTGATCCTAATAATTCAGGGTTCAGGGTCCGGGGGGCAGCCTGGTTCATATTCCGCCAATTGTGCCAATCGTATAAATTCCTCCATTGTGGAGGCCGACAAAGGCGTATCACCCAGACTACTACAGGATTATTTGGGAGAGGAGGCAAGAGGACGGGACTTTTCTCTTGAACAGATCTTTTCTTATTTTCTACCACTGTCGAAGATAATATTCTTATTTCTTCTTTTGCACCTTCCCACTGTGCTGCGAGTAGGTCCAATTTAGTAGTTTTAAAAATTAGGCTAAATTCATCCATTCTGCCCCCCATAAGATCATTGATTACTGTTCTCAAGGAAACCATGGAAGAGTCACTTATCTCTAATTTGTTTATCTCCAGTAGTAGTCCAGAGTGCTGCTGTACCTCCAGTTTAAGATTTTCAAAAACCTTGACCAAAGAGCTAAGCACAAAATGTAATGCCGTTATTGTTGGGGGGCATAGCTCTTGTTCTTTAGTCATCTCTGACAATAAAGGCTTTATTGATGGATTAATATTTTGCAGTGGTGATTTAAGGGCCGGTTCATTACTTATGTGTAGAGTCCTTTGTGGACTTGAAATTGGATTGGAATCATAAGAGTTCGAACATGTTTTGAATTTCCTCCTCAGCCGCATTTCCATTTGGTATGTCAGTCACAGTAGGGATTTGAACAATTTGATCTCCTGGCACCCCAGACCTGCTTTGACCATTAGATCCAGAGCCCATCGTCTGATCAAACCTACTGCCCAAAGAACCATTAGGAAAATGTTCCACAATTGCATTTTTCATAGTAGTTGCAGTTAGAGTATAGTTCAAATTTGTTTTGAGCAAGTCTCTAAATGGTAGGTGAGCTGGAGTAGAGTTCCCAATTTCCTTTAAATTCACTGCAAACAATACTTCCAGTCCAGAACCAGAGGGTCTTTGTATGTCAATAGGAAATATACTTTGTGGATGGTAAAATCTATCTCCTCCTGATTTGTATGGAATGAAAGAGGATTTGTCTATCACTAAGCTCTTTCATAACTGAGAGGGAAGCTGGTTTGGGGTCCTTCTGATGTAATGCGCTGCGAAGATTGTAAGACTTGGACATAATCTCACCAGGGACTTAGGGGTGTTTCAAGACCCTCTTTTCGAGAGAGCACAGGCAGAGGGTTCGCTCTGGGATCTGCACACCCCCTTTTTTATTATTATTATTATTATTATTGTTGTTGTTATTGCGTTTGAGAAAGTGGGTCAAAGGCGCTAGCCCACAGTCCCCACTATGACGCTCACAGAGTCACTATTAAGGTTTTAGAGTACCGTTTCCTTATTAGATCGTCTGTTGACAAAGCAACTGTGTAACAAAATGGTGGGTCAAAAGCTACAAACAGATCTGGATAAGAAAATCCATGCAGCTGTGGAGATGCTAGCATATAAATCTTACTGGCCAAATCTTACTTAATATAAATCTTACTTAACCAAATCAACACACTGTGCCTCAACTTAGGACAAATCATCCGGCCCAACATCAACTGTCGGGAACCAGGATGTCCTAATATAACAACAGTGGTAAGAGAGTGCTTGCTTGTTTTGTGTTTAAAGAGAATTGCAGGGAAATGACACAGTAACAGCCAAATAAAGATACGCAGCCATGTCACGACAAATGGCAATGGGAGAGCTGAGCTGCCCAGATCTGATCGTCGAGCCCGATGCCGGAATGCTGATTGCTGTGCTTACCGTAATACCGCAAAGACAGGGGCTCGAGGGGCTCGCCTCCCTCTGGTCTCGGGCACTCACACTGCAGCCAACCTAGGAGCCAAGACCTTCACGGCCGGCACAGCTTCAGCCTCGGCTGCTTTGGCTCGGCCGCTGCTACACGGGATCCCCTGCTTCACGTCAAACGCGGCTCCTGAGAGACCCAGAACACCAGATAAATGCCGGGCACTCTCCACCTCCTTCCTATAGGAAAGAACTCTGCACACGGGTGTTTGTCTCATCAAGCCGCACTGCAATACACACTACGCACTACACAGTAGGATACGCTAGCATCTTCCGACAATTAACAGTGGGTGCTCAAGACAGTCAGCCACGCGTACTGCCTGCCGCCTCGGTATAGACCCCCTAGATCCAGGCACCTGACACCAGAGCACCTTCAGATCATGCAAAGAGAGGTCAAGATCCTGCAGGAAAAGGGCACCATCAAAGTCGTCCAGATTCTACAGGTAAACAAAGGTATTGATTCAGTGTACTTCCTTGTACCCAAAAAAGATCTAGCCATGTGCCCTGTGTTAGAGTTGCGCCCTGCGAACAAGTTTGTCAAACCCCAAAGGTTTTGCATGGTGACGCTGCAAGAAGTAATTCCTCTTCTCATGAAGGGGTATTACATGGCAACATTGGACATGAAAGATGCATACTTTCATATTTCAATGTTGCTGGCATACAGAAAGTACCTAAGGTTCATATGATAGAGGGCAAGCACTATCAGTTCAAGGTCCTTCCCTTTGACATTGCCTCAACCCCAAGGGTATTTACAAAGGTACTGGCAGTGGCTTACCTGTGCAGACAATCCATCCCAGTTTATCCTTACCTCAACGACTGGCTCACAACAGAGGAGTCCTACGAAACATGCCTAGCAAATACTCAAAGGACAGTCTACCTTTTATTCAGTCTGGGATTCTCCATAAACGAGAAGAAATCCAGCCTTGACCCCAGTCAAGTCAAGCAGTCTCTAAGGGCTCTTATTTGGATAGAAGACAGGCTCATCTTTCTCACCAACGAGAGGATGCAAAACATGCTGTTTCAAATCCCTCAGTATGTAGCCGGTCGCAAGGTGATGGTACGCAAGGCCATGCGACTGCTAGGTATGATGGCGTCCTGCATTTACTTGGTTCCTCACACACGTTTGTGCATGCGCCCCATGCAAGAGTGGCTAAACAGCCAATGGTGTCAGTTCAGCGGACTATGGGACGATCTGGTGGTGGTCTCAGTAGCCCTCGTTCTCTCTCTGAGGTGGTAGTCGAGGGAAGACCGTCACCACCCCGCAGTAGAAGCCACTCTCACGCAAGACGCATTCCTCATAGGGTGGGGTGGGTCTCACCTTCTTCAACAGACGGTGCACAGGGTTTGGCCCCCAGCAGTAGCTTCCAACCACATAAACCTGTTGGAGCTACTAGTGGTGTTCAAAGCACGGAAAGCCTTTCAGACACCGCTACAGGGAAAGACAGTAATGGTCCTCACGGACAGCACCACAGCCATGTACTACCTGAACAAGTAGGTGGGCACTCATACTCCAGGGCTGTCCAAACTATCTTAGAACATTTGGAAGTGGGCTTTCAAACACAAGATGTTTCTAATGTCTCAACACATTCCAGGGGAACTCAGTCTTCTGGCAGACGTGCTCAGCCAAGACTTCCCACTGCCCTTAGAGTACGAATGGCAACTATACAAAGACATAGTCTCCAATGTTTTCGCAGAATGGGGTTTCCCAGAGATCGACTTGTCCGCAACTCTGGAGAACTCATACCCAGATAACGCGTCCAGGTACCCTGAGAACCGGTCCAAGCAGAACGGTCTCTGGATAACATGGTCATGGAGGTTTGTTTACGCTTTTCCCCCAACTCTCCTACTCAACAAGATTGTGCACAAGATGCACCAGGAACCAGTGACCATGATTTTGTTTGCCCCATTATGGGCACGCCAACCCTGGTTCTCCCATCTGATGGAAATGTCTCTCTCTCCCCCAATGAAGCTGCCTTGCCCATACAACATGTCTCAGGACAAGAGGGAAAGACTCCATCCATGCCCGCAAACTCTCAATTTAGCAGCCTGGCTCCTGAAATCTTAGAGTTTGGGCATCTCCAGCTTCCTCAGAGATGCATGGATATACTCAGAGAGGCAAGGAAACCAAACACCAGACATTGCTGCTCCAATAAATGGAAACGCTTTGTCATATGGTGTAATACCAAGGACATCAATCCTGTTAATGTTCCCCTACACATATTGTGTTATACCCAACTCACCTGCTGGACTCAGGTCTTCTATGCAATTCCGTGAAGGTTCACCTAGCTGCATTTTCAGCCTACACTACGTCCCAGCAGAAAGTGTCTTGGTGGAAGATCCCAGTGATTAAAGCTTTTATGGAAGGGGTTAAGATAATGTATCCTCCCATTTATAACCCAGCTCCCTGATGGGACCTTAATGTGGTGTTAACCAGACTTATGGGGTCTTCCTTTGAACCTATGCACAAAGCAAGCCTAAAAGCACTCACAAGACAGCCTTCTTAGTGGCAGTGACTTCCATTCGAAGAGTTAGTGAACTACAGGCCCTTTCTATTCTTGACCCTTTTCTCACAATTCAGAGGTAAGGTAGTTCTGCGCACTCACCCACGTTTTGCCCCTAAATTCATTTCAAAGTTCCATGTGAACCAGACTATAGAACTGCCTACATTTTTCCAGAACCCTACCAACGTGGCAGAAAAAAGCCTACACACACACACACTAGATGTGCGCAGGGCAGTCATTTACTATGTGGAAAGAACAAAACCACTAAGGAAAACAAACCAGTTTTTCGTTTCAGTGGCAGTTGGTAGAGAAGGGGACCCTGTCTCTAAATGGATTGCATCACACACTGCTACAAACTTGCCAAGAGAGAACTGCCCTTCAAGCCTAGAGCACACTCTACTCTGGGCACGGGGAGCTTCCATAGCATTCATTGCAAATGTTCCTCTTGAGTCCATTTCCAAAGCGGCAACCTGGAGTTCTGTACACACCTTTACAAAACACTATTGCCTAGACACTCACTCTAGGTCTGATTCTCTGGTGGGACAAGCATTACTAAGACATCTTTTCACTACCGTTCCTTCTCACATCCCACCTCCAACTCCGGGTACTGCTTGCTTGTCTATGCACAGCATGTGATTCTAAGCAGTTTAACAAGCATCAGAAGACATACATTAGTTACAATCATCAGAAATGCTATTACGGTATCTGCTTAGATTCATATGCGTCCACCCTTCCTCCCCACTCAGATGGAAGGAACATGGACGTCTTACTACTTCTCTTTCTGTACTCGCTCACGATGGTCATAAGACTCCCTCATGGCAGAAAAAAATGCAATCGGAGGGATCTTGTTGCGTGAGGATTTTTGGGTACACTACACTACACTACACGTCACGTTAGGGATAGTGTTACAGATATGCCTATGCCCACGTCTCCTTTCGATCCTCGAAGGACAAGATGCAATACACATCATCAGAAATGCTATTACGGTAAGTAATGCATGTCCTATAACTTACATTTTTACCAAACTTATTTTCATTTAATGTTTATTTAATATAACAATGATCAGTGTAAATCTGGTATTTCCAACTGGGTCTTACCCCTGTTACCATCCCCTTGGCCCATACATCAATATACGGTTTGGAGTGGGGACAATTGGTATTCACGATTTTTTGCTTTTTCCCCTGAGGTTTTTCTAAATAGAGACTGCCTTGTGGAGACAGGCCATATCCTGTGGTCTTTGCCTGGGTGGTGCACTTTGGCCATGCGCTTAACTCTCCCCTCCGATCCCACACATAGGGGCATCATTTTGCCCAGAGCCCCTTCAAACCCACCTGTAGTGGTTACAAGCAGAGGCCAGTTTTGCTGTGCAAGACATTTGTGGCAACAAGGAATTACGAGACTGACCAAGTGGTGCCATGGTGATTGTTATAGACTTGTATTTAAAGTAAAAGATAAACCTACCCTTAATTCTAAAGAGGTTTCCCTACCTAAACTAAAGAAACTCCGGTGCTCATCAGGAAGTCTTGGAAAGTCCAAATCCTAAAATGGCACCGTCCCAGTCCAAAATCTCTTCTACTGTCCCTGTCGCTACCACAAACAATAGCTAAAGTTCAGATTCTTGTTTTGACCCTGGAGAATGCTCCCTTCTCCTGGTAGGTCTTTCAAATTAAAAGATCCATGAAAGTTCCAAGGTTTCCAAAACAAAGACAGTTCTACAAGGTTCTCACTGGCCTAGGAGAGTAACTCCCTTCTCCTAGCTGATTCCCCAATGTGCCGTATGCCGTTCAACAAATCTTGCAGTTCTTTCAATGAGAGTTTAGCATATTCCACTTTCTTTGTACTCTTTAATTTGCACCCACTGGGATGGCAAAGCTGCTCCCGGAGTCCCTCTTGACTCTCCAGCACCACACTCTTGTGGAACTACCGTGGGAATTCTGGTACAAAGTGATTTACTACTTTCTCTGCTTCTTCACTATTTACAGTCTCAATTTTCCTGACCCTCTCCTGGATTTGAACTTGTTCCTGTTACCTTCTCCAGGTTAGCTCTTCACTGGTTCGCCAGGGTTTGCGAGCCCCCTCTCTGCTGCTTCTTCTGCCACGCTTCTTCTGTGACCTGCTTCTCTGCGCAGCCAATTACTACTACTGGTGGTCTCCTTGCAGTTGTATGACCACTCGGGCCACCCACAACAGGTCATGCCACCACCCCAGTCTCTTGTCCTCTCACCACATTTGCTCTGCTCTACTCTGCTGTAGGCTAGGGTAGACGGGCTCTGCACCGTTGTTGGACAGGATGGTCCACCCACTACAGGTCTCAACACCACAGTCGGTCCTGGTCTACTGCGCCGGTTGGCAACCGCCTTGCAAGGCTCTTCCTGGACATCTTGCTTTTCGACTCTTTAACTTTGGAGACGTGCCTTGCTGCAGTCTCCCGAAAGCCCAGGTTCGGGCTTTAGGGCTATGATGGGGACACCTAACTCGCTGGGTTCTCCTGTTGGCCGTACAACAGCTCTCAGCATACCAGAACTGCAGGGGCCACTGCCGAACAGGTCCGAAAACGACAAAGAACTAATTCCCTCTTTGCTGTTCAGTTTAAATAGCGGGGACAGCCCAGTCTAATTGACAGCAGCTGATCGAGCATTCCCCCCTCCCGGTTGTAGCGTTTTCAAGCTCTTCTTCGTCTCTGTACCTATTACATAAGGGTGGTTTGATATTCTACAATAACACATAGTTTTGGACGTGATCTTATGTGTAGAAGATTCAGGCATTAACATCAGCCTGCATGGTTGGGGTTTAAAAGGGGCTGTATCTGCCACTTGCGTCCTTCTCCCCGAGATTCTCCCGCATGTTACCATCCCTAGGAGGACATTGGTTAACGGCTTCCCCTCCCTAGCCTCATGGAAAGGGGCTCCCCTATGGGCAGAAGTGACACTATGTGAAGGATCGTCATACCTTCAGCTATGCTCAGCCCCTTCTTACCCCCCCACCCATAAGGGTACTGGCCTTACTCTGTCACCATGGCTACTGATCACATTGCCCAGGGCATGGCTATTGATCAAAGGCCATGCCCTAGGCACAGTGAGCATTGGACTTTGCCTATTGTGAAAGTTCAAATTGAGGTGCAAATATTTTGAAATTGCTTTTTTTCCATGTCATTTAGCACAAACTTTGCTCTCATAAGCAGTACATGGACGTGACAGTTATAGTTGTCTTTGTCACTATAATTAGCCAATTTATGTGGATTTTCTTTTACCCTGTAATCCTAAAATCTCTTAATCTACATTTTTCAGTGAATTTCTAAGCTTTTTTATAACAGAAGGTTAATCATAACTTTACTTGATTGTGTCAAAAGGAGGGTCCGGGGTGCCCCATGGAGTATGGACTTTGCTTCCAACTGAGTCATAGGGTATGATATGATTGGTTATTTGGAACGCGCTTAATACCCAGAGGTTTCTAAGCGCAGACCCGGGAATCAAACCTATGTTGCTGCGTGTCGTCTTGCTTCCAAGGCGAGCATGTTGCCGCTGAGCTATCCTCCCAATGAGGGTGGCTAATAAGAGCAAGCTACTAGCGCGGTTGGATGAAAAGGTGGAAGTGTCATCACTCGTAACTTCAAGGTGCAGGGAAGGAAGAGAAACAAACGGCAGTCAACACAATGGCCTGACACACCTCCCCTGCACTGCCTCCTTACCTGGTGTTGATGGAATTCAATGCTCCTAGAAGGATTCCGCAGACTTGATACCTAAAGAGGACAAAAGGACCAGGACACCAGCATGCAAGATCCAAAATGCCAACAAGAGAGCAAAAGAACAACAATCCATACATTATCCAATAAAATCCATACAAAGTTCAGGGTTTCAACACAGGTAATCCACAAAACCCAAAGCACCAACTCCAGGTGAATCCATTAGGCAGTCCATACACTGTTCCAGAGGTCAAACCTGGAGAATGCAGCAAGTCCAAGGCACCAAATCCACAGGAAATCCAGAAGCAGTCCAAGAAAACCAATCCAGAAGGGGAATCAGCCAGGGGATCCGAGGAAGCAGGAGCAAAAGAAGACCAGCGTTGAATCAGCATCCAGAACAGCTGAGATGCTCAGGCTGCGTCACAACCACCCAATTTGTTACTTTGCTTGGCTCCTAGTTGCCCAGGAGTGACTGGTCAGGGGATGTGCGTGATGACATCATGGCCATTGTGATTGTGGGGACTGTAGTTGCGCCGACCGGGTCCCAATTTGCACAGGCGCCAAGAGTTGCACCATCTCTCATGCCAGTGGCCCCCCAAAGACCTTGACATAAAGTTACGTACAGTTAATATGCACACACTATTTGGCTATTATTGCCCATCCAACTGCAAATGTTTCAATACCTTTAAGGAAGTCGTGCTTTTGAAATGTATTATTTTGCATGATTCATGGAAATTGCGTCATTTATGGATTTCAACTAATGGCCAGCATACAAGCATTTCTTTCTCACCAATTAACCCACATCTTCCTTCTCAAAGCAGGACAATTCCTGTGTATAATTAATCTCGTAATCCAACTTGATCATTATGCTTTGTATAATAAAGATTCTAGGTCCGATGCAAGGTAAGATAATGCCAAATAATATTTAAAATAGCCTTTCATTAACCGGTGAACATTGCAAAGAGGTACAGTCATTTTCATCGATCATTCTACTCCTTCAAGAAGTATGTGTGTGTGATTATTGTGGCAAGTTGGAATCAGGAGATGGACAACACATTTTGGTTTGTAACGGAAATGTTTTTTATAAGTGCCACAACCTTATACTAATGGCAAGACTCTGGTCCCTACGCTAAAAGAAAGGAAAGAGTTGAAAAGGGTGTTAGTCAGAATGTAATGCATAAAAGTCTGTCCGCCTTCTAGAATTCATGCAAGCCTGATTCCTGTCCCTACCACTAAAAAGGAAAGAATCTAATTTGAACACAAAAATATCCTTACGGTCTTCTACCCAAACAATGTTGTTGGCTGATTTCTGGCCCCTACTGCACTGTCAGTGGATTAGACAAGAAAAGTTCTAATATGATCACCAGCAACTGTCCCTAGGCCTTGCGCCCGGTCTACAGTTCATACAAGAATGTTCAGCAAATCTCCTTGGGGCTTCTTGCCTGGCATACAAGGGGACTGGTAAGTGTCTCTAGGCTTCTTGGCCCACTACATGGTTCAGGTCTTGTGTTCAACCAAGTCTTTTTAACTCTCCCTGGATAGCCACACATCTTCCGGCTCTGTTCTGAACCCCTTTGGTACCTAGCCCTCTCTGGGGTCTCAGCTTTCACACACCCTCTTGGGGTCAGCTGGATTCTGACCCTCTCTAAACCAGATGGATTCTCACCGTACCCTGCGGTCTCAGGTTTCACACCCCATCTTGGTGTCGATTGATTGTTGTCCACTCTGGACCCGACGATTCTAGCCCTGCCTCGGTGTGTCTGGTTTCACACCCCCTCTTGGGTTATCTGGTCTCTCAGCTCTTCTTGGGCTCTTTGGTTTCCCGGCCCACTTGGGCTATTTGACTTCTCAGGCCACAAAGCAGAGGGGAAAGTGCCTTACACACATTTGACGTTCGTCGGGCCGTCATGTACTACCTGGACAGAACCAAGGAAATTTGAAAAACAGATCAATTATTCATATTTTTAGCAGTGGGAAGAGAGGGGGGGGGGCTTATCATTAAAGCAACCATTCCAAAATTGATTGTTGGGTGCATACAAATGTGCTATGCTCTAGTAAAACAGACACTTTTGTTCATGCCAAGAGCATGTTCCACATGCAGTATTGGGTTAACTTTAGCTTTCGTTGCAAATGTACAATTGGAAAACATATGCAATTCAGCATCATGGATTTCTTCTTTGTGTGGTTTGGATCTGCTTAGAATCACTTGAACCAGCCCATTCCTCCCCACGTGGGAGCAAAAGGAACATAGAAACATCATAAGGTCATATCCAAGTATTACGTCATACGTCCTGTCAGAAAACAATGTGAAGATGTTGACGCGTGACGGTTCATGGGTACCCACATACATAGAGTAGCAATAGTTTTGTAGGTATACTCCTGTCGATGCCCATTAAAAAAAAATGATGTAATACACTGTTCCAACCACTAGATGGCCTATGCAAAGCATGTGATTCTAAGCAGATACAACCCTCAGAAAGACTGTTACTGCTATATTTTCCATGTATACTAATGGGATTTAGCTGTGCAGAGGGATCCATACAGTGAGAAATACATGCTTATAAAATAGCCAATCAAAAATGAAAAAAATGTTTTCACTGTACACAGTTTAATTGGGCTTGTTTCTTAGCAGCGCCTTCCCTAATTGTAGTTGGAGGTAAACCATGGTATTACGTTTTTGTAGGACAGTATAATGATTCATATCAGTCGTTTAACTGAAATGCAGGTATTGTGTGATTTATTATATAAAACTCCAGTAGCGATGAGGCTATTAAGGTCACTGGGCATACATGTCTTTCAAGCTTAGCTCTTCTTCAGGGCTCATAAACATTAATATCATTAAGTACTGGAGTCTCGTGATGGAGTTGGCTGACATAATCTGTGCAGTCTCTAATGCATGCTCATCGAGCATGCACCACATTTAAAGCTTAATGTTTGGACTGGCTGTGCACCATGTCAACATCTAGCTACTGGTAGGGCTTGTTTGATAGCAAGTTCGGGGAGTAATTTTTTCAGGTAGCAGTTGCTGCGCATATTAACGTGGGTGCGATACGTGTCCTTGTTAAAGGACGTTTTGGTTCCTGGTATGGACTGACTAAACTTCAACTTTATTTTTTTTTACTACAAGCTGCAAAAAGATTACTTTTTAAATCACCTCTTTCAGATTGCATTTCCCTTTCAAAAGGAAAATGTTCTTATGCATCGATAAAAGTACACCATGCAATACAAAAAATGTGTTCCGTTAATTGGTATTTCTATGGTTCACATATGAAATTGGTGAAATTTCCTAGCACTAACGGCTTGTCTGTAGATGGAAGGATGAGTTTTAGATAATTTGTGATAATCGGGCGGGGGAAGTCTCCAGGCTTGGGCCTTGGAGTGAGCACCCGGTGCGAAGAAGGGTGAGAGTTGTGGGTCGTCAAGGAGCTCCTTGAGTAGGCACTACACTGCCAGCCAGCTGTATGCCCAGAGACAGCGCGTCCTCGGGTACCCCCACTATGCAAATGTTGTTCCTCCTCGACTGAGACTCCGTCATCACATTTATGTTTAACCACTTTCATGACTTTTGTGACGGTGAGCACCGCAGCTTGGAAGGATTGCACATTATCCTCAGCCGCTCCAATTCTTTCTTCTGTTTCGTTCAGCCGTAGGACCTCTTTAGCCAGTTGGGCGCACAGTGATGAAACATTTGCATGGAGCATTTGTAACGCAGGATAAAGAGAAGAGAATTTTTGTTTGATCCGAGTGTTCTGTTAGTTATTTTTGGGGCTATCGAGTTGATATATATATATATATATATATATATATATATATATATATATATATATATATATGGGTGCTTTCTTCGCTAGGCATTTATGAGTAACAAAGAGGGTTTTGAAGATAATTCTGGCTTCGATAGATAGCCAGTGGGTCTCCCTCCTGGTATTGGAGATGTGGTCTGATTCAGTATTATTATTATTATTATTTTTTTTTGTGTTTAGTCCCAATGCTGCTCGTTATGCTTTATTTTGCGTTGGTGTTGGAGGTGCCTAACAGAATTACATTGCAGTAATCCAATTTGGACAATATCAAGGCCCTGGCTACGGTAGTGCAATTGTTGGGCATAAGGAATTGGTGGCTTAGGGCCATTATTTTAGAGAGAAAGCATTCACAAGTTTAGTCATGGTTAGGTTGGCGTCTAGGTGGATGTTTTTACCTGTTTGAGGACTGGAATAGGAGTACCATCAATGTTGATTGATGTGTAATTGGGGTGGAGGGCATTGATTTTAGTTAGGGAGCCCACAATGAGAATCTCTGTTTTTGAGGGCCATCCAGTTTTGTGTTATTGTGTACATTTTGTTAATGATTATACTGTCCTGGTCGTAGTTCCTTGTCATTGGGATGAGGATCTGGGTGTCATCATCGAAATTGGTAAAGATTACACCCATGGCATCCAGTGCTGTTAATAGGAGCTTAGTGTAAGTATTGTAAAGGGTGGGCGACAGACAAGAACCTTGTGGTAGTCCTATAGGTACTGGGATGGGGTCTGCTGCCTCCTTGCCAATGGAGACTCTGGAGGTGCGATCGGCTAGAAAGGACTTGACCCATAGGGTAGCTTCCTTTGAACATTTGAAGTAATTCGCTTGTGTGGCACAGAGTTTGTCATGGTCCACAAGATCGAATGCGGCAGACAAGTCTAACAGCAATAGAATACAGAGTTTGCCTGGATCTCTTATGGAATCCATCTGAATTTTCAGGTCGAGAAGTGCCGTTCCTGTGCTGTGGTTGGGCCGAAAACCAGATTGTCTCGCTCCTAAGAGCTGGTTTTGTTTGAGATGGGATTGAATTTGGGTGTAGGCAATTTAATCTGTTATCTTCAACAGGAACGGGACCATGGTTATTGGTCGGTAGTTTGTGGGGACTGTCGAGTCCAGGGATGGTTTTTTCAAAAGAGGGGTTACCCATGCTTCCTTTATACTGGCTGGGACTGTATTCATGTTAAACAAGGCGTTAACACAGTTAGTGATGATGGGCGTGACTGTGTGGGCACATAGTCTGACTAGGTGGGCTGGAAAATGATACCCTTTACAATTAGAGGCTTTGAGTTTCGATATAGTGTCTAATATCAGTTCTTGAGTAACAGGAGTGAATTGAAATAGCGTATTGACATTGTCATTAACTATGTCAAAAGTAGTGGGGGGGTATGTTTGTTAGCCAGAAGCTTTCTTTTGGTGGTGATTTTGTTTTGTAATAATTAAATTTTGGAAGCTAGCACATTCTGAATGGTAGTACACCACTCTTTTCTAGAATCAATTGGTGCGGAAGATGGGATAGGGTTTTCCAATTCTGAGGATTGTGAAAAGCTCTTTAGAATTCGAGGCAGCATTACTAATGCGTGTGTTGAATGTGTTGGCTTTATGAGTAATAATTGCTGCTTTGTATAATTTTTGGCTGCTAGGAATGCGTTGGCCGAGTCTATTGTGGGTGTTTTTTTGTGGCTGTGTTCCAACAATCTTTTTGTGCATCTGAGTGACACCAATTCCTCATTGAACCAGAAACTCGTACGTTTGTCTGTATGTCGTGTTTTAGTTGTGACAGGCGCTAGTGCATCAATGGTAGTTGTGAGACACTTGTGATAAGTCAGCGAGGCAGCTAGGGTTGTCGCTTAATGAGGTATTCGTTGATGGGGCTTCTTTTAGGATAGGGGTAAGGTTATCTATTGTTAGCTTCCGGATGTTTCTTGTTTCATGCGTGTACACTGTTTTAGGAATGGGGTGGCATTTCTGAATACTGATTAATGTTAAATTGATAATGTGGTGATTTGACCAATCAAGTGGTAAGATGGAGTCGATTGAGATCTGCAAGTTTAAGGTGAGTATCGAGTTGAGTACTCTGCCCTTGTTGTGTGTGGGAGCATTCACTAGTTATGTGAAATTCATGTCTGTGAGGGCAGCATGGAGGGCATCTGCTTTGTAGTCTAGCTTATCATTGAATCCTAGATTGATGTCACCAAGGATGATGAATCTGATATTTGGTTTAATGTAAGGAGATAGGAAGAGAGGGATATCTGAGTGCGGGTGGGTGTCATTATTGGGTGATCTATAGATAACCAGCATGTTGGTAGTTGTGTTTGGATTGGATGTGATTTTGGCCAGGAGTATCCTCCTATTGATTCTATGGGACAGGACCTGATTTGGGTTGGTTTTGGCTATTATGACCACACCACCTCCCTGTGCATTGGGTCCATCAGTCCTCAGAATATTGAATCCTGATGGGATAGCCAATGCTATTACGGGACCTGATGCTTGGTGCAGCCAGGTTTCTGTAACAACCAATAGGTCCATTTGTTGATCATTGATGAGATCATGGATCTCAATGGCATGGGCTCCGAGTGAGCGTACATTGAGCAGAGCGCCCTTGATGCTAGCACGGGTTTCTGTTGAGGTGGGGAAGTTATAGTTAGGGCATGTACTGCTTTTTTAGCCTGGTGTTGTTTGGCCGCAGCCTTAGGAGAGGCCATATGTTGTTTTAACTCAGGAGGAGAGTTAGGTTTATGGGACTTTTGCGGTTGGATGTGTTGGATGGACGGAGGCGGCTTATTGCATGAATGGATGTATGCATGCTTGACCTTAATCTACTCCGCCTATTGTTACCCTGGATAGAGCCTGTGTGGTTACGGTTGTGTGAAATAGGACTTGCACTGGTAAGGGTGTCCATAATATTCAGTGTATATTCTGAGGATATCTTGGAGATGGTGAGGGTCGGCACTATGTTATTAGTGGTGATGGTACTCTGAGTACTTATGCGGTCCTGGGTGAGCAGGAAGGGTGAGGTGCTAGGTAGAAACGGTGTGGGGCATGGGATGGGGTGGTGTCGGTAGCAGCCCATTCTAGTGAGGCCATTTCCCTTTTTAATGAAGGCACCTCCTGTGCAAGGTAGGGTGTCTTTAATTAGACAGAATGGGTACATGGCAGTGATTAATAGGCCTATCATGACTGGATATTGGATAAGAATGGATCTGTATCCGTGCTATGATGGACACTGGTCAAGAGAGGATCCTAGTTGTAAACGACATTGCACATTGAAGATGAAAATCAAAATAACATTTACACAAAGTATACCCACAGAAAATAAGGTTCTATATGCAGTTCTGGCGTTCTGTCTGTCTGTGCTAGGCAAAATTTAAATACTGTTCAAGCAGAGCTGGAGGTCTACTAATAGTAGTAGTAGTAGTGAATATGAATTACTCGAAGTAATTTAGTAAATACCCCTGGAACAAATACAGAAGTGGAGAAAAAGTGAGTGTTGTTAGGATCAGACAATTGTGACTTCAGTAATATGAAAGTGTGGAAGCACATATCTAGCGCAGCAGAAGCGACAGCCTGAGGCTGAGTGGTGCTAAAGTATTGCTTAACTCGTTTCAGATTAAGGGCGCAAGGGAATCACAATGGGCTAGACCATGCAGTATGGGTCGTTACTAGCACAATGGGGGCTGGATGTGAGGCTTACTCACAGTGAGCTACTTAATGGTATAAAACATTCAAAATACAGTCTGAGTCTTTTAGTTACACCATAGGCTAGCAATGAGGCTGGCGGGCGCTCTTGAGGTCATAGTGCGATCGCAATAGATTAACAAATACAGTGTGAATTGCTCGCTAACATGCAATAGACAGCAAGGGCTATGTCCTACAGGCAGTAAAATCGTACAAATCAACAATAGGTTTGTAGAGGTGATCAGAAGTTTCATAGCACAGTACGTACAGAATTATGTTATATAATTGCAGTATGGCATGGGACTGCGCGGTAGTCTAGAAGCGGCAGGAATGGAAGGCTCGCACAATGAGATTGCTGCATAGTAGTGCAGCCCGATTTCGCGGTGGGTGACCAGCCACGAGAGGCAGATGACAAAGGGTGAGTGTACTTCAGTTGTCAGAGAGAGGGGGAAAGGAGTTATCAGCACGCTGCACCACTGATCCTGAAGCCGCGTATAGTTCACTGGCCTAAGTAGATAGTAGAGTCGGCTCTGTGTGCAGGTCATGCGGGCTGGAGCTGTGCAGAGTTTAAGGGGTATTGGGCCGTGCGTGTCTTGTGCGATGTGTAAAGGAACATGGAAATAGCATATAACGGAATTGAAGACTTTCACCTAGACAGCAGCAGTGTGTATGCTGTTTACCACGGCGAGCAGGGGCAAACATGGCCTTTTTCCTAGGCCATCGTCCTCTGGCTGGCTTCCGCCTGCCAGCGAATGGGATTGGGTAGAGGAGAGGTCCAGTTGCCTAGCAACCGGCAACAGCCTCATTGTGGTGCTGCTTTGCGCCCGTCATTTTCTCATCAGGCGGTAGTGCAGACAATGCAGGCCGGTAACACTTCGAGTATCAGAGGAAATAAAAAATATATTTTGTTTGCCAGAGTTGGGCGATGTGCGCTCTCACCATATGAAAATAGCTGATTACAGGAGAGGAGAAGGTGAATCTGATGGTCATGTCCTTTGTAGTGTAGGAGGCTTCAGTGGCACAATGTTCTGCAGGCAGCAGGATGATTGTTCCTGCAATGGGGGGAGAAGGGCTCCAGCCCTCTCCACCTCGCACGAAGAGCACAGATGATTCTCAAGAAAAGAAAAAAGTGTTCTCAAATAATATGTCAGGATGCGATAGCCTGGGTCTTCCTTCCCCACGTTTTGGAAATGGGGTAAGATGGGAACTTGGAGTGCAGTAAAGTCTTGGGCTTCTCCAGCACGAGACTACAGTTCCAATGGCAGCTTGCAGGACCGTCGATGGCCAAGTCTCGTTTCACTTGAAAGTCTCTTGCCTTCGAGGGCCTGGCGTGTTCGGCTAACAAAAACAAAAGTTCATTTAACAAATGAAAGTTTGTTTCCCTAGTTAGGGTGGTGGCTTCGCCCCTGGGTACCCCCTTTCTTGGCGCTGACCCTTGTAAATTTGTTTACCACAGTTCATGCAGGGTAATGGCTTCACCCCGGGCCCCCCTCATCTGGGTCCTGACCCTTCTCAATTGTTTTCCACAAATGTAGATCTCAATTCTCTTCTTTCTTGAAATTTGGATGATGGCTTCACCCTTGGATCTGCCTCCTTCGGGCTCGGACACCTCTTAACTGACGGTACTCTAGTGAGGGCCTCAGTCGGACCTACCTCTGCCGGGCTTGGACCTTTCTTGACTGCTAGTACTTGGGTTGTAGCTTCATCTCTGGCATCCCTCTTTTGAGTTCGCTTTTGCAGTCTCTTAACTTTGCTTTTACTTTCAATCTTGGACTGACAACTTTTCACCCTTGGATGCCAATCTGCTGGGATCCGACCCCTCTCCATTCTTAGCCTCCCTTCACTGGGTTTACTGTGGTTCTCGATCAGAGTGATAGTGGCTCACCCCTGGCTCACCCTCTTCCGGGCACTGACCCCTCTTTACTTTTAATGTTCTCCTTTTACACAGTTCAGTGTTTGTGGGATTCACTTTTCTTTCTTCACAATGCTTGTAGATCAAAGTCTTTTGATTGTACAGGGATTTTGCTTGACCCTCAGCATGACCACTTTGACCTATTCCACTGGCTCTCCTATGGCCTTCTGGTATCTGTAGTTTCTCTAATATGGGGCTCGACCAGAGTCTCTTGAATTGGCACCCACGTGGTGCTGTTTTCCCTCTACAGCTGTTCTCCCCTTTGCACTGTTACAGTTCTTTCAAAGTTCATCAGCGTTGGTTCAAAAGTTGCCAATTCACGATTCTCACTCACCACAACCCGGTTCTTATCGGCTCTCCCCTCGACTCACCAGCTGTGGTGAACTGCTTTACTGTGTCCTCTCTGGAGTCAAGGCCGGTACCACGGGCGCAGGAGCTCCCTCGCGCCTGCTTATCGGCATAGGTTTGCCCAGTGTACCGTTGACATCTGCTGCAGGACACTTGTGCAATTGTTCGCAGTTTTAGGCTCTCTTCCAGGAAGGCTCTGTGGGTCTGGGACGAAAAGGGCAAGGTCACTTCTCTCCTCGCCACCCTCTCGATTTCTGCTGCCTTTCTCCTTCTCCTGAACTGCTGCGTGGTAGTTGTCTTGTTGTGCTGTCTGATGTACTCCGCTTTCTCATACTATGCTCTCTAGCTCCACCTTTTATCCCTGTGGGGAAAGTAAAGGGTGTCAGGTGTGTGTGATTCTGATCAAATGCCTGACTTTGCCTGACCCTTGTGTAGTATCTTGTGTTGGGATGTAGCTGCTCTGCATCAAGTGCACTGATGCAGGCAATAGAATAGTATGAGGTAGCATGGAACCCTGCTGGGTTCAGGATTCCATGAATGGCAGTTAAGCATTCAGGATGGGAGATTGCATGAAGTAAGATGTATATTTTATAGCTCCTACTCCCTCTTCATAACTGTACCCTGAAACAAATAAAGCCTACTTCTAGTTGTACCCCCAATCCCCTCTGCAGATAAACTACAAACCAAGAGAGATCAGGGGAAGAGAATGATACCCCTATGGTGGTGTCTACTTCAAAGCCAAGGAAAGACCGGGGAAGAGAGTCATTCCCCTGGCACTGTGAATGTTGATCTTTTGGGACTTTGGTTTATTTGTGAACTGAGACTGTCAAGCTTGAACTTTGTGTTGTGCCTGTGAAAGAGATTGCAACCCGGGGAAGGGAGTCATTCCCTCAGGAGATAGTCACTCGAAACCCTTGTACCGTAGGCTGCTCTCCAAAAGAACAAAGCCATTCTTCTGCACCAAGTAAACTCACTAATCCTTTAGTTTAATTATAAGTGTAAGGGAAGGAAATAGGTTTTTGACACAGGACAGTGTACTTTTTAGTTACGACACAACCAGTTCAAAGAAAAGCACACCCCTGTGTAGAAAACAATTGTTTAAACTCTTAAATTGAATAGAGCTCCTAAGGCTCATTGACTCTTAGTAAGTGTAAAGGGTGCAGGGGAGAAAACAATTGACTCTGGTATCACAAGTCAGCACAATAATGAACACAATAGAATTCCCATTGATAATGGGAACTCCGTTCCGTGCACACCTATATAGTACTGGAAAGGGGGGATTTTTCCAATCAAATTTTATAAGGTCTCGTAAACAGTTAAGTAATTTACTGATCTAAGATCTTATTAAAAGGATACTGAATAAAAACTGGAAATTGACAAGACTTGATCCACAGTTATGCACACTGTTTCCAAAACCACCACTAATGGCTTACAGTAGAGGTAGGAACTTACGAGACTCTCTGGTGAAAGCAGAAAGATTCACTAAATCGAAACAACGATTTCTTTCCAAACCAATGAAGGAGAAGTTCCCCTGTTTAAATTGTTGTCATTGTAACGACGTACAAAAAGGGTCACACATAAAACACCCCTCTACAAAATTATGCCACATGTGAAAGCAAGTGTGCTATATATGGATTGATTTGCCCGTGTGGTAAATATGTTGGTCAGACGACAAGGCGTGTGAAAGATAGAATCACAGAGCACAAATCCAACATAAGGACCAACAATATGAAATCATCAGCATCCAGACATTTTAAAGAGCAACATCATACTTGAAATAGTAACATGACCACACAGAGGAGGTCATTTTCAACAGAAATTATCCTGTAGAGAGATGTTCTGGATTCACAAACTTGAAGCTCTAGAACCTAGAGGGATGAATGAGGAATTTTCGTTGAGTGTATTTCTATGAAGAGACTGTAAAGTCATCACTGACACTGAGGGCATTCACATTGAAACCAACCCGGGTGAATTGTAACAGATATAATATGGAATGATACTATGAGCTAACTGAATAAGCAAAGGTAGTCCTATATCTTAGTAAAGACAATAATGATGGGAGATTCTTGTATTGAACAGTAAATGCGGGGGAATGACCAAATTGTGAAATGACGAATATGAGACTGATGTTACTGTCACTAGAATGCAAGTACACCCTTGAGAATGGCGTTGTGACATAATGGAATGACCTTCTTAGTAGGCAGTTATATTAGAATACAGTTATTTTGCACCACACTTCAGACGGAACATAGGCTGGCATTAATATCAGTCCAGTCATTGATTAACTATAATAGCCAGAGCAGTTGTACACAAGGATTAATGGAATGAGGTCTCTTGAGGTATTTTTGACAGTCTATATCACACTTAGGAGTAAATCATTGCCGCGCAAAACAGTATAGTGCAGTCATTGACTAATTAGAATTCCTATAATATTTGCACACAAAGATTTTCTCATATATTTTTACTATTTATGATTCCTAGACTTGATAAGTGTGGGATACGATCGTGTATGTCATGTAAAAAACACAGATGTTAATGGAGTTCCATAATCACTGCGGAGTATTGCATTTTGTTTTTCGTAGTCGAAAAGGGGACGTCGACAAGGCGTGTCTGTAACACTATCCCTATAGTGACGTGCGTTGTACCCACAATCCCTCACGCGTCGAGGTCCCTCAGATTGTTTTTTTCCGCCCAGCTTATGGTCACCTTACGCGGAGCTCCTAGAGAGACATTGCTAAACACTTACTACGGACCTCGGTCCTTTATATATACTTATTGTTAAAGATCCCTCCCCTCGACGTTAGCTGTGAAGCTGTTTCTCCGCCGAGCAAGTTTTCGACGGAGGGGAAGAGACGGAGGAGATCCTTCGGCGCTGCCGAACACGTGGCCAGGCCTCGCCGGCCAACATACAGTAGGGAGAGTGGGGGTCGAACTTTTATCTTCTCGTCGAGAATGTCTTTCTTTCTCCCCTATCTTTCCCTTGGGGTTGTTATCACCAGTTTTTATTGCCTCAGCTATGGAGAGGACACCTTTTAAGTTTTGCCCACGTGTAGGGGCAAATACACTTGGAAGGACAAACACAAGCTCTGTAATCGTTGCTTGCCCCTCGATCATAAAGAGGACAGCTGCGCGGCCTGTAAGCTCTTGAAACCAAGAACTCTTAAAGAACGGAAAGTTAAGAGGTGGGCGGACTACGCTATGTCGAAGTCAGTTTCCTCACCCGCCGCCGCTGTTACAGAAAGTGACGAGGAGGGTGATAACTCGACGTCCGTTACGGAAGTCATTAACCCCCAGAAGGAGCGCTCACGCTCCTCGACGTCCGTCCCCGGCCCCGACGGGCTCGGCTCACGCCCTGCTTATGGGGGATGAACACCCCGGCGACAAGGACGCACACAGACCCCATAGGCCTAAGCACACAACCCACGGCTCTTCTTCGTCGAGGACGAAGGATCCATCAGCGCCGAAGGGGACGCAGGGCACTCCGGCGTCTACCTCAGACCGTAAGGGTCTCAAGCCCCACCCGCAAACGTAGCCGCGACCAGCGATTGGGCTTTCATCTAACACGGGCGCTACCTCAAAAACATCCGACGTAACGCTCCATAGAGCGGCCGTCGAGAAACAACGCGTAACGCAGGCAACGTCGACTCCAGAACCCTCTACTGACGAATTCGTTGTCGAGAGCCTGGCGAGAATTGTTTCCGAGGACAAACGTAAGCGGACGACGAAACAGACGTCGAATACCGCACCAAAAGATATAGAAACGCCGAAAAAGCACAAAAGTAGCCAGGAACTGCCCCCTTCATCTAAGGGCACTTCTGAACTACCAGAGGGCTTTTCTGAGGGCGACGGAAACCTTTCGTCGACGTTGTGGGAGCGTTCTAAGCGTTTTGAAGGTGAAAACACTGATTTCCCCCCTCTAGACTATTCAGGGGTTCCCCATGAGACCCTTGAAAGACTCCATTCTTGTATGGAAAAAATTGAAAGGTTTTTGGGTAGCCAAAACCCACCCACACCCAAAAGACCAAGAGAATGGACCCAGGATGACCCTAGGGTCAGGATTCCTAGGCTGTTCCCCCCTTCTACAGACGCATATGACCTCACTGAAGAGGAGCAATACCTCCAGGAAGATGAGGAGTGTTTGGGTGGAGAGGAAGAACATGAGGAAGAGAGGTTTGAAGAAGACCCTTACCCTAGTGCAGGAGCTTTTGAAGAGGATACAGCTACTTCACAGCCCTGGCACTCCGCATCAGTGCAGCCTTGGCAATCCCCATCAGTGCACGCAGACCCTGATGTCTTTCAGCCTTCTCCTCCCAAGGACTCACCTATTGGAAACACCTCCCCCATAGATGACCAACCTTCACTTAATGCACTGTTGCGCAAGGCAGCAGCGCATTTTGAAATAGACACAGGGGAGACTCTTCCGGACATAGACTTTGTAGAAAGAGTTATTAAAGAAAAAGCCCCGGTCAGTCAGTCTATTCCGCTCCTGGCTTCTATAAGGAGAAGAATAACTCCTTCCCTTTCCAATCCGGCCTTAGTCAGAGGGGTCAACCCTCGGATAGAAAAGCTCTTCAGCCCTTCGTCCTCTGACCCTTTGTACATCAGGGGACATTCTATTCCGGACTCCCTTGTAGTGACTAATACAAGAAAAAGAGCGGGGGTACCACTATCTACTAGTGAGGCACCACCTGACAAAGAGGGCAAGAAGCTCTATGCACTTGGGAAGAGAATCACGACCTCCGCCGCCTTCTCAACCAGGATTGCAAATAACAATTCCCTACTAGCTAGCTACGCAGATGCACAGTGGAGCAAACTGCGCAGCAAGCTGCGCTGCGAAGCAGAGGACGCACCAGAACCCCTGCGTTCACGCCTGCTAGCTATAATATCAGAGGGAACTCTTGTAAACCAGGGCATCGTAAAGAACTCCTTAGATGCCGCAGAGACAGCTGGCCGTTCCCTGGTTCAGGGAATACTTCTCAAACGCCATGTCTGGTTGCGCAATTCGGGTTTTAAGCCGGAAACACAGGCTTCCCTGATAAATAAACCCATAGAACAAACACATCTGTTTGGAAAAGCAGTTGATGAGGCCCTAGAACATGCGAAGAAGGAGTTTGATACCATCAAGACTCTTGACCAAATTTCTAGGCCACCTAACAGACGCAGCTATGGCAATAGACGCTCCTTTCGTGGCCAACGCCAGCAACAAAGCCAACAGCAATTTTACTCTGCTACCAACTGGCCCTCTAACCAAAGCACCCAGTTCAGTCAAAGAGGCCGACGTCGTGGTAAAGGAAGAGGGCGCGGCTCCAGTCCCAAAGGCCCCACGCCCAATACCAACAAATGACCCGAAGATTCGGGTCCCCTCCCATGCATCACCGGTCGGGGGCCGGCTAACATCGTTCCTTTCAGCATGGGAGGGAATAACGTCCGACCGCTGGGTATTATCCACCATAGCCCACGGATACTGCATCGAATTCAACGGTTCCCCGAAACACAGACCCCCACAGAACCGACGCATGACACCGGAACACCTCACTATTCTTCTTCAAGAAGTAGAAGAGCTACTGAAAAAAGAAGCTATAGAGGCTGTCCCCCAATCTCAGGTAACAGAAGGTATTTATTCAGTGTACTTCCTTGTACCCAAAAAGGATTTAACCATGCGCCCTGTATTAGATCTGCGTCCAGCGAACAAGTTTGTCAAACCCCAAAGGTTTCGTATGGTGACCTTGCAGGAAGTAATCCCACTGTTATCACAGGGGGATTACATGACAACACTAGACATGAAAGATGCATACTTTCATATTTTAATGTTGCCAGCGCACAGAAAATACCTCCGGTTCAAGATAGAGAACAAACACTACCAGTTCAGAGTACTACCCTTCGGGATAGCATCTGCACCAAGGGTATTTACGAAAGTACTGGCAGTGGCAGCGGCCCACCTGCGCAGGTTATCCATCCCGGTATACCCTTACCTCGACGACTGGCTAATAACAGGGGATTCTTACGAAACATGCTTCTCCAATACCCAAAAGACCGTAGACCTTTTGTCCCAACTGGGCTTCTCCATCAACGAAAAGAAGTCCAGCTTAGACCCCAGCCAAATCAAACAATTCCTAGGGGCTCTAATTCGAACAAGGGACGGCCTCGTCTTCCCCTCCAACGAGAGGGTCCAAAACATGCTGTTTCAGATCCCCTGTTATGTGGCAGGTCGAGAGGTGACGGTACGCAAAGCAATGCGCTTGCTAGGGATGATGGCGTCATGTATTTATTTGGTACCTCACGCGCGCTTGTGCATGCGCCCAATGCAAGAGTGGCTTTACAGCCAGTGGTGTCAGGCCAGCGGACAATGGGACGATCTAGTGGTGGTCTCGCAGGCCTTGGTTCTCTCGCTACGGTGGTGGACAAAGGAAAACCTGTTATTAGGGAAGACTTTTGCCACACCCGCAGTGGAAGCCACTCTAACCACAGACGCATCCCTTACAGGATGGGGGGCTCACCTATCCCATCAGACTGCTCACGGAGTGTGGACTCCGAGTTTAGCATCCAAGCATATAAACCTGCTGGAACTACTAGCGGTGTTCAAAGCACTGAAAGCCTTTCAGGAACACTTACAAGGAAAGACAGTGATGGTCCTCACAGACAGCACCACAGCCATGTACTACCTCAACAAGCAAGGGGGCACTCACTCTCCAGGACTGTCCAAGCTGTCCCAGAATATATGGAAGTGGGCTCTCAAACACAACATGTTCCTACTATCACAACATGTACCAGGGGAACTCAATCTGCTAGCAGACAAACTCAGCAGAGACTTCCCCCTGCCCAAAGAGTACGAATGGCAATTGCACGAAGACATCGTCTTAGACGTCTTCACGCAATTGTTCGCTGGACGCAGATCTAATACAGGGCGCAGGGTTTCCCGGAAATAGACCTGTTCGCAACCCTGGAGAACTCACAATGCCAAAGTTACGCCTCCAGGTACCCCCAAAACCAGTCCAAGGGGAACGGTCTGTCGATGCAATGGTCAGGGAAATTTGTTTAGGCCTTTCCCCCGACTCCCCTCCTCAACAAAGTGGTGCACATTATGCACCAAGAGCAGGTTACCATGATACTAGTGGCCCCAATCTGGGCCCGGCAGCAATGGTTCGCTCACTTGATGGAGATGTCCCTATCTCCCCCAATGAAACTTCCCTGCCCGTACAACATGCTGTCACAAGACAAGGGCAGGACACTGCATCCATGCCCTCAGACCATGAACTTAGCAGCCTCGCTCCTGAGATCATAGAATTTGGACATTTACATCTCCCTCAAAGATGTATGGACATCCTCAGGGAAGCCAGAAAACCTAATACTCGCCACTGCTATTCTAGCAAGTGGAAAAGATTTGTCATCTGGTGTAGAAGTAAGAACATCAACCCGGTTGACTGCTCTGCCACTAACATTATTCTGTACTTGACCCATTTACTGGATTCAGGTCTAGTGTTTAATTCCATTAAAGTCCACCTAGCGGCACTTTCTGCATACACCACTTCCCAACTTAAAGTGTTGTGGTGGAAGATACCAGTTATCAAGGCCTTCATGGAAGGAGTAAAGAGAATACACCCCCCGATAGCTAACCCAGCTCCCAGATGGGACTTAAACGTGGTACTTTCCAGACTCATGGCCACTCCTTTCGAACCCATGCACAAGGCAACTCTTAAGACTGCTTTCCTAATAGCTATCACCTCCATTAGGAGAGTAAGTGAACTACAGGCTCTTTCTGTACTAGAGCCCTTCGTAACAGTTCACAAGTATAAGGTGGTTCTTCGCACACACCCAAGGTTTGCACCAAAATTCATCTCGAAATTTCATGTAAACCAATCTATAGAACTACCAACGTTCTTTCAAAACCCTTCCAGCTTGGGAGAAAAAAGTCTGCATACACTAGATGTACGCAGAGCTGTCATGTTCTACATGGAAAGAACCAGAACACTGAGAAAGACTAATCAGTTCTTTGTCTCGGTGGCAGCAGGAAGAGAAGGAGATGCAGTCTCTAAGTCCACTATATCTAGATGGATTGTACAATGCATCACTCTCTGTTACACTCTTGCTAAGAGAGAACTACCCTTCAAGCCAAGAGCACATTCCACTCGAGGCACTGGGGCTTCCATAGCATTCATTGCAAATGTTCCCCTTGAGTCCATCTGCAAAGCGGCTACCTGGAGTTCTGTGCACACCTTTACAAAACACTACTGTCTAGATGCACACTCTAGATCTGACTCCCAGGTGGGACAGGCAGTATTAAGACATCTTTTCTCTACTGTTCCTTCTCATAACCCACCGCCAACTCCGGGTACTGCTCGCTAGTCTATGCACAGCATGTGATTCTAAGCAGATTAACAAACATCAGAAGACAATGCATTACTTACCGTAAAAGCATTTCTGATGGTTGTATCTGCTTAGATTCACATGCGCCCACCCTTCCTCCCCGCTCGGATGGAAGGAACATAGACATCCTTTCCTATATTTCTCTCTTTTCTGTACTCACTCACGTATAGAAGGCTCCCTCAGGGCAGAAAAATACAAACAGAGGGACCTCGACGCGTGAGGGATTGTGGGTACAACGCACGTCACTATAGGGATAGTGTTACAGACACGCCTTGTCGACGTCCCCTTTTCGACTACGAAAAACAAAATGCAATACTCCGCAGTGACCACTGGATGTCGGACCTATGCACAGCATGTGAATCTAAGCAGATACAACCATCAGAAATGCTTTTACGGTAAGTAATGCATTGTCATTTTACAGCAGCACAGTCACGAACGCGCATTCAGCTGACCTACAACCAACAATGGCACCAACATTCTCGAACATTATCATAAAATTCCATTCTACTGATTAGGAACTACGGTTCGCATAACTCCTAACAGCACGTGACTCAAGTAGTCCAGTCATGTGACTATATCAAAATACCGTTGCTGAGCAACAGGCTTACACGGAAGTCGTACGAGGAACACAGCAGTTATCTCAGACACTGGAGGCTGTATTCGGACAATTGTAACAAACGGGTAAGCGCAATGAGCGCACACTTTGTAGACCACAAGATAGTCTGTGAGACTAATGCTTAACTAATTTTCACAGATGATATGCTGTGTACAATTCAGGGACTATGAGCGCAGCCATTGCAGCATTACAGTCACCCAATGGTGAGTACTCTCGCCATTATTTGAGTAGAAACAACCTAATGGATAGTCAACAACAAGCGTATTGATGATTTATTGACATTACTGATAATACAGGTGCAGTATAATAACCGAAGAAAAAGGAAGCGTTATTTACACACCTTACCCGCTATATTTTGAAAGACGGGAGACCACGTCCAGCCATATAATCAATTGAGGACTAATGTAGACACAGTTAACCACAACGTTAATTTACACTCTAGTAATTGAAATATATACATCATCATGCACCACTGATATATACATTATATAATTTACAGGTTATCTGAACATTGATGCGATGAGATGACGTTTTCACTATTTCACAACGAAATTGAATAGCAAGTGGTCGAACCACATATTATTTTGGCAACAGCATTACCAAGAAAGATCTTTGAACCACAGAAAGACTTTTGAAATAATTTTGCTCCTGAAGAAGAGAGATAAATTCTCTAAACGCGTAGAGCTCTGTGTCTAATCGTTTGATTTTTTTCATTGTGTCATTATAATTATTTTTTCTGATTCTCTGTTGACTTTCACAAGATTGGTGAATCCTTTTTTGAGATGTGAATGCATTTAATAAATGATCTATATGAATTTCTACAATTTAGTTATTTTGAAAGATGGCAAGATTATATATGTATAAATTCTCTCTTTTCCTAAAATCTTAGATCAGTAAATTACTTAACTGTTTACGAGACCTTATAAAATTTGACTGGAAAAATTACCTTTACATTATTTTATAGCTGTGCAGGAGACGGGAGTTCCCATTATCAATGGGAATTCTACTGTGTTCATTACTTGTTAGTTACGGACATTCTGACAAATCCTTGGTATTTGAGGCAGGGAAACCCCTCTTAGAAGATAGGTAAAGTTAGGGTTTTTGAAGGATGTGGAGGCGACACGGACTTGAACTTTAGAGTCCTTTATTTACGGAGCTCCCCGGAGCCCCGAACAGCTGCTCCACTCAGATTCGTACCTCGCCTCTTCAACCGTCTCCCCGTGGTCACGCGGCTCTTCGCTCAGAACACTGACACAGAGCGCGTGTGACCACCGCAAGCCGAAATCAATACATGCAATTCCCTACAGTTTTATCTTTAATTTTCTCATGAACAAAAGTCTTTAGCAACAATCATGCCACTTGCCAGTCTACTCCTTCCACACCCTTACACAACAAAAACACTTGGAATTCAGCAGGAGAAGGAGGAGGATTTAAAACCTTGCTTGCGGCTTCCTTGCCCACATGGGGCAGTCACCCCCAGTGAGATCCAGCTTGCCCTGTCCCTTACGTGGTGTTAGGGACGAATTCCCTGGATTCGTCACATCTGTCTGATTCAGTACTTGCTTGTCTGTGATGGTTCTTCTATCCTGCCTCTATTTCTCCTGTAACGTCTGCCAAAATGGTGACAACTCTGCTTTTCTGGTCTTCCTCTCCCTTTCACTCTTTAATCTCTTTGTACAGCAATCGCTCCCACTTTGCAGTTTTGCCACTTTTGTCTTTTCCTCTCCTTCTACCTGCCGGACTCCTTTTCTCTCCTCTCTCCACCTCCTTCACTTCAGTCTTTACCCTCTACTTTATCTTTTCCCTCTCTTTTCCATTGTTCTGCTTCTTTTTGCTTTTTCCTTATACCACTTCCACTTCATGGTCTTTCCTTTCACTTTCTCCTCTTCGGTTTCTTTCCCCAGCCTCCTCTATGCCTCACAACTGGCCTTCATGTGCTTTCTTCCTGTTCAATTTCTGCGCATTTCAGTACTTTCACCTTCTCATGTTCCAAGCACACTCACGTTTTAGTCTCCTTTTATTCTCCTCCCGTGTGACCTTGATTTAGGCCCACCTTAGTTTTTCGTCCAGTTCAAGGATAGGCCGCTCGCTGCATGGCCCACCCCCTGGGCCGGTGTACGCATAGATTTCTGCCTGTTCCTAGCCCCACGGACCAAGCTTCCAAGGTTGTGAAACATCATGTTGGGTTCCAGCGGCATGTTCCTGGAAGTCATTTGATTTTTCCTTGGCAATACGGGCCGGCCTGAGTTGCCAGCCTATCTCCCAGAGGCTCCTCTCAATCTTCTCTCCTCCAGTCTTCCCCCACAGTGCACCACCAATTTAACAGCCACCTCGTCAAACAAATGTAGCCCCGCTAGGGTCTGAGTCCCTGGCCAATCCACCACCATCACCACCATGCCCAGACTCCAAACACCTCTGCCTTCCAGTGACCTCTAAAAATGTATTGCCTCTTGCTCCTCCTTGATCACACCAGGTCAGAGTGTTTGGTATGGGAAAGGTTTTACAAAGGGCATTGTGGCTATACTAGATGGTCCCCGAGCAACTTACGTTTTTCCGCGATCCGAACCAATGTCACCATTGTCACAAAACCAAGTTTTGTAATGCTAACACATAGAAATAAAAATCCTGTAACATCTCCACACTTCCCGTAGAGTAATGGTCAATTCATCACCTATATGAAAGCAGAAGATATTTCTTTTGCGCACGACTGAACAATTGTTCTAGGTATTGTACACAAGCCCGGTTTGTAAATTGCTGTTTTTTGGGGTATGATGGTGATCATTGCCAACAACACTGTCACTATAGAAATACAAAGAAAATGACGTTAAAAGAATGTACTTCAGTTGTAAGAATTGCCACATGTGAGCCTATGTTTTGCTACAGCATGTACACACCAGGAAGTCTCCCTTGTTACTTATGTAGGGTTATGTTTCCAGGGTGTTTCTTTCCCGTTTCCATGAGGATTGTGTTATTTGAGTCACAATAGGGGCAGGTGCATGCCTCGGTTGCTAGCAATGGTGCTCCATCAATAATGCAGGCCGTCTGCTCCGAGCATCATACTCTTGTCCTCTGCAGAAACCCATAGACGACATTCGGAGATGTGGTAGGCTGCTTTGCATAGAGGTGTGCAAAAACATGCACAAACTGGGTGCTATCGACCAAAAGCAGGAACAATTCAAACTATTGTTTATTAAGCCATGCTGCATCATGATTTAAAAGTAAAAGGCTCTGACCGATCAGCATGTGTATGTAATGCGGTTTGTTAAATATCCACTCTCTGTCTTCAGGCCCCAGGATTCAGCTGGTCCCGATTTGATCCTACCTGCAAGCATTGAGTTCCGGGAAAGCTGTGAGTACCTTTTGTTTTGGGAATTTGGCGTCTGTTGAGTGTTCTAGAGTATGTTTTAATGAATGGGTTGGAGCGTGTGATCGTTATCTGAAAAGGTTTTGGAGTATATTTATTTATCAAATGCGCACCCTATCGTTGACCATGTCATCAAACTGTTTGGCTGCTCGGTGAATACATACCGTCAATTACAGGCTGCACAGTAACGAGTGAATCGTGCGCTTTCTTGGCTTTGTAATAGTGATTGTACTCTGTATATTGGTGCGTGCTTTGATAATGCAGATTGTTTCAAAATAGAAATACAAATGCTACATTTAGATGTGTTGTCCCTGTGTGTTGTAAAATGCGTTAAGTGCATTTAATCTCACTTTAGGCATACAATCTCCTTCTAGACCCACGGTGGGATCATTATCACAGGTTAATAACCCTCTACCAAATTATGGCCCAATTCAAAGCCTCACCCCATTTGTTGGGGAAGGGTCATTATCCAAAGCGATAATGCCCCACTACTGATGGTATATAAGTCTATTAGCATATGTTGGCAATGCACGTGTTGGAGCTTTGTTGCTGAAGTAAAAAAACGTTTATAGCTAGAAAGGTAACGTTTTTACTTTGTAGTATTTAAACAAAAAGCTGGTCTTCACATGTTAAGCATGTCAATTGCAAGCTTTGTTAAACTGGAGCGTTGTTAACATATGCATGCATTAAGGGTTGTGTAAAAGTAACTTGTTTCTCTAGAAGAATGTCAACGCATGTGCCCATGTTTTAGCTTTCTCGTTGGTGTGCTATATAGAGTGTTGCAGTGAAAATAGTCTCTCTTAGAAAGGTAGTGTCGTGTTGAAAGACATCTTACCAGGAAATTGCATTGTTTGTTTCGATGTCTGCTTTTGAAGTCAGAATGCAGCCAATAGCAGTCCCAACCTGCATCTAAACGTTCTGATTGGCTGTGAGGTGGTCAATAATGCTTTCCATGTGCAAGTTGTATATGAAATGAATTGAAATGTGATGATCATGTACACCCCTCTTCATACAACGACCTTCATTCACTGTCATGTATGTTCTTTCTTTGGTTCCCCGCCACACTTTTCCTTGCCACATCATCTGATTCTTACACAACCTGATTCACTCGGTTATATCCTCCTTCAGAAGCCATAGGTTGCTTGCTTGTCTTTTCTGCACTCTTCAACCTATGAGGCAGATTATTTCCCCCAAATTATCTTAAAACAATTGAACGAACCTGCAAGCTTACTTCCAATGTAATCTTGTTTCTTTATAAATTATTTGTTGTGCAACGCAACCATGCACGATGATTATTTTGATTTGTATACTGATAGAACAGGTTTTTGGGAGCGTAGAATATAACATTTTAAAGTGATGCGTGACTCGGCAAGGGTAACATTTGAATATTTTTCGTTTATTCTAATGTATTGAGCGTGCACACCGTGAAGTTCTTAAAATTGCCCTTTTTCAACCTTTGTTTGAAGGGGGATTTTATGATAATTTTTTGGGGTAGCTGTGTATAGTTTGGATTTCAGGCATTATAACTGGAATTGCCTCTAGTTCCTAAGCACTTTATTTCCATGTATATGCGTGGTGGTCGTCCAGGGTCATTTGGTTTGCTTAACTAAGTCTCTGTGGTCGTAAAGACATTCATGGCATTCTCAGGCCTGCATTTAGTATGGGGCCAACAATGTTCTATGCAGCCTGCTTTTGGTAAGGTGCAAACATTTGTCCTAATTACACAAGTGAACATTTCAATATTGGGCATATGAAGCATTCAATGGTCGGTCTGAAAAAGTCTACCCGTTGCTAAAGCCAGGAGTTGCAGATTACACCCAAGGAGCAACTCCTGTTACCACTAAGGCAGTGGGTGGTGCAGTTGTCCAATCCGATTCACGTGTAATGGTGGATATTGCATGTCGCTTCTCTTGAAGTTTCACAGAGAATTTCATGGGTAAGCTACTGCGGCTCTGAGGCTAGCATTCGGTTCTATAGACTACCCTTCTAACATGACATGTCAATGGGCTTGCTTTTTAAAAAAACCTTTATTTTAACTTGCACAAGCATATCATATAACTTGACATTCAATTAACAGTATTATCGTCATTTTGTTTCACAGCACACGGATACATCTCTGCACAATTTACAATGCTTCTGAGTTCAGATATTGCTTATATCTGCCCCATATGTCTTTGGGTCTACAGTGCATGGGTAGTAAGCCAGCATATTCCTCCTCAGTCACTGGCCCATGTCATGTCCCTTTCCCAATCATCTTTCGTAGGTGGTTATGGACTTTTCCATCGCATCAATATCGCTCACTTTGCAAGTATCAAACTCAGATTGAGCAGTTTTCGCCAAGTGGGGTTCATAGGGTATAAGGTTCTAATCCTGGCCAGGGTGTAGTAGGCCCTGTGCAGTATTTTGTAGTGTATTAATCAATAGCGTGAGTTATATGAGACATTTCTTGTTGGCACACAGTTTTCCCATTGTTGGTCAGTGATGGTGTAGCCCAGATCACTTTCCCATTTCCCTTTGTCGTCTAGAGGCATTGTCTCTCTGGTGGACTGTGCAATTTTGTATAGTGTGGAGATGGATGGCTTGGTTGTACTGGCGATGAACATGTATCCCAGGCCCGGGTGTATCTGTGGCTCATTAGGGAATACCGCGCACACCCCAGCCATGGCCGAGCGTAGTCTTGGGTATTGCAACTTCGGCAGTGGGTTGTCCCCTATGATCTTACTGATCTCTTCCCAGCTGATGAACAGTTAATCTATAAATAGATCCCCAAACCAATGTATTCCCCTGTCCCTCCAGTGTGTGGTGATGGTCATGTCCTGTGTAGTGGGATTTCCATAGCGGCATATTCTGGTGATACAGGATCTCTTATCCGGGGTGTCCAGCCATTCTGGTCCAGGCTGAGCATGTTACCAGCGCCGGGTTGGTGTTGTCAATTCTGACTTTGGCTTCTGCCGCTCTGTGTTGGAGCTTCAGCGTGCCCATTGTGTACGTTTCGATTGCTGAATGTGGTGCCCAGGGGTTACCTTCTATCTAGTATGTGATATAATATGCCTGTGCTGCTAGGTAATATAATTCAAAATCTGGAGCAGAGAGCCCGCCCTGAGGGTATGTTTGGGTAAGTCCTCGCCAGCTCACCCTTGGCTTTCCGTTCCAGACAAATGTCGTTCATGCCCCCTGGATTTTGTTAAGAATGATCTTCCCGGCCACACAGGGACCGTACTGAACAAATAAAACAGTTTGGGCTGGATAATCATTTTGATCAGAGCAAGCCTACCCATGAGTGAGATTGGTAAGACCGTCCATCGTTCCAGTTTGGCGCATAACACGTCTGCAATTGCTGTGCCATTTGTGGCGCGGACGATTTGTGTATTGGGTGCTATTTCAACACCTAAATATTTTACCCGTGTGGGGGTCCATATGAGCCCATATATCTCTGTGGGTTTGACTGGCCTCAGTGAAGGGAAAGATCTCAGATTTGGTCAAATTCAGCTTCAGCCCAGAATAGTCCCCAAATTCCTTGACTGATCGTAGCGCCCTACCAAGGGTAGATTCAGGGTTTTTTAAATACAACATTATGTCATCTGCATATAATGTAATGATTTCCACCCTACCCGCCAGAGAAATTCCCATCTTGCTATGTCGAGCTCTCAGTAAGTCTGCAAGTGGTTCTATAATCAGGGCAAATAATAATTGGATAACGTACAACCCTGTCTGGTGCCCCCGGCTAGCTCTAGGATCTCTGAAAGGATCCCGTTGATGCAGACTCTGGCATAAGGTTTTGTGCATAGTATCCTCACCCAGCGCATAAAATTCGGCCCAAAACCATAGCTATTGAGTACCCTAAACAGAAAGGGCCAGTAGACCATGTCAAAGGCCTTTTGCATATCAAGTGCCATTGCCACCCCCTGTGTGTCTTTAGGTATCGATACAAGGATGTTATAGCAACGGTGTATATTAGTCGCCGTGGACCTTCCCAGTACAAAGCCAGCCTGGTCCTCGTGAACCATATGTGGCATTAGAGGGTTCAATCGTGTGACCAATATTTTAGCAAATATCTTCGCATCAGTGTTTATAAGTGTGAGAGGCCTGTAGGAGCCACATTCCTCTGGTTGTTTCCCAGGTTTTAGCAGTAAAGTGATTATCTCCTCCCTTGTTGTTTCGGGTAGTTCGCTGGTTTCCAAAGCCTCAGTCCAGACAGCGAAAAGTCTAGGCACCAGTGTCGTTGCAAATTCTTTATAGAACTCGACACTCAGCCCGTCCGACCCTGATGCCTTCCCATTTGGAAGGGATTTAATAGCGTCTGCTATTTCTGCCTGGGTCAAGGGAATATCAGTGCTTCCCTCGTCCCGGGCGACAGAAGTGTGGTGGGTATTCAGGCTAAGTGTTGCCTGTTTGCTTGATTCTTCTACCCTGCTCCCACCCCCTTACCCCTCTCAAGCCTACTTCTACAGGAGTCTGTCCTGATGAATTCTGGTTTCACCATCACCGTCTTGTGGCCAATGATGGATTTCACTTTTAATGGGCTTCATTCATTCACGGTGCGTCACTCTTTCTCAACTCTCATGCTAAGCTTCCTTTGCAACTTGTACTCATGGTGGCCCTGAATGATGCTGTTCCCATCTTCATCTTGTATCCTGGCTTGCAACATTACTGTTACTACTGACTTCTGCAATTGTATTCGCTCTCCACTCTTGCTTCTCCACTCTTTGACTGCTTACTCTCTGTTCTCTCCTCCTTTCCCCTCTGCCTTTTCCTATCTCCTCTCCTGACTTTCTTCTATGCACTTACTCTATCAGAATTGTCCCTGGACCTAATATGATAGCAACCTCGTCTGTCTCCTCCTCCCTCCCCATACTGTTTTTCTCCTCCCCATCGCCCCTCCAACACTATCTGAAATGTTGTCAGGTCTAGTACGATAGTCTCTTGTTTTGTTCCTCCCCTCCCTTTCTGCACCCCTTCCCTCACCTTTTGTTTTTCTCTGGCTCTATCAGAAATGTCATCAGTCCTAGTACGGTAGTCGCCTGTCTTGTTTCCATTTCCTTCCCACTCTCCCCCTCCCTTCCTTATCTATGTCTTAGCTCTTGCACTATCTGAAATGTCGTCTGGCCGAGTACGATAGTTAATTTCACATCCTTACTGTTCATGGCCTGTAAGAATGTCATTGTATTTTCCCTTGTTCCCTCCCTTGCCTTGAAGCGCTTTGAAACACATTGTGTATAGGCGCTATATAAATAAACTATCATATCATAAGTATCTGTCTATTCTTCCATGGCGACGCTCTGGGGAGAATACAGGTTTGCGTAGAAGTCGTAAAAGACCATCCCAATTTCCTCCTGATCTGTAACTGTTGCGCCGTCTGGCCTTGTTATACATGGGATATTGGAATTACCACGCTCCCCTCTCACCATTCTAGCAAGGAGTTTACCCAGGTGTTCTTGTTCACTGTATCGTCACGTGGCTGCCGGTCTATCAAAGTATCGGATTTCCCGATCTGCTGTCTCTTTGAACTAGTTGAATTCTAATGTCTAGTTTAATCTGGGCAGTCGTAGTTGGGTTATGTTACTTTCTCGCTTCGCGAGCTCCCTACGGATATCTCTAAGCACTCCCAGCTCGGTCGACATGGCGACTCCCCTTATGTATACATTGAAGGCTTGCCATAGAGTCGCTTGACTCTCTACCGTACCCTTGTTATTTTCAAAATACTCATCAATATGCAGGGTCAGGTTAGACTTATATACGTGATCCGTTAGTGCTGCTGCCGCCTTAAATCTCTAAGGAGGTCTTCGTGAGGAGACTTTAGGGACGTGCAGGGTCAACATTACCGTAGAGTGGTCTGACAATGTTCTGGGCAATATATTCGCTTTGGACACCCATGCCAGGACTCCCTGAGATTTTAGCCAGATGGCGATCCTGGAGTGCATGTCCTGCACTGATGAGTAAAAGTTGACGGCACGTTTCTCACCGTGTAGGGAGCGCCGGACATCGCGCAGGTGTAGGTCGGTTATGTGTGTGTGTGTGTTTGTGTATCGTGCGCGCGGCTTGAGTGAGTGTTCTAGGGCTGTCGGATGTGCGGTCCAGTTGTGTGTGTAGTATCGTGTTGAAGTCTCCACCCATGATTATGTGAGAAGGGGGATATTTGGCACACTTTCTAAAGATCCTATTATAGTAGTCTGGCTCGTCAGAATTCAGTCCGTAGAGGTTAATGAGGAGTACCTCCTTCTCGGATAATTTACCATGGACGATCACGTAGCATCCTTCTGGATCACATTCAGCTTCTAGGTGCGTGTACGGTAGTGTCTTGTGTATTAATGTGAGTACCCCCCCCCCCCCCCGTGCTCTGCTCGAATAGGATGTGTAGAAGCGGTAACTGCCCCAAGCGTGCGCTATATTATCTGCCTGATGTCCCAGTAGATGTGTCCCTTGAAGAAATGCGATATGTGCCCCGGTTCTGTTAATATACGCCATAATTTTCTGAGTTTTCACTGGCATTCCTCAATCCCCGTACATTCCAGCTTATTAATTTAAGTCCTTTTAGGTCCTTTTCAGCCATATTCCGCACAATGAGTCTGTAGTGATAAGTGTTTCAAGGCATGACGAGGCAAGGCAGGGGGAACAGAAGGTCGACGGATAATGATCTAACTAGGCCAGGTGTCATTCAGACCGTGCAAGGAAAGGGGGAAAAGGAAAGTGTGTGTGGTGGGGGGGGGTAGAGGGGAAAGTGCAGTACATGGGATAATAAATAACATAACATAAATAAAAGAGCAGCCAGCTGGTGGCAAGTGCAGGATGAGTGCTGATGGGGGCACTGTAGGGATACAGAAAAACAGTCCCCAAGTGCAGGGGTTGCCAGGGAGGCAGTGCAGGTGTGCAACTGGCAGGGCTTGGGCCTGAGATCAGATGGGTGGCCAGGTAACCAGTGCAGTATCCGCCAGGACTTCAGCAGGGGAGAGGGGGAGAGAGAGCAGAAGCAAAGGAAGGTTTTAAGGTGCTTCCGGAACCGAAGATGGTTCTCCTCAAGTTGCAGGGAGGCTGTTCCAGAGGGAGGCCTCAGCCGAAGAGAGAGATCTACCACAAACTCGTTGCTTGGAGAAGTGACTGATCTCGAGGGATTTGTTGGCAGATGAGCGAAGAGCTCGAGAGGGAAGATAGTCAGAAAGAGATAGTTGAAGGTATAGAGGCCCCAGGCCCCAGAAGGCCTTGTGAACAATGCAGAGGGTTTTGAACTTAATCCTTGCATTCACTGGGAGCCAGTGCAGAGATTATCGTCCTGGAGAGATACGATCCTTGGACTTAAGGCCAAGGACAAGTCTCGCAGTGCTGTTCTGGATGAGTTGCAGAGGGTGGAGGGTAGAAGCAGGAAGATTTAGAAAGAGGCAATAGTCAAGCCTAGAGAGAACCAGAGCTCTGGAGACAGTGAGCTTTGGGGGGGGAAGGAGAAGGAAGGGAAGAATACCTCTGAAGAGGTGCAGCTGGTAGTGTGACTTCTTAGAGACGTCAGAGATGTGAGGAGATAAAGAGAGTGTGGAGTCGAAAATGACACCGAGGGTTTTAGCCTCCCAGGTGGGAGCAGGAAGAGGGCCAAGAGAGGCCGACCAGAGAGCTACAGGAAAGGAGGGAGTGGGTGTGCCGATGAGGAGAATCTCAGTCTTACTCGCATTGAGGCAGAGGTCATTGGTGGCACACCACTCCTGGATGGCAGACAGACAGTCCGAGATGAGGGAATGGGAAGAGGTGGCCGAAGGTAGCCTGAAAATGAACTGAGCGTCATCCGCATAGCACTGAAAGTTGGGGCAGAGAGCGGCAATGTAGTGGGCAAGGAGTGCCAGGTATAGGTTGAACAGCCCAGGAGAGAGGTTAGACCCCTGGGGGACACTACAAGTAGAGAAAAAGGTAGCAGAGTGGAAGGACCCAAGTTGGACTTGGGAGTGTCGGTCAGAGAGGAAGGAAGTCGGCCACGCCAGGGCCTGACCGGTGATACCTAGATTATCACAGAGACAATTAAGCAGGATGGCATGGTTGACAGCTCTGAAGCCAGTCTGATGGTCATGAAGGCAGCCAACGGATTCAGTGTGGAGATTGAGCTGGAAGATGGCCATTTTCTCCACGAACCTGCCCAAGAAGGGAGTGATGGAGATTGGGCGATAGTTAGCTGGCAGGAGGGTTCGGCAGAGGGTTTCTTAAGAAGAGGGTGCACAAGGGAGTGCTTCAGGGGGATGGGATGACTCCAGTGGCGAAGGAGTGGTTGCATAAGTCGGCCACGGCAGGAGCCAGGGTGTCAATGTGGTCCTTGATGGTTTTGGAGGAACAGGGGTGAACCTGTTTTGACGAGACTTTCATAGATCTAGATTTGTCTAGAAACCTTGGCGGAGAACAGGGGAAAGGCAGAGAAGGAGGGAGGAGAGGTGGCTGCAGAAGGGCCAGAGGAAGAGCAGGGAGTGTAGGGAGGGGAGAAGAGGAGTGTGAGGACAGGATGTGCTCGAGTTTTAGAGATTAAGTGAGAAGCCAGGGCCGTGCAGAGGGCCTGGGAAGGGACAGGGGAGGTAGAGACTGCGGCAGGATTGGCCAGTTCCTTGCAGATTTTAAAGAGTTCATCCGAGTTGTTTGATGCTGCAGAGACACAGGCTTGGATATGGGCTCTCTTCTTGGTGAGGACAAAAAGTTGGTATTGCCTTTCGAGCAGACGACAGGCCAGTTTGTCAGAGGATGTACATGAAGCATTCCATTTCCTCTCGGCCCCCCTGCACTTGCATTTTAGGGTGATGAGGTCTGAGTCGTACCAAGAGTTGCACTTGGCTTTGGGCTTCAGGCGGATCCTCATGACGGGGGCAAGGCTATCAAGAGTATCAGATATAGCAGAGTGGAGAGGGCTGTGTCAGGGTGAGAGTCAGCCAAGAGTGGGGAGAAAGTGGCAGCGAAAGCCTCAACTGATACGCGCTTCATGGGTCGGATGACAGAGAAGGTGGGTGCCAGCGATGGAAGTGGCTTGGTCTGAGGGGTAGAGAGGATGAGCTGGGAGGAAAGGAGAAAGTGATCACTCCAGGAGAGAGGAGTGGTGAGTGGGACAGAAAGGGGAAGGTCTGAGGCGATCAGAACATCCAGAGTGTGTGCCCTGCAGAGTGAGTCGGGTCAGAGGGGAGAATAGTGAATGAGCGAGAGTCACAGAGGTCGTGAAAGAGCCCAGAGGGAGGGCAGGAGGCATCGAGGTGGATGTTGAAATCTCCAAGGAGGAGGAGTTGAATGGTCGAGACCAGGAGGGAGGTGGAGAGGTCCGCCCACTCAACGAGGAAAGGGGAAATCTGACCAGGTGGCCGATAGATAGTAGCCACAGTAAGGGAATGGCTAGGGGAGAGAGAGAGCGCCTACAAACGAGGTATTCAAAAGAGGAGTAGGCCTGAGTAGGCCTGCGTAGTGCTCATGTATCCCTTGCTGTTACCATATGACCATCTCGTATATGTCTGTGCATTTTTAACCTTAACACCCTGTACATTCTTGTTTCCCCCACCCCCTCCCTCATAGTTCCCCAAACTTCAACTATGCGTTTCCCTCCCACCCCTGTCTCTCCCCGCTCAATTAAACCGTGCACCTGCTTTGGGGGGGGCGTTTCCGGGGCAGCCGAGGCCAACGAGTAGAACATAACTGCCCATAGGGTTATTAACATGAATGTTTCCAGCACTCATAATGATCACTGGCGTTCAGTAGTATGGCAGTGCATTACAGTGTACCAGTATATAGGAGGAAGTTACGAAACATAGGTTTCCACTACTGTAGCCTTATGTACATTCTTTTGAGTGTAGTATTGAATCAACTGTTGTCATCTCAACTGAGCTTTGATGAGGCGTCGTCAGTCAACCCGATGGTGCCAGGATGACAACGGGATGCTCGATTCAACAAAGGAGACAGCTTCCTCAGAAAAAGTAAAGAAGTACGTTTTGTTGTTATGTTGCAGGCGAAGCCTGGCAGGATACAGTATTGCCTAAGGCACCCCCGTTTCGCGCAGCATTTTCTTAACACCAGTAAATGAACGTCGCTCTTGTTGGGCAGCCCTTGTATAATATGTAAGATCTGTATGACGCTGGAGCCCAGCTTCAGTTCCTGTTTGTCTCTCGCTGCACGGAGCACTAGATCCCTCCCCATAGTTCATCAGCCTGGCTATAATGGGTCTGGGATAGGTGCCCGGTTTAGGGTGAGGTGCCAGGGATCTATGCACCCTTTCAATTACAAACATTGAGGACCAGCCTGGGTCGCCCAACCGATCTCCGAGTAGTTCTTCCACTGCTATTTCCATCGGACCTTTCAATGCGTCTTCGGGCACACCCACTATGCGTACATTATTGCAACAGGATCTAGCTTCCAAACCCTCGCATTTGAGCTTCACTGTTCCCAGATCTTTGGCCATTTCTGTCAGTGTTCCGTAGTGCCTCAAGCTCATCTTCGGTGGTACTAATCCGGTTTTCGACCTCTGTGATGTGGGTAGTAGCTTTCTCGGACTGGTTTCGGATCGTGGTCACGTTTGCATTCCATCCAGTCTATCGTTCAGAGCTGCAAAGCCCTGCTGCATCGAAGCAAAGACTGCCTGAGGATCCTTGGTGGCAGCCGTGGTTGCAGGTGCGTTTTGCATGGCTGATTCAGGGATAGTGGTGCTCTTGTCGCTTGGTTTAGGTAGCTTTGTTGTGTATTTCTCAATTGCGCTGTTATCTTTTTTGGTGACTGCCCCTTTGGGCATTGTATACCCTTTCGCCCAGTTGCCCAAGGTGGGGGTGTGGTCCGAAGGGTTATGGGGCTGTACCCTTGTTGTCTCATTGCCTGTTAGCCTGTCTGGAGCGTGGAGGTGGACCCTGTATCAATGGGAGTTTTGAGCTGTGGCTCTCTTCTCCAGGCTGTGGATCCGATATGTTAACGTAGTCAGCTGTGTGCGATATGCCGCTCATATCAGATGCCAGGTGTCTGTGGCCTATCCTGAAAATGTAACTATTTCAGCAATGTCCATACTCTTACTATGGGTTTAGCCCTCTCAGCAAAGCATAGTGCACCCCATCAGGATCAAGCAGTTGCACCCTGGTGTTGTAGTGTCCTGACCTTGACCCCCATGCCAGCGCCTGCTTGTGATTTGATGGTTTCTAAGGTCTATGGTGCTATAATATATTCTGAAATCAGGCCCTTAAGGTCCTAGTCTTGCTGCACCTTTCCCGCTTCAGGCACTTCAACTAATCTACAGCTTGAGTGTCTTACGGGTGGCGTCCCTACTCCGTGCCGTGCCTCAAGCCTTCTCGTGTTATCAGCCCGGTTGAGGTGTAGTACCGTACAGTGTATGGCTGTCATCTGTTGCTCCGATGAGGGCACACGCCTCTAGATGGTGCCGCGTTCCCTCAGCTTGGTTTGTATGGCTGGATCGGGCTAATCAGTCTATGTGGCTCACAATTACCAGTGTTAGGGTGCCCCCTTAGTAATGGTGATCTGAGCTTCTGGGTGTTCTGCCTAGAGAGTTATGGTGCTCAGCTGTGGAAGCCAGGGGTGTCGTCCCGCCCCTCGCTGGCCGCTGCGTGCTATGTTGCGGGCGGTCTTTTCAGTGTGTTGTTGGCTGCTTTGTGTTCTCCAGAATGGGGTCTGGCATGGATTCACATGCTCATGAATATTCCCCGTCGTCAGGCTGGGAATCCTCGGTAAAGAAAAAATCAGTATCAGTTTCGTTTCTGATCTGTCTTTCTTAGTAGTAACCAATCACTGATCTCTGGGTCATACTGCCCCCAGCCAATGACTGCCCTCTCCCTAAGCCCCGCCTCTGGCAGCCATCCTCAGATTTTTACCACACGCTCAAGTGTTGGGAGTCCTCGTGTTTAGCTCTCGAGTTTTTTTTACTGCGTTTTCACGTTTTTTCAGGAGATTTTCTCATTTTTTTCGGTTTAATCGAGCCTCAAGCTCCACCGTTTCTACTTCGATAACAGGGACCCGTTTCGGAATTCTTCTACGCCCCTCAAGGGTGAAGTTTTTGTCGAGTTTACACTTCTTGGAGGATTCCGGAAGATCTGCGGCCTACATCAAGGACATGGCCCAGGTCAAAGAGAGCTCGACGCCCGGATCCAAGCTGTTCAGGAACTGCCCTGGATGCGGATTATATAACGTTTTCAAGGAGGACGAGCATTCGCGATGTCTCTACTGCCTCCATGGGGACAAGATGCACGTGGCGAAGGACTGTGCGTTCTGCAAGAACTTTTCGGAACGGACCAAACAAGATCGTCGTTCTCGCCTCGCCACCTGGCTGGAGAAGGGCACAGCAAGTGAGAAGGCGAAGAAGTCTGAGCGGGCTTCTAAGTCCTTTGAGGGTGCCCCGGCGACGGGGGCCCAACAGAAGGCCAAGCACTGCGAGTCCGCGGGCTCCGGAAGCGCCGAAAAGTCGGGCTCTTCGGTTGCCAAGCAGGGCGCTACTTCCCCGGCACGTTCGACCACGAGCCAGCGCTCTGGGTCGGGGAAGAGGAAGTCCGAGAACCCGGGTAGGCTACTGGAGCGGACCCGGTCGATCTCGAAGGGGGAGCGAGGCGTTGACCCTCCCCCCAAGGCGAAGGCCCAGGGCGCACCTAAGGTGGTGAGGGCCTTGATCCACCCGGCTAAGGCCTCTACCGAAGTGGTCGCTACGACCCTGGCAGAGCCGGCTGAGACTACGCCAATGGAAACGGCCTCTGGGCCCAGAGTATCCCTGCTGCCGCGGAGGGAATCCTCTTTCCAGCCCATCGCTAAGACCCCCGTGAAGCCCCCGGCTGAAAAGAGGGGGGGGGCGGTGGCCTTTACAGACTCAGAATCAGCCTCTGAGGAGGAACTGGTGGAGACCGAGAGGGGCCTCAACGAAAGGTCCATAGGCCTCAACTAGAGGTTCATAAACCTCAACGAGAGGTTCGAGAAGATTCGATCCCAGGGGACGGTCCCTGCTGACGTGATCGAAGATAGCGACGAGGACAACAAACGGGGCCCACTGGAGCGGCCATCCCGTCCGCAGCCATTGCCCGAGCCCCAGGATAGCTCGGCGGCCATTTTGTTGGCAATCCAATCCTTATGTACCGAGATAAGGATGAGATTACCACGCACCCCGATGGAGTAGCCAGAACCAGGCCCATCGGGAAGCCCTCCGAACAAGCGGAGGAAAGTCCACCCGCTCCGCCCTTCGTGCCTGCGAGACCGGTGGACCCCTCATCCCCCTAGCCGGGAGAGGATACGGCGATGGATACGGGAACGGACGATGACAGCGGCGAGGACATCCCGTCGTCAAACCCCCCCGCGGGCGTCCCCAGCCGACGGGGTTGGCTCTTTCCAAGCCATGATAACCAGGGCATCCGAGCTCTTCCAGCTCTGCCCTGAAGAACAGAAAAAGGAGGGGTTGCTGTACCAACGATGAGAGGCTAAGAGGAAGACGGTCCTCACGGTGCCTTTACTCGACAACATCTGGGACGAGGGGCTTGCTGTCCTCATGAACCCTGCCACGACACCCGCCAAGAGGGACAGGTACGAGAAGAAGTACCGAGTCCCTGATGCCGCCCCCTTGTGCCTCAGGGCCCAGCCCACGACGGACTCGGTCGTCTCGGCAGTGGCTAAGAAGAAGGCAGCGGGCGGGCCGGCTTCAACTTCCACTTCCCCGCCGGACAGCGAGGGTAAGAAGTTGGACTCTATGGAACGACGAGTCATCTCGTCGGCGGCGACGACGATTAAGGCGGCCAATGCCTTAGCGATCGTGGCCCGCTACGACAGGGATCTCTGGTTCAAGATAGCTCCCCTGCTAGATTTCCTGCCTGATGACAAAAGGGCGGAGGCCCTAGAAATTCTGCAGGAGGGCGAGGTGGCGTCGGATCACGCCATTTCGGTGGCAACGGACATTGCCGATACCTGATTTCGCCAACTGGGCAACGGAGTTTGCCTCCGACGACAAGGATGGCTCAAGGCGACAGACTTTCGCTAGGACATCCAGACCAGAGTGTTGGACATGCCGTTCGACGGCAACAACCTCTTTGGTACGGCGGTGGATGAGTCTCTACAGGCCATCAAGACCGACTCGGAGACGGCCCGGGCCCTTGGGGTGCTTCAGCATCGACGGCCCTTTCGGAGCTCTGGAGGCAGACAGGGTGCCTCCAAAGGATCCAGCGGTGGCTCCTCCACCTACCGCCAGGCGGCCCGCTCCTCTTCCCAGGAGGCCTACAGTGGTCGCGGCAAGCAAGGGGGTTCCCGCCGTCATCGCCAAGGAGGCCAAGGCGGCAAGGACACTTCCAAGCAAGACTGACCCGGCCGGGTGGTTGGGCCCCCACCGAAGCACCCCAGTGGGAGGCCGACTGACGAAGTTCATCAGGATATGGGAGTCCATCTCCACCGATCGTTGGGTGTTGGACACCCTGGCCAACGGGCACTCGCTGGAATTCCTAAAGAAGTGCCCTCGCATCCCTCCCGTGACCAGGAAGGAGAATCACGTCCCTCAACTGCTGTTGGAAGTTAAGGCGATGCTTAAGAAAGGTGCCATCAAGCTCGTCTCTAGGAGGCTCCGGGGCTCCGGAGTATACTCGAGGTAATTCCTCGTCAGAAAGAAGACGGGCGGTTGGTGCCCCATCCTAGACCTGCGTCGGTTAAACAAATACATCAAGGCGCAGAAATTCAGGATGGTCACCCTCCAGCACGTACTGGGACAGCTGGAGGAAAGCGACTTCCTATCGTCGCTGGACCGGGAGGATGCTTACTTCCACATCCCCATTCTAAAAAGGCACATGAAGTTCCTCAGGTTTGTGGTTCAAGGACGCCACTACCAATTCAGAGCCCTACCGTTCGGATTAAAGTAGGCACCCAGGGTTTTCACCAAGTGCCTGGCACCAGTGGTGGCGCAGCTGCGCCTGCAGGGGATCCACGTTTACCCCTACCTGGACGACTGGCTAATCCGGGCAAGGTCAAGGGAACTCGCCGTCGATCATACGGCGAGGACCGTCCGGTTGCTCACGGAGCTGGGGTTCTCCATCAACTACCCCAATTCCACCTGGTTCCGTCGCAAGTAGCACTTTTTTTGGGGCGAAGCTCGACACAGTGGAGCAATTGGCCTCCCCTTCAGAGGAGAGGACCAAAACCATCCTGGGCAAGGTACGGCGACTGTTAGCCACGGACGTGGCCAGGGTGAGGTCCATCAAGTCCCTTCTCGGGATGATATCCTCGTGCATCTACCTTGTACCCCTTTGCAGACTTCGGATGCGTCCGCTACAAGAGTTCCTCAACGCCTGCTGGTTTCAGGCGGGGGGCTGCTTCGAGGACAGCATCCCCCTAGACGAGGAGTTCCGTCGGGCGATCGTATGGTGGGGCACCCGGGCTCACCTCACGACGGGCACAGACTTTCAAACCCCGGGGTTTCAGGAGACGGTGACTATGGACTCCTCTTTGGAGGGTTGGGGGGCCCACACCGGAGATCTCCACGCAAGAGGCCTTTGGCTCCCGGAGGAGAGGTCTCTTCACATCAACTTCTTGGAGCTCCGTGCAGTGTTCTGGGCGCTCAAGTCGTTCCTCCCGTCCCTCAAGGACAAGGTGGTGAGGATCTTCACCGACAACACCACCACGATGTTCTACATACGGAAGCGGGGGGGGGGCACCAGATCCCCAGCCCTATCCAAGGAGGCCCAGGATCTGTGGCACTGGGCTGTCGCCCAGGGGATGTTTCTGGTTCCCTTCCACCTGGCAGGAATAAAAAACACCATCGCCGAATCACTCAGCAGGGAGCTGCGCTCGTGCCACGAGTGGGAACTGCACCAGGATCAAGTGGATTGACTCTTATAACGATGGGGCAAACCCCAGATCGACCTGTTCGCGACGGCGACAAACTCCAAGTGCCAGAGGTTCGCCAGCAGGTTCCCACAACCGAGGAGCATGGGCGATGCTTTCTCATTCCCTTGGGACGGCCTGTTTCTATACGCGTTCCCTCCATTGCCGTTGCTGCTCCGCCTCATCAGCCAGCTCAAGAAGTCCAGGTGCAGGATGATCCTCGTCGCACCGGCGTGGCCGAGGCAGGTCTGGTTCCCGGACCTTCTGGACTTGTCAACATCCCCGCCAGTCAGGCTGCCGGCGGACGCGGATCTTCTCTCCAGAGAAGGAGGTGCTATTCTACACCACGACCCACAGTCGCTGAACTTGCAGGCCTGGCTCCTGCAGCACTAGCTTTTGGAGGGTATGATATCCCGGCTGATTGCAGAGAGGTTCTTGCAAAGGCCAGGGCGTCCTCAACTCTCAAGTGTTACGGTCATAAATGGAAGAGGTTCTCTGTCTGGTGCTGTGCACAGAAGATTAACCCTCTGCGGATTACGTCCCCTCAAGTGCTGCCGTACTTACTGTCGCTGGCCAAAGCTGGACTGGCTCACACCTCCATAAAAATACATCTGGCTGCCATCTCCCGATATACCAGGACTACGGGACCGGCGTCCTTGTGGTCTCATCGCCTGGTAAAGGAATTTATGAAGGGACTATTCCGATCATTCCCGCCGGTGAAGGCCCCTGCCCCGACGTGGGAACTTAAGGTGGTGCTGACCAGGCTCATGGGGGCCCCATCCGAGCCTATGCATATGGCGCCTTTGAAGTTCCTGTCATGGAAGACAGCGTTCCTCGTGGCCATCACCTCTGCACGACGAGTGGGAGAGATTCAGGCCCTATCTTGCAAGCCTCCATACTTGACTTTTCATGACACAAGGGTAGTGCTTAGGACGCACCCCTCCTTCATGCCCAAGGTGCCGTCGGACTTCCACCTCAACGAGCCCTTGGTGCTACCAGTTTTCTTCCCGACGCCTTTGACGCCGGCCGAGAGGACTTTGCACTCGCTGGATGTAGCTAGAGCGCTGAAGTTCTACGTAGACCGCACGAAGAGTTTTCGGAAGATGTCACAGCTATTCGTGAGTTTTGGGTCTGTGAATCAAGGGAAGGCTCTCTCGAAGACTTCCATTTCCAGATGGCTCTCCGGCTGCATCATGCATTGTCACCGGTTGGCAAACCGACCGCTGCCCGGCCGTCCGAGAGCCCATTCGACCAGAGCGATCGCTGCTACCACGGCATTCCTGTCTGGTGTGCCCCTGCTGGACATCTGCAGGGCTGCTACGTGGAGGTCGACGCACACCTTCAAAAGATTCTACTGCGTCGATCGGGACTCCAGGGAGGAATCCAGGGTCGGCCAAGCAGTGCTGCGCAACCTGTTCGCTTAAGGTGAGCCTGGTGAGGAGGTAAGAGATGCTTAATGTTGAGTTGTTGTATTGCTTAATGTTGAGCCTGTTGCCACCTCCCGCGGTTGTGCATGTGTATACTGCTATGTATTATTTTATTCATGAGCATGTGAATCCATGCCAGGCCCCATGCTAGAGAAGGAACAAGTTACTTACCTGTAACTGTTGTTCTCCAGCATGGGTCTGTCATGGATTCACATGCGAACCCTCCCACCTACCCCTCTGCGGCTGTTCACTTGGGCATACTGCCTCTTGGCGTGCTACCAAATCTGAGGATGGCTGCCAGAGGCAGGGCTTAGGGAGAGGGCAGTCATTGGCTGGGGTCAGCATGACCCAGAGGTCAGTGATTGGTTACTACTAAGAAAGACAGATCAGAAACGAAACTGATACTGATTTTTTCTTTACCGAGGATTCCCAGCCTGACGACGGGGAATATTCACAAGCATGTGAATCCATGCCAGACCCATGCTGGAGAACAACAGTTACAGGTAAGTAACTTGTTCCTTCTCCGTAGTATGGGGCTTATGCAGGGCTGTAGCGGCTTGGCCCGTAAGTGGGAGTCAATATATTGTTATGAAGTACCTCCAAAGTCTTATGGGGAGCAGATCCAGAGCCACGTGGGGTTCGCGCAGTGTGTATGGAGCCCTCAATGAGTTGGGCCATTCGCCGCGTGTCATTGGTGAGCTGTGCGTGCTGGGTCTCAGTGCGGTGTGCCACAGCAGCCCGGGAGCGGTTGGGATGGGGTCCAACATGCACACAGAGATGAGGCTCAATATTCGTACCAGGCCTTCTACGCGGGGATGCCAGTTTGCATTGCGCTTACATGGGGCATATTGACATGAGTTTCCAAGTCTCTCACCTTCCGTTCCTCAAGGCTGGCACTGCAATCTGCGGGGGTTGCAGTCGTGACCTTGTGTTGTGGGCCCGGGTTGGAACTGGGGGGGGGGGGGGTTTGGTCTCACCGTCTATGTAGGCGTCCGCTGACAGTTTTCTCACCGCAGTCTCAGGGCCCCTTGCAAACGTTTGTGCATGTACAGGCGCTCCACAGTAGCTAACTCTTGTTGGTAGCCTGTGTCCCTGGTGCTGGTGGTTTAAAGGTACTGTGTCCCCAGACCTTCACGGGCGTCCACCCGGTCGAGATGGTGACAGGCAGTCTGGCTGCTCCCAACTGCAATCCCCATTGGCGATGTTGCTCGAGAGCTCACGTGGTGCTTCGGGTTTGCTGGGAAGGCTCATGGAGCCGGGTAGAATACTCGACGTCACACGGGAATCCCTGCATCAAATCACTCCAGGGTAGGTGGGCAACAGTCTCATACACCACCTCATCAATTTAGGTTGAAAACTGGGCTATAATCTGCAGGTTTTCGCCTCTGGACCTCGGCTTGCCTGCAGAGTTTACACACCAAGCTCCATCCGGCAACGTGCGCAACAGTGCCCCTTGTCAATGGCCTTGTTGATCGTATCAACAGCGAGGTTTTAAATTTAAGGGGGTGGACACTTAAAAACAGGGGCAGCTACTTTTATGTATTCTCCAAATCTTCAATGTTGGTAATAAAATCAGAGTCAAATGAAAAGTAAATGTATGTTCATGCTTTGTTTTTATATATAAAATGCACTTAAATATAGCTATATGCTTCTAAAGGTAAAACACGCTGCAAAAGGAATCCTCTCTTACCCAACACACTGTCTCAGATGGCCACAAAATTACACCAATTCTTGAAGTTTCAGGGGTTTTTATATGCATTTCAAAGATGGTCCACCTCACTGTCATCTCTCTCTCTCTCTCTCTCTCCCTCGTCTCCCCTCTAGCCTAGACTTCTCTAATCCCCAAGATGGTTACTAGAGATCGATAACCCCTACTATCGAAGTCTAGCTGCCTGGGCCTAAAGGCAACAGCGTTCTCCATCTGGCTTCCTCTGGGGTCTTCTTGTCGGACGCCATGTTGGGATCCATTTAGAACTGTAATGGCTTTGCAACCCAGGTTTCACTTAATCTTCACCCTCTTACACTATGGTATTCCTTAGTGTGATGGATATTGCCTTGCTTTCCCTTCCTTCGTCGCAATCTATATTTTGACTCATGGGCGTAATTTTAGGGCGGGCATGGGTGTTTGCCCCCCCCCCAACTTTCATGGCACACCATTTTGTCCGCATTCATTTGGCTTGGGCACCTTTTGTTCAGTGTCCCTGCCCAACATTTTCAGCAAAGTTATTCCACTGTTTCGACTCTCCCTCTGTTGTCCCTCCGATGTTATTCTCTTTCTGGTCAAATCCTTTCTCTTAACCTCTGCTCCATTCTCCATTACTCTCCACTCCCACACCACTGTCCACTCCCACTCTTCTCTCCACATTCGATATTCTCCACTCACTACTCTCCACTCTACTTTCCACGCTTACTTTTCTCACACCCACTTTTCGGTCTGTCACCATTCCCACTTGTTAAGAAATAATTTTTTTGTTGCACCTTTCCCCCATAGATTTCTATGGGACACCCTTTCTTTTTTGTTTGTTTTGAACCCCGTCCTGACATGTGCTCAGATGAGCTTTTGGTAGCTGTGATATTTTTACCACTTTTGTGAATTTCTGCTCATGTACTTTTGCATCTACTGTAAATTACTACTAATGGTGGCTTGCACCCTAAGATGGCCGTGCCAGGAGTTTTTACTCTTGTTCTTTGGCCATATTGTTCTTTGGCTTTTTGCTTGCCTTCTCAGGTCAGGAAATGCCTTGCATATCTGCTGCTTGAATGTCTCTTAAAAGTGATGACAACTGGCTATCCATAATTGGATATCCATAATTGGATAGCCACTGAATGTTTTAATGGTGCAGATCCTTGCCATTGGTGGGCTTGGGTATGCTCCCAGCCTGAATCTTAGATAAAAGGAGAGGACTTGTGATACTGTTTATCAGATCACTGTTGGAGCCAAGACTTCTATGAAGAAGAGAAGCTCACTGATGACCCCTGCAGCCTACCAGCATTGACTCCATGGTTGTCCTGGCGAAGCCCTGCTCCTCTGTCCTGATCTCAAAAAGGCCTTTGTGCTTCGAACACTGGACTGCTGGGAACAACCAGCCTTGATCCCTGCTCTAGGATCAGTGCCTGCTGAGACTTTCGGAAGTGCCCCTGACCATCCAGTGTACTGACCATCTCTCTACTGAGCTACCTCACTGCAGCCTTCACCATTCCAAGCAGCGCCTGCTCCTTCATATTAAGCCATCTCGCACCAAGGGAAGCTGTGCTGGGCCTGGTCCTGTGTTCGCTGCTGGACGATCAACTGTCACCACCTGACCCTGGTGATGTTTGTTGAATCCTATCATCTTTGTGTCCCTGCAGTATACCGTAGTAGTCTGTCCCATTCAGATGTCTTCACCTTTCTTCATTTCATTGTTCTACTGAGACATCTCTGGAACAGATTCCCATGTACTGTGACTGACCAAATTTAATCCATCGAAACAAAGTGTTTACTCTATCTAGACGACCCCTGCAAAAGGCACCAAGACAAAAGAACAGGCTGGCAACTAAGTCTGGGACCGACATGTGATAATTGAAAAAAGAGCTGGGGGAAAGTCTATATACCGGTTGCTGTTCACCCCAGTCTCCCTCTCTGATAGGGATAAAAGGGCGTAAAGTCCTGACCCTCACCCACTCTTACCTGACCTGTGGTGGTGGAACCTGGGTTACGAATCCCTCCCTAGGCCTAGCCTAGAGTGTTGACCTTGAGTGGAGTACTCGCCCAAACTTTAACTTTCTTTTTATGACTCTTGTTAATCGTAACCACTGGCACTACAAACCTCTATATAAACCTGCCTGAAGAGTGTATACTTTGGAACTGGTGACTTTTGTGCACAAAGCCCCAAACCATCTTGGGGTTGGCATTGATATGATTGATGGAAGCTGTTTTGTAATTTTCCCAAAGAGTTCTATCTATTTCTATGCATCTGAATACTTAACTGTGTTTCACTGTTCATTTAATTAAATGCTAGTCTAGTTCTCCTAAGGGTGAAAGTATATTTCGAAGAGATTGTTTCCTCCGACGTATTCCTCATCTTAGATATCTCCTTCCAGCTCTGCTGGCATCGGAAAAATTTTTCTCTCTAGAGGGCGCTGCGCGTCGACGTCCTCCGAGTCGATGTCCCTCGACAGCCGCCGTATCGACGTCGACGTCATCCTGCCTATAAAAGCCGCACGCAGCGTCCGTTGCTCAGTGCCTCGGAATACTGTTGCTCAGTTTTGTCAGGTTAAACCTATTTACCTCGAGTTATTCGAATCCGTACTCGATGGCTTCTTCGTCAAAAAAATGCCGAGATTGTGGGAAAAAGATGTCGCTGACTGACCCTCACAGAGTTTGTCTGTGGTGTTTGGGAGCTGAACACCATTGTTCGGAGTGCGAGGACTGTATGTCCATGACAGATAAGGCCCTGAAGGAGCGTAGGGGGAAGCTGGAGAAAGGTAAGACTTTTAAAGCTTCTTCTTCGTCGACGAAGTCGAGACATTAGTCTCCTCGTCACCATTCGCGCTCCAGGTCTCGGAGTGGGTCCCATCACTCCTCGAGATCGAAGCACTCGAAGAGGAGACGTCGAAGATCCCCTTCTCTGTCTTCCTCTTCCTCTGTTTCGCCAAAGAGAATCCCTTGCCCCACGAAACATAGTTCCCGGGCTGAATGGGAGGAATACCGCAAAGATATGATGAGCGTCTTCGAGAAAGCGGCCTCGACCCCCTCGAAGACTGCCGAGAGCGATGCTCTGGTCGAAAGACCCGAAGGTCAAAAACGCTGCGAGTCGCAGTACCCGGCGAAGGAAACCTCTCGAGCGCGTCTCGAACCCTCGAGTAGGACTATGACCTCCAAACCTTCCTTGAAGGTTCCGTCGACGCCGTCGACGCCGAGGTCGGTGTCTTCGACGCCGTTGTCGAAGGGACCTTCGACACACGGGTCTGTCGACTCGACGCCAGCTTCGACACCGGCGTCGACGCCAAGAAAAGTCACGGTTACGACACACCCAGTGACTATCCCCAGGTCCTCGATGACGATGGCTTCGAGATTGTCGAGCAGAATCCCAATTCTGTTGAGGTCATCGAGGCCTCCGCCTTTGTTTTCGACGCCACGCTCGAAGCCTTCGGCGTCGACGACATCGACGTTTTCGAGGCCGATTATGACAAGTTCGGCACCCTCTGCCTTGGAAATGGGGTTTACACCCTTTATGAGTTCAGAACAATTGAGAACTATGTCCTCAATTATTGAAGAGGGTGAATTGTCTGAACAGGAAGATACATTTGAGTTGCAGGGACCTGTAACCCCAATTAGAGAGGAATTTTCCTCTGAAGAACGCAGGTTAAAGGATCTTCATGATTCCTTACATGAGGCAAGTGGGTTAGACACTTCCCCTGAGGTGGGGTTTGCTAGGCCAGACCCGGGGGAGCATGCTGAAACCCCCTATAGAGCCTTAATGGCCAGGATCACAGAATTTATGGGGTGGTCAACACCTTCACAATCTTTCCAACAAGATGACCTCACGGATATTCATGACAAAGGCCCACAGGAGGATCCTGTGGTGCCTTTTCATAAAGCTCTTCAGAGGAAGATTATGACGAACTGGGAAACCCCAGATGTCGTCCCGGCAGTAAATAAAAAACTGTCTACAAAATACAGGGTATCCTCTACAGACCCGGAGTTTTTGTCAAAACACCCATCCCCAGAAAGTCTGGTGGTACAGGCAGCATCTTCTACCGATGCCAAGACGGCTTATCCTACCGTCCCACAGGACAGGGATGATAAAAAATATGATGCTATGGCAAAGAAAGATTTTTCGGCATGTAGCATGGCGTTAAAATCTGTTAATGCTACTTGCACCCTTGCTAGATTCAGCCATACACTTTGGGAGTGTGCTTCTACAGCGGCTGACTGCATCCCGGAGGGAGAAGAAAGGGATGTGTTCCTGAATATCATACATGACGGTAAAGACGCTATGTGCGAATCCCTCCAGACGGGCATTGATTCGGCTGACAGTATCAGCAGAGCAATGGCGGCAAGTACAACAACCAGGAGATTCGCTTTGTTGAGAAAGTCTGGTTTTGCCCCAGATGTGCAAGCCAGGCTCTTGAATATGCCATTCGATGGCTCTTCTTTGTTCGGGAAAAAGGCGGATAACCGTTTAGAGAAACTGCAAACTTCAAAAGCAGCAGCAAAATCCCTAGGCGCTGCAATCCGTCAGACACCTTTTCGTCCCACAGGAACCTCTGCGAGGGGCAAGTCCTTTCGCTTCTACTCCGCATTCGGAAGAGGTAGAGGACGACCGGCTCAAAGGGGACAAAGAAGAACTACCCGAGGTGGACGGGGTAGATATTCAAAAGCTGCAGCAACAGCAGGTGCCTCTTTACCATCGGCATCTGCATCAGCCGCTCCAAAACCACTCTGAGGACTTCCCTCACAGGACACCTGTAGGAGGCAGGTTGACTCAACATCTGGCGGTATGGCAGGCTATCACATCAGATGCTTGGGCATTGGAAACAGTTGCCCAAGGTTACTGCCTGCCTTTCCTACGCATACCTCAGTCATCCACCGGGGATCAGCTCTCAGAAAGCTCCAGATCCACTCCTCTTGCAGGAAAGTTTGGACCTGCTAGAGAAAGGTGCCATAGAACCGGTACCTGTAGCGGAGAGGAACAAGGGCTGGTACTCCCCTTACTTTCTCATTCCAAAGAAAGACGGAGGACTGAGACCCATCTTGGACTTGCGAGAATTGAACAAATTCTTCAGGAAAGACAAATTCAAGATGGTCACTCTCTCAGATCCTCCAGGCCCTTCAGTTCCAGGACTGGTTGGTATCTCTGGACCTTCAGGACGCTTATTTCCATGTGCCTATCCAGCTCAAACACAGGAAATACCTGAGGTTCGCAATTGGCAACTCTCACTATCAATTTCGAGTGCTGCCATTTGGGCTGACCTCCGCCCCGAGGGTCTTCACCAAGTTAATGTCGGTAGTGGCGGCAAGTCTAAGGAGGGAAGGGATTCACGTCTACCCCTACCTGGACGATTGGTTGATCAGGGCTGTTTCTTCGGAACAAGCTCAGATCCAGCTAAATCACGTGTGCCACTCCCTTCACAAACTGGGCTTCTCCCTCAATTTAAAGAAGTCACAAATGATACCATCGCAGAGACTCCAGTTCATAGGAGCGATCCTGGACACTTCTCTGGGAAAAGCCTCGCCACCAGAGGTGAGGGCTCAAGATATTCTACAGATGGTTACCAAGTTCCAAGATGCCCAACGTCTCCCAGCCTTTGACTTTTTGAGGTTGCTAGGCCTCATGGCATCCTGCATTTTCCTAGTGCCAGAGGCTCGCCTGAGAATGAGATCCCTCCACTGGGCACTGAGGACTCAGTGGTCACAATTCTCAGGGAGAATGACAGATCTTCAGGTTCCCGACAGGGTGGCTCGAGACCTTCAGTGGTGGGCCTGTCAGGAGAACATTCTGAAAGGAGAACTTTTTTGGCAACCCTGGCCGGAGATAACAGTAGTCACGGATGCCTCACTCACGGGGTGGGGAGCCCACGCCAACGACTTGACCATCAGCAGTCGTGGGTCTCCATCGGAGTCCAGACTACATCTCAACCTGTTAGAGCTGAGAGCCATCAGACTTGCGCTGAAGGCGTTTCTGCCAGCTGTACAAGGGAAAAACGTCCTGATAATGATGGACAACACCGTGGCCATGCATTACCTCAACAAAAGAGGAGGTGTAGGATCACTACCCCTGTGCAGAGAGGCGATGCAGCTCTGGTTTTGGGCAATCCAAGAAGGAATCTCTCTATCGGCAGTTCACCTAGCCGGAGAGAAGAACTTGACAGCGGACGCTCTGAGCAGGCAGAGCACAGTCTCCCACGAGTGGGAGCTAGCTCAGGAAGTCCTTCAAGAGATCTTCGCCTTTTGGGGAACCCCTCAGGTGGATCTGTTCGCCACCTGCCTCAACAGGAAATGCGATCTGTTCTGCTCAAGGGAATTTCCCCCGAGAGGAGCTCTGGGAGACGCGTTCATAGTGGACTGGGAGTTTCCGCTTCTGTACGCGTTCCCACCGGTCCCTGTCATTCCTCAAATGATCAGGAGGTTGAGAAGATTCCGGAGAACCATGATCCTAATTGCCCCGGATTGGGCCAGGAGAACGTGGTACCCGGACATTCTAGACTTGTCCATCTGTCCTTCAATTCGACTTCCACTCGGAGAGAACCTACTCTCACAGAAGGGAGGTCAGGTTCTCCATCCAGACATCAAAACCCTCAACCTTCAAGCTTGGCTTCTGAAAGGCTGAGGTACAAGGATTGGGACCTCCCTGATGATGTTATGGAGGTGTTGCTTTCGGCAAGGAGGCCAGCAACAAAGTCTTTATACCGCTGCCGTTGGAACAGATTTTTCAGCTGGTGTAGAGAACAGAATATCGACCCTTTTTCATGTGGTACACCAATGGTTTTGTCCTTCCTACTATATTTGGCGAATTCAGGCCTTCAAGTGGGCACCATTAAGGGCTATCTCGCAGCGCTATCCATCTTTAAGCGCACTGCGGAAGAACCATCCTATTTCAAGTTACCCTTGGTAATACAGTTTCTAAAGGGGCTAACCAATGTTAACCCCCGAGACCATTCCAAGTTCCCCTATGGGATCTAAACTTAGTCCTAACTTTCCTGATGGGCTCACCTTTCGAACCACTCCATTCTTGTTCGTTAAGATTCCTTACCCTTAAAACTGTTTTATTAATAGCACTTACATCTGCTAGAAGGGTGAGCGAATTACAAGCTCTTTCTTGTAAACCCCCTCACACAATCTTTCACAAAGACAAAGTTGTCCTGCAAGTGAAGCCTAATTTCCTCCCAAAGGTGGTTTCTGAATTCCATATCACTCAGAAGATTACCCTACCATCTTTCTATCCTCCTCCTCATCCGGGGAAAGAGGAAGAGAGGTTACACAGGCTAGACCCTAGAAGGGCTTTAAGTTTTTACATCAGTAGACTAGCCAGGATAAGACAGGCAGACCAGCTGTTTGTAGGTTACACAGGTCACAAGCTGGGGTTACCAATAACTAAGCAGACCATTTCCAGATGGATCATTCTAGCCATTCTGGAATGTTATAAACTGGCAGGGAAAGAGCCCCCTCAAAACCTTAAGGCTCATTCGACCAGAGGTATTGCAGCTTCATCGGCCCTCAAAAGAGGTGTGCCGGTTAAAGACATCTGTGCGGCCGCTACATGGTCGTCTGTCCATACCTTTACACGATTTTACAACTTGGATTCCTCCTCCAGTCAAGAGACTAGGTTTGGAAGGGCTGTACTGCATTCTATTCATCAATAGAAGACAGCGTGAAGTCAGTACTCCCTCCTCCAATAATAGAATACTGCTATGGGAGCCTATCTAAGATGAGGAATACGTCGGAGGACACAATCCCTTCGAAGAACAAGTTACTTCTTACCTTGTAACGTTCTTTCGACGGGATGTTCCTCCGACGTATTCCTCATCGACCCTCCCATCCATCCCCGCAGTTCTACTTCCCTTGTTGTTGCAGCTTACGCTCCTTCAGGGTGATTAGTCTAGTCCAGAAAGAATTATTGTGGGCTACAAAACGGAACTGAGCAACGGACGCTGCGCGCGGCCTTTATAGGCAGGATGACGTCGACACGGCGGCTGTCGAGGGACATCGACTCGGAGGACGTCGACGCGCAGCGCCCTCTAGAGAGAAAAATGTTTCCGAGGCCAGCAGAGCTGGAAGGAGATATCTAAGATGAGGAATACGTCGGAGGAACATCCCGTCGAAAGAACGTTACAAGGTAAGAAGTAACTTGTTCATCTGTTTTATATTACTGTAATACTGTGTCTAGAGATTTTACCTGCGTGGTGTATAACAAAAGGCCTAATAAATAATACACATTTTAGATTTGTCTAACTGAAATTGCTGGTGTTGCTCTGTTTGGACTCATTGTAACCACTCTCACAACCTTCCTGAGACTAAACCTTGCTGCTCTGCTACCGTACCTTGATTGTATTTGGCTAACCTATGTGTCTTCCCTGTTCACCATAATATTGTGGCTACCGCAAACCCTCCCACCCGGCTGATGATGGCAATCCATCTGAACACCACTGAATCTCACTTAGTCCCTTACATGCCCGCTTAGTCTTACTCATGCACTGCCACTTAGCATACATGCACTTACACTAAAGTACCACTTTCTCTGACCATCCTATACCGCATCTTGAAGACTATCTGCTCCAGGCTCCGCTCCACCGTCCTCCTATCGTCTGATGTATTGGTCTGCCTCTCCGCCCCTTGACCTCACCTTAACAAACCACACTCTCCTGTTCTTCTAGTCCATTTTTTATCTTCCTTGTCCCCCGTCCATTGACTTTGGTGCTCAGCTGGTGCCCCAGTCCAGTCTCTCCCTTGCTGTCCCCTCCAAGGGCCAGGTTACATAAATGGGAAGCCAAAAAGTGCTGTTTATGCCCTAACTCTTTTTCAAACTTGGAGATGTCGGTGTTTTGCAACAGCCAACCAATGTCAATTCTAGTGTTTGTATACCATGGCAGATGAGTGTCCAGATTGCCAGTTTGTCGCAAGCAACGTTCTGCCAACTTGTTGTTCGCCTCCACCATTCTCGACGGCGAGCAGCATGTTTCGTCCTTTGCACAATGATTCCTGGATTCAGTAGTCCTAAAAGGGAAGGGAGAAAACACTGGCTAGCATGTTGTACGGCATGTATGGGGTGATCAAAAGTGGTACTTCCCACTTGCAACTAGAGACATGATATGATATGGCATTTATAGTACGCCTATACAGAAGTGTTTCAAGGTACGTCGAGGCAAGGGGGGGGCGAAACAGCGGGAAGACGGAGACGGCGATCCTACTAGGCCAGGTGACATTGAGATCGCGCGGGGCAAGGGGAAAGTGCGGGATTTAGAGGAGGGGGCAGTGCAGTACATGGGATAACAGCAAAATAAATAAAGACAATAAATAATAAATAAATAAAAGTGCAGCCAGCTGGAGACAAGTGCAGGGGGTAAGTGCAGACATCAGAAGTCAAGTGCTAGTAGGGGCTCTAAAGATACAGAAACAGTCCCAGAGTGCAAAGGTTGCCAAGGAGGCAGTGCAGTGTGCAACTGGCAGGTATGGGACCTGGGCCCGGGATCAGAGGGTAGCAAGGTAGCCAGTGCAGCATCAGATTCAGCCAGGAGATCAGCAGGGGAGCGGAGAAGAGAAATCGGAAGCAAAGAGGAAGATCTTGAGGTGTGTCCAGAACCGGAGACGGTTCTCCTCAAGTTTCAATGAGGCAGGGAGGCTGTTCCAGAGGCAGGCCCAGCAGAAGAAAGAGATCTACCACCAACTCGCTGCTTGGAGAAGCGGCTAAACCTGAGGGAGTTGGAGGCAGATGAGTGAAGAGCTTGAGAAGGAAGATATTTAGGAAGAGAGAGTTAAAGGTATTGAGGCCCCAGGCCCCAGAAGACCTTGTGGACAACGCAGAGGGTTTTGAACTTAATCCTCGCTGCCAGTGGAAGCTAGTGCAGAGATTCCAGTCCTGGAGAGATACGATCCCTGGGCTTGAGGCCAAGGACAAGTCTCGCAGACCTGTTTTCGATGAGTTGCAGAGGGCAGAGAGTAGAGGCAGGCAAATTCAGAAAGAGGCTGTTGCAGTAGTCCAGCCTAGAGAGAACCAGAGCTCTGGAGACAGTGAGCTTCTGGGGGAAGGAGAGGAAAGGATGAATACCTCTGAGGTGCAGCTGGTAGTGCTACTTCTTAGAGATGTTAGAGATATGAGGTGAGAAGGAAAGGGTGGAGTCGAAGATGACCCCAAGGTTTTTAGCCTCACAGGGAGCAGGAAGAGGGCCAAGAGAGGCCGGCCAGAGAGTGACAGGAAAGGAGGGAGCAGGTGTGCCAATGAGGAGAATCTCGGTCTTACTGGCATTAAGGCAGAGATCATTGGTGGCACACCACTCCTGGATGGCGGCCAGACAGTCAGAGATGAGAGAAGGAGAAGAGGTGGCAGAAGGGAGCCTGAAAATGAGTTGTGTCATCCGCATAGCACTGAAAGTTGGGGCAGAGAGTGGTAATGCGGTGAGCAAGAAGTCGCAGGTATTGGTTGAACAACCAGGGAGAGAGGTTAGACACCTGCGGAACACCACAGGTAGAGATAAAGATAGAGAGGAAGGACCCAAGTTGGACCTGGGAGGGTTGATCAGAGAGGAAGGAGGTCAGCCAAACCAGGGCCTGATCAGTGATGCCCAGGTTATCACGGAGACGGTTGAGCAAGATGGCATGGTTGACCGTGTCAAAGGCAGGAGAGAGGTCATAAGGACATAATAGAGACTGGGGCCTTACTAACTACCTCACCTTGCCACTGAGGCAGAAGAGGCTCTGGCACACTCCTGGTAAGCATCCTGCTCTAGGTTGGGAAGGGCTTTCACCCCACCACCCTCTTGACATGGTCAGGTAGAGTCTCTGTCCCTTTCACAAAAACACATCCAAGCATGCACAGATTATTTATGCCCAGAGATAAGAATGTACTCAAAGCCCACTTGCAGTAGATCATAGCCAGAGATCTTCTGACCCACACACATGCTCACACCCAAAGGTCACTTGCGCAAATAGCCAATAATGCCCTAATGCTTAATCTTACAGCACACACATGCAGTTAAATCACTCATGCAGATGTATTTGAACACATGCACACATGCATGAACATAAACACATTTCTGAGGCTTGTGAATCTATTTACATCTTGTGTTTTCGAGTTTGAAAATGGGCAATGACCTGCAACACTATCCCGCCTCTTCATGTTCCATACCCATGATGTTTCACTCATCAACGTCATCAGTTATTTTTTCTGCCAGTAAGGTTGGATGCAAAACGTGGAGTCTCTGTTATTTGAATAAATTATCCTAGTCGTCAAGTCCTATTGGAGCTCGAGAAATAGATTTCGGCATCAAGAAGCTTGACCGCGGCAGTGTTTAACACAGACAAAAAACTGAGTGGTGCAACACGCGGAAAGGTTATGAGTTAAGGAGGTATGAGGAGGGCAGACAGACATACTTTGGTGCCCTCTTACCATCCCATGTAAAAGACTCCATTGAAATGTTTCCCATTGTGCCCCACCTGATTCCCATAGAAAGACACGCACTGACGGTGCAATAGTTGTCTTCCAAGTGGTAATAATGACTCTAGGTGTAAAGCTTGTAATCTTTTTAAACCAAAAACCCTAAAGGAGTGTCGCACAAAAGAGTGGGCAACCTGCACAATGCTGGCGGTGAAGCGGTTGGGCGATTTTACTGCTACAGCAGAAGATTTCGAGTGCGGATAAACATACATCGGCTTAGAGACTGACCGCGAAGAGCAGGACTTGGAGGAAACATCAAACGTTTCCTTGTAGCTTGCTACCAGTTCCATGGAGGCGACGTTGGGTCACCTGTGGATAACTCGTGGCATCCACAAGGCTGATCATAAGCCCAAGACTAAGCAAGACGATACTTGAGGTAAACATACATCCGAGCACACTGCTTCTTTGCCATGGTCTAATCCGGTTGCCAAACACGGCTTAAGGAGAAAGAAACGTAGAACACGTGGACAATCTATGCAGGAATCAAAAAACAAACACAATGAAGATGAACAACTTCAAAGCATATTGGAGGACAAATCTGTTTGAAAAAACAAAACGACGCAGCGAACAAACTGAAATTCCTACAACACAACCGGGCTTACAAAAAGCAATGAGGAAACACTACGACAACCGAATCTTCGAATCACCAAACACCCAAAAAGAGCTCTTCAAAATCATAAATGAAATCAAAAACCTTACAGGATGTAACAACACACCAACTCCATCCGCAAAACTCTGCAATGACCTTGCGGACCACTTCAAAAACCAATATCCCTAACATCCAACAAACCATTCAAAGCAGACCGTCTGATCTGACCACAACCCCAACCTACACCCGGGAGGAGCACCCAAACAAACTACGAAGCTTTCCAGAAATATCAGTGGAGACATTCGTCAAACTGGTGAATGAAAGCAACAACTCAGGGTCCCCCGAAGACCCATGCCCACCAGACATGTACAAATCAATTCTTAAACAAGGAACGCCCATGGAATATCACAGGAATGTCCTCAACCATTCCATCGCAACTGGGAAAGTGCCACAAGCCTTCAAAACTGCATACATCAGGCCACTACTCAAAGATACAGCGGGAAACGTAGAGGGCCTCTCCAACAACAGACCTATCTCCAACATCCCGTATACAGCCAAGCTGCTCGAAACGTGCATTTACAAAACGACCCAAGAGTTTATAGAAGAGCACGGCCTACTAGACCAGGCACAAGTTGGCTTCAAACCACTGAGAGGAACGGATTCGGCTCTACTCTCAATATGGGATGATCTAAAAACCAATGCAGACTCGGACAACAGCACTGCCTTGATACTCCTAGACCTATCGGCAGCATTTGACACAGTCGACCACGACACCCTCATAACGAGATTAGAAGCACTTGGAATAACAGACACCGCCCTACTATGGATCAAATCTTTCCTAACAAACATAACGGAAACTGTATGGATGAAACCCTTCAAATGCATCCCGAGAGATTGCACCTGTGGAGTACCACAAGGATCATCCTTCTCCCCGCTACTATTCAACATCTACCTGTATCTACTTATCGCAATCATCAAAAGCCACGGCCTCACCTGCTACAACTACGCTGACGATACACAAATAATCTTCAAAATAAAAGACAACCCGGAAAGAAACTCAACGCTAGAAAACTGCCTCCGCGATGTATTCTTCTGGATGAACTCCAATTCCCTCAAAATCAACCAAGGCAAAACTGAAATAATGATTGTCACAAAAAATGGAGGAGAAAACCAATTCATCCCTTGGCCAAGGGAACGCGGGACTACCCAAGCACCCACGGCGATTGTAAAAAAACCTGGGGGTTCTGATGGACAATAATCTCACGCTAGAGCCACAAGTAAACCCTCTCCTCAAGAAATGATTCTTCCTCCTGCGAGCGGCAAAGAGAATCTTACCATTCTTATCGTTCGCCAACAAAACGACCACCATCATCGCCCTCATCATGTCCAAAGTAAACTATGCCAATAGCCTATACCTAGGCATGCCTGAATGACTCCTGAAAAAACTACAACACATTCAAAACGCGGCAGCCAGACTACTTCTGAAACTACCCCGAAGAGAACACACCGCACCAGCGCTGAAAACACTACATTGGCTACTAATAAAACAACGAATAAAATTCAAAATAATGTGCATTACGCACAGAGCAGTTCACAACAAAGGCGCTGAGTTCCTAAGAGACAAACTGCACCTACATCAATCAACAAGAACACTCAGATCAAGCATGGACATCCGCCTGGAACCGAAGCCCTACAACAAAAGAAAACTTGGGAGGATCCTCCTTTTCTCACCAAGCCCCGAAAACCTGGAACGACCTTCCAAAGTACATACGTAACACAAGAAACCACCTATTATTCAGGAAATTCCTCAAAATCTGGCACTTCACGTCATAACTAGAAAGACTGGCCACAGGGGCACTGACATACCAAAAAACATCAACGAACGTAGAGCGACCGCAATACACACCGATCAATCAATGGGAAAAGCTGAGGAAATATCCCACGGCATACTAAAGGGCCAAACGGGAGACAGTCGCAATACGACCAAAGACAGTAAACATAGCAAACTAAGACAGAAAGACTAGAACGAATCATCAAGAGGACCAGGACCTAACTATGACCTTCCCCAACAGCCCTTAGAACAAAACATAGAGAAGGAAAGGAAGCACTGCATCACAGGCCCAATGCAATGGTGAGAAACAGAATGTTTCATCACTACACACGGTCCACCAATACAAAGCAGGAAGCACAATGCCCCACCACACAAACTACAACTAAACAACAGTCTCAAGGATGTTCACCAAACGGAAATCAAAGAATCAGTCACGACAGAAGGATACGAACGTCTGAATACACACGCTCACCAAGACGGATCCACTAGGACAACACTTCAACTTGACCGCAACCCTGAACCACTCAAAGCCTTAACTGACCAGGGTCACACTAGATCACCTAAGAATAGATATCACCCACCCAGTCCCACACCTGAAGATTAGGTTCAGACGCACCCACCAATCCGAACTATACTCAATCGGATACAGTTGGATCAGCGCAACTCCACCATATTAAAAAGTACACAATACCTACACACCACGTTTGTTAATACACTTACCTGATTTCCCATTTTGAAGCAACTTTAATGTCAATTTTTCTCCTAAACAAAACCACTTCTTCAGTCACAAACGGCATGTGCAAATAATTAGAAATTGTACATGCGTAATGTGCATCAACCAAAGAAAATCTTAATAGTCATGTAAGCAGTTGAATCTAATGTGTTTACAATTATAACATACAGTAAACAGTTGGACAAGTTAATACACTCCATATGCTGTATAGCTAAAATAATATGCTTGTAACCACAGGCGTACTAATAGCACTATATAGAAAGTGGTAATATGACTCTAGGCACTAGTATACTAAACATAGCAGTATATACAAAATGTGAATATGAATGTAAGCTGTAGCATCAAATGTCCATCAAATTATAACATAAAGGTGTATTCACTTATGTTTGTCATGCTAATTAAAAAATAACAACAACGTACCCACAAGCCTACTGTTCATTGTACTATGCAAAATGTTAATAAGATTGTAGGTTCTAGCGTATAATTATATCACTATATACAAAAGATCAATACGGACGTAGGCACCAGTGCACTATAACTAGTACTAAATGGAAAATGTGAAGACAAATGTAACCATTAGCATCTAATATCTTTACTATTATAACATAGAGGGTGCACAGTAAACAGTTGGATACTCCAATAAGCTTCCTGTGCTCCATAGCTTCAACAAATGTGTACACAACATTAAAATATGTTTGAAATGCTAAATAACTATTAATATGCATAAAGCCACTAGCGTACTGTTAATGACACAATATGCAAAATGTTATTACAACTGTAGACATAGCGTACCATTTATACCACTATATACAAAATGTTAGTACAAAAATAAGCAGTAGCATCAAATGTCTTTACAATTATAACATACAGGTATTTATACTAAACAGCACAACATTTTATATTTTACCATGTTGTCTTTGTGTAAGTAGTACATCAACATTGAGTAGATGAGATGAGCACAAAAAAGAAAACATAATGGAAAACACCACAACATTTGTCCAAAAAGGAACACAAAAGAAAGAACATTAAAGTACACCTATAACTGGCTAACAGGATGTTCAAATAAACTTTCCCACTGACGACATTACAACTATTGGTGATATCACAGAACCAACCAGTTCAACCGGTATCTGGCACTTCTCGCCCACCGCATCGCTGCTCTGCCCCAACTTTCAGTGCTATGCGGATGATACCCAGCTCATTTTCAGGCTACCCTCAGCCTCCTCTTCTCCTTCCCTCATCTCTGACTGTCTTTCTGCTATCCAGGAATGGTGTGCCGCCAACGACCTCTGCCTTAATGCCAGTAAGACTGAGATTCTACTCATCGGCACACCCACTCCCTCCTTCCCTGCAGCTCTCTGGCCGGCCTCTCTTGGCCCTCTTCCTGCTCATACCTGCAAGGAAAAAAACCTTGGGGTCATCTTCGACTCCACACTCCTTCTCTCCTCACATTTCTGACGTTTCTAAGAAGTCACACTATCAGCTGCACCTCCTCAGAGGTATCCATCCTTTCCTCTCCTTCCCCCAGAAGCTCACTGTCTTCAGAACCCTGGTTCTCTCGAAGCTGGACTATTGTAACAGCCTCTATCTAAATCTGCCTGCCTCTACTCTCCGCCCTCTGCAACTCATCCAGAACAGGACTGCGAGACTTGTCCTTGGCCTCAAGCCCAGGGACCGTATCTCTCCAGGACTGAAATCGCTACACTGGCTCCCTGTGGCTGCGAGGATTAAGTTCAAAACCCTCTGCATTGTCCACAAGGCCTTCTGGGGCCTGGGGCCAAATTACCTTCAACTCTCCCTTCCTAAATATCTTCCTTCTAGAGCACTTCGCTCTTACGCCTCCAACTCCCTCAGGGTCAGCCGCTTCCCCAAGCAACGAGTTGGGGGGGAGATCTCTCTCCGCAGCAGGGACCTCCCTCTGGAACAGCCTTCCTGCCTCCCTGAAACTTGAGGAGAACCATCTCCGGTTCCGGAAGCACCTCAAAACCTTCCTCTTTGCTTCTGCTTTCTCTCTCCCTCTCCTCTGCTAAATCACTGAAACTGTACTGAATCAGCAACTGGGCCACTCAACAATCTCGGTCCTTGGCCCAGCCACTCTCCCCTGCACTGCCTTCCTGGCAACCCCTGCACTGCGGGACTGTCTCTGTATCTCTACAGCCCCCCTTCCCAGCACTTGTCTGCACTTATCTTGCACTTGCCACCAGCTGGCCCTTATTATTTATCTTGTTCATTACTAACCCTGTACTGCACTTTCCCCTCTCCCTTTCCCCCTTGCACTTTTCCCGTCCCCCCCTACCCATGCACTTGCGCGATCTGAATGACACCTGGCCAAGTAGGATCGTTGTCTGTCTCCCCTTGTTCCCCCCTCCCTGCCTCGTCGCGCCTTGAAACACTTGTGTATAGGCGCGTTACAAAACCATATCATATCATATCAAGCACTGAAACACATATTTTGAAAAGAACAACTTACAACACAAACAGCTTTATTGCACCAGTTGAAATCTTAAGATCTGTATCCACAAGAATTTCTACATTACAAACTTTGCCTATACAACTACAACTTTCAGTGCCTATTGTTAGTTCTAGCAATGCTTTAATAATTCAAAGTGCTGTTACACCACAAACAAATGTATCTCAACTAACAAACATACTGCTGCTCCAACAGTTGAAAGTCTACAAATCCCAAAAAGAACACAAATATGTTCCCTATTAATAGCAGTACTACTCATACTATCTGTGCTATGTACTTTTATTGAACCTAAAAGAAACATTTTAGTACTTTAACTACTCCCATTTCTAAAACTAAAACTTCTTATATAACTAAAAGGAAAATAATGTCCCAGTATCAACTCTTATGACATCAGCAGAAAATCAACTTAAAATTCCTTCACTTTTAAGTAGCTGTATTTTAAAACGTAAATCTAGCTTGGCCCACAAAACAAGAATAGATAATGTACCTATTACTACTACTCCTTTAATTTATACCTCAGAAGGTTTAACAACTGAAAACATTTCTGCCTTGAATGTGGAACAGTGACATCTCTGGCAAGGTAGCCCACAAGGGAGTGGGGCAATCCACTGGGCAGTCCAGGGACACTTCTGAAGGCTCTTGGGGCATGCAATCACGAGTAGGCTGGCGTTGAGACTAGGTGGTTCCACTAGTTCAAGGGTTGAAGCACCTACGAGGGTCTTCTGAGATATTACAAAGGAGCAGGGCTTCACCAGGCCAGTCACCGTGTCGTCAGCGTGCTGCTTTTCGTCGTAGGATTCTTGGCTTCAACGTAGATCTGAAGAATGGCTGCGGAAGTCCCCCTCAAATCCAGAATTAGAGCTGGAAGTTCACATCGACCCAGCAGCAGACTCTGTCACCAAGAGATGGTGACTGGGACCAGACCCCTTCCTTGGGCTCACTCACAAATGCTCACTAGCTCGAGAAAGCAGCAGCTTTCTCGGGAAAGTGCATGACCTTATAAGGGATTTCCTGATCTGTAAGGGCAGGAAGAAGGCCATACTAAAAGTTTGTGGCACATCCATCTTTGGGTGCTAACCACTTTTAGTAACCATACGCTGTAAATCTGAAAGTGCACAAGTAAAATAAAAACTGTACAAATGTTACTGCTGCCACCAGCTTGTCTTCGGCTCATATAAAAAGTGACCAAAAACCCAAAAGATTAAGAGTTATGGGGATACAAAGTATCCCCATTGCACTGCACTGTAAAGGTGCTGTGTGCAATTACCAAAATACAATAATGGCGAAGCAAAACCTAGTTTCTCAGTACTGACAGGCTGAAAGACTAGTCGGTTTGCCCATAACAATGAGCAAAATGCATGAAATATGGAGGCTTTAGTTTCCTTAAAAAAACTCAGGACGGGTTCAAAAATAAGCAAAAAGAATGCTGTCCCATTGAAATCATTGGAAGGAAAGGTGCAAAAGAGTCTTCCCTTTCAACCTTGGAGGAGTCCCAGGGCAGGAGACTGTGATGACATCTGCGTTCAAATAGCAGAAGGCAAACCTTGTGGCTGGAACACAGAAGCTGGAATATGCTGCAAGTGCGGGAGGAAGCCACTTGTTCCACAAGTCTAAGATCTTCCAAGTACAAACTCCGAACAAGGACCAAAGCAGTGAGGTGACCAAGGCGGGAGCTGCAAAGTCCACTGGATGGCCCCAGGACACCTTTCCAAAGGCAGGATCCTTGCACAGGGTTCAGGACTAGTTGTTCCCATTCGTCCAGGGGTTGAAGCATCAATGAAGGCCTTCTGGAGATCAGCAAAGGAGCAGGTCTTTGCCTGGACGGTTGAATAAGACTGGTTGGCTGCAATGACATGTTCTGGATCTTTAGCTGGATGCTAAAGGGGTCCTTGCTCCTGTGATGATCTGTTAAATGGCTGCAGGAATCCATCTTGTATCCCAGATACGAGCTGATGTTGCTCCAGAGCTCACCAATGGAAAGGATATGCACAATTCAAACTTGCTGGGGCTGTCCAATCATGGACAACCTCCGGCCACCAAACCTGCCCAAAAACAACACTTTAGGAAGGTTGTTGACTAGGAACAGACAGTACCAACTTGCACATGCAGCCACAAACACTGCCACTTTGCCTGGGGAAAGGCTTGACATGTGTGGCAAATCCAGTCCTGAGAGGATAGGAGGAAGGCCAAAATGCAAGATGGTCAAAGTATAATGCAAAATCACGTGACACTACAATTTTAGAGTACATGTCACTCAGAATAATTATGCTGCAAAATTCAAAAGTGACTGCGAGAATGTTAAAATAAAAACATGGTATAAAAATATTTGCTGCAACTAGCCCGTCCTGGACGCATCATGCAAGTAACCATAAAGTTATTAAAACAACAGAGAAAGGATACCAAATCTTTCACCACATTTCACTGTAAGGTGATGTGTGCAGTGTAACGCAAACAAGGAATTTCGTAACGCTGGACAGTCCACCAGCACTGATAGCCATAGGGACTGATCAGTGCCCGCAAAACAGTTGAGCTAAGCAAGGTAAGTAAATCAAAAAGCCTTTACTTGCCACAAGAGTTAGATTGGTTTCAAAACAGCCCACCTTTGGTGGGTTCTATGGAGGGAAAGCAGCAAAAATAAATATTTCCGAACAGATGGTGTTGCATTTTTCTAAGCACTCTGGTTATTCAGGATTTGGTAAGGAGTTTGCACAGTGTTTGACTGTTGCAGAGTCTGCTTTGTTACTGTTCGAGGCTGTCCCAATGGTTGAGGCTTTGTAATTGTAAGACGCTTTGGTTTCAATAGTCTGGGCCAGGTGTGTTGAACCTACGGCCTTATGGGTGAGTAGGTGCTCAGGTTTCTGTACAGTGCCCATTACTGGTTGTGCAGAGTATAACACAGGGATGGAACCCACTTGAAAGGCCCTTTCAACTGACAAGAATATGTTGGGCTGACAACCTAAATGGAAGGACTAAAGCCATTCGTAAGCTGCCTGAAGAAATCAAAACGGTACATATGATTCCTGAAGTTGGTACAGTCTACTCTTTGAACATGGCCTGTTGCAGGGATGTCTTGGATTGAGTTATCCAATATTTTCTGCTATTTGACCACCTAGGACCAGTGCTACTTGCTGGGCCCCTGCATTTGCTGCAAGACTCCACTGATCTGCTTGCATGAAAAACCATAGTACGCAGTCTGTTGTGGAAGGTAATTGGTTTGAAGCATACGCGTGGACAATTTCCTGTAAAAGGCTTGGTGACCCGTCAAATGATGCTCTTGTGAACGGATTCCTCAAATCATGGGAAGCAGAGCAAAGCAATTTGCGATCTAGCCCTCCAGATATGTGAATGCCGGAAGGGAAGATGAAGGGAGTTGGCTGAAAGTGGAGATCGGCAGAGGGCCTGTTGGACTTCTGGCCTGCCACACACGTTCCATCAACTCAAGTGTCTCATCATTTTGTATTAGACGGACCTTTAGCAACTTGTTTCTTAAGTGAAGTGTCTGGGTTGGTAAATGCTGGGGAGGTCGAACGAACGTATGAATTTCTTAGGCAATTAAAATTATTAGAAGTATGGCTTTCCTATGCTGGTTAACATCTGGGCTACACAAAATGGATGGGCTGTTACAACTCATGCTACGAGACATTTACTAGATACATCAGTCATGCCGGGTGTCAATGAGATGTCACTGCTCGCCCATACGTGTCTGGTATGCCTCCAATCGGATGAGCCAAGGTAATGGGTGTTTCTCTACAACCGTGTGTTAGGCAAGATTGTATGCAGTACCCTTTGGGTGCACTAAAACAACCCTGACCTCCTGGCAATAGGAACCCAACCTTTGGTATAAGTCTGTACTACACAGGTTGGTAGCGTGTTGAGCAGCCACTGGGCAAGGACCACTAGTTCCATCATCTAAAGGGTCTAGGTGGACTGCTCATGAGAAAGTGTGCTCCGATTCCAGCAATACCATCGCCGGAAGCGCATCTTACCTGACTCCCGCGATCCCATCGCCTGCAGCGCATCTTAACTGATTTCCAGCAGTCATCGCAGTCGAGGCACATCCTCACCTGTTCTGGGCGTCTAAGCTACGTGGGAGCTCATCTTGTCCAACAGCCTCGCGGATCCATCCATCCAGCAATCGCCGGCAGGTCTACGGATAGCTGCCTCTCGTCAAACATTGCCAGGCCAACCCTGCAGGAGAAAAGGACAAACAAGGTTAGAAACAACATAAAGACTTAACGCTAAGGTCACACACAACTTATCCTTCGCGCATGACCTTAGAGCCCAACTTACTTTCTACTGGGGACCTCGTAAACTCCTCTGGCCTTCATTTGGACTCGCTCCCAACACAGCGACTCCGCTGGGCCCTTCATCACCTACTGGGGAGAAAGAAAGACATTACAAGGGTTACGGGCAATAATCACGGAAAGAGACATTGCAACAAGATACAAACAATAATCATTGTTAAACACTTAACTTTTGAAGTGGATCAGCCACCGCCGGTCTGGGCTTCCACGCACACGGACCAGTGAAGAAACTAGGTCCATTAAAGGCGCCTCTGCAGTTGAGAAGCAGGACGGAGAGCTCATCCTTATAAATAAGCAGATGAGACCATATGGGTAGACGCATGCTCACCTCATTCTGGGAAGAAGGGTTCGAGGGAAATCCTAGTTCAACCACACAATTCTCACTGCCTCTCGTATTCTCTCGGGGGCAGTGCCTGCAACCAGCGCAGTCCACACTACAGGAGCTGGGAAAGAAGCCTGATCCAGGGGAGTCAAGTCCAGGGAGAGCTGCAACCGTGCCCCAACGCCCCCGCAGAGACCAGGTGAGCATAACACCAGGCTCATCTCAAGGGGGTCAATGTGAGCTGTAGGGGAGTTGCACAGAGATTCACAATGACAAGTATTCAAATAAACAATTACACACAAGGTTTCTTGAAGAAACGATTATTAATTTATTTATCAGTCAGTTAGAGTAAGCCTTCTTCAGAAGGGAGCAATATAAAAGCAACACACAAATATACTCCAAAACTACACACTCTTAGTTTCTAAATCAGTAAAGACCCTTTTGGGATGGCCCACAGTCGCAACCTACACCCTCGGGTAACTTCAATAGCTAGGGTGCTGGGGACATTCATATCTTACTGTAGCATTTAGAACATTCTTAGGAATTGGTCAAAGGAAAAGGTTATTAGAACAAACAAGAAATCGCAAATATTCTTAAGCAGGCAAATACTTTTGGATGCCCTAAGAAGAGTCATTCAGTAGAACAGGTTAAGCCAAAGTCAATGGGCAAAAGTCTATATGAGCTTAAGCACTTCTGGTAGGTAAGTAAGAAAGGTCTATGGACAATGTTTTAGAAGTCTTTGAAGAAAAGAAGAATCAATGTAGGGCCACAAGATGTTTAGACTTGTGAGTAGTAGAAGATGCAAGCAACTCTACAATAAGAGGTACGTTCTCTCAGACTTTACAGTACCTTTGGATTGAAGAAAAAGTGCAGCAGATGATTTCTGTTCCTGTGCATCTCTGCAGATCTCACTGTTCCTGGGCCTCAGTCGTGGGGACAAGAGGGAGGATGTCTGGGGACTCCTGCACTGCAATGGGACGGTCACCGCTCGCAACCGGCAATCTTTAAACAAGTGGCACTTCAGTGTTTCAGCTTCTCGCGAATACCGCAAATAGCAACACCACTGTTCCTGGCTGTCGAGATGGACTTGCCTTGCTTCTGGGGTCCCGCACTCTGTTGAGAGGGCTCTTGCTCGATCAGTCCTGCTTCCTGATAGTCCAGAGGATCTTCCTGGAGCTCTTGGCCAGCTTAAAAGCAACGCGCACAATCTGCTGTTCCTCTCCCTGGCTATTCGGTTTCCAGCAGCAACTCTGTGGAAATTCAACCAGCTGAGAGAAGATGTCCATGTGGCTTACTTTGGAGTTTATTGCTCCCTCCAACTCGAGGGCGGAAGTCGTCCTTGCAGGGGCTTCTCTGTCGATACGAATTTGGAGTTTCAGCACAGCAGCAGGGCTTCACCGGGCAAACCAACGGTCCAGGAGTTGCAGCAGCCGTCCTCTTCAAGTTCTTCAGTTCCTTCATCCAGTGGTCGACTCTGCCTTCGATGCCAAAAGCTTTGCCTTTTATTCAGTTCTCTTCCATTCATTCCAGCCTAGCTGTCAGTCACCCAGTAGGGCGGCTGCCCTTACTGGACAGTCAGCCGGACAATCACTACAGAGTGCAATTGGGTCTCCTAGGAGACTAAGCACAGGGAGTTTAGGGCACGTCCCTCACTTCCTGGCCCCGCCAGACACCCTGGAGCCAGAGGGGGGCTTCCCTCGTGAATCCCACCAAAGGCAAAGCGAACAAAGGGACCAGACCTGGTTTGGCGTGCAGAGTAAATCTCAAGAAGGACCTTTTCGCAAAGAAATGGCAAAAAAAAGACGACTGGGCCATTTTGGACAAAAATGGCAACCTTTGGTGCTTCACTGCAGCTGCAAAGGCAGCCTGCGGTAAATGCACACCACAGTAGTTAAAAGTAAATCACTGTCGCCAGCCATTCAGTGAGGAAAGGGTAACATAAAAATGTTACATGAGAAACTAGACAAAGGGGATATTAGGTACCTCCGCCAGCACTCTATTGTATGATAGTGTGTGCTGGGTCTAGAATGTTACACATGTAAGTAAAGTCAGTTTCACTTTACTGCTCTGGGAAACAGTAGTTTATCCCAGAGAAGGTATTTAAACCGTTGGGAAATCTGGAAGACTTCCCTGTGCCACTGCACTGAAGGTGCTTTGTGACACAATGTAAAAGATGATGCCTATGGAGTTTTTCAGGCTCCATAACCAAAAGAAACACTAAGTTTAGAAATCACATTAAAATACATGACAGAGTGGGAAAAAGGGTCTCACTCTCGCCAGGTTAAAAAAACCAAGTCCTATTAATCCAGCAAAGTTGCTCGGGGTCTCTTAGGTGGAGGGTATTAGCACATTTCTGAGAATTCTCACTCACACCCTGGGAGGGTACATTAAAAATACCTTGTAGTTATTGCCTTGGAATTCTGGAACCACATTCATTATCAAATCCCATGGTACACCCAAACATATGATCCTAAAGACATTCTTTAAAAGTTGACGATTCAACAGCTTATTTCATATCCAGGTCATGCAGTTTCCCAACCATCTTCTAGACACGTTGCCAGAAGCACATTGATGGTGCACTTTGCACTGTACAAAATACCTTACAATTTTGTAATAGTGAATGGTAGCCTTATCTGCTGGAAAAGAGTAGCCTTGTTTTCAGTAAGTCAATTAGATCTCACTAGAGAACAGAGTTAGGAGCAGAAATATGTGGCATGTTAGCCACTCGTTTCATTAGTGTGTGCACAATCACAGAAGATGTAACTTTGAACGTTTTGAAGTGAATGTGCTGGAGGGATAAGGGCTGAAGTTGGGTACTTCATATATACCATTCTTGGCAATATTCATAATACTCTGTGGTTATCCATTGGTTGTGCACAGATTCGGCGCTGTACACTTTTGTGATGTGTTCCACCCACCGATGGCTACCTGCGTGTATGCAGAATAGACGAATATGAAAGGATAAAGAATGTCCACTGATTGATTACAGTCCACAGTGGTTTTTCTTTTCCCACGGGAGCCATGTTGTGTTATAGGTTATATGAATTGTGCATATTCCCCTTTAAAAGGCTGCTTCAAAGGATTGAAGGTATGTTTCATAGCCTCGTGAGATAGTGAGATGACTGAATTGATTTGTTGCACTTGAAATGTTCTCATGTTAAGAATGTCGCAGAGGTCTATTGAAAATGCTGTTCGTGTGTGTCATGTAGGAATGGGAAACGAAGGTAGACTAGTGGACTGCCGAAATTGCGATTTGTTGCATATGCTTTGCCGATTTTCTTTGTCTTTTATTTGTTGAAAGCTATCACTAATATAAGGGTACACCCATCACACAAAGCTGAGTGCGCTCTTCATGCAGTTTCCCTGGGATCACAAATACGTCTTTGCACTTGGATGTTATTGTCTGTGAAGCTGGAGTCTGTCGGAGGCTAATTAAAAAAGGTTGTGAAAAGGTATATTAGTACCCGGGGTGGGGGAGGCAGCCAATCGGTTCCTTGGATTGCGGACTGAAACTGCTAATCTCAGCCCACATTCCATGTAACCGGATGTCTGCTTCCCCTGCCCCGCACCCAGGCCTTTAACTCTGGCCCAAGGCCGATAACACCTGATCTGTCTGGCCCACCAGATTGGTGTTAACACTATAGGAAGATGACAAGAGATAGAGATGGGGCAGATTTAGTAGAGAAATAGAAAGTCATTAATGTGCACCCTAGCCTGACTCCTTCCTCCCGACCTCCATGTCTCAATTCTTCCCAGGGTTTGCTTCTCTAGTGTCAGAAAGATCAACTTGATTTGAGTTTAGAGGGAAGCCAGTGTACAATTAAATATTTTAATTCTTCCCACTCGACTTTCCCACCAGCACATACAACATTCACATACAACATGGTGTAGCCCCCTTTGACAATTCTGTCCAAAAATCTAAAGTCCATCCAGTTTGTGATGGAAGAGCATACTGTGAGAAACCTGAGGATGTTCTCAAAAGTAGTCCCCGGGCATCCATTGCTCGGGTACCCAGGGAAGGGCCATCACTCTTGGATCCCAACCCTGGGGGCGGACCGGCGAGGGAGGATTGCATGGGCAGGGGTCTTCAGGGAGGGCATCTGGAGGCGGGACATGGTATCCCCCTGTTCTTTGCCCCAATCCATCCTACCCACCCTTGTTGTTCATGGGATAGTGTCACCCGATTCGCATCCTACCCATAGACTTCCCCTCACAAAAAGGGAAGATAAAATATGCTGGACGGCTAGGGAGAACAAACCCTTTTGGAACTCTTCACCCTAACAGTGTCTCGCCTTTCTCAAAACCCATTATTTATGGTTCCAAGTAAGAGGAGGAAAAGAGTTAAGTACATGAGATTGGGTGAGAAGAGAGATCGAGTACAACAGATACAGCACCGTGATATTAATATCCATTCACCTGCTACCCATCTAGACCACGGGAAAATACTATCAAGACCCATGCTTGTGTAATAAAACATCAGAGAGATGGAATACTCCACCTCAAGGGGAAGCTATCTCATTAAATAAAAACGAGGCTAGAGGATGTTCCCATCTCCGTTGTCGATCACCTAATAGTATTCTAGTAAATTTAAATAACCATGAATCCCAATTCATCTCTCCCTATCAATTTCCGACTAATACTTGGAAGAAGGGGCAACTGAGGGTAATGAGGATTACCTATGAGAAACACCTTGAGAAACAAAGAGAAGACTGCCACCAGTTATCATTAGGTTGTCCCATTAATAGTCAGGCAGGGTCAGGCATTTAACAATGATCACTCACACTTGACTCCACTTCACTCTCTTAAAGTACTAAAGGACAGGCATGTCCTGTTAATTGGAGTACTGGAGGTCAGGCACACCCAGCCCTGACCACACATCTGCAGCCCATTGATATAACACAGGTGTATAAAAAGAGACTGCTCAGGGAGCGGGGTGAGAAGCTGTTGGGAGAGCAGAAGGAGGCTGTGTGGCTGAGTCTAGCAGGGAATCACTTCTTGTTCCCAGACCTGTCGGCCAGTGGAAGCGGAGTGAGCTGAGGATGCTGTCCGGACCAGAGAAGCCAAGGAGCAGAGTGGCAGGAGCTGAAGGCTGGAGGAGAGCGGTGTGCCGATATGCTGGCCTGGTGTTGGTGAGGGGCTGCAGCGCAGTGAGAGAATCATGCCCGGAGGGAGGCTGCCTGCATCCTGCTGACTGCGTTCAGTATAGTGCTCTTTCCCATGGGTCCTGTGCTGGCCCCAAGGGTTTCCGAGGGGCAGTTGGTGAGACCCTGACCTCAACCATGTGTATCCTGAAGGGACTTCCTGTCAAGGGAATGCTGCCCGGTGAGCTTCATGAAAGATAATGAGAGAGAAACTCAGGGGCGTGTGTGTGACTACAGCGGAGCGGGAGAAAGATACAGACGGTAAAGCGGCCCAGAGCGAAAAGCAAGTGATAGACTATAAAGAGGCATGAAACAGAAAGCAAGTGAAAAGACTTTAAATTGAAAGTAAGACAAGCTAGGAATCCTTTTGTGAACTTTAAGTCCACTATTGTCCATAGGGAGAGTGGCATTGTGGAACTTGTAGTGAGAAGCCAAGTTATATGAGAAGACCAAAGGCGCCTGCGTCCCGCTTATATGAGAAAGTTAAAGGGGTCTGGGACCTATGTAATAAAGAAGAAGACCTACTTGCAAAACAAACATTGCTGCAGCCAAAGGGAAGCTGGTACTGTTTCAAGGAAAGACAGAAATAAGAGGTCATGAGCGACCCGAAAGGAGATTAAGAATAAAAGTGTGTAAATTGTGCAAGAGGCACAATACAGAGAAGATAAAGCAAGGAAGGTGCAAGTGTGCACGAGAAAGAAGCAAAGGAAACAAAGGAAAACAAGGGGTCCTGGAAGCACCTGAAGGTGAAAGGTTAAAAAGGAAGAGCAAGGAATAAAGAGGGGGGCTAAAGATAAGAGTGGTCGCGCTTAGGAGGAGCAAAGAACCTGGTGTTTTTGAGGTGCTACCCCCAGAACTATATGGTAGAGAAAGGTACATTCTGACAAGCTGAACTTGTGTTTGAAGCCAAAAGGGACCTAAGCCCGTGGAAGGGGATCCTGAGAGGCCTAACTGTCCTCGGGAGGATAGCTCAGGGGCAACTCACTTGCCTTGGAAGCAAGACGATGCAGAGCAACACAGGTTCTATTCCCCGGGTCCACGCTTAGAAACTTCTGAGTAGTAAGCACGTTAGAAATAACTAATTATAATGATACAATTATAACAAAGTGGAATACCTATTATTTTGTGTTACTGAAGGAATTGAAGCTTGGGGAAGGGAACTCTGAGAAACTTGAAGAGGAACTGTGTATTTCTTTTTGTTATGTTTTGAACTTGTAAGAGTTAATGCTTGGGGAAGGGAATCCCAAGGAACTTGAGACATTGCAAGTGTTTAGACTACTGCAAGAACTGTGGAGAAGGTCTTATGAACAGCCTTGTTTTGATTAAAATCATTTTTATGAAAACTCACCAACCTACACCAGGCCAAAAGACCACCGGGAACCAACCTTGGTTTCATATTTTCTGTTGAACCACTATATTGTTCATTTAAAAGACTTCCAAACACATTTTGTCAAAGAGTGAGGGCAAGCATAGGTGTAGACAGACAGATTTTTACTTTGGACATTCAGACTTTGACAGCCCTTAAAACATCAGTTAAGGGAGCCATCCCTTTAGAGTTGGGGCCAGTTAGGCAATACACCAACCCTGGGAACTTAGTAAATAAAAGTTTTGAAAGATCATCTTTCTCTGTCTCTCTTGATGCCATACCTGTCTGACAATACTTTTAACAACTGTAAATTATGTCAAACATCATGACGTATTTGCAGTGAGATATTATTAGCCAGCCGGCCTGAGGGAATGTTCTGACAATCTTGTATAGATTCATTAAGGGTCTTAAAACCAGATTGTCTCTCATTTAGGTCCGTTGGTTTGCACTGGTGCTTTTTGAAGAAAAATTTGTGTACCAACAATGTGTAGATTTTTCTCTGATATTGTTTCCCTGGTCGTGGTGAACACACAATGTATGACATTATATTATCCAGTGCCCCAGTAATGTTCTTATGCCCCTTTGAGAAAATCATCAAACCATTGTAGAATTAAGGAACATATGGCAAAATATTGTATTTGGTCTTCTATAAAATGCCATATATACAAAAGAGCAGAAATAGGAAACATCGGGTTCGACGATGCCAGCATAGTGTGCAAGAGGCCCTGTTAGCAGACATGAGTATTACACTTAACTAGTGTTAGGCAGAATTGCATGCAGTACCCTCTGGGAACACTACACGCAATTAGGACTATAGGTGTAAGCAAAAACCAACCTTTGGTATAAGTCTGTACCACACACTTTTTGGTAGCGAGCTGAGCAGCTAGGCTTATCTCAAGAGGGAATGTGAGCAGTAAAGGAAGTTACACAGAAGTATCACAATCACAGTGGTTCAAGTAGACACTTACACTCAAGGTTTCTTGGTAAAAAAATACTTAAACATTTATTTACACAATCATTTAGAAAACATTCACTAGTAGAAATCATCTCAATATTAAACACCAATACACTACAGTAACAAACTCTAAGTTGTAGGGACAGTTTGAGCTCCCCTGAAAAAGGAGCCAAACGGCACTTCAATTACTTTCAATAGGAGTAGAAAAACATAAGTTTGTACAATGGATTAGAAAACACTTCTTTTAGTCAAAGCAAAGGTTCAGTGTACCAGGAGGGTCAGTTCAATTCAATAGGGCAGGCCAAAGTCAATATGTGACCACAAAAGTGATGGGTGGAAGGTTTCGAATGAATCTGAACCACTGGCAATTGCTCTGGGCAACCTTCCACACCACCGTTTTTTAGCCCGTCTGAGCCATTGCAAAAGGGGTCCAGCCATGTGCAAATCAGTCAGCTGCCGCCACCAATGGTAGCAGCCCAGCCCGAACTGCTAGGCCAGGTCCCCTCTGCACAGAAAACCAAGCAACCCCAGACATGTTTCGGCCTTGTTGTCGCCGGAGCAAACACTTTGGTTCAGTAGCCGTTGTTGCAAGACACAAACTGGTTTCCCTCTCCATTGCTAAACCTTAACCAGCATTGAGAATGGTATCCAGGTGTCTTCTGAGCTGATTGGTCTCACCAGCCTTGAAGGAGTTTCTCTGTCGAATGGAGATCTGACAATTTGGAGGTGCAGCAGGGCTTCACCGGGCAAACCAACAGTCCAGTGGTTGCAGCAGAATCCTCTTCAAGCTAGTCTTCGGTTCTTTCGTTCCAGTGTTCGACTCTGCCTTCCAGTCCTGGAGACTCGTCTTTTAAACAGGTTTCTCCCATCCATTCCAGCCTAGCTGTCACCTACCCAACAGGGTGGCTGTCCTTGCCGGACAGTCAGCCAGCCAATCACTCCAGAGTGCATTTGGGTCTCAGAGGAGACCAAGCACAGGGAGTTTCTGGCACCTCCCTCACTCCAGTCCTGAGCCCGCCAAAAGCTTACGAACAAAGGGACCAAACCTGGTTTTGCGCGCAAAGTTAAATTCCAGAAGGACCTTTCCACAAAGAAACGGTGAAAAAAGATGACCAGAGTCTCTTTATATAGAGGGTCTTGGGCGCAATATTGAAAAACATGGCGGCCCCGATTTTTAGCTACCGGTGTTCGCCGTCGGGAAAAATCATGGTAGTTCGTTATAAAACCACTGCCACCAGCCATTTCAATAGGAAAGGGTAGCTTTTGACAGCTACAAAAGTGTTTAGACATAAGGGATACTAAGTAACCCCTCCAGCACTCTATAGGAAGAGATAGTGTGTGCTGGGTCTATGAATTTAAAAAAGACTAGTAAAGTTATTTTAACTTTACATTCTCTGGCGAACAGTAGTTCATCCCAGAGAAGGTATGTAAACCTTGGGAAGTCCAAAGAAGACCCCTGTGCCACTGCACTCAAGGTGCTGTGTGACACAACAATAAAAAGATGATGCCTAAGGAGTTATCAAAATCTCCATAACCAAAGAAGACAAGAGTAAAACACATATCAAAATACATGAGAGAGTGGGGAAAAAGGCTCACACTCTCTCCAGGGAAAAAAACAAGTCCTCAAAATCCAGCAAAGTTGCTGGGGGCTCTAACGTGAAGGAAATGAGCACATTTCTGAGAATTCTCCCTTACAACTAGCATGTCATTCAAAGGGTTAAAGTGCTTCATCACTTTTGTGCAATTCTCATTAATAGCTTGGCGATGCTAGCACATGTAATCAATGGTGACAGTTTTGTGGCTTTGCCGGGAAAATATCCAAGGCTTCTCTGTCTGAGCAGTACAAATAAAGCAATTGTTTTTCTGAATACAGAGGACATCTTCAGTAGTTGGAATACCCATGACAGTGAAATGTTTAAATGTAATTGGTATATTTTCAGGCAATTGACAGGCTATCTAAATATTGGGGTACTCCTTGTCCTGTCTACGTTTGCGTTTTACACTTTTTCTTTTCTTCTATTACAGCCGAAGATGCCTTCTTGTCTGCGATCATCAACTACACAAATAGTTCTACTGTCCACTTCAAACTATCCCCGACCTATGTGTTGTACATGACCTGCCGGTATGTACTGTCCAACCAGTACAGACCTGACATCAACCCTGCAGAGCGCACTCACAAAGTCATTGCGATAGTGCACAAGATGGTCAGCATGATGGAAGGAGTAATTCAGGTATGCTGAGGTCTGGCGTGGCCTTATGATGCATTGCTTGTAATAATAGTGAGTAAGACTGTTTTGGTCTTCTCCTGTTAGACCAGTTTTTCACACAGCGTGATCTATCAATAGACACAAAGGTAGCCCAGTTGAAAACACTTCTTGAAGCTGCATTACAAAATATTTATTCCCAATAGTAAACCTAGCTTTATTTCGTATGTATGTTTGCACAAATTGCAAAGCTTATGTTTTTAAAGGCAGACCACTATCTGTAATCCATGTACACCTTCTTGTATCTAGAAAACATGAGTCATGCAGGTCAGCAAATGTATGTTATATTCCTCATCAGTGAACTTGAATTTTTAGCAAAGTAAGAAAGGTCTAAGCCTGGTTGTCAACCTTGTACACGTTGCATGGAGTGCGTACTTACATTCTTAGACAGAAACATGAGAGCTGTCACAGCTATACGCAGAGTCTCAAATACCTGCTTTATTCTGGAGTCGCATATGGCCCATAGGATATTGAATTATGTGTCCTCATTGACTTGCTCTGAACAAAACCACCAACTTTGGTTCATGAAAAGTGCTCTCTGTCTGTGCTACCTGTGGTGAACCGGAAGGAGGAGTTAGACAACTTAATGATATGTTCAAAAGGGTTTTATTTAAAATAAAAGAAAATCTCCTAACTTACCCTATATCTATGAGGGAAGTTCCCTCCCTAACAAAAGTAAAGCTAAGGGTTCACATTAAGTCCAAATAAAGTATTTTGTTTGAACCCGAAGAAATAAACTGGTCCTACGACTTTGAACAAACACCTAACTAAAAGGAGAGGAGAGGCTTGTATAATAGCCTCGGTATGGACTTTCTGCCTGGCCCACTTGTAGATGACTGTTTCTCACTTTTTTTGTTTCTTGTAGCTTGTCTTCACTGTTTCAGTATGAAATCCTTTTTGAAAAGAACTATAGTCGGTATGGGTTTCTCTCTCCCTTTAAAAAGTAAACAGTTTGTTTTTCAATATACCAGTCCTTCCAGGACGACTTGAAAAATAGACTTCTTTCTTTCCCACCTTTGTAGCGTTGGGACTTCCCCAAGTATCATAACTCTGAGGAAAATATCTTATTTCTTGTGACAGAAATATGTCTTGGTCGCTTCCCGTTATTTCATGCACTTTGCTGTCCAAACTTACAATGTCACTCCCTTTAAACATAGGACCAATCTTTGTGATTCCTTGATACTACTTATTTCAGTTTTGAGATAGTCTGTTTTCCACTCTCATATAGTGGGGCTGTGTGCCTTTTTCGTTCTTTTTCATTATTTCGTCGGCTATTCCAGCCTTGCATCACAGTGTTCGTATCCCTTTCCCTCTAGGGTAGTGGGGCCGTGTGCCCATTCCGATCTCTTAGTATTTCATACTTGTGTCAGTTTTGGTGCCCTGGGAAACCTGCAGTCATGGATCTTGCTCTCCTTAACACAGTCTCTTTCCTCGTCCTTTCATCTGGCGGCAGGAAAGGTGGTTGGCGCCATCGGGATCTCGGGGTCCTCTCTTTTCACCGGTCTCAGCATTCGTTGATGGGCATCAGGCCCCCCACTGCTCTTCAGTGGTCACGCCACACAAGAAGAAGCTTGTCTCTCTGCCCTTGCTTACCCCTTGATGGAGTCACTTACGAGGTCAAGGTACCCATCTTCCAGCCTCCAGCTAGCAGGATTCTCGCTAAACATGCTGCTTGCTCTGTTTCGACGTGGCTTCACCCTTTCAGGATGCCAATGCTCCAGGGGCTTGCCTCTGCTTAGAATTTGCTCTGGTTTCATTCTTATATATGTCATTAGAGTTAAGGAAAGGTTGTCAGTCTTCATTGATAATGGCACTCATGCGATATTCAACATTACTTGAAGCCAAAAGGGTCAACAAAGGATCTTTGTGAATTATAGTTGTAATAGGGAATGCATCCGTTTTTCCAAAATCCGTATATGCATAAGGGTGGTTTGGACAGGGAGTTCCATGCTGGAATCGGAGTCCTTGTCCCCAAGAGGGGAGTCACTCCCACTGAGGTCCAGCTTGCTCAGACCTCAACGGTGGGGTGTTGTGTATTGGACTCACCTCCCTATCTTCAAAGAGGGTTGCTCCCCTCACGGGAGAAGGGATCAATTGTCCAGATTTGTCACATATCACATCACAAAACTGATAGATGAATGAACTTTGCTTGCCCCTTCATTTATTTTCTTCTAGAGAGAACTAAATAAAATCCTCCTCAAGACGTTCCTCACAAAGGAACCCTAATAGTGTATTTTAGAGCTTGTTTCAGAACTTATAATGGTATAGGGTTTGGAGAAGCCAACCTTTAGTGGATCTGCAAAGTTTTACCACAAAGGTCTAAGCAGACTCTCGCTTGGTAACCAGGCTGAGCAGTAAGACTTAAGTAAATCAGGGGTCTGTGTAATGAAAAATTCACAGAAAATAAGGGATTATCGAGCAATAATAATAATAATAGATTGTCCACACAGGTAAGTATCATTTATCAGTCCTGATGCATTAAATCGGAACACTTAGTTAAGTAAAACACTGTATACCCATAAACAGTCTGGTGTGTCCAGAATGGGATTCATGTATACAAAACTTGGGGACCCCATACAGTTTTGGTTACACCCTCATAGTAAATACTACAGCACATTCATATGTAGAAATTCAATATTATATCTTGGTTTTTTCATATCCAAAAAAAAAGTTTCTTTATTAACAGTGCTCCATTATGTATGCGTGGGTGGCAGAATACGTGGCAAATGCATTTCGGACCGAACATCTTTAATCATGGCAGGCTCTTTGTATAACATTAAAGCTTGCTAGCTCATACAAGGGTTGTGAGGATATGAATTATGGATTTCTTGTGTAAAAATGTATAATATGCACTGAAATAGGCCAAAAAGACTCTGATATACTAACCATTATGAGTCCTGAGATGATGTATAAGATTGTGAACTTTCTTCAGCTTTGAACCATCAATGTTAAATACTTCAATAGATTTGAACACCGAAAATATTATACGCTTGTAAGTGTTAATCATGAACAATCCTACATTTTATAACATCGTATACATGTAGTTTCCTGTAAAGTGCAATTCAGGCTTTTGGTATACAATATATACATTGGGAAAATACACTAAGTAAAACAGTAAGGACAGGTTGTGAATACTTCACCTTCTCTATTTCAGAATTGGATCTATACCACATTTTAGACAGTTTCAAATAGCAACATTTGCAATTGATTAAAGCTGAGTGGGGTTAGAAAAAGATATCATAGGCCTTATCATTTATAAGGCAATGCCATTCAAAAATAGCTAAACATAATTAGTCCTATCCCTAACCTAATAACAATTGTTTCACAAAGTTCAAGGTAAATTAGTTATTCTTTGACTACTCTGAAGGAGTTATTAACTATTTTTCATTTGGAATAAAGGGGCTCAGTGCTGTATATAGTATTAGTGTCCGAAACCCAGTCTATGATTTTAAAAGTAGGTTTCCTGCAAAGGGAAGGGGCAGCTACCAATTCCAATCGTCCCAGGGGAACCCAAACAGTGTTCTTATTCCCAGGGTTCATCACCCAAAGCCAAGGCAATGATGGCTCCAGAGAAGGACTGTATGCCTTTTGTCAGGTAATATTTTCTTTTTGTTGCTATCCGTCCAAAGACATCTGTGGAACCTCCAACTTTTTGCTGTCTTGAACTTGTCCTGACTTTTGTAGATGGGTAAATCGTTTTTGCTTTACTTCCCTTGCTTAGTTGATCTGTTTTGGGGGCACTGGAATCTTTTAACAGCAGTGCAGTGCTGTGTGTTGTGGTCTGTGTGTTGGTCTGTGCTTTCCTTGAGTTTAGTGCTTGGTCGGGTATTGAAAAAGTGGTGTTTTGAGAGATTTGCGAAATTGGAGAATCATGGAGGCATTCAGAGTCGATTCCGGATTGAGTTCAAGAGGGGTGGGTGCATGACAAGAGAAGGATTGTTTGCAGGTCCTCTTTTTCTTTAGTAAGTTTATGGTTACTTGCATGATTTCTCCGGGATGGGCTGCGGGCAGCACATATTTTTCTACACTGTTTTTTAAAAAACTTTGTGTACACACTTGCTTTTTAATGCATAATGCCTTTTAGGGTATCTTATATCCTAAAATGGCAGCCGTGCCACAAGATTTTGCCCTTTCCTTTGGCGATCTTATCTTTTGGCCTTCTTCCTGCCATCAAAAGGCCAGATATTCAATACAAGACAAACCCTTTCCTGGGCAAAGCAGGGTTGTGTTTGTAGCTGAATGCGGGGAGGCTGGGACTGTCTGGCCCCAGCAAATATTCTGGCCATGTTGTTTCTGTTGCTGGGCAGATGTAGTGGCCAGAAGTTGATCATGATTGGGCAGCCCCTGCCAGTTAGAATGGTACAGATCCTTACTATTGGTGGGCATGGGCAGGCGGTAGAGGCAACTCCAGCTAAAATTTAGTATAAAGGGCCGACTCCTTTGGTAATTCTTCAGATAATTGGTGCCAAGACCCCTTTGAAGACAAGCACCCCACTGAAAACCTGCAGATCGTTGTAGCAGCCAACCAGCTTTTCCTTCAGCAACCGTCCTGCCGAAAACAGCCCTGCTCCTTTGTCTGATCTCCTGAAGACCCGTGGACCGTGGACTGATGGGAACAACCAGTTTCAAGCCCTGCCCTTGGAAGCTGTCGGAAGTCTTAGACCACACTGTGGACCGACTAGCTCCCACAGGGCTACCTCGCTGCACTGTTCGCCATCCTGAGTTCAGACTGGGGACTCGCCAGACCCTCAGAGTGACACAAGAGGCCTTCCCTTTCAGTTGCATCATTCCAGTGCAGAGGGGGTCCTTGAAGGACCAGCCTTTTTGTTTATGCCGCGTATGTCCTCTTCCTCCGCCTGATCTGGGTGGTCATCTATTTTCCACCTGCATCGTGTCATGTGGGTCCTCTGAGGTCATCGGCATGGTAGTGGTCCTTTTTTCATAGTGCCAGGAACCGTCTTTCCAGATCACAGAACTGTCCACTAGCCAGACCTTAAATCCCAGTGCCGAAAGTGACCTCTGCACCAGCAAACCCTCCTCTAATTGAACCTAGACACTAAGTAAATGAGCCCACCAGATTTAGAAGCCTCAGAAGTGGTTTCTGACAGAAACGAAGTACAAGTGGTTGGTGAGTTAACATACCTTTTTCTATTACCCCCCCCCCCCCCCACCACCTCCATATGGTTTAACTGGTGCAAATTGCTAATCCTACCTCTCTTACCTGATTGTGTTCGGTGGAGTTCTGGCCAAGGATCTCTGTGGGACTTCCCCTAAGATTACGGGATTGGGCCTCCTAGGAACTTTGCTTGCTTTGCTCTTCACTACTCGCTCCATAATTGCACGAAAAAATAGCCAAATGCACATTTGCTTTGCATTCAGCAGTAATGAAAAAGCTGAATCCCATTGTACCGTATATGGGGTGCAGGGAATGCAGGGGTGTCCCACAGTCTGCTTATACGGTAAAATGGGTTCGTGGGGGTGGGGAGGGGTGTCAGCTGCAGTTGCAAAGAAGGTATTGAGGCAAAAACACATAGATTTACGATCTATGTGATTACTACGCGGCTCCATTTTCACAATCGGAATGCAGTGTTAGGCAAGATTGTATCTAGTAACCCTGTGGGTGACTAAACCAGCTTTGTCCTCTTGGCAAAAGGTAAACCAACCATTGGTATAGGCCTGTACTACACAGGTTGGTAGCGTGTTGAGCAGCCAGGCTTATCTCAAGATGAGTCAATCTGAATAGTAGGGGAGTTACACAGAGATTGACAGTATTCAAATAAACTCTTACACACAAGGTTTCTTGATTAAACAATCATTAATTTATTTATCAGTTTGAGTAAGCTTTCTCCAGAAGGGGCAATATGATGGCAACACACGAATACACTCCAAAATACACACTCTTAGTTTCTCTAAATCAGCAGGTGCCCATTTGGGATGGCACATAGACATTTCCTACACCCTCAGGTGACTTCAATAGCTAGCACACTATGGACATTAATATTTTACTGTGGTATTTAGAGCAATACTTGGAATATATCAAAGAAAAGGGTTATTGGAGCAAAACAAGAGATCTCACAAATATTCTGAAGCAGGTAAGTACCTTTGGTGACCCCCCCCCAATGCAAAGTAAGTTAACCCCTTCCTGGATGAAAGACAAAACAAACAGTGAGAGGGAAGAAGAGTCATTCAGGGAGCCAGGCCCGGCCAAAGTCAATTGGGCAAAAGTCTAGGTGAGCTGAAGCAATTCTTGCAGGTAGGTAAAAGTCTTGCACAATGTTTTAGAAGTCTTTGTAGAAAGGAAGAAATCAAAGCAGGGCCACAAGCTGATTAGGCGCGTGAGGTAAAGAAGTGGTTTGCAACTCTACAGAAGCAACCAACACAAGTCTCAACTGAGAACAAGTGAGGTTACACAACAAGAGGTAAGTTCTCTTAGACTTTACAGTACCTTTGGTTAGAAGAAAAACGACTTCACGGTTTCAGCTCCTCACGTCTCGGCAAATAGCACCACTGCAGACTCTTGGCTGTGAAGATGGGCTTTCCTTGCATCTGGGGTCCAGCAGTCTGTTGAGGTTGCTCAGGCTTGGTCAGTCCTGCTTCCTAGGAGTCCGGAGGATCTTCCTGGAGCTCTTGGCCAACTTAAAAGCAACACATACAATCTGGTGTTCTACTCCCTGGCTCTTCGGTTCCAGCAGCAACTGCAGTGGAAACACAACAAGCTTCGATCGGATGTCCAGACGGGCTTACTTTGGAGTTGATTGGTCCCACCAACTAAAGGGTAGAAGTCGTCTTTGCAGGGCTTCTCCACTCAAGGCGAATTCGGAGCTTCAACACAGCAGCAGGACTTCACCGGGCAAACCAACGGTCCAGGAGTTTCAGCAGGCGTCTCTTCCAAGTTCTTATTCGGATTCCTTTGTCCAGTGGTCGACTCTGCCTTCCAAGCCAAAAAGCCTTGCCTTTTATGCAGGGTTCTCCCATTCATTCCAGCCTACCTGTCAGTCACCCAGCAGTATGGCTGTCCTTGCCGGACAGCCAGCCGGCCAATCACCTAAGAGTGCATTCCTTTGTTCTAGGAGACTAAGCACAGGGAGTTGCGGGCACCTCCCTTGCATCCTTCTCCGCCAGACACCCTAAGACAGAGGTGGGCTTCACTCGTGAATCCTGCAAAAGACAAAATGAACAATGGGACCAAACCTGGTTTGGCACATACAGTAAATCTCAAAAAGGACCTTTCCACAAAGAAAGGTTGAAAAAAGACGGCCGGGCCATTTTGACAAAAATGGCACCGTTGGGTGCTTTACTGTAGCTGCTAACGCAGCCCGCAGTAAAAGCCCACCACGGTCGTTAAAAGTAAACCACTACCACAAGCCATTCATAAAGGAAAGGGTAACATAAAAATGTTACATGATAATCTAGACAAAGGGGATGCTAAGTAACCCCTCCAGCACCCTATTGTAAGATGGTGTGTGCTGGGTCTAGAAAAATTGGCTGATTTAGCATCATTAACCAAGGACTCTGACGAGCTAGAGGAACTAAGTGGTACTTCCCTACAATCAATGTTAGCTTACGTTCCTCGTCACATTTCTTCTTCTCATCGTTCCTGGAATAGTGTTTTGAAAATTCTTGATTATAATTAGTAGTTGACAGAGAATGGTCTGGGAGCATGAGAAAATGTTTCTCATAACTTTTTTGGGGCAAGGATTTGAACAAATTTAAATGGGCAATGGGATGAGTGTCTACAGACTGAGGAAGAGTAGGACTTTGTGTAATGAAGTAATTAGAGGAGTGAAGAGCATCACAGCGGGGGCACAGCCTCATTACAGCACATTTGAAAATCCCCTGCAGTCGAGCACAGGGGCATAGGGACAGTGTTTGTAAAGCTGCACAAATAAATATTTCCTGTCTTTAGTGAGACCTCCACTATATCGGCTGACTGCTTTGCGACCCTTGCCTATTTTTTGAGAGTGTGGGCCTTCCAAACCGCACTCCATAACATAACTCACTGCATTCTGGCAGCTCTGGTCAGTCCATTAGGCTAACCGTGTGGGGGACCCTGCCCACCATTTAAGTATATGGTAGCATTAGTAACGCCTTAAAGAAAGTGGTGCAGGGAAAACATATTCTTTCATTCTTTTTGTTCTTTAGGACTTTTTCTCTTACTAAGCAGAGCCCAGAAATCAGTACCATTTTTTTAATGACCTTTTTAGTTTCACTGGTGCACTTTTTATTTTTTTACTGCATGTCAGCTGTTGACATATACAGTGATTATAACGGGCAGCCATATTGTTTAAGGCTTTGTGATTCACTGTCCTTCTGGACATCTTCGTCTAGGGCAGGGGTAGGAAATGGCTATATATTAGCACACCTCTGTGGGCTCTAGGTAGAAACTGGCAAGTATCCTTGGTATTCATGAAACTGGTTTGGGCTGGGTAAAAAGCAGCAGACTTCCCCAATACACATCCCTGTCATGATTTCTGCCCCTCAAATCCCCAGCCCTCCCAAGATGTCAGGCTGGAGCCAGGCCACGATCAATTACATAGCCCTAAAAAGGCCTCTCAATCCCTCCAAAGACCCACTTGGAGTCAGAACTGGCACTTGTGGCACCAGACTCACTCACTCCCATAGGATAACATTGGGGATTGGACTTGTAGTGCTTTGATGGGGACAAGATGGATGCCCCCCCCCCCCATATTTCAGTTCCCAGAACTGCATGTGCGGTCTAGTCTTTTGGGTGTGGTTAAGCCCAGAGGCACCTGGTATACCCAGAGACTATCTAAGCCACACCCAGGCTGAGAATCATGCTTTGCGTTTTCTGCACCTGCACCGTGTTTCTGAACCGTGTTCGGATCGGTCTCCAGTAGGCCTGCATCTTTCTTCTGCACTCAGCTCCTGCAAGAACAAGAACACCGTTAGGAACAGCCTTACCTTGCGGCGCTTCTGCCCATCAGTCATCGCTCCTTCTGTTCTGCGGGCATCTTCGGCGGTGTCATTCCCATCCCGGCACGCCGCTTCCTAAGGAAAAGGGAAAAGAACAGGAAAAAAGGCATTAGTAAGCATTCTGCAAATCTTCGCTTATTTTTAAATACTGTACAAGCTTCAAACCCTTACCTGAATCCCAGCCGCTCTGGGGGAACTCTGTCACCGGAACTTCTCATCCATCTGCAAGAGGGAAAAGACACTCCAGGTTAGCGTGGAAACATCTGCAGGCGTCGCATACCGCGCTTACCCACTGCATTTGTTCTTCATAACCGGCATCCACGCTGAAAATATCGCGGCACCTAAAAGACACAGAAAAAGAACTCAGTTCAATGCAAATACAAAAGGGGTGCATCGCGCCTCGCGCTCTCACTCACCTTCAGCGCTACTCATCTGAGCAGCACGCCGCCATCCCCGGACGCCGGCCATCATCTAAGGAAGGAAAGGAACGAAGTTAGAGAACTGTTCAAAAGACTCATTATACTTACCTGTCAGACTCTTGCCAGTGAAGTAACTAGGCAGCAACGAGCCCGCATCAATCAACACGCCCCTGCGCTGAAGGCAGGATGGAGAGCACACTATCCAAAAAAACAAGGTGAGGTGTGGATCAAAGGGAAGGGTTGGACCCCGGGGAAGAAGGGGGTCAAGCACACAGAGACAATAGGGAGTTAAACTCTACCAATCCTGTGTTTCAGGCCCAGTCTGCAGTCAAATAGCCTCTAGGGAAGGGTTGGAGGTCGTAAGAGGTCCGAACAGGTTGAGTGACGTCCCCGTGGATACCAGGTTAGCGTTACAATCCCATAATAATGGCTGTCCATTATTAGTGGGTGGATTGGTCCCCAGAAGGACACTGGATGATTTCCGCTGGACAACCATTGGCCAAGCCATATACCAAAGACACAGAGCTCTGTGCTTCCATTGACTCTGGAGATGTTCCACAGGGCCTGCCTGCCTTTAACTGATGGGCCTAACAAGGTTGGAGCCCTGCATCACCAAAGGTGTCCTCCTGAAGCTCTGAAAGTCATGGGCCCGTAGCTGGCATCCATCATCAGAAGAAGGGAATGCCACTGTTGCCTGGGTCCTGCACAAGCTGGTGCTGTGAAATTTGCATTGCACTCAATGTGGTTATCCGACATCTCTGCTCTGTTGGAGTCTTGCTCGACCCTGAGTTTTATGGTCCCATGGCTTTGTGCCTGTAGTCCCTCTGCGGGAAGTTGAGTGGGCGGGGGGATAGGTTCAGCTCAACTGCTCATCTCGTCTGTGGCCCCAAATGTTATAGGATCAGAAGCAGAAGTTCATCTTCTCCAGCATGGGGTCTGGCATGGATTCACATGCTCATGAATATTCCCCATCGTCAGGCTGGGAAATCTCGGTAAAGAAAAAAAATCTGTTTAATTTCTGAACTGTCTTTCTCCTAACAACCAATTACTGAGCTCTGGGTCATTCTGCCCTCTACCTAAGCCCCTCCTCTGGCAGCAATCTTCATATTGTTACCGCACTTTCAAGTGTTGGGAGTCCTCGTGATTAGCTCTCAAGCTTTTACTGCGTTTTTCACTTTTTGGAAGAGTATTACTCTATTTTTTGGTCAATCGGGCCTTGTGCTCCATCGATCAACCTATCTGATTAACAAGGACCTGTTTTCGGATTCTTAAGCACCCCTCGAGTTTCTTCGTGGAGTCTTCCAGAAGATTCTTCAGGCCTACGCCGCGTGGACCATGTTGGAGGAGAAGGATTCAACTCCCCTGTTCAAGATCTGCTCCAGCTGCGGCTCCCAACAAGCATTCCGAGTGTCCTTACTGCCTGTACCCGACGCACAAGGAGGAGGATTGTGCATTTTGCCAGGAGATGGCTCCTTGCACAATGAAGGATCGGCACAGGTGGCTAAACGAGTGGGTACAGGCCAAGGCCCCTACTCCGGGTGGGTCCAAGCAGCATGCCTCTCCCAGTTCCAAGAAGGCATGAGCGGACTTCTAAGACCTTTGAGGGCGCCCCCCCACGGGGGTCCACTTTCACCGGGAGCACCGTTGCGACAGGCTATGCAGCGGCCAGGGTGCGTTCAACATCTCCAGCCTCCGTCACCAGTCAACACTCAGGATCTTCGGCCAAGAGGAAGTCAAAACATCCGGGCAAACTCAAGGAGAAGGCCAAGTGCACCCTCCCGGAGAAGACCAAGTGGGATCAGGGTCCAGACCCTCCCCCCTAAGGAGAAGGCCAAGCAGAACAAGCCTCTGGCCCTGACCCCTGACCGTGAAGGCCCAGGTGCACCCGCTGAAGGCCCAGCCTTCTATTGAGGGGGTGGCGGCGTCCCTGGCGAAGGCTGCCGAGGCAGCTCCGCAGGACGCAGCCCCGAAGGCGAGGGTGTCCCTTTTTCTCATGAGGGAGGCTGCGTTCCGGCCCATAGAGAAGACCCCCGAGAAGAAGATGCCCGTCATCTCCCCGAGACCTTCACCTCTGGAAGCGAAGAAAAGAAGAAAGGGGGGTGCGGTGGCCCTCCAGGGTACGTATATCTCCTCTGAGAAGTAGCTTGCCTGCCTGCAAACCATCCGGGAGGAGGAAACGTAGGGAACAGGCCCTACGACGAGTGCGCTGCCGAAGTCGACGAGGACACAGTCGAGGAAGAGCAGCATGGCGACAGGGGGTCTGGGCTCACAGCCAGTGCCCCATAGACCTATTCCTCCTCAGCTGCCACCCCCACCTCAGCTACCTCCTAGAGACCTCTCGGTTGACATTCTCTGTGCTGCATACACTGGTCTCTGAGATTCAGACAAGGATGCCCATCGCGCCAGTGGCACCGGCTCCGGAAAACCCCCCCACCACCTTGCCCCCCTCCATCACCACCCACCTGGCAACGGGGGAGCCTCCGTCCAAGAAGAGGAGAGTGCACCCTCCACCTTCTTGCCTCCCTTGCCCCCTCACCCCCAGAGGGATGAGACAGATCCTGATACAGTGACGATGGGCACAGGCACGGATGACTAGGGCAGGTTAGGGGACCTACTAGATCTTCCCTGCCGGACGTGATTGGCTCGTTCCACTCAATGATCTCCAGAGCTTCGGAACATTTTCAGCCCACCCCACTGGAGGAGGAGGGCTTTTTATATAAGCGAGGCGAAGAGAAAGACCATCCTCTTGGTCCCGCTCCTGGATGACATTTCGGACAAAGGTTTGTCTTTCATGAAGAACCCTTCTATGGCCCCGGTGAAGAGGGATCGCCACAGGGTGCCGGACTCTGCGGCCAAGTGCTTGCAGACCCAACCATCTCTGGACTTGGTGGTGTCAGCAGCAGCCAAGAAGAAGCCCTCGGGAGCTTCTTCTTCGGCAGCAGCCACCCCTCCGGACAGCGAGGGAAAGAAGCTAGATGCCATGGGACGACGGGTCATCTATTCTGCGGTGACTACCATCAAGACCGCCAACGCTCTCGCCATCGTAGCGCGTTACGACCAGGAGCTGTGATTCAAGATCGCTCCTATCCTGGACTTCCTCCCCGACGACAAGAGGTCAGAAGCACTGGAAATTCTACAGGAAGGCGAAATGGCGTTGTAGGTTGTCAAGGGTGTTGGACATACCCTTCGACAAGGACAATTTGTTCGGGAAGGCTGTGGATGAGTCTCTGCAAGCAATGAAGACGGACACGGTGACGGCGCTGACTGGGCACTCTTCAACAACAGAGGCCGTCCTTTCGGCCCTCAGGCAGCAAGTCCCAGGGTTCCTCCAAGGGTTTCGGCAGGAGCTCTGCTTCTTACCGCCAACCCTCCCACTCTTTGGCCCAGGAAACCAACAGGGGGCTGCTCCAAGGCCTTCAGAGGACGACGTTGTTATCGCCAGGGTCCCCAAGGTAGCCCTTCGATGGCAAGCAGTATTGAACCAGCCGTGGTGTCGGTCCCCCACCTGTGCTCCCCGGTGGGAGGTCGGCTGGCGAACTTTGTCAGCGTGTGGAAGACCATCTCCCCCGACCGTTGGGTGCTGGACGCTCTTGCTCTCTGACACACCCTGGAATTTAAGCAAAAGTGTCCCTTATTACCACTAGTAGCCCGGCAAGAAAACCACGTCCCTCAGCTGCTGCTGGAGGTGCGGGTCATGCTAACGAAAGGCACGATAGAGCTCATCTCAAAGAAGCTCCGGGGCTCCGGAGTGTACTCAAGGTACTTCCTCATCAAAAAGAAGACCGGGGGCTGGAGGACCATTCTCGACCTTCGTCAACAAAACAAATGCATAAAGTCCCAAAAATTCTGGATGTTCTCTCTTCAGCACATGCTCAGACAGCTGGAAGAGGGGGACTTCCTGTCGTCGCTGGACTTGGAGGATGCGTACTTCCACATCCCCATTCACAAGGGGCACCGCAAGTTACTGTGTTTCGTGGTGCAAGGGAAGCACTGCCAATTCAAGGCCCTTCCTTTTGGATTGAAGTTGGCGCCAGGGGTCTTCACCAAGTGCCTTGCCCCAGTGGCGGCGTGGCTGCGACTGCAGGAGATTCACATCTACCCTTCTCTGGACGATTGGCTCATTCGGGCCAGTTCGAAGGAGATTGCCGTCGACCACACACGGAGGACCGTTCTACTGTGACGGATCTGGGTTTCACTGTGAACTATCCAAAGTCCTGCTTGACTCTATTGCAGGACGCGCTGTTTCTGGGATCCCGACTCAACACAGTGGTGTGCATGGTGTCTCCATCGGAGGAGAAGATAGTGGCCATCTTGGGCAAGGTATAACTGCTGTTGGCCATGAAGATCCCCACGGTGAGGTCCATCAAGTCTCTGCTTGCCATGATGTTGTCCTGCATCTACCTCATTCGGCTGTGCAGGCTACGGATGCGTCCCCTTACAGGAGTTCCTCGATGCCCGTTGGATAAGTGTTGGGATGCTTCGAGAACAAGATCCCACTCAACAAGAGTTTCCGTCCAGCAATACAGTGGTGGGGCGTTCGTGCACCTCTGTCCAGAGGCGCGGATTTCCAGACCCCACCGCACCAGGAGACGGTTACGACAGACGCCTCCCTGGAAGGATGGGGAGCTCACACCAGAAGTCTTCACGCAAGAAAACATTGCACATCGTGTTTGAGCTATGGGCAGTGTTTTGGGCCCTCAAGTCTTTCCTTCCGTCCCTCAAAGGCAGGGTATTGCGGGTCTTCATTGACAATACCACCAGAATGTTTTACATCAGGAAGCAGGGGGGCACCAGATCCCGACGCTCTCCAAAGAAACGCAGGACCTATGGCACTGGGCTGTCACCCAGGGGATGTTCCTCATCGCATTTCATCTGGCAGGAGTGAAGAACACCATTGCTGACTTTCAGCAGGGAGCTGCGCTCTTGCCACGAGTGGGAGCTTCGGCAGGACCAAGTGAATCACCTGTTCCACAGATGGGGCAATCCCCAGATCAATCTATTTGCGACATCAACAAACACCAAGTTTCAGAGGTTCACCAGCATGTTTCCCCAGCCGGGGAGCATAGGGGGCGCATTCTCATTCCCCTGGGACGCCCTGTTTCTTTATGCGTTCTCTCCGTTGCCGTTGCTTCTTTGACTAGTCAATCAACTCAGGCGGTCCTGGTTCAAGATGATCCTTGTCACACCAGCGCGGTCGAGGCAGATATGGTACCTGGACCTTCTTGACATGTCAGCGTCCCCTCCAGTCAAGCTTTCGGTGGTTGCAGATCTTCTCGCCAGGGAAGGAGGCGCTAATCTGCACCACCAACCAGGATAGCTGATCCTGAAGGCATGGCTCCTGCAGCATTAGATTTCAGGTGTTATGGTGTCCCAGCAGACTGCAAGGAGGTACTTGTCAAGGCCAGAGCGTCGTCTTCTCTTAAATGCTACAGACATAAATGGAAGAGGTTTGCCATTTGGTGCCATACAAAGAAGATCGACCCTCTACGAGTCACAGCTCCGCAGGTGCTGCCATATTTGCTGTCGTTGGCCAGAGCAGGACTGACCCATGCCTCCATCAAAGTTCATCTGGCGGCCATCTCCCACTACACCAGATCTCCGGGACGGTCGTCGTTATGGTCACTCCATCTGGTTAAGGAGTTTGTTAAAGGACTGTTTTGTTCGATCCCGCCGGTGAAGGCTCCAGCCCCGGCGTGGGAGCTTAATGTGGTACTGATGAGGCTCATGGGCCCTCCATTTGAACCTATGCAGACAGTTCCATTGAAGTTCTTGTTGTGGAAGATAGCTTTCCTCGTGGCCATCACCTCTGCATGACGAATGGGTGCGATTCAGGCCCTGATCTGTAAGCCACCTTATTTGACTTTTCACGACACAAGGGTGGTGCTGAGGATGCACCCCTCCTTCATGGCCAAGGTGCCGTCGGACTTTCATCTAAACGAGCCCTTGGTGTTGCCTGTATTTTTTCCGACGCCTTTGCTGTCGGCTGAAAGGACTTTGCACTCGCTGGATGTGGTTAGAGCGCTGAAGTTCTACGTGGACCGCACGTGTTTCCGGAAGGCGTCACAACTTTTTGTGAACTTTGGCCCTGTGAACCATGGGAAGGCCCTCTCCAAGGCTTCTGTTTCCAGGTGGCTCTCCGGCTGCATCACCCATTGTCACCGTTTGGCAAACTGGCCATTGCCTGGCCTCCCGAGAGCCCATTCGATAAGAGGGATCGCTGTAACTATGGCGTTCCTGTCTGATGTGCCCCTGCTGGACATCTGCAGGGCTGCTACGTGGAGGTCGACGCACACCTTCATGAGATTCTACTGCGTCAAAAGGGATTCCAGGGAGGAGTCCAGAGTCGGCCAAGCAGTGCTGCGCAACCTGTTCGCTTGAAGGTGAGCCTGGTGAGAGATGCTTATGTTGAGCCTTGCCACCTCCTGTGGTTGTGCATGTGTGTACTGCTATGTATTCTTCATTCATGAGCATGTGAATCCATGCCAGTCCCCATGTTGGAGAAGGAACAAGTTACTTACCTGTAACAGTTGTTCTCCAGCATGGGTCTGGCATGGATTCACATGCTCATGAATATTCCTTGTCGTCAGACTGGGAATCCTCAGTAAAGAGGAAAAATCAGTTTAATTTCTGAACTTTCTCCTAACAACCAATCACTGAGCAATGCGTCATACTGCCCCCACCCAATGACTGACATCTACCTAAGTCCCTCTTCTGGCAGACATCTTCCGATTTGGTAGCAAGTGATGTGGCAGTAGGACCAAGAGAAGAGCCGCAGCGGGGTAGGCGGGAGGGTTTGCATGTGAATCCATGCCAGACCCATGCTGGAGTACAACAGTTACAGGTAAGTAACTTGTTACTTCTTCATCCTGAGTTCAGCCTTTTAATATTTTGAACTGTGAGGTTGCAGACGGAGACCAGACACTGCTCTCAGTTTGCAAATGGAGAACACACTGCACATGAGACTTCTGGTCCTCCAGTGCTGCAACCTACTTTGAGAGCGATTGTCCCAAATGTGCCCGACTTACCTGGGGTTGCTGTCCATCCATTCTGATACGGGCTTGAGGGACAGTTTTCACGCTTTCTTTCAAGTTCCTCGGCCCCTTTTCCCTAAACCTGGGCGTAAAGTCAGTTTCTATAGCTACCCTTGTTGCCTTTAGGGTTGGAACCTGGCCTTAGTAATCTTGTCCAGGTCCGAACAGTATTGGTAGTTGCCCTCTACCTTTGCACGAAACCTACCTTTAAAGTATTACCAATTGTGACAAATTGTGATCTTTGAACACTATTGGAGAACTTTGAATAACTTTTAAAACACCCCCAAAGTAGCAAATACTTGGTTACTTACCTGGAACTCTGTGAAACAATTGCTCCTGGTTTAGGGCTGGGTTTATTTGTGCTGCTTTTGAATTTTAGAAGGCCTGACATAATCTGTTTTAAAGGGTAACTATTATGATCTATTTTATTCTAAACATTAAAGTAATTACCCATGGCACCTTGGCAAACACTAAAGGACTTGTGAAAAAAAGAAAATGCACAGTTGGAAAATGAGCCCTCAGTTGTCTCATGGAGGCTGCCATATTTATCTTGCCTCGTATGGTGTTATGGCTTGTGTTTTAAAAGTATCAAACATTTGAGTCAACTGATCACTGCAGGACAACTCACTACAACGAGAGGCAATGGGAGCTGTTACAACATATCAATTCATGTTATGATTTTTGGAAACATTTTTCAGTTCTGAAGTGCAATAATACTGATCTGAAATAAATTTTGTATAGTTTTATTATTTTGTAGTGTATTTTGACCCTCTTTCCTCCTGTCTTTCCTTCTATCATTTGGTTTTCTTTAATTGCTAGTTTCCATTTTCTTCCTTTTTTTATTTCTAATTTTCTTGTTTCTTCCTTCTTCACTTGCATCTATCTTTCCTTTTTCCCCTTTTCCCTTCATCTATTCTCCCCATTCCATGCCTTGTTGTTTCTACCTCATTCCATCATTCTATTCCCTTCTTTATTTTGCTTCTCATTCCATCTAAGTTTCCTTTCTTTCGCTTTTCACTTATTTCCCCTAGTTGATTTAATCTTTTACCTCATTACAATTTTCAATTTTTCACTTTTTATATTTTATTTCTTCTTTTCTTTCCTTCTTTCCACCTTTACTTCTTGCCCGTTTTATTTTGTGTTGCTACATTTCATATTTCCCCCATGCTTCATTACTTGTTTGCTTCTGTCCATCAGTTTTTTTCTTTCTTTCTGTTTTTTTCCATTGGTCTTTGCTCCATTTCACCTTTCTTTCTTTACTTTTTTCTTCATTCATTCTTTCCCCTCTTTCCTTTCTTTCCATTCTTTACTTCATTCTGTTTCTTTCATCCATGCCTTCCATTTTTACTTCTTCTCTTTATTTTTTTTATTCCTTCTTTCCAGAAACCAAAGGAGAAATCATTAACAAACTGGGTGCAATAACTGAGAATGTTGTTAATTGTTTTTCTATGTAATGAGCTTGTTTCAGTGGTAAAACTTCCAACTGTTACGTTACCGCAGGTTGCAGGAGTGCAACTACTTTGCTGCCAGTCATCTAACAGACTGGTATCTTATTGCGCTAATCATGATATTGAGTGATGGTTAGTAAGATTAGTCACCCTATATTAAAAACAAAATTGGGAAAGGATTTTAGGCTGATTAGCTAGATCTTCTAGTGCAGGGGTGTGCAACCTTTTGGTCTCCAGATGTTTCGGACTACATATCCCATTATCCACCTCTGAATATGCTGGCTAGGGTTGGTGGGAGTTGAAGTCCAAAACATCTGGATAGCTAGGGCTGATGGGAGTTGAAGTCCAAAACATCTGGAGAGCCAAGAGTTGCAGACTCCTTCCCTTGTGCATAATCCAGTAGAACATTGCACAGATAGCTGGAAGAAAGTAAACATGGCGAAGTTTGTTGTTCATCAGTTTCAAAAGTAGGAACAAGAGAAGGAAGCGATGAATGAAAGCAAAATACATAAAAAGTGAGAGGGAAAGAATAAAACAAAGCAAAGAAGGGAGGACAGAAGGACAAAGAAGGAAGATGGAAGGTAAGAAAGGAGGAAATAGGAAGTGTGAAGAAAAGGAGAGAATAAAAGTAGTGGGATGGGGAGAGGAGCAGGACTTGGAAAAGTAGGACAGGTAAAGAAAGGTTGCAGGATGGGGGAGAAGCAGGTTAGACGGGAAAAGCTGGATGTTGAAGAAGGGAATAAGGTTGCTGAAGCAATAAATAAGGGGTGCAAAGGAGGAAAGGAATTCAGTGAAGGAAGGTGGATTTAAGAAAATCAAAGTCAACAAAAGAGGAAGGAGGATGATGGAAAGGAGTGGAGGACATGGAAAGATGGAATGAGAATGCAAGAAAGTGAAAAATAAAGGAAAAAGGATAGGTGGAGAGAAAAAGAGCAAAATAATGATGGAAACAGGAATAGAATATAGAAATAAAGGAACGGAAGTAAAGAATATAAAGAACAAGACTGGTGGCAATAGGGCCAAAATATCATTGCTGAAAGACAGAATTGTATATTTGCCCTCCATAGTTTAAACATTTGCTATAATCATGTCTTTCATTAAGTTTAAACAGCTGCCATGCCTCTGATTGTAGAAGGTCTCCTGCATTGAGGATTAGCAGAGGCATTTTTTTAAAACAGGATCCATGTCGGTATGCAAGCAAGTCTGGCATCCTTCAGGCGCTATTTTCAGGGCTCATTTTTTGGGCTACTCAACAATTGTTTTTGATCAGTCTGTCCTTGATCTCCGAGATGCCGTTTGTAGTTTTTCTTTTTTTGTATATATACAATTTCTTTACAGTTCTCCTTTACAATCTCCCCAAACAACTTTAGGTAATTGTGACAGTATGTGGTTTCCATCCGACTTAAATTTGTGGTTTCCGCCACTGAAGGTCTAAATCCGAGGTCCCCCAACCTTTTGTGTGCAATTAGCAAAATGTGCAGATGAAATGAAATGGTGAGCAACATACATTTTTCCATGGAACAGATCAGTGCTCAGTTGGAGGACAAATCATTGCAACACAAATTAGACATGTAATAAACGTAAGACTGCTTATAGAACATTTTGGTTTACAGTACTTAATAGTTATCTATACCATGTTCAATTCTAGTAAAATAAATGTGCAAGGGCTTTAACTTCATTTGACATTAAGTGGTTGTTTACAGGAGATGTTGATGAAATTGAGAGGTCAGTAGTATATTTTTAGACCAGTAGAACTAGTCAAGTAGTTAAGAAATATAGTACAAAATATAGTAGGACTACATTAAGAAATGTAGTGCAAATGTTTGGACAGTAAAATTGGTCACAAATGAAGCACTGATTTTCAGGTGTACTTTGGGATTCTGCTTCGGAATTTTCTGGGATCTCTAGTGGCAAATGGTGCACTCCCAAGCATACAAGATCAGCAATATTGTACCCCAGTCGTTGATTACTGTATTGTGGATTGTTTTTTCTTCAGGAATGTTATGGAATTTAGCATTTCTGATTAAGTCAAGAGGATAGTGTTCACTCTTTGGTCAAATTTCCAATGGCCAGGGTGAATACCACGAAGATGTCTGACAGCCACAGGGGCTGTTTGGCGATTCCTAAGCTCGACAAGGAGGCATTGAAAAGAATTACTAGATCACAAGAAATTAAGATATTCTCTCAAAACTGTTAAACAGTTCAGAGGCCACAAAGGAAAACGTTAGTTCTCCAGCATGGGATCTGGCATGGATTCACATGCTCATGAATATTCCCCGTCGTCAGGCTGGGAATCCTCGGTAGAGAAAAATCAGTATCAGTTTCGTTTCTGATCTGTCTTTCGTAGTAGTAACCAATCACTGATCTCTGCGTCATACTGACCACAGCCAATGACTGCCCTCTCCCTAAGCCCCGCCTCTGGCAGCCATCTTCAGATTTTTACCGCACGTTCAAGTGTTGGGATCCTCGTGCTATTGCTCTCGAGCGTTAGTGCTTTTTTCGTGCTTTTTCTTAAGAAAATGTTCTCTTTTTCGGCAAAAGAGCCTCAAGCTCCACCGTTTCTTTATCCGATCAACAGGGACCCGTGTCGGATTCTTCTACGCCCCTCAAGTGTGAAGATTTCGTCGAGCCACGCTTTTGGAGGACTCCAGAAGTTTCTCAGGCCTTTCTCGAGCATGGCCCAGGAGAAGGGAAGCTCGACGCCCGGAAAGCTGTTCAGGGTCTGCCTTGGATGCCAGCTTCAGAATGTCTTTAAGGAGGACGAACACTCCCTTTGCCTTTACTGCCTGCATGAAGACAAGACGCACGTGGAGAAGGACTGTGCGTTTTGCGGCAATATGTCGGAGCGGACCATGAAGGACCGCCATCAGCGTCTCACCAACTGGCTGGAAGGAAAGAGCCCGTCAGGCGAGAAGAAGAAGAAGTCCGAGCGGTCTTCTAAGACCTTTGAGGGCGCCCCAGCGACGGGGGTCCAACAGAAGGCCAAGCACCGCGAGTCCGCTGGCACCGGGAGCGCCGAACGGTCGGGCTCTACGGGCGCCAGGCAGGGCGCATCCTCCCCAGCGCCATCAACCACGAGCCAACGCTCTGGCTCGGGTAAGAGGAAGGCCGAGCACCCGGCGAAGCTCCTGGAGAGACCCCGGTCGTGCTCGAAGGCCCCATCGGAGCGGGAGCGAGGTGGTGACCCTCCCCCCAAGGAGAAGGCGGTGAGCGGCCCTAAGGTGGTGAAAGCCTTGATCCATGCGGCCAAGGCCTCTATCGAGACAGTCGCGGCGGCCCTGGCTCAGCCTGTGGAGGCTACACCAGTGGTGGCGACCTCGGGGCCCAGAATCTCCCTGCCACCGCGGAGGCAGTCCTCTTTCATGCCCATCGACAGGACCCCCGTGAAACCTCCGACGGAGAAGAAAAAGGGGGGGCAGGAGGTCGTCGTGGATTCGGCTTCAACCTCTGAGGAGGAGCTGATCGAAGTCTTAGGCCACGGCGCTGGCGTGGAAGAAGACCATCCTGTCGGGAGGGACCCCGACGTGGGAGACGACGAGAACGTCGAGGGTGCCGACGGGGCTCCTGATCGCCCGTCGGAACCCCCTCAACCAGTGCCGCAAGACAACTCGGTGGCCATTTTGTTGGCTATACAGTCCTTATGCTCGGAGATAAGGACGAGACTGCTGTTACCACCAACGGAGGAACCGCTCCCGACGGGGGACCCGGAGCCAGGCCCTTCTGGGAGCCCTCCTCTTAAGAGAAGAAGGATTCATCCTCCACCTCCTTTTCAACCTTCGCGCCCTGCTCAGCCCTCCTCCCCGTCCACGACACGTGGGGATGATACGGGGACTGACACGGCCGCAACGGGTACTGACGACAAGGTTTACAAGGATCTCCCGTCGTCACCTCCCACCCGGGCTTCCCCGCCCGACGAGATTGGATCGTTTCACGCCATGATCGCCAGGGCATCCGAGCTTTTCCAGCTCTGCCCGGAAGAGAAGAAGAAGGAAGGTTTCCTTTATCAACGGCGCGAGACCAAGAGGAAGACGGTCCTCGCTGTACCTCTACTGCCTCTACTGGACGATATCTGGGATGAGGGTCTCGCCTTCCTCAAGAACTCATCCACAACGCCGGCTAGAAGGGATTGGTACGAGAAGAAGTACCGGGTCCCGGACGCGGCCCCCTTGTGCCTTCGGGCACAGCCGACCCCGGACTCGGTCGTCTCCGCGGCGGCCAGGAAGAAAGCGGGGGGGTGGGGTGGGCCTCTAGGTCATCCTCCCCGCCGGACGGCGAGGGAAAGAAATTGGACACGATGGGACGCGGAGTCATCTCATCGGCAGCGACGACGATTAAGGCTGCCAACGCCTTGGCTATCGTAGCCCGCTACGACAGGGAGTTGTGGTACAAACTCACCCCCCTGCTGGACTTCCTACCAGACAAGAGGGCAGAGGCCCTAGAGATCTTGCAGGAAGGAGAAGTGGCGTCGGACCACGCCATTACGATAGCGACGGACATCGCGGACACTGGATTTTGCCAGTTGGGCAACGGCGTGTGCCTTAGGCGGCGTGGATGGCTCAAGGCTACTGACTTCCGTCAGGACGTGCAGACCAGAGTCTTGGACATGCCGTTCGACGGGAGCAACCTGTTTGGGAAAACAGTGGACGATTCCCTACAAGCCATCAAGGCGGACACGGAGACGGCCCGGGCTCTTGGTGTTCTCCAGCAACGACGGCCGCCCTTTCGGAGTGGCAGAGGTAAACAGGGTGCCTCCAAAGGTTCCAGCGGCGGATTTTCTACCTATCGTCAAGCGGCCCGTTCGTCGTCACAGGAAGCCTACAGGGGACGAGGCAAGTCGGGCGGACCCGCGCCGTCGTCGCCAAGGAGGACAAGGCGGCAAAGCCTTGTCGAAGCAGGACTGAACCGGCCGTGGGGTCGGGCCCCCACCGAAGCACCCCGGTGGGAGGCCGGCTGGCGAGCTTCGTCAGCGTGTGGGAGTCCATCTCCACCAACCGTTGGGTGCTGGACGCCCTGGCTCAGGGTCACGCGCTCGAGTTTCTAAAGAGGTGCCCGCGCGTCCCCCCTGTGGCCAGGAAGGAACATCACGTCCCTCAACTTCTCTTGGAGATAAGGGCGATGCTCAGGAAGGGTGCCATCGAGCTTGTCCCAAAGAGGCTTCGGGGCTCCGGAGTTTACTCAAGATACTTCCTCGTGAAGAAGAAGACGGGAGGATGGCGTCCCATCCTGGACCTACGACGACTGAACAAATTCATCAAGGCACAGAAGTTCAGGATGGTCACCCTCCAACATGTCCTGGGTCAACTGGAGGAGGGCGATTTCCTGTCGTCGTTGGATTTGGAGGGTGCCTACTTCCATATCCCCATCCTAAAGGGACACCGAAAGTTTCTCAGATTCGTGGTCCAAGGGCGTCACTACCAGTTCAGAGCCCTTCCCTTCGGATTGAGGTCGGCACCCACGGTGTTCACCAAGTGCCTCGCACCTGTGGCGGCGCGGCTGCGCCTAGAGGGGATCCACGTCTACCCCTACCTGGACGACTGGCTCATCCGAGCGAAGACGAAGGAGCTCGCCGTGGAGCACACGGCAAGGACCGTCCAACTACTCACAGACCTGGGATTCTCCATAAACTACGCCAAGTCCCACCTGGTGCCTGCGCAAGACGCACTGTTTCTGGGAGCGAAGCTCGACACAGTGTCGCTTCTGGCCTCTCCGTCGGAGGAAAGGACGAGGGCCATCTTGGGCAAGGTGCAGCAGATGCGGGTTGCGGACGCGGCCAGGGTGAGGTCCATCAAGTCCCTCCTCGGAATGATGTCTTCTTGCATTTATCTCATCCGCCTGTGCAGGCTCCGGATGCGCCCGTTGCAGGAGTTCCTGGACGCGCGCTGGATCCAGACGACGGGCAGCTTTGAGGAGAGGATCACACTCGACGAGAGTTTCCGACGAGCGATCCGGTGGTGGGGCACCCGCGCGCATCTGACGGCGGGCATGGACTTCCAGACCCCCGGCCACCAGGAGACAGTGACCACGGATGCCTCCCTGGAAGGGTGGGGAGCGCACACCGAAAATCTGCACGCGAGAGGCCTTTGGCTTCCGACGGAGAAGTCCCTCCAGATCAACGTCCTGGAGCTCCATGCAGTGTTTTGGGCCCTCAGGTCCTTTCTTCCGTCCCTCAAAGGCAAGGTGGTGAGGATCTTCACCGACAACACCACCACCATGTTCTACATCAGGAAGCAGGGCGGTACCAGATCCCCAGCCCTGTCCAAGGAGGCGCAGGATCTGTGGCATTGGGCCGTCGCCCAAGGGATGTTTCTGGTGCCGTTTCATCTGGCAGGAATAAAAAACACCATCGCCGACTCGCTCAGCAGAGAGCTGCACTCGTGCCACGAGTGGGAACTACGACCGGATCTAGTGGACCGCCTCTTCCGACGGTGGGGCACACCCCAGATCGATCTGTTCGCGACGGCGAGGAACTCCAAGTGCCAGAGGTTCGCCAGCAGGTTTCCCCAGCCGAGGAGCATGGGCGATGCTTTCTCGTTCCCCTGGGAGGGCCTGTTTCTATACGCGTTCCCTCCATTGCCGTTGCTGATCCGGCTCATCAACCAGCTCAAGAAGTCACGGTGCAGGATGATCCTCGTCGCACCTGCGTGGCCGAGGCAGATATGGTTCCCGGACCTTCTGGACTTGTCAGCGTCCCCGTCAATCAAGCTGCCAGTGGACGCGGATCTTCTCTCCAGGGAAGGAGGCGCCATTCCATCACGACCCGAAGTCGCTGAACTTGCAGGCCTGACTCCTGCAGCGTTAGAGTTTGGAGGCTACGACATACCGGCCGACTACAGAGAGGTTCTTGCAAAGGCCAGGGCGTCCTCAACTTTTAAATGCTATGGACACAAATGGAAGAGGTTCTCTGTCTGGTGCCACGCACAGAAGATTAACCCTCTACGGATTACAGCTCCCCAAGTACTGCCGTACCTACTGACGCTGGCCAAGGCTGGACTGGCGCACGCGTCCATCAAGATTCATCTTGCTGCGATCTCCCGATACACCAGAACCACGGGGCGGACGTCTTTGTGGTTTCATCGTCTGGTGAAAGAATTCATGAAGGGACTGTTCAGATCGTTCCCGCCGGTGAAGGCTCCGGCCCCGGCGTGGGAGCTCAACGTGGTGCTGACCAAGCTCATGGGACCTCCGTTCGAGCCTCTGCACTCGGCTCCGTTGAAGTTCTTGTCGTGGAAAACAGCGTTTCTTGTGGCCATCACCTGCGCACGACGGGTGGGAGAGATCCAGGCCCTTTCCTGCAAGCCCCCGTACTTGACTTTTCACGACACAAGGGTAGTGCTCAGGACGCACCCCTCCTTCATGCCCAAGGTGCCGTCGGACTTACACCTCAACGAACCCTTGGTGTTGCCTGTTTTCTTCCCTTCGCCTTCGTCGCCGGCTGAAAGGACTTTGCACTCGCTGGATGTGGCTAGAGCGCTGAAGTTCTACGTGGACCGCACGAAGTGTTTCGGAAGACGTCACAACTTTTTGTGAACTTTGGACCTGTCAATCAGGGGAAGGCTCTCTCGAAGGCCTCCATTTCCAGATGGCTCTCCGGCTGTATCATGTACTGTCATCGGTTGGCAAACCGACCGCTGCCTGGCCATCCGAGAGCCCATTCCACCAGAGCGATCGCAGCTACCACGGCGTTCCTATCTGGTGTGCCCTTGCTGGACATCTGCAGGGCTGCTATGTGGAGGTCGACGCACACCTTCACGAAATTCTACTGTGTCGATCGGGATTCCAGGGAGGAGTCCAGGGTCGGCCAAGCAGTGCTGCGCAACCTGTTCGCCTAAGGTGAGCCTGGTGAGGAGGTAAGAATTGCTTAATGTTGAGTTTTGGATATAATGCTTAATGTTGAGCCTTTGCCACCTCCCGTGGTTGTGCATGTGTGTACTGCTATGTATTCTTTTATTCATGAGCATGCGAATCCATGCCAGACCCCATGCTGGAGAAGGAACAAGTTACTTACCTGTAACTGTTGTTCTCCAGCATGGGTCTGGCATGGATTCACATGCGAACCCTCCCGCCTACCCCTCTGCGGCTCTTCACTTGGTCATACTGCCACTTCACGTGCTACCAAATCTGAACATGGCTGCCAGAGGCGGGGCTTAGGGAGAGGGCAGTCATTGGCTGTGGTCAGTATGACGCAGAGATCAGTGATTGGTTACTACTACGAAAGATCAGAAACGAAACTGATACTGATTTTTCTTTACCGAGTATTCCCAGCCTGACGACGGGGAATATTCATGAGCATGTGAATCCATGCCAGACCCATGCTGGAGAACAACAGTTACAGGTAAGTAACTTGTTCCTTTTGGTCTTTGGTTGAAACTATGTAGGACAGAGCTATTGGCAAACAGCATCCCCAAGTTCAAGATGTACAGGTTACAGAAAGGGAGCCCCGTGGTTTGATGCAGAATGTAGAATCTCTAAAAGAAAATGGAAACCTGATTTAATGGTGCACATGGCTGGTCGGATTTATAGTTTCAAAATGGCATACAGAAATTGCCAAAAGACCATTAAAAATAATTTCTTGAGAAAAAATGGGAGTTTTTCGAAGGATACCAAATTGTTTTATGCAGTTGTCGAGACAGACATTATGTCATCTCCTTGGACAAGTACTTCTTGGACCACCAGCCCCCCACGGTTATAGGCCAATTTCCTCACTTGACATTGCCAGTAAGATATTCTCCAAATGTTTGTTGTTCAGAATGGAGGAGGGGACTCAAAGTAACAATATCTTGAAGCCCTCCCAGATAGGTTTCAGGGGAGGGCTAAGTACATTGGTCCACTGCTTCCCGCTGAGTACCATCATGTAGAAATATGGTAAGGTTAACAGAGGGAGATTATTTTGGGCTTTTTTCCCGATTTGGAGAATTTGATTTGATTGCTAGAAACATAGTGCAGCGTAATTTGCATTTTATTGCGGCCCCTATTGTTTTAGTAAACCTTATCCAACTGAAAGGTGAAAAGCAGGGATGTCAGTTGACCCCCAATGTATTCCTTTCAGACTTTGATTCTAGTACTGCTCTTAAAAAAAGTTTATCCACCCTATCAGAAGGGAACATTTCATAGCATGCTTCTTAATACCGAAGGCACAGCTATTTTGGACTTAACTCTGGCAGGTCTCCAACAAGGCCTGCTAAATACAAATTAGATTTTGGGAACTATAGTTTGAAATAAAATATGATGAAAACAAAAATGATGGAGTTCATAAAAAGGGTGAAACCTTCTAGCTAGTTTTAAATGAATGTAGAGATGAAGGGGCAGTCTCATTTTTATTTGAGCCTACTCTACTCAAAGAGCAGTGCTTGGATTACTCATTTTAAGAAGGGCATCATTAAGGATTAAAGGGCTTTTTACATTTTTATTTCAAGTTTGGAGCATTCTGATTGTTCAAGTGCCTGGAGGTATATAAAGGCAAATGTGTGTTCCATGATTTTTGTGGCAGTGAAATCTGTGGTGATTCAAACTGTTATTTTCCTTGCGGGGTTGCAAAATAAATTCATGTGCCAAATAGCAGGTCTCCCTGCAGATGCACCTGGTAGCGCCTTATGAGCTGAATTGGGGATGTTCAGTGTGAAGGTGTGGGGCCATTTAAGATTTGTTACGTATTTTGTGTACTTATTTTTTTAAAGCACATCTGGGATTGTCTGCTAATTATTAAGATAAAGTGAATTTCAATGTAATTGCTATTGTAGCCTTCCCCGGTAAAGAAATATATGTGTGGTATGGTGGCTTGTAAGGCCCTGTCCATTTGGATAGGGGGGTGGGATATAACTAAATTAAACCAAGAGCTTGTTCGATACATAGGCTAACCTCTTTAGCTTTATATAATTATAATTGTTCTTTTCGAACGCGCTTAATACCAGCGAGTGGTTTCTAAGCATGGGATCGGGATTCAAATCTGTGTTGCGCTGCGTTGTCTTGCTTCCAAGACAAACGCACTGTTGCTGAGCTATCCTTCCTCCCTTACATACACATATAAGATAGCAAGGAGAAATCCATGTAATAAGAGCCCCAGAACACAGGAGGCTGATACTAATGGTATGTGTAAATATACCCACCCCTCATTAAATTAAGAAGGTGTGACGGATGAAGCACAAAGTGTCCCTGCAATATAGCAGTCGATGAAGATTTGGTTCATTTTCTGTTAATTTGTCGTTTCTCGGTTTTGCATAAGCATCGACCTGCATTGAAGAGGTTTTATATAACTAATTATAATGATCAGGCTTTTATATATAACTTGTTTGAATGTTAAAGCAGGTTTTTATTTTGGGCTTGTTCTTTGTGAATTTTATGCAATTTTAAATATTGCAAACTTAATGGAGAAATATGATTAAATAAATATTGATTAATGCTGGTCATTGGATGGTAGGCTTTAAAGATCACTTCACTGGGGCTTTGGAGGCTACCTTCTAAGAATTATTTTGGCATGTAATGGCAAATTGTGCATTTTAAAACTCCTAAGGCCTGTTAAATTGGTGAAAGAGTGGTTAGGAATCAAAATAATATTTTTCGGAAGGATTTGGAGCATCTTTTCTCTACCCAAAATGGATTTTACACAAGATTTAGTGGCAAACATTGGGCAACACTTTGAGCATTCGATGACCACTTCATTGAGAGGTGTGGTGTTGTAAAGTAAGTATTTGGATTAATTTATTGGCTTGTCAATTTAAACTTATTAACAGTATCATAATTGGATTTGAATATAGGGCAAATTAACTATGAAAAATGTGGCATGCATTTATCTTATCTGCATATTCACGAACCGGATGGGTGGAGTAGCAAACGATCACCACTTTTCCAATAGGGCGCTCTGTATTAATAAGTTTAAGTGACACTAAAATAAATGTTTCTGATAAATTTAATGCATGGTGGCATCAAACACAAACCTCACTTGTACAAAAAGCAGTGCATGGAAATTATTTAATAAAGGAAAGTCGGGTATGCATGCCAATTATTTATTGATTATACTCCTACTAGCTGTACAAAGGAACAGAATATGACCATTTTCTCTTGGACACAATCATTTCCCAGCTGACAAAGCTATTAATGAGTAAAATAATTGAACAAAGTATCTGAATATGACAGGGTTTTAACAATGGCAAACCAAAAGAGGTGATAGCTGGAAGGTTTAGAAATAATCTTAACCTCTGGCATTGCTTTGGGCAACCCTCAAGACCATCGTTCTTTGATTGCCAAGCCATTACAGAAAGAGGAAAGACCATGTGCAAATCAGCCTTGGTCCCACCCCAACAGGGGCATTCTAGCCCAAACTGCTTGGCCACATCCCTTCTGCACAAGACCATAAGCATCCTCAGGCATGTTTCGGCTTAACAATGACACTGCAGTATGTAAAGACATTTACTGAAAAATAATGTGCATGGTGGAAACAAACACAAATTTTGTATGTATGCAATAAGCGAGCTGGAATCACAGCAGACTCATTGGCCAACATTCTCGCACTGCCAGGACTCTGTCCTGGCTACATGACTAATGAGGGCTCATCCCCTCAGGATCTCCATCTAGGCCTCCAGACCATGGCCCAGAGCAACTGGCGAGCAACAAATTAGGGTGCAGTGAACAACATGTTTCTCCCGAGCTACACTTTGGGGATCACTGGTCTAAATAATTTCTTCTCAACAAACGGATTTGGAGAGCGCACTTGAAGAGTCAGGAGTCTAATTGTTTTGCACATCATTGCAAAGCAGTTTTAGGGGACCACATAAACACAGGACGGTGTAACCCTTTTGAACCTGGAGATGCTCGAGAGCAAATGCTGAAGTTGTTGGTAGAATGGTTCAAAATCTTGTGGAGTTTTAGCTTTCTTTGGGACGATTATTAAAGCCTTTGGGGATTACATAGCAAGATAGTAAAAAAGATACGCTGGTAAAAACCCACGTAGCAATTTTCTAAGAGCATTATCTTTCCAATGTCCTGAGCTATTTCAAAGATTAGTAATGTGTGGAAGTTCCTTTGCCTCAGAAAGCGCATTGCTAAAGGAACATTATTTGCTGTTTGCATGCAGTGATTACTGATATATTCTTATTCTATGAGCTTGTGCTCTTCACAGCAGCACACCCTTTAGAGCTGCTCTTGCCGATTTAAGACATTATCGGTTGGGTGATGTAAGGAAGGCATGGTATCAACAGTAAAACAGACACAAGTGACCACAGTTCAAGGTTGTTTATTGAACTTTCGCAAGGATGTGATAAACGCCTATCTAAACCTAAATCTACAAATGGGAGCAAGCTAATACCATCAAATAATAATAATGCAGTCCTAGTGGAGTCTTATCAAACTAAAAGGGCTTATACTAAAAAAAAAAAAACTATTGCCAATCCTACCGCTAATTTACAAATAGTGTGGGGTAGTGCTCATGAAAAAGAAAGAAGTGTTCACAAAATGAAATGCCAGGATGCTCGGGCCGTTTGCCTTCCTTACCCACGTTTTGCGTACGGGGTAAGACGGTTCACTCGAGCAAAGCACACACTCTGGCTTCCGCAGCACGGGGATACAATTCCATTACCAGCCTCAGGACCTTCTGTGTCCATGTCTCTTTACCTCTTAAAAAGTCTCTTAAGTCAGAGGGCCTGATGTACAAAAAAAAACAAGATGCAAAAGTTATTTTCCTTTTTACAAGTATTCAATTTTGGTGTTCACCCTGGATCCCCTTCAGCCGGGCTCAGATCTCTTTCAAAAACAAAAGTTCAATGTTGGATCCCCCTCTTCTGGGCCCAGATCCCCTTATTACAATGTTAGGAGACTATTCTTTCTAGGGTGACTCACGGTTAACTGCGTATCCCCCACAGCCAGGCTCCGATCCCTTTTAATTTCCCAATTAGTCTCCCTCACCCATCCGGCATGTGAATATGCAGATAAGGTAAATGCATGCCACATTTTTCGTTTCTAAGTGATTTTACTGAACCCAAAGGTTCAACTTCCCAAAAGTTCAATTTTTTTTTACATTTCCTGCAAATATATATGTGGGGGGGGAGACCCCCACACAGCCCCCCTACCTTACCCCTATACTTTTTTTAAATACTTAACCCCCGCACATATATATATATATGTGGGAAATTGGGGGTCAGACTTTTGGGAGTCGAACTTTTAGGGTTAGGTAAAATTGTACTATACCACATTTTTCATAGTTAATTTGTCCTATATTCAAATCCAATTATGTTACTGTTAATAAGCCCGCCAAAGGCGTAGGAACAAAGGGATCAAACCTAGTTTGGCGGGCAGAGACAAACTCTAGAAGGACCTTTTCCAAAAAGAAATGGCGAAAAAAGAAGATCCGGACCCGTTTAAACAAAGGAGGCTCAGGCGCCATCTTGACAAATATAGTCCCCGCGATTTAACGCTACCAGTGTTCACGGTTGGGAAAAATCATGGTAGTTTGTTGTAAAACCACTGCCACCAGCCATTTCGATAGGAAAGGGTAGCATTTCACTGCTACATGAGTTTCTAGACACGGGATACTAGTTAACCCCCTCCAGCATTCTATTGTAAGATAGTGTGTGCTGGTCTAAGAATTTAAAAAGACTAGTAAAGTCAATTTAACTTTACATTCTCTGTGAAACAGTAGTTTATCCCAGAGAAGGTATTTAAACCTTGGGACAGCCTAGAAAGGCTTCCCTGTGTTATTGCACTGAGTGTGCTGTGTAGCACACATGAAAAGATGATGCCTATAGAGTTGTCTAAAACTCTATAATCAAAGAACACAAGAGTAAAACGCACATCAAAATACATGAGAGAGTGGGGGGAAAAAGGCTCATACTCTCTCCGGGTAAAAAATCAAGTCCTCATAATCCAGCAAAGTTGCTGGGAGCCTCTAAGGTGAAGGGAATTAGCACATTTATGAGAATCCTCCCTAACACAGACAATCTGCAAATTTCAATGCAAAAAATTGTAAATCAAAACACCTTATACATAGTTTTTTGTACACCAGGATTAGATATCGGAGCCAATCATTCACTGTGCGTATGCAAGTTAAAAACACTTTACGCATACAAAAATACTTATAACCACAGGGTTCTAATCATAGCTAATGAGGGTGCAAATTAGACTACCCTAGGCTTTAGGGCCAAAAGTCCCATCTTCAGGGGTACACCCTCATTATATTTCTGCAAAAGTAATGCATAAAGTACAGTCAGAATTAAACTCCTATATTAAGCCACAACGTAAATCTTATTGTACTGGGGAGCAATCAATTAGTACCTAAGCTGCATTAGTCAACAGACCATTGGTTTTCTAAACCATACTAAATGTTTGGAAAGCAACACTTAACCAACTAGTCACCAGTATGAGACAGTAGTTGGAGAACCAGTCATCTTAAAAACATGAAAGAAAATGAAAACCTGTCTAAGACAACCCACATGCTTAAATTGCTCACAAACAAACATAGTGGTACACCAGTGTCATAATGTACCTGACGGAGAGTCAGAGCAAAAGAAGATCAATTTAAAGTCCATCTCGTCTGAACACTCTAATAATAAGAAAAAGCCATTCGGGTATATAAAGATCAAAATAGAGCAGAAGACTGCTGCGCAGCAAGGGTATGGAAACATACCAAAATGGCAAGCCGAATCCACAGTGAAACTGTCTTGTAGCAGTTGTAGGTTGTTCACCTCCTTTTGCTGCCTGTCTTGATTTGCCTTGTGCACGAGAATCTTGAAAACAGAGTCTGGTAAGCACTTTGTTTCTGAGGCATGGTCTGAGATAAATCAGTGCTGCACAAATATAAGCTGGCACAAAGAGGGAGACCAGAATTGGGGCCCTCTCAAATGCCAGTCGTCCCCAGGTGTAGGACTTGCTCTGGATTGATCCCTGTTAGTCGTCCCGCCCCTTGCTGAGGTGTTTCCATCCCCTCTTGACAAGATTGGCCTGGTCACATAACTCCTCCCTTTCTTCTAACTCCTCTTGCTGTCCACTTACTGACTGGGGTTACCAGGAACGGAAATCCACATGTGTCTGTTACTCCCAGCTCACTGTTCCACTTGTAATGCAAATGGTTGTAGTGCCTAGCACATCTTGAAACGCGAGGATTTGTATCTTTGTTGTGGGCCATCAAGACTAATGGAGCATGCTCTGGTACTAGCATGAATTGCCAGCCCGTGACATATTGTAAACTATAGACAGCCTTGATGGCAAGACATTCCAGATCATTGATGGTGTAATTTTGTGTCTCTATGGAATAACTTGTGGCTAATATACATAATTGGTTTTGCTTCCCCATTTCCACTTGTAGCATTACTTCCCCCAGGCCGATAGCGGAGGGGGTATGGTGTGAAGGGGAGTATGGGGCTCTGCCATAATGCTCTCTTCAGCTTGCTGAAGGCATCTTGGGCATGACTGTCCTTTTTTATGACTTTGGCATAGCTTTTCCTGAGTCGATGAGTTAAAGAACTTGCTTTCTCAGGGACGTTTGGTATACCAAACGGAAGTAGCCGACTAGTCCCAAGAAAGCTCAGATGTCGTCCTTTGTGACAGTTCTGGGTACCTTTTGGATTGCAGTGATTTTGGGGGTAAGTACTTGTTTGTTTCCTACGTGAAATGCCAGGTACTTGACGCTATTCTGGGCAAGTTGCAATTTAGCAGGGTTGGTCTTTGAGCTGGTTACAAATGCCTTTAAGGTGCTGCATATGTTCCACTCATGTAGAGTTATAGATGATATCCTCTTGACATGCTCCCCTTGAAGGCATGACGAGCGGCGAGAACATGATCCGTTAGCCTCTGGAACATGGCGGCAGGTGCAAGTGAGGTGGTTAGAACAGTAAACTAGAATAACCCTTCAAGGGCAGAAAGGGATGTTTTTTGTTTAGCATCTTCATCTAAAGGCACTTGCCAGTACCCCTTTGTTTGATCCAGAGTGGAAATGTACCTTGCCGGCCCCAATCTCTCAACCAGCTCATTGATTGACATTGGATATGTGTCAAATCTAGATATTCCATGTCCTTCAGAAGTCTATACAGAACCGCAAGGAATGGTCTGGCTTTGGGACTAGGATGACTGGGGGGGGGCATTCACTGTATGACCGTTCAATGACCCCTAGGTCTAGCTTCTTCCTCAGTTCTTCGCTTATGATCTGTTTTCTGGCTTCTGGTTACCTGTAGGGTTTTAGACGTATTACCATCATTCTTTGCACTCGTCCAGATTTGTTCTAGAATATCTGCATACCTTTCAATCCAATGAGCCAATTCCTAATGTTTGGTTTTCAACCCGAGTGTGATGGTTATTCCTCTTACTATGATCGAAAGGGGTGTCTCCCTCGTGTTGGTATACAATAAAAGTAGCTGCTTGTTGCTGTTCTCTCCAGCATTTACATTTTTTTATACAATATAACTGGTAGGGAGGTCCTTTGGCCGGCTTGTTGTACTTTGTAGGTTAGTGGTGAAACAACTTCAGAATTAACATTAAGTCTGTGCCATCTCGCTTGCAACTTGTTCTGAGTGGTTGGCTGGTAGTACCATCACCTGATCTCCTGCTTGAAAGGCTGTGCATGGGCTTCCGCATATGTTTTTTATTGTTGAATCGGGTCCTCTTGTAGATTGGTTCTTACCTGCTCATTGACCTTCTCTATATATTATTGGGTAGGTCGCTGGTTTGCCTACTGTTGGGCCCTTTTCACACTGTGTACTGGTGTTCACTGGTGGAGCCTGCAGCCGTCAACCAGCAGCAACTGCCAAGGTAAGCATGGTGCCAGCATGGGGGGTACAGCCAGTTCCCCATTAAACTGTTCCACCATTCTTTTTTTCTTAAAGCTTGCAGTCTGAAACATGCACCCCACAGTTGTACGGTAACCATATTCTGCATTTAGATACATTTGGCCTCATTACGAGTGTGGCGGTCCAGAAACTAGGGTGCCAGTAAGCTTTCCGGCACCCTTGTTTCGGGACCTTCACACTACGAGTCTGCCTGCCGGGGCCACTGCGCCCAACAGGTCTGACCCTACCAGACGCAGCGGCCCGGCAGGAAGAGTTGCCATGGAAGCAGGGCACTTTTAGCAACGGTGCCAGTGCTTCTGCGTCTTCACGGGAATGGGGACTTACAAATATGCCGCCTGACTTCAGGTAGCATTATCTCGCAAGAGGAGGCCCACCATTCTTATCTTCTCACCCTTCCCCGGAAGGTTTTGCCGTGCAGGCAGCCACCGTTTCCACCAGGCCAGCATCTACTACCTCGAATCTGCCCCCGGATAGAGCAGGTAAGAGAATTGATGCTATGGCTAAGAAGGTAATTACTTATGGCAGCATGTCTCTGAAAGATGCGAGACAGCTTCGTACAACCGGTGGAAGATGGGGAAGAGGTGGCCAGGCAGTCGCTGCAAACGGGCCTGGACGTGGCCGACTTCATGGGCCATTCAATGGCATCAGCTATACCAGCGACGAGGCAGGCCTACTTGAGGTCTTCAGGTTTTTCACTAAATGTCCAAAACACGTAACAAGTTATTGGACATGCCTTTTGAGGGTGAATTCCATTTCGGCCAAAAGCCACCTTCCGACCCCCTCCTCAAAAATGTAAGGAGTTGAAGATTGCTGCAAAATCGCTGGGACGAGCTGTGTAGCCGGCCAAGCCTGCCTTCAGCTTCACCTCTAAGGGCAGGGGTTACAGGCGATATTTACCCTACCGCAGGAAGGCGCAGCTCCCGCAGGCCAGGCAGGGGCAGAAGTGGTTCTAGTGCTCTGGAAAGGGCAGAGGGGCTTCCAGATGCCAGTAAGCTGGCAGCTCCGCCCTCTAAGTCACTTTGATTTTCCCCTCCCGCAACTTAACAGTTGGTGGAAGGCTGTGGGAACACTGGCCCCAATGGCAGGAGATAACCTCAGACGCCTGGGTCCTAGAGCTCATACGAGTGGGCTATTGTCTGCCCTTCTTAAGGAAACCACTGAACAGACCCCCACCACCTACAAGCTAACCAGGACAGGAGCTTCAGTATGATCTGCGAGCCATGTTGTCAAAGGGTGCTGTTTAAGAGGTACCTCCCGAGCAGAGGGGGTCGGGCTGGTATTTCCTGGTACCCAAGAAGGAAGGCGGTCTCCATCCCATTCTGTACCACAGGGCTTTAAAAAAGTTCCTGAGGAAAGACAAATTCAAGATGGTGACTTTCAGAGAAATTCCCCACGCTCTCGAATTGCAGGAACAGCTGGGGTCAATAGACCTGCAGGATGCTTATTTCCATGTGCCGATACATCGAAAGCACAGGAAGTTCCTGAGGTTCCTCATAGGGCTCAAGCACTATCAGTTCAAGGTGCTTCCCCCAGGGTGCCCTCCACTCCAAGGGTCTTCACCAAGCTCATGGCAGTAGTCGCAGCTCACCTCAGGAGATCCAGTGTCTGGACGACTGGCTGATCAGGGGGAAGTCAGCGGAGCAGGTTTTGTCCCACCTGCAGGACACCTGCTTGCTAGTCCACAGGCACGGCATCTCCCTGAACTTGAAGAATTCCCATGTGACGCCGGTCCAGAGGCTCCAGCAGTTCATCGGGGCAGTCCTAGACACCCGGGTGGGGAAGGCCCCCCCAAACCCGCAGGAGAGAGTCAACAGCATTGCGCCGATCGTGAACTAGTTCCAGAATCACGCCACCCTACCAGCAGCTTCTTTCCTCTGCCTCTTAGGCCTCTTGTATTTTTCTGGTGTCAAAGGCCAGGCTGTGCATGAGATCTCTTCATGGCTCCTGCAAAGTCAGTGGTCCCAGTACCTCAGAGCCCTCACAGATTCTCTCAGGGTGTGCAGGTCAGTGGCTGACCTTGGTTGGTGGCCCACAGCAGCAGTCTCATGGTGGGGGAACCTTTCTGGACCCCATGGCCTTAGACCTGAGTGGTCACGGGTGCATATTTGAAGCGTTGGGACGCTCACTGCGAGGGCTTGCAGGTGAGAACAGTCTTTGGTCAGCAATGGAAGCTAGATGGCATATCAACAGGCTGGAGTTCCGAGCCATCAGGTTTTCCCCGACTGTTTTTGCCCTGTCTCTGAATGGGAAGAATGTCCTGATTCTGGCAGACAATACAGTGGCCATGCACTAACATGCAAGGTGGCATGCATCCCCCCCCCTGTTTGCAGTGAGTGGTGAACCAGATCCCTTTCTCAGCAGTTCATCTAGCATGGACAGAGAGCAGTTTGGTGGATGCTCTGAGCAGGCAGAGCACGGTCTCATGTGAGTGGGATGTGTGCCAGGATGTCCTGGAGGAGGTCTTCTCTCGCTGGGTCTGACAGGAAGTGCAGACACTTTGCTCAAGGGAATTCCCAGCGAAGGGCGTGCCAGGGAACGCTTTTCAGTTGGATTGGATTACACCTCTCCCCCGTTTCCCATCATACTCTTACGTCCCGTCCCCTTTCCTCCATGCTGCATGGGCGTCCCTTCCAAGGGACGGGAGACGTAACCTTTTTCACCAGAAAAAACCTTCTCCCCTTTAAATTTAGTGGCATGCGGGGGTGCGGCCCAGGGAGCATGCACTGCCCTGACTCCACCCTCCGGCGCCACACCTCAGTCCCCTTTTCCGCGTCGACGGGAACGGCACAAATTTACCAGCGCTTCTGGGTTTGATTTCGGCCATGTAATTCCACGCGCAGATACTTCTTCTCTTCTGTCTTTTTGTCTTTTTATCATTCAGGTACTCGGTCCTCAGGCATCACGCTCCTCCCCTGCGCATGTCGACTTCTATAGGGCTCAGCAGGTGTCCATCCTGTGACGGGCTCTTCCCGACTAAAGATCCCCACGCCCTCTGCCTACGGTGCCTTGGCCCAGACCACGGCTGGCAAGCTTGTACCGCGCTTTCCTCGAGGTCTCTGAAGAACAGACTAGCCAGGTGGAAGGAGCTCTTCCAGAGATCGCCTCCAAAGGACCGAAAGGACTTTGTCTACCATCGATCCAGGCCCAAGCGGGAGGCACCGCCCAGGTCCTTATACCGGTACAAGTACTGAGGCTGAATCAGCTACCGGACGATAGGCCGAGGGGTCAGTAGATCCTCCCGATGACAGTGCTGAGGGACCAGAAGGTTCTTTTACCAGGTCTGCATCAGAGGGGCTACGCCCTTATACCGGCAACATGTCCAAGGGGGTTCCTCTACGCAGATCCGAGGGCGAAACGCCTAGCAGGCCTCGGCCTGAGGAACAGGGTCGGCCCCATGATCCACATTCAAGTGTCCTGGACGGGGCAGGCCCAGTGAGTTGAGCAACACGACGCAGGCACATGGAAGGCAGCTCTACAAATGGACGCTGCACCAGAAAATCCAGACATCCGGCCGACGCTGCTCCAGGGAAGGCAGCAGGTGGAGGAACGTGTGTCAAGGTGGGACTGGTGTCAACCAGGTTTGTGGCCTACAGCTTACCCCTCCTTCACGCAAGGCAGGTTCCCGCTGCGCCCATTTGGGTGGGGCACACGAGGGCTCCAGCAGCCGCTCGCTACCGCTTCAATATCGCCTACCACCACACTGGCCTGCGTTGACTGGTTCTTCGAACGATTCCTCGGGCTCATGAAATCTCCTCAGATCGGGGTCATCCTCAGCGACGCCATCATGGACATGCTCCCGACACAATGACTCTGGCACCGCAGGCCCCAGTGGAGGCGCCCCTGGCCCCTGTTCAGCCTCCGCCGCCTGCTACGGCCCCCCAACCAATAGTGCAGGCGGTTCCGTACCAACCTCTGCTGCAGCCTCTGGCTCTGGTCTCCACACCCCAGTCTTCGGAGCCCACCACCCCACCACCGGTGCCGGACCAAGCAAACCCTCATGTGGACACAGATGAGGAGGACCCCGACAACCCGTCATCAGCCAAGGCCTTCTATGAATGTCTTGCAGGGCTGGCAGAGTACTTGGGCCTGCCTCAACCCGAGGTCAAACAACCATCAGAGGGGCTCCTCACTGAAGTCCTCGTGCTATGTCTCACTACGAGAACAGAGATCCCGATGCAGAAGGACGTAGTTGCCTTGCCCAAAAAAGGCTTGCTCAAGCCCCACTCGGTCCAGTCGGTCCATCAATGCCTGGATGCCAAGTAGAGGCAGATGGAGGGGGATACACTCTTGCTATCGGCCCCCCTCAGCCGCACTCCTCAGTGATCGCTGCAGCATCACTATACTCCCAGCCTCAGTCGTCCTCGGCCTCTTCCTCCGCGGCACTGCTACGCAAGGAGGAGAAGATCTTTGAGGCGTATGGGAAGAAGCTGTATTCCAACGCGTCCTTGCATCTTTGTCAAGCCAACGCGGATGCCATGCTGACACCCGTTAACCAGAGGCTCTGGGTGGAAATTGCTGATTTCCTCCTAGAGCTTCCGGCACAGAGCCAATCACGATTCAAGGCAGGATTGGCAGAGGCCAAGACGGTGGCGCAGGATATCATGGAGTCCACTGTGGCCCACATTGACACCTCTGGCCGTGCCATCTGCATTGCCACAGACATGAGAAGAACGACCTGGCTCTGTGCTATGAAATTCAACCCGGATGTCCAGGAACGCATTTTATATCTTCCCTCCGAAGCTTGTGACCTCTTCCTCTCCACAACGGACGAGGAGCTGGACAAGAAGAAGAACAGCACACAAACGGCCAAGCGTTTATCCATTCTGACAAAGACCATGCCCAAAGCGTACATCCAGTCACAGCAGCGCTCCGACAAGGGGCTTACATACGTAAAGTTCTGCGGCTTCCAAGAGTGTAGGTCCAGGCAGCCTGACCGTTCCCTGACTCAACATCGGCCAAACAACAAGAGGTGGGTTGGGGGGGAGTAAGAACTTTCTCCAGTCCCCCTCCTCCACAACAGCCTTAGAGGGAAAAAAGGCATGACACGCACCCCAGGACCACATGTCTCCAGTGGGGGGCAGGCTTGTTCTCCAAGCACATTTTTGGCACAAGAATTTCACGGACCGCTAGATCCTCTCCGTAGTATCCATGGGGTACCGCCTCCCTATCCCAGTGTTAGGCAAAGTTTGTATGCAGTACCCTCTGGGACCACTACACACAACTCTGACTACAGGCATAGGAAACCAAACCTTTGGTATAAGCGCTTGTACTACACAGTTTTGGTAGCGTGTTGAACAGCCAGGCTTATCTCAAGAGGGGTCAATGTGAGCTGTAATGGAGTTCCACAGAGATTTACAGTTACAGGTATTCAAATAAACTCTTACACTCAAGGATTCTTGTATAAACAATGATTAATTTATCAGTCAGTTAGAATAAGCCTTCTTCGGAAGGGAACAATATAGTAAATTTCAATACTGTACACTCTTAGTTTCTAGATCAGTAAAGACCCTTTTGGGATGGCCCACAAACACAACCTACACCAACAGGTGATTACAATAACTAGGGTGCTGTGGACATTAATATCTTACTGTTGGCATTTAGAATACTTTTAGGAGTTGGTAAAAGGCAAATATTATTAGAACTACAAAAGACCACAAATATTCTTAAGCAGGCAAATACTTTTGGTTCCTCCAAGAAGAGTCATACAATTCAATAGGCTAAGCCAAGGTCAATGGGCCAAAGTCTTGCATAGGATGAAGCACTTCTGGTAAGTTCTTAGGAGTCTTTGTAGGGCCACAAGCTGATTAGGCATGTGAGTTGTAGAAGTTGCAAGCACTCTACAGTAAGAGGTAAGTTCTCTCAGACTTTTTACAGTACCTTAGAAATGAAGAAAAAGATGCAGCTGATTACCTCTGTTCCTGTACAGCTCTGCAGATCTTGCTGTTCCTGGGTCTCAGTCGTGGGGACAAGAGGGAGGACGTCAGGGGACTCCTGAAATGCACTGGGATGGTCAAAACTCGCAACCAGCGAACTTCACTTTCAGTGGCTGTTCAGTGTTGCAGCTCCACCCGTCTACCACAAATAGCAACACTGCGGTTCCTGGCTGTCGAGATGGACTTTCCTTGCTTCTTGGGTCTCGCACTCTGTTGAGGGGGCTCCGGCTCGTTCAGTCCTGCTTCTTGGGAGTCCGGAGGATCTTCCAAAAGCTCTAGGCCAGCTTAAAAGCAACGCACACAATCTGGTGTTCCTCGTCCTGGCTATACGGTTTTCAGCAGCAACTCTGTGGAAATTCAACCAGCTCCGAGATGGATTTCAAGGTGGCTTACTTTGGAGTTGATCGGTCCCACCAACTCAAAGGGAGAAATCGTCCTTTCAGGGGCTTCTCTGTCGATGCAAACTTGGCGTTTCAGCACTGCAGCAGGGCTTCACCTGGCAAACCTACAGTACAGGAGTTGCAGCAGGTGTCCTCTTCAAGTTCTTCTTCGGTTCCTTCCAAGCCAAAAGGCTCTCCTTTTATTCAGTTCTCTCCCAGCCGCCTAGCTGTCCGTCACCCAGCAGGGTGGCTGTCCTTGCCGGGCAGTCAGCCGGCCAATCATCACAGAGTGCATTTGGGTCTCCTAGGAGTCTAAGCACAGAGAGTTTTGGGCACCTCCCTCACTTCCTGCCTACCAGACACCCTGGAGCCAGAGACTGGTTTCACTCGTGAATCCCGCCAAAGGCAAAATGAACAAAGAGACCAAACCTGGTTTGGCGTGCAGAGTAAATGCAATGGTGAAAAAAGAAGCCTGGGGGGCCATTTTGACAAAGATGGCTCCCGTGGATGCTTTACTGTATCTGCGAACGCAGCCCGCTGTAAAGGCACACTGTTAAGCTCACCTGGTATCCACGGGGGCGCCACACGATACTGGATGGAGGTCTAAGCGCTATCCCGGACCCCTCACTGCTTGGTTATGTGCCAGACGTTTGGTAGCGCCTATAACAGGAGAATGGAGGGTTAAGATACTGGTTCTGTGATGGGTGGGCCCCCACCTCCCTCTGGACCAAATCCCCTCCCTTGGGGTTATTGCTCACCTTAGGTTTATGTGCGTAGAACTCTCCGTCCTGCGTCTCTGTGCAGGGGCGCATGGTCGGTGCGGGCATTCTGTGGACCTAGTTGCTTCACTGGTCCATGTGCCCTTATGTCGGGTCCAGACCGGCTGTGACTCCGACTCTGCTTGCTGTCTTCCAGGTGAGTTATAATGTCTTTTTCATCTTTATTCTGTCTCTTTCTTTCCTACCGTTTTCTCTGTCTTCTCGGCGTCTTGCCCCACTACGCTGTTTCCTAACAATGTCTTTTTGTTTTCACAGGGATGGTTGCGATCTCGGAGTTGCCGTGCCGATGGCGAAGACCACGGTGAGTTATTGATGCACGGAGCGCTGCGCTGTTTATTGGTGTTAATTGCTAACCTGTGTTCTCTTCCCTTTGTACAGGTTCCGGAGTGATGAGCGATCGAAGCGCTGCTTGCGCAGGTAAGTGCTTTGTTAATGCTGACCTTGTTCCTGCTCCCTTGCAGGTTGCGGTGAAACCCGGAGATGGGCGAGGTAAGAGAAGCGCAGGGTGCTGCCAGGACTCCCTGCTTGCCCAGGTAAGAATTGTTATTAATGCTGTCCTTGTTTCTTTACCTTTGCAGGTTGCGGGGAACTCTGGAGATGGGCGAGGTAAGCGAAGCGCAGGATGGATTCAAGACAGGTTACTTCACAGGTAAGTGTTCTTGCTCGCTAATGCTGTTCTTTTTCTTCCAGGTTATTAATGGAATCCAGATCCAGGGCTTCAGGATCGGGCTGCCGGAGAAGCAGATGAGCAGAAGCTGGACACGGTGATCGTTATGCTGCAGGAGTGCAGAATAACGCAAAGCGTGTTCTGCTGTTTGGGTGCGGTTTAAATAGCCCCGGTAAAGTAGTTTGAGGGTATGTAGTTGCAGGCCCAGCCACACCCAAAACACTAGACCGCATGGCTTGGTTATAAAGAAATGAGCTGTGTAATAGGCCTCCATGTTGGATTAAGGTCCAAAACTGGTATTGCTTTATTCCTGATAATGAGCCTGGCGCCAGGACTGACTCCATGTATGTTTCTGATGGAGTTTTAAGGCCCTTGGGGCCAGTGTGAAGGGCTTTAGCCCCACTGCTGCCAGGCGGCTGTTATAGCTGAAGGGGGTCAGGGGCATGGATCGTGACACTATGGTAGTTCAAACGAAACCACTGCCACCAGCCATTCAGTGCGAAAAGAGTAACATCATAAATGTTACATGAGAAACTAGACAAAGGGGATACTAGGTAACCCCTCCAGCACTCTATTGTAAGATAGGGTGTGCTGGGTCTAGAAAGGTACAGTGGTAAGTAGAGTCAATTTCACTTTACTGCTCTTGGAAACAGTAGTTTATCCAAGAGAAGGTATTTAAACCTTTGGGAAATCTGAAAGACTTCCCTGTGCCACTGCACTGAACTGAAGGTGCTTTGTGACACAATGTAAAAGATGATGCCTATGGAGTTTGTCAGACTCCCCAACCAAAAGACACACAGCGTATAAAATCACATTAAAATACATGAGAGAGTGGGAAAAAACGGGTCACGCTCTCTCCAGGTTAAAAAAATCAAGTCCTCAAAATCCAGCAAAAGTTACTGGCGGTTTCTAAGGTGGAGGGAATTAGCACATTTCTGAGACTTTTCCCTAACACCCAGCCTCTCCTCCCTCCTCCCCTGCACTCCCACAGGTTGGGACAGCAACTCTTTTGGCAGAGATCCGGTCGCTCATCGAGAGCCAGGCAGGGTTGGAAGTCCCACTGTTGCGCTTTTACTCCCAGGATTTTCGCCATTCAGAAAAATACCCAGGCGGGCCTGAGAGTTGTGCTGGACCTTCCCACCCTCAACCTCTCCCTACATCTACAAAAATTCAAGATGGTTACGCCTTTATAGCGTAGACACTGTGCAAGGGAGACTGGATGTGCTTCCTGGATCTGAAGAATGCATACCTACACGTCTCGATCTGGCAGCCTCATCGTTCTTTCCTACGATTCAGGATCTTGGGCTACCATTTCCAATACAAGGTGCTTCCTTTTGGCCTCAACTCGGCCCCAGGGTCTTTACCTGGCTCATGAACACAGTGGCGGCCCTCCTCAGGTTGCAGCGCCACCACATCTATGCATACCTCGACGACTGGCTCGTCAAGGCTACATCTCCGAAAACAGTGCACCATATTTTCCACACTCTTATGAACATTGCATGAGCTGGTTTTTTCACTCAACCTCAAGAAGTCACAGCTGCAGCCCACGCAGAGACAGACCTTCGTGGGTCTCATTTGAGGGCCAACGCGTACTCCCTCAGCAGAGAAGTGACCTTGGCGTGGTGGTACCAACACCTACTGGGGCTCATGGCAGCAGTCCTCTTGGCCGACCCCCACATGAGACTCAAGATGAGGAGGATACAGCTGCACTTTGCAGCCTCTTGGAACCAGGAGCGGGGCTCTCAGTCAGAGATGATCAACGTTCCATCACTTCAGCCGGGCCTCATATGGTGGTCCAGGGATTGCAACTTTCGGCTGGGCAAGCCCTTCTGGCAACCTAACCCCACAGATCACCAACATGGACTCCTCTCTCGAGGGTGGGGGGCTACCCTGGTCAACCACTGTGTCCATGGCACCTGGACTCAGCAGGAGTAACATATCAATTGGCTGGAACTGAAGGCCGTCTGGCTGGCGCTCAGAGCCTTCCTTCCGGTTATCTAGGGCAAGGTCGTCCTCAGTCAGATAGACAACTCGACCAGCATGTTCTACGTCAACAAAGCAGGGAGGTACCAGATTCCCCCCCCAAACCCACTATGCCGACTCACAGTCAGCATGTGGAAATGGGCCCTGGAGTACAACATCTACCTCACGGCTGTCCACCTACCGCGGGAATGCAGCCTAGAGGCAGACAGGCTCAGCAGATTGGGGCAGACAACTACGACTGGCCGTTAAACTACCTAGTTCTGCAGGAAATCTTCTAAAAGTGGGTACACCCCCAGGTGGACCCCTTTGCCTCCTGGGACAACAGGAAGTGCCACCTGTTTGCTTCCCGGCAAGGTCAGGTCCCGGGCTCCCTAGGTGATGCATTCCAGATTCAGTGGGACGGTATGGCGCAGCAGGGGCGCAGGGTCATCCACCCCGTGCCACAGAAAATAGCCCTCACAGCGTGGTTCCTGAACAGATCACGCTAGCTCACCTCAGCCTTTCCCAGGCTAAGCTAGAGATCATTCAGGGTGCCAGGAGCAAGTCTACCAGGGCCCAGTATAGGAGCAAGTGGACCAGGTTCTGCCACTGGGCTGACTCTAAGGTTATCAACCCCCTTGCATGTACCCTGGACGACGTGCTCGCCTCGGCACACCTCGCCCACTCAGTCGTGCAAGTAGACACTTGCTGCACTTATTTGGCAGCCATCGGGGCTTACAGAAACTCGTCGGAGGAAAATTTGTTCTCTTCCAACCCGCTTGTCAAGAAACATTTTATTGGACTCGCCAGGCTCTACCCGCCCATCAAGAGGCCACACCCTGTGTGGGACCTCAACATAGTTCTGGGTGCCCTGGCACGCAAACCATTTGAACCAGTGGCGTCTGCCGACATCAGGCTGGTCACCATTAAGACTGCCCTTCTAGTCAACCTCACCTCGGCTCGCAGAATCAGCGAAAACAAGGCGCTAGTCACCTCAGAGCCATATACATTTCACATGGATAAAGTAGTCATGCGGACAGACCCATCATTCTTGCCCAAGGTGTCTTCTGCATTCCATCTGAATGAAGAAATAGTGCTACCCATGTTTTTTTGCTGAGCCCAAAGACGAGGCACAGAGAGTTCTGCAATGCCTGGATGTCAAGCATGCCCTGAAATTCTACTTGGACAGGACCAAGGGCTTCCGCAGGTCGGACGCACTTTGTCACCTTCGGCGGATCAAGACCAGGGTATCAGGCCTCTAAGTCCTCCATAGCCCGTTGGATGGTCTTGGCCATCAAAGAAGCTTATGAGGGACAGCACAAGCCACTGCAGGCCAACATGCACGCCCACACGGTCAGAGCTAAGGCAACAGCCATTGCTTTCCAGCGGCATGTCCCCTGGCAAGTCATAAGCAGGGCGGCCACATGGGGCACCCCTTCGGCTTTCTGCAAGCACTACTGTTTGGATGCTGGTTCTAGTTCAGACACGGCTTTCGGACAGGCGGTTCTTAGAAACCTGTTTGCTTAAGGATGGTCTCCTCTCCACCCTGGGGCTACACTCAGTTGTAATTGCCCATGCATTATGGAGGAAAGGGGACGGGACGTAAGAGTAATTATAAGTTACTCACTGTTGTGACTAACCTACTCTTAGTGCTTAGTCCCCTTTCCTCCATACGTCCCACCAGCCTCCCCCCTTATATAACTGCTGTGATTAGGCAATGTTAATCTATTCTCAACGCATCCATGGGGACTAAGGTGTGGTGCCAGAGGGCCGAGTCAGGGCAGCGCATGCTCCCTGGGCCGCACCTCAACGCGCCTCTAAATTTAAAGGAGATGGTTTTTTCTGGTGAAAAAGGTTCTGTCTCCCACCCATGCAGCATGGAGGAAAGGGGACTAAGGACTAATAGTACGTTAGGCACTACTGTGAGTAACTTATCATTTCCTTGGGTTCTCTGGTGGTTGAAGATGTTTCGAGCATCCATAATCTTGATGGCCCCGGACTGGGCGAGGAGGACATGGTACTCAGATCTTCTGGATCTGACCATCACAATTCCCACCCCCCCACACCCTCCCCCAAGCTCTCTTCCCCCCTCTGGTTGCCTCATCGCCTGGATCTCCTATCCCAGTCGAAAGGTTGGATGCTGCACCTGAACCCGGAATCCCTCAATCTCTATGCGTGACTCTTGAGAGTATGAGGTATGATGACTAGGAGCTCTCTGGGGAGGTACTTGGGTTATTTCTGGCTGCACGTAGACCTTCTACAAGATCACTGTATGTGTGCAGTTGGAGAAGATTTGAGGCGTTATGCAGGAAACGCGATGTTGACCCTATCGCTTGCCCCACCACTACAGTGATGGAGTACCTGCTGTCACTGGCTTCGGCGCATTTAGTTTACCACAGTCAAACGATATTTGGTGGCCTTCTCTGTGTTCGTGGTCGCTGTATCAAGGTTAATTTTTTACGATCCTGGCTATGGCCCAATTCCTGAAAGGTCTTGTGAATATGTTACCGCCAACACCCTTTGTTGTCCCAGATTGGGATCTTAATCTGGTTCTGACTTTCTTGATGGCGGCTCCGTTTGAGCCCATTCACACCTGTTCTTTGCGGCTGCTCACTTTAAAGACAGTCTCTCTGGTTGCAATTACATCTGCTAAGCGTGTCAGCGAATTGCAGGCCCTTTGCTGCAAAGCGCCCTTTTCGAGAAAAGGTCTCGCTGAAAGTAAGGCCAGGCTTTCTGCCGAAGGTGGTATTTGGAGTTTCACATGTCACAAGCCATAAACCTGCCAGTCTTTTACCCGCCACTGCAACCTTCTAAGGAATAGGAGTGTTTTTATTGGCTGGATCCCAAAAGGGCCTTGAGTTTCTATGTCGTAAGGATGTCAGAATTTCGTAAATCTGATCAACTATTCCTGGCGTACACTTTAGCCCGTAAAGGTCTAGCAGTGACGAAGCAGACACTATCCTGGTGGATTATATTGTGCATTAAAGTGTTTATCAGTCTGCAAGCAGGGAACTGCCTCCTACCATCAGAGCGCACTCAACCAGAGGGGTCTCTGCATTGACTGCCTTGCAAAGGGGGCGGGTGGTTCCCGGTGAGGGATATTTGCTGTGCAGCATCATGGTGCTCACTACAGACATTTACCAGACACTACAGTCTGTATGTTGTCCGTGGGGCTAATGCTGTTTTGGCAGGGAATGCCTCAAAATCTGCTACTGTAACTTTCTGCCTGCCTCCTATGTTCCACTGCTTGGGGGGGGGGGGGGGTCTATCAGATGAGGAATCTGCGGGAGAAATGCAATTCATTGAAGTAGATATTACCTACTGTAGTGTTTCTGTCTATGGATTCTTCTCCCGCAGATTCCTCATCTCCCCACCCAATAATCCCTGCTCAGAAAGTAATGGCAGCTGGTGCGCACCTCTTATTACTGAGTAGACACCTGGTGATGGCCCTAGAGTTACCTTTTTCTGTCTGACATGCCGCATGTTGTTTTCTCAATCCAATTTTGACTTTTAAATATTTAATTTGTTCCCATAAAGGTTTCTTCCCACTGGGAAGTTTGTTGTTATTGTTAACCTCTTATGGGCTGTTTAGCCTTTGTTTCCCTCACTGTTTTCCTCTGCAGCGGTCGAGCTCAGGAATAAAGGGGGGGAACTGAGGTATGGGGGCTTAGTGACGTGGTATATAAATGACACCCAATGTCTCGTCTGGAGCCGACGACGATCAAGCACTGAGCAAGATGGATCGACGACCGAGAGCGGAGTCGAGGTCCACTACTCCCCCGTCGAAGAATTTTCAGAGCATCAGTGCTGGATGAGGATATCTATCGGACAAGGAATCTTCGGGAGAGGAATCCACAGCCAATCGACCCAGCTCCTGTCTACCTTCAGCACTTGTCTTGGCACACTCTCCGGCCCAGAAGTTGGCACTTACACCTAACGTGGCTCCGGGCTGTGTAGCACTCTTCAACCCAAGCACTCCATCTGTGGCTCACCCATGAGCTCGTACTCCCCAGCACTTACCCCCTCTTCCCTGCTGCACTTGCACGTTCTGAATACTCCCAAGGCATAGTAGGTTCAACCTTTCGTCCTTTTTCCCTCTACTGCTCTTATTAAATATTTTATTTTGTAATGCATTTCATTCCATTGTTCTCTCCCCCGCCCCCTAGCCCTGTGGGCCCTTTGAAACAGTATTTTACTTGCTGTATAAGCGCCTAACAAACAAATAAATGAACATTACGGTAAGTAATTTCTCCTGTCACTATAAGGGATCGGCAAGATCATAGGATTGTGGTCACTCTAAATGCGTTGCTCTATTTTGAGATCCTGCAAGAACTGCCAATCAAGCGCATACACTATAAAATAGTCCATTGTGGAATTGCACCTAGAGTTGCTAAATGTATAACGCCCCGGTCTGAATGCTGGTAGTCTTCCATTAACGGACTGAAAGCCTCGATCGGCTAAGTGCACTAAAAAGCATAGCTCCTCCTCTGTTTGATAACCCGCCAATCATTGTCGACTGTGCTATATTCAGCGCAGTGTCTACTTCTTAGGTTGCATCCAATAGTGTCAAACAATCACTGAGCCTTACATTGGAATCACCCCCCACAATTGGAAAAGGGTTCATAAAGCATTTAGGAAAATCACCAATACTTGAACTGTGCAAACAATTCAGCAGGGAGGCTATGTCAGGGCCCAAAGGCCTATGCTCCGGCCTGTGCTCCGAGGCATTATAAAAGTTAATAACAAATAGCACTCGCTCCATACCCTTCACAAAAATATTGACCCTTAACACTGTATTGTGGAAAGATGCTGATCTAAATTTCATGCCTGGACAAGCTTTCACATATGCAGCAAGACCTCCACTATTTCTCCCTTTTGAATGGTACCTATGGAAATTTGGAAGTTGTAGAAGTGTAATTTCCCAGGTCCCCTGAAAAAGTAGAACATCATAGTGTTAAGATGGATTTCTGAACTCTGTCCTGGAGTCGCAGAGGTTCAGAAGACCAGCCTAGTTTCTTGGAACAGGGTAACCTCTGGACAAGCCAGACCAATCAGGGTAGCGATTGCGGCGGTCAAGACTAGGTCTCAAGAGGGGTGAGGGTGACTGAAAGCCCGCAATGAGCACACAAAGCAAGGACACTTACAAATTACTCCAAACAGGTGTTATATTAAAAATATATACACATTTATTACAAGGCCTTTGTAACATTGACCGTAGCGAGAAATCACAATAAAACTCAAGTAAACCAACACATGCCAAACCAATACAATATACATACAAATACGAACGAGTCTAACGCGTTAGATGCACGAAATGTGTAGACCACCTAGATGGGGAGGAAAACAGGCAGTGCGAATAATAATCAGACCCAGTCTGTCTTCAGAGGCACCTAACTAAAAGGAAGTCCAAACCCTACGAAGAGTGGAGCCTTGTGCTCAAAAGTACCTGCATACGCTGGTGCCAACGGGCAAAAAGGGGAGTCTCTTCGAGGACGTCAGGCAGTTCAGATTGGTGAACAAATGAAGGACAAAGATCCGCGACTCAAGCGCAGCCTCCCCTGTGGGCAGAAGCAGAGCGCGAGTGCGGACAAGGCGTGCTGCTTAACACAGCGAGGAGAAAGCTACAGGCTACTGCAGGAGGACGACCAGTTCCTAGCGATGCTACTCACCGGTCCCCGATGCAGGCAGACCCAGGCTTCTCCACGTCAGTTTCAGTGCTGGCAGGTTCAGATGCGAGCAGGGGACTCTCGGCGTCGTGTAGATTCCGCGGCAGCAGAAGTTGAGTTAAAGATGTCCCAAATGAAGTGAACCCGCACAGATTGTTACCTCAGCAGGGCAACGATGCGGCCGGGTGTATTTCAGCCCAGGGCACACTCTCACTTCAGACCTGGGAACGCCAAGTGTACGAAGCGGGTGAGAGTGTCGGGGACTCGGAATACAACACAACCTGACGGCGGTAACAAAGCAAGACTCCTGTGTAGGCTGGTCACTCCACTGGATGGCCCAGGGACGCTTCCGAAGGCTTACTTGCAGGAGATGGTGAAGATGCCGAGAATAGTTGTTCCCACTATTCCAATGGGTCGAAGTACCAGTACATGCCTTCTCGTTCGATCAGAGGTAGAAAGAGTTTCACAGAGCGACAGCAGTGCAGAGGAGCAGTCCTTCAGCAGGTCACCAGCGATTCCTAGGTTCAGCCTCGTAGTTGCAGGATACTTGGGTCCTGTATTTCTTTGTTCGTGAGAACTTAGGAGATCGACATGGTAGTAGCGTTTCCAGCCCCCTCTTATCCACAGTTCCCTTCGCGCCAAAACGGAGGGGACCCAATGGGAGATCCGCTCATAAAACACTCACACCATCTGTGGACCTCATCACGGACCACGGGGGTCCCAGGCATTCACACCACCCTAGACACTCTGGCGCCCAGGATGTGTATTGGGACCAGACATCCCAGCCCCCATCCTGGAGGCGCACACAGGCCTGTAGAAGCCCGCAAAAGCATCTGTGTTTCGCGGGAAAGTACATGCCCAAATAAGGAAGGCCCCGGGCCGGCTCGGCCTGGGGGAGGTGAAGGGGGCAAGAAGGTCAGCAGACAGGACAAAGAGCCTCGTGGTCTGGCCATTTTGGGAGCCAGGCCACCATTTTGGGCTAAGCGCGAGAAACGCGCTTAAAACGCCAAAAGGAGCTCAAAAACACAAGAAACGATCGCTGCCACCAATCCCGTCAGTGATTCACTTGCACCGTTCATTTACAATCCAAAGAGAGTATCTAGGGCCTGTAGAAGACTAGAGACCCAAGAGAGCAGTAACTTAGCTTACAGTGCCCTCTTGTGCCATGTTGCACGAAAGCTGCAACATGATAAAGAAACTACGGAAAACAACGTTCCCCGGTACTGACTGTCTTAAGGGCATGTCAGTTTCCCCGTAAGAATGGAGCGAAAGCCCAGAGGAGTGCGGCAGAAAGTCTAGATCATGGTGAAAACAACAGCAAAAAGTTTAGGGGTTGCCACATGGAAGGAAAATTACCCACAATTAAGAAATCCACCATGGCGAATGATGTTAGACCCCCCCCCCCCCGCTATCGCAGATTACCGTAAGCTGTGTTATAGCCTGGGTCCTTAGCTTGGACTGACATTTCAAGTTTAGCTGAGCTACTTGAAGCTCTCTCCAGAGCCGAGGGAGCCATGTCCATAATTTCAGGTGATCCAAAGTGTCTTGTGTTGCTGATCTTGGCCCTGTGCTCCATATGCACCCGAGTTCAGACAATGTTTCCTTCTTTAATATTTTGCGCAAGCGTGGGTAGGTACCAAAGTTCATGAAGATGGCATTGTTTAGATCCCTTATCCAGGAAAAATGTAACGCTCTTTCCAAAAGATATTACGAATACTAGCATCTGCAAACGACCCTGTTAGGGAGACTTCTCAGAAATGTGCTAATTCCTCTCTACCTTAGAGACACCCAGCAACTTTGCTGGATTTTGAGGACTTGAATTTTTAACCTGGAGAGAGTGAGACCCTTTTTCCCACTCATGTATTTTAATGTGATTTTGAACACTGTCTCTTTTGGTTGCGGAGTCTGACAAACTCCATAGGCATCATCGTTTACATTGTGTCACACAGCACCTTCAGTGCAGTGGCACAGGGAAGTCGTTCAGATTTCCCAAAAGTTTAAATACCTTCTCTTGGATAAAGTACTGTTTCTCTAGCTTGGGGTCTGGCATGGATTCACATGCTCATGAATATTCCCCGTCGTCAGGCTGGGAATCCTCGGTAAAGAAAAAATCAGTATCAGTTTCGTTTCTGATCTGTCTTTCTTAGTAGTAACCAATCACTGATCTCTGGGTCATACTGCCCCCAGCCAATGACTGCCTCCCCCTAAGCCCCGCCTCCGGCAGCCATCCTCAGATTTTTACTGCACGCTCAAGTGTTGGGAGTCCTTGTGTTTAGCTCTCGAGTTTTTTTACTGCGTTTTCACGCTTTTTCAGGAGATTTTCTAATTTTTAGGTTTAATCGAGCATCAAGCTCCACCGTTTCTACTTCCGATAACGGGGACCCGTTTCGGAATTCTTCTACGCCCCTCAAGGGTGAAATTTTCGTCGAGTTTACACTTCTTGGAGGATTCCGGAAGATCTGCGGCCTACCTCAACAGACATGGCCCAGGACAAAGGAAGCTCGACGCCCGGATCCAAACTGTTAAGGAACTGCCCTGGATGCGGATTATATAACGTTTTCAAGGAGGACGAGCATTTGCGATGTCTCTACTGCCTCCATGGGGACAAGACGCACATGGAGAAGGACTGTGCGTTCTGCAAGAACCTTTCGGAACGGACCAAACATGATCGTCGTTCCCACCTCGCCTCCTGGCTGGAGAAGGGCACAGCAAGTGAGAAGGCGAAGAAGAAGGTTGAGCGGGCTTCTAAGTCCTTTGAGGGCGCCCCGGTGACGGGGGCCCAACAGAAGGCCAAGCACCGCAAGTCCGCGGGCTCCGGGAGCGCCGATAGGTCGGGCTCTTCGGTTGCCAAGCAGGGCGCTACTTCCCTGGCACGTTCGACCACGAGCCAGCGCTCTGGTTCGGGGAAGAAGTCCGAGAACCCGGGTAGGCCGCTGGAGCGGACCCGGTCGATCTCGAAGGGGGAGCGAGGCGTTGACCCTCCCCTCAAGGCGAAGGCCCAGGACCCACCTAAGGTGGTGAGGGCCTTGATCCACCCGGCTAAGGCCTCTACCGGAGTGGTCTCTGCAACCCTGGTGGAGCCGGCTGAGACTACGCCAATGGAAAAGGCCTCTGGGCCCAGAGTATCCCTGCCGCCGCGGAGGGAATCCTCTTTCCAGCCCACCGCTAAGACCCCCGTGAAGCCCCCAGCTGAAAAAGAGGGGGGGGGGGGGTCGGTGGCCGCTACAGACTCAGAATCCGCCTCTGAGGAGGAACTGATGGAGACCGAGAGGGGCCTCAACGAAAGGTCCATAGGCCTCAACGAGAGGTTCATAAACCTCAACGAGAGGTTCGAGAAGGTTCGATCCCAGGGGACGGTCCCTGCTGACGTGATCGAAGATAGCGACGAGGACGACGAACAGGGCCCAGTGGAACGGCCTTCCCGTCCGTCGTAGCCATTGCCCGAGCCCCAGGATAGCTTGGCGCCCATTTTGTTGGCAATCCAATCCTTATGTACCGAGATAAGGACAAGATTACCACGGACCCCGACGGAGGATCCAGAACCAGGCCCGTCAGGAAACCCTCCGAACAAGCGGAGAAGAGTCCACCGCCCTTCGTGCCCGCGAGGCCGGTGGACCCCTCATCCCCCTCGCCGGGAGAGGATACGGCGACGGATATGGGGACACAGCAGACACCCCGTCTCCACCCCCGCGGGCATCCCCAGCCGACGAGGTTGGCTCTTTCCACGCCATGATAACCAGGCCATCCGAGCTCTTCCAGCTCTGCCCTGAGGAACAGAAAAATGAGGGGTTTCTGTACCAACAACGAGAGGCTAAGAGGAAGACGGTCTTCGCAGTGCCTTTACTCGACGACATCTGGGACGAGGGGCTTGCCGTCCTCAAGAACCCTGCCCCGACACCCGCCAAGAGAGACGGGTACGAGAAGAAGTACCGAGTCCCCGATGCCGCCCCCTTGTGCCTCAGGGCCCAGCCCACACCAGACTCGGTCGTCTTGGCAGCGGCTAAGAAGAAGGCAGCGGGCGCGGCGTCTTCAACTTCCACTTCCCCGCCGGACAGCGAGGGCAAAAAGTTGGACTCTATGGGACGGCGGGTCATCTCGTCGGCGGCGACGACGATTAAGGCGGCCAATGCCTTAGCGATCGTGGCCCGTTACGACAGGGAGCTCTGGTTCAAGATAGCTCCCCTGCTAGATTTCCTGCCTGATGAAAAAAGGGCAGAGGCCCTAGAAATTCTGCAGGAGGGCGAGGTGGCGTCGGATCACGCCATTACGGTGACAACGGACATTGCTGATAACGGATTTCGCCAACTGGACAACAGAGTTTGCCTCCGACGACAAGGATGGCTCAAGGCAACAGACATTCGCCAGGACATCCAGACCAGAGTGTTGGACATGCCGTTCGACGGCAACAACCTCTTCGGTAAGGTGGTGGATGAGTCTCTACAGGCCATCAAGACCGACTCGGAGACGGGCCGGGCCCTTGGGGTGCTTCAGCAGCGACGGCCCTTTCGGAGCGCTGGAGAAAGACGGGGTGCCTCCAAAGGATCCAGCAGTGGCTCCTCCTCCTACTGCCAGGCGGCCCGCTCCTCTTCCCATTAGGCCTACAGAGGTCGCGGCAAGCAAGGGGGTTCCCGCCGTCGTCGCCAAGGAGGCCAAGGCGGCAAGGCCGTGTCCAAGCAAGACTGACCCGGTCGGGCCCCCACCGAAGCACCCCGGAGGGAGGCCGACTGACGAAGTTCATCAGGTTGTGGGAGTCCATCTCAACCGATCGTTGGGTGTTGGACACCCTGGCCAACGGGCACTCACTACAATTCCTAAAGAAGTGCCCTCGCATTCCTCCCGTGGCCAGGAAGGAGAATAACGTGTAGGGTTTCCTGTTTTAGGCGTTTATTTTTTTTTTACTTCCGGGGGTGTTTTTCCAGTGTTTTCAAAAATTTCAGAATCTGTGTTTATCAGTGTTTTCCCGTTTGCCCCTTTCAAAAAATCGCGGATACCTGTTTTTTCCGGTGTAAACACAGAAGTGTTCTTTTATTGTTTCAACATTTGAAAGAGTTGACGATCGAGGTGGGACTTGAACAATCCCCAGCCTTATCCATTAGGCCACTCATTTATATTATAATTTATATTATATAAAACGCAGTGCATAGAATTTGCGCAATTGGCCAATTCAAAGCAATTGCCAAGGATTGGTGCATGTCAGGACTATTTGGCCCTATTTTGTGATCATCTTCATTTCCATCTGTACAAAGCACCAGTATAACCAAATTATTTAGAAGACAGAACATCAGAAGCCAAACGAAAACTGTTACAATACACGATGACGAGGCGTAGCAACCACCACACTGCATACCCTCTTCAGTTAAAAGGGATAAATATGAATTGCGGAAGGGTTTGTGTTGCAGAAGTTTTTCCTTTCTTTACCTTCGCTCACTGCAACATCCTATGTAGGGTGTATTCTCCAAACTCAAAGACCTGCTTTACATGTTGACCTGGTGTCTTCATGATTTAGTTGTTTTTGCCATGGGGTGTTCATTTTGTGTGTGACAGGGTGTCCACTCAGTCTATCACGGTCAGATCAGAGCTCACCCATCAAGTGGCCCAGTCAGTGGTCGAAGTGGGTGGGAGCGGTCGGGAGCGGTGCTCCTCTACTTCTTTTAATGACGTTTTACCGTTCCTATACTTTTATTTTAAAAAGAAAACGTTCCGTAACGGTTTAGTTTTAAAATAAAAGTGTAGGAAGCAGTTGAAACTTGCACTTTCAGTGCAGTGCACTGGACATTCCCTTAAACTGCAGGCGCATGCATTTGGGGGTTTATATTGTGCTTTGAGGGGGTATGGCGATGGCGTTTATGGGGAGCGGTGCAGACCAGTAGGGAACATAGCTCCACTACTTCTTTTCGTACACTTCGACCACTGGGCCCAGTGGCCTAATGGATAAAGCATCAGCCTCCGAAACTGGGGATTAGGGGTTCAAGTCCCACCTGTCACAAGTTGTTAACTCTTTTAAATTTTTATATAATTAAATATTAACAATTTCAACAAATAGGAACACAAACAGGGCCGTGGCTCCTCTGCCACGGCCCTGTTTGTTTATTTATTTGTCCAATGCTTGCGCTGCAGAAATAAATAAAGTAATCGGGTCCACGGACCCGACAAACATTGGACAAATAAATAAATAAAGAGGGCCGTGGCGGAGGCCTGTAACTGCCTCTGGTGCCCCCTTGCAGGGGGCACCAGAGGCAGTAACAGTCCTCCCCACGTCCCACTCCTCTTTATTTATTTGTCCAATGTTTGTCAGGTCCACGGACCCGATTACTTTATTTATTTCTGCAGTGCAGAAATAAATAAAGTAATCGGGTCCACTGACCCGACAAACATTGGACAAATAAATAAATAAACAGGGCCGTGGCATAGGCCAGTAACTGCCTCTGGTGCGGCACCAGAGGAAGTAACAGTCCTCCCCACCTCCCGCTACAAAGCCACGGCCGGGTTTATTTATTTATTTGGGCAATGTTGGACAGGTCCGTGGACCTGATTCATTTATTTGCAGAAATAAATAAATTAATCAGGTCCACGGACCCGAAAAACATTGCCCAAATAAATAAATAAAGCGGGTCGTATTTATTTCTGCAATCAACATTGCAGAAATAAATAAAGTAATCGGGTGCCCAACACCAAACCCAGATGGCCCACTCAGGAGTTTTACCCCGCCACGCGCCACTGCTACTGCCAAAGAAAACACAAGACTAAACACAAGGCAGCACCCTCAGCACTTTTCCCTGCAGCCAGTTGGAAAGGAAAGATAGATGTGTGGGATAGATTTGGTTAATTCAACCTTCTGCCACAAGGTGGCAATAGTGATTAATAATATCAGTTCAAACAGCTTGCTACAGCCAGGGCTGGAAGAATAGCTCATCGGCAGTGCGTCTGTCTTGATTACAAAACAGTAGTTCGAATCCCGCTCCTGCCGCAATTATGTTAAAATTATATAAAATGCGGGGTTTAACGGATTTCCCCCGGGGAATATAAATACAGTGACAGTGGTCAGATAACTGTAAAAATCGGTAATCCCCGAAAACCGGACTCCCTAATCACGTCTCTCAACTGCGGTTGGAGGTAAAGGCGATGCTCAAGAAAGGTGCCATCGAGCTCGTCCCCAGGAGGCTCCGGGGCTCTAGAGTGTACTCAAGGTACTTCCTCGTCAGGAAGAAGACATGCGGTTGGCGCCCCATCCTAGACCTGCGTCGGCTAAACAAATACATCAAGGTGCAGAAATTCAGGATGGTCACCCTCCAGCACGTACTGGGACAGCAGGAGGAAGGCGACTTCCTATCGTCGCTGGACCTGGAGGATGCCTACTTCCACATCCCCATTCTAGAAAGGCACAGGAAGTTCCTCAGGTCCGTGGTTCAAGGACACCACTACCAATTCAGAGCCCTACCGTTCGGATTGAAGTCGGCACCCAGGGTTTTCACCAAGTGCCTTGCACCAGTGGCGGCGCGGCTGCGCCTGCAGGGGATCCACCCCTTCCCCTACCTGGACGACTGGCTAATCTGTGCAAGGTCAAGGGAACTCGCCGTCGATCATACGGCGAGGACCATCCGGTTGCTCACGGAGCTGGGGTTCTCCATCAACTACCCCAAATCCCACCTGGTTCCGTCACAAGCAGCACTGTTTTTGGGGGCGAAGCTCGATACAGTGGAGCAATTGGCCTCCCCTTCATAGGAGAGAACCAAAACCATCCTGGGCAAGGTACAGCGATTGTTAGCCACGGATGTGGCCAGAGTGAGGTCCATCAAGTCCCTCCTCGGGATGATGTCCTCGTGCATCTACCTTGTACCCCTTTGCAGACTTCGGATGCGTCCGCTACAGGAGTTCCCCGACGCCCGCTGGGTTCAGGCGGGGGGCTGCTTAGAGGACAGGATCCCCCTCGACGAGGAGTTCCGTCGGGCGATCCTATGGTGGGGCACCCAGGCTCACCTCACGACGGGCACAGACTTTCACACCCCGGCATTTCAGGAGACTGTGACTACGGACGCCTCTCTGGAGGGTTGGGGGGCCCACACCGGAGATCTCCACGCAAGAGGCCTTTGGCTCCCGGAGGAGAGGTCTCTTCACATCAACATCTTGGAGCTCCGTGCAGTGTTCTGGGTGCTCAAGTCGTTCCTCCCGTCCCTCAAGGACAAGGTGGTGAGGATCTTCACCAACAACACCACCACGATGTTCTACATACTGAAGCAGGAGGCACCAGATCCCCAGCCCTATCCAAGGAGGCCCAGGATCTGTGGCACTGGGCCGTCGGCCAGGGGATGTTTCTGGTTCCCTTCCACCTGGCAGGAATAAAAAACACCATCGCCGACTCACTCAGCAGGGAGCTGCGTTCGTGCCACAAGTGGGAACTGCGACAGGATCAAGTGGATCGACTCTTCCAACGATGGGGCAAACCCAAGACCGACCTGTTCGCGACGGCGACGAACTCAAAGTGCCAGAGGTTCGCCAGCAGGTTCCCACAGCCGAGGAGCATGGGCGATGCGTTCTCGTTCCCTTGGGACGGCCTGTTTCTATACGCGTTCCCTCCGTTGCCGTTGCTGCTCCGCCTCATCGGCCAGCTCAAGATGTCCAGGTGCAGGATGATCCTCGTCGCACCGGCGTGGCCGAGGCAGATCTGGTTCCCGGACCTTCTGGACTTGTCAACGTCCCCGGCAGTCAGGCTGCCGGCTGAAGCGGATCTTCTCTACAGAGAAGGAGGCGCCATTCGACACCACGACCCACAGTCGCTGAACTTCCAGGCCTGGCTCCTGCAGCGCTAGAGTTTGGGGGGTACGATATCCCGGCTGATTGCAGAGAGGTTCTTGCAAAGGCCAGGGCGTCCTCAACTCTCAAGTGGTACGGTCATAAATGGAAGAGGTTCTCTGTCTGGTGCCGTGCACAGAAGATTAACCCTCTGCGGATTACGGCCCCTCAAGTGCTGCCGTACTTACTGTCGCTGGCCAAGGCTGGACTGGCTCACGCCTCCATAAAAATACATCTGACTGCCATCTCCCGATATACAAAGACTACGGGACGGGCGTCCTTGTGGTCTCATCGCCTGGTAAAGGAATTTATGAAGGGACTATTCCGTTCATTCCCGCCGGTGAAGGCTCCTGCCCCGGCGTGGGAACTTAATGCGGTGCTGACCAGGCTCATGGGAGCCCCATTCGAGCCTATGCACTCGGCGCCCTTGAAGTTCCTGTCATGGAAGACAGCGTTCCTCGTGGCCATCACCTCTGCACGACGAGTGGGAGAGATTCAGGCCCTATCTTGCAAGCCTCCATCCTTGACTTTTCATGACACAAGGGTGGTGCTTAGGACACACCCCTCCTTCATGCCCAAGGTGCCGTCGGACTTCCACCTCAACGAGCCCTTGGTGTTACCAGTTTTCTTCCCGTCGCCTTCGACGCCGGCCGAGAGGACTTTGCACTCGCTGGATGTAGCCAGTGCGCTGAAGTTCTACGTGGACCGCACGAAGAGTTTTCGGAAGACATCACAGCTATTTGTGAACTTTGGGTCTGTGAATCAAGGGAAGGCTCTCTCGAAGACTTCCATTTCCAGATCGCTCTCCGGCTGCACATGCATTGTCACCGGTTGGCAAACCGACCGCTGCCCGGCCGTCCGAGAGCCCATTCGACCAGAGCGATCGCTGCTACCACGGCGTTCCTGTCTGGTGTACCCCTGCTGGACATCTGCAGGGCTGCTACGTGGAGGTCGACACACACCTTCACAAGCTTCTACTGCGTGGATCGGGACTCCAGGGAGGAGTCCAGGGTCGGCCAAGCAGTGCTGCGCAACCTGTTCGCTTAAGGTGAGCCTGGTGAGGAGGTAAGAGATGCTTAATGTTGAGTTGTTGTATTGCTTAATGTTGAGCCTGTTGCCACCTCCCGTAGTTGTGCATGTGTATACTGCTATGTATTCTTTTATTCATGAGCATGTGAATCCATGCCAGACCCCATGCTAGAGAAGGAACAAGTTACTTACCTGTAACTGTTGTTTTCCAGCATGGGTCTGGCATGGATTCACATGCGAACCCTCCCACCTACCCCTCTGCGGCTCTTCACTTGGTCATACTGCCACTTGGCGTGCTACCAAATCTGAGGATGGCTGCCGGAGGTGGGGCTTAGGGTGAGGCAGTCATTGGCTGGGGGCAGTATGACCCAGAGATCAGTGATTGGTTACTACTAAGAAAGACAGATCAGAAACAAAACTGATACTGAGTTTTTCTTTACCGAGGATTCCCAGCCTGACGACGGGGAATATTCATGAGCATGTGAATCCATGCCAGACCCATGCTGGAGAACAACAGTTACAGGTAATTAACTTGTTCCTTCCAAGAGCAGTAAAGTGAAATTGACTTTACTTTCATTTTTAACTTTCTAGACCCCGCACACACTATCTTACAATAGGGTGCTGGAGGGGTTACTTAGTATCCCCTTTGTCTAGCTCCTCATGTAACATTTTTGTTACCCTTTCCTCGATTAATGGCTGATTGCAGTGGTTTCCTTTTTACTACCGTTGTGTGTTTTTACTGCGGGATGCGTTTGCAGCCACGGTGAAGCACCATGGGTGCCATTTGTGTCAAAATGGCACGGTCTTCTTTTTTCGCTATTTCTTTGGGGAAAGGTCCTTCTTGAGATTTACTCTGCGCGCCAAACCAGATTGGCTCCCTTTGTTCGTTTTATCTTTGGCGGGATTCACGAGTGAAGCCCGCCTCTGGCTCCAGGGTGTCTGGCGGGGGCAGGAAGTGAGGGAGGTGCCCGATACTCCCTGTGCGTAGTCTCCTAGGAGACAGGAATGCACTCTTAGGTGATTGGCCGGCTGGCTGTTCGGCGAGAACAGCCACCCTGCTGTGTGACTGACAGCTTGGCTGGAATGAATGGGAGGAACCTGCATAAAAGGTGAGGCTTTTTGGCTTGGAAGGCAGAGTCGACCACTGGACGAAGGAATCCGAAGAAGAATTTGGAAGAGACGCCTGCTGCAACTCCTGGACCATTGGTTTGCCCGGTGAAGGCCTGCTGCTGTGCTGAAGCTCCAAATTCGTGTCGACAGAGAAGCCCCTGCAAGGTCGACTTCTCCCTTTGAGTTGGTGGGACCAATCAACTCCAAAGTAAGCCACCTGGACATCCTCTTGGAGCTGGTTGAATTTCCACTGCAGTCGCTGCTGGACCCAAATAGCCAGGGAGGGGAACACCAGATTGTGTGTTGCTTTTAAGCTGGCCAAGACCTCCAGGAAGATCCTCCGGACTCCCAGGAAGCAGGATTTACCAAGCCTGAGCCCCCTTAACAGAGTGCAGGACCCCAGTGTTGCTATTTGCGGTAGACGCGAGGACCTTAAACACCAAAGTGCCACTTGTTTGAAGATTGCCAGTTGCAGTGGGTGACCATCCAATTGCAGTGCAGGAGTCCCCAGACGTCCTCCATCTTGTCTCCACGACTGGGGGCACAGGAACAACAGGATCTGCAGATCTGTCCAGGAACAGAATCCCTCTGCTGCACTTTTCTTCAACCTAAAGGTACTGTATAGTCTGAGAGAACTTGCCTCTTGTTGTGCCACCTTGCTTGATCTCAGTGGAGACTTGCCTCGGTTGCTCTTGTAGAGTTGCTTGCAGCTTCTTTACCTCGCAAGCCTAATCAGCTTGTGGCCCTTCTTTGATTTCTTCTATCCTACAAAGACTTTCGTGAAATCAGCTCACCTTGACTTAACATTGGCTGGTCTGGCTCCCTGAATGACTCTTCTCTCTTCTGCTTAGATGTTCTGCCTTCCTTCCAGCAAAGAGTTAACTGACTTTGCATTGAGGGGTTATTTTGAAAGTACTTACCTACTTAAGAATAACTGTGTGAATGAATACTTGTCTTATTCTGAACTGTCTTTTCTTTGACACTCCTCTCAAGAATATTTTAAATACAACAGTGTTACATTAATGTCAACAGCACCCTAACTATTGAAGTCACCTGAGGGTCTAGGAAGTGTCTGTATGCCATCTCAAATGGGTATTTGCTGATTTAGAAAACTAAGCGTGTGTATTTTTGAAGGTATCTGTGTGTTGCTTTATATTGCTCCCTTCTGAAGAAGGCTTACACTAACTGACTGATACATTAATAATTGTTTAATCAAGAAACTTTGCATGTAAGAGTTAATTTGAATACTTGTCACTGTAAATCACTGTGTAACTCCCCTATATCTCACATTGACCCCTCTTGAGATAAGCCTGGATACTCAACCACACTACCAACCTGTGTAGTACAGACTTATACCAAAGGTTGGGTTCCTATTGCCAAGTGGTCAGGGTTGTTGTAGTGCACCCAAAGGGTACTGCATAAAATCTTGCCTAACAGTCCCTCTTACACTAGAGCCTCCACAATACATACAATCTGACAAAACCCGTAATAGGGGTAGCATCTGGTTGGAGTTCTCAATAATACCCAGATGTTCCGTCAGTACTGACTGTGTTTAATCTTCTCCTATAAGCGTTTTTGTTGTCATAAAAGCAGCCCTTGAAGGTGCATATTAAATTCTTCGTTTTCTAGCCATCCAATTGGTCTGCCTGAGTAAATATTCCAGGATTATGCTTTTCTTTCCCTGTAGCAACACAGTTGTTCACACTGTTACTATTGTAATGTTTGGGATGTAACTGTCGACCTGGTGTTTTGCTCTACAATACGGCTGATATGCTGCTGCCTTTTTTGGACTAGACCCCTGTGGAGCTCACACATCTGGAGGGTTCTGATGTTCCCTGCTTGATATGATATTGCGTTCATAGCGCTCCTATACACAAGTGTTTTAAGTTGCAATAAGACAATGAGGGGGCACAAGGGGAGGACAAAACAACAATCTTACTAGGCCTTGTGCCATTGAGATCGCGCATGTGCAGGGAAGAGGGAGGGGAGAAGTGCCGGGGGGAGGGGCGCAGGTACATAAGTGAAGCCAGCAGGTGGCTAATAAGTGCAGAGAAAGGGACTGTAGGATTACAGGTACAGACCCTAAGAGCTGGGCGAGCCGGGAGGTAGTGCGAGGGCAACTGGACAAGCAGGAGCCTGTGCCTGGGTTCAGAGGGTAGCCAGGTGACCAGTGTGCAGAGCAGTCGGGGACATCAGCACAGGAGACGAAGAGAGAAAGCTTAAGCGAAAAGGAAGGTCTTGAATGTCTACTGCCATCAAATGCCATTAACCACTTTTTTCACGTTTATCTTTAATTCCTTTGCAGCGGCATAATCTATTATCATGCGCATCAGCCTAATTATGCCTATTTTGGTATGGTCAAGCAATATTATGTTGTCTGTGTATGACAGGATAGGTATGTGATGTGAACCCTACTTAGGAGCAAAGACTCTGGCTTCACTAATAATCCCTGGAATATCTGCCAAATAAAGGTTGAACAACAGGTACGCACCCCTGTTTCAAACCTCTTAGTAGGGATTAAGTCAGTAAGCAGGCCAGTTCTGTCCATGCAGACTTGTACCTTTGTGTTCGAGTGCAACTGGTAAAGCATGTGTTGTAGCACACTGATGCCCATTTCGACAATTTACTCCATAGCTCGGTCCTATTAACACAGTCAGAAGCATTGCTGAAGTTAATATAGAGAACATAGAGCATTGGCCTTTTTTTTGTCTTTGCTCTAGCCAATAGATTGGGTAACATTGAGCACTCAGTGCGAAATCTTACTTGAGTCACATGAAGAATGGAATGTGTGTTAGTTCATGCTTCCCGCTGTTTTCTCAAAAGTAATGAAATATATGACTGGACACATCAAGCATGGCAAGTAGGTGGAAGTTAGCTGCAACATCTTGTTCGTCTTTTTTTAAATGGCGATCAGCAGGGATTGTTTCCACGACTGTGGTATGTTATTGTGCTGCACTATAGATCTACAATAAAACAGTTGGGGTTGTGCCCAGGTCCAAGGATCCTGTTTCACCACTAAATTGGTCAACCCATTTGGTCCAGGAGCACCACAGTTTTTTAAGCCTCTTATTATATTCTCAATATCATCAAGCTTTGTCATCAATATTCTATCTTTCTGTGCGAGGCTGCCGCACTTCAGACTCAGAAGAATAATAATGGCCTTCCATATGCTCCACCTATTTAGAGCAAGAAACATTATTCATTCATGCAACATTAGCTCTAGAGGTATTTTCATTAATAAATTACCAGAATTGTTTTAGTCTCTTGTTGCCAATACCAGAAGAATATTTTGCAATTCCTAAATTCTACCAGGGGCTTTATACTCTCTAATCTAGTTCCTATAGGTATTCCTCTAATTTCGTATCATATTACCTTTTTCAAGGACAGTTATATCCTTGTCCTTTTGTATTCTACGTGTTCCAAGTCTCCGTTGGCATTTCTCTTGCGCAATTAAGTTGTCAAAAGTATTGTTTCTTATGTTTAAATATTTAAAGTCTGAGGTGGAAGCACATGTATTCCTAACAATTGCTATCTAGCTATCATTCTCAGCAAGACTCTTTTAGAAGTTGAGGAATCCACTCTTAATCCTCTGTTCAACATTCTGATATTTTTTACCACAAAATAGGATTCCTCTGGTTATTAATAGAGGCTCCCGCCATCGCCATGGACGACTGAACTGAGGCAGACACCAAAGATATCTTCAGAATGTGATAGTTACTATAGCTACTCTGCGTTACTTTGTCTTACTTAATCTATGCCAGCTAACAGAGTCCACACAAAAATAATCAATGACTGCCCATTTCTCACCCATTTGCCAAGTAGGATCAGTGATGTGGAACCTTTTTTATTTTATTTTAAATATGTTTATTTTAAACAAGGCAGGAAACAAACACAGTTATGCATTGCTTCAACATTCCGGTCATATTTTAATCACATTTCCTCCTCCCCCTCCCTCCTTCCATCCCCCACCTCGAATGTCTGTCCTAGTTATGATCCTGAAGGTTAGGGCTCCTTCCCCTCCCCTTTCATGTTTCGCTCCCCTCATTGGGTGTATTCCCGCTGTACAGGATCCGCTTGGCCTGCTGGGGCTTGTATGTGAGAGCCGGGAATTTTTGGTCGTAGTCAAGAAATGGGCCCCAAATGTTTTGAAAGTGGTGAAGAGTCCCTGCCTTAGCCGTCGTCACCTTCTCTGTGATGAGGATATCCCACATTTTGGTCCACCAGAAGAGCAGAAGTGGTCCCTCCCTAGCTTTCCAGGAGCGGGCAATTGTTATTCTTCCTGCTAGAAGGCATTGGGACAGGAGCTTGGCTTTGGCCCCCGACCTCGAGTATATTCCATGGACTGGAGCACCCAGTAGAATGGGTTCAGGCTCTAGGGGGGAGCATCGTTTGGGTAAGATCTTCAATGATATTCAAGCATTGTCTCCAAAATTGTTGGGCTTGTGGGCACGTCCACCACATGTGGAAGAAGGACCCTTTGTGCCCGCATTGTTTCCAGCATGCCGGGTCCAGGGAGCTGTTCATGTGGTGGAGCCTCAGGGGGGAATAGTACCATTGAAGCAGTATTTTATAGGCACATTCCCTGTTAGTGATGCAGGCTGAGGATGAGTGCACCCGAGACCATATGTCCGCCCAGGTCTGGTCCTCTATGGGATGGCCTAGGTCTGCCTCCCATTGTGCCATGGCGTGAGTTTTGGAGGCGAGGAAGTCCCCCTGGAAACGTTTATATAGGGCAGAAATCTTACCTTGGGCCGGGAGATCTACCAGAGTTAATTCCAGCGCTGTAGGAGGGCGGACTGCTGCGAGACGAGTTTTGCAACCCCTTTTTTCTTTCGTGCTCTGTCCCATGTGTCTACAGTGTGCCTGGTGGCGAGCAGTAGTCTCTCTGTCTGCCGCATAGGCGGTGGAATGTGCGCGAGAAAGCGTAGGGTGAGAGAAAGGTGGGATTGTTCAAGTTCCACCCATCTTGGGCGGTCAGAGGATATCCGCCAGGCTTGGGTGTTCACCAGTTGTGCTGCCAACTGGTATCCTTGTAGGTCGGGTACTCCCGGGCCGCCCAACCTGGCATTCCCTTGCAACATTCTTCTGGGGATTCTGGGTTTTTTCCCCCTCCAAATAAATCACAACATATTCCTTTGGAGGTCCCGAAGAGCTGGGGGTGGGATAGGCAATGGGAGTGAGGAGCAGGCATATAAGAATCTGGGAAGAAGGTTCATTTTACAGGCAGTGATGCGGCCCATCAGTGAGATTTCCTGTAATTTCCATCGCTTCAAGTCATCTGCCAGTTCCTTAAAAAGAGGGGGGAAGTTTGCGCGATGGACATCCTTTGGGTTCGCCGGGATTTGGACCCCCAGGTAAGGGATTGCTGTGGTTTTCCACTGAATGGGGCATAGCGGGGTTAGGGTTTCCTTTTCCGACTGGGTCAGGCCTATCCCAAGAGCTGCAGATTTGTTGAAGTTGATATAGAAGCCAGTAACCCTGCATACTTCTTTATCTCAGCCAGGCGTGTTTCAGTGAGAGGCAGGGCTGTGAGATGGTAAGTAGGATGTCGTCCGCGTACAAGGCCACTTTGTGTTGGGAGGACCCTACCTGGAGTCCCTTGATGGAGTCATTTAGTCTGAGTCTCTGGGCAAAGGGTTCCATAATCAAGGCAAATAGAAGTGGTGATAGCAGGCATCCCTGTCTGGTCCCACTGGTCAGAGGGATTGGGGCGGAGAGGGTGCCGTTAATTCTCAGGAGAGTCTTTGGTGATCTGTAATTCGCCAGGACCATGGCTTGGAACTCCGGTCCGAAGCCAAAGGCCTCCAGGGTGAGGTTCATGAAGGTCCAGTCCACTTTATCGAACGCTTTGGTGTCATTAAGGGCTAGGAGTGCCAGGCCTTGAGAGTTCTGGGTGGCCATGTCCACCAGAACCAGTGTTCTGCGTATGTTATCACTTGTTGCTCTGTTTTTAATGAATCCGGTCTGGTCTGGGTGGATTATGTCAGGCAAGATGTGGGAGAGACGTGTTGCCAGGACCTTAGAGTAGATGTTGGCATTGATGTTCAGCAATGCAATAGGTCTGTAGGAGGCTGGGTTCGCTGGGTCCCCCCCAGGTTTAGGCAAGAGGACTGTGATAGATCCTTGCATGGAGGGGGTTATAGTGCCTAAAGGAATTAAAGAGATTCAGCAGTGGTGGTAATAGTTGATGCCTGAAGATTTTGTAGAATTTAGTGGTGTATCCGTCTGGTCCGGGGGCTCTGGATTGAAGGGTTTTTATATCCTCTTCACCTCTTCTGCTGAGATTGGCACGTCCAGGGTGTCTGAAGGCTTCAGCTGAGGGAGGGTGGCCTTCTGCAGGTATTCTGTCTGCTCCTGCAGATTTCGTGGCGGTGATGACATCACTTGCACGAGATGGTTGGTCGCTAGCTGTTATTTCTCTGGCTCCGAGTTGGGTCTCGCAGTCCGATATTGGTGTTATTCTTCTTGATTTTGGCGAGTTTTGCTACCATTAACTTGTTTGCTTTATTGTTCCTGACATAATAAAATTGTTTGGCCTTCGCTAATAGTTGTGCCGTATGTTCGGCGTAGTGCGCCTCGATTTTCTTCCGTGCCGTCCGGTGCGCTCGTTGTATTTTGGGGGACCATCCTTTTTCCTTATGCATAGCTTCCGCTTCCTGAAGGTTTTCCTCAAGGGCCATATGCGTCTGCCTCCTGCTCCTATGGTATGCCACTCCACTGGCTATCGGTCCCCACCCCCCCCAGGATGACCGCCTTCAGGGCGTCCCAGGTATTGGCCGAGGAGGTGTCTTCGTTGGGGTTCTCCTGGATGAAGTTCGAGATTGACGTTGCTATGGCGTCCCTTGTTGGCATTTCGTTTAGTATTGGGTCATACAGTGACCATTTGCGGCGGGCTGTGGGGGTCGGATCATGAATGCGGATTTCCAGGGTTACCGGAGTGTGATTGGACAGTATTCTTGATCCAATAGACACCTCATTGGTGAAGACGAGCACCTGTGGTGATGTCAGGATGAGGTCAATCCTCGAGAAAGTTCTGTGGATGTAGGAGTTTCCAAGGGGTGCTGCACCCGCCATGAGTCAACCTCCAGGGTCCTGAATTATCGTAGCAGACCGCGGGCAATGGCGATGTCTCCAGAGGAGGCCGGGTGTGACTTATCCTTCGTGGGGTCTGGCACTCCATTGAAATCTCCTCCCATCACGATTTGGCCCTCTGTGAAGGGAACCAGGGCGGTGTTCAAGGCTTCATAGAATGCGACTGGTCCTTTATTCGGGGCATACACAGAGATGAAGGTATATAGCTGGTCCAGTAAGAGACACTTCACCGTCACAAATCTTCCCTCCGGGCAGAGTTTAGTTTCCAGGATGTGGGGGTTTAGCCCCTTCTTAAAGAGAACTGCTGTGCCCCCTTTCTTGTTGCCACCTGAGGCAATGAATTGCTTTGGGAATTGTTGTGATCGCAGGTGCCCGAAGTCTGCTGGCAATAGGTGGGTTTCCTGGAGTGGAACCTTTTAAAGGGGAATTGGCCATGTGAATAGCCTTAAAAGACATACAATTATAAAGCTCTTTACCTAGAGCACCTCCTATTTGTGGAAGGTTATCTCGGTCCTTAATAGCATAAAACTTACCAAAGCTTGCATCTACCGAAATGACACTACAGTGAATATTCAAATCACTGCCAATCACGGTTAAACATTCAGGGTAGTTGCGTGCATAGTGAGATGGTAATTAATCAATAACTTCCAACATACAATTCTGTTTCAACCGCCGCGGACGGCTGTATACATTAATAACAAGAATGTTTGGCCTCACAGCCCTAGACACATGTATAGTAAGCACATCAACTGTCTTAATAATAGTATGCACAGTACAAAATCTCTTGTTGTTTTTAACCGCAATTTGAAGGCTTCCTATAGGCTGACCTATGGGACCTTTTATGGCTTCTATCAAAGCAATCCCATATCTGTCAATTAACAATGGAGTACGTAGCCAAGTCTTCTGCATATGAATAATATCAACATCTTGCAAACGAGTAATCTCAGAGTCGGTCAAACCCTCTTGTGTTCCAGGAAGCAATATGCAGGAACTTCTCATTTTTCTTTAGGAATAATAATGCTTTTGTGCCAGGGCTTGTGGAACTAACGCACAATCAGTGATAGCCTGCAGGTTATGCCTCTCCATTGTAGATTTTAAGGAAATCGTCTGTCTCCCCTGTTTGTTGCAAGTCACTCTTCGCTCTGGATATTGATGATTCTAGCCAGGAGCTTCTATTTCATACGTTGATAGATCAAATCCCATTTTAATAAGACTAGGTAGGTATGGTAAATTGAACAACATTACTTTTATTCAATAGCAATGAACAAGAGTTTTCCTAAGAAAACACTTAATCCGCTATTTCAATGTAGTCTACATCAGCAGATGTAATGGCCCGTAACTCTTATCAGTGGATCAGTTTAATAAACGTTTGCCTATTAATAGGGCCATCATCAGATTGCACAACAATATCTAGAATTTGTAAGTATGCGCCAGACAATTGATCCTATTCTGAATTAACTTTTTTCTCGCGCTGTTGCACTCTTTTCCTCTTTCTCTACATCAGAGCTTTCCGATATATCCATTGAAGTACATGCAAATTCATCTGAATATTCATTAATATCTTCCTTAGAAGTGCCCAATTTCACTGAGTCATTAATAGATGCTTGGCGTTTCTTTCTGCCAGAAATAAGCTTCTGCTTACTCAGCTTTATTTGATCTTTACACAATGTTGTTTGAATTAACCACCTGTCTATTTAATATTTTTGATTTGAGGCTTTTTTTTTTGCTTTCTGCTTCATTTTCTTGGTCTTACTCAACCCCTGTTTATTAGAAGCTTGCTGTGTTTCCTCAGTTATAGTCATGATTTCGTCCAGAGGCTCTATTGAGACTTTCCCTTCTTTTGTCATTGAAGCAGGGGGAGTGCAATAGTGCCTTAAGGCTCTTTGTCTACCTGCATGCTTGCGTACATCGACTCCCAAATTTGTTTCTGCTTCTGTTGTCTTAATGGTCTACGCCTTAGCTTCTTTTGGCATAGTTTACTCTTGCGTCCACCACGAGTTTTCCTGTAGTTTGGAGAAGCAGAAGCGGGGTACAAAGCACTTCAAAGCATGGAAACATTTTCCAAATACTCTGCCTCGAGTACCTATGAGATCACAGCATTCTCTTGCATTTCGCTACCCATTTGTCTAACTTCCTACACCTCAGTAATAAGGACGAACACCTCTTCATGTACAGCAAAGGTCTCATCAGTTTGTGTCATTTCGACAGCCGTTGGTAATGTATTAGACATGGTTTCCAAGATTCTGTGTAGAAGGGATTCTATGTGAACCAGATTAAATGCTGGTCCTTTTGTATATTTAGTGAGCCTGCACATACCTCGACAAATTCAGTATTGTACTCCAGATTAATGAGCACGTCTGCAGAATTCTGGTTATGAGCCTCATTAGATGAGTCAATGACTGGGAAAGAGATTGGTAATGTACAGATGGAGAAAGGTGCCCAAACAAGAGCTACCGCTTAATTAGCCATCCGCCGACCTCTCAAGACCAGAACATGGGTTAATTTCTAGGTGGTTCGTTAGCATTGGACTCTCTGTTCTATTCCCTAACTTTCCCTGGACCTCTGAGCCTTTTTTTATGCTCAGGCATAGGTCAAGTAGGGAGTAATCAATTAGTGGAAGCACAGTCCGATCCCTTACCAAATCTAAATTAGTATTGATCACTATTGGTGCCGAGTCACGCAAATCCATATTCTGTGACGATAGGAACAAATTTGTCCCTGCGGTTTCGCTGCTTGCAGGTTTATTAACACAAGACACTCTTGTGCACTGCCCAGCTCAATTTCAGAGATTATAAGCCATGCACACGGCAGAAACCGAGCGTGTCGCAAGACTTCAGGGAAACCAGTAAAACGTACTCCACACTGCACGCCTTCAGCACTGCAGGCTGTAACCTTGCAAAATGTTGACTCACAGATTGTCTCTCAACCACCACCTGTCACTCTAAAAGACTACCAAACACACGTAATGCCACACTTTGCAAAGCATCTCCAGGCAAATGAACCCGGCCTTCCGAAGCCAGGGATTGGGACAACGGGACGACCCTACTCCCTCTGAATATTTTCTGAAAGGCAGATTCTGCAGTGCAGATATTGACTCAATATAGAGCTTGGTTCACAAGGTCTCTCACACGACCCCCCCTGGTTCGCTGAATCCCCACTTCACCAAAGTTTACATGGAGTTGCTTCCTCTCTGCCTGGCCGTCCGCTTTCAGCAGTAAGAAAATAAGAGGATTAAGAGGGCTGCAGGGCCCCAGACCGGGTCATTGCGGGTAAGCAGATTCTAGTCTCTGAACCGTGCTCTATGTTCCTGGCTAGAGGAAGGTGTCCAACTGTGTGTACCAACGTCAAATCGTAAAGTCGCACTGTTCGAGAATGGTCAACCACTTCAGACAGCCACTCCTAAACTGTTGGAATACATTGTTTCCTGTTAACTTGGTCTATAGTAGCTTTCTGGTTCAATTTACAATGTGCCTAGGATGGGTTGGCGGTAGTGGATATTTTTCTACTGGGTTTTATATTTTTAACTTGTGCACTTTTGCATTTGCCGCAAATAGCCACTAAAGGTGGCTTATACCCAAAGATAACCGTGCCACAGGGTTTTTGCCCATTTTCTCCTTTTGGTCTTCTCCCTCCTCATCTCCTGTCCAGAATTGCCATATATGGGAAGCCCTTTCACGGGAAAGCTGCTGATTTCGCAGGCAAAGGGGTGTTTTTTTGTGTGGGGCTGGGACTGTCTGGTCCTAGTACACAGCCAGGTGCCTGAATGTCTCTTGCTGGGCAGGTGATGCGGCCAGTGGCTATCCATGATTACATAGCCACTGCCAGTTTGAATGGTGAACACCCTTAACATTCATGGACCAGGGTAAAATTTCACTCCAAATCTTGGATGCAAGGACTCCTGCATCCATTCAGGAAATCATTGTTGGAGACCAGTCCTCCACAAACTGCTTAGTTGCCTAACACATTTTCACCAATCTTGCAGCCATTATATATGTCTTAATGTTGTTTGTCCTCTTGCTTCATTTGGCAATGTGTAGTCTTGGTATTCACACGTATGTATATATTAACAACAAGAAAAGTTGTAAATCTGTTAATGATTTTGACACTTAAGAAAAATGTAATGTCAAGGGGATTTTATTCGTATTCATCTGTGCTGAAAAGTGTCAGTTTGTTCATTGTGTTATTTTATGCATTGGTTTGCAGTTGTATTTCTAATGGATTGTGTCCTCCAACGTATTCCACATCTTTGACATGTTTTGTCCACAGCTGTGCACTTCGGAAATTTTTTCGGCAGAGGGCGTCTTGCATTGATAACGTTGGGTCGATGTCCCTCGAAGGCCTCCGTCGAGAGCAACGTCACCGGATGTTATAAATAGGACGCTCGGCGCCCGTACCCTCAGTTCAGTTTTTTCCGCAAACGTGTTTTCTTTGAGAACTCGGCGCGCCTCGTGTGTTTCATCGTACAGATGTCTTCTTCTTCGACCCCTCCGACTCCGCCGTCTGGCTTCAAGACCTGCCTGGACTGCAAGTCTAAAATGTCGATCACCGACCCGCATTTGTTTGTGGTGCTTGGGTGAGAGTCACGACACCGATGACTGTTCAAAATGTCAGTTGCTGACTTCAAAGGCCTTGCAGGTGCGCAGGTAGGTAGGGGTTCTAAACCCATTAAGTCCCGAAATTCTAAATCATCCAAGGGGGTATCCACCGACTACTCGAGAGGCGATTCTCTGCGTCAGGAGGAGGCCCGGGGATCTCGGTCCTGGAGTGGTTCCCACCATTCTTCTTCCTCATCGCGGCATTCTAGGAAGCGCTGTCACCGATCGCCTTCCCTGTCCTCCTCGGAGGATGGAGCCGGGAGGAAAGTGGCATTCCCGACAAAGTCCTCGACTCCGGAGGAATGGGCTGCCTTTAAGGAGCAGATGTTGGCGATTTTTCAATCGCAAGGCACGGTTCCGGCTGCACCTTCTGATGAAGCCGGCAAGGAATGGTCTCGTAATGTGGCTTGCACGCCTTCGGGTTCGGGTCCTCGACGCGACTCGCATCGGGAACCTTCGAGATCCTGTTCAGACAAGGCTCAGGATAGTCGCAAGAGATGTGCTTCCAGGTCTCGGTCCTCGTCTCCAGCGAGACCGCAGAAACCTGCTTAAGGGCTCGAAGCCTGCATAAACTCTGTTGGCGCCGTGTCTGTCAGATTCGGACTTCGAACCTTTGCCTTCTTATCAGCCGTCGGCACCATTGTTGACGCCAAAGCGTTCGGCACTCTCGATGCTGAAGCAGTCGACGCTCTCGCGTCAAAGCATTCAGCGCCTTCAGGGATTTTTGCCCGAAATGTACCATTGGAGTTCCCTGATAGGTTGGATCCTCCAAGGAAGGCTACTGCTATGTCTGTGAGGCCAGTGGTGGACTCCAGGACTTCTACTGTCCTTAGGCAATGTTTTTACCTCCCTCTGGACAACAAATATGAGGAGGAGGAAGAAAGGTCTGACTTTGAGGACCCTGTTGAGCCTGATGTGGCTCCTGTCTTTTCTGGAGACAGTCAGTTGGAGGAGTTGAGGCAAACCCTTTATGATAGCAGTGGGTTGGGCACTTCTCCGGAAGTGGAATTTGGCAGGCCTGAGCCTGGGGCTCATGCTGAGTTGTCATATAGGAGGCTCATGGCTAGGGTCACAGAGTATCTGGGCTGGTCCAGGCCTCCTGAAGATTTTGTACAAGATGATCAAGGTCCGTCCTCTGATCCGGTGTTACCTTTTCATCTCACTTTACAGAAAAGGGTGGCGGCTGCTTGCCAGTCACAGGAATCTCTTTCGGCTGTTAACAAATCGTTGAAAAAGAAGTACCGCCCTTCCATTAGCGACCCCAGCCACTTATCCACTCACCCCACTCCTGGGAGTTTGGTGGTTGAGGCGGCTGCGGCCACCTCGACGCAGGCGGCGTAACCTACCATCCCTCCTGATAGGGACGACAAAGGCTTCAACGGTTGGGCTTGCAAGGTATTTTCTGCAGGGAGTATGGCGTTGAAATCAGCCAACTCCACTTGTGCCTTAGCAAGTTTTTCACACGCTCTGTGGAACTGTTTCTCTAGCGGCTGAGCATATTCCCGAAAGGGAAGAAAGAGATGGGTTCCTTTCTCTCGTGCAAGATGGCAAGGATGCCATGTGTGAATCCCTTCAGTCGGGTTTGGACACGGCCAACGGTGTTAGCTGGTGCATGGCTGTGAGCACCATTATAAGCAGATTTGCGTGGTCGCGGAAGTCGGGTTTTGCCCTGGATGTGCAAGCCCGTCTTTTGAACAATCCCTTTGATGACGCGCATTTGTTTGGCAGCAAGGCTGACGAGAGCCATGAGAGGTTGCAGACCTCAAAAGCTGCAGCGACATCTTTAAGCGCTGCTGTGCGTCAACCTCTGCCTTTTCGTCCTAGGGGACAACAGTGGAGGGGATGTTCTTATCGTTACTACTCCTCCTTTGGTAGAACGAGAGGAGCTGCCAGTCAAAGGGGTCAGCAAACAAGTACCCGTGGTGGTCAGGAAAATAGAGCTGCCACAACCACTCAGGCAGCTGCCTCTTTGCTTTCAGACACTGCCGCAGCCGCTCCAAAACAGTCATGAGGCCATGTTCCATGGTTCGCCGGTTGGGGGCAGACTGCCTCAGCATCTCGAAGAGTTGCGAGCCATTACTTCGGATGCGTGGGTTCTGGATACCATCGCCCACGGCTACTGTCTTCCCTTCCTAAAGCGGCCTCATGACAATCCACCGGGGAATCTTTCTTTGAAGCTTCCGGATCCGCTCCTTGTGCAGGACATCTTGACTCTGCTAGAGAAAGGCCCTATAGAACTGGTGTCTGTAGCGGAGAAGAACAAGGGATGGTATGCCCCTTATTTTTTGATCCCAAAGAAAGACTGGGGATTGAGACCCATCCTGGACTTGCGTTGGTTAAACAAATTTCTCAGGAAGGACAAGTTCAAGATGGTCACTCTTTCTCAAGTTCTCCAGGCCCTTCAACTTCAGGATTAGTTGGTGTCTCTGGACCTACAGGATGCTTACTTTTATGTGCCGATTCATCCCAAGCACAGAAAGTACCTGGGGTTTGCGGCTGGCGACTCGCACTTTCACTTTCGGGTCCGGCCCTTCGGATTGACCTCTGCCCGAGGGTCTTCACCAAGCTAATGGTCGTGTTGGCAGTATATCTCAGGCGAGGGGGGATTCACGTCTACCCCTACCTGGACAACCGGCTGATCCGTGCGCATTTTCCAGAGTAAGCATTGGATCACCTCGGTCTCACCTGCCGTTCCCTCCACTGGCTGGGCTTCTTCCTCAATTTCAAGAAGTCGCATCTGACACCTTCCCAACAGCTCCAGTATATCTGGGCTGTGTTGGACACGTCCTTGGGGAAGTGCTCGCCTCCCAAGGTGAGGGCTCATCACATTATGCAGATGGTGGACAAGTTTCAACATGCCCTGAGTCTCCCGGCTTTCGAATTCTTAAGGTTGCTCGGCCTCATGGCATCCAGCATTTTCTGGTGCCAGAGGCCAGGCTGAGGATGAGATCCCTGCAATGGGTCGTCAAGATGCAGTGGTCGCAATTCAGATTCCAATCTCGGTCTCCCAGGATCTTCTGTGTTGGGCCAACAAAGGGAACCTGATGAAGGGGGAGCCGTTTAGGCAACCTTGGCCGGAGGTGACTGTAGTGACGGATGGTTCCCTCACAGGATGGGGCGCTCATGCCAACGATTTGACCGCCAGCGGTCGTTGGTCTCCGTTGGAGTCCAAACTCCACATTAATCTGTTAGAGCAGAGGGCCATCAGGCTAGCCCTTAAGGCTTTTCTGCTGTCTGTGCAGGGGAAGAGTGTCCTGATCATGACGTACAACACAGTGGCCATGCATTACCTCAACAAAAAAGGGGTGGGAGGTGGGGTCACTCCCTTTGTGCAGAGAGGCAATGCAGCTCTGGTTTTGGGCCATCCAGCAGGGAATTTCGATCTCGGCAGTTCATCTGGCCGGAGACGAAAATGCGGCGGCGGACTCTCTGAGCAGGCAGAGCACGATCTCTCACGAGTGGGAGTTGGCTCAGGAAGTCCTTCTGGAGATCTTCGCCCTTTGGGAAACCCCACAAGTGGATCTCCCGCCACCAGTGCCAACCGGAAGTGCGAGAGATTCTGCTCAAGGGAATTTCGTAGTGGATTGGTCATTCCCACTGCTGTACGCGTTTCCTCCAGTCCCCGTCATTCCTCAAGTGTTACGGAGTTTCAGTTCCCACATGATCCTCATTGCTCTGGATTGGGCCAGGCGAGCGTGGTACACGGACCTTCTAGAAATGTCCATCTGCCCTCCACGCTGTCTCCCCTACCAAGAGGATCTGCTCTTGCGAGAGGGAGGTCAGGTTCTCCATCCAGAGGTCAGAACTCTCAAACTTCACGCTTGGTATCTGAAAGGTTGAGATATAAGGATTGGGACCTCCCGGATGATGTGATGGAGGTGTTGCTTTTGGCCAGGAGGCCAGCAACAAAATCCCTGTACCGTTGCCGTATGCTTAAGTTTTGCGACTGGTGCAGAGGACAAGATGTTGATTCTTTTCAGTGTTCCATTCCTATAGTTTGTCCTTCTTACTTTCTTTGGCCCACAGGGCCTTCAAGAAGGTACCATTAAAGGTTACCTTGTGGCGCTGTCTATATTTAAGCGCTCACCTGAAGAATGCTCTTACTTTAAGATTCCTTTGATTTCTCAATTTCTTAAAGAACTGCCTAATGTGTTCCCGCCGTCCCCTTTCCATGTGCCGCTTTGGGATTTGAATTTGGTTTTGAAATTTCTAATGGGTGCTCCGTTTGAACCTTTGCACTCTTGTTCCTTGAGATTATTGTCCTTCAAGACAGTGCTCTTGGTTGCGGTTACTTCCTCTTGCAGAGTGAGTGAATTGCAGGCAATTTCCTCTAAGCTGCCCTTTTTACTGTGTTCCACAAGGACAGGGTTGTACTAAGGATACGTCCTTCCTTTCTACCTAAGGTAGTATCTGAATTTCATTTGAGCCAGAAAGTGTTTCTTCCTTCATTCTATCCTCCTCATCCTGGTAAGGAAGAGGAGCGACTCCATAGGTTGGATCCTAGGAGAGCTCTGAGCTTTTATATTTCTAAGATGTCCAAGGTCAGAGTGGACGATCAACTCTTTGTGGGATATGTTGGTTATCGATTGGGCCAGGCTGTTACCATACAGACCCTGTCCAGGTGGATTATCCTCATCATTACCGAGTGTTACCGATTGGCGGGTAAGGACCCTACTCAAGGGTTGAGAGCTCATTCCACTAGGGGCATGGCTACTTCCACAGCCCTCCAACGGGGGGAGTTCCTATTGGGAATATTTTTGATGCAGCCACATGGGCTTCTATCCACACCTTTGTTAAACATTACTTCCTGGATACGATCCATGGTCAGGAAATGACCTTTGGTAAGGCGGTTCTTTATTCCGCTATCTGATTGGGTACTCTAAATTCTTTTCCCTCCTCCATTTTCTGGTACTGCTTTGGGAGTCTGTCAAAGACGTGGAATATGTTGGAGGACACAATCCATTCGAAGAACAAGTTACTTACCAACTGGTAACGTTCTTTCGACTGGATGTTCCTCCAACGTATTCCACATCGCCCTCCTAGCCTGCCCCCCTGGAGAATTTGCGCTGCGATTGCATCTTACGTTTCTGCAAGGCTATGTGCTGTCAAGCAGGCATTGGATTGGCGGCACACGTTTTGGGGGAAAAAACATAAACTGATGCTACGGGCGCCCTGCGTCCTATTTATAACATCCGGTGACGTCGCCCTTGACGGAGGCCTTCGAGGGACATCGACCCGACGTCATCGATGCAGGACGTCGTTGTTAGGCAGAAACCTGTGCAGTTCCCTCTGGGACCACTGCAAAAGATTTAGGACTACAGGTGTTTGGCAGTAAACCCACTTGGTAGCAGTCTGTACCACACAGATTCACTTGGTAGCTGTGGCTGAGCAGTCATACTTCCCTCAAGAAGAGTTAGGCAGTATACAGAGTATTCACAATAGATCAAGAGAACACAGTAGAACACGTAACCACTGACCAGGGCTTGGTGTAAAAGAGAGATAATTATTTATTTAAAACCACATCTAGAAAAACACAAAGACACTAATGGTAAGCAATTCAAAAACACGGTCACTAAAAGATATACACTCCCTTGAAAGAATATTAGAAAAGTCTTAAGTAAAGCCCCACTTATTTTCAGACAGCGGTGATCGCTTAACATAGATGGCACTCTAATAATTTGTTTTAAAAATGGAGAGAAGAGCACAGAGAATAAATTGGAACAGATCCCAACACTTTTTCACGAACACACAAGAGAGAAAGGCAAAGTAGCAACGTGAATTCAGAGTCAATAGGCTGGATCCGCTTTAAGAGGATCAAAACGAAATGTGTCCAAGATAACACGGTTGCAGTGCACAAAAGTCTTGTAACGGTTCAAAAGGAGTTGGACCAAGGAAAGGGACCAGTTAGAGGGTCAAGGCGGCCAGCCCAGTCCAGAAGGTTAAGGAGTTATTACCTTGTTGCAATCTTTAGAAAGGGAGGCCTGGCGGACACGGTACCTTAAAGTGGTGAGAACGCTCCAGCGGGGGCAGTGGTTCCTGGCAGCGGGTGCAAGTCGGTGCTTCGTCCGGGGGAAGAGAGGATCTCGTTGTGGAGGAAGACAGGAGTCCGTTGCACTGCCAGGGAAGAAACCAGCCGCAGAGTTTCTCAGGTACAAGGAGCGGTCCGGTGATTCGCGGTTCAGTGGTGAGAGGCTATCCTGCTGCCGGGGTGCTTGGCACGGGCAGTTCGACCACAAACCGGGCTGGGGTGCGAAGAAAGAAAGGTAAACTGGTTGTGCCCACCAGTCAGGGAAAGAAGCCTCTCCAGTCGGGAGATCTTCTCTGTCGGCGGGAAGTGGTGAGTCGGTTCTGCAGGGCTCCACCAGTGGTGTCGTCGTGGTAGGTCAGCTCAGCTTCTCCCTCGTCGGATTCTTAGGTCCTGTGGCGACTTCTGAAGTTCCAGTCCCCAAAGCCCTGCTTTTATGCAGAAAACCCCCATTCACTGAGCCTAGCTGTCACTCAAACATGCTAAGTGGTGAGCCGGCCGGCTCACCACTTGGGCCAATCACACAAGAGTGCGACCTGAGTTACCAAGGTAACTCGGTCCAGGGTGCCTAAACCCCCTCCCGCACCCCCTGTGGTACCCAGACAGAGTGGCACCACTTTTGGAGGCTTCTCTGGAGAAGCCCGCCAAAAAGTGGAACAAAGGGCTCGACTTGGGTTGGAGTCACAGAAGAGAACACAAACGCCATTTTAGAATCGAGTCTTGGCAAAAAATACCAACCGGAGAATTAATAATTAAATAAACCGGCGGTATGTTAGAGGCTATGAGAATTAAATAATTAAAGTTGGTAGCCTCGAACAATGGAAAAATCCCATAGGAAAATATTTGCGGTCGAATATAAAAAGTAGTTTCCACTGCCACCAGCCAAAACTCGATCAGGGGGGACGGAGATGTGCCCCCTCGACTAACCGACCCCGGGACAACCGAATTGCCCCAACCAGTACGTCCACAATATGATGGTTTGTACTGGTTTCTGTTAATAATTTGGGACTAGTAATGCTAATGGTGACTTTACATGCCCTGGGAGACAGTAGTCAGACCCAGGGTATGGAGTCTATGGTGGGGTGTCACTATGACACCCCGGTGTTACTGCACGGAGGGTGCTGTTTAACACACATAGGAAAAACACATGAGACCCTATGGAGGAAAGGACCCCATATCCCATAAAACACATTACCAATCAAAGGAATACCATTAATCATGTCCAAGAGTGGGAGAAAGAGTCTCACTCTTGGCAGGAGGAAAAAACAAACTCCAGAAATCCAGCAAAGCTGCTGGGGGACTCACTAGGTTAGGATATTCAGCCTGAAGAGAGAATTCTCCCTAATAGTCATCTGCCGAAAACGTTTCCAAAGTGCACCGCTGTGGACTTTACATGTCAAAGATGTGGAATACGTTGGAGGAACATCCAGTCGAAAGAACGTTACCAGTTGGTAAGTAACTTGTGCTTATGTCCCTCAATGTTCATATTTGTTTCTCATTTCTGGTGCTTGAACCACCATCAACATCCGAATCATTGATGAAATGTAAATCGAGCATGTTAATATCAAGTACTTTATGGTCATGTTAATGTGTAAATTGCTATATTTGTTTGTTACAAGTTACCTTCTTTGTTTTGCTTGATTTCCTCGTCTGTTTTTCTCCAGGAGGTAGACCAGGTTGATCAGGTAGGATATGCTGCTGGGGGCTGCTCCCAGCTACATCGGCTTAGCTCAGTTTCTCATGCTGCTTTCATGTCAAAGTGCAGCTGTTCAAAAACAGCACAACTGACTTTATCATAACACTCATTCAGCAGCTGGACACATGCGGTACTAAACAACCCTTTTACTGTGCAGCTCTTATCCGCATTCCATACCTTCTGCTTGAGGCACTTCAGTGTGGAAATGAAATGACCAAAGTACTATTTCTTGCCTTTATATTGCTTTCTTTTTTTTGTCTGTGGTTTCTATTCTTTGGATTTCATCTAACAAAGCTGAAACATGCATATGATGGTCGGTCAATGATGGGATAGATCAGTACCAGATACTGGGCAACATCTTCATGCTACTCAGTGTTTCAAGAGGGTGATAATGGGTATCCACCACTACAAACTCTGATTACCAGATAACGCAACACTGCTAAGACTAGCAATATGCTACGAGATACTTAAAGGAAGTCTTCATTAAATATGCCGGGGCAGTTAGTACATGACCCCTCTTGTGCTAGGTTCAGCATTATGTAAGCAAGATTTAATTACGATGAAAATTGTCATCTACCACAACATATGTTGCAACTATCTGGTATTCAAAGTATATTTGGTGACTGGTCGGGGCATGGTACTGGTCTATCTTTGGAGGCTTTTCATTTCATTTAACCTGCATTTCCTTTGAAGGCTCCCCTTCCCACTGTTAACTTCTCTCCCTTCCACCCACAGAAGCAGAAGAACATTGCAGGGTCACTTGCTTTCTGGATGGCCAACGCATCCGAGCTGCTCAACTTTATCAAGCAAGACCGAGACCTGAGTCGGATTACACTGGATGCTCAAGATGTTCTGGCACACTTAGTCCAGATGGCGTTCAAGTAAGGGTAGATTTGTGTTAATTGTTCATATTTTTCTTTTCCTTCTTCATGAAGTGACTATCTGAGTCTTCAATGCCATTAAAAATCACCAAAGATACACTATCAATCATACTTATGAGGGAGTACCCAGAAGTAAAACCGGTATGGCATCTCTAAAGGAAGGGGACCAATTTGGAGCATTGGCATCAACTTAATATATCTAATAAATTTCCCAAAAACATCTCGACCAAACACTTTTGCATAGCTACTATGGGCCTTATTTCGAGTCTGGCGGTAAGCCTGCCTGTGATACCGGCGGCTTGCCGCCAGACTCGGAAAACAATTATCGGCGCCTCACATCCCAGTAACACCGGGGTATTCCGACCCCAGCAGCTGGAAAGTCAGGCACCGGTAATTCTGTAAGTCCCCATTCCCATTGAGTCACAAAGGACTCCATGGAAATTGGGACCATTTAAGCACTGGCACCGTTTCGAACGGTGCCGGTGATTCCGTGAAACTCTGGGGGCGGGTGCAGTTCCTCCCGCCAGGTCTGACCCTGGCCGGCGGAACGGCTCCCTCCCTCAGTCATAGTGTGCCGGCCTGGAAACAGTGCCGGTACCGTTGTTTCTGAACCGGCACACTCCTAATGAGGCCCTATGTGTTTTTTGTGTAGCTATACTTAATTATGCTTTCACTTGCATAGTGATGTTATGATTGCTAATTATATGTTATTGGTGCATACGTTTTGGCAGGAAGATTAATGAGAATTTACACTTGTATACTTTTCAAAGAGGGCACTATGTAAAGTCCCTTTGATGGTCAGCCAGATTGTGACATATTTCCTCTCTTCTTTGTGACTTCTTTATGCACACCAGTAGGATATTTTCTATATTTTAGGAATGCCAAGTGACATCATATGTATTCATTCTTTAAACTATACCACCACCAAGCATTGCCTGTGTTATGGTGTGTGAAATGTCGTGAAAGAAACTAAACTCATCTGCTATTGCATGCAATCATGCACCAAACACTTCCTTTACTCTTTCGCCTGGAGTTTTTACCCAAAAAAATAGAGTAAATCCTATTTGGTTCCAAAGTTTTTTTATACACACGCTCGGAATAAGTTTGTACCATAATTGTAAATATTCAAGCAATAAATTGAGTAGCCTTACGGAAAACTAGCACATGGGCGGGCAGTTGGTGTTTAATGATAGCAGGTAGAGTTCTTCTTTTAAAAGGATTTAGTGATTTGGTAAAATGAACATCGAAAGTAGGCCTGTCATGCTTATCTGCTTTTGCTTTTGCTACACTGAATGAAATAAGCCATGTCAGACACTAGCGTGACAAGAGATGATGCAGCATGCACAGCAGTGGCAGCCTAACAGTTTGTTCAGGAGTAAAACAGGTGGTCCTACGTGTTTTCATAGTCTCCTTTTTTTAAAGTCTGCTCTTTGTTCATGAGGTTTTGGTTGTCATTAATTTGAACAGTATTATTTTGTAATTCACACCATTCCACATTCCTACCTCCTACCCCCACAAGCACAGATATTTATATATATATCTGTGTATATGTAATTGGTTTAATTCAACTTAAACTGCATGAATAAAGGCATATTTTAAAAAAGAAGTAATTTAAATCAAGTCTTATGATACAGGTCAGGAACAAACGCTTAGCCTGATGTATGCATAGGTGGAAGACTAGTGGGGCTGACACTTAGCCACACATTCGCTGACATTAAATGGACCCTTTTCAGTCCATCCCCATGTGATTACCATGGCCAATAGACCACAAGCAGATTTTTACCCTATTTGCTTGCTTCAAATTTCAGATTTCAGTGAACATTGTGGACAGAGAGGATTTCTGGGGGGAAAGAGACCTTCAGTCTGTGTTTAGCTGTGGGACAGAGTAAATTAGTTTCATTAGTTCATGTGTTTGCCACCAGGTGCAATGATTAATTTAAAAGCTATTTGATGTGTACATTGATCCACTCTAAAACATGTGATTGGTCTCAAAAGTATGTCTTTTTTTCAGGTATTTGGTTCACTGTCTTCAGTCAGAGCTGAACAATTGCATGCCTGCATTCCTTGATGATCCAGAAGAGAATAGCCCTCAGCGACCCAAAATAGGTTAGACTGCTTAAATGTTTATTTTTATAATTCTGTTTTTGATTGCTTTTACATACTTAAACAAAACTGAAGGGTAAATCTGTAATGTGCTTCCCTTGCGTCAAACTAAAATCAAAAAGTGATGGATGGAAGGGTTTGAATTAAACATAACCACTGCCATTGCTCTAGGAAACCTACCAAACCTTTGTTTTGTAACCAGCAGTGCTATTGGAGAAGAGTACCAGCCATATGCAAGGCAGTCTAATATTCCCTCAACATGAAAGAAAAAACCCTGACCATGTTTGTCCTTGTTGGGCCACATCAGGTGCAACATAGTTCCTTATGGCAAACCAAGCAACCGACACTTGTGTGGACATATCCTCTTACTTAGGGAGACAAACTACAACCAAAAAGTAATAGCTGGAAGTTTTCCATTAATCATAACCACTGGCATTGCTGTTTGGAACTTTAAAATAAAAAACACTTTTTAGCCTGTCTGTGCTACTCTATGAAGGGCTTTGATAAATTCAAAGCTTCCACTTCATCACTCTTCAGTGTTTCTTAACTGTACTGACGTTGTTATAAGATAGTCCAGTGTCCAGCCATATAGTATGTTTAATGTGCCTGTGTTTTGCTTTATTGGCTTAAACGATGCGGGTTTAGAGGGGCTCATGAAGCGCAAAGGCCTGAAGTGTTCTGTGTTGATTGTACATATAGATATGCAGGGCACCAATCTCTTATGCTCCTCCTTGCTTTATCCTCTTAGGTGCTACTGTCTGAATGCAGATCACCACCAGCAGTAGGGTATTTACCAGTGGACAACATAAATTGATAATGCACACTTTGGATTTCTGGGAACCCATGACATTTGAATCCGGTGACTCCCATAGTCCTTGACTTGTATTGAATGTAACATTTTCCCTGGCACTAGTATTGCCAAGTGGGAAAAAAAAAAATGTCAGTTTCATCAGATTTGGCTGTGGGACATACATTTCACTGCATTTTTGCAACTTTTTTAGGGAGGTGTTAGGCAAGATTGTATGCAGTACCCGTGTGGGAGACTGCACCAGCCCTGACCTCTTGGCAATAGTTATACCAAAGGTTGGGTTAAGCATGTACTACACAAGTTGGTAGAGTGACTGAGCAGTTACTAGAACACAAGTGAAAGGATCGAGAAAAAAACAATTCAGAGCCTCCACCCTTGTTATTCATTCAAGATTTAGCACATTATTGTGTACAAAAATCATACTTAGACTAACAAAAACTTGTTTTTATATAGTTTTCGGTATCTGCTTTTTTCATAGTTGAAGATATACTTCTGAACATCATTGATTACAACAAAACAAAGCAACCACAATTTGCACAATTAAAAACAAAAGCAAGTTGGTACTCTTGCACATGGTTCTATACAGAGAACATAGTACAATTACTACTGTCGCTATGCAAAGGGGGCGACGGGTCAAGATTCAATAAACAAATGAACATCAGGTATATAATACATATCTTGGTATAAAACAGTAAACATTAGTGACACTGTGTTTAGAGGGAATGTGCGTTTACACCCTGTGTTTCGGCCCTATAATGGGGCTATGTGAGCCAATTTCTTCCTAGGGCCTTCGTCAGGACAGAGGAGGACTATGCAGTCAGGATGTTCAGGAAGTGCTGTGGGGACGAGAGTCTAGCCACAGGCATAAATGTAGAAGGTAATCCCAGGGCCCAAGTTGCCTGTGGGTAATAGTCACAGTGGACATCTATTTTAAGGCAGCCATGAGGTTGATTAAATCGAGAGCTTCAGCATGCTAGTCATGGCAGTGCGGTAAGTGCAGAGCTAGATTAAGTAAGCCGCGTGGTTAGTGGATCACTGATGGCACCATCGTGTTTGAAAGTGTCTGCATCAATAAAGTCTCAAGCCCTGAGTGCTTGCTAGAGGGAGTGTTAGTCCCTGTGGTCGATCAAGGCAGCTGCAGCGTGTTGCAGAAGCAATAACGTGGGGATCTCAATGCTCTGCTGTTGAGCCCGCTTCCACGGAGAAACCAGCGGTGAAGACCTGAATGAGTGAAGACCTGAGTGACTGAGCAGCCAGGCTTATCTCAAGAGGAGTCAATGTGAGCTGTAGGGTTATTACACAGAGATTCACAGTGACAGTTATTCAAATAAACACTTACACGGTTTCTTGATTAAACAATTATTCGTGTATTTAACATTCAGTCGAATAATTTAGAAGGGAGCAATATATATGTAACACATATACTTCAAAATACACGCTCTCAGTTTCTCTAAATCAGCAAATGCCCATTTGGGAAGGCACACAGATACTTCATACACCCTGAGGTGATTTAAATAACTAGGACACTGTGGACATTAATATATCATTGGTACATTTAGAGCAATATTGAGGATAGTGTCAAAAGAAGAAGTTGGAAAGAACATGTTGACCACTTAGGATATGTTTTGCAGGCTCTTGAGCAGGCCCATCTGACCATAAAGGCAAGTAAATGTCAAATTGGTCAGAGCAAAGTGGTCTACCTTGGACATTAGGTAGGAGGAGGTGAAAAAGGCCATTTCCTAGCAAAGTACAAGCTTTACAAGAATGGGCCATCCCTACTACTCAAACCCAAGTGAGAGCCTTCTTGGGTCTAACTGGTTATTATACTAACTTCATAGAGAACTATGGGTCCATAGCTTCTCCCTTGAATGTAGTCCCCTCACCCAAATTTCCTAAAAAGGTCAGGTGGAATGAGGAGTGCAACAAGGCATTTGAAGGACTTAAGAAAGCCCTTTGTCAAGCTCCAGTCTTAAGAGCTCCTGACTACAGCCAAACCTTCATTGTGCAAACAGATGCTTCCAGTACAGGTATAGGTGGTATCAGGTAATATAATCGCAACAAAAATGTTGCAGTAAAAAATATCGCGTCAAAAATGGCGCTGTTTGACCCGGTAAAAGTGTGCCCCATTATACCATTTAAGGAGAGCGGGGGTGTCCCCCGCTCCCCTTAAATGGTATAATGGGTCCGGGGGTTGCGGGCGTGTCCCCCGCATGTTTTACATTGACTGCGGCGCAAAAATGGTGGCATTTTTGACGCGATATTTTGTTATCACGGCAATTTTTGCCGCAATTATATCACATGGAACCGTATAGGTGCAGTTCTGAGTCAGCTGGATGAGAAAGGTAGGGAGCACCCCATCTGCTTCATCAGCAGAAAGCTGAAGGAACCAGAAACAAAGTGGGCATCCATTGCAAGAGAATGTTTTGCTATTGTGTGGTCACTGAAGAAGTTTAGACCATACTTGCATGGAACTACTTGTGTGATTCAGATTGACCACCAACCCCTGAGATGGTTAATGCAGATGAACAGAGAAAATCCTAAATTGTTAAGATGGTCAATCAGCCTAAAGGGGTTTGATTTTACCATTGAACACAGGTCAGGGTGTAATCACCAAAATGCTGATGGTCTCTCCAGCAAGTATGACCAACTGGAGTAAGGAGATTCATCCAGGGGTGGATTAAATCCTCCTGTCCCTTGGTCTGGGGGGACGAGTGTTAGGGAGAATTCTCAGAATTGTGCTTATTCCCTCCACCTCAGAGACCTCCAGCAATTTTGCTGCTTTTTGAGGACTTGATTTTTTTTTACCTGGAGAGAGTGAGACCCTTTTTCCCCCCACTCTCTCATGTACTTTAATGTGATTTCTGAGCTTTGTATTTCTTTTGGTTATGGAGCCTGACAAACTCTATAGGCATCGTCTTTTATATTGTGGCACACAGCACCTTCAGTGCTGTGGCACAGGGAAATCTTTCGGATTTCCCAAAGGTTTAAATACCTCCTCTGGGATAAACTACTGTTTCCCAGAGTAGTAAAGTGAAATTGACTTTACTTACATTTGTAACTTTCTAGACCCAGCACACACTATCTTACAATAGGGTGCTGGAGCAGTTACTAGTATCCCCTTTGTGTAGCTTCTCATACCCTTTTCTCGCTGAATGGCTGGTGGCAGTGGTTTCGTTTTAACTACCATGGTGTGCATTTACCGCGGGCTACGTTCGCAGCTGCAGTGAAGCACCCAAGGGTGCCATTTTTGTCAAAATGGCCCGGTCCTTCTTGAGATTTACTCTGTGCGCCAAACCAGGTTTGGTCCCATTGTTCGCTTTGCCCTTGGCAGGATTCACGTGTGAAGCCCGCCTCTGGCTCCAGGGTGTCTGGGGTAGGCAGGAAGTAAGGGAGGTGCCCGAAACTCACTGTGCTTAGTCTCCTAGGAGAACCAAATGTACTCTGTAGTGATTGGCCTGCTGACTGTCCGGCAAGGACAGCCACCCTACTGGGTGACTGACAGCTAGGTTGGAATGAATGGGAGAGAACTGAATAAAAGGCAAGGATTTTGGCTTGGTATGCAGAGTCGACCACTGGACGAAGGAACCGAAGAAGAACTTGAAGAGGACACCTATTGCAACTCCTGGACCGTTGGTTTGCCTACTAAAGCCCTGCTGCTGTGCTGAAACTCAAAAATGATATCGACAGAGAAGCCCCTGCAAGGACAACTACTTCCTTTTGAGTTGGTGGGACCAGTCAACTCCAAAGTGAGCCACCTAGACATCCATCTCAGAGCTGGTTGAATTTCCACAAAGTTGCTGCCGGAAACTGTATAGCCAGGGAGAGGAACACCAGATTGTGTGCGTTGCTTTTAAGATGGCCTAGAGCTTCAGGAAGATCCTCCGGAACTCCCAGGAAGCAGGACTGACTGAGCCTGAGCCCCCTCAACAGAGTGCGGGACCCCCAGAAGCAAGGAAAGTCCATCTCAAAAACCAGGAACCTCAGTGTTGCTATTTGCAGTCCCATTGCAGTGCAGAAGTCCCCTGAAGTACTCCCTCTTGTCCCCACGACTGAGGCCCAGGAACAGTGAGATCTGCAGAGCTGCACAGGAACAGAAGTCATCTACTGCACCTTTTCTTCAATTCAGAGGTTACTGTAACAAAGTCTGAGAGAAATTACCTCTTGCGGTAGAGTTGCTTGCATTTTATACTACTCGCCAGTCTAATGGCTTGTGGCCCTACATTTTGATTCTTCTTTTCTTCAAAGACTTCTAAAACATTGTGCAAAGACGTTTCTACTTACCTACCAGAAGTGCTTCATCCGATATAAGACTTTTTCCCATTGACTTTGTCTTACCCTATTGTACTGAATGCCCCTTCTTGGGGGATCCAAAAGTATTTGCCTGCTTAAGAATATTTGTGGTCTCTTGTTGTTCTGATAATCTTTTCCTTTTACCAACTTATAACAGTATTCTAAATACCAACAGAGAGATATTAATGTCCCCAGCACTCTACGTATTGAAGTCACCTTAGGGTGTAGGTTGTGTCTGTGGGCCATCCCAAAAGGGACTTTACTGATTTATAAACTAAGAGTGTACAGTATTGAAGTGTATTTGTGTGTTACTATTATATTGCTCCCTTCTGAAGAAGGCTTATTCTAACTGACTGATTTCGTAAAAATGTCCCCGGTCGTCTTTTCTTGCCATTTCGTGCTGGAAAGGTCCTTCTTGAGATTCACTCTGTGCGCCAAATCAGGTTTGGTCCCTTTGTTCGTTTTGTCTTTGGCGGTATTCACGAGTGAAGCCCGCCTCTGGCTCCAGTATGTCTGGCAGGAAGTGAGGGAGGTCCCCGAAAACGATTGGCCGGCTGGCTGTCAGGCAAAGACAGCCACCCTGCTGTGCGATTGATAGCTAGGCTGGACTGAATGGGAGAAACCTGCATAAAAGGTGAAGCTTTTTGGCTTGGAAGGCAGAGTCGACCAGTGGATAAAGGAATACGAAGAATAACTTGGAAGAGACGCCTGCTGCAACTCCTGGACTGTTGATTTGCCTGGTGAAGCCCTGCTGCTGTGCTGAAGCTCCTAATTCACCTCGACTAGAGAAGCCCTGCAAGGAAGACTTCTCCCCTTGAGTTGGTGGGACCGATCCACTCCAAAATAAGCCCGTCTGGACATCCTCTCGGAGCTGGCTGTATTTCCACTGCTGCTGCTGCTGAAACCGAAGTGCCAGGGAGAGGAACACCAGATTGTGTGTGTTGCTTTTAAGTCGGACCCGAGCGATAGGAAGATCCTCCGGACTTTCCTGATGCAGGACTGAACAAGCCTGAGCCACCTCAACAGAGTGCTGGACCCCAGATGTGAGGAAATTCTAGAGTGGTATCCGAGAGTCCACAGTGGTGCTATTTGCTGAGACGCGGGGAGCTGAACCCACGTTGTACCGCTGAATTGAAGTTTGACCTTTGCTGCCGCCGACCTTCCCATTGTGCTGCAGGAGTCCCCAGAAGTCCTCCCTCTTATCCCCACGACTGAGGCACAGGAACAACAGGATCTGCAGAGCCACACAGGAACAGAAGCCAGCTGGAACCATTTCTTCTAACCAAAGGTACGGTAAACCTAATAGGACTTACATCTTGTTGTGTAGCCTTACTTGTTCTCATTTGAGACTTGTCTTGGTTGCCATTGCAGAGTTGCTGACAGCTTTGCCCCTCAAAAGCCTCCCAGCTTGTGGCCCTTCAAGTGAATCTTATTTCTACAAACATTGTGCAAGACTTTTACTTACCTGCAAAGAATACCTACTAGATATCACTCGGTTGTGGACTGTCGAGACTAACTGAGGTGTGGACACTGGCCTTGTAAGTGGGAGTAAGGAACATGCAGCGTGATTGGGGAGGCTGGTGGAGGTGGCAGCGAAATGTGAATGGGCCTCGAATTCAGAACGGGCAGACCAAACCAGAGGCACAGGGTGCACACGTACCCCATCTGTGAGAGATTAGGCAAGCCCAACTCTTCAATTCAGGACAGAGATGCCAACTAACCAATTCCACTAACAATTTTCCTCCTCTGCATACATCTCTCAAACTCCAAACCAAACACAACCACAAACCTACAGCACAACAAACCACACAAACTTCACTACACTGCAACAACAAAACAAAAAACACACATAGACTCGCACAACAGTACACGACGACTACCGGCCACAAACACCCCAGGCCCAGCCAACGGACCCACCGGGCTGAGGCGGCCAACTGCACATTACTGCACTCTTGCACTTTTCCATCCTCCCTCCACTAACCCACCCTCCCTCCCTCTTTCAGAGCCGCCAGAGCGCCAAGGGACCACTCTGGTGGTGATGGTGTGCGATACAAATGTCCTTTAACATTAACAGCTCCCCAAGACTTTGTTCAACTAACATTGACTATTCTGGCTCCCTGAGAGACTCTTCTACCTCTGACTTTGTGCTTTAAACTTTCCCCGAGGAAAGGGTTAATTTACTTTGCATTGGAGGGTTTTAAAAGTACTTACCAGTTTATGTATTATTTGTTAACCTTTGTTTTATTCCCTTATCTAACCCTTTGCACCCAAACTCAGTATTGCTCTAAATGTACCAGTGATAAATCAATGTCCACAGTGTCCAAGTTATTAAAGTCACCTGAGGGTGTAGGAAGTGTCTGTGTGCTATCCCCAATGGGTATCTGATTTATAGAGAAACAGTGTGTTTTGAAGTGTATTATAATTGTTAATAAGAAGGCTTGTAGAACTGACTGTTAAATACATTAATAATTGTTTAATCAAGAAACCTTGAGAGTAAGTGTTTATTTGAGTAACTGTCACTGTGAAACTGTGTTACAACCCTACTGCTCACATTGACCCCTCTAGAGATCAGCCTGGCTGCTCAGCCACACTATCAACCTGTGTAGTACATACCTATACCAATGGTTGGGTTCCTATATTGCCAGGAGGGCAAGGTTGCTGTATTCTTCCAAAGGCTACTGCACACAATCTTGCCTAACATCCTCATTCATGATTTCCATTTGAAAAATATGCCTTGGGCGACGGATGAGCTCTTCGCAAGCTTACCTGTATTCCACTGCCATGTATGCTGCCTGGCATACTATACTGTAATTGATGCAACTCATGATTTTGCCAAATATGATAATAAAGGCAATCACGTTTAGAAGTCCAGATGCTGGAGAAGGGGGGAGGCTGATGTAACATTATTGAAAATGTTCTAGCTTCTTATATTTTTTATATTTCTAATTTACTGTTAAACGGGTCTTCAACAATTTTTCAGCTCCATTCTGCAGTGGCTTTTCAATAAGCCTCTCTAAAGGTTGGACAGCTCAGTTTCAATTTGTTCACACTATACTTCTGTTGGCACATTCTGTCGTTCCACCTTGTGGAGAAATTGTCCCTAAAATTGCACTCCGTTCTGCTATTGAAGTTTAAAAGAGATACTTTAGAATAAATCCACTGCTCGTGCTGTTACATGTATTACCTGTAGTGAATGAGTAGAGTGAAAACATAAACACACTCGAGATGACTGTATAACTGATTATGTCTTCCTTTGCCTGTCTGTAGATGATGTCTTGCACACAATGACAGGAGCCATGTCCCTACTGCGGCGATGTAGAGTGAATGCGGCCCTCACCATCCAGCTCTTCTCTCAGCTGTTTCACTTTGTCAACATGTGGCTCTTCAATCGATTGGTCACTGAGCCCGATTCAGGCTTGTGTTCACATTACTGGGGAGCCATCATTCGTCAGCAGCTGGGCCATATTGAGGCCTGGGCCGAGAAGCAGGGCTTGGAGCTGGCTGCTGACTGCCATCTGAGCAGAATTGTGCAGGTTTGTGTCTTGTCTGCTTCTTTCTTTCTTTATTTTCATTTTTTTTCTTGCATTTCTTTGAGAAATTGTTGCATCCATCTTCTCTCTGTTTGCCCTGTCAATTATTCGGTGTGTGTTTATTTTGTTTTTGCTCAGCGTTGGTGACTATCTACAAAACTTAAAAACAGCAAAGAATGTTTTAAGAGCAAAAAGCAATCCCCCAAAAAAACATTATTTTAAACCACAAGTTGAATTTGCAGTTGTTTTAGTCTTCGCTTGACAAAGCCTGTTGTGTCCACAAATTGAGCTCATTGGTGCTGTCCGCCTTTTAATCATTTCACTTGTTGTCAGAAAGCAGGATGGATTGTCTGTTTATTTATCTGAAACCAGTAAACGGTTCCAACTTGCCTATTAACTTAGACTACAAAGTCCCATATAAAGTAGTTAACATTCATTCTGTCCTTTCTTAGATGGTAGCACTCCTTCTGGATTTCAAGATTAGAACATTGTCATGTACGTTCCTGAAGGATAGAGGCATGCACCCTCCTCAGTGATGTAGTTAGTTGTCGTGTGTATTGCTATCTTAATTCTCTCCAATGAAGCCAGCGATACTGTATTTCTATCACAATTTTCCCCATAAGGTAGTTGGCTTTAAGCTGTGTGGCTGGCCAGTGAAGGCCAGCTGTTCACCAGCCTCTTTGCCTCTTCACCTGTGAGACTTTGCTTTTGCCTTCCTCCCTGCTTCACCTGACAGTACCGCTAGCTTGCCAATTACTGTGCTTTTTCTCCGCTCTGCAGTACTCTCCTATTATGCATTCACTCCTGCTGCTCCTGCTCACTTCACCCTACGTTTTCTCCAATCATGCTACAACTTCCTCCTATCCCTATTATAAAACCCACATCTCAAAACTCCCACTATGCCATCTCTTTCACCTCCTACTTCAAACAAAGCCACAAGCTAACCATACCTCCCCCAACACCTATACACCTCGCCTCTCTTCCTCTGAGACTCAACCTCACTACTCTTTCTTTCCGCAACAAAACCTCCTTTATCACTTACTACTTTCACACCATCATTCCTCCCCTCCACCTCCTTTCTATCACTTGAACCTGGATTTCTTCATCCGACTCTCACACCCTGACTCCAAACTATCCTTAATTTACTCTCCTTATCTGACTGGCAGTGGTGGAGGCGTCGGACACCTGCTCTCTTCACGCCTCAAGGCCTTCCAAATCTCCATAGCTACATCCTCGCCTACCTCCTTTGAATTCACCATTGCTACTATTTCTCCGCCTCACTTGGTTCACATCATCTCCTCTATCACCCTCCTGGTCCTACTGGACCATTCTTTGATGAATCTGGGCAACTCCTTGATTCTCTTTCTACTAAACCTCACGTCATTCCCTCTCCAATCACTTCTCAGGAGTCTGTCTTCAGTCTTTTCTTAGTCACCACTCTCTCCACTCTATCCGTAACCTACATGCACATACTGGTGGCAACTATTTCAATCTCTTATTCATCTCACCTCTCTCTTAACCACAAATACTTTCATTATCATTCCTATCTGATCACTCTATTATTTCCACCACCATATCCTTTCCACCCTCTGACATTTCCTTACCACTTGCCTCATGATTACTAAACGGAAATGTAGACCACCTGCCATTCCACCCTTTCTCTAATAACCTACAATTCTGACTCTCCTGCTTCACACCAGATTCCTCTTCCGCGAGCACTGCCTTCTCCAGCTTCCAATCCCTTCTGTATGGCGTTCTCCTCTCACTTCCCACTGCTAACTTTCACTCCTAATTCTCAGCATCCTCAACCATGTCTCACTCCATTCAGATGCTGTCTCCGTACAGACATGTCGGCTGCTGCGCAAATGGGGGCGTATCCACTAGCATGAGGACCTGTAACTCTACCTTTCTGCCCTGAACTCTGTAAAGTCCTCTCTTGATGCAGCAAAAACGGATTTCTACCTCACCGTCATTGACTTACTCCAACCTTCCTTGCAAGCTACAGGGTGCCCTAAACTCACTCCTCCTAAGTCTATGACTATCAACTCCACTTTCAGAGCTGATGACTTAGCTGAATACTTTGCTGCAAAAATGTCCAAAATGTAACTCTCCTGAGCTTTCTCACACTCAATTCTCCTACATTCTACACTTTGCCTACTCAACCACCATCCTCTGCCTATATCTCCCACTTTAGTCACACTATTACTGAAGAAGTTCTATCATTAGTGATGAAGGCTAACCCCTCTTGTTCTCCATCAGACCCTCTTGCTCCACAGCTAGTTAAGCCTATTGCTTCCTTCGTGGCCACTCAACTTGCTGAACACTTCGACTCTGCTTGCTGTCCATCAGTTTTCAAAACATCCAGAGTGACCCCTCTCCTAAAACAGCAAGGGGCTGACCCAAAGCACTTTCACCCTGTCTCTCCGTTTGCACTACTCTAAGGTACTTGAAAGGGTCTTGTTCAACTGTCTTAAACATTTCATAGACATGCACAACCTCCGGAACCCCCTACAATCTGGTTTCTGTTCCTTTCACTCCACAGAAACTGCTCTCATGAATTTCTCCAATTTCATCGTCTCTGAGCCCTGGCCTGAATTGAATCGGAGTATAGCACAGGGGCAACACGCTGGTCTTGGAATCAAGACCAGGCAGAGCAACAGAGATTCGAATCCCGAATCTGCGCTTAGAAACCAAGCTCAGCTATGGTATAAGGTGCATTATACCAAAAACAATAAAATATACAAAATATAAATATAAATCCTACCTATCACCTTATCAATTCTCGGTCTCCTGGAACAACACCTCCCAACTCACTCCTCTAACTGTGGGTGTTCTACAATGCTCTGTCTTGAGCCTGCTCCTCTTTACACTCTATACCTCTGTTCTTGGGGCACTAATCTCCTCTTTTGAGTTCTCGTACCAACTCTTCGCAGACAATACCAAAATCTTTTCTTTTCCTGAACTCACATCTGATCTCACCATCAACATTTCCAACTATCTCTCTGCCATTAAATATTGGATGGCTTTGCACTCTGATGCTAAACGCTACCAAATCAGAGGTGCTCTTCTTCCCTGCTTTTCCTGCCTATCCAATTGCCACCTGACCCTCTCCTCTGCTCTTCTTCAGCTAGAAACTGTTAGGCAAGATTGTATGCAGTGCCCTTTGGGTGCACTACAACAACCCTGACCTCCTGGCAATAGGAGCCCAACCTTTAGTATAAGTCTGTACTACACAGGTTGGTAGCATGTTGAGCAGCCGGGCTTATCTCAAGAGCGGTCAATGTGAGCTGTTGAGGAGTTACACAGAGGTTCACAATGACAAGTAGTCAAACTTTTACACACAAGGTTTCTTGATTAAACAATTATTAATTTAACAGTCAGTTAGAGTAAGCCTTCTTCAGAAGGGGGCAATATAATAGTAATGCCCAAATACGCCCAAATACACTCCAAAATACACACTCTTAATATTTCTAAATCAGTAAGTACCCTTTTGGGATGTCCCACAGACACTACATACACCCTCAGGTGACTTCAATAGTTAGGGTGCTGGGGACATTAATATATCACTGTTCCATTAAAAAAACTCTTCAGAGGAGTGTCAAAGAAAAGATGTTTCAGAATAAGACAAATATTCACACAATTATTCTTAAGCAGGTAAGTACTTTCAAAATAACCGTCAATGCAAAGTCAGTTCACCCCTTCCTGGAAGGAAGACACAAAACATAAGCAGAGGAGAGAAGTCATTCAGGGAGCCAGGCCAGCCAATGTTAAGTTAGCAAAAGTCAAGGGGAACTGAAGCACTTCTTGCAGATAAGTAAACATCTTGCACACTGTTTTAGAAGTCTTTGTAGAAAAGAAGAAATCAAAGTAGGGCCACAAGCTGATTAGGCTTGTGAAGTAAAGAAGCTGACAGCAACTCTACAGATGCAAACAAGACAAGTCTCCAACGAGGACAAGTGAGGTTACACAAGAGTTAAGTTCTCTTAGACTGTACAGTACCTTTGGGTTGAAGAAAAGTGCGGCGGATGGCTTCTGTTCCTGTGCAGCTCTGCAGATCTTGGTGTTCCTGGCCCTCGGTCATGGCGACAAGAGGGAGGACTTCTAGGGACTCCTTCACTGCAATGCGACGGTCACCGACCGCAACCAGCAATCTTTAAACAAGTAGCAACACTGTGGTTCCCGGCTGTCGAGATGGGCTTTCCTTGCATCTGGGGTCCAGCACTCTCTTGAGGTGACTCAGGCTCGGTCAGTCCTGCTTCCTGGGAGTCCGGAGGATCTTCCTGGAGCTCTTGGCCAGCTTAAAAGCAACGCACACAATCTGGTGTTCCTCTCCCTGGCTATATGGTTCCAGCAGCAACTGCAGTGGAAATTCAACCAGCTCCGAGAGGATGTCCAGGTGGCTTACTTTACCACCAACTTAAGGGGAGAAGTCGTCCTTGCAGGGCTTCTCTAGTTGAAACGAAATTGGAGTTTCAGCACAGCAGCAGGGCTTCACAGGGCAAAACAACGGTCCAGGAGTTGCAGCAGGCTTCCTCTTAAAGTTCTTCTTCGGATTCCTTCCTCCACTGGTCGACTCTGCCTTCCAAGCCAAAAAGCCTTGCCTTTTATGCAGGTTTCTCCCATTCATTCCAGCGTAGCTGTCCCTCACACAGAAGGCTGGCTGTCCTCCAAGGACAGCCAGCCCTCCAATCACCTTTGGGTGCATTCCTGTAACCAAAGAGACTAAGCACAGGGAGTTTTGGGAACCTCCTTTGCTTCCTGCCCTGCCAGACAAGATGGAGCCAGAGGCGGACTTCATGAACCTGGTTTGGCACACAGAGTAAATCGCCTTACAAACAAGAAATGGCAGAAAAAGAAGACCGGGGCCATTTTGACAAAATGTGCACCCATGGGTGCAATACTGCAGCTGAGGATTCAGCCTGTGGTAAAAACGCACAATGGTAGGAAAATTGAAACCACTGCCACCAGCCATTAAATGTAGTAAGGGTAACATAAACGATGTGGTCCAGGCTGCCGCATGTAATCATGAAATAGGGTGTCCTTGTTTTCGCACTACAAGGAACTAGGGATGGCAACCTCTCACTTGTATCGCCTGTGAAACATAGCACTGTTCCTTGTAGATGGGTGGAACCCAGGAAAATAGACGTTGTTTGTACTGCTAAGCAATTTCTCCCCTCGCACACTGCACCATCACAACTTAGCAGAAGGCAGTGTCTCATTCCACATACCCTGCACTCGCATATATAACGCAGACTATTGGAACCATAAACATTAGCCTGAATAGCATCTAGATAGGTTTATGACTGTCGGCAAGTACCCCACCCAGATGGAATTATGAATGATACCATGTGCCACACATGATCAAATCGTGGACATTAGCCTGAGTCGCATCTAGATAGGATTATGAATGGTAGCAAGCCCCACATTTAGATAAAACTGTGAATGCTAAACCTGTGCCTCGCCTAGACGAAATCATAGACATCAGCCTGCTTCCCATATAGATAGAACTGAATATGTGCCACACTCAGACGGAATCGTAAACACCAGCTAGCCGCACATATAGGTTGCAAAGGTGTGCAGGGGCCGAATTTGGACAGTTGTGAATATTGGCGGGCATCATTATGGTAGGGATTGTGAATATCGGCTGGTGCCGGAGCTAGATGCACTTGCAGTGATGTTCGTGCGCCACATCTAGAAAGAATGTGGAAATAGCACATTGTTTCTAGACAGTGATGCCAATAACCAATCCACTAACAATTTCACCCCTCTGCCTACACCTCTCAAACTCTAACCAAACACTACCCTATACCACAACAAACAGCACATACTTCACTACACTGCAACAACAAAACAAACCACACATAGACTCGCACAACAGCACACAGCGTACACCCCAAGCCCAGCAAATGGTGTTAAGTGTGTTGAGGCTGCCAACGGCGCATCGCTGATCTTTTTTCACTTTTCCCACTTACTCCCACTAACTCACCCCGCTTCCCTTTTCAGAGCCGTCAGGGGACCACTCTGGTGGTGACAGTGCACAGTACAAATATCCTTTAACATTAACAATGTTACATAAGAAGGTAGACGAAGCGGATACTAAGTAACCCCCAGCACTCTACATAAGATGGTGTGTGATGGGTCTAAAAAGAGAAAAAGGTAAGTAAAGTCAATTTCACTTTACTACCCTTGGAAACAGTAGTTTATCCAAGAGAATTTAAACCTTATCAGAAATCCAAAGGACTTCTCTGTGCCACTGCACTGAAGGTGCTGTGTGTCACAATACAAAAAGATGATGCCTATGGAGTTTGTCAGACTCCAAAACCAAAAGAAACAAAGAGTCCAAATCAGTTAAAAATACTTGAGAGAAATCGAGCAAAAGAGCTGGGGGTCTCTAAGGTAGAAGGGAATTATCACAGAAATTAGAATTCTCCCTAACAAGGAGAGGCGCTTAGATTTGTAGAGGTAACATCTAGTGCTGAGCTCTCATCTTCTAAACTTATACAAACTGTCATTAGAGAGGTGTCATGAAGAAACTCATGATAGTCATCTTGATAGACTCCAAATATATTGCTCATGTTCCCGCTCGCCAAAACCTCCTTGTTTCTGGCAGCTCTCATCACAACTTGACTATATAATTGGGTTCCTTTTGTGTGAAAAACGTTATTTTCATCTTGCGGACTTCTGGATGACTTCTTGACTTTGATTCCTCGTCCAGCTGGGACAGAATTCTTTTAAGAAATGGAGTAGCCTCTATGCTACGTAAATTGTAGTGTTTTCTCTTAATCACTTTTATAGTTTATTTGTTAATCTGTCAATTATCAAGTAATGCACCAGAAGGAATAGGAAAAAAGAGTTCAGCTTTATTTGGTTCCCACGTCGACTGCCCAATAAATGGTACCCAGGTCAAAAAACAGCAGCAGGTGACTGGGAACTTAGCAGGTTTGGAAGCTTAGGGAAACTATGTTAACTATAATGGATGACACCAAACATCTACTCACTTTTTAATGTCGAACCCAGTTTCTTTTTAATTCTCTGGTTATCTTGAAATGTCCAGGTCACATGACCAAAATCATTGACCCACCTCCAGGGAATTGCCACTTAGGGATACAATACTTCTCTGTTCCTAACTGCCTCCAACAGCACTCTGCAAGCGCTCCGCCCCTCGAAAACCTGTTATGAATGCTGGATGCTGTGTCCTGTCATAAGTAACCTTGCAAGAAAACAGGTAGACTGCCACCAACTGCACTCTTCATGAACTCTGCCTTATTGAATTAATTCATGTTATAAACTATATAGAATACATTAATTTATTTATTTCTTCTAATAAATGGCTTAAAGGAAGTAAAGAACATTTTCAGAATTTCGTTAAGATTATTGTATTTGAGCGATGAGTGGGGGATAATTTCCTTTCCACCATACATGCAATTTGACTCTATTTCTATAAACAATGTGGACACCCAAATAATTAAGCCCTTTTACTACTTCTAATTTAGTGTTAATCAATTTCCCTCCAAAAATGTCTACATTTCTTAGACGGCGTGAAGTTTATGATCTTAGATTTTTGTATATTTACAATCCTTTCTTTCATGTAGCTCTTCATATCATTTAGCGACCTTTGAAGACCTATAGGTATTTTGTCCAACAAAACAATATCAACATATGCTAATCATTGAATCTATAGGCTTCCCAGTTTTAATGGAAACATCAGTATCCAAGTCATTATCAACATCAGAAATCTATAAATTAAAACGTTTGGCGCTAAAATGCATCCTTGCCCAAGGCTTGCATGTGCCTGAATGCTCTCCGACAAGTCACCCTCACTGTTTAATCTAACTTGGAGATGGGTGTCTTTGTGCAACAGCATTATTATATGTTATGCTGACTTACACTACGCACTGCTGCCATTTGCATGGTCTCAAGGTGCTGATGTGGCTCTAAAATGGGTGGGGTTGGTGTTGGCAGAAACAGGCATCTGTGCGTGTCAGCTTTTTGGGTGTGCTTTGTTGTGTGCAATGGGCTTGTGTCTGGAGGGGTAGCGTTCTGTGTTATTTGTTGTTTGCAACTGTTTGGTCGTGTGGCGTGGTTAGTGGTGTATGTGTGGTTTGTGTGTTTTATGTGTGTAGTTTTGCTGGTCCTTTTGGACGTGTTCAGTATGTGAGAGGTTTCTGGTGTGGAAAAGACGAGGGGGTGGTTAGTTGGTTTCTATTTGGCTCTGGGTGTGTGGTTGTTTTATTGTTGGTGCTTTGATCCGTATTGTCCCATGTTTGCTTTGGTCCCAGAGTATGGTTTGTAGGGGTGCACGTTTTTATGCTTCTCTCTGTGAGTTGAATAGCCAGGTTTTCAGTCGTTTTCCAAAAGTTAGGTGGTCTTCTGTCGTTCTTATTCTCCAGCTTGGGGTCTGGCATGGATTCACATGCTCATGAATATTCCCAGTCGTCAGGCTGGGAATCCTTGGTAAAGGAAAAAAAACAGTTTCACTTTCACTTTAAAACTGTATTTCGAAGGGATTGTGTCCTCCGACGTATTCCTCATCTTAGATATCTCCTTCCAGCTCTGCTGGCCTCGGAAAATTTTTTTTCTCTAGAGGGCGCTGCGCGTCGACGTCCTCCGAGTCGATGTCCCTCGACAGCCGCCGTATCGACGTCGACGTCATCCTGCCTATAAAGGCCGCGCGCAGCGTCCGTTGCTCAGTTCCGTTTTTCCGCGCTTACTCAGTGCCTCGGAATACCGTTGCTCAGTTCTTAGTCAGATTAATCCTATTTACCTCGAGTCATTCGATCCGTACTCGATGGCTTCCTCGTCGGAACCGACAACTCCTCGATCCGGCTTCAAAAAATGCCGAGATTGTGGGAAAAAGATGTCATTGACTGACCCTCACAGAGTTTGTCTGTGGTGTTTGGGAGCTGAACACCATTGTTCGGAATGCGAGGACTGTATGTCCATGACAGCTAAGGCCCTGAAGGAGCGTAGGGGGAAGCTGGAGAAAGGTAAGACTTTTAAAGCTTCTTCTTCATCGACGAAGTCGAGACACTCGTCTCCTCGTCACCATTCGCGCTCCAGGTCTCGGAGTGGGTCTCATCACTCCTCGAGATCGAAGCACTCGAAGAGGAGACGTCGAAGATCCCCTTCTCCGTCTTCCTCTTCCTCTGTTTCGCCAAAAAGAATCCCTTGCCCCACGAAACATAGTTCCCGGTCTGAATGGGAGGAATTCCGCAAAAATATGATGAGCGTCTTCGAGAAAGCGGCCTCGACCCCCTCGAAGACTGCCGAGAGCGATGCTCTGGTCGAAAGACCCAAAGGTCAAAAACGCCGCGAGTCGCAGTACCCGGCGAAGGAAACCTCTCGAGTGCGTCTCGAACCCTCGAGTAGGATTATGACCTCCAAACCTTCCTCAAAGGTCCCGTCGACGCCGTCGACGAGGGTTCCGTCGACGCCGAGGTCGATGTCTTCGACGCCGTTGTCGAGGGGACCTTCGACACACGGGTCTGTCGACTCGACGCCAGCTTCGACACCGGCGTCGACGCCAAAAAAAGTCACGGTTACGACACACCCAGTGACTATCCCCAGGTCCTCGACGTCGATGGCTTCGAGATTGTCGAGTAGAATTCCAATTCTGTCGAGGTCTTCGAGGCCTCCGCCTTTGTTTTCGACGCCACGCTCGAAGCCGTCGGCGTCGACGACATCGACGTTTTCGAGACCGATAATGACAAGTTCGGCACCCTCTGCCTTGGAAATGGGATTTACTCCTTTTATGAGTTCAGAACAATTGAGAACTATGTCCTCACTTTTGGAAGAGGGTGAATTGTCTGAAGAGGAAGACACATTTGAGTTGCAGGGACCTGTAACCCCAATTAGAGAGGAATTTTCCTCTGAAGAACGCAGGTTAAAGGATCTTCATGATTCCTTACATGAGGCAAGTGGGTTAGACACTTCCCCTGAGGTGGAGTTTGCTAGGCCAGACCCGGGGGAGCATGCTGAAACCCCATATAGAGCCTTAATGGCCAGGATCACAGAGTTCATGGGGTGGTCTACACCTTCACAATCTTTCCAACAAGATGACCTCACGGATATTCTTGACAAAAGCCCACAGGAGGATCCTGTGGTGCCTTTTCATAAAGTTCTTCAGAGGAAGATCATGACAAACTGGGAAACCCCAGATGTAGTACCAGCAGTAAATAAAAAACTGTCTACAAAGTACAGGGTATCTTCTACAGACCCGGAGTTTTTGTCTAAACACCCATCCCCAGAAAGTCTGGTGGTACAGGCTGCATCCTCTACCGATGTCAAGACGGCTTATCCTACCGTCCCACAGGACAGGGACGATACAAAATATGATGCTATGGCAAAGAAAGTCTTTTCAGCATGTAGCATGGCGTTAAAATCTGTTAATGCTACTTGCACCCTTGCTAGGTTCAGCCATACACTTTGGGAGTGTGCTTCTACAGCGGCTGACTGCATCCCGGAGGGAGAGGAAAGGGATGCATTCCTGAATATTATACAGGACGGTAAAGACGCTATGTGCGAATCCCTCCAGACGGGCATTGATTCGGCTGACAGTATCAGCAGAGCAATGGCGGCAAGTACATCAACCAGGAGATTCGCTTGGTTGAGAAAGTCTGGTTTTGCCCCAGATGTGCAAGCCAGGCTCTTGAACATGCCATTCGATGGCTCTTCTTTGTTCGGGAAAAAGGCGGATGACAGTTTAGAGAAACTGCAAACTTCAAAAGCAGCAGCAAAATCCCTAGGAGCTGCAATCCGTCAGACTCCTTTTCGTCCCACAGGAACCTCTGCGAGGGGCAAGTCCTTTCGCTTCTACTCCGCATTCGGAAGAGGTAGAGGACGACCGGCTCAAAGGGGACAAAGAAGAACTACCCGAGGTGGACGGGGTAGATATTCAAAAGCCGCAGCAACAGCAGGTGCCTCTTTACCATCGGCATCTGCATCAGCCGCCACAAAACCACTCTGAGGACTTCCCTCACAGGACACCTGTAGGAGGCAGGTTGACGCAACATCTGGCGGTATGGCAGGCTATCACGTCAGATGCTTGGGCATTGGAAACAGTTGCCCAAGGTTACTGCCTGCCTTTCCTACGTATACCTCAGAGTCATCCACCGGGGATCAGCTCTCAGAAAGCTCCAGATCCGCTCCTCTTACAGGAAATTTTGGACCTGCTAGAGAAAGGTGCCATAGAACCGGTACCTGTAGCGGAGAGGAACAAGGGCTGGTACTCCCCTTACTTTCTCATTCCAAAGAAAGACGGAGGACTGAGACCCATCTTGGACTTGCGAGAATTTAACAAATTCCTCAGAAAAGACAAATTCAAGATGGTCACTCTTTCTCAGATCCTCCAGGCCCTTCAGTTCCAGGACTGGTTGGTATCTCTGGACTTTCAGGACGCTTATTTCCATGTGCCTATCCAGCTCAAACACAGGAAATACCTGAGGTTCGCAATTGGCAACTCTCACTATCAATTTCGAGTGCTGCCATTTGGGCTGACCTCCGCCCCGAGGGTCTTCACCAAGTTAATGTCGGTAGTGGCGGCAAGTCTAAGGAGGGAAGGGATTCACGTCTACCCCTACCTGGACGATTGGTTGATCAGGGCTGTTTCTCCGGAACAAGCTCAGATCCAGCTAAATCACGTGTGCCACTTCCTTCACAGACTGGGCTTCTCCCTCAATTTAAAGAAGTCACAAATGATACCATCGCAGAGACTCCAGTTCATAGGAGCGATCCTGGACACTTCCCTGGGAAAAGCCTCGCCACCAGAGGTGAGGGCTCAAGATATTCTACAGATGGTTACCAAGTTCCAACATGCCCAACGTCTCCTAGCCTTCGACGTTTTGAGGTTGCTAGGCCTCATGGCATCCTGCATTTTCCTAGTGCCAGAGGCTCGCTTGAGAATGAGATCCCTCCAGTGGGCACTGAGGACTCAGTGGTCACAATTCTCAGGGAGAATGACAGATCTTCAGGTTCCCGGCAGGGTGGCTCGAGACCTTCAGTGGTGGGCCTGTCAGGAGAACATTCTGAAAGGAGAACAGTTTTGGCAACCCTGGCCGGAGATAACAGTAGTCACGGATGCCTCACTCACGGGGTGGGGAGCCCACGCCAACGACTTGACCATCAGCGGTCGTTGGTCTCCATCGGAGTCCAGACTACACATCAACCTGTTAGAGCTGAGAGCCATCCGACTTGCGCTGAAGGCGTTCCTGCCAGCTGTACAAGGGAAGAACGTCCTGATAATGACGGACAACACGGTGGCCATGCATTACCTCAACAAAAGAGGAGGTGAGGATCACTACCCCTGTGCAGAGAGGCGATGCAGCTCTGGTTTTGGGCAATTCAAGAAGGAATCTCTCTATCGGCAGTTCACCTAGCCGGAGAGAAGAACTTGACAGCGGACGCTCTGAGCAGGCAGAACACAGTCTCCCACGAGTGGGAGCTAGCTCAGGAAGTCCTTCAAGAGATCTTCGCCCTTTGGGGAACCCCTCAGGTAGATCTGTTCGCCACCAGCCTAAACAGGAAATGCGACCTGTTCTGCTCAAGGGAATTTCCCCCGAGAGGAGCTCTGGGAGACGCGTTCATAGTGGACTGGGAGTACGCGTTCCCACCGGTCCCTGTCATTCCTCAAATGATCAGGAGGTTGAGAAGATTCCGGCGAACCATGATCCTAATTGCCCCGGATTGGGCCAGGAGAACGTGGTACCCGGACCTTCTAGACTTGTCCATCTGCCCTCCAATTCGACTTCCACTCAGAGAGAACCTACTCTCACAGAAGGGAGGTCAGGTTCTCCATCCAGACACCAAAACCCTCAACCTTCACGCTTGGCTTCTGAAAGGTTGAGGTACAAGGATTGGGACCTCCCTGATGATGTTATGGAGGTGTTGCTTTCGGCAAGGAGGCCAGCAACAAAGTCTTTATACCGCTGCCGTTGGAACAGATTTTGCAGCTGGTGTAGAGAACAGAATATCGACCCTTTTTCATGTGGTACACCAATGGTTTTGTCCTTCCTACTATATTTGGCAAATTCAGGCCTTCAAGTTGGCACCATTAAGGGCTATCTCGCAGCGCTATCCATCTTTAAGCGTACTGCGGAAGAACCATCCTATTTCAAATTACCCTTGGTAATACAGTTTCTAAAGGGGTTAACCAATGTTTATCCCCCAAGACCATTCCAAGTTCCCCTATGGGATTTAAACTTAGTACTAACTTTCCTGATGGGTACACCTTTCGAACCTCTCCATTCTTGTTCGTTAAGATTCCTTACCCTTAAAACTGTTTTATTAATAGCACTTACATCTGCTAGAAGGGTGAGCGAATTACAAGCTCTTTCTTGTAAACCCCCTCACACAATATTTCACAAAGACAAAGTTGTCCTGCAAGTGAAGCCTAATTTCCTCCCAAAGGTGGTTTCTGAATTCCATATCACTCAGAAGATTACCCTACCATCTTTCTATCCTCCTCCTCACCCGGGGAAAGAGGAAGAGAGGTTACACAGGCAAGACCCTAGGAGGGCTTTAAGTTTTTACATCAGTAGACTAGCCAGGATAAGACCGGCAGATCAGCTGTTTGTAGGTTACGCAGGTCACAAGCTGGGGTTACCAATAACTAAGCAGACCATTTCCAGATGGATCATTCTAGCCATTCTGGAATGTTATAAACTGGCAGGGAAAGAGCCCCCTCAAAACCTTAGGGCTCATTCGACCAGAGGTATTGCAGCTTCATCGGCCCTCAAAAGAGGCGTGCCGGTTAAAGACATATGTGCGGCCGCTACATGGTCGTCTGTCCATACCTTTACACGTTTTTACAATTTGGATTCCTCCTCCAGTCAAGAGACTAGGAAGGGCTGTACTGCATTCTATTCATCAATAGAAGACAGCGTGAAGTCAGTACTCCCTCCTCCAATAATAGAATACTGCTATGGGAGCCTATCTAAAATGAGGAATACGTCGGAGGACACAATCCCTTCGAAGAACAAGTTACTTCTTACCTTGTAACGTTCTTTCGACGGGATGTTCCACCGACGTATTCCCATCCATCCCCGCAGTTCTACTTCCCTTGTTGTTGCAGCTTACGCTCCTTCAGGGTGATTAGTTTAGTCCAGAAAGTATTATTGTGGGCTACAAAACGGAACTGAGCAACGGACGCTGCGCGCGGCCTTTATAGGCAGGATGACGTCGACGTCGATACGGCGGCTGTCGAGGGACATCGACTCGGAGGACGTCGACGCGCAGCGCCCTCTAGAGAGAAAAAAATTTCCGAGGCCAGCAGAGCTGGAAGGAGATATCTAAGATGAGGAATACGTCTGAGGAACATCCCGTCGAAAGAACGTTACAAGGTAAGAAGTAACTTGTTCTTCTCCTCTAAACCAATCACTGTCCTCTGGGTCATACTGCCCCCTTCTAATGACAGTACTCTCCCTAAGCCCCGCCTCTGGCAGCCATCTTCAGATTTTTACCACACGCTTCAGTGTTGGGAGTCCTTGAGTTGCTCTCCAAGCTATTTTGTACTTTTTTCCCAAGTTTTTTGCAGAAATGTTCTTCCATCGGAACCCGTGTGCTCCTATCTTCATCAGCCGGCGACAGGGATCCTTTGTCGGTGTTCGTCAAAGTTTCTGGAAGGCCGTCTTGGGGCTACTTGGCACCCTCTGACCATGACGGAGGAGAAAAAGGAGGGAAGGACATTTTTCAGGCCCTGCACCCAATGCGGGCTAAGGAACGTCTTTGTGGAGGACAAACATCAAAAGTGACTGTACTGCCTGCACCAGGACTACAACGAGAATGGGTGTGAGATATGCCTGGGCTTCTCAAGTCGAGCAAAGGCCCCTGACCCGTGCTCCGAGCAGGGTAATGCCTATCCCGGGACCTGTCGGTCCGAGGAGCGGTCTCCCTCCACGACGACGTTGAAGTCCTTTGAGGACACCCCATCTTTGGGGGTCCAAGAGAAGACCAAGAACCGCAAGACCGATTCCGCCAGGTTCGCCGCTGATGCAGGTCCCAGGTCGGATAGACCACGATCGTAATCGCCATCCGCCTCATCAGCCAGCCTGCCATCAGGTTCCACCTCAAAGAGGAAGTCCTCAACCCCCAGCCAAGATACGGTAGAATCAGAGAAACAAAGGGCAGAGGAAGAGAAGACTTCACAGCAGGCTCATCAGGCGCATCAGGCGCAGCCAAAGACACCGTAGACATCCCTTGGGGCGACGGCTACGGCGGGTGGTACCGACCCGACAAGGGTGGTCCCTACAGCGCAGAGGGTTTCCCTACCTCCCTGATGTGACACGGCCGCCGAGGCAGCAGCGAAGGCTGCAGGCATCCCTGCAGGGGGAAACGCACCAGCTCACGTCCCGGTACAGGGCCCTCAGAAGAGAAAAGGGGCGAGGTGGTTGAGGAGGCCCCAAAGCAGTTCTCCAAGGTTTACATTCATCCAATACACATCTCCTCCACGGACAACTATGACCAATCGCCCGTTTATACAGTCATTGAGGAGGATGGCGGTGCAGGGCCTAGCACTCCATCATTCCCTCCACAGCCAAGGGACGTATCCATGGACATCTTGCCAACTCTCCACACCATAGTGGCAGAGATTCAGCAAACGTTGCCACCAGCACCTGTTGTACCACAGGCCCCTGACCAGCCTCCATGTTAAGAAGAGGAAGCGTCACTCGACGCAGCTGCATCAGCCTCCTCCACCACGTTGTGACCCAACTCCACCAGCGGACCCGGATACACACATGGACACTGGTACGGAGACAGCCACAGGAACCGACGAAGATGAGGACTTCGGCCCGGCAGACGACGAGTCACTGTACCTGGACACCCCTCATAGAGGCTCTCCGCCAGACAAGGTGGGATCATTCCACTCTGATCTCCAGGGCCTCCAATCTGTTATATCTGGTGCCTGAGAAAACTAGGAAGGAGGGATTCCTATATAAGTGGCTGTTTGCTTTTTGTGCGAAATATGTGAGGAAGGTCTAGCCCTCATGAAAAAACCATGCAGGGCTCCAACCAAGCTAGACCGGTTGGAAAAGAAATACAGTGTGCTGGTCTCTGCACCAGAGTGCTTGAGGTCCCCACCGTCGCCGGATTTTGTAGTGTCGGTCGCTGCAAGAAAATGTTCGGCCAACCCGGCCTCCGCATAAACGGTCCCTCTGGACAACGAGGGGAAGAAGCTGGACGCCATGGGGAAGTGAGTCATTAGCACAGTGGCATCCACGATAAAAGCAGCTAATGTTCTGGCTATCTTGTCCCGATACGACCGGGAGCTTTGGTACAAGCTCGGCCCTATCTTGGAAGTTCTCCCCGACGACAAGAAAACAGGCTCTCGCCCTTTTCCAGGAAGGGGATGTGGCATCGGACAATGCCATTACAGTGGCAGTGGAAATCTCTGACACAAGCTTCCGACAGATGGGAAACTGAGTTTGCCTTCGTCGGCAGGGATGTTTGAAGGCCACTAACTTCCGCCAGGATGTTCATGCGAATGTGCTCGACATGCCTTTAGACGGCGAAAATCTGTTCGGTAAGGCGATCGACAAATCCCTTAAAGCCATAAAAATGGACACACAGATTGCATGTTCCCTTGGCACTCTGCAGCTGCTTTGCTCATCGTCTTTTTGCTCCTCCAGGGAAAAATCGACGTCGTACAGGCAATCTCCCTCCAGATCCTCCACGCAGGAAGTCTATACAGGAGGGCCTCCTTACTACCAGCAACGCAAGCAGTTTTGGAAAGGACCAAAGCCCCCCAAAGATGGCTGCCCGTGTTATCCCATGTGCCCTGACAACGGGCAGACACACCGCTGCGGGCCCAGATTGGCTGCGCTTCCAGGAACCAATAGAATTGTGGCACAGTATGCGGCATGCGAATCTGGCATGTAGCGGGGGCCGTGAGCCAAGGCCAGCTACTCTCTGCCGCTCCCTGCTGCTCGACGGTGCCGCAGACCCTCTTGGATCCAGACCAAGTCCCATGTGCTCGAGGTAAGCCACCTACTGCCTTGGGAAGCATTGGCGATGGGCCCAGAGCTGCCCGTCCAAATCCTCTCATCTCTGTGACCTACACACATCTCAGGTCGTCCCGCCTCCATGCATGCACGATCCCTGTGCACTTGGCTTCTACTCCCATGCCCATGGGTATAAGAAACCTCCAGATTGGCATGAGGTTCACTAACTCCCTCACGGGCCCAACCCCTCAGTCCTCTGCTCACCCAGCGCACTTCACGCCATTATGGTAAATCTCCAGTCAGTTCACTGATGTATGCAGGCGCTGCTGGTGAGCGTGCACATGCGGCCCCCTCCATACCGCTGAAGAGATTCCTGCACATACAGAAATTATCTCAGTCTGCCTGAGCTGCATATAATGCTGCCCGCAACACTCAATATACATTACAACAGCCCGCCCGAGTCATTGGTGCTCGACCGACACGCGACTGGGTAAACGCACATGTCAAGGCGAAACCCCCCACAAAGCGGCCTTCGGCCAAAAGCCCCAACGTATAAACTATACACACCGCCAATCATGTTGACAATTCGCTTGATGTCATACCTGCCCCAGGATTATCCATGCCACCAAAAGGCCCTCTGAACTACACACGCCCATGAATATCCATGCGGCAGGACTGCCTGGTGAACTGCTTGCGCCCACTATCAATCATGATATTAATTTGTCAGCATACACATGTGTACCCGTATTTAAATATGCTACAAAAATATCTATTGAATTGCATGCTCCTATGAATATCCATGCGGCGGAATTGCCTGTTGAACTGCTTGCTAAAGCGCCTGTCCCCATAGTCAATTACGCTGCCAATTTATCTACAGAATCACTTATGCCCACATTGAACTGTGCTACCAAAATGTCTATTGAATTACATGTGCCCATGGCTATCCATGCGACTGAATTGCCTGTTGAACTACCTGCTGAAGCACGTATGCCCATAGTCAATCATTATTTTGTCTGCAAAACCACGTATGCCTGCAATGAACTGTGCTACCAAAATGTGCAGTGATTTCCATGTGCCCAGTACCAAGAATGCCCCTGAATTGTCTGACTAACTACATGCGCCCACAACTAACACCCCTAATGATTCTACGAACACATCTGCCCCTCCCACTGCCTTGAATAGGCCAAATCCCTACCCCACCATCTCAAGTAGGTCACCATCCCAACCACTCAGCTGCGCCATTATTAATGCACAGTCTATCCCGGCCCACGCCCTGGACATACAAGATCTTAACACCACCCACAATCTTGATGATCTGGTAATCAGCGAAACCTGGCTCCACCAAGCTTCAGGCCCGGCATTATCTCTGGCACTCACCCCAGGCTACACCATTTCCAGGCAGGATCACTCTCACCTTAAAGGTGGTGGAGTCGCCATCATTGCAAAGGATACATCCCTGTTTGAAAGGTGGATAACACAATCGAAAACGGTGACCATCTACTCCTCAAACTGAACCCCTCTCCCAGCTGCACCATCACCCTCCACATTGTATACCGCCCCCTGGACCTGTAACAGATTTCCAGGCTTCCCTAACCCACCTTATCGCCGACAACTTAAAAAAATCCACCAAGACCATCCTTTTAGGAGATCTCAACCTTGGCTTAAAGGACCCCAAAGATTCCTCAGCCAACTCACTCGACAAGGCTTTAGGAACCGTAGCATTCCAACAAGTTATCACGGACCCCACTCACATCAAGGGTCGCACCCTTGATTGGATAGCACACCATAACTGCCCTCCTACCATCAAGGCTAACACACCCCTTCCTTGGACCGATCACCATGTCATCCTCTTCGATCTCACCACTGCCAAGATAGTCCACCAGCCAATGACACCCCTCTCGCCAGCCCTCACTTGGAGCGCTCATCAACACACCAATGAAAGGCTCCTTCCTCACCTCTCAGTGCCTGCCCTCCGGCCACCCTGCTCTCAAGACCCAGAAACGCTTGCACAAACATTTAACACCATTATCACCCAAGCAGTAGACACCATTGCCCCACTCACCTCAAGGAAAGCCAAACGCACCAAGCACATTAATGCCCGTTTCACCCCCGAGCTTCTCGAACTATGCGCCTAAAATGGGATGTACTCTCCACCTGGAAAGCCAACCTCTGCGATTCCACCAAGCATGAGTTCAGCAAAATCACTAAAGAAAACAAACTAGCCATCAGTAAAGCCAAAGCCACCCCCTTCGATACCAGAATAGACACAGCCAAATCCAACACCAAGGAGATCTTCTCCATTTTTAGGGAACTAGAAACACCAACCCTCTCCCACCCTCCCCCTCAAGACATCACAAAAGATGAAGCCTGGTGCAACAACATCCAAGCTGCTATGCTCAGCAAACTTGACACTCTACCCAGCAACATGCAAGCCAACCAACAGTCACTGAACCATCAAGTGCTAAACATCCCAGACCACAATTCTGGGAACACACCTCTTTTCTCTTTCAAGGAGGTCAACGAACAGGAAGTCATAGCCCTCATGAACGCCATTAACCCATTAAACTGCAAAGGGGACATCTGCCCGGCCCCTCATCAAAGACTGCACTTCCACCCTTGCCCCCTTCCTCACAGCCTTTATAAATGCCTCCTTTTCCGCTGGGCTTGTCCCAGCATGCCTAGAGGAAGCTTGGGTCCCCCCTCTTAAAGAAACCCACACTAGATCCAACCGCACCAGGGAACTAAAGACCCATCACCACAGTTCACTTTCTCCTAAAGATTTGAGACAAAGCAGCTTACCTGCAAGTCCAACAGTTCCTTGAAGCTAACAACCTCCTCGTCCTCCGCAAGACTGGCTTTCGGCCAGGCCACGCAACCGAAACAGTCCTACTAGACCTCAAGAACCAAATAGACGACATCAGAGACTCTGGCAAACCAGCACTGCTACTCATCCTAGACCTGTCGGTGGCCTTTAATCTCGTCGACCACAAAACTCTTTGCCAGCACTTCTCATCTTCTGCACACTTCTCCCCCAACGCTACAGCATGGGTCGCATCATTCCTACAAGGTAGATCCATGAGAGATTTTTCAGACCAGCACCATCCAATGTGGAGTTCCTCAGGGCTTGTGCATATCCCCTGCTTTATATAACATTTTCACCAGGCCACTGTTCAGCATCTTTGACACACTGGGAATCCATATACAAACTATGCCAACGACACACAGGTCCTTCTGGCTCTCTGGTGACTACGAGTCAAAACACCAAATGCAGCCTACTCCACTATCCAAACATGGTTGGCAGAGAACTGTCTCTTTCTAAACGGAGACAAAACTGAACTACTCCTAATTGGTTCAGCCAAAACTCTAAAGAAACTCTACAACCAATACAAAGCCTTTACCATTGAAAACCAGGCTGTAAAAACCTTGAGAGTTTACCTAGACTCTAACCTCTCGATGTCGAGGCAGGTAAATGCCATTGCTTCATCAGCTGCCTACCACTCTAAGCTACTCAACGCAGCTAGATCATTCCTGACTAAGAAAAATTGCCTGCCCATAGCCAGAGCTATAATTGGGGCCCAGCTTGACTACTGCAACTTCCGGGCCGGCACTTCCTCAAAAAAATATTGAAAAACTTCAAATTGTCCAAAATAATGCACTACGGGCTGCCACAGGCATCCCAAGAAGGGAACACGTTTCACCTGCCAGGAAACAAGCCCACTGGCTTCCCGTCAAAGGACGCGTCATCTTTAAAACATTGGCCCTCCTCAGTCACAAATGCATCTACCACGCAGACCCCTCAATACCGATCACATAGAATCACCAGACTACCCACGGGTAGACTAATCGGATCCCCCTGCACCAACCTACTCTCAGTGCCCAAAGTCATAAGAGCGCGGGCTTGCGGCTCCAGCTTCTCTTTTATCGCTGCGTTCCAGTGGCACTCCTTGCCACCCAACCTCAGAGGAATATCATGCCACGTAGCCTTCCGCAAAGTAATCAAAACAATACTATTTGTCTGAAACTGGCTAGTGTCTACCCCATAGGACACTGACTGTATTGAAATGTCCTGCTTGTAACACTGCCATTCCTCAAGTAGCTAAATCATCTGTATATGTGTTGCTACCCATGTAACCCGATCCAGCCTTGCTACGGTGCATGTAACCAGTAAGCAACGTTTGTATCCTGTAACTAAGTCACTCTCTTGTAACAGCACCTCAATGCCCCTGGGCTGCCAGTGCGCTTTGTAAATGCAAAAAAAATACACGGGTCGCACCCAGGCCTACGGTAGCAGAGGTCAGCGTCGCAGGCGCCTACATGGCATGGTTCCGGCGCCCAAGCAAGCCTGGACCGGCCAAGACGTCTGGACCCCCACTCGTGTACCATGGAGGTAGGCCGGCTGAGAGGTGGAAGAAGATCACCACCGACAGATGGGTGCTGGACGCTCTCGCTCAGGTGCACACTTTGGACTTCCAACACCGGTGCCCTTGTATTCCATAGGTTCCCCATTATGAGCAGCACATCCCTCAGCTCCTGGAAGAAGTGTGAGCCATGCTATGGAAAAGGATGATCAAGCTTGTTTCCCAACAGCTCTGGGGCTCTAGCGTCTACTTCAGAAACCTTCTGGTCAGAAAATAGACTGGGAGAGGGTCCGGGGGGGATGGAGACCCATCCTGGAACTATGCCGTCTAAACAAGTACTTGAAATCCCAAAAATTCAGGATGGTCACAATGCAACAGGTTCTCTGCCAACTGGCAGAAGGATATTTCTTGACGTTGTTGGGCCTAGAAGATGCATTCTTCCATGTCCCCATCCACAGGAAACATTGGAAATTCCTATGGTTCATGGTACAAGGACAACACTACCAGTTCAAGGCCCTGCCTTTCGGCTTAAAGTCGGCCGCAAGGGTGTTCACAAAATGCAGTCCACCTGCGTGTGCAGGGCGTACACGTATACACGTACCTGGATTATTGGCTGATCCGAGCCAGCTCCTGGGAACTGGCCGATGAGCACAGAAAGGAGACCGTCTGGCTACTGATGGAGCTGGGGTTCTCCGTGAACTATCCGTCCTGCTTAACGCCATCGCAGCGCGCGCTGTTCCTCTGTGCCAGACTCAACACAGTGGCATCCCCGATCGGAGGAGAGGCAAGCAGCCATTCAAGGGAAGGTACAGCGGCTGTCTTTGGCAAAGACTGCCACAGTTCGGACCATCAAGTCTTTGCTGGGCATGATGTCGTCCTGCATCTACCTCATCCGTCTCTGCAGGTTGCAGATTCAAGCCCTCGAGGAATTCTTGGATGCACATTGGATACAATTGTCTGGGAATTTTGCAGACAAGATCCCCCTCAACGAGAAGTTCCGGCGGGCGATAGAGTGGTGGGGGTACGCTCCCACATCGCCCAGGGGATGGGATTTCAGACCCCGCCATACCAGGAGATGGTCACCATGGACACCTCTAGAAGGTTGGGAAGCTCACACTGGGCTCTACACACCAGAGGTATGTGGCTTCCTGAGGAGAAGAATCTGCACGTCAACATCCTGGAGTTATGGGCAGTGTTCGGGGCCCTCAAGTCTTTCCTACTGTCAGGATCAGGTGGATTGTCTGTTTGTCAACTGGGGCAGACCTCCGATCATTTTTTATGCCACAGCAGCGAACTCAAAATGCCAGAGGTTTGCCAGCAGATTCCACCAACCGAGGCGCATGGGGGCCATGCTCTCCTTCCCGTTGGAAGGTCTGTTTCTGTACGCTTTCGCTCAGTTTCCTCTCCTGCTATGTGTGATCAACACTCTGTGTTGTTGCCAGATGATACTCATTACCCCGGCGAGGCCGAGGCATATTTGGTATCCGGACCTACTCTGCCTTTTAGTGTCTCCTCCAGCCAAGTTGCCGGTACTTCCGGATCTGCTCGCCAGAAAGAGAGGTGCATTCCTTCATCACGACCCAGGATCTCTGAACTTTTACGGCATGGCTCCTGCAGCCTTGGAGTTTTGAGGTTATGAGCTGCCAGCAGACTCCAGGGAGGTCCTCGCCAAAGCCAGGGCGTTGTCGACTCTAAAATTCTACAGCCATAAGTGGAAGCGTTTTGCTACATGGTGCAAGTCGCCGAAGATTACCCCTCTGAGGGTCACAGCCCCACAGATTCTGCCATACTTGCTTACCTTGGAAAAGGCTTGGCTGGCTCATGCATCCATTAAGCCATCTCACACCACACCAGATCGCTGGTAGGATCCTCGCTGTGGTCCCACAGACTCGTCAAGGAGTTTCTCAAGGGTATTTTTTCGATCTTTCCCGCCGGTAAAGGCTCTGCATTGGAACTCAATGTGGTCCTGACAAGACTCATGGGGACACCTTTTAAACCTATCTATCAAGCCCCACTCAAGTTTCGCTCGTGGAAGACTGCATTCCATGTGGCCCTCGCCACAGCCAGATGAGTGGGTGAGATCCATGCCCTATCCTGCAAGCAACTGTATCAGACTTTCCACTAATCGAGGGTGGTGCTGCGTATGCACCCTTCATTCATGCCAAAGGTCCCATCGGAATTCCACCTCAACAAGCCTTTGGTGTCACCTGTTTTCTTTCTGAACCCTTCGTCGCCGGCCGAGAGGACCTTACATTCGCTGGATGTTGCTGGTGCCTTGAAGTTCTGTGTGGCACGCGCAAAGAGTTTTCGGAAGACTTCTCAATTGTTTGTGAACTTTGGACCTGTGAATCATGGGAAGGCCTTGTCCAAGGCTTCCATCTCAAGATGGCCCTCCGGCTGCATCATGCAGGTCATCGGCTGGCTAACCGGCCTTTGCCAGGCCATCCGAGAGCTCACTCCACCAGAGAGATTGCTGCGACGACGGCGTTCTTTTTGGGTGTGCCACTGCTCGACATCTGCAGGGCTGCAACGTGGAGGTCCACGCATACCTTCACAAAGTTCTACTGCGTCGACAGGATTCCAGGGAGGAGTTCAGAGTCGGCCAGGCAGTGCTATGCAGCCTGTTCGCTTGAGGTTAATCTGTTCCAGGTTAAGTGTTAATTTCTTCTGTTGAGCCTTGCCACCTCGCGTGGTTGTGTAATGTGTACTGCTGTGTATTCGTTATTCATGAGCATGTGAATCCCTGTCAGACCCCATGCTGGAGAAGGTTTAATAACTATTGTTCTCCAGCATGGGTCTGGCATGGATTCACATGCAACCCCTCCCTACGGCCCCTCTGCAGCTCTTCTTGGTGATACTGCCACTTTACGTACTTACCAAATCTGAAGATGGCTGCCAGAGGTGGGGCTTAGGGAGAGGATTGCCATTGGGTGGGGGTCGTATGACAAAGAGTACAGTGATTGGTTTAGAGGAGAAATACAGTTTTAAAGTGCAAGTTAAACTTTTGTTTTTCTTTTACCGAGGACGCCCAGCCTGACGACTGGGTATATTCATGAGCATGTGAATCCATGCCAGACCCGTCCTGGAGAACAATACTTACAGGTAAGTAACTTAAATCTTTCCTTAGGTACCAAATTCCAGTGTTTTGCTACCAAATAAGAGAATGCTATTCCTCTGAATCTCCTTTTCTCGTAGTATTTCGTTTCTATTTGGACATCTTTGCTCGATCTTAGGTTTCTTCCTGGTTGGTAGCTGTTGATTTTAGCTTGCAGAAATGTATCTCGTTGTCTGTGTAGTGATTTGTGGGTGATAGAAATGCGTTTTTTACTGATAGCCAGTGTACACTTCTCTGGGTTGTTGTCATCTGGTCTCTTCTATTTAGTCTCCGGAGTAGTCTTGACGCAGTATTTTGGATGCATTGTAGTTTTTTGTGAGACCTTCTGGCATTCCAAGGTAGAGAATGTTTGCATAGTTTGGTCTCGATAGTACCAAGAAGATGATTGCGTGGGTTTTGTCTGGGAAGTTGAGGTAGGGGAGTATCCCTCTTATTAGTCGCTGGAGGTAGAAACATTATTTTCACTTTCATGTTGACTTGTGGTTCTAGAGAAAGTCTGTTGTCCATAAGAATTCCCAGGTTTTTTATCACAGACAATGTCTCTGGTTGGGATCCCGTGCACAGTGGCCAGCTCAGGTATGTTTGTGTTGCATTGTCTTCCGGTGGGATGTAGCTTGAGATTGTTGTTTGTCATCCAGGTTTACATGTCCGTGAAGCATTTTTGAGGGTGTTAGGGTCTTGGGCAGAGGTTATCTTAAAGATAATTGGGTATTTTCTGCTTAGTTGTAGGCAGCCATTCCATGGGTTTCAATGAGTTTCATTAGGAGGAACATGTAGATGTTGAAGAGGAGCAGGGAGAGGCTTGATCGTTGTGGTACGCCGCAGGTGATGTCTTTAGTCTTAGATTTAAATGGCAGTGTGTTCTTTCTGCTTGCTTGGTGAGGAAAGATTTCAGCCACTGTAGTGCAGATTTTCTTATTCTGTATTGCTCCACTCTCTGTATTAGTGTTGTGTACCTGATTGTGTCGAAGGTGGCTGACATGTCTAGTAGCATGTACCGGCAGTTGTCTCCCTGTGGTTCTAGGTTTGTGATGGCTTGCTTTGTCCCAGGTGTTGCAGAGCTGTCCTTTGTTCTGGGTGCAAGGTGTTGGGCAAGAATTGATCCAGTTACACTATGTGGGACTACACAACACTTATGTTCTTGGTATTAGGTAACCCACCTTTTGGTATAGGTCTGTACTACACAAGTGGGTAGTGTAACTGAGCAGACAGGCCTACCTCAAGAGGGGTAAATGTGAGCTGTAGCTCTGTACAAATGAAATCCGTAAATACAAGTAGCCAAGTGACAGTTACACTCAAGCTTTCAGTTATAAATAGTTATTTATCTAACAAACATCAATTTTTAAATAAGCGTTCTTTAAAAAGGCAAATTGTGTAACAATGTAAATATACTTTAAAATTACTTTTCAGAATCAGAACAAGTTAGTGGATAATCTTTAGATATGCTTTTTAAACCATTCCTACACCCTGAGGTGACTTCAATCACAAGGACAGTAATGGTATTTATATATCACACTAGTTATACTTTGCAGATTCTGAGGTTGCAGAAAGGAAAGGTTTAAGGAAGGAAAAAGGTTAAACAGGTTCTCAGCAAATGTGAGGACAACTACATCTTCCAATGAAGTCTGGACAAGCCTTTCTCAGCAGTAACAGTTCACAACCAGCTACCACCTCTGAGGGGCAAACCATATCAAAGTCAGTGGACTAGAAGAGTCTTCAGGGAGCCAGGACAGCCAAAGTCAATTTAAGCACAGTCTATGGAGCCGAGGCACTTTTTAGATCAGAAACATTTAGTTTTGTAGAGATCACTTGTAAGGTCACAAGCTGTTAAGCCTGTGAAAAGCGAGTTGGAATCAGCTCTAACAGTAGCCACTGCAATTCCCAAGTGAGAAAATAAGCACAGCTAAAAGACAATGAGGTCAGTACCCCAAGTCTAAACAGTACCTCTTGTTTGAAGAAGTGTGGTCCAGCTGGATTCTCTCTTGCTACAGCAGTGCAGACCCTGTGTTTCTGAGCCTCAGTCATGGGGACACGAGGGAGGACCTCTGGAGGGCTCCTGCGGCCGTAATTGGGAGGTCGTCTGCAGCTATGGGCTCTTTTTGGTTCAGCTGCACTTTGCGGTTTCAGAGCTTAGCAACCAGCACCATCGCGGATCTCAGATACCAGTTGGGCTTCTTTCACTCCTTGGATCCTGCATCCTGGTGAGGGGGCTCGAGCTCTGGTTGTCCTGCTTCTGGAGGATCCCTAGGAGACTCCTGGAGCTTCTAGCCGGATAACAGATGTTTCACTCGACTACAGATTACTCAACCCCTGGCACTCGGTTCTTGCAGCAATGAAATAGTACAGCCAGTCGGGGGAAGATGGTCCAGTGAAGTTTTCATCTCGTGGGTTAGTTGGTCCCACTAACCCAAGGGGAGCAGTCGTCCCTTCCGGAGCTTCTCTGTCGAATTGAAAAAGGAGTTTCAGCACAGCAGCAGGGCTTCACCGGGCAATTAAAAAGTCCGGAAAGATACTGTTAGGCAAGATTGTATGCAGTACCCTTTGGGTGCACTACAACAACCGTGACCTCCTGGCAATAGGAACCCAACCTTTGGTATAAGTCTGTACTACACAGGTTGGTAGCGTATTGAGCGGCCAGGCTTATCTCAAGAGGGGTCAATGTGAGCTGTAGGGAAGTTACACAGAGATTCACAGTGACAAGTATTCAAATAAACTCTTACAAGGTTTCTTGATTAAACAATTATTAATTTATTTAGGGGACTCCTGCACTGCAATGGGATGGTCACCGGGCGCAACTGGCAATCAACAAACAAGTGGCACTTCGGTGTTTCGATTCCTCGCATCTACCGCAAATAGCAACACTGCGGTTCCTAGATGTTGACATGGGCTTTCCTTGCATCTGGGGTCTAGCACTCTGTTGAGGTGGCTCAGACTCGGTCAGTCCTGCTGCCTGGGAGTCAGGAGGATCTTCCTGGAGCTCTTGGCCAGCTTAAAAGCAACGCACACAATCTGGCTATTTGGTTCCAGCAGGAACTGAAGTGGAATTTCAACCAGCTCTGAGAGGATGTCCAGGTGGCTTACTTTGGAGTTGATTGGTCCCACCAACTCAAGGGAAGAAGTCGTCCTTGCAGGGCTTCTCTAGTCTAAACTAAATTGGAGTTTCAGCACAGCAGCAGGGCTTCACTGGGCAAACCAACAGTCCAGTCCAGGATTTGCAGTGGGCATCCTCTTCAAGTTCTTCTTCGGATTGCTTTGTCCAGTGGTCGACTCTGCCTCCCAAGCCAAAAAGCCTTGCCTTTTATGCAGGTTTCTCCCATTTGTTCCAGCCTAGCTGTCACTCACCCAGCAGGGTGGCTTTCCTTGCCGGACAGCCAGCCGGCCAATCACCTAAGAGTGCATTCCTGTCTCCTAGGAAACTAAGCACAGGGAATTTCGGCCACCTCCCTCGCTTCCTGCCTTCACCAGACACCCTGGCGCCAAAGGCGGGCTTCACTTGTGGATCCCGCCAAAGACAAAAGGAGCAAAGGGACCAAACCTAGTTTGGCGCGCAGAGTAAATCTCAAGAAGGACCTTTCCACAAAGAAATGGCGAAAAAAGACGACTGGGCCATTTTGACAAAAATGGCACCCTTTGGTGCTTTACTGCAGCTGGGAACGCAGCCCGCTGTAAATGCACACAAGTAGTCCCATAGAGGTATGACCTGAACTACTTCAAGGCCCATGCAATAGAGAAACATTCACGTTCAATTGTGGCCCACCTGGTTTCCCTATCTTTCTGTTTTCTACCAATAAAACGGATGGGGTGCTTCCTGCCTTTGCTATCAAATTCACTCAAGACTGCTCCTATCCCTGTGTTGGAAGCATCAGTCTTAACTAAGAAGGCTGAGTGTAATCTGAAGCGCTCAGCACCAGAGGCTTACAAAGGGCATCTTTCAGCCCCTGAAAGACTTTTCACATTCTTCATTCAACGTGTCTTTTTTAGGGTATTTGTGAGAGGATACAGTATTCGGTGGAGAGGCTATGGTCCCATAGTTCTTAATGAAGTTAATGAAGTTCCTGTAATAACCAGTAAGTCCTAAGAAGACCCTTACTTGAGTTTGAGTAGTTGGGGTGGCCCAGTCTTGTACAGCCTCTACTTTGCTGGGTAATGGCTCCATCTCCCCTCCACCTTCCTCATGACACAGGTAGACCACTTTACTCTGACCAGTTTGGCATTTACTTGCTTTGATGGTCAGATTGGCCTGTTGAAGGGCCTGGAATACATGTCCCAGGTGGTTGAGATGTTCTTCCCAGGTAGGTCTGAACACTATAATGTCATCCAAGTATGCCATGCAGATGTTCTCTAACCCATTCAGAACATGGTTCACCATCATCTGGAATGTGGCAGGTGCATTATTTAAGTCAAATGGCATGACCTTAAAATGATACAAGCCTTCTGGTTTGGAGAATGCTGTTTCTCCTTGTCCAGGTCAGTCATGGCAATCTGCCAATAACCACTTGTCATGTCAAAAGTACGGAGTAATTTTGCTGAGCCCAGCTTATCTACCAGCTCATCTGGCAAGTGATGGGCATCCGTCTTGGTAACTGCCTTTAATGCCCTATAGTCCACACGGAATCAAAGTTCCTTAGTTCCTGCCTTTGGCACTAGCACATCTGAGCAGAAGTAGCAGACCTCAGGCTCATCCTCTGATAAACTTGCCTGTCACCGCCTCCAAAGGAAATATCGCAACTCTATCCGCTCCAAGAAGAGGGCCCACATCCAAGCCTGCATCTCCGGAACAACTAACCATACCTGGGTTTAATGAGGATTTGCTACACCTTTTGGATCATCTTAATAAGCTAAATGGCTCCACTATTCTACTCAGCGACCTAAACAGATTGTTAGGTAACTCTGAGGACAAGGAGGCTTTAGAACTGGAAAGACATCTGAAAAGTTAAAACTTTACCATTCTAAATGCGGAAACATAATCGGGTGGAAACATCTTGGACTGGATTGTTGCTAGGAATATTACGATGAATATTACAAATGCTAGACCTTGCGCACGGTCCGATCACTACTTTGTGGAGTGCCTTATGTATCTTCCAAGTACGCCTAGGAAAATTCACAACTTGCCCAAACAAGTAGTTAGCAGAAATCCAAAAAGAATCAATCTTGATACACTTGATCAATGTCTTACACAAAGAATGGAGAACACCTCTAATACGGACCGGCCTGAGGCATTAGTAGATATCTATAACACCTAGCTAAACCATGTTCTTGACAGTGTGGCCCCTTTTAAAGTCAAACAGGGTAATTCATAGAAGTCAGCGCACAGTGTGCACGTGTGACTTTCTGCGCCAGCCGCGTGCGCTAAAATCCATTTCCACGCACAGCGTATTCATGGATTTTAGCCTCCAAAACCAGCCATGGCGCAGAGTGGCGCAGCGACCCTGCAGCAGTGCCATTTAAGCCCCCAACCCCTCCATGTGCACCATGCACAGCGCACAAATCCCATACATGGCGCACAGGCCCCGAACCACAAACACCAGTAAAACTCCCCACGCACCCCTCCAAATACATGTACACCCCGGCGCGGGGAGTTTCCCACCCGATTGGCCCTGTGCGAGCGGGGTACGTGTTACTGGGGTGTGCGAGTACTTTCACACGTGATTGGCCCTGTGCGAGTGGGGTACGTGTGTTACTGGGGTGCACGGGAACTTTCACACGCGATTGGCCCTGTGCGAGCGTTGTACGTGTGTTACTGGGGTGCGCGGGAACTTTCACACACGATTGGCCCTGTGCGAGCGGGGTACGTGTGTTACTGGGGTGCGCGGGAACTTTCACACGCGATTGGCCCTGTGCAAGCGGGGTACATGTGTTACTGGGGTGCACGGGTACTTTCACACGCGATTGGCCCTGTGTGAGCGGGGTACGTGTGTTACTGGGGTGCGCTGGTACTTTCACACGCGATTGGCCCTGTGTGAGCGGGGTACGTGTGTTACTGGGGTGCGCTGGTACTTTCACACGCCAATCGCCCTGTGCCAATGGGGTACGTGTGTTACTGGGGTGCGCGGGAACTTTCACACGCGATTGTCCCTGTGCGAGTGGGGTACGTGTGTTACCGGGGTGCACAGGAACTTTCCTACGCGATTGGCCATGTGCAAGCGGGGTATGTGTGTTACTGGGGTGCGCGGGTACTTTCACACGCGATTGGCCCTGTGCGAGCAGGGTATGTGTGTTACTGGGGTGCGCGGGAACTTTCACACGCAAATTTGCTGTCAGAGCGGGTTACACGTATCCAGTGTGGGGCACGGGGAGTCCTACACGTGAATTGGCAGTGTGGGTCCTCCCAGGTGTCCCCTCGACCCCCTCCACGGCCCCTGCAGGCAGCCCACACCACAGGGGACTACCCTGCACCCCTGGACATGTCCCGCAGGCAGCCCGTCAACCATGGCCATGCCCCCCAGCCAGGCCACGTGTCACGTTGCACTAGTGATCACCAACTCATGTCCCCCAGCACCCACCCCCCAGAAGTGAGGGTCACCTGCCAGCAGGCCCCCACTCATGTCCCCCAGCACCCCCACCCCCCAGCAGTGAGGGTCACCTGCCAGCAGGCCCCCACTCATGCCCCACTCATGTCCCCCAGCACCCCCACCCCCAGCAGTGAGGGTCACCTGCCAGCAGGCCCCCACTCATGTCCCCCAGCACCCCACCACCCAGCAGTGAGGGGCACCTGCCAGCAGGCCCCCACTCATGTCCCCAGCACCCCCACCTCCCAGCAGTGAGGGGCACCTGCCAGCAGGCCCCCACTCATGTCCCCCAGCACCCTCAGCCCCAGCAGTGAGGGTCACCTGCCAGCAGGCCCCCACTCATGTCCCCCATCACCCCCACCCCCCAGCAGTGAGGGTCACCTGCCAGCAGGCCCCCACTCATGTCCCACTCATGTCTCCCAGCACCCCCATCCCCCAGCAGTGAGGGGCACCTGCCAGCAGGCCCCCACTCATGTCCCTCCCCTACATGAAATAAAGATGCACAATCATGGCCCACTTCTACATCAAAATACCACAGCATGCCACCCCATTACTGAGATGCAATGATTTCCCAATCAAACCCACACTGACATGCCCATCTCAAGACACAAACCAAAAGTCAACTATGTACATCACCACATGTCCGTCACACACTCGTTGCCATTGATTGTGTAAACCCACATTTTCATATGCATTAACCCAATGAGCAAATCCCACACATGGAATTAAAATATGAAAATGTATTATGTACAAAAATAAACCAATAAAATGAAAGCATAACAAAATAGCAAACATGAAATGAAAAGCATGTGCAAAAGAAGAGTAAATGAAAAGTATAACCAATACAATGAAATCCAAAAGAAAAATAGTCCAAACTCTCCCTCCACCAACGCAAATCCAAAGGAAACGTAAAGAAAAATCCATTGATCCATGGTGAAATCAAAAGAAAAAGTTCAAAATAATCCATTGTCCAACTATGTACAATCAATTGTCCAAAAGAAAAATCCATTAATCCATGTACACAATCAAAATCAATCCAACGTCCAACTATGTACAATCAAATTTCCGAGGGTCCATGAGCCCAACAAAACAAATGAAACCTATCTAATAACCTACCTAACAAAAAAACTATTTACAAAAGTGTGGGGCATAGTCCAAAAGCCCCAAAATAGAGAAAAAAAGGAAACCTAACACTATAAACTATTTACAATGGCGACGGGTGAGTCCTGCGGCTCACTCAGTGATGTTTTCTGCCAGGGCATCATCGAACTCCATGTCTATTTGCTGGAGGCGGGCCTCTGTCCTGGCCCCGGGGTCTCGCAGGGAAGCACTCATGGCCTGTTCCAACTCCCTGCGAGTCGCCTCGAGGCACTCTGCCCGCCTCAACGCCCGATGCATGGAGAACTCCGCCCTGACCATGGTGAGCCGCGCCTCTTCCGCCCGCCGCCGCTCCCCACCTATACGCTGCCCCAACCGCAGCCACACGGAAGACACATCCATTCCAGGGTTCTCCTGCCCTCTGGCCGATGCCTGCGCTCCTGATGTCGATGGCCCCGAGCCATCATTGCTCCCACCTAGAGCCTGATCCTGCTGCTGTCCATGTGCCCTGTCCGATGATGCCTGCACATCCTCCATCAGCTGGTCTCCAGATGTGGTGTCCACCCCTGCTGGACCGCTGACTCCCGACTGTGGCAGGGATGGGATCTCCACCAAGCTGGCTGTCTTGGTCAGGCCAGGTGCACAGGGGGCCCTGGTGGAATCTGGGCCGGAAGACGGCAGGGAGAATGACTGACGCATAGTCTCCACAGAGGAGGAGAGGTCCGCCAGAGTGTGCGTCACATGTAGGAACCCACCAACCAGGGCCCCTCCCAACAGTGCCACGTCGCGACGCTGCTGTTCGCGATGGCGTGCGTTCTCCGCCCAGGAAGAACACACGTCATCACGAATGTCACGCGTGCGCAACGCGACACCAATCAGGATGGAGCCCATACGTTCATTGGGCCCCTCGTCCGCAGGTAGTGGAGAGACAGATGACATGGCACTCTCCCCTACCTGCGGACGGGCCTGGGACGGGGCATCCCTGCTGGTGCATGGTGGTGCAGTCACAGGGTCAAGGACAGGGACATGCACAGGCCCCTCGCGGTGACCTGTGCTGCCTCCTGACCCTGGCCCTGGAATGCACCACTTGCACCAGTGGTACTACCCCCACCAGGCCCCATGTGCGGCTCAGTAGCAGGCTCCTCCTCCTCTGTGGAGACCACCAACCTGGATGTCTCTGTACCGTCTTCCGCCATTGCAAGCCCCTGTGGGGGCTCACCCGGCCCTTCCGCCACAGCCATAGTGGCAGACGCGGCACCTGCCCCCTCTCTCCCGTATGATGGCAAGTCCTGGGAGGGTGGCTGGGCCTTGCGTCGCCGCCCAGTGGAGGCATCCCCGCCGCTTGGCTCCACAGCGCCGTCTCCGCCCTCTTCTTCACTTGACGCTGCGTAGAGGGAGACATGGAACACAAGCATCAGGGTACAGTACAATATTCGCCTAGACGGGAAACAATAACACATGAGTGGCAGTGTCTAACGTCACTTCCATCCAGTCCCTCCACAACACATGGGTGAATGCACGCAACATATATGCATAAACAGGCACGGCGCCTGCAATCAACATCAGCATCCATGTACTCTATTAATCCAAATGTTCCCTTCAAACTCACATGCATCATGGCTCACACTGATCCCATGCACACACATCACTGGAGGGTCATGCATCATGCCTTGTACACCACAGACACATTGAATAGACACAGTGCATACAACGGTGACCGCACTGCATGAATGAATGTACACATCATCACGGACATGTGTCATGAATCCATGGCGTATCAAAGTCACAGACACACTTCTCAGACACACACACATGTGCACCATACATGTACATGACAGCAGACCCATCCCTCACACCCCCACCATGTGCAAAAACAGATACTGGCATGCTTTCATGTGTGCATTTGCCATACAGCTCCCCATGTTGCATTGGAACTCGTGCACCAACCATGTGGTTCGCACATTACTGGTCTCACATGCATGAACATGATGTCCCTGCACACACACATCCATACATGGCCCATGTCAAACATACAGGCAAGTATCAGACTACCAGCACACTGCAACATGCCCTGCCTCACACAACAATGCTTGGCCGCTTACCGCTCAACTCCAGACGGGTCTTCCTCCGAAGGATCTGGGCGTGGAGCGCTGGGCATACGTGTTCCAGGATCCTCATCTGGATGTCACTCATGCTGACCCGGTCCCCCTCCGCGAGGCGCCGGGCCTTGTGGAGGGTCCTGGACCTGAAGTCCTCCCAGCGCTTCTTGATGTGTTTGATGTCGCGGGTTGCCACCCCCTCAGCGTTGGTGGCAACCACTACGTTGTCCCAGATCCTCTCCCGTCCTTCCTGTTGGTGCGTGATGTTCCGAAGAGGGCATCATACTGCCCCAGGACATGCTCCACCAGGACACCAACTTCCTTCACACTGAAGCTGATGGCCCTCTGCCTCTCTGGCTGGGGGTCGCCAGTGGTCTCAGATGGTGTTTGCCCCAACATGGCAACCCCTGAGGCAGGCGTGGGTGGGCAACTGGGTCCTGGGGCTGGGCTGTGGAGCGTAGGTATCCCAGTCGGGAGTCTTCTGTTCCAGCAGGGGTGGACACAGCAACTGGAACCCTGGCTGATGTGCAGGCACCAAATACCAGAGCACGTGGGCAGCAGGCAGGCAGCAGCAGGTGGCAGGTTGGAGCGTGCTAGGGGCTCTGGGGGGCAGTAATTCGGCCTTCTGGGCAGGAGCATGGTCTTCCGTGTGTTGTCAGCTTGATACGGAGTGATTTGGCACCTGAAAATCTTGCACGTCAGAGTGTAATTCGAGGAAAGGACCTTCGCGCGTAAGCGCGTCAGCACATGTACGCGGTTTCATTGGACCAAAGGCCCTTAAGCGCGTAAGCGCTTCTGTGACGTGACTCGCACGGGCGTTTCCCTCGTGACCTGGGCATAGTGGTTCAGCGCGCGTGAAAAACTGCACGTCCGCGTGTGAATGCATGTAATCCGAGGAAAGGGACTACGCGCGTAAGTGACGTGACGCGCGCGGGCGTTTCCATCAACACGGGTGCATGTTCATCGTACATGTCCAAAAGCTGAACGTCCGAGTGTCAGTTCCTGTAATTGGAGGAAAGGGCCTTAGCGCATACACGCGTAAGTGACGCTGTACTTGTGGGCCGCTTTAAAAGGTACGTGTAGGACCCCATTTCCTTGTACGTGCTTTTCGTGGAGAGCGAGTGGGTGAATTCTGTACTTCTTGTCGGTTCACATGCGATTACTTCACAGCGTTTCAAGTTCGTACTCCCTGTTACCTCTGACAGAGTTCATTTTTTTTTGGGCCTGTTTCCTCAAACAGCGTTCACTTCTTCTTTTGTCCTGTCTCCTCAGACAGCGTACAATTCATCTTTTGGCGGGGGTGTTGCCAACGCGCACACGCATGTTTTTTTCACGTTCTTTTTCCAGGCAGACGGTGAGTCGCGCACGCATTTACCAACTGTGCTTGCCCTGTGTGTCGCGTACCCCTTCAGAGGTCATTGTAGGCTGCGTGTAACACGCGTACGCTTATTTTTGTGTTTCTGGGTGCCACTGCGTGGTGCGGGTTCATTTTTCCACACACGTGGTCTACGAGGGGTTGCATGCACGTTACTTTTTGTTTTCGAGGTGCCTGTGCGTTGCGTGACCCGTCATCTTCCCCCAGGGGTCACAGACAGCCTTGCTAGAGCACTAGGGTACGAATTCCATCTAGTACCCTACCCCTTTTACCCCCAATTGCCCAGGACAATTGTTTATTGCAACTCCCATACACACAACAACATCAGTGCCATGGTTGGGAGGCGACCAAGCGGTAAGGGAGGCAAAGGTGGCCGACCTCCAAAAGGTGGGCGTGGTGGGCGCGGTAGGGGACGTGGCCAGGATTTGCAGGGTGCCCTAGACCCCCATGTGTGGAGGACCAATCGGGGACACCCATGCTCCCCCCCCCCCCCCCCCATGGTTGAGGGAAACGTGGCTGACACCATTCCAGCTCAGCCCTTGTTGGACCAGCCCATTGTGGCACCTGACCCGGCACAGGCTGACTTCCAGGTCAGCAATTCTAAGCCACGTGTGCCGGTGCAAGTTGGTGTCACCAGGCCACGTAGATCTGGTGCAGCGATGTCATCTGCTGCCCCAAGTAGGCAGGGTGGGGAGGCTGCAGGGGCAGCTGCAGCTCTATCCACCCCAGCTCTAAGTCTCCCAGCCGGGACAGTGTCGGTCCTGGTCCATCAAACTGACGTTGCCCCTGCCAACATCACACTTCAGCCAATGCCTGCACCAAGACCTATGGTTATTGTGCCTTCGCCCACTCCCAGTACCCAGTCCACCTGCGCTTCTGCCCCTACTGACCAGAGTGGCGCAAGCCACTCAGGCTCTGCTCCACCTTTGAAAAAGAGGAAGAAGGGTGCTCTGGCACTACAGGCTGAGACCCCAGACACGGCTACACAGTCTGGCATGTCAAGGAAGCCTAGCTTTAATGACCCCGAACGTGATGCACTTGTGACCTGTGTGTCGGGACATAACCATGAAATGGTGGTGATTGCAGCGTGCAAGACCACACCTGGTCAACGTAGGGCACATTGGCAGACCATCGCCGACCGCATAAGTGCCCTTGGATTTGTGGGGCGCACAGCTGATGATTGCTACAAGTGGTGGAATGACCTGAAACGCAGAGCAAAGAACAAGCTGGCCTCAAATCATGCCGCTACTCTGGTGACTGACGGTGAGTCTCCACCAGAGGACAACGAACTCACTGAACATGTGTCTGTTGCTGGGACCTTCATCACAGAGGAACAGATCCAGGGCGGGGGAGAGCTACCTGATTACGAGGCATTGTCCGGTGAGTGCCCATGCATCTGCGCGTAATCCATGTGTATGTTGTTTGGGTGACAGGTTCTGATTGAGTGCCAGGTGAGGGTGTGTACTCCTGAGTGTAATGGGTCACCCATGTGCTTCCTCCAATCCATTCATGTGCCTTTGATTTGGGTATGACAGTATCCCTTCTGCCCACAGTAGCCAATTAGCCCTACATTACTGTTGTTGCACTTGAACTATCATCTTGCAACAACATTATTCTGATTTTTTTCTGTGTTCATTCAGGCTGATTGTTTAGATTATCCCATTTTTCATATGCTTTTTTCATCCCTAATGCCACATATCTGACATGCTTCTGTCATTGTTTACACCCCACATTGTGCCACTTTAGTTACCTGGTTATGTGAATGTTTAAACCATTCAGGGCGAGGGAGTATTGGCCTGCTGAAATGTATTTTTAGGGCCTGTTTGCATGTGGAACATGATAATTGTTTCCTGTCATGTTGAAGTGACCAACCATTGATGTGTACATCTGCCTACAATCACTGTCTAATTGTACACTGGATGTGTTGCAGTGTGCGGCACATGCATATTTTGCAACACTATTCTGCATTAATCTTCTCATCATGTCCATTTGACATGGATGTGTGACAGTACTCATTCACTGACATATCGCTGTAGTTGTCTAATTTACCATGGCTATGCTACATGACATCTGTGTGCTGGCATGTGTCATGTATGTGTATTGGACATGCCACTCACAGGCTGATGTGTGATGCCAGTGCTACACGACATGCTGCAAATGTGTTGCTTTTCCATATTGGTGTCCTCATTGTCTGCCTTTTTGACTCCCCTTCTGAATCATTGACAGTGCATGCATGCCAGGGTTATAGTCATATGGGACATGTGTTAACCATGTACAGGATCCCTGTCTTGTCAGGCCTATGTGTGTGCTATGGTGCTCATGCCTGTTTCCATTTCTTGTGTTTCATGTTTTTGCAGGTGACAACACACTTGATGCTGGTGAGGTTCAGGAGATGGTGCAGACCCAGGAGGATTCTCAGCCACGACCAGGCACCAGTGGGGGACGTGGTGGTGGGTGAAAACACTTTGGTACTGCAGATCATACGGTCGAGGGGTGCCTCTGGGTGCAGCTCCCAGACCTCTATTCAGGTGCTGAGTTGGATGATGAGACTTATGTGATGTCGCAGGTCAGTGCTTCTGGCAGGGATTCTGTTCTGTCCAACCCACCTGGACCCGGGCTAGAACCCTCTATGGGGATGTCAGTGTTGGTAGGTCTGCCTTTGGTGGTTAGGGATGCAGAGTCACACTCCACAGCGTCTGATCCTGTTCCTGGGCCAGCAGATCAGAGGGGGAATGCAGTCCTGCAGCCTCAGGCAGTGCCAGCACAGCAAGGTGCAGATCGCCTTGCCCCAAACAGGTGTGGTGCCCGCCGATGCGGTGGCCGTGCGCCACCAGGCAATATTGTATGGGAAAACTCCATGTACGGTATGGCAACCCAACAGGCAGCATCAGTAGAAATGATGGCTCAGGCAATGGATCGGGTGGCCACTTCCATTATCCCCCCTGAAAGGCAGATGGAGCAACAACAGCAGGCAACAGACTCCATTTGCCAATCACACAGGGAAGACATGTTGGCGTCCAACAGGGACCGACGGGCGGCACTGGAGACTGCGCGAATCCATATCAATAGAGTCACAGAGCCACAGGGAAGCCCTGAGGGTGGAACTCCATAACCTCAGGCAGTGTCTGCTTGAACTTGAGGCTTCCCGAAATGTTAGGGCAGAACAGCAGCTGGAGCAGCTCACACGTTCGCTCTCAGCTGAGCTGCAGGCAACACGCGAGGAGATCTGGGCATCCCGCGATGCCATGCGTGCAGAAGTGCAGGCAACCCGTGACGTGCTGCATGGGGATTTCTGCACTTTAATCCTCCAGAATCGGACCTTCCAGACCCGCATGCTTGCTGCCATGGAGGACCATACCTGGGCTTTGCATGGGCTGCCTCCCATAGTGCCACAACCTCCTGATGCAGCAGCAGAGGGTGAAGAGAGCGACAGCAGTTCTCCCACAATGGCATAGCCGTGCAGGTCATGAGCCCATGGAAGTATTTTTTTTTTTCTCGCAACATCCACACAGCGGGGTGTCGGTGTGCACCCTGTCCTAGAACCTCCTGGTCCCCCCCCCCCCGGCCCCTACATGGCCATTTTGTCTTTTCTTTTTCTTTCTTTTTTTTTTTTGTACAGTGCGTAGCCTTGTGTGGCTCCCGTGGGCATCCACTGTATTCCGGCTGGGCACATGCAGGCTTGTCCTGAGTTTGGGTTAGATGCTTGCAGGTTCCTTCCTCATGTCTTCACAAGGCCGTCTCCTTTGCAGATGGAGTTCATGTTGTATGCAGTACACTGGCACATTTGTGTGGCAGCAACACTCTACAGTTGGAAGGGGTCAATGTGCTGGCTTATTCAGGTTGTAAGACTACCACTACTTTGACTTAGTACTGTCATGTTTTTGCAATGTTTCATGGTGTGTTGCTGTATTGTGTTGGTGGTAAGTATTGTTCATGTGTGCTGTTTGTTATTGATTACTGGGAGCATATTGTCTGTGGGCAGTTTCCATTTGGGACAGTGCACTTTGTGACACTTGTGTCAGGTCTTGTGCATTGCTTTGTTTGCTTTCACATTGCATGACACGCCATGGTGTGTTGGGTGGCGGAGCTGGGGAGGGGTTGGGTGACATGGCGCTATTTTCATGTTGTATTTTGCAAGGGGGTAGTCATTCATGCAGCATAAATGTGTGTTTTTTTGTGACACAGCATTGGTTGTCTTTTGGCAGGTAGGGATGCACACAATGTAACAATTCCAGGTGACCAATCTCAGGCTGATATGGTTGTGGCAGTTGACTGTCCCTTATGTCATCATCATTGATTGTCAGCTGGAATGTGCCAGGGCTGTTTGCACTCCACAGGGGTGTGATTTTAGGTGAAGTAATTAGCAACCAGCTGCGTACGGGCTGCCTCACCATGTGCCCTTTCCCCTTCCATGCGCAGCGGCCGTGCTTGTGGTTGGGGATGTGGGGGCACCACCAGGTCCACGGGCAGGCCCCGGCGTGTTGCAACGTTGTGCAGGACACATGCTGCCACTATGATCCTGCACACTACTGGGGGCGCGTATAGCAGCTGCCCACCAGAGCGGTCAAGGGAGCGAAAGCGTGACTTGAGCACTCCGAATGTGCGCTCCACTATGCCCCGGGTTTCCATATGGGCTGTGTTGTAGCTTACCTCGGGTGGTGTGGTGGGGTTCCGAATTGGCGTCATCATGTGGGTGCTCAGTGGGTAGGCACTGTCCCCTGGGGAGGTGATGGGTATCATTAGTGGGGTTGTGACATTACTCAGTATCGGACATGCATGCATGTGCAGGGGCATTTATACTCACCAAGCAGCCATGTATCGCCATGCCGCCCAGCTTCTAGGTCCCGGTTTAGAGTTGACATTCTGTAAATGAAACTGTCATGGGTGGACCCTGGATAGTTGGCATATACTGAGGTGATGATTCCCTTGGCATCACATACTACCTGCACGTTGATGGAATGCCAGTGCTTGCGGTTTCTGTAGATGTGCTCAGTTGCCCTGGGAGGACGTAGAGCCACATGGGTGCAGTCAATGGCACCTAGCACTTTGGGGAAGTGTGCCACCCCGTAAAAATCCTGGACAACAGCCTGCCTTTTTGCGGTGTTCTGGCAGGTATATGTGCCTGCGGACTGATGGGCATGCAGTCATGATGGCCAACACCTGGTGCAGGCAGCGTGACTGCGTGGCCTGTGAGACCCCCCCCACTATGGCAGTAGTCCGCTGAAATGAACCAGTGGCCAAGAAGTGCAATACATTGAGCACCTTTTCCAAGGGGCTCAGTGCTTGGGAGCACAGGGTGAGGATGTGAGGTCATCCTCCCACTCACTCACCATGTCGAGTATTATGTGAGGTGGAAACCTGTACCTCCCATACACCTGGCCATCAGACATCCCAAAAAGGCTGGTTCTGGGTGTAAAAATTCTGGGCCTGACTATCCTCCTCCTCCTCCTGCGGTATCTCACGACCACTGCTGCGAGGAACAGTATATTCATCTTGGCGTCTGAGCTTGTTTGTTGTTTGCGCGCACTTTTATGCTGCGTGGGTCCACATACTCCTGCTGGCGTACATGTTTCCGGATTAGCACGTCTTTTTTGGCGCACGCGTTAGCCCCGTTCGATTCCATGAATATGTGTTGTAGGCGCGCGTGTGGGCGTTCCGCGCATTTGCCTCCTGTACTTCCCCCATGACGCCCACATTTTCATGCATTGTTCCACATTCCGCGTGTTACGCCTACTTTTGTTGTGTGCGCTTTGCTATGTACGTAGCACATGCTGTTTGAAGACGTGTGCGCCAGCGTGCGCCATGCAGGATTTTAGCGCACATCCATGGATTTACACGCGCACAGTCTTCCATGAATCGCTGTGCACGGGTTTCGCTGCGATTTTCGCACTTGCGCTGCGATTCGCACGCTTTCGCAGAAATTTTCAGCGCATATTAATTCCATGAATCGGCCTCTAAATTGGTCAGGGAAAAAACGTGCTAACCACCTTGGTTCACCACAGGGCTGGCAAACCTAAAAAAGAGAATAAATGCAAGCAGACCGTCTCTGGGAAAAAATCAAACGGACGAAAACAAATCCAATTGGGGAAAATGCTACTAAAAACCTATAAAAACAATATTTTGAAGGCAAAAAAATCCTTTTGTAATAGGGAAATAGATGGCAAGGAATAACTCTAAAAATAATTATTTGAAATCTACTGGAATCTTGAAAAACCACTTCTCCAACCTCAGTCATTTATGCCATTTACTGAAGACTGTAATAGGGTGCAGCGGGCGTTTGCTAACAAAATCTAGTCTGCCTGGACCAAAATTTCCAACGTACAGGACAATGATACATGTCAAAAAACTCGGCCGATAACCAAAAAAGTTTCTGATTATCTTTTCGCTTTTCAACCAGTATCAGATACTGAAATGTGCTAATTTCTTAAAATCCAAGCGCCCGACTCACTGTCAAGGTGAAGTTCTTCTAAATTTTTCTTGGGCAATCCTAGCATTTTTGTTTGTTTGTTTTATTTGTTTTATTTGCTTATATAGCGTGCTGAACCCTAAGGTAGCTAGGCGCTTCACTTGTGGAGCTAGTTACATACATAGAAAAATAGAAATAGTAAGGAGAGAGTAGAGATAATATACAAGCATGTAGGAAATTAAAGTGTGCATAGGAGAGGAGGTTACAATAAAATGTGTTACACTCATACAAGAATTTACAGAAATATACAGAAATGTACATGTTGAGGGCATCAAAGAAAAACTTTGGTGGTGGACATTTTTACAAAATATACAGGCAGTGTCTGGGTTCATAGAAGTTCCTTAGGTGGGAGGGATTGTGGAGAAGAGCCAGGATTTGACTTTGAAGCGGAAGGCTGGGAAGGAGGGATCGTCTCTCAGCGCTGGGGGCATGGAGTTGCATGTTTTTGCAGCTAGTACTAGGAAGCTGGTTCAGCCTGATTTTTGGAGTCTGTATTTGGGAATGCTAAGGCAGTGGGCATAATTGGTTCTGGTGGGTCTAGATGTGGTCTTTATACAGAATTTGTTGGCCATGTTTTGCTTACTGGTGCCTAGATAGAGGGAGTTACAGTATTCAAACTTAGATAGTACCAGTGCTCTTGCTAGTATGATACAACTTTGTGAGGATAAGAAAGGTCTACAGGCAGTTATTAGTTTAGTGGTGTAGGCCGAAGAGGAGGCTGCGGCATTAACCTGTTCTGAGAGTGACAGGGTGGAGCCGAGGTAGGACCCCTAGCGTTTTGACGTTTTTGGAGACCTTGATGATGTTTCAGTCTATATTGAATTAATTGTATTGTGGGTTGCGTTTATTAAGGCATTGTTTGGTCCCAATAAGTAGCTCAGTTTTGTCATTGTTTAGACAAAGCCTGTGCTTAGCCATCCAGTCTTGAATTTTGCTATAGAGTTCGTTTAGGCGGGAGGAGTCATTCTCGTAGGAGCCTGAGAGCGTGATGAGGATCATTAGTGTAGTTGGTGTATGGGACTTTCATGTCATATAGGATGTCGAATAACATCTTGGTAAAGATGTTACAAAGGGTGGGGAAGATGCAGGAGTTGGGGTAACTCCACAAGAGATGGGTGTTGGGTCTGCTGAGGTAGTATCTGAGAAGACCCTCATGGATCTTTCGGCTAGAAAGGATTGGATCCATTTGGCTGCTTTGGTTGAGAAGGAGGCTGATGTGGTAAGGTGCGAAGTTAAGATGCTGTGGTCGACTAAGTTGAAGGCTGCGGAGAGAGCAAGGAGTAGGAGGAGTCAGGCATGTCCATTATCTTTGGCCTCATCCATTTGGATTTTCAGATCTAGAAGTGCTGTCTCTGTGCCGTGTCTAGGCCTGATTGGCGGAAGCCTAAGAGGTTGTGAGTTTCAAGGTGGTTCTGAATTTTAATATATGCTGCTTTGGCGAGGATTTTTAGAAGGCATGCGACAGTGGTGATTGGGCGGTAGTTGGAATGCTTGGGACTAGTGTAGGTTTCTTGATCAGAGGTTTGACCCAAGCGTCTTTGAGATTCTTGAGTACAGAGCAGTAGGCGAAAGAGGAGTTGATGAGTGTTGTGATGAATGGGGCGAAGTCTTTGGCTCCTTCTTTGATAATAGAGGCTGGACAAATGTCACCTTGACGAGGGTTTGAGGCCCGCAATTATGGATTCTACCTGTGTGATGGTGACAGGGGAGAATTCGAAAAGATCTGTGTTGTTAGGACACGGTTTGTGAGTTTGGTTGGAGTTGGCTGTGCCTTTCAAGGCTAGGGGGGTTCTTTTGGTTTCTATTTTGGTCTGGAGTAGAGCTATTTTGTCTAATAGTGCCTTCTGGATGTTGGCACACTAGGTGGCATCTTTGTCACATGTGGATAGGGGAGGTATGGGCGATTCCAATTCCCTGAGGATGGTGAAAAGTTCTTTCACGTTCGAGTTGGCATTTTGTATTCTAGTGTTGAATATGTCGCTTTTGGTTTTGATAATGGCTTTTTTGTAAGTGGTGGCGGCGGCTGTCTTGAAGAGAGCTTTGTTTTGAGGAGATGGGTTTTTTAGCCAGTTGGCTTCGGCAGATCTTTTAGATTTCCTCAATGCTTTTAATTCAGGGGTGAACCATTTAATTAGGTTACTGGGTTGGTTTGCTTTTCTGTTTTTGATGGGGGCTATTCTTAACTAATGCTTCTGGGTCTACTTCTGTGGAGAGAGAGGGATTGATGATGGGCTGGATGAGGGGGCGGAGGGTCTCTAGGGTAATGGCTTTGTTCCTGGTTGATGCCGGGGTGCTTGTGCAGTCGCGCGTGGGGGGGGTGGAGGGGGGGGGGATGGGTGGATTCTAACTCAAAGTGGATGATGTGGTGGTCGGAGCAAACATGGTGTGTTTGAGAGTATGAAGAACAGAATTTTCAAGTCACCTTCTAGCGCACCTGAAGTTAGCGGTAACTATAGGTTAAATGATGTTCCAAAAATCATGTTTGTTGTATCATGAGGCTTTTTTATTCCAAAAAAGATCCTCAAAAAATTGTTCTTAAATAGTAGTGCCCTCTACAAGTGTTTCACCAAATCTATTGGCTCATCAGGAGGGATTTATAACAGAAAATTCAATTCAAATTCATTGATTAGATATAAACATGCCTAAAAGAAAACAAAAAAAGATCATATATATAACTAATGTGCATCTCTAGCAATGTGAAAGCAAAGAAACAATATTTGTATCACAAAATAACATTTGGCACAAGATTAGGTTCAATCTTAAGAAAAACAGGCAGTAAATTCATTTGAGAATGAAAGTTAACGTGTTAGCATATTTCCTTGTTATGCATAACATTGGTAGTCTTACCTAATGGTTAAATATTCGCATTCATTTAGAAAGCTTGGCCCATGTTTAGATTCCAAATTAGTTTGAAAGTGGAGTGGTCTTGGTAACGTGTGTGTTTGGGGTTTCCCCTGTGCTGTTTTACCCCAATAGGAGTTTCTAAGAAAGAAGAAAAAAGAAAAGATGAGGTGCTGTTAGGGTGGGTGTCAGCTGTAGTTGTAGTTTTTACCTTTAAAGTCTTTCGATTGAGACTTGAGAGCTTCTGAAAATTGTCCTCTTTCCTTGTTTCTAAAGTCGGTTGGGCTTGTTTTACATTCTATTGCCTTCTGGAAATCGTCATCTTTCCTTGTTTGTAAAGTCGGTTGGGCTTGTTTGTGTGTTTGAGAGTATCTTCAAGTTGCAGTTTAGGTTGGCCACCCAGTCGAGGGTCCTGCCTTTTGCAATGGGTGGGTCCTGATATGTATTGTTTAAAGGCTAGTTCGAGGAGGGATTGTTCTACGGTTAAGGCGTGCAAGTCTAGTGGGTCTTTGTATCCTAAGTTTAGGTCTCCTAAGAGTTGGATTTTTGATGTGTGTTTAGTATGGTGGGAGAGTAGGTTGGAGATGTCTTCTTAAAAGGTTGATGTTGGCCTGGAGGTCTGTAGATTAGGTGGATCAGTAGTGTACTTTGGGCAGAGAGGGGCAATTTTACGGACATGAGTTCTCCTGATGGGAACGGCAGAGAAGTGAAGTCTCTTAAGCACAGGTGGGCTTTAGAAATGATGGCAATTCCATCCCCCTCCCCCTTTGCTGGTTCTCATGTGTGATCTAGTGATGGTCTACCTTTCTTAGTATGTTTTCTAAAATCTAACTTTAGTCACGACTCCATCCCTGATGTGATTAAACAGTTTGCAATCACCCCTCTGCCAAACAAACCCAACGTCAGTCTAAGGGGTACAAATAACTTGTGTTAGGTAAGATTTTCACAGAACTGGTAAATCTTCCTGAACTTGATCAACCCCAGAACTTTTTGCTTTATTAATGGGATATTTTTCCTTAATATCTCAGTGAGTGGAAACCTTTTTCCACACTCACAGAATCTTTAACTCTTTTTATGGGTGTCATTTTTTTGACTCTCCTTAGTGTCTTGTTAAAGTTATCCTCTTTAGCAAATTATTGGCAATAAGTGCCTGTTGTTGCTGGGTTGCCCTAGGGGCTCCCCTTTCAACATTCTTTTGCTAACCTTGAGAGAACTACAGTTCCCAAGGATAGAAGAGATCTTTGGATCCCTTTTACATTTTATTCTTTGAAGCCAGCACGCCCCACCTTATATGGAGTGCTGGGAAGATGCAATGTATCCCCTTTAACATAAAAACAGTAACAATTTTGTTACAGGGACAAGCTTACCTTCAATGGGTGGTGGCAGAGATACCTTGTATTAATTTGGTGCACCTTTACCGTGGGCTGTGTTCACAGCTGCAGTAAAGGCACCTCAGGGTGCTCATTTTAACAAAATGGCCCCGGTCTTCTTTTTTCGCCATTTTAGTGTTTCTTGTTGTTTCTTGTTCCTTCCCCTGACATCCAGGATGGGAAATTCATTTGTGTGATTTGTATCTTCACCAGGAGTCCCCTGTGCTCCCCGTACAGGCTCCAGTCTGTCTGAGGGCAGAAAGTGAGGCAGGAGTCCAAAACTCCCCAGCCCTATGTCTTACGCCTTGCTTGAATGGGGACAAATCCCAGTGGGGGGCTGGCTGTCCTGATTTTGAGGACTTGATTTTTTTAGCTGGAGAGAGTGTGAGCCTTTTTTCCCACTCTCTCGTGTATTTTGAATGTGTTTGAATGTGTTTTATGTGTTCTTTGATTATGGAGTTTTAGACAACTCCATAGGCTTCATCTTTTCATGTGTCACACAGCACCCTCAGTGCAGTGACACACGGGAAGCCTTTTAGGCTGTCCTAAGGTTTAAAAACCTTCTCTGGGATAAACTACTGTTTCCTAGAGAAAGTAAAGTGAAATTGACTTTACTAGTCTTTTCAAATTCCTGGACCCAGCACACCCTATCTTCCAATAGAGTGCTGGAGGGGTTACCTAGTATCCCCTATGCCTAGAAACTCATGTAGCATTCAGTCAAATGCTACCCTTTCCTCTCAAAATGGCTGGTGGCAGTGGTTTTACAACGAACTACCATGATTTTTCCCCGATTGCGAACAACGGTTTTTCAAGATGGCGTCTGAGCCCCCTTTGTTTAAACAGGTCCCGGTCTTCTTTTTGTGCAATTTCATTTTGGAAAGGTCCTCCTAGAGTTTGTCTCTGCACGCCAAACCAGGTTTGGTCCCTTTGTTCCTACGCCTTTGGTGGCCTTGAGGACTGTAGACTGCCTCTGAACCAGAGTGTCTGGGGTGGGCAGGAAGTGAGGGAGGTGCTCCCTGTGTTAAGTCTCCTAGTAGACCCAAATGCACTCTGGCGTGATTGGCTGGCTGACTGTCCGGCAAGGACAGCCACCCTGCTGGGTGAGTGGCAGCTAGGCTGGAATGAATGGGAGGAAACTGGATAAAAGGCGAGTCTCTTGGCTTGGAAGGCAGAGCTGACCACTGGAACGAAAGAACCAAAGACGAGCTGGAAGAGGACGGATGCTGCAACTCATGGACCGTTGGTTTGCCCGGTGAAGCCCTGCTGCAGGTCCGAATCGCCAAGTCCATCTCGACAGAGAAGCCCTTCAAGGACAACTTCTCCTTTTTGAGTTGGTGGAACCAATCCACTCGAACCTTAAGCTACCTGGATACCATTCTCAAAGCTGGTTGTATTTTCCTCAGAGTGCTGCTGGAAACCGAATAACCAGGGAGAGGGACACCAGTTTGTGTGCTTGTCTACAGCTATTGGAATTGAAGAGTTGCCTTTGCCAGCTTTCTGACCAGTCCCAGTGCTTTGCAGGAGTCCCCGGACGTCCTCCCTCTTGTCCCCAAGACTGAGGCTCAGGAACAGCGAGATCTGCAGGAACTGCCGGAACAGATGTCTTCAGCTGCATCTTTTTCTTCATTGTAAGGTACTGTGAAAATCTGACCAAGAGAACTTGGCTCTCACTGCGAAAGTGCTTGAAACTTTGGTAACTTGCAGGCCTAGTCAGCTTGTGACCCAACATATGAATCTTTCTTTTACTAACTACTTCTGAGAACTTTGGCTAAGACTTTTCCGTTTAAGTATCTGAACTGCCTATCCGATACAAGACATTAGCCCATTGACTTTGGCCTAACCTATTGCATTGAATTAACTCCTCTGGTGAACTCAAATAATTTGCATTGTCTAACAATAGCTGTAAGCTTCTTTTTATTAACCTATGCCTTTTTGCTCCTACTTCAAACCCTCTGAATGCCATTTTGCTCCTCCTTCAAAGTAGTTTAAATGCCTCAGAAACTGATAGTGTGAAGTACTGCAGTATATTATTGTGTGATATAGATTGCCTCCTTCTAGTGAATGTTTTATAACTGACTGCGAAATAAATAAATAAGTGTTTTACCAAGAAACCTTGAGTGTAAGAGTCTATTTGAATACTTGTGATTGTAGACCTCTGTGTAACATCATTACAGCTCACATTCCCCTCTTGAGATAAGCCTGGCTGCTCAGTAGCGCTACTAAAACTGTGTAGAACAGACTTATACCAAAGGTTGGTTTTGCTTACACTTGTAGTCCTAGTTGTGTGTAGTGGTCCCAAAGGCTACCGGAGAGCCTGCTGTGTAACCAGAGCCTGCTGTAGCCCTTCCTTCCAATCGACCTGGGGACTCTGAAAATGACAACCCCAACCCAAAGCCTGTGAGACCCACTAGACTCAAGAAGACCTGCATTTAGACACTAGTGAACCCCTTCTGCCACTGAGAACACCCCTGTTCCAAGAATAAGGGAAAGACTTAAGGGATTGGGACTTTTGCCTGGAAAAGAAAATACGTTTTTAATAGTTAGTTACTTGTAAAGAGTTGGTTGGTAACTGTAACTCTGAGAGTGAACAGTTACAAAAGTACTTTCTTACCTTGGATGTGTGATGCATTATTCTTAAAAGTATGGTTAACATCTTTTCTTCCTTAGAATCTGTTTTGCCAGTCTAATAGAAAGTAGATGTGAAGGTGTATTACTCTCCTGTGATTAGGTTGTGCCTCTTCCCAAAAGTAAAGTGTTGGTTTCACCAGATTAGTCCTTTAAAGATAATTGTATGAGTTTTCCCCCAACTGGGTCTTGCTTCCCCTGACTTGCTGCTAGCCTGTCTAGATAAGTCTGTATTAGGTTAACTTTGAGTCATTCAGTAAAGTGTAAAATTGGGTTTTACGTTCCCCTTCCTTGTGAGATTAAAAAAGTATGTGCGTTTAACTTGCCTTGAGTTAGCTTTGTGCAACCCCAAAAATAAGTTACAAGAGTTACTGCTTAGCTCTATCTGTGGTTCACTGATGTCAACAGCACCTGTAACTGAGTATTACATCCTTAGGTTTTACTCACCTAGTATAACGGTGTGTTATCACAAAAGTAGTTATAGGTTTTTACTGCACCTAGAATAAGTGTTCCACTAGTCACAAAAAGTATATTGTCCAGTTTACTAATTAAATGATTTGTACTAGGAGTCTGTGTATAATTGGTCTACTTTCCTTGCATTACTGAATGCAATTGTGAAAGTAACCATTGGGTTTTACTCCCCAAGCATAGGTGTCACCTATACTGAATGTGTATGAAAAGGTTTTGACTTCCCTAGGTATACTGTCAGAGGTTCCAAATAAGGTTTATAGTTTGGTCTGTATAATTTGAAGTATAGTGAGGTGTTTTTATAATTGTGATTTCATATAATGTGTTAGTGCTTATTTACCCCTAGATTTATCTGGGTCTACTTGTATTTAAATAAATCCTTTATTTTCACATACATAGTGTTTCTTTGGACCATTTGTATTTTAATTTAATTTGTACTGATTCTACAGCCCTCTCTCCCTCCTAAGATAAGCCTGGCTGCTCTGTCATGTACTCAGGTGGTACAGCCTTATACTAAGATTGGAGTCTTGTACTGCCTCAGTTGAATGATTTTACTAAGCGCTGGACTTCAGAAGAACTGTCCTAACAACTTGCTACCCATAACAAACTTGCTATTTCTCTAAACGATCATTGATAAAGTAGCAACCTATCAACTACAACAGCATTTAGAAAATGTTATTCTTCATCTGATGCAATTTGGCTTTCGTACACAACATGGCACGGAAAGTGCTTTACTGGATCTTCAATCGCACTTGCTTGAGTTGTTAGACAAAGGTATAACGGGCTTACTGGTACTTTTAGACATGTCAGCCGCTTTTGATTTGCTAGATCACAAATGCCTGCTGGGTGCCTTGCTTACCACCGGGGAATGCTCTAAAGAGGCCACACATTGAATTAGATCTGCTCTTTCCTCAACAACAGGAAATCCTGTCGGTGTTTATTTTACTAATTACGCTGATTACACTCAGCTCCCGATGGAACTAAAAGGGGACTAAAAGATTGATTCAGCTAGGTTGAATTCCATCTACTGCTCGATAAAAGATTGGATGTCCAGAAATTGGATGTGTCTGAATCCCTCAAAAATGGAATTCATGATTTGTGGGTCTGCACAAACAAGAGCGAAACTGTGCCCTGAATATACATGCATGCACTTAGAAGGAAATTGCGTCTCGGGAGGATAGCTCAGGGGCAATGTGCTCGCCTTGGAAGCAAGACGACATGGAGCACCACAGGTTCGATCCCCGTGTCCGCGCTTAGAAACCTCTCAGTATTAAGTGCGTTATAAATAACCTAACATATCATATCATAGGCATCTCGGATAAAATCAAAACATTGGGTGTCTATTTGGAAACCTCTGTTAACTCTAAAGCACATGTTTAATGAGTGGTCAGCAATTCACATTATCGTTTGAAGGCAATGAGACATGCCAAGCCCTTTTTGTCTCTGAAGAACCATGAAGTCTTGGTCTGTGCCATTATCATGCCTTGGTTGGACTACTGCAATGCTCTCCTACTGGGAGAAAATAAACATTGCATAGCAAGACTTCACAATGTGTAAAGTGAGGCTGTTAGCACCACATCTGGCATTCCTAAAAGGGAATGCATCTCTCAGGCTAGAAGAAAGCTACACTGGCTGCAAGTGTCAGCAAAATTAAGATTCAAGGCCCTGTGACCCATAGATGCATCTATGGGAACGCTCCTATCTATCATAAAAAGCACATAATCCTACATATACTCTAGACATCTTCGCTCCAGTACTCAACTGTTAATGGTACCTAGAGCAAAGAAATCACGCGGCCTTGAACGCTCCTTCATCATTCTTGTGGCCCAAGCATGGAATGCATTACCTACGGAATTACGCCTAGAGACATGGTGCTCAGTTTTTAAGAAACATCCAAATACCGTGTTTTCTCTCATGATGTGATCCTACCATGTTAGACAGCATATGTTTAGGTTTTCTCTGTGTTCTAATCTGTTGTGTCTGCGTGTTTGTTCTCCGCCCTGATGCTTTCAGGCTTTTGGCGCAATATAAACAAATAATTAAAAAGAAACAAAGAAGCAAAGAAAAAAGAAAACGCATCATGTACCAGAAAAACACGTAGATAATCTATACATTGGGTCTCTACTGCAATACTATCAGGGAAAACGTTTCACAAAAAGAAATTATTACAAGAGTGCATTAGCCATACATAGGCAGGAACAGTCCCTAATATCATTGAATTTATCAGTTTCCCCCTCTGTGCTTGAAAATGACTCTCATACATGGAGAAAGTCAGCAAGTCCTCCACCCAATCATCAATACAGAAGGAATTGGAGGATTTCCACGCATGTAGGATCATCCTTTTCGCAAGCATACAGCTTCCCAGCAGCCAGATTTTCTTTGGAAATGACATATTCGCCAACAGAGAGCTCAACAAGAATCAGAAGGGAAACACTTTTAGGAATGGTACAACCCAACACCAGGCCCATTCTTTCACAGACCCCTTCCCAAAAGTCTCTAATCTTGTTGCAAAACCAGAGGTGGCGGCTCTATGTACCACTATATTTCCGACATTGGTCATTATCTAAAAGTTAGTTTTACAAAGGTAGCGGGCGCCCCTTTCTCGCAAGAACAGACATGATAACCTGTTCAGTGGTTATTAACCACTTGAGAGTTCGCAGCCACTGCTTTTACTCACTGTGCCTTTCACAGATGGGAAATATCCATTTGCATATCAGTCTTTGTCCTGCCCAGGGGCAGTCCAGCACCGAAATACAATGGCAATTCCAATCTGAACGAGAGTACCACCAGCAACCCCATACACGTGTTTCACCCTTGTTGGGGATCATCAGTGAGGTGAAGCTGATGCCTCTCTAAGCACAGTGAGAGGGAGACCACGTCTGGTTGCCCCCAGGAGACCTAGGGTTACCAATCCCAGGTTCCTTAAAAAATAGTTTTACAAAGGTAGCGGGCGCCCCTCTCTCGCAAGAACAGACATGATAACCTGTTCAGTGGTTATTAACCACTTGAGAGTTCGCAGCCACTGCTTTTACTCACTGTGCCTTTCACAGATGGGAAATATCCATTTGCATATCAGTCTTTGTCCTGCCCAGGGGCAGTCCAGCACCGAAATACAATGGCAATTCCAATCTGAACGATTGCGCCTGCTACCTTTTTTGTATTTTTGAAAGGAACTTGGGGTTGGTCGCCCTAGGTTACCTGGGGGCAACCAGACGTGGACTCCCTGCTCACTGTGCTTAGAGAGGCTCAGCTTCACCTCACTGATGATGCCCAACAAGGCTGAAACACGTGTATGGGGTTGCTGATGGTACTCTTGTTCAGAAAGGAATTGCCATAGCATTTCGGTGCTGGACTGCCCTTGTGGGCGGGACAAAGACTGATATGCAAATGGATATTTCCCATCTGTGAAGGTACAGTGAGCAAAAAGCAATGGCTGCGAACTCTCAATGTGGTTAATAACCACTGAACAGGTTATCATGCCTTGTTCTTTCGAGAGAGGGGCGCCTGCTACCTTTTTTGTATTTTTGAAAGGAACTTGGGGTTGGTCGCCCTAGGTTACCTGGGGGCAACCAGACGTGGACTCCCTGCTCACTGTGCTTAGAGAGGCTCAGCTTCACCTCACTGATGATGCCCAACAAGGCTGAAACACGTGTATGGGGTTGTTGATGGTACTCTTGTTCAGAAAGGAATTGCCATAGTATTTCGGTGCTGGACTGCCCTTGTGGGCGGGACAAAGACTGATATGCAAATGGATATTTCCCATCTGTGAAGGTACAGTGAGCAAAAAGCAATGGCTGCGAACTCTCAATGTGGTTAATAACCACTGAACAGGTTATCATGCCTTGTTCTTTCGAGAGAGGGGCGCCTGCTACCTTTTTTGTATTTTTGAAAGGAACTTGGGGTTGGTCGCCCTAGGTTACCTGGGGGCAACCAGACGTGGACTCCCTGCTCACTGTGCTTAGAGAGGCTCAGCTTCACCTCACTGATGATGCCCAACAAGGCTGAAACACGTGTATGGGGTTGCTGATGGTACTCTTGTTCAGAAAGGAATTGCCATAGCATTTCGGTGCTGGACTGCCCTTGTGGGCGGGACAAAGACTGATATGCAAATGGGTATTTCCCATCTGTGAAGGTACAGTGAGCAAAAAGCAATGGCTGCGAACTCTCAATGTGGTTAATAACCACTGAACAGGTTATCATGCCTTGTTCTTTCGAGAGAGGGGCGCCTGCTACCTTTTTTGTATTTTTGAAAGGAACTTGGGGTTGGTCGCCCTAGGTTACCTGGGGGCAACCAGACGTGGACTCCCTGCTCACTGTGCTTAGAGAGGCTCAGCTTCACCTCACTGATGATGCCCAACAAGGCTGAAAAACGTGTATGGGGTTGCTGATGGTACTCTTGTTCAGAAAGGAATTGCCATAGCATTTCGGTGCTGGACTGCCCTTGTGGGCGGGACAAAGACTGATATGCAAATGGATATTTCCCATCTGTGAAGGTACAGTGAGCAAAAAGCAATGGCTGCGAACTCTCAATGTGGTTAATAACCACTGAACAGGTTATCATGCCTTGTTCTTTCGAGAGAGGGGCGCCTGCTACCTTTTTTGTATTTTTGAAAGGAACTTGGGGTTGGTCGCCCTAGGTTACCTGGGGGCAACCAGACGTGGACTGCTCACTGTGCTTAGAGAGGCTCAGCTTCACCTCACTGATGATGCCCAACAAGGCTGAAACACGTGTATGGGGTTGCTGATGGTACTCTTGTTCAGAAAGGAATTGCCATAGCATTTCGGTGCTGGACTGCCCTTGTGGGCGGGACAAAGACTGATATGCAAATGGATATTTCCCATCTGCGAAGGTACAGTGAGCAAAAAGCAATGGCTGCGAACTCTCAATGTGGTTAATAACCACTGAACAGGTTATCATGCCTTGTTCTTTCGAGAGAGGGGCGCCTGCTACCTTTTTTGTATTATCTAAAAGTTGTCTTTCAAACATTTGTTCCGGGGTTCAATATGTCCTGAAGAGGAGTTTAGTCTGAGAGGCTCTCAGACCCCAATTCATGCTCGTCAGGCTGACATTTTTACAGCATCTTTGCCAGCGGCCAGAGCCAATCACTTCACCTAGTTCCCCGGCCCAGCCATTTGCAAGCTCTGAATCCCCTTTGCGATTGGACACAGGGATATTGTACAAGATGGCGGCTGGATGGAAGGCCCGAGTACAGAGTTCCAGCGTTGACCAAGCAGCACTCTCCGTGGATTCCGGCCGTGCGCCTTCAAGCCTTGCAGCAACAAACCCCCTGAGCTGTCTGTATTCAGCATAACTCCAGTCTCGCATGCCAAAACTCTTTGCACAGACGCATAAAGGGGATCCAATGTTAATCTTGAAAAAGATCTTTGATGTATCAAACCCCAGATACCAGGACGGACAAAAAATAGACCTTTTCCTCCATGAAGTCAATGCTGATTCAGCAAAATAGACGCCTCAGTGAACAGAAACGGTTTGTTGCTCAGACGTCGAGATCTGTGGCAGTGGCATTCACGCAGGAAAAAAGGACCAAGAGCCCATCGAGATCATGAACAACAAGGCCCTCGGTTCCAGCTCAGACGCACAGCAGGATTCGATTTCAGCCCACAAGTACAGATCAACACTCACCAAGTGTCAGAAATGCCTCACAGTGAAAGTGACATGGTAATCAAAAGCATTTGGCAAATGCATATCTCCCTGCTTCAATGGGAGCTGCATCTTCCACAGGGCAAGCTTAGGGGTTTGCCATCCCACAGGAATTTCTACATAAGTGCGTTGCGTTGGCGTCTTGAGCGGAAGCGGAGCGAAAGAAAATAATTGACTCTAAGCGCCATGTTCATTTTGATGTAGTTGACCATGCCCTAAATTGAAAGTTTCAGAAGCGACCCTCGATCTATGTCATTCTTAAGTTTAGCCAGCAGGCATTCAGAGTTGATTCTCTGCAACAACTCCACCTTTGGGCCAATCCAAACCCCTAAATATACTTCAACCTTTGAGGCCATCACATAAACATTCCTAAATCCGATTGATTTGCTAATAGATTGGTCTGCGATATATGAACAGCTGATCTTGCAGCTAAAAAATCCTGCACCTGGAACATACATAGTCACGAGTTAGCCTTGAAAACAATCTATGCAATCCTTAGTATGTCGTACTTATCTTTTTGGACAGCCCCAATCCTACTTGGTTAAATTCCTGTTCCCTAAGATAAGGGATTTCTTATTACTGTGTTTTAATCAACTGCCATGCCTTGCCACTCATGACCCCAGGCTGGGTATCCTTATGGAGGAGCGGGGCTGTCCTATATGTAAGCAATCGGAGGATATGGAAACCATAAGGCATTTGCTGCTAGAATGTCCTCGGTTAATTGTGCTCTAGACAGAGATAAATTGGTCAGTTTGTCCATTCATTTTCCTTTATCAGTACAGACTGGTTCTGGTAACGTTGTCTGGGAGCCACAGAAGTGTCATTGGTGATTGCTTTGATCAAGCTGTGGGACTGCATTATGAATGAATTGTTAAGTTTGGGATGCCCAGAGATGCGTCGAGATTGGAGGTGTACGGACAAACCCTACTGTAATTTTTAAATACATCTGAGTAGTCTAGTGTATTTGATTTTCGGTATGACTAAGGACTGTGTACATTTTACGAATGCAATGATATGGTATGGGAAGTCCAATGTTAAACTGTTCACACACTCATAATAATAAAAAAAACTGTGGACCTCTTCAAAATGTTACCTACTTTGTGCCGGAGTCGACCTCGGTTAAAATGTGTAAGAAAAGTTACAATTACGCTCTATTTTTGACTAAGTTGCAGAATATGCGTTCGTCCAGTGACAAGTAGGTTGTCTATCATGGACATCAATTGCTTCCTTGCCAAATGTTGGCTGTTTTGATGTGGTCTGGCACTACTTTAAAAGATTATGAAAGCAAATCGATGTTCAGCTATAACAATTTTAAGGGAATGAATATTAAATGATGATTTGCTCGCCCTGAACTGTTGCTGCTGCTCCTCAAGGACGTGTGCAACACAAGTATACTGCCCCTCGCTATGTCATTAGAAATCAGTGGCTTGTCAGTGCCAGTGTTTAACAAAGTCTTGATAGTAGATGCTCCATTGCAGAAGGACCTGGATGCACAGGGTAGTAGAGGTCTTCTCTCACGATGTATCATGTTCTTAAAAATTATAACTTTTCTCCTTGAAAATTATCTGACAAATGTTTTGCTTTTGACAGGCTACAACGCTGCTAACTATGGATAAATATTCCCAGCAAGATATTCCAAACATTAACAATACATGTTTTAAGCTGAACTCATTCCAACTGCAAGCCTTGTTGCAGAACTATCACTGTGCACCGGATGAGCCCTACATCCCAACAGTAAGTCTTTTATTATATGCTCAGATATGCACACATGCAGATATGGATGCAGACAAAATATAAAAATGAAAGCGATGTACATGCGTTTGTGCATGGGTGGGTAACCATGAATTCCAACATGCTAAACCCAAAGTTCAATACGTTTTCTGTTACATGCAAATCAGCGAGGCACCCACCCGCCACACCATGCACTTATCAGTTCACATTCAGTGTATCTCCACACTTAATTGTTTGCATAGTCATATATATCGCACTCACTCGCTTTACGGGTGTAATCAATTACGGTTTCCTGCATCACACATACTGACTATTCCAATTATGCACTCCAGCAGTCTGGTTCTTTCTCACCCTGCAAGAAAGGAATATTTCGCTGTATGTGTTTGATTGTCTTAAACATGTTCATCAATCGTGTCTTTCCTGTGGCAAAAAGTCCCCAGTTATACTGTGCATGGATAGTAGGACATAACCTATTTTTTTTCTGGCTGTATTATCGATACATAGGTTCACTATTATTTGGCTCCGAAATGTACTCAATAAGCAGTTGATAGAGCTGTGCAAGATGCTATTAATCCTTTTGCCAGTGGGGGCGCGGGGGTCTCCTTGCCATTCGGCGGAAGCCCTTGGGCATGCTTTGTCCACACTGCACGCACGTTCCGTACGCGAGCAGGATGACTCAAACATCAGAGCATTGGTGGGCTAGAGGTTACAGCATTTGAGGAAGGTACACAGCAGCAAGACCTAGATTTGATCCTCTTCACTGGGGAATTCCTTTCATTTATACTTTTAAAATGAGCGCAGTAGAGCAGGCTCTTGAGTATTGGGCCTTGCATAGAGTCACCTACTTTGAACGTTCCCCATCAGGCCGGGTATCCTCGGTAATCGGTTAACAGCAGTTAAACCTTAAACTGCATTACACAGCCTGTCCGCTTCATTTTGCGCCATTTGGCCCATAGCAATGAAAGGCAGACCACACACTTCACCTCTGGAGGGAATCCGGAGATTCTAACTGCACCTCAAGCTGTAGGGAGTTTTTGAGTATATGTCTACTTTCACTCAATGTTATCTAATCTTTGTGAAGATTTGTTTCGAATGTTTATCTGAAAATGAAGTTTACTAGTTAAGGTTTTTTTTTTAATTTCTTTTTTATTTATTTTAGGCATTTATTGAGCACAGACCTAGCTTTCAAATGTAGATGAGTGCTGTACAACATCAGTTTAATTCAGGTTAGTTGTCGCAAGTTACAAGAGGACTATTTGTGTTAAATACAGTTAAGCCACAGGAGCCGTCATTTTGGGTGAGGTGGGCTCTGCAACCTACGCCTCTCCAGATTTTTTTGGACTACTAATCCCATGATACCTCAGCATTGTCTCTGCTTATATGGGCTGATGGGAATTTTAGCCCAAAACAGCTGGAGAGCCAACGTTTTCAGAACCGTGATCTAACCGAACTCCTTCGAGATAATGTAGGCTGAGACTAGTAAAGCAGATGTAGGCGATCACATTCTAGTGTGTAAGTGCAGTTAAGAACACTTGGGGACAGCCAAATAATAGTGTTCCACACAGATGTATGAACTATTCTGAGGCTTTTGTATCTGTTTAGCGTCCCATGCTTTGCATTGGCTGCCATCTAGTGGTTGGTGCGTAGTAGCAATAGTTGCAACAATACAAGTTTTATTCTTCGAATAAATGCAAATACAAGTTGTTTGCTTTTAACGTAAAAGAAGGCTGTGGACTGGTGTTCCTGTTATCCCATCACAGCCCTCTGAATAAATGACCTCCAGTTGCATTTATTAGGCCTTAACGCTATGCAGGAAAAACTCAAGAATACATTTACGCTCACCTCAAAGTGAAATTACAGTACCTTTTAGACTAAACACAGTAAAATGCAAATCGATAAACCAATGCGTCAAAACTGTAACAAAGTATTTCAAAACTTCTATTCGACACGGTGTCTAATAATTCTAAGAAAAATGCTAAGGTTTGCAATTTACGGAAGCAATCCTTCTCTAAGTACCTGCAAGGGTGAGCGGAATTGGGAAGTCACAGTTCCCCACCACAGGTTTTGGCTACCACCAACAAGCGAGTACGAATTTGTGATGACTCCTATGGAGTCATCACTGATTTCCCGACTTGTCCCTCTTCTCATGTGGCCAGGAGGCGGCAACCGCTACTTGATTCTGACCCTGGCAGTGGCAATATGAGGATCACTTGGGGAGAGATGGCTGTCAGGAGTGGTGACAACAGGGGATGAGATGCAATATGTTCCCCTTCCTACTAAGTTCTTGATGGCTTGTGGTCACCCAACAATGTTTCCACTGGTCACTCTAGACAAAACTCCATGTATACCTCAAACATTCACAACACACAGAAAACAGTTTCTGTCATTTCTGTATGCAAAGGTATTGAACATCATCATTCTGGAAATTCAATTTCATCTATGGACTTCAATTCCCATAAAGCCTCAAGTAATGTGATGAAAAAGAGGAGGGAAGAGTTAATACAGATCAACTAAAGTTCAAATACCAATGCACAGACTAGCTGTTCCATTCAAAATAACTTGCTCGGGACCTTTAAAAATGGCAAACATAGCATCCAGAAGAGCAGTATGGGAAAGAACCACAGAAGGAAAGATTGGCACATTTGCACGGCAGCACGTGAACTTCAGTTACAGATGCCTGTGTGGCGGGAGAGAGAAAGGAGTGCAGCAGACCTACTTGAAGGGCTGCGGGAGCACCAACAAGCCCAACAGAGATCCTGGAGGAATGGTCGAGTTAGGGAGCAGCGTCTGCCGGTTCAGGCCACAGCAGGGAGCTAGCAAGTATACGCGGAGCTGCAGTGAACGCTCAAGGGATGCCCATATTACCTGGAAAGCCAATCATATGAGGAGGCTTCACCGCAGAAGCACACAAGCACGCAGCTGCAGAGAACGCTGAAGAGACGCCTGCATTACATGGAAAGCCAATCCAGGTAGGAAGCTTCACTGCAGAAGCAGACAAGAATTTGGGGACTCATCAAAACACTGGTGTGTCAGCCCAGAAGCCTTGAGGACCCCTTAGGTGTACCAACAAACGAGCAAGCAAGTGAATGAAGTATGTGAGATTATGATTTTGGACAACAGAAGGTACAGCAACAAGATTTGAAAGCTTACATATGCATGAAATGTCAATGTGGGGGAGAGCTGAGACAAGTGTAAGCAAATACATTGGACAGAGCTAAATAGAGGCTAATGTGAAATAATGAAAATATCAGTGAAGCCAATAGAGAAGTCCTGGTAAAAAGAAGACACCAGGCAACTGACATATGGGGTTAGATACCTGGCAGGGGAGTGTACCAGGTAATCCCTTGAATGTGTGAAAAAGACTGTAACATTGTGGTGAGATACTTGGCAGGGTGTATGCCAGGGGATCTATAACACCTCAAGAGAGAGGATGTCTAGCAGGCTAGTATACCAGGCAATCGATTGAAGTTGTGAAATAGATTGTAAGTGTGGCAAGATACTTGGAAGAGGAGTATACCACGGGATCGCATAAAGCCATAAAGAGAAGTCCCGGCATTTGAAGCTATATTCTAACCTTTGGGGAAGATACCTGGCAGAGAAGTATACCAGGGACTCTTAAGAGCCCCATCACAAGAGGATTCCTGACCAAGGAGTATATCAGGCAATCCAATGTAAAGAAAATACTTTTAACAGTGATATGAAATAACTGGCAAGGAAGTCAGCCAGCCAGGAAAACTGGAAAGTATACCAGCACATTTTTAAGTTAACAGACTGAGAGCTTTGTGAATACAATATAAAGATAGTGTTGTTAAAGAGAAATACTTATGTAATAAAAGCATTGAAGGGTGTTTTGGAAAATATTTTGTGAACAAGAACTTTCTGAACCCAGTGAAAAAAACCTTAAAAATATTGTTGGATAAAGAAACACACTTGGGATACAAAAACAGTTTGTTTAAGAGAGACACTTTTCACCATCCTGCCTACAATTCCAGGGGAAGGGAGCTATCCTCTGGTTTCACGGACTTTTCCTTGAAGAATACTTTTGGATTTATTTTATATTTTTGATCATGAACATTTTTTCATGGACCCTATGTCAGAGACATTTCCTTGCATCCTTAGTTATCGGTTTGTAGTGTGAGGGTCAGTTTAGAAGGTTCTGGACACAAGGACGGTTTCTAAGTTACTTGCGATTTGGCACAGACTGATTTTTAGTTGAAGTTTCTTGGGTACAGAACATCCTTCCTTACGATGGGGATAGAGAGGCATTTTCCCACCCCATTTCTTTTAATTAAAATGGCTGATAATGAGAATAATACAACTTTGTGTCTGCCTGTCATTTCTGACCCCTTACAAAATGTATTTTAAAAGCACACCTTATAGAAAAAAGCAAGAGAACCAGATTAGGGTTACACTCCCAGTTTCAACACACTAGCCTTTAACCATAGAAGAAGCCTATGCTAGAACTGCACCAATCCGTCATGGTAAGAATAGTGTTTGGGGGTGGACCCCAGGCATTCTTATAGAATCTGCTCGTTGGACATATTCCCAGAGGCCACCCTATTCTGGTGAACAGTAAAAGATACTAATGCTAGCCAAACTCTATCTGCAGAATATGAAAGAGCAGTAAGGCTTATACTTGGGAGAGGGTGGGGTTGTATAGGGGGTCAGTTAAGCACACACCAGAACACTGTTAATAATTCAAGTTAGGCAGAATGTACAAATATAAAGTAAGATGTATTAGGCCTTGTACACACCCTTATCTATTAAAATCACAGGTAATATAGTTTTAATATACCATATTAACATATGTACATCCACCTTGGGGTGCCTTTGCTAAAGAGCAACAACACTTTTCACACAGTTAGGTCAGTTTGATATAACACTGTAATAAAGTAAATCAAGTGAAGAAAAGGGTATTGTAAGGGTGCAGAAGAAGGGGACTGGCACACAGGAGGTGGCAAGATGGTTGGCATAAAGTTGTATTATTGATAGAAAATTAAAGAGGAAACCTATCCCTCCTTAACTCTGAGGGGTTTCCCTGCCTTATATAAGGAACTACGTCCAAGTAAATGAAGAGTCCACCATCATGTGTCCGAAGGCTTCTTCTGTCCCTTACACTTGTAAAAAAACTAGAAAGGTAGTGGATCTTGGTCCAAACTAATGGCTCCCTTCTTCTGGACTGCGAACCACAGTTCCAACTGGCAGGTGGAAACTTCGCCTGAGAGAATGACTCCCTTCCCCAGGCCTCAGTTCCTTTCCAATATACAAAACAAAGTTCCAGCTTGTGGTGCTGCAAAGTTCTCAGTTCAAATTCAGAAGGTCAAGTTCCAGCTCAAACATCAACATTCCTTATTGCCCATAGTTTTCTTCACTATTGGGTTCCTGGAGAATGCCTCCCTTCTCCAGGTATCTTGTTATCAGTATTTTCACAGTGCCAGGGGAATGACTCCCTTCCTTGGCTTTGCTCCACCGTACACAACACCAGGGGTATAGCTTTCTTCCCCTGATCTTTCTTGGCTTGCAGCTTCACCGTAGCAGGGGGAATGTCTCCCTTCCCCTAGACCTCCTCAGGCTCTTTACCACAGTTGACGAAGACTGGGGGAATGACTCCCTTCCCCGGGCCCTTCTCAGGTTTGATCATACATTTCACAGTAGCAGCGGGTATGTCTCCCTTCCCCTGACTTGGACCAACTGGGTTCACTAACATGCCAAGTATGGTCTTATTCTCAGGCTCTCTGAATGGGTGGGCTTCAGCCCCTTTTCCTTAATCTTCCCAAAAATACTGTGACTAGGAAGATGCCCTCCACCTTCCCCTTGGCTTCTCACAATTCAGGTAGGGTCTCCTTCCTGGCCCTTTCTGGCCTTCTCTGCTTCCTGGCCTTCCCTGACAGTCCCACCATGCATTAGGCAGCTCTCTGCGGCCCCTCTGTATCTGTCATAGCCTTCTCGGGTCCGCAACACCTTCCCAGCAATCTGCGTACCTCTGTGCATGGTCCGCATGGGTTCCCGCCTGTCCTGGACATTGTTCAACAGCCGTGGGTTCCCTGTAGCTTCCGTGGATTTCTGTGGTACTATGGCGACACTGCAGTTTTTTTTCTTCTCCTCAGTTGTGCAGGTTTTCTGTTCCACTCCTCCCAAGCTTGAGGAATGCCTGGAGCTTCGGTCCACCAGCTTGCTTTGCTGTCTGTCTTCCTTGGACCTGCTTCAGACCTCTACTCCTTCTCCTGCATCACGGCCTACTTTTCTCCCACCGTACCCCTTTCACACTCGCAGTTCTTCCAGGGAGGACTTGACTCTTTGGTAAGCCCTTCGTCTGTTTTTAACTTGCCTCCATAAAACAACTAGAACGTGTATGCACGTCCTCTCGAGGACTCTTCATTGCTCTGCATGTCCTCCTCGTACCAGTGCCTCCTAGGGAAGTCTTCCTACAGTTGTCCCTACTCTTCCTCGTCCCAGTTACTCTTGGATTATCTATGCTACAGAAACAGAGGGAAATGTGGGCAACAGAGGGTTGAGTGAAGGGATAGGAGGATCTGTAGGAGGTGGGTGGAGGTGATTGAGGGGTTGGCATACCGCATTTCTCTTGAATGGCCGTCTTTGTCCCTCGAGGTGGAGTCTCTCCCCATGAGATCCTCCCGCAGAGTACCACCCTCAAGTTGACTATCGAGTAGCGTCCTCACCTCCCTGGCCTCATGGGTAGGGACTTCCCCACTAGGAGAAGTGATGACATCCAAGGATTCGTCACAGTATGTAGTGAACCAGTTAGACAACCAGCAGTAATTTAAAGGGAGGAAAACACAATAACACAGCCTTATAAGAATAAGGTCCTACACTTAAAAAGTCCTACCATCCTAAAGGAGATGGGGCTTAGTGACCTAAGAGTTGCAAGTCCTAATCTTGCCCCTTTGCAGGTAGCTAGAAGTCTTTTTAATAAAGCTGAACAAGTATTGGCAAAGCCAAACATGAAGGGTAAGTGCCTCATGTAGTGAAAAACAAATCATGCAAAGTTCCTAGGCGGTCCACTCCCAATCCCACCACCTTAGGGAAAACCCGGGAGGCGGCTGCTTGGCCAGAACTCCAACCGGGCAAGGGGGATGTAGAATTTGTACTTTGCGCCCATTATTTAGGGGGGTTGAAACAGGTATGTTAACTTGCCCCCTGTACGCTATCATAAACCACTTCTGAAGCTTCTGAATATACTGTTACCACTTAATTCATATCTAGGTAGTTTGGGAGGATGTCTAGGGGACCCTGGTACAGAGGTCCCTTTGGGGGGGTCAGGTTTCAGATTCAGCTCGTCAGCGGTTCCACGCTCTTCCACAGCTGACTGACTCTGGCCCTGTGAAGAAAGGACCACCATGTTGCCGACAACCTCAAAGGACTCTCAGGACCCGATCCTGGAGGAAAACCGTGATGGCCATCATGATCAGATGGCTGAAGACGGCCCTCTTCATGGAAGCAACAAAGCTGGTGCTGCAAAGCCCCTTTTTGTGCTGGAGAGCGGCAACTGCAAGTGAAAGCTTCTTGTTTTACTTGTTGAGGGTCTGCGGAGTCCCAGTTCCAAACGGCGATCGGTTCAGTGAGTTAGCCCCGGCAGGAGCTGGTTAGTCGACAGGGGGTAGTACCACAACAGGAACGACGTCTGCCAAGAGCAGATTTCTCGAGTAAAGTTCAAGACTAGTTCCCAACGGTCTAGGTTTTGAAGCACTGATGAAGGCCCTCAGGAGATCAGACCAAGGAGCAGGGCTTTGTCGGGATGGTTGCTGAAGGCAATGCTGTTTGGCTGCAACAACTTCCCACGTGTCTTGATCAGGATGCTCTTCTTCAAAGGGGTCTTGGCTCCAAAAGCGATCTGAAGAATGGTTGGAGGAGTCTTCTTTTTAGCTTAAATTTGAGCTTCAGTTACAAGTGAGTCCTCCACTAGAAAGGATCTGCACCATTCAAACTGGCAAAGATTGTCTAATCGTGGACAGCCTCCAGATCTGATGAAGACAACAGGAGTCCACACTCTTGTGGGACTCTCTTATCCCCTGCACAATGTTGTAAATGCAACCAAAACATCCATTATTTGTATATTCAATTTAAAGTGACAATTTTCATACCAGATTTTTCATACATTTTTTTATATAAGCATATTATCAATTAAAAATGATAATGAAAAACACCTTACAATTTGTTCATATGGCAATTTTCTCATTTCATTTCAGCATTGAGTTTGTAACACACATCAATATATCCAACTTTTAAAAAAAAACAGAAGTTTCAATTTTTTAACATTGGTAGACAATTTTTACTCCAAGGATTTCTACCAGTCTCCCTAAACGTCTGGTTCCATAGAAAACTAATTGTAGAGATGGAAAACTCAATCCTTGTGTATTTCCTCGATTCGTTTTGTGGTCTGTGCCCCCCTTCTTCAGGAGATGTCTACCCAATTTCATGATATCTATAATGAATAATCAATAACCAAACTTTAGTAACACTTCAAATGAACAATTCTTCATACATTGTGTCAGTGATTGTGAACTTTATGATCACCTGCATGTATCTCATCCACACGTCTGTTCCACTGTTTTTAGTCTTCTTATATCTGTATCCAAGGGGATGGCTGATTCTCCCTAAAAAGATCCAAAATATATGTTATAGCATCTATGCCTCATAACTGGAGGTAATAGATTACCCCATAGATGCATGTCTTTTTTCTGCATTTAATTTTAATATGGCAAATGCATTTAGTTACCTGTGCAACCGCTCAGAGAATTCTTCTCTTCTCAGTTCAGCAGAGTAGTTTGTTTCACCAACTCCTTTTGTTATCTTCAGCTTTTCCTGATGGCAACCTCTCTAATGGGCCAGCGCCTGTTGACATACATATTCCTCCATAAGCTATTGTCCTACAACCTCTATGGGTATATTCTTATATATAAGGGTTGACATAATTTCCAATGGTTAGGTTCTTGCGCTCATTAAGTTTTGGTGATAGGCATCCAGGCTGGAAAAAAATTCTATGATGTTTTAGGCAGGTCTCTCCTCAAGATATAAATGCCTGTGGGTATGGCAGAGAAAGTTTCATCAAAATGTGTATGCCTTTCTTATTGTAAATTAATGCTAGTAACAGGTCTATCTAAATTATACAATTTTACAAATATTGTTTTTATTTTTTTTTAAAAAGGACATCATTGGTTGATCTGTTGGATGGGTATATATATATTTAATGATTTCAACCTGTCCACTATGGTAACTGGGATGGTCGGAAATACTAATCTCCTCAGTGTTCACATTGTGATATAATCCCCATATTTATGACTACATGATATAGTAGAGGCCAGATAGAATGGCATTAGTTCGACCATAAGCATTAGTGCGAGATTAAGCTAGAATATAGTGAAATCCATTTCTCCATTCTGTATTTTACCTGCTATAGCAGAGTGCATGCCAGATTTCATTGTCCCGGGCTGCAACAACGCAGTATACCAAAATGGCGGTTATTTGTTTATCTGCGTCATCACGGATCGCGTGATGGCTTCACTTTTTAGTTTTTCTAACTCGAGTAGCGTCATCTTTAATCACGGTCATCCTATTCTAACTTCTCCAAGTTCTGACTAAACATCAGAATGTGTTATTAGATTTATGGTTTCCACAATTATTGTGCTATTAATTGTGAACATTCATAGCGCTTGGAGGCATATTAGAAATGTTAGGTTGCGCGCTGCTTTTACATTTTGTGACAAAAGGAATTATCAGAGATAATGTCAATGAAGATCACTATTCCTATAGTCATTCCTACAGTATCAGATACGTGGTATGTTCAAATATGTTCATGTACCTCTGTGTATTGGTTATCATCCAGGTTCACAAAGGTTCAACATGGTAGCCTACTAGGTGTGTCTAATGGATATATATTCCTCTCAAGCCAATCGTATATGTGCCCACAACACTTGAATAGGTTGTACGCTGCCCTTTCTCATAACTTCCTTGTGCTCTAAGGGGAGGTGATACTATCATGGATGTGATAAACCACCTGCTATTACTAATGAACTGATTTGTGGAAAAGGTATGTGTCAAGACACCTACGATGGTCATGAGGCACCAACCATGCTCACAATCTTTAATTCACTTCGTATTGTAATGAATATTCATCAGATTAGAATTTCAAATGTTCAAGACAATTCAGCTCACAAAAACACTGCCAGATTGTACTACTCATTTATCCCATTTGGTGCCAGACTGTTCAATTTATCTATCCAAAAGATATCCCTTTGGTCCATATGTTTGGCATGATTACCTCCCTTTGGGATTTTTTTGACCATTTCCAGGATTATTACTTTAAGTTGGGCCACATTATGTTTGTGTTCAGCAAAGTGTCGAGCTACAGGCGACCTGACATTGGTGGTTCAAATACTGCTCTTGTGTTCGTTCCAGCGTTCTTTTGCTTTCCTGCTTGTCTGACCTACGTAAAAGATCCCACATGGACAACTTAGTCCATAAATTACTGATTTGGAATCGCATGTGGCGTAATCATTCAGTTTGATCTTGTTCCGATTTTTCCGGTGTCTCGCGTATCCCCCCTTCATGATGTTGTTGCAATTACAGCAATTCAAACAGGCAAATGTGCCCACTTTTCTTTTACTGAGTGTAAGCTGTTTGTCCCTCGGGGGGTCTTTCTGCTTTCACTAGCTGGTCCTTAAAGTTCCGTCCTGTCTTATAAGCAATGATAGGTGGTTTTCGGAAATAACCTGTTCAATTGTGGGTCCAGTTTGATAATTTGCCAATTCTTTTTGATAACTCTTGAGATGGGATGGCTTTGGCCTGAAAATCTCAATAGGTACAGGAACGATATATCTTTAGATCATGTTTTGGGACTTAAAAGGGCATCCCTATCCAGTTTCTCAGTCTTCTCTCTGGCTTTCTCAATAACATCTCTCGGGTATCCCTGCTTACTACACTTTTCTGTCATTGGGCTTCATTACGAGGTAGGAGGTAGCCATGGTGCTTTTAGCACCATGGCTACCCCCTTACCGCATACCGGGTCCGGGTTCTCCGAATGGGTACTTACCGGGTCATTCCAACCTTGGAGGACCCGGTAAGTCCCCATTCTGAGAACCATTCCCCATTTCCACTTGAGCCCCCTTAGGGCTCAATGGGAATGGGGAAGGAGCTAATAACAGTACCGCAATTTGCGGTTCCATTATTACCTCGGAAGTTCCTTAACGGGTCCCGTCCTTAACGCCTGGTCAGACCAGGCGTTAAGGAAGGGACCCGCTAAGGGACCTCGGAATATGGAGGTAAGGGATTACCGGCACCCTGACCGGTGCCAGTAATCCCTTACCTCCTACTTGGTAATGAGGCCCATTGTCATGTTTTCATCAGTAAGTGTTGTTGGTGTAGATATGATGTGTTTGAGCCGTAAGAATTGGCTATAGGATAAAGGTGTTCTGGGTGGTGACTCGGGTAGTGTAATGAGTTGACATCTGTTTTCTTATGATAAATATTGGTTATTATTCCATCTGTTGCAATATCCAATTCAACGTCCATTATTATTATTATTATTATTATTATTATTATTATTATTATTATAAGCTTCCCCCGGGGAGCGGCAAACATTTGGATCTATGCTGTGGGCCCAGTGGCGCCTGGCCAGGCGGGTAACACAAGGTGTTGTGCCTGGTGGTGGAACAGGGGGTGTTTGTGGCCACTGCTGGGAGTGAATTGCCAAAGATCTGTCAGCTGAAGAACAAAATGAATAGCGACTTATGTGATTAATTGGTCCCAGCTCGTCTCGACCAGTGAGCAAACGGTCAGTGAAGGGGCTTGGAGCAAGGCAGATCCCCGTGGTCCAGAATGGAAGGCTTGCAGAGTGGCGCTGGGAAGAGATAGACCCGGGGTCGACTGGTCCGATAAGGGAAAGGCTGGCTGGGTGGCATGGAGCTAGGCGGCCCACTCGCGGCTCGACATTTTGGAACGCCTGCCCTGTGGCTGTGTGTCCTGGCCATCAGCAGGGGTGCGGCAGTGGTGGCCTGATGCCCGGTGAGGGACAGGTAACCCGCGGAGGAGTGTCGTTAGGAGGCCCCCCGGCTCGTCCTGTATGGTAAGACAAGGGCCAGGGGGGGGGGGCAAGGAGTTTTTCCATTATTTGCTCCCTCACCTCAGCATCTGCGCCTCTCGTGGGTTCTTGGCAGGGCATGTGCCAGCGAAGAATTCAATTTTAGACTGGTCTTTATTGCCCATATTGGCTAGCTGGGCGACCCCCACTTCTGTTTTGTGCAAACAGCTCTTCTGGGGCGGTTACCATGCCCTGTCCCACTGTGTGCCCCTCCACTGTGCGCCCAGCCAAGCCGGCTCACCACGGTCCCGGTGGGGCAGGAGGGGCTCCAAATGTACCTATGTAGCACAGTAGTTGCTGGCATTGAAAGGGAGCGTGGACAGTATGGGATAAAACCTAGACGCTATATCAATGAACGTGCACACCTCGATGGCCCAAATGGAAAAACTGTCTCGAATTGTCACGGAAGGTGAAACGTGAATAAGCGAGGTGGAAGCACTGTGATCAATCAAAGGAACAATTTGAGCTGGGTGCTCACTGGAATCAAATGACTAGAGGCCAAGTGTGAGGACCTCGAGACCACTAATATATTGAGTGCAGCATAGAATCCTTTGTTAAACTACTGTTAAAAATCTTGGATAATCCTCCAATATCGCATTTCTGATGCAATGGGCGCACAGATGCCTAATAGTGAGATCACCTCCCCAACCCCTGCCCTCCCATCTCTCCACAGTGCCCCTCTGCGCCCAATCATCTTCAGAGTCCTGAATTATCATGAACGGATGTGCTACTTTCTCCCTCCAAATTCTCTGCCACACTGGCACTATTCCCAGACTTTTGCCCAGCAGTTTAGGAGGCCAGGAGGAAGTTCAAAAAAGCAAAGAACATCCTGCGGTGGGCGGGCCCGGCATATGCTATGTACTAACCAGCCAAGCTAAGAGTGAACACAGATGGACGTGTTGACTATTTCACAGATCATGTGGCAGCACGGGTCTTTACCGGGAGGAGGGTCAAAGAAAGGGTTGAAGAAAACAAATATAGGAGCATATGTAGAAGCAGGAGCACTGAATGGTGTTGGCGGATGCTCCAGGAGCACAAACATAAAATATGCATAGTAACTCCTCTTGTAGGGCGTCACAAGGTATGTTAGTGTGAGTGCAGGTTCAGGCCCGCCCCCGACCTCTGCATATGGATGGCAGCATGGTTGCCCTTAGGCGTGTTTTGCAATATGGTTGAATTGCTTTTTCAAGTGTGGGGGTCGGGGTGCAAGCTGGTCAGTTTGTGCACCCAGCGTGGGTGGCGGTGGAGGTGGTGCACTAGTGCCCTGCGTAGAATGCCCGAAGAATTTTTAAGGGTTCTCAAGGAGGCAATGGGGAGTTGTGGGGTTTTGTGTTTTGGCATCACTTAGCCCCTCTGAAGATATCTATACTAATAAACAAACAAGAGACCGGAGTAGAGGGAACACAGTAACTACGCGAGTATGATAACTAAGGGTTTGACACTAATGTTGTGGAATATCCGTGGCGTGAGAGATGCCAGGAAAGCCTGTCAGGTTGTGGAGTATGCTAATGGACATAATGTAGATATCCTCATGGTTCAGGAGAGACATCACTGCATGGGCTGCAGAAGCAGCTTGGCTCCAGGTTGGAAGTGGGCATAGGGTACTCGTATATGTCAAGATCCAGGGGTGTGGCAACATTTATACATGGGGCATTGGGTTTCAAGTTGCATGCTTCAGAGACAGATACTGAATGGTGTATGGTAATACTGGTGTGTGAGGAGGTCAGAAGATAGTTCTTCTAAACACTTATGCCCCAAATATAGGTGACCCGGAATTCTTTCAGGGCTTTTCTAAAAGACTACATAAATACAATGAATGATTCACAGATAATATGGGTCCCGGGGGACTTCAACTTCTAGCTAAACTTGGACCGATCGTCCACTATGAATCCACCCCTTGCTTGTGCTGCCCAAACTTTGCTAGACATAAACAGATTTATGGCACCACGTCCATCCCCAGAAGCGTGAATACACACATTACTCTACGGGCCACAATTAATACTCGCCAATCAACTACATTATGATCTCTACACAGCTGATGGGGTCCATTGAGTCATGTAGGATACTGCTGAGGATGCTATCGGACCACTCTCCAGTGGTGATGACCCTCAGCGTCGCTAGGTGCTTGGACACTAAGCGGCTATGGAGATTTAAGAGTGAGGCCCCGCTAGAGGAAGGCTTTGCGCAGAGTGCAAGAAAGGATATCACTTAATTTATTTGAGCAAAATGTAGCCCTGGTAGACACCTTTTCCACCATATTGGGGAGATTTAAATGTTTTATCAGAGGATTGTCTATCTCACAAGAATCTGGGGTCCTAAACAGGATCAGGAGGGAACTGAACGAGCTGTAAGATAATGAAACTAGAAATGGTATATGCTTTACATAACAGGGGAGAGGTGCTTGGGGAAATCGAGGAACACCTGGTGGAATTTTGGTAGTTAGCCGACGAGGAGATCCGTTACCTGGACGGGAACAGGCAGCCCAAATGGTACAGTGACGAGGAAAGGCCTGACCGTCTATTAGCGAGGCTGATGCATCAAGAATAGGGGAAGCACACTACCAAGGCAATACACAACCAAGCAGGTGGTCAGGTGTTTAGGTGAGGGCAATATTAATACTGCATTCCTAGGTTACTATATGTCACTATATAAAACCAGAGCTCAAACTAATGCTTTCAATATAACACCCTTTCTTAACAAGGCAGCCTTGCAACGGTTACCTATGAGCAGGCAATGCTTCTGAATGCTCAAATCAATGTAGAAGAAATCAATGAGGTAATCCAGGGGTGAAGGCCACTGGAATTAATGATCTCACTGCAGAATTCTAGAAGACCTGTGAGGACATATTGGTCCCTTTCTTGAAGGGTCTCTATGAAGACTCACTGGAGGCAAATGTGCTTCCAGAGACCACCAGGACTGCACCTATAACGCTACTCCTGAAATCAGACAAACCAGAAGCATACAGGCCGCTGTCAATACTGAACAATAAGAATAACTTGAAAGTGAAAAAATACTCTCCTCCCGTCTCCTTTAGTTCATGCCCTTGCTGGTTCACCCGGGCCAATCCGAATAAATCCCAGGCGGGACCGCCGAGCATCGCCTTCATGGGCTCTTTAACCTGTTCCCCTGGACTGATACAAACACCCCCTGGGTAATCGCCACACTTGATGCCAAAAAGTCGTTCGAATCTGTAGAGTGGCCTTTCCTCTTTTAGGTACTGCAGCGGATGGGGATGGGGGCTGGTTTCATAGGTATGGTCAAACTCCTATACTCGTCCCGTAGGGCGATCTTACACAATAGCAGGCTTCTGCTCCCTTTGTACTCCAAAGGGGTGCCCACTGTCACCCCACCTGTTCGCCCTGACTATTGAACCCCTGACATGCTGGCTCCTGATTAACCATTCAGAGAGGTACATGCTAGTGCAAGACAAAGCGACAATAGTCTTTGTATATGCTGACCACATGCTCCTGTTCATTAAAAACCTGGGGTTAAATCTTGCTCCTATCATGCATGACAACGAGTATAAACTCCCATCTGTGCTAAAAATTAACTGGTGGAAATCTGAGCTCCTAGTGTTCCATATCCATGTGGAAAAAGCAGGTGAAGAAATGGGATTTGTGTGGCAGGAGTTCAGAATCAAATAACTGGTGTGGTGATATCCATGGACCGTAAGGTCTTGTATGAAGAGAATTATATAAAGCCCCTTATGAATCTTCAGAACAAAATATAGATTTGGTTAAAACTCCCAATCTCAATATCAGGCAGAGTCTCACTCATCAAAATGGTCCTACTCCTATGTTTGGGAGAATTCTCATAAATTTGCTAATTCCCTTCACCTTGGTGACCCCCTCCCCCCCCAGCAACTTTGCTGGATTTTGAGGACTTGGTTTTTTTACCTGGAGAGAGTGTGACCCTTTTTCCCACTCTCTCATGTATTTTGAAATGTGTTTTACTCTTGTGTTTTCTTTGGTTATGGTGTCTAACCAACTCCATAGGCATCATCTCTTCATTTGTGTCACACAGCACCCTCAGTGCAGTGACACAGGGAAGCCTTTTTAGGCTTTCCCAGGGTTTAAATACCTTCTCTGGGATAAACCACTGTTTCCCAGAGTAAGTAAAGTGAAATTGACTTTACTAGTCTTTTAAATTCCTAAACCCAGCACACCCTATTTTACAATAGAGTGCTGGAGGGGTTACTTAGTCTCGACTGTGTCTAGATACTAATGTAGCAGTCAAATGCTACCCTCTCCTCTGAGAATGGCTGGTGGCAGTGGTTTTACAACGAACTACCATGATTTTTCCGTACCGCGAGCGCCGGTAGCATTAAATCGCTGGAATGGCTTGGAAGGCAGAGTCGACCACTAGATGAAGAAACCGAAGAAGAGCTCGAAGAGGACGCCTGCTGCAACTCCTGGACCATTGCTTTGCCCGGTGAAGCCCTGCTCCAGTGCCTACTTGAAGAAGTTCTAATCGATGGAGAAGACCCTTCAAGGACGATTTCTCCCTTTGAGTTGGTGGCTTACAGCTAATGGAATTTAAGTTTGCCACGCTTTTTGACTGTCCCAGTGCAGTGCAGGAGTACCCCGAGGCCCTCCCTCTTGTCCCCACGACTGAGGCTCAGGAACAGCGAGATCTGCAGGAACTGCCAGGAACAGACATCATCAGCTGTCTCTTTTTTTCTTCATTTGTAAGGTACTGTAAAACAAGACCGAGAGTACTTGCCTCTCGCGGTGAAAGCATGTGAAACTTTAGCAACTCGCAGGCCTAATCGGCTTGTGACCCAACATATGATTCTTCTTTTTACGAACTACTTCTAAGAACTTTGGCAGAGACTTTTCTGTTTACTTTCCAGCACTGCTTTATCATATATAAGACTTTAGCCCATTGACTCTGGCCTAGCCTGTTGAATTGACTCTATGGTAAACTCAAAATATCTGCATTGTCTAAGAATAATTGTCGTCTTTTTATGTTCTGATAACCTATGCCTTTTTGCTCCTCCTTCAAAGTATTCTGAATGCCAAACAGTGATTGAATGCCTCAGAAACTTAGATTGTACAGTACTGAAGTATATTTGTGTATAATATTTGATTACCGCCTTCTAGTGAATATTTTGTAACCGACTGTTGAATAAATTAATGATTAGTGATTGTGGACCTCTGTGTAACATCATTACTGCTTACATTCCCCTCTTGAGATAAGCCTGGCTGCTAAGCTCCGCTACCAAAAACTGTGTAGTACAGATTTATACCAAAGGTTGGTTTGCTTACACCTGTAGTCATAGTAGTGTGTAGTGTGTAGTGTTTCCAAAGGGTACTGCATACAAACTCTGCCTAACACTCCCCAAGCTACTCTATATATACCAAAAGGTACCAATCTACCCCTTGCAAACTATTTCCACAGAGTCAGAACAATGTAAATGAATCTGATATGGGCACACAAAGCACTGCGAATATCCTACAATACACCAACCTTACCATATGAGTAGGGTGGGTCAGCAGTCCCTGATATGCAGCAATGCTTCAATGGGTTGCTTTTCTGTCACGGATTCCTCATGAGATGGATATCCCTTCCAGCGTCGGCTGCTCAGAAAACCTTTTGACAGGGGGCGTAGTGCCTCACGACTCACCCGTTGATCCATCCTGACTTGATGCACCGGTTGTTAACTCCGGACGTGACGTTGGTTGCAGTACATATACTGCGTCACTATGACCCGTACCTCATTTCCTATTTTGCACGTGCTCACCCTGCTTGAGGAATGGCTCTTCTCATTGGAGAAAGTTTTTTTCATTTAAATTCGCTTTTCGTTCGTATATTCGACATTTGTTCGATTGCAATGTCTGCTCCAAAAGCGTCTCGCTTCAAGTGATGTCTGGACTGTAAATCAAAATGTCAAAAGATGAATCTTAAATCTTGGTGGAAGCGGGCACTAAATTGAAAATGGCCCGATCCATTACAAGGCCATCAGGTCATGAGACCCCCACCCCGGAGAAAGAGAACATGCACCGTAAAAAGGTCAAAAAGAGGTTGCACTCCAGGAGTCATTCCTCATCGTCCTCTTCCCAGAAGAAGAAAACATCGACATCGTCGGCAGTACTCTGATTTGTCCGAGGAAAGAGGTAAGCCCCGCTTCGGCGACGGTACTATCAGAGCAGAATACGAAGCCTTTAAAGAGCAGATGCTCGACAGGGTGAAGGTGGTCACTGTGGGTAAGTGGAAGCCCTCAAAGCAGCAGAACTTATCAGTCTCAGCTACGCTCGGTACGTCAGCGACAAGAATGTGTCTGGTTCGAGGCCCTATGGGGCCGACTGTCGATATGTCAATGATGCCTTCCAAACCACTTATGGTGCTGGTGCGCTCGGCACCACACGCCCCAATACAGTTGAGGTTGATTTTTTGCAGACTATGGAAAAGTCATTTTTTTCCTGAGTCGAGAACTTCTTTCATCGACACAATGAAGGTGATGTGCATGATTTCGAGCCGATTCCGGGTTCGGCAAGTGGCACAGACTTTTTCACTGATCAGGCGGAACTCTTAGCACTTGCAGGAGAGTTACAAAATGCCAGCTGTTAAGACAACTCACCAGAGCTCGAGACACAGCGGGCCTGCCCCTAGGACCATGTTACAGGCATACTGTGGAGAGGGTGGTAGATACCGTGTGCCTTTCTGCTCCAGCTAAGCCAATTTCGTCTTACGAGCTCGCTGACATCCTCAATGTGGGCCCACCGACAGAAAGGGCTAGGCCATTCAACTTGGCAAATCCTGACTCAATCACCTCATTGTGGCGAAGACCTTGCTACATTTCTCTGGCAGGAGGGGAGACCCGCGCTACCTATCCTCCCCTCCAACACCAAAAGGATTGGTTGTCTAGCCGCCTATGGTGTCCGCTAGGCCTTCTCCATCTACCTCTAATTTGCCAGTGGATAGAGCGTCTAAAAAATATGATGCCCTAGCTAAGAAACATTTTTCAGCTGCCAGTATGTCTCTCAAGGCCACCAACGCTTCCTGTGCATAAACACACGTCCTCTGGAGAACAATTCAAGAAGCAGCAGGGTACATCCCGCAGGGAGAAATGCGGGAGGGGTTTCTCCACCCAATGGATGATTGCAAGGAGGTATCACGCCAGGCTCTGCAATCCAGTCTGGATATAGCAAATTGTGTTGGTAGAGTGATGGGGTTGGCAACAGTAATACGCAGGCAACCCTACTAGCACAGCTCAGGTTTTGCCCCTAATGTCCTGAACAATCTTTTGGACATTGCCTTTGATGGCGAACATCTTTTCGGCACCAAGGCCAATGAATCCCTGGAAAAGTTTAAGGAGTCCAAGGTGGCTGTGAAGTCGCTGGGTCTGGCTGTTCAGCAACCAGCAAAGCCTTCCTTAAACTTTTCCTCTAGGAGTAGAGGGTGTCACCGCTTTGCCTCATTCCGAAGGAAGACGCAGCCCACTCAACCTAAGCAGGGGCAGATGTCTTTTGTGTGCTCCAGTAGTGCCATGGCAACATCTAGGGGCCAGCAGCCTTCAGCAGCGGCTGTGGGGGTCGGCTCCGGCTTCAAAACCGCTTTGAGTTCTCCCCATTCACATTTTCCCGGTTGGTGGGAGGATTGGAGAGCGTGGGCCACAGTGGCGAGAGGGAACATCAGATGCCTGAGCACTGCAACTCGACCAATAGGGGTTACTGTTTGCCTTTCTTATGGAGACTGCCAGTCAGGCCACCCCTCAGCAACTGGGACAGGAGCACCAGGAAGAAATGAGAGCTGTGAAGGCATCATGAAGTAAATGCAGACAACCGATGTAAAATTGCTTCTCAAAAGTTGCATTAACTTATTAGAGGATGGAGTAGGGTCTAACTTGCTCTATGCGAAGGTAGGATTTCCCTGCATAAAGAAAACTAAGGATAGTCTGTGTCCGGATGTCCAAATCAAATGTCTGTGTCCAAAACCTATAATTGCTCTCACAAATAACTGTATGCAATGTGTAGGGATGCCAGCATCAAAATGAATAGCGTTCAAAAGAATGTTCTGAGCTTCTTCCAGCTCTTGGCTTGTATTCAGCTTCCCCTTCCCCAAGTTCAAACCAGTTCACAGAATATCAGGGTTCCCTTCCCCAAGAGTTCAAATTTTCAAGCTTTCAAAAACAATGCAGTTCCTTGGGACACTTCCCACCTCCTCTAATATCAATACTTTTCACCAGTTCATCTAGGCAGTTCTGTTCCTTGACTTCAAAATCATACACAACGTTGTTGCAAAACACAAGTCTATTTATATTATTTTATTTATTTATTTTTACATTTATATAGCGCACAGACAGCCCAGGGGCATTGTGGCGCTGTTACTTGCAGTAGACTTAGTTACAATACGCATACGTTAGTGCATTGGAGAGCAGAGATGTAATACATGTTATGCATAAAAACGTACACAGTTCATAGTATCCAGGGTAGGGGAAGGACGTTGTGTTGGGGTAAGGTGATCAGGCGAATAGGGTGGTTTTCATGGTCTTACGGAAGGTGGTGAGTGATGGTTCAGCTCTCAGGGCAGTGGGGAGTGCATTCCAGTGCAGGGCGGCTAAGTAGGGGAAGCTGGCGCCACCTGCTCTTGCTCTTTTTACCATGCGTACGGTGAGCATGTTAGCATAGGGGGGTCCTAGTTGGTCTTGAGGAAGAGGCAGGGTGGATTCTTTGCGATAGGTATGCTGGTGCGGCGAGGTGAATGCATTTGTGGGTGAGGGTCAGGGCTTTGAAGATGATCCTCTCCTTTATGGGGAGCCAGTGCGAGGCTCTTCTGGCAGCAGAGATGTGCTCTCTTTTGGAAATGCCTTTTGCTGTGCGTAAGGTGTTGTTTTGAATTACTTGTAGTTTCTCAAGGTTTTTTGTGGAGGTCCCTAAGAAGAGAAAGTTCCAGTAGTCCAACCGGGATCCAGTGATGGCCCTCGCTATGTTTGTGCAGGTGTCATTGGAGAGGTAAGGTCTGACTGCATTGAGGAGTTTAGCATGGTAGGCAGCCGAGGAGGCAATGGCATTTACTTGTCTGGTCATGGACAGACTTGAGTCTAGGTAGACGACTAGAGTTTTTACTGACTCGGATACTGGCATTTTGATGGAGTCGATGATGAAGTGGCTAAACTGGTCGTCAGTTTTTTTAGAGTGTTGGGGGAGCCAACAAGCAGGAGTTTGCTTTTGTCTGAGTTGAGACAGAAGCTGTTTGCAGCCATCCAAGTTTGGATGGTGTTGTAGATGATGATGAGGGTCTTGGAGTCAATGTCATAGTCACCTGTAGGGGTGAGGAGGATCTGCTTGTCGTCCGCGTAATTAGTGTAGTAGATCCCCATGGCGCAATGGATGAGGAAGAGGGGGCAAGTGAATATATTATGGAGGATGGGAGAGATGCATGAACCTTGTGGTACACCACATAGCATAATGGTAGGTGAGGCAGTAGCTAGATCAGAGAAAACGTGCATGGTTCTTCCTTGTAGGAAGGAGGTGATCAGGTATTGGCTTCGGCTGAGAAGTTTGCAGTGGAGGTCAGGTGGTGGCATAGGACGTCGTGATCAATAAGTTCTAAAGCGGCGGAAAGATTGAGGAGAAGGAGCAGGACGGGTTTGCCTAGGTCTCTTGCGTCATCCATCTGGTTTTTCAGGTCGTGTAGGGCGGTCTCAGTCCCGTGTTTGGGGCGGAAGCCGGATTTTCTCAGACCTAGGAGTTTATTCTCTTCGAGGAAGTGTTGAACTTGCATATAGGCTGCTTTGTCCAGAATTTTAAGAAGGAAGGGGACGGTGGTAATGGGCCTATAGTTGTTGGGTGAGGTGGGGTCAAGTGTGGGTTTCTTTATTAGAGGCCTGACCCATGCTTCCTTGAGGGATGAAGGTACTTTCCCTGTGGCGAAGGAGCCGTTGACAAAGGCTGTGAGAAATGGAGTGAGGAAGTCGGCACAATCCTTAATAATGGTGGCGCAGCAGGGGTCTCCTTTGCAATTGGAGGGTTTGATGCCTTTCATTAGGTTAATGATGTCTTTCTCCTAGATGGTTTTGAAGGAGAAGGTGGGGGAGGCATCTGAGGTGTGAGAGGGGGCGGGAGTGAGGGGGATGGGAGGAGTGAGTCTAGTGTTCATAATTTTGGCTTGAAGCAGGTCCAGTTTGTTACGCTTGGCTGTTTGAATGCCATCGCCCCAGACCTTATCTTTGGTGAAGTTTTGGGGTGTGGGCGTAGGGGTTTCAAGTTCCCTAAATATGGTGAACATTTCCTTCGTGTTGGATTTTGCTTCAGTGATTCTAGCTTCGAATGATTTGGCTTTGGCTTGGATGATGGCTTTTTTATAGTCTTTGGAACGGGTTTTGAAGTCAAATTTGTCTTGGTCATCTTGGGAGGACTGCCAGCGTGCAAGGGCGAAGCGTTTGTCCGTACGGAGATTGAGGAGGTCTGGGGTGAACCAGGTGTTGGTGTGGCTCGTGGGTTTGGATTTCTGAGGTTTGAGAGGGGCAATGGAGTTGATTGCTGTCGATATAGCAGTGTTGTAGTTTTGCGCAAGGGTTTCTGGGTCATTGGAGAAGGGAGGTCTGAAGGCAGGTCCCTGGAGGAATGGTAGGAGTCTTTCTTTAGTGAGTAGGCGGGCGCTTCTGGTGAGGGCAGGTGGCAGGTGTTGGGGGGGGGGGGGGGAGCTAGTGGGGATGTTGAAGGTTATGATGTGGTGGTCAGACCATGGGGTGGGGGTGTTGCCTGTGATTGTGAGAGGGCAGTTGTTGTGCTGTGCGATCCAATCAAGTGTCCTGCCTAGGGAGTGAGTGGGGTCTGTGACAGTGTTTGTGAAGCCTAGGGTTTCAAGGGCTGAGTTAAGTGATTTAGAAGCAAGGTCTTTGGGGTCATTTAGTCCAAGGTTGATATCCCCGAGGAGGATAGTTTTGGTTGATTTCTTTAGATTGTCTGCCAAAAGGTGGGTGATGGCGGACTGGAAGTCAACTAGGGGGCCGGGTGGCCTGTAGATAAGATGGAGCGTAATGGTGCAGTGATGAGAGATGGAGAGTTTGAGTTGGAGGTAGTCACTGTTGTCATTCGTAGATTTATAATTTTTTCTGATGGTGATGGAGTCTTTAGCTATGATCGCCACTCCTCCACCTTTGGTAGGGCGGTCTTGTCTAGTGACCGCATAGCCAGGTGGGAGAGCAAGGAAGAATTAGTGCAGGGCCTGAGGCTTCATGCAGCCATGTTTCGGTGACTAGGAGGAGGTCTAAGTCGTTGGTGGTGAGGAGGTCATGGATGTCCAGTGCATGGGCATTGACAGACCGGGCGTTGATCAGGGCACATTTGAGGTGAGTGGGGATAGGGGAGGTGGTTTGTGGTAAGGGTGCAACATTTTCAGGGGTCACAGGCATAGTAACAGTGGTATGTGCATCAGTACATTGCATGGTTAAGGTACAAGAAATAGCAATAGTGGGGGTCCCATTTTCAGGGGTCACAGGCATAGTAACAGTGGTATGTGCATCAATACATTGCATGGTTAAGGTAGGAGAATTGGCAATAGTGGGGGGTCCCATGTTCAGGGGTCACAGGCATAGTAACAGTGGCATGTGCATCAATACATTGCATGATTAAGGTAGAAGAATTGTCAACAGTGGGGGTCACATTTTCAAGAGACACAGGCATAGATATTGAGGTTTTGTAGACCGTAAGTTTGTTCCTAGGGGGTTTCATGCCCCTGGTGGTGGGTGTAATGTTAGGTGCCATTGTAACAGTGTTAGTGGCTGGGTTGAGTAAGGGGCAGGAGCCTTGGAAGGAAGGCAGCTGGTGAGCGGTAACGCACATAGTTTTGTGCCTTGACAGTGGGCCTGCAGCAGTCGGGCAGGCGGATCGGGAGGCAGCACATGATCTAGATGGTAGGCGTGCATTACGAATGCTTGTGGGCTGCGGTAGTGATAGTACGTGAGCGTAAACGTGCACGTCTGGATGCAGTTAAGTGAGGCTGCAAAGGTGAGGATGTGGGGATCCTCTTACCTTTAAGTTTTGTCAGCATATCATGGCAGGCGGCAGACGGCGAGCAGCGGAGCTGCAAAGAGGTGCGCTGGTCTTTTTCTGCGGCCTTCTTCTTCCGGCTTCGCTTCACAGCCCACTCCTCCTCCATTTAAAGCAGGAAGGGAGGGGCAGGCGTGTCGGGGGAGCAAATAGGCACACGGGCCTAATTGAGACGTGTTCCCGGGCTTCAGGGCGGTTCCCTCTGAATGGGCGGCAAATGTGGATTTCAAATCCACATCTCCGAACCGGAGACAAGCAGCTCATTTGGGGCAGCTTTGATGTGGGCTCGCAGCAGAGCTGCAAAGAGGAGCGCTGGCCTTTTTCTGTGGCCGCCTTCTCCCGGCTTATAGATACTTTCATTGTTTTTTCCATATATGGGCATTCATTCTAGGTGCAGTTTCGGACCACACAGTCCACTCATTACAGGTTTCGCGACCAATACCCCTTCTTCACTGTTTGTATCAACGATTTGCCACTGCTTCCACTTGACAGTGATGTTTAGTTGATTCCCCACTGTCACACTCTTCTGACACTGTCCCGTGGCTCGGTTGTCCACCATGCACTTTGTTATACTGCCCTGTATTCCTCTGGCGTTTGCCAACACAAGCTTCCTCTTAACCTGCAATTCCTCTGACCCTTTTAGCTTTGGACCAATACTTAGTTTCTCATTTCATACCCTTCTTGGTATTCTCTTGACTTTGCCTATACTTGTGTTTCATAGAATACATTCCGTGGTATCTGCTTCATGCATCACTTTTCTTTCACTCAATTCATGAGTGCTCAACTTTATTTTCTTTTTTTCTTTCACTCTTTGCAGCATTCAAAAAGTGCTTACAATAACTTTGTTTGTTCGGTATTTAAAAGGACTTTGTCATAACATCTCCGAGCGCATCGGGTATGAGTGGTTCCCTGGTTTCTACTCACCGGTCGCACAGGGCAGCTCCCTTCTGCTTGTCCTACGCAACGGGCCTCTCAATGTTTCTTACTCTGTTTTCCTGCTTTGCCGAGCTTTACCTTTCTCTCATGGCAGCCACAGAGAGCACTGCTCACTCTCCTGCTCTCCTGCTTACCTGCGGCTGCTAGAGTGTGTTGGAGTGCGACAGCTCCTGCGGCGCTGACGCAGTATTGGGGGTAGCAGGATCTCCAGACCCTATTGCGGCAGACCCCGGCCTCTCTCTCTCTCTCCCCCCCGATTCACATGGCTCCCGGTGCCTGGGTCTCCAGCTCCCTTCTCTCCAGCGTGTTCCACTTTCTTGCATGTGGAGGCATCTTTATATCCGTTAGAAGGGTTAAGTGACCCCGGGTGAGGGTCATCAAGTCCAATTCCCTGACTCTGGCGGTTCTCATTAGGTGGACATGCATGGTTGTTCCATCTGTATACCTCTATAGCCCTCTTCTTCATCTCAGTACCAGAGTAGTGTTTGTGGATGTTAGATTCAATAAAAGAAGTATGTATTCCTTCTCTCAGTGAAATGAAGATGTGTCCTCCTCTTTGGTCTCTTCCTGATCCCAGTATCGAGGTGGTGTTTCTGGGGGACAGTTTGGGGTGGGGGAAGAAAAGGGAAAGGGCTGACAGTAGCCTACAAAGGCTTGATGGGTGGAGGGTTTAGTGTGGAAAGCGAAAGGGGATACCATGTCTCACCTAAGGACGTCCTCTCCCTAAATTACCTCCACCCAGGTGATCCTCCCTCGCATATCCACCCCTAGGGTCGGGATCCAAAAGTGATGGCCTTTCCCTGGCCACCTGAGAGGAGGATCCAGGGGGAAAAGAAGTGAGGGCGCACTCAGGCTTCTCACAGAGCCATGTTATTGAAGGGTGCTATGGAAGAAGTACCTCCCGAGCAGAGAGGCTTAGGCCGGTATTCTTGGTATTTCCTGGTATCCAAGAAAGGAGGACCTCTGGGCCTTCAACAAGTACCTAATGAAGGACACATTCAAGATGGTGACGCTCAGAGAGATGCTCCAGGCTCTACATACACAGGTTTGGTGTGTGTGTGTGTGTCGTTTCTAAAAGATGCATACTTCCATGTGCCTATCCACATCGGCACAGGAAGTTCTTGAGATTCCTCATAGGGGACAAGCACTACCAGTTCAAGGTGCTCCCCTTTGGGTTGACCGCCACTCCCAGCGTCTTCAACAAGCTGATGGCAGTATAGTAGTGGTGCACCGGAGGAGATCCGGCGTACATGTGATTCCATACTTGGACAATTGGTTGTTCCGAGGGAAGTCAGCGTACCAAGTTTCGTCTCAGCTCGAGGACACTTGTTCACTACTGCACAGGTTGGGCTTCTCCCTGAATCTTCAGAAGTCTCACATGACACCTGTGCAGAGCCTCCAATTCATTGGAGCAGTCATGGACACTGGGGAAGAAAAGGCTTTCCCACCCACAGATGGTCACCATTGAGAGGCAGATCGCTAATTTGTTCCAGATCCCACTCCAGCTTGCCAGTGGTCCCCTTCCTCTGCCTGCTGTGCCTCATGGCCTCCTGCATCTTTCTGGTCCCAGGGGCCACGCTGAGAATGCGTTCTCTGCAGTGGCTACTTAGGAGTCAGTGGTCCCTGCACTCAACTCCCTGAAGGACGATCTGAGGGTGTCGTCGAGGTCGGTGGCCAACAATCTTTCTTGGTGGGCCAACAAGGACAACATGATGGTGGGGAAACCCTTCTGTCCTCTGTGGACGATTTGCAGGGCTTGTTTTTGCTCCTTTTGCCAGTTGCCTTTTAGCTAACACTGTGCTTCCATATTTGCTTGCTTTATTGCCAGCACATTCAGGTCTGTGACGAAAGTGTTCGTAGGTTCCTCCCTCTTTGAATTTCCTGCACCCATTGGTTAACAACACTACTTTGACATGCATGCAGGTACTTTTTTCTTACCTCTACAGACCATTTCTGAGTGCTCCGCCCGCTTCACTGCTTTCTTCTGTAAGTCTCAGTTTCCATCTTCATTCGATATTTGATCTTCTATTCGGCTCTTTTTACAGCCAGTACTTTACTGTTTGCCTTTTGTTTTTCTTTATTCGTTGTCTTGTGTTCTCATTGGTCTAGATTTGTTTGCTTGCAGGTAATCTTCCCAGACGAGCAGTATGCTTTTTTTTTAGCAACATTCTATTTCAAAAATATTGTTTTTGGTTTGGTACTATTTCCATTTCTTTCTTTCTACTGATTGGATTTGTTTTCACAGAAGCATGACCTATCCTCTTGTCTAGCAGTGTATGGACTACCAGGAGATGGATATTTTAGTGAGATTTGACTATCTGGCTCGTGGAGTTTTTCTTTTTCTGTATATTTGCTCAAGTTCTTTCAAGGGGAGGTAGTAATATACTGCAATGTTTGATGGCATTTCATTTATGGGTTGGTAGGTTAAAAGCTGATTTTTACTGCACGTTCAAGTGTTGGGATCCTCGTGCTATTGCTCTCGAGCGTTAGTGCTATTTTTCACGTTTTTTCTCAAAAACTTTATCTTTTTTCGGTCAAAAGAGCCTCAAGCTCCATCGTTTCTTCATCCGATCAACGGGGACCCGTGTGGGATTCGTCTACGCCCCTCAAGGGTGAAGATTTCGTCGAGCCACGCTTTTGGAGGACTCCAGAAGTTTCTCAGGCCCATCTCGGACGTGGCCCAGGAGAAGGGAAGCTCGACGCCCGGAAAGCTGTTCAGGGTCTGCCCTGGATGCCAGCTTCAGAATGTCTTTAAGGAGGACGAACACTCCCTTTGCCTTTACTGCCTACATGAGGACAAGACGCACGTGGAGAAGGACTGTGCGTTTTGCGGCAATATGTCGGAGCGGACCATGAAGGACCCCCATCAACGTCTCGCCAACTGGCTGGAAGGAAAGAGCCCGTCAGGCGAGAAGAAGAAGAAGTCCGAGCGGTCTTCTAAGACCTTTGAGGGCGCCCCAGCGACGGGGGTCCAACAGAAGGCCAAGCACCGCGAGTCTGCTGGCACCGGGAGCGCCGAACGGTCGGGCTCTACGGGCGCCAGGCAGGGTGCATCCTCCCCGGCGCCATCAACCACGAGCCAACGCTCTGGCTCGGGTAAGAGGAAGGCCGAGCACCCGGCGAAGCTCCTGGAGAGACCCCGGTCGAGCTCGAAGGCCCCATCGGAGGGGGAGCGAGGCGGTGACCCTCCCCCCAAGGAGAAGGCGGTGAGTGCACCTAAGGTGGTGAAAGCCTTAATCCATCCGGCCAAGGCCTCTATCGAGACAGTCGCGGTGGCCCTGGCTCAGCCTGTGGAGGCTACACCAGTGGTGGCGACCTCGGGGCCCAGAGTCTCCCTGCCACCGCGGAGGGAGTCCTCTTTCATGCCCATCGACAGGACCCCCGTGAAACCTCCGGCGGAGAAGAAAAAGGGGGGGCAGGAGGTCGTTGTGGATTCGGCCTCAACCTCTGAGGAAGAGCTGATCGAAGTCTTAAGCCACGGCGTTGGCGTGGAAGAAGACCAGCCCGTCGGGAGGGACCCCGACGTAGGAGACGACGAGAACGTCGCGGGTGCCGACGGAGCTCCTGACCGCCCGTCAGACTCCCCTCAACCAGTGCCGCAAGACAACTCGACGGCCATTTTGTTGGCTATACAGTCCTTCTGCTCGGAGATAAGGACGAGACTGCCGTTACCACCAACGGAGGAACCGCTCCCGATGGGGGACCCGGAGCCAGGCCCTTCTGGGAGCCCTCCCCCTAAGAGAAGAAGGATTCATCCTCCACCTCCTTTTCAGCCATCGCGCCCTGTCCAGCCCTCCTCCCCGTCCACCACACGTGGGGATGATACGGGGACTGACACGGCCGCGACGGGTACAGATGACAAGGTTTACGACGAGGATCTCCCGTCGTCACCTCCCACCCGGGCTTCCCCGCCCGACGAGATTGGATCGTTTCACTCCATGATCGCCAGGGCATCCGAGCTTTTCCAGCTCTGCCCGGAAGAGAACAAGAAGGAAGGTTTCCTTTATCAACGGCGCGAGGCCAAGAGGAAGACGGTCCTCGCTGTACCTCTACTGGACGATATTTAGGATGAGGCCCTCGCCCTCCTCAAGAACCCATCCACGACGCCGGCTAGAAGGGATTGGTACGAGAAGTAGTACCGGGTCCCGGACGCGGCCCCCTTGTGCCTTCGGGCACAGCCGACCTCGGACTCGGTCGTCTCTGCGGCGGCCAGGAAGAAAGCGGGGGGGGCGCGGTCTCTACGTCGACCTCCCCGCCGGACGGTGAGGGAAAGAAATTAGACACGATGGGACGCAGAGTCATCTCGTCGGCAGCGACGACGATTAAGGCGGCCAACGCCTTGGCTATCGTAGCCCGCTACGACAGGGAGTTGTGGTACAAACTGGCCCCCCTGCTGGACCTAGAGATCTTGCAGGAAGGAGAGGTGGCGTCGGACCACGCCATTACGATTGCGACGGACATCGCTGACACTGGATTTCGCCAGTTGGGCAACGGCGTGTGCCTTAGGCGGCGTGGATGGCTCAAGGCTACTGACTTCCATCAGGACGTGCAGACCAGAGTCTTGGACATGCCGTTCGACGGAAACAACCTGTTTGGGAAAACAGTAGACGATTCCCTTCAAGCCATCAAGGCGGACACGGAGACGGCGCCGGGCTCTTGGGGTTCTCCAGCAACGGCAGCCGCCCTTTCGGAGCGGCGGAGGCAAACGGGGTGCCTCCAAAGGTTCCAGAGGCGGATTTTCCACCTACCGTCAAGCGGCCCATTCGTCGTCACAGGAAGCTTACAGGGAACGAGGCAAGTCAGGCGGACCCCGCCGTCGTCGCCAAGGAGGACAAGGCGGCAAACCCTCGTCGAAGCAGGACTGAACCGGCCATGGGGTCGGGCCCCCACCGAAGCACCCCGGTGGGAGGCCGGCTGGCGAGCTTCGTCAGCGTGTGGGAGTCCATCTCCACCGACCGTTGGGTGCTGGACGCCCTAGCTCAGGATCACGCGCTCGAGTTTCTAAAGAGGTGCCCGCGCGTCCCCCCTGTGGCCAGGAAAGAACATCACGTCCCTCAACTTCTCTTGGAGGTAAAGGCGATGCTCAAAAAGGGCGCCATCGAGCTCGTCCCAAAGAGGCTTCGGGGCTCCGGAGCTTACTCAAGATACTTCCTCGTCAAGAAGACGATGGGAGGATGGCGTCCCATCCTGGACCTACGACGACTGAACAAATTCATCAAGGCACGGAAGTTCCAGATGGTCACCCTCCAACACGTCCTGGGTCAACTGGAGGAGGGCGATTTCCTCTCGTCGTTGGATTTGGAGGATGCCTACTTCCATATTCCCATCCTAAAGGGACACCGAATGTTTCTCAGGTTCGTGGTCCAAGGGCGTCACTACCAGTTCAGAGCCCTTCCCTTCGGATTGAGGTTGGCACCCAGGGTGTTCATCAAGTGCCTCGCACCGGTGGCGGCGCAGCTGCGCCGAGAGGGGATCCACGTCTACCCCTACCTGGACGACTGGCTCATCCGAGCAAAGACGAAGGAGCTCGCCGTGGAGCACACGGCAAGGACCGTCCAACTACTCACGGACCTGGGATTCTCCATAAACTACGCCAAGTCCCACCTGGTGCCGGCGCAAGACGCACTGTTTCTGGGAGCGAAGCTCGACACAGTGTCGCTTCTGGCCTCTCCGTCGGAGGAAAGGACGAGGGCCATCTTGGGCAAGGTGCAGCGGATGCTGGTTGCGGACGCTGCCAGGGTGAGGTCCATCAAGTCCCTCCTCGGAATGATGTCTTCTTGCATTTATCTCATCCGCCTGTGCAGGCTCCGGATGCGCCCGTTGCAGGAGTTCCTGGACGCGCGCTGGATCCAGACGACGGGCAGCTTCGATTAGAGGATCACACTCGACGAGAGTTTCCGACGAGCGATCCGGTGGTGGGGCACCCGCGCGCATCTGATGGCGGGCATGGACTTCCAGACCCCCGGCCACCAGGAGACAGTGACCACGGATGCCTCCCTGGAGGGGTGGGGAGCGCACACCAAAAATCTGCACGCGAGAGGCCTTTGGCTTCCGACGGAGAAGTCCCTCCATATCAACGTCCTAGAACTCCGTGCAGTGTTTTGGGCCCTCAGGTCCTTTCTTCCGTCCCTCAAGGGCATTGTGGTGAGGATCTTCACCGACAACACCACCACCATGTTCTACATCAGGAAGCAGGGCGGAACCAGGTCCCCAGCCCTGTCCAAGGAGGCGCAGGATCTGTGGCATTGGGCCGTCGCCCAAGGGATGTTTCTGGTGCCGTTTCATCTGGCAGGGATAAAAAAACACCATCGCCGACTCGCTCAGCAGAGAGCTGCGCTCGTGCCACGAGTGGGAACTACGACAGGATCTAGTGGACCGCCTCTTCCGACGGTGGGGCACACCCCAGATCGATCTGTTCGCGACGGCGACGAACTCCAAGTGCCGGAGGTTCGCCAGCAAGTTTCCCCAGCCGAGGAGCATGGGCGATGCTTTCTCGTTCCCCTGGGAGGGCCTGTTTCTATACGCGTTGCCTCCATTGCCATTGCTGATCCGGCTCATCAACCAGCTCAAGAGGTCACGGTGCAGGATGATCCTCGTCGCACCTGCGTGGCCGAGGCAGATATGGTTCCCGGACCTTCTGGACTTGTCCCCGTCAATCAAGCTGCCAGTGGACGCGGATCTTCTCTCCAGGGAAGGAGGCGCCATCCTCCATCACGACCTGAAGTCGCTGAACTTGCAGGCCTGGCTCCTGCAACGTTAGAGTTTGGAGGATACGACATACCGGCTGACTGCAGAGAGGTTCTTGCAAAGGCCAGGGCGTCCTCAACTCTTAAATGCTATGGACACAAATGGAAGAGGTTCTCTGTCTGGTGCCATGCACAGAAGATTAACCCTCTACGGATTACGGCTCCCTAGGTACTTCCGTACCTTCTGACGCTGGCCAAGGCTGGACTGGCTCACGCATCCATCAAGATTCATCTTGCTGCGATCTCCCGATACACCAGAACCACGGGGCTGACGTCTTTGTGGTCTCATCGTCTGGTGAAAGAATTCATGAAGGGACTGTTCAGATTGTTCCCGCCGGTGAAGGCTCTGTGCCAGACCCATGCTGGAGAACAACAGTTACAGGTAAGTAACTTGTTCCTTATTTGTTCACAGACAGGCCCCAAAGAAGTATCTGAGATGAACCTAAATCGTTCCCGCCGGTGAAGGCTCCGGCCCCGGCGTGGGAGCTCAACGTGGTGCTGACCAAGCTCATGGGACCTCCGTTCGAGCCTCTGCACTCGGCTCCGTTGAAGTTCTTGTCGTGGAAAACAGCGTTTCTTGTGGCCATCACCTCCGCACGAAGGGTGGGAGAGATCCAGGCCCTTTCCTGCAAGCCCCCGTACTTGACTTTTCACGGCACGAGGGTAGTGCTCAGGACGCACCCCTCCTTCATGCCCAAGGTACCGTCGGACTTCCACCTCAACGAACCCTTGGTGTTGCCTGTTTTCTTCCCGTTGCCTTCGTCGCCGGCCGAAAGGACTTTGCACTCGCTGGATGTGGCTAGAGCGCTGAAGTTTTACGTGGGCCGCACGAAGTGTTTTCGGAAGACGTCACAACTTTTTGTGAACTTTGGACCTGTCAATCAGGGGAAGGCTCTCTCAAAGGCCTCCATTTCCAGATGGCTCTCCGGCTGTATCATGTACTGTCATCGGTTGGCAAACCGACCGCTGCCTGGCCGTCCGAGAGCCCATTCCACCAGGGCGATCGCAGCTACCACGGCGTTCCTATCTGGTGTGCCCTTGCTTGACATCTGCAGGGCTGCTACGTGGAGGTCGACGCACACCTTCACGAAATTCTACTGCGTCGATCGGGATTCCAGGGTCGGCCAAGCAGTGCTGCGCAATCTGTTCGCCTAAGGTGAGCCTGGTGAGGAGGTAAGAATTGCTTAATGTTGAGTTTGATGTAATGCTTAATGTTGAGCCTTTGCCACCTCCCGTGGTTGTGCATGTGTGTACTGCTATGTATTCTTTATTCATGAGCATGTGAATCCATGCCAGACCCCATGCTGGAGAAGGAACAAGTTACTTACCTGTAACTGTTGTTCTCCAGCATGGGTCTGGCATGGATTCACATACGAACCCTCCCGCCTACCCCTCTGCGGCTCTTCACCTGGTCATACTGCCACTTCACGTGCTACCAAATCTGAAGATGGCTGCCAGAGGCGGGGCTTAGGTAGAGGGCAGTCATTGGCTGTGGTCAGTATGACGCAGAGATCAGTGATTGGTTACTACTACGAAAAGACCGATCAGAAACGAAACTGATACTGATTTTTTCTTTACCGAGGATTCCCGGCCTGACGACGGGGAATATTCATGAGCATGTGAATCCATGCCAGACCCATGCTGGAGAACAACAGTTACAGGTAAGTAACTTGTTCCTTATTTGTTCACAGACAGGCCCCAAAGAAGTATCTGAGATGAACCTAAATATATTGGCCTTTTGTTCTGTTCCTCTTCTGCCTTTTAACACCTTTTTATTAAAACACATATTATGACAACTTGATTTAAAGCTGTTATTTGAAATACATATGTGCTAGTCTAAACAATGATGGTTCTGCTGTGCAGACTCTGAGCGCACCACATTGTAGCCACTCCGCTACAATCCTCCTGTGACTGTCCTTAGCGTTCATTCATTCATGTCTTCTATGTAGTTTTCTCTTTGCATTCTTCGCTCCAGTGGGTGGCTTCCAGAATGGCTGCAGGGCCCCTCTTCTAATCTCAAATCCAGGTCTAGAGGGCTTGCCCCAGCGCACTAATGCAAAGGCTCTGCAACATTCAGGTAAATTCTCACTAGTCATGGACAGCCTCTTAGCCCATATCTGCCCAGCAACAGACACAGTTCAATTTAAAGCAGTTAAGTCACACAACTTTTTTCCAGGAGTTCAGGCCGGATCGGAAAAATCTATGTCCTTACATGGTAGTTTTCGACCTGAAAGTGCAGGAATATGGCCAAAAGCAGGATGCCAAGGGACTTGTCTCGAACCACGTGCGGAAGCCATTTTCAGTATATGGTAAAATAAATGATTGTACATGGCAGTGCAATGGAAACATAAGGAAACCACGGTCCACTATCACAAGCCTGCCCTAAGCACATTAACATATAAAATGTTTCCAGAAAAGAGAAAAAGGTACCACTGGAACACTCCACTTAAAAGGGGGTGTGAGGAAGGGTCAGTGTTACGTTGGAAAACGTGAAATGGAGAAACCATCTCTTTTCACTGGTTGCCTTACGGGCTCACCAGTGACCCCAAAATAAATGAGTTGGACAGCTAAGTGAAGCTGAGAAGGCTTTACTTTCCGCCAAAAGTGAGTCACGGTCTCATGTGATTGACAACAAGCTGGGGGCTCCCATTGAAATGAATGGGAGCAAAGCAGTAAAAAAATAGCTTTCTTTACATTCGTGAATGCGTGTTTATTTCCTCCAACTATTGTATTGCATTTTTGCTGCTTGAATCTTTCCTGCTACTGGCTTCTTGAAGAGCGTTAGCTATCGGAGATGATAACCGTGCATGCTAGGTAGTAGGGAGCACTCGAATTGACAGTTTTCTGAATGATGCACCTCATCTTGAAGGTGATGTGCTTGCAGGGGCAACCAATGTAGTTCAATGAGTGTGTGTGTAATGTTGTAAAATTTACAAAAGTCTATGAGGCGGCCTGTGGCATGGAGGATGCTTCTTACCCTGGCCAGGGTGCAGGTGAGTAAGCCTATGAGTAGGGTGCTACCACCATTCAGATGAGAAAGAACAATGGATCAGAAGTTGTCTGGAAGGAAGGCCTTGATTTTTTTGCAAAAGAGAAAGTTGCTACCATTCTTTGCTAAAACAACAAATAAAATTCAAAACAATGTGCATTACACACAGAGCACTACACAACGAAGGCGCTTAGTTCCTAAGAGACAAACTGCGCCTACATCAACCAACAAGAACGCTCAAATCAAGCATGGACATCCGCCTGGAACCGAAGCCCTACAACAAAAAAAAAACTTGGAGGATCCTCCTTCTCTCACCAAGCCCTGAAAAACTGGAATGACCTTCCAAAGTACATACGTAACACAAGAAACCACCTTTTATTAAGGAAATTACTCCAAACCTGGCTCTTCACATCATAACTAGAAAGACTGGCCACAGGGACACCGACATAAATAAAAACATCAATGAACGTAGAGCAACCGCGATACGCACTGATCAATCAATGGGAAAAGCTGAGGTAAATATCCCATGGCATACTAAAGGACCAAACGGGAGACAGTTGCAATACAACCAAAGACAGTAAACATAGCAAATTAAGACAGAAAGACTAGAACAAATCATCAGGAGGACCAGGACCTAACTATGACCTCCCCCAACAGCCCTTAGAACAAACATAGAGAGCGAAAGGAAGCACTGCATCACGGGCCCAATGCAATGGGTGAGAAACATAATGTTTCATCACTACACACGGTCCACCAATACAAAGCAGGAAGCACAATGCCCCACCACGCAAAACTACAACTAAACAGTCCCAAGGATGTTCACCCCACGAAAATCAAAGAACCAGTCAGGACAGAAGGATACAAACGTCTGAATACACATGATCACCGAGACGGATCCACTAGGACAACACTTCAACACGACCCCGACCCTGAACCACTCAAAGCCTTAACCAACCAGGGTCACACTAGATCACCTGAGAATAGATATCACCCACGCAGTCCCACACCTAAGATTAGGTTCAGACGCACCCACCAATCCAAACTATACTCAATAGGATACAGTTGGAACAGCGCAACACCACCAAATCGACTCGGCTCATGAGGAACCAGCAACATCCGAACCCACAGGTATACAACTCTAACGGAATCATGTACCTGAACCAGGATGCACACCCCACTAACCCAACCCTCAATCTTCTGCATACCTAAACCCACACAAAACTACACAACCATCTCTCTCCCAGCAATCCGCACGCACTTTAAAACACTGCATCAACAACACATAAACTTCACCCACAGCACTCGAGGCCTTCATCCTATCTGATACTAGCACAAAAGCCCAGCACTGGGTGTATACCGAACTGAAGCTGCCAACAGCACACCACTTCTCCCACTCTCCTTCTCCCCTCCTTCCGACTAACCCTCCCCCCACCCTTCTTGTTTACCGATCCACCAGAGCGCCTGGGGACCAATTCCGTTGTTGACGGTGCGCTATACAAGTACTGCTAACATAACATGTGCATTTTGAAGAAGAGATGGCTCTCGATGAGGAATCCCAAGGTCTTTGTCTATGATGCCACCAGCGAGGTTAAGCGCTCTAGATTCATGGTGGACAGCCATGTCACCATGTGGGTGTGTTCAATATCTTTGGGGAGGAGGGGGAATTTGTTTTTTGTGGGGTTGAGGTATTTGCTGGACAACCAGGTTTCTATCAGGTTGAGGTAGGTTTTGGGCTCATAGAGTTCTTTTTATGCAAGAGATTCTGAGGTAGAGAAGGGTATTGTCTGCTCATTGGTGCATGTGGTTGGTGTGGCTGGACAGAAGGGATCCCTGGGGCTGCGTGGGGAGGCTGAAGTTCCTGGGTAATAGGATGGATTCTTATGGCATGCCACAAGTAACAGATGGGGTCGGGGGGGTTGATCTGGAGGTATATGTATACCGAAAAACACTAATGGCAGTTTTCTAGGTCTGAGGTATAGCACCTCCTCAGGGCCAACTGAAGAAGAGTCGGTGTGAAGAATGAATGCCTTGGTAAAGTTTGGTATGATAAGTTATTGGACTTTTACACAGAGCCTTGTTGAGTTGGTTAAAGTCTGCTTGTACAGCGGTGTACCACTGGACGATGTTTGGGTGTCTTTTTACTAGTCTGTCAGTCAAGTTTCCAGCTGTCTGCGAAAATGTTCATATGTACCGTTGATGGTCTCCTACAAGGTCTTGGAAAGCTCCAATGTCTCTTTTTGTGATAAGTCTGGGAGGCTTTTGGACTGCTTCCACTTTAACCCTTTCCAGTAGGACCTGTCCCATTCCCAACTTGAAACCCCATGTACTTTACACTGGACTGAGTCAGTTGATGGTTTGCAGTGTTGGCAATTCGCAGATTGTATTATTGTATTGTATTATTTATTTGATAATGCGCACAAAACCCAGGGGTAGCCGGGCGCAGCAGTCATAAGAATACTTGAGCTTAGGTTACATACATGGAATACATACAGTGAGTGCAGTTCATGAAGAAATTACAGAGCAGGTATACAGAGTGCATTCGGTGCCGGATAAGTGAAGTACAAGTTCCTAGTTTGGTAAAAGTTTTGATAGGTCCTGGCCTAACGCTATTGTAAGTCGTCGTTGGTCCAAAGCCAACTTTTCACTTTGCATCTAAATCTGGTGTAGGGTAGGTTGGCTCTCAGTGCGGTGGGCAGTGCATTCCAGGCGTGAGCAGCTCTAACCGGGAAGCTTGCCCCACCCGCTTTGGATAGTCTGAATCTCGGTGTTTCAAGCAGAAATTGGTTAGCGGCTCTAGTGTGTTGAGTGGAGGATTTTCTTGTCAGTCTGGCCGAGATATATGGGGGCGCATTGTTATTCAGGCCTTTGTGGGTGAGGGATAGTGTCTTAAGAAGAACTCTATCACTGATGTTTAACCAATGCTGGCCTTTTCTGATGTTAGAGATGTGGGCTCTATGGGGTATGTCCAGAGCTGCTCTAAGAGCATTATTCTGAAGTATTTGCATTTTGTTTATGGCAGTTTTGCTAGCTCCTGCATAGAGGGCGTTGCAATAGTCCAGTTTTGACATTACTAAGGCATTGGCTAGGGTGATGCAATTAGATTTCGAGAGGTAGGGTCTGCAGGCCCTGATTAATTTGCAGGTGTAAGCTGTGGAGGACGCTAGGGAATTAACTTATTTTTTGAGAGATAGCGTGGAGTCGAGGTAGAAACCTAGTGTTTTTACCTCTGTTGCCACTTTGATTATGTTGCCATCAATGTTAAAGGCACTGTAGTTTGGGCTAAGTTTTCTAAGGTTGGAGTCGGAGCCCAGGATCAGTATCTCAGTTTTGTCGTCATTCAGGCAGAGGCCGTGGGAGGCCATCCATGCCTGAATGATGAGGTAGATCTTATTTACTAGAGCTGTGTCTTCGGCAAAGTTGCCAGATAGTGGTAAGAGGATTTGCTTATCGTCCGCATAGTTGGTATAGGTTACCCCTAGTCTGTCCAATTTGTCGAAGAGTGGCTTAGTGAAGATGTTGTACATGGTAGGTGAGACACATGAACCTTGTGGGACGCCACAGGTGATATGTATTGGGTCCGCTGAGGCTAAAGGGGAGAACACTCTCATCGTACGGTTGGCTAGGAAGGATTGTACCCAGGCTATAGCTTCACTTGAGAAATGGGCGGCAGACGCTAGGTGGTTGCATAACACTGCGTGGTCCACCAGGTCAAAGGCCGCTGATAGATCAAGGAGGAGGAGCATAGCTGTTTTACCTTTATCCTTCAGCTCGTCGATTTGTGTTTTGAGATCGATAAGGGCTGTTTCAGTGCCATGTAATGGTCTGAAACCAGATTGGCGAGAACCTAGTAGTTGGTTTGTCTCCAGTTAGTTTTGGATCTGGAGGTAGGCTACTCTATCAATGATTTTGAGGAGGAATGGGACTGTGGTGATTGGCCTATAGTTGGTAGGGATGGCTCGATCGAGGGTCTGTTTTTTAAGGAGGGGTAGTACCCAAGATTCTTTGAGGTTAGATGGTACAATGCTAGATTTAAATGAAGCATTAATTAGTTTAGAGATGAAGGGTGCTAAATCTCGTGCTGCGTCCTTAATGACTTGTGCAGGGCAGTTGTCACCTTGGCAGTTAGAAGGCTTTAGTGATAGGATCACCTTTTCGGTTTCTAGGATGGATATGTTGGTAAAACTGAAAGGTTGGCAATTGTATTGGGTGGCTGTTCGGTGTGAATTAGTCGAGTGGATAGTGTGGGCTTTAGTAGGGCTCAAGGATGCTTTCTTCTTTGCAATTTTGGTTTGCAAAGTTGCAATTTTGTTAGCTAGGGCATTTTGGATGCTAGTGCACCACGGTTTATCTTTGGGGATGTTGTCTATGGGAGCAATAGGGTTTTCCATTTCCCGGAGGATGGAGAAGAGTTCTTTAGAATTAGAATTAGCCTTGCTAATTCTCTCATTGAATGTGTCTTTTTTGGTTTGGATTATTTCCTTCTTATATTTATTGGCAAAGTTGTTAAGGATGGTTTTATTCTCAGCCGAGGGTGTATGCCTCCAGATAGCTTGGAGTTTGCGCTTTTGGATTCGTAGTTCTTTGAGGTGAGGGGTGAACCATGAGTTGAGATTCTCGTTTGCTTTTACGAAGTTTGATGGGGGCTATTATGTCCAACGCATTGGACATGGCGTTGTTGAATTTTTCTACTAGTATGTTAGGGTCCTGGTTAGTATCGCTAACAGCAAGGGCTGGTAGGAGGAGAGGGAGCAATTTTTCCGAAGTAATGTCTTTTTTACTTCTGGTTGTCATGGCTGGTACTATATCCTGGTTAATTGGTTTAGGCAGTTCTATAGTTAATGAGAAACTGATGAGGTGGTGATCCGTCCATGTTTGTGGCAGGATTTTAGAGATAGTGGTGTTACAGTTTCGGTTGGCTATCCAATCTAGGCTCCGTCCTTTTATGTGCGTGGGGGCAAAAATGTTCTGAGTCAGGCCATGATCGACTATAATGGATTGGATGGAGTGGGCTTTTTTGTCCTCATTATCATTAAAACCCAAGTTGAAGTCACCTAGTAATAGGAGCTGGGTAGTGTCTTTGATGTTGTTAGTAAGGAGGTTAGATAAGTCTTCCTCGAAGTTGCCTAGTGGGCCTGGTGGTCTATATACCAAGAGAACAGTTAGTGTGCTATTGTTAGAGATAGGTATTTTGCCTGAGAGGAGTTTGCATGATGTTATTTCCGGGTGAGGGGTGAGTCTTACATCTAGCTTAGTTTTGGCGATGATGGCTAGGCCACCTCCTCGAGAGTTGGGGCAATAGAATGTTGTAATTATCAGGTACGGCAATCATGAGTGCAGGACCTGGGGCGTCATGGAGCCAGGTCTCAGTGATTGCGAGTAAATCTAAGTTGTCTGAAGACAGTACATTGATGTTTAAGATGGTCCTTCTATGTAGTACTGTATATGGCAATATTTGTTAAGGTAAGCACCTTCGAAGGAGCGGCACTGGGCCAGGACTCGATCCATCCGCCTCCTGGAATTTTGCTCGGTCTCTGTGGAGACCAAAGAGCAAGACAGTGACCTGAATCAAGCCTTCAAAAGTGGAGAATGCGGTTTTGGTTTTTGCTTACTCATCTAGAGCTGCCCTTAATCAGGTTGAATCTGCTTTGCCTAAGGTCTCGACCAGTTCTTCTATTCGTGGCTTTGGATATGCAATGAACTGGAAGTTTTTGTGGAGGTACCAGAAGTCGATGAAAAAACAATGTGGTGTTGTCTGGTGTTGCCAGATGTTGGTACCAGTGCTATAGGGGAAGGCGACTGGCTGTAGGACTTCACAGTTACGCCCAGGTTGAGCATCCTTCCCAGTTCCTCACTGATTTGTTTTCTGGCATCAGGTAGTTGATAGGGCTTCAGGCGTATCATTCTTCCAGCGGGGTCTGGATTTTATCGTCCACTGCCTGCACATGTCCCGGCTTTCGGGGGAAACGCATCTGTGCACACTTTAATCAACTAAGTAAGTTCTTGGTCACCGGTCATGGACAGCCCCACCAACAGGCCGTCGACTTCGATTGACAGAGGTGTTTTGCTGTTTTCTTTCCAACCTTTTGGTTTATTTTTATGATATAGCTGGGAATGATTCCGCCGGTCAGCCTATTGGACTTTGTAGGTTAAGGGCAAGACTGCTTTTGTGATAACATTGGGGCCATGGCACCTCGCCAGTAGTTTGTTCTGCTTGGTAGGGAATACAACCATACCCTTGTTCCCCACCTGGAAAGAGCATAGTCTAGCATCCTTATGGTATGCGTTTCCCTGCCTAGTCTGAGCTTCTTGTAGATGTAGTGTAATTGCCAATCTATGGAACAAAATCCAGAACAAGATAAGAACGACAGAAAACCTACTCCCCTCAGAAAACGACCAAAAACCTGGCTATTCAACTCAAAATGATTAGCAAAAAAACATCACTGTTAGTGATATCAACAGGGACCCAAGAAAATCCAATGCCAGTATGGACGCCAGAACCAACAATAAACACATTGCACCAACTACTAACCTCCCTCTCCTGGCACTCCAGCATAGGGCACACTTACCTCACATGATCGAACGGATTAGTCTAATCTCACAAAAACATACAACTGAGACATCCACCATAAAAACTAACTGCCGTAAACAAACTTCCCAAACACTGAAAGTTGCCCTTCCAGGCACAGTAACCATAGTGCGCACAATCCAAACACACCTAGAAAGCAGACTTGAACAAGACGTCAGTTTCTCGTGGTTGTACATGCAACAACAGAAAAGCACAACCTCTATCCTACTCCTTCTTCCCTCAACGTACCCAAACCACTTTCTCACGTGGAGACAAGGACAATGGTAATGGTGCGCGGTATAAGTCAACTTAACCTGATATAGATGATGTCTGACCAGTTGGCGCACCTTCTCCATGTACTCTTGTCTGTTCCTCACCATGGGATAGCTGCTGTTGGCCTTTTCTCTGTCCAGTCCCTTCTATTCTTCTCTCATGATGGTCCAGTAGATCATGGGGGTTCTGTCCTAGACCAAATCGAACAGTGAGAAACCTGTGGATGATTGCACAGTTTTGTGAACTGCAAACGGAGCCCACAGGATTAAGTCGGCCCAGTTTCGCCCATCTTCTGCGACCAACTTCCTAAGAATGTGTTTTAGGGGTTGAACTGCCCCACTAGGCCATCGGGCTGGGTGTGCAAAATTGTGGTCCGGAGGGTTATGATGTTCATCAGCTTCTTCATGTTGCCCATCATTTTCGACATTACAGTGCTTCCCTGGTTTGTGAGAATTTCAGCTGGAAAACCCACTTGAGTGTATATATATATATATATATTGTATGATGTTCAAGAGGGCTTTGGTGGTGTTCTCAAAGGGGATGCCTCAGGATATCTGGTTTCATAGTCGACAATTGCTGGGATATACCTGTTCCCTGACTTTGAAGCTTGTACTGGAGCTAACTGTCTTGCCGATCCTGAAGGAAAGTTACTTCTATAATTGGCAAAGGCTGTAGTGATGCTTGGGGCACATCATCTGGCGAGGTTCTCTTTCAGATTGGACAGCAGGCACAGTAGTGTTTGAATTCAGCATATACTTCTGGCCAGTAGAATTGACTTTGCAGTGTCTTCTGTGAATTCTCCTGCCTAAGATGTTGCGCCGGCAGGGTAGAATGAGCTAGGTCCAACACAGCCTTACAGATTTTCTTTTTTTCACCTGTAGTTAGTCGCTGTTGGTGCCTTCTTTCCTTCAGGATGACATTGACTCTGTACAAGAGTCCCTTCTTATATATAAAGTGTGGTGCATTCAAAGTTTGTCTCTCAGTTTCTGATACCAGGTTTTCTGAGCTTGCTCTAGAAAGCAAATCTGCTTTTTAGCATCTACCAATTCTATGGCGGAAACTTCTGGCAGCCCTCGTAACTGGGCTCTGTCTTAGTGTGCCTTCGTCATTTCACCAAACCCGCCCTCTGCTCTTTTAGTGTTTCGGCTTCTCCACCTTCTTGATCCTTGGGACCAGGATTCTCTAACATATTAGTTGAGGTATGGGTTGGCAAGTTCTCACAATATAAGTTGTTCCCAAGGTTCAACAGGATTACCTTTAATTCGCCCCATAATCTTGGTCAGTGACTCTTGCTCCAACATCAATGAAATACTTCAACCCTGACTGTCGGCTACTATTCCACAGGTCCCCTTTATTGTCTCCAATTGTAAACCGGTCCGGACAATGGTTTTCTCTTAAGATCATTAAGAGAAACCATCATTTATAAATCACACCCCACTCTCCAAGGGGGGGGGGTGTCTCATGGGGACTTGGGCCCTTTTTAGTTAGTGTTGCAACGCTTAACTTTCAGGTTGTCAGTATTTGGCCTCTGTATCAGGGTGTATAGGATCCTACGATGACACCAATTGTCAAATATGGCTCAAAGAATACTCCAAATACCAGTGATGATTCAACAGGGCGCTAGAGCTGTCCCTCTTTCTCGTCTGATGTCACATTTTCCACCCTCTCCCAGGCGTACCTTTCCCCAGGTTTTTAGATGGGTAATATTGACCCCTATTGCCTATTCTCTAGATAGCCGATTGTGAGAGCCTAAAGGCATTTGCCATCTCGATCTGAACTCCCCCAGAGACCTCCTAGACTAACTCAACACATTAATCAATTGGTTAGTCACTACCAGAGGATCGGGGGAAGTGCCTTCGGACACTCTGCCCCACTCGCTCATCTTTCTCTCATGCCCTGTTCTTCCTTTCTCACTCTGTACACTACTCTCCCCTCTGCCTATTCCTTCCTAGTCACTCCTTCTACTACGTGTCTTTTGTCCCCTGTCCCTTCAATCTTTTGCCCCTTCTGTTACCGCCTCCATCCTTTGATGTTCATAACCCCTCCTACACTCTTCAACTCCCTCCTCTACGCTACTACTCCTTCCTGTACACTACTTTTCTCACCTCTACTCTGCCAAAGCTTCTACCACTGTACTTCTACCTCCTCCACACTAATCCAACGCCACCCCGCCTTCTTCTCAGACACCCCTTTCACTCACATTCACACCCTACACTCCCTCTCCTTAACACATTTGCTAGTCTTTCACACAGTCTCAACACAGTACCATTTGCTCTAATTAATCAATGCCTCACCTGATCTACAATTCGTCTCCATTCTCTTCTCCTCCGTCCTTCGTCCTGCTGGTCTCTTGCTCTGCTGCCTCCTCCACCTCTGACCTCACCCGAGCAAACCGCAACTTCAGCCTTCCTGTGGTCACGCGTGTTACCCTTCCTATCTTCTGATTGGTTCTCTTTCAAAGTGCAGGTTAAACCCTGCACCTTTTTCAGTGCTGTGTCGCTGCACAGTGTCAGAGTTCCTTTTGGGGGACCATGGCTCGCTTTCCCCTAAACGAAGTTCCGCTCTTGGGAACGGTTGGTGGTCTGCTTTTAGTCCCTGGAGGTTTAGGGCGGCTGCAGCGTGTCTGGTATCACGGGTGCCGAGGCTGGGTTTTAGGACCTCCACCTCCTTGTTCACTTGTTCTATTTCTCCCGGTGGTATTGATATATACTGATCGTGAGCGCACCAGCTCTCTTTTCACTGGTTCACTCATCGGCTGGGTTCTGGCATTGGGTTCTGCGGGAAGCTGGTGGGCTGTTGCCCTGCGTGTGTTCTCCCCTTATGATTGTGGTGTCTCTGGCCATTCCGGGGGAAAAAGATAACTTGACCAGCACGTTTATTATGAGGAAAGGGATGATGCAAATTGGCACTGAACATTTAAAGGCTGGCACTTGGGGAAGGGGCAGGAAATGGGGGCCCTCTCACCTGCTACTATCGCCTTCGGGGATAGGACTAGCTCTGGATTCCTCTCTGGGAGGCCTCCCATCCCGTCTTGAGAAGGTCAGTTTACTGACCTTGTCACAGCTATTCCGTGGTACTTTAGCCACTGATGAGCCGAAATGATTGCATTGGAGTACAGATGGGAGGAAGATGAGGTATGCGGTGGGGTACATAGCCTATGGGTGGGTTTAGGTTTTTACCCTTCCATTGTCCACCCATGGCCATGTTAATCCCTCTTCCCATTCCAATCCACCGCCTGCTCCGCCTGCCCAAACACACCTTCTCGGATCTCTTTGAACTAGCTTTTTCACACAGTAACATCAAACGTTGTGCTGTATATTTCCTGCCAGTGTTATTTTGAAGTTATCTTCTGAACGTTAAGGCCTTGATTGCCACTGAAAATTAGCTCCTGGTGTTATACAAGTCTTAACTAAGTGAAGCCTTCCGCCACTTGATAGTTAAGCAATTTGGGAATCCTCACACCGGTTCCTTGCACTGAAATCCTGTCAAAAACATACATGGGCAGAGCCAAAGGTTTGGCTTCGATATAAGTATTAGGGAGGCTTTTTGCCAAGTACTGATAACATATGCCCAGGTGCACTCAATATGTTACAGAGATTGCCATGTTATGGACAGGCAGCACCATTATGGCAGTGCCTGGCAAATGCCATGCCTTCAAAAATGACAAAACTATTGGCTTCGTCAATGCTTAATTGTATTAATTATTTTAATTGTTTGGCCTCAAAACAAGAGAACTAAAATACATGTTTTAAAGGCCAATTCATACTCGTGTTGGTGGAGTCTACCACAGCTATGCTGCTGGCGTCTTGCCAACTTCATCTTTAGTACCGGGGCGTATCTCCTTATTCTCCAGTGCAGTCCTTCTCCTCTCCAATATGAATCCATATCAACATGGCCAGTTTACCGCAGCGTAAGTGAACTAAGATCTCTGTTTTATGTAGTTGCCTTACTAAGTAGTCAATTAAACTGTGTGGTTGCTTACAGCAAATAATCTTGTACATGTTTTCTTTTTTTTTTAACCTCCTCTTCCCACTTTTGTAGCGAGTTACTAAGAAAAGGTTTTAACCAACACTTTTGTCCCTGCATGAATTTCATCTAGGTTAGAGTACTATTTTTCCAGAACTGAGTGCGAACATTTTTTAAACCTGTTTCAGCTATGGAATGTGAACGGCCAAGAGATTATCACACATTTCCTTTAGCAAAATGTCATTCAAATCGCATTCTCATTGCCCCAGATAGTTATCAAGAACAACACAGGTTCCACAGCTGCCAAATCTTCCAAATAATTTAGTCCAAGCTCCGGATGAATCAAAAAGATTGTAGTCGATTTGGGGATTTTTAATGTACTGCAAAAAAGCGGATCTCTACTCTTTGCAATCAATGCATTAAAGGGTACCCCCAGATAGCAGCAACACACAATCCTAGTGACGACTTAGCTCTATACACTTTTTGAAACTACTTTTTGTGTGTCCATTTCTTCATCCATCCATGTATACTGTACCATTCAAGTGTATCTTCATTATCGATTGATGATCAACGTGAGTCTTTCTACTTATGGCTTGAATGCCCAGCCTGTACAAGGCTGAATTTCTCCTCATAACCATCTCGGCTTTAAGTTAACGTCTTTCTTTCCTTTCCTGTTGCCATAATATTCGAACTTTTGTAATTTACAATCCTGCCCCTTACTGCTATATTGAATGGATAAGCCTTTTATAATTCGTATGTATACATTTTGGCCGTGGCACAATTGGTCGCGGCCGAATTGACCATGGTCAAATCGGCTGCAAAGCCAATTTTGCTACAGCCAGAACTGCCCTGTTATAAAACCCCCCACCCATTCCCATATCCATCCCCACCCCCCTTCCCACCCACCGCCTTCTTACCATGTCCCCACACAAGCCTTTTATGACCTGGCAGCGTCAGATCCGTCCCTCCTACGCGGGTCGGATCGACACTGCAGGGTCCGCTTTTCTTTTTTTGTCCCACGCCTCTGTATCTCTGGAAGCGGAGGACACCTCCGCTCCCCATGTTTGTTAGTGATTACCCAAATTGATCGTTTCGAAACGACCAAATAGTACTGGCCGAATTTCGGCCAATTGTACTATTCGGCCAATTCGAAATGATCAATTTAGGTGATACCTTATAATTCTGGGGTTCAATCCATCAGAATGGCATCATAGGTGTACTTTAGCAATGGAGTTAGTTCTCAGCCTATGCGCAGCACAACAGGATTTTTCATCGCAAAAAAAACAAAAAAACATCCTGACATGATTTATATAAAAGTGCAATGTTGATGTTAAAGGACATTTGTACCGCGCAATATCACCACCGGAGTGGTCCCCTGGCGCTCTGGCGGCTCTGAAAGAGGAGGGGAGGTTGAGTTAGTGGGAGGAGGCAGGAAAAGTGCAAGAGAGCAGTGATGTGCTGTTGGCGGCCTCAGCCCGGTGGGTCCGTTGGCTGGGCCTGTTGTGTTTGCGGCCGGTAGTCGTCGTGTAATGTTGTGCAAGGCTGTGTTTTTGTTTTGTTGTTGAAATATAGTGAAGTTTGTGCGGTTTGTTGTGCTGTAGATTTTGGTTGTGTTTGGTTTGGAGTTTGAGAGGTGCATGCAGAAAGGGAAATTGTTAGTAGGGTTGGTTAGTTTGAGTCTCTATCCTGAATTCAGGTGCTCGGCTTGCGCAGTCTCCCCTGGTGCGGCTCTGTCCTGATCTGGGTCCGACTGGCATACAAGGTTCCTTACTCCTCTGGCCCCCACCTCTAACATGCTCTCTCATAGCTCCCCTTATCCTCCCTTCATACTCCAGTGGCCAGTGCACCTGCCAGTGTCAACCTCTCAGGTAGAGTGGTGATTGCAATATCTCAACAATTCCACATCACTGTGGTACCTGGCAGTAACTAAGGGACGGGTGAAAGTGTTGATGGGATTGTCTGGGGGAGTTAGCTCAGTCTTCGTACGTGCCGCCTGTGTTCCAGTCTATCCGGTGTCACCCGTCCAGGTGCCGTGGGAGCTACCTTCTCGGGTCGGGATGTCCGTGTCCTTTCTGAATTAGTCATCCTTTTTTTCCGGTTTCGGTTTCCAGATTTAGTCTGTGGTGTTGAAGAGCCAGGTTTTTAGCGATTTCCTGAATTTTAGGTGATCTTCAGTGTTTCCTATTTCTTTTGGGATGTTGTTCCAGGTTTTTGCGGCTAAGTGGTAGAAGGAGGTGCCTTCAAGTTTTTTCTTAAGGTATGGTTTGAGTTCCAGGCAGATTTCGTTGCTTGATCGGAGGGGGCTTGTTGGTTTGTAGACTTTTGTAGGAATTCTGCTCCTTGTCCGCTGATTGCCCTGTGTGTTATGCACATTGCTTTGAAGGTGATGCGATGTATTACTGGAAGCCAGTGTAGTGTTTTTAGGACTGGAGTGATGTGGTCTCTTCTGGATAGTTTGACGAGTAGAAGGAATGGAATGTTTAAAGGTAACACATAAATGGGTTTTAAAGGGTTGTGTTGAAAGGAAAAATATTGACGATAGAGACACTTATTTTTCAAAGGAAACTCATTCAGTTTTATATTACAGGCGGGGAGAAAGAGAACCCTATATATACCCGGAGAATTGGCGGCACTCGAACCTATGAGCAGAGAGAAGGGTCAAGGGACCTAACCAGATGCCCATACACAAATGGGTCTGCTGTGCAGTTTTAACAGTGGACAAACTCCTGTGAAAACTCCCATATCGTTGAATGGACTAAGTGGCCTATGCAGTGAAAGTCCCAGGAACTTGCTGCAAAGCATGCCTAAAAAGAGGACAAATACGACCGGACAGACGATCTATGGAGTCCAAACCAAGATGATTCGGGTGGAAGAAATACACAATGAATAAAGAAGAGAGGGAAAATCAACGTGTAAAAAATACAAATGAGGAACCAGGAAATGTTATATGATGGGACAAATGTGGAGTATCAGCCACACGTGAATAAAGTGTGACAAACAGGCTGGTGGGTTACCTCAAAGCGTGACCTTCTTTCAAATTCTCTTAGTGGCTGTAAAATTATCTGAGGCATATAGTTAGTTTAAAGATAACTGGGTAATAGAGGTGGGATTTAGATAAAAGTAAGCAAAGGTATTCTTTAGGGACACATACATGTTTAGACTAGGAGAATATAATGTGTTAGTACTGACATTGTAGAAATGTTGTAGGATACCTCCCATATTAAAATAAATTATATCACAGAAAAGGGTCATTAGGTGATTATATTTTTATAATATAAAAAAGATAAAAAAACAAAACATAACATTTGTACGTTCAATTACAAATGCATATGTCAACCATCATAAAAGTAAAAAAAATGACACCTAACAAAATACAGTGATTCCAATGCATTTGTGTTTGATATCTGAACACCATGATTACAAACTATTTCCTTAAACTGTATAAAGTATAAGACCGAGCACATAATTTCCCACCTGCAGCAGATCATGCCATTTTTCGTAATTTCAAAATTTCTAACAGAACATATTGATAGTTGTTTGGATCAATGCCACTGGGAGCCCATGATTTCAACTTAGTTGATCTTGCACATGTATAGGCAAAATGCAAATTATATCTACTTCAGTTGTACTTCATTTGTGTTCTCCAAGGCCAGAGCCATCAAGAAGTTTGCAGTTGCAATTCTAATGCTGATGGAAGGTGAGGCACGCCTCAAGTGGAGGAAGCCTGAACGGTGTTGTCTTTTCCAAGAAACAAGTAAATTGGGTGTTGCATGAATCGAGAGTCTATGGGTCACTTTGTAGGAAAGATGGGCATTTCAGGAAATCACTCGGGTGGGGTGGGGGCACCAGGGACACCTATTTTTCAACATCAAAATCAAAATCCTCTGTACTCCATCTTTTCCGCAGTGTACTCTTAACAGTATTGCCTACTGTGCCTTGTCAGAAGACTCTTAGAGGACATTTCAAAGTTGTATTTATTAAAGAATAAGAATAAGGCGTAACATTTCCTATTGCTATGAGGTGTTGCCTACAAACTAAGGTGCTCGTCAGTCGTCTATGAATGTCCCAAGGAATCCTTCCACAGTCCAAACTAATCCTAACTGACTCTAGCACCTATTCTAATGAATGACCCCCTGGGCGTTGCTTCTTGCAAACTTCTTCTTCCTGGTTCTTCTTTATAGGCGATTTTTAAATACTCTTTTGTGACTTCTTTAATCCGTTCGTGTAACTATTTCAGGATTTTATTATACTTTGGTTCCTTCTCAACAACTGGTCTCTTTGACCTTGTGCGTGTGCGTGTATCTTGCTTTGTATTGGTGGTTTTGGAAGTCCTTTCGTTCACCTCTTTCCTTTTACAATAAAAGGGTATTTTTCCCTTTTCCCAGGGTAGAGACATCCAAACTTTGCAACTCTCCCTTTTGAGATTCTCTTCTCTTTTGCTTATTAATATTAGTTTTCTTTATCGTCTGTCTTTGGACATATATCTCACTCCACATTCCTCCCCTGGTGTTTGTCCTGTAGTTTTAATTCCTCTCTTAATTCTTATGGATTTTGGGTTTTCTCTCATTCCCAACATTCCATTCTCTTTCCATGTTTTACTTTCCATGTTATACTTTCGTTAACTTGACTGGGACTAGTCTGAGCAGTCCCACGATGATCCCCCGGTGGCCTCTGAGGTCTTTTTTTCTCCCCGTTACTTTGTATTCTCAGGAATAATGTCACTGGGGCCTCTGTTTGCCCGGGGTTTGTTCTGTTCCTCACTTTCTCAGTTCTGCCCCAGACGAGATGATATATCGAAATTATTGATACGTACCGGCTGCTTCCCTTGTCTGGTTAGTCATGTACACAACGTATTTTTGTCTCACTAATGCTTGGTTATTTATGCGAATCTCAGCAGAGACCCCCAACATGAAATATAATTGCTCTTAAACTTCTTTCCTACCTTGGTAGATTTCTTATATGCGTGAGACTCTTTCCGTGAAATGTATCGCAGCGACCACTCATAAAAGGTGAAAGTAATACAAGCTGGCACGCTTTCTTTCTTTCGCACACCACCTTCCCCCGCTCTAGTGTTGTAATAAATAACATTTTATGCTGCAACATCCTGGCAACCAAAAACAAGTTGGTGATCGAAAATAATACAGGGGACAATAGGAAAATCTTCATGGGCCCTACAACATGGTGCCGGAATAACCAAAAATGGAAGTTTTGTTTTAATGGCCCCTTTACAGAATGATAATCTGTAAATGATCACTGGCCATTATGTGTGTAAATTATCTCTTAGATGTATCTGGAAACCCCCTGTATGGTCCACCCTTAGCTTTCACTTTTATGACTGGGAACCAGTGAGAGACCTACCAGCATGGCAAGTTTTGTTACTGCCCAGGGTTCCCGAAAGATCATAATGTCCTGTTTCTTTATAACTTCCACCCCATATTTATAAGCATTTTTACTAACCAGGCCTTTGCATCCCATGGCATTATTTTAATAATGTGGCACTTCATTTCTCCATTTGGACTCACTAAGTTGGAAACACATTGGTCTTCGCCGACAGCCTTATTCACACTTGCCATGTAATACTACTTCGAGCTCTGTGCCCCGTATGCTTATGAATGGTTTATAGCGATTTCTGTCAAACCTGTAGTTAATAGACATAACAAATTAAGGGGGTCTTTGTCGGCAATCTTTAAAACTTTCTAATGCAGAAAATCGATTACAATGTCTAGCAATTAGCGTAGTTGATTAACCAGTAAAGTCAAGGAAGACGATTGTCTTTTGGCCCATGAAGAAACTCTGTTATGATTAATGTGCAGGCGGTTTCACTCCTTTTATGGCAGTCTTTCCGCAGCGGCCAATAAAAACCCAAATGGGAGTATCGCCATGCTGGACCCATCCAATCCGCAAGTAGGCTTGCGTGACACGTGTTGTGCTATCGCCGGTTTTCCATGGTGAGCACCACACATTGTCACCTCGCCTTTTTCTCCTTCCCTGCCCATCCGCAGCGCGGAACCATCATTGGGTCTGTATGCAGTTAGTAGTACCCTCCACAGATTTTATTCCCTAAAAATAAAGATCTCCTGATTAAAGATATTGTCTTCCGAACATCCATCCCCCAATGGTGGTACATTTCGCAGATCACTAGCAGGAGTGGTTTGTGGCAGCAGAAGTAATCTGAACGTGCTTCCTTATCACACCTCGTGCTTCCTTTTTTTTCGAACACCCTCACGCCTGTACAGCCCATTTCGGCGCGGCCATTTTGGCGCAGCTTGTTAGGCACGACTGGTCGGCGCTGGGATCTTTTGGCGCCAGCATGTTTCGGCGCGTCTGTACACTCTTTTAATAAAATGAAAACATGAACGTTTGAAGCTGTCTCTAACCCTGGCCTGCAGGGCTGCGAGACCGAAAAGCTAAGCACTTGGCTATTAAGATCTTATCAGTTTCAGGTGCACCAGTTACTTATATCAACATGGGTCTTTAAGAACGCTCGTAAAGCTTCATATAAAGAGCTGTTGCAGTCAAAATCGGTGAAAGAGGTCTATGGACTTGCGGTTAACTATTCAGTCACCCAGCCCTACAGGCCAGGATTCGCGACGGCCTTATTGTGTCTATATATATTTTAATTTTATTAAAAGTGCCCTGTTAAAGGTGCGATGTTAAATAAAGTTGCGGCGAAACGTCCGTGCCAAATCGGCCCGCGCCGAAATGTCCTGCTTCGCCCTCGCGCTTCCTTCTTTTTCGTTCTTGATATTAAGTTGTGTTAAGTCAGCCACCTCTGTCGATCATTTCTGTGCCCTTTACCCCCTCACTCCTTGTGTTTTTTCACTGGCTGTATTTCCATATTTTTCCTTCCCTAGGTCATGCTTGAATTTCAGAGCAGTTTCCACTCCTCCCTAGTAGTTCACGTTGGTTTGCTTTTCCAATAACTGTTCGGGTGTGTCTGTTTGATAGTCAACCGTCTTCCGTTGTTTAAAGATGTAAAAAATATTTTTTTACCAAGGTTGGTCAACTCTTTTTCACCAGTAATCCCAGTAGCACTCCTTTAATTCGTCTCCTTGTTTCCTCACTTCTTCACAAGAAATCATCTAATTTACCCGTGCTTTCTGTGGGTCACCGGCATGTTCCTACCCCCTTGCCAGGTTTCCGTTGTCTAACATCTTCCGCAGGTGCCAGGAATAGGGGGGGCGGGTGGTCTTGTCACCTAAATGCCCTTTCTTTTCGTAATAACTTTGTTTTCAGTCTCACAAATAATACAACGATTCAAACTATAAACACCGGAGGGCGTTAAATCATTGCAAATGGTGCTTTCCATTGATTTCTGAACGGGCTCCATTTCATCTTCCAGTCCTGCTACAGCTGGCTTCTAAAGGCTTTCGTGCTCCCTAATGGCATCTTTTGTTTGTTAGCCCATCACTAATACTGCTTTGTTTGTCACAATCGCTCCTGACTTGCAACAGAAATGGAGGCGAGATTACCTAAAATATTCTAACTTTGTAGAGGCATCAAAGCAAACACCCACAGTTCTGTCAAGTGCCGGTTCACTCTCCACTCCAATCAAAAGTTTATAACCGTTTTCAATAAAGAGGAACACACCACATTGGCACAGTGTGGGAGCAGTCGCAAACGTTATGTGTACGGGGGTGGGACTTGAGCGCAGGGCAAGGCACAGGATGTGACGTGGCAGGGAGACGGGAGTTCGAGATAGGAACCCGTGGTCGGATAAAAAATAAAAAAAAGTAGGTCCCGTGAAATAAAGACGTGTTCACATTGGCTCTGTAGGAGCAAACAGCACAAAATCATGGAGCATTTCCAACGTGTCAAAGGTCAACTACACCATAAAATGTCTGAGGAGGACATACCGGCTATGGTGGCTGCCACCCCACCAAATGCATTCCAGGCACGCCTACAGGAAGCGCTATCCCTACAACTACCAGGGACAATTGATCTAACGAAACACTCGACCTGGGACTCAGGTGGGCGGGATGAGTGAGGCATTCTGAAGCTTATATGGACGTGCTGTGTCCCCTCTGTAAGGAACTCATGGTGGCAACACTGAAGACAGACATAAGTGATCACAGTTCGAGGGTGTTTATTAAACGGTATGCAGGTTGGTAAAACGCCTAATCTAAACAAAATTCCAAGATGTGAGCAAGCGTCGACCATCAAATGAAAATAAGGCAGTCCTTGTGGCGTCTTGTCAAGATAAATGGTGTATACTAAAAAAAAAAAAAAACTATTGCCAAATCCTTACAACTAATTAGACAAAGAGTGTGGATAGGGTTTTCAAATAATATGTCAGGATTTGTTTGCCCTGGGTCTCCCTTCTCCCTTTCTCATGTTTTGAGCACGGGATAAGGTGGGTTCCCTGAGTGTAGCACACACTCGAGCCTTCCCAGCACGAGTCAACCGTTCCATTTCAGGTATCAGGTTCTCAAGGGCCAAGTCTCTCTTACTCTCAAAAATCTCTTGTCTTTGAGAGCCTGATGTTTCAGTAAAACAAATAAAAATGTGTTCCAAATGTATGTTGGGTGATGGCTTCAACCCTGGGTCCCACCCTTCCGGGTGCAGACCCCTCTCGAATCTCAGCCTCCCTCCGCCCGGTTCACTATGGCTTTCTTCTCCTTCACAAATCTTAATGTCTTTTTAAACAGTTCTCATGGACATCCCTCTTTATTGGCATCCCTCCTCTGGGTTCACTCTTGCCCCTTTTCACTTGAGCGTGATTTGCTTCACTTTGCGTTCTCAAAGGTTTTCTCTTCTTGATGTGGGATTCACTTTCCTTGCTTTCTTAACAGTTTGACGGTCAAAGGCTTTCGACTGTACAGGGACTTTGCTAGACCTCCTGTATGACCACTTTGACCTGTTTTGGCAGATCTCCTACGGCCTTTTAGTATCAGTAGTTTCATTCAACACTGGATCAACCAGAGTTTCTCGAGTCAGCACCCACTTAGTGCCGGTTTGCTATGCAGCTGGTTTTCCCTTAACAATTTTACAGTTCTTTGAACTTTCTTCAAAGTGCCACTTTGCGACTTTAATTCAACGCAGTTCGGTTTCTTATCAGCTCTCCCCTCGACTCACCGGCTGTGATGAACCTCTTGTCTTTCCTTGTATCTGGAGTCAAGGCCGGGACCACGGTGGCAGGAGTCGCCTTGCTCCGGCTTATCAGCGTAAGCACGCTCTGTGGACCGTTGGCATCTGCTGCAACACACTTGGGCTATTGTTCGCAGCCTTACGTTTCCTCCTATGAAGGCTTTGCGGGTCTGGGACTGAAAGGGCAAGGTCGCTTCACTTGTCACCTTCTCGGTTGCTGCCGCCTTTTTCCTTCTCTTGAACTGCCAGGGTCTGGGTAGCTGTCTCGTTGTGCGGTCTGCCTTGCTTGTAGTGTGCTTTCTTGCTCCACCTTTTATCCCTGTGGGGAAGGGAAAGGGCTGTCAGGTGTGTGTAGTTCTGGTTGATTGCATGACTTTGCCTGACCCTTACATTGGGACATGTCAGGTAAACAGCTCTGGTGTTAATCTTTTGTCTTTTGTGTTGTACAAATCTGTTCGTATCAGAAAAGGGGGGCAGTGTCTTCAAATGTCCTACGTGGTAGGATGGGGAAAAGGTATTGGAAGAAGGGGGATGCCCCGTCCCACCCATTGGTGTCCCACTCCCGAAGGACCCCCCCATCCGGGTGATCCTCCCTCACTGTTCCACACCCTGGAACTGGATCGAATAGCGATAGCCGTGTCCTGGCCACCTGGATCACAGATCCCCGGGGACTAGCTTGGGAGACACCTTTAGGTTTCTCACACCACAATGACCCTAAAAAAAAAGTCTATTCATGTTGGCATTAGGACAGCCACAAGAGACATCCAGTATGAACGGCCAGAAGACACTGTGGATACCTTTTTGGAGGCTTGAGAACCGCACAAACAGACCATTTCATGCCGCACATGAATATCAACAAGAAGAGACATGTGTTTCACACCTTGACACAAACCAAAGGTGAAACCATCAACGCATTTGTGATGCGGCTGCCAATAAGAATGAAACCTTGCAAATTCAATAAATACTCAAGCGAAGAAGCATTGAGATCCCAGATAATCAGTGTGTGAATCACTACAATTAAGGAAAAAGCTACTCGGTATGTTCAGAGAGGGTGGTGGAACACCAAGCAGAAGCGATGAATATGCTGAAGATAACTTCACCAGCCCCAGTCAATAAGATGGTGACAAAACCCTGTCCAGAAAGTCAGACAGATCAATTTTGTTTCCCATGTGGTGTGTTCCCACATGAAGGAACGTGCCCAGCAACTGCCCAACTATGCTCAGCATGTGGTGGTGAGAACCATTTCAAGGCAGTGTGCCAAATATCTCATAGCTTGACACTGGGTAGATGACAGGCCTGCCGGTTATGAGAATGAAGGGAAGGGGGGCATGGGCTATTGCCTGCAAAATGGCTGCATAGCTGTGGAGCTCTGAGCCCTCTGTATCCCTCCCAAGATACATGGCCCATGAGCAGGAGTAGTGCGAGAGAAGAGAGCGGTCCTGCATATAAAGAAAGCGATGGAGAATGCACCGCTTTTGTCGGCGTGACCCGAGGGACTCGGGCGAGTGAGCATCAAGAGATCTAAGGGTGCCCAGGGGAGCGCGGGTGCTGGAAATGGCGATTATGGCTCATTGAAAGGAACAACGAAGTGAGCAAATGTGAGATCAGCCGGCGGAAACATCAGCTAATATACTGGAGGCAAATGAACCTGCTGCAGTTGAAGCAGCTGACTCCCGGGATGCAAGCCGAGTCTGAAGTGCAAGGAATACTGGGGCAGAGATGGAGAAAACAGCCACACTGAACAGTCGCGGGGCGCAGGGCTCGCAGGAGCAGGGACGAAGCAAGAGCATCCCTGCGGCAAAGTACAGCGGCAACAGGAGAGACTGCTGTGCTCCCTTCCAACAACTATGAAGCTGCTGGCATGGGCACAACAGGAGCTGCAGCAAGGGGGGGAAATTAAAGTAATTCTTCTGCATGAGAAATGAGAAGGAGTGAGACCTGGCAGCACTGTGACAACAGTCCCAGGCTAGGAAGGCTGTGCGGCGGGCACAGCCCTGTGCTCTGAAGACAATCGACCAGACAGCCTTAAGTCATAGGCTGGGATCAAGTGTGCAGGGCAGCAGAGGACAGGCTGTAATGGTGCACTGCAGCAACGGTGGGACACTGGACTGCAGAGGGTGCTGATGAGAGCAACTGGAAAAGTACTGGAATGAGCAGACGGGCAAAGGCTTTCTCCACAATGTACACCAGGCATTGAGTGTATACGGAATCAGATTGTGGGTCAGCACTCTTTGCTCCTGCAATATAGCCGCCCACAAAGCTGCCACCCCAGAAAGGTCAACTGTGGTGCAGGAACGAGTGATAGATATAACGGTAACTTATCTTGGGGTGATTGCTCATGTGGGAACTGACACAGTCCGGTGGGTATCTGGCCTCATAAGAGAAAAAGCTGGCACACTGACAACAGCCCCGGGAGGGGCAGAGACAGTGAGCGCAAAGCTGTAACAGGTCAATATCGTAAAGAGTGCAAAGAAGGGGCAAAGAGAACAGCAAAAAGGATTTTCTTCTACAAGCAAAGTGAAGGGCTGGGGAGCAGAGGAGCAAACAGAGCTTGCAGGAGTGTGTTTGTGGACCAGCGGGGCCTCCAAGCAAGTGGAGATGGAGTTGCCAAAGTTAGACCTGATCCTAGAGCAGTTTGCAAAACCGAACTAACCCATCACAGGTATGGACGCCAGAGTTAGAGACACTCACACCAAGGTGCTGGCAGTAAAGGCGGATATGAGCCGGCTGGGGAACAGGCTGGTGGAGGTGGAGGAGAGACTGGGGTGAGTGGAATAGGTGGCTGACAAGACATATATGCTGCAGACGCAGCTAGAGGAAGTGAGGGCCGCATGCAACGAATTGGAGGACAGAAGCAGAAGATTCAATGTACGCTTCTTTGGGTTTCTGGAGAAGGTGGAGGAAGGTGATCCATTGGCGTTTCTGGAGAAATGGATACCAACAGCCTTGAAGCTTGAGCTGAGCAGACTTATGGAGATACAGAGAGCACACAGGATCAAGAGAAAGAATGGCAGTAAAATAAAAGCACCCCGACCACTCATTGCATGTGTGGTGCAATATCAACGGGTCCATCAGATGCTGGCTGAGAAAGGGAATCCCACAATGTGGGATGGTCACAAGGTCTATATATCAGCTGACTACTCTAAAGAGACCATGGAAACTATTAAGAAATTCCTGGCGCTCACACCGCAAATGAGAAAGCTGGACATACGGTATGGACTGCTGGATCCCGCCACAATGCTGATAACAAAGGGGCAGAAGACGGAGATCAGAGTGCCAGTGGCTCTGTAGGAATTCCTGCAGGGACAAACACCAGTGTCAATAGACACAACTCATTTGGAGCGCACTGGAGAAGCAAGACACCATGCGATGGCCACTGGTGAAACTCAAGAAGGGAGAAAATGGGGGACCTCAGACAGAGTGCCAGCATGCAGAAACAAGCTGATGACTGGCAGGCCCACTGCACAAAGTATGTCCGGAGGGGAGAGGCAGAGAGAGAAGTCCAGGTCTCCAATAAAGTCTCCTCCGTGAAGGGCCAGAGAAGAAAAGAGTCGAGTGCAGAAGGAAAAGGGAGAGGCGCTGAAGAAACTGGACATACATGTGATTGGTAGATTGATCTCTAAATATCTCACTGAATGTAAATGGCCTAAACCACTGCATCAAGCGTGAGAAGGTGCTACAGTATCTGAACGCAAAAAGCTTGCATGTGGCACTGTTACAGGAGACCCATTTATTGAAGGCAGAGGTGGAGAAACTATGTCCGGGATGGGTGGGGAAAGTGCATCACAGCTGCTGAGAGCAAGGGGAAAAAATGCGGGGTAGCCATACTTGTCAGGAAATCCTTGCCTACCAGGAAGGGATTTCAGGCCATGAACCTGTCCTATTAGCACGTGATGCAGCAGCAAACCATAAAGGCTCTAAGAGATGGAGGCTGAATGTTTGCCCACTGATGAATCCAAAATACAAAAACGAGGTGGGGGCCACGATAGAGGATTTGTATGCACTCAATGAGGACTCGGTAGAGAGGGCATATACATTATGGGCGGCAGGGAAGGCATACCTGCGGGGATGTCGATTCAGAAGCGGGCTCGGAAGAAGAAAGGATACAAGGAGAAATTGGCAGGGTTAGAGGTGAAGGAATGAACACGCAAGTGTGAAAAAGACCCTAAGGAGGGGATTTTTCTGGGGCTGAGGAAGTCAAAGTACGAAATGAACATGCATTTCACCCAAAAGGCAGAATAAACCCTTTTTCGAGTATGGTCTTCTTACTATAAGCAGGGGCAAAAAGCAGGGCACTTGTTGGCAGCAGATCTTAAGAAGAGAGAGGAACAAGGGGAGATTACAGTGGTCCAATGTAAAGAAACAGGGAAAACAGGTGCCACAGGCCAAGGAGATCTTGCATGAATTCTGCGCTTTCTACAAACCGCTCTACACAGGGCAGCCTGCAGGGGACCAGACGTCAGAACAATGGTTTCTAGACCCATTGCCCATACCGTGCTTAGAGACTGAGGATCAGGGGTGGCTCTGGGGGCCCGATTACAGCAGAGGAAGTGTGGGAAAGCATCATGAGTATGAGCAGTGGGAGATCACCAGGAGCGAATGGCCTCCCAGTAGTTTTACAAGGTGGGGGGGGGATTAAGCTGGCCACCAAGTTGGTGCAGGTGTTTAATGAAGCAGTGACGCGCGGGGAGTTTCGGGTGAAGTTCATTGAGGCGGTAATAACGGTGATCCAGAAAACAGGCAAGGAACACCCTCTTTTGCAGCAATTATCGACCAATATCATTGATGAACATGGATATCAAAATGTTTGCTAAAGTTCTAGCTTCAAGGCTGAAGAAGGTCCTACCAAAGTTAATCCATGAGAGGCAGGCAGGATTTGCCCCAGGAAGGTTGGCAAGCGATAATTTCAGGTTGCTGCTGCATGTACTGTGGCAGGAGAAAATGGGAATGGAACCCAGTATATCGCTTTTACTCGACGCTGAGAAAGCGTTTGATCGGGTGGAATGGGGGTACCTCTTTAGAGTGGTGAAACGTTTCTAGGCCACGGGTTTGTCGCAATGGTGCGATTGTTATATAAATGTCCCAGTACTACAGTAAGGGGGAATAGCTCAGAGTCTGAAGCTTTTGAAATTGGTATGGGAACGAGGCAAGGGTGCCTGCTCCATCCCCTATTTATTTTAGCGCTAGAGCCATCTGGACGAACCCGAATATTAAGGGGATAGAAACACCGGTGGGGGAACAGAAGGCGCTTCTATATGCAGATGATATTATGCTGACACTGTCGGATCCAGATGCTTCAGTGCAGGAATTGACTAGAACGATCAGAGCCTTTTCTTCCTTCTCCGGATATAAAATCAATTGGGAGAAATGTGAAGCAATGCTCTTAAATCACAATACTTATAAGGGGTGTGTGCAGGAGACCCTGCTAAGATGGGTGCGTGAGTGACTTAAGTGCTTAAGAATATATCTAACTAAGAGTCTGGAGAACATGGTCAGGGACAATGTGGGGCCAGCATGTGAGAAAGCGCAAGGGGACTTTGAGAGTTGGGCGGGGCTGAACATATCTATTTGGGGGCAGACCCAGATAGTAAAAATGGTGACGGCCACCCGGCTGAACTACGCATTCAGCATTCTACCACTGAAAGTACTGGTAGAGTCTGATGAAAAAAATAATACGGGGCATCAAGTCATTTTTGTGGGGAAGTAGGGAGACCATGGGCTGGAAGCAAACAAGTTGTATGCTCTACCAAGGGCAGGGGGGCTTAGGTTGCCTAGGATGGACGTGTATTAAATAGCCCAACAACTTTCCCAGGTGGGGGAATTCTCCCGAGCGAAGATGCAGATTCCAAGCTGGGTATATTGGGAGCAGAAGAATGCGAGGAAGAGAGGGCTGGGGGTCATCTTTTGGGCAGAGGGTCGAGTTCGGGCACACCCAATGCTCGGTGCAAATATAGCGGCATGGTTCCCGAGCTCACACATTACTCCATACTGATGGCTCCTGACACCTGGAGGCCCCAATGTGGCATAACAGAAGAATAAAGATAGGGGGAAGGGGTGTCCAGACATTTGGTCGACCTAAAACTGGTAGAATGACATTTGGTCGCCGCAATTTGGTCGAAAACCAAATGGTCGATTTTTTTTTTTTAATTATATATTTATTTTTCGGGTTTTCGTTTTTTACAAAAATGGGTTTTAAGAAAAAAAAGGGGGTCGGGGGGGGGACCCCCCCCCCCAAAAAGGTGAAAATAAAAAATTCGACCATTTGGTTTTCGACCAAATTGGTTTGACCGTTTGTCTGGTCGACCAATTTTTTTTCGACCAAATGTCTGGTAACCGGGGGAAGGCAGGTCCACTGGCAAAGCTGGGAGAATGCGGCGATAAAGCAAGTGAGGGACATTCTATCAGGGTGGGATGCAAGACATTTCAGGACATACAAATCCAATGGCTGTTGGGAAAAGAGGAAGGGTGGAGAAATAGACAGCTGACACATTGACTGCAGAAGAATCTTAGGGAGAGTCCAGGGGAAGTAGGAAGCTCCCCACTCATGGCATTACTAGAGAAATGGAACTGGGGCTACGGTCTGGTGGGTAGGGTTTACACAAAGATGCTTGAGTCATTGTACACAAGCAACGTCAGGAAGGGAGTAGTGGACAAGTGGCAGATGTTACTAGGGGAGCAGTTATGACGAGACGATCCAAAGTATTTTCTGCAACTTTGAGAAAGGGGTAACGGAGGTGAGCTTGAAACTAATGCACTATAAAATCATACAGGGTTGGTACTGAACCCCAAACAGGCTGGGGGTGGCTCGACTGGCACAGGACAACTGATGCTGGAGATTTGGTAGAAATGGGGTGGGCCTAGGACGCATCTTGTGGCACTGCTCAAGGTTACAGGGCTACTGGCGCAAAGTGTGGGAGGAGGTGCAGTTTACCTTGAGATGGAGAGCTCCAATTACTCCAACACTGTGCATACTACAGGATATGTCATCGTTACCAAACATAGCTAGGGAAGACGAGAAGTATTTGAGCACAGACGGTGGTGGCAAAGCGGCTTATAATACGGTTCTGGAAGTCACCTACAAGCCCAGCAGCAAATGGAAGGGAACAAGAAATTGTCAATGTGGCCTCGAATGAGAGGTTGATATATAGGGCAAGAGGCGGGGAGGCAGACATCCAGCTAACCTGGGACAAATTCCTAATCGGCACCTGAACTATATGGGGGAAGCAAGAGTGTGGAGAGTGAGATGAGAATGGGAGTAGACGGGAGGAACATTGGAAGTCACCTGGGAGGTGGAGGGGAGTGGGGGAATGCAACCAGAGGTAGGTCGTAAGAACATTGTAAGATGCTGAGGTAATAGGTTTTGTTCTTCATAGATTTTGTTCTTTGTCCTTTATAGGTTATGCATTTATCTGTTGGAAGTTGTTACCATAGACAGAAGTTTTCTGTGGAGGAGGTGTTACGGGTACATCTCTCATTGCAGGGCCCAGGGGATGGATCACCTGTGCAGGGCAAGGGAGAGGGTCAGAGGTTGGAAGACGCGGCATTAAAGAACTTAATTACTTGGAAAGTAGTTAACTAGGGCCTCTCAAAATGTTTCTGTTGGTTCAGACTTTATTGAAATGATTGAAATGTGGAGCTAAATGAGAGGATGGACTTTGCTCAATGAACTGTGTTTGAAGATGACCAGACCAACATGGGGAAGGGGTGCAGGGAGGGCAATTAAATGAAATTAATTGACATGAAATGACTTGAGAGGTGATTGTTATTGGGATTATTATCGGGAACCAGTTGTAATGAATGCATATGGTATTGTTCGTTGTTTTATTTGAAAACTAATAAAAAGTATAATGAAGAAAAAAAGACAATGAAGGCAAGGTCAATGGGGCCGACAGCATCCACGTCTTCGCTCTTGCACTTTAGGGAAGAAACAGGACACAACAAGGAAAGCCTAAGGAGGGAAGATTTAATCCCCGAAGAGGAAAACACCCACGAAGCAGACTTCACACTTGTCGGTCTCACAACCACCCCGGAGGATACACCGCTACTTAAGATACCTTGTTGAACAATCGCCCTTCGACAGTGGGTCATGCCTGTCGATGGAAGACCGATGCAAGGGATATCTATATCCACTAGGAAACCCGCAAACAATAAAACAAAGCCTGACTTTTTTAGTACAAATCAAGTAACTGCAAGCTGAATTCTTAGTCTATACTGGAGCCATGATAATAGTGATCAGTGAATAAGTATACAAGAGCATCCTGAAAGCCCCACGTCTACTACCATCAGAGGTGGACTTTTACCTGTATGGATCCAAGGCACTGCTACCTTACTAGGGATTATTCAAAGCACGTGTCAATACAAGACACAATCCAAGAGGCTACCCATACACGTGCTGGTGGCAGCTGCTGAGAGTGGGTGCATACTAAGATTTAAAGTAGCCCTGGATATGGGTCGGATACACGTCCTATATAGACTGATGGCACATAAATACATTGATGCAGTGTCGATAATAGAACAACTCTTCCCATCATTGTTTAAGAGACTGGGAAAATTGAAACGCAAGCAAATACACCTGCATATTGATCCAACCATCCCTCCGGTAGCCCAACACTGTTAGGGTATACCAGTGAACATACAGTGACAAGTGGAAGAAGAATTGCGCCAGCTATTACAGCACAATATTATAGAGCCCACATCAGGACCTACTCCCTAGGTGTCGCCCATTGTACCAGTATCTAAAAAAGGGTCAGATGCCATTAGACTCTGTATGGATATGAAATGACCCAATCAGGTGATCCTGAGACAAAGGCATCAGGCCAACCCCGGCCCACCAATATCACTGACATGATACATATACCCATCAGGGCACACATCTTTTCGAAATTAGACCAAAGTAAGGGCTATCATCAGCTTCAGTTGAGCCCAGAATCAAGATACATCACCTTGTTCATGACACACCTGGGTTTATACAGATACAAGAGACACTGCTTCGGTGAGTCATCGGCAACCAAGATCTTTCAGGCAGAGATCCATAATGTCATCAAGCATATCCGCCAGCTGTCTAAACTACAATGATGACATTACGGTCTTTGGCAAGGACGCTCAACAACACGACAACGCCCTAGCTAGAGTTTGCATGGCACGGGAAGCGGCTCACCTCACACTTGGCTAGGGCAAATGAGAATTCCAAAAAAGCACACTGTCGTTTTTCAGGCACTTCTAGGCGCATGGAATGACACCAGACCCGGAGAAGGAGGCTGCCCTAAACAAAACACCTCAACCCACGACTATCTGAGCTGCAGTCGTTACTGGACTTAAGGTGTGAGAGGCGCTGTGTGGGAAACTGGCAGTCCAGCAGAGGTCCTGTGGACTCTATCCTCCACTGCCCCGCCCCCACTTCAAAAGCACCTTGCTTAGGGTTGTCCGATAATTAAAAAAAACAGGACAGGACACAACATCAAAGTGGGATGTCATTTTGATGCATTGCTACCAGCAGGACTACACTTTGGTGGGGGGGTTTGTGGTGGGGAGGCGGCTGTGTGGGTTGCATTGGAGGGCAAGCTTCCAGTCATTCCCCTGGATATAAGCTGTGCATATTTGGCCGTGTCTGTAAGGCATGTTCAAAACTAAGGAAGATTTGCTGCGAATGCCATTTGAGGCCTTGCTATGAAGCCCTTTACCAAGCTCTCGCTGTGGAACAATCACTCGATACATGTGGATGTTAAAGGCAAGGTTGGATGTTCAAGCCTACCAGACAGATTTGTGTGTTAATTGTAAATTGCCTGTTTATATTTATTGGCAAATGTCACACCTGCGATTGTGTAAATGGTAACTTTAGCTACCCTCCCCTACATTTGGGATGTGGTTTAAGCTCCCAGTTCCACCCTATTGCTCCAAAGCAGTTGTCATAAAACAGTGAAGTTACGAACACTAGTATACTATTCTCCCTACAATTATACTTCCTCAGGTGTGGGGGATATTTTTCCTATTTGTAATTTTCCCTCGTTGATTTAATAGAGCCCCACTCTTATCTGTCTGTTTTGATATTGTGGCAGAATTTTGGTTAGCCTCACTTACCCGCTTGACACACTTGTTTTGGATACACTCGTCAGTCCTAAGGATGCCAACGCTGGGAGAGTCTTTATTTCCGTTTACACAAGCCACTTTCAGTGGCGTGTTAGAGGGACATTTGTTTTTGTTTGGCAACCTTCGTTACCTTTGAGATGTGCTTGGAACAGGCTGCTTTCGTACCCGGTGCACAACAATGCTCCAACTTTTTTTACTGTGATAATGTCGTTTTGACGACCAGGTACTCAAAATACTATACCTCATGTTTTAAATCATGTTGTTTGGCCATCTTACTTTTTGGCCATCTTCCTGCTCTCTCGGGACAGAAATAGTTTAAATTTGTATTTATTGGGTATTTGATAATGCGTCTATACATAAAAGGTGTTTCAAGGCGCATTGCTACCAGGGGGTGTTTGTTGCTTGGCAGATGTGGGTTAGCACCCTGTCGATGATTGGACAGACACTATCTGTCTGGCGCAGATCGTTCCCATTGGTGGTCTGGTGAAAACCCCTGCCTGGAATTTGTATAAGAGGAGAGGGTCTGGAGCCATTCTGGAGGGCTCCTAATAGGAATAAAGATTGAAGAAGACCATTCCAAGAAGAACTGAGGAATTGCTGCAGAAAGAACAATCTTTGCCAAAGGCAGCCACAAGGAATTCTCTGCATCATCACCAGTGACCATGGAATGACCTTCATCTGTGACTTCTTCCCCTACATTGGTGGGCTAGCCAGTCCTGTGGCCTGCCATTTGTAAATATCAAAAGTGTCCCTGCAGCATTCTGAGGACTGACCATCCACTTAAGATGCATATTCACTGCAACATACACCATCTCAATTTGAAGCTTACGGCTTGGCAGATTCAGACTTGGCAGGTTCAGGAACCTTGTTGTTTGCAGCAGCTGCTCTCTACATTTTAAGAAGGGCTTGTTTGGAGCCTGTGCTTCACTGCCACTAACATCTCAGTCTACTGACCCCTGCCAGAGGTTTCTTCGCCGACTCTCCATGTCTACAGTATCCTTGGGTCATCCTTCGTAGGAGTAGCAGTGGCCGTTGTTGAAGGTAATCTGTCCTATCCAGCTGGTGTGACTCTCGAGCTTTACCCCCTTTAAACACCAGAACCACTGTTAGCTGGACCAAACCTCAGAGGAGGAGCTCACCAACTCCCGATCCTCCAGGAGGGACAATGTGTCGAGAGCAGGCCCTGCGGGAGGGATCCTGACGAGGGCGACGAAGAAGGTGACAACGAGGAGACTGACAAGGTGCAGCAGGGCTGTGATGACACAGAGGAACAACCTAAACCGCAAACGCTCTGGTCTGTCTCCACCACCTCAGCAAACACCTGGGGCTATCTTGGTGGACATTCTTACGGCTCTGCATACCCTGTGCTCGGAAATCAGGACAAGGATACCTCTTGCACCAGCGGCACCGCCCGCGGCACGAGAACCATTTGAGGGACCAGCGTCCAAGAGGAGGAGCGTTCACCCCCTCTCCCTTTCCACCCTTTGCCTCCCTCTCCCTCCATAACCCCCCCCCCCCCCCGAGGGATGATACGGACACGGCGACAACAGGCACTGGCATGGATGGTGACGGCGGCTTGGGCGATCTCCCATCTCCGGCCGCCAGATCTTCATCGCTCAATGAGATATGCTTGTTCCTCGCCATGATCACCAGGGCCTCGGAGCTATTCCAGCTCGTCCCGGAGGAGAAGAAAGAATGTTTCCAATACCAGGCGAAGAGGAAGACTGTGCTGTCGATCCCGCTATTGGATGACATTTGGGACGAGGGGTTGTCCCTCATGAAGAACCCTTCATCTGCTCTGGTGAAGAGGGACCGTTAATGAGAATAAATATAGGGTGCCGGACTCTGTGCCCAAGTGCTTACGGTTCCAGCTGTCTCCAGACTCTGTGGTTTCAGCGGCGGCCAAGAAGTCTTCGGGCTCCTCCTTGTTGGTGGCCTCCCTCCCGGACGGTGAGGGGAAGAAGTTGGATGCCATGGGGCAAAGAGTTATCATGTCGGCAGCAACGACTATCAAAGCTGCTAACGCCCGTACCATCGTGGCGCATTACGACAGAACTTTGTTTCAAGATGGCCCCCCACCTGGACTTCCTTCGCAACGACAAGAGGGTGGAGGCATTGGATATCCTACAGGAAGGCGAGGTGGCTTCGGACCACACCATTACAGTGGCCACAGACATTGCTGACACAGGATTCTGCCAAATGGGCAACAGCATTTGCCTTCGTCGGCAGGGCTGGCTGAGGGCCACTAATTTCCACCAGGATGTTCAGTCGAGGGTGTTGGACATGCCCTTCGACAGGGACAATTTGTTCAGAAAGACTGTGGACGAGTCTCTTCAGGCCATCAAGGCGGACACTGAGACGGCTCGTCCTTTGTGCATGCTTCAGCAACGACAGCCAACTTTTCGGACTTCTGGAGGAAAATCCCAAGGTTCTTCTAAAGGATTCAGAGGAGGTGCTTTGTCCTACCGTCAATCTTCCCACTCGTCGGCCCAGGAGACCTACAGGGGCTGTGCCAAGTCTGCAGATGAACGTCATCGTCGCCAAGACCCCCAAGGCGGCGCTTTAATGTCAAAACAGGACTGAACCGGCCGTGGAGTCAGGCCCCCACCCGTGCACCCCGGTGGGAGGCCGTCTGGTGAAATTCGTCAACGTGTGGAAGACCATCTCCACCGACCGTTGGGTGCTGGATGCTCTCTCCCACCAACACACCCTAGAGTTCCATCGGAAGTGTCCCCGCAGACCAGCGGTGGCCCGTCGGGAAAATCACGTCCCTCAGCTGCTGCTGGAGGTACGGACCATGCTAAGAAAGGGTGCAATAGAGCTCGTCCTAAAGAGGCTCCGGAGTGTACTCTAGTTACTTCCTTGTCAAAAAGAAGACCGGCGGTTGGAGGCCCATCCTGGACCTCTGCCGCCTGAACAAGTACATCAAGTCTCAAAAGTCTCGGATGGTGACTCTTCAGCTCGTGCTAGGTCAGCTGGAAGAGGGGGATTTTCTATCGTCACTGGACTTGGAAGATGCCTATTTTCACATGCCCATACACAAAGGCCACCGCAAGTACCTATGCCTCGTGGTTCAAGGACAACCCTACCAGTTCAAGTCCCTTCCCTTTGGACTGAAGTCGGCGCCAAGAGTATTCACCAAGTGCCTGCCGCCGGTGGCACGCAGATGCGCCTCAGATGGATCCACGTGTACCCTTACCTGGACGACTGGCTCATCTGGGCAAGCTCAAAGGACATTGCTGTCGAACACACGGCGAGGACCGTCCAACTCCTGACGGATCTGGGGTTCTCAGTGAACTATGCAAAGTCCTGCTCCATTCCATCGCAGGACGCGTGCTTTCTGGGATCCCGACTCAACAGTGTCATGCCTGTCGTCTCCGTCGAAGTAGAGGATAGTGGCCATCTTGGGCAAGGTACAGCGACTATTGGCCCTAAGGTTCGCAAGTCCCTACTCGGCATGATGTCATGCATATACCTCATTCGGCTGTGCAGGCTATGGATGCTTCCTCTGCAGGAGTTCCTCGACGCCTGTTGGATACAAGTGTCGGAAAGCTTCAAGGACAAGATCTCACTCAACGAGAGTTTCTGTCAAGCGATAGGATGGTAGGGAGTGGACACACATCTGTCTACGGGCGCGGATTTCCAGACCTCACCTCATCAGAAGACGGTCACAACGGACTCCTCCCTGGAAGGATGCGGAGCGCACACCAGAAGTCTTCATGCAAGAGGCATGTGGCTACCGGAGGAGATGTTGGACATCAATGTGTTGGAACAGCAGGCAGTGTTTTGGGCCCTCAAGTCCTTTCTTCCGTCCCTCAAGGGCAAGGTGGTACGGGTCTTCACGGACAACACTACCATGAAGTTCTACATCCGCAAGCGGGGGGGACCAGATCCCCGGCGCGTTCCAAGGAGGCGCAGGACCTTTGGCACTGGGCCGTAGCCCAGGGGATGTTCCTCATCCCGTTTCATCTGGCAGGAGTGAAGAACACAGTCACCGACTCTCTCAGCAGGGAGCTGCGCCTGTGCCACGAGTGGGAACTTCGGCAGGACCAATTGGATCACCTGTTCAGAAGATGGGGCAATCCCCAGATCGATCTGTTTACAACGGCGACGAACACCAAGTGCTGGAGGTTAGCCAGCAGGTTTCCCCAGCCTGAGAGCATGGGGGACGCATCCTCTTTCCCCTGGGACGGCCTGTTCCTGTATGCGTTCCCTCTGTTGCCGTTGCTTCTTCAACTAGTCAATCAACTCAAGACGGTCCTGGTGCACAATGATTCTCGTCGCACCAGCGTGGCTGAGACAGATATGGTACCCTGACCTTCTGGACATGTCGGCGTGCCCTCCAGTCAAGCTTCCAGCGGTCACAGATCTGCTCGCCAGGGAAGGAGGCGCGATTCTGCACCACGACCCAGGATCGCTGAACCTGAAGGCCTGGCTACTGTAGCACTAGAGTTTTGGGGCTACGATCTCCCAGCGGATTGTAAGGAGGTGCTTGCCAAGGCCAGAGCTTCGTCTACTCTCAAATGCTATGGGCACAAGTGGAAGAGGTTCGCCGTTTGGGCTGTACTCTGAAGATCGACCCTCTACGGGTCACAGCTTTGCGGGTGCTTCCGTATTTGTTGCCGTTGGCCAAGGCAAGACTCGCCCATGCTTCCATCAAGGTTCATCTGGCGCCTGTCTCCCGCTACACCAGATCACCTGGACGGTCATCCCTGTGGTTGCATCGATTGGTCAAGGAGTTCATCAAAGGACTATTTTGTTCGTTCCCGCCGGTGAAGGCTCTGGCTCCGACGTGGGGTCCTCTGTTCGAGCCTATGCATTCGGCACCATTGAAATGTTTGTCATGGAAAACAACTTTTCTTGTGGCCATCACCTCCGCACGACGAGTGGGAGAGATCCAGGCCCCCTCTTGTAAGCCACCTTATTTGACATTCCACAAGACAAGGGTAGTGCTACGGACGCACCCCTCCTTCATGCCCAAGGTGCTGTCGGACTTTCATCTAAACAAGCCCTTGGTGTTACCTGTATTCTTCCCGATGACTTCATCGCCAGCTGAGAGGACTTTGCACTTCTCCAGCATGGGGTCTGGCATGGATTCACATGCTCATGAATATTCCCCGCCGTCAGGCCGGGAATCCTCGGTATAGAAAAAAATCAGTATCAGTTTAGTTTCTGATCTGACTTTCTTAGTAGTGACCAATCACTGGTCTCTGGGTCATACTGCCCCCAGCCAATGACTGCCCTCTCCTTAAGCCCCGCCTCTGGCAGCCATCCTCAGATTTTTACCGCACGTTCAAGTGTTGGGAGTCCTCGTGCTGTAGCTCTCGAGCTTTTGCTGCATTTTCACGCTTTTTCAGGAGATTTTTTCTCATTTTTCGGTTAAATTGAGCCTCAAGCTCCACCGTTTCTACATCCGATCAATGGGGACCCGTTTCGGAGTTTCTACGCCCCTCAAGGGTGAAGATTTCGTCAAGTTACGCTTTTGGAGGATTCCAGAAGTTCTGAGGCCTACCCTGGACATGGCCCAGGAGAAAGGAAGCTCGACACCCGGGAAGCTGTTCAGGACCTGCCCTGGATGCCAGCTTCAGAATGTGTTCAAGGAGGACGAGCATTCGTTATGCCTCTACTGTCTCCATGAGGACAAGACGCACGTGGAGGACTGTGCGTTTTGTGTGAACATGTCGGAGCAGACCATGAAGGATCGCCACCTCCGTCTCGCCAACTGGCTGGAAGGGAAGAGCCCGTCAGGCGAGAAGAAGAAAAAGAAGTCTGAGCGGTCTTCTAAGTCCTGTGAGGGCGCCCCGGCGACGGGGGCCCAACAAAAGGCCAAGCACCACAAGTCCGCGGGCACCGAGAGCGCCGAACGGTCGGGCTCCTTGGCTCCCAGGCAGGGCGCATCCTCCCCGGCGCCATCAACCACGAGCCAACGCTCTGGCTCGGGTAAGAGGAAGCCCGAGAACCCGGCGAAGCTTCTGGAGAGGCCCCGGTCGATCTCGAAGATTCCGGCAGAGGTGGAGCGAGGCTCAGACCCTCCCCCCAAGGTGAAGGCCCCAGGCGTGCAGAAGGTGACGACGGCCTTAATTCACCCTGCTAGGACCTCGATTGAGAATGTCGCAGCAGCCCTGGCTCAGCCTGTGGAGGCGACCTCAGGATCCAGAGTCTCCCTGCCACCGCGGATGGAGTCATCTTTCAGGCCCATCGAGAAGACCCCCACGAAGTCCCTGTTGGAAAAGGAGGGGGAGGGGCAGGTGGCCATCGTGGATACGGACACGACCTCTGAAGAAGAGCTCATCGAAGTCGTGGAGGAGGCCCAGCCTATCGGGAGGGATCCAGACGAGGGCGATGACGAGAGCGACGGTGTCGCCGACGGGGTTCCTCAAGAGCCCTCGCGCCTGTCGTTTCCGGTGCCGCAGGACACTTTGGCAGCCATTTTGTTGGCGATTCAGTCCTTATGCTCGGAGATAAGGACAAGGTTGCCCCTTCCCCTGACGGAGGTGCCTGAGCCAGACCCGACAGGGGAACCGGAACCGGGACCTTCGGAAAGTCCACCGCATAAGAAGAGGAGGACGCATCCTCCACCACCTCTCCCACCTCTGCGGCCTGCTCTGCCTTCCCCCCGGTCTACTACCCACGAGGATGATACAGGCACGGACACGGCTACGACAGGTACGGATGACGACGGAGGCGACGACGGGACGTGTCCCCCGTCGTCCCTGCCTGACGAGATTGGATCCATGATTTCCAGGGCATCCGAGCTCTTCCAGCTCTGCCCCGAAGAGAAGAAGGAAGGGTTCCTTTACCAACGGCGCAAGGCTAAAATAAAGACGGTCCTCGCCGTACCACTTCTTGATGACATCTGGGATGAGGGGCTCGCCCTCCTCAAGAACCCTGCCACGGCGCCTGCAAAGAGGGACCGGTACGAGAAGAAGTACCGGGTCCCCGGCGCTGCCCCCTTGTGCCTTCGGGCGCAACCTGCCCCGGATTCGGTCATCTCGGCGGCGGCTGCAAAGAAGAAAGCTGGGGGGGGGCATCGGCCTCGACATCAACTTCCCCGCCGGACGGCGAGGGCAGGAAGCTGGACACGATGGGACGACAGGTCATCTCATCCGCAGCGACGACTATCAAGGCTGCCAACGCCCTGGCTATCGTAGCCCGCTACAACAGGGAGTTGTGGTTCAATCACCCCTCTATTGGACTTCCTTCCGGACGCCAAAAGGGCTGAGGCCCTTGAAATCTTACAGGAAGGTGAGATTGCTTCGGACCACGCCATCACGGTGGCAACGGACGTCGCCGACACTGGTTTCTGTCAGTTGGGCAACAGCGTTTGCCTGAGACGACGAGGATGGCTCAAGGTGACGGATTTCCGCCAGGACGTACAAACCAAAGTTTTGGACATGCCCTTAGACGGGAACAACCTGTTTGGGAAGGCGGTTGATGAGTCCCTTCAGGCTATCAAGACAGACACGGAGACTGCCCGGGCACTGGGAGTGCTCCAACAACGACAGCCGTCCTTTCGGAGCTCCGGAGGCAGACAAGGTGCCTCCAAGGGATCCGGCAGTGGCTCCTCGACGTACCGCCAAGCGGCAAGATCTTCGTCTCAGGAGGCCTACAGGGGACGCGGCAAGTCAGGTGGTGCCCGTCGTCATCGACAGGGAGGTCAAGGAGGCAAGGTGGCCTCCAAACAAGATTTAACCGACACCCCGGTGGGAGGCCGGCTGATGAGGTTCGTCAGCGTGTGGGAGTCCATCTCCACCGACCGTTGGGTGCTGGACGCCCTGGCCCAAGGGCACGCCCTCCAGTTCCAGAAGAAGTGCCCTTGCGTTCCACCCGTGGCCAGGAAGGAAAATCACGTCCCTCAACTACTGTTAGAAGTAAGGGCGATGCTCAAGAAGGGTGCAATCGAGCTCGTCCCAAAGAGGCTTCGGGGCTCCGGAGTTTACTCAAGGTACTTCCTTGTAAAGAAGAAGACAGGAGGATGGCGTCCCATACTGGACCTGCGACGACTGTACAAGTACATCAAGGCACAGAAGTTCTGGGTGGTCACCCTCCAGCACGTGCTGGGACAGCTGGAGGAGGGCGATTTCCTGTCGTCGTTGGACTTGGAGGATGCGTACTTCCAAATCCCCATTCTAAAAAGACACCGAAAGTTCCTCAGGTTCATGGTCCAAGGGCGGCACTACCAGTTCAAGGCCCTCCCATTCGGATTGAAGTCGGCACCGAGGGTGTTCACCAAGTGCCTAGCACCGGTGGCGGCGTGGCTGTGCCTGCAGGGGGGATCCACATCTACCCCTACCTGGATGACTGGCTCATTCGGGCAAGGACAAGGGAGCTTGCCGTGGAGCACACTGCGAAGACCACCCAGCTGCTCACAGACCTGGGGTTCTCCATCAACTTTCCAAAATCCCACCTGGTCCCGTCGCAAGTCGCCCTGTTCTGGGAGCCAAGCTCGACACAGTGGCGCGGCTGGCCTCGCCGTCGGAGGAAAGGACCAGGACCATCCTGGGCAAGGTGCAGCGCCTGCTGGCCACGGACATGGCCAGGGTAAGATCTATCCAGTCCCTCCTCGGGATGATGTCCTCCTGCATTTATCTGGTGCGCCTTTGCAGGCTTCGGATGCGCCCCTTACAAGAGTTCCTCGACGCCCGCTGGGTCCAGTCGACGGGCAGCCTCGAGGACAGGATCCCACTCAACGAGACGTTCGTCAGGCGATCCAGTGGTGGGGTACCCGCTCTCATCTGTCGGCGGGCACGGACTTTCAGACCCCAGCTCACCAGGTGACAGTGACGACGGATGCCTCCCTGGAAGGTTGGGGAGCGCACTCCGGAGATCTTCACGCGAGAGGCCTTTGGCTCCCGGACGAGAAGGCACTTCACATCAACATCTTGGAGCTCTGTGCAGTGTTCTGGGCCCTCAGGTCTTTTCTTCCGTCCCTCAAGGGCAAGGTGGTGAGGATCTTCCCCGACAACACCACCACAATGTTCTACATCCGGAAGCAGGGCGGAATCAGATCCCCTGCCCTATCCAAGGAAGCCCAGGATCTGTGGCATTGGGCCGTCGCCCAAGGGATGTTTCTGGTGCCTTTTCATCTAGCAGGAATAAAAAACACCATTGCCGACTCACTCAGCAGAGAGCTGCGCTCGTGCCACGAGTGGGAACTACGCCAGGATCAAGTGGATCGACTCTTCCGACGATGGGGCGAACCCCAGATTGATCTTTTCGCGACGGCGACAAACTCCAAGTGCCGGAGGTTCACCAGCAGATTCCCCCAGCCGAGGAGCATGGGCGATGCTTTCTCGTTCCCCTGGGACGGCCTATTTCTTTGTGTTCCCTCCGTTGCCGTTGCTGCTCCGGCTCATCAGTCAGCTCAAGAGGTCCCGGTGCAGGATGATCCTCGTCGCACCGGCGTGGCCGAGACAGATCTGGTTCCCGGACCTTCTGGACTTGTCAGCGTCCACACCAGTCAAGCTGCCGACGGACGCGGATCTTCTCTCCAGAGAAGGAGGCGCCATTCTTCATCACAACCCAGAGTCGCTGAACTTGCAGGCCTGGCTCCTGCAGCACTAGAGTTTGGAGGGTACGACATCCCAGCCGACTGCAGAGAGGTTCTTGCAAAGGCCAGGGCGTCCTCAACTCTCAAGTGCTACGGAAATAAATGGAAGAGGTTCTCTGTCTGGTGCCGTGCACATAAGATTAACCCTCTGCGGATTACGGCCCCTCAAGTATTGCCATAACTACTGTCATTGGCCAAGGCTGGACTAGCTCACGCTTCCATCAAGATACATCTGGCCGCCATCTCACGATACACCAGAACTACGGGACGGGCATCCTTGTGGTCTCATCGGCTGGTGAAGGAATTTATGAAAGGATTGTTCCGATCATTCCCGCTGGTGAAGGCCCCTGCCCCGACATGGGAGCTCAACGTGGTGCTGAGCAGGCTCATGGGGGCCCCATTTGCATTCGGCACCATTGAAGTTTCTGTCGTGGAAGACCGCTTTTCTCGTGGCCATCACCTCCGCACGACGAGTGGGAGAGATCCAGGCCCTATCTTGCAAGCCACCATACTTGACCTTTCACGACACGAGGGTGGTGCTGAGGATGCACCCCTCCTTCATGCCCAAGGTGCCATCGGACTTCCACCTCAACGAACCCTTGGTGTTGCCAGTTTTCTTCCCGTCGCCTTGGTCGCCGGCTGAGAGGACTCTGCACTCGCTGGACGTAGCTAGAGCGCTGAAGTTCTACGTGGACCACACAAAGAGTTTTCGGAAGACATCACAGCTGTTTGTAAACTTTGGACCTGTGAATCAAGGGAAGGCTCTCTCAAAGGCTTCCATTTCCAGATGGCTCTCCGGCTGCATCATGCACTGTCACCGTTTGGCAAACCGACTGCTGCCCGGCCGTCCGAGAGCCCACTCGACCAGAGCGATCGCTGCTACCACGGCGTTCCTATCTAGTGTACCCCTGCTTGACATCTGCAGGGCTGCGACATGGAGGTCGACACACACCTTCACGAGATTCTACTGCGTCGATCGGGACTCTAGGGAGGAGTCCAGGGTCGGCCAAGCAGTGCTGCGCAACCTGTTCGCTTAAGGTGAGCCTGGTTAGGAGGTAAGAGATGCTTAATGTTAATGTGGAGCCTTGCCACCTCCCGTGGTTGTGCATGTGTATAATGCTATGTATTCTTATATTCATGAGCATGTGAATCCATGCCAGACCCCATGCTGGAGAAGGAACAAGTTACTTACCTGTAACTGTTGTTCTCCAGCATGGGTCTGGCATGGATTCACATGCGAACCCTCCCGCCTACCCCTCACTTGGTCATACTGCCACTTTACGTGCTACCAAATCTGAGGATGGCTGCCAGAGGCGGGGCTTAGGGAGAGGGCAGTCATTGGCTGGGGGCAGTATGACCCAGAGACCACTGATTGGTTACTACTAAGAAAGGCAGATCAGAAACGAAACTGATACTGATTCTTTTCTATACTGAGGATTCCCGGCCTGACGGCGGGGAATATTCATGAGCATGTGAATCCATGCCAGACCCATGCTGGAGAACAACAGTTACAGGTAAGTAACTTGTTCCTTGCTGGATGTGGCTAGAGTGCTGAAGTTCTATGTGGCCCGAACAAAGAGTGTCCGGAAGACGTTGCAACTTTTTGTGAACTTTGGACCTGTGAACAATGGGATGGCCCCCTCCAAGGCTTCCATTTCCAGATGGCTCTCCGGCTGCATCACCCATTGTCACCGGTTGGCAAACCGACCGTTGCATGGCCATCCGAGAGCCCACTCGACCAGAGTGATCGCTGCACTACGTCGTTCCTGTCAGGTGTGCCCCTGCTGGACATCTGCAGGGCTGCTACGTGGAGGTTGACACACACCTTCACGAAGTTCTATTGCATCAACGTGGATTCCAGGGAGGAGTCCAGAGTCAGCCAAGCAGTGCTGCGCAACCTGTTCGCTTGAAGGTGAGCCTGGTGAGGAGGTAATAGATGCTTAATGTTAATGTTGAGCCTTGCCACCTCCCGTGGTTGTGCATGTGTGTACTGCTATGCATTCTTTATTCATGAGCATGTGAATCCATGCTGGAGAAGGAACAAGTTACTTACGTGTAACTGTTGTTCTTCAGCATGGGTCTGGCATGGATTCACACGCGAACCCTCCCGCCTAACCCTCTGCGACTCTTCTCTTGGTCCTACTGCAACTTAACGTGCTTCCAAATCTGAAGATGGCTGCCAGAGGAGGGGCTTAGGTAGAGGACAGTCATTGGCTGGGGGCAGTATGACCCAGAGACCAGTGATTGGTTGTTCGGAGAAAGACAGTTCAGAAGTGAAACTGATTTTTTTCTTTACCGAGGATTCCCAGCCTGACGACGGGGAATATTCATGAGCATGTGAATCCATGCCAGACTCATGCTGGGGAGCAACAGTTACAGGGAAGTAACTTGTTCCTTTGTGCCAAAGACTGATGCCCCTACTGTCTAATAACTGATCTGACTACAGATGAATCCCCGAACACAGGCTATCTATCTCCGAGGGGCATCCTAGCTGGCCCTACATTGTCAATGATGATACAACTACAGTGTTGTGTGTGCTGTCAGATCCTCATACCCCACCCTATCTCCTTACTATTCTGCTCCTCCCCTTCCTCTGTCTGATCCACCCAACTTCTTTCCTCCCTGTGTCTCTCTTCTGTCTCCCCAATGTTACTTTGTCTTGCTCCACCCTCAGATGTTTCTATGTTTCTACTGATCTTACTACTCCTTCCTTCTCCCCTCCTCTGTTATACTACTCCCCACTTCCGAACTATTTTTTTCACTACTACCCCTCTTTATCTTCACACTACTACTTCTACTCTACTTCCCCAAACTCAGAAATATGGTCACCTGCTTACCCTTACACTGCATTCACTCTCACCCCTCCCCACTTCTCCCTTTGACACCTCTCCTAAACTACTCCTACACCCCTCCGGACTAGCCTCATGCTCTCCCAGCACTCACTCTCATACTAACTACTCATATCTCCCACACACTCTGTTTTCTCATCTCCTATACAGCCCTTCCCCATTTTCTACAGTACACTAGACACAACGGGTGCCATTCTCTCTCACAAATACCTCTCCTTTGTTAAGCTCCGTCACCAACTCTCCAATATTACTCCTCAGTCTGTCCTCTGCCTGGTCTCTTGGTCCACCTTTATCACCTAATGCAACCTCACCCGAGCATCCCACACACTGCCTCTCCTTCTGCACCCTTTTATATTGTGCTGCTGGTGGCTCTGTGTCTCCCTTGCCATTGGCTGCAGTGCTCAGCTGACTGCACCAATTGGTGCCTGTCCTTTCCCCTGGAGTTGGATTACATAGCTGAGAAGCTTTAATAAGCATCTTCCCCTTTTTCAGCATGCTTTTCAAGACCTCTGATGGGTTCCCTGTAGTGTTGTGGGTCTGGAAGTTCGATTTCCTATTATTTTGGTGAATTCTGGGCTTGTCTGCAGTGCTGGAAGCTGTTGGGTTGTGATGGAGGCTTATGGGTCATATTTGTTGCAGTGTTCTTGTTTCCCCTTTGTTTGGCTCTGGTCTGGGTTTTCTTGTCTGCTTTAAGGGCATTCTGGGAGTTGCAGTTCTGAAATAGAAAAGAGAGAACTGTGGCTAGCTACTATATTGGGAGGCATTGAGAGGCAGAGTGTTGCGAGGGAAGGACATTTGTGGCACATGTTGGATTTTCAGAGACTGGGATCCAAAGCTCTTTTACTCCACACAACCTGCCGTTCCCCTCCAACTCCCACTTTGTCATGAACTTCAGATCACGCCCCTTTTGGACCTCCTGGTCCTTGTCTCAACAGGGCTTACATTCCGTACTACTTCCAACATGGCCGTCCAGAGCTGAAGCTCTTGCTCGCTCCATGTGCTGAACGCGGCGTGATCTATTTATAGACCACGCCTTCCGCGGCTCCGCGCATCTCAATGCTATTGCAGAGTAGCCCAGACGTGTGTTCGTAGCTTGCGGTATTGTTTCCTTTGTCCCAGTGCTATTACCCGCTCCTGACCCGTTCCCCCTTCCTGGCTCTGAGCATTTCTAGCCTTTCCCAGACTCTGTTCACGCCCCCAAGAGCCCGGACAGAAAGGCCTCGAAGGCCCCTCGAGCGTCACTTGTGGTCGTGACGCCTTGAGAAAAAAACTCTGCCTCTTCGAAGGTGTCAGCATCGAGTCCATAGACCTCTAAATCGACGCTGTCGAAGCCTACGTCATCTTCTTAGAGCTCGTCAAAGGTTTTTAAACCTCAAACTAAGAAAGACTTCTTAAAGTCTATGAGCTCCATCTCTGAGGAAGACGAGGAAAGCCCTGTTTTAGGTTATGTCTGGATTACGGCACTCCTGGCGTCTCCGAAGAGCTCATTTCTGAGGAATCTAAAATGAGGGACCTGCTAGACACACTTAGAGATGCCAGTGGACTGGACGCTTCCTGTGAAGTGGAATTTAGCCCCCCTGAGGGATCTGGGCATGCAGATGCATCATACAGGTCAGTGATGTCTAAAGTCAGATTATTTGTGCTGGGGTAGAGCTGCTGTGGAATATGAGCAGGATGACTTAACTGACATACTGGATAAGGGACCATCTAAGGATCCCATACTACCATTCCATACAGCAGTAAAACAAATGGAGTCCTGGAAAATTGGAGAAAACTAGACTCCGCCCCTGCAGTGAATAAGAACTTTAGAAAATAAATAGGCCCTCCTCCATTGACATGGAGTTTCTCTCTAAACACCCAAGTCCAGAAAGCTAGGTAGTATAGGCTGCAACCTCTGCTTCCAAGGGGGCCACGTACCCTACGATTCTGCCGGACAGCAATGATAAAAGGGTGGACACCTTGGGAAGAGAGTCTTCTCAGTTGGGAGCATGGCTCTGAAGGCAGCCAACGCTACCTGTGCCTTAGCCAAGTTGACTTATACCTTGTGGGAGCTGGTTGCTATGGTGGCACAACATGTTCCCGAGGGGGAATAGCGATAGGCTTTTCTGAACATTATACAAAATGGGAAAGATGCCATTTGTCTTACATTCGGCTTGGACACAGCGGACTGTGTGAGTCGTGCCATGGCTGCCAGTACTGTTCTCAGACAATTTGCCTGGCTGAGAAAGACATGCTTTGCACCTGATGTGCAAGTCCAGGCTTTTGGACATGCCCTTCGAGGGTTCGCAACTGTTTGGATCCAGGACAGATGAAAGCCTAGAGAAGTTGCAGTCCTGTAAAGCAGCTGGAAAATCTCTCGGTGCTACAATTCAATCACCAAAGCGCGGTCAATCTCTCATCTTCCTCTCAAGGTTCGACGGGTCAGTCATTTTGTTTTAATTCCTCCATCGGAAGAACGAGAGGCCAGTTTTCTCAGAAGGAACAAAGGAGACAACCCTGTGGCTCCAAGGATGTAGAGGCAGATGTACTGCTACACCCTCTGCCACTTTGCCTTCCGCAAGCTCTGCGGCTCCAACACAGCTTTAAAACCTTGAGTGACAGGACTGTGGTAGGGGGCAACTTAACCCAGCATCTGGAAGAGTGGCAAAGTATTACTCCATATGCTTGGGCTCTGCAGACAGTTGCCCACGGGTACTGCCTCCCTTTTCTGAGAAAACCTCAAAAATGTCCCCCAAGCGGCCAGTCCTTGAAAGTACCAGACCCGCTCCTCTTATAGGAGAAAGGTGCTATATAACCAGTACCTGCAGTGGAAAGCAATCAAGGCTGCTACTCTCCGTATTTTAGGATCCCGAAAAAGGATGTAGGGTTGCGACCCATCTTGGACTTGAGATACTTGAACAAGTTCCTCAGGAAGGACAAGTTCAAGATGGTCTCTCTCTCACAGATCCTCCATGTCCTTCAGCCCCAGGATTGGATGGTGATATATTTTTTATTTACATCTCGCTCATACACAGGTGTTTCAGATGTCATTGGATCTTGAGGATGCTTATTTCCATGTAGCAATACATCACAACCACACGATGTACCTGAGATTCAGCATTGGCAGTTTTCATTATCCGTTTTAAGTAATGCCTTTCGAGCTGACCTCCGTCCTGAGGGTTTTCACCAAGTTGATGGCAGTGGTGGCCACAAATCTAACGAGGAGAGGGATTCACATCTGCTTCTACCCGGACGATTGCCTGTTCGGAGCACACTCGCCGAACAGGGCTCTGGAACATCTAGACAGCACCTGCCACTCTCTCCACAAACTTGGCTTCTCCCTCAACTTCAAGAAGTCCCACATGACACCTTCCCAAAAGCTGAAATTCATTGGACAGTCCTGGACTCTTCCTCTTGGAATGCTTTGCCCTGCCCGAGCTAAGGGCTCTCCACATTTCGCAGATGCTAAACACATTTCTGAGTTCCCCACGTCTTCCGGCTTTCGATTTTCTCAGGTTGCTGGGTCTCATGGCATTCTGCATTTTCCTGGTGCCAGAGGCCTGTCTGAGGATGAGACCCTTTCAGTGGGCCCTCAGATCCCAGGGGTGAAAGTTCTCTGGCAAAATGACGGATTTGGTTCAGATCCCGAGCAAGGTCGCACAGGAACTCTTGTGGTGGGCCTGCAAGGAGAGTGTGTTAAAAGGGGAACCTTTTTGGCAACCATGGCCGGAGATTATAGTGGTTATGGACGCCCCGCTCTCACGTTGGGGGGACATACCAACAATCTGACTATCAGTGTACGCTGGTCTCCGTCACAGTCCAAACTGCACATCAACCTTTTGGAGCTGAGGGCAATCAGATTAGTACTGATGGTCTTTCTGCCTTCTGTACAGGGGAAGAAAGTCCTGATGATAACAGACACCCCGGTGGCCATGCATTACCTCAACAAGAGATGTGGTGCAGGGACACAAACTGCGCAGAGGCAATGCAGCTCTGCTTCTGGGCACTGCAAGAAGGAATCTCTCTAAGCCTTTCACCTAGCAGGAGAGGGAAACACGGCGGCGGACACTGAACAGGCAGAGCAGTCTTCCACAAGTGATAGTTAACTCAGACAGTCCTTCTGTAGAACTTCACCGTTTGCGAGACACCGCGAGTGGATCTTTTCGTATCCAGTACCAACAGGAAATGTCACCTGTTCTGCTTCAGGCAATTTCCTCAGAGAGGAGATTGGGGGCCGTGCAGTAGATTGGGATGTTCCGCATCTGCCCTCAAATTGGTCTTCCCAAATAGAGGATTTGCTCACACAAAAAGGTAAAATTCTTCACCCAAAAATCAGGAACCTCAACCTTCACGCCTGGTTACTGAAAGGTTAAGGTACAAATTTTGGGACCTTCCGGAAGACGTCATGGATGTGTTGCTTTGTGCCAGGAAGCCAGAAACTAAATCACTATACGGCTGCTGTTGGAACAGATTTTGCAGCTTGTGTAGAGATAAAGGAGTTGACCCATTCACTTGTGACACACCATCAGTGTTGTCTTTTCTTTTGCATCTAACCCATCAGGGACTGCAGGTTTCTACAGCCAAGGGTTATCTGCCTAGTAAGCGTTCGCCGGAACTGGGTCCCTACTTCAAGGTCCCTATTGTCATTCCATTTTTGAAAGGGTTGACTAATATCTTAATGCTGAATCCCTTTATAGTGTGGCGGTCTGGGATCTTAACATGGTCTTGAATTTCCTGATGGGTGCTCCCTTTGTACAAGCAATACAAATTGCAAGTTCCATAAAGCAACCCACTGCCCTTCCCCTCCACCTCCCTATATCTGTCTCAATAACGCCCAAATATTTAGGGAGCAAGGGCATTTATTTTGTGCCAGACCACAGTGAGATTGCATTCTTGCCCTCTTAGAATGCTTTCCTTAAAAACTGTGTTTTTAACAGCCATTGCATCTGCTTGCAGAATTAGCAAGCTTCAAGCTTTGTCATCCAAGCCGCCATTTACAGTCTTTTATAGAGACAAGTAGTTTTGAGGGTTCGCCCCTAGTTTCTACCTAAGGTGGTGTCAGAATTTCATTTGGCGTAGAAGATTGTTTTGCCTGCTTTATATCCTCCTCATCCATCCAAAGAAGAGGAAAGACTTCACAGATTGGACCTCAAGAGAGCATTACGTTTTTATATTAATAGGTTCTCTAAGTTGAGACAGGGTGACCAACCTTTTGATGACTATTCGCGCCATAAAATGGGACAGGTGTTCAGAAAACAAACACTGTCTTGCTTGAAAATCCTGTGAAAACACTAATCAATTGAATTGGAACAAGATTACGAATTTTCACTTCTATGAAAACACTGCAATTAATAGAATTAAAACAAACAGTTTTATACTCAACAATGTGCGGTAGCAAATCATTGCATAATTGAATCTTACAAATAATGTGTTGATTGCGCACAGGATTACATAGAAAAATCAATGTTACTACTCCTTTGAACCAGAGTACCAACAGCAACCGAATACACGTGTTTCAGCCTTTATGGGTCTCATCAGTGAGGTGGAGCTGTGCCTCTCTGAGCACAGTCAGCAAGGGGTCCAGTTCTGGGTTCTGCCTGCTATTTTTTCTTGTATTTTTGCAAGGAACTTGCGGTTGGTCATCCTAAGTTACCTTGGGGAACCCAGACGTGGACCCCTTGCTCACTGTTCTCAGAGAGGCACAGCTCAATGATGAGGCCCAACAAGGCTGAAACACGTGTATGGGTTTGCTGTAGGTATGTTTGTTCAAAGGAGGTTTTTGCCTGCATTTCGGTGTTGGACTGTCCTTTGGGCGGGACAAAGACTGATCTGCAAATGGGAATTTCACCTTTGTGAAAAGTACGTTGAGCAAAAAGCGATGATGCGGACTCCCAAAGTGGGGAAAAAACCACAGAACAGGTTATCATGCCATATTCTTTCTAGAGAGGGGCGCCTACTGCCTTTTCTTGTATTGCTGATCATCAAGGGCCTGTGCAGCAGAATTCCGCAAACTTCCTATTGTATCTCAGAAGCCCGCCAGCAGATTTGCACAATTCATTACCATTCCTTTCCGTCTTTGGCCCCTAAGCAGATGATCAGGTGGTAGTCAACGTGAGATACAAATGCTGAACATTTACCGTTTACACAAACTCCTCTTGGGGCACTTAGCCTAGCCCTTCCATCACTGATGCTTTGGATTTCCCATCATTAATGAACAGCTTCTTGTGAATGCGGCGAACACAAAAGGCGCCAAGTATTATACATTGCAATTTCTGTTAGAAGGTCCAGACCTCCCACCCTGGGTACATCCACGTGCTGACCAACCAAACACTCCTTCAGGGTTCGCAATTCCCGGGCGCAGAGAGCTACGTAGCTCATGGTTATCGAATGCAACCGCCACTAAATGGGAGCAGAGCTTAACGGGAGCGGATTTGACAGCCATTTAAAGATACATTTGTTAAGATTTTTGTACTGGCTTCATCGAATTAAGACAGCATCATCTAATCTTCAAAGCACCCAGATTTGCTCGATTTCTAAGGCAATCTAACCATTCGTTGAAGTTTCTTTGGTGTTGGCTTAAGTCACTTTGTGCGGGCATGTAAACACAAGTGAGGCAGGCTGCAGCATTCTGATGGGCGTCCTTTGAAGGTAACCAGTACTTTTTTAGTCAGCTGGTTTCTCAGAGCCGATGTTTTGGACTTTTAACAGCAATCCCCCACAAGCGTGCAAGCCAGTGCTGCAAATCTTTACCCCGCATTATCTTTGTTTAAATCTATACATTTGAAATCCGACTCTGCTACAAAGACTGCAGGCGCAGCATTTCCTCTGATAAGTCTATGGTCGTATTTGCTAATAATTGGGCCATTAGCCCTGGGGTGGGTGATCTGCCTTTCCAAGCCCCCATTTGATTCTCAGTCTGTGCTGACTGATAAGTAAACGGAATGAGCAACTATTGTTTTAAAACATTGTATCGGCAATTGTTCCATGATGTCTGTTTGATGAATCCTTTACGCTTATTATGCATTCCAGCGAGCAATAATGGGCTTCTTGGAGCAGGAGCTGAAAGTAGCTCCTCCATTAGGTGTCGTGAATTCTCCTCTGACCAGGAGTTACTGATGCAAAACATTGTCCCGGTTTACTTAGCCTGGTGTATGTTCAATGGATGAGATTAAAACAGCAATCAAGCAAACAATACAAGAAATACAGATAGAAGGTATGATAACTGAACATCGAGTAAGAATAGTCACTCCAGAATCCCTGGGAGATGCTCACGCACACACTCGGATATGAATGCGGCACACTCCCGCTCTTTCTGCTGTGTGCCTCTCAATCGCTCGCCAGGTCGCTTCGCAATCATTTCACTTTCACCTTCTGAGTCTTCGGACAGTGTCTCACTCACTATGCTACTACATCCTGCATGGTTATTCTGGGTTTAGGAACAGCCTCCACGCTGTCATGTGTTCGCTTCTCAGTAGATTACCCAGTGGTTTCCGGGGAGTGTTGTAAATGAAGAGTGGCCTCCACTGATGAGATCTTTGATGACTGAAGTCCCCTCATTGGGTTATGGTCCCAAACTGGTCCCTCAAAAAAGGGTGAAACAAGACCATAAGGCATTTAAACATTACCAAGGCTAAGACCATCCAGCCATTTTTAGACTGACACAAATATGATATGCAATATGACGATGAGGGTATTTCGGAATCAATTGTTATTACTATGCAGATGGTAACAAAAGTCTTCCTCGTGGCTCAGTTGCTCCACAACCCCATCTCAGAGGGTCTTATATTGGATTTGTCCATCAACATTGAATATTAGGTATGCACCTTGTAACTCGCTTGCCAAGAGTGGCGCTACATATTGGGGCCAGAAGCTTTGTCCCACTTTGCCACCTCTTCCATTCTCTCGAACTTCTTAAAGATCGCTTGAGGGTCTTTCCTGGGTGTTGGAAAAGGACCACAGTTTGTCTGATTTTTACCAACCTGCTCCTGCCAGTTGACCAACAATCTTTCCAGATTACTTAAGTGTGGTGGGAACACTGCATCCCAGACACCACTTGCATGTGGGCTGAGACTTCTGCATTCATTTTGAGAATGTGCTCCTATTTCACCTCTGATGTACCAGGCAAAAATGTTCCAGCTCCTCCTGATCAATAAAGTTAGTCCATGGCAGAAGGGGACCAGTTGGACTGAAGTCATGCTCTGGTGCTCCCCACAGTCTGCAGCCCCTGGATCCGAGTGAAGCAAGACTAAGAAATGAACTGCAAGCCTTGCAAAGGGTGGAGTGAGGCATTAGGCTTCGTCATCGAGACTCCCCCTTCTGACATCCAGCAACTGGTTCCTTTAATCTGCATGTCCAACAACCAATTACATGCATGGTTCCCCCTTTTTTGCTTGCAAAGTGACTCATCAATATCTTCACTGGAGTCTGATGTGGAGTATTCTTCTATTGTCTATCCAAGGTAGGAGCAAGTAGTTGTAAAGGCAAAAGGGGGACTGAGTAGCTTTACTTCTCTCGTCTTAACTTTGATGAGATGCCCTACTAGCTGCCATTTCCTTCCTGTGTTGCTGGATGACCGTCAGTATAGCTCTCTTATACCACCTAAAAAGGCAAATGTCCACAAGTGCTGATGGGATAATGAGGCCTGACAGACCAGGTTCAGATGAAGTACTGTGTTTATTTTTCAAACAAGGATTTTAATGGGTCGGGAATGCACCCACAGTTTAACAGAAAATTAAATAACAGGATGCTTTCTCCCTGCTTCTGGTATCTCTTTCTTCCCCACACCAGCCTCCCATGGAACTGGTTTCTTGTTAGTTCACAGGTAACAGGTTCCAATATAGTAATCAAGATAGCCAGTTTTTAGAAAGATAAGTCTACCAAAAGAAATGTGATTAAAATGTTTTAAAATGCACTCTCGCAGTTATGTGTATTGATTGGTATTGCCAGCGAACTGGAGGTTCGTGGAATGGCTTTCAATCACAGGTACGACCTATAAGGGTAGGAGGAGGTGCCGGTGGTCCCACCGAGGGGGAAGGTGCTGGTCGGACCAGACTCGGCATGGAAGTTCCTGAGAGTACCTATGTAAGAATCACCCCCAAAGTCTGGCCTGGCACACAGGAACTCAATGGAAGTGGGAAACTGAATCAAAGAGCGGGATTACTGTGGAGAGGTCAACATCAACCTATTTAACTTGGGGGGAGGGGCGGTGGAATAGGCTGGGGACACAAACTATCTGATCCGACCCTGCCAAATCAAACCCCAGCTAGTATGTGAGAGGACCCTGGTCTCAGATAGTAAGGAAATTGAGGATCTGGGGTTCAGTGCAAGACCCACAGCCAAGTTTAAAGAAAGGAGTGTCATGCAAAGAGGACAGTTCCCTGTGGAATCTAGACCGTGGAGAAGTGGAATTCTGGAGCCTCAGCCCATTCTTCAGAGCAGGGGACTCTGGCCCCAAGCAGATGACTAACAGAATGAAGAAGAGAACTCCAAAGATTGCCAGAACATGTCAGGGTTGGCAGATTCTTCACTGCTTGAGATCACCAAGAGATCCAAAGCTGATTGTGGAGAAACATTAGCAGGAAAAGAAAAGGTTCAATGTTCGGTGCTGTCGCAAAACCCGCAATAGTAGAAGGGGCAGAACCACAACCAGAAAAACTCTTGGGAAACCCTGCACATACAGCGTTGGGGTGGATCACAGATGGTGGAACACCGAGATCAGAGGAAGATCAGCCACTTAAGGAACTTCCAAAGAAAAGGCTGCACCGCTTCCTCAGACAGACCAGATTGTGTAGGAAAAGGAAGCCTTAGAGTCCCCACTGTTTATAGGCTATATTCAGAAAAAGGCAGATTAGAGATACCTTTTACCAGAGGTAGTCTATGGAATATCTACCAACACTTATTGGACCCAAGGAGTAGGAAAACTGCTATCGACCCTGACCAGATATCCCCAGAAGATTCCCACACAGGGCTGCTGTGCCAAAGCACCGGTGTTCCCGGATACAACTTAAATCCCCGGACAAAGGCAGAGATTAAGGTGCTGGGCCATTTCTGTATATTTACCGTAATGGTCCTTCCCTGTCTACCTGGAGAGGTACTCCTTGCGACCGACTTCCCTCTTTTCTAACTATTTCTCAGCGAGTTACAGAGCTGTAGGGGTAGAGAAGGCCAACACCCTAAGTCAGTTAGAAGTGTCAGAGAAGAAGGGGGCTTCAGAGAAACAGTGGAGGTATGTGACCGGGTCATGACCCAGTCAAGGGGGAAGCACTGGTACCCTGTGCAATTTGTGGCAGAAGGCACACTAAGTCAAACGCCAGAACCAGACCTGACACAGATATGTGAAGTGTGTCAAGGAGTTCCCCCCCCTTCTCACCTGGGTCCGGTGTTTGCCGGTGTCTTCGATCGCTGCCTTCTTGCGAATGCTCCTGGTCTTGAACAGCGCTGCTCAAGTCTCGTCTTGTTCCAGGTTGCTCTTAGTTCCGGGAGCGCGGAGTCCAGGAATTCACGCCCCCTTTGGCGCAATGGGGTCGAAAGGTTAGGTATTTTGCCTCCTTCGCAAATCCCTCAAGCATTTTTTGTCTGGATTCCTCCAGCTCGGCTTTAGAAGTTGTTTTAATTGATTGTAATCTCAAACCCACTTCCCAAGTACTGCTGCTTGGAGACCTTAATCTAGGCTTGATTGATCCTTCTGATAATCATGCTGTGCAAATAGCCAACTCCCTAACTGCATTAGGATGAACCCAAAAGGTAAACGCTCCCACCCACATTAAGGGTAGAACCCTGGACTGGGTAGCCAAGCACAACTGTACAGCTACTGTTACCTCTATCTCTCCCCTATCTTATACGGACCATTTCCTCGTGTCCATGACACTCTCCACCACCAGACAAAAACTCATGGCTCCCCAAGAAGCCCCACCCTGTCTAACCAGGCTAAAAAAGAATATAACCGTGGACAGTGTGATCCCTAATATTCTACCCACCCTAAATTCTCTGGCAGCCAACCTGGACCCAAGTACGTTGGTGCATGAATACAACAAGATCATGCTATCTACCTTGGACAAAGTCGCCCCTCTCAAACTGAGAGCTAGTAAACCTAAACTACATCTCAAGAAGTGGTTTACTCCTCAGTTAAGACCTGCGACTATTAAAAAGAAAATGTGAAACCGATTGGCGTCTTTGCCCTTTCCACGAAAACAAAAAGAAGCTAGCGTCCACTGCATCACATTACAAAAAAGAAATCTGCCAGGCTAAAAGAAACTCGTACAATGAACGATTCATGCAGTTGCCAATAACCGAGACAAATTGAGCTTTGGTGAAGGGTCCGCGTTAGAAAAGTTTTTGTTGGATAGTTAGCTAAGTCTAACTCCAGTATGAAATAATTATTTTCAATCCTAAAAGAGCTAGAGTCCCCTATCTCTCCCCCTGATATCTGCCTTAAAGACAAGAATTGGTGCTCAGAGATGCAACTAGCACTAACCAACAAAATCAACACCCTCCAAACTAAAATACCGAACCAACCACCACCCCCTACCTATCGCAAATATCTCTGATCCAAATACCACATTCCGCTTCACCAAAACTATTCTCGAGGTGGAAAAATCTATCCTCTCTCTCAAATCATCTAACTGTAAAGGCGATATCTGCCCAGCACATACCATAAAAGAGGCTGCGAGAGACCTCTCCCCTTTCATTTCCAAACGGATCAACGCCTCCTTTCCTTCCAGCACCGTCCCAGCCAATCTGAAACAATTTGGGTACTCCCGCTTCTCAAGAAGCAAACCTTAGACCCACTTATCGCTACCAACTACCACCCAATCACAACAGTACCATTTCTTCTTTAAATCTTGGATAAAATTGCATATTTGCAGATCCAAAAACACCTCGAACAGCACAAACTCCTAGGGGTCCGTCAATCAGGATTCCGCTACACGGGACGGAAACTACACTGATAGACCTGAAGACACAAGTCGATGAGCTGAGAGATCAAGGAAAAACAGCATTATTACTGCTACTCGATCTCTCAGCTGCATTCGATTTGGTTGATCATAAGGTCCTCTGTAGGCATCTTGATACAGCAGCCCACTTTTCTAGAGGCGCTGTTAAATGGATAGAATCCTTCTTGAGCGACAGAACCAGCAAAATATTCTCTCGATCTGCAGCTTCAGACCCTACCCCTATCCTGTGTGGAGTCCCTCAGGGTTCTTGTGTGTCCCCCACTCTCTACAACATATTCACCAAGCCACTGTTCGATGATCTGGACCTTCTGGGTGTCACCTACACTAACTATGCAGATGACACTCAGATTCTCCTCCCGCTTTCCGGGGATCATGGCAAGGACCTGGCGCTGGTGAATAGAATTTATCTCATCATTCAGGCATGGATGGCCACTCACGGCCTATGCCTGAATGATGACAAGACAGAGCTGATAATCCTTGGCTCCCCATCCAACATCTCTAAACTAGGACACGAATATGCCTCTCATCATTTACGGCAATAATACCATCGTCTCCAAGGAGGTAAAAACTCTTGGTTTCTACCAGGATGCAACAATGTCCTTTACCAAACAACTAAATTCTCTAGCATTTACCACAGCCTATACCTGTAAGCTGATCAGAGCAGGCAGGCCCTTCCTTTCCAACGACAGTTGCCTTATACTGGCCAGAGCCTTAATTCTATCAAGATTAGATTACTGTAACGCCCTCTACAGCAGTGCTAACAAAACCATCATCCAAAAACCTCAAATATTACAAAACAATGCCATTAGAGCTGCACTAGCCATTAACAAAAGAGTGCATATCTCTGCCATCGGACGTCATCACAAATGGTTATCGACCCACAATAAAATACAACTAAAAATCGCCACTTTGACACATAAAGCGTTACATAACGTGGCACCGAGCTACCTCACTTACAGAATATCCAGAAGAATTTCTAGTAGACCGTCCAGAACCATTAATACTAATTGTCTGGTAGTACCTAGGTTCAAATTGTCTAAGATTGGCAGCGTAAGTTTCCCCATGAAGGCTGCCAAACTATGGAACTCCTTGCCACACCAGCTAAGAGCTGACCTCCCCTACTCTTTCTTCAGAAAGAACTCAACCTGACTGAGAATTAGCTCGCCTTGAAACTATGGCATGTCAGCACAACCTACCGCCAGATGGTAAATTGTGTACAGTTCCAACTACCTAGATGTAAATTACTCTGCCTCTCTGTGCAATCAAGTTTTGTAGATTGTATTATATTGTATTATTTCAGATGTAAGGTCGACATTTTGTATTTTGCCTGTATATCTGTAACATATGTAAGCTTCGCATATCCGTCTGCGCCCTGCTACTCCTGGGTCTGGTGCGCCTTATAAATGCAATAAAGAAACAAACAAACAAGGGAAGCTTACCTGGTTTCCCTCGGGCGAGGGATCCAAAGCGGTCAATCGAGAACGATGGTGTCTCTTTCTGGATTTCCTCGAGGACGACAAAGATTGACAAGACCTCGACCTGGAATGCTTTGTATGTTTGCTGCGTCTCTTCTATTGGTGACGAGAAACTTCCCTAAAACTCTTGTCTTTGGATGATTTAGCCTACGATGGAGTGGTTGAAGCAGATTTGGGGGAGGGCCTACCCAGTCAGTCACCAATTTTGTGGCAGGTTCCCAAGCACCAAAGACAGACTTGATGCAGATCTGTTATTGACATTTTAGATCTGCAATCAGTACATCTTTTGAATCCCGTTCTTTGGGTAGTCGAAGACGTATTCAACAATTTCCAAGTGTGTAGTAAGGAATGAACGCTGAGGTGAGCGAACCGTTTTTTTGCAAGATGTGCAGATTAATGGAACTGAAGCAATGGACGTAGTGCGTGCCATTTATACCGATGCTGACATCTTATACGAGACGAATGGAGGCCGTCTGGGGACACAATGTCGGCTACGACGACAGACCGCGCCCTCTGCTGTGAAAGGTTTCTGCGCTGCAAGCAGGATATCGGAGTATATCAAAGATGAGGAATGTGTGGGAGGGCATAATCCATTCGAAAGAAGTACTTTGACTAAGGACTGATGAAGGCAAAATAACTGTGACAAATGTGAAGGACAACTGTGATGGAGAAAGACTGCTTCTCAGCACCCTTTATCTTCCCTTTAGCATTGTTTTGTCCTCAAGGTGGCACTCCTACATACCAAAAATAGCAAGATGGGATGCATAAAGTAAGCACGGATGGGTTCACACCAGAGAAAAAATGGGAAGGAACAACATGTAATGTATCCTTACACCAATCCAAAAGCCCAAATACTTATGAATAGCTTTGCAAAGTTGGCTTTACAATATTTAATCCAAAAATAAATAGAGCACTGGCAGACAGGTTCAATCACAACTCACAAAGCTGCACCAACTTTCCAGAGTGGCCGATCCTCTTCATCTAGAAAGCACGAACAAGCACATATACGTTTCAACACAGCACGCTACATCAATGTGCTATGTGACATTTTGGGCATAGCCTTTAGTGCCTTCACTATCAGATTGCAGATAATACGTTATGTTGGATATGTATAAACCATACACATAAGCAATGTGATTTGTGTTTAGTGCCAGTTGTGACGAGATTGGTGATGTGCAGTTAGTTTTCCTCCCCTTTCCCCCTAGATGAATGTGCCTTGAACCCAGAGTCATAATGAAGGCTCCCTGTTTTCCTTTTTTACTCATTTATACACAAATGCAGACTGAAGAGGTTCTTTCCGCTTGGTTCAGATGCTGTCAATCATGCATCGCAGGCCAATCGAATTGCAGACTGGTAGCATGGAAAGTATAAAAGTTGTATAAAAATATATTCAAGTTCTTCAAATTTCTGACAACATATATCTTAAGTAGGCTGCAATCGCAAGAGCAACCCTTTGTTGTTCTGGCAAGAACTGAGCTGACATTTCTTTCCTGTATGGCTGCGTTTGGGTTTTAAAAAAGCCACTATTTTCATTCCACTAAATCCAGAAGAATACTAACGGCAAATGATCTTTATATATGAACACAAGAAATGTGGTCAAATACAAAAAAGGCTGAAAAATAAATATGGAGGAATACAGAAGGAAATGGGTGAAAAACAAATACCACAAACCCCGGAGTTTTACCCATTATATACCCATAATATTGGGATATTGCTGAGTACTTAGGTGTTTCAAGTTGTGCTCACCTAAGACGTGTTTCATAATTGCTAGTCCTTCTTCTTTCTAGATGTCACATTTCTTAAGGGTTGCTTTCAAATGAGATCTTGTGTTTAGTTATTTGTAAATCTGCATTGTTTTAAGAAGGGTACCTACTCCTTCTATTAAAAAAAAAAGAGTGATTATCATCTTAGTTATTTCACACTTTTCCCAGGGACATACATCCCTTAGCAAAGCATTTGTTAGCTAGGTAAGGACCTTTTGGGAGGTTCTTGCTAGATTTCGTTTTCTCTCATTTATAAACATTAAGTTTCCTTTTCACTAATTACCTCCGAAGTGTTTTATCATTATCTTCTAGATCTACTTTTTTCAAAGCCAGGTTCTCTCTCATGTTCTTTCTATTTCTGTGCTAGTTGAGCCATCGTGACCTTTGTTTCTTTTATGATGTCGTTTTTATTTCACTATTACAGATTCTGTGGTATTGAGTTAACCTTACAAGAAACTTTCATCCCTACTCTGAAGGTGGATTGTTAAAATGTTATCTTTTGTGTTTTTTTTTCATGTTGTCAAGCTTTTTTCTTGAGCACAAACTAGCATGCATATATACCCTAATCTGTTTTCCAATGTTCTGTACAAATTCACTGTTGTCCTAGTGGTCTTGGCTCTAATGATGATCTGAAGAACTGCTGCAGGAGTCCTCCTTTTTACCATGATCCAGGCTGGAGTTGCCCCCTGCCCACCACTGGCAAGGACCTGCACCATTCACACTGGCAGGCGCTGCTCACTGCATCTGCCCGGCAACAGGCACACCTGACGGGGATGTGACCATGGTCGAAACAGACAGAACACATGCAAAAAATGGTCTGGATAAAACCATCCAGAACACAACCGCACACTCATTTACTGGTGCAAAGAAGACCTAACAATGATTCTTCTTCATATTGCATTTATTGTACAAACAAAATCTAAACAATGTATTCTCTCAAAAATTGGGATAAAATACTTTCACTAAAAAATTAGCATTTAATTTATTATCCATAGAGTGAACAATCAATCAAGTGGGTTGTAATAATATATTAAAAAGTCCAGAATAATGTGAAAATTGTGTTTGCCACTCATGCCTATTTAACACATTGTGTAGTAATGCACTAGAACCAGTGATTGAGTGATGTTAACAACAAACATAAAAGTTGCAAAATGATACCAGCCCCCAACATCTGGCCGCGCACACAAACCATCACTTTGCCCGCGAAAGCTGGAGCTTTACTCTGGAAAGGGCTTACTATATATGTAAAATTCGGCCCCTCCAGGGCAGTATGGTCAAAAGACAAGATGGCCTAAGGACAGACCTAAATCTTGTGCGCCACGGCCATTAGAGCGTGTAGGGTACTCTATTTGGCATTAAGAGGTGAAAAGTGAAAAATTGCATGATACTCTACAAGAGAAAACACTGTAGAAGTGCCATCTGGCCACCAGCTCATCATGGACACCACATGTAAGTAACCATAAAGTTGCTGAAAGCAATGTTACAGGGACACAGTGTCCCTACCGCAATTCACAGAAGGAGATGGATGCAGGAAACATAAACAAAGGACTTTACCATGGAGAACCAAGTTTAGCAAGGTAAGTGGAGCAAAAAGGCTTCACCTACCTCCAAAAGTCAGTAATGGTTCAAACAATAGTATAAAGAAGCAAAATACTGATGTCTTGTGGATTGGAAGCAGAAAATAATCAAACCTTTCCTAACAGCCACTGTTTTTATAGTTTACTGAAACACCAGCCTAACATGCAGTGACTACCAAAGTCGTAATGGTCTTCCGGAAGGTTCGCCTTGTGTGTGACTAATTCTTCCCTAGCTCACTTATCCTCACGGTTTGGTAGTCATTACTATCAGGGTCGTGCTAAAGTATATGTCAATGTCAGTGTATGCATAGCAGTTTAAACCATATCTGCTAGTAACTCGCATTCATTCTGTGGGCCGGCTCCCAATCCCTGCTTGATAACAGCAGTGCTTTGGGCCCGCCATTTTGTGCACTATGAGGCACAACACTAATGGAGATTTTCCTCCTTGTTCTGTAGCTGCGAGTTGCCAACCTGTTGGTTGGGAAATGATATTGGCCACTGGTGGCATGTGCTGAAGAATGGGAGGTGCATATATTCTGTTATCTTTCTTGGCAAACAGGTTGTATGCCTTGTGAAAGAACTTCATTCCGCGTACTACTGCCCTGATTCTGCTACTCTGGCGGCAGTGTGACCAGTGGGCATAAGAGTACTGTAGGTGAGCAGCCTTTCTCTTTAGTGTGAAACAGTTGTGAAGGGTTGGGGCGTTTCACAGTGCACAGTGTGTTTAATAATGCTTTCTATTGGCAATGGACATGACCCTTTGCATTCCACGTTTGCATCTTAGCCACACGCATTCAGTGGGGAGGGTAGGTGGGAGATTGCATCGTCCAACCCTGGTCCGGTAAGCGTGCAGTGACCCCCCATAACCTGCTAACAGGTCAGTAGAGGCGACCTCTTTCCATTCCCCGCAGGTGTAGGTCTGCCTCCATACCAGTATATCACAGTGCACAGACGGGCGCAGATTTTTGAATTTTGTTTATTTGCATTTATTGATTCATCAAGATATTTATCTCGAATAAACAAGTACATACCTATTGAAATGCGTCCAAATTCCTCCGGGATGGGGGATTCCCACCTGTTTGGCTGTTTTCGGGCTGGAGAAACAGGCCAGGTGGGTGCTCTGTTGATGAAGGGATGAGGTGTTACTTCAGTGATTGGAAAGTGAGCCTAGTGTTGCCACGTGTTGCTTTTTCTTAAAAGAGCCACTGTACTAAGTGTGGGTTTTTCCTTGAGGGCTTTGATTGGCCTTGCTCGGGGAAGGCATTGCTGGGCATATTGTCGGGTCTGAATGGTTGTGGGAGGGTATAGCAGTAAGGGGAAAGGGAGCATGGTTCACCTGCACTACGTTTGTTTTCTTGACCTGGGCGGATCAAGAACTACTAATGTTTATTTTTAAAAAATGGCCATAAGAGAAAAAAAAATTAATACAATGCAGTCAATACATCAAAACAATAAATCCCGCAGGTGTGAAATGAACTGTTTGCGACACTCATTCCCAGTTGATTTTGTGTTCGTCCAGATGATGAGGCACACACCAGGTTCACACCCTTGTACTAAGGGTACACGAGGTAAGCGTTCTACCTTGCAGAGGGCGACCACTGCCTGTGCTTGCAAGGACTGCCTTGCAATTCTGGTCCACTGGCCAAGGACTGCCTACGTCATTGTGTTTCTGTGGGCCAGCGCATGACCCCTGTTGAAGAGCCACCTAATAGTCTCTCGGAAGGCTAAGATAAATCGGATGCATGGGCCTAAAATAGTGCTGCAATGTTTTGGAAAGATGGCCGATATGAGCCATTTATGCAAAGTTAGCAATCAAGTACGGTATGCTTGCACTTCCCTCGCCACAGTAAGTAGCTGAAGATGAAATGTTGTGGTTTCACTAGAGGATAGCGTTCTTGGGATTGTAGGAATTGAAAGGCAGTATGAGGAGGAAGGACAGAAAAAACCTTTTCATGTATGGCAGTCTTCCTCATTTGATCTACTGTTTTAATTCTAGGATTTAATCGAAAGAGTGGTATCCGTGGCCGAAAACACAGCCGATGAACTGGCTCGCAGCGATGGTAGAGAAGTCCAGCTCGAAGAGGATCCGGATCTGCAGCTGCCTTTCCTTCTGCCTGAAGATGGCTACTCGTGTGATGTGGTCAGAAACATTCCTAATGGCTTTCAAGAATTTCTAGAACCACTGTGCCAGAGAGGTTAGTGTTGTAACATGCTGCTGTGCCTGTTCGTTCAATGATGATGCATTTTAGAATTCGGAGCTCTTGGGTATTAAACAAAATAGAACGGGTGTGTGTGGGGTCGCCAATTACTTGATATAAATGTACTAATTACTAAATAACTTTTGTGCTTTTTACCTTTTTTCTAGAAATCATAATTTACATTTTGCTCATATTTTCCAACGTGAATTGACTTTGCACTTCATTTGTGCTCTAGGTTGATGAACCTCCCTCCGTTTGTCAATTGCTCTTTATTGCGATGATCGTTTATTTGTTAAGACTAGTTGAACCGAGTGGTATTAACTTTTGCAACTTCATCAGCAGTAGAATGGCAACACATACCCGTCTGTTATCCTTATGGGTCCATGTTGGCTATTGTAGGATCTTTTCATGCTTCAGGATCTGTGGGGGTGTTGGGAGAGTTTTTACCACATCTGTTAGAACTGATTTTCTATACTTTGGCCTGCTGGGCAGATGTATAGAATGTCAACCTATTTTGCGACGGGGACAACTCTGGGAGCTGCAGCCAAACTAGTTCAAGATAGCAGTGACGAGAGGTCTAGGCTAAGTCCACAATGCGTACACACAATGGGAATCACAAATTACACTTAGACCGTATGTATACAAATACAGTAATTTATTTATAGCCAAATATCACTGTGAAAAATGACTACTAACAGGTAGAAGTATCACACAACTCTAATTATAGATTACATACATACAGTCACTAACGTAGGGCATAATACAAATCAAACTACTGTAAAAGAAAGTACAGATTCGTTTAGGCACTACAGCTCCACAGAATGAACCCTAACTGCAAAAGTCCTTCCCTAAATTGTCTGGGGCCTTATGCCCAAAAGTTCATGAAAAGGTCTGAGAAAGTTTGTGAAGCAGGAAAAAATAACGAAGATGGGGTCTCTGGGGTCCAGTGAATGGTTCCATGGGTTAGAGGACAGTCCATTTTAACGAATAGAAGTGTCCCCAACTTTTGGAAGGCTTACGCGAGCAAGCAGTGGCTAAGCCAAAGTATAGCAAATGTTTTATAAAAGTTACAAAACCTTTAAAGGGAGTTTAGGGGCAGGTAAGAACCACTGTAACTCACTCCTGTACTCCGATTCTGGAAGGTGGTCTGAGGTTGCTTTTCCTGCCGTCAGCCTAAGTCCTTGATTCACAGGGTTTGCAGGTTCGAGCAGATCTCTGGTCGGTGTCTTTCGCTGGTGCAAGGACTCTTGGATGAAGAATGCAGAAAAACACGATGCAGCGCCCCTCTCAGGACTGGACTCGACTCAGGTAAGTGGTTTCGGATGGTAATCACTGCAGCATGGCGATGCAAAGGGACTCGCTTGTCATGTTCAGACTTTCCCTCCTATTTCGGGTTCTCTTGATGCTAGAACCACAAAGTTTCGCTGAGGGTAAGTATTGTGGGACAAGCTTGGGATCCCCCAAGTTCCAAGCCTCAACGTGGAACGGCGACATCAGCAGCACGGTCGCCCAAACTCAGAGCTGGTCAGCCACAGGACGGTCCCGGGACACTTCCAACAGCTTTTCTTTGCAGCGTACCGGGCATATATCAGGAATGGATGTTCCCTCCACTCCACGGGTTGCAGGTCCCTCGCAGGACTGCTGGAGATCAATAGCAAGACAGGCCTCCTCCAGGACAGCAGCAGAAGTTTGTCATCAGGCCTCCTTCGTACGGTTCTCCGGTCTGTTCACGGGTCTCACTGCTGGACAGGAGTCTTGGCTCCTTCATGTTACTCCAGAGTCTCTCTAGAATGGGCGCAGGGGTCCTCAAAGCCAGGTAGGAGCCAAAACTCCCAATAGCAGAACTAGCTCCAAACACACCCCAGCAGTGGTCAGGTCCACTGGTGGGAACACTCATGCATAACACTCAGACACACTGAAACCATTTTGTGGATTGGGACCAGACAGTCCCATCCCACATCCTATGTGTTTGCAGACATAGTTCAAGTCTCTGGCGAGCCTCGTGTTTTGAGTTTGGGTGAAAGTTGTTGCTGACCTGCCAATCCAAGTATAGTATCTGCGCAATACTCAAAGGTAAGAGAACAAATTACGAGATATGGACAGCGTAGATCGCGCCAAACTGAGTCGGTATTCCAGAAAAAGGACACTTTTTTTTTTTAGGTAAAAAGTAATTTTGAAGTTTATTTAAATATATTTCAAATATTGTTCATCTTTGTGCAGACATAGCCCTCCAGGAGCCCGCCAAAAGCCTCTGCTTTTTGGGGCACTTGAAGTCCGCATAAGGATTTTCCAGTTCTCACAGGCCAGGAAGAAGGTTAAAAAACAAGATGGCCAAAGGACAAGCGAAAAACCTTGTGGCATGCCCATGTTTGGTCACTAGCCACAGTTAGTAGCCAAATGCTGTAAACGTGTTAAGGCTACAACGAAAAGCACCAGAAAATGGAGAATAAAGTCACAGCTGCCACCAGCTTGTCCATTTAGCACACCTAGAGTAACCACAAATCCTTTGCTTGTTAGTCTAGGGCAAAAACAAAAGTGTACCCCATTAAACTGCATTGTAAGATGCATTGTACAATGATACGTTACCACCAGTGATAACAAGTTACTAAAAGTAGTAACAAAGTAACTAGACTAAGGGAAACAATGTTTCCCAGTACTGACAGCCTGACGGACATGTCAGGTATCTCATAACAGATGAGCAAAAGACAGTGTAGTGAAGCTTAAGGCTTCACTGCACTGTAAAACGTACAGGTCAGGATAAAAAATAAAAGCCGAAAGTTTGGGGGCCCATACAAATGGAAGGAAAGTAAAGAGAAATCTTTACTAACAACATCCATCAGGCAAAGGCTGTGAAACCATCTTTCTCCAGCATTGGATCTTTCATGGATTCACATGCTTAGAATATTCCCCGTCGTCAGGCTGGGAATCCCCGGTACATTATATAGACCCTTTCCCGTAGGAAAACTTTTTCGACGCTATGCGTCCTATCCACCTCGTTTTGTATCATGCGTGCCCGCGCCGTCAGGACGCCATGATATAAATACAGGACCCGCCCCCGCGCTCCCTCAGATTTCAACCGTCTTTCAAAGTAGTGGGATCCTCGTGGTTACTGCTAGTCATAATTAGGTTGTATTTTCGCTTCGGCGACGTTACATTCTGGAAAAAATATGTCCGGAAAAGCTTTATTTCGTCCTTGTGCGACATGTGGACTCAAAAAAGTCTATGAAGGTGATGCCCACATGGATTGTATCTACTGTCTCCACCCGCACCACACGGCGGATACATGTGAGATATGCCAGGGTTTCTCCCAAAAAACCCTTAAAGACCGAAAAAGAAGGTTGGTCGACTGGCTTAACGACGGAGCGGGTGCCTATCTGGCATCAGAAGTTGGCTCCACGGCCTCCAGGAGCAAGTCGGAACCTCCCTCGAAGAAGGTGCGGCCTGTCGAAAAACGCCCTGCGGACAAGCATACGGAGAAGCATGCTGGGTCTTCCTCATCACACAAAAAGTCCTCCTCCTCCTCATCCTCTAAGACGAAGAGGCAAGCGGCATCAAAATCCTCCTCAGGGGACCATCCTAGGTCTTCCTTGAGTCGAGACTCTTCAGCAGGGAAGTCGGCAACAAAATCAGCTACGAAGTCTAAAGGCTCGGTGCCGGCTACTTGCTCGTCGACCCCGGTGTCGCTGACGATGCCTATTACTATTCAGGCAGCAGCGGTGGGGATTCCTTCGTCGACGGTGACTCAATCTATGGCCTGGCAGCCAGAGGTCTGTGACCCGGCCCCCCCGGAGGTCCTACTGCAGCCAGACACGGCCTTGTCGGTGTCGTCGGTGGACGGAGAATGTGGCATGGTTATGCAGCCGTCGGACTTGGGCTTACGGCCTTCCAATACGTCGACGATGAGTGCGAGTGGGGGTGTGGCCCCTCTATCCTCGACATTGCTGACCCCCCAGACGGTTTTGTCTCTGGATGTGCTTAATACACTTCAGAAGCTCCTGCAGCGTCTGGATACGCAGATCCCTCAGCCTGGCACTTCATCGTTGATATTTTCTGCACCTTCCGTCGACGAGCAAGCTCAAGCAGCTCGCTCGACGACCAGAAGCCCGTCGGCCTCCCAGGCGGTGAAGGATCGTCCTCGAGCGCAGGAGGAGGGTGAGCTATCGGAGTCCGATTCTATACGAGGTGACTCAGGGTCGGACATTTCCCTGTCACCGTCGAGAGACCCAACATGGAATTCGGATGTAGAGGTAGAGTCTACGAGGAGCCAGGCACAACCATCTCCTCCGGATGATTTGGGAGCCTTCCATGCAATGATTGGAAAAGCGTGTTCCGAGTTCGGCTTAATTCCTGAGGAGCAAAAGAAAGACTGTTTTCTTTTTGATCACATGGGTCAAAGGAGGAAATCGGTATTTGCCATCCCAATCCTGGACCACGTGTGGCAAGAAGGCCTCAAGACGATGCGTCATCCGTTCTCAGAACCGGCTATTAAGGGGCGTACTGAGAAAAAGTTTAAAGCTCCGGAGTCCACTCCAAAATGTCTAACATCACAGCCTCTGTCAGACTCTGTGGTATCGGCGGCAGCGGCTAGGAAGGCCAGAGTACAGCAAAAATGTTCAACCCCACCAGAAAGCGAGGCCAGGAGGCAGGACGCCTTTGGGAAAAAGGTGCTCTCAGTCGGCGCCACAACGGTAAGAGCAGCCAACTCCTTGGCGATTGTATCACGATACGATAGGGAGATGTGGCATAAAATAGCCCCTATCCTAGAACATTTGCCGGAAGAACATCGAAAAGCAGCCATGTTGCTAGTACGAGATGGTGAGGAGGCCTCGAACCACGCAATTAATATTGCGGTGGACCTAGCAGAGGCTGGTTTCAAACAAATCAATCATGGCGTAGTACTGCGTCGACAAGCGTGGCTCAAATGTACTACTTTCAGACCTGAAGTCCAGTACAAAGTCCTAGACATGCCATGCGAAGGAGAACATCTGTTTGGAGACAAGGTAGATGAAGCCTTGAAGGGGATGAAAGAAGACACGGATACCGCTAGGTCTCTCGGCGCCCTCCAGACAGGTAGAAGTTTTCGCTCTTTTCGCCCCTTCAGGGGTGCTTCCGGAAACTCCCGCTTTGGAGCCTCTAGGGACCGTGGATTTAACAGGCCCTCATACTCCTCACAAGGTTACAGACGTGCATCCCAGTCGGCACGTAGAGGCAGAGATTATCAAGCCTCCAGAAGACGCGGCTCGGGTCCCTCGTCGACGAAGGACAAGCAAACCAGCAACCAATGACGGCCTTCGGAACGTCCTGGGGGGTCGAGTCTCTCATCATATCGACCAATGGAAATGCATCACCACAGATCGATGGGTTCTGGACACGATTCGCATGGGTCATGCGCTGCAATTCCAAAACAAGCCTCCAAGTCTTCCGCCAGTGTTTTCGGCCCAGCCCCACCTTCGAGTTCTAAGACAAGAGGTGGCGCTTATGCTGCAAAAAGGAGCGGTAGAACGGGTTCCTGTGGCACAGGAAGGACAAGGGGTTTATTCCCGGTTCTTCGTTGTCAAGAAGCCAAATGGAAAATGGAGGCCCATTCTCGACCTGAGGGTACTCAACAAATGGCTAAAGAGCTCAAAATTCAAAATGCTAAAGCTCCAGGAGGTTATCAGGTCAGTGCAACCCATGGATTATCTGTCGTCGCTAGACCTTCAGGACGCATATTTTCATATCCCAATACGTCCACGACACAGGAGATATTTAAGGTTCGTCGTCGGGCGAAAGCATTTTCAGTTCAAGGTCCTCCCGTTCGGTCTCAAGTCCTCCCCCAGGACGTTCACAAAGTGTTTGGCCCCTATAGCGGCCCATTTAAGGAAGGACGGTCACCATGTCTATCCCTATCTAGACGACTGGCTGGTCAGAGGTTCGTCCATGGAACAAACACGAAACAGTCTGGGGGCCACGATGTCCCTCTTACAGGAACTGGGCTTCGCGATAAACTTCAGCAAGTCCTCCGTAGAGCCTTCGAGGACCTTGGTCTTTCTAGGAGCGGAGTTTCATACGCACACAAGCCTTGTAAGACCATCCAGCGAAAGGATACAGAAGCTACAAAGCAAGGCGTCGGAATGGAGATGTGGTACCAGGGTGTCGGTGCGCAAATACATGTCCCTGCTAGGGACCATGTCATCCTGCATTCCGTTGATAAACAACTGCCGTCTGTTTGAGGCCTTGCCAGGAATTTCTAGCGGACCGTTGGGCGCAGAGCCAAGGTCGCTGGTCCGACAGACTGGTCATCGACGAACAACTGGTACAAGCACTCTGTTGGTGGAGAGCTTCTACTCATTTAACGAAAGGAATGCCTCTGGTGGAACCGGAGTTCCAGAAGACGGTGGTGACGGATGCATCGCTGAGCGGATGGGGAGCTCATCTGGATACGTTACAGGTACAAGGCCGGTGGTCGTTACAAGAGTCCTCCCTGCATATCAACCTGCTAGAACTGAGAGCAGTGCGGTGGGCTCTAAAATCTTTTCTTCCTCAATTGAGAGACTCCGTGGTGCGTGTCATGACGGACAACACGACTACAATGTTTTACCTACGGAAACAAGGAGGAACACGTTCCAGGTCCCTGTCGATGGAGGCACAGAAAATCTGGCATTGGGCCCTGCAACACAACATGCTAATCTTGGCGTTCCACCTGCCAGGCGTGAGAAATGTGGAGGCCGATGCCCTCAGCAGGGAAATGAACGAAGTTCACGAATCGGTGCTGAACGACCAGCAACTACAACATGTATTCAAGAAGTGGGGACATCCTTCCATCGATCTGTTCGCGACGAAGGACAACAGGAAATGCCCGCAGTATGCAAGCAGATGGCCTCAGCAGGGCTCACTGGGGGATGCGTTCTCCTTCCCATGGACGAACAAATTTCTGTACGCATTCCCTCCATTTCCTCTTATCCGGAGGACGTTGCAATGGATCCTCAAGTACCCATGTCGGGTGATTCTGGTGGCCCCGTATTGGGCCAGACAGGTGTGGTTTTCAGACCTGCTGCACATGGCGGCGGCGGAGCCAATGAGGTTCAGGAAGATCCCCAACCTTCTGTCTCGACAGGAGGGTATTGTTTGGCATCACGACCCGGACAGCCTCAAGTTGACGGCCTGGCTCCTGACTTCGCCGAATTTGGTCAGCTAACGATTCCGGAGGAGTGTCGTCGTATTCTGCAAGCGGCAAGAGCACCTTCCACAAACACTTCATACTCGTACAAATGGAGGAGTTTCTGTCAGTGGTGTGGGGATCACCCAGGTTTGGTTCCGCAGTCGATTACGCCGGAACAGCTCCTTCTATACTTGCTGTTCTTAGCTCAAAAGGGCTTATCGGTGTCGTCGATAAAAGTACACCTGGCCGCCATCTCCAGGTTTACACGTCAACGACATTCCGCACCATTATTCAGCGACCGCCTAATTAAGCACTTCCTTAAGGGTCTGTTTAGGAGTTTCCCTCCCGAGAAGAGATTTCCTCCGGTGTGGAGCCTCAATCTGGTGTTAGCGTCTCTTATGAAACCTCCTTTTGAACCAATGTCATCATCGTCTCTAAAGTTTTTGTCGTGGAAATTGGCCTTCCTGGTGGCCATCACTTCAGCCAGACGTATTTCGGAAATCCAAGCTCTAATGGTAGACCCACCATACTTAAGATTTTTCAAGAACAAGGTGGTCCTTGCCACTAACCCACAGTTCATACCGAAAGCTCCTTCAGTGTTCCATAAACATTCCTCTATTGTCTTACCTATGTTTTTTCCAGAGCCATGCTCGGGAGCGGAGCGCACGTTACACACATTAGACGTGAAAAGGGCTCTCAAGTTTTATCTGCATCGCACGCAACCTTTCAGGAAAACGAGGCAATTGTTCGTGGCCTATGGTTTGGGTGCTAAAGGCAAAGCTATTTCAAAGCAAGGACTGTCAAGATGGGTATCGTCTACCATTTCGTACTGCCATTCCAAGGCTGGGAAGCCTCTTCTGCGACGCCCAAGAGCTCATTCAACTAGAGCGGCGGCATCGTCAACGGCGCTGTGGTCTGGAGTCCCTCTGGGGGACATCTGCATGGCGGCTACCTGGGCGGCTACACACACTTTTACCCGCCATTACTGCCTGCCACAACAACATTCTCGGATGGGACAGGCGGTGCTTCGACACCTATTCCAATAAGGTACGCCCCGGTTGAGGGGTTAGATCTTGTTGCAATTATGATTGAATATTGTTCGTTTTCTATGTTAACTATTGCTGATGGGTACACGACCATAGGGAACGGGCATTGTGAGGAAAGTATGTGAGTTTGCATGCACGCCTCCTCTTTTCGGGATGGTACTGCTATGTAATCTATTCTAAGCATGTGAATCCATGAAAGATCCAATGCTGGAGAAGGGAATAGTTTCTTACCTGTAACTCCATTTCTCCAGCATTGGTATCTTTCATGGATTCACATGCGCCCGCCTGCCTCCCCTGAGCATGCAAACTCGTTCCCTCACTACTTTGGGGGCCGAAATCGGAGGGAGCGCGGGGGCGGGTCCTGTATTTATATCATGGCGTCCTGACGGCGCGGGCACGCATGATACAAAACGAGGTGGATAGGACGCATAGCGTCGAAAAAGTTTTCCTACGGGAAAGGGTCTATATAATGTACCGGGGATTCCCAGCCTGACGACGGGGAATATTCTAAGCATGTGAATCCATGAAAGATACCAATGCTGGAGAAATGGAGTTACAGGTAAGAAACTATTCCCATCCTAAGTGTACATATTGTCCCACCCAAAAGATAGACCAAACTCTCTTATAGGAAGCAATGAAAGTGTCTCACCACTCCCTTCCCCAAGTTCAGTTCAATGGGGTTCTTACAAAGTCCCTTCAAGGTGCGTGGTATGCACAGTTCAAAGATTTCCCATAATTCTGTTAGGTCTTCCTTGCCTATTTCAATGTCAGTTCAATATGCATCACCGTTCTCTTTAGCATGATTTTATGATTCTATTTATATATTTTTTAAATTTTATTTTTATTTCTGGTTTTCACAGAATAAAACCAACAAACCTTTAATAATACAGTGGCAAGAAAACCCACTTTACACCCCCCACCCTTTGTAGTCCCTCCCACCTCCCCCGACTAACGGACTCTTCTCAAACTCGAAAGGAAAGATTTAATCACCAAACTCTTTGATTGTCATCGGCAGAGTGGAAAAAAAGTGATAAGATCCATATTTGTCAGTGGCCGCCTCCTGCGCCTTTCTTAAGTACATGGCTATTGTCCAGTTTACGCTGTGTTCCCCACGGGGTGGCACCTCCCTGTTATTCCTGTTAGTACAACTTGCATGCCAAAGCCCCTGACCTTGTACCCAAAATCACATTACTTCAATCATTTGAGTATGTAGTCATGAATCCCCTCAACATAGCATGGGTTGCTGCCCTCCCGTGCAATGCTGCGGTGATCCTTTCCATGGAGCCGATATTCAGTGCCACATTGATCCACTCCCTTTTACCTGGAGTCCGGGCACTCCTCCATATCATCACCAGGCAGGCCTGCTCTGCAAGCAGCAGGGACTACGCCAACCCCCCAACTTTGCTCAGTTCCCCCTCGTATTCCTCCATACCAAACACGATCTAGAGGGCTCTCTGGCCCACAGAACCCTGTCAAGTTCCTTAATCCACCCCAGCATTTCCTCCCAAAAGACCTTAACTCGTGGGCATCCCCACCACATGTTCCAGTAATCACCCCTTTCCCTACATAATCGCCAGCACTGTGGACTCACTGTCTGAAACATCTTTGAGAGCCTGACAGGATCATTTTGCCACCTGTGGAGGAGCTTGATGGCATGCAGCTTGTATTGGCATGAAATTGAGGTCTGCGAGGCCCCTCTACACAGTCTCAGCCACAGTCTTGGGTCTATCTCCCTCCAAGTCATTTTCCTATCTCTGTCTCAGCTTTTCAGTGGATCCCTTCCCTGTAATCACCAACTCTCCATCTATGACCGAGATCAAGCCCTTCATTTCCGTACCTTTATCCAAAATCTTTTCGAAGGGAGTGAGGTCCCACTGTATCCTATCTTTCCATTTCCCACTTAAGAGCACTCCTTTCAACTGAAGATATGAGAAGGCCGGCAGGGTACCCAATCCCAACTCCTCCTCCAATTCCGTTATAACGATGAAGGTGCCCCCCTCCTCCACAACTGACCCATCCGTTCTAGACCTGTGTCAAACCACGCCTGAAATCTCTCTGGGTTAAGGATTGCATCCCGTATTTGCGGCGCCCACAGATGGCTCAACAGGGAGGGCCATGTTGTCGCGCTCTGCATTTCAGAGCCCTGTCTGCACAAATCCCATATCGTTCCCAGGATAGGGTGGTTGCGAATTTTGCTTGGGAGCCTGCCCCTAGGTACCCACATCCACTCTCCGACTGAGGCAGGGGACTGGTGGAGATTGTCAAAACCCACCCACTAGTAATCTCTCTGCATTCTGGGGTGCGGGATAAGGAGCCCAACTGCGAGGCTCTGTAGTACAATTTCACCTGTTCCGTTTCCTTTGTCTCTGAGGGATGTTGCACATATGTTCTGGCCTCACCACCGGGCCCCGTGCAGAGTCGCTGGCTTGAGGTGTCGATGGTCTCCCACGGTGGTGCTTCCTCCCTCTCCCCACAAGCGAGTCTGGGAGGAACAAGCAGGGCTCACGCAGGCCTCGACCGCCTCAGGAGACAGTGAGGTCCAAGGGGGGTGTGCGGGCCATGTCGGCCCTACCATCCCATTTTTGCTGATGAGCGGAATGGCCCTGCCTCTGCTGCGGGCCGCCCGGACTTCGTGTCTATTCCGGCAGCTCCCATGGGCTCCTCGCCCCACCCAGCACGCAGGCGAGCGGACGGCAGGGTGAACGAGGGGAACCCTTTCGATCCACTGGACCCAGGAGGGCACTCGTAGTAACCACAACACCGCTCCACTTCCACTGGTAAAGCGGTAGTTGATGTATTCGTCGCTCCCCGCCGGCTCACAGACCAACACATAACACCTTGGCAGGGGCACTTGTCTGGGGTCCCGCGGTCTTAAGAGTTCACACCTGGACCGGGGGGTGCCAAGGGTTCTGACACAACCAGGGGGGTCAGTTCACTTCCTCAGGGGCTTACTGGGGGGGCTTCATCAGTAATTGGGCCTGTTCAGACAGATCAGCTCTCAGGAGCAGTGCATTGCTGTGCCCCCCTGGTGGCCAGTCCAAAATAATTCTAGATTTTAAACTATTTCATAGGTTATAGGAATTCATTGTATGAAACACCCTATGTAATTTTACACATTAGAACGTGTTTTTCTATTTCAAGAGCGCTGTGGGAAAAATGCACTGGGTTTAAAGCAGGGGCCAAGAGGGCTTATTGAGGGCTTATTAAATGCTTACTTCGATCCATTGTGATTGTGATTAACTTGAACTTCACTTCCCAGACTCATTCTGCCCAACGCACCAGCAACGCATCACCTGGGGGCACGGCCTGTTTTTGGCCAGGTGCAGCAGTTGGCAGTGCATGCTGCTGGTTTTCCTGCTTTTGGGCAAAGAGAATCGCTCCCATCACGTTACTTGGTAGGTGCATTTTGTGGGAATAGAATATTTTGAAGTACGATGGAAGCACAAAGGGCTAAGGGATATGATGGTGCCTTTTTGAACAAGTTCAATAATGAGCAAGGACATATTACAATTCGGGCACTAAACAAATTGCGTGAGCTATGGATAGCCAGACATAAAGTGATGATTCAATGCGGTGGAGGAGTAACGGATAAGTCTGGTATTATAGCTGTTAGGAAAGATTCCCATTTATGTGAAGTTTTCCCACCAGTTGTGTAACCCCCCAATTATTTTCTGCTATTTAACACCATAGTCTGACTTTGCCAATGGAGCACAACCTTCAGCTGCACTCCCCTGGGCTTTTCGCTCACTTTGTAATGGGGAAACTGACATGTCCTTAAAGACTTTGTTTCCCTTAGTCCTTGTGAATGCTGCAACTTTTCTGCAACATGTTACAAGTGCACCTTACAGTACAGTGCACTTGGGTCCTCCTGTCATTTCCCAGGGCCCTAGACACCCTCAGAGGATTTTTTAGGAGATGTGCAGTTGTGCATTGGACAGTGCTGGTGGCAGCTTATCTTTTCATATATTCGTAACACTTTTCTGCCATGCAAACCGCATTTACCGCGTTTGGCACGGAAAGGTGGCCTTGCTCCAAAATGGCCATGCCACAAGGTTCTTTATCCTGTCCTTTGGCCATCTTGCCCCTTCACCTTCGCCAGCTCGAGCCGGATCCGGATCTGTCCTTTTTTGGGCTTGCATACTCCTGCGAAACGCCAAGTTTTTGCAGTCTTCTGCATTCCTTGAGTGTGTGCTTCCAGGATGTGGGTTGGACTGTCTGGTTCCAATACACATCCTGGGTGCCAGAGAGTCTGGTGTGCTGTGCATGATTGGGACCACTGTGGTCCATGATTGGTCCATGCATGGTGTGCCTGAATGTGAGCAGATCTCCCATTGGGTCTTCTTAGGTTTGGCACAAAGGAGATTATGGATAAGAGAAGGCTCCAAACACCCATACCAGGTCGATCTCTTGAGTTCTCACTGAACGAAGGATAGAATCCAAGTATCCTGAAACTAAGAAGCCGAGTCGAGGAACCGCCGGTGACCTGCTGGAATGTTTGGCACCCTGAGCCCGCTGTTGTTCCGCTGGACCCTTCTTAATCTTATCGAACTAGAAGGTCTGGGAAGACGCTTCGACCCATTTGAATAGTGGGCCCAACTATTCTCTGCACCTTCATCAAACCCTGCAAGTAAGTCTTCTTGGAAGTGTCCATGTGCCAACCAGTGGGCTGACCAGCTTACACAGGACCTTTGCTCTGACACCGCTGCCGTTTCATGGAGACCCCTGAAACTTGGTACATCGCAAGCTCTGTGTTCACGGCACTCTCACACCGAATTTCGTACAATTGGCATTCCCAGGTCTGAAGGAAAGAGAGAGCGCCCGAACCGGAGTACACATCGTTACTGTGTCGCCCCGCTGTGGTGATGAACTTTGCAGGTGTCTTGCTGCAGTCCCCCCGTTTGCCCTGAAGCCTGCTACAGTGAAACTGGCCTGATCCATCCACCAGGAGCAGTGAAATCGCCTCTGTTCCGTTTAGGAATTATCGTTGTAACGTCGCAGCTGAAAGCCGCAGAGCCGCACAATTGCTACATTTGAACCTGCAACCGAAGTGGACTCGACTGCCGAAGTTTGGGCCAGAGCGCGCCGGGGGTCGGTGAGTACTTGCAACCCTTACCGGTGGCCCCTAGCACATCCATCCATTTTTACGCATTAGTGGCCCCTGAAGCCCCTTAAGCCCCTCTCCTTTCCATAGATAGCCTGAGCTATCAAATTACTCCCAACTCCTGGAACCTGTTCTGCCCTCTTGGGGAAACCCTTCACGAATAGTGGGAACTTATTCTGCATCACTTCACCCACCTTCCTGAGTTGCTACAGACCCTGCAAGAGATCCTGTTTTCGCCCAACTGCACTTCCGCGTGCAACAGGATCGCAAGTACATTTGATCAATAGGCTCCCCTCTTCCTAGGGACTGGACTGCCTTTCAGCTAGGATTGTAATTACTGCAGAATTGCCTAAAGACTCTCTGCACTGCCTGCTTCCTTTCCTTTTCAGGTTGTGGACCCATTTTGTGCATTAACCCTTTAGGCCTCTTGGTCTTGTATATATGTATTTTAGTAGGAGTGTGTTGGTTTAAAAGTATTGCTGTTGATAACTACTGTGCTGAAACTCAGAAAGGCCTTGAATACATGTATTTGTATTTTTGATAAATATGCATCTGACTGGGAATGATTTGTAAGTGTCCTTTGCTCTGTGTGCTCATTGAGGTCCTTCAGTCACCCTCACCACTCCTGACACCTAATCTTGACTGTCGCCAATGCTACCCTGATTGGTCTGACTTGTCCAGATGATTATCCTGTTCCAGGAAACTAGGCTGGCCTTCTGAAAATCGGCCCACCAGGTCAGTGTTCAGAAATCCATGTTAACAGTAGCAGCATTAATTAACTCCTGCACCGCTATGGCCCATGCAGTAGAAGTGGCAGAGCTTATTGGGCTGTATAGTCTTGATACGTTTCTGCTGACCGAAACATGGTTCTCGGATGGATACCAGATGTACTTTTTCATCTACTGGTCCCTAAAGACTACCATATTCAGTTTATTAAATGGATTGGGAAAGGGGGGGGGGGACATAGCACTGATTTATAGATCTTCTTTGGAAGTCTCCCACTTTGAAGAGTTTGAATGGGCCGATGGATCCCAGGTGGGGAGGTCTCTGTTCAGTTCTACCCTAACGGTGCAGTGAAAGTTATCCTGGGCTATAGACCCCCAGGTTTTACAGCTAGTTTTCTGGAACACCTGGATACTTTTCTTACGTTATCCGGGAGCAAATACAAGGACATTCTATGCATAGGAGATTGGAATATTTGGATGGATAATACCCAACATGCAGATTCGAGAGAGTTGAGTGAAATAATTGGGAACCATGGGTTAATGTCCTTGACCATGGATCCCTCACATGTCAAAAGCCATTGTTTGGACATAGTATTGGCATGGGGTGACTGCACAGTAATGAGGGGAACAGTCCCTATTCGCTGGTCCGATCACTTTGTTCATTTTTTGACTTTGTTACTACAGTAACAAGAAAAGAGAAGGGGAAGGGTGGACCATTGGTGCTTACCCGAAAAATTAACAGCCTGGCCAATATTCCAGGAGATGAGGTAAGCCAAAAATGTGCTAATATTGATTGTACTTTAGCGAATGAGGAATGTTTCACCCTGATTGCTGCAATTTTGGATTCTATTTGTTCCAAATATGCCCTGCTAAAACCCAATCTAAATCTTGGTTTAACCTTATCCCCCCTCAGGAAGAAGGCTCGCCAAACAGATAAAAAGTGGAGAGAATCTAAATCGCTGGAAAATACTAAGAATGCAAAATCTGCACTAAAAAGTATACACAAGCTCTTTTTAGAGCTTAGAAACATTTCCCTCACCGAATTAGCAATGCTGGAAATCAGCCAAGAGAACTCTTTGCAGTAGTCACTAGATTCTGGAAATCAGGCTGCATTGCATCATCAGCTGAGCCCTCGCTACACCAGGCAAATGGGTTCAATGCTTTTTTTTTTAAAGAAAAAATTGAAAACATACAAGAAAATATCAAGGCAAAGACCGAGGATACATCACATACGGAAAATTGAGTTAAGTTTGAGCGCTCAATTAGAGGCAGTGGTAGTTAAGAGTCATACTGAATATGGGAGGTTTGACTTTCAACCAGTGACAGAGGAGTATGTTCAGTCCTTGATATTAAAGCTTAAACCTTCTAACAATTCTATGTATACGCTGCCTGCATGCTCGGCCAGAAATATGGTGAAAAACATTGTTCCCTTTATTACTACATCTGTTCACAAATCACTGGCTGAGGGGATGGTACCCAAGGAATTTAAAAAGTTTATTATCACCCCCCACTGCAAACATTTCTTGATTTGTTGAGAGAAGGAGGCATTGCTTGACGGGTGTCAGTCATAGTTTCGGCCCACGAATGGGACAGAAACAGCCCTGCTAACTGTATGATGAGTTGTTAGAGGTTGCGTACAAAGGAGAACTTGCTCTCTTTGAAATGTTAGATTTGTCTGCAGCCTTTGACACAGCCAAGCACAGTATTACACTAGAGCGCCTATCAATGCCTGTCAATTTCTCTGACTAGTCCCTGAAATGGTTTTCATCCTTTCTTGAGGATAGATACCAACAGGTGAAATCTAGGGGCTATATATCAGACCCTATCACAATGGGCTGTGGAGTGCCACCAGGGTCATTCATCACTTTCCCCCTTGCTGTTTAATTTATACATGCAGCCAGTGTTGAATATCTTCAAATGTCATGGCGTGAGTTATCACTCTTAAGCAGATGATACTCAAATATACATAAAGATTGACCATTTTGAGGAGGCTTTTGCAAAAGTGAACCAGTGTCTGGAGGATATAAATAGATAGATGGCCAGAAAACAACTTCAGCTGAACGCAGCAAAAACAGAATTTGATTCTGTTTGGACCAGAGAAGCTGGTAGTAGCTGCAAGAGAATCCTTTGCCCCATGCATTCTTGGGAAGAAACTTCAATTCTCTACCAAGATTAAGAACCTAGAATGCATGTGGCAGAAGAATTTGGTTAGTGAGGCACAGGTAGGGGCAAAGGTTCAATCAGTTAAATTATTCATTACGGATTTTACGACGAGTGATTCCATACATTCCCAAAGAAGACCATGCAGTAGTGGTTGGAGCTATGACCAACACTCATCTAGACTACTGTAATAGTCTTTTGATGGGTGTTCCAGCCAAACTATATAGGCTCCAGAAGGCCCAAAATTCAGCAGTTGGATTGATCGGCAGTCTGAGGAAAACAGAGCATGTTTCACCCTTACCGAGGCCACTTCACTGGCTAAAAAAGGAATTCAATATGATAAATTATAGGTTACTCAATTTAATTAGATTTTTAAGTGCTTAAAAGGATTTGCCCCAGATTATCTAAGCAAAAAAAAGTCTTCCTCTATAACCCAGCGAGGACACTCGAATCAAGCAATCACTATTGCTAAGCAACCCCCTGTCAACATTTGTTACCAGAGGTGACAGGAGTTTTGTAGTCTCTGGACCTAAATTGTGAAACAGTATACCACAAAAGATCAGGGAATGTCAGACCCTTATTCAGTTCAAGAAGGCCATGAAAACTTTTCAATTTCAGTAATCATTTTTCTATTGACAACTCAAAAGGGACACAGCAATAAATTAACTACTGAGTGACTTTCTGTATCCCTATTCCAATAACGATAATTCCAACTGCACCCCTATACGGTTAAGTCTGTCATGGGCACGTTATAAATACAAAAAGAAAAAAAAAATATTCACAAATTCCTTCTTAGTTACTTTCACAGGCTGCCCTTGCCTGTCTTCAAACACTTAAACGTGGCTGAAAAACTTTGCAGCTAAACAGCTCCGCCTCACAGAGCTTGGGAGAACTCCCTTCCCCAAACTTTATAGTTCTCTTTCACAATGCTCAACTGGCAGAGACCTTTGCAACCACACAGTATTCTCAACCCTATGTGTGACCATTCTGGCAATAGGTTTGGTTTCTGAACATGCGTGCCTCTTGAAATTGGTTTCGCAGAACCGGCCCTTGACCACTCTGTTCCTCATTTCACTCGAATATCCATTCACTTTCACATTAGCCTTCCAGTAACTCTGCATGCTCTTTCCCTAGTGCCCTTCCCTTTAATGGCTTTCAACATATTTTGCTTTCATTATTCATTGTTCTGTACTCCTACGTCCCGTCCCCTTTTTCCATACTGTATCGGCTTTCCTCGCTAGGGACGGAACCTTTTTCACCAGAAAAATGATCTTGCCCTTTAAATTTAGATGCGCGCGGGTGCGTGGCCTTGGGAGCATGCGCTCCCCTGACTCCTCCCCCCAGTGCCACTCCCAAGTCCCACTGCTCTTTTCCGCGTCAACGGGAACAGACCGCTTTCACCAGCGATCCTGGGTTAGGCCTCTGGCCTTGTATTTCCACACGCTCTTCCCCGGAGAAGTATTCTTTTTTCTTTTTTTCTTCCAATTGTTAGGTACTGTTCTGTCTTCTGGTGCCACGCTCCTCCCGAGTGCATGTCGACGACAGCGGGCTTCAGCAAGTGTGCAGCCTGTGAGGGTCCCTTCCCAACTTCTGACCCTCATGCACTCTGCCGCCGGTGCCTTGGCCCTGACCACAGCTGTGATGGCTGTACTGTGTGCAACGCCATGACTGCACGCGCACGCTGAAGAATCGACTAGCCAGGTGGCAGCAGCTCTTCGAAAGATCATCTCCAGAGGAACTTAAAGCATACGTGAAACAAAGACCAGGCCCAAGGTAGGGTCCCTGTTCTACTCTGCACCCGGCAAGGTCGACTCCTTCCCAGGGAAGCGCCCAAGCGGGAGGGACCTTTCAGGTTCTAAAACCAGCAGGAATACTGAGGCTGCCCCAGCTACCGGCGAGGGGTCGCAAGATCCTTCCGGTGCTACGCTGAGCCAGACCCAGCTCAGCAAGCACCACGACTCTGGCACGTGGCGCGGAGCAAGACAAAATGGCCGCCTGGCCAGACAAAATGGCGGCTAAAGCTAGCCCCCTTCCCATTTGGAGATCAGGCAGCAGAGCGCGCTTCCAGGTGGGATTCGGCAATGCCCGTCACCTGGTCCACATCCTATCCTACAGCTTTGCAGGGCAGGTACACATCCCCCAGCTTGGCGAGACAGGGCACAACCAGGACACCGCCGCTTCAGGGCCCGACCCCTATGCCCGCAGGTACTCCTATCCTATTCGGCACACCTCCTGCATGCGAGGACAGATTCTTTGCGAAGCTCCTCGCCCTCATGAGATCACCACAGATGGGTACCATCCTCCGGGATGTAATCAGGACATGTTCCCTCTGGTACAGCCACAAGCACCCACTGCAGTACCGTCCATGGGGCCCAGCCCCTGGCTCCCATGCCAGTCCCAATCATGGCCGCTCTGGCTCAGTCCCCTCAGCAGCCTCCTGCACTGATAATCAACACATCACAGCTGCCTGCACCCAGCACTCCCCCGGCTACCCCAGATCCACAGGACACAACAGTGGACACAGACCATGAGGAAGACACGGACAACCCATCGTCAGCCAAAGCATTTAACGAGAGAATGGCGGGTCTGGTTGATGTACCTAGGCATCCTGCAGCCACAGGTGGAACAACCCGAGACGGGGGGTCTTCCCTGAGGTACGTATGTTACATCATCCTACTAGAACTGGAATTCCACTTCAAACGGATGTCTAAGCCTTAGCCAAAAAAGGATGGGTCAAACCACACTCTACCCATCCTATCAACAAGCGTCTTGATGCTAAGTACAGGCAAATGGAAGGGGATTCCCACCCATTGTCAGCGCACCCCCAACCGCACTTCTCGGTGATAGCTGCAGCATCACTATATTCCAAGCCACAGTCTTCCTCAGCGACTTCGGCGTCTGCACTCCTGGGCAAGGATGAAAAGCTCTTCGAAGCGTTTGGAAAAATGTTTTACTCGAACACCACTCTCCACCTGCGCCAGGCCAGCGCTGACAGCAGCTGTCAACCCGAAACTGTGGCGGGAGATTGCAGACTTCCTTCCAGTGCTCCCTGCCCATAGCCAAGCACGCTTTAAGGCTGGGTTGGCGGAGGCCAAAATCGTGGCCCTAGATATAATGGAGTCCACTGTGGCCCACATTGACACATCAGGCGAAGCCATTTGTATTTCCACAGACGTGAGAAGGATGGCGTGTCTCAAGGCCACAAAATTCAAGCCTGACATGCAGGAACACATACTTGACCTGCCTTTTCGAGGGGGGGGCGACGTGTTCCATTCGACAACAGATGAGGAACTTGATAAGAAAAAGAATAGATCCCAGACAGCAAATTCTTTATCTATTCTAAGTCCACACCCAAGACCTACAGCCAAACGTACCAGCGCTCAGAAAAAGTTTGGGCCTTCGGAGGCTTTAGGGGCTTCCAGGAGAGACAGTCCAGACATCCGGACAGATCCCCTAGTCAGCAGACGCAAGCAGCGCAAGGCAGCTAATAAGGACTTTTACCAGTTCCCCTCCTCAGCAGATGTCTCGGGGGGGGGGGGGGGGTGTGGGGGAGTTGTGACGGGTCCTCCCAGATCCACGATTCTCTGGTGAGGGGGCAAGCTTGCCCTTCACGTACACTGCTGGTGGACCCATGGACCCTCTCAGTGGTATCCTTGGGCTTTCGGCTTCCAATTCCTCCTCCTACTCCTCCTTCCTCTCCTCCACTCCTGTAGATTGGTACAGCAACTCTGTTGGCTGAAATCCGCTCGCTTGCAGCGAGCCAGGCAGTGGAGGAAGTCCCAGCTTCACAGCGGGCAAGGGCTTCTATTCATACATTTTCACCATACACAAAAAGAACCAGGCTGGCCTGAGAGTTGGGTTGGACTTTTCTATCTTGAACTTTTCCCTTTCCCTCCAAAAGTTCAAGATGGTTACCCAGCCTTCATTGCGGAGACCTTGTGTCTGGTAGACTGGATGTGCTCCCTCGATCTGAAGGATACCTACCTACACATCCCCATCTGGGAACCACATCAGTCCTTCCTGAGGTTCAGGATCATATGTTTTTGCTTTCAATTCAGGTTTCTACCCTTTGGACTCAGTTCAGCCCCCAGGGTCTTTACAAGACTAATGAATGCAGTGGCAGCTCTACTCTGGGCACATGGCCACTACATTTATCTGTACCTAGAAGACTGGCTAGTCAGGGCGAGGTCTCCGGAGGCAGTACAGCACATGGCCTCCGCCCTCATGGACACACTATACGGTCTGGGATTTTCTATCAATCTCAGAAAGTTACAGTTACTGCCCACGCAGAATCTGCCCTTCCTAGGTCCTTATAAGGGGCACAAGGGCCGAGAGGATCTTTTCCTCAGCGGACAAGATCACAGCTATTAAGAGGGCCACGGTGCATTTTCTCAGCAATGACATCGGTGTGGTGGTACTAACACCTGTTGGAAGTCATGGCGGCATGTCTCCTCGCAGTGCCACATACGAGGCTCAAAATGGAGGCTGCAGCTGTACTTCTCAGCCTCCTGGAATCAGGAGAAGGGATCTCAGGCGGAGCAAGTCAACATACGGCAACATTTCCACCAGGATCTAGTCTGGTGGGGTACAGACACCAACCTGCTCATAGGCAGGCCCTCCAGCAGCCTGCACCTTAGGTTACCATCACCACAGACTCGTCCCTAGAGGGATGGGGGGGCTACCCTGGACAGACGCAGTGTCCCTGGAGTATGGTCTCGTCAGGAGCAGCTGGAGCAGATCAGCTGGCTCGAGATAATGGCTATCTGGCTGGCGCTCAAAGCCTTCTTCCCCATGATCACCAGCAAATCTATCCTCATTCAGACAGACGGCTCCACCTGCATGCATTACATCAACAGGCAGGGTGGCGCCCCTTTGCAGACTGTCATTCGACATTTGTGGGCCCTGGCGAACATGCACTTGTCGGCACTTCACCTCCCTGGGGAGTCCAACCTAGAGGCGGACAGGCTCAGCAGGCTGGGCTCGGACAACTAGGAATGGAAGTTGAACAAGGAGGTCCTTCAAGGGATCTTCATCAAGTGGGGTCACCCGCAGGTGGACCTCTTCACCACCAGTACCAAGAGGAGAAACCCCCAGTTCACCTCATGGCTGGGGCAAGGCAGGGGTTCATTAGGCGACGCGATGCAGATCCCGTGCAACAACATGAACGCGTACGCTCCAACCCCGCCCCTCCCCTCATCCCTGGTGCACAGGGTCTTCTGCAGGATAAGGGAGTCATGGTCATCCTGATAGCGCCATGGTGGCCAGCGAGACCCTGTTTCTCTGAACTTCTCAGCCTGTCGGATCAGCCCCTGATACACCTCCTGGTGGGCCCAGCCCACTTACTCGCCTAGCAAGGGGGCATGGTGTTTCACCCTGCTCTGCAGAAGTTAGCCCTTGCAGCTTGGTTCCTGAACAGGTTACCCTAAAGCATCTCCACCTGTCCTGGGCTAACCTGGCTATCATTTAAGGGGCTAGGAGCAATGCTACCAGGAGCCAGTACAAAAGCAACTGGACGAGGTTCTGTCACTGGACAGAATCAAAAGAAATTGATCAGTTGACTTGCCCGTTGGTATCCTTCTCAGCGCACCGCACCCATTCAGGGGTGCAGGTAGACACCTGCTGCATGTATCTGGCGGCCATTGCGATCTTTTCATTCTCGAATCCGGTGTTTTACGATGAACTGGGCGGGTCTGATCAGATTGTATACACCTATCAAAAAGCCACACCCGGCCTGGGACCTTAATGTGGTGCTGGGCGCCCTGGCGCATAACCCATTTGAACCCATGGTGTCCACGGACATCAGGCTAGTTACCATTAAAACGGCCCTGCTAGTGGGCCTGACCTTGGCACACCTAATCAGTGAAATCTAGGCCCTGGTGGCATCCAAGCCATATACTACATTACACAGGGACAAGGTGGTGCTTAGAACACACCCCGCATTTCTTCCTAAAGTTGTTTCCACTTTTCACCTGAATGAGGAGAAGGTATTACCAACATTCTTTGTGGACCCTAAAGTTGAGGCTCAGAAGGTAGTGCACTGTCTGGATGTCAGGCGTGCGTGAAGATTTTACCTGGACAGAACCAAGAGCTTCCGTAAATCGGACGCCCTATTCATCACCTTTGAGGGATCAAAACCAGGCTGTCAGGCTTCCAAGGCCTCCATAGCAAGTCGGATGGTTATGGCTATCAAGGAGGCGTTAGAGGGGCAGCACAAACATGCATGCCCACGCCATCAGAGCAAAGGTGACAGCGTTGTGGCAGTTTATCAGCAAGATGGCTACATCCCTTCGCCTTCTGAAAGCACTACTGTTTGGATTACAGCGCCAGGTCAGATGTGACATTTGGCCAGGCAGTGTTGGAAGAAATTGTTTTCTTAAGAGGGTCAACTCTCCACCCTGGGACTACATTCAGTTGTAATCGCCCCATTCAGTATGGAGGAAAGGGGATGGGACATAGGAGTAATTAGAACTTACAATTTATCTTTCAAGAAGCGTTTCACAACGTGCCTTCTCCAGCATGGGTTCCGGCATGGATTCACATGCTCATGAATGTTCCCCGTTGTCAGGCTGGGAATCCTCAGTAAAAGAAAAAAACAGTTTCACTTTCACTTTAAACCTGTATTTCACTGTCCTCTGGGTCATAATGCTCCATCCAAGGAAGGCTCTTTCTCTAAGCCCCACCCCCTGTTTGCCATCCTCAGATTTTTACCACCTAGATCAATGTTGATAGTCCTCACGTTAGCTCTCTGAGTTTTCTCGTACATTTTGAAATTTTCTATAGCAATTTAATAATTTTAACAATTTCTGCTTCATCATTTTTGACAAAGAACAGTACCGACAGCGGGAATTCGCTGCTGGTGAAGATCTTAATCCACCGTCTGATCGTCTGTCGAATCTTCCAGAACGTCCGGCTTTCGGCCTACTTCGCGCCTTTCCACCATGACCAAGGAGAAGGACAGCAGGCGCCTCTTCAAACTCTGCGCAAAGTGTGGATTAAGGAACGTATTCGTGGAAGATCGGCATCTTAAATGCTTAGATTGCCTGCATCCGGACCACGATGAGTAGAGATGCAAGGTCTGCTGTGGTTTCTCAAAGAAAACCAAGAAGGATCGCTACAGCAGGCTGGCACTGTGATTCAAATAGAGCAAGACCTCTGACTCTGCTTCCAGGCAGTGTCATGCCTCACTCAGGACCGGCCGATCCAAGGAGCAAACTCCCTCCGAGAATCTTTGAGGATGCCCCGCATGCGGTGGTCCAAGATAAGGCCAAGCTCTGCGATGCTGGGTTTGCCACCGATGCGGGTCCCAAGTCGGGCAAAGCGCGATCACCTTCAGTCTCCACAGTGAGCCTGCTGACAATAGGGGGCCTCTTCAGAGAGAAGATCCCTAACCCCGTCCAAACTCTGTTTATCGACAGGCAAACTGACGAGGGAGAGGTCCGGGGAGGACCCGTCAAAACTAAGACCTCTCAGCCTTCCAAGTCAACCGATTTGACGACAGCCCCGTCAACGATGGCCTCGACAAGCACATCGTCGACAAAGCCAACGATGACCGCATCGAAGGAAAGAGGGTCAGCGATGGTGGTACTTGCTATGGCCACAACACGCGTGTCCTTATCCCTGAGGCGTGATACAGCCGTGGAGGCAGCGATGAAGGCAGGCGCCCTGGGGTTGGGGCAAGGCCCTGCGACTGCATCAGCCCAGAAGCCTGCGGAGAAGGAAAGGGAGGAGGAAAAGGCGTCCCGATGATTTGCCTAATGACTACGATACAGACCACGAAGGAGTAGAATCTGTGGTCTGTGAGCCTTCTTGCACTGTACGTAAAAGGAGACTCGTCAGTCCTGACCCTACACCACAGCCTCCTTTTCACCCCTCAACCGAGGGACGTGTCGCTGGATATTCCGACTCTACACACACTGGTCTTGAATATCCAGCAGTGGATGCCTCCTGTACCGGGACTTACACCACCACAAGACCCTCAGGAAACCGTGAGGTTGAGTTCTCCTCGTCAGAAGCGAAAGTCTGAGGGAGGTGCTGGTCCTCGACGCCATCCGACTCCGCCACTGCCACAAGGCAACCAACTTCCGTCAGGACGTTCAGGCTAAGGTGCTGCATATGCCGTTCGACAGTGAGAACCTCCTGCGACAGGGCAGTTGACAAGACTTTACAAGCCATAAAGACCGGCACAGAGATGGCATGCTCCCTGGGAACCCTGCAACAACATTGTCTGTCATCCTTTCGTTGTTCCACAGGAAAGCACAGCAGATCTTCCAAGGGATCTAATACCCCATACCTGCAGCCTTCACGCTCCTTCACTCAAGCAAAGAGGGGTCGCTCTGAAGGCAGTGGAGGACAGCATCAGCACCACCCACAGGGCAGGGCCCCGACCCCTAAGCAGGCCTGAACCGGCCGTGAATTCAGGGCCCCACTTATGCACCCCAGTGGGGGGGCCGGCTGGTGAAGTTAATCAGCGTGTGGAAAAAGATCACCACCAACAGATGTATGCTGGACGCTCTCGGGCAGAGGCACACCTTGGAGTTCCAACGCAGGTGTCCTTGTATTCCACTGGTGCCACGGCAAGAACAACACAGCCCACAGCTTCTGAGAGATGTGCGTGCCATGTTAGAGAAGGGGGGCTGATAGAACCCGCCCCCCCCAGCACCCCTGGGGCTTCGCAGTATACTCTAGATACTTTTTGGTTCGAAAGAAAACAAGAGGTTGGAGGCCAATCCTGAATCTGCACCGACTTAAAGTCCCCAAAATTACGGATGATCACGTTACAACATGTGTTCAGCCAGCTGGAGGAAGGGAATTTTCTGATGTCGTTGGATCTGGAGGATGCCTACTTCCACATCCCCATCCACAAAAAATACTGCAAATTAGTATGATTTGTGGTCCCAAGATCAGCACTACCAGTTCAAGGCTCTTCCCTTCGGCCTTAAAATCGGCTCCGATGGTGGCGCATCTTCGTCTACAAGGCATCTACGTAACATATACCCTTACCTGGATGATTGGCTCATGCAATACCACTCACATGGGCTGGCGAGCAAGCACACATCGAGGACTGTACATGTGCTGGCAGAGCTGGAGTTCTCCATAAACTGTCCAAAGTCCTGCTTAATGCCATCTCAGACTGAGCTGTTTCTGGGTGCTGGCTCAACACGGTAATGAGTTTGGCAGCCCCCTCGGAAGAGAGCATAGTGGCCATACAAGGGAAAGTACAGTGTGTGTTTTGAACGCAGACAGCAACGGTGCGGCCCATCAAGTCGCTGCTGGGCATGATGGCCTCCTGCATCAGCCTCGTCTGCCTCTGCAGACTTCACATGAGGCCTCTCCAGGAGTTCCTGGATGCGAGGTGGATGCAAGTATCAGGGAACTTTGCAGACAAGATCTCCCTCACCGAGAAGTTCCGTCAGTGGTGGGGTGTACGGCCGCATCTCATCCAGGGGACTCCATTTCAAGTCCGGCCTTACCAAAAGATAGTCATCACGGAAGCCTCTCTAGAGGGCTGGGGAGCCCACGTCGGACAATTGCTTGCCAGAGGCCTGACAAAATAACTATTAATATAAGAATGAGGTATTTGTGCCTTATTTTGTCACATGTGGTGACCTGATTGTGTATTGATAAAGATATTTGGCTTACTACTTGAAGCAAACATTTTCTAACAATTTGAACACAAATTATTTAGACACCCCAACATAAGGGCTGTGCTAAGAATTAGATCTGTGGGTGGTAACCCTTTTGTTTACTGCCAGAGGCCTGTGGCAACCAGAAGAGAAGGACCTCTACATCAACGTCCTGGAACTTTGGGCCGTATTCTGGGCCCTCAAGTCTTTTCTGTCATCGTTGAAGAGCAAGTTTGTGAGGATCTTCACAGACAACACCACCAACATGTTCTACATCTGGAAACGGGGGTAGCTGCTCACCGGCACTCTCCAAGAAGGCTGTGGACCTGTGGCACTGGCCCATTAATCAAGACATGTTCCTCGTCCCTTTTCACCTGGCGAGCGTCAAGAACACCATTTCAGACTCGCTCAGCAGGGAACTGTGGTCTTGCCACGAGTGGGAACTTCGCCAGGACCAGATGGATCTTCTGTTCGGCAAATGGGGCCAACTCCAGATAGACCTCTTCACGAAGGCGGCGAACTCCAAGTGCCAGAGTTTCTCCAGCAGGTTCCCTCAACCGAGGAGCATGGGGTGTTGCGTTCTTGTTCCCGTATGCTTTTCCTCTGTTTTCACTCCACCTTCGTGTGATCAGCACCCTCAGACAGTGCCACTGCAGGATCATACTCGTCCCTCCGGTGTGACCACAAAAAATCTGGTATCCGGAACTGTTCCGTCTGTCAGTGGCCCTATCCATCAGGCTGCCACTGTTTCTGGACCTTCACACCAGAGGGCGGGTGGGGGGGGGGGGAGTTCTGCACCACGACCCGGAGTCTCTGAACCTGAGGGCATGGCTCTTTCAGTCCTAGAGTTTGGATGTTATGCTTTACCCGCAGAATCTAAGGACATCCTGGCAGGGCCAGAGCCTCATCAATGTTGAAATGCTATGGACATAAATGGAAGCGCTTCTTCGTGTGGTGCCGGACTCAGAAGATTATCCCTCTGTGTCTCACAGCCCCGCAACTTCTACCATACTGACTTTCCTTGGCCAAAGCGGGACTGGCTCACGCCTCTATCAAGGTGCTTGTCGCGGCCATATCCAGATACACCAGTTCTCCGGGTAGACCTTTGCTGTGGTCACACAGACTCGTCAAGGAGTTCCTCGAGGGACTCTTCAGGTCTTTTTCGCCGGTGAAGGCTCCTGCCTCAGCTTGGGAGCTCAATGTAGTGCTAACTAAGCTCATGGGAGCTACCCTCAAACCTATGCATCCGGTCCTGCTCAAGTTTCTTTCATGGAAGACGGCCTTCCTGAAGACTATCACCTCAGCCAGGTGGGTTGGGGAGACCCAAGCCCTGTCTTACAAGCAGCCTTACTTTTCTTTCCACGCTTTGAGGGTGGCACTGCGTACACACCCCACCTTTATGCCAAAGGTACCGACCGAATTCCACCTCAACAAACCTTTGGTGTTGCTGGTCTTTTTTCTGAATCCATCGTCGCCAACAGGAAAAAAGGGCCTTGCATACACTGGACGTTGCTTGTGTCTTGAAGTTCTACATGGCCCATACGAAGAACTTTCGGAAGACTTCTCAGTTGTTCGTCAACTTTGGACCTGTAAATCAACAAAAGGCCTGGACGAAGGCTTCCATCTCCAGGTGGCTCTCCGGCTGCATCATGCACTATCATCGACTGGCTTACTGTCCGCTGCCAGGCCGGCCGAGAGCAGAGCCATCGCAACAACGGCAGCGTTTCTCTATGGTCAGCCTCTGTTCAACATCTGCAAGGCTGCTACGTGGAGGTCCACACACAACATTGCGAGGTTCTACTTCGTCGAGAGGGATTCCAGGGAGGAGTCCCAAGTTGGCCAAGCGGTGTTACGCAACCTGTTTGTTTGAGGTGAGTCTGTTCCAGGGGTGTGCTTATTGCTTCCGTTGAGCCTTGTTGCCTCCCGTGGTTATGTATATGTACTGCTGTGTAATCTTTATTCATGAGCATGTGAATCCATGCCAGACCCCGTGCTGGAGAAGGTTTAAGTTACTTGCATGCAACTATTGTTCTCCAGCAGGGGTCTGGCATGGAATCACATGAATCCCCTCACTCCGTGCCCTCTGTGGCTCTTCTCAGTTCATATTGCCACTTTACGTGCTTACCAAATCTGAAGATGGCCACCAGGGGTGGGGCTTAGGGAAAGAGCTTTTGAAAGTGAAATTGAAACCGTGTTTTCTATTACCGAGGAGTCCCAGCCTGGCGACGTGGAACATTCATGAGCATGTAAATCCATGCCAGACCCATGCTGGAGAACAATAGTTACAGGTAAGTAACTTCAACCTTCTCACACGGCACTGTTCCGTTACTTAGTTTCTCATCAGCTCCCTCGCCGGTTAAATACATCCATGCTTTCAGTTCAGTGTTTTTTATCCTTCAACGCATAGCCTTGCGTGCAACACTGTAGCTTTCCACAATCGTGCGTATCACAAACTGGGTTCTCCCTCTCTTTGAACTCACTGGCTGTGATTGCCTTTGCGCGTCCTTCTGCTTTCAGCTCGTCAAGGTCAGGGTCTTCCCCACCTGCCCACAGACACTGCCGTGCGGCCTCACGGCCCAAAGGAAGAAACAAGCAGTTTGCTGGTGCACGGAGGAAAGGGACTAGCCGGCCCCTCTATTCACTTTTCGGAACTCTCCCAGCTTCTTGGAGACACGGCTCCCTCGCCACGCTTTCTCCTGCCTCAACACGTAGCCTGTCAGTTTCTCTGTGTCCTTTTCTCCTTGGCCTTGTACTCCGCAGCTCTGTCGCAACTGCTCCTCCGTTTCTCCATCCAGTGTGCCTTCCTTCTTGGCCCCTGCTTTCCTCTGTCTTTCTCTGCTCCACCTTTTATAGCTTGAAAAATGGTCCATGAGTTTCAAATGTATGCGATTGTGCCTGACCTTGCCTGGCCTTATTAGTGGGACAAGGCCAGTACATATTACTAGTGGTAATCTTGCTAGTCTGTCTTCCTTTTCCCCTTAGTTGGGCTGATTAGGAAAGGAGGGGAGTTATGGGAGTTGTAGTTTTCAATAAAGTTAGAGGGGGGATATGGAGTGAATAACTGTCAGGAAATGGGGGATACCATGTGTCACCTTCCTGTGGCCCCTCCCCACTCCCCCTCTCCTCGAGGACCCCCTACCCAGGAGATCCTCCCTCGCTTGTCCACCGCGAGGGTCGGGATCCAATAGCGATGGCCCTTCCCTGGCCACCTGAATAAGGGATCCATGAGGACCTTCAGGTTTTTTACATCCAATATAGTCTCTGCAGTTATTGCCATCATCCTCTCGTGCCTAGATTACTCGGACTCCCTCTACCTAGGCGTGTCTGCATATCAACCCAGAAAGCTCCAACAGATCTAAAACTCCACTGCAAGGCTCCTCCTCGCACTCTCCCTTAGAGAACACATCTCCCCCGCACTCAGGATACTTCACTGGCTGCCCCTCAGTCGATAGTCCTCTTTCAAGGCCATGTGCAGTCAGTGCACCACCCACAAAAAAGGCCCGGAATTCCTTCAAAACAAGCTCACACGCTACTGCCCCACCCAAATGCTCAGATCAGGCTATGCACACCTCCTGTTAGTCCACCCTTGCAAGTTCTCCAAACTAGGAGGTACCTGTTTCTCCGAACTTGCACCCACCTTCAGGAACTCCCTCCCTATCTCACTCCGTCTCCTAGAAGGTCACCTGGCCTTGAGGAAAGCCCTGAAAACCTGCCTGTTCCCTCCCACATCCTGAATTACCTCCTTACCCGCGCACACTCCCTCTACACTCGCACACTAGCTTCATCCAGAAGTCACCCCACCTCCACACTCCCTCCCACATGTCCCTCTCTCAGCTACCTGCCTCATCCCTCCTTCATCTTCTGTGCTCTGCCACCTCAAACCCCGCTTTGGGTGCCGCCAACCCCATATGGAGGACTCAAGAAGGTATTTCAGTAACTTGCACATAAGAATCTTGATGGGCCAGGCATTGCACTCATGTCGGCTCGGAGGGTGTTAAAGGCATTGCACTTAAAAGCACCTCAGGAAAATCACTCAGATTATCCGGGAGGAGGACAATCAGGCAAATTGCATCCCTCCTTCGTAGTCTGTACTGTATATTACTTCCAAAGTGCTCGAGGGTGGGACAAGCCGCCGTAAGAAAACATGAAACGGGGTCCTTGTTTGCACTAAGAAGGAATTAGGGGTGGCATTTATCACTCTAAAATGCTCTGAAGGGTGAGTATTATGTATTCATCTAGCGTTTAGATCGTCTGTGAAACGTACCACTGCTCTTTGTACATAGAATGAACCCAGGATGTAGACATTGGTGTTTACAGCTAACGCATTTTTTCTGTGTTAGGGAGAATTTTCAGTTTTTGTGATAATTCCCTTTAACCTTCGAGACCCACCGAGTGCTTTTGCTGGACTCAGGATTGTTTTGATTTTTAATCTCAACTCGCTCATTCCTTTTCTCTCACTAGGATTTGTATTCTTACTGTTTTATGGAATCTGGTAAACTACATATGTTTAATACAGGTATCTGCTTTTTACTTTGTGACACCCAGCACCCTCTGTGCAGAGTCACTGAGGGTTCCCTTGACTCCTCTTTGTTTTATTTCATTCTCCATTCTCTTGTGTGAACAACAGTTCACAAGAGTAGTAAGATAACTTCTATTGTAATTGCCTTTTCTTTTGTGGCTCCAGCACATACCACCTTATGTGGGGTGCTGGGGGTGGGGGGCAACATTGTAACTCCTTCTCCCACTCTGTTTTGCTTTCCAGAATGTGTAGGGATCTCAGATTATTAATTAATACACCACTACACAAGTTGAAAGTTCTTGGACACAGGGAGGCAATAACACAAACTTAGACCAATAGTTGGAATATAATTAGCTGCAAACGCTGCAACACAGTAGCCGTTGTCGGCCCAGCCACAAGACACGTTGAAAGCTGATTTCCAGCATCCTGACTGTCAACCAAGCAAAAGTGTGAAATAATTATCACATGTCGCGCCGAGAAGGCCCACATTATGTCCGTTTGTTTCATGATGGAAAATAAAGAATTGTTTCCTGGTCACATACCTCACTTCAATGTACCCTGAATTACATGAGGAATAGGTCGATGTCTCCGATGCTGACATATTGGACAATTCAAAATCACAGTTTTCATTACCTCCAAAGGAATATTAATTCCTCTCACTTGTACCCACCTGATAGTGTTTTTTTCTCTGAGATACCGACTTTTCTGATGTGCCCAATTGGCCAGACACTCCATATCATCTTCTCGATCCTTCGCATTCACAGATGAAATTTTGGCATGTTCATCTGCAACAGAATTAAACCTGCGTTCTAAAGAGTCTGTTGCGCATCTACGTGATACAATGTCACTTCACTGTTTGTCAACATTTCCACAATATCTTGGCATTATTATTTTCCCCAAAATTCTTTCGAATGGATCTTTCACCCATGTTTCGGCCATGTTGGCAGCCACACAGCTAGTCCAATGGCCACAGACCACGAGTCTGTGTGTACATGACACTGACCAGGTGATTCTTGTTTTACCGCCTGACACACTGCATTAAGTTCTGCAAACTGACTGCTCTGTCCTTTCCCTGTCGTTGTCAAAAGTTTCCTTGTTTTGGGATTATATGAGATGGCTTTCCAATATTGTTCAGTCCCTACATATCGGGCTGAACCATCAGTAAACCAAGCATGTTCTGTCTGTTCACTTGTCAAATCTCCATAGGGTACTCCCCATTTCACAGAAGGTTCACAGATTTCTGTCACTTCATGTGGTTCAATGTCTACAGTTGGCACACCAGCTACTTGCTCATGTAACTTCGCCACTCCACACTTCCCTGATTTGGCACGACCTTGAATGTTCCATTTCCACTTGATAATGCTATCCTCTTGATTATGTCCCATTTGATGTGTCTTGGGAGAGCTTGGTACCCATTGCATTATGGGAATTTCAGGTCTAATCAATTCATTTTGATTCACTGTCATCTGCTCTGTGCCCACAAGAGCCCAATAGCATGCTACTAATTAATTTTCAAACAGAGTATATTTGTCATCGGCCTCGGGTAACTTACGACTCCAAAAACCTAAAGAAACACGTTTCCTGTTTTGCTTTTGCCACAAACTCCAAATTTAGTTCAACCTCACCTGTCCTCGGCGGCCACAAATCAAGCACACGTTGCACTGTATCTTTTGCTAGTTGAAATGCTTTCTCTTGCTCCTCTCCCCATTCAAAGTCAAATTTCTTCTGTGTCACTTTGTAGAGGGGTGCCAATATTTGTCCCAAATGTGGTATATGCTGTCTTCAAAACCCAAACAACCCAATGAACTGCTGAGCCTGTTTTTTGTTCACAGGGGTAGCAAATTCAAGTATCTTTTGTTTAGCCTTCAGCACCATTTCTCGATTGCCATTGTGCTGCTGAATCCCCAAAAAGATCACTGTTTCTGCTGGACCTTGGATCTTGTCCTCATCTCCCAGCCTTCTTTTTTCAATCCTTCCATGATTATTTCAAGGTGCATCCACAGACTTTGCTCATCTTTTCCCTGCACTAGAATGTCATCATTGTAGTGCAAAATGTGTACATCAGGTTTGCACAGTATTTTGTATGTGGTCTGCCACCAGCAGGTGACAGATGGTCGAACTATGCACATATCCCATTGGCAAACGTTCAAACATATATTGCCGTCCATTCCACGAAAATGCAAACTGTTCTTGACACTTTTCTGCAATTGGTACAGTGAAAAATACATTAGCCAAATCACTCAGTGTCTACCATGTTCCCTCACATTTTTGAACGTTCTCAATCAGAGTAACAGCATCTGGGACTACGGTTATTAAAGGAGGAGTATGCTTATTCAACTCGCCATGATCCGCAGTCATTCTGTAACTTGCATTCAGTTCTTTCATCTTCCAGACCGGATTGTTTCATGCTGTAGTCATGGGACGTAACACCCCTGCCTCAACATATCCCTTGATAGTGTCTGAAATTTCCTTGTACCCCCTAGGAATGCGTTATTGTTTTAACACACTTTTTGTGGCCAAAGGAACCTGCGCTGGTGGCATCTTCAATTTTCCTACAATAACTGGTGTACAAGTCAATGCGCTCACTCCGAATGTATAGGTTTTGCCTTCTAAACCGAAGGACAATCCCTCCAAAATGTCAAAACCAATAATTTACTTGGATATCAGAACAATTAACACTAGATATTTCTGTCGTTTTAAATGACCAATTTTCATGTCAATGCCCGTCTGAACTGCAGGTGTCTCTTTCCCTCCCAGGCCAGTAATAGTAAAATGTCGACCTCTGAATCTCGAAGGATTTCCATGAATCAATGAGGTCTCCGCCAGGTATCAATCAAGACATGAACCACTTGTGTATTCCCAGATTGCCAAAAATGTTTTACCGGCACATGAGGTTGCCTGTCCACCTTAAACCGGGCAGACACTACCAGAGTTTCACCACAATCCTATTCGTATTTTGAATGCGTGGATTTGGACTCAGTCTCCAACATCACACTAACCACTTTCCTCAAATCAGCATATTTCGGCTGTTAATGGTGATGGTATCCCTAAGGAGTGTCAGTGGTACATTTTTACTACATTTTGTACCTTTTGTACAGGTTACTAGCAGGTTGATTTCGCAGCTGCAGTACAGCGCCCCTGGGAGACCATTTTCTCAAAATGGCCCCTGTCGTCTTTTTTCACCATTTTTAGTTTTATTTCCTTCTGGGCTCCTCTTCATCGATTCATGTAGATTTGAGTACTTTGTGAGCTTTGTCTTTGGAGGGATTATCCCCTGAAGCCCACCCAGGCTCAGTGAGGGAGGGTCCCAAAGCTTCACTGTCCTTTGTCTGTAGGTTTGCCTGTCTGAAACCAGTTTTAACTGGCAGGCTTGCTGTCCTGGAGGATAGCCAATCCCCAGGTGATTGACAACTCAATGGGAGTGAATGGATGGGTTCCAACATATCAGGTGAGGATTTTTGGGATACAGGCAGACCCAACCACGGGAACAAGGAATCCAAAGTAGAAGATGAGCAGAGACGCCAGCAGCACCTTCAACAACCGCTGATATACCGGTGAAACCCTGCAGCTGTGCGGACACCAATTTCATCTCAACAGGGAAGACCCGCCAAGGACAACTTCCTCCCTTATGCTGGTGGTACCAACTAGCCTCAAGACCACCTTCATGTTGGGCCATCCTGACATCCTGCGACTTTCCTTGGCTGTAGAAAACCAATACCTGCGGTACGTGGACCATTATCAAGGCTATCGTCTTCAAAAGATCGAATCCGGCTGAAACTTTGCAGGGATCCATGTGGGCATCAAAAGGCAGGAATTCTTCACCAAAAGAGAGAATCCAACCAGCTATGTTCATTTCTTCTTAGCGCTAAGAAAAAGGGGCCAAAAACACCAAGAGCCGCTGGAGTGAGCTGAATCCTTTGCTACTGACCCCGTCTCCCGAGTGCTGCTGCAGAAGCCTGTCACAGGTCCCCGCCTTTCGTCACCACGACCAAGGAGCAGGAATCACAGTCTGCATTGTTGCACCTAGAAGATGAACAGCTACATTTTCATCTTCACTTTGAATGTACTGTGGGGCTTGGGTTGTACTTACCTTAGGCCATTTTCGGTGCTCCTTTGCTTTGGGAGTGCTGTTTTCTTCAATTAGGAGTTGACCTCAAATCCACTGTGTATGAGGAAGGCTTTCCTTAAGCTCCTGTTTTTTCTCCAAGAACATCTGACTGGTTACTTAACTTTCCTCGAAGATTTTCATCACAACTGCTGCTGTCCGTTTGACTGTGCCTTTGCTGGCTTCCCAAAGGTCCATCTTCTTGATCCTTCTGGGTTTAGCAATGCTGGTTCCTCCATAAACTTTACTTGTGTACACTTTTTTAGTTAGGAAAGAGACTGCCTACATCCCTCTGGGAGTGTGTCCTTGTAATTTAACGGTTGCTAGCTGTGTTCTGTCTAACCTTTCTTTCCCTCCAAACTCCATTTTGCAAAGGTTATACATGTATGTGATGTTACTGATCTTAACTGACGTCACTCTGTGTGCTGGATATGTAACGCATAGGAAAAGTGACTCACCTGTATTATTGTTCCTTCTATAAATTGATTCCATTTCTAATTCAATTTTATTGTTAGGCAAATCTAAAATGCAGCAACTATGTGCCTTGTGTATATAAAAATAAATATATGTTATTATAACTTTAAGTGGGTGTTTTCTTGGACAGTGTATGAACTGATTTCTTTGTACCGATCTACAGCTCACATAACTCCCTCCTAAGATAAGCCTTGCTGCTCACTCTACTGACTTGTGTAGTACAGGCCTTTATTAAGAGTTAGGTCCCTGATACCAAGAGGTAAGTCTTATGAAGTCTAACACCAGCGCGACTTTAGAAAAACGTACTTAATGCACCCCTCGCACACCGCACCTTCGTAACTTAGCGGAAGGCACAGGCTCATTCCACACACCCTGCACTCACATAAAGCATAAACACTTTTGCACAACACCTCTGTCATAAGAATTGGGCTACCTTTAAGTACAGAAATTCGAGCTGTACCTTCTCACATAACCAATCCACCCCTCTTTAGTTCATAGTTTACCTCATCGGTGCCCATCCACACGCCACTGAGACATGGATGTTTAGCAGGGCCTTGGCCACTCTCACATAACTGAAATGCAGATATGTATAATAGCACCTCCCAATTCTTCCAAATATTTGACTCCTGTCCTTCCCAGGGCTTTCAACCAACAGAGCGTTGGGGCCATAATTGTGGTGAAAGGCGCTATACGAATGACAAAAATGAATGAATTAAATTAATATAGACACTGGGGAATTGAGGCAAGACACCAAATCGTTCTGCAACAGTATCTTTATTGATATTAGAATTAGACGGGATGCCGTTTTGATAAACGTCTAACGGGCCTAGGAGAAACTCTAAACTAAAAAGAATGCCTATATAAAACCCTATCAGAATGGGCTAAATAGTTTTTCGTTAGTGTTTTTCCATGGTTTGCCTTGTGATGCAACACTATCCAGACCAAATTATTGGAAGTCCTCGTACCTACAGTGATGCCCTACTTCTTTTAAAAAACAAAATTGGGGGTAATCAACAGAAATGTCTTGTATAATTGGGTGCCCGCACCTGCACACCACAAACTAGGGTTTCTCCAAGTTATAAGACCTGTTCTTGATAAGGCCATGTTCCATTGCGGGCCTGTATCTGAAATACAAACCTTCCAAGCATTGCAGAAACAAAGTCTCAAACTTATTCTAAAATGTATCTCAGCCTCCCGATTACCCCCTGATCTAAAACACAAAAAGCCTCACTTTAAATAATGTGGCGAGTTAAGTTGAGGCATAAAAACAAGGTGTAATTCTTACAGGCCTCAATTTAATGCGCCCCTTCATTTTGGACCACTGATGCACAGATCAGAGGTAAGATCTCCCCTTTGCATTCCTCCCTGTTTTTTTAGCGCACTTTGTTGCACGCCTGCATGATGTTTTCATGCAAGCTTAAAACTAATGGATTCTTACGGACTGTGTCTCGAGTTTGCACAGTGGTCAATAATACAAGACAGAATCTATAGGAATCCACTAGTAAACGCTGCTTCCAAAGCAATTTTGTAGGTTGCATTTACTTTTCCTGAGACTGAGTGGAAAATGGAAAAAGTTGAAGCCAGTTTGCCCCACTTGTCCCTCTTTCGTTGTCATTGCTATCTCGTAGACCTGTAAAATTGCATCCAGGGGACCCCACAGAACGCAAGTGCTAATGTTGGCAGTCTCGTGCATGCATTTAAGATTTTTTTGTAAAATAACCCTAACTATGGGATAATGTGAATGGGGTTATTGGCCCTCAATGAGTCCACAATATATAATAAACAATAATTCAATTTAGACAGGAATGCTGGAAGGGATGCCAGGCCTCTTCGAGAGTCTTCAACGATCTTTAGTGAGCATCTTGGCTCTGACGCTGATCTGAAAAAATGGCTGCAAGAGTCCCCTCCGTATCCAAAATTCAGGCTGGTTGTAAGTTCAAGCCCACTAATGGCAAGGATCTGCATAAACAGCCATACAAATGAATACATACTAAACTATTGGTTTCACTAGTGCTCCACCCCTAGACTCTCTCGCGCCAAAGATGTGTGATGGGACCAGACAGTCCCACACCTTCCGGGGCACCACACACACAGGCATCTCTAGCCAGCAAAAGCAGCAACTTTGCATGACCTTGTATGTGATTTTTTGACCTGGCAAGGTAAGAAGGCCAAACTAAAATATGGCCAAAGAACAAGCAAAAAAAATCTTGTGGCACTGCCATTGTAGGACACTCACCACGTTTAATAGCCATACGCGATAAACGCTAATGTGCACACTAGAAATGAAGCAGAAATTGTAAAAATGTATCTGCTGCCACCAGCTTTTCTTTAGACACCTATAAAGTAGCCAAAAATCCCAAGTCTAAAAAGCTAGAGTGATGCACAAATAATCCCCATTGCACTGGATTGTATGAGTCACAAAATACGAAAAGGGAAACCTAGTTTTCGAGTACTGTAGTCTGAAGGACTGATCAGCTTCCCTATAGCAAATGAGCACAAGGCAACAGAAGTGAAGCTGAAGGCTTTACTTTCCTTTAATATTTCAGAACAGGTTCAACATCAGAGCAAGGAACTATGGAGAAAAAGTTGCAAAAAGAGAGATCTTTCCTCCCATAGGGCTCTCTCATAATGCTGTTTTGTATGCTGCTTACCTTGTTGCCCATGGTCTCTTATTCTCTTTGTCACTTGTGGGAATCTTGAAGTAGTCATACTCACGGTTATGTGCAACTGTTATTTCTCCCACTTGTTATTACATGGGCAGGTTTTTTCAGAAATGTAATGATGATTATATTGGTTTGTTAGTCATTTGCAAGCATTCCACGCAGTCTCGTGTTTTGGCTAGCCACACCAGTGCTTTTCAAACATTTAATTCATGAAAAAAATTACATGTAGTTTTGATCAAATGTTTTTATAAGTAACATCATTTAAAATTCTCAGGATAGCTTTAACAAAGCATGTCATATTCTGGTGTAAAGTGACATTGTATTTTTAACACCTCCCGTTTGTAACGAATCCTGTTTTCTGCTTAAGGCTTAGTGTATCTTTAAGAGTCTTGCTCTGCATTGGCCTCCCACGCCCAAAGTTAAACTTGTTTCATTTGAATAATTGTGCCTGGAGCACTCGGGGCAGTGTCTCGTTTCAATGCAGTTCCCAATCTATAATTCCAGTCTTAGAAACCGCCTTTTGTTCTGCGGTATAGAAGGTTTCAGGCAGTGTTGACACAGGTGACGAGAATAAATGCGCCTTTATAATGATCCGCCGACTAATGTGGTTAGGCCTTCTGACAGAGGAGTGGAATTGTGTGCCAGAGAGAAGCAGGGAACACACCTGTTCATTGAGCCCTCCTCTTTTGTTTCCCGTCTAGGCTTTTGCAGGCTGACGCCGCACCCACGTTCACCAGGCACTTGGACCATTTATTTTGAAGGGGCAGACTATGAAAGTCACTTCTTAAACGAAAATGCTGAGCTGGTAAGTCATATCATGGAGTTCGGGATGGAGCGGTCTGTTCTCTAATAGTTCAGCACTTCCCATTTTCAGATTAGGCTCGTAAAGTAAATACATGTCACCTATGGAATGGCTCGTTTTGAGATGCTCTGGTTTTGTAAAGATGGAAATGTGCTATTAAACTGATAGAGAAATGACTTGTATTACAGTAGTATCTCAGTGATGTAGTTTCTCATAGCCAAGCGTGTAGAGCGTGAACTCTAAAGGAACAAGAAATGGTGCCGATTGGCGTTATTGTCATTTTAGGAGATGTGTGTGTGCTGTGCCACTTGCCACCATACGGGCCTGACTGCGCGGAGGTTCTCTCCCTGCCATGGATAGCCGAGGAGGAGAAAGGGTGATTGTACATGAATATTGTGTGCAAGTAAGCAAGTGAATTGTGGGGTCGCAATGAAGTTTGTGCGGCAGAACCAGTGTAGAAGGATCAGACCTCAGCGCTGATCCGACAGCTACAAATGTTTACTGCTCTTGTGAATGAGCACATGGCCATTTGGACAGTCTCTAGTTCTTGTGTTCACTAGCTGTTACTGAAACGTGGCAGACCCCAGATAGATGCTTCTGGATTTGCCCTGCTGACTGTCAAAAAGGACAGAAGCCAGGTCGACTGCGCAAGGCAAAGGAGGTGAACACCAAGTGGAGGAGAAATCAGTGTTGTTGGCTGCCCCTCACAGCACCATACTTGCCGGGCGACATACTGGGCAATGGGGGCAGTGATGGTCGATGGTATCAGATCTTGCATGAGAGCATAGTTGCTTTCTGTATTGGGAACTGCATTGGGTTACACGACTGTCACTTTATAAGGTTATGAGTCACTTGTTGCTTGGAAAGCCCTTTTCGCCACAGTATGGGCCGCCTCACATCACTGAGGGTGAGGAAGAAGTCTTTGAGGTGGCAAAACAACAGTGTAAGTACCAAGGAAGGGCCACACAGCGCCTAACATCCACAAATGGTAAGATATATTGTAGGGACAAGTGGGTGACCCTGAAAACACTTAAATATTATGTGGCCTTCAGTGTGGAGATTTTATGGCCAGAATACAGCCCCGAGTCTGCTCCCCAAGCAGTCTTTGGGTCCTGCCAGTAAACGATTGTGGGTTGCTGAGGCCATGCACAGCTGGACTTCCCTGGCAATAATCTGCAGGTATACCTCCTTTTTTAAAGCACTTGCCTGAGTTACAGTTGCCTAGTTAGGTTCACACGTAACAGCAGAGTGGACCCGAATAACTTTTGAGAAACAGTTTGGGTTACTGGACAACCTGCTGCTTGTATGGCACTGAACTGGACAACACCGTTGCAAAAGGGTGGCAGGGAAGGAACGTACAAAAGGGTGGCAGGGAAGGAACGTACAAGGGGCTGGATGGGCCCCAATCCATGTGCCAAAACTTTAGGCTGATCCTTGGGTGTTTTTGGTTTATTCTGCTGAATCGCTGGAAAGTGGATGCTCTGTGTATGGCAGAATTTCCAAGTTGGCTGGGAATGGGTAAGGAGCAGAACAGTATTCATGTCTAAAGTGGAAAAAATAGGATTAAAACACAAATGACATCTCTACACAACGGACCACCACGCTAGGCACTTTGACACTGCAGGATTAATGGGCATTTGGACAGTGGATTCCCTTGGAAACTTGAATTGTATAATATGAATTGTCCAAATGTCAAAGGAATCTGTTTCAAGATTGATTCCCTAATGAAGCACCTCCCACAGTAGGAGATGAATTATATTATGCGAAATGGCATTTGTAAAGCGTTTGACTGACAGGGCCTTGGCCTCAAAATGCTAGGGCAGTTTGTACCGGCATTGCATTAAACAATCCTGCAGCGCATAGCATATTAAGGATGAGTAGTTGCAAATGAGCATGGCCCACTTGGTTAATCTAGTGATACTGCGCTTAAGAATGACGCATACGTTGTCCGTTCATACTTTGATTATCCCATTGCAGCAGCGTGCTCTGCAAACTAGGGACATGCTATTTATTTCAAGAGGTTTCCAAGTAACTTTTTCCTTTAAGGGATTTCCGCAAGGGCCAGGGAAGCATTCAGACTTCTGTGAATTTTATAAGGTTTAGTGCGTTTCAGATGATATCGCCCCTTCCACATTTTATTTAGGATAACAATAATAGCAGATTGTTCACTAGTGGTTTGCACTTTTTATATATTGCTCGAGGCTCCAAATTCTAATGTATGACATTCAGGGCAGTTTTCCTAAATAATCATGTGCCTTAATAGCAGGGTTCTTAAAGAAATGTGTGTGCATGTGTTAAACTAAGGTTTGAGCAGGATTGCTTAGTATGCCTGTGACGTAATAATGATTTGTGATTGTGAAAAACAGTGAGATATTAGTTCAAAAGAATTATCAAACATTGTTAAGAATGTGGAATTGGATTAGAACATATATAGCGTGTTTACTAAAATGGATTTACTGTTTGTAAATAAATCTAACCATTATTGCAGATTGTGGTTTAAAAAAGTTAGGATTCATATTTTGCCCTTGGGATGTGTTTAAATACACCCCAACCTGTATCTTATTTTCCACAAGTCGGTGTTTACATTATATTGATCCTCCTTTTTGCATAGACTTGCATAACTGCCTGGCAGTTAAGAGGTTAATGTTGGGGGGGATGGGCAGTATGCTTAAATCCTGTGTTCCTCTCACAATTTCCAGGGACCAACAGAGAATATCTTGAGCTAGCACTGAATTATTTACACAAGTTAGACCTATGCAAACCACAAACATTTGTTTTTAAACTGTGTGTACTGAAGGTTCAATTGTTTAATATAATTAAGAATGAGTTTAAACGGTATTTGACCATTTTCTTTTTTAAACATCTACCATTCTTTTGAAAATGTGGATTTTGTTTTTAGAGCATCGCACATTTTTATTATAGTTAAAATAATGTTGAAGTAATTTCTTCAAAAAGTATTTTTTTTTTTTTTACTTTTTGCATGTTGGAGGTTTTTTGTTAAACAAACATGCATTATTCTATGTGGGGGAAACTGTGCACCCGTTGAAGTTATTTCCATCTAAGGCAGCGCTTCTTTAAAAGAAATGTATTTCTGTTTTAGTTAATTATAATTGTTTACGATCCTTAAGTATATATTTTTCTGTTACTGCTGCAAACCTTTAAAAAGAAAGGCCAGCTTTTTTTTAGAACTAGCCACCAAAAGCATTCTTATCAAAATGTATCTGCAAAAACCCAGTGATTTAATTCATACCCATGAAAACGTTCCCAGGCGGCTCAGTCTTCATACTCAAGCTAACCAGCACCCAGGTTCGGAGGTCTCCAATGGGTAAACTGCTCTGGCACTGCTCCCAGAGGTATACGAACATCTTTTTGTTTGTGTAGTTCAAATGAATGCATAGGGGCCATTTTACAAAAGGAAACCCACAGGCACACTTACTTTACATGTGTAATAAGGGTAATAAATCCAGTTTGTTTACTGTTCTTTAAACCTTTATGAACTTACTCATTGGGGGGGACACGCCATATTTACTGATTGACACTTTTTGTGGCTTGGTATGGCTTAATCTTTTGTGAATTAAATGTGTATCCTGTAAAGATACTTGATCTTGTATAGTGCCAACTTCTGCCAGTTCGGCATCCTCTTACAGCGGAGTCCAGTAACCAAGAGGAAGGGGTTGAACTTAGTAGAAAAAAGATGGACAGACTATATGTAAAACCATTGAGGTTGATGGGTGCAGATCGGAAGCACCTGTTATCTTATTACGTTGTGGTATTGTTGAGCCCTACAAGAGAAACAGTTACCTGCCAATGGCTTCTATGTTTATTTCACTGCCCTTCATCCTAACTCCCTTTGACCCAGTCCCCCTCTCTCCTCCCACTGGGCTCTACAAACTGATCTAATTTTCACTCCGTCTTTCTCTCATGCTGACACCGTGTGCTCCAGATAAGATTTGGAAGTGGGAGTATTTTACTTCCTATTTTTTTGAAGTTAGGAGTAAAATGATTTCTCAGGCTTGTGGAATCTGCTTAGATCACATGCTGTGCATAGGCCAACATCTAGTGGAAGCTGTGGAGTATTACAGTTATTGTTTTCGAAACTCGAGGGACGTTGACAGGGTGTGCCAGTAATACTATCCCTAGTGTGACGTCCACTGTACCCATGATCCCTCACACGTCGATGTCCCTCAGATTGTTTTTTTCTGCCATTCTAGACAGACATGTATAGCAGAGTTCCTCTTTCGGCATAAAGCCATTCACTATTTCAATCATCAATAGTATTTTTCTTTATTTTTTGTTTATTTTTTATTAATTTGTTTAGTTGAAAATACAACTTTTCAAATTACTTTTTCCTATACAACTTACAAAAAGAACTCAAACAACGCCTACAATCATCCAAACATAATACATTATTCATTAGGCATTATGCATTTAAAAGTAAAACAAGAAAATAAAATGAAAATTGGAAGAAGAAAGAAAAAAACATTCCAGATTCAATTCTATCTCAGAACCAACTTAGAGTTTATACCAAGAAAACGCAAATTGTTATATATTCCCCAAGAAGGGCTGGTCCCAAGCGGTTTCTCTGGAAAATTAACCAGGTTGAATTGGAAAGAGTGCCCCGTTATACCTATCTGGGAATGTGCTTGGAAGGTGCAAATAATGTAAATTCCCAGCTGGACTGGGTGGAGAGGAAACTCGACACAGCAGTTGCCCAGTCAAAACGAATTATGTCCAAATATGGAAAGTTTTCCATTATGCCCGCCTGGTCTTACTGGAACCAGAAAGCTATTCCGGCAATGCTATATGGACTAGAAACTCCTCTGAGTACTCCTTCGTTCCAATTCCGTCGTTGGGAAGCTAAATTCTGGAGACATATTCTCTTGTTGCCAGACTGTGTGCCGCTTGCCTAATCAGGTATGAATTGGGTCTCGATTCCCTCCAAGCACTCCATGACTGGAGACTTTGTTCTTGATTTAGGAAATGTCTCGTGTCCACTAATGATGAGGTAACATTACGACTACTATCTGCTTACATGTTTGCTTCTAAAGATAGGTTTATGACAACTTGGGTAAATAAGATCTGCCAAATTTTGGGGACTGCGAACCTAACTATTGAATTGTTGGTATCAAATCCAGACCAAGACAAAGAGAAGCTATACAGAGCCTACTGAATCAGTACATGTGATAAATGTATGCAATGTCAAGGAGGGGATGACAACAGATTTCCCCCCAAAAAACTGCGGATTCTACCACCTTACTTGTTGAAATCCCCTACACCGGCCTTCAGATCAGCTATCTTACGATTACGTTTCAATCTATGGTATTTCTTTCTATCCTTTCACCGACCTCCGAAACATCACACCATTGAAGACAGAGTAACTGCCCGTCAAAGAACTACCGCGACAGACCGTTGGGCCTTGGGAGGCCGCACCGGGCCTCGGCCCAGACAGTAGGGAGAGAGGGGGGAGGTCATTTTAGGATGTGTATATACCCACCTTCTTAACGCTTTGTTTGCCCAGCTGCCATAGCTCGTAATTACGGAAAATACCCCTTTTAAATTCTGTCCCAAGTGTAATCGTAAATTCCCGTGGGCAGACAAACATTTAGTTTGTAACTTGTGTCTCCCAAGAGACCACGTTGAAACGTCTTGTCGAGTTTGCAGGCTCTTCAAGCCAAAGACGTTAAAGGACCGCTCCACAAAACGCTGGGCCGCTTGAGGCCCTGGAGGTAGAAGGCGCCTTTTGCGATGCCAGCGACTCCGCCCTTTCAGATGGCGAGGGCAACTGGGGAGCTCCAGCTACCCAAACGCACGCCCCCAACCCCGTAGGACAGGTCGGCGGCCATGTTGTGGGATTACACCCGGTGGCGGGAGCGCTACAAAGACACACACCACTAAGCACATAAACCCAGGCCGAGACTCGACACATCGGTCGAGTGATCGACAGAATTCGACACCCAGGGAAAGGTCAGCTGAGTCCCGGTCCTCTGGGCCGTCTCGCTCAAGATCGCCACACGACAGGGCCCAACCGTCGAAAGACGGCAAGGGTGTCGATCGTAAAACTCCCTCCGAGGGTCGATCGTCCGCGGACGAAGCCAGAGCCCTACCCGCATCCAATAATCTATGCTCGGCGGCAGATCAAGTAGTAAGCCCCAAGAAAGCAGTTAAACACACCTAGGGGCCCTGCGGGCGTTGGGGGGACATCACAAGAAATCCTCTGAGACACCCCATAGGGACAAAAGCCCTCTTCGGGATCAAACCCATCAAAAGGAAAAACCTAGAGAATCCAGGCCCATAGAGAAACCTAGAGCATCTAGGCCTATATCTCACAAGGAACAATCTAAGGTAGTACCTCCCACAGATGAGGACTTAGGACTTTCCCCTCAACCTGTGGTTATCCCAAGTTCCAAAGAATGGTCTTCTCAAGACATAGACAGAGTGATGAGAAGAAATACCTTTATGGCCAATTTTTATGAGAAAAACCATGATTACATTCAGTTTCCACTCTACTCCCCCCCACCTCAGCTCCCTCTGGTTCACTTGCCTCTGCTCTACCTACTCAACCCCCTTCTAAGAGGTCTCGTACTAATGTTCCTTTACAGAGTAAGTCATAGATCTTTATGATCCAGAATCAGACCATGAAGAAGATCCTTTGTAGGGGCTACTGACCCTCAATTTGGTGATGTGGATACAACAGAGCCTTATTATGGGGATGACTAGGACTGAGAGGATGACCAAGAAGCCAATATGTACTCTATAGACTCCCTTCTTAACCAAGACTCTCCAGTTGTCGATTCTCCTATTGATAATCAACCCCTCCTCAATGAGGTACTAGCCAAGGTGGCTAAGCACTTTCAGATTGACACCCAGGAGGTATAGGAGGATAAGGACTTTGCAGAACAAATCCTTGGGGACAAAAAGACAGTGGCCCAGTTTATCCCGCTACTGAAGTCAGTGCAGCGCATAATACAACCATCTTTAGAGGCCCCTAATCTCACACGGGCTGTAAACCCACGTGTAGAGAAATTATTTAGACCCGCACCTTCAGACCCATTATATATTGGAGGGCAACTGAAGCCAGACTCATTAGTTGTGACTACAACTAGAAAAAGAGCGGGAACACCCCTTGCTTCCTCTGAAGCTCCACCTGATAAGGAGACCAAAAGGATTTACGCCATGGGTAGAAAGGTTGCCCCCTGTGCGGCTTATCAAACCAGAATAGCGCACAGTGCAACACTTTTGGCCAGTTACCACTGCCACAAGTGGGAAGAAATGACGGCTTTACTTTCGTCTGCCCCAGAGCCACTGAAGTCCCAGCTAGCACAGGTGGCTGCAGATGGGAGGGCAGTGTGTAGGTGTCTTCTTAAGACCAACTTTGACGTGGCGGACAATACCGGAAGGGTCATTGCACAGGGGACTGCTATTAAAAGGCATGCATGGCTGCGCCAGTGAGGTTTTAGACCAGAAGTGCAGGCCACCGGAAGACGCCCTTAAGACAGCAAAGGACGAGTATGACGCACTTAAATCTTTGGGTCAACTCACCAACAAGCCTCCTGGACAGAGGGTTAATGGCAATTTTCGCCGTTTTCGGGCCAAAACTCTCAACGAGGATCCAGCTACAGTCAAGGTCAAGGTTTCTCCTGGGGAAATAATCAAGGCCAATCCTCCCAGGGCTATCCTAGAGGACAACTCGGAGGTCGTGGTTGGGGCAGAGGTGGCACACCACCCCAGAAGCAGTGACATTCCGCTTCAGGTACCTTCCTATGCTTCTTTAGTAGGACGACGCATTTCCAGCTTCACCCACGCATGGGAGGGAATTACCTCAGACAGATGGGTGCTGTCCACAGTAGCAGGCGGATACTGTATAGAACTACTCCAACGTCCCCACGACAGAAGATCCACTCAGAAGAACACCAGCGTATCCTTCTGGAAGAGATAGCCACACTTCTTTTAAAGCACACCATCGAAGTCGTCCCGGCCAACCGGGCAAACGGGGGTAATTCAACTTACTTCCTTGTGCTAAAGAAAGATCTAACAGTGCGCCCAGTATGTCAAGCCACAAAAGTTTCGCATGACTACGCTACAAGAGGTAATCCCTCTACTAAAAAAAGGGGATTACTTGGCAACACTGTATCTGAAAGATGCCCATTTTCATATTTCAATGTACTCAGCACACAGAAAATTCTTGTTGTTCAAGATAGCAAACCAACACTACCGATTCAAGGTACTAACTACCCTTCGGCATAGCATCCGCTCCAAGGGTATTCACCAAGGTACTGGTGGTGGTGACAGCGCACCTGCGCAGGGAGGCACTCCCAGTGTACCCCTACCTGGATGACTGGCTGATCATGGGGGAAACACCCCAAATTTGCGAGGAAAATACACAAAGAAGATAAACCTTCTTTTCCAATTAGGCTTCTCAATAAATGAGAAAAAGGCAAGCCTTGTACCAAACAAGACCAAACGGTTCTTAGGAGCCGTCATAAAAACAGAGGAAGGGCTAGTCTTTCCATCAAAGGAAAGAATTCAAAACATACAGCTGCAAATTCCTCAGTTTCCATGCTTAGAAACCTCTGGGTATTAAGCGTGTTATAAATAACCTATCATATCATACCAGGTAAGCGTACGCAAAGCTATGCATTTGCTCGGCATGATGGCATCTTGCATTTACCTGGTCCCACACGCACGATTGCACATGCGCCCGGTGCAGGAGTGGTTGGTGAAACAGTGGTCTCAGGCAAGCTGTCAGTGGGACGATCTAGTGGTTGTTTCTTAGTACAAGCTCTACGCTGGTGGACAAAGGAGAATCTGTTGAAGGGGAAACCCTTCCATGACACAGCGGTACAAGCAGTAGTTACAACAGACTCCTCACTCTCCAGGTGGGAGGCCCCATCACCTTCATCTAACAGCACATGGTCTGTGGACTCAATCACAGCACAGAACCACATCAACTTGCTGGAACTTCTAGCAGTATTCAAAGCGTTCCAAGCCTTCGAAGCGCACCTGACAAATCAGTTGGTACAAATTCTCACAGACCGCACCACTGCAAAGTTGTACATCAACAAGCAGGCGGGCACACATTCTCCAAATGTGTCCAGGCTAGCTCAGAAAATATGGAAATTGGCACTCAAACAGGGGATGTTCCCGACTTCCCAACATGGTCCAGGGGAACTCAACACCCTAGCAGACTCGCTAAGCAGAGATCCTCTACCAGAAGATTACGAGTGGCGACTCGACAGAAATGTCGTCGAACACATTTTCTCGCAGTGGGGTTACCCCACACTAGACTCTTTTGCTACAAGCAATGCCCTGACTTCGCGTCCAGGTTTCCCCAACCAGACTCCAAGGGAAACACCCTATGGATGAGTTGGTCAGGGAAATTTACCTACGCTTTTCCCCCCAATTCCACTAATGAGCAGACTGGTGAACAAGATTAACAGGGAACATATGACGCTAATCCTAGTTGCTCCCATGTGGGCGAGACAACCTTGGTATCCACATCTGTGCAAACTGGCAATGTGCGATCCGATCAAGCTCCTGTGCCAGACCAACTTGCTTTCCCAGCATGGGGGAACAACATTACACCCTCAAGCTCACTCGCTGAACTTGGCAGCATGGCTCCCGAGGTCATAGAGTTTGGACATCTTAATTTACCTCAAAGGTGTATGGATATCCTCAAGAAGGCACGTAAACCAAACACCAGACACTGTTATCTTGACAAGTGGAGAAGATTTGTAATTTGGTGCCAGTCAAAACTAATAAACCTGATAGAATGTACTCCAACACACATTCCTCTTTACATGCTCCACTTATTAGACTCGGGGGTAGTCTTTAACTCTATAAAGGTTCACCTGGCGGCTCTATCTGCATACACCACCTCTCACAGTAAAGTATCATGGTGGAAAGTCCCGGTCATTAAGGCATTCATGGAGGGAATAAAGAGACTCCACCTCCTATATCAAACCCACTGCCTGGCTGGGACCTCAATGTAGTACTTGCCAACTCATGGGAGCCCCCTTTGAGCTTATGCGTAAGTCGAGCTTTAAACACCTCACGTAAAAAATTGCTTTCTTGGTGGCTATCACCTCCATAATGAGAATCGGTGAACTTCAAGCATTGTCAGTGCAAGACCCTTTATTTGTTATCCACAAAGACAAATTGGTTTTAAGAACTCGCCCTAGGTTTTCCCCTAAATGAATTTCAAAATTCCCCGTAAACCAATCCATCGAGCTACCGGCCTTCTTTCAGAACCCAACAAGCTCAGCTGAGAAGAAACTCCATACACTAGATGTAAGGAGGGTGGTCCTTTACTATGTAAACAAGACCAGACCGCTGAGAAAAACAGACCAATCGTTTGTCTCCATAGCACCAGGCAAAAAAGGAGACCGCATTTAAAAACAAAATGCCAGCTTCAGATGGATAGTCAGATGCATACAGCTCTGCTACTCTTTATCAAGCAAAACACTGCCATTCACACCAAGAGCTCACGCTACTAGGGGGACAGGAGCTACTCTGGCTTTTATCGCAAACGTCCCACTGGGCACCATTTGCAAAGCAGCTACATGGAGCTCAGTACATGTTCACTCTGCACTACTGAATTGACACACACTCTAAAGCAGATTCTAACGTGGGACAAGTGGTTCTAAAACATCTATTTGCCACTGTACCTTCTCACAACCCACAACCTTCTCCAAACACTGCTTGCTAATCTATGCATAGCATGTGATCTAAGCAGATTTCACAAGCCTCAGAAGGGATACATTACTCACTGTAATCGTATTTCTGATGCTTGTATCTGCTTACATTCACATGCACCCACCCTTCCTCCCCGTAGTGTAGAAGGTGCATCGATATTTTTCATGGGCTGTATCTGATTCATCGCTGCTTTACTACACCTGTACTCATGCTACACTTCATGCACCCTCATGTCAGAAACAAAACAATCGGAGGGACCTTGACGCGTGAAGGACCATGGGTACAGTGGACGTCCCACTAGGGATCGTTTAACTGGCACGCCCTGTCGACGTCCCTTTTTGAGTTTCGAAAACAACCTCCGCAGCGTCTACTAGATGTCGGCCTATGCATAGCATGTGAATCTAAGCAGATACAAGCATCGTACGTGTAGCGGCCGTGTATTATGGTTAAGGTGCTCAACCCATAGGAAGAGCACTTTTTGGGTGGCTTATAACTTTGCCCCCCTTGGACGAATCCTCACGGAACTTTGCAACAAAAAAAAAATATATGACCCTGTTAGATTGATACTGCGAAAGGTGGTGAGGTTTATTACAGGGAGGGCAAAGTTATAGGTGTGGTCCCAAATGTTGCGGTTTTCCCATAGAGACAATGGGGGGGAAAAAAAGTTACTCATACCTACAGCCCAAACCGCTGGGTGGGTTTTCACCAAATTTGCAGCAGAAGCGCAGTGTCCCGAAAGAGTGCTTTTGTAAATTTGGTGTAAAACTGTCCAGTATTTTTTTTTTAATGCAACGAAAAAGTAGGTACAAAAAATGAGTGGTATTTGGGTTCGGTCTGCGGACTTACTTCCCTGTTCGGTCTGCGTACAGGCCTCCGATTGGTCCAGAGGGCATCCTGATGTCCTCAGACATTGGACGCGCCCGCTGATTGGATGATGAAATGCGTGAGGTGCATCAGATTTTTGGAAACGCCTGCCATGTTGGATTCACGGACAGCGCCCGTAGTACGCAAACACCACAGTAAAAACATATTGAAAAACACAACATTACACCTGTTAAACTAATGAAACAATCTCAGGAGAGATGAGGGGTGATGGGGATGGGATGGGATGGGATAAAGCCTTAAAAAGCCCCAAAAATGGGTGGCTTATCAACTCGGATGTCCGCAAACAGTCTGCATGTCCGGGGCAGTCCTGCGATGTTAGCGAGCATCTGAAATGTTTGGGGGCATGTATGCCTATTTCTGAATTACAGGGTTGGTGAAAAGCAGTTTATGGATGGCTTATAACTTTGGTGCCACTCAGTGAAACTGCATGAAATTTTGGAATTTCATTCAAGACCGGATTCTGAATGGTTCTGCAAAGTGTGGTCCTATTTTGTCAAGAGGGTACAAAATTCGAGGGGGGGGGGGGGGGTCCCAAAATATTTTAAAGGCTTTTAAATGTGGTGCCATTTAACGAATCTGCACAAACGTTTGCAAAAAGATTTTGGACCAACATATGAATGTTTTTGCAAAGTTTGGTTGGTCTTTATCAAGAGGGGGCAAAATTAGAGGGGGTTCTCAACATTTTAAGATGGCTTTCAACTTTGTTGCCGTTTGACGAATGTGGACACACGTTTACAGAAAGATTATAGACCCAACCTTGAATGTTTGCTCAAAGTGTGAATGGATTTTGTCAAGTGGGGGCTAAATTATATGACTATTTTATGTACGTACATTTTGACACTTTTCAAAAAATAAAACGTTGTGGATTTGCAGCAAACTCGTATAAGGAGCATATAATTGGCCTGAAAATATGGTTTTGTAAATGTGTCCATGTTTTATTTTTTTAAAAGTGTCCTAATGTAGGCACAAAAATGAGTGATACGCCTTTGGTGACTGAGGTATAGCCTGTGGCCATGAGCAGTGGGCAGATTGTCTGGACAATCTGGCTACTGCCTATGACCATGAGGGACCAGCAATGGCGTTAAAGTGGGCATGGCCACCAGGGACCGGCTATGTGGAGTTTGAATGGGAAAAACATTTTGCTTGTGGGTACAGGTTGAAGTGCTGGATGGGATTGCAGCAAATGTGCACGATCAGCAAGAAATGAAAAGAATGGTTTTGCAAATATGTCCTATGTTTTATTTTTTTGAAAGTGTGATATACCAATGGCGTATGGGCAATGGGCCTGGCCGTCAGCTGTGAGAAATGTGTACTGTAATTTGTTTATTGGGGCATGCAGCTTCACTGAAGCGGTAGGTTTGAATGGGAAAAAATATTCTTGTGGTGTCAGCCTGAAGTAGAGGACTAGATTACAACAAACTTGCGCGGCGAGCATTAGCAAGGGCCCGAAAGCATGTTTTCAGGAAATATATCTTGTGTTTTATTTTTCCAAAGTGTAACAATGCAAGTATAAACACTAGTGATATACATTTGGGGTCTGGGTAGTGGGCCTGGCCCTCAGCAAACGCAAATGTGTACTCTGATTTGCTTATTTTCGAATGCAGCATGGCCGAAGCCCATGCCCCATAGATTTGGAGACTGGCCATTGCTGCAATCCATGAGCACTGGCCATTGATTACATTATGAGAGAATAGGGGCCACTGAGCTAGGATGCAGGGTAGGTACAGTGAATAATAGGGGTGGTTTGGGGTCATGGTTGAGCCTTATGCCATAGGCAATTGAACAAAGATTTGTATCCCCAGCATGCGCTGCTGATAACGACAGACATAAGTATATGTTGCAAAAAATATCTTTCTTAAATGAGGTTTATAGTTTCAAATATATGAAAAGAGGAATTATTAGTAACTCCTATACAGTGATGTAACGCCACAAAACATTTGCACTTATGAAAACCTATTAAATTGACAGAAGAAACAGTGTTAAAGGGATGTTACAGTTAAGATGCATTCCACTCTTGGGACACCTCTGCTCCAGTATTGGCTAGTGACATCCCACCTTGGCATTTCCCTCCTGGGTTTTCATGAACAGTTCTCCATCCGTACTGCCCCTTCTATTTATGCACTTCTCTCACTGCACAAAGCATGTGTACATTTATAGGAGCACTGTGTACAATTTATTTTGTATAAGTAAGGGAAGTACAGATGCAAAAGATTTGTAGAAGATTAAGTGGCAGTTGGTGTGTGGAAGCTTAATATGGTCATAGGGTTATATGTACAGTTTTTGGAAGTGATTGGTGGATGGATGTGTGGCTGTCTGAAAGCAGGCACTGAGGCAGTGTTACAAATATAAAATTAAAACTGGTAGAAGGGCTGCCTTGTGCGATGGTGTGCATGAGCCATCCGGGTCTTTTAATGTTCCATGGCCTGGAAAGGAGGGGACTGTGGAGACCGTGGATAGTTATAAAGGTCCGTCGATTGTGGTCCTTATTGTAAACTAGAGAAAATTATTTGGGACAGAAAATTGTTTCTGTCCTTATATATTTTTCTCTAGTATGCAATTGTCCATTATTCACATTAGCATAACACAAAATGCCAATGTAAATGTTGGAGAATCGTATTGAGTCTAACTACTTTACTGAGAAATGTAAATTAGATGGGAGTCTATAAGATATTTTTTAACTGTGAAAGGTGGTTCCTACAGGAACCTTTTTTTTTGGTGTTTTGGGTTTTATGGTGTTTTTATTGCAGGAGAGGTCAGAAAGTAATGTGGGGAGGGAGAAGAGGCACCGACCACAAATATGGAGGGGCAGCTGGACAGGGGAAGATGTTGAGTACAGCTTCAAAGGCAGTTTGAAATTGTTTCCCCCTGCAGAGCGGTGTGTTGCAGTATATACAGAGTACTATTGTCTTAGAAAGATATGGATCAACAAACTCTTTTACCGCTTGCAAAGTAGCTGGTGGGGTTTTGTTTTCACAGAAGTAGGCTGTGTGGTTACAGTATTGGTTGAAGAAGATGAGGTGGAGAAAGGCAGCCTATTACTTACTAAGAAATGAACAAGCTTTCTGAGAGCATTGCAGTGGTTGGATTAGGTTTGGCGGCACAAGGAGGTGGGCCCGTAGGAGTACTGTCCAATTAGTCTGCAACTGATTACAATGTTGCACTCAGTGTATTTCACTTTGGTACATTCCCAACAGTGGTAAAAAACTGCCACACCCATGATTCTTTCTGGGTGCTAGAGGTAGGCACTTCCTCTACCTCACCTTCTTGGTCCTCTTCATTGTCTTCTGAAGTACTGTGCTTTTTATGTTGTGTAGGTCCACCAGCTGGTGATGGTACTGGCTCTTGGGGAGGAGGGATGGTAATAGCTGAATCAATTTTTAAGGTAAATAGCAGTTTTGCTAATATTCTTCCATTTATGTGCTCTGTGCTAGATTGGTAATGGATAATGAGTAAGAATAGGTGTAGGAGCTGTTCCAGGGTACATTTTAAGCTTGAAAGTTCCTAGACCAGCAGAAAATGCAGTTCCTAACTTTTCACGAAGCACGGATCCGTTCGCGAAGTGCGGATGCGTTCGCGAACATGTCAACACACTGCGTTCGAGCGCATAGTCACGGGACACTGTCCGAAAAGTCTGCAATGGCGTCCGACGCTTGCGAACGTTGGCGAACACTAAAACAGTGGAAACAGTTGCAAAAAGTGTATAGAAGTGGTAAAAAAATGTTAGAAGGTGGGGAATAGCAGAGGTTTAAGGTGAAACTTTGTAAATTGGACAAAAATGTTGCTCTATTGTGGTAAGTATGATATTAGTAAGTTGTAAATTAAGGGTATACTGGTAAAAACCTATGAAATTCACTGAAAACCTTTGTTAAAGGGATGTTATGATTAAGTTGCACTAATAAAAACCTATGAAATTCAGTGAAAAAACTTTGTTAAAGGGATGTTATGGTTACAAGTAAAACCAAAAAACCTCAGAAATTAACTAGTTATGGTAAGCTAAGCAACCATAACTCATGCCACCACCGTGCACTGTTAAGTCTAACACCCAGGACATGAAAGATGACATTACAAATGTCATTGACATCACTGATGACATCACATATTTCATTAATTTGAATGAACAGTCCCCACAAGGGATTGAGTTTATAATGTTGGAAACAAGATGTTAGGTGTGATTGGGAGAACTATCATGACAAACTCAATGTATTAAAGAATGTACTCATGTAAATAAATCATTATAATTTAATGTTGTTGTTAGTAGAGGAACCTAATCATACATACATATAGACAATGTTCGCAGCGTACACCATAGAAGTACAATACTTTTAATCTGGTGATTTCCGATAGTAAAATAATAAATGCTACCTTTTAAGAGTTTTGAGTAATGTTAAACATGGAATAAATAGCTAACAATTAAATTTACCACACACTTGTGTTAGTAGAAGAAATACATATAAAACACACAATGCATACACATTAGAGGCACATACAGGGAAACTAAAGTAAGGAAGAAAGAAACAGCACCAAAAGTGACATTAGAGTTAATCAACATGTACACACATTGATTGTGTGTTTGAGACAGGCTTATTGCCCCATCTATGTGCACTATGAGCTTAGACTAAACTCCAAGGGAAAGTACTTTTAGAACATATAAAAAGGTTAATGTGTAGTGTTAGCAATATGTATTCAAATTGTAGGCTTTGCAAGTGTTTAACATAAATTCTCCATAACAGTTAGCTGCAGCGTTTTAAAGAAGCCTTGGCCTACAAAAACAAAGAATGTCCTTGCTACGTCACAGCTGTTGGGCCTTCGTCTAGAGCATGTACAAAGAGTGTTAAATTAGCCAAAAGCAGTTGTAGGGGGAAATGTGAAACTCGGGCTGTAGTTCAATTTTAGTACTAAATCAATGGCTGTTGTAATGTAATGCATGTTGTAAATTGTATAAATACCCTCTTTATGAATGAAAGAGGGGAGAGACAGAGAGTGAGAGGGCTCAGGTGGTGTCTTCACACCATGCAGAGTAAAACTGCAGCTGTTAAAATAAACCAGCCTCAAAACTGAACCCCCCCAGAAATTCGCCAGTTATGGTAAGCTAAGCAACCATTCACGCCACCACCGTGCACTGCTAAGACTAACACCCAAGACATCAAAGATGACACCACAAATGTCATTGATGGCATCACATATCCAGGCCACTTGTTTTTGTTCAATGACAGTCAGAATATGGAAATTCAAAAGGTGCTGTATATCTAGAGGTTTACCTTGTCATATGTTCTTAAAGTACTTTTCTTAGCGTTTGGTCTCAGCTCATGGTGCACATACATGTGGCAATAAGCACGCCGCAAACACACAATTCATTTGTATACATGAAGATGAACTTTAATGTTATTGACATCTTCTGAGCTGTTGTTTTTCTTCCTTACTTTGTGCCTCTGATTTGTATGCATTGTGGGTCTTCATATGTATTGTTTGTACTAACACACGTGTGTAGTAAGTCTTGAATTGTTATCTATTTATTCCATGTTTAACATTACTGAAAACTCTGATAAGGTAATATTCATTATTTTACTATCCAAAATGACCAGATTAAAAATAGTGTCGTTCTATGGTGCATGCTGCAGCCATTGCCTTGTGCCTTTGTGTATGTATGATCAGGTTCCTGTATTAACAACACTCCAACATAATGTATTGTGTATTGTACAGAGGAGAAAATTCTTTAATACATTAAGTAGTTCATGATAGGTCACCCAGTCACCCCTGACATCTTGTTACCAACATTATAAACACAACCCCTTGGAGGGAATTTCATCAACATTAATTTCATATGTGATGTCACCAGTGATGTCATCATTGACATTTGTGATGTCATCTTTAATGTCCTAAGTGTTAGTCTTAGCAGTGCATGATGGGGGCGCGAGTTATAGTTGCTTAGCTTACCACAACTGGCAAATGTATATGGTATTTCGGTTTTACTTGTAACCATAACGTCCCTTTAACAACGTTTTTCTGTGAGTTTCATAGATTTTACATCACTGCATATAAGTTATTAATAATTCCTTTTTTTAACATATATGAAAGAACTGTAAATCTCCTTTAACAAACTTATTTTTTGCAGCGCATACTGATGTGTGCCGTTATCAGCAGCGCATGCTGGGGATGCAAGTCATGGTTGAATTGCGTAGGGCATGAGGCTTGACATGGCCCCAGCCCCACCACACCACCCTGTTATCTACTGCACTTAACCTGCATCCTAGGTCAGTGTCCACTATGCCCTCATAATGTGAACAATGACACCAAACCACCCTATTATCCACTGCACTTAACCTGAATCCTAGTTCAGTGTCCACTATGCCCTCATAACATGACCAATGGCCAGTGCTCATGGCTTGCAGCCATGACCAGTCTCCACAATCCATGGGGAATGGGCTTCGGCTATGCCGCATTCCCCAATAGGCAAATCAGAATAGACCTGTGTCCTTTCTGAGGGCCAGGCCCACTGCTCAGGCAGCAGAGTTATATCACTTATTTTTGTACTTCCGTTTTGGCACTTTGGAAAAATAAAACACTAGACAGATTTGCAAAGGAATGCTTTCAGGTCCTTGCTGCTCCTTCTAGCACAAGTTTTCTGCAATCCCGTCCAGCACTTCAGTCTGCAGCCGCAAGCAGAATTTCATGCCCATTTAAACCTCGGGCTTCGACCATGCCTCATGCCCCAATAAGTAAATCAGAGTAGGCATTTGTCCATGCACCAAAGTTGTATCGCTATTTTTTGTACTTCTATTTTGACAATTTGGAAAAATAAAACACAAGACAGATTTACAAAAGCATGCCTTCAGGTCCTTGCTGATGCTCCTCGCGCAGGTTTGTTGTAATCCAGTCCAGCACTTCAGGCTTTAGCTGCAAGAAGAATATTATTTTCCACCCAAACATAGGGCTGTGGCCATGCCGCACACCCCAATAATCAAATCAGAGTATACAAGTGTTTTTGCTCAGGACGAGGCCCATTGCCCAGGCACCAATGTTGTATCACAATTTTTTGTATTTACCGATTTGTAAAACCATGCTTTGAGGTCCTTGCTGATGTTCCCCTTGAAAGTTTGCTGCAAGCCTGTCTTTATGAAAGACTCTGTGCAGGTTCGTCAAACAGCAACAAAGTTAAAAGCCATCTAAAAATGTTGCGACCCCCCCCCCCCTGTAATTTTGCCCCATTGTGACAAAATCACACCAAACTTTGCAAATAAATTTAAAATCTGGGTGTGCAGATTCGTTAAACGGCACCAAATGTATAAGCCTTTTAAATATTTTGCCCCCTTGTGTCGAAACCGCACTAAACTTTGCAGAACCATTCAGGGCCAGGTCTAAAATAATATTGCAACATTTCATGCAGTATCATTGAGTGGCGCCAAAATTATAAGCCATCCAAAAACTGCTTTTCACAGATCCTGTAATGCAGAAATATGCATGGATGCCCCCGACCATCTGAGATGTTCGCAGACTTCATAGAGGAAAGCCGGCCGATTTTTGGCGTTGTATGGCCATATCCCATTCCATCATCACCCATCACCTCCCCACAACAGTTTCATTAGTTTGAAGTTAGCGTGAATTTTCATTTCTGTGCTAATTCCCTTCACCCTCAGAGACCCCTGGCTCTTTTTCTGGATTTAGGACTTTTTAATTTTAACCCTGGAGTGATGTGTTTTTACCTGATTTGGATTTAGTTTTTTCACTGTTTTTGGAGTCTGACAAACTCAATAGTCATCTGCTTTTTGTATGGTGATACACAGCACCTTCAGTGCATTGTCACTGAGAAATCCTTTAGATCTCTCAAGGTTTAAATACCTTTTCTTTTGTGAACTACAGTTCCCAAGAAGAGTAAAGTGAAATTGACTATACTTACCTTTTCTCTTTGTAGGTCCAGCACACACCATCTTATGTGGAATGCTAGGGGGTGGGGGGGTTACTTAGTAGCCCCTTATCTTATTTTCTCATGAAACATTTTTTGTTACCCTCATTACTTTATATATGGCTGGTGGCAGTGGTTTATTTTTTCATACCATTGTCCTTTTTTACTGCAGGGTGAACTGTCAGCTGCAGTACAGCACCCACGTGTGACCATTTTGTCAAAATGGCCCCTGTCTTCTTTTTTTCGCCATTTTCTGTTTGTGAGGTCTTTCTTGGGTTTTACTCTGTGCATTGAGACCGTTTTGAGCACTCTGTTTGTCTTGCCCTTTGGCAGGCTTAAGCCCTGAATCCCGCCCCTGGTTCCAGTGTGTCTGGAAGGACAGGATGTGAAAGAGGGTCCCAAAACGCCCTTGTCCTTTGTCTCTAGGGATGCCTGAATGAAACTAGTCTTGCAGGACAGCCACCCTGCTGTGTGATTGACAGCCTAGGCTGGGAATGAATGGGAGAAACCTGCTTAAAAGGCGAGGGTTTTGGGACTACATGCAGAGTCGACCACTGCGATAAACACCTGACAAACCGTCAATGAAGCTTGTTGCAACCTCCTGGACCTTTGAATTTCCTGGTAAAGCCCTGCTGTTGTGCTGACCTCCTTTTTCACCTCGACAGAGAAGCTCCGGACAGAGCAACTTCTCCCCCTGGGTTAGTGAGACCGACTCCACTGGACCACCATCCCGACTTGCTGTGCCTCTCCATTGCTGCAAGAGCCCAATGCCCGGGGTCGAGTGCAACGTCTGCCGTGGAACGAATTTGGCTAGAAGCACCAGGAGCATCCTAATTACCTTCCAGAAGTAGGACCTCCAGATCCAGAGTCCCCTCACCAGAGTGCAGGTCCGTGGGAGTGAAGGAAGTGCAACCGGTGTCCAAGATTCTCATCAGCGCTGTTCGCTAAGTGCTGAAACTGTGAAGTGCCGATGAACCGAAAAGAGCCAGTAGCTGCCGATGACCTTCTCGAGTACTGCCGCAGGAGCCCTACAGACGTCCTCCCTCTTGTCCCCAGGACTGAGGCTCAGGAACCAGGGTCTGTATCGCTGTAGCAAGACGGAATCCAGCTCGACCGCTCTGCTTCTAACCAGAGGTACTGTTTAGGCTTGGGGTACTTACCTTGTTGCCTTTAGCTGCGCTTTTATCACTGGGAAATTGCATTGGCTTACCTTTTTCAAGTTCATTTCAACTCCCTTCTCACAAGTTTGTCAGCTTGTGACCATACCAGTGGTTTTTCTGAACTCTAACTTTGTGCAAGACTTTTATCCAAGAAGTGCATCAGATTCGTAGACTGTTTCCAAATGACTTTGTCTGTCCTGGCTCCCTAAGGGCATTCTTCTAAATCCATTGACTTTGATAATGTTTGTTCCTCATATGTGGTAGCTTGTTGTATACTGGTACTGCTGGGAAAGGCTTATCTAGACTTCACTGGAGGATTCAGCTGTCCTCACAATTGCTGAGAAATTGTTCTAACCTTTTTGCTTCCCTAACCCTTTCCTTTCTGTAATTCAGAGTCTACAAAAGTGTATTGGTGTGATATATAAATGCAAATACTATCCTTCGCCAGCATGGGGTCTGGCATGGATTCACATGCTCATGAATTTACCCTGTCGTCAGGCGACGAATCCTCGGTAAAAGAAAAACTATTTCACTTTCACTTACAAACTGTCTTTCTTCTATAAATCAATCACTGAGATCTGGGTCATACTGCCCCGAGCCAATTACTGCCCTCTCCCTAGGCCCCTGCTCTGGCAGTCATCTTCAGATTTTTACCGCACGTTCAAGTGTTTTGCTCCGAGAGCTTTTCTACGTGTTCGCGCTTTTTCTTTAAAAAGTTCCTATTTTTGTCAAATGGAGCCCATGTGCTCTTTCGTTCCTTTGACTGGCAAGCAGGGATCCGTTTGTCGGCGTCTCATCGACCCTCAAGGGCAAGAATCGTCGGGAGTTCATCAAAGATTCTAGAAGGCCATCGGGCCTACACCGCACGCCAGACCATGTCGGAGGTGGAGGACTGTTAGGCAAGATTGTATGCAGCACCCCTTGGGAGACTACACCAACCTTGTCCTCCTGGCAATAGGTAACCCAACCTTTGGTATGAGTCTGAACTACACAGGTTGGTAGTGTGGCTGAGCAGCCAGGCTTATCTCAAGAGGGGTCAATGTGAGCAGTAGGGGATTTACACAGAGATTCACAGTGACAAGTATTCAAATAAACTCTTACAATCAAAGTGTCTTGATTAAAGAAGGATTGTTTTTACAAACACACTGCGCACACACACAGATTAAATTAGACTTGATGTGTATTTAATTCGCAAGAAGGTAGCCTGACACGTGTTTCGAGCGACTTGCTCTTCTACTGAGGCTACAAGTTTGTGTACATGTGAGATAAGACAGGACATGAAAAATTAAAATATAGTACATGTGACCGACCCAAACAAGGAAGCAAAAACCAAGTGGACGGTCAGCACACCAAAACAAAATAATCATTAAAGGCAAGGGTTATCGGCCACATTATACAGATAAATACATGTTGTCAAGTAATACATTTGCAAATCAAAATATCCCAATTCATATGGTGAGAAACAATATAATACAATCAATGTCATGATAGAGCGTAAAAAATAAAAGAGAAAAGGGTGGGGGTAGAGAAGTACAAGAAAAAATAACAAAAGAGTGCGTTAGCAATATTGACCAAGGTTGGCCACACAGTTGGTGTTTATACGAAAACTGGGTCAAGATACCTGTAAATTGGGTTCCCATTAATTTGGACACTAGACCAGGGGATACGAGAGAGAAATAATTGTGAGTATGGGTATTTACCCATAGGGGGGCATAGAGGCCATGTGTAATAACCTAGAAATGCACTTACTAAAGGTATGTGGTAAACATGGAAGCAAAAAGAACCTTGGGCTCCACTGTAAATGTAACATGCAGTGAATTAATGGTAACGCTTAAAATAAGCAGTGAGTTAAGTGGCTGAAACTGAATAATTATCATTAAATTGGCTGTAGAAAAAAACCTACCTACCTACCTTAAAATGCAGTTGCAAGTACAATTTAAATGCAAGTTCGCGCTGAACCTGGAAGCACGGAGAAAAGTGAAACCGTGCGCGAGAGTGCGAGCCCAGCAGGAGGAAGGAAGAAAAGAAGACAGATAAGACAATTAGCAAGTGGCCAAAGGTACGCGTCTGGCTGTTCATTAACAAGGCGCGTAGACCCTCTGCTGTGCTAGGGGTCTGCGCACAAGTACTGTTCTTACCAGCGTCTCCGCTGTGTCTGAGGACAAGAGTCAGGCGTGCGCGGCTCCTGCTCTCACTAATAGATGCAACACCCGACCGCTGCAACAACGTATCAGTGGCAGAAAAGGGACGCCATCTTTAGTGAGTGCACATTGGAAGCCTGCAATGCTCTCAAAGGTTAATGGGGCAGTTGCCCTGGATTATTTTCTTTTATCCCAAACACAAACTACTTTATTTAGTATTGTTGAGTAAATTAGCATGCGAAAAAAGAAATTAGTTTGAACACTCTTAGTCTACGAGTGAAAAAGTTAGTTTGAAGCAGGAGAAGGTACATGGAAGGTATTTAAATAAGCAGGGTAGACTTATAGGAAGAACCATGGTACATTAAACCGGATTCTAGCCATAAATCAAGAAAGAGGGGTCGGGAGATGGGAGTCCTCCGACAATGTGTATATTCGCAAGGGGGGGGGACGGCTAAATGGAGGACGTGTTGCCCATAAGAAGAAAGTAAAGTAATAAAAATGATTAAACCGGCGCCTGAGCCAGATGCTGAAAGCTATGTAAGGGTGAATGTATGCCCCACTAATGGGTGATGGGAGCAAATTTGCCCCAGTATCTCTACCTTTTTAGATTCCCACCTCATGTGGGCAGGCTGAAATTCTAAAGTCTAAATAGACTCTAAACTAATTGTGTGACCAACATTGAATCAAATCTGACATCCTGAATTGTTATCCATGAAAGCAAATTGCACATTAGTTTCCACAATAAAAACACAATGCTCATAAGAATACAGATAATTCATGGCCCGTATTGAGGCCTTATGTGACAGTACGGTATTGGCAAATGAGGCAAGTCTATAATTGTCTCAGTTTAAGGACTAGATTGCCCCCACGTTGTGGTAGGGTCACTTTCGCCATCCCAGTAAATTTGATGTGCGCCTTGTCGTCCGTTTGATGGGCTTGTTGCCAATGCACCGACAGTGGGTACTTTGAATCTACCTGGGAAATGGATGCCTAGTGTTCCCTTATCCTGATCTTGAGCGGTCGAATTGTACTGCCAATATAGTACTGTCCACAAACACATATAATAAAGTATACACAAAATGTGGTGTTGCAATTAATAAAAGATTGAATTCTGTGAGTGGCCAAATGACCAAATTCAATTCTGCAGGTTTTGTATGCGTAGGCGCACATAGAGCATCCCCCACATTTCTGAAAGCCTTTGTTGTCTAGTTGGTGTTATCAAGTAGATTTATGTTGTGGGTTAGACATAAAAGAAGGTGAAAGGATGCTCTTGAGGTTATTAGCCTTGGTGTAGATGAAGTTGGGTGAGTCATCTACCCAGGAACCAATATCTCTGTCGAGCTGTAAAATATGCCAATGTTTATTGGCACTCTTGTACAGACTGGAACTATCTGCATTGTACCTGGTAATAAATTTCAATTTGTCACTGTGAGTACTTTGGGGCCGTACTTTGGGAGTAAGCAGATCCTCTCTCTTCATAGAGTTAACCTCCGGTTGGGCCTTATCAAGTAGGCTGCTGTCATAGCCTCTTGACAAGAAACGATTACGGATAAGTGCACATTCCGTAATGAAGTCCTTGTTTGAGGAGCAATTGCGTCCAGCACGTGCAAATTCCCCTTTTGGGATATTTTTTCAAACAGATTTCTTGTGGCAACTACTCGCATGTAATACGCATTTAAATTGTACTTGCAACTGCATTTTAAGGTATGTAGGTTTTTTTCTACAGCCAAATTAATGATAAATATTCAGTTTCAGCAACTTAACTCACTGCTTATTTTAAGCGTTACCATTAATTCACTGCACGTTACATTTACAGTGGAGCCCAAGGTTCTTTTTGCTTCCATGTTTACCACATATCTTTGGTAAGTGCATTTCTAGGTTATTACACATGGCCTCTATGCCCCCACTCTGAGTAAATACCCATACTCACAATTATTTCTCTCTCTTATCCCCTGGTCTAGTGTCCAAATTAATGGGAACCTAATTTACAGGTATCTTAACCCAGTTTTCGTATAAACACCAACTAACTGTGTGGTCAACCTTGATCAATATTGCTAACGCACTCTTTTGTTTTTTTGTCTTGTTCTTCTCTACCCCCACCCTTTTCTCTTTTATTTTTTACGCTCTATCATGACATTGATTGTATTATATTGTTTCTCACCATATGAATTGGGATATTTTGATTTGCAAATGTATTACTTGACACCATGTATTTATCTGTATAATGTGGCTGATAACCCTTGCCTTTAATGATGTGCTGACCGTCCACTTGGTTTTTGCTTCCTTGTTTGGGTCGTTCACATGTACTATATTTTAATTTTTCATGTACTGGCTTATCTCGCATGTACACAAACTTGTAGCCTCAGTAGAAGAGCAATTAGCTTGAAACACGTGTCAGGCTACCTTCTTGCGAATTAAATACACATCAAGTCTAATTTAATCTGTGTGTGTGCGCAGTGTGTTTGTAAAAAACAATCCTTCTCTGTTCCATTTGTGGTAGGACGTGGCAAAGCCCCACTCCTACATTCAACTGCAGCGCTTTCCACACCACTACATACTATGCAGGTCATTGCACTGAATCTCACGGTCCTTTATTTGCCAACCCATTCTGTGTCTTGATTAAACAAAGATTAATTTAACAGTCAGTTGAATAAGCCTTCTTCAGAAGGGAGCAATATATAAGTAACACAAAAATACACTTCAAAATACACACTCTTAGTTTCTCAAAATCAGCAAGTACCCATTTGGGATGGCACACAGTTTCTTAATACACCCTGAGGTGACTTAAATAACTAGGACACTGTGGACATATATCACTGGTAGCTTTAGAAACACTTGTGTATGAGCACGATACAAATAAAATATCAATATCAATACTGAGTTGGCTGTCAAAGAAAAGGGTTTGGGAATAAAACGCAGGTTAAAGAAATATTCTGAAGCGGTAAGTACTTTTTACCCCTCAATGCATAGTAAATTATCCCAACAGTAAAGTAATGCACAAAGAAGAAGAGTCTTTCAGGGAGCCAGCCAGCCAATGTTAATAGAGCAAAAGTCTCGGTGAGCTGAAACACTTCTTGCAGATAAGTAAAATGAATTGCAAAATGTTTTAAAAGTCTTTGTAGTAAAATGGAATCGCTGTAGGGCCACAAGCTGGGAGGCTTGTGACGGACAAAGTTGCAAGCAACCAAGACAAGTCTCAACTGAGAGCTGGCAAGGCTACACAATAAGAGGTAAGTTCTCTGAGTTTTACAGTACCTTTGGTTAGAAGAAATTGGTACCGGCTGGCTTCTGTTTCTGTGTAGGTCTGCAGATCCTGTTGTACCTGGGCCTCAGTTGGGGGGACAAGAGGAAGGACGTCTGGGGACTTCTGCATACGAATTGAAGGTCGGCGGCAGCTATGGGCAAACTTCAGATCAGCAGCACTTCATGGTTTCAGCTCCTCGCGGCTCTCGGATACCACTATGGACTTACCTTGCATCTAGGGTCCAGCACTCTGTTGAGGTGGCTCAGGCTTGGCCAGTCCTGATTCCTGGGAGCCAGGAGGATCTTCCTGGAGCTCGGGTCCTACTTAAAGACACTCACTCGATTCTGGTCTTCCTCTCCCTGGCACTTCGGTTCCTGCAGCAGCAATGGAAGTACAGCCAGCTCCGAGAGGATTTCCAGATGAGCTCGTTTTGGGGTCGAACGGTCCCACCAACCCAAGGGGAGAAGTAGTCCTTTGCAGGTCTTCTCTAGTCGAGGCGAATTAGGAGCTTGAGCACTGCAACAGGGCTTCACCGGGCAAACCAACGGTCCAGGAGTTGCAGCAGGCGTCTCTTCCAAGTTCTTATTCAGATTCCTTCGTCCAGTGGTCGACTCTGCCTTCCAAGCAAAAAGGCTCGCCTTTTATGCAGGGTTCTCCCATTCATTCGCAGCCTAGCTGTCAATCACAAAGGAGGGTGACTGTCCTGCAAGGACAGCCCTCCAGCCAATCACCCTTGGGTGCATTCCTGTAGCCAAGGAGACTAAGCACAGGGAGTTTTGGCACCTCCCTCGCTTCCTGCCGTGCCTGACACGCTGGAGCCAAAGACGGGCTTCACTCGTGAATGCCGCCAAAGACAAAATGAACAAAGGGACCAAACCTGGTTTGGCGCACAGAGTAAATCTCAAGAAGGACCTTTCCAACAAGAAATGGCGAAAAAAGACTACCGGGCCATTTTGACAAACTGGGCACCCCTGGGTGCTTTACTGCAGCTGCAATTGCAGCCCACGGTAGAAACACACAATGGTAGGAAAATGTAAACCACTGCCACCAGCTAGTAATTGTAGAAAGGATAAGATACTAAGTAACCCCTCCAGCACCCTATGGTAAGATAGTGTGTGCTGAGTCTAGAAAGTTGCACAATATAGTAAAGTTAATTTCACTTCACTTCTCTTGGAAACAGTAGTTGCACCAAGAGAAGGTATTTAAACCTCAGGGAAATCTAAGAGACTTCCCTGTGCCACTGCACTGAAGGTGCTATGTGTCACGATGTAAAGATGATGCCTATGGCGTTTGTCAGACTCCAAAGTCAAAATCACAGAAAATTACATGAGTGGGAAAATGGTCTCGCTCTCTCCAGGTTAGAAATTAAAAGTCCTAAAGTCCAGCAAAAAGAGCTGGGGCTCTCTTAGGTAGAAGGGAATTAGCACATTTTTTAGAATTCTCCCTAACAAGGACAGAGGTTCTCGCATCAAGCTCTGCTCCAGTCGCGGAGTGAGGAATGTGTTTGTGTAGGACAAATACTCCAAGTGCCTCTACTGTCTCCACCCGGATCACAAGGAAGCGGATTGCTAAATTCGGCTGGGATTCACCAAACGCACTGTAAAGGATCAGCACAGTCGGCGGCAAGGCAGGGGCATGCCTCACCCAGGACCCGGCCGTTCCAAGGAGTGGGTTTCGAAGTCCTTAGAGGGTTCTCCATCCGTGGGGGCCCAAGGTAAGACCAAGCACTGCAAGTCAGTTTTCGTTAGGGTCGCCACGTAAGTGGATCGCGCGACCAGCAGGGCATACTCATCGTCACCGTCTGTATCCATCTCAAGCCATCGCTCCAGCTCCTCCTCGAAGAGGAAGTCTGCTCTCCCTGGGAAACTGCGGGAGAAGCCAGAAAGGATGAAGGCGCAGGGTAAGGTGTCCGACCTATCCCTGAAGGCCCAGGTAATCCACGAGAAGTCATCCTCAACAATCGAGCTGGTGGCGGCCGCCCTCTGGAAGGCGAAAGGAGCTGACCCCGTCCAGCGGGCCCCTGCAACGCCCAAAGTGGGCCTTCCTCCCAGGCAGGAAGCTTCAGCCAAGCTGGTGGAGAAAACACTGGAGAAAAGGTTGCCAGTCCTGATCCTGACCACTCAGGATGCGAAAAAGGTGGGGGCAGTGGAGCCTTTCTTCTTCGGACGAAGAGCACATGGTGTCCGTTCACACAGTCCCGGAGGACGTGGGGAACGACGACAGCGGAATCATCGAGGGTGACGACATCGGATAAGATGAGCCCAGCAAGCCTACTCCCCCTCCACCTCCCAGGGACGTGTCGCTGGACATCCTGTGATCTCTCCACACGCTGGTGTCGGAGATCCAGAGGAGAATGCCGACGGCACCCCCGGCGTCGGCCCTGGTATTACCAGTCCCCCTGCCGATGAAGAGGAGGAAACAGCATCCCACGCCTCCTCATCAACCGCCTCACATACCCTCCCACCCCTAGGGATACGGGGACGGACACATTGACAACGGACGATGATTGCAGCATTTCCCCTGCCGCTGAGAGCTTATGCACTGGACTAAGTGGGATCGTTCCACTCCATGGTCACCCGCACGTCTGAGCTATTCCAGCTGACGCCAGAAGAGACCAAGAATAGCTGACGCCAGAAGAGACCAAGAAGGAAGGTTTCCTTTACCAGCGCCGAGAGGCGAAGAGGAAGACCATTCTGGCAGTGCCTCTCCTGGATGGCGTTTGTAATGAGGGCCTGGCGCTGATGAAGAATCCTGCTTCAGCCCCGGCGAAAAGAGACTGGCTAAAAAAGAAATACTGAGTGCCGAAGTCTGCACCCAGGTGCCTGCAGTCGTAGCCCTCCCTGGACTTGGTGGTCTCGGCGGCTACAAGGAAGAAGTCCTCAAATCCATCGTCTTCAGCCTCAGTTCCCCCAGACAGTGAGGGGACGAAGTTGGACGCCATTGGGGTGGGGGGCGTGATATGCTCGGCGGCAACGACGGTCAAGGCAGTAAATGCTCTTGCAATCCTGGCCAGATACGACTAGGAACTGTGGTATAAGATGGCCCCGCTGCTGGAATTCCTCCCCGACTATATGCGGGTCGAGGCAATGGAGATCCTCCAGGAGGGCGAGGTGGCATAGACCATGCCATCACCGTGGCCCTGGACATCGTGGACATGGGGTTCTGACAGATGGGGAACAGGGTCTGCCTTCGTCATCGTGGCTGGTTGAAAGCCACCAACTTTCGGCAGGAAGTTCAGACGATGGTTCTGGACATGCCGTTCGACAGGTACAATCTCTTGGGAAGGCCCTCCAAGAATCATTGTAGGCCATCAAGACGACACAGACGGCCCGTGCCCTGGGCACGCTGCAGCAGCTTCTTCCTTCCTTTCGTACCTCGGGGTAAATCCGGTAGATCGTCTAAGGGTTTCGGTGGGGGCTCACCCTCGTACCGCCAGCCCTCCTGTTCCACGAACCAGGAGGCCTAGAGGGGTCGTTCTAAGACTTTCGAAGGTGGCCGCCATTGTTGTCACTCCTTAGGCGGCACGCAGGCCCCGAAGCAGGATTGAACCGGGCAGGACATCAGGCCTCCACCCCTGCACCCCGGTAGGAGGACAGCTGGCGGGCTTCATCAGTGAGTGGGAAAAAGATCTGCACTGACCGATGGGTGCTGAACGCTCTCGCCCACGGACATACTCTAGAGTTCCAGCAGAAGTATCCGCGAATACCACTGGTGGCTCGGCAGGAGCAGCACATCCCTCAGCTCCTGCAAGAAGTACAGGCCATGCTTAGAAAAGGGGCGATAGAGCTGGTTCCAAAGCAACTCCCGGGCCCCAGAGTCTACTCCAGATACTTCTTGGTAAGAAAGAAGACCGGGGGCTGGAGGCAATTCTCGACCTGCGTCATCTAAACAAGTTCTTAAAGTCCCATAAATTCAGGATGGTCACGTTGCAACATGTGCTCGGCCAACTGAAGGAAGGGGACTTCCGAACGTCGCTGGATCTAGAGGACGCTTACTTCCACATCCCATTCACGAGAAGCATTAGAAGTTTCTGTGCTTCGTCGTACAGGGAAAGAACTACCAATTCAAGGCCCTTTCCTTCGGACTGAAGTCAGCGCCCAGGGTGTTTACAAAGTGCCTAGCACCATTGGTGGCCCATCCACATCTGCAAGGGATACATATGTACCTGTACCTCGATGACTGGCTCATGCGGGCCAAATCCAGGAAGGTCGCAGTCGAACACACAGACAGGATCGCCGGCTGCTGACAGATCTGGGGTTCTCATTGAACTATCCAAAGCACTGCTGGATTCCATCGCAGAACGTGCTGTTCCTGGGGTCCAGGCTCAACACGGTCTCCTGCCTGGCGGCCCCCTCAGAAGAGAGAATAGCGGCCATTTTGGGCAAGGTGCAATAGGTGTTACCACTGAAGATTGCCACGGTACGGACCATCAAGCCTCTGCTCGGCATGATGTCGTCATGTATATACCTGATGAGACTGCAGGTTGCAGCTGCGGCCCCTTCAGGATTTCCTGGACGCTCGGTGGGTCCAGGTCTCCGGAAGCTTCACAGACAGGATTGTGCTAGATGAGTTTGGTCGAGGATTAATTGGTGGGGCGTGCGATCCAACATCGCTGGGGAAACAGATTTCCAGAGTCCCCCGTACCAAGAGACGGACACTTCGCTGTAGGGCTGGGGAGCCCACGCCGCAGATCTCCATGCCAGAGGCCTGTGGCTGCCGGAGGAAAGGGATCTCCACATCAATGTCCTGGAACTGCGAGCAGTGTTATGGGCCCTCAAGGGCAAGGTGGTGAGGGTCTTCACGGGCAATACCACCACAATGTTCTACATCAGGAAACGGGGGGGGGGGGGCACCAGATCCCCAGCGCTTCCCAGAGAGACGCAGAACTTGTGGCACTGGGCCGTCGCCCAGGAGATGTTTCTCATTCCCTGTTACCTGGTGGGAGTCGAGAACACCATCACCGACTCCCTCAGCAGGGAGCTGCGCTCTTGCGACGAGTGGGAGCTTTGGCGGGACCAAGTGAGCAGCCTTTTCCTCAGATGGGGCAGACCGCAGATACATCTGTTTGCGACAGCCACAAATTCCAAATGCCAGAGATTCGCCAGCAGGTTCCACCAGCCACAGAGCATGGGAGACGCTTTCTCCTTCCCGTGGGAAGGCCTGGTCATGTACGCGTTCCCGCCGTTGCCTCTCCTGCTGAGTCATCAGTCAACTCAAACGGTGCCGATGCAGGATGATCCTCGTCACCCCGGCGTGGCCGAGGCAGATTTTGTTCCCGGACCTTCGTAGCCTGTCAACATCACCTCCGTTCAAGCTGCCAGTGGTCGCGGATCTACTCGCCAGAGAAGGAGGCGCAATCCTCCATCATGAACCAGGATCACTGAACCTGAAGGTTCTTGCACTCTTCGAGTTCGGTGGGTATGAGCTGCCAGCGAACTACAGGGAGGTGCTTCCCAAGGCCAGAGTGTCGTTGACTCTTAAGCGCTACGGGCACAAGGAGCAGCGTTTCGCAATGTGGTGCCGGATGCAGAAGATCAACCCTCTGAGGGTCACAGCCCCGTGGATCCTTCCGTACTTGTTGTCCTGGGCCAAGGCAGGACTGGCGCACGCCTCCATCAAAGTGCATCTAGCGACTATCTCCCGCTACACAAGGTCTGCTGGGCGGTCTTCTCTTTGGTCACACAGTTTAGTCAAGGAGTTCCTCAAAGAACTGTTTTGTCTGTTCCCCTGGTGAAGGTGCCTGCCCCAGCGTGGGAACTCAACTTGATACTGACGAGGCACCTAGGGGGTCCCCTTCGAGCCTATCCATTAAGCTCCTCTCAAGTGTCTTTCGTGGAAGATGGCTTTTATCGTGGCCGTCGCCTCTGCCAGGAGGGTAGTTGAGATCCAGGCCCTGTCCTGCAAGCGGCCTTATCTGACTTTTCACAACACGGCGGTGGTGTTTCGGACACACCCGTGCTTCATGCAAAAGGTTCCTTCGGAATAGCACCTCAACGAGCCTTTGGTGTTGCCTGTGTTTTTTCCAGCACCTTTGTTGCTGGCTGAAAGGACTTTGCACTAGCTGGATGTGGCACGTGCGCTGAAGTTCTATGTGGCACGCACAAAGAGTTTCCGGAAGAAGTCTCAACTTTTAGTTAACTTTGGTTCTGTGAACCATGGGAAAGCCTGGTCCAAGGCTCCAGGTGGCTCTACGGCTGTATCACACACTGTCACCGGTTGGCAAACTGACCGCTGGCCGGCCGTCTGAGAGCCCATTCCACCAGAGCGATCGCTACGATGACGGCATTCCTGTCTGGTGTGCCCCTGCTGGACATCTGTAGGGCTGCTACGTGGAGGTCTATGCACCCCTTCAGAAGATTATACTCCGTCAACAGGGATTCCGGAGAGGAGTCCAGGGTCAGCCAAGCCAGTGCTGCGCAACCTGTTTGCTTGAAGGTGAGCCTGTTCCAGAGGTAAGAGTAATTTGTTCTGTTGAGCCTTGCGACCTCCCGTGGTTGTGCATGAATGTACTGCTATGTATTCTTTATTCATGAGCATGTGAATCCATATCAGACCCAATGCTGGAGAAAGAACAAGTTACTTACCTGTAACTGTTGTTGTCCAGCATGGGTCTGGCATGGATTCACATGTGAGCCCTCACTCCTGCGCCTCAGCGATTCTTCTTGGTCATACTGCCACTTTACGTGCTAACAGATCTGAAGATGGCTGCCACAGGAGGGGCTTAGAGAGAGGGCAGTCATTGGCTGCGGGCAGTATGACCCAGAGCTCAGTGGTTGGTTTATAGGAGAAAGACAGTTTGTAAGCGAAAGTGAAACTTTTTTTTTTTTAAACATGTTTATTTTAAACCAAGGCAGGACAGATTACAAATAGCATTGCACAGCAACTTTACTTATTTTTAATAGTTCCCTTTCGATCATACTCTTCCCCCCCCCCCTGGTCCTCTGTCTACCTCCTCCAGTTCTCCCACTCCCATTCCGCCCCTGCCTCTTAAGTGGTCTCCTGATCCATCAGGGCCCATCGAGTGTTGATCGGTTTGAATGTCAAGGCGGGGAATCGCTGGTCATAGTCCAGTTCTGGGGCCCAGACGTTTTGGAAGAGGTGCAGGACTCGTGCCCACGCCGCGGTTATCTTTTCCGCGATCAGGATGTCCCATAGTTTCCCCCACCAGTGACGCATATAGGGGCCGTCCAGGGATTTCCAGAAGCGGGCCAGCATAGTTCTGCCTGCCAGGAGGCATTGCGTTAATAGTTTTGCTCTGCTTCCGGGGTGGGTGAGCACTCCCAGTAATCTGTTCGATAGCCGCCAGGCACCGTTCCCAGAACTGCCAGATCTTTGGGCATGTCCACCATATGTGGAAGAAGGAACCAGGTTGGGTGCATCCCCTACAGCAGGAGTAATCCACTCGTGGGTTCATGTGGTGTAGCCTAAGTGGGTGGTAGTACCATCGCAGCATGAGCTTGTATGCGCATTTCGAGGGGATTGGGTCCTCTGACGTATTCCATATCTATGACAAGTAATGTCCACAGCTGTGCTGCTTCGGAAAATCTTTGGCTCCTGCGTCGATGACGTCGATGCGCCGTCCCCGAGGACCTCCTCCGACGGCCGATGTCACCCGATGTGATAAGTAGGACGCACGACGCCCATAGCCTCAGTTCCGTTTTTTCGGCGAACGTGTTCGCTTCGTGAATCTCGGTACGCCTCGACTCGTTGGAGTTTGCTGTTTTCAATTCTCGGTTCGTTGAACCTGTTCGGTTTGTTGTGAAGACCTGTTCGTGGCGATGTCTTTCTCATCTTCAACCCCACGTCCGGGCATCAAGAACTGTGGGGACTGTGCGTCCAAGATGTCGGTCACGGACTCGCACGAAGCCTGCTTCTGGTGCCTCGGGGAGGCCCACGATACGGACGACTGTGTCGACTGCCAGTCGCTCACGGCAAAGGCCTTGCGGGAACGTAAGAAGAAGCTGTCGGTAGGCCGGGTGTCTAAGCCCCGGAAGTCGAGGTCTGCGGGGCTTTCGACGGATGACTCGAGGGGTGACTCTCCGCGTCATCGTCGGAAGTCCAGTGGGTCTCCTTCCAGGAGTCGGTCTCGCCACTCCTCCGCCTCTTCGAGGCATTCCCGGAAGCGCCGGCATAGGTCGCCTTCCCCATCCTCTTCCGAGGACTCCGCCCGTCGGCGGGTCGCTTATCCCTCCATGCAAGCGACACCGGAGGAATGGGCTTCCTTCGGGAAGCAGATGCTAGCGATTCTTGAATCGCAGGGCACCGGTCCGCCCGCGCCTCCGAGTGGGGTCGGTCGGCACCGGTCGAGAGACACCGCCTGTACGCCTTTGGGCTCGGGTGGTCGGCACGGCTCACGGGAGAGGTCCCGCTCGGACAAGGGTAGCCGTTCTCGCCATGCCCATTCCAGGTCCCGGTCCTCGACGCGCTCGAGACCACGTGATTCTGTGCTGTCTTCGAAGAAGTTATCGACGCCTGTGGCGCCAAGGTCGTCGACGATTTCTCTCGAGGCTCCGCCTCCGAGGGGGTCGTCGGCACCTAGGTCGTCGAGAGACACGCTCGGAGCTCCGGCTTCTAGGCCTGTGTCGACGCCGCCGATGCTGGCGGCGCTGCAGCTGACGCTGATTCGCTCGACGTCGACGCCTTTTCTGTCGACGCCGGCGCCGACTCCTTCGGCACCCTCGACACCTTTCGAGGCGGTGGTGTCGGAGGGGCCCCGTGGCACGGGGTTTGCCCCTAGAAAGGCTATGGCTAAGGTCAGGCACTGCTTTGGTCCACAGAGGTCTTCCTCTCCCCGCCTGGAGTACATTTCAGAGGGTGATGAAGGCTCTGATGGGGGCTTGGTTCCGGTTACGGTTCCAGATGACCTTATCTCAGGTCATAGCCAGTTTGATGATCTGCGGCAGTCGCTGCATGATGCCAGTGGACTGGACACCTCTCCGGAGGTGGAGTTTTGTGGGCCGGAGCCTGGCACTCAAGCCGATTCTTCATATCGGCGCCTTATGTCTCGGGTCACCGAGTACTTGGGTTGGTCAGCTCCCCCAGGGGAGTTCGTTCAGGATGATCTCACGGACATCCTTGATCTCGATGCCCCCCACTGACCCGGTTTTGCCTTTTCATATGGCTCTGCAGAGAAGGGTGGCGGCGGCTTGGACTGCTCCGGAGAGTCTCCCGGCAGTGGGCAAGTCTTTGTCACGAAAATACCGTCCAGCGACCCCTGCTACTTGTCTAGGCACCCCACTCCGGAGAGTTTGGTGGTGCAGGATGCTACTGCCCCGGCAAAGCAGGCGTCATATCCTACCATCCCTCTGGATAGGGACGACAAACGTTTTGACGGCTGGGCGAAGAAAGTGTTTTCTTCAGGGGGTATGGCGCTTCAGGCGGCCAACTCCATATGTGCTTTGTCTCGTTTCACACACACTCTGTGGAACTGTGTTGCATTAGCTGTTGAACATATTCCCGAAGGGGACGAACGGGATGGTTTCCTTGCTATGGTTCAGGATGGCAAGGATGCTATGTGTGAGCCCGTTCAGTCGGGTTTGGACTTGGCGGATTGTGTCAGCCGGTCCATGGCGGCCAGCACCGTAATGCGCAGGTTTGCGTGGTTGCGGAAGTCTGGTTTCACTCCTGATGTGCACTCCCGGCTCCTCAACATGCCCTTTGACGGTGAACACCTTTTTGGCAGCAAGGCTGACGAGAGCCTTGAGAGGTTGCAGACCTCCAAAGCTGCAGCAAAGTCGTTGGGTGCTGCAGTTCGCCAACCTCCGCCTTTTCGTCCTAGGGGACAGCAATGGAGGGGAGGTTCCTTTCGCTATTACTCGTCCTTCAGTAAAGTGAGGGGAGCTAGCAGTCAAAGAGGCCATCGTAAGAGTGCCAGAGGTGGAACTAAAGGTACTTGAGGTGCCAAGGCCGCTCTGACAGTTGTCTCCTTACCCTCAGGCAACGCCGCAGCCGCTACCACTCAGTCATGAGGCCAGGTCCCATGGTTCGCCAGTTGGGGGAAGGCTGGCGCAGCATCTTGTAGAGTGGCAAGCCATTACTTCGGATGTGTGGGTTCTGGAGATCATAACCCACGGCTATTGTCTTCCTTTTCAGCAGAGGCCTCACGACAATCCACCAGGGAACCTCTCTTTGAAGTGTCCGGATCCGCTCCTTGCGCAGGAAATTCAAGCCCTGCTGGAGAAAGGCGCCATAGAACTGGTGCCTGTAGCGGAGAGGAACAAGGGATGGTATTCCCCTTATTTTTTGATTTCAAAGAAAGACGGGGGATTGTGACCCATCATGGACTTGCGCGGTTTGAACAAACTCCTCAGGAAGGACAAGTTCAAGATGGTGACTCTTTCTCAAGTTCTCCAGGCCCTTCAACTTCAGGACTGGTTGGTGTCTCTCGACCTCAAGGATGCTTACTTCCATGTGCCGATCCATCCCAAGCACAAGAAGTACCTGAGGTTCACGGTTGGTAACTCGCACTTTCAGTTTCGGGTCCTGCCGTTCGGATTGACCTCCGCCCCGAGAGTTTTCACCAAGCTCATGGTCGTGGTGGCAGCGCATCTCAGGAAAGGGGGGATTCACGTCTACCCCTACCTGGACGATTGGTTGATCAGGGGGAAACTCTCCCGAGCAAGTCCTGGATCATCTGTCCGTCACCTGCCACTCCCTTCACATGCTGGGCTTCTCCCTCAATTTAAAGAAGTCCCATTTGACACCAACGCAGCGGCTCCAGTACATCGGAGCAGTGCTCGACACGTCCCTGGGGCAGTGTTTTCCTCCTCAGGTGAGGGCTCTTCACATTCAGCAGATGGTGCACAAGTTTCAGTTTGCCCAGGATCTCCCAGCGTCCGAGTTCTTGAGACTGCTCGGCCTCATGGCATCCTGCATTCTTCTGGTGCCAGAGGCTCGTCTGCGGATGAGATCTTTGCAGTGGGCACTTAAGCTCCAGTGGTCTCAGTCCACCGGCAGGCTGTCGGACCCTGTTCAGGTGCCGCCCTCGGTGGCCCGGGACCTTCTGTGGTCGGCCGTCGAGGGCAATCTGATGAAGGGGGCCCCATTTTGGCTGCCCTGGCCGGAGGTGACTATCATGACGGACACATCCCTCACGGGATGGGGAGCTCATGCCAACGAGTTGACAGTCAGCAGTCGTTGGTCTCCGTCAGAGTCGAGACTCCATATCAATCTGTTGGAGCTGAGGGCCGTCAGGCTAGCCCTGAAGGCTTTTCTGCCGACTGTGCGCGGAAAGAGAGTCCTGATTCTAACGGACAACACAGTGGCCATGCACTACCTCAACAAAAAGGGGGGGGGGCAGGGTCACTTCCGCTGTGCAGGGAGGCGATGCAGCTCGAATTCTGGGCCATCCAGCAGGAAGTTTCGATCTCGGCTGTTCATCTGGCTGGAGACGACAGCAAGACAGCGGACGCTCTGAGCAGGCAGAGCTCGATCTCTCACGAGTGGAAGCTGGCTCAGGAGATTCTCCTGGAGATCTTCGCCCTTTGGGGGACCCCTCAAGTGGATCTCTTCGCCTCCAGTGTCAACCGGAAGTGCGAAAGGTTTTGCTCGCGGAAATTTCCTCCAAAAGGAGCCTTAGGAGACGCGTTCGTGGTGGAGTGGTCATTCCCACTGCTGTACGCGTTTCCTCCAGTCCCCGTCATCCCGCAAGTGCTGCAGTGGTTACAGAGGTTCGGTTCCCAGATGATCCTCATTGCTCCGGCGTGGGCCCGGAGGACCTTCTAGACTTATCCATCTGCCCTCCACGTCATCTTCCCTACCAAGACGATCTGCTCTCACGGGAGGGCGGTCAGGTTCTCCATCCAGAGGTCAGATCCCTCAATCGTCACACTTGGCTTCTGAAAGGTTGAGGTATAAGGATTGGGACCTCCCTGAAGACGTGATGGAGGTGTTGCTCTCGCCCAGGCGGCCGGCGACAAAGTCTCTGTACCGTTGCCGTTGGAGAAAGTTCTGCGACTGGTGCAGAGTTCAGAATGTGGATCCTTTTGAATGTGACATTCCCATGGTTCTGTCTTTTTTGCTTTCTTTGGCCCACAGGGGCTTGCAAGTGGGGACCATTAAAGGTTACCTGGCGGCACTGTCCATATTTAAGCGCTCGTCTGAAGAGTGTTCCTATTTTAAGATTCCTTTAATTTCGCAGTTTTTGAAAGGGCTCACTAATGTGTTCACTCTGTCACCTTACTTGGTGCCAGGTTGGGATTTGAACCTTGTTCTTAAGTTTCTTATGGGTGCTCCGTTTCAGCCTTTACATTCTTGCCCTTTGAGGCTGTTGACTCTGAAAACTGTGTTTTTGGTTGCGTTTACTTCCGCTCGCAGAGTGAGTGAGTTACAGGCACTTTCAGTTAAGCCACCCTTCACTGTGTTTCAGAAGGACAGGGTTGTCCTTAGAGTTTGTCCTTCTTTTCTTCCGAAGGTGGTTTCGGAATTTCATTTGAGCCAGAAGGTTGTTCTTCCGGCGTTCTATCCTCCTCCACATCCTGGTAAGGAAGAGGAGAGGCTCCATAGGCTTGATCCTAGGAGAGCGTTGAACTTTTATATTTCGCGCATGTCCCGGGTCAGAGTGGACGATCAACTGTTCATTGGTTACGCTGGAAAACGTTTGGCACAAGCTGTGACGAAACAGACTTTGTCTCGTTGGATTATTTTAGCTATCTCCGAGTGTTACCGCTTGGCGGGTAAGGACCCTCCAGCTGGCTTGCGGGCTCATTCTACCAGAGGAGTGGCTGCGTCTACTGCCCTGCAGAGGGGAGTTCCTATTCGTCACATCTGTGATGCAGCCACCTGGGCTTCAGTACATACTTTTGTATGTCACTACTCCCTCGATTCCATCAGAGGGCAAGATCTGGCCTTTGGCAAGGCAGTTCTCTATTCCGCAATTTGATTGGGCATGCTAAATTGGTATTCTAAATTCTTTCCCACCTCCTTGCTTGGTACTGCTTTGGGAGTCTGTCATAGATATGGAATACGTCGGAGGACCCAATTCCCTCAAAAAACAAGTTACTTTCTTACCTGGTAATGTTCTTTCGATGGGATGGTCCGACGACGTATTCCATATCACTCTCTCCCTGCCTTCCCGCTGCAGAATTTCTTTTGCGATTGCAGCTTGCGTTCCGCAAGGCGTTGTGTGTCTGACTGTCAGAAAACTGGTGGCATACGTTCTCGGAAAAAACTATAACTGAGGCTATGGGCGTCGTGCGTCCTACTTATCACATCGGGTGACGTCGGCCGTCGGAGGAGGTCCTTGGGGACGGCGCATCGACGTCATCGACGCAGGACGCAGATGCCAAAGATTTTCCGAAGCAGCACAGCTGTGGACATTACCTGTCATAGATATGGAATACGTCGTCGGACCATCCCATCGAAAGAACGTTACCAGGTGAGAAAGTAACTTGTTCTCCTTGTTGGTGACACAGGTAGATGAGGCGTGAGTGCGTGTCCAGATGTCCACCCAGGTTTGGTCGTCAATCGAGTGGCCCAGGTCAGCCTCCCATTGGGCCATCCCTCGAGTTTGTGCCATTAAGAAGTCCCCCAGGAAGCTTCTGTATAGGGTCGAGGTCCTGCCCCTAGATGGCAGGTCCTTGAGCGTTCGTTCCAGGGGGGTAAGGTGGCGAGTGGCCGCATGGACGGTCTGGGGGTGCGAGCACCAATGGCGGAGCTGACAGTAAGTGAATCTGTCTCTTTCTTGGAGTTGGAACACCTCCTTGCACTGAAATATAGCTGTTCCAGGGTTTCGAGGCCTCCATCTATCCACTTCTGGAAAGTACGAGGGTTTGTCCCCAGCGAGAAGTTTGGGTTCTGAAAGATTGGTGAGAGAGGGCTTTGACCTCTTGGAATTCCCTTTTGTTTCAGAGCCCAGTCCCAGGAGATTAGCGTGTGTTTGGTCGTCCACAAGAGGTTCTTCCAGCGCTCTCTAAGGGGGGGCTGGATATGTGGGAGGAATCGCAGGGGGAGCGTAAGTTGAGCTTGCTCCAGTTCCACCCATCTGGGGCGGTCTGTGATTATCTGCCAAGCGTGGATGTGCGCTAGCTGCGCTGCCGCCCTATACGCCCGGATGTCGGGGACCCCCAGTCTAGCACTGCCAATCAGTGTCTTATAGGGGATTCTGGCCTTCTTGCCCCTCCATATGAACTTTAGCGTTTTCCTCTGTAGATCCTGCAGGGCTGGTGTTGGGATGGCTACTGTGAGGGAGGAGCAGACATAGAGGAATCTCGGGAGCAGGTTCATTTTGGCGGCCGTGATTCATCCCATTAATGAGATTTCCTGTGTGGTCCAGCACTTTAGGTCCCCTCCCAGCTCTCAGAATAGTCTGGGGAAGTTTGCCTGATATGTGTTTTTTGGGTTTCCCGAGATGTGAACTCCCAGGTAGGGGATGGACTTTTCCTGCCACGAGATCGGGCACAGCCTGGATAGTGCCTCCCGTTGTAGGCCGATGCCCAGGGCCACTGATTTGGAGAAGTTGACAGTGAAGCCAGTGACCTTCCCGTAGTTCTTTATTTCCGCCAATGCGTGCTTCACTGAGGTGCCAGCTTCTGAGAGCGTCAGCAGAACATAGTCAGCGTATAATGCAATTTTTTGTTGGGATGGGCCAATTTGGGGGACCTTGATGAGCTCGTTCAACCTGATCCTCTGGACGAAGGGTTCCATGATTAGTGCGAAGAGAACGGGGGATAGCGGGCAGCCCTGTCTAGTCCCGCAGGTCATGAAGATCGGGGTTGATAGGGCGCCATTGATCCTCGGGAGGGTTTTTGGGGATTTGTAGTTGGCCAGAACCATAGACTGGAACGCTGGACCGAAGCCGAAGGCCTCTAGCGTGAGCTTCATGAATGCCCAGTCTACCCTGTCGAATGCTTTGGTGGCATCTAGGGCCATCAGCGCGAGGCCTTGGGAGTTTCGGTGGGTAATGTCTACCAGGTTAAGGGTTCTCCGGATATTGTCTCCTGCGGCTCTATTCAGAATGAAGCCCGTTTGGTCGGGGTGGATTATGTCTGGGAGTATGTGTGAGAGCCGTTTGGCCAGGATCTTTGAATATAAGTTGGCTCTATGTTCAGTAGGGCAATTGTTCTGTACGAAGCTGGGTCGCTCGGGTCCTTCCCTGGCTTAGGAAGGAGGATAGTTGTGGATTCCTGCATTTAGGGGGTCACCGAGCCTGTTCCTTGAATGAGTTGAAAAGTGTCACCAGGTGGGGGATCAGCTGGGGTTTGAATATTTTGTCGAATCTCGAGGAGTACCGTCTGGGCCCAGGGCCCGCGATCGAGATTTGATGGCTTCGTCGACCTCCTCAGCCGTTATTGGTGCCTCCAGCCTCTCTCTCGTTGAGTCGGGTAGGTGTGGCAAGGCTGCCCCTCGCAGGTATTCCTCTTGTTTGGATCGTTCCTGTGGGGGTGCAGTCATTACCTGGGTTAAGTGGTCCGCCGTCAGTTGTTGTTTTTTTGACTCGGTGTAATGAGTCACCCCTTGTGGGTCGCAGAGCCCTGTGATGGTATTGGTGCATCTTGTTTTGGCCAGCTTAGCTACCAGTAGTTTGTTGGCTTTATTGTTCTTGGCATAATAGAATTGCCTGGTCTTGCCCAATAGTTGCGTGGTATGCTCGGCGTAGTGGGCCTCTAGCTTCTTTCTGGCTGTGTGAATGGCTTGTTGAGTCCTGGGGGACCACCCTTTCTTCTTTTGAGCTTCCTCTGCTGTTTGCAGTTCCTCTTCCAGGGCTTGCCGGGTTTGTCTCCGGTTCCGGTGGAATGCCACCCCTTGAGCTATCAGTGCTCCCCTGATCACTGCTTTCATTGCGACCCAGTTGTTAGCAGGGGAAGTGTCTATGGCCGGGTTCTCCTCGAAGAAATTCTTAATGGTAGTTGCGATCTTGTCTCCAATTAGCATGTCATTGAGGATCGGGTCGTAGAGCGACCATCTGCGTAGGGTGTTGGTTTTGGGGCCCTGGGTTCAGAGCTCCATTATTATTGGGGCATGATCCGATGGGATCTTTGGGCCTATGGATACCTCATTGGCGTAGGCGAGGGTTTGGGGCGAAGTTAAGAGGAGGTCAATTCTTGAGAAAGTTTGGTGAACATAGGAAAAAGAGGAGTAATCTTTCTCGGTGGGGTGGAGCACCCGCCATGAGTCCACTACTTACAGGGTTCTGAAGAGGCGTAAGAGGCTAAGGGCTTGCGTGAAATCCCCAGGGGCGGTGGGGTGGGATTTATCTCTGGTGGGGTCTGGTACTCCATTGAAGTCTCCTCCTATTATCTATTATTGTTTGGCCTTCTATGAAGCCCAAGAGGGAGGTACCCAATGAGTCGTAGAAGCTTGCTTGCCCCGAATGGGGGGCGTATGCTGATACGAAGGTATAGAGGTCTCCCAGCAAAAGGCATTTGACTGCCACAAAGCGCCCTTCTGGGCAGGTTATTGAGTCCAATATCTGGGGATTTAGGTCTTAACTTTTTTTTTTTTACCAAGGATTCCCAGCCTGACAACAGGGAATATTCATAAGCATGTGAATCCATGCCAGAGCCAGACAACAACTGTTACAGGCAAGTAACTTGTTCCATACTTCAGTGTACAGATCAGTGTCAGCAGATAATCTTGTGATATCTATGAATATATTCTGATTTTAAGAAAACGTGTCTCTGCATTGTGCTTACCTTAGTTTCACAGGAGGTACGTTATTTCGCATTCTTCACGCTCCGCGCTTCCTCTGGTTATTATAATATTGGCAAAAAAACGCAACAATATGCTAAATGCTACTCTCAGACAGTTTGGAATGTTCAACATAAATGGTACATTAGAAAATGTTGACATACATTCAGATATGATTATTGCAAATAATAACAGTATTGAAAAAGCTCGATATCTCATATGAGGATCGAAGAAAAGACAGAAAAAGACCAAAAATGTCATGCTGTTCATATTGGTCAATCAGAATCGGTCATCCATTTTGCCAAATGGCCTATTTACTTGCTTGTATACGGTTATGGAATTAGAGCGCCATAAACTAGTTTAAGTTCCTACTTGCTGTGGGTTGAAAACTGTATCACTGCAATAACTTTAAAGGACTGCTATTGTTATGCTATTCGAAATTAGTTACTTAAAAGACATTGGCCTAATTGTTCCAAGTTGTGGATTATCAATGAAGCTATTGGCCTCATTATGAGAAATGCTTCACAAGATAGTCAATCGGAATATATCTCAAATGGAATTCAACAATTAGAAATTAAAATTGAAAGATGGAATGTTTTGAGTTGCACAAGAGCTGCCGTTACCGTGTACCAAGAATAAGGTCACTGCGTCTTCATTCTTGGATCAAAGACCTTCACATTGATCAATCTTCCTGTATTTACATGGCCATAGGAAACAATTTGTCTCATTCTTCATTCATCCCGCTTGGAGTGAGAGAATCAAGTCTTTCAATCCAGAAGGTTTCTCGTTGAGCCCTTAGTCTCTTTACATCTGTATGTCGTCCTTTTGATTGTACAATTTCGAGTACTTGGAATCTGAGTTGTGAAACAGAATGATTGACAAGTTTTTTGCCACTGCTGAATTTGGATTGTTGTTCCTTATACAGGACTTGTGTTCGTTCATCCTTATTCTCACTTTCCTGGCCGTTTCTCTGATGTAATACATTCCACAACGGCACTTGATGCTGTAGATTGCATTCTCTTTCGCAGATGTCGCATGATATTTCAGTTGTTTTCTCCCGTTCTTGGATTGAACTTAATTGGTCCTTTAAATACATTACAATTCCCGGGTTTATAGTGAAAATTTCGAAACCAATAATGTCGAAAGTCATTTTTTCGAAAGAAAAAATGTCGCATTTTTTTTGTAATGCATTTTTTTTTAAATGGGGGGGTTCCCACCCCAACCCCCCTTTTTTTTTAAATGTTTTTTTTGTTTTACCCATTTTCTTTTATCCCGAACCCCAAAATAAATATATAATTTAAAAAAACGGAATTCGACATTTTTTTTCGAAAAAATGACCGACCACCCAATTCCCACACTTTAGCAGGGGTGTGTTCCTGGATATTTATCAGGATAGTTTCTTTGTTGTGCCTTTGGTGTTCACTAGTATATTCTGGAGTTGTCACTTTACTGATCTGCAAAGGCAGGTGGATGAGGAAACAGATCCTTTGTTCTTTCATCGCTTATTAAAATATTCCAATGCTTGTTAATGCTTTGTTTAATATGTCTACTCTGTATTGAGTATTTCGACACAAATACTATTTCTGGACTTGCTCGTTTTGGTGTTTTCAATAAAAGGTCCGCACGTTGCATGATGTTGGTTTTGGATAGTGCTTTTTGTAGATGATCTTCAGAATATCCTATATACCATAATTTCTGTTGCAGTGTGGCTAATTGTTCTTTGCGTTCTTCGGGATGACTGACAATTCTCTTGATCCTGAGCATTTGTCCGTATGGTAAGTTCCTTAGAATATTGGGTGGATGGAAACTTAATCTGTGAAGTAGGTTGGTTCTATCTGTGGGTTTGGTGAATAAAGTTATGTTATTTTGGATTCTCTTATTTTGGTTTGAACATCTAGGTAATGTACGTCTGGTTTGCCAATCTCCATTGTGAACTGTATTGTGGCGTCTACACTGTTCAAACATATCAAGAATTCCTTGAGGTCATCTGTGTTGCCACTCCATACTCCAAAGATGATGTCGATATATCAAAACCATTTTCTGATGTAGTTCTTCCACTTTGGATGTTCAAGTATGTGTGTAAGTTCAAACCGATACATGAAGGCATTGGGATAGGATGGTGCCATTGTTGCTCCCATCGCCGTTCCCAATGTGTGGAGATAGAATGTTCGGTTGTATTCGAAGTCTGAATTTAAGGAGATGAAATTTAAGAGTATCATCAGAAAATCCTTGGATGCTCCTATGCATTCCTCTTGCAGGAGTAGCCATTCTACTGCATCTTGGCCTTAATTGTGTGGAATGCTTGTATATAAACTGTTTACATTAATCGTAAATAAGATGTAATTGTCTGTAAGTTCAATTTTGTTCAGAATCTGTAGAAAATGCGTCGTATCTTTTACATAAGTAGTTGTTTTTTGTATGATTGGCTGCAGGAAATTGTCAATGAAAGTTCCACGTGGTTGTAAAATACCGCCTGGGGCTGCAACAATGTCTGCCTGGGGGATTCTCTAGACTTTAATGGATTTAGAGTAATATGTATAAGTGTGACATTTGTGGATGCGACGTTTGATAGACATTTTTCTTTTTCTGTGTTATCCATTCCATCTCCTCTGCTGTTATCAGGATACTTTCAAGGTCGGTCTTTATTACCATTCTGGGATGCATGTCGAGATTGGCAAATGTGTTCTGATCTGTTAGTTGTCGCATACATTCATTATTATAATTATCTGTATTTATTAGGCAAGACTGTGTGCAGTACTCTTTGGGAGACTACAGCAACCTTGACCTGGCAATAGGGAACCCAACCTTTGCTATAAGTCTGTACTACACAGGTTGGTAGTGTGGTTGAGTAGTAGGTTTATCTCAATGGGGGTCAATGTGAACAGTAGGATTGAAACAGAGTTTCACAGTGATAGTTATTCAAATAAACACACAAGATTTCTTGATTAAACAATTATTCATTTATTTAACAGTCAGTTATATAAGCCTTCTTCAGAAGGGAGCAAAAGATGCAACAATTATAATACACTTCAAAACACACTCTGTTTCTCTAAATCGCCCCCCCACCCCCATGCACTTTTCCCCTTTTCCATTTCCCATGCACTTGCACGTTCTGAATGTCACTTTGCTAGTAAGATCTTTGTTTTATTTTCCTCTGTTCCCCCTCCCTTGCCTTGTCACGCTCTGAACACTTTTGTACGAGCGTGATATAAATAAAATATCATATCATATATTGTATCATAAATCGGATGATACCCATTGGGGATGGCATACAGTCCCTTCCTATACCCTCATGTGACTTAAATAACTAGGACACTGTGGACATTAATTTATCACTGGTATATTTAGAGTAATACTGAGTTTGGGTGCAAAGGTTAACAGATAATTCATAAACTGGTAAGTACTTTTAAAACCCTCCAATGCAAAGTAAATTAACCCTTTCCTGGCGGAAAGGCGAAAGCACAAAGTCAGAGGTAGAAGAGTCTCTCAGGGAGCCAGGACAGTCAATGTTAGTTGAACGAAGTCTAGGGGAGCTGAAGATCTTTTTGCAGGTGAGTTAAAGTCTTGCACAATGTTTTTAGAAAAGTTTGTAGAAATAAAATTCCATTAAAGGGTCACAAGCTGGGGGCTTGTGAGGTTCAAAGCTGCAAGCAACTCTGCCAGGGCAACCAAAACAAGTCTCAACTGAGAACAGGCAAGGCTACAAAACATGAGGTAAGTCCTCTTAGGTTTACAGTACTTTTGGTTAGAAGAAATAGGTCCAGCTGGCTTCTGTTCCTGTGTGGCTCTGCAGATCCTGTTATTCCTGTGCCTCAGACGTGGGGACAAGAGGAAGGACTTCTAGGGACTCCTGCAACACAATGGGGAGGTCGGCGGCAGCAAAGGTCAAACTTCAATTCAGCGGCACTTCGCAGTTTCAGCTCCTCGTGTCTCAGCAAATAGCACCACGGCAGACTCTCTGATACCACTCTAGACTTTCCTCACATCTGGGGTCCAGCACTCTGTTGAGATGGCTCAGGCTTGGTCAGTCCTGCTTCAAGGGAGTCCGGAGGATTTTCCTGAGGCTCAGCAGCAGCAGTGGAAGTGCAGCCAGCTCCGAGAGGATGTCCAGACGAGTTCACTTTGGGGTTGATTGGTCCCACCAACCCAATGGGAGAAGTCGGCCTTGCGGGGCTTCTTTAGTCAAAACAAATTCGGAGCTTCAGCACAGCAGCAGGGCTTCACTGGGCAAGCCAGTGGTCCAGGAGTTGCAGCAGACGTCTCTTCCAAGTTCTTCTTCGGATTCCTTCATCCAGTGGTCGACTCTGCCTTCCAAGCCAAAAAGCCTCGCCTTTTATGCAGGTTTCTCCCATTCATTCCAGCCTAGCTGCCAATCACACAGCGGGGTGGCTGTCCTCCAAGGACAGCCCTTCAGCCATTCACCCTTGGGTGCATTCCTGTAACGAGGGAGACTAAGTACAGGGAGTTTCGTGCCACCTCCCTCACTTCCTGCCCCTGCCAGACACGCTTGAGCCAGAGTCAGGCTTCACACATGAATCCCGCTAAAGAAAAAACAAACAAAGGGACTAAACCTGGTTTGGCGCGCAGAGTAAATCTCAAGAAGGACCTTTCCATCAAGAAATGGCGAAAAAACAAAACCAGGAGCATTTTGACAAAATAGGCACCCAGGGGTGCCCTACTGCAGCTGCGAACGCAGCCCGCGGTAAAAACACACAATGGTAGTAAAAAGTAAACCACTGCCACCAACCATTAAATGTAAGTAAAGTTAATTTCACTTCATTGCTCTTGGAAACTGTAGTTTCACCAAGAGAATGTATTTAAACATTTGGGAAATCTGAAAGACTTCCCTGTGCCACTGCATTGAAGGTGCTTTGTGCAAAAATGTTAAGATGATGCCTATGGAGTTTGTCAGACTCCAAAATCAAAAGAAACAGAGTCCAAATCACAGAAAAATACATGAGAGAGTGGGAAAAAGGTCTCACTCTCTCCAGGTTAGAAACTAAAAGTCCTGAAGTTCAGCAAAAAGAGCTGGGGGTCTCTAAGGAAGAAGGGAATTCGCACATTTTGAGAATTTTCCTTAACAGTATTCAAAATCACAAAGGCGCCTCCTTTACCTGCGAATCTGACGGTAATAGATGTATCTGAAAAAAAGTTTCCTTATTTGTGATAGTTCTCCTCTGTTTAGATTGTAGACCTTAGAGCTTCTGAATTGGAGTTTCTTGATATCTGCTACTACCATCTTGTGAAATATCTCAATTGCTGGTACACTAATTGGGGCAGAAAATGTACTTTCAGGCCGGAATTCAATGTATTCTTTGTCTTGTTCATTCAATTCTACTGGTGCTGATAATTCCGAAAAAAGAATACTTTGAGTTTTCATTTCCGTATTAGTTTGTGTATCGTGTTGAACATGTTGCTGCTATAAGTAGATACACATTTCAAACCTTTCTCCAACGTTCTTATCTCATGTTGAGATAGAAGTCTTTTAGATAGATTAACTACTAGCTCAGTTGGGTTTGGAACAGTGTTATCATACCTTGGTTTCTTCCTTTTCCGCCTGCTCGTCCTTTTCCTCTTCTGCCTAGTTGTAAAAATGTGTTGCTTGTTATTGGATTAGTAGAGGTTGTTTGTTTATTACCTGTACCTAAGGTGCTGGCTATCTGGTCGTTTCTTGATAGGTTCACACCAGATTCTGTTTTTGACTTGGAACTACGATTGTCGGTCGATGTTTTGTTAGGCCTTGGTCCTTGGAACTGATACTTGTCGGCCCAGGTGTAGACTTCGTTGTTTAGGTAGCCATGGGTATCATGTTTAAATTTTCTCACTTTCCGTGCTTCCAAATCGGATTTGTATCCCTCTAATTTGGTGTTGATGTCCAATAAAATCTCGGAAGTATTCTGCATCAGTTATATCTGTAATTTCTTTCGATCGGGTATTGATTTATTTTTTTAATTGTTCCGTATTTCCTGATAGTTCTTTAAATGTCAATAGAATTAAATCATGGGAGCACTTATTCAATATCTGTTCCCATTTTGCCACAAATTCTTTCCTTTCCTTACACAGTGTGGGTCGAAGTGGTACTTTGTAATATCGACTCAATGTGACAGCATGTAACTTTCTGTTGATTGTCTTCCGGATGGTGTATTCCGGCTGTTTGATTTTACTTTGTGGATTCGTATTGGTGATGGATTGCTTTGTTTCTTTAATCAGACCCAAGATGGCGTCCGCTTCTTCGGTTGAAAAACCGAGTGTGGTATCTCTATTGTCTGTCAGGTAATCTATTTCTTCATATGACATTGTTAGCATGGAACGCTCAAAAAGTCCACGGATGTAGAATGGGCACAATAGGGAGCAGTGAGTCATTTGGCCTGGGATTTATCATGTTGGATGTATTGACGTCAAAATATTTAATCTACCTAAATAGGCCCTGACGAAGGACACTATTGTCCGAAATGCATAGGCCCAATGTACATCTGCTTTCAAACTACACACAATTTATTGATTATAACTAATCTTTATTAGTGAATAGTGGTGCTTAATCTCGAGTTGTACCAACGTCTTACTCAACCACAAACATTAGAAACCACCAAGTGGACATCGGGGTGTGCAGCCCACACCGCAGGCTGATCAGCCAATGTTCTTCTTTTTGTCCCATTTTTAGAGCTTTTCATGGAGCCACCTTATAGTGGGTGTGCACCCCACCCAGAGATCAAACTCTTCCCCTACACCAGAAGTACAAGAACTCAAACCAATAGCTGTGCACACTCACTGCTCTCTATTATGTCAAAGTAGATAGACCAGGGGCCTGCAACATTTGGCTCACCAGATGTGTTGGACTACAACTCCAATCAGCCCAAGCCACCACAGTTAATGGTGGGGGGGTCGTTGGAGTTGGAGTCCAGAACATCTGGAGAACCACAGGTTGCAAACCCCTGAGATAGATAGTGCTGCCCACTTAAGAGTTGGTTATTGTAGTACAGGATCTGACGCATGAGTTCCAGTTAGAATAGCAGCTGATTGATAACACTTAGATTTGGGGTGTGGTGGAGGTTGACAGGGGGCAGAGAAAGATAGTGATCCATTATCAATCTGAGTTATTTTCTAAAAGGATGTAATCTGGAAAGTCCCAGTTGTGTATAAATACCACATTTACAGAGTCCAATATATCGTATAACAATCGGGATGACCCCCCTGTCTTGCCAATGTTAAGTTTAAGCTAGTGTTGACTCATTACTGGGCACATGGAACTATCTAATGTTGAGCTAATTTTGAGCATCGCCATATGCTTCCTCTTGCCTCATCCCAAAATTGAGCACATAGCCTTTGTAGCCAGTGGGCCCAGAAGATTTGGCATTCTAGGAGGTCTGGAATCATGAATCTGTTGGATCACTGTGAAATGCATACATTTGCCCAGGCACCAAAAGGGACTCGAATATCCTTTCTTCGCTAAATGATGAAATAATTGGAAATGGTAGAACGTTTCCTTTTATTTCTCGTCTTTGTTCAATAAATTAATCCAAAAATGTGTAGCCTATACATTATTTCCATGATGAAACGGCTACATCTCAAAAGCTGATGTGAGAGAGCCTCCCAGTTTCAGATGCATGTCCCCTCATCTCAAAAATCCTTCCTCCATTAGACCCAAAACAGAAGTCTGTATCTCAGATGGGTTCCCTTGGGGCCAATTCAAAACCAGAAGTATGATGATATAGGAAATATGAGGCTTGCTCTCCTTTTCATTGACAACTTTTAGGGCCCGATTCACAGAGGGTTTTCCTATATGATTGCGCCATTACACAACGCTTCTGTGAATCGGGCCCTTAATATGCAACTACTTCTAGGGTCTCAAAGGAGGATTGTGGCCACTCTAAAGAAAGAGTAGACCTCAGGGATTCCTTTGTTTAAATAAAAAAATATGAAAGGTGATGGTGGCATCACTGCTCCACTCGGCACATTATGAGGAGAGTGAAGTGAATCGTAGAACTCATTTGGTTCCTCCTAAAATGCACCCACTCATGTTTTTCAATCAGAGATTTGTTCTCTTCACTGATTGAGTAATCAATGTGTATTGTCTGTTAGCAGAGGTTATGAAGGCAAACTTATGAATCTGATTTTTCAGGTACATGATAGAGACTGAGAGGAAACATAGTGCGTGGTTCATGAGTGGAGCTAAATGCCAAGTAGGATCTCTTTTCTCAGAACAGGCATTTAAATGCCCACTCTAATGGGATTCTGACACCTGCATCCACAGGAAAATGATTTGTTTGTAAAGGTTTCCAGAGTTAGTTTTGTGCTAGACTTTTGCTACATAAAAAACACTAATAAAGTAAAAATAATAAACTCGGACAGGCATTTCCACTTCTCTGGCACTAACACTCTAGAGGTTCCTTTTTTAATTGTTTTCTAAGTGTATCATGAACATCTTGAAAGGTGTAGTGCTATCGATTGTAGGGTTCATACAATAACTGTTCTTTATCTTGAATGATTTTAGGGCACTTTTGTCCTTCTTCCTGGTTTAATTCCTCTCTCCAATCTTCAGATTACTTCCCTAACTGATGTCTTCATTAACCTGTGCATGATTGAAAGAGTTCCTTAGCCCTGTGAATTAGTATGTTCCCATTTTGCTTTGATGGTCATCTGCTTAGAAAATGGTATCTTTTTTTGCTTTCCCTAGGCTCAGCCTCTCAAAAAGGACCCAGAGATAATCACTGTGACGCTCAAGAAGCATAATGGAATGGGCTTGAGCATTGTTGCTGCAAAGGTAAGGCACAAACTAGTTAGTTTATCTTGGATTTGTGTTTAACGGTCAACAGTGCTCTGTTGAGCATGATTGCAGTGAGATGTTCATTTAAAGGAATTTATGAGTAAATTCGTGTGTAGAAAACAGAGGGCTTGATTAGTTCACCTTACAGGAAAATTACAGGAGAAGAGGTGGTAGGCTAAAGTGAGCTCCTAGATGGACATCTGTCTGTCTAGTTAATTTAAAAGGGGTTATTGCAATGAGCAGGAAAATGCAGTGCTGTTTCTGATGGTTTTTTGTTCTCGGACTCCCTTCCTAACCTCCCATGAGAGTGGACTGTTGGCCCAGGGCCTGCTAGTATGAGGAAAGAATAGGAAACTGGACAATAAATAGAGTACAGAGAGGCGGAGGGTTGCCAGAGAGCTTGTTCTAATGGGTGTTTCTGACCTATGTGGCATGATGGGGTAAGGAGGGTGACACGATAGTATCATTTTGGCTATGTACTGTTATTCAAAGAAAGAAAATAACTAGTCTCTCCCTATTTTCTAAGGGGTTTTCCCAACCTCAACACAGAATAACTCTGGTACTTGTTAGGATGCAAGTCAAAAGAAACCAAAATACCATCCTCTGTCCACACCAACTACTCTATCCCTACCACTAACAAATAAACCAAGAATAAATGTGTTCAATGAACCTCTAATTCAAGCCACCAAGAGAATGGCTCCCTCCTGGTGAAACAATCCTGTCTTGGGTTGACTTAACAGTGTATTGCAATAGGGTCTGATTTACCAAATATGCTTAGACCAGGAGAATTACTTCCTTCTCCTGGTCAATCTGGAAGACCTCTGGAGACTGCTCCTTGATAGCCCTTTGGACAAGTCTCGAGAAATCTCTTCAATTCCTCCCAAGGGTTTGTGAACAAGAGTTAAGACTTTATCAACTCTTCATATTGCTAGAGCATGGTCAGGATTTTTTATATATTGACTATTGGGGAGATTGCCTGACAGTTCTTGGTCCTTTTGGTATCTTACACATGTAGTGGGTTTCCCACTGTGATGTGTGAGAAACCTGAAGCGTCTCACTTATTAGTCCCCAGGATCTGTTATCCAGGTGGCCAGGACACAGCCATCGCTATTGGATCCAGTTCCTGGGGGTGGACCATTGGGTGAGGCTCACCTGGATGAGGGGTTTTCGGGGAATGGAAATGAGATGCCAATGGTTGAGACGCGATACTCCCTTCCTTGTACCACCTTTTCTTTCCCCATCCTACCCTGTAGGATATTTAGAAGCTCACTCCCATCCCCTCTTTTCCGACACAAACACTTTCTTTCACCGTAACAGACAACGGACCAACACCAGAGCCGTTTACCTGACCTGTCCCAACACCACAAGGGTCAGGCAGGCAAAGTCAGGCAATTGATAATAATCAACCTGACAGTCCTTTACCTTCCCCACAGGGATAAAAGGCAGGCCATGACAGCACACTACAAGCAAGGCCAAACACATAAGGAAACAGCTACATAGAACTGGCAGTTCAAACGGTGGAGGAAGGCAGTGACACCTGGAGGGACGATGAGGGGGAAACCGCCCTTGCCCTTTTCAACTCAGACTCGTGAAGCCTCTGAAAGGGAATTCATAAGACCAGGAGTTACAGCTGGCGTGTGGAGAAACAAATGTCAACGGTGCATGGGGGCCTCCCACATTCATAACACAGGCGGAGAGGCACACTGGCTACCATGGTGCCATCCTTGACTCCAGAGCCAAGCCGGTGGACTCAACACAATCGGTGAGTCGAAGGAAGTTGATAGCAAACCAACGTGTATCGAGTCCAAGGTTGCAAGTGGCGACATTAGATTAGTGCAAGAACTTGAGAACAAAGAACTTGTGTATTTGAACCTTTGGGAAAGCCCGAGAAGGACCAGCTGCAGAGTGGTCAGGCGCCACACCAGTGCTCATTTGAAGGGCTCTCGCTGGCCCCCTTTTTGGCAGAAACTGAAAGTACCAGAAGGCCCTAGGAAAGGGCGGTGTGAGGTGTGGCAGTGGTCCTGCAAGAGTCACGACAAATCCCTTGTACACTCGAAAGTCTATGACCCATTGCCAAGAGAAAGTTAAGGGGAGTGAATCCTGCATTGTAAGAAACTGCTTGAGATCGTAAAGTGAACTGTATATTTGGCAAATGTGAACCCGGTGTGAGGAATACATGTGATTTGAGTAAAGAGTAATACACCTGTGAACACTGTGAAGACAAGAGTGAACCCGGTGGAGGGTTGTGCACAGTGGGAAGTTGTTTAAAAAGGACATTAAGGTTCTTCAATATTGAAAGCTGCATTTGAAAAGCTGTAGTGAACCCAACGGAGGGAGACCCAAGTTACAAGAAAGATCCAAGCCCGGCCCAGGGAGATCCCAGGGGTGAAGAGCAATCGCCCAAGGAACTTTTGTTTGTTTATTTGTCTGAAGAATAATACACACATTAACATTGTGTTGGCGCGAGTGAAACCGGTTGGGGATTGTCCACAGTGCTGTTTGTTTGAACGGACATTAAAGCTCCTGAAAATTGCGAGCAACATGTGAGAGGCCGTAGTGAACCCGACAGAGGGAGACCCATTTTAAAAAGAGGATCTGAGCCCGGAGAAGGGAGGTCCTAAGGGTGAAGAGCAATCGCCCAAGGTACAAGATTACCAAAATAACTTTTGTTTGTTGTCTTTGATCCATCAGGCCTTCTAAGGAGAGAGACTCTGCAGAGAAGAGTGTTTGACCCCTCACGGTTCTGGTATTGTTGAACTTGAACTGTGAGCCTCGTGCTGGTGAGATCCAGGACTGTGCTGTGCTCAGAAGTCCCGCCTTGTCCCGTACTAAAAACGTGGAAAGGGAGACCCAGCCATACCATCCTGACTTATCATTTTGTGAACACTTCTTTCTTTTCTGGTGATTATTATCCCACACCCTTTTTGTAATTTAGTAGTAAGGATTGGCAATAGTTATTTCTTTTAGTATAGGCTCTTTTTATTTGACAATACACCACTAGGGCTGCCTTTATTATTTGATGGTCGTAGCTTGCTCTCATCTTAGCTTTAGGTTTAGTTTAGGCGTTTTTCTCACCCAGTATAAAGTTCAATAAACACTCTTGAACTGTGATCACTTGTGTCTGTCTTTACTGTTGCCACCACGAGTTCCTTACAGATTAGAGTTTACTCCCGAGGCACTCTTGAGATGTATGGTTTCTTGTGTCAACACTGTAAGGACAGAGATTACTCCATAGGAATACTTGACTCTTGGTTCTTTGGCTATCACTATTGTGACGAGGGAGATAACTCCTGATGGATAATGACTCTTTGGGCTCCCTGAACTCCACATGGCTTTCCCGCAACTCCCGTTAACCTGTATCTTAACTGGGGAGTGCTACTGGTTTTCCCCGTGGTCTCTGTTCGCTGTTGCTTCTGCATGCATTCAGCGCATATTCCTGCTTTCCTCCTCTCTTGTCTGCGTCTCCGCCAAGCTGTTGCTGCGGCGGTCTGGATATGTTTTTTGGAGGACACGGTCCACCTCGTAGAGGATGGATTCTTCCTGCTTGTGCAGCGAGTCGGGTTCCCTCCAGCTCTGGTAATTCCTTTCGACCTCTTCTTTAGAGACAGATTGTCTCTCGAAGCTTGAGGCAGCACAGGTTTGAATTTCCCAGGCCTTGCAGGACGGACTCTAGCTTCGCTTGCTGCTCTTCTTGTTCCCGAACACACCTACTCCTTCCTTGTTCTTTACTTTATACTGCTGGGCGCGATCCAGCGTTGCGACATGTTTGTTGTCAAAGCCTTTGAAGTTATCGTCATGCCTCCTATTGACTACCTCATCACAGATTGTGGGTGATCCTTTATACTACTAGTCTGTATGTTTTTTTGGTTTGTCTTCGTCTCAGTCCTTTCTGGTCTTGCAGACACAATATTAGAGACTTCACAATAACACACAGTAGTAGTTTCAGGTTTAGAGGGAAAAGGAGTCAACAGAGCCACAGTTTATGGGAACAAAGGTTTAAGGAAGTCTTTCACAGAGCAGGAGTCTTTCTCCCCATGGGGGGAGTCTCTCCGGCTTTTTACCTCCCCTAAGGGGACTGTTCTGTAGCAGTCTCACCTCCCTAATCTCATAGGGAAGGGCTCCCCTCTGGGGAAAAGTGACGAGATCCTGTGAATCATCACACCTAACTGGCATATCGTCATTGCTAAAATGTAAGAGGACCCTAGATCCTCTTGCAGGTAGGCAGGAGACTAGATGTACAGGCCTACGATGGTCAGATGTAGGTCTGTCATTGTGAAGGATGTTGTAAGTTTAAAGCAGTCTGTGTCATGGATGACAGAAAATTAACTTGCTAAAGACTTAATGTTTTTCAAAGTATATGTATTCACACTCTGTCGCAAGCACTACACGCCACCCTGAAAGGAGATCATACATTTTTCCATATGTGGCCTGCAACATATTACATGTGGCCAATCATTTCCCCTACCAACCTTATGTCCAATCTCAAATAAAAGCTTGTTCCCTGGTTTAAACAGTGTTCTGTTTAAGAAGTGCCACTAGTTACAAGTGAGGGTGGAAAGGGATATTCTTCAGGTAGGCCAGGCATGGCCATGTGTTAGCAGTTCCTGATGGCCTCTTTCAAAACTCTTCACAGGAACCTTTATTAAGTCGAGGCTCAGGGATAGAAATTCAGATTTCATGAGCAAGAGCTAAAACTAGCTCCTAGCTATCAGGCATCACCTAGTAGGCAGGCACTACTTTTAGAGGACCAGGAGCTTGTACACAGGGTGCCGCAAATTTATCTTCATGTGAGATGCAAACTTTGACCTTTAGTTTATTATATTTTTATTTTTATTTTATTAGTTTAGAGTGCAATTTGGTTAATTAAAACCTTATACACTAAAAGTAAATCACCAAAAACAATTACATTTCAATCCTTAAACCATTATCGTACAAAAGAAAACAAAAACACAATACAATCAGTTTCTTCCAATTAAAATCAAGTCAAAGAAAGAAGAAAAATTGCATTATAAAAACAGTTTCAAGTAATTCATTAACAGATGGCTCTTTTCCAAATATAAAAAGCTGCCCCAATAAAAGACTTTCTCCAGCATAGGATCTTTCATGGAGTCACATGCTTAGAATATTCCCCGTTGTCAGACTGGGAACCCTAACGAGGGTTCCCAGTCTGACAACGGGGAATATTCTAAGCATGTGAATCCATGAAAGATCCAATGCTGGAGAAATGGAGTTACAAGTAAGAAACTATTCCCTGATCTCCCCTTCATAAATAACTGACCAAAATTGATCTGATTCAATCATTTGAAAATCCCAACTATATTTACATATCCTTTGTAATACAATTCCTTTAATTTAGTACACATGGTAAGGATATGTCTTACAGTCCCCACCTCGATTTTACAGTGCCTACATAGTCTTTCTGCTCGGGGGATATTAGTCCTAGCACCAGTGAGTTCCTTACAAGGGAGGGTATTCAAACGTAATTGCAGAATTAATCTTCTCATTGCCCTATTGCCTGTATTTAATAAGTATTCTCTCGGGGTGGCAGGTTTAAGACCCTGGAGAGCATACACAGAGTATCGTGTCTTAGTATAGAAGTATGTTTGATTTTCACACAAATCCCAGATATTTGCTTTTTTCTTTAGACTTTTCAAAATACAAATAGCATCTTCTTTCGCCGTAGGAACCTTCAAACTTAAATCTTCGAGTAAGGACAATACTGTATTTTGCAAACTTAATATATAAGTATTCTTAAATCTGCCTTCACTTCTATGTTTTCCTATAAGGTTAAGTAGATTTCCTTCCTCCCCCAATATTATTCTAAAATACAATTTACAGCATCCTATTTTCCACAAAGTCGAGATGGAAATAAGCCCCAGCTCTCATCTTATTGCTTCTATTGGCACAGCGTTGGGTAATCCTAGAACAGGTCTCCAATGTTTCCCTTCAAGTTTACCTAATTTACTCAGATGTTTACACTCCACTGTTTCCAAGGCATACAAAATACCAGGTATAATGCAACTCTTATATACCTCAAGGAAGCCTTCAATGGAGTGGCCTCCTTTACTGGATGTATATTTCCGTATGACATTCCACTTCTTTAGTATTTTAGTATCCTACCGCCTCTTGGAGGAAATGTATACTGGGATTACTCAAAATAGGTATCCCCAAATATGGGTAAGCATCAACAACCTCCAAGGTAACAGAATTGATTTGCCATCTAGAGGTCAATTTTCTCTTCTCTTTCTTTGATACTCCAAATACCATAATCTTGGTCTTATTGATGTTGATATTTAGATTGTTTGCCTCCGAGTAAAAATACAGTCCATCCAGCAATCTTTGCAGTCCTACAGGAGTTTTATCCATTAAAATGGTATCGTCTGCGTACGTAAGGCCACATATTGCTTTTCCCCCCACTTTGGGGGGGGAAGCTATTTATAGCAATAAAACTATCCCACATATCCGATACGTACAGATTGTACAGTATTGGCGATGCAACACATCCCTGCTTAAGGCCGGGGTTTGTACTGATCGCAGGCGATAACATCCCTCCTTTACCCAGACAAATGGACACTGTGGTATCCCTATACATTTCTTTCAAAAAGTGAAGGATTATTAGGCATATCTTTTTTTCCCTCCGTTTTTCCCACAATAAATCTCTGTTGACAGTCAAATGCTTTCAAATAGTCTATGAAGCACACATATCATTTTTCCCGTTTATCCTTTGTGTCAGCAATGATATGATTCAACATAGTCAGATTGTCCAGGGTGCTGTGGTCTTTTCTAAAACCTGTTTGTTGGGTAGAGAGGAGACCCTTCTCCTTCATCGAGTTGTTCAAGGTACCCACTAACAGGGAACACAAAATCTTGCAGCTGCTGTTGGCCATTGCTAGCAGTTTATAATTATCAAGCAATTTTCTGCCCCCTTTTTTAAAAATAGGGATGACTATGGCTTTCCTCCAACTATCTTGAATAATACCCTTTCCCATATACCAGAGAATAGTTGAAGAAAAAGCACTCCCCATTTTTTTAGGGTTTTGTTTGATAACAATATTAGTCATCCCATCTGGGCCCGGGGCTCGCGAGGATTTCATTTTTGAGATGACTTTGAGGATATCAGTAATGTCGAAGGGGAGATTGTGTTTCATATGGATTACTACAGATGGGAATAACGGAGATGTGACTTATCTTGAAGAAGAGATTTGCAATATAATGCATCCATACGTCCTGTCCCACGTCATTGTTTTCTCTATTATCATCCTCCATCAGAAATTGGCGATATAGGTACCAGAATTTTTTTTGATTCGTGGGTTTCTTAGTATATATCTCCCTCTCCTTGGTAGTAAGAGACATAACCTTTTCATTAATAGAGATCTTAACATATTTAAAGTTGTTTCTCAAAGATGCTTCATCCCTTAATTCTATCTCATCTATTGTATGTTCTTTACCCCTCAGCCAGTTATCTAAACCCCTCACTTTAATAGCTGCTGTTTTGCCCTCATCCAACTTCTGCTGCCGTTCAATGATTTCAAAGCTGTTTCCCACTTCTACACATTCAGAATCTAATGGGGCTGTAGAGGCTAAAGCCAAGGTATTCCTTTTAACACTCTTATGAGATTTAGCCTTAGCAATAGCCACCCTATTTCGGGTAGATCTTTTTTTTTTTTTTGCGTCTGGTACGTCTATTTAACCCCTGGGACGCAGTTATTTCACTAACACTAGAATGTATTACTTCTGCCAAATTTCCCTTAGGGGAAGATATCTCACTGAGGTGTGTCTTTAACTGAGACCTTTCTCATTTTCTTTCTCAGCCGCCAAAACCAATTCACTCAGATCTCCTAGAGCTACATTAACCTCATTCAAGTCATTAGATTTTCTATGTATGTCATTTCCCCAAAATTCCTCTACCATAGTCCGAAGGGATCTTCTAGTGTTATCGATAGTCTGTTGAGCAAATGATTTGATGTCGCTCTGTTCCTTTAACAACTTAGTGCAGATGGTCAGAAGAACAGCCATCATGGTAGTCAGAGCATCAAATTTCTCACCGACTTTAAGTGAATTTTTGCTTTCACCACACCTTACCCTATTAGGTGTATTTTCAAAGGAATTCCCAGTGACATTCCAAGACGCATCACCCTCATTAGGTTCAACATCTATCTGTGCAAATTTATCCAAATCTGGTGTAGCTGACACGCTTATTCCACTAACATTATTCATATTGGTTTCGTCTACCGCAGAGATATCCAAATCTATGCGCGTTCCCATAGATTGCCGTCTAAAATTCTGTACCAATTTCAACAGTGAATTGTTATCAATCATCGAGCTATTAGAAGGGGGAGGTTGGAGTTCTACTGTCTCAGGTACATTCACTTTTTCTTTTATAGTTAGAAAACTAAGTATCTTAGGTTGCTCTAATGCACATTTGACCGAACTAGTATGGCTAGCCTCTTTGTTACCTCTTTTCTTTGTGTTTTTTACTTTACCCAACCCCCAAGTTCCTACTTTTGAATTAGGTGTGGGTGTATTTTTTTTTCCCTTTCTTTGACCTGAGACTGTGTGAGCACGAGCTTGGCCCAGCCCCATGGTACTAATAAAAGGGTAATCCAACAACTCAGAGATGCACAGGAGGTATGGGAATCCTATAAACCCCAGAGGAGAGGAGCCACCTCGCAGCCTCCAGAGATTAGGAATCCCAGAGTACACAGCAAATAAAACCAAAATGTACTCCCTACCAACCAAAAGAAGGGCTCATGGTTAAAGTGCTAATGAACCAACACTAAATAGTATTAATACAAGAGAACCCTTAACTAAAAATAATAGGGCAGAAGAAGTCTTTGCAGCCACAAACTAAGTTAAAATACAGGTGTATAGGGTTATCAGACAATATCACAATATGAAGAGGAGAATAAAGAAAGAGCTATCTATTAAGGGGCATTCGTTTTTAAAAACCATTCTTATCAAAATTAAAAAAAAACACCCTTTAAAAGTAACAAGTTTTGAATTGATCCTGTAATTCCATATATTAATATCCTAAATAAACTGAATGAATCATTTTATTAATAGGAAATCGCTCCAATAATGTCCAAAGCTTCAGTTCCAAGTGACCACCTGAGTTGGGTACGCCTGACAGCTTAAGGAGCAACCTTAGTCCGACTCTTCCCCCAAAACCAGGAGATCTAAATATATACATTTGGTGGATTTCTTACTTATGATCCTTCAGCTAGCACTAAATATTCCTCCAGGGATTACTAGGCACAATAACGGGCTGTGGTGGATTTCAGGTCGCCATAACATGCCCAACAGCCTAACAGCAGATGCCCGCCCTTAACGCCACAAGGGTGATCCGTGTGTTGTTTTAAACCAGCACTTCCGGTGTGGGCGTGGCTAAAGAGCGTCACGCTGCAAGCGAATTCAGAGTTCCTTTTGCTGTAGAATGCGAGCAGTAGTAGCGTTCAGCGTGCAGGGATCAATGATTTCCCAATGTCAAGCAGTTTATTATATGCAATCCATGATCCTGTACATGCTTCTTTATATATATTGACAAATAAAGAAGATTGTTTGATTGGCACCAGATGGCCTTTGGAGCTGAGAGTAGCTCCTGGTAGCCGTTGGTGCCAAGCTAACCTGTCTCTCAAGGCATACAAGAAGCAGGTGCTAAATGGCTCCTAGCAATTTCGAACCCTGGAGGCTACACATGTGATGGCAGAGAGAAGATTGCAGCCAACATGATGAGAATGGAGATTTTGAAACTAAAGCAAGCATCCTTCACTAGAAACATGAAAACATGTAACCATTGCAGTAGTAATCGTACTACTTGTCCAAACATATACATTGGGCTGTTTAGATAACCGGATTCTAGGTGTGTGTTTCCTATTTGTGTTGGGCGTATTTCTACTGTTTTTTATTTTTTGTAAGTATTTTTCTATTTCTTGGGAGAAAGAATGGTTGATACACCTCTTACCTGTAGTGCTGGGTCCACCATCCAAAGGACAGCAAAGGCTGAACAAGGCCAGAAAGCAGCGAAAGTCTTTGAAAATCGGCACATTTTAGAACTTGCTTTTAAGTCTCCTACCTTGTTTTCAAGCACCTGTTCTGCCTTCTTTTTACTGGCCAACCATGACATAAGTGTCTCCATTTTGTTCATAGATGCCATTCTGGTGGCCTTTTCCTCAGTTTTCTTTTTCTAAAACCTATGTTGCAGCATATCGCAAACACAATTGCAATTGAGAAATTGTGATAGCAGAGCTTCGTACACAATGTAACAATGCATAAAGAGGGCAAGTTGAAAAAGAGGTATGAGTGCAGACAGGTGCCTTATAGTACAGTCCAAATCATCAGTGATAACACTTCGAGACATCTTGCAAATTATGGAAGTAAACACAAAATCTCAGCCATATATCTTTTGGATGTTGATAAATAGGGACCATAGAAATAGGTTCTTCTCCAGATTGTTTGGTACAGTTTTAGATGTTCATTGTTTCATTTTACATGTTTTTGCAATCAGGCATACTATATTTTTTTTAAAACCTCTTGCGGTTATTGACCGATACTTTCCAATGTCTCCTAGTAGATATTTAATTGGAGCCAAGGATGAAGGAATACGCGTAATATCAGCTAAAGTTCCAGCAACTTCTCTACAATAGTGAACACATCCTGAACATGTGGCCAAATTATCAACTGACTTACAACATTTGGAACCTTCATCACTAGCTTCCAGAGTGAACCTAGAAATTTGAGCAGGTGTGTAGTAAAGCCTAATGAGGATTTTAAATTATATCAGGCGATATCGGGAATTAATTGAAACTTATTTTGGCAATAAACAGCAACAGGCCAAAATTCATATAAAGGGTGAAACCCAGGTATAAAGCCCACTGAAACCAAGCTCGAGATATAAGCTATATTGAATTGTGTTGAACAGAAATATACAGAGAGGATAATGTTCCATTACACCCAGCAGAATGAACAATACATTTAAGGCATGGAAAAGGGGGCCATTTACACACAAAATACACTTTCATATGATAATACTGTTTTGCAGTCACTGGGTCCCTGTCAATCTTAAATGTAAAATCCTCCAATGACACAAAGGACCTACTGAGTGCCACGTCCAAGAGTCAGTACTCGGCTAGATCCAGCATGACTACTGGCACAGGTGCCGAGGGCTCGCAGCCTACCGGAGCTCCCTCAGAGGCAGTCACCCAGGATGTTTTGACTACCGGCTATCCGGTTGAGGTCCCTTAGTTTGCCATCTCTGCTTCGGACGCAAGGCCCAAGCTGTATCCTCTTGTGTCTGAGGCCTCCCTTGGCTCAGGGCCTTTGCGCTCTCCCATCCAGGACGTGGCGCAAGGTTTCAAAATGGCAGAGCGGCACGTGGGGGAGCCTGCCAGGCAGGTGGCCATCTTGGATCAGGTTCAGGACCCACCAGTGCTTTAGCCCATCAAGTGGGCTTTGCAGGACTGTTAGGCAAGATTGTGTGCAGTACCCTTTGGGAGACTACAGCAACCTTGACATCCTGGCGATAGGAACCCAACCTTTGGTATAAGTCTGTACTACACAGGTTGGTACTGTGGCTGAGCAGCCAGGCTTATCTCAAGAGGGGTCAATGTGAGCTGTAGGGTTTTTACACAGAGATTCACAGTGACAAGTATTCAAACAAACACTTGCACTCAAGGTTTCTTGATTAAACAATTATTAATGTATTTAACAGTCAGTTGAATAAGCCTTCTTCAGAAGGGAGCAATATATAAGCAACACACAAATACACTTCAAAAGACACACTCTTAGTTTCTCTAAATCGGCAAGTACCCATTTGACATGGCACACAGATGTTTCTTACACCCTGAGGTGACTTAAATTACTAGGACACTCTGGACATTAATATATCACTGGTACATTTAGAGCTATACTGAGTTGGTGTCAAGGAAAAGGGTTTGGGAATAAAACAAAGGTTAAACAATTATTCTGAAGCAGGTAAGTACTTTTGAACCGCCAATGCAAAGTAAATTAACCTTTTCCTGGAGAAAAGGTAAAGCCCAAAGTCAGAGGTAAGAAGAGTCTTTCAGGGAGCCAGGCCAGCCAATGTTAATTGAGCGAAAGTCTAGGTGAGCTGAGGCACTTCTTGCAGGTAAGTAAAAGTCTTGCACAATGTTTTAAAAGTCTTTGTAGGAATAAAGAATCACTGTAGGGCCACAGGCTGGGAGACTTGTGAGGGGCAAAGCTGCAAGCAACTCTACAAAAGGAACCACAACCATTCTCAGCTGTTCTTACCCAGAACAAGTAAGGCTACACAACAAGAGGTAAGACTTTGGTTCGAAGAAATGCTTCCAGCTGGCTTCTGTTCCTGTGTAGGTCTGCAGATCCTGTTGTTCTTGGGCCTCAGTCGTGGGGACAAGAGGGAGGACATCTGGGGACTCCTGCACTACAATGGGAAGGTCGGCGGCAGCAATGGGCAAACTTCAATTCAGCGGCACTTTGCGGTTTCAGCTCCTCACGTCTTTAGTAATATAGCACCACCATGGTCTCTCGGATAACACTCTGGACTTTCCTTGCATCTGGGGTCCAACACTCTGTTAAGGTGGCTCAGACTTGGTCAGTTCTGCTTCCTGGGAGTCCGGAGGATCTTTCTGGAGCTCAGGGTCCGACTTAAAAACACTAACTCGATTCCGTTGTTCCTCTCCCTGGCACTTTGGTTCCTGCAGCAGCAATGGAAGTACAGACAGCTTTGAGAGGATTTCCAGATGAGCTCGTCTTGGGGTTGATTGGTCCCACCAACCCAAGAGGAGAAGTCGTCCTTTGGAGGTCTTCTCTAGTCGAGGCGAATTCTGAGCTTCAGCACAGCAGCAGGGCTTCACCGGGCAAACCAACGGGCCAGGATTTGCAGCAGGTGTCTCTTGCAAGTTCTTCTTCGGATTCCTTCATCCAGTGGTCGACTCGGCCTTCCAAGCCAAAAAGTCTTGCCTTTTATGTAGGTTTCTCCCATTCATTTGCAGCCTAGCTGTCAATCACCCAGCAGGGTGGCTGTCCTCCAAGGACAGCCTTCCAGCCAATCACCCTTGGGTGCATTCCTGTAACCACGGAGATTAGCACAGGGAGTTTCGGGCACCTCCCTCACTTCCTGCCAGACACGCTGGAGCCAGAGGCGGGCTTCACTTGTGTATCCCGCCAAAGACAAAATGAACAAAATACCCAAACCTGATTTGGCGAGCAGAGTAAGTTTCAAGAAGGACCTTTCCAACAAGAAATGGCGAAAAAACAGGACCAGGGCCATTTTGACAAAATGGGCACCCACGGGCGCCTTACTGCAGCTGCGATTGCAGCCGTGGTAAAAACATACAATGGTAGTAAAATGTAAACCACTGCCACCAGCCATTAATTGTAGAAAGGGTAACATAAAATTGTTACATGAGAAACTAGACAAAGGGGATACTAAGTAACCCCTCCAGCACCATATGGTATGTTACAAAATGTAAGTAAAGTCAATTTCACTTCACTGCTCTTGGAAACAGTAGTTTCACCAAGAGAAGGTATTGATGCCTATGGAGTTTGTCAGACTCCAAGTCGAAATAACAGAAAAATACATGAGATAGTGGGAAGAAGGTCTCCGTCTCTCCAGGTTAGAAATTAAAAGTCCTAAAGAGCTGGGGGTCTCTAAGGTAGAGGGGAATTAGCACATTTCTGAGAATTCTCCCTAATGAGGACAAATCCACCCCACTTCCTTTGGTAAGCATCAGCGGATCCTATGGTGCAGGGTTTTGGTCTCCCCGCAGGGGTACATTTACCCATCATAACCCTACAGCTACATGCACCATGTGCCTCAGTGCTTTGACCAGGAGCGGAGGCCCAGCGTCACGGAGGGCAGGGCTCCTAGGGACCTGCCGGATAGTGAGAACTGCTTCTTCAAGTGATTCCTCTTCCTCATGCTGTCCCCTCAGATAAAGGGGCTCCTGATGGACATTGTGAAGGAGTTTATCGCCCAGGCAGTGCTGCTTCGGGCCCTTCCCCTGGGGACTCCTCCCGTTCCTCAGGCTCTCCCGGTGCCGGTCCCGCCCTTCCGCTCGTGCTGACGCCTCCACCTCCTCCTGTAACACCATTGCCTTCCCCTCAACAGCTGTTGGACTTGTCTGCGGCACTGGACCTGGGGGGGGGACCCTGTGGGCACCTGTGTCCCAAGGCCGGATTCACCTCAGCCTGTGAAAAGGTGGTGTGGGGGGGGCTATGACGCCCAAGACGATAAGCCGTCTTTCGTTAAGGCCTTTCATGACCGCCCTAATGCACAGATAAGTAGACTATGGCAGCCTTTACAATTGTCATTGCCTTGTGCATTTATTCATAGGCGCACATTAATTTTGCTGCACTACTATGCTCAGACATTGATTGTGCCCTGCATGGCAACCTAATACAAGTACGTCCTCTGTTGATGCAGGGTAAGAGCTTTCTTTTTATCATAACCCTGATTGCTGAAGTGTATAATTGAAAGACAGACAAGACTATGTCAGCCATTACAATCGTTTCGCCTTGTGCATTTATTCACAGGCACGCATTAACTGTGCCACATCTTCACGCACAGATATTGATTGTGAAAACACCACCTGCTCGGTGGGATCATCATAACCTGCGTGCAACGTGTTTACAGTACTGTAATTAAGCTTTTCTAATCCCCTCTGAGATTGGGCCTTTGGCTACTTATAGAGCTTTCGTTTATCTATGGCCCGGCAACAGAACACTCAAAGACACTTCTTTCATTTTTTGTTGATACATTCCACAGGCTGTGAGGAACCTATATCACAATTCACGTCCTGATGAAGGCCGTTATATTGGAGCTACCCAAATGCAATAGGCCGAAACACCTTTGCGTCGACGCGTTTGTCTTAGTATGCCAATGTGGCAGAAAACGCGCTACGTTTAACTCATTATTTTCTCACTCTAACCCTGTTTTTTTTAAAAAAAAAAAACAAGGTTGTTTATGTAACAAATTTCCAGACTATGGAAAAGTGTACCAATTGCAAAAACTGTTCTCTATTATGAATGTGTAAGGTGCACTAAATGTTTTTACGGTATGTCGTGCTCATGAATTCATTTGCATAAATACACAAAAAAGACTACTGAATGGTCAGTGTGTTTTTTTTACTGTGTTCTGTCCGGGATCGCCCTGACCAATTGTTATATATTATATATATATCTGTCATGACCGCCTCCAGGGCCTGGCAGAATTCTTGGGGGTTCCTCTTCCTGAGGAGGCCCCCCCAGGAGTCTGGTGTGCTCGCAGAGGTCTTGGGGAAACGCACCATGACCCGGTCTGGCATTCCACTCCAGAAGGTTGTGCTGCAGGTGGCACAGAAGGTCTGGGAGAAGCCCAGGGCCAACGCCTGGCTGAACAAGAAGTTGAACAGCAGGTTTAGGCTGACGGACGAGGAGCCAATCTTCATCGTCTCCCACCCGCAGCCCCATTCCTCTGTGGTGGCCGTGGCCTCCTTATATTCTAAACCATCGTCTTCGTCGTCTTCCTCCATGGGAGCCACCTCTAGTTGCCTCTCCAAGGAGGACAAAGTTCTTAGGAAAGCACTGTTACTCGATCTCAAGACTGCAGCTGTGGCAGGTGAACGCAGAGGCCCTCTTGGCCACGACTAACCAGAAGTTGTGCCGGGAGCTTAGGGAATTTCTGCCCGACTTCCCTTTGGACAAAAAAGCCTCCTGCAAGGCAGATGCCCAGGCCATTGCACTGGACCTCATGGAGCCTTCGGTCTCCCACATCGACACAGCCAGTAGACGGCTGTGTCTTGGCGTTGGGGTCGAGATGAGAAGGTCGGCCCGGATTCACACCACCAGGTTTTCATCTGACATGCAGGAACAGATCCTAGTTTTGCCCTTTGAGGGCGTGGTGCTTTTTCATTTGTCCACTGATGACGAATTGATGAAGAAAACCTCCACTCAAGCCGCCAAGTCCTTGCCCATCCTGTCAAAGCCGTGTCAGAATCCTTCCCTGAATCCCAGGGTAGGACCGAGTTCAAACCCTGAACCTTCTCCGGCTTCACGGGTTTCAGAGACTGCGGTATGCATAGGCCTGACCAGTCGCTCAGCGACAACAGAAGGCAGCAGCAGAGGACATTGCGCTGTTTTTTTTGCTCTCCCCTCTGCCCCCACATCTGACGCCAAGAAGCAGTCATGTCAGTGTCGGGGAACACAGCTCGCCTGTGAGGGGCCATTTGGCTCTGTTTCAGGGCACCTGGAAGCATCTTTTCAGCAACCTGTAGATCTAATCTGTAGTCTCCATGGGCTTCAGCCTTCCTCTTCTTCTGCCTATACAATCCTCTCCTCCTCTTCGTCAGATCGGGTCCCCAGCTCTTTTAAGGGAGATCCTTTTGCTCTTGGAGATGCAGGCAATAGAACCGGTGCCTCTTGCAGACAGGTGCTTCGGTTACTATTCCAGGATTTTTGTGGTACCCAAGAACAACCAGGCTGGTCTGCGGGTAGCCTGGACCTGTCAATTCAAAATCTGGCTTTACCGCTAGAACGCTTCAAGGGGATTACTCCCACGCACATAACCAAATCTCTGTGTGCAGGGGGCTGGATATGTTCCCTGGACCTCAAGGATGCGTACCTGCATGTTCCCATATGTAAATCGCATCAGAAGTTTCTGCGGTTCATGATTGTCGTATCACTTCCAGTACAAAGTGCTCCCCTTCGGCCTGAACTCGGCCCCTTGTGTCTTCGTGAAGTTGAGGAATGTAGTGACGGGCCTTATCAGCTTGGAGGGCCATCATCTATAACCTTATCTGGATGAAAGGTTGGTGAGGGCGGGGACAACCGAATGGGTGGTGTGCTGCTGCCAGAGATTGGCGAATACCCTTCTTCAGCTGGGATTTTCCCTCAACCAGAGGAAGTCAGTTATACCAGTCTCAGGATCTGATCTTCCTAGGGGTGTGTTGGAACACTACAATTCAGCGGATGTTCCCCATGCCCGAGAGGCTTATGTCCCGCCGCAAGGCGGTGGGGCACTTTCTTGCCAACTCGACCACCTCGACATGGTGGTTCCAGCACATTCTGGGCCTCATGGCCTCCTGCGGGCTCACTGTGCAGAGCGCCCGACTCAAGATGAGGCACCTCCAGCTTCACATGATGGACAACTGGGATCAAGAGACTGGGTCTCAGTCAGACAGGATCCCAAAACCACCGCTCTTTTCGCCTGACCTTCGCTGGGTGCTGATGGACAGCAATGTTTTAGTGAGGTCCCCCTTTACCTGACCGGAGCGTACCCTGGTGGTGACGACTGACTCCTCTCTTTCAGACTGGGGGGCTACTCTGGAGGGCTATGATTCATAGAGCATAGTACCAGACGGAAACCCTCCTACATATTAATCTGCTCGAGCACAGGGCAGTGAGCCTGTCCTTCAAGGTGTTTTGCCCCTCATCAGGGATAAGTCGGTTCTGGTCAGGAAGGAGAACTCTACTGCAATGTTTCATGGGAACAAGCAGGGGGTCACCCATTGTCCCTTCCTCTGCATTTAGGCAGTCTCGATCTGGGAATGGGCCCTCACAGAGAGGATTTCGATTTTTGCAGTCCACCTTGCAGATCACAGCAATGCAGAAGTGGGTCAGCTGAGTTGCTTTTGGTTCAACACCTACGAGTGAGAGTTGCACAATGACTCCTTGTTGCCCCTGTACCAGCGTTGGGGGTTCACGGGCCTGTACTTCTGCCTCTCCTCCGAATGCCAAATGCCCCCAGTTTGCATCATGGGCAGGTCGGGGGTTCGCTGGGAGGCACCTTCCAGATCTGCTGACACAGCCGTATGTGTTGTGTTCCCGCACACACCCTTGCTCCAGCGGACCATCCGCAAGTTCTGAGCTTCCGAGGGCTGCAGCCTCATCCTGGTTGCCCCCCACTGGCCCTCGAGACCCTGGTTTTTGGATCTGCTGCAGTTGTGCTCCCAGGGTCTCGTCCATCTTCCGATCCCCAGCAGGGGTTTTCCGACAGGACCCTCCTTGATGGCCTCCTTCTCCGTAGGCCTCCTTCTCCGTAGAGTTTCTCTCCCTCCAAAGTCGCAACGCTTGGCAGGGCTTCTCTCCTGCTGGTCTCTTCCCTGTTGTTCACTCCACCTTTTATGCACCTGCAACCACCTTACAGGTTGCAGGTGTGAATCCTCAAGCTCAATTGCCTGACCATAGTTAGTGGAATTCTCTGGACATAGCTGACCCTCAAAACAGTCTGCATACCTCTTCCTTGTCTCAGCACTACAGTGGTGAAATGACTTGTTAGTGTGTACCACTGGTAATTGCCTCTTCCTCGTCCAAGTACTATAATGGTAGGAATTCGGGTAAATGATTGACAACAGTCTTTTAGAGACAGGGGGAGGGTAGGGTTGTTTCCCATAATGAAAAGGGGGATACTGTGCCTCACCTTCATACATCCTTTTCGTCACCCTTTTCCCAGCATCCCTATGGTACTTTCTAGGGTTATCCTGGAAAAAGGAAAAGAGGTAACAATATCCCATGAAGGCGGTTGGAACTTAGGGTACATCATGGAATGGAAATGGGAGTTACTGGGTCTCCCCCAAGGACATCCCCTATGATTCCCCAAGTCTGTCTCCCCTACCCAGGTGATCCTCCCTTGCATCTGCACTTTAGGATTGGGATTCAAGAGCGATGGCCCTTCCTTGGCCACCTGAGCAGAGGATGTTGGGGATAAGAAAGTGAGGACGCCCTTGTGTTCCTCACAGTAGGTAACATTTCTATATCCCTTCTATCTCCTACCTATATATTTTAGATGCTGGCCATCAGGTCTGGGCCCTTCCATTTATCTTAGCGGTGACTTGTATTTTAAGGACACTGCACTTGATTGTGCTGACCCAAAGTAGGATTTACCAGCTTTTTGGCTATGTTTTCCTTGATCCCCTGTTAATTATTTTGGGTGCCTACCTGTAGTAGTGGACCCCCGTCTGGACAGGGGGTAAGGAGTATATTTTAAGACCACAAGTCTTTTTTTTTAAATTATACTGGTTATCCTTTTAATTCTTGGTTTTATACCTTTTTTGATCTGATCGATTTCTATCTGCGATTTTATAAAGTTTATATTTCTTCAGTATATCATTGTAGTGTATGTTCTACAGATGTGTGTGTGTGTATTAAATGTACCTTTGTGCTGACCTGCTACCCCACCTGAGAGTTAAGTTTTGTTGCTCTGTTTGGCTTCCCTTTCTTGCTAGGTGTGTTAGCCCCCCTTTAAGGCCAGTGGTTGTAGTTCTCTCAGCAGAGGGTGGTACAAAACTGCCTTAGCAGCTGGTTTCCTATTTAATGTAGGTATCCCTTCTGGCACACAAGGTCCCGTCCTCGGTACCTAGAACCTTCCATAATAATTGAATGTCAAATTTGAAAGCCTTCTTGCATGCTTCACTTGAGTACTTTTTTTGACCCACCAAACCGTGGCCTCTGAACCTGCCCTTTGGAAAAAATAGTAGGTGCCTAAGATCAAGGTTTTTCAGTAAGAATCCTTCAGATGGAGAACATGGCTCATGTCATGCCACTCTAGGCTTCTCACGACACAGATCATTGCTGTTTGATCCACCCTTTGCACTGAGTCCATTCAGTAATAACTCATTTTATATCACACCTATCGTTCTATACTTGGGCATAAACCCTAGCTACTTTAGACATAAACTCTACTCTACATATTGTCTTATGGCCATCACCCTCTGGGCTTCCCAAGGCACGCTATTTCTCGGCCGATAGATTGTAAAGTGTTTGGCAATATAATGATCACATAATATGTCACTCTTCCCAGCCTACAGCATCCATTCCTCATTATGTGTTCATGAAGGTGCTACACTCTGAAGGACGGTGCATCCACCCTCTCTCTCCTCATGTGTCCTCCTCATTCACTTTTGCACACAGTTTGCTCCGAGCTTTCACAGTTAGCTGGCAATGAAATCATTATTTTGCAGGTGATTATAATAATTATTGCATAAGCAGAAAAAGAAGCCACCACGTTTCAATGGTACGACATTCCCACCAAGCAACCACTTGCTAGTTTTAAGAACCTGTCCCCATGTGTAATATGCTTGTTCTCACGAGCCTCGTGTATTGCCCCTTGTCCGATCAAAGTTGCATTCTCTGATCTAGACTCCACAGGCATGGAAACTAACACAAACTCTGTCCCTTCACCCTCATTACCTTCTGGCTCTACTAATCTCTTACATGCATCTAAACTACCTCCCCTTTACCATTCCTCTTTTCTGTTGCAATTTTCCGCACACTTGCAAACCATGGTCTGGATACAATAGGCAGAGATTACACTCCAGGGAAGACTTGGCACTAATATGCCCAAAATTTCAGTCAATCAACTTTATTCAGCCATAGGACCATAAAAGTTCGTACTACATAAACAAACCAAAACAGAAACATACAAACGAACACAGCATAACAGATAAAAATGTACAATCAGTACAGCCTCCCGTCATTGTTAAATCATCTTAGCAGTTACCCCATTGACCATCAAAGGCCATTGTCAGTAAATCTCAGGCAAACCATATGCCCCTGTCATAATTCCCCATAGATCGATTTCGCAGCGTTATAGCGTTTTCCCTAGATGGCACAAAAATATCAGGCCTTGTTGCAGCCCAAAAAGGGAGTATTGTAAATAAAATATGGGCTGATAAAAATTGTACTATTAGTACTCTTACGTCCCGTCCCCTTTCCTCCATACAGCATGGGCGTCCCTCGCTAGGGACGGGAGGCAGAACCTTTTTCACCAGAAAAAACCTTCTTCCTCTTTAAATTTAGAGGCGCGCGGTGGTGCGTCCCTGGCAGCATGCGCTCCCCTGACTCCGCCCACCTTTGCCACTCCACAGTCCCCTTTTCCGCATTTACGGGAACAGGTCGATTTCACCAGCGCTCCTGGGTTTGGCTTTGGCCATGTCATACCACGCGCTCTTCCCCGGATATTTCTTCTATCTTTTTGTCTTCTTTTTGTCAATCAGGTACTTGGTCCTCTGGCGTCACGCTCCTCCCTGGCGCATGTCAACTTCAGTGAGCTTCAGCAGGTGTCCAGCCTGTGAGGGGCTCTTTCTTACATCCGACCCCCTCGCTCTTTGCCTCCACTGCCTTGGCCCGACCACGGCTGGGAAGGTTGTACTGCATGCGACGCACTGACTCCACATGCACTGAAGAACAGGCTAGCTAGGTGGAGGGAGCTCTTGGAAAGGTCGCCTCCAGAGGACTTTAAGGACTTCGTCAGACAGAAATCGAGGCCCAAAGTAGGTCCGCTGTTTTCCATTGCACCCCTAGGGGTGACTCCTTTCCAAGGAAGCGCCCTAGTGGGAGGAACCTCTCGGGTTCTTGCACCAGCACACGTACCGTGGCTAGCCCAGCTACCGGCCTCACGGCCAAGGGGTCATCTGATCCTTCCAGAAGTAGTGCTGAGGGACTGCAAGGTTCTTTTACCGGGTGTACACCCGAGGGGCAATGCCCTAGTACCGGCCTAATGACTGAGGGGGCGCCTGCACGCAACACTACTGGCGATGCTGCTGAGGGCAATACTCCTTCCAGGCCCCGGCCTGAGGTGCCGGGTAGGTCTCATGCTCCACCGCCAAGAGTCTTGGAGGAGGCCGGGCCCAGGGAGCCAAGCACCACAACTTTAGCACATAGCACGCATCTCGACAAAATGCCCACTGCGCCAGACAACATGGCTGCTCGTCCGATGCCACTCCTAGGATCGGAGCAGGCGGGAGAATGAGTTTCAATGTGTGGGGCTTGTGTTAACCTGGTACTTAGCCTACAGTTTATCCATCAGCAGCACAAGGCAGGTTCCCCCTGCAACCTAGACAGTGTGTGCTCCGGCCCCAGCAGTCTCCAGCCACTCTGTCAGTATCACCTGCCACCTCTTCAGCTTCCGAAGATAGGTTCTTCGAAAGGTTCCTGGTGCTGATGCAAACCCCTCAGATGGAGGCCATCCTGCAGGATGCAGTCAGTGACTTGCTCCCTCCGGTCACTCCACCGGTGCCCATAGTCATTCCTCCTATGGCTCTGATGCCACAGGTGCCAACGCTGCCCCTGCCGGCCCCTTCAATTCCAGCTCCCCTGCCTCCCACAGTACAGGCGGTTCCACTCCAGCTTCCGGTTCCGGTCTCCACACCGCAGCCCATGGCACCCAGCACTTCTCCGCCCGCTCCAGACCAGTCCAACACAGACGAGGAGGAGGACCCTGACACGCCGTCATCAGCAAAGGCCTTCCACGACCGGCTTGCAGGTTTGGCAGAATATTTGGGCCTTCCTCAACCTGAGGTCGAGCAGCCCGAGGAGGGGGTCTTGGCAGAAGTCCAAACCCTACGACCCCCTACCAAAACGGGTATCCCGGTGCAGAAAGACGTTGTTGCCTTGGCCAAGCCACGATCGGCCCAACCTGTCAATTGGCACCTTGATGCCAAGTATAGACAGATGGAGGGGGGGGTCCACTCTTGCTGTCGACGGACCCTCAACTGCACTCTTCGGTGATCGCTGCAACGTTACTCTACTCTAAGCCTCTGTCTTCCTCGGCCACCTCGTCCTCGGCGCTGCTAGGCAAGGAGGAGAAGATCTTGGAGGCGTACTGGAAGAAGCTCTACTCCAACGCCTCGCTGCACCTGTGTCAATCCATGCGGATGCTATTCTGATAGCCGTTAACAAGAGGCTTTGGTGGGAAATAGCAGACTTTCTTCCAGACCTTCCGGTGCAGAGTTGAGCACACTTCAAGGCAGGTCTAGGAGAAGCCAAGCTGGTAGCGCAGGACATCATGGATTCCACCATGGCCAACATGGATACCTCTGGCCGGGTCATATGCATCGTCACGGACATGAGAAGGACGCCTGGCTTCGGGCTACTAAGTTTAACCCTGATGTCCAGGAACGCATATTGGACCTTCTGTTCGAGGGTAGGGACCTCTTTCACTCTATCACCGACAAGAAATTAGATAAAAAGAACAGCAGCTTGCAAACTGCGAAGTCTTAATCCTAACGAAGTCCACGCCCAAGGCGTACACCCAGTCGCATCAACGCTCTGACAGGGGGCGGGCGTTTGGCGGGTTCCGGGGTTTCCAGGAACAGAGGTTGAGTAAGCCTGACTGCTCTCCGAGTCAGCACCAGCACAAATAACAAAAGGGTGGAGACAAGGGCTTTTTCCAGTCCCTCTCCTCCTCCTCCGCAGCCTGAAAAGGAAAGAAAGCATGGCACGTCCCTTCGGGTCCACGTGTCTCCGGTGGGGGGAAGGCTTGCCTTTCACAGGCAATTTTGGCGCCAGAACTTTTCAGACCCCTGGATCCTCCCCTTCACTCCCACAGATTGGGACGGCAACTCTGTTGGCGGAGATTCGGTCGCTCGTCAAGAGCCAGGCAGTGGAAGAAGTCACAGCTTTCCAGAGAGAATTGAGCTTCTATTGCAGGATTTTCACCATACAAAAGGCCTGAGAGTTGTTGGACCTATCCACCCTCAACTGCTCCCTCCCTCTTCAGAAATTCAAGATGGTTATTTCAGCACTCATTGCAGAGACACTAGACAAGGGAGACTGGATGTGCTCCCTGGATCTGAGGGACGCTTATCTACATGTCCCGATTTGGCAGCAACATCGTTCCTTCCTGTGCTTCAGGATCATGGGCTGCCATTAGCAATACAAGGTGCTACCCTTTGCATCTGTACTTTGCAGCCTCATGGAATCAGGAGAAGGGCTCCCAAGCGGAGCCGGTCAGCATTCCTCCTTCTCTCCACTCGGACCTCACATGGTGGTCCAGGGACTGCAAGCTGCAGACGGGCAAGCCCTTCCGGCACCCAACCCCACAGGTCACCATCACTACGGACTCTTCCCCGGGTGGCCACTTTGGACATCCACAGAGTCCATGGAGTTTGGAGCCGGCAGGAGCAGGAGTCTCATATCAACTGGCTGGAGCTCAGGGCCATCTTGCTAGCTCTCTGAGCTTTCCTTCTGCTCATTGGGGCAAGATCGTCCTTATCCGGACCGACAAATCCACCAGCATGTACTATGTCAACAAGCAGGGGGGGTGCCAGGTCCCCACCACCGTGCAGCCTAGCGGTCAGCATGTGGAACTGGGCCCTGGAGAACAACATCTACCTCACGGCCCGCCCACCTCCCGGAGGAAACCAACTTGGAAGCAGACAGGCTCAGCAGACTGGGAGCAGACAGTTACGAATGGCAATTGAACTACCGGGTGCTGCTGGAGGTCTTCAGCAGATGGGGGCATCCTCCAGTGGATCTATTTGCCTCCTGGAAGAACAGGAAGTTCCAACAGTTTGTGTCCTGGCAGGGGCAGGGCCCCCGCTCCCTGGGCGATGCATTAGAGATACGGTGGGATGGCATGACAACCTATGCCTTTCCTCCCACATCCCTGGTCCACAGGGTAATCCGCAAGATCAAGGAATCTTGTCACCTCAGCATCATTTTGATAGCTCCATGGTGGCTGGCGAGACCTGATTCTCTGACCTGTTCAGCCTAACGGACAGACCACTCATTCACCTTCCGATGGGGTCTGCCCATCTCCTGTCCCAGCAGGGGAGCAGTGTCATCCACCCCGCCCCACAGAAGTTAGCCCTTGATTCCTGAGCATGTCACCTTCAAGCACCTGAGCCTATCACAGGCTAACCTGGAGATCATTCAGGGCGCCAGGAGCAAGGCTACCAGGAGCCAATACAAGATTTAATGGACTAGGTTCTGTCATTGGGCGGACTATAAGGAGATCGACCCCCTTACCTGCACGCTGGATGATGGGCTCTCTTTCTCTGCACACCTTCCGCACTCAGGCATACAGGTAGACCCATGTCGCACCTATCTGGCAGCCATAGGGGCCAACAGAAATTCAGAGGTGGTCTTCTTCTTTTCTAACCCGATAATCAAGAAACATTTGGCGGGCCTGTCCAGGCTCTACCGGCCCATCAAGAAGCCACATCCCATGTGGGATCTCAATGTGGTGTTAAGCGCCTTGGTGCACAAACTCTTCGAGCCTATGGCGTCCCCGTACATCAGGCTGGTCACATTAAAACAGCTTTGTTAGTGGGCCTCACCTCCACTCGTAGAGTCAGTGAGATCCAGGCTGTGGTGGCCTCAAAACCCTATACATCTTTTCACAGGGATAAGGTGGTCCTGCAGACTCACCCTGCGTTCCTACCTAAGGTACCCTCCGCTTTCCATCTAAACGAGGAAATAGTCTTGCCTATATTTTTTGCTGACCCCAAGTACGAGGCTCAGAGTCTTGAACTGTCTGGATGTAAGACACGCTCTGAAATGCTATCTGGACAGGACAAAGGGCTTCCGCAAGTCAGACGCACTGTTTGTCACCTTCGGGTGGTCCAGGCCCGGGCATCGAGCATCCAAGGCCTCTATTGCATGGTGGATGGTTGCGGCCATCAAGGAGGCCTACGAGGGGCAGCACAAACCGCTGTCAGGTAACGTGCACGCCCACGCTGTCGGAGCCAAGGCCACGGCCATTGCATTCCAACGGCAGGTTCTGTGGCAGGTCATCAGCAGGGCGGCCACCTGGGCCACCCCTTCGGCTTTCTGTAAACTTTACTGTTTGGACGCCGGCTCTGAGTCAGACGCGGCCTTAGGACAGGCGGTTCTAAGGAACCTGTTTGCTTAGGGAGGGTCTCCTCTCCACCCTGGGGCTACATTCAGTTGTAATCACCCATGCAGTATGGAGGAAAGGGGATGGGACATAAGCGTAATTATTAGTTACTTACTGTAGTGACTAACGTACTCTTAGTCCATTGTCCCCTTTTCTCCATACGTCCCACCATCCTCCCCCGTAATAAATACTGGTGTACTTAGGCAATGTTCAATATTTTTGCGGCGTCAATGGGGACTGAGGAGTGGCGCTGGTGGGTGGAGTCAGAGGAGCGCATGCGCCCAGGGCTCGCCTCTAAATTTAAAGGGGAAAAGGGTTCCGTCTCCCGTCCCTAGCGAGGGACCATGCAGTATGGAGGAAAGGGGACTATGGACTAAGAGTATGTTAGTCACTAAGGTGAGTAACTAGTAATTTAATGGGGTACTTTTCCTGTTAATGCCCAGGATACCGTTAGCTGTACTCTGATCTCAAAATTCTACCCGGGTGGAGTCATGGGCATTCCCCCCCTGTAATACAGTCTTGTACAATTTAAGATGGTCTCCCTAGACTCTAGGGCCTAGAGACAAAAAGGCAACTCCGCGCAATGCAAACTTTTTTTTATCAAGGCCTCCCTAGGTTTTTGCTCGATTGGGGATAATTTGGGGACTTGGTGCAGATATATACCACACCTCTCTTTGGATCCTGCCCAAACTGTGCTCTGACAGCTCTAAAGCAAGCAGGATGTATGGCTTGCTTTTGAGCTATATGCCTTCCCCCACAAGTTGTTTCATCACTTAACATTTTGTCTCCGGGTCCCTGACCTACTTCCCATAGTATAAGCTGCTTATACGGCTGCACTTCTGGGTTCGATGTGTTTGGGGTCATGGCTATACAATCAGTTGGCGCTGGGTGCACCCAAGTAAGTGCCGTGAGTAGCCTCTTTACATCAGTAGGTTCCAGCAAGATGGCACTACAATCGTATTTACAGGAAGCTAAAGCCCCCTCAGCTGGGGCAGCCGAATGCTGGATAGATGGATCAGGCAATATACGGATACATGGATAAGTAGAACCTGGCAGAAGGCAGTTCCCAAAACGGTTCCTCTTTGGATCGGATCCCATTGTGGAGGGGCTGGTTACAGAAGCAATGGCTCTAACGGGGTATTGTTTGGACTAACATTCAAAATCCATTAAGTCCACTGGTGCCCAAACCCCAATCAGTTCTGGATGTAAATCTGGCAGAATCAGGTGTGAATTGTCCCCCTGTTGAGTTAGGGTCATACTAGTCTTTGCCTGGGAGGGTTTTATGTTTTGTTCGGCTCTCTTTGGAAACCCTCGTCAGGGTTTCTCTTGATAGTATCCCTCTTTCCAGGGACTGATTATGGGGTCCGTCAATAATACAGTTTTGAGCTGTGGGTGCCGACTCTAAAGCAGACTCCAACACTAGATTGCTTATTTCCGTAGCAGAGATAGTGGGAGTGGTGTCGTTGGTGACTGGATGAACTTGATTCTGCTCATTTGAATTCAGTGCTTCTTGGGCCAAAGCAATTGTCACGCCTCCACTGTCAGCCACTGCCCCATCGTTGCACTTGCCCACTTTGGGGAATATCCAACATGTCAAGGTCAGTTGTAATTACCTTGATGGTGCCTAGTTCCTTGGGGGTAACCAGGATTGAGATGGCCACAAATCTGTTATCTCCCTCAATCCCCCGGCCCCAAGATTATGGCCTCTGTTGGAGTGAGGGGGGGGGCCTGAGACAAGCCTTCAGTTTTTCCTACAGTCTCGTTGGCTCTAGTTTTGTGGCCAATCTGATCTGATATCCAAGCCACCGCTCTCTCCACACTGCTTCCTGCATCATGATGCCCATAGAGTTGGCGCCACCAACCCCCGCCCTGGTCTCCCATCGTTGAATCCTTCCCCAGAACGAAGGTACAGTACCAAATCCTGGATAGGCCAATAATGACTCCCCTCTTCCGCCGAACTCCCTGCGGGACGGCAAACTCCTGCGCCCTTTCCCCCACGTGCTGTGGGGAGGGGCCAGGACTGCAGGAGAGGGCGTAGCCAGAGTTCTAGCTTCCTGCTAGGTGCGGGTCTGCCCAAAATATAACACTGATCGTGCCACAATTTCTGTTTGAGGATATGTCATTTAATTTGTCTTATAAAAGTTTCCTTTTTTGGCAGAAACTTGATTGGCGGTTTAAGCTCAGTTTGTTATTCTGAGTGGATTACTGTATAGGTCCTGCTTGAAGTCTAGAAGAGTGGTTAGTTTGCCACCAACTAGCAGGCTCGTCTTCAGACTCCCCATTGCAAAGCGTGCCATACAAAAACACCATTTTGTCATTAACTCTGTTTGTGAATGTGTACAAAGGAACATGGGACACATCTTGAAGACCTTTAAAGCTTAATGGATCATATATAATGGAGTCATGTGTAAGTTACTTTTGTATTGCTTATGTCAACTTTGCCCAGGTGTGGCTTCTGCTTCTGGGGCGATTCCTGAAACCCCAAATCTTCTTTTAACTCCTAGTCATCAAAACTTTATTTCGATCCTTGAGAACAAATTACACTTTTAGTACTGCCTTAAAATAAAGGTCATATTTTTTCGACAAAGGCGTTAATGTCTGCAGAACAATCCGTGGTAATCTAGAGAGTGACATTTCTACTTGCACAATATGCAGGTTGTGTTTTTAATTCGTACAAGTGGCGTGTGTCATCGATAGAATCTGGAGATGCATGTCAAGCCACAATCTACTACTGTGCTTGGAGAATACTTGCTTGATGTGTGGATCGACATGTCCCCAATAGTTTATACCAAAACCTCAGCGGGCAGGAATGGCGACCAGATGAAGATGATTCCTTCTGTTCGTTGTTGGCCCGCGCTGCCGTTTCATTTTGTGAGCAGGATCCCTAAAAGAAGTTTTGATGTTAAGAGCTGCCTGACTCAAATCCATAGCGTGGTTGGGTTTTATGAAATCCAGATGATTTGGAAGCATGCTGTGCTGGTAATTTACTTTTAAAATGTGAGCTTTTTTTGGTTTCGTTTCTTTTAGCATGCTTCGTTTTTACCTTTCTGCAGACTAACACATTGTTTCCTGTTTAGTTTTAAAAAAAATCTTTTGTACAAAAGGTTCTCGCTTTTTTTTCCAAGCAGTTTTTCAAACTTTCATGCAGCTCTTAAGTAAATAACGCTGGGTTGCGCGTGCACCACTGATTACGTAAGACTCTGAATATTGCATTTTTTCGTATAGCTAATGTTGATAAATGCCATAAGGCGTTAGCAGCGAAAGATCTTGGTGGGTGTCCGAGAAACCCGCAGATAAGTACAGGGAAGGATTTTAGACCGAGAAAGGAGATCTGGAGGACGGTTCTTTACTCGAGAGTGCAGAGCGTGCTGCATTCAGAATGTGGTTTTCAGTGGTGGGAAGAACTGAATCTACGGTAAGTTTTGCATACGACTTGTGCTGCGTTCTGGTGCTCTCTTTGCACATACTTCCTCTGCTGCTCCTACCTGTCTCGAGCAGCGCGCGTGTTTATTTTGTATTTCGTGCCGCGTGGCAGTCATGCAGGGGGATGGGGGGGAGATGTTTGGACAGACGGGAAACGTGAGGAGTGTTTAAACACAGGACCGTGCGGGCATTGCGTCGAAAGGAAATTAGTTTGCAAATGGAGATCTGATTTGCTTAGTTGTTAGCTTCTAAATCGTTAAAAAAAATAGTCGGTATGCTTGGTGAATAGTGTTCTGCAAGGGTGCACATTTAGAATGTAATTGTGGTGGTGTCGTGACTCGGGAGCAGGTGCGTGTTGTAAGTGCGCCTGGGCAAGCCATATTTGCAGCGGATCGCGGAGTTGGGGGGGGGGGGGACGAGGGGGCTGAGGAAGGGTCTATTAAGGCCTAGGCAGGGGTGTGGGCTATTACGTATTATCACTGGGGGTTCCGTATATCAATCCATGCCTTCGATAGCGGCAGGCTGGGACACCTTATGCTCTGCTCTGCGTCAGAGACTTCGTCGCAGGTTCCACGTTGCCTGGCAGCAGTTTTCTCAACGCATTGTGCAGAGGAAGAGTCATCTTGAAGTGTGTGGGATATCCGCCGCGCGTAGTGCAAGAGGGGAGGGGGGGGGGGCTTTCTTCAGGTTTGTTTGGCTCCGTTGTTTCCTGTTGCCTTGTGAAACATTATGGTCGTGGGGTTAAAAGTTCCAGGCGGGAAGTGTTAAGAGCGCACATTATAAATAGGACTGATCGACTCGTCCGTTTTTCAAAATGAGGATTCCAGAGTTTTATTCACTGCCTCCCCAAATAGACACGCATGGCCAGCAATGTTTAAAATTCGTGTGCACGAAAAAGCTTTATGGCCGCCATTGCAAAACAAACACAATTATAATATTAATTTGTTATCTGTATATAGCGCTTTAATCTAAAGCGCTTTACATAGGACATAGGACATACATTACTATGAACAATTAACTAAATGTTATTGTAAATAGTACCCTTGTCGGAAGATGTCCTCTAAATGTAAGTGTTTACACACCTGGGCATGATTTTTGACTCAACAGTTGAACGGAGAGATCCCCTCTTTTCAAACATGGTTTGAAAGTGAACCTCGCGTTGTATCGTGACCGCCAGAGTATTGCTTTCCAGTGTGAGCGCGGCTTGAATGGCAAGGAACATCTGCATCCCATGCCACGGATCTCTCAGTGCAAGACAAGATGCAGCTTTCAACACATATGTACGAATACCATTCCTGCTTAATTTGCTAAAGTTGCCGATTGCATAACGCCTGGAGCCACTTACTGATTTACGTGACGCATTGTCACCCGGCTAGATTCATGCAGAAGTATCTTGCTGGTGGAGGTGTGCCAGTTGTGAGCTGTGCTCTGCCTTTTAATAGGTTATAATTCACCCTAAAGTTCTTCCTGCCAGCTCTATGCTTGTTCATACTGGCATGGGAGGCACCCAGGTGCAGTAAACACGGCTGGAAGGATTTTTGATGTCTGTCTGCCGCCCAAATCCCCTTGCACAAACACCAGTTTCTGACTGTACATAAACTTTCTATTTTAATGTATCCAGTGTTACTTCTCTTGAGCCTTAGCATGCCTCTTGGAAACGGGAAAGTTTGGAACAAACCTGAGTCGCCTTTAATTTGCATGTGTGTCTGGAAGCATAAGGTGCACACATTTTTAAAAAAATATTATTCGGCAAGAGCAAACGCAACATTAAAAAGTAACAGCTACATCCACGGAAAAATAACACCAAGCCATCGATTCGTGTTACAGCCGTAGAGGCATTTTTTAATTGCTTTGTTTGAAGTGTGTCCCAAATGGTACGACTATTTTTAAGTCTAAATCAGGGTTATGGGCTGAATACCTTTCCTTGCAAACACTGGCTTCAGAGATCGTTCCAGTGCATGTCTCTTATCACGTAGGAAGGACCCGGGAATGTTCTGATTTCCCTTACTACCTACGCCTGGCCTGTGCATCTAGCAGGCAGGAACGTTTGCACTAATGAGTTGCCGCTCATCATTGTGTCTGTTCCAGAGCCCAGTGTCTTGGCGTAGTACTCTAAAGAGGAATACAGAAGTACAACTATATTCATTTTGTTACCAATGCATCAAAGATTTTTTCCGTTGAGGCTCCTCTTTCCCACTCTGTACTTTCCCTCGTTTCATGTTAATATTTCCCAAATAAATGTCTGCACGTCAAAAGCCATGGCTCTGTGACACACATAGTGTTAGTCACGGAAAAAGGAAATGCACTCCTACTTTTGTCTAACTTCATCACTGCAGTAGGACGCAATCCAAAATCCAGATGTTGAGAGGTGGAGACACGGGTCACGTTTCACCATGCCCCCGTCTCCCTGCACACTCTACTCCAGAACAAAAAATGTCCATATATTTTAATCGCCATTAGAGAAGAAAAAAGCACGAGCCTGAACCCGAGTTGTAGCAGTGTGCAGGGCCACAGGATGGACAGCCAAGATGTAGAAACCAGGCAGGGCAAGGTGAGGAAAAAACAGGAATGTACTTTATGGTTTCAGTTCAAAGCTAGAAGTTTAGCAGGAGAGTATGTTCTAACATGCTTCCATGTCCAGCTCCTATCCTCAAAGTCCCCAACCGTATAACCCACAGCTTCCAGCTCCCTTCAATTCCGCATTACCTCACACATTCCACAAGCATCTCACAGCGCTTAGAATCCAACCATTCATGATGCCACAACTTGCCTAGCTGTTAGAGAAAACAAGGTGAAGGTTGACCCTTGTCCTTTGATTGGCTTGCCATAGGAGCAAATCGGAAAGTAAGTATCTGTAACATAATGTGCATCACTATTCGGCTTTGCTGTAACGAGGCTTACTCCACAAATCCCTTTCTCAACACCTGTCTTCCTATCACTCACCCTATCAGATGATGAATTAGCACTCAAATCCAATCCCTAAACTGCACAGTCAGCATCTATTTCCTTTTAAGAAGGAACCTGCATTTTGATTGAGAAGAACTTTTTCATTCTACTGCTGATGATTGGTTGTGAGCAGTCAAATCTCTGTAACCGTCATGAAAAGGCAGCAAAACCCTGCTTTTCTACTTCCTTTCAAAAAGGCAACAGCTACTGCACTCTGACAAGTTCATGGGTTTCTATCGATATTGCAGTGAAATAACAGGAAGGATAACTCCTCAGGGCCCCAGAAGAAACATCAACGGGTAAAGGACTTCAAGTACCCCAACCAAAAGTTGGATAGTCTCCAGCCCCAGTTACACTGGACTGTTATGGGAAGGTGGGGATGGTGGTGGTGAGATCACACTATCAGACTGCTGTTGCACAAGGACCATTGACATGCCTGGATAAGAGGGTTCACCCACCCTCCTTCTTTCCCCTTCTCCCCCAACAACTTTCATCAGAACTCCGGACCAAGATGGAGAAGCTGCTTTTGACTACAGGTGGCAGAGCCCATCCCTCAGCTGAACGATGCTGAATGGTGGTTCTTGCTTTTCTTTGCAGTTCCAAAAGCGGACAATGAAAGGGGGGTGGTCTTTGCAGTTCCAAAAGCGGACAATGAAAGGGGGGTGCAATTCTGGAACTTTCCCAATTGAATTTCTTCTTTCCATTGGACAGTTTCAATATGGTCAACTGAGTTAAATTACTGGCTTTCGGAAGCAGTGGGGAGTGGCTTTGCATCCTAGATCTTTGTACCTGTAGCTACCCATATCTATGTGGGCCTGACTGCTAGCATCGACAGTTCACCACCACAAGCCAGTCCATCTAGTATAAATACCTACCCTTCGGCCGGAATTCTGCTCCAATAATTAAGAAGGTGATGGCAGTTATGGCCACTCTTCATCAGAGAAGCATCCAAATTTACCTCACCTCGGATGTCTGGCTGTTGAGACCGGTGACCCCAGCAAAAACGCTCCTTTTTATGCAATCACTTTGAATTTTGTCTTTGAATTAAAATGAAAGGCAGTACAGACTCTGTCCTCGCCAAGAAGACAGCACACACATCCAAGCCTGCATCTCTGCGGCATCTAAAAACTCTGCTTATCTTTTCAAAATCTGCAAGGAGCAGGCCAATTCTGCTGCAGTCTCTACTTCTCCTGTTCCCTCCCAGGCCCTCTGCACGGCCTTGGCTTCTCATTTCATCACTAAAACTCAGTACATCCTGTCCACCCTTTCTTCCTCCTCTTCTTCCTCCTCCTCCTCTTCTTCCTCCTCCTCCACTCCTGGCCTTCCTGTGTCTGCCTCTCCTCTGCCCTTCTCTTCCTTTCCCTTGTTCACCCCTGACGACGTTTCTCGATAAATCCGACATATGAAAGTCTTGTCAAAACAGTTTCTTCTCTTTTCTTCAAGAACCATCAAGGACCACATTGACACCCTTGATCCAGCCTTGGCCGATTTCTACAATCACTCTTTTTCCACTTGAACCTTCCCCTCCCCCCGAAGCACTCCTTTGTGCACCCCTCCTTAATAAGCCATCTACCGGTCACTCGTAACTATCACCCGATCTCTTTATTTAATTTATTGAGCATTTGATTAAAAAATAAACATTAAGCACATTTAAATCACACATTCATTACATAAAAAATAAGCTTTGAACTTTAAAACAACTTATACAAGTCGCCCGATGTCTCACTCCTTTCCTGGGCAAACTCTTGGAAAAGCTAGCCATCTCCCAGCTTAACCTTCACACTGAATCTGTTGGTTGTCTCCATGACCATCAGTCTGGCTTCAGAGCGGCCAGAAGCATGGAAACTGCTCTCCTGAACATCGGTGAAGACCTGCTCTCTAACCTTGATCTAACCTTCCTTTTGTCCTCATTCTCCTAGATCTATCTTCTGCTTCTGATGCAGTCAACCATGCCATCCTTCTCAATCGCCTCTATGATAACATGGGTATCCCTGATCAGGCCCTGTCATGGCTAACCTCCTTTCTCACTGATCGACCCTCTCAGGTCCAACTGGAGTCCTTCCTCTCTTTTATCTATCTCTCTCTACCTGTTGTGTTCCCCAGGGATCTAACCTTTCTCCCTGGGTGTTCAACCAATGCCTGGCACATCTTGCCCACTGCATCGCTGCTCTCTGCTCCAACTTAGTGTTATGCGGATGACACCAACTCTTTCAAGCTCTGCTCGGCCGCCACTACTCCTTCTCTCATTCCTGATTGTCTGTCCGTAATCCTGGAGTGGTGCATCGCCAATGATCTCTGTCTTAATGCCATTAAGAAAGAGGGCCTCCTCATCGGAACACCAGCTCCCTTCTCTCTCTTTCTCTCTTTCTCTTTCTCTCCTCTCTCTCTCCTCTCTCTCCTCTCTCTCTCTCTCTCTCTCTCTTTCTCTCTTTCTCTCTCTCTCTCTCTCCCTCTCTCCCTCTCTCGGCCCTCTCTCACCGCCCACTCTCGGCCCTCTTCCTGCTCCTACCTGTGAGGCTAAGAACCTTGGGGTCATCTTCGATTCCACCCTCTCCTTCTCTCCTCACATCTCTGACGTCTCTAACAAACAACTGGAGATTTTTGTGTCTTTCGCAAAGAAGAATGGGCTTGCCTTGAATATCCCAAAAACCAAGGCTATGATCTTCAATGCCAAATCCAAGAAGAAGCACAATCCCTTATCTCTCTTTGTAGAGGGGGTGCAATTGAGCAGGTTCAGTCCTATGATTATCTAGGTCTGAGAGTTATGGCATCATGCAGTTGGAAAATGCAGGTTAAGAAGGCCAAACTCACCTTGGCTAGATATAGCGGGGCCCTCACTAGATACACCAATGAACATGGGAATGGGGCAGTGCGGGTCTCGCTGGAGGCCTACAGAGCACAAGCACGCCAGGCAGCATTGTTTGGGGTGGAACTCTGGGGGCACGTGGAGACCAAGTCCCTTGCAGTGGCCGAGACAACATTTCTGAAGAATATCCTTGGGTTGCCCACTGCGGCCCCGAACATTCCAGTGCTTTTGGAAACTGGATTGGAGGGGTTTGAGATGATCTGTAAGTCAATCCGGTCCTGTACTGGGCTCACCTCTGGTATAATCCTCGCCTCCGTAAATATGAAGAGGCAGTTACAGATGTTTTGTACCAGCAGGGGGGGCAGCGCCTTAAAGGGGCTGCCCATGTGAAAGGATATCTGGGTTTGGAGGATTACTGGTCAGATCCCTCAATCATCACACCGGTTGCAAAGGAAGCAATCAAGAGCACTGCAGGGGAAAAGGCGCATGAGGACACCCATGGAAGATCCAGGGCTTCTGAGCAGCTGGACGGATATCTTTCAATAAAGACGCAGGCGGGCTGTAAAGAATACCTGGAATATGTCTTGCCCAGGTGGGAAAGAGCATTATATTTAAAGTTCTGTATTGCAATCTTGCCAACTGCTGTATTTCAGCATAGATGGAATATTTCTGTTTCCACGTCATGTATCCTTTGTGGTGAGTCTATAGAGACGGTACACCACCATGTCTTAGTCTGTCCGCCCACCATGCCTCTAGGAAGTGCTCCCTGAAACCCCTGTTCTGAAGTAATAGGTCCCTAGTTGGTGCTATGGCAATTTGGCTGGACGCCACGGATAAGGAGGCTGTGCTTGCCACTACAAGTTATCTGAGCTGTGCAAGAAAAATGTATGAGGAAGGCTAAATTGCTGAATAGTGCTATGGGGTAAAGACATCCTTCTGTACAAGCTGCTGTTGTCTGTATAATGTTGACCTGTTTTTGTTTGGTTTTAAGGTAAAGCACTGATTGTGTAATTTTAGTGGAGTAATTATGAGCTAAGCGATTGTGACGATGTAACTAATGTGTTTTTTAACTTTTCTGTCAACTGCTTTTATGACTATCTTGTTGAAATAAAGCAATACAAGTCATTTTAAAAAAGTCTACAAGTCTCTAAGAAGTCAAACTATCAGATGTACCCTCCTCTGACGTATTCTTCCTTTCCTCACATTCCCCCAGAAGCTCACTGTCTCCATAGCTCTGGTGTTCTCTAGGCTGGACTACTGCAACAGCCTCTTCTTCCTGCCTCTACTCCTTATCAAGAACAGGACTGCGGGACTTGTCCTTGGACTCCAGCCCAGGGATCATATCTCTCCAGCCCTGAAATCTCTTCACTGGCTCCAAGTGGCAGCACAGATCAAGTTCAAGACCCTCTGCCTTGTCCACAAGGCTTTCTGGGGCCTCGGACCACAGTACCTCCAACTCTCTCTTCCTAAACATCTCCCTTCGCGAGCTCTCTGCTCATCCACCTCCAACACTCTGAGGGTCAGTCGCTTTTTCACGCAGAGAGTTGGGGGCAGATCTTTCTTCAGCTGGGCCCTCCCTCTGGAACAGCCTCCCTGTCACTCTCAAACTTGAGCAGAACCACCTCTGGTTCTGTAAGCAACTCAAGACCTTCCTCTTCACCTGCGCCTTTTCTCTTCCTCTTCCCTGCTGATGACCCGTCTGCTCCACGCGCTGGTCCCCTGGCCACCCTCTGAACTTGGGCACAGGTCCCTGCATGTCCAGTTGCACCTTGCACTGCCTCTTGGCTCCCCTGCTCTTGTGGTCTTTATCTGTAACCCTACGGTCCCTTCTCTCTTCACTTATGAACCACCCGTTGGCTGCACTTTTTGATTACTTGCACTTCTCTATTACCCCCTTCCCCCCACACCCTCTGGCACTGCTCCCCTTCCCCGCACTTGCACAATCTGGTTGACACAAGGCCTAGTAAGATCGTTGTTTGGTCCTCCCTCTGTTCGCCCCTCCTTTTCTTGTCGCGCCTAGAAACACTTGTGTACAGGCGCGTTATAAATATCATATAATTGCAATACATCTTCTTATTACTATTACATTCATTGGGATTGTAAGGGATACCAGCAAGAGCAGAGCCTTCCTGCCCTCAGTGAGAGTCGAGGACATCCAAGAGCTGTGTGACCGAATCCTTTCCTGCTCTCAAGCTCTGGCCCTTCTCTTTAAGGGACAGCAGGGCCTGGTGGCCTCTTGTAATCCCTCTGGTCCCAATTCCAGCCTACACATAAGGAAGACTAAACTGAATTCAGCGTCAAGCTGGCCTAGGGAGTACCATTGTCACTCTCAGGATTACTATTCCACTTCAGAGACAATCTCTTGTGGTGGAAGGTGGTTGCCAACCTTCGTTTAGAGGTCTGTTTTAAATCCCTTCACGTATGGGGAGCATGGCCACAGATTCTTCCCTCACCTGGAGGGTAGCTAGAATTCATCTCCAGACTCACAACCTATGGCCCCCAGGAGAGAATTCCCAATTTATCAACATTGTGTAGTCCAAGTCAATTTTTCTGAACATTGTGGCCATGTCAGCGCCACTCAGAGATCGTAGTTCTCATTTACACTGTCAATACAATAGCTATGGTCTACTTAAATAAGCAGGGTGGGGTGCACTTTCCTCTCTGCAGCCTGGCAATTTGGGTTTGGTGATTCTCTTTTAAAAATGTTCTGGCACTATTACACCTTGTTGCAGAACTCGGTGTTCAAGCAGCTTCCTTGAGCAGAACAACACAATACCCTCATGAAAGGGAACTTCCACGGAGTGGCTGGTCCCAATTCTCAACTAGTGGGAGTCTCCTCTGGTTGATCTCTTTGCCTCTCAAGACAACATGAAATGCCTCGTTAAGAGAAGAGTCAGGGTATGTCCTCCCTGGGCATGCTTACCTCATTCCCTGGGGTAGTCAGAAAATGTATCCATTACCACTTCTTCCTCTGACCCTGAGGTTATGGTCTTACCTAAATCAGGTAAGTTCCCACTTTTTTGATGACAGGGGATCAGTACTCGCAAGGGAACTTAGTCAAAAATATATATACAGATAAGAGACCGATTACCCCTCTTTACGCCAAAAACAATTGGAGTGGTGATGCTTACGGACTAGACATGTATAGTTTTAACGATTCATTCTACAGAGCTAATGTATGATTGGACCCAGCAAGTTTACATTACAACAGACTGGTTTATTAATTATCAAAAGTAGATAAAAAGTTATATCATAAACATTTAGACTTCATTTTTGTCATGATTAACACAAGTAAAAAACGTTTCTCAAACCATGTACACAATTACATACAGAATACAAAGTTCAGAAATTAGAAACAGGGGTGAGCAAAACAGCACATATATTTAGTGACCACTTTGTATCAGCAGAAACCAACATTTTTCTTATGGGTATTTCAGATTGTCGACATGTTTCGGCCTTATTAAACATAAGCCACTATCCCTAGTGTCTTTTTTCCTCTAAATTTATGGGCCATCTTTAGGACAAAATTTCTTTAATATAGTTGGTAATTCATCTATACCCCAAGTAGTTTTTTTGGAGATGTTTAAAATATCAATCCCCACATGAGCCTTTCGCGTTTGTTGAATCCGTTAGCAGACATATAGTAGGAGGCGATTTTATCACTTCAGAGCTTGGTTGCACTATAGAGATGTAGGATCTCTTTAACGATTTCATGGAAGGCGAAGAAAAAATAGTTCAGAAAAGAGTCAAATTTGTTCGTGCAGATGTGGGCTTCCTCCTCTCAAGGCACAGGAAACGGGTCCTGTGTAATTGTTATGTTGTAGTTTAACAAGCAAAAGCTGCTTGTGGATGTACTTTTTCTTCAAAAGGAGAATGGAAGGTGGACCTCCTCGGCTGTATGTCACGGTCGAAAAATAATAATCCCTGCAAGGTGCGTGTTGGTGCCTGTAGCTCTCCCTCAGTGTCGCGGTCTAACTTCCGCGACACTGAGTGAGAGAGCTACAGGCACCAACACGTGTCTTGCAGAGATTATTATAAGTACATCCACAAGCAGTGTGCCGAAAGGTTAGGTACTTGCTCCAATCCACATTCTTTGTTATGGGTGTCTGGGTGGAGTGAATGGCCTGAATGCCTGCGAGACTGATTGGCTGCCTGCCTGCATGAATACCCTTCTGCATGATTGGCTGACTAAGCATGGCTCAGCCAGAGTGAATGAGAGACAGACCCATTTTTTCAAAAGCTGAAGTCGAAACTGAAGCAAGAAGCTTTTCCTTGAAGCCCAGCTGGAGGAGAAGCCTCCTGCTGCAATTTCTTCAAAGTAATCCAAAAGCTGCTGTGTTCTTCCAAGTACTGATCCAGAGAGGACCTGATATGATATGATTGGTTATTTATATCGCGCTTAATACCCAGAGGTTTCTAAGCGCAGCCCATGGATCGAACCTGTGTTGCTCTGTGTCGTCTTGCTTCCTAGGCGAGCACGTTGCCCCTGAGCTATCCCCCCGAGAATATTTGCAAAGGAGACCTCTACCCGAGCTACGAGGGACCATCGTGCAAACTGCTACTCTTCCCCAAAATACCCAGAATGCCAGTCCTGTGTGCCTGCCATCCGGAGAAGGGGTCCTCATGAGTCCTGAAGAGGAGTGCCCTGACATCTCGAGTTGAAGAAGTCCATTGGTGTTGCCCAGGGTTCGGAGGTACGTTTCATGTCCACTGGAAGCCGTTGCGGTCTACCGCCCAGAAGAGGGGGTACCCTGGCATGGTGCTGCTGAACATCCCGGAGCTGGGAAAGTTCCAGACTGCCTAAGAACATTTCAAGGGACAGCCTTGCCATCATCACTGACCACTTTTTCCCGCCAGCGAGAGTCCAGAGTTGCTGAGTGCAGAGGAAGGTCCATCAGTGGGTTTCCCGCCACCAGAGCTAACAAAGATGTCACGAGGGGCCAGACTTGGTGAGGGTATGAAGTCCAGTTTGCCAGAAGCCCTCCAAGGGTCTGTGTTGCTGCTGCAGCACCAAAGAACTGAAAGTCGGAAAGCTGCAATATTCTGAAACACAACCCCAAAAGTGACCTATGCACACGTCACCGCCAGAAGTTCTCGAAAGGTCCCAGGGTGTCTTTCTCTCATCTGCCAAGCATTTAAGGAGCCCACAGCAAGTTTCATCTTCACAGGACTTCTACAGTCAGAGAAATTGTCGATCAAAGGAGAGCATTGCGAAGAGTAAAACTGCTGCACTTCAGAAAGACTTTCGTTCCATTTTTCTCATGGACTCCACATCCCAGTGGTTCCTTCTTCCAAGGGAGGTCCATCCTTGGAGGAAATCGCCGAGTGACACAGAGAAACTCTGCCACTTCGCCTGCCAAGGCACCAAAGGTACTGGGACAAGGAGGAGCATCTTCTAGCGTAAGTAGTTGTCCTTGGGTCCCAGATTCGGCTTGGATCCTGTTCTCCTGTGGCCTCTCAGGTACTTTGGGGTGGTAAAACCTTTTAAAAGAAAGCCGAAGGTTATTGAACATTATTGGACTGGGCTGTAAAAGACAAGGTAAGCCTCTCTAACTTTTCCATTACAAGTTACCCAGGTTGGGGGGTGTGGGATCTTCACAAATAATTGTCTTTCTAGTCTAAAGAACGCATTCTGCCACTGTTGACAACTAACCTGCCGTTCTTCCCTATTCTATGTTGGTACACCTCACTTAAGAATTCACATGCCTATTTAAAGCTATCTGCAATTAGTGCTTCTATTACTGCAGTTATTACTTAATTTGAGTATTATGTGGTACCACATATAGTGTATATATTTGTCATTCTTTAAATAATTATTCCAAATACAAAGTGTTATTACTTATATGTATATATTTTTGGGTAGCAAACCTTATTTTATGTAAAGAAGCTGTGTTATCACTTAACATAGTGTGTGGACATTCCTTTGAGGGGGCTTTGGGGATTAACTGTACTTAAGAAGCAGCCTGCTTCACATCCTAAAAGCTTAAGCATGGCTGCTCGCCCTTTCTACCAAATTGAGAACCTTGGCTGGTGTGTTCTGTGCCTTTACCCTACCATATAGGCAGCAGAAGAACATATACCCCCTCCAGTCTTTACACCCCTTAACACACTGTGCCTAACTATCTATTCCCGAACTCATATTAGAGAGAGCAATTGTTTAGAGCTCGTTAGAGCTAAGATTGAGCGTACTCTTAAATCCTGTCCCCTTTCCTCCATATTGCATGGGCGTCCCTCGCTAGACGGGAGACAGAGCCTTTTTCACCAGAAGAAACATTCCCCCCCCTGCCCCCCTCCCCCCCCCCCTCACCCCCCCACACCTTTAAAGGTAGAGGTGCGGCCCTGGGAGCATGCGCTCCACAGACTCCGCCCACCGGCGCCAAACCTCAGTCCCCTTTTCCGCATCGACTGGAACGGACCGATTTCACCATCGCTCCTGGGTTTGGCTTTGGCCTTGTAATACCACGCGCTCTTCCCCGGATATTTTCTTCTGTCTTTTTGTCTCTTTTTATCAATCAGGTACTCGGTCCTCTGGCTCCATGCTCCATCCGGCGCATGTCGACTTCAGCGGGCTTCAGCAGGTGTCCAGCCTGCGAGGGGCTCTTCCCTATGTCTTCGAGAGGTCGCCTCCAGAGGACTTGAAAGACTTCGTCAGACATAAATCAAGGCAGAAGGTAGGGCTGCTTTTTTCCATCACACCCCGCAAGGGCGACTCCTTCCCAAGGAAACGCCCGAGCGGGACGAACCTCTCAGGTTCTCGCACCAGCACAAGTACCGAAGCTAGTTTAGCTACCAGCCGCTAGGCCGAGGGGTCCTTAGATCCTTCCGGAGACAGCGCTGAGGGACTGCAAGATTCTTTTACCGGGTTTACACCCGAGGGGCTATGCCCTAGTACCAGCCAGATATTCGAGGGGGCGCTTACATGCAGAACTACTGGAGAGTCTCATCCGAGGGCAACATGCCTACCAGGCCCCGTCCTGAGGTGCAGGTTAGGTCTCATGCTCCACCGCCAAGAGTCAAGGAGGTGGCCGGACCTAGTGAGCCAAGCACCACGACTTCGGCACGTGGCACGACAAGATGGCCGCCGCTCCAGACAAGATGGCCGTTCGGCCGATACCGCCCCAAGGACCAGAGCAGGTGGGAGAACGAGTTACAAGGTGGGACTGGTGTCAACCAGGTACATGGCCTGCATCTTATCCATCAGCATCGCAGGCCAGGTTTACCCCGCAACCAGCTATACAGAGTATTCACCGGCCCCAGCAGCCGGCCGCTACCCCGTCAACATCACCTGCCACCCCACCGGCCTGTGAGGACAGGTTCTTTGAAAGTTCCTCACTCTCATGAGATCTCCTCAGATGGGGGCCTTCCAGAGACATGCTCCCTCCGGCCCCTCCGCCTGTGCCTATAGTCACTCCTCCTATGGCTCCAGCGCCGCAGGCCCCGCTGCAGCCCCTGCTGCCCTTGCCGGTTCCTTCGATTCTGGCTCCTCTGCCTCCCACAGTTCAGGCGGTTCCACACCAGCCTCCGGGTCCGGCCTCCACACCGCAGCTCTGGGCGCTCAGCACACCACCACCCGCGCCGTACACCCTGGTGGACACTGAAAAGGACCCTGTCAGCCAAGGCCCTCCATGAACGGCTCGCAGGTTTGGCAGAGTACTTGGGGCTTCCTCAAACTGAGGTCGAAAAACCGGAGGCTGGGGTCCTTGCCGAGGTCCTCTCTCTGCGCCCTGTGGCTACAACGGGGATCCCCATGCAGAAGGACGTCGCCTTGGCCAAGAAAGGGTGGCTTAAGCCCCACTCAGCCCAGCCTGTCAATCTGCACCTCGAAGCCAAGTATAGGCAAATGGAGAGGGACTCACTCTTGCTTTCGGCACACTCTCAACCACACTCTTCAGTGATCGCTGCAGAATCACTCTACTCAAAGCCTCAGTTGTCCTCGGCCACCTCATCCTCTGCGCTGCTAGGCAAGGAAGAGAAGATCTTGGAGGCGTACGGGAAGAAGCTTAATTCCAACGCTTCCCTGCACCTTTGTCAATCCAACGCGGATGCCATGCTGGCAGCAGATAACCAGAGGCTTTGGCGGGAAATAGCTGACTTCCTTCCAGAACTTCTGGTGCAGAGCCAGTCACGTTCCAAGGTGGGTCTGGCGGAGGCAAAATTGGTGGCGCAAGACATCATGGAATCCACCGTTGCCCACATTGACACCTCTGGCCGGGGCCATTTGCATCGCCACAGACATAAGAACAACTTCCTGGTTTCAGGCTACTAAATTCAACCCAGACGTCCAGGGACGCATATTGGACCTTCCATTTGAGCTCCGTGACCTCTTTCACTCCACCATCGATGAGGAGCTAGATTAAAAGAAAAACAGTTCACAAACTGCAAAGTCTTTATCCTTACAAAGGCCATGCCCAAGGCGTATAGTGGCAGTTACCGATAGAAACTCAAGACTATTTTGGGAGTTGATCCCGTCAGACCCAAAGCATCTGAGGAAACAAAAACTAGCACCCGTTATCCCCCACAATACCTTGGTTTGTACATTTTAAGGCCCAACACTCGACAATCTACCCACTATTATTACCACAAATCCATTTGATTTATCTTCGGTTGCAATCATTATAAATGCTTAATGCGCATGGATGCTGACTATATCACCAGGCCTATTTATACCAATAACGATATCTGGTCTCCTTTCCTAACGCATGCTTTTAATGCCAATGTGGAATTGGAACAATATGCCTTGAGCTCGAAGAAAGCCGTTCTATGCCCCATCTATAAGAAAGGAGACATAGTTGCTCCAAACAACCATAGGCCAATTTCACTGTTTCAAAAGGTTTGATGACTTGGTACTCCACAGACTCCATAATTGGGTAGCAGCAAATGAAACCCTTTCTGCATCACAACTCTGCTCTAGGGCTTGATTAGCTACGGAACGCCAGTTCCTTAACTTATTTTACTTGCAGCTAGTTCTGTATTTGCACAGAAAGAAAATGTGTATATAGCATTTATGGATCTGGCCGCTGCATCTGACTCTGTAGATGGGTCACATTTATGGTCTCCTTTGCTGAACATGGGCATCCCGCCAAACCTTTTAAGAATAATATTCCATCTGCACAAATTCTTATTTGTTTGTTCTGCGCCGTAGCATCAGGGCGCACATAAACACACACGACGCACACACAAGATGCAATACAAACGACAGGACAAGGAAAGGAACATTACCATCAAAGCAGGGTTAAATCAGTTATTCAAATAAGCAGGTTTTCAGGAGTTTCCGAAAATGGGAGCATATTTCTTTCTTGGCGTGAATCTATAGGCAAAGCATTCCAGGCATAGGCTGCCCTGTTATGGGAAAGTCCGGCCATTTCCATTCACGCATCGGACTCTGGGACAGGAGAGAAGGTTGGTGTTAATAGAACGCAATGCTCTCCTTTAACCAAGCTTTGCTTGAGATAAAGGGGAGTTATACCAGACAGGCATTTATGAATCAAAGTAATCATCTTGAACTGCACTCTGGCAGCCACTGCAGTTCTTTACTAGATTCAGAGATATGGGCTCTACGAGAGATGTTTTTCACAAAATGAACTGCCTCATTCTGCACAATTTGGAGTTTGTGAATGACACCTTTGCTAGCACGCGCCAAATGGGCGTTGCAATTGTCGATCCTAGGTGGAATAGTGGCTCGGGTAAGCATTTCGCAGTTTAACAGAGAACAAGGGCTTAATCTGTCTAAGGAGTCTCGGAGATGATACTGTGAATTTTTAACAATGTTATTAATATGAGCCTCCACACCAAGAGATGATTCCAAGTAGATTCCTAGTGTCTTTGCTTTAAGGACTGGAATCGTGCAGTCCAAATAATGATATTGGAATACCTTGAATCAAGTTTTGTTCTGGCCTGAGTTGATCCAAATATCATACGTTATGTTTGGGAACTATTTAGGCACATCCAGTGCGTGGACGTCCAGTGTTTGAAGACTTATACATGAGGGTTATCCTGGCCCTCATTATCTAAAAGGTTGAATGCCGCTGATGGATCTAGCAGCACCTATAGCCCAGTCTTACACCTATCCATAATGTCCAACATGTGGGTCTGCAGATCTAACAAAGCACTCTGTGCAATGATTCAGACATAAGCCAGATTGCTTTAGATGAAGAATCAAAAAGAGGTCCAGGTGTTCCTGGGACTGCATGGTGGGTATTTTATCAATGACTTTTAGAAGAAATTGGGCCTTCGTAATTGGTTTTAGGTTAGCAGCCTCCCTCGGATTTAAACCCGTTTTCTTTAAAAGAGGGGTAACCACAACCTCCTTTATAAAAACTGCCACAGTATTATATGCAAAGGAGGCATTTGCAAACCATGTAAGAAAGGAGGCAAACATTTTTATATTCCCTAGGATGAGTTTATATTGAATTAATGTCACCCGGGCAGCTGATGGGGCACATCTTTCCAAGTGTCATTTCCATATCAGCCACATTGATGGCATTAAAGGAAAATGTTGACTGTCGGGATTCCCTTAGCTTCCAGTGGACTGCACTGAGTGTCGATGTACAGGTAATTCATGATTTTCCGACGAGCTGGAATAATTTTGTCTGCAAATGCCTGTTTTCTAATACAATGTTTGTTGGTGGGATGAAAGATTGTGGTTGAACCTTAGTTTTCTCCAGTTTTGTTTAGAACTTCATCAAAGAGCTTTTTGCAATTGTTTTTGGCTTTATTAATTTGCTTACTAAGACATTTTTTCTTGGTTTCGTAAATTAACAGCCTAAAAAGCTTTTTCTGGATTTTCCATGCTGCTTTATTTATATCTGTCTTTGCCTTGCGCAAAATATGTTCGGCTTGCCTTTTCTTCTTTTAAGATCATCTAAAGCTGGTGTAAATCAGCTGTTATGACATACACTGTCCCTTACATTTTTAGACTTCATAGTGGCTACGTGGTTCAGCATTTGGGTAATACATGTTCTGTAAGAAGCAGCAAGGGAAAACGGGGTATCCAAGTCCGTAGTAGAATCCTTAAGAATATTAATACAACTAATGAGATCATCACTTTCAACTTTTTTTTAATTCCTACTAGAGACTCTTTTGAGTTTACCTTTACAAATCGGGCTTCTCAGGAAGATAGATCTGAAAATCAAGAAATGAGTAGTCAGACCAGATACAAGGTTTGGTGATAGTGATATCTATATGAATGTTCTTGGCCACCCAGTCCAGAATGTTACCTTTTTAATATGGGTCGGCTCACTATTATGAACAAGGAACTCAATATTACGTTTTTGCTCCAAGGATATGCTTCCTTATCAGTGGCATCTCCACACCACCGATTCAGGCCACCTAGCAGCAAGATTGAGCAATTTGGTTTGTTTAACGAGTGAACAAGTGGATTATATCGTCCTTAAAACCTGGTTCAAATCATCCAAGGACGATAAAGGAGGATACGCTGGGAGGATAGCTCAGGGGCAACATGCTCGCCTTGGAAGCAAGACGACACAAAGCAACACAGGTTCGATCCCCAGGTCCGCGCTTAGAAACCTCTTGGTATTAAGCGCATTATAAATAACCTCTTATATCTTGAGACAAAGGAAGAAAAAAGAAAAACAAAACCCCAACACGTCCTGACACGTCAAACTTAGGATTGATCTCTATACAACTCCCACCAGTTGATCCTCCAAGCTACCAGGAGGACCTTACCTTTGGCACTGGTTTGGAATCACAAACACCTTGGTCCCTGAACCATAGGACTTGACACCTGGTTCACTAGCTGTGGCCACAACATACACCAGACTCTGGTGGGGGACGCATTTGGTTGCTTTCCCCTACCACATACAATCAGGACGTGTTGGGGTTTTGTTTTTCTTTTTTCTTCCTTTGTCTCATTTTTTATTGGATAGACTGTTTATTCAGCTATATATTTTGTGGATGGTTTTTGTTTGAAAATGTTGATTCCTTGCCAACACTTAAGTGTATGTCTTACACTATCTGATGTAATTTATTATGCACACTAATGGTCACTGATTCTTTTGAAAGTGTCATTTCTGTAAATACTCCTTTTTGGAGATCATTTTTACTTGTTAGACAATAACTGCAAAATTAATAAATAGGCACTAAGCTATTACAGCAGTGTTCTTTATGTATTATTTTTTGCTCCAAGGCAGTAACACTGGATGCTTCGGGGTAGCGTGAGATATCAAACTAATCAGATATCCAGAGTATTTGGGTTCTACATTCATTGTTATACAGGCGAATTAGCCTTAAACCTTCTGTTTGTAAAGAACCACATGGGAAGTAATAGTGTGTGTAAAAATATTTTTGTCGGGATGAGGTCAGTTCCTTGTTCGTATAATAGCATTTTCGATGCCCTTTACCTGACCTTCCCAATACATAGGGCCTTCCCTCCTGTTTACTTAAGCAAGATTTGATGCAGTAACCCTGTGGGAGACTACACCCGTCTTGTCCTCTTGGTATTAGGTAACCCACTTATTTGTATAGGTCTGTACTACACAAGTTGGTAGAGTGACTGAGCAGCCAGACCTATCTCAAGAGGGGTAAATGTGAGCTGTAGAGCTGTACATCGAAATCCACAAAAACAAGTATCCAAATAACACTTACACTCAAGGTTTTCTAGTAAAATAATTCTTTATTTAATGGTCAGTTTAAAATAAGCATTCTTTAAAAAGGGCAATGTGCAACACTAAAAATACACTTCAAAATAATTAAGGCACAGCAAGTAGACACTCTTTAGAGATGCTTCATACACACTTCCTACACCCTGGGGTGACTTGAATTACTAGGACAGTATTGGCATTTATATGGATGAAGAACCTGAGGAAAACAAAAACCCAAGACTGGGCCTAGAGGAACTCTTCGACAACACAGACGCACCCGTACCAACACCTTTACTAGAGATCGACCTGGAAGAAAACCTTAACACCAATCAGAGGACAACACTGACAACAAAGCACAAACCAAACCACACCTTTAAACTCCACTGCAATCCAATAAACGCAAGATCCATGTCAAAACACTCAACAGAGATCGTTGACCTTCTCTGCGACAACTGCATCGAGATCCTATTTATCACAGAAAAATGGCTGGATGACTACAAAATCATGCTCCACCGCTGTCTCCCAACCAACTTCAAATGCCTTCAGGTAAACAGGAAAAACAAAAAAGGAGGCCTCGAAATAGCATTCAAAGGTCATCTGAAAATAAAAGCAGACAAACCTGTCAACATCATCAACTGCGAAACCATGGTCATGCACCTATCAGCAAACCCAAAAACTAACATCACATTCATTCTGGTGTACAGACCACTGACATACGATCCAACCTACGTCGACAACTTCATAGAAGCCATCACCAACTTAGCCATCAAGCATGAACATCTAATAATCCTGGGGGACTTCAACATCTGATTTGAAGAAAAACACACCAACTCCGAAAACTTAATAATAGGGCAGCTGACAACCATGAAACTACGACAAATGGTCAAAGGGGCAAAACACTTGGCAGGACACACCCTCAACACAATCTTCGCCAAGGAAAAAACTCATCACCATGGCACCACCAATACAAATAATGTGAAGCGCCCATCTCATCATCCTATTTGTGATCACACTACCCACCCAAATCCACATCCAGCCCTCCAAGCTCACAACCATCAAAAAAGAAACTGGAAAAACCTCAAAGCAAGCAAGCTAATGGAACAACTGGAGATGACAAAACCCTTGACTACAGAACTAGAGCTGGCTGACCTAGACGGGAAAGCAGAGCTACTCCACAAATGGATTGCTGATGCAATCGAAAACATCGCCCGGGAAAAACCATTCACCATGGCAAAATGGCTCACCCCGCTACTCACCATGAAAAAGGACAACAAAAAGATGGAATTCGAATGGAGAGAAGAATACAACCAAGACATGAAAATACTGTTGCAGAAACAAATCTGTACCTACAAGAAGGAAATCCAAAAGGTGAAGAGAATGCATTATGATGACAGAATCACCAATGCCAGCAACACACAAAAAGAAATGTTCAACGTCATCAAAGAAATGAGAAACCCTGCTGGCTGCGACAACACTCCAGCCCCCTCAGAAAAACTCTGCAACGACTTGGCCGACCACTTCAAGAACAAAATCAACGACATCCGACAAATTATACAAAACAGACCGACCAACCAACCATAACACTCAACCAACTGGATTTAAAGAAGAGCCACAGCACAAACTCCAAAACTTTCCTGAAATATCAGCAAAGGCTTTCGTCAAGCTGGTTAAACTTAGCAAGAAAGCAGGATCACCCATGAATCCCTGTTCCCACTCCTCCGACATCTACAAATCAATCCTTGCATAAGGAACGCCATCAGAATACTACAGGAACCTCCTAAATCTCTCACTCGCAACAGGAACAGTACCAAAATCCTTCAAAGCAGCATATATCAAACCACTTTTAAAAAACACAAGTGGCGACGTCGAAGACCTCTCCAACTACAGACCGATTTCAAGCATTCCCTACCCGACAAAACTCCTAGAAACGTATGTATACAAATTAACCCAAGAACATGTTGAAAAACACCACCTGCTAGACCAAGCACAAGTCGGTTTCAGACTCGCAAGAGGAACAGAATCAGCGCTACTATCCAGCTGGGACGACCTAAAAACAAACGCAGACTCCAGCACAACCTCAGCTTTATTTTTGCTCAACCACTCCGCAGCCTTCGACACAGTTAGCCATGACACCTTAACCAAAAGACTGGAAGACATAGGCATAACGGACATGGCACTACGCTGGATTAAATAATTCCTAGCAGACAGAACAGAAACTGTATGGCTAAAACCCTTCAAATCTACTCCACGGGTTAACGACTGTGGAGTACCACAAGGATCCTCACTATCACCGCTATACTTCAACATCTAGCAGACTCCAGTAATCGGAATCTTCAAAAAATCACTCAACCCTAATCGGGTGTCTAAAAGTTCATTTCAACTGGATGAGCACCAACAACTTGAAGTTCAACCGAGGAAAGACCGAAATCATGATTATATCCAAAAACCATGAGAACAACACCTACATTTCCTGGCCGAAGGAAATGGGAACAGCTCCAAATCCATCTGAGGTAGTAAAAGAATCTGGGAGTCCTGATGGACAATACCCTAACCTTAGAACCACAAATAAATGCAATAGTCAAGCAATGCTTCTTCCACCTTCACACAACAAGAAGAATCCTACCTTTCCTCTCCTTCCCCCACAAAACACTCACAATAATCACCCTCATGTCAAGCATCGACTACACAAACAGCCTCTATCTCGGGATGTCAGAATACCTCATGAAGAAACTACAACGCATCCAAAATGCAGCAGCCAGACTTCTCCTCAAACTATCTAGAAGAGACCACATCACCCCAGCGCTAACAATACTACACTGGCTCCCAATCAAACATCACATCAACTTCAAAACAATGTGCATAACACACAGGGCAATCAGGGGACAAGGATCAGAATTTTTACAAAAGAAACGAACAATCTACAAGCCATCGAGACTTCTTAGATCAAGCAACGAAATCCGCTGGGAACAAAACCGTACCTCTAAAAAAAACTAGGAAGCTCCTCCTTTTCCCACCTGGCTGCAAAAATCCTGGAACAACATCCCGAAAGGAATAAGAAACACCAAAGACAACCTACAATTCAGAAAGCTACTAAAAACCTGGCTCTTTAACACCGCAATTTCAAACTGAAAAACTAAACAATCAACCAGGAGACACAAAGAACTGGATTACAGATTTTAGAATGACACTGACAAACACCAAGATCCGACCAAGTAAATCCCCGCAATTACAAGACAGATGATGCTAGATCACACAGGACGCAAGTAACACCTCATAAAGACAGAATCAGCTCCCCTGGCAAACCCTCCCTGCAGGCTCACCCATTCCTTAAACGCTACCAGATACCATACCTGAACTGAGTTGAGTGGACATTGGCAGTTGCCACGCTGCGCATGCACGCATTAGCCAGCGTCGCCTCTGGATGGGATTGTGAATGTCGGCATATGCCGCGCTTGAATAGAGTTGTTAGTGTTGGCATGTGCCGCGCCTGGACGTAGTCGTGAGCACTGGCCGGTGGCGCATCTGGATGGTATTGTGAATCTCGGCATGTGCTGCACTTGGACGGAATTGTGGATGTTGGCAAGTGCCGCACTCGGATGGGGCTGTGATTAGTGGCATGTGCCACACTTGGATGGAGTTGTGGTTGTTGGCACATGCCGCACTTGGATGGAATTATGGATGTTGGCGGGTGCCACACCTGAACGTAGTCGAGGATGTTGGCCGACGTCGCGTATTGATGGGATCGTGGATGTCGGCGTGTGCCACACCTGGATGAATTGGTGGGTGTTGGCATGTACCACACCTGGACATGGTCCTGGGCATTGGCCAGTTTCGCATCTGGACGTAGTCGTGAACGTTGCCCGGCGTTGCAACTGGATGGGATCGTGGGGGTCGGCATGCGCCACACTTGGATGGAACTGTGATTATTAGCATTTGCCTAAGTAACCAACCCACTAACAATTTCACCCCTCTGCATACAACTCTCAAACTCCAACCAAACACAACCACAAGTCTATAACACAACAATCCGCACAACCTTCACTACACTGCAACAACAAAGCAAACCACACATAGACTCGCACAACAGTACACGAAGGCTACTGACCGGAAAACACCCCAAGCCCAGCCAACAGAGTTACCGGGTTGAGGCTGCCAACAGCACTTTTGCACTTTTCCAGCTTATTCCCACTAACTCACCCCCCCAACCCCTTCCCTCCTTTTTTTCAGAGCCTCCAGAGCGCCAGGAGACCACTCCACTCGTGATAGTGCGTGGTACAAATATCCTTTAACATTAACATGTCACTTATATACTTTGTAACTTTCTGAGATTGGTAAAAGAGGAAAGGTTAATGCAAGGAAAAAGGTGAACAGGTTCTCGGAGCATGTGAGCACTTTTAAAATCCCTCAATGAAGTCTAGATAAAACCTATCCCAGCAATATTAGTTCAAAACCAATGTATCACCTATGAGGGACAGTTAGAATCAAAGTCAATGGGTTAGAAGAATCTGCAGGGATCCAGGACAGCCAAAGTCAATTTGGAACAAAGTATGTGGAGCCCAGGCACTTCTTAGATAGCACAAAAGTCTTGCATAATGTTAGAGAGTTTGATGTAGGAAATCACTGCTGGGCCACAAGCTGTTACACTTGTGAAAAGTTAGTGCTAGAATAACTCTATAAAGGTATCTACTGCCAATCTCAACTTAGACAAGTAAGCTACAGACAAAGAGGTAAGTACCCCTGAGTCAGAACAGTACCTTAGGTTGGAAGAAGAGGATCCACCTGGCTTCTGTCTTGGTTGCAGACTTGATGATCCTGTGTTCCTGGGCCTCAGTCATGGGGACAAGAGGGAGGAGGTCTGGAGGACTCCTGCACAACAGTTCGGAGGTAGGCGGCAGCTACGGGCTCTTTTCAGTTCAGCTGTACTACCAGCAAATAGCATCAACACGGATCTTGGACACTTGATGGGCTTCCTTCACTCCTGGAGTCCAGCACTCTGGCGAGGTGACTCGAGCTTGGGTCGTCCTACTTCGGGAGGGTCCTCATGATCTTCGTGGAGCTTCAGTCTGGCTTAAAGACCTTGCACTCAACTACGGATTTCTCAACCTCTGGCACTCAGTTCCAGCTGCAAAGAAGTACTGCAAGTTGGGAAAGTCTTCCAGTAAAGTTTGCCTTAAGGTTAGTCTGTCCCACCAACCAAAGGGAAGAAGTCGTCCTTTCCGGAGCTTCTCTTGTTGATTAGGAAAAGGAGATTCAGCACAGTAGCAGGGCTTCATCGGGCAGTTCAACGGTCCAGGAGGATGCAGCAAGCTTCTCTTCACGATTTCCTTTGGATGTTTCTTCCAGTGGTCGACTGTCTTCCGTCCAAGAAGCCTTGCCTTTTATGCAGGTTTCTCCCATTCATGCATAGCCTAGCTGTCACTCACCCAGCAGGGTGGCTGTCCTGCAAGGACAGCCAGCCAGCCAATTAGGACTGGGTGCATTCAGGTAACCAAGGACACTAAGGACAGGGAAGTTGTAGGCACCTCCCTCACTTCCTGCCCTGCCAGACACATTGGAGCCAGAGGCGGGTTTCAGTACTGCAGCCCGTCAAAGGCAAAACAAACAAAAGGGTTAAACCTGGTTTGGCGCGCAGAGTATAACCCAAGAAAGACCTCACAAACGAGAAATGGTGAAAAAAGAAGACCGGGGCCATTTTGACACAATGGTCACCCATGGGTGCTATGCTGCAGCTGAGGATTCAGCCTGCGGTAGAAAAGCACAATGGTAGGAACATTAAACCACTGCCACCAGCCATATAAAGTACTGAGGGTAACATAAAACATGTGACATGAGTAAGTAGGAAAAGGGGCTACTAAGTAACCCCACAGCACTACACATAAAATGGAGTGTGCTGGACCTACCAAGGAAAAAGGTAATTAAAGCCAATTTCACTTTACTATTCTTGGGAACAGTAGTTCACTGTTAAGTCTAATGCTTGGGTTCAATGAGTACAGGGAGTCGTTCAGCTTAGGTTAACTTCTTTACTAAGTTGACACAGAAGGTAAGTACAAATGGAGTAATTAAGTCAAGTATATAACAGGGAGAGATATCCACCGGCCCCCTTATCCTTTAAGTTTCAGGCCCCAACTGACAAATGTAGAACACATAGGCACACAGCATTCATAACATTCCACACCAACATTCTGTCAGGGACTCAGGCATGTATACCAATCAAAGAAAGGTAAACACAGACATAACACATCTTCCCCCGTTATAAAATCAGGAACACAACAGAGGATGAAACAAAGGAAGAAGGCCAAAGAACTCTAGAGAAACAATCCATGAGAGACATCCAACACAGACTGTACTCTCCACCACCAATACTTCCATACCTCACAATATGCTAAAAACAAAACTGCTCAACTCCACCAGACCTTAAACTAGCTTACTAGTAAGCTAAACTCAAACACATACATGCATCCAACTCCGTAGCGGGCCCACAACGGACATCAAACACAGGGAACCAGCCCTCACACACAAAACCAAACCAAACAACTCAGATACCATACCATCATCATCATCCATAAACCCTTAACAAGGTGTGCAAGGACACCATAAGAAGTTAAACACCTCCAACTGTTTCCACCAACACAGGATACCAATTTCTACAAATAACAACATCAGCATGTTTCACGCTCCCAAAGTAGCGTGAGTGGGACACACATCCCAATACACTGTCACACCAAATGCAGCTAGTGCGAAGGATACCAGTTCCACCAGAACCAGAACCTTTTACCGGGACCATACATCCCACCGAAACACCAAATAGTCAGAATGCACCTAGTGCGAAGGATACCAGTTCAACCAGAACCTTTTACCGGGACCATACATCCCACCAAATAGTCAGAATGCACCTAGTGCGAAGGACACCAGTTCAACCAGAACCTTTTACCGGGACCATACATCCCACCAAAACACCAAATAGTCAGAATGCACCTAGTGCGAAGGATACCAGTTAAACCAGAACCTTTTACCGGGACCACACATCCCACCCAAATAACCAAAATATTGTTACCACCACAACACAAACACTTCACTCACCACAAGTCTCTTACCATACAAGCAAAGATAAATTGAGGGTATAAGAATGGTAAGCGAGAGTTCAACACTACTACCGAGTCCATATTCTTTACCCTACAAAGTCCTTTGTGTTTGATGGACCTGTGAATGAAAATGTGGTTAGCCAAAATAACATACATAATGCAATACATCATGTCACACATGAGATACTCACACAGAGGCCACGGCAAATCAACCTCAACAACACTCACTTTCAAAGCCATTCAACACGGCAAGCCTTAACAACAACTCTGCAAAGAAGTGAGCTAACGGGCCTCACATGACATCTTAATCCTTAATATGACAAAACACTTTATGATGTCATCACAGCAATACACATCCTTTTTTCCAAACAGAGAAAACCCCCTAATCAGCAGAGCGTCTCTGAACTTGATGAAATGTAAAAACTCATCTGGTGTGGGAGCTAACCAGAATGTATTCTCTTTCCTTTTTTCAAACGGAGAAAACCCCCATATCAGCAGAGCGTCTTTGAAATTGTTGTCACATAACATGTGTTGTCCCATAAAACTCGGCTGATAAGGCAGCTAATAAGCACATATCCTATTATTCTTTAAAAGACATGAAGTGCTTTCACTCTGAACATATTTTGGCCAGTACCTTTCTCCAACCAAGATAGCTGTGCTCCTCTTCTCACAAGCAGCATTACACACTTTGTTGATGCCATAAAATGTTGGGTGCCTTCACAAAAACACCCAGTCAAAACGCCATGACCGTTCGGTCCGATCCATAGTTCTAATACTGTAAATACGACAAGAAAGATCTTCGCATCCATCCTCAATGAATAATGATGATTGTGGTGGCCAGCATATGAACAGTGGTGGCCAGCATATGAACAGATTCCATGGCAGTGCTCCACTACTAACCACAAGGAAGAGGAAGTACATGCTGCGTCGTCACGTTCCGGCACGCACCAAGGTTCTTTTTTTTTTTTTTTTAAACTCCCACACAACAACAGAACGTTGCAACTCACGATGGTAATGCCATGGGGAACAATCAGTAACTCCTGCAGCATTCCATGCGACGTCATCAGTCTTCCTGGACAGCTGAGGAAGACGGAGCTCAAAGCACAAATGAACCCTGCTGGAGGACGCCCTCTTCAGAGTTCATGGCCACAGCAACTTCCCAAAACCGCGCTCGCCTGCTCGTGGCCGCCTGAACCACAACTCCATTCCCCACACAAACGGAGCCACTTATTAGCTGGTTAGGGTCTGCTGCATACGCTCAGGCGCTTAACTTTTAAATGCAATATTAAATGCTCATTAATCAGTCAGTCACATGTTCCCCGGCTCCTTTTTGCTGTCGCTACAAAGCTGCACATGTCAACCACCAAACCCCTTTGTTGCGCTCTCTCTCAGATGCGGCACAGCTCCCAAACGTTTCATTTAGGCACACAGTATGACCTGCTATGGTGAAGGGTGTTTATTTAGTGGCTCTGCGACAACTCGGATAAAGGTGCGCCACAATGCCCACAACTATCTTTAACCTGTGCAGACGAAAGCACTCACTGTGAGCACAGGGCAAGGGGCACACTCACCTTTATAGCCAGGGGGTGGCCGGTGGATGTCTCCTCTGGTGCTCTCCTTCTTTCTGTCCCTTTTTCTGCTCCGTTTTCCTTTTCTTTTCGTTCTGTGTTACTCCTTCCTTTGGTGTACGTTCCCAAGATCCTCGTCGCCAATGTTAAGTCTAATGCTTGGGTTCAATGAGTACAGGGAGTCGTTCAGCTTAGGTTAACTTCTTTACTAAGTTGACACAGAAGGTACGTACAAATGGAGTAATTAAGTGAAGTATATAACAGGGAGAGACATCCACCGCCCCCTTATCCTTTAAGTTTCAGGCCCCAACTGACAAATGTAGAACACATAGGCACACAGCATTCATAACATTCCACACCAACATTCTGTCAGGGACTCAATCATGTATACCAATCAAACAAAGGTAAACACAGACATAACATTCACCCAAGAAAAGGTACTTAAAACTTATGAGAAATCCAAAGGACTTCTCTGTGACACTGCACTGAAGGTGCTGTGTGTCACAATACTAAATGTAGATGTCTATGGAGTTTGGCAGACTCCAGAAACAAAGAAAACCCAGTTCAAATCAAATTACATGAGAGAGTGAGAAAAAGGTCTCACTCACTCCAGGGTAGAAATTAAAAGTCCTAAAGTCCAGCAAAAGAGCTGGGGGTCTCTAAGGTTGAAGGAAATTAGCACAGAAATTAGAATTCTTCCTAACACCCATCTCAACCCATGGGACGGATGCTAATAGTGTTAACCACCTGTTCCAAGGGCTGGAACGGGTGGTAACGTTCAAGGGCCCAAGTTAAAGGCCTGAGTGAACCACCCATTCCAGCCCTTGGAACGGGTGATTAACGCCATATTGGATAATATCTGTTACCAAAACAGGTAGTTTGCATCTTATACACAAGTTATATTTTCTGTGCCTTATGTACTAGCTCCTTGTTCCCTAGAGGTAGCTCTGTAATGGGTGAGTCCCGATAACCAGGAGCTGCTTTTTGCTCCTGGTCAACAAATCCTAATTTCGATCCCTGCAGAGTATGTGTCATAAGAAATGGAATTTAAATAAGGATCTTCAAAAGCATCATTAGTACTTCCCTTAGTAACCTCCTCAGAGGCATCACCCTGAGGTGTACTGATGGGGATATCATTGGAAACATTGATGGAAAGTAGTTGGGTGGAACAGGGATGAACCAGTTGTAAGTCAACAATCTAACGTGTGGCATGCAGCTAAGTGATGCAGTAGGGGTAACACAGACGGCCCGAAAGAGGCTTCAACAAGATCCTCTGGAATAGCATTAATAAGATCTGCAGTGGCGTTGATGAAACAGCAGCATGGCAGAATCAGTTTGGATACAAACACCAGAGCCATCTAGCTGGATAGCGACAGTTAGACAGCGCTTCTGAAGGGCTCGTCTCGGGTCTGAGTACTTGAGATTGATGTATTTACTGAATATAGCCTCACAAGAAGCTTTTGGTGTGGTAGTAACAGGCTAAGCTCAGCATGATGGCCCATGTTCAAAGATGTGTGCAAGATTAAAGAATAACATTTTTTGAATATGAACACACAGAGTGCTACCTATGTCACCCAGGCAAATCCACACGAAACGAGACAACACAGAGTGCGAAAAAAGAGGGACATTGGAAAAAAACAATCTATTAGTGCTAATACACAGGAAACACAGATAACAGCCTACATCTCCCCAGAGAGACGACACGGAGCAGGGCAGAGTGGAGAAACTCGTCCAGTTTGTTCAAAGAGTGCCCAGACCACGTACAACAGGGGTCCTAGCTAGCCAGCTGCTTGATCACACAAACGTCAAATCTAAACCATGTCCTATGATGCCACCGCCTCAGCCGATGGCCGCTTCAGCCAAAGTTACACTAGTGGTATGGCAGGGACCGCTAGATGAACAGACCCTCTACTATGACAAGAAACGTAACGAGTGTTAAGCCGCACCTAGCATGCCGTGTCTGACCCTCCCGGAACATAAACACTCCCAAATATAGATATCTGGTGGTTAGATATGCAAGAGGTGGCAAAGGCACTTCTTCAATTGCAGTTGAGAGTGGGGTGCAACAAGGTTGTGTTCTGGCCTCCCTTTTGTTTAATCTATTCAACGCGTAATGCATGCGACAGCGAGTGCCACACAAGCTGATGTGCACATAAAGGGCTACATGGTTCCAATAGTCTAGTACACAGATGAAGCTTTTATCTAGGATAGCTAACTCATTGCAAAAACTTATTAAACCCCATGCATCTTATGAGTGAGAAAGACTTGATGTTAACCCACAGAAATCTGCAATCCTCCTATTTGGGAAAAGATCTGCAGCCAAGCACTGGATCTTTGGCTCTGGAAAAGCAACTATCGAAAGAGTAGGAGAGTATGATTATTTAGGCGTTATGATAAACTATCTAGCAAACCACATGTAGAGAGTAAGGATATAAGAATGTCGCAAGCAATTAGGGGCATATTCATATTAGCCAAGAACTTAAAGGTTCAGCCGCTTAATATGCTGCTCAGTGTATACGAAGCTAAGGTGAAGACAGTCCTATTGTATGGAATTGGGCCTGTGTGGCTACCAAAACATGGCCCGCTGACAAACGACACAAAATAATGTTTGTAGAAGACTGTTGGCCCTTCTGAATGCTGCCCCAATTGTTGCCATGGATAACAAGATCGGCCTGTGTTACCTCGAAGATCAAGCCAAGTTACCAATAAACAAGACAATTTTACCAATCTTATTTTGTGTAACTTGCTTAAATCTGAAAATGGTCTAGAAATTCCTTGGCTGCAATTTATAGATACTTATACATAGAATGTTACGTACGGTCCAGTTGACACCCAGTATTGCTTACAGCCTGCATTAACATAACATTTTAAGCAATGTTCAGCACATTTAAAAAAACACTTGTGAATAATCCCAGCTAAGGAAGCAGTACATTGTGCATTAGTAGCGATTTCTATTGGGTGTAGCCCTCAGCTATAGTATTTTTTGAAGGATCGTTGTTATATCACAAAACTAGTTTTTTTATTGTTTTATTCTGAAAAATCAGATATGAACGATGGCAAACTAGACATGAAGGAATGGCAATAATATTCCCAATGGATTCCTTCCTGCCACAGATTCCTCATCTATGATAGCCATATCAGAGTACAGCTGTTCTCCAGAAACTTTTCCGTTACCAGGGGGCGCCACATGCCTTCTCATCTCAACGATCTGACAGTCAGCGGACTATTGTCTCCTGCTAAGGCAAAGGCACACATCACTCAGTGAGGTCTGCTAGTCAATAGGCTAACCTTGACTGACTGCCCTCCTTTCATACAGTGAAAGTGTCTAATTCTGAGGGACAACAAGATGAACATGCTTTAACAAGCGATGTAGTGTGTTGGGTTGCTGCCCCTCTGCATGGAAGCGATGCAACTGTGGTTTAGGGCTCCTGTGACCGGCGTCTCGTCAGCTGCCAAGCCCATCTTGCTTGAACGGAGAACGCGGTTGTCGATGCCTTCAGACAGATGACTGGTTTCCACAAGTGCATGCTCTGCCAGGAAGTTCTGGCAGAGATCTTTTCCTTTTGAGGACCTTTAAGATTTACCTCTTTGCCTCAGTTGTCACTTCACTCTCCTGTAGGCACTTCTTTCTGCCAGTTTCTGCCATTCTGCTTATTTTCCCCAGAGGAGAGCCACACCGTGTGAGGCGAGAGGTGAGCCCACCACGCAAGACCCTGCACAGGGGTCTGGGTAAATGGGACCAGACTGGGAGTGACTCCCTTCTCGAGGACAAGGAATCCCATTCCAGAGTGGAACTCCTAGTGCAAACCTCCTTGTCTGCATATATGGATGTGGAAAAGACTTCAATATCTCCTGAAAGGACAATATGTTAAAAAGATCCTTTATTACATTCATTGGCTACAGGCACTGCTGAATACAGTCTGGATGCCATGATCGGTGAAGGACACCGTTCTCGTTATTCATGTGGCGTGTATGAGAGAGGAAACTCTTACGGAGAGGGGAGAACCACTATACAGAGGCAAGCCTCTGCATCGTTGATGTCCTGGAGGGGGAGGAGCCATGCCGGGTCGCAGAGCAAGGGGCTGCAAGGAGGGTGAGCAAGTGGTGAGCAGAAAGCCTAATAGTTGGCATTCTCCCCAACGAAGGTCTGAGCGGGAGCCGAGACAGGAACCCCTGCGTCTCATCTTGTGGCGTGACCACTAGCGAGCAGTGTTGGGACATGAGGCTGAGGCCGGACCCAGAGACCAGAATGTATGAGGCATCCTCGTGTCCCCAAGCTCCACACACCTCAGACTGTAGCTACAGAGCAAAGTAGCAGCAAGGAAAGACGAGGAGTTTACCGGATTCCGCTATAAGGTATGCATGCTGTGAGTGACGGCTATGAAAGCTATCCATGCTACGGGAGCCTGAGAAACCTAAATGTACAAACACCCTTATAAAGGGGGATTGAGACAGATAGTAACTTTGTGAAGAGATCTATCAAGGTAACGGGTGCCTGAGAAACCTATGTGCAGAATACCCTATGTTAGGCAAAAAGGAAAGGGACATGAACACTTTGAATTAGAGCTGAGAAAGCCATGGAAGCAATAAATGTCTGACAAACCAGGGTGGACAGCCACCCTCTGTGAAATAACTTGGGTGAAAGAAAACAACCTATCTGAGGACTTCAGGACTTTGAGAGTCCCAAGGCCTCGAAGGTGATGCGTTTATTTCCAAGCAATCCTGGGGGAAGGGAAATGTTTGCACTAAGAGACAGTATTCGTTATTAAAAGGGGAGACTGGAAGTCATAACTTGACACAAAGACTGGGAATATCCTGCAGTGAAAAAGGAACTTTGAAGACTGAAAGCAAGTCTAACAGAGCTTGGACCAGACAGAAGCCCTCCAGAGGCTAGTGTGCAAGCCTCGCTTTTTCCTTTTAGTTTGGTGTTTTCTAAAGTGGTAGGGCAAGACAGAGGTTTAGGATTCAGGACTTGACAAGCACCCTTAGCTTTTGCTTTGCTAGGCAGGGAAACTCCCTCATAGCTATAGGGAAGGTTGGGCTTTTTTCCTTTTTATTTAAATAAAACGTTAACTTGATCCAATGTAGTCTGAGGAGTCCTTCTGATTCACCACAATCCTCAGCCTTCCAATTTGGCTGCTGAAAGAATAGCAAATAAGGAGCAGCATCTTTCCGATGACCTGATGTGCTGGATAGTCTACTTTTTGCTATGAAGTCTGTTATTACATCTATATATGCTTGCAGGTGGCATACATTTTGACCTCCAATGTGTTTTTTTTTCTTGCTCTGCATCGCCCGGCATGGCCTTCAGAGTGGCATTGTAAATGGATGCTGGCAGATATTTTGGTCTTTTGCACGACCCTACAATAGAGCTGCTTCTTTTCCATCTCCACTGTTAAGCTGTTTTTTCTTAGATTATCTAATCTGTTACCAACATGCTATCGTCTATTTCCTTTATGGGATTTTACTTTTTTGTTTAATTTCTAATGGTGGCTTCATTTGAGCCCTTACATTTTTCTTCTTTGGGTTTGCTTACCATTAAGGTTTTTTTTCTGGTCAACCTCTCTTATGCTCTTCTGGTGAGTGAGCACCACCCTCTGTCTGTTAAATCTTACCTAGTTTTCCTAAAAAGAGGTGACTGAGGGTTGTCAGATTTCCATATCTGACAAAAGATGTGTATTTCTGTCTTCTACACTGTCTCATCCATTTTATGGCAGAAGAAAGGTTTCACCATCAGGACCAAGAGATTGCTCTCAAACTAGGATCGCAAGAAAGGGTGACAACCTTTTTGTTGGTTATGCTGGGGCCTGAGCAGGCAGGGCTGTTACTAAGTTGACATTGTCAGGGTGTTTTGTCTTCTGTATTTCATAGTGCTGTAGTATGTCAGGGAATTAAGTGCCTGAGGGACTCTGGGCCCATTCTACCAGAGGCCTGTGTAAGGAACTCATGGTGGCAACAGTATAGACAGACATAAGTGATCACAGTTCAAGGGTATTTATTAAACTGTATGCATGGGTGAGAAAAACGCCTAATCTAAACCTGAAGCTAAAATGGGAGCAAGCTACAACCATCAAATAACAATAAGGCAGTCCTAATAGCGTCTTGTCGAATAAAAAGGGACTATACTAAAGAAGAAACTATTGCCAATCCTTGCCACTAAGTTACAAAAAGAGTGTGGGATAATGTTCATCAGAAAAGAAAGAAGTGTTCTCAAAATGATAAGTCAAGATGGTATGGCTGGGTCTCCCTTCCCCACGTTTTAAGCACGGGACAAGGCGGAACTCCTGAGAACAGCACACTTCTGGGCCTCCTCACCACGAGGTTCGCAATTCTATTCAACGATACCAGAACCTTCAAAGTATCTTGTGTCACGGATGGCACTCTGTCAAGAGTGGCACAGGGCACCCAGGTAGGATTTGGGTAGTTGTGCTGATGTAAGGTGGACAGATAAGTACACACACAGTGGGATGTTTAAACAGAACGAAGAGTAGGCAAGTGTAGCAGGAAAATAAAAGGTACAAACACACAGGATTACCTCTTGGGGTGTATTCAGAAATGGGAAAGACCTTAGGAAACTCCAGCCTTCTGCACTGATTGCTATAACAGAGGCCACGCTGTATGCTCATGGCTGGGAACAACAGCTGTGGGTGTCTGTAACACTGAAACGAGACAAGTGAAGGGGCAGAGGTTGCCTGCCGGAAACCAACAGTCAAGCTCTGTACAAAGGGATCTACATACGATACAAGAGAAGACAAGGACAGAAAAATCCAGGAAAAGGAAGTCGATGAGCAAACTAGCAGAAGGAAATAAAGGGAAAGCAGTATAACTGAACAGGGATAAAGAACTGAGGGTTGGAAACAAGGAAAAAAGCAAAGGAGCAACAGTCAGGAAACAGGGGGGCTGCAATAACTGAAAGTAATAAATGCAGGTATAAACTGTTGTGGATTGCAGAGGACTGTAGGGTGCAAGGTAGAGAGCTCGGAGGAGCAGGACAGCAAGGAGCAAGCCGAAAGGAGCAGGGCTGTAAGGAAGGGAGCCCAGAGGATAAGGGCTTTAGGCAGCGGAGTGAAGCAGGCTGCAAGGCAAGGAGTCCAGAGGACAAGGGCTGTAGGCAGCGGAGTGAAGCAGGCTGCAAGGCAAGGAGCACAAAGGACAAGGTCTGTAGGCAAGGAGCCCAAAAGACAAGGGCTGAAGGCAGAGGAGTGTAGCAAACTGCAAGGCAGGGGTTCCAGAGGTCAAGGGCTGTAAGCAGCGGAGTGATGCAGACTGCAAGGCAGGGAGCCCAAAAGGCTAGGGCTGTAGGCAGCAGGGTGTAGCAGGCTGCAAGGCAGGACGCCCAGAGGAGCAGGGCTGTGAGGCAAGGAGCCCAAAAGGCTAGGGCTGTAGGCAGCAGGGTGTAGCAGGCTGCAAGACAGGACGCCCAGAGGAGCAGGGCAGTGAAGCAGGGAGCCCAAAAGGCTAGGACGGTCGGCAGCAGGGTGTAGCAGGCTGCAATGCAGAGAGCCCGACAGGGCACTGGATCAAAAGCAGGAGTAAGCAGGAACAGCATACAAAAATTCGTAGCTCGAAGCAGAAAGGTGCTGGAAGGACTCTTAATGCAAGAGACTGAGCCCCTGCAGGCCACAGCCTTTATACCGCCCTGCCCAGTCCTGAGGCAGGCTAATTGGCCGCACCTGGATCAGCACACCTGAATACAATCTGCCTCCTCCCTCTCTGTTCCTGAGCTGGTGGAAGCAGCGCTGATCCCTAGGGCTTCTGGGGATTGTAGTTCCGATGATGACAAATTGGAATGGCCAGAAATAGATAGTTATAGCAAAGTGCATTGTGGTACGTGTAGTTTGTTGGCTAAAATAAAAAAGCACCAAAGTCTCGCAAATGGGAAATAAGGTCCAAAAAGTGAATAGGGGTTGTTCCAAGAGTTTTCTGTAGATAAATGAATAGCAATTAGTCCATAATGGTCGCCAAAGTGTGCGCCCATGGCGCAGGCATGACATCTTGCCTTAGATGGCGTGCTGGATCAAAACAACAAACAAACAAACAAAAGTTCCTACGGTGGTCTTGCACCTTGGGCAATTGCTCTTTGCCCCTAGGATCTCCCTCCGTCGGGCTCAGATCCTCCTTGCAAAGTGGGCCTCCCTCCGTCGGGTTTACTATGACCTTTCAAGTACAGCTTGTAACATTCAAGAGCCTTAATGTCTTTTTAAACAACCATTACTGTGGATAACCCTCAGCCAGGTTCACTCTTGTCGACACAATGTTCACGGGTGTATTACTCTTCAACCCTACTCGCAGGCATCCCTCAGCCGGGTTCACGTTTGCCAAATAAACGGTTCACTTTGCTTTATTTCAATGCAGGGTTCACTCTCAGTAGCTTTCCCCTTGGCATCCCTGAGTCTGGTTGACATGGCCATCTTTAAAACAGTTAATGAATTTCTAACACAGTTCATGATTTGCTCATTTTCATCCGAAAGCGGGGTTCCCTTCCCCTAGCTTTCTCTTGGCAATGGGTCAGAGACTTTCGATTGTACAAGGGATTTGACGTGACCCTTGTAGGACCACTCTGACTCCTCACATCGCCCTTTCCTAAGGACTTATGGTACTTGCAGTTTCCACACAAAACAAAGGGGCCAGCGAGAGTCCTTCAAATAAGCACTCCTGTGGTGCCTGACCACTCTGTCGCTGGCCCGTCTCTGGGCTTTCCAAAAGTTCAAACACAAGTTCTTTCTTCTCAAGTTTCTTGCGTTCATATTAAGTTGCCACTTGCAACCTTGGGATCAACACAGTTCGATTTGCTATCAGCTTCCTCCAACTCACCAGCTGTGTTGAACCCGTTGGCTTTTCTTGCTTCTGGAGTCAAGGACTGTACCACGGTAGCCAGAGTGCCTCCCCGCCTGTGTTATCCACACAGGAAGCCCCTGTGTACTGTTGCCACTTATCACACCACACACCGGCTGTACTCCCCGGTCTTGTCATTCCCTTTTCGGAGGCTTCGCAGGTCTGAGTTGAAAAGGCCAAGGGTAATTCCCCCTTTGTCATCCCTCCAGGTCTCACCGCCTTTCTCCTCCTTTTGAACTGCCGGTCCAGTACAGCTGTTTCCTCGTGCGTTCGGCCTTGCTCGTAGTGTGCTCTCGTGCGCCGCCTTTTATCCCTGTGGGGAAGGTAAAGAGCCATCGGATGTGCATGGTTACTGTCAATTGCTTGACTCTGCCTGACCCTTGTATTGGGACATGTCGGTAAACAGCTCTGGTGTTAGTCTGTTATCTTTCTCTGTGTAAGAAAGTGTTTGTGTCGTAAAAGGGGGCTGGGAGGCAGATCTTCTAAATATCCTACAGGATAGGATGGGAAAAAAGTTGTTACAGAGAATGGGGTACAGCGTCTCACCCGTCGATGCCACACTTCCACTCCCAGAAGACCCCTCAGCCAGGTGATCCTCCCCCACTGGTCTACCCCCAGGAACTGGATCCAATAAACGATGGCTGTGTCCTGGCCACCTGGATGACAGATCTTGGGGACCAGCGGGTGAGACACCTTCAGGTTTCTCACACCGGTCAGCTGCCTCTTAGGGTGGCTGCTTGTGTTTCTGTGCACATGTTCACCAGCATCAACCTGGTTTCCTTGTCAGGTCAGGATGCATGCATTGGTTGTGCAGTTCTCCAGAGTTGCCCAGTGTAGATGGTGGCCTCTCACTACCTTCACTTCACTGGGTTCTGTATTGCTATTGGAAGTCTTACGATGAGGAATATATGGAAGAAAGGAATCCATTAGAAAATGACAGCTCCTTGTAATGTTCTTTCTGCTGGATTGTTCCTTCCTCACACATATTGCTCATCGCCCTTTGATCATACACCTCACGACAGAGAGCTTGCTCACCTCTTGATGGTCTGCAGACCTTTAGCTGCTAGGGAAAAAAGTTGAACTGTAGTCATGGAGCAATACTGTCTCAACATATACAACATGTGTCTTCATATTTGGCATCATGGGTACCCAAATGCACTGAGTGGAGCACTGTTGCATCCCCTGGCGGCTGTAACATTTTCTGAAGACCGCTGGTGCTAGAAATTATATATATATAGCCAAGGAAGCTGTGGGATGAAGAACTAATTTATCAGAAAGAACATTGCATGAATGGTCCAAAGAAACACTGACACATTATGTGATTTATTTAAATACAAGTAGGCCCAATAAATTGGAGGGCAAAAAAGTACTATCACACATTATATGTAATCACAATTATCAAATCACAACACTATGCTTGAAGGTTTACAGACCAAAGCATAAACCTTATTTGGAACACCTAACAGTAGTTCTAGGGAAGTCAAACCTTTTCATACACATTCAGTATAGGTCACACCTATTCTTGGGGAGTAAAAAACCATTGGTTTCTTTCACAATTACAGTCAGTAATGCAAGGGCAGTAGACCCTACCAGTTGTACAGTGACGCTCAGTAACAAATCACATAATCAGCCAACTGGACAGTATACACTTATTCTAGGCACAATAAAAACCTATAACTACTTTTGTGATAGAACAAATATACTAGTGAGTAAAACCTAAGGATGTAATATTCAATTACAGGTGCTTCTGGCATCAGTGAAACACAGATTTAGATGATCAGTAACTCTTGTAACATGTTTTCATGGCACACAGCTAACTGAAGGTAAGTAAAACCCATATACCTTTGCAATCTTCCAATGAAGTCCAGGTTAGATATTTCCCAGCAATACAAGTTAAACTTATGTACCACCTATGAGGGACAGTTAGAACCAGATACTGTTTTTGTGTCTGTCTACAACAGCACAGGGAAAGCAACACCCAATGTTACACTTTACTGAATGACTCAGTTATTCTAGGTAGGTAAGACCTAAGGCAGACTTATTCTGCACAGGCTAAAAGCAAGTCAGGGGAAGCAAGATCCTGTTGGAGAACACTCATACAAATATCCTAACAGGAATAATCTGGTGAAACTAACACATTACTTTTGGGAAGAGGCACAACCTATTAATAGGTGAGTAATATACCCTCACATCTACTTTCTGTTAGAAGGACTAAACGGTTTCTAAGGAAAGAAAGATGTTAAACATACTTTTGAGAATAGTGCATCAAACATCCAAGGTAAGTAAGAACGTTTGTAACTGTTCACTCTTAGTTACAGTTACCAACCAACTCTTTTACAAGTAAGTAACTTTTAAACACGTATTCTCTTTTCTAGGCAAAACGCATAATCCTTAAAAAGGCTTTCCCATATTCTTGGAACATGTGTTCTCAGTGGCAGAAGGGGTGGTCACTAGGGTCTAGTGTCCAACAGACAGTGTGAGGATAGGTTCTTAAGTAGCAAAATCAAGAGTTCCTCCGGAAGACTGGGCAAACAGGTGAGTACATTACTATTAGAGCTGGAAGAGGGTGCAGGGGCTTCACAGAAGAGACGCTAGCAGGATTCTAGCAGTGGGACTGGGTGCACTGGGTGAGAGGCCTCCCTATCACAGAAAACACCCCACAGCTACACAGGAATCCCTAAAATAAGTACATACCCAAGCAAACACAGTACCTCAGCAATGAAGAACATTTTTCAGCCGGAGAACTTTAGGATCTGCAGCCAAAAACCCGGTCAGTGGATTCCTTCTCATGGTGACTAATAAAAGGACCTGGGAAGGGACTTTGCAGCAGGGATCAATGAAGAAAGCACTAGGAAAGGTGTTCCTCGCGGCTGGATGTGGTTCTGTGCATTTGGTGCCTTTTACAGGAGCACAGAAGAATATTGTGTTTGGATTCTCGTCGTTACCAAGGGCCAGCACTCTGGTGTGTAGACTTTTCGGACTTGATTAGTGAATATGGAGATACACGACGATGCCCACGAAGTTTCAGCGAGATTCGGAATTCGGAAGACTGTGCAAAGGCTCAAGGTCCCAGTGTATTGGGGTATTGCAGCCCTGCAGGGTCGCAGCCACACGTGGGATGGCTCAAAATGCGGGTCTTCTTGAGTCTAGTGGGTCTCACCAGGCTCTGGGTCAGAGTTGTCGTTTTCTGAGTCCCGAGGCTGATTGGAAGGAAGGGCTACAGCAGACTCTGGTTACACAGCAGGCTCTCCAGTCGCTGGAAATAGTTTCAGCCGCTTTTCCTTCATCATCCTCTTCGGTTTTGATTCCAGTGGTCGACTTGTCTCCAGCTTCCAGGTTCGCAGTATTTAACGGGAACTACAGCACAACGTCTGCGTTCTCTCCATGCATTTTATAACAAGGGGCGGTCTGGTTGTCCAATCAGGACAGCCAGCCCCCCACTGGGATTTGTCTCCATTATGGCAAGGAGGAAGACGAAGGGCTGTGGAGCTTTGGACTCCTCCCTCGCTTTGTTCCTTCACAGACAGACTGGAGCCTGCGCGGGGAGTGCAGGGGACTCCCGCCGAAGATAAAAATCACACAAAGGAATTTTTCAACCTGAATGTCAAGGGAAAGAACAAGAAAGGACAAGAACACTAAAATGGCAACAACAAAAAGAAGGCAGGGGCCATTTTGGCAAAATTAGCACTCTTAGGTGCCTTTACTGCAGCTGTGAACACAGCCCGCGGTAAAGGTGCACCAAATTAATACAAGGTATCACTGCCACCAGCCATTGAAGGTAAGCTTGTCCCTGTAACAGAAATGTTAGTTTTATTGCGAAAGGGGATACATTGCATCTTCCCAGCATGCCACATATGGTGAGGTGTGCTGGTTTCACAAAGTAACATGTAAAAGGGATCCAAAGATCCTTTCTACCCTTGGGAACTGTAGTTCTCTCAAGGTTAGCCAGAGAAAGTTAAAAGGGAAGCCCCTAGGGCAACCCAGCAACAACAGGCACTGATTGCCAAAAAAGTTGTTAAAGAGGATAACGTTAAAAAGACACTATGGAGAGTCTAAAAAGGGACACCCAAAAAAAGAGTAAAAGATTCTGTGAGTGTGGAAAAAGGTTCCCACTCAGAGATATAAAAGCAAAACGTTCTGGGGTTGAATGGCCAGTGATCAATGTGGAGCTGCACCTTCTAGAGGCAAACAGCAAGGACTACTACTACCACCACCACAATGCACCTGGGTCCAGCCCGAACCAGAAACTGTTGCCCTGAGGCTTGTGGATTTTCCCCACTTAAGGAGCCAAATGGTTGAACCAAGAGTCTCCAAACCTGTTTCAAGGTGACAATGGAAAAGCATTAGCAGATCTAGAGCCAACAGGGCACTGTACAATAAAAGGGGTGAGCACGAACACTCCCCCAAAAACACCAAGGGCAGTAACATGATTGAAGACCGAAGAGGAGAAGGAGAATATGTGCCAGGAACGCATGGTTGATTGAAAGAAAATGAAGGCTGTAAGGTTGCAGAGTTAAAGGCCCTTATGAAGTTTCTGAGGAAAACTTCCAGCACACAATATGGGGCGATAGGAATTATTTGGTTTTGACAAAGCAAGGATTGGCAGAGGGAGATAGCTGACCAGATTGCCCATTGTGGGCCTTAGGAAGATTTCCAGACAGAAATGGTGCGTGCTATAAATTCCCAGGAGAGTTTGTGTTCACATTGAGCTCTTTGGGCAAGGTCTGCTAGGTTGCAGAAGACCAGAAAAGAGTAATGCGGATGGAGGAGTACTGGCATGTTTGGAAAACATGAAGGGGCAAGGTTTTGAGATTGTGAGTGTGGTACCAATTGGGAGTGAATGCAATAGAAAGTAGGAGGGTGTTTGAGAGTAGGAGTGGGAGAGAGTGATGGAAGGTAATCTTTTGAGGAAGAGTGGGAGACCATTGAAGGCCATTTTGGGGGCCGGGTTAGGTGGGTGGTTGAGTAGGAAGGAGGGCCAATGTAAGAGACAGTCTTAGAGAGATTTTTCTATTTGCAAATCTTCCCTTTCCTTTGAGCCCAGACCAGACCCCTCTGCCTCCCCTTCTGCCCCCCAGTACTACTGCTGGATCTTTTTCATTGACTTTGAAGGTGAGTGAGGTTTTTCAACTTCACTCGCCTACTGCATTCATTGTTGTTTTGGGGACACTGGAATCACATTTTCTAGGGTACCAGCTCTCCCATTGCTCTGTTATCTGAAGATGAGGACAGAGAGATGCCAGAGGATGGCAGAGCTAATGCTGGTTCTCAAATTAAATGCCACAGTGTTTTGGCCCTCGACCTGATCAACAAGAAAGTCTTTTGCAAGATGCGTCCTTCACGTAGACTAGTGGACCTAACCAGTCACTTGTGCTGCTTGGCTTGCACCACCATTCCCATGCCAAAGGAGCTTATATCTTTTCAATTGGCCTGCGGTACCAGCTCTTCTCTGTTGCAAGGTGTTAGGCAAATTGTGAATGTTGTGCCCTCTGGGAACACTACAAACAACTATGACTACAGGTATAGGCAACCCAACCTTTGGTATAAGCTTGTCCTACACAGTTTTGGTAGTATGTTCAGCAGCCAGGCTTATCTCAAGAGGGGAAATGTGAGCTGTAGTGGAGTTACACAAAGATTCACAGTTACAGGTATTAAAATAAACTCTTACACTCAAGGTTTCATGCATAAACAATTAATAATTTATCAGTCAGTTATAAAGCCTTCTTCAGAAGGGAGCAATAGAATAGTAACACGCAAATATACTTCAATGCTGTACACTTTGAGTTTCTAGATCAGACAAGGCCCTTTTGGAATGGCCCACAGACACTACCTAGACCCTCAGGGGACTTCAGTAACAAGGGTGCTGGGGACATTAATACCTTACTGTTGGTATTCAGAATACTTTTTAAAAGTTGGTAAAAGGCAAAGGTTATTAGAACACAAGAGACCACAAATATTCCTAAGCAGTGCAGATACTTTTAGAGTTCACTAGAAGTCATTCAATTCAATAGACTAAGCCAAAGTCAATGGGCAAAAGTCTTGGATAGGATAAAGTACTTCTGGTAAGTAAAGGAAAAGTCTTTGCACAAGTTCTTAGGAGTCTTTGAAGAAAAGAAGAATCAAATATAGGGCCAGAAGCTGATTAGACTTGTGAGTTGTGGAAGTTACAAGCACTTCTACAGTAAGAGGTAAGTTCTCTTAGACTTGTTTTACAGTACCTTGGTAAAGAAGAAAAGCTGCAGCTGATGACTTCTGTTCCTGTGCAACTCTGCAGATCTCGCTGTTACTGGTCCTCAGTCATGGGGATAAGATTGGGGAAGCCGGGGGACTCCTGCACTACACCAGTACTGTCAAAACAGGCAACCGGCAAACTTTACTTTCAGTGGCTGTTTCGCATTTCAGCTCCTTGCGGTACAGCAAATGGCAATAAGCGTGGTTCCTGGCTGTCAAGGTGGACTTTCCTCACATCTGAGGTCCTGCACTCGACTGAGGGGGGTCAGGCTTTGTCAGTCCTGCTTTGTGGGAGTCCGGAGGATATTCCAAAAGCTTTAGGCCAGCTTACAAGCAATGCACACAATCTGGTGTCTCTCTCCCTGGCTCTACGGTTTCCTGCAGCAACTCTGAGGAAATTCAACCATCTCCGAGATGGGTGTCCAGGTGCCTTACTTTGCAGTTGATTGGTCCCAACAACTCAAAGGGTGAAGTTGTCCTTGCAGGGCTTCTCTGTCGATGCGAACTTGGCAAGTAGTCACTGCAGCAGGGCTACACCCGGCAAACCAACGGTCCAGGAGTTGCAGCAGGCGTACTCTTCAAGCTCTTCTTCGGTTCCTTCGTCCAGTGGTCGACTCTGCCTTCCAAGCCAAAAGACTCGCCTTTTATTCAGTTCTCTCCCATTTATTCCAGCCTCGCTGTCACTCACCCAGCAGGGTGGCTGTCCTTGCCGGACAGACAGCCAGCCAATCACCACAGAGTGTATTTGGGTCTCCTAGGAGACTAAGCACAGGGAGTTTTGGGCACCTCCCTCACTTCCTGCCTACCCCAGACACTCGGGTTCCAGAGGCTGGTTTCTCTCAGAAACCCTGACAAAGGCGAAATGAACAAAGAGACCAAACCTGGTTTGGCGCGCAGAGAAACTCTAGAAGGACCACTCCACAAAGACCTGGCGAAAAAAGAAGACTGGGCAACATTTTAGCAAAGATGGCTGGATGACATTTTGGAAAAGAGGACTCCCGCGGTTAACGTTACTGGGTCCGCGAACGGTCGCGGTAAATGCAAACCTAGGTAGTTCAAAACGAAACCACTGCCATCAGCCAGTCAATTGAGGAAAGGGTAACATAAAAAATGTTACATGAGCATTTAGACGCAGGGGATACTAAATAACCCCTCCAGCACTCTATTGTAAGATAGGGCGTGCCGGGTCTACCAAGTACAATGCTAAGTAAAGCCAATTTCACTTGACTGCTCGGGGAAACAGTAGTTGATCACAGAGAAGGTATTTAAACCTTGGGAAATCTGGAAGACTTCCCTGTGACACTGCACTGAAGGTGCTTTGTGCCACAATTCTAAAAGATGCCTATAGAGTTGGTTAGACTCCATAACCAAAAGACAGTGTATAAAATCACATAAACATACATGAGAGTGGGGAAAAAGGGTCACACACTCTCCAGGTTAAAAAATCAAGTCCTCAAAATCCAGCAAAGTAGCTGGGGGTCTCTAAGGTGGAGGGAATTAACACATTTTTGAGATCTCCCTCTAACACAAGGACTTCTATCCCGTGTGGGTGCTTGAATCATTGTGGGCATCCTCAGTGCTCTGCTACTATGCTTGAACCCTACCCTGCTAACCTTCACCCTAAGATAAGCCTTTCGAGAACCCTATCTCCAACCGGCAAGTTGCCAGAATGCTTCAACCGTTGTCTGAGTTCTCCAGAGGAGCCAGAAGGCAACCGCCGGTGAACTCCGTGAACACTCGATCCAATGGCCCAGCACAACTACAGTGATGAATCAAGTCTTCCCTAGCGATTCCTGATCGACTGCGGGTGGTACTACCTTTGTGAGGTCTGCAAGGGCTGAGATCACTTCTCTCTTGAACTAACCCTGTCCCCATTGAGTTTGCATTGGGTGCAAAGTCCTGCTTAAATTAATGCTGATTGGGGGTGACCCAAGTCGGTGGTGGCTGGGCCAGTACGCTTTGGACCGTAGGGCTGGAAGCTGCGTCCTACAACAACTATGCTTTGATCTATTGGACTTAAGTCACCTTTTGACTACTATGTTTGACTCTAAACCTGCTGACTATGACTCTGAAGAATCTTTTGGGGCATCTCAAGACTTAATCTTATGAGATGGCATGGACCTCATAAGCTGGCTACTCTGTGTTTTGAGCTTCCTTATAAAAATAAGGCCTATGTATTCTAAAAATGTTTTGCTCCTGAAGTAATTACTTTATATGTATGATTATCTGTGTGCTGTCACAGATGGCTCACATGATACACCAAATCCCAGTGAAGGTTTAAGGGTTTTATTCAAGGTTTCAACAGGGCCCCAGGGACATCTTTGTCTCTCGGCTCAGTGTAGAGTTTCCACCCTAAACCAGGCATCGCTATTCCCTAGGTCAGTAAAGAATATCGTCCCCTACCGTGTAGTTCCTAGATAATTGAAAATGATAACCTAAAGGCAGTTGCCTTTTCTATCTAGAGTCTCTCAGTGACTGTCCAGACTCGCCATACACTATGCATTTGTTAGTGGCTACCAGTGGAGCGAAGATGTGCCTTCAGTTACTCTGACTGACTCAGTCATCTTCCTTTCAGGCCCTGTTGTCCCTTTCCTTCCTGTAAACTGTCTTGTCCTATCCCTATTCTTCTGCTCCCTACTCCTCCCACCTTCACTTCTTCTAATCACTTTGTCACTCCTTTGATGTTAGTACTCTCCCTTCACACCCCTACTCCCTCTTTCACACTCCTACTCCCTCTTTCACACTCCTATTCTCTCGACAAAACCCCTTTTCCACACTACTACTCCCACCTCCACACTACAACTCTACCACACCTTCTCAGTCACTCTTCCACTCTCCGATGCACTTCAAATCACTCCTTGCACTCCCTCTCCTAATCACACTTGCTAGTCTTCAATATATACTTAAAATGTAGTACCACTTGCACTCACTAACCAATGCCTCTCCTGTTTTACTATTTGCCTCTGCTTTTTTCTTCACTGCCCTTCATCTTACTGGTCTCTTCATATGCCACCTCATCTGTTCTCATGAACATCCCACTTATTCGTGCATCCTGTGTTCACTTTCATCCCCCCTTCCTATTGTTTAATTGGTCCTCTGTGCCTTGCTAATGTGGCCCGGTCTTCCCTGCCAGTGTGGGTGGCAGGGGGGGGGGCAGTGGGTTTCAAATACAGAAGATTTGAAAGAGCGGGTTAAGCCCTGCCCCTTTGCTCCATGCAAGGCCGACATGTTATGTTACTTTGCATTTATATAGCGCCTTATGTACCATTGGTATTATCTCAAGACTCTGGTGGGTTGAATGCCCTCGGGAACCGTAGTTCAAGTCAGCAGAGAGAGAGAGAGAGAGAGAGTCATAAGGTGCGTGGGTGCACCAGATATGTGTGCAGCTGGTGTGGCACTCGTATGATAGCTGCTTCTTAGCGGTAGGTGTGGTGGTTGGGAGATCAGGAGTATTTGTTCATTCTGGCAGGGTGATAGTCAGACTGATGTCTGGCTGCGTTAGGCCTGAGGAGACGCCTAGGCTGGCAGGTGTGACGCCAGCTGTGTTTAGTTAGGATGATGGGGAGTATGTGGTAGGTGTTGGTATGAGAACAGCTATACCGAATGTGTCATAGTATCGCTGTGTTCTAGTTGAGTGGTGGTGTATAGGAGAGAGTAAGCATGGTGATGTGATATGGTGGGATCGAGCGCACATCTGAACCATTTATACTATCCGTTTCATTCACTCTGTCTGTTCAATCGGCTTCGTCCGTTCGCACATTTCGCCTGGTTCTTTATTTGGTTTACTAGTCATTCCATTCATTCTATCATTCGGTCGTTCATCTAAATAAACTGTTCGGCCATCTCCATCCGGTTCTGCCCACTCCATGTGTTCTATCCAGTCCATCCGTTCCGCCATCTCGATTCGATCGTTCCATTCCATCCGTTTCATCCACTCCATCCATCCACCCACTCTATCCGTTCCGTCTACTCCATCAGTTCCTTCAACTACATCCTCCATCAGTCACACGGATTCCATCCGTCCCATGCACTCCATCTGTCATATGGACTCCATCGGTTCTATGTACTCGTCATTTCCATGCACTTTATCTGTTTCATGCATTCCATCCATTCATGATCTCCCTCCATTTTATGTACTCCCATCAGTTCTATCCGTAACATCCGCTCCATCCGTTCTATCCGCTCCATCCGTTCTATCTGCTCCATCCGTTTCTATCTGCTCCATCCGTTTCTATCTGCTCCATCCGTTTCTATCTGCTCCATCCGTTTCTATCTGCTCCATCCGTTTCTATCTGCTCCATCCGTTTCTATCTGCTCCATTTGTTTCTATCATTCCATGTGCTCTATCGATTCAATGCGCTCCATTCGTTCCGTGCACTCTGTTAGGAAAGATTTCGTAATTGTAGGTAATTTTCCTTCCATGTGGCAACCCCTAAACTTTTTGCTGTTGTTTTTCACCTTGTTCTTGACTTTGCCAGAGAAGTGCAGCCTTCTGCCGCACTCCTCTGGGCTTTCGCTCCTTTTCTTATGGGGAAACTGACATGCCCTTAAGACAGTCAGTACCGGGGAACGCTGTTTCCCGTAGTTTCTTTTATCATGTTGCGGCTTTAGTGCAACATGACACAAGAGGGCACTGTAAGCTAAGTTACAGCTCTCTTGGGTCTCTAGCCTTCTACAGGCCCTAGATACTCGTTTAGGATGGTATTTGATCGGTGCAAGTCATTCAGGGACTCGAATGGTGGCAGCGATCGTTTTGTGTATTTTGAGCTCCTTTTGGCGTTCTGAGCGCGTTTTTCGCACTGAACCCAAAATGGTGGCCTGGCTCCCAAAATGGCCAGACCACGAGGCTCCTTTGTCTTGTCCACTGACCGTCTTGCTCCCTTCACCTTCCCCAGGTCGAGCGACCCGGGGCCTTCCTTATTTGGGCATGTACTTTCCCGCGAAACCTGGTTGCTTTCGCGGGCTTCTACATGTCGTTTGTGTGCCTCCAGGGTGTGGGCTGGGATGTCTGGTCCCAATACACATCCTGGGTGCCAGAGAGTCTAGGGTAGTGTGAATGCCTGGGACCACCGTGGTCCGTGATTGGTCCACGTATGGTGTGTGTGTTGATGAGCGGATCTCCCATTGGCTCCCCTCCGTTTTGGCGCGAAGGGAACCGTGGATAAGGGGGGGCTGGAAACACCACTACCATGTCGATCTCCTGAGTTCTCACGAACGAAGGAATACAGGAGCCAAGTATCCTGCAACCACGAGGCTGGACCGAGGAATCGCTGGTGACCCGCTGAAGGAATCCTCCTTTGCACTGCTGTCGTCCTGTGAAACCCTTTCCTCCTTTGATCGAACCAGAAGGCCTGTACTGGTGCTTCGACCTTTGGAATAGCAGGAACAGCTATTCCCAGCGACTTCATCATCTCCTGCCAAGTAAGCCTTCGGAAGTGTCTCTGGGCCATCCAGTTGACTGACCAGCTTACAAGGGAGTCCTGCTCTGTACCCGCCGCCAGGTTGTGTTGTATTTCGAGTCCTGGTCACTCTCCCACGCTTCGTACACTTGGCGTTCCCAAGTCTGAAGGGAGGAGTGTACATTTGGCTCGGATACACACGGCCGCTCCGTTGTCCTGCTGCGGCAACAAACTGTGCTGGTTTCGTCGATTGGGACGTCTTTTTGCTCTACACGACTACGAGGCGGTCCCTGCTCTTCTGAACCTGCCAGCTGCTGAAACTAACGTGGAGAAGCCTGGGTCTGCTTGCACCGGGGACCGGTGAGTAGTATAGCTAGGATCTGGTCGCCCTCCTGCAGTCGCCCATTGCTTTTCCCCGCTGGGTAAAAACAGCACCCTTTTGTCCGTACTCGCGCTCTGCTTCTGCTCGCTGTGGAGGCTGCGCTTGAGTTGCGGAACCTGTTCTCCTTCTGTTGTGCACTAACCCGAACTGCCTGACTTCCTCCGAAGAGCTTCCCCTTTTGCCCGTTGGCACCGGCGTGGCAGGTACTTTGAGCACAAGGCTCCACTCTTCGCAGGGCTCGGACTTCCATCTAGTTAGGTGCCTCTGAAGGCGAACTGAGTCTAAAGCATTATCGCACTGCCTGTTTTCATTCCCTTGCAGGTGGACTACACATTTCGTGCCTCTAATGCTTGCGACTGTCGTATTTGTATATATATTGTGTTGATATGGTATGTGTTGGTTTAATATTGTGATATTGTGATTTTCTCGCTACGGTCATTATTTTAAAGGCCTTAAAATAAATGTGTATATATTTTTGATATAACAACTGTTTGGAGTAGTTTGTAAGCGCTCTTGCTTTGTGTGCTCATTGCGGGCTTTCAGTCACCCTCACCCCTCTTGAGACCTAGTCTTGACCGCCGCGATCGCTACCTTGATTGGTCTGGCTCGTCCAGAGGTTACCCTGTTCCAAGTAATTAGGTTGGCCTTCTGAACTTCTGCGCCACCAGGACAGAGTTCAGAAATCCGTCTTAACACACTCCATTCGTTCCGTGCACTCGGTCCGTTCCGTGCACTCGGTCTGTTCCGTGCACTCGGTCTGTTCCGTGCACTCGGTCTGTTCCGTGCACTCGGTCTGTTCCGTGCACTCGGTCTGTTCCATACACTCGGTCTGTTCCATACATTCATCTGTTCCATCTGCTTCAACATTTCCATCAGTTGTAACTGTTCCGTCAGTTCCCACTACTCACTCCATTCGATTCCTCTATCCATTCCATCACTCGATTCGTTTCACCACTCAATCTGTTGCGTCTACTCCATGCCTTCCAGGCACTCCAACCATTCCAGGCACTCCAACCATTCCAACTACTCGAGCCCTTCAAAGCACTTCACCCATTCAATCAGTTCCATGCATTCCTTCTGATCCATGCACTTCGTTCGATCCATGCATTCCATCCGTTCCACCTACTTCATCCGTTCCACCTACTTCATCCGTTCCACCTACTTCATCCGTTCCACCTACTTCATCCGTTCCACCTACTTCATCCGTTCCACCTACTTCATCCGTTCCACCCACTTCATCCGTCCGTTCCACCCACTTCATCCGTTCCACCCACTTCATCCGTTCCACCCACTTCATCCGTTCCATCCACTTCATCCGTTCCATCCACTTCCAGCCATTCCATGCACTCCAACCATTCCAAGCATTCCATGCACTCCAACCATTCTTGCACAATGTCCGTTCCATGCCCTCTCTGTTCCGTGCATTCCATCCGTTGCATGTACTCCCTCAGTTCATTGCACTCCATCCATTCAATCAGTTCCATGCATTCCTTCTGATCCATGCACTTCTTCCGATCTATGTATTTTGTCCGTTCCACCCGCTTTGTCCATTCCACCCGTTTCATCCGTTCCATCCACATCATCCGTTCCGCCTACATCATCCGTTCCGCCTACTTCATCCGTTCCACACACTTCATCCGTTCCATTCACTTCATCCGGTTTTTAGTTTTCGATTTCTCGCTCGATGGCAGCTCACTCTGCAAAGTTTCCAAGTTCATGTTAGGGGACCATGATTCTGTTGCCCCCCTAATATAAGTTCAGTCCTTTGGAGAGGTTGCTCCTGTGCTTTATGTCCCTGGTGGTTTAGGGCATCCGCAGCATTCGGATATCACACATGTCGAGATGCGCGGCTCGTATAGGAGCTCCAGGTCTTTCCTCTGGTTCTCTCTTCCCAGCTGCCCTCCTGACATTGGATTATGTGGGGTGCTGATGAGCTGTTGATTTGCCCTCCCCTCATGACTGCACTTTTATTTACTTTTAATTACATAAAGTGTCCCACATTGTAATAAATTTGAGTATTTTTGTACTTACCTCTGTGTGTCTTTTATATTTCTTCTTTGCAGGTAAGACTTTGAAAAAGCCTCCTAACACAAGGAGTGTGAGTAGAGTAGAATAAACTGTGAAAGAACGTGAAAGGGGCCATCCCTGTTGGGTCACTTGGGAATTCCCAGAGGGTGTTGGAGATAAGGCCACTGCCTTTAGGTCTCCATATGCAAGGCATAAAGTAGTTTTCAAAAATTGATTATCTGAGTTTGCCAATTAAAATGTTTTTGATTAGCAAACAAACCCATTTTTTTTTAGCAATGTTGTACTAATTAATTTAATGTCCATAGATGTTATTTGTACCCAAGACACACAATGAGCAATAATACAGCCTTTTTGTGTATCACTGAAGTAAGAGATTAGTGAGACAAGTCAGGCCTTTCAAATTTGGGTACCCAAGATCCCCCACGAGTCGAGGTCCCCCACATTGTTTTTTTCAGCCATTCTTGGCGGTCACTTTCATGCGGAGCTCGCGTTAACGAGAATTATTGCTGTTCGACGCGTCTTTGATGCCTCCATCGACTAATTCTTTGAGTCTTCCCGTTTGCCGTTCTGTGAATCTTCGTTTGACTTCTCGAATGGCAGTCGTCAGCTTTGTCTTCAAGTTTCAGCCTTACAGTAGGGATAGTGGAGACCCTTATTCTCGTCATGCAGAATGCCTCATCTTTTCTTTCCTTCCTCTTCCTTTACTTGTCTGGCTGCTCTTTTTCCACTTTACAATGGGGAGAACTCAATTTATATTTTTCACTTCCTGTAACGGGAAGTTTCAGTGGAAGGACACTCTTAGGGAGTGAAATAATCATCTAGCTCGTGACCACGACGAGCAGCGTTGCAAAGCCTGTCGACTCTTTAGGCCCAATGTGCTTAAAGAAAGGCACACAAAGTGGTGGGCGGCCTACGCCTTGCAGGCCGACTCTTATTCGCCTGCAGTCGCTTCGGTGGAGGATTCCTCTAGCAGCCACGACTTCTGAGACCGAAGACATTGTTGCGGAGTCGGCTGACTCCCACTTGCCCATCCCTGGCTCCACTAGGCATGCTGAAAGCATTGATCCAGGTTAATAACATCCTGGTGGCAAGGGCACACACACACCTAGAAACACTTGTGTACAGGTGCTTATAAATGCCATATCCTATCAAGACCAAGCACATGTAACCCCCTGGGCCTCCTTCGACGGAACTGTCGAAAAAGCCTTCAGCACTCGCAGGCCCATCGAAAAGTTTGACGGGGCCTGGTGAACCTGAGTGTTCAGAGCCCGCTGTGCCGCCGCTGTCACGGTCAGCGCATGGTACCAAGTCTTTTACCCAGGTGCCTCCCCTAAAGTTTTGACGCCTGTTTCCAATGCGTCGAAAGACACGTCGACACACGATTCTTTAGGCAAAACTCACCCCAAACTCAGGGGAAATCATTCTAAGGCCTCTGCTCATGGTTCTGGAACCCGGAATGCCCCTTCTCTGCCCTCAGGTCCCTACAAGGATCCAAAGGCCCTCCTCCAGCTGAGTTGGCTTTTCCACTTGTAGAAACGTCTGCATCCACTTCCTGGACTAGCCAAAGGTTTGAACACTGCATGGAAAAGGTATCTGAATTTATTGGGGTCTCAGATACATTCAATGACATCCTTAAAAGGTCCCATTCTTTTGAGGAGGGCCCTAGGGCCTTCACGTCTTCTAGACTTATTCCCTTAAGGCTCACTCTGCTTCTCCTGGACTAAAAATGCCTGATCCTTCTGAAGACATTTTTCATGACAAGTATGATCAGGATGATGACTTATGTTCCGGATTGTGATAATGGCTCCAAAGACCATATTTCTCACGAACAAGACACATGGAATCCTTCAGATGGCCAGGGGAATTGGCCCACTACCACCAGCTCATGAGGCAGAACCTGATAGCATCTTTTTGGATGCCCCTCCTGTATCGCAACCCAGAGATGCTTCCCCCATTGATGACCAGATGCTTTTCAATATTATTCTTCGGAAAACAGCAGACCACTTTAAAATTGTTACTCAAGAGGTGGTGCCTGACTCTGACTTCTTGGAAGACATCCTCAAGGAAAAAGTTCTGTCAGCCAGGCTATCCACATCTTAACTTCATTAAAAAACATACTGTGCCCCCTCCTTGCTTACGCCATCCCTTACTCGGGCGGTGAATCTGCACTTAGAAAAGATGTTTCGCCCTGCGCCCTCTGATTCACTTGATTTTCGGGGTCACTCAGTTCCGGACTCCCTGTTTGTTACCATCACTAAGAAAAATGCAGGTGTTCCCCTGTTTTCATCCGAGTCTCCACCTGATCAAGACTGCAAGAAACTCTATGCTCTGGGAAAAATAATGTCGTCTTCTGTGGCCTGCAGTACCTGCATTGCTAACAATACCCTTCTCCTTGCTAGCTTCAGTGATGTCCAAATGGGCCTAGTACAATAGGGTCTGCAAAATGTGCCTGAACTAACGAAATCGCAACTACTTGCATTTGTGCAGGAAGGACGTCAGGTCACACAAAACATCTTAAACACGCTTCATGCCGCAGCAACAGAGGGTAGAGTGTTGGCTGAGGGCACTCTTTTGAAACCTCATCCATCGCTTAAAAATTCCAGGTTTAAACGTGAGACACAGGCCTCGCTCAACAAACCCATTAAGCAGTCAGCTCTCTTTGGCAAAGCAGTGGACGACGCACTTGAGACGGCAAAGAAAGAGCATAAGACATTGAAATCTCTTCATCGAATCTCTAGCAGGCCACTCCTTTCACGTGCAATCCTTCTCCTGCAACGCTCAGGGTGCCTACGGTACAGGCGGAACACCCTGGTATTCTGGCCAAGGAATGTCCAGCACACATCAGACCCCTCAACAGTGGGGATTTCGGCGTGGCAAATGAATGGGAAGAAATGCAGCAGCCACAGGCTTCCTTGCCAACAAATGGATATGAAAGATGTATACTTTCATATTTCATTGTTCGCAGCGCACAGGAAGTACCTACGTTTCAAGATGGAGAACACTCACTATCAGTTGAAAGTACTCCCCTTTGGCATTGCGTCAGCCACAAGGATGTTTAACAAGGTACTGGCAGTGGCAGCAGCTGACCTGTGCGCAGGCAGCCTGTTGCGGTGTACCCTTATCTGGACGACTGCCTCTTAACTTCAGACTCACACCAAACATGCCTAGAGAACACCCACAAGACTATAGACTTTCTTTTCCACCTGGGGTTCTCCATCAACGAGATAAAGTCATGTCTTGTTCCCAGCCAAGTCAAACTATTTCTGGGGCCCTAATTCGGGCAGAAGACGGGCTTGTCATCCCCTCCAATGAGAGGGTCCAAAACATGTTTCAGATCCCTCAGGTTCACACGCCCTTCTGCACATGTGTCCTATGCAGGAGGTGCTCTCGAACCAATGGTGCCAAGCAAGCGGTCAGTGGGACGATCTAGTGTTTGTCTCGGCCCTCGTTCTGTCCCTGCAGTGGTGGTCAAAGGGGATCCTTCTGAAGGGAAAATTCTTCACCACCCCGCAGTAGAAGCCACTCTCCCCACGGACGCATGCCTGTCAGGATGGGGAGCTCACCTTCTACACCAGACAGCGCACAGCACATGGTCACAGTCAGTAGCAAACAAACAGATCAACCTGTTAGAGCTACATGTTATATTCAAAGCCTTGAAGGCCTTTCAGAAACAACTGCAAGGGAAAACCCTTGTGGACCTACAGACAGCACCACAGCCATGTATTACTTAAACAGGGAGGCACTCGCTCTCCAGGGCTGTCCAAACTATTAGAGCTTTTGGAAATGGGCCCTCAAACACAACATGTTCCTTATGTCACAACACATTCCAGGAGAACACAAACCTCTGGCAGACATGCTCAGCAGAGACACATAGCTAGCACAAACACATTTTGGCGCTTGCACAAACACATTTTGCACAACATCCTTGCAGAATGGCGACCTCCAGACATCGACCTCGTTGCAACACTGGAGGATGCACAATGGCCAGACTACGCCTCCGGGTATGCCCAAAGACTGTCAAAGGTCCACTGGTTCACATGGTCAGGGACATTTGCCTATGCTTTCCCCCCAGTTCCTCTTCTCCTCAACAGGATAATTCACAAGATGCACCCGGAACAAGTACCCTGATCCTGATCCCGATAGCGCTAATATGGGCTCGACGCTGCACCCATGCCCTCAAACTCTCAGCTTAGCAGGATGGTGCCTGAGGTCATAGAGTTTGGGCCTCTCCTGCTGCCGCAAAGGTGTATGGACATTCTTAGAGAGGCTTGAAAACCTAATACTAGGCACTGTTATTCCAGTAAGTGGAAATGTTTTGTCATTTGTTGCAGTACTTATAACATCAACCCCATTGACTGTTCACCCACACTCATAGTCCTTTATCTAACTCGCCTCATACTTAAACAGTTTTTAACTCATTGAAGGTCCACCTTGCTGCCCTCAGCTTTCATGACCTCTCAAAGCAAGGTTTACTGGCGCAACGTCCCTGTAATCAATGCTTTCATGGAAGGGATAAAAAGACTTCACCCTCCTATTTCTAATCCAATTTACGGATGGGAATTGAATGCTGTCCTCACTACACTTATGGGTCCTACTTTTCTCTCTCTCTCTCTCTCTCTCTCTCTCTCTCTCTCTCTCTCTCTCTCTCTCTCACACTCACACTCGCACTCGCACTCACACTCACACTCTCACTCTCACTCTCACTCTCACTCACTCACACACACACACACACTCACTCACACACACACTCTCTCACACACTTGAAGTTAGGAGAGCAGTGGTGTATTACCTTGATAAAAACAAAATCACTACGAAAGACAGATCAATTATTTGTGTCTGTAGCCCCTGGTAGGGAAGGGGACCCTGTCTCTAAGTCTGCAATCTCCAGATGGCTTGTTAAATGCATCCAAATGTGTTACTGTATGGCTAAGAGAGATTGACCCTTTACGCCTATAGCACATTCTATTCTAAGCTTTCATTGCAACTGTTCCACTGATTCTGCAAAGCACCTATCTGGAGTTCTGTTCACACCTTCACTCAATGGGCTGAGGCCTCATATACACGTTTTACAGTAGTGCTGGCAAATATGCCGGTCCCTGTACCTAGAGCGCCTCTTCAGACGTTAAATCGGAAAATCATTAAATCCATATGGTCGAGTCATAAACCCTGAGTCAGCAGGCAGGCCCTTCACGCGAACAAATATTGAGGAGGCTTGTGCTGCCCAATTCAACAGAACTATATAATGACTGCGCGAGGAGGGGAGAATAAGCTCTTTGGGTGGGAGTGGCGCAATCTGCGACGAGTGCCCCGTTGCGGGATTTTCCACATTTGGATCCAGCAGCTCATTGCTTAGCATCCCTCTTTTGCCAACGACTCGGACCTCATTGTTATAGTGGGATTGAGCGGTCTGATGACGGGGTGTTCACAGCTGGTTGGGTCCCTTGTCAATGGTATCTCGTGATTCTCGATGTGCTCTAGGTTTTGGTGGTGTGGGGGGGAGCACTTTCGTGCAATGGCTGGATAGGAGAGGGTTGGGGGGGCTGCTTCATTACAGTAGCTATATTGGGATGGAGCTCCCCTGACGTTTGAGGAGTGCAAGTCGTTGTTTAGGATTTCTGAGACTTGAGCGTTTTTGCTATTGTCAACTCCAACACTGGATCACCATTCCTGAGAAGCGAGTACTAGAACTCCCTCAGCATAGGAACTCTCGCTTCAAGGCCCCCCCCCACATCCCCTCCTCAAGATAATTTTCAAAATATACAAACTTCTAGACAGGTCCGACCCCTCTTCAAAGTTCGCCTATATGAAACAGTGGGAACAGGGTCTGGGCCCTCCCATCTCTGAGCAGTCCCGGGCGGATATGGCAGAGGGCGGCGACCTCGTCCCGATGTGTCACAAATAAAGACGCTTGCAAGGTGCTGTAGCATTGGTATATATATATATATATATATATATCCATTCTCCATAAGATTCACCCCCTCAATCTCCCCTCTATGCTGGAGAGGTTGTGGTCAGAATGGGAATTCTTTACATCTGTGGTGGTCATACAGGAAAGCTCAATCTTTCTGGCATCAGATCCTGACCCTCATAGGAAGAATCAACAGGCTCTCATTACCAATGGATTTGTTAGTCGTGCTCCTAAGCGAGCCACAGGGGTCACTATATCCTTTGTGTGGCCTCATAGCGTCCCTCATTACCCAATTATTGCTAGCAGCCCACAAAGCACTGGCCAAGAATTGGAAAATAAATCGAGGCCACAGGTGTATCTATGGTGGTATATGATCTGGGAGATCGCAGCGGCAGGAAAGGTCTGCGCCGTGGTTCAGAATTGTTTACCGGCGCATATCAACACATGGCTTCCCCGTTCATGAGTTTTGCAAGAAATACCCAACACGAACTGTCAAGCCATATATGCTACAACATTTCTCATTGATCTAGAGTTCTTATGTGCAATCTTTTCCTAGGGCTCGGGGAGGTGGGAGGACTGATTGGTGTTCTACTCCGCTGTCTCTGTGTAAAATTAGCCTCTTCAATTCTTGAGCACTATTATTGTACCCCTTTTATTTTAAGAAAGGTTTGATTGTTCCATTGGCATTTATAAAATTGATAAATAAAGCCTTTAAAAAATATTGTGTGTAGCAAAATTAGGAAAGATATTTTGCAAAGATAATCTGGTGAAAGCTGCCACACTAGCTATAGTCACCATGATAGTTAAGCTGTGAATATAATACTTAAGCACAACTGCTTGACTGGGTTGCTTAAGAGAAACACACACCTGACACCAGATTGTGTATCTATACATGGAGTTTTTGAATTATCCAAGCATTTTCAGCAGGCTGTTGGGTTCCTTCTTTCCCCATCACCAGATTTCCTCTATCTTTTTAAATAATATGATTGTGTTTGCACTCCCATATTTTGTGTTCTAGCATCCAGATGGGTTTTCAGGCATGCTGCCCAGCAGACATTGCACATTTACACTCGCTGACATGTACACATTACACAGCTGGTGTTAATCTTCCTGCAGGCCAGTCACAATTGGGACGTGATCTAAAGAAAGCCATGAAAACAAATATGTCCTCTTACCCCTTTTAGATCAGATGCACATTTCATGGAAAGCAAGCTTGAGACATACATATACAATAAATAATGCAGAAACAGTGACAAATACCATGTATTTGGGTGTTTTAGTTGCAGACCAAACGAAGACCACAAAGTCTGATTCCTGTGAAGCATGGCTTTCAGTGTATTTGTATAACCCAGTTAGAGTAGAGTAGAGTGAAGTGAGAGGGGAAGTAAAGAGTCAGGGATTTTTCAAATTTTGCATCTATTTAACATGACCTCACATTGCGTGGAGAACAATACAGTGTATTATTGGGCTACTTTGTTGGTCTAACGAAAAACATAGTTCCTACCATTCTCTAGGCTTCCTGTGACTTTATTTTAAAAACATGTTAACAAAAACTGTCACCCAAAAACAGTTGTCAATAAACCTTTTTTTTTTCTTTAAAGTTGAATGACTTTTTAGGTTATTCTTATAGAGCAGCTACTATCATTCCAGCTTTGCACACTGATACAGGATCTTTATGCATCTCGGAGCTAGAGAGTAAAAAAGTTAATACAACATTCCTATATATAATATTCACTTGAGTAGCATTTGATTGAACTTAAACACTGTTTTGGGTGAAAATTTCAGAAAACGTGTTTAAATCCTGATTTTGGCACCAGCTTTAGCCAATGAGACAGGAGGGTGCCTAGCATGGGTGCCGACTTTCAACCCTTTCTGTTGCTGAAAAACAAACCCCTAGCCTTTGCTAAGTGTCTGATTTGAGCTGCGTTATACTGCCTGTGAAGATGGATTTCTAGACTCTGGCCTGGTGGGCAGATTTTAGGAGGCCACCCTACTTACCATCATCAACCAGGAGCTCTGAGAGGTTAGCCAAAACCCAATACAGGTGCGTGGATGAGCAGTCGAGGCTTAGTCGCAGAAGAATGTGAGTGTGGTCTGAGACCCTCAATGAGTCCACACAGTACAGCACACAACAGTTCAGTTTAGACAGTCATTATACATTTCCTTTATTTATTGTAGGCCTTACAAACACAAAGGAAAATGAATCTGGTATTATCACACATTATATAATACAAATAAGTAGGTTCACCTAATAAACATCAGATAACTTAAGTAGGTAGGTAATTTAAATGCAGTAAATGATGGGAACCAAATCACAAAAGCAATACCCTAACTTGAGAAGTCCAAGCCCTAACATTAATTGGCCTGTACCCAAAAGCCACAGGGTTCAATAAAGCGTGTCTCGCCAGTATGAGTTCTCTTAAGAAATGATGCAATGTGTTTGTGGTGGAGATAGTATCAAACTGTTTCAAAGTTCTACAACAAATTACTAAAGGAAAAGTAAGTGTTCTCCTTTCTTCGGGACCCAAGGCTACCCCATGTGCAGGATACCCAACCCAAGGTTCGATGATCAAAGGTGTATTGTGAAGAATCCTGCGTATCCCTCACTAAAACCCTGCCTAAAGTCTCCTCTGAGGTGGGCAGGGGAAGGCAGATGCTTCCTGATCCCAACAAAGTGGGCTGTGTACTGCAGTAAGATCACCTGGGTGGATACCAGGGTAGTGATGAGATTTTGTGTGATGAGGCACAGTATTTATCTTCCCACAGGAGTATTCTTACGACTATGGCAGAGGTGATGATGTCTTATTGCCATTTTAATGTCTCTCAAACTCCTTTTAAAACTAAGGTGGTAAACCCTAAGGTTATAACACCCAACCTTATTGAACAAAAAGAAGGAATTATTTTGGTCCCTAAAAACAAAGGTCTTCCTCAATATCAAGAGTACACTACAAGGAATAGTGAAAGTGTTACCTTCTCTACCACATCCTCCTCTAACAGAGTTAAAGCCTATGGCTGCTCTGTAAAAAAAAAAAAAAAAAGAAGGGAATTAAATCTTCCCTTAAAAAGTTACGAGAAGTGAGAAAACTGAACTTTGATAGTGAAACACATTGGTGTGAGACGAAGAAGAGTGCTGAAGAGGCATGTAGATGTAGAGGACAGGCAATTAGGCCTAACAGCCTTTGCCAGGGTCAGGCAATTAACAATAATAACCTGCACCTGAAATCAGTAGCCCCACCTAAGAGGCATAAAAGGCTGCAGCAGGATGGGGAAGGGAGACAGAGCTGGGAAAGGAGCAAGACCTGGAAAGCTGGCAGTAGTAGTAGAAGGAGAAGAGCACCAGGCTGGCAGTTCATGAGGAGGTATCACTTAAGAGACGCCGGGACATGGATGGAGCAGATTTCACCTACAAGTTCTGAGAGGGTCCTGTGTTCACAAGCCCTGCCTTCCCGTGGTTGCACTGAGCGAGACTTGCTCAAAGGTGAAGGTCTTCCCAGGTGCGCCTAGTGGCTGTAATTGCAGAGCCGTGCTGAAGCCTGAGACCGGAAGCAAGCTGAAGGACCGAGGAGTGCAGGAGACTCCCCGTGGCCAGACTGGAGACACCGGTGCTGCAGAGGGGCGTGGGTCACAAGGGTGCCTAAAGCCGTAGAAGAAGGAGCAGAAGTTGGTAAATTGAAGCAGCCCACAACCGCAGTGTTCCTGGAGCCGGCGAGTGAAACTTAGCGTTCAGGTTCACTCTTAAACTCTTGCTGGTAACTGTTACCAGCTCTAAAAGTGGCGCACGTAAGAGAAGCGAGTAGAAGTTTTGTCATTGTGAAAGCTGTTCTTTACAATGGAAATGTTTCACACGCACTTTCAGTACAAGCTGTAGTGCTCGCCTATGATGAAAAACCTTTCATTTCCCATTGTTGAACGTTAAATTATTACCAGAGTGGTCGTGCATCTCCAATTAAAAGGAGGAACGTTTTTGAAAGTCTCCGAAAAATCTGAAGCTTACTTTCACATTTGTTACAAGACCTTTTGGCATCAAAGAAAAGTTGCGTGTGACCAATTAAGATTCCTGACCGGAGTAGAAAGTGTCTGTGTTAATACATAGGAATAAAAACTCTTACAGACAATTCAAGTTGATGATCTACCTGAAAGAGTGGTTGTGTATACCTAAAATCATTTTTCCTTTGAAGACTGAACCTTGTAACTCTAAGAATGAATTTTCTTTAAGCTATTATGTAAACGGCAATAAGGCCAACAGATACCTGGTGAGCAAACTGTCCAGAACCCGCACACGAAACCACATCATCGCCCTGAAGGATCCGGAGGGCAGAACCCGGTATGGGGAAGAAGCTAAAGTACAAATGGCAGCAGCTCATCTGGCTAACACTCTGACCTCAGGCCCCGCCCGCAAGCTCTCCAGGTAATATTTGTAGCGGATGCCAGGCTACCACAGCTCTCGGAAGCAGACAGAACCGCCTTAGAGGCCCCAATTACCACTGACGAGGTGGAGGAAATACCCCAAGGCCTTGAAACCCAGGACCCCTGGCCCAGACGGCTTTCTGCCCAAGTTCTATAAACTCTTTTGTCCCCTGCTTCTGAAACCGCTGACAGAGCTTTTCAACTCCTTCCGAGACACCGAATCTATAGCCCCATCTATGCAGGAGTCCATGACAATCATGCTCCTGAAGACAGGCAAGGACCCAAAAGAATGCTCATCGTACAGACCGATATCGCTTCTTAATGTGGACGCAAACGCTTACTCAAAAGTATTGGCGAACAGGCTGGCTCGTGTCCTACCATCCATCATAGACCGAGACCAGGCGGGATTCATCAAAGGCAGAAACACAGTGGACAATATCCGCCGAGCACTTAACCTCATCGAAGTGGCGTCCCGAGACCAACGAGACCTGGCAGTCCTGACCTTAGATGCCACCAAAGCCTTCGACAGGGTAGACTGGAACTACATGCGGCTCACTTTAGAGGCATTCCGGTTTGGCCCCACATTCCAAAGGATGGTGCTGGCCAATTACATAGCCCCAAAAACATCACTGAGACTCAACCAAAAGACCTCCACCTCGATCCCGCTCTCATGCGGAACAAGGCAGGGCTGCCCACTCTCGCCGCTGATCTTTGCCCTGGTCATGGAACCATTCGCCCAAACGATGAAATCACTGGGCTGAAGATAAACGGGGAACAGTTCAAGCTCTCACTGTATGCAGATGATGTAATGATCTCCATCACCAACTGTCAGGCCTCATTACCCGCCGTCCTAAAAGACCACAGGCATTTGAACAAGTAGCGTGATTTCAAGTGAATTACTCCAAATCGGAGGCACTGAGCCTGAACCTAGATACCCCCCTCATAACGACCCTTCAAGCACTCTGCCCGTTGACGTGGAGCTCCGACTCAATGGCATACCTAGGGATATGCCTCATAGCGGACCTGAAAAAACTATATGCAGCTAACTCCCCCCCCCTCCCCTATTCAAGGAATTGGAAAACGACCTGCATCGATGGGACAGCCAAGAAATCTCCCTTCTGGGACGGGTCACAGCATGCAAGATGAACTTCCTCCCCAGATTGCTATAGCTATGTTCCGCTCTACCAGTCTCTCCCGAAACGAACCCTGTAGCAACTACAAAAGAAGCTCGCAAAATTTGTTTGGAAGGGTTGCAGGGCCAGAATACCATTAAAAGTCATGACAGGGGCTGCTAAATGGGGCGGCCTAGGTCTACCCAACATCGCAAACTACTTCCTGGCAGCTCAACTGGAAAACGCCTCTGCCTGGATGGAACAAGAACCCCCCCCCCCCCCCGAAATGGGACGGGATCGAACAAGCCAACTGTCAACTGCTGCTACGCTCCCTACTGCACACCCGAAGGGCCCTTCGGAGCCGCGGACCACAGATGCAAACATCTACCAGAGCAACCCTGGAAGCATGGGCATGGGCCCAGCGGAGGAAGAAGCTGCCCAAGGTCCTTGGCCTGCTCTCCCCGATCATCTGGAACCCAGACTTCTCCCCAGACATGGCGGCGCCAAACTTCAGCCGATGGACCGCTGGAGGCCTCCGCTCCCTCTCGCAACTTTACAAGGGAAATTCCCCGCTTAGTTTCGAACAATGCAAGGACCGCCTTCAGGTAACGGAGAGGGAGAGGTTCACATACGCTCAACTACGCCATTGGATCTCACAGCCGGCAGTCCGTCAGGGGGCAACCCGCGGCCTGCACCCACTGGAACATGCACTGGAGGAAGACGCACACCAAGGGCGGATCACTAAGCTGTATCGCCTCCTCCAGGAGGACATATTGGAGGTTAGGCCCCCATACATGGCCAGATGGGAGACGGATCTGGGATATCCCATTGAGGACCAGACGTTGGTGGAAATATGGACAAGGATCAACTCAACCTCCAGATGCGTTACGAACAAAGAATGCGCCCTCAAACTCCTCCACCGCTGGTACCTCTCCCCGGTCCGCCTACACCACTGCAACACATCTCTTGACCCAAGCTGTTGGAGACGCTGTGGCGAGTGGGGGACCTTCTTCCATATGTGGTGGAGCAGCCCAACGGTGCAAACCCTCTGGAGGGGGATCATACAAATCATCAAGGACATTACTCAACGCAGACTGCCTTTGACTCCAGAGGTGATTCTCCTATGAGTAGCAAGCACGGACTGCTACCCAAAAACGGGACGCTCTGCAAAATTGCTGATGCATCTATTATTAGCAGCCAAGATCACAGTAGCCCGCAAATGGAAAACGCAAGAGGGCCCCATACTGCCCCTCTGGTGGTTAAAAGTGTGGGAAATACTAGTGGCTGAGAAAGTCACAGGTGCGAAAGTGGGGACCCTCCACCGCTTCACCGACTGCTGGGCGCCAGTGTTGAACTACCACAGCAAATTCCCAGCGTTGACTTTTCAACCGCGCCTGGTAACAAACTTTCTGGGGCCTCGGAGCCCAGACGGATCCCCAGATCACTAGAACTCCACGGACATAGGGGTGATCGCAATGGGTCTGCCAAGGGGGGGGGGGAAACAAATTGCATGCATGTCGCTAATGTTGGGAGTTGCTCCACCATGGTTAATCTTCCTGTCATGCTGTAACCGAAATAAATAAAGTAGTTAAAAAAAAAAAAGCAGAGGAGGTGGTGGGGGTGGGGCAGTTGTTAAAGGTCCATTATCCTCTGATACAAGTGAGACATTGTTATCTGAAGTTATTAGTGTGGCAGCACAGATTCAAGGTAGCTATTGCAACCAAGAAATTGTATACAACACTGGGGAAGGGAGCTGGGTGATTGTAAGATGATTAAACAAATAACCTGTAATGCTAAGACTGTTGAAGTGGGGAGAAAGTCAGTCTGGAAGCAGAGGCAGGTTATCCTTGTGTGACAGTAAGGCAGATTGAAGAGGCAAAGAGGCTGCCCTTTTTGTGGAACATAGAAAAGAAGAATGCCTTGCCTACCTGTAGAGATAAGTGTCTTGTCTTTAAAATGCCTAACCATTCTCATATATACATTTGAAGCAGAAGTACCAGATTTCTGGTTGTTTATAAGACTGTCAGCAGATGTCACATTGAAGTTGATTGAAGTAGTGGCATACTGTGGAACCAAAGAGTCTGTTTCCATAGTAATAGAAGGGTGGTTGTTAAGAGGAGTACACCAACCCAAGAAAAAGCATCCCGGCAATCATTCCAGCTGTACTGCAGAGGTTATGAACAGTTGTAGAATTGTAGAAGTAGTATCCAATCTATTTTCTGAACTATAACAAAGCAATCCTGGAAGGAAGATGTCCAGGATTACCATTGGTTCTTCTTCCTTGGCTAACATTGGAAAGGGATCTTTTCAACTGGAAGCTGAAGAACTGTTACCACTAAGATTTTTGTTTGGAACTTGCAAGAACTGGTTCAGGACTTTATTCTTCTGTTTGAACATTTGGTGAAATTGACTTTGAACAATCCTGGGGAAGGGATTTACCACACAGGTGAAGGTCCTCCAAATTACTGGTTGTTTATTATTCATTCATTTACTTTGTTTTGTTATTTAGTGTGAGGGCCAGTTTGTTTCTGTTGGGAGTGATTCTGTTTGTTTGTTAGACTAGGTAGGGAGCTCCTGGCTAGAGTAGGCTTAGCAAGGATTTATTTGCATCTTTTTCTCTTAATAACATGTTTAATTCTGAGAAACATACAAGCAGTCGTCCGCCTCACATTACTGGCCCCTCACATTATAGCACAGCGATAGGAGATAAAAGGACTTGTTCCCAGTGTTATCCTATGGAGTACGGAGGGTTGAGTTGAGGGGGGGGGGGCAGGCACACTTGTGATTAATTACCTCTGTGACTCTGATGTTCCCAGATGTCTTTGTGGATGGTCTGGGTGCTCGCTCTTCCGCTGTTGGTTCCAGTGAGAGATGCCCAGGAGCTGCAGGTTTGAGGTTTCTTCCGGTCAGCTGGTAATGCAAGATGCATCCCCTGTCAGTTGAGGAATGCAGAATCCAGCGATGCAGGACTGCTCAGGAAACTTCCCTGGATGGAGGAAGACGAGTTCCAGCGACAATCGGTTTACAGGTTACTGTTACAGGTATCTGCACCCAGATAAGTAATACGCCCAGATACCTTCAGGTTTGGGAGCGCTATATAAATAAACAAACAAACGGGTGACTACAGGCGTCCCTTCAGTCACGGTCGCACACAGCATCAGAGAGGTTCCCTTGAAGGGGGGGGGGGTGATAAAATTCGGGGTGAAGGTAACTTGTGCACAAGCTGGGGACGACCAAGTTCCGGATGTCGGATTTTAGAACTGCAATGGTTCTGGTGAGGTAGCCCCCGAGAGAGCTTGTCAGTCCACCGGGGCAGTTCATGGCACTTCCTAAGGCTCTGAAGGGCTGGATCCTCAAGGTGGTGTTAGGACTAGTTGGTCCCACTAGTCCAAGGGCTGAAACACCACCACTCAGGATCTTGGGAGATCAGGTAGAGGAGCAATGCTTCACTGGGTGGGACAGAGAAAGGGATACTGGGCCACTTCAGAAGTAGTCTTCTGATCTTCAGCAGGCTGCTGTTCTTCGAGAGATTCTTGGTTTTAGGCACGATTGTATGCAGTTCCCTTGGGATTCACTACAACAACCCTGACCTACAGGTAATAGGAACCCAACCTTTGGTATAAGTCTGTACTACACAGTTTGGTAGTGTGGCTGAGCAGCAAGACTTATCTCAAGAAGGGGTCAGTGTGAGCTGTAGGGGAGTTACACAGAGATTCACAGTGACAAGTATTCAAATAAACAATTACACACAAGGTTTCTTGAATAAACAATTATTCATTTATTTATCAGAGTACACCTTCTTCAGAAGGGAGCAATGTAAAAGTAACACTCAAATACACTTCAAAACACACACTCCTAAGATTCTAAAATCAGTGAAGACCCTTTTGGGATGGCCACAGTCACAACCTACACCCTCAGGTGACTACAATAGCTAGGGTGCTGGGGCCATTAATATCTTGCTGGTTGCATTTCGAATACTGTTAAAATTTGGTAAAAGGAAAAGGTTATTAGAACACACAAGCGACCACAAATATTCTTAAGCAGGCAAATACTTTTGGATCCCCTAAGCAGAGTCATTCAGTATAACAGGCTAGGCCAAAGTCAATGGGCAAGCGTCTTATGTAGGATGAAGCACTTATGGTATTTAAGTAGAAAAGTCTTTACACAATGTTTTAGAAGTTTTTGAAGAAAAGAAGAATCAAATGTAGGGCCACAAGCGGTTTAGGCTTGTGAGTAGTAGAAGATGCAAGCAACTCTACAATGAGAGGTAAGTTCTCTCAGACTTTACAGTACCTTTCTGTTGGAGAAAAAGTGCAGCAGATGACTTCTGTTCCTGTGCAGCTCTGCAGATCTCACTGTTCCTGGGCCTCAGTCGTGAGGACAAGAGGGAAGACTTCTGGGGACTCCTACTCTGCAATGGGACGGTCACCGCTCTCAACCGGCAATCTTTCCAACAAGTGGCACTTCAGTGTTTCAGCTCCTCGCGACTACCACAAATAGAAACACCAGGCTTCCTGTCGAGATGTGCTTTCCTTGCTTCTGGGGTCCCGCACTCTGTTGAGGGGCCCCAGGCTCGGTCAGTCCTGCTTCCTGGAGATCTTGGCCAACTTAAAAGCAACGCACACAATCTGGTGTTCCACTCCCTGGCTATTCAGTTTCCAGCAGCAACTCTGTGGAAAGGCAACTAGCTCCGAGAGAATGTCCAGGTGGCTTACTTTGGAGTTGATTGGTCCCACCAACTCAAGGGGAGAAGTCGTCCTTGCAGGGCTTCTCTGTCGATACGAATTTGGAGTTTCAGCACAGGAGCAGGGCTTCACCGGGCAAACCAACGGTCCAGGAGTTGCAGCAGGCATCCTCTTCAAGTTCTTCTTCGGATTCCTTCGTCCAGTGGTCGACTCTGCCTTCCAAGCCAAAAGCCTTGCCTTTTATTCAGTTCTTTCCTATTCATTCCAGCCTAGCTGTCAGTTACACAGCAGGGTGGCTGTCCTTGCCGGACAGTCAGCCGGCCAATCACTACAGAGTGCATTTGTGTCTCCTAGGAGACTAAGCACAGGGAGTTTCGGCAACCTCCATCACTTTCTGCCCATCCCAGACACCCTGGAGCCAGAGGCGGCTTCACTCGTGAATCCTGCCATAGGCAAAGCGAATAATGGGACCAAACCTGGTTTGGCACGCAGAGTAAATCTCAAGAAGGACCTTTCCACAAAGAAATGGCAAAAAAAGAAGACTAGGGCCATTTTGACAAAAATGGCATCCTTGGGTTCTTTATTGCAGCTACGAATGCAGCCCGCAGTAAATGCACACCACGGTAGTTCAAACAAAACCACTGCCACCATCCATTTAGTGAGAAAAGGGTAACATAAAAAGGTTACATGAGAAGCTGGACAAAGGGGATACTAGGTAACCCCTACAGCGCCCTATTGTAAGATATTGTGTGTTGGATCTAGAAAGTTACAAATGTAAGTAAAGTCAATTTCACTTTACTGCTCTGGCAAACAGTAGTTTATCCCAGAGAAGGTATTTTAACCTTTGCAAAATCGGAAAGACTTCCCTGTGCCACTGCACTGAAGGTGCTGTGTGACCCAATGTAAAGAATGATGCCTATGGAGTTTATCAGGCTCCATAACCAAAAGAAACACAAAGTTCAGAAATCACATTAAAATACATGAGTGTAGGGAAAAGGGTCTCACTCTCTCCAGGTTTAAAAAACCAAGTCCTCAAAATTCAGCAAAGTTGCTGGGGGTCTCTAAGGGGGAGGGATTTAGCACATTTCTGAGAATTCTCCCTAACACTTGGCTCCAATGTAGATCTGAAGAATAGCTGTCAAGGTCCCCCTTGTATCCAAAATTCAAGCTGTAAGCAAGTTCAATCCCACCAATGGGAAGCATTTGCACCAGTCAGTAGTTGTCCAATCAGGGACAACTACTGGTTTCACATCTGCACCAGTAGCAGACTTTCTGGCACCAATGATGTTGATTTGGACTAGACAGTCCCAGCCCACTTCAAGGGCTGCACACACACAAAGATTCATTAGCCCGCAAAAGCAGCAACTTTCCTGGGCAAGTTCTTGACCTTATAAGGACTTTCCTGACAAGAAAAGACAGGAACACAGACAAACTACAATATTGCCAATGAACACGCAAAATATCTTGTAGCACAGCCATTTCAGGACACATGCTACGTTTAGTAGCCATTCATGGTAAACGCGAATGTGCTTACCAAAAATAATGCAAAAACTGTAAAAATATAACTGCTGCCACCAGCTTGTCTTAAGGCACATATCAAAGTAACCAGAAATCCTCTGTTTATAAGGTTAGGGTGATACAAATGTATCCCCATTGCACTGCATTGTACGATGGTGTGTGCAATGTTAAAAATACAAGAATTTAAAAGGAAAACAAAGTTTCCCATTACTGATGGTGTGAAGGACTGATCAGTCTCCGCTTAACATGTGAGCAAAAGGCAAGAGAAGCGAAGTTCAAGGCTTAACATCCTTCAAAAAGTCAGGACACAATAAAAACAGAACACAAGAGAACAGTGATCCATAGGAAACTACAGAGGGAAAGTTGCAAAAAGAAAATCTTTCCTAACACTGACAATGAACATTCAGTTGATCTACTTGGCATAGACCTGGTTTTGTCTGTGTATATGGAGTGCGCATGTGCACCCTTTTGTTGTGGTTTAGTCCTAGTCAAAACGGCACCCTGCAAGTAGGGTCAGAGCCAGCAAGCCTGATCTGGGAACCACTGGAGGGAAATTAAAGGGAGAATTCTACTGATTAGACTAGGGGATCAGTGCAAACCCATTTTGGGAGGCCTTTTTAATTGCTTTGTCGTTGACAGGTAAGCAGGAGCCAGCCTACTTAAATTCCTAGATTGGATCCCTTGATATGAAGTCTGCCAAAGCATCCATTGGAAATCACCCTACGATTTTTTTTATCCTTTCCTAATAAGAGGATCCTACCACATAGGCCATTATTCAGAGTCATGAAGGGAACACATTTTAAACCCTGCCTTATCTGTGAAATTAAATAGTGGTTAGCAGTTGTATCAGTTGGTGCTGGTGTTTTCTGTTTTAAAAGATCGTGTTCTCAAGAAAACAGTTCTTGTAATATAATGGCATTGTTAGGCAGAAACCTGTGCAGTTCCCTCTGGACCACTGCAAAAGATTTAAGACTACAGGTGTTTGGCAGTAAACCCACTTGGTAGCAGTCTGTACCACACAGATTCACTTGGTAGCTGTGACTGAGCAGTCAGACTTCCCTCAGGAAGAGTTAGGTAGTATACAGAGTATTCACAATAGGTCAGAAGAACACAGTAGAACAAGTGAACACTGACCAGAGCTTGGTGTAAAAGAGATATAATTATTTATTTAAAACCACATCTAGTAAAACACACGGGCACTAATGTTCAGCAGTTCAAAAACACGGTCACTAAAAGATATACACTCCCTTAAAAAAATATTAGACAATTCTTTTGTAAAGCCCCACTTATTTTCAGACAGCGGTGAGCGCTTAACGCAGATGGCACTCTAATAATTCGTTTTTAAAAAGGAGAGAAAAGCAGAGTATAAATTGAAACAGATCCCAACACTTTTACAAGAACACAACAAGAGAGGAAGGCAAAGTAAAACCATGAAGTTAGAGTTCAGTAGGCCGGATCCACTTTAAGAGGATCAGAACGAGATGTGTCCAAGGTCACACGGTTGCAGTGCACAAAAGTCTTGAAAAGGTTCAAAAAAAGAGTTGGACCAAAGAAAGGGACCAGTTAGATGGTCAAGGCGGCCAGCCCAGTCCAGAAGGTTAAGGGATTATTATTACCTTGTAGCAATCTTTAGAAAGGGAGGCCTGGCGGACACGGTACCTGAAAGTGGTGAGAATACTCCAGCGGGGGCAGTTGTTCCTGGCAGCGGATGCAAGTCGGTGCTTCGTCCAGGGGAAGAGAGGATCTCGTCGGGGAGGAAGACAGGAGTCCGTTGCACTGCCAGGGAGGAAACCAGCCGCAGAGTTCTCAGGTAAAAGGAGCGGTCCTTTGATTTGCGGTCCAGTGGTAAGTGGCTATCCGGTTCCCGGGGTGCTTGGCACGGGCAATTCGACCACAAGACGTCCTGGGATGCGAAGAAAAGAAGGTAAACTGGTTGTGCCCACCAGTCAGGGGAAGAAGCCTCTCCAGCCGGGAGATCTTCTCTGTCGTCGGTGGTGAGTGGTGAGTCGGTTCTGCAGGGCTCCACCGGTGGTGTCGTCGTGGTAGGTCGGCTCAGCTTCTCCCTCGTCGGATTCTCAGGTCCTGTGGCGACTTCTGAAGTTCCAGTCCCCAAAGCCCTGCTTTTATGCAGCACACCCCCATTCACTCAGCCTAGCTGTCAATCAAACATGCTAAGTGGTGAGCCGGCCCTCTCACCACTTGGGCCAATCACACAAGAGTGCGACTTGAGTTACCAAGGTAACTCAGTCCAGGGTGCCTAAACCCCCTCCCACGCCCCCTGTGGTACCCAGACAGATTGGCACCACTTTTGGAGGCTTTTGTGGAGAAGCCCGCCAAAAAGCGGAACAAGGGGCTCGACTTGGGTTGGAGTCACAGAAGAGAACACAAACGCCATTTTAGAATCGAGTCCTGGCAAAAAATACCAACCAGCGAATTAATATTAAATAAATAAACCGGTGGTATGTTCGAGGCTATGAGAATTAAATAAATAAAGTTGGTAGCCTCGAACAATGGGAAAATCCCATAGGGATATATTCGAGGTCGAATATAAAAAGTAGTATCCACTGCCACCAGCCAAAACTCGGTCAGGGGGGACGGAGACGTGCCCCCTCGACTAACAGACCCCGGGGCAATCGAATTGCCCCGACCAGTACGTCCACAATATGATGGTTTGTACCGGTTTCTGTTAATAATTTGGGACTAGTAAAGCCAATGGTGACTTTACATGCCCTGGGGGACAGTAGTCAGTCCCAGGGTATGGAGTCTATGGTGGGGTGTCACTATGACACCCCTGTGTACCTGCACGGAGGGTGCTGTGTAACACACATAGGAAAAACACATGAGACCCTATGGAGTAAAGGACCCCATAGCCCATAAAACACATTAACAGTCAAAGGAACACCATAAATCATGTCCAAGAGTGGGAAAAAAAAGAGTCTCACTCTTGGCAGGAGAAAAAAACAAACTCCAGAAATCCAGCAAAGCTGCTGGGGGACTCACTAGGATGGGAAATTCAGCCTAAAGAGAGAATTCTCCCTAACAAGGCATAACACTGGGGCAACATCTCAAAAGAGGCACTAGTGTTCCTTATGTGTTGTAACTGTGAATTAGGTGGCTTGCAATTGCAAAATAGAAGACTGGCACTTGCTTACCTTGCCAATAGATATAAACAGGCCTACTCCTTCGTCCCGTCTTTTTCCTCCATACTGTATGGGCGTCCCTCGTTATGGACAGGAGACAGAAACTTTTACACTTGAAAAATCATCTTCCTCTTTAAATTTAGACGTATGCAAGGGCGTGGCCCTGGGAGCATGCGCTTCCCTGACTCCGTCCACCAGCACCACTCCCCAGTCCTCTTTTTCGTGTCAACGGGAACGCTTTCATCAGGGTTCCTGGGTTAGGCCTCTGGCCCAGTAATTACGCGCGCTCTTCTCCAGAGAAGTATTCTTGTCTTTTAAATTAGTAGGTACTGCTTTGTCCTCTGGCGCCACACTCCTCCCCAGCTCATGTCGACTACAGCAGGCTTCAGCAGGTGTCCCTTCCCAACGTCCAACCCCCACGCCCTCTGCCTATGGTGCCTTGGCCCAGATCACAGCTGGGACGGCTGTTCCGCGTGCAACGCCTTGACACACACAGCATGTGCTCAAGAACCGAATAGCCAGGTGGTGGGAGCTCTTCGGACGATTGCCTCCAGATGACCTCAAAGCGTTTGTGAAGCAGAAGACCAGGCCCAAGGTAGTTGCCCTGTTCTCCTCCGCATCCCGCAAGGGTGACTCCTTCCCAAGGAAGCGCCCAAGCGGGAGGGACCTATCCGGTCCTAAGACCAGCAACAACACAGAGGCTGCTCCAGCTACCAGCCACCAGGCGAGCGGTCGCAAGATCCTACCGGTGATGCCGCTGAAGATGCCGCAAGGCTCTATTACTGGGGCCCAATTCAAGGGGCTATGCCTTAACACTGGATACATGTCTGAGGGGGGTGCCTGTGGGCAGCAATACCGGCACCACAGCCGAGGGCGCTCTGCCTACCAGGTCCCGTTCTGAGGTGTGGGGTGTAGGCCTCTACCACCACCGCTCAGCGCACTGGTGGAAGCCGGTCCCAGCTTGGCAAGTCCCACGACACAGGCACGTGGAAAAACAAAATGGCCGCCTGGCCAGAAAAAATGGCGACTCACCCAATGCCTTTTCCCTTCGGAGACCAGGCAGGGGAAAGAGCTTCAAGGTGGGATTGGTCAACCCCTGTCACTTGGTCCACATCCTGACCATCCACTTTGCAGGGCAGGTATACTTCGTCCTATGCGGCGAGACAGGGCACGCCCAGGACTCGGCAACCTCAAGGCACGACCCCTATGCCTATACCATCAGGCACTCCTCTGGCCTCTGAAGACAGGTTCTTCGAGAAGGTCCTCGCACTCAGATCACCACAGATGGGTACCTTCCTCAGGGACGTGATCAGGGACATGCTCACTCCTGTACAGCCGCAAGCACCCATGGCCACATTGCCCCGGGTCCAGCGCAGCCCCTGGCTCCCATGCCTGTACCAGTCACGGCAGCCCTGAGCCCCATGCCTGTACCAGTCACGGCAGACCCAGCTAGGCCACCTCAACAGCCTCCAGCACTGATAATTAGCACTCCGCAGTTGCCTGCACCCAGCAGGCCTCCGGCTCCCCCGGACCCACATGGCACAACTGCGGACCCAGACGAGGAGCACAACCCTGACACTCCATTGTCAGCCAAAGCTTTTCACGAGCTGGCGGGCCTGGCTGATTACTTAGGAATCCCGCAGCCACAGGTGGAACAACTGGAGGCGGGGGTACTCCCTGAAGTTCTCACGCTACGCCCTACGGCTAAAAACAGGAATCCCACTTCAGAAGGATGTAGTGGCGCTTGCCAAAAAAGCATCTTGACGCGAAGTACAGGCAAACGGAAGGGGACCCCCTCTTATTGTCGGCACACCCCCAACCACATTTTGTCAGTGATGGCGGCTGCATCACTGTACTCCAAGCCACAATCGTCCTCTGCGACTTCATCCTCAGCACTCCTGGAGGAGGGAAAGATCATGGAGGTGTTTGGGAAGAAAATGTATTCCAATGCCACTCTCCAGCTGGGCCAGGCCAACGCTTATACCATGTTGGCAGCTGTCAAACAGAAGCTATGGCGGGAGATTGCCGATTTCCTCCCGGAGCTCCCTACTCATAGCCAGGCTTGCTTCAAGCATGGGCTGGCTGAGTCCAAAATAGTAGTACAAGACATAATGGAGTACACAGTGGCTCACATTGACACTTCAAGTCGTGCCATTTCTATTGCCACTGACATAAGAAGGATGGCTTGGCTTAGGGTGACAAAATGCAATCCAGATGGGGTGAGACCTGTTCCATTGGATTAACGGATGAGGAACTCGATAAGAAAAGGAATAGCTCACAGACAGCAAAATATTTATCTATCCTGACCAAGGCCACTCCTAAGACCTACAGCCAAACGCACCAGCACTCGGACAAGGGTCGGTCCTTTGGAGGCTTCAGAGGCTTCCAGGAGAGACGGTCCAGGCAACCGGACAGATCACCTAGCCAGCACAGGCGCAAACAGCACAGGGCGGCTAACGAGGGATTTTTCCAGTCCACCTCCTCAGCCCCAGCCTCTGAGGGGAAGAAATTGCGACAGGCCCATCCGGATCCACGAATCTCCGGTGGGGGCAGCGCTGGTGGACAAAGTTCACGGACCCATGGATCCTCTCCATAGTATCCATGGGCTTCCGTCTCCCCGTTCCTCCTTCTCCACCTCTCTCCCCTCCGCTCCTGCAGATTGGTACAACAACTCTGTTGGTGTAAATACGCTCACTAGTAGCAAGCCAGGCAGTGGAGGAAGTCCCAGCCATGCAGCAGGACATGGGCTTCTATTCACACATTTTGCCATACACAAAAAGAACCAGGCTGGTCCGAGTGTTGTTACTGTTCCACCTTGAACCTTTCCCTTCCCCTCCAAATGTTCAAGATGGTTACCCCAGCCTTCATAGCGGAGACATTGTATGCAGGAGATAGGATGTGCTCCCTGGATCTGAAGGATGCCTACCTACACGTCCCGACCTGGGAACCCAATTGGTCCTTCCGGAGGTTCAGGATCATGGGTTTTCACTTTCAATACAGGGTGCTACCCTTTTGACTCAATTCGGCCCCCAGGGTCTTTACAAGGCTAATGAACGCAGTGGCAGCGCTACTCGGGGCACAGGGCCATCACACATATCCATATCTAGACGACTGGCTGGTCAGGGCGAGGTCTCCGGAGGCGGTCCAGCATATGGCCTCCGCCCTCATGGCTACACTATATGACCTGGGATTTTCCATCAATCTCAAAAAGTCGCAGTTGGTGCCCATGCAGAGTCTGACCTTTGTGGGCCTTAACCTGAACATGAGCTCCAAGAGGATCTTCCCCTCAGCGGACAAGATCGCAGCTATCAAGTGGGCGGCAGGGCATTTCCTCAGCAGAGCACTGACCTCGGCATGGTGGTACCAACACCTTCTGGTAGTCATGGCTGCATGTCTCCTTGCAGTGCTGCATACAAGGCTCAAAATGAGGTGACTGCAGCTAGACTTCTCAGCCTCCTGTAACCAGGAGAAGGGTTCTCAGGGGGAGCAGGTCAGCATACCACAGCATCTCCACCAGGATCTAGTCTGGTGGAGTACGGACAGCAGCCTGAGGATAGGCAGGCCCTTCTGGAAACCAGCGCCTCAGGTCACTATTACCACACACTCATCCCTAGAAGGTTATGGAGCTACCTTGGACAGCCAAAGTTTCCATGGAGTATGGTCCCGTCAGGAGCAGTTGGCTCACATCAACTGGCTCGAGTTGATGGCTATCTGGCTTGCTCTGAAAGCCTTCCTACCAATGATGAACGGCAAGGTGATTCCCATTCAGACAGACAGCTCTACCAGCATGTATTACATCAACAAGCAGGGTGGGACTAGATGCCCTCCCCTCTGCAGACTGGCCATCGACATTTGGGAGTGGGCTCTGGTAAACGTGCATCTGCAGCAGTCCACCTCCAAGGGGAGTCCTTCTGCCTTCGCCCCCCCCCCCCCCTCACCCCCTCCGCCCTGCTGATCTGTTCTCTCCTGGCATCGTGCACCTGGCCACCCTCTGTCCTCCGGGCCCAGGTTCCCGCTCACACTGCCACCCTCCCACACTGCCTCCTGGCCACCCATTGCACTGGGGTCTATATATGTACCCATACAGTTCCCCCACCCCCTTTTGTTTTCCTGCTCTCATCTGACCTACCCTGTCTGCTGCATTAAACTCAGCACTTGCCACTTGCTTGCTGCACTACCACTTTTGTTGCTTTTATTATTTATTATTATTTATTGTGTTCTCCTTTTGCTCCGCACTTTCCATTTTTCCCCCTTCCTTGGACTTTTCCCCTCCTCCATGCAATTGTGCATTCTCAATGTCACTAGGCCTAGTAAGATTGTTGTTTTGTTCTCCCCTGTTCACCTCCCTTGCCTTGTCGCGCTCTGATACACTTGTGTATGAGCGCGATAGAAATAAAATATTAATTCAGTGCAACAGGCTGGGAGTGGACAACTACGATTGGCAGTTGAATGAGCAGGTCCTTCAGGGGATCTTCAACAGGTGAGGTCATCCGCAGGGGGACCTCTTCGCCACCAGTACCAACAGGATGTGTCCCCAGTTCAACTCCTGGCTGGGGTAGGGGTTCGCTATGCGTTCCAGATGCCTTGAACCAACATGTACGTGTACGCTTTTCCCCCCACTCTCCTGGTACACAGGATCAGGGAGTCGCAGGACCTTTGGATCATCCAGATAGCTCCATGGTGGCCAGTGGTTCTCGGAACTGCTCAGCCTGTCGGACCAGATCCCGGTGCACCTTCCACTGGGCCCAGCACACCTACTCTCTCAACAAGGAGGCACAGTCATTCACCCCGCTGAAGTTGGCCCTTGCACCGTGGTTCCTGAACAGGTCACCCTGAAGCATCTGCACCTGTCACCGGCTAACCTGGCCATTATACAAGGGGCTAGGAGCGACGCTATGAGGAGCCAGTACAAAAGCAAGTGGACCAGGTTTTGTCAAGGGCGGAATCCAGGGAGGTTGATCTGTTGACTTGCACATTGGATGACTTGCTATCCTTCTCTGCGCACCTCGCACACTGGGGTGCTGGTAGACACATGCCACACGTATCTGGCGGCCATTGGAGCTTACAGGAACTCAGAAGAGGACTTATTTCATCCTCAAATCTGGTGGTTAAAAGGCACTTGGCAGGCCTGACAGGGCTGTATCCGCATATCAAGAACCACACTAGGTGTGGGACCTCAGTGTGGTCCTGGGCGCCCTTGCACATAAACCATTCGAGCCTATGGCGTCCGCGGGCATCAGGCTAGTCACCATTAAGACGGCCCTTACCTTAGAGCGCCGGATCAGTGAGATCCAGGCGCTGGTGGCTTCAGAGCCATATACTACATTTCATAAGGACAAGGTGTTGCTCAGAACTCACCCCGCATTCTTAACTAAGGTTGTCTCCTCCTTTCACCTAAATGAGGAGATAGTGTTACTGACCTTTGCAGACCCCAAGGATGACGCTCAGAGGTTTTTGCACTATCTGGATGTCAGACATGCGCTAAGGTAATACCTAGACGGAACCAAGAGCTTCTGCAAATCAGACACCCTCTTTGTCACATTTGGGGGGGTCAAAACCTGGCTGTCAGGCCTCCAAGGGTTCCATAGCAAGGTGGATGGTTACGGCCATCAAGGGGGAGAATGAAGGGCAGCACAAGCCTTTGCCAGCAAATATGCATTCCCACGCCATCAGAGCTAAGGCCACAGCGTTTGCTTTCCAAAGGCGCGTTCCGTGGCAGGTTATCAGCAAGGCGGCTACATGGGCTACTCCCTCGGCCTTCTGCAAACACTACTGTTTGGATGCCAGCTCCAGGTCGGATGCAGCATTTGGTCAGGCAGTGTTAAGGAACTTGTTTTATTAAGAGGGGCAACTCTCCACCCTGGGGCTAGATTTAGTTGTAATCGCCCATGCAGTATGGAGGCAAGGGGGATGGGACGTAGGAGTAATTATAAGTTACTCACCGTAGTGACTAACATACTCCTAGTCCATAGTCCCCTTTCCTCCATACATCCTACCATCCTCCCCCATAATAAAACCGGTGTCATTAGGCGAGGTTAATATTGTCGACGCGTCAAAGGGGACTGAGGAGTAGCGCAGGTGGGCAGAGTCAGTGGAGCGCATGCTCCCAGGGCCGCACGCTTCTAAATTTAAAGGGGTTGATGATTTTTCTGGTGAAAAAGGTTCAGTCTCCTGTCCCTAGCAAGGGGGGAGGCCCATACAGTATGGAGGAAAGGGAACTATGAACTAGGAGTTTGTTAGTCACTACGGTGAATAACTTATCATTTTTGAAGCATTAGTTAGGGATTACTTAAACTGCTGTCAGATGCTTTACTAAAAATTGGGTTTTGACATACTTCTACGTCCCATCCCCTTTCCTCCATACTTGTGGGATTTCCCGTCCTTCGGGATGGGACCAGAGGACTTTTGGTATCATCCAATGACCTAGTACTTTTTTTATTTGAATGCAGGGCCAGATCATGTATGGCTCTAGCCCCTTGGCCCCATCCAGTGCATTGCTTTAGTCCTTTTCTCCACGCGGTCGGGATTGGACGCACTTGGCATCCACAGGGATTTTATTCACCCTGTTTCTTGTCCTTCAAATTGTCAATCAATCAATACACTTTTATTCGGCATAAAACCTGTAAGTACACAAATTCATACAAATCTTTATATATAACGTTGAATGTATGTATGTGTGTATATGTTTGTCCGGCTATCCAAATCCACACCGTTGACCGTTGAACCCACTGCTACCAAATGTTGCATGGATTCCTTATTTGTAGTCACCCTGATTTACTGATGATCACCCCGATTCACTACAGTAGGTACTAGAAGAAGGCAACATTTGGAAACGTGTCTGAAGTAAAATGTTCGATATGTTGGTTATTCCTTTAACATGTATTACTGTATACAGTTTGAAACTGTTTATTAAAGCATTTTTAAAGGGAATAAAAAAAAGAATATAACATTTTTGTTCATCACGCCACTTCAAATATGGGAAATGGCAAGGTTACAGTTTACTTAAGTTCATTCACAAGAAGAGAGCACAATCAATCTTTCTTGAACATTTTCTCAAATATGCTGAAGCCATTAAGTGACTGAAACATGCCGCACAAAAAACGAACATCACTTGGAAAAGCTCCATCTGATGCAAAGTGAAAATCATTATCAAGAGCTTCTGAAACGCCACAACAAACACTTGCCGACCAGAGGACAAGAACAACTTTCTCCAGGGCAAATGAGATGCCAGAGCAAACTGAAGCAAGACTTGCTGACATGAGGACAAGAGCAACATCCTCCACCACTCGATCAGGACACGGGCAACGCCGGGTACCCCAGCTAGTACAGCTTAAAAGTTTTTCAATGCTGAATGTCATAGAATAAAAACAAACAGAAAAACACTCAAATAGAATCACTGAAATAGAGCTTTCTACAATAATTTAATTTAATTTAATTGGTATTTTATAACCCCCCTAATACCATACCTGAGTTTGGTTTCTAAGCGCAGATCCGGGATTCAAACCTCTATTGCTCTGCATTGTTTTAACTATAAAAAAAGTGTCTTTCTCCTCCGTTCCGCGTTAGTTTTCTTTTCCTCTGCCGGAGCAGAAGCGCTTTGCGTTGTCTCTCTCTCTTGTGGATGTCAATACGCAGTGGTGGACCCTCACAATCTGTGCCTCGAGTGTCTAGGCCCAGATGATCGGCGGAATTCATCCTTCTATTGCGATTCCCTCCTGGACCAGGCAGTCGAAAGAATATTCGTCTGGTGGGATGCAGTCTTCACAGCGTTCCTCCGGTCCATCTAAGGGAATTCATTGAGTAAAAAAGAAACCGCCCAATGAGTACCCTTCTTTTCAGAGCACCCTATCCGGGTTATCCTTCCCGGGTTCATTTATTTATTTATTTATTTATTTATTCATATTTTTAAAGCACACATCAGCCCGAGGGCATCATGGCACTGTTACATAAAAGCATGTCTGGTTACAGAGGAAATCTTTCTGGTTACATAGATATTTGCATTTTACTGTTCAATTGAGGTCACAAGGTAGAGACAGGAAAGAGGTATATATTTCATTTGAGGTTCATCTTAAAGGTTACTGTTATACGTAAAATAACAAATATGTTGCAGTAGTGGGGTAATTCAGTGCAGAAAGGGGCTAATGCGTCAGGGTGTAGTAGAGGATATGAGAAGAGTGTGGTTTTGAGGGATTTGTGAAAAGCAAGTAAAGAGGACTCTGCTCTAAGTGCGTTGGGTAGGGCATTCCAGAGCTTAGGTGCTATGTGGGGGAAACCAATGCCACCGGCATTGGCTCTTTTTATGGATGGTACGCAGAGTTGGTTAGCATGGTGGCTTCTTATGGGACGGGCCGAGGTGTCTTTTGATAGTGTGTTTGAGAGGTAGGAATGGACGGAGAAATTGATACATTTTGTGTGTGAGGATGAGAATTTTGAAGTTGATTCGTTAGTTGACTGGGAGCCAATGGGCTTCACGTCTGGCCTGGGATATGTGGTCACTTTTGGGAATGTGTAGGGCTGCACGGAGTGCATTAATTTGAGTTATTTGGAGCCTGTTGATGTTTTTAGTAGATGTGCCTGCCAGAAGGGCATTGCAGTAGTACAGTCTGGCTCCTATTGTGGCTCTGGCTATGGATAGGCAGTTTTGAGTGGTTAGGAAGGGTTTTATTGCAGTTATGAGTTTTGTAGTGTGGGCAGAGGCAGAAGAGATGGCGTTGACCTGTCTTGTCATCGAGAGTTTAGAGTCTAAGTAGACTCAGAGGGTCTTTACAGATATAGAGACTGATATATTTGTGTGGTCAATGGTGAAGTAAGTGTATTTAGTGTTTAGTTTGGCGAGAATTTCCTTGTGGCCCAGGATGATGATCTCTGTTTTGTCCCCGTTTAGGCAGAGGCCGTTGATTGCCATTCAGGTTTGGATGGTGGTATATATCTGAAGGAGGGCTTTTGCATCATGATTATAATCTCCAGTAAGTGGGAGGAGTACTTGAGTGTCGTCGGCATAGTTTGTATAGGCTATGCTGAGCGCATCCAACATGTCAAACAGAGGTTTGGTAAACAGATTATAGAGGGTAGGTGCAGTACATGAACCCTGGGGAACTCCACAATTGATGGTGGTGGGGGTCTGCATTGGCTTGGTCAGAGTAGACCTTCATGGCCCTTCCATCTAGGAAAGATGTTATCCAGGAAGTGGCTTTGTCAGATAAATGGGTGGCGTATGAGACGTGGGAGGTGAGGATGCCATGGTCAACAAGATCAAAAGCGGCGGAGAGATCGAGGAGGAGCAGGAGTTCTGGTTTGCCAGTATCCATTATTTTGGTTATTTGGTTCTTTAGATCTAAGAGGGCGGTTTCTGTACCATGGCCTTTGCGGAAGCCTGATTGTCTTCTGCCTAGGATGGTATTGGTTTCAAGGTATTGTTGGATTTGGATGTGGGCAGCTTTATCCAAGATTTTAAGAAGGAAGGGAACTGTAGTGATGGAGTGGTAGTTTTTGGTGCAGGTGGGGTCTAGGGTAGTTTTTTTATGAGAGGGCGAACCCAAGCTTCTTTTAGGCTTTGTGGTACAACTCCAGAGGAGAAAGACGCAATGATGAATGCTGCAATGATGGGGGTGAGTGAGTCTGCGCATTCTTTGACGATAGTAGGGGGACAGATGTCCCCTTTACATGTGGAGGGTTTGATATGTTTGTGGAGATTAGAGACTTCTGTCTCTGTGACGTCTCTGAAGACGAAGAGGGGTGTTTGAGAGATGCATTTAGGAGGGTGGGGAGGGCATGGGTGGTCCTGATTGGGGAGGGCTTTGCGTAGATATTTTTTCTTGGATCATTTTAATTTTATTGATGAGGGCGTTCTGAATGCTGGAGCACCAGGCTTTGTCTTTGATGATTTCATCTGGGGTGGTCGCAGGGGAGGTGAGATCTTTGAAAATAGTGAAGATTTCTCTGGATTTAGAGTTTGCTTTGGAGATTCTTTGGTTGAAGGCTCTTGATTCCGCTATGAAAATGGCTTTTTTTGTATGTGGATGAGATATTTTTAAATTCAATTAGGGAGGATTGGTTGGGTGAGGATTGCCAAATGGCTAGAGCTTGACGCATCTTGGTGCGTAGGGTGGCTACTTCCGTGAACCAGGAATTAGCGTGCATTGATTTATTTCTCTTTTTTGTCTTCTAGGGGGAACTATGGATTCAATAGCTTGGTTGAGCACGTTGGCATAGGTGTTGGCTATAGAGATGGAGTCGTTGTTAAATGGTGGCTTGAGTTCAGGGATATCGAGCCAAGGTCCGAGGTTGATTTTGTTTAGTTTTTTTGTGCTTCAAACTTTGGCGGGTGGGGCGTATGAGGGTAACTTGCTCGCTGTACAGCAGGCTCGCCTCAAGATGAGGTGTCGCCAGCCACACCTTATGGCAAATTGGGATCAGGAGACAGGGTCTCTGTCTGATATGATCTGTTTACGACGGCTCCTACTGCCCAATCTTTGCTGATGGATGGCAATGTTTCAGTGGGAGGCCCCTTCACCTGACCGAAGCATACCCTGGTGGTAACGACAAACTCCTCACTTTCGGGCTGAGGGGCTACTCTAGAGGGCTTTGCGATTCATGGAGCATGGTCCAGGACGGAAGCCCTCCTGCATATCCTTCTGCTCGAGCTCAGGCCAGTGGTCTGACCCTCAAGGCATTTTTGCCTCATCAGGGACAAGTCTGTTCTGGTCAGTACGGACAATTCTACTATGATGTTTTACCTGAACAAGCAGGGTTGCACCGTTTCCCCTCTACTCTGCATGGAGGCAGTATTGACCTGGGAATGTGCCCTGATGGAGGAAGTTTTGATTTCCGCATTCCACTTAGACAACAGCAATGCAGAAGCGGATCAGCTGAGCCTCCTGGAGTTCAACACCTACGAGTGGGAGTTGCACACTGACTCCTTGTTGCCCCTGTTCCAGAGTTGGGGGTTTGCAGACCTGGATTTGTTCACCTCCCCTCTGAATTTGAAGTGCCCCCAGTTTGCTTCATAGGCAGGACGGGGGTCTCTGGGAGATGCCTTCCAGATCTGTTGGCACGGCCGCAGGTGTTTTGCGTTCCTGCCCACCCCTCTGCTCGAACGGACCCTCTGTAAGTTTCAGGCTTCGGTGGATTGCAGCCTCAACTCGATTGCCCCCCCACTGGCCTTCAAAAGCCTGGTTTTTGGATCAGCTGCAGTTGTGCTCTCACAGTCCCGTCCACCTTACAATCCCCAGCCGGGGATTCCAGATACAGCAGGGTGGGGAAGTGGAACATCTGGACCTGGCCTAGCTGGCGGCCTGGTTCCTGACCAGCTGAGGCTTCAGCATGCTCAATATTCGGAAGACAACTGGGATATCATTCAGCAGGCCAGGAGGCCCTCGGCCCGGTTCCAGTGTAAGAGTAAATGGACTAGGTTCCGCCATTGGGCTTGTATCAAGGGTCTGGACCCTGTCACCTGTCCTCTGGATGATGTACTGGCTTTTTCAGCACACATGGTTCGGTCTGGAGTTCAGGTGGATACGTACCGCACTTATTTGGCGGCCATTGGGGCTGACAAGAATTCCCCGAGCATGTGGGGACACCATAAGGGGTTGTCTAGGCTTTTTCCGCTGGTGCTAGTCTACACCCGGTCTGGGATCTCGATGCGTTTCTTGCCGCTTTGCAGCACAAGCCTTTCGAGCCGATGGCCTCTGTGGACATCCGCTTGTTAACACTAAAGACAGTTTTACTGGTGGCTCTCATATCTGTGTGCAGGGTTAGTGAGCTGCAGGCGTTGTCCTTGTGCAAGCCTTTCCCCACATTTCACAAGGTCATCTTGCGCACTCACCCAAACTTCTTGCCCAAGCTGGTCTCTCAATTTCATCTGAATCAAGAGATCTGCCTGCCAGTGTTCTTCCCGAACCCACAGTCTGAGGCAGAGAGGGCCCTGCATTCCTTGGGCCTCAAGGGTGGAGGAAAGGGGACGGGACATATGAGTAATTAAAGTTACTCACAGTAGTGATTAGAGTACTCCTAGTCCCCTTTTCTACATATGTCCCACCTGCCTTCCCCCGCTAGTATGCAAAGGGCTAATATGTACTAAGAGTAGCCAGGTATCTAAGCTTCCGATGTGTGCAAAGGGGACTGAGGTGAGGCGCCAGAGGGCGGGCTCTCAGTGGGGCGTTCCTATGTCAGAGGCTGCGCTCCTGCGCGCTATACTAAATTTAAAGGGGAAGCTCAATTTTTCACTGCCAAAGGTTCCGGTACAATCCTCATGTTGGGGGACAACCTTCAAGGATTGAGGAAAGGGGACTATGGACTATGAGTACTCAAGTCATTACGGTGAGTAACTTTAATTTTTCGATTCCTTTTGAGAGTTGCAACAAGCATTATTGAATACTGAACTAACTGAGACATGATGAGCATATTTGACTACAGCATGAGACAAAAGCAAGTGGTACGCACTTATGAGTAAAGTGAAAGGAAGGTGGTGGAAAAGGGTGAACCCCACAGAGAAGGTTCTGAGAGATGCACGTTGTGACAAAGCCAAGAGACTGTCAAGGAGAATCTGAAATAAGTGTTGGACAAGTAAATAGGTTCAGAGAGAGAGAAAACCTATGTTGGCGAAAACCTGGAGAATATAGAAGCATAACAAAGTGCCTAGGGTTATTGGTTGCGTGACCTTTGATGGGTGGACTGTGTGGTCCAAAAACTGCACCTAGACCGAGTGAACCCTACTTGGAAAGCGAATGTGAAGAAGCTTGTATGTTGCAAAGGTTGCTGAAGTGCATGATAGAGACAGATCGAGAGCAACCCATGTGAACTATTGAAAAGGCTGGATGATTAAGGAGTTCAACTGGAATTGTTTTGAAAGCCAGGAGATTTGAACTGATTATATTTTTGAAGCTAGAAGAGTTGACTTATTTTTATTTTCTTATTTTTATTTTTTACTTGTGTATAATCAAAACAAATTAATTTTTACAAGAAGATGACATGTTGTCACATCTGTTCGAGTGATCAGAAAATTCACGTGGTCCGTCGTACACTTATAAGATGCCGACGATCATTACAGAATGCCGACAGTCATTGTAAAATGCCAACACTCAAAGCTGAGTTCTTTTCGTCAAAAGGAGGAAAGATCCAGGTGCTTGTCTTTAACATTGACTTACATTCTGTTGAAGTGAGATTTTGGTGGAGTTTATCTTTGCAAATGCCACTTCAGGAGTTTTGCCATAGCCACTGACCATCTAGCTTTTTCGCCTGAAATCAGGCGGCACCACCAAGTGTCTTCCACAAATATTGAGTTGGCCCCTAGTGGTGCTAAAAAGGCTGTGCGTTCATTTTTGAGAGTTGGACAGTTTAACACCAGATGGCGGACTGTTTCTTGATTGTCCGGTGTTTTACACAGTCTACAGGTTGTGAAGTTTGCTTGACCTCTCATTGCTAGGATCTCTCTGGTATGTAGTAAATTTAGCCGGGCTCTTTGGAAGATGTTTCGAAGTTTCTTGTCCGGTAATTTAATACAATATGCCAGAGGGCTTTTCAGTTTGTTGGATGTTGGCGGAAGATGTTTCAGAAATTTGATCGACCCTGCTTTTTCACCTGTGGAGATCCAGTCATCAGTTTGTAGATCACTCTTTGTGGGTTGGTTATCAAGTCATCTACAGTGCATGCCAAGCTCTCCAGTTTAGTTTTTTGCTGGTCGGCCCAGTTATGTAGGGCTTGACATTTGAACAGTTTGAGCTCGTTGTCGATAAGGTTAAATATCGGGAGCCCATCCCGTATCAGGGTCTTTCTGAACAGAGAAATTGAGGACACACTGATGGTTGCTTCTAGCGATAGCAATCCCAACTCTCTTCTCACCGCTGATAGCGGTACTGAAGTAGGGAGGCCGAGTACCGATTTCCAGATGTATCCTTCGAGTTTAGGCCAGAATGGATTTCGACATGGTAATTGTCGCTTCCATGCAGTATGTTAAGGCAGGTACTATTTTGCCTTTATAGAAATTAATAGCTGGTAGGAGCGAGAATTTACCGAACTTTCGATCGATCAGCCTCATTTGTGAAGTGAGATTTTTGGTTTTGTCCCATAGGTATGGTTGCATTTTAATCTCATGTGATGACCCATCGATGATGACTCCAAGATGATTAATATTTTGGACGACTTCAATTTGTGTTTTGTTCACAGACCAAGTTTTAGTCGTTTTGCGGGGCTGTTGGGTTTTGGAAAGAATCATGATTTTAGTCTTGCTGTTATTTATCGTAAGGTTATTGGCTGTCATGTAATTGGCAAGGTTGTCTAGCTGTCACTGAAGACCTATCAGCGTCTCATCAAGTATTATCATGTCGTCCGCGTATAGGATTCGTGACACCTCGATGTTACCTATTTTCGGTTGAAAACAGCGGACGGTTGCTTCCGATTCTTTATAGTCCCCTAGGAATACCACAAACAAGGCCGGGGCCAAGGGGTATCCCTGCTTGACTCCCCTTTCTGCTGGAATCTCTTTGGAGAGTAGACCATGTCTATTCAGTCGGACACGCAAGGATGTCTTAGTATGGAGTGCTATTATAGGGCCTAGGACTTCTTCGGGGTAATTCCAGGCTTTTAACTTTTTCCATAGGAGCGCTCTGTCCACCTTATCAAAAGCCTGTGATAGTTCGATAAATGCAATGTAGACGGTTGGGGATCCCTGTTTAATTTTTCATTTAAGTATGTTTAAAAGCAGTATATTTACAGAGGTGCTACCGTTCTTTTTGAAGCCCATCTGGAAATGATCTGTGCATGGAGCCGTTTTCGCCCACCTTTGAAAATGGTGTAATAAAAGAGTTGCGAACAGTTTTCAATAATATATAAGAGCGCTATGGGACAATAATTTGCCGGGACTTCCCTGTTTCCTTTTTTGAAAATCGGAACAACCGTTGCTTTCGTCCATGACACTGGTATCTGTCTGGAGTCTCTGCAGTGGCTGAACAAAAGACTGATGAAGTCTGTCCAGTCGTTTATGTAGCTTTTTAGATCAATGTTAGTGAGCCCATCAGGGCCCAGAGCTCTAGATGTTTTGAGCTTTTGGATGGCTGCACTTATATCCGCTTTTGATGAGAGATCGATCCAAGGAAGCAGATTGGTCTCAGTACATGTTATGTCATTGTTCGGTGGGGCTGCAAAGGGATCTGTGAAGAATTTATCCCATGCCGTTTCTGCGACTAAGTTTGCCATATTGGTTCCCGGGTTTCCCCGTGAAGAGTTTGAGGGCCCAAAAGTCACCAGATCTTTTGGTCGATACGGTTCTAGGCATTGTTTCTGCATCATTTTGATACAGTGCAGCTTTATGGGATCGAAGCCATGTTTTGTACTTTTTTTGTTCTTTGGACCATGTTTCCCAGGCTTGACCGTTGTTTTCTGTTATTGCTGTGTGTTTTAATTTTCTCAGAGCCCTCTTCTTTTCTTCTATTGTTTTGTCATATACATGCTTGAAATTGACTGTAGGTTCCTTACCCTCTTTGCGTTTGGATTTATACTTGATCAAAAAGGGAATATAGTTTGTTCTTTTTGTGGCCTCACTTCTAGCCGTGATGTCCCCTGCTGCACTGGCCGCCGTCAGATGTAGCCGGGTTTGTTGGGTGTTAGTCTCGACTGCGGCTGGGTAGGATTTGGTTTGATGTGAATTTGAGAACCATGCCATACGTAGAATATTGTGGTCACTTGCAATTGTTTTTACCACTTGGAACTCTTCAATTTCTGAGATCATAGCGCTGGAAACAAAGATGTAATCCAGGGTAGCGGATGAAGTTCCCCTTTCCCATGTGGGGATCTGCGTTTGCCAATCCTTAATCCACGCGGCGTAATGAAAATTTCTAGTCGTCATCAATTTCATCCAAGAACAACCTCTTTCTTCAGTCAATGATGGTAAGACAACTGGAGCCTGTCGATCTTTTGGGTGTACACATTTAGAGTTCATGTCTCCACAGATAATTATCCATGTGATATTCCATTCAATGACGATCGTGTCAATGGTTTCTGCCATTATTTGACAGAAATCGGTTGCTGGCGTTTTTTGAGAGTACATGGTTATTATTGCGACCTTTGTCGATGACCAAAAATCTGTTACGTTAGAAAAATGATTCCAGTCTATGAGGACCGCCAGAACCCCATATGAACTTGTGATCTTCTTAACGATCTTCAAGTCCTGACCTGTCCGGACTGCAATAAGTAAGCCTGATGAGGGTCACCCCGTAAGACCTTTCACAGCCGGTGAGATCACAATTTCGAAGCCGTCCATTGATGGTTTATCGAGAAGCCATGTCTCTTGAAGACAGAGGATGTCATATTGGCTTAGATCTTCGCTGTTGGGATCAGTTAAGTGGGCGTGTCTCTGGTGTTCCATGATGCTAGGGTCAATGGCTTTTGTAGAAATTATTTGTTTGGTGTCCTTGATGATTGCTATCTCTTGCGGCTCGGGATCAGGACTCCTTTTAACCATTTCCAAGGGCCTACTGATGTCAGTTCTTTACTGTCCCCGGTAGGTGTATCACATGATCGCTTAGTCAGCGGTTCCTGTCTGATGTTCCTATAACTGTTGATTCTGTTTCGGCAGGGAGAGCGTTCCCTTTGGATTTGTCTGCTGTAGTATCCATGTGACCCGTCGTTGGTCGGGTGGGGAAATCTTGTCCTGGTGTTATCTTTAGCATTGTAAGAGTGGAATGACTCCGTTGTGTCAGTCGAGTATTTACAATGGTTCTTGTAGGCTGTTACCTCAAAGTGGGTCTTCAGCTCCGCTCTCCGGAAGTTGTGGTGGTCTTCTGATTTTAGATCATGGTTCCTTCTGTTCACATTTGCTTCCTTTGTTTTCGTTTTTTTTCTGATGAGGCCTGGGCTTGTTATTTCTGATAGTAGAAAGCCTGCCAATTTTAACTCTCTACCAGCCTCTCCCGTGTCAGATCTCGGATTGCCGTTGACTTGATGTGTAGATAGCTTTGGCCTTGTTTTCTGTGATACGGCTCAATAAGCTTGAAATCTTCCATCTTTAGCTTTTTTAAGGCAGTTGTACTTGCTGCTATTCTCAGGACTGATTTTCGATTCAAAACCATTTGTATTTGTCGTCGTTTGAGGCTTGTTCCAATTTGAAGAGTCGAGTTTTTTTTTCACTGGCCACACAAGCCTCTATTCTTTCTGACGGTCTGCTTCCTTTTTGATGATGTTTGGTTGGACAAGGCCGCCGCAGACACTTGTCTAGTGCTTCTGGAGGTGACTCTGATGGTGTTAGTAGTACTGTTAAAGGTGGAGATTTTTTTTGTTGCCGAAAGTCATGATCGGTTTTCAGCTCAAGAGTTCCATTTGGAGGTTGACATGAATGTGTAGCCGAAGACATTTTCGTTTCTAAGCCTTTTGGGGTCCTCGAAGCTTCTTTCATCATGCCACTTTTCTTTATGCTAGACTGCAGATTTGGGTCGTCTTGCTCTCGTTCTAGATGAAGTGATAGATTTGTTATAAGACTTGACTCCAAAAAGTCGCTCGTACTATTGGGAGATTTAGTAAGGTCAATGGGCCTGACCATTCTACTCATTAAAGGACTGGGTCCCGAAGCCGCTGTGATTGATTGAACATCGAGAATTTTGGAGTTAAGTGCGGCCCGTGTCGGGAGTTGCCTCGCGTTTTCTATTTGATCTTTTTCTGATAGTTGCAAGGCTTTCTTTCCTGTTCCTAGCACAGGTTGACATCCGTTTGCCTGTGTTGATGAGGAATTTGTCATAGATTGTGTTTGGTTGGTTTTTGAAGTCATTTTTGGTTGTTTATTGAATTTTGGTCAAGTTCCTCGGTGCCTCCGCTCAGTCGTCTGTGTAGATTTCTGCTCGGACTGCAGTTACTGCTTCTTTTTGGCTCGGTGGACTCATGTTAGTTTCAAACTCCACCTCATTCAAATCTCGTTTTCTTTGTGATATGTCGTATTTCAGGTCTATAGCTGTTATAAATCCTTCCAGGAATGTTAGCTTGGACTGAATGAGTGTTAACGTCGTTGTGTTATCTCTGGAGGTGTCACTGATAGTCTCATAAAGTTTGCAGAACGGGGCCATTGCAATTGTTATGGCTGACATGATTGTTGTCATACTTTCCTGTCTGTTGTTAGGTGAGTCTTTTTGCGTCACTGATGGAAGTTCACTAAGTCTTCTGTTTTTCACTGGTGTAGCTATACGCTCTGTACAGTGTGGATTCATAACTGAACGCCGGATTCTGTCGAAATTGGAGCCCACCTCACCTGGCTGATGCGACCTAGGCGAGGAGTTCAATGGGCCGGTGTCGTCGTGTCCTTGGGGAAGCAAATCAGTTTTAGATTCTAGGAGGCTTGGTGAGGGATTTTAACTTGGGAGGTAGATTTTTGCCCAAGGTTGTGCACTCATCGGTCTTTCTTGCGGATAGACTTTTGGGTAGTAGCTCGAGTTTCCCCGGGATGTCCTGTGAATGTGTCCGAGCGTCCAACACAGGTGCCTGTGAAGTTTTGCCTGTTGTCAATTCGGGTTGAATAATAGCGCCTGTGGCGGTATTAATTTCCGGCCTATCATCCGGGAGTCGAGTGGGTTCACCCACATGAGTGTCGTGCCGTTTGCCTGGGATTTCTAATGTTTTCCTAAATTTGGACAATGGAGGAGTTTCTTCCAGAGCTTCCAGAATTTCCACGTCAGAGGGCTCTGTGTCAGTGGGTGATTTCCGTTTGCTTTGTGTATTGAAAAAGTTCAGTAGGGCATTGGAGAGCAAGGGGGACGGTAAACTATTTTTCTCCAGCATGGGGTCTGGCATGGATTCACATGCTCATGAATATTCCCCGTCGTCAGGCCGGGAATCCTCGGTAAAGAAAAAAATCAGTATCAGTATCAGTTTCATTTCTGATCTGTCTTTCTTAGTAGTAACCAATCACTGGTCTCTGGGTCATACTGCCCCCAGCCAATGACTGCCCTCTCCCTAAGCCCCGCTTCTGGCAGCCATCCTCAGATTTTTACCGCACGCTCAAGTGTTGGGAGTCCTCGTGTTTAGCTCTCGAGCTTTTTTGCTGCGTTTTCGCGCTTTTTCAAAGAGATTTTCTCATTTCTCGGTCAAATAGAGCCTCAAGCTCCACCGTATCTACATCCGATCAACGGGGACCCGTTTCGGATTTTCTACGCCTCTCAAGGGTGAAGTTTTCATCGAGTTACGCTTCTTGGAGGAGTCCAGAAGTTTCTGCGGCCTACCCCGGACATGGCCCAGGAGAAAGGAAGCTCGACGCCCGGAAAGCTGTTCAGGGTTTGCTCTGGATGCCAGCTGCAGAATCTGTTCAAGGAGGACGAGCACTCGAAAGGTCTCTACTACCTTCATGAGGACAAAACGCATGTGGAGAAGGACTGTGCGTTTTGCGGGAACATATCGGAACGGACCATCAAGGACCGACACCTTCGTCTCTCCAACTGGTTGGAAGGAAAGAGCCCGTCACGTGAGAAGAAGAAGTCCGAGCGGTCTTCTAAGTCCTGTGAGGGCGCCCGGTGACTGGGGCCCAACAGAAGGCAAAGCACCGCGAGTCTGCGGGCACCGGGAGCGCCGAACGGTCGGGCTCCTCAGCTGCCAGGCAGGGCTCATCCTCTCCAGCACCAGCAACCACAAGCCAACGCTCTGGCTCAGGGAAGAGGAAGGCCAAGAACCCGGCGAAGCCTCTGGAGAGGCCCCGGTCGATCTCGAAGGATCTAGCCGAGCGTGACCGAGTCGGTGACCCTCCCCCCAAGGTGAAGGCCACAGGCCCGCAGAAGGTGGTGAAGGCCTTGATTCACCCGGCCAAGGCCTCTATCGAGGAAGTCGCAGCTGCCCTGGCTCAGCCTGAGGAGGCTACACCAGTGGAGGCGACCTCGGGGCCCAGAGTTTTCCTGCCACCGCAGAGGGAAGCCTCTTTCAGGCCCATCGAGAAGACCACTGTGAAGACCCCGGCGGAAAAAGAGTGGGGGAGCCGGTGGCCATTGTGGACACGGACACAGCCTCCGAGGAGGAACTGGTTGAAGTCTTGGAGGGCCTCGACGAGGACGTCTAAGAGGCCCGGTCCCACGGGAGGGATCCCGACGAAGGGGACGACGAGAGCGACGGTGACGCTGGTAAGGTTCCTAGTCAACCGCCGCTCCCAGAGCCGCAGGACAACTCAGCGGCCATTTTGTTGGCAATACAATCCTTATGTTCGGAGATCAGGAGGACATTGCCCCTACCACCGACGGAGGAGCCGGAACCAGGCCCGACGGAGGAGCCAGAGCCAGGGCCGTCGGGAAGTCCCCCAAACAAGAGAAGACAGACCCATCCAGCCCCGCCTTTTTAGCCCTCGCGGTCTGCTCAGCCTTTGCCCACGTCCCCCGTACCTAGGGTTGACACGGGAACGGACACGGCCAGGACGGGTACGGATGATGACGACGACGGCGGCGGCGGCGACGACGGGACAGAGCTCCCATCGCCTCCAGCCCGGGCCTCCCCGCCCGACGAGATTGGGTCTTTCCACGCTATGATCGCCAGGGCATCTGAGCTTTTTCAGCTTTGCCCCGAAGAGAAGAAGGAAGGAAGGTTTCCTTTACCAACAGCGCGAGGCCAAGAGGAAGACAGTCCTCGCCGTGCCTCTGCTGGATGACATCTGGCACGAGTGTCTCACCTGTCTCGAACCCGTCTACGACGCCTGCCAAGAGGGATTGGTACGAGAAGTACCGAGTCCCCGACGCGGCACCTTTGTGCCTTAGGACGCAACCGACCCCTGACTCAGTCGTCTCAGCTGCGGCCAAGAGGAATGCGGGGGGGCATCGGCCTCAACATCAACTTCCCCGCCGGACGGCGAAGGAAAGAAGCTGGATGCAATGGGACGACGAGTTATCTCGTCAGCGGCAACACCGATTAAGGTGGTCAACGCCCTTGCGATCGTGGCCCGCTACGACAGGGAGTTATGGTACAAGATTGCCCCCCTGTTAGACTTCCTACCGGACGACAAGAGGGCTGAGGCCCTGGAGATCTTGCAAGAAGGTGAGGTGGCGTCGGACCACGCTATAACGGTGGCAACGGACATTGCCGACACCGGTTTCTGCCAGCTAGGCAACAGCGTTTGCCTCAGACGACGAGGGTGGCTCAAGGCGACGAATTTCCGCCAGGACGTACAAGCCAAGGTTTTGGACATGCCGTTTGACGGGAACAACCTGTTTGGGAAAACAGTGGATGAGTCCCTCCAAGCCATCAAGGCGGACACAGAGACAGCTAAGGCCCTAGGAGTTCTCCAGCAACGAAGGCCGTCCTTTCGGAGCTCCGGAAGCAAGCAGGGTGCCTTCAAGGGATTCGGCGGTGGCTCCTCTACGTACCACCAAGCGGCCCGCTCCTCGTCGCAGGAAGCCTATAGAGGACGAGGCAAGTGGGGTGGATCCCGCCGTCGCCGCCAGGGAGGCCAGGGCGGCAAGGCGTCTTCCAAGCAAGATTGAACCGACCGTGGCGTCGAGCCCCCACGGAAGCAGCCCGGTGGTAGGCCGGCTGGCGAAGTTAGTCAGCGTGTGGGAGTCCATCTCCACTGACCGTTGGGTGCTGGATGCCCTGGCCCAGGTCCATCCCCTCGAATTTCTACAAAAGTGCCCAGGCATTCCTCCCGTGGTCAGGAAAGAAAACTACGTCCCTCAACTACTGTTGGAGGTAAGGGCGATGCTCAAGAAAGGTGCCATCGAGCTCGTCCCAAAGAGGCTCCGGGGCTCCGGAGTATACTCAAGGTACTTCCTCGTGAAAAAGAAGACGGGGGGGTAGCGACCCATCCTAGACCTGCAACGACTGAACAAGTACATCAAGGCAAGATGTTCCGGATGGTCACCCTCCAGCACGTGCTGGGACAGCTGGAGGAGGGCGATTTCCAGTCGTCGTAGGATTTGGAGGATGCATACTTTCACATTCCCATCCTAAAGGGACACCAGAAGTTCCTCAGGTTCGTGGTCCAAGGGCGGCACTACCAGTTCAAGGCCCTCCCGTTCGGATTGAAGTCGGCAAGTGCCTTGCTCCAGTGGCGGCACGGCTGCGCCTGCAGGGGATCCACGTCTACCCCTACCTGGACGATTGGCTCATCCGCGCAAGTACAAGGGAGCTCGCCGTAGAACACAAAGCGAAGACCGTCCAGCTGCTCACGGACCTGGGGTTCTCCAAGTCCCACCTGGTCCCCTCTCAAGTCGCACTGTTTCTGGGAGCCAAGCTCGACACAGTGGCGCGTCTGGCCTCGCCGTCGGAGGAAAGGAGAAAGGCCATCCTAGACAAGGTGCAGCGTCTGCTGGCCACGGACGTGGCCAGAGTGAGGTCCATCAAGTCCCTCCTCGGGATGATGTCCTCTTGCATTTATCTCGTGGCCCTGTGCAAGCTTCGGATGCGCCCTCTACAGGAGTTCCTCGACGCCCGCTCGATTCAAGCGACGGGCAGCTTCGAGGACAGGATCCCTCTCAACGAGACCTTCCGACGAGCGATCCGGTGGTGGGGCACCCGCGCTCATCTAGCGGTGGGGACAGACTTTCAGACCCCGGCCCACCAGGTGACGGTGATGACGGCTGCCTCCCTGGAGGGGTGGGGCGCGCACACTGGAGATCTTCACGCGAGAGGCCTTTGGCTCCCAGAGGAGAAGCCGCTCCACATCAACATCCTGGAGCTCCGGGCAGTGTTCTGGGCCCTCAGGTCCTTTCTCCCGTCCCTCAAGGGCAAGGTGGTGAGCATCTTCACCGACAACAACACCACCACGATGTTCTACATCCGGAAGCCCAGGACCTGTGGCATTGGGCCGTTGCTCAAGGGATGTTTCTGGTGCCGTTTCATCTGGCAGGGATAAAAAACACCATCGCCGACTCACTCAGCAGAGAGCTGCGCTCGTGCCACGAGTCGGAACTACGCCAGGATCAAGTGGACCAACTCTTTCAGCGACGGGGCAAACCCCAGATCGACCTGTTTGTGACGGCGATGAACTCCAAGTGCCAGAGGTTCGCCAGCAGGTTTCCCCAACCGAGGAGCATGGGCGATGCTTTCTCATCCCCCCTGGGACGGCCTGTCCCTATATGCGTTTCCTCCGTTTCCGTTGCTGCTCCGACTCATCAACCAGCTCAAGAGGTCCCGGTGCAGAATGATCCTCGTCGCACCGGCGTGGCCGAGACAGATCTGGTTCCCAGACCTTCTGGACTTGTCAGTGTCCCCACCAGTCAAGCTTTCGACGGACGCAGATCTTCTCTCCAGAGAAGGAGGCGCAATTCTTCATCACGACCCAGAGTCGCTGAACTTGCAGGCCTGGCTCCTGCAGCACTAGAGTTTGGAGGATACGATATCCCGGTTGACTGCAGAGAGGTTCTTGCGAAGGCCAGGGTGTCCAACTCTCAAGTGCTACGGACATAAGTGGAAGAGGTTCTCTATCTGGTGCCGTGCACATAAGATTAACCCTCTGCGGATTACGGCCCCTCAAGTATTAACGTACCTTCTGTCGCTAGCCAAATCTGGACTATCTCATGCTTCAATCAAGATACACCTGGCAGCGATTTCCCGATACACCAGGACTGCAGAGCGGTCATCCCTGTGGTCTCATCGCCTGATTAAAGAATTTATGAAGGGAATTTCGATCATTCCCGCCGGTGATGGTGCCAGCCCGGCGTGGGAGCTTAACGTGGTGCTGACCAGGCTCATGGGTCCGCCATTCGAGCCATTGCATTCGGCCCCGTTGAAGTTTCTGTCATGGAAAACAGCGTTCCTGGTGGCCATCACCTCCGCACGACGTGTGGAAGAGATCCAGGCACTATCCTGCAAGCCTCCATACCTGACCTTTCACGATACGAGGGTAGTGCTGAGGACGCACCCCTCCTTCATGCCCAAGGTACCGTTGTGCTTCCATCTAAACAAGCCCTTGGTGTTACCATTCTTTTTCCCGTCGCCTTTGTCTCCGGCCGAGAGGACTTTGCACTCGCTGGATGTAGCTAGAGCACTGAAGTTCTACTTGGACCGAACAAAGAGTTTTCGGAGAACATCACAGCTGTTTGTGAACTTTGGACCTGTGAACCAAGGGAAGGCTCTCTCGAAGGCTTCCATTTCCAGATGGCTCTCCGGCTGCATCATGCACTGTCATCGGTTGGCAAACCGACCGTTGCCCGGCCGTCCGAGAGCCCATTCGACCAGAGCGGTCGCTGCTACCACGGCGTTCTTGTCTGGTGTGCCCCTGCTCGACATCTGCAGGGCTGCTACGTGGAGGTCGACGCACACCTTCACGAGATTCTACTGCGTCGACCGGGATTCCAGGGAGGAGTCCAGGGTCGGCCAAGCAGTGCTGCGCAACCTGTTCGCTTAAGGTGAGCCTGGTGAGGAGGTAAGAAATGCTTAATGTTGAGTTTTATGTAATGCTTAATGTTGAGCCTTGCCACCTCCCGTGGTTGTGCATGTGTGTACTGCTATGTATTCTTATATTCATGAGCATGTGAATCCATGCCAGACCCCATGCTGGAGAAGGAACAAGTTACTTACCTGTAACTGTTGTTCTCCAGCTTGGGTCTGGCATGGATTCACATGCGAACCCTCCCTCCTACCCCTCTGCGGCTTTTCACTTGGTCATACTGCCACTTTACGTGCTACCAAATCTGAGGATGACTCCCAGAGGCGGGGCTTAGGGAGAGGGCAGTCATTGGCTGGGGGCAGTATAACCCAGAGACCAGTGATTGGTTACTACTAAGAAAGACCGATCAGAAACGAAACTGATACTGATTTTTTTTCTTTACCGAGGATTCCCGGCCTGATGACGGGCAATATTCATGAGCATGTGAATCCATGCCAGACCCATGCTGGAGAACAACAGTTACAGGTAAGTAACTTGTTGCTTCCTCACGCCTAGTTTCTTGTTGGTATTTTGATTGGCAATCTGGATGTTAATTGCCATCTCTTTTGTCTTAGTTCCATCCGTTTTTTGTGCGGTTGTGTTTTCCTTGGTGCTTTGTGTAGAGGGCACTTGCGATCTGCCCCTGCCTCCTTTTTTGTATGGAATCCTCTTTTTTATCACTGAATGTATGAGGTTTGATTTTGTGGTGTTGACTGGAATAGAGTCTTGATTGGGTTCCAAGTCTGCTTCTGCTGGTACTGTTCCGCTCTGGTTTGTTGGCCTCATAGTGGATTCCTGTGCCAGGGGGCACTGCGATTTCACCTGTGTCTCTCATGACTGATTGAGAGTCTGCTCGGCTGAGGCAGAGGACGCACCGTTAGAGGTCAATGAGGAATCTGAAAGGTCTAGTGTTTCCTCTAGAGTTTGAAGGTTGCATGTTTTATTGATTTTGGAAAGGGCGTCCTCTGTGGGCGCATGTATAATGGCTGTTGTACTATTCCTAACAGGCGATATCTCATGTAGTTCCACGATTTCCAAACTAGAAGGCCGATTGCTGTCTTGTTCAGCATCAAGATCCGTCGAGGGCGATCATAGGAAGTGGGCCTGTTAGATGGTCGTAGCCATCATGCTGGGCAGCTGGTCACCGCAAACAATGGCGTCTCCGGCGTTTGGCAAGTCGTGCTGGCGGGCCTGGTCGGTCGCGCCTGTCTGCGGCGCTGCCCCAAGACCCCACGCGAGAGGTCCTCCGACCCACTCGCGGAAAGGGCCACTCGCCAAGGCAGTAAGGGGGCAGTTGGCACGGGCTGGTGCAGCAGGGAGTACCTGCTCCGACGATGCTTGGGCTCCTCCCACTGAGCACGGCGCGGGAGGCTGCGCTGGAGACGCCGGAGACGAACGCTGCTGTGCCAGCGGTCTGATGCCTGCAGTCAGTAAGAGTTTTCGATTTTTTTCTGGGATGTATGGGAATCCCTGAAGAATTTCGCCTCCACAGCTCAGGTTTAGTGGAGCTGAAGATGTTGAAGCGCTCAATGTTCTGCCTGCTGCGAGTGTAGAAATTAACGCAGACGGGTTGCTGGTTTGTTTCGGAGTCAGAGTTTTTTTTCACATGACTCCTAAGGCAGCGTTGTTCCAGGTCCTCTTCCATATTCAGTGGTTGATGATCAGAGGGGTGTGGGGTTGAGGGACGGGTTGCGAGCGCTAAAGTGGACGGGCGCTGACCAACCGCCTCAGCCAAGCAAATCGGGGAAATGGAGATGTGGGTAGAAAAGGGGGCACCTTTCGTATAGTCAGCACAAGTTTTCGAAGGGTTCAGAAAGATACAGCGTGTTCAGAGTGTTTACGGTGCTGGCCGGTGCTCACGATGTTGAAAAAAAACTTCTTCTACCTCGTGGTCCCTGCAGCTCCCTCGGCTGCTGAGGACTGCTCACCTTTGCTCAGCTTCGCTCTGCTCTGCGTTCCGCTCTGCGGACTGGTGCTGAGATTAAATGGGTCCTCCCACAAACGAGCTGAAAGGCAGACTACTGAGTGCAGGACTGCTCACCTTTGCTCAGCTTCGCTCTGCTCCGAGGAGTGGTGCTGAGATTAAATGGGTCCTCCCACAAACGAGCTGGGGAAGGGAATCCCAAGAACCTTTGAACTGTGTTGAGCTCTTGGGGGGGAGAACCCTGTGGCCTTTTGGAACTGTTTTGAACTTGGGGAAGGGAAAGCTGAGTATAAACCAGGAGCTGGAAGAAGCTCAGAACTTTATTTTGAACACTATTTCTTTTGCTGCCGACATCCCTACACATTGTATATATTTAGTTGTGAGGCCAAGTATAAGTTTTGGACGAACAGATTTTGAGTTGAACTTACTCACACAGACTATCCTTAGTTTCCTTTAGGTAGGCAAATCCCACCTTAGCATAGGGCAAGTTAGGCCTTACTCCATCCTGACATTTAAGTATAATAAAACATTTTATTTTGAAAATTGAATCTGTGGTGTGTGTCTTAGTTCATGATGCCTTCACACTCTTCGATAAATACGTTTTATATCAAGCAGAGGTGTTTTTTTATCCTCTGTACTGGGCATGCTACAACTGGCTATAGTAATGGCAGGTCTATAATATGAACACACATACCACATATGCAGGTTATGGCCGTGCTATTTATTTTGGGAGGCGAGGATGGGTATAATTTGGCTAGTGGGGGGGTTTTCCTTGATAATCCTCTCCACAAAATCGGTGTCTGGGGTGACTTCCCCAGTTTCAATTTCTAAATGTGCTGCTGCCTTCTTCAGCAGTGCATTGAAGGTGGGTTGATCATCGACAGGCGAAGGGTTCCTGACTGGTGTAGTTTCAGTAGACCTGATGACTATACTGCTACTGCCTGTGTCTGTCGACCTAGCTGGTGACTGCCAGGGATTTGGGTCGCCCTCGCCTGTGTCCTCCTGGAATCCCTCCTCACATAGGTTAGTTTCCTCGTGAAAACCTTCCTCTTCTTGTTGGTCTTCAACATAGGCGAACTCATCTTCCTCCTAAGAAGGTATCTTCCTCAGTGGGATTGTGAGAGTATATGTCCTCCTGTATGGGGTCCTCCTGTATGGGGTTATAAAACTTCTGGTATTTAGCCCTTGGACTCTCCAGGGGTGCCTCCCTTGGTCTCTTGGGTGTCCTGTCTTCTGGGATGGACATGAACCTGTCTAGTTTATCCATACAGGTCTGGAACCTTTCAAAGGTCCACTGAGGTCGGCCAGGACGGTCTGGGAATGAAAAAGGAGTTTCTTCCTCCTGTAATTGTCTGGCTCTGTCCCATAACATAGAAGAAAGAGAGCCTTTGCCTTCTGAGTAGCCTTCTCGCTGGCTAGGGCCTTCTGTCGGCGTCAGGAACTGGCCTGATCTGTTTTCCGGCGCTTTCGGCGTATCTTTGGCCTTGTGCGCGGTTTTCGGCGTCTCACTCGCCGTACGTCTCTGGCCGTCCTTAGATGCTATGCGCGCGAGGCTTTCGGCGATCATTCTCTCTTCCGAGGGATCGGTCGCTGTCGCGCTATGTAACGTCGAGTCCTTGCTTGTCGAGTCCTTGCTTGTCGAGTCCTTGCTGGCAACGTGAGTGCTCTTGCGATGCGCGTCGCCGGAGGTTTTGGTGTTAGCGCCCTTATTTTTAGAATGCCCATTCGCCTGTCGCAGAAGCGGTGGCGGAGAGGGCTGACGACCCTTACGGTCGGCGGAAGACGCTGGTGGGCCCGGCGTCCCCGTTGGCGCTATGGCTGCCTTCGTCTTCGACGAATGCGTGCCGGGGGGGTATGTGCTTTGGTGTTTTTCCGTGTGCGTCCTTTTCGCCAGGGTGTTCATCCCCATAAGCTGGGCATGAGCCGGGCTTGTCGGTGCCGGGGACGGACGACGAGGAGCGTGAACGCTCCTTTGAGAGGTCTACAGCCTCCGTTACGGGGGCCGTGTAGTCACTGTCCTCGTCACACTCGGCGGCAGCGGGCGATGAGTCAGGCCTAGACATGGCGTAGGCCGCCCACCTTTTGACCCTGCGGTCTTTTAGAGTTTTGGGCTTTTGTAATTTACAGGCCGCACAGCCGTCGTCCTGGTGATCGAGGGGTAAGCAACGGTTGCACCGTTTGTGCTTATCCTTCCAGGTATATTTACCCTTGCAAAGCGGGCAAAACCTAAATGGCGTCCTCTCCATAGCTGAGGGCAATAAGTGTGACTATGACCTCGAAAGAGAGGGAGGGGAAAGAGAAAGGCATTCTTAAAGAGAAGAAAGAAAGACCACAAAACCCCACTCTCCCTGCTGTCTATGGCCGGCGAGGCCTGGCGTCGAAGATCTTGCTCGGCGGAGAATCAGCTCTGCGTCGAGGGGGGAGGGGGAGGGATCTACGTTATTGATATTAATGACAAAGGTCGAAGAAACTATTTTTCAATGTCTCTCTAGGAGCGCCGCATAAAGGCGACCAGTAGCTGGGCGGAAAAAAACAATCTGAGGGACCTCGACGCGTGAGGGATTGTGGGTACAACGCACGTCGCTATAGGGATAGTGTTACAGACACGCCTTGTCGACGTCCCCTTTTCGACTACGAAAAACAAAATGCAATACTCTGCAGTGACCACTGGATGTCGGACCTATGCACAGCATGTGAATCTAAGCAGATACAACCATCAGAAATGCTTTTACGGTAAGTAATGCATTGTCATACCCTGCAATATAATAATCCAACTAAAACGTCAAATTGAAACATTTAAGAATCAAGCTATTTTTATTTGAAGCTACAGTGTGGGCCTTGGGGGTTAGAAAAGCAAGTAGCCCAAGATGTAAACATGAAGGATTATTGGCACATGTCTCACCCTGAAATATGCGGAGATGTATGGCAGACGAGGTGCATTGCAGATCAGCATGCCATGCCTCCTATGTCCCTGTAAGCAGCTAGCAAAGGGCATGGTGCTTATGCTTATTACATGCAGGGCATGGCCTTTGCACATGCTCTTTTGCGGCCAAGTCTCATAATGTTCATGAAAAAGACTATGGTTGAAGGAACATTAGGTTTTGGCTCAAACATCGAAAAGGCATCCGTTAGACATTGTTAATCTCACACATAACACAGATAAATCACAAATTGCCTCATTGGAGGCATCAAATACCACTGCACCAGAGCTTCTAACTATTTGTCTAGACGTTGTTCAAGATCAGACGTGCCTTCTTAATTATGATAAATCAATGAAATAGTAGTGTGTCAACAAGTGTGAAAGCATTGTTTCACAATTCTTATGTGGAATATGTTTGTGCTTCTTGGCAGCATGACATTCTTTCTGGGTCGTACAGGTGTCACAGGGGGACCATGCTCTGACAGCCCCCCTTAACACAAACAATCACGTAATCCACAAATGGGAAATCCAACAGTGTCTTGGGATATTTTTACAGCCTCTTGAAGGAAGCCAGTGCATATCTTGTTTGCACCAAAGTGAGCTCTTTCCCTTTTTTACTTTGGTATTTTACTATTAACTTTAATGGAAGCTCTGTACACTATTAACCTTTTTATTTCATACACTCGGTCAGAATCAAAAAGTCAATAGCTTGGCTGAAGGCACATGCAGTAAAGATGTTGAATTAATTCTCTGTAATCCCTCTGGTTACATTTTATGAAGGGAAAATAATTCCCAGACTATTGTAGCGTATTGAAACTCAATTTTTATGGTTATTTGATATTTGAAGAAGACTGGAGGGATTCATTTGGAGCAGAGTGTTGAGCTTCCCGAATTCAGTTCTACTCCCAGCCATTTGCTATGAATTGGGCTTGAGTTCTTTAGGGAGTAGAGTGCAAATTTCTACTGAATTGTGTACAAATCATTTGAATGATCTTGGAATGACTGATGATGACCTGATGGATAATCTGGTGAAAGTTAAGAAACATCTATATAAGTATGACTGAGCTTCAACTTTGGAGGAAGTTCATGCTTATGAATCATTATGCGACTCATTATGCCATTTGAAAATGGAATATACAAATTAGGAATGTTGGCTGCGTATTTGGCAGAATATCCCAACAGATGCATAAGAAGATTGTTCTTGAAATTGAAATGGATTATTTTTATTATTATTGTGTTATAGCCTACAAAAATAAGCCTTTCACAACAAAACCATAGACAAGACATGAAAAATATCACTTACTAAAAGCAATTAGGTACATTCATTTTATTTAGATACTAAAATGTTTATACCTTAGAATTCATCTAACTTCTCTAAAAATACACATTCAAAAAGCATACAAGGCCAGGATCAATTTCAGTTTTGCGCCACATCAGCCGAACCCAAAGCATTTCAGACAGGTTTAATGCACCAAGGTAGCGCTCTCTCGCCTCACTAGAAGCTACACAATACAGAACAATGTGTTTTAGCATTTCCTCAGACTTCTCAAAACAAAGCCTACAATCGCTACTCCTCACCGAGTCATCCCATTTGCTCCTCCGCTCAAGCGTTGCTAATTGATCTAGGCGAAAGCGTAGATCAACCCCATGGATTTTTGGGCCAGAAACGTACATCAGAATGTCAACTCCTCTTGCCCTAAAGTTTGTGTATTCTGTGTAGAGAAAAAAAGTAGACAACAGATCCAGGGTTCCGGCCCAATCAACTGTAAACTATTTTCTCCTAACCACCCCAGGAGTGACCTTTAGTTCATCTTCTGATGAGACTATCCAGTGCAGAATCCTGCACATATTAGCCTTAAATTCATTGTGTGGTCACTGTTTGCAGGCTTAACAGGTGACGCAGGCATTGGTAAAGAGTTATGAGGGGGATTTAGTAATTTAGCATATTCGGCCAGCTTCTTCCAAACAGCCCCTGCGGCCAAAGAGGTAAGGCCCAACTCGTGCCTCACCACGAGTTGGCTACAGAATTATTCAGGCCCAAAGTTCTTTTCCAGACCTGACACTGGATTATAATGAGGGATGTCCCCATGTCAAACAGTATAATGTCGAGCCCATATAAAATTGTTGGTTCATCCTTCCGCATGTAAAATGGAATCAAAGGCACCAAGGAGTACCGGCATAACTGAGGGTACACTCACTTCATTTTTGCTAGAAGGGGCAGAAAAGCTCCCTTGAAAAGAGCCTTCCAAGCCCCCATAGACTGGGTGTTTGTCATATTGTCGCCTAGATATTTCAGACATTACCCTTTCAAGGGGTTGTTCCCCCCACTTTCCACACAAAGGATTTAGGTTGGTTTTTAGTTGAAAAGACAACCACCTTGGATTTTTGCCCCTTAATGTTTAAGTTGTTTTGGACAGCTTAGTGATGGAAGAGAGCTAGGTTTCGATGGAGTCCAATGGGTGACTTATCAAACAGGATAATATCCTCTGCAAATGCTATCCAGTCCAGAATCAGTGTTCCCATTTTTACGGGGTTTGTAACTCCCATCTCCCACATCAAGTCCAGATCTACATATAGAGGTTGAACAGGGTGGGGGCCACTACACAACGCTGTGTAAGTCCCACAAAGGTGGGGACAGGTGTTGAGACGGACCCCTCCCTGGTCAACCTAACCCTCATCCTAACCTTCAAAGAGGAGTTGCTGTGCAGTAAGGCCACAATCTGCACCATTCTCACATTTCCTTGCAGAGGTTTCTTCCATAAGGTAGCCCGGCTCACTGTTTCAAAGGCATTTGACATGCGTATAGATGCCATGTAAACCGGGCCCGTCACTCCCCTTTTTACTGCTGCAGATATGTGGGATATTATTGTGGCGTTTAGAGAAGTCACCATTCCCGATTGAAACCCCACCTGGTACCTAGAGAGTAGATTAATTGATTGTATCTGTTGTGAGCGATCTCCAAGTAACAGAGGCAAAAGGTTTGCTGGGTGCGTCCAGATGGGCAGTTGGCCTAACATTCTTTGTGTCAGCTCAAATCCCCCCCCCCCCCGACCCGACCCCCATCTGACATTTGTGTCTAACAAAGGAGGTACAGATCAAATTTTGGCGAACATTATTGGATGCTGCAGTATGTAGTTTTTGTGGGGTCATTGATTCTAAGGAAACACAAATATTTGCTAGTTAATTGTACTGCTCTACAAGGGAAAAGGCTTCTGTTTTTTAAGAAATGTATCGACTGTAAGTACTATTACTGTGGAAAGGGAGGGGAGCTCTGGAAAGCATGTCTGGTAGGTTGTACTACCTCATTAGTTTTATCAGTTGTCAGATTTATTAACACGCTACAACTGGAGAATGTTTTATTATGAATTAGTGTATAATGTAATGTTTTATGAGATGTTTATGGTGTGTTGTGTGATTGTTTATTGGTGGAATTTGATTATTTGTATTAAAAAAAATACAATAGTTGTGTAAACCTTTTAGGAATGTTCTTATGTAAAGGTTAAAAATTACTTGTTTAACCCGTATAAGCAATACAAATAAAACAAAATCAAAAGCATTGTACCTTTACAGTTTGAGTTCAACATTCTTAACAGCATTTGAAGTATAACTATTTTGCCATGTAATCCATCCACAGACCTTAAACTACTTTTGGAAAGTGCATTACAAATTGTAATTTAAGTATATAAAAATGTTATATGATGAGGCAGCAGAGGGTTTGCAGTATTGCATTACAAAAGGTCAGTCCCTAAGGTACTGTTGAACCAACATTTATAATAGTTTTGTGGTGTTTCCAGTACTTGGTCTATTGCTTGGCTCTGAACTTACGGTTGAGCCAACCTGGTCGACATAAATTAGTGGGTAGGCTGGCTATCTGGTGAAGATGCTCGACCTTTCTTCTTTATTAACAGTTTATGATGGGCCCAAAATAAGAGGGTTTGGGGGGCTGCGATGGGGCATGAAGTGTGGTTGCAGGGGGTGGTGGCTAGTTGAGGGGGAAAAGAGGAAGGCAAACACAGAGTGAAATGGGGTAGGAAGATTGGTGGAATACTGGAGTGAGTGGGAAGGGGATAGGAAGGAGGAGTAGCAGCAGAGGAATGGGTGTTGGGTCCTCCACAGAACCCTCTGAGAAGAATCAATTGGGTGAGCCCAGGAGGGAGGGGCTATTAAGAATATAAAAGGGGAGAGGGGAAGTGGATACTACAGCGGAGTGGACAGTTGTGTGTTTGAGAGTCTGGGAAAGGGTAATAGAGGGCGCCTCCGATGTGAAGTAGAAAAATATTATGATAGGGGGGGGGTATTCGGCTCCTCTTTAGTCAAGCAGTTGCATATAGCGCTCCTTATCGAACTGCTCATTGAAAAATAGAAGGGTCGACCATCTTGAGAATAGATCAGTTGGGTTCAACCAAAATAGATCGACCATTTGACATAGAACCGCACCTACGATCACAAAAGTAATTTGCGTCTCTTTTGAATTTCACTTTAGGGTGCAGGCCAAGAGAAGTTGGGAATCTACATCAAGTCGGTTGTGAAAGGAGGAGCTGCAGAAGTGGTTTGTAATGTCATAATACTTTTTTGGTGTTAAACTTTTAAATCCCTCTTGAATTCCAATAATGAATAAATACACTCTTGAAATCTGTAATTCTTTGACATTAAAGAAATATTGATACTGGGCAAGTCCAACCATACTTGTTCCAAGGTGATGCACTTGGAAAAGGGCTCGTAGTTTGGCAATTCCAGATTTATTTCCTTTCGGCAGTTTAATGGACTTTTCTTTTGTTACCCTATGCAGTAGTTCTAGATGAGGTAAAACGTTTCAAAAGTTGATGGCATTATTTCCCATTTTAACATGCTAGTTCTGTGATTCTTTAATCTAATTAAAAAAAATAATTGATGTTTTGATATTAACCACTTCGTTGGATGTCTATTGTATCAAGTTTATACCAACAATACAATTTGTATGTTTTAATGTGACGGGTTGCTAGTACAAGGATAAGATGGTTGCAGATATGCTATAAGATCCTTGCAGATATGCTATAAGATCCCTGCAGGCCCAACCTAATGGGGGGGGGCAGACAGGGTTGTTGGATACAATCGCCAGTACTCTCCCAATGTGAAAGCTGCTATAGAGGGTGATGCAACCAGAGTTTGACCTTTTAGTGGAACCATGCAGAGCAATGATTTTGTTTTCATTGACACCAACACTCAAAGACTTTATTTTTTTCTTAAGGATGGTCGCCTTGCAGCAGGGGATCAGTTGCTAAGTGTAGATGGACGAAGTCTAGTTGGATTGTCCCAAGAAAGGTATTATTTTTTCATGTTCTTCTTGTTAACAGCCCTTAGAATGTTGTTTTGGCAATCTTGTTTTTGGACTTTACCCTTTAGGGTGCCTGTTTAACAGATTTAAATCTTAACATGTGGAAGCAGTCTGTGGGGAAGTGGTTGAGTAAGTAATTTACCTGTAACTATTATTTATACCCTGAGCCTTGTACTGTATGTACCTTGCAACTTCTCACATCGTTTCGACACAATGATTGGAAATGGAATGGATGTGATTTTTGGCAGCAATTGAATTATACTGTCCCTACTGTTAAGGCAGTTTTTGTACCACACTATGTTGCTGATGCTTCAGCCAGTAACCCTAGGGGAAAAGCTAAAACACCTGACAAGAAAGGGAAGCCAAACCTCTCTTAAACATGGGTAAGGTGGTTAGAGCAACAAGTTTTAACTCTTGCGTAGAGGGCGCTAGTAGGTCGATACAGAGGTACATTAGTCCACATACATACACACATTTAGACAATACAGCACACTGATATGTTGAAAAGTATAACCTTTAATAAAATCACACATATAAAACTATCCGGTCAAATAAGTACTTCAGCGGATAATACACAGTATTAAACAAATGCAAAATATTTTTCATAAAAACAGAAATGCTTATATAAGGTCTTTTTTTTTTTTACTTTTGTTTATTGGCAGAAAGTTAGGACAGGTACAGCACAGTTTACAGAGAGGTACACAAGAATCACAATATTGCATTTAGGCATTACATCATGCACTATTGCTAGCAGCTCAGAGTTGGGGGAGGGGTGGAGTGGTATCACAAGGGATCATAACGTGCTCAGTACTTAAGTTGGGTTGGACCAACCCGGCTGTGGTGTGGAGCTCCACTCACCCGCGTCTTTGTTGTTTAGATAACTGCAGAATTCGGTCCACACGTTTTTGGGATGAGATGGCATGGGTAGTGATCCGATATACTCTTCGCACATTTGTACCCAAGTAAGGGCTTTCAGCCACATCTCCAGGGTGGGGGGAGAGCGGCGCTTCCAGCATTGCAGTATACATCTTTTAGCCACAACAGTACTTGTGTAAAAATCTTGACATTTCTTTCACACTTTCTCCAGTCCAAATTCCAAACAACAAGGCCAATGGATCAAGGTCTACTGGGGACCCAATTATCTCTGAGAGCGCTTCCGTCACCTCCCTCCAGAACCCACCCACTCAGCCTTGCACCTTGGGCATGTGTCGGTCGGGGTGTGTGTGAATTTCGCAACTCTGAGCGGTGTATAATAAAGTCTGTTGAGGAGTTTGTATTGTATACAGTGGAATCTAGCGCTAAGGGAGACTTTGCACGTATGCGCACACATTTTGTTCCACATTCCTTCAGTGATTTCCATTTCTAGCTCCCTGGCCCAAGCTTCCCGTGATTTGGGGGATGCATCCTCTACTTTCCCCAGCTGCATTTTGTACAGGGAGGATATTATGCCCTTGCCTCCTGCGGAATTTGATATGTATTGGAGTTCTGGTGAGTCTGGGGGCTTGTCTGGGTAGGGGGCCACATTTCGCGGACCGCCGTTCTTAGCCTGAAGTACTGTAATAGCTCAAGCGGTGAGTTGGAGTGTTCGGGCCGCCATTTTTGAGGGGTAATAAATTTACCGTCGGGTATAGATCAGTCATCACTCGATAGCCCAGATTTTCCCAGTGCCGCATGAAGTGCTGGTCGTGTGTGGGGGAGAGACCAGGGAATTGCCATATGGGAAGCCATTTATAATATGGGCGATGCTCTTGTTCAGAATCTAGTATACTGTTCCATGCTCTGATCATGGCGGCCACAGGGTCTGACGGGGCATCTGACTGGAACGTGCGGTGTAGTAGTAGGGTCATGATACTGTTCCCGTCGCCTGCCAGTTTTTCTAATTTGACATGAGGGGGCGGGTTCAAGTGTGCGTACCAGTGTGTGGCATGTTGGGCCTGTGCCGCAATCCAATGTAGTGTTAGGTCTGGGGCTGAGAAACCTCCTTTCTCGTAGGGTGGGGGGTCATATGTTGCCACTTCTTACGGACAGCTCCAGAATGCCAGAGAAATTGGGCGCACGCCGACTGGAGCCTCTTGAAATATTGCATCCCGGGCCACACTGGCACATTGGCAAAAATAAAGAGGAGTTTGGGCACCGCAATCATTTTTATTAGGGACAGCCTACCCGCGAGGGACAGTGGGAGATTGCGCCATTTGAGCATTTTGGATTCAATGAGCTGTGCCGTTGTCTCGTAGCTATCCGCCAGTAAGGAGGCTTTGGTTAGTGATACTTGCACCCCGTGGTATCTGATGCCACCTGGGGACCAGTGTAGGGGGAATTCACATGATGGTTGCCGCAGTGAGAGGGAATATTTCTGATTTCGAATAGTTTATGGTGAAGCCAGAGTAGGTGCCTATTTTAGTTATATCTCGGATGATCGGGTCTAGATATGTGGACGGGTTTCTGACATATAGGAGTACATCGTCAGCATACAGCGAGATGATTTCCGGTGTGTCCTGTAGGCGAATACCTTTACGGGTGTGCCGATCTCTGACATGATCCGCCATGGGCTCAATGGCGAGCGCAAAAAGGATGGGTTGAACGGGCATCCCTGACGGGTACCCCTATGTAGCGCGAAGGGAGAGGAGACAATGGAGTTGACAAGCAACCTGGCCAATGGTCCTGTATACAGGAGTTTTATATAGGAGATCATATTTGGTCCAATTCCCATTTTTCCCAACACGGCCCACAAGTATTGCCATGAGACCATGTCGAATGCCTTCTGGGTGTCCAGTGTGACCGCCACTGCGTCTGCCTTCGGGTCAATTCTGCATATCACATTAAACAGACGGCGGATATTAAGTGCCGTAGAGCGGCCAGGAACAAATCCACGTTGGTCTGCGTGCACTAGGTGGGGCATGACCGGCAGGAACCTATTCGCTATAATTTTAGCAAAAATGTTCATGTCCTTGTTGATAAGTGATAAGGGCCTATGGGAACCACATTCCTCTGGGGGTTTACCCGGTTTGGGGAGGACGGTAATCAGGGCTTCTCTTAAGGAGGGAGGCAGGGTGGCTAAGCGTAGTGATTCGGACCAGACCCCATGTAGTATGGGAGCCAAAATGGCAACATGCTCCTGGTATAACTCAGATGTGAGCCCGTCGGGGCCTGGGGCCTTGTTTTTTGGAAGGTCTGAAATTACCCGGACCATCTCATCCAAGGTGAACGTGGCATCGAGTTGTTCCCTGGTGCTTTGGGAGATGAGTCATCGGGATGCTTTCTAGTAGGTCGTCCAGGTCCCGGGCTGTGTGCTCCGGCTGGGGGCCGTATAGGCTGGCATAGAAGCTAGCAAAGGTGTCGATGATGGCTTGGTCGGACCAATGTCGTGAGCCTTGTTCATCTAGAATGCTATCTACCACCGTCCACGCACACTAGTTTAGCCAGGGTTCTTCCAGGTCTGTCTCCCTCACCATACCTTCGGGCAGCCACTGGGCGAGCATAGTACCGCACCTCGCTTAGGGCGTGAGCTTCAAATAGTTCTAGTTCTGTTCTTTGCTAGGGTTGCCGGAGCTGGTGCAGAAGCATGTTCTCATTCTAGAGTTTTGAGCTTAGTTTCAGAGTTGTTTAGGGCCTGCCTTATGGCTCCGAGAACCCCTGCCTCCCTTGAGATGCACATCCCCCTGATGTATACCTTAAATGCCTCCCAGCGTGTCCCCTCGGTTGTGTCCTGCGTGTCGTTATTTTCAAAAAAATGTTTATATCCGATAGGATCTCAGCTTTAAAGACAATGTCAGCTAGGGCATCAGATTTAAAGTGCCAGGGGGGTCGAGCGGTCAGGGTCCTACCCAGTTGAATCTGCAACAACACAGGGGAGTGATCAGAGAGCGTGCGTGCGAGCATCTTGACATCGGTTACCATGCCTACCTTGGACACGGACAGTAGGAACATGTCAATTCTCGAAGAGCTGTTATTTACTGTTGAGTGGAAGGTATAGTCTCTCTCTCTTGGGGATGGAGCATTCTCCGTACATCGTGTAGATTTAGGGAACCCATGTGTGTGTGAAGTTGCTTGGCTGCTCGAGACGTGACCCTGCGTGTAGTGGTTGTTCTATCTAGGAAATTGTCCAGTATAATATTCATGTCTCCCCCCCCCCCCATATGATGGGGACTTCAACATATCTCATGAGGATAGCGGTTACTGCATCTATACATTCGGGGGAATCAGTGTTAGGACCATATGAGTTTGCAATCAAGCATTCCTCATTAGCTAGAGTGCAGTGGAGGATCACATATCTGCCTTCTGTGTCAATGTGGGCTGTGTGGAGTGTGAACTTCACCGATCTGTGGATGAGCGTCAAGACTCCCCTGGACTGGGTAGAGTACTGGGTATAAAATCTGTTGGGGCCCCAGGTCTGTGCTAGGTTTGATGATTGGAGTTTCAGGGCGTGTGTTTCCTGCAATAGGAGAACCTTGATTCTGTGTCTTTGTGCATATGCTGTAATCCTGCAGGACTTCGTGAAATTGGTTAATACCCGGATGTTCCATGTCATCATTTTAATATGCATGGTGACAATTTATGGGGCATCCCAAGGAAAGGTTCTGTCTCTGTCTGCAACCATATGTGCTGCGGTGGCGTGAACACGCCACTCTTCGATACCAGTCGTTACCTCGCTGCCGATTTTAGTAAAACATTCCCCAACTTCAACACCCCCCACCCTCACCACCCAGTCCAAACTAGCAGTGTGATTGTACCCACCTCCGGAGTGACCAACTGCGTGCCTTCCCCAACTTGGTGACGCTTGACCAATAGCCCAACAGGGGCTGAAACATAAACACTCCGCCTTAAAAGGCATTGCAGCTGCAGTGGGGGCTGCTGCTGCCGTTAGACCCACATTTGTTAATGCATATTATGGCGATAATTCTTTTGAATGGCTGATAGAACTTGGGTTACAATGAAGCAAACATATTGTTAGGTAGCAAGATCAATGCCGATATAGCCATAGGCCGGCGTCAAACAGTAATGCTAGGTTTTCAAGGTTCGGGCCCAGCGTGTGCCGTTATGTATAGGCTGATTGGAGATGTATCCCCTTCCACAGGTATTGTTCTTAAGATGTTGATGGTGGGGCCATGTTAGGACCGGAATAGGGCGGTGACGGGGGGACAAGTTAACCCACTGGGGCGGCAGTTTGTAGGTTGGGTACGGCCGGTCAGTGCCACAGCTGGGCCACGGGAGCCCTGATCCTAGTCGTCGTCCATCGGTTCTTTGGGAGGATCCACCAGTGGGATTTGCGCCTCCATGAATTTGACTGCCTCATCTGGGACTGTGAAAAAGTACAGCTTGTTTTGATGGGTGAATTTTAAGCGGACAGTGAAGAGCATCGTGTATTCGATTTTTCTTTGTCTCAGCATTTTTTTCACACCTCCGAATTGGCGTCGCTCCATCTGCACCTCCACTGAGAAGTCAGGGAAAATCCTAATGATTTGTGAGTCCAGCCTTAGCTCCCCTTTCTCTCTGTCTAGACAGAGTATGTGGTCTCTGTCCTTGTAGTTTAACAGTTTTGCAATTATTGGTCTAGGAAAGTCTCCTTGGTTAGGCTGTGGTGCCAGTGAGCGATGTGCTCTTTCAACAGTGAAGAACGGTGACAACTCAGGGTTATCGAGGAGGTCTTTGAGAAGTTGTTCGACCGCGAGTTCCATCCGCCCTTTTAGCGCAGATTCAGGCACCCCCACTATGCGAATGTTATTTCTTCGCGACCTCTATTCGAGGTCATCACACTTAGCTTTGACCTGCTTCATGTCGCGGACGAGCTCCGTGACACTGTTTTGTAGGGTGTGGACATTGTCCTCATTGGTTCCTATTCTTTGCTCTGTCTCAGTGATCCTGGTCCCATGTTGGTCGAGTTTAGCTCTTAAGGAGGCAACGGTCGCGTTGATATCATCCAATTTTTCATGGAAGGCTGCAAAATTCTTGGCCATGGACTCCATCATTGCTGATAAGTCAGGCTGTGGGGGGACTGGGTGGATATCCCCGTCATCTTGTGCTGTGGAGGAGGACGCTTGATCCGCTCTGGGCGTTGCCGTGGTAAACTTAACCTTGGCGCCTGCCTTGATAGCTCCTTGCGATCTGTTGGGCATTGCTGTGGCGGGGAGCAGCGCCCAATTTGACAGATTTGGTGGGGACCGTGTGTCTGGAGTCCCGGAGTGGGGGTGGTAGTTGGCACGTGGTTGCAGCGAGCAGGAAGTGGGTCCAGTAATGCAGGTGTTTGCCCCGACTGGTTGGGAGTGGGCAGCCTGTGGGCGGACAGCGGCCTGAGACCAGCCAGGGAGGTTGCATGCTGGTGGGTTTAACAAGTGCTGCACAGTAGTCACAGGAACAGTAGATGTTGAGAGCTGGGGGAGTCAGGAGGGCTTCTGTGTAGCCAGTATCCCTTTACACAGTGTTTGGGGTCGCTGGGCGCTGTGCAGTTGGAGGGCCTGCAAGATGAGGAGATGGTATTGTTCCGATCCGTGAATGCTAGTATAGAGGTGTGATTGCCTCCTCCACGGCGCACTGGACAGTCACAGCTCCTCACATTAAGATTAGCAGGACCTGGATGTGTGGAGCCTTTGGATATGGATGCAGTCGTGCGAGGCGACCATTTTGCACTATTGGGGGCCGGGGCGTGCTTTAAGTCTTCAGCTGCCCCCGCTACTAGTTCTTTATATATTCTTAACCTGCGGAGCGCAGGAGCCGGCAGTCAGTATGGGGGGGGGGAGCGAGGCTAGTGGCGCCAGGCCTCACACGCTGGGGGTCGAGCCGCGGCGGGTGCTTCTTCATTTAGTCTGGATCTCCAGCCAGCGGTTGCCAGCCGCCGTTGCGCCCAGACAAAGCAGCGAGCGATGTCGGGGAAGGAGGGGAAGGGGAGGGAGGCGAGCTGCAGCCACACTACCGATCCTACGCGGCTCGTGGGGCCAAGGCGAGGCCGCAACGCAGACGGCAGAACCCCAGCCCTCCCCCTCGGGGCCACCTACCGTTGCCGCCCGCCGTCAGCAAGGGCCCGCAGCGGCAAAGTTGAAGGCGCTCCGACCGGGGGCGCGGATCAGCGGTTCAGTCTCTCCTCCCCTCATGGCAGCACTGGAGCCTGTAGCAGGTCTGGGGGGGGGGGGTCTCCTCCGTGGGATGCGACACCGCCTCTCAAGCATGTATTCTGGGGGCCGCCCAGGTTCCACTGCCCTCCACGTCTCTAGGAGGCGGGCCTAGCGGGCCTGAATGGCTGGCTGACGTTCGCGGCTGTATCTTTGGTGCTGCTGAGCCGCCAACAGCGTTTTTTCGCAGTGTGTGCCCCGTGTATGGGGGGCACTCAGGCGTCGTTCTTGGGGGTACAGGAAAAAGGATTTTGCCGTTGATCGCAGATTGTAGTCTGTGGGTCACGGAGCTCTAGAGTTAAGCGGGCATCTTGCTGGCTGCTCAACAGCATCCCCCCCCATATATAAGGTCTCTTCTAACCCCAATGTATGTTTGTGTTTTTTTGCCAAGTGCTAGCCCTCAACATAAAATAACAGGGAATGAGGAGAGCCAGTTTACTATACAACCCAACAAGTATTAGCTTGCAAAACCAAATGCAGTGTCCTAAAGGCACATCCCCACCCTAATTGATGAGAGGCCCTGAGCCTGGTGGCCAGCACCTAACACATATGGTAGGGCATGGGATTAAAAGGGAAATTCAATTTTACGCTGAGAGGAAAACATGGTTTACAATCACTCGGCCTAAAACACAACTTTCCTTTAATTTAGACCTACTAGGGCTTTATTGCAGTATTAACGCCAAGTTGCCCATAACAATACATTAAGGCCTCATTGTGAGGATGAAACTGCAGTAAATATTAGCCAAAGGTTGTAAGACTTTATGAACATTTCAGCAATAGTTACCTTCCTAATACATTTAATGGAAACATAGAAAAGTTTTTACCAGTTGCAGTTGGTGTTTCATGTATATTTTACCATTGCAGAAATCTTAGATAAAAGGAGGAATCCTGCAGCCATTTGACAGATCATCGTTGGAGCCAAGATACCTACGAAGAAGTACAGCCCACTGAAGACTCCAGAAAGACCATTGGGGCTGACCAGCATTGCCTCCAGCCAAGTCCTGGTGAAACCCAGCTCCTCGGCATGATCTTAAGAAGACCTTTGTCAGTGCTTCGACCCCCCCTGCTTAGGGATCCATTCTTTCTGAGCATTCGGACATGTCCCTGGACTAACTGATGGACTGACCAGCTCTCACTGCAGCAGTCACGTTTCCAAGTGCATCATTGGAACTTTGAGGATCTTCATCTTGTACTACAAGACGCCTGCGCCTGTATTTTCAGCCTTTTCGCAGCAACAGAAGCCGTGCAGGACCTGCTCATTTGTTGGCCCATCGAAGATTGCCTGTCACTGACTGACCGTGGTGACTCCCGGTTGAAGTCCATCTTCTTTGCTCCCTAGAAGTGCACTTAGGTCGCCTGCTCCGCAGAAGTCTTGTGCTTTCCGTCCAAAGGGTGTTCAGTTGGAAGGCACCTGGAACCTATATTCAAGCACTGTGACCAACCGAAACATCCTGCTTACGAAAGTGATCTCTGTATTTGCATCCCTTGGGCTTCCCTCGAACGGACTAAGCACAGAGATTGTGTTCTTTAACAGAATCCAGAAACTCGGCAGTGGTCTCTGGAGAAACCTGTGTAAGGGGGCGTAAGTTAGCATGCCTGTCTCTTTTCCCCCTGCCCTTAGGGTTACATATCTCTCTCTTTCCTGACCTAGATCGGTGGTGATCTGGTCAAGGATCCTTTCCTAGGCCTATCCTTGTGTAATCAGATCGAGAGAGCTACTTACCTGAGAGCTACTTACCTGAATTTTCTGTATCTATTTTGGAACGGAGTCGGAACCACTGGCATTGTCCAATCACTTTTAAAATTGTTGACATTAGAGCACATGGTCCCACACCATCTTAGAAGTGGACTTACTAAAGCAGTTCCCTAGCACTAAGTATTTCTCTAAAGTGCTCCTACTGTATCGTATTATTCTTGACTACTCACCTGTACTCCTTAGTCCCGTTCCCTTTCACCCATATTGTTTGGGTGTCCCTTGCTAGGGACGGGAGACAGAACCTTTTTCATCACAAAAAATCATCTTCCCCTTTAAATTTAGAGGCAGCAGGGGTGCGCCCATGGCAACATGCGCTCCCCTGGCTCCGCCCACCGGCGCCAGTCCCCTTTTCCACGTCGACGGGAACGGACCGCTTTCACCAGCGCTCCTGGGTCTTCCCCGGATTCTGTCTTCTGTCTTCTGTCTTTTGTCTTCTGTTTTCTGGTCTTAATCAGGTACTCGGTCCTCTGGCACCACGCTCCTCCGCGGCGCATGTCAATGTCAGTAGGATTCAGCAGGAGTCCAGCCTGCCAGGGACTCTTCCCTACGTCCGACCCACGCGCTCTTTGCCTGTGCTGCCTTGTCACCGAACACGGCTGGGAGGGTTGTACCGCGTTTGACACTTTTGCACCGCGTGTTCTGAAGAACAGGCTAGCTTGGTGGAGGAAGCTCTTCGAGAAGTCGCCTCCAGAGGACTTGAAGAACTTCGTCAGACACAAGTCAATGCCCATTGCACCCCGCAAGGGTGACTCCTTCCAAAGGAAAACATCAGAGCGGATGGAACCGTTCAGTTTCTTGCACCAGCACAGGTACCGAGGTTGATTCAGCTACCAGCCGCTAGATCCTTTCGGAGACAGTGCTGAGGGACCGCAGGTTTCTTCTACCGGGTGTCCACCCAAGGGGCTACGCCCTCCTACCGGACAACTCTGAGGAGGCCCTTGTACGCAGCACTATCAGCGTTGCAGCTGAGGGCACTACGCCTACCAGGCCTCCTCCTGAGGTGCAGGGTGGGCCACAAGCTCCACCGCCAAGAGTTCTGGGGGAGGCCATGGCCCAGCGAGGCCTGTCAAAATGCACGCTTGTCTGACACTACCCCGTTCAGGGAGCAGGTGGGAGATCGAGTGTCCAGGTGGGACCTGTCTTCTCCAGGTACGTGGCCTACAGCTTATCCTTCAGCGTTGCAGGGCAGACACACCCCGCAACCAGCAAGGCAGAGTACGCACAGGTCCCAGCAGTCGCATGCTACGCCGTCAATTCCACCTACCACCCCAAATCAATTAAAAAAGTCCCATGGTCACAAATATACACTGTTCTCCTCCAGTTCGTCAGCTATTACTGACAGGATCTAATATCCAGTCCTGTTTGAGTTTTAATAGCCGATTAGTTGTATCTCGAGTTTCTTTTACTCTAACAGTAGTTGGCACTTTCCAATTGGTAGAGATTAGAGACAGTTTTCTCTTCCACTATCCCTGTTAGGTAGGTGGCGCACCATACACCACCCAGGGCCAGGCACTCCTGTCAGGGACAGGGTGTTCTTACTTCAGAGACAGCTAGGACATTGTTTATATCTGGTCCCGTTACAACACTGACATTTTTAGTCATTGTTTATTTCTTCTCCCGAAGAACCGTTTCTGTGTGTGATAAGACTGTTAATTAACGGTTAGGGAAGGCATCTTCCTTTTGTTCAATTGTACCCTTTTGTTGTTTACTTCGTTTTAGGAAGAATTTTCATAAATGTGCTAATTCGCTTCACCTTTGAGACCCCCAGCAACTTTGCTGGGTTTTGAGGACTTGATTGTTTTACCTGGAGAGAGTGGGAGCCTTTTTTCCCCACTCTTTCGTATTTTGAATGTGATTTACTCTTGCGTTTTCTTTGGTTATGGAGTTTTAGACAACTCCATACACATCATCTTTTCATATGTATCACACAGCACCATTTCCCAGAGTAAGTAAAGTGAAATTGACTTTACTAGTCTTTTCAAATTCCTAGAACCAGCACACCCTATCTTACCATATAGTGCTGGAGGGGTTACCTAGTATTCCCTGTGTCTAGAAACTCATGTAGCAGTCCAATGCTACCCTTTCCTCTCGAAATGGCTGGTGGCAGTGGTTTTACAACGAACTACCATGATTTTTCCCAACCACGAACACCGGTAACGTTAAATCGCGGCAGCCATGTTTTTCAAGATGTCGTCTGAGCCCCCTTTGTTTAAACAGGTCCCGGTCTTCTTCTTTCATCATTTCTTTTTGGAAAGGTCCTTCTAGAGTTTGTCTATGTGCGCCAAACCAGGTTTGGTCTATTTGTTCATTCGCCTTTGGCAGGCTTCAGGACTGAAGTCTGCCTCTGGCACCCGAGTGTCTGGGGTGGGCAGGAAGTGAGGGAGGTGCCCGAAACTCCCTGGTCTTAGTCTCCTAGGAGATCCAAATGCACTCTGGCGTGATGGCTGGCTGACTGTCCGGCAAGGACAGCCACCCTGTTGCATGAGTGACAGCTAGGCTGCAATGAATGGGAGAGAACTGAATAAAAGGCGGGTCTCTTGGCTTGGAAGGCAGAGTCAACCACTGGAACGAAAGAACCGAAGACGAGCTTGAAGAGGACGACTGCTGCAACTCCTGGACTGTTGGTTTGCCCGGTGAAGCCCTGCTGCAGGTCCGAATCGCTAAATTCCTCTCGACAGAGAAGCCCTGCAAGGACGACTTCTCCCTTTGATTTGGTGGGACCAATCAACTCGACACTAAGGCACCTGGATATACCTTAGAGTGCTGCAGGACACCGAAAAACCAGGGAAAGGGACACCTGTTTGTGTGCTTTATTACAGCTACCGGAATCGAAGATTTGTTAGTTGCCAGCTTTGCGATCAGTCCCAGTGCAGTGCAGGAGTCCCCCGATAAGTCTTCAGCTGCATTTTTTTCTTCATTTGAAAGGTACTGTGAAACAAGACTGAGAGTACTTAACTCTTGCGGTGAAAGTGCTTGAAACTTTCACCACTTGCAGGCCTAATCAGTTTGTGACCCAACATATGATTCTTTCGAGGGGATTGGGTCCTCCGACGTATTCCATATCTATGACATGTAATCACCACAGCTGTGCTGATTACATGTCATAGATATGGAATACGTCGTCGGACCATCCCATCGAAAGAACGTTACCAGGTAAGAAAGTAACTTGTTCTTCTTTTACAAACTACTTCTGAGAACTTTGGCAAAGACTTTTCCGTTTTACTTCCAGAACTGCTTTATCCTATACAAGACTTTAGCCCATTGACTTTGGCCTGACCTATTGCATTGAATTAACTCCTCTGGTGAACTCAAAGTATTTCCACTGTCTAAGAGTACCTGCAATCTTCTTTTTATTAACCTATTCCTTTTTGCTCCTACTTCAAAGTACTCTCAATGCCATTTTGCTCCTCCTTCAAAGTAGTTTACATGTCCTGGAAAGGTACATTGTAAATTACTGAAGTATGTTTGCGTGAAATATAGATTGCCTCCTTCTAGTGAATGTTTTATAACTGACTGTGAAATAAATTAATAAGTGTTTTACCAAGAATCCTTGAGTTTAAGAGTTTATTCGAATACTTGTGATTGTAGACCTCTGTGTAACATCATTACAGCTCACATTCCCCTCTTGATATAAGCCTAGCTGCTCAGCAACTCTACCAAAACTGAGTAGTACAGATTTATACCAGAGGTTGGTTTGCTTACACCTGTAGTCCTAGTTGTGTGCAGTGGTCCCAAAGTGTACTGCATACAAACTCTGCCCAACACTCCCCTCAGATGAGTGCCTTCCTTCGGGATGTGATCAGGGACATGCTATCTCCAGTCCCGCCTCCTGCGCCTATAGTCATTCCTCCTATGGCTCCGGCGCCTTCGGTTCCGGCTTCCCTGCCTCCTACAGTTCAGGTGGTTCCACATCAGCCTCCGGCTACGGTCTCCACAACTCAGCCTTCAGCTCCCAACACTCCTCCACCTGTACCGGACCAGCCGGACACCCTAGTAGACACGGATGAGGAGGAGGACACAGACAAGCCACCTTCAGCCAAGGCCTTTCATGAATGGCTCACGGGTTTGACCGAATACTTGGGTCTTCTGCAACCTGAGGTTGAACAATCGGAGGTGGGGGTCCTGGCCGAGGTCCTCATGCAATGTCCTGCAGCGAGAACGGGGATTCCGATGCAGAAGGACGTTGTCGCATTGGCCACAAATGGATGTCTTAAACCCCATTTGGCCCAGCCTACCAATCAGCGCCTCAACACCAAGTACAGGCAACTGGAATGCGATCCACTCTTGCTGTCGGCGACCACACTTGTCAGTGATTGCTGTGGCCTCACTCTACTCCAAGCCTCGGTCGTCATCGTCCACCTCATCACCTATAGAAAGAAGGTCTATTCCAATGCCTCAGTGCACCCTTCAGTAGTCTAATGCAGATGCCATGCTCGCTTTGGCCGGTAAAAGCCGACTTCCTTCAGGAACGTCTGGTACACAGTCAGACGCGCTTCAGGGCGGGGCTGGCAGAAGCAAAGTTGGTGGCCGAAGACATCATGGAGTCCACAGTGGCACATATAGACCGCTCAGGCCGTGCCATCTGCATCACTACAGACATGAGAAGGACTGCCTGACTATGGGCTACCAATTCAACCCGGATGTCCAGAAGCACATATTGGACCTTCCATTCAAGGGTAGCGACCTCTTCCATTCCACCACTGATAAGGAACTTGATAAGAACAGTTCCCAGACTGTGAAATCCTTATCTATCCTCAGGGAAGTCCATGCCCAAGACAAACGGACGCACCAGCGTTCCGACAAGGGGCGGGTCTTCAGCGGGAGTTAGGCAAAGTTTGCAATGGTGTAAATAGTTTGAGTTCACCAGAGGAGTTGATTCAATGCAATATGTAGGCCAAAGTGAATGGGCTAGTGTCTTGTATAGGTAAAAACGGTTCTGGTAGTTAAACGGAAAGGTCTTTGTCACGGTTCTCAGAAGTAGTTTGTAGAAGAAAGATTCATATGTCGGGTCACAAGCTGACTAGGCCTCCAGGTTGCCAAAGTTTCACGCACTTTCGCAGTGAGAGGTAAGTTCTCTTGGTCGGTTTTCACAGTACGTTATATTGAGGAAAAAGATGCCGCTGAAGACTTCTGTTACTGGCAGATCCTGCAGATCTCGCTGTTCCTGAGCCTCAGTCGTGGGGACAAGAGGAAGGACGTCGGGGGACTCCTGCACTGCACGGGGACTGGTTACAAAGCTTGCAAAATGGCAAATCTTTGATTCCGGTAGCTGTCGTCAAGCACACAAACTGGTGTCCTCCTCCCTGGCTATTCGGTTTCTTGCAGCACGCTGAGGAAAATACAACCAGCTCTGAGAATGGTGTCCAGGTGGCTTATGAGTTGATTGTTCCCACCAACTCAAAGGGAGACGTCTTGAAGGGCTTCTCTGTCGAGATGAACTTGGCGATTCGGACCTGCAGGAGGGCTTCACCGGGCAAACCAACGGTCCAGGAGTTGCAGCAGCCGTCGTTTTCCAGCTCGTCTTCGGTTCTTTCGTTCCAGTGGTCGACGCTGCTTTCCAAGCCAAGACACTCGCCTTTTAAACCGTTTTCTCTCATTCATTCCAGGCTAGCTGCCCCTCACCCAGCAGGGTGGCTGTCCTTGCCGAACAGTCAGCCAGCCAATCACGCCAGAGTGCATTTGGGTCTCCTAGGAGTCTAAGCACAGGGAGTTTCGGGCACCTCCCTCACTTCCTGGCCACCTCAGACACTCGGGCGCGGTCGGGAGAAATCATGGCAGTTTGTTGTAAAACCACTGCCACCAGCCATTTCGGTAGGAAAGTGTAGCATTTGATTGCTACATGAGTTTCTAGACATAGGGTATACTAGGTAACCCCTCCAGCACTCTATTGGAAGATGGTGTGTGCTGGGGTCTAGGAATTTAAAAAGACTAGTAAAGTCAATTTAACTTTACATTCTCTGGGAAACAGTAGTTTATCCCAGAGAAGGTGTAGTGTCCACGGGTTACATTGGGACAGCCTAAAAGGCTTCCCTGTGTCACTGCACTGAGGGTGCTGTGTGACACAAATAAAAAAGATGAGGCCTTTGGAGTGGTCTAAAACTCCATAACCAAAAGAAACATACACAGAAAACAAACAGAATTAAAAACTTCAAAGCCCCCGAGTTTAGCAAAAGAGCTGGGGGTCTCTAAGGTAGAGGGGAATTAGTACATTTTGAGAATTCTCCCTAACAGCGTGTCCTGGGGCTTCCAGGAACGAAGTTCCAGGCAGCCGGACCTATCTCCGAGTCAGCACCACCGCAAACAACACAAGCTGCTGAATAAGGGATTCTTTCAGTTCCTCTCCTCAGCCCCAGCCTCAGAGGGGAAGAAGGCATGTCATTCCCCACCGGGTCCACGTGTCTCCGATGGGGGACAGGCTTGCATCTCACGCAAAGTATCGGCACGTGACGTTCGCAGACCCATTTATTCTATCGGTAGTGTCCACGGGTTACCGTCTACCGGTTCCTCCTCCTCCTCCTCTCTCCACTCCCACAGATTGGGACAACAACTCTGGCAGAAGTTTGATCCCTTGTAGAGAGCCAGGCAGTCGAAGAAGTCCCAGCCTCCCAGCGGCGTACATGCTTCTACTCCAGGATTTTCCCCATACAGAAGAACCACCAGGCTGGCCTGAGAGTTGTTGGACATTTCCATCCTGAACCTTTCCCTTCCTCTTCAAAAGTTCAAGATGGGTACCTGAGCGCTTATAGCAGACATTGTGCATGGGAGACTGGATGTGCTCCCTGGATCTGAAGGACGCGTACCTACACATCCCAATTTGGCAGCCGCATCGGTCCTTCCTGAGGTTCAGGATCATGGGCTTCCATTTCCAATACAAGGTCCTACCCTTTGGCCTCAATTCAGCCCCCAGGTCTTTACTAGGCAAATGAATGCAGTGGCAGCCCTTCTCAGGGCCCAATGTCACCATGTCTACCCGTACCTAGACGACAGGCTCGTCAGGGCGAGATCCCTGGAGGCAGTCCATCACACCTCCTCCGCCCTCGTGAATACACTCCACGAATTGGGATTTTCAATCAGTCTCAAGAAGTCACAGCTGCAGCCCACGCAGAGTCTAACTTTCCTGTGCCTCATCTGGGACACAAGCTCAGAGAGAGTTTTCCCCATGGAGGACAAGATTGCAGCCATCAAGAGGGCCACTGGGCATTTTCTCAGCAGAGTGATGACCTCAGTTTGGTGGTACCAGCACCTCTTGGGGATAATGCAGCATTTTTCCTTTCAATGCCTTACATGAGACACATAATTTGAAGCTTTTAGCTGACCTTTTCAGCCTCATGGAGTCAGGAGAAGGGGTTTGCAAGCAGAGCTTGTCAGCATTCCTCTCTCTCTCTCCACCAGGACCTAGTCTGGTGGGGCACAGACTGCAATTTACAGATAGACAGGCCCTTCCGTCAGTCAGCACCACAATTTACCATCACCACAGATTCCTCCCTGTAAGGCTTGGGGGCTACCCTGGACAACCACAGCGTCCATGGAGTTTGGTCCCTTCAGGAGCAGGAGGCACAAATCAACTGGCTAGAGCTGAAGGCGACCTGGCTTGCTCTCAAAGCTTTCCTGCCGCTTATCAGTGGCAAGACGATCCTCATCCAAACAGACAATTCCACCAGCATGTATTACATCAACAAGCAGGGTGGCACGAGGTCTCCTACCCCATGCAATCTGGTAGTGAGTATTTGGGAGTGGGTGCTAGAGAACAGCATTCACTTGAGCGCAATCCACCACCCAGGGGCGTCCAACCTGGAGACGGACAGACTCAGCGGATTGGGTGCGGACAATTACAAATGGCAATTGAACGAGCAGGTCCTTCAAGGGATCTTCGGCAGATGGGGCAGCCCCAAGTGCATCTTTTTGCCACCTGGTACAGCAGGAAGTGCCAAGGGTTTAGATAGAAGTGCACACCTATGGTAAGTAAGTTTAGTAAAGAAATTCGAGGATTATTTTAAATAATTTTTAGGTGTGGGGGAGGAACTTGGGTCATGGCACAAGACCCTGGCAATAAACAGTAAAAAGAAAGAGGATTCAACTTGGGAACCCTCCCGCCCCCTGCACACTTTCAAATGTTTGGATTAATCCAGTACAGATGTTCAAATTGAGTTATACGCATTGTACATATTTTTGTTTCTAACAAATATGGTGAGACACAAGTGTGAGATAAAAAATATATATCTATAGCCAAGCTATATTATTTTCACATGGAATCAATAGATGAAGCTCAAATTGAGAAAAAATGGAGTCCAAATTAAATGACGACGCGTTTCGAGGAAGTTCTCCTCTTCAAAAGGCCAAACTTGGACTCTTAACGTAAAAGGAAAAACACAAATTCAGTAAAGAAAATATTGTAGACACAAATCATAACATATTCAATTTTACAATTAAGAAAATGTAGTGACATTTGTTGTAACATGTCATAATATGCGTTGTAATACATGCAACATTATAAGTTGAATTATGTGGTCCATGTTTGAGAGAGAAACTGAAGGTCAATTGATACACCCCTTCCTGTAAAATAGACTATAAAACGTACATCATATTATAGTTCAGTGGAATGATCCCTCCAATGGGACTTGTCAAGTGGATGGTGAAACATAAGCTAAAGTGAATATATAGGGAAAAAAAGTTAGTAGTTCCTAAGCTCAATCGATCTAGTGGGGAAGTAATGCGAAAGTCGTTACCTTGAGAGTGGAAAGTGCCGGAAACAAAGAATCCGACGGTGCAGGAAAAATAAGTAGATAGACTGTCTTCGTATAACAGTTCCTAGAGACATGGCCAATTCCCAAAAGGATACTAGAAATCTGTGAATAACAGAGCCTGATCAGTGTCAAGTTCAATGTTCAAAAGAAACGGACATTAGTATGAAAAAAATCGAATAACATACCTAACTAAAATGTGGTTGATGGTAAATAGTCAAGAGGAACCCACGTAAAGTGTGGACCTCAAATATCCCGCTGTCGCTGCAGCAGTGCCTCAGAATGCGGGAGTTCTGTCCCGCAAATAAACAAGCTGAACAGGAATGGAGTCCTGATTAGTATAAAATACTCAGCAATCTGATATGGAGTAGTGAAAACGTAACATGATGTTTAATAAAGGCAAACTGAAATGTTAAAAATTACCACGATAAGGATGTGCACATGGCACAATTCTTGAAGCTGATGTGAAGCTGCCCTCAGTTCACGTCCTGGCAGGGACACGGCTGGGGCTCCTTGGGCGACGCCTTAAAATTACAGTGGAACAGCATGAACGAGTATGCATTTCTTCCCACTGCCCTGGTTGACAGGGTGATCTGCAATATAAGGGAGTCAGGTCACCTCAGCATCATTCTGATAGCTCCTTGGTGGCCAGCAAGACCATGGTTCTCGGAGCAGCTCAGCCTCTTGGACCAGCAGCCCGATTCACCTCTCATTGGGCCCATCTCATCTTCAATCGCAGCAGGGAGGCAAGGTCATCCGGCCCGCAGAGGTTCGCCTTCGCAGCATGGTTCCTGGGCAGATCACACTGAGGCATCTGTGTCCTTGGCAGTCTAACCTAGACATACAGAGCACTAGGAGCCAGTACAAAAGCAAATGGACTATGTTTTGCCACTGTGCGTAGTCAAAGGAAGTTGATCCGCTTACTTGCACGTTGGATGACGTACTATCCTTCTCGCTCAACTTGTCCTTAGTGCCTGCGTTAACACCAGTCATAGTATGCACCCATTCGCAGGATAGCAGGTTTTGCTTCATACAACGGAAGCCCCTAACATAGCTCCTTGCTGTGGGGCACACAATAAGCCTCATAGGCATCGAACGCTTAACTCGGTGCTCTCTTAGCAGTTTGTAGTTCAAGGGATTAATAATCAATCATACGCAAATGTAACCCAACATATCTGTGACCTTGACCCCCAACGCCGTGAGGAAATGTGAAGGCGCATATCTGTGTGTCCAGGTGGCTCGTGAACACACCCGGACTTCATGAGATGACGCCGTACAACAGCCGGAGCCCACTCTGCTCACCACCGCAGCCCGGCCCGAGAGACAGCTTAGCAGGGAACAATGGAAACCCGCCGGGTTGAAGCTGCTCACCGCCGCGGCGGAGTGTCCGCATACCAGCATCCTCTTTGCGTGCCTGCTCAGCTCCTTCACAAACGCTGTGGCCGACGGTTTAGTAACCCCATAATGACATGCAGCTGGCTTGAGGCGCAAATTCCCTTGAACTACACACTGTCCCACAGACTGCTGGGAAGTGTAGTTCCAGCTCATTTCTTCGCAGGAATACGCCGTTTCGTGCACCAAACCCTATCCCGACAGGCACGTTCCGTGGCAGGTCATCAAGAGGTAGGCCAGGTTGGCCACTTCTTCGACCTACTGTTTGGATGCCAGCTCCAGGTCAGACGCGGCATTCGGCAGGCAGTATTAAAGAACTTGTTTTCTTAAAGAGAGTCTCCTCACCACCCCGAGGCTACATTCAGTTGTAATCGCCCATACAGTATGGAGCAAAGGGGACGGGACGTAGGAGTAATTATAAATTACTCACCGTAGTGACTAACTTACTCCTAGTCCATAGTCCCCTTTCCTCCAAAAGTCCCTCCATCCTCCCCCCTAATAAAACTGGTGTCATTAGGCAATATTAATATTGTCGACGTGTCAATAGGGACTGAGGAGTGGCGCCAGTGGGCGGAGTCAGAGGAGCCCATGCTCCCAGGGCCGTGCCCCTGCGTGCCTTTAAATTTAAAGGGGAAGAAGATTCTTTCTGGTGAAAAAGGTTGTCTCCTGTCCCTAGCGAGGGACACCCATACAGTATGGAGGAAAGGGGACTATGGACTAGGAGTACGTAAGTCACTACGGTGAGTAAGTCATAATTTTTACACTGGTTATAAATCACATGCTATTCTATCTTCTCCCAAGGTTGAATGTATATTTTATATATTTTATAGTAAGTGTGTGACAATATTTGCCTAAATATTTCATTTGCTTAGTGTGTATTTTAAAGGCCTACAAATTGTTGTATTTGTTAATACTTGCCTGTCTAACTGGAATTATGTTGCTCTCTGTGGACTCATTGTAGTCCTAGGCCACTCTCACAACCCTCCTGAGCCGAAACCCTACCACTCTGCTACCTACCTTGATTGGTTTTGTCAAAACTTCATTATCTTTCCTGTTCACCATAATATTTTGGCCTCCCAAAATCCACCACAGGGTTGATTTTTGAAATCCATCTTAACAGCTACCAGTGTGGTAAAATGGCTTGTACCCTTGGTGAAGACAAAATGAAAGCACAGCTACCACCAACATGTTCCCTAATACCGAATTACAGTGATACAATTACTCTAGGGCAGAAATAGGGTGCCTGAGAGGCACCTCTGGGATCGGCACCTTATGGGCGACCCAGTATCATATAACTTATGTAAGGTGTAAAGGGATGTGATGTCAGGGGGACTGCAGAAGCAGTCATCCTAGACACCAAATGAGATCAAGAAACCTAAAAAAAGACAGGGGAGAAAAAGCAAAAGATGAGGGCCCCAAAAAAAGTTGCCCTAGAATCCCCAAAATAGGAATTCTGGCTTCACACCTGCCAACAATGGTATTGATCTAAGCAAGCTATTATAAATTCTTGAAATGGGCAGATTTTTTTTTTATTTTTTACTTCAAACCCACCCGAGTACCCAGAGTGTGGTCACCTGCAAATCATACTAAGCTTGAAGACTTATATTGCTATGTGTATAATGTGTTGGGAAACGATTGTGAGAATATACAATGTTACATTTACTTATTTGGATAACTTAAAGACCCATTTGAATAAATGTCAGGTTCAAATTGGGCTAAGAAAGTAGTTGTCCTGGCACATAGAACAACCCGATAAATGTGAGTTCAAGGACAAACTCTTTTCGAGAAAGTACACCATTACTAAAACACATAATTTGGGAATTATCATACAAATGTAAGGAAAGGGTTTTTTTTTTGTCTTGGACCACTTTCGAACTTCCTTCCCCCTTGTAGGTAGGAATATGCATGGATTTGCTAGTTTCGACAAGGATTTGGTTCTGCGGTAGAATGGTTGGTGTGAGACTGCAGGGTGGATGCTAATACCTAGGCTTATATCTTTAAATATTGTGTTTTTATAGCAATAACACTTTTTTAACTCTGATGTTGAAAGCATTTGGATCTGGAAAGTGTTTACGCAGAAAAGATAAATAAAGTTTCCAGTAGGAATGTTTACATTCTTTGTTTTGCATCCCTTTACAGGGCAGCAGAACTGATGACAAGAACCGGTGCTGTTGTGACATTAGAAGTTGCAAAACAAGGCGCAATTTACCACGGGCTGGCCACTCTGCTTAATCAACCCTCCCCGATGATGCAAAGAGGTAAAAGAGCATGTGTCTCTCTTTCCAAAGTGCATCATTGCATGTTTCTTTGTGTGCCTTGTGACATTACACCTCAGCTTTTTTCATGTGCGCATGTAAGGAGTACCTAGCTCCAACCAAAAATAATCTAAGAAGCATTTAATTTTCTAAAATAGTGTTTTTTCTCACATACATGCGATATGTTTAATATCATTACCGATGTCAACTTAATTGATTTATTCTTAGTGGTCAGAAAAGTGCCATTTGCACGGTGTACATTTAGAAGACATGTCAGCTGTAATATAGAACTGATTAAACTGTGTTACAATATTTTTCACTGTGGCAGGTCATGGAAGACTTCCTTTCCTATTTTTTTGTGTTCATTAATAACATCTGTTTTTCTAGATGTACTTTTACTTCAGTAGTTATTTCAATGAAATTATTTACTTTACATAGTTGGTTACACCAAATTCTCCACTGTGTTTTACCTTTTTCATACTCTTTCCATAATTTGACATGAATCCTCCCCGTGAGTTACTTATTCCTTATACACAGTGAGCTTCTTTTCTTTAGTAACTCTTCTTAAGAAATGATGGTTTCTAATAATTAAGTATTTCCTGGATTTACAATTTTTTATTTATTTACTATTTTATTTTACTTTACAATTTCCTATTGCTTTTCCGCAAGATATCTGTAGAATTCACAAGTGCACATTAAGTGTTTGGGTCAACATTGACATCTATAGAAGTCTGAAACATAGTAAAAATTAATACAGTAGTACTCTTAGGCTGCTGGGACTTTCATTGACTGTAGGGTTGAAGTACTTATACAACATAGAAGGATTTGACCACATGAAAAACTGGGGTTTGTTAGTTTTACGTAGTTCTTTATTTACTTCAGAAATGTTTGGCTAATCGCAGTTTTATGCTTAGTACTTATGCAAAAAACTGTCACATTAGTTGCTACTACACCTGTCTCACTTCTATTTCAAACTCATGTGAATGTACCCCCATACTATGGTGTGACAGGAATATTAAAGCTCATAAAAGGATATGACAGTTGGGTTGTATACTGTTGCTTAACCAGGTCAACTCTAATTTGCATCTGCACAATCACCTCTGGCCTGGATTATATCTGTAATTGTTAGGGAGACTTCTCAGAAATGTGCTAATTCCCATCTACCTTAGAGACCCTCAGCTCTTTTGCTGGACTTTAGGCCTTTTAACTTCTAACTTCTCCAATTAATGGCTGGTGGCAGTGGTTTACTTTTTACTACCATTGTGTGTTTTTACCGCGTGCTGCATTGGGTGCCCATTTTGTCAAAATGGCCCTGGTCTTCTTTTTTCACATTTTTTGCTGGAAAGGTCCTTGAGATTTACTCTGCGCACCAAATCAGGTTTGGTCCCTTTGTTTGTTTTGTCTTTGGTGGGATTCACGAGTAAACCCCGTCTCAACCTCCAGTATGTCTGGCAGGGGCAGGAAGTGAGGGAGGTGCCCGAAACTCCCTGTGCTTAATCCCCTTGGTTACAGGAATGCCCCCAAAGGCGATTGGCTGGCTGGCTGTCCGACAAGGACAGCCACCCTGCTGTGTGACAGCTAGGCTGGAATTATTGGGAGAAACCTGCATAAAAGGCGAGGCTTTTGGCTTGGAAGGCACAGTTGACCACTAAACGAAGGAATCCGAAGAACTTGGAAAAGACCCCTGCTGCAACTCCTGGACCATTGGTTTTGCCATGTGAAGCCCTGCTGCTCTGCGGAAGCTCCAAATTCGTTTCGACTAGAGAAGCCCTGCAAGGACTACTTCTCCCCTTGAGTTGGTGGGGACCAATAAACTCCAAAGTGAACTCGTTTGGACATCCTCTCGAAGTTGTCTGTACTTCTACTGCTGCTGGAACCGAAGTGCCAGGGAGAGGAACACCAAACCAAGTGGATTGCTTTTAAGTCGGACCCGAGCACCAGGCAGATCCTCCGGAACTTCCCTGAAGCAGGACTGACCAAGCCTGAGCCATTTTAACAGAGTGCTAGACCCCAGATGCGAGGAAAGTCTGAAGTGGAATCCGAGAGCCGCAGTGTTGCTATTTGCTATCATACGCGAGGAGCTGAAACACTGAAGTGCCACTGAATTGAAGTTTGTCCATTGCTGCCGCCGACCTTCTCATTGCAGTCCCCAGACGTCCTCCCTCTTGTCCCCACGACTGAGGCACAGGAACAAAAGGATTTGCAGTGCTGTACAGGAACAGAAGCCAGCTGGAACCATTTCCTCTAACCAAAGGTACTGTAAAGTCTAAGAGAACTTGCCTCTTATTGTGTAGCCTTAATTGCTCTCAGTTGAGACTTGTCTTGGTTGCCCTTGCAGAGTTGCTTATAGCTTTGCCCCTCACAAGCCTCCCAGCTTGTGGCCCTTCAAGTGAACCTTTTTTCTACAAACATTTCTAAAAACATTGTGCAAGACTTTGCAAGACTTTTACTTACCTGCAAAGAATATCTTCAGCTCCCTTTGAGTTTGTTCAATTAACATTGACTGTCCTGGCTCCCCGAGAGACTATCCTACTTCTGACTTTGTGTTTTTTACCTTTCTCCCAGGAAAGGTTCCATTTACTTTGCATTGGAGGGTTTTAAAAGTATTTACCAGTTTATGAATGATTTGTTAACCTTTGTTTTATTCCCCTATCCAACCTTTTGCACCCACCACAGTATTGCTCTAAATGTACCAGTGAAAGATCAATGTCCACAGTGTCCTAGATATTAAAGTCACCTGAGGGTGTAGGAAGTGTCTGTGTGTCATCCCCAATGGGTATCATCTGATTTAGAGAAGCAGAGTGTGCTTTGAAGTTTATTATAATTGCTACATATCTTGCTCCCTTCTGAAGAAGGCTTATATAACTGACTGTTAAATAAATTAATAATTGTTTAATCAAGAAACCTTCAGTTTAAGTGTTTATTTGAATAACTGTCACTGTGAAACTCTGCGTTACAACCCTTCTGCTCACATTGACCCCTCTTGAGATTAGCCTGGCTGCTCAGCCACATTACCAACCTGTGTAGTACAGACTCTACCAAAGGTTGAGTTCCTATTGCCAGGAGGTCAAGGTTGCTGTAGTCTTCCAGAAGATACTGCTCACAATTGTGCCTAACAGTAATCACGCTTGCTTGTGCAGGGATTTTCTGCTGTGTGGATGATTTCCTCTTTTTAGTTTTGGTTCCACCTAGTGAGGCAAAGTATAGTGTGTGCAGTGAGGAAAACGACTGGTGGAGGCAGTAGAAGTCCTCAGTTATCTCCTCAGGCATACCTGGTGAACCGGTGCTGTAGCAGGGGCTTGCACCTCTCTGTCGGAGCAGGGCTGCCCCCACTGCACCACGCAACTGAGGTAACCCCAAGAGTAATTACCTCGCCATCGTGGGCTTCCCTTACAAGCCTCACGAGCAAGGACCAAAAAGTGCAGTCAACATGCACTATTTTCGTCGCTTCCCACATTTATCCTTGTTGCGCCTACTTTGCGTAGCAAATCGCCCAATCTTTATTCTCCATACTCAATGCCATAAACATCCACGTGGGATGCAACTGAGGAAGATGGCCATCGCCTGAACCCGATCCTCACTTGAAACGAAGGACCCGACCCACAGCTGATTTGCCCACAACATCATCTTAAGCCTATCAGTAGAGCCAGCAGGCGTAGCAGGCCATTTCTGATGAAGGCCGTGAGACAAAGGCTTTCCCCTGTCTGAGCCTGTCGGAGCCGTTAGGAACGCCAGGAATCCTGGGCACTCTATCTCAGAACAAATCGTGAGTACAATCACAACAACCGTCACTAGTCCAACAAAACCATTGCCCTCTACGAATTTGTTGTGTACCCTGGGGCATTACCAAGTATCCCTGCAAGTCGCGGTTTCAAAACAATACCATTGTATTGAGTAACGCTGGTCTTCGCCACTGTCTTATTGCGCTTACGTGCCCATTTCACCATGTTGCATATTTCACTATGTTGACTCACCAAAGCGCTGTACGGCATTGCTGTCAGACATTGATCCAAATGCCTTTCTAAACTTAAGATGACGTACGTGGCTCCCACATGGGATAGACCTTAACTCTTGAATTGGATGCCTCCCATGCATATGCTGCCCTATTGTGTGCTCATACAGCGTTCTGCCAGCCCGAAAAGACTGTCCCTTCTGCATTCTTGATACACCAACCAGGCTGGCCTGAAAGTTGTTGGACCTTGAACTTTCCCCTTCTTCTCCAAAAGTTCAAGATGGTTAGTGCTAATAGCGGAGACGTGTGCGGATGATTGGATGTGCTCCCTGGATCTGAAGGATGCCTACCTACACGTCCTGATCTGCCAACCCCATCGGTCCTTTCTGAGGTTCAGGATCATGGGTTTTCACTTCCAATACAAGGTTCTACCCTTTGGCCTCAATTCGGCCCCCAGGGTCTTTACAAGACTAATGAACGCTGTGGCAGCCCTACTCGGGGCGCGGGGCATCACATCTACCCAGATCTAGACGACTGGCTAGTCAGGGCAAGGTCTCCGGAGGCAGTCTGGCACACTGCCTCCGTCCCTCATGAATACACTACACGAGCTGGGATTTTCCATCAGTCTCAAGAAGTCACAGTTGGCTCCCACGCAGTCTAACCTTCCTGGGCCTTATCTGGAATATGAGGTCCGAGAGGATTTTCCCCTCTGCCGGCTAGATCGCATCCATCAAGAGGGCCGTGGGGCATTTTCTCAGCAGAGCAGTGACCTTGGCATGGTGGTACCTACACCTCTTGGGTGTCATGATGGCATGTCTCCTTGCAGTGCTGCATACAAGGCTCAAAATGAGGTGATTGCAAGTGCACTTCGCAGCCTCCTGGAGACAGGAGAGGGGTCCCCAGGTGGAGCTGGTCAGCATCCCACAACATCTCCACCAGGACCTAGTCTGGTGGAGCAGACAACAACCTGCGAATACTGTTACACAAAAAGGTAGGGTAGCACCTGAGGTGTCAATGTGGATTCAGGGCACTATATAATATAGAACAAACAAAATAGAGCAATCCACACTGTGGTCAGTCATAAAAATCACTGTCCTTATTTTACTTTTCTTTACCAAACAATGTGTTGTGCTCATATATAGAGTTCACCGGTAAGAAAATACCAAAGATATGTCTGGAAAAATATTGACCATTTATTAGTGATGAGACAAGAAATTCAAAAAGGTAAATAAAACAAAGCTTAATAATAAACTGTTCAAACAAAGAAAAAGTACATTTCTTTAAACATGAGACCAATTCAAAGAAAATGTGACATTCAGCAATAAATACCAAAAACAATGCAAAAAAAATATAAGAAAGAAAACAGTAAAAATAGTATTAAACAGAAGTAGATACAATGTTACTCTACAATAGACTTAATATTTTTTCACAAACTTTACTGAAAATGTCTATCCCTCTATTTTTTTGTGTGTCATGATCACTGTATGATCATGTTTTGTGATCTGACAAACTGCGAATAGGCAGGCCCTTCCGTCAACCAGCACCACATACTCCTCCCTAGAGGGCTGGGGAGCTACCTTGGGCGGCCACAGTGTCCATGGGGTATGGTCCCGGATGGAGCAGGCGGCCCCCATCAACAGGCTCAGCAGGCTGGGTGTGGACAACTAGGCAGGGGTCATTCTCCACTGGATCTCTTTGCCACCTGGTCCAACAGGAGGTGGCCCCAGTTACTGTCCTGAAAGGGACGTAGCAGGGGCTCTCTGTGCGACGCGATGCAGATCCAGTGGAACAATATGAAAGCATATGCTTGCCTTCTCTCCCACTCCCCTTGTCCACAGGGTAATCTGGAAGATCCGGGAGTCCCGGCACCTCCGTATCATCCTGATAGGTCCATGATGGCCAGCAAGTCCATGTTTCTCAGAATAACTCAGCCTGTCGGATCACGCCCGGTGCACCTTCTGCTGGGCCTAGCACACCTACTCTCTCAGCGGGGAAGCACGGTCATCCACCCCTCGCAGTGCTGTTCCTGAACAAGTCACACTGCTGCATCTGTCACAAGCTAACAGAGACATTATACAGGGGTTTAGGAGCGATGCTACCAGGAGCCAGTACAAAAACAAGTGGACACGGTTTTGTCACTGCTCGGAAATAAAGGAGGTCGATCTGTTGACCTGTACGTTGGACGACGTGCTATCCTTCTCTGCGCAACTCGCTCACTCTGGGGTGCTGGTAGACACATGCTGCACCTATCTGGCAGCCATTGGAGCCTACAGGAACTCGGAGGACAAGGTATTTTCATCCTCTAATCCGGTGGGTAAAAGACACTTGGTGGGCCTGACCAGGCTTTATCCACCTATTAAGAAACCACACCCGGTGTGGGACTTCAATGTGGTCTTGGGCGCCATAGCGCATAAACCATTCGAACCTATGGCATCTGCGGACATCAGGCTAGTCACCATCAAGACGGCCCTCCTGGTGGGCCTTACCTCGGCACACAGGATCAGTGAAATCCAGGCGCTGGTGGCTTCAGAGCCTTATACTACTTTTCATAAGGACAAGGTGGTGCTTAGAACTCAACCTGCATTCTTACCTAAGGTTGTCTCCTCTTTTCACCTAAATGAGGAGATAGTGCTACCAATGTTCTTCGCAGAACCCCAAGGATGTTACTCCCTAGACAGGACCAAGAGCTTTCGCAAATCAGACTCCCTCTTTGTCACCTTTGTGGGTCAAAGCCTGGCTGTGTCAAGCCTCCAAGGCTTCCATAGCAAGGTGGACGGATACGGCCATCAAGGTGGCGTACAAGGGGCAGCACAAACCTCTTCCAGCAAATATCCATGCCCACGCAATCGGAGCTAAAGCCACAGTGATTACTTTCCAGAGGCAAAAGTTGGTAATTATTTTTATTTTGCTAACGCAGGTGCCAGCACACAGAGTTACTTCAGTAAAGGTCAGTATTGCACTTATTTGCAGTTACTAGTGCAGTTATTGAGTTGTTTAAAGAAGGAAAGGTTAGAATAAGATTGAGAACATACTTTCAACAGTTTGTAAAACAATTAAAATCTTCTAAAGTGAGGCACGTTAAATGTTATCCCAGCAATAATAGTATCCACAATTATATCCTATGAGGGAACTACTGCCAAAGCCAGTAGTTTCAGAGGAGTGCCTTAAGGAGCTAGGACAGCCAAAGTCAATGGACAAAGTCCATTTTTCTGATGTACATCTTCGTAGATAAAGTCTTGACAAAGTTAGTAAGTTCAGAAGAAATCACACTTACTCAAGTGAGCTACTTTGTAGAGAGCACAAGCTTTTAGGCCAGTGTAGTGGAGTTGACTTTCTAGCATAAGGTAAGCAATACCTTTTTCCCCCCCACAATACCTTAGGTTTGAAGAAAGTGTTTGTCGGGGATGCTCCACGGTGTTGCAGCCCTGGACCCGACCTCCAGATCCCTTGTTCTGCTACGAAAGGCAGTGCAATGGACGGGATCTCTCAGTAGCAGTCTCGAGGGAGAACATCTGGCATCAACTTCCCTGGTCACTCTGCGGTTTTGGCGCCTTTTCTGCAGGATCAACAAAGGATGCAATTTGCCGAGTCAATCTTCTTTGTGGTTCTTGCAGTCCCACACTCTCATGAAGGGTCCGGGACGAGTTGGATTCAGTCTTTGGAGTATCCTTGAGGGCTCAGAAAAGACTCGGACGAATTCGGCCTTTCCACGATGATGCACTTGAAATGGGCAGCAGGTCTCCTGGTATTGGGCTTCTGCAGCTCTGGAAACTCACAGGATGTCGGGAGATGGCTCAAAACAAAGTTCGTCTTGGGACTGGTTGTTCCTGCCAGTCAAAGGAAAATGAGTAACCGAGTAACCTCTTCGGAGTTCCTTTGTCGCACAGAAAATGGGGTCATGACAGCAGTGGTCCCTTCGTGGTGTTGCAAAGTGTCTGCAGGTGTCTCTGGTTGTCGTCTTCTTTCGTTACTTCAGCATTCAGTGGTCGACTTGCTTTTCACTCCAGGAGCCTTACCTTTTATACAGTTCCACCACTCACTCCTCAGCAATCTTCCTCAGCAGATTACAGAAAGGGGTGTTTGACTGTCCAATCAGGACAGCCAGAACCCCAGTGGACACTGGTCCAATTCAGGCACTCTGGCAGGCAAAGGGCATGGGGGTGGAAAACTCCTCCCCACTTCCTAACTGCCCAGACACTCTGAAGCCTAGGCAGGGACACCCAAGGGTTCCCACCAAAAGCAAAATACACACACAGGCCTCCCCCTCCCAGAATGGTAGAAGAAGGGCTAACAAAGAACAACCACGCAAGTAATGGCGAAAAAAGAAGGGAGTCCCCAAGTTGGTACTTGGGTTCCCCCCTTGTGCATTACTGAGGCTATGGACATAGCATGCGGTAGAAAAAACACACAACTTGGTCGAATACCTCCACTGCCACCAGCTATAACTAGGAGATTGTCTACGTGACTATAAAGTCGCAAGAGCAGAGAGAAGGGGGATACCAGGTATCCCTTTGGCATTCCACCTAAGGTGGTGTGCCAATATCTCAGACAATACACTTTTAGGAGAGATACTATGCTTAAGAGCTGCAGTTACTCTAGGATAAAGAGATGTATCTCAAAGGAGGGCCCCAAGGGTCCCCAGCAACACTGCCCAAAAGGAGCTGTGTGCTGCAATAGTAAAATACAGATGCCTTTAAGAGTTATGGAGTAAAATAGACTCCCTACGACAGGTATAATACAAAGAATAGAGTTCCAAAAGAACTATGAGAATGAATGAATATAAAAAAAAAGGCTCCACTCATTCAGGTTTTCAGAAATAGATCCACAAGTCCAGCAAAAAGTGCTGGGGCTCTCACTAGGAGAGGGGATGAAGCATAAAAATGATAAATCTCCCTAACAATCCCCATTCCCGTAGGTTTTTCTAGACTGATAAGTTGTGATGCAGTAATTTATGACGAGGTTGTACTACTTAATTTGTTGTTTGTAATGAATGCGGCAAGAGCGGTGAGATCGTAATGCTTGTATGCTGTCCCTGCTTTATTTGATGGATAATAAAGCTGGATTTTGCCTTGCACTTTGTGCTTCATCTTTGAGTCCGGTTTGGATTGACTCCATGTCCTCTGGGTTATTAGGAACTTTTTTTTCTGAAGCAGGAGCCTGGAAGAAAGCAGGACAATGGGAGTATCCTGCTGAGTGGGCCTAGAGATTAGGGAGAGGCACTCTAGGCAGACTAGTTGCTCACACTCTCATCATTCAAAGCTCCTCTCATCCACATCACATCCAGGAATTTCAGAGGTTTCACACTCAACACCTACGCCCCTTATTCGGTTGCTACAAGAGACCTTCAATTCCACTGGGCCAGTCCGTTTTGAAAGCAGGCAAGTTGTGATCCTACAGAATCACAACAGACGTGTAAGAAGAGATTACAGCAAAGGAAGTAGAAAGGAGAGGCATCCCTGTGACTAACCAAAGAACCCAGAAGAAGGCAAGTCCTGTACCCACACACTTTGTTGTAAAACATTCCCTTCTTTTAAACCCTTTTCCTGCCAGGGGAACCCCGGGAACCAGCCAAGGATATAAGAGGGCATGTTTTTATTTTCTGCTAACTTTGTTAGTTAAAGCCATTATAGTAATGTAATCCTGACACTCGAGTTGTGCTTCATTCTTTCCCCACTTATTACTTTGCCCCCACACTCTAAAGGTTCCCTGATTAAACACTTTAAACTTAAATTTGTGTTTGTCCCGTCAATTGATTCCAGATGTGACATCACCTTTTACAGGGATTGTCAAGCCAGTTTCCACCACACTAGTTTGTTGTGTGACATTTAATGTTCGTTTTAACCTTTCTTCTGGAAGCTCCCTTTGAACCTCTACATTCTTGTTCTTGAAGTTTGGTGGCCACCTTTACTTTCGCTGGGCGGGTGAGTGAGCTCCATTTTCTGTATGCTAATCCTCCGTACCTTATCTTTTCAAAGGAGAAACTCACTCTGAGAATAATGCCAAGCTTCCTTCCCAAGGTGCTGTCTGATTTCCATCTCTCGGAAGATTCAACAACTGGTGTTGTTTTGCCGCCCTGACCCCCAGAGGGCTACTATGTCTCAGACGAGGGACATAAGTAAAAATGACCACCTCATTGATTATGTTAGGGCTTATGCAGTGTTAGGCAAGATTGTAGGCAGTACCCTTTGGGTGCACTACAACAAACCTGGGTTCCTGTCAATAGTTACCCAACCTTTGGTATAAGCTTGTACTACACAGGTTGGTAGTATGTTGATCAGCCAGGCCTTTAGGGAGAATTGTCAAAATGTGTTAATTCCCTCCACCTTAGAGTCCCCCAGCAACTTTGCTGGATTTTGAGGTCTTGATTTTTTTTGAACTTGGAGAGAGTGAGACCCTTTTTCCCACTCTCTCATGTGTTTCAATATGATTTTATACACTGTTTCTTTTTAGTTATGGAGTCTAACCAACTCCATAGGCATCATCTTTTACAACTGTGTCACAAAGCACCTTCAGTGCAGTGCCACAGGGAAGTCTTCCAGATTTTCCAAGGTTTATACCTTCTCTGGGATCAACTACTGTTTCCCAGAACAGTGGAGTGAAATTGACTTCACTTAGTCCTGTAAAATTCTAGACCCAGCACACCCCATCTTACAACAGAGTGCTGGAGGGGTTACTTAGTATCCCCTGTGTCTAGTTACTCATGTAGCATTTATATGTTACCCTTTCCTCTCCGAATGGCTGGTGGCAGTGGTTTTGCAATGAACTACCATGATTTACCCCGACCTCAAACTGTTCGCAGCTCCGGTAATGTTAAATCGCGGGAGCCATGTTTTTCAAAATGGCGCTGAGCCTCCTTTGTTAAAATGGTCCCGGTCTTCTTTTTTCGCTATTTCTTTGTGGAAAGGTCTTTCTCAAGTTGCAGAAGTTACACGCACTTCCACAGTAAGAGGTACATTCTCTTAGACTTGTTTTTACAGTACCTTGGTAGAGAAGAAAAGATGCTGGTGAACACTTCTGTTCCTGTGCAGCTCTGCAGATCTCACTGTTCCTGGGCCTCAGTCGTGGGGATAAGAGGGAGGACGTCGGGGGACACTGGCAAGACTGGCAACCGGCAAACCTTACTTTCAGTGGCTGTTTCGCGGTTCAGCTCCTTGTGGTACAGCAAATAGCAATAAGCGCGGTTCCTGGCTGTCAAGGTGGACTATCCTCATATCTGAGGTCCCGCACTCAACTGAGGGGGGGTCAGGCTTGGCCAGTCCTGCTTCCTGGGAGTCCAGAGGATCTTCCTTGAGCTCTTGGCCAGCTTACACGCAACACACACAATCTGGTGATCCTATCCCTGGCGTTTCGCTTTTCAGCAGCAACTCTGTGGAAATTAAACCAGCTACGAGAGGATGTCTAGGTGGCTTACTCTGGTGTTGATTGGTCCCACCAACTCAAAGGGAGAAGTCGTCCTTGTAGGGGCTTCTCTGTCGATGTGAACTTGCCAATTCAGACCTGCAACATGGCTTCATCGGGCAAACCAACGGTCCAGGAGTTGCAGCAGCTGTCCTCTTCAAGCTCTTCTTCAGTTCCTTCGTCCAGTGGTCGATTCTGCCTTCCAAGCCAAAAAGCCTTGCCTTTTATGCAGGTTTCTCCCATTCATTCCAGCCTAGCTGTCATTCACCCAGCAGGGTGGCTGTCCTTGCCGGACAGTCAGCCGGCCAATCACCACAGAGTGCATTTCGGTCTCCTAGGAGACTAAGCACAGGAAGTTTCAGGTACTTCCCTCTCTTCCTGCCCCCACCAGACAGCAGGGAGCCAGAGGCGGGCTTCACTTGTGAATCCCGCCAAAGGCAAATTGAACAAAGGGATCAAATCTGGTTTGGTGCACAGAGTACATCTCAAGAAGAACCTTTCCACAAAGAAATGGTGAAAAAAGACGACTGCGGCTATTTTAACAAAAATGGCACCCTTGGGTGCTTTACTGCAGCTGCAAACATAGCCAGTGGTAAATGCACACCACAGTAGTTAAAAGTAAACCACTGCCACCAGCCATTCATCGAGGAAAAGGTAACATAAACATGTTGTATGAGAAGCTATATAAAAGGGGATACAAAGTAACCCCTCCAGCACCCTATTGTAAGATAGTGTGTGCTGGGTTAGAAAGTTACAAATGTAAGTAAAGTAAAGTAAATTCCACTTTACTGCTCTTGCAAACAGTAGTTTATCCAAGAGTAGGTATTTGGGAAATCTGAAAGACTTCCCTGTGCCACTGCACGAAAGGTGCGGTGTGACACAATGTAAAAGATGATGCCTATGGAGTTTGTCAGACTCCATAACCAAAAGAAAGTTCAAAAATCACATTAAAATACTTTAGAGAGTGGGGAAAAAGGGTCTCACTCTCCAGGTAAAAAAATCAAGTCTTCAAAATCCAGCAAAGTTGCTGGGGGTCTCTAAGGTAGAGAGGAATTAGCATATTTCAGAGAATTCACCCTAACATGCGGCCAGGATTGTGACTGGTAGACCTGGTCCATGTGTATTTTGGAGTGTTACGATCTGTCTGGGAAGGATGTGACTGAAGATCTCCGGACCTACTCTACCAGAGGTCTGGCAGCTACTTCTAACTTGCAGAGAGGTTTCACAATTTTGGATATCTATTAGGCGTCTTTGGGGGTTTATTTGCACTCATTTGCCAACTGCTGCTGCCAGGATTCTTTCTATGGTCAAACCCCACCTTCTTTGTGGTGCTACAGACTTTTCTGGTTTATGTGGTGTTTCTCCTTATGCTGCCTCTTGATTCTGCTCTACTTTGGAAGTCTTAAAATGAGAAATCTGTGGAAGGAAGAAATCAGAAGAATTAATTATGAAACTCCCAGCAATGCTCTTTCGAAGGGATTGTGTCCTCCGACGTATTCCTTATCTTTAATGTTACCCATTCCAGCTTGCTGGCCTCAGAATTTTTTTTCCAGTAAAGGGTGCTGCACATCGACGTCCCTCGAGTCGGTGTCCCTCGACAGCCTCCGTATCGGCGCCGATGTCATCATGCGTTTAAATAGACTTGCGCAGCATCAGTTGCTCAGTTCCGTTTTTCTGCGCTTCGTGTGCCTTGGAAACGTAACGCTCGGTTCCTTTCTTCAGGAAAACCTTCTTATTCTTCAAAGATTATTACCTTTACACGATGGCTTCTTAATCCGAACCATCGACACCACGGCCCGGTTTCAAAAAATGTCATGACTGTGGGAAGAAAATGTCATTAACGGATCCTCACAGGGTCTGTTTGTGGTGCCTGGGATCGGAGCATCACTGTTCGGAGTGTGAGGACTGTATGTCCATGACAGCGAAAGCCTTGAAGGAGCGTTAGGGGAAGTTAGAAAGAGGTAAGGACTTTAAAACTTCTACTCCCTCGAACGTTTCTTTGGCCGAGTCGAGACATTTGTCTCCTAGTCGACAAAAGAAACATTCTCGTTCAAGATCTCGAAGCAGTTCTCACCAGTCTTTGAGATCAAAACACTCTAACAAGAGGCGTCGTAGATCTCCCTCTTCTTCTTCCTCTACTTCCCAAGAAAGGGTCACCTGTCCCACGAAACACAGCTCTCCGGCTAAGTGGGAGGAATTCCGTAAAAAAATGCTTAGCGTCTTCGAGAAAGCGGCCTCGCCCCCCTCGGAGAAGTCTAAAGGTGATACCCGGGGTGAAAGACCCGAAAAATCAAAACGCAGCGAGTCGTTGAATCCGGTGAGAGAAAATACTCGAGCGTCATGAACCCTCGAGTAAAAGCAATAAGACTGCGTCATCGACGCCTTCGTCGAAAATTCCTTCGACTCACAAATCTGCATCATCGACGCCTTTGTCAAAGGGCCCTTCGACTCATAAATCGGTTTCATCGACGCCGTCTTCGACGCCACTGTCAACCCGAATAAAAGACAAACCTACAACTGTCACTACATCACAGGCAGTAGAGGTGTCGAAAGCTCTGACCATGACGTCGAGAATGCCATCAACAATCTCGACGCCGCCGAGTAGGATTCCGATGCTCTCGAGTGCATCAAGGTCTTTTCAGACTTTTTCGACGCCTTTTGCAGGATTGTCGAAGCCTACCACGTCCACATCGACAACCTCGACACTTTCTCAGGCAGTGACAACAAATTTAGCTCCTTCTGCTCTAGAAATGGGTTTTAAACCTTATCCTAGGTCTGACTACTTTAGAGCCTTGTCCTCTATATATGAGGACGGGGAGGATTCCGACAATGCAAGACCCTTTGGTTGGCAAAGGACTACAATACCTATGCCAGAGGAATTAATCTCTGAGGAGAACAGGTTTAAAGACCTTCAAGAGTGTCTTCATGAGGCAAGTGGTTTGGATACTTCTCCAGAAGTAGAGTCTGCTAACCACACCCCGGAGAGCATGCTGAGACTCCTTCAGGATGCTTATTTCCATCTGCCAGTCCATCTCAAACACAGGAAATACCTGAGGTTCGCAATTGGCAATTCTCACTATCAATTTCGAATTCTGCCATTTGGGCTGACCTCTGCCCCGAGGGTCTTTACCAAGCTAATGTCGGTAGTGGCTGCGAGTCTAAGGAGGGAAGGGATCCATGTCTACCCCTACCTGAACGATTGGTTGATCAGAGCAGTATCTCCGGAACAAGCTCAGATCCAGCTAGATTATGTCTGCCACTTCTTCACAAGCTTGGCTTCTCCCTCAACTTAAAGAAGTCACAGATGATACAGTCACAGAGACTCCAGTTCATTGGAGCAGTCCTGGACACTTCCCTGGGAAAAGCCTCGCCACCAGAGGTGAGGGCTCAAGATATTCTACAGCTGGTCACCAAGTTTCAAAATGCCCAACATCTACCAGCCTTCGACTTTTTGAGGTTGCTAGGCCTCATGGCATCCTGCATCTTCCTTGTGCCAGAGGCTCGCCTGAGAATGAGATCCCTCCAATGGGCACTAAGAACCCAGTGGTCGCAATTCTCAGGAAGAATGTCAGGTCTCCTTCAAGTCTCGGACAGAGTAGCTCGAGACCTTCAGTGGTGGGCCTGTCGGGAGAACATCTTGAAAGGATAACACTTTTGGCAACCATGGCCGGAGATAACAGTAGTCACGGATGCCTCACTCACGGGGTGGGTAGCCCATGCCAACGACTTGACAATCAGCAGTCGTTGGTCTCCATCGGAGTCCACACTACACATCAACCTGTTGGAGCTGAGAGCAATCAGACTAGTGCTGAAAGCTTTCCTTCCATCAGTACAGGGAAAGAATGTCCTGATAATGACAGACATCACAGTGACCATGCACTACCTCAACAAAAAAGGAGACGTAGGGTCACTGCCACTGTGCAGAGAGGCAATGCAGCTCTGGTTTTGGGCAATTCAAGAAGGAATCTCTCTATCGGCAGTTCACCTAGCCGGAGAGAAGAACTTGACGGCGGACGCTCTGAGCAGGCAGAGCACAGTCTCCCACGAGTGGGAGCTAGCTCAGGAAGTCCTTCAAGAGATCTTCAGCCTTTGGGGAACCCCTCAAGTGGATCTGTTCGCCACCAGTATCAACAGGAAGTGCGATCAGTTTTGTTCAAGGGAATTTCCCCCGAGAGGAGCTCTAGGGGACGCGTTCGTAGTAGACTGGGAGTTTCCCCTTCTGTACGCGTTTCCCCCAGTCCCTGTCATTCCTCAAATGATCAGGAGGTTGAGAAGATTCCGGAAAGCCATGATCCTAATTGCCCCGGATTGGGCCAGGAGAACGTGGTACCCGGACCTTCTAGACATGTCCATCTGTCCTCCGATTCGTCTTCCGCAAAGAGAGGATCTTCTCTCGCAGAAGGGAGTTGAGGTTCTCCATCCAGACATCAGAACCCTCAACCTTCACGCTTGGTTTAGGAAAGGTTGAGATACAAGGATTGGGATCTCCCGGATGACGTCATGGAGGTGTTGCTTTCTGCTAGAAGGCCAGCAATAAAGACTTTATACCGCTGCCATTGGAACAAATATTGTAGCTGGTGTAGAGAAAAGAATATTAAACCCTTTTCATGCAATACACCAATGGTGTTATCTTTCTTGCTTTACTTGGCAAATTCAGGTCTTCAAATTGGTACGATCAAGGGCTACCTCGCAGCGCTGTCAATTTTTTAGCGTACTGTTTATCCCCCGAAGCCTTTTCAAGTTCCATTGTGGGACCTAAATCTAGTCTTAAAATTTCTGATGGGTACTCCTTTTGAACCACTTCATTCCTGTTCATTATGATTTCTCACTCTTAAAACAGTTTTTCTAGTGGCTCTAACCTCCGCCAGAAGAGTGAGCGAATTACAAGCTCTATCTTGCAAACCTCCTCATACAATCTTTCATAAAGACAAGGTTGTCTTACAAGTGAAGCCCAATTTTCTCCCAAAGGTGGTCTCTGAATTCCATATTACTCAGAAAATAACCTTACCTTCGTTCTATCCTCCTCCCCATCCAGGGAAAGAGGAAGAGAGATTACACAGGCTGGATCCAAGGCGTGCCTTGAGTTTTTAGATTAGCAGACTTGCTAGGATAAGACAAGCAGACCAATTGTTTGTAGGATACGCAGGGCACAAATTAGGACTGCCAATCACAAAACAGACCATTTCAAGATGGATCATTTTAACCATTCTAGAATGCTACAAATTGGCAGGAAAAGAACCCCCTCAACACCTTAGGGCTCATTCAACCAGGGGTATCGCAGCCTCTTCAGCTCTCCAAAGAGGGGTCCCAATTAAAGATATGTGTGGCTGCCACATGGTCGTCCGCACATACCTTTACCAAGGTTTACAGCCTGGATTCCTCCTCTAGCCAGGAGACAAGATTTGGGAAAGCTGTGTTGCATTCTGTACATCTTTAAAAGGAAATATTTCATCTTTACTCCCACCTCCTCTTTACATTACTGCTGTGGGAGTCTATCAAAGATAAGGAATACGTCGGAGGACACAATCCCTTTCAAGAACAAGTTAATTACCAAACTGGTAACCTTCTTTCGATGGGATGTTCCTCCAACGTATTCCTTATCACCTCTCCCATCCATCCCTGCAGTAAAACTTCCTTGTAGTTGCAGTTTACGCCCCTTCAAGGTTACTAACCAATTAATCAAAGCAAATCTGAACTTCAAAACAGAACTGAGCAACGGACACTGCGCGAGTCTATTTATATGCATGATAACGTCAGCGCCGATACGGAGGCTGTCGAGGGACACCGACTCGAGGGACGTCGACGCGCAGCGCCCTCTACTGGAAAAAAAATTCTGGGGCCAGCAAGCTGGAATGGTAACATCAAAGATAAGGAATACGTCAGAGGAACATCCCATCGAAAGAACGTTACCAGTTTGGTAAGTAGCTTGTTCTTCTGAAGGTTTATTCCCTTTGATTACTCATTGTTCTATTTCCCATTTATTTTAATTTATACAGTGCTTAAAAGACCACTGCTGGTTTCCAGGTGTTGGAAAATCCCCAGACATGTGGCAGGAATACAAATATACAAATTTATCCAAAAAGTTACTTGTTAGGAAAGATTTCTGTTCTGGGCAACTTTTCCACCATATTCTATGGACCCTCATCCTTTTTGCTTTTGTTTTTTAACATGTCCTGACCTTTTACAGAGAAGTGAAGCCTTCACTTCTCTGGCCTTTTTGCTCATTTTATCATGGGGAAGCTGATCAGTCCTTCAGACTATCAGTACTGGGAAACATATTTCCCCTTTTTGTCTTTTACTTCATACCCGTTTTGGTAACTTTTCTAACAGTGCACAAAGCATCTTACATTGCAGTGCATGGGGATACTTTTGTATCGCCCTAGACTTTTTACACTGTGATTTTTGGGTACTTTCTGATGTGCCTAAGGACTAGCCTGTGGCAGAAATTACATTTATTACCATTTCTGAATATATTTTAGGTTGCACATTCACATTTACCATGTCTGGCTACTAAACATGGCTAGTGTCCTGAAATGGCCATGGCACAAGATTTCTGACTTGTCCTTTGGCCAGTTTCTTTCTTGGCCTTCTTCCCGCCTTCCAAGGTAACGAAATTCCTAATATGGGCATGCATTTGCCTGGGAAAGCTGCTGCTTTTGCGGACTAGTGAATGTCGTTTGTGTTGGCACAGGAAGTGGGTGGGACTGTATGTGCATGAAGGTTTAGTGTGCTGGGGTCTATGATTGGACCACTTCTGGCTGAGTGACTGGTGCAGAAACTTGGAGGGCTGAGTTTGATCACTCACCTGAATTTAGGATAAGAGGAGGAGTCCTGCAGCCATTCCAGTAGAACATCAACAGAGACAAGGATCCTGTGTAGCTGACTGAAGATCTGTGAACGATTCCTGAAGAGGCCTCGTGACATCTCCTGCAACTGTCCCAGTGAAGTCCTGCTAGACTACCTGGTCTGAGAAGGCCCTGGTCAGTGCTTTGAACTTTAGTCTTGTGGGACCAACCATTGTTAGGGAGAATTCTCAGAAACGTGTTTATTCCAGTCTACCTTAGAAATCCCCCAGCTCTGTTGCTGGACTTTAGGACTTTTAATCCTGAAGAGAGTGAGACCTTTTTCCCCACTCTCTCATGCATTTTTACTTAATTTGGGCTCTGCGTTTCTTTTGGTTTTGGAGTCTGACAAACTCCATAGGCATCATCTTTTTACATTGTCACATATTGCACCCTCAGTGCAGTGCCACAGAGAAATCCTTTAGATTTCTGATGAGGTTAAAATACCTTCTCTTGGATAGCTACTGTTTCCAAGAGTAGTACAGTGAAATTGACTTTACTTAATTTTGTATCTTTATAGACCCAGCACACACTATCTTACAATAGGGTGCTGCAGGGGTTACTTAGTATCACCTTTGTCTATCTTATCATGTAATTTTTATGTTACCCTTTCTACAATTAACGGCTATTGGCAGTGGTTTACTTTTCCTACCATTGTGTGTTTTTACCACGGGCTGCATTCGCAGCTGCAGTATAGCATCCATGGTGCCCATTTTGTCAAAATGGCCCGGTCTTCTTTTTTTGACATTTCTTGTTGGAAAGGTCCTTTTTGAGATTTACTCTGCGCGCCAAACCAGGTTTGGTCCTTAGTTCGTTTGGTCTTTGGCGGGATTCACTGGTGAAGCCCGCTTCTGGCTCCAGCGTGTCCGGCAGGGCAGGAAGCGAGGGAGGTTCCCGAAACTCCCTGTGCTTAGTCTCCTTGGTTACAGGAATGCACCCAAAGGTGATTGGCTGGCTGTGTGTCCTTGGAGGATCGCCACCCTGCTGTGTGAGTGACAGCTAGGCTGCAAATGAATGCAAGGTCTTTTGCAAGGAAGGTAGAGTCGACCACTGGGCGAAGGAATCCGAAGAAGAACTTGGAAGAGAAGCTTGCTGCAACTCTTGGACCGTTGGTTTGCCCGGTGAAGCCCTGCTGCAGTGCTGAAGCCCCCAATTCGCCTCGACTAGGGAAGCCCTGACGAACTCAATGGAAAACCCTCTCTGCTTGCTCTACTTCCATTGCTGGTGCAGGAACCGAGTGCCGGGGGACAGGAACCCCAAAGTTGAGTGTTGTTTTTAAGCCGAACCCGAGCTCAAGAAATTTCCTCCGGACTTACTCGAAGCAGGACTGACCAAGCCTGAGCCAACTCAACGGAGTGCTGGATCCCAGAAGCAAGGAAAGCCCAGGTGTCCAAGAGCCGCAGTGGTGCTATTCGCGAGACGCTGAAACCGCGAAGTGCTGCTGATCTGAACTTTTCCCATTGCTGCTGCCGACCTTCGAATTGTAGTGCAGGAGTCCCCAGACATCCTCCCTCTTGTCCTCACGACTAATGCCCAGGTACAACAGGATCTGCAGGACCTACAACAGGAACAGAAGCCAGCTGAAAGCATTTCTTCAGAACTAAGGTACTCTAAACTAATGGGTACTTACCTCTTGCTGCTTAGTTTACCTGTTCTCAGTTGAGACTTGCATTGGCTGCCCTTTGCAGAGTTGCCTGCAGCTTTGCCCATCACAAGCCTCCCAGCTTGTGGCCCAACAGTGATTTCTTTTTCAACAAAACTCTCCTTAAACATTGTACAAGACTTTTACTTACCTTCAAGAAGTGCCTCAGCTCCATTGGCTGTCCTGGCTCCCTTAAGACTCTTATAACCTCTGACTTTGTGTTTTAACTATCCTTCCAAAAAGTCATATGTTCTTTACTTATATAGCTGGGAAAGGGTTCATCTACATTGCATTGGGGGGGGGGGGGAGGGTTCAAAAGTGCTTACCTGTTTGAGAAACGTGTTAGCCATTGTTTCCTTTCATAACCTCTTTTCCTTTTTGACACCAAACTCAGTATTGCTGTAAATGTACCAATGATAAATCAATGTCCACAGTGTCCTAGCAATTGATGTCACCTCAGGGTATATGAATTGTTTGTGTTCCATATCCAAAGGGTATCTACTGATTTATTGAAACTGAGATTGTATATTTTGAAGTATATTTTAAGTGTTACATATTTGCTCCCTTCTAAAGAAGGCTTAATTTAAAACTGACTGTTAAATTAATAAATAAATGTTTAATCAAGAAACCTTGAGTGTAAGTGTTATTTGGATACTTGTCACTGTGAAACTCTGTTGCAACCCTGCAGCTCACATTGACCCCTCTTGAGATAAGCCTGGCTGCTTAGCCACTCTACCAACTTGTGTAGTACAGAAAGGTTGGGTTACCTATTGCCAAGAGGACAGGGCTGGTGCAGTCTCTTCCATGGTACTGCTTACAGTCTTGGATGACAACCAGTCTGGATAACAACCAGTCTCGACCTCTTCCCATGTTCCTGCAGCTTTGATCTTTCTGAATCATCCCTGGATGACCAACCAGCTCAGAATTGGGCTACCGTGCCAGAAGCGTTTGCTTTCTGCTTTTTCTTCTGAAACTTCGGTGGTCGCAGCTAGTCCTGCAAGTCGCCTTCCTGCCAAGTTTCAGCTTACCAACATCGAGGGATCTTGTCCTAGAGAGCCATCATAGTTTGTGACCTGTAAGACACCTGCTGTTGCCCATGTGCAGTGACGGTCTTCCGGCTGTTAGTTTCCTGAATGGACCTGCATCAGTGCCTGCTGCATTTCTTCTTCGGAAAGGGTTGCACTCAGCTGCTGGACCCGACCGGAATCTTCCTTGCACCCATAGCTCCTGGGCATCTTCTACTAGACCCAATGGCAGAAAAACCTACCTCCAGCGACTTCCAGTCCACCTGCCAAGTCACCTAGGAAAATCTGAGTAAGGGCAATGGGCAATCGGAATACTTGCAGATGCCCCTACCTCCCCTATAATAAAATTTGTGGATAACTATGATGTATTCTATTACGTCGCTTTTTAATTGTTTGTTTTACAAGCTGTTCTAAGGGATAGAAAAGGTATCTTTCTTACTTACCTGTAAAATCCTTGAAGTCTTCGGGAGCATTTTTCACCACAACAAGAACTCTTCCTAAAAAAAAAATAATATATGGACGCATTCACTGTGTCCACTCTTGCTGGGGGTGGTACTCAGTGGGACGATCTCATGGGGAGAAAATCCCCCTCTGGGGATCAGGGATGACATCTCGGGAGAACGCTGTATTCCAACCCCACAACCACCTCACACACATACTCGGATCCCTTATATCAAACTTCCATGTTACAAACCTCCATGTATGTTTGTGAGACTGAGAGCCACACACCTGCTGTGACGAGGAAGAGTAAGGATGACCTGACAGCTGCTTCCTTATTAAGTACTAGGACAAGGAGGAGGAATTGCAGAGCGACAAGGAATCCTCAGGAGAACTTGAATGAGCGTACTAGTTGTGGTTGCCCATACATGATAAAAAGCAAATTAGGGCTTACGAAGTTGTTGGACACTCCCAGGGGGATCCATGAGTCTGGAGGACGTTAAGCATGTAATAGAGAGGCTGCAGGTGTCTGGGACGCTTGGGAAGGAGTGTGTGTCCCTATCCGGTCCGCTGTGCCGGGCAGACCGAGAAACTGAGAGCAGAGGTCCAGGAGGAAGTAATTACCGGACCGCGCAGTTGTGAGGAGATGCACAACCCTTCCGGATAGTAGCTCTGCAGAGCCTCTAAAAACACAGCGGAAGCAGCACAAGAATGCGAGAAGCCGAACAAGACGTCAGAGAAGCACACGATCGGCAGAGTCCCTGGAGGTACATGAACTGTCGGGATTGAGAAAAAGGGCAAGGGAAACCTCAAACCCAGGGTCTGAGACCCAGATATATTCGAGGAGTGTTAGGGAGAATTCTCCAGAATGGCTAATTTCCCTTACCTACTGAGTCTCTCAGCAGCTTTGCTAGATTTCTAGGATTTCTTTTTTTCACCTGGTAAGAGTGTGAGCCTTTTTCCCCACTCTTACATGTGTTTTTCCTGTGTGTCTGTGTGTTGTACATTTTGTGCTCATGGACTATGGAGTCTCACCTACTCCATAGGCATCATCTTTTTACAGTGTGTCACACAGCACCTTCAGTGCAGTGACACAGGGTTGTCTTTTTAGACTTCCCACTCTTTAAACTCCATTTTCTGGGACTGACTACTGTCTCCGGGAGCATGTAAAGTTGCTATTGACTTTTACTAGTCTTTTTAAATGTACAGACCCTGTACAAACTATCTTCCATCGAGTACTGGAAGGGTTAATAGTTATCCCTTTTTGTCTGTTTCTCATGGAACATTATTTCGTTCCCCTTTCTCTAAGATTTGGCTGGTGGCAGTGCTATCTACCATTTTTATTTTACCGCGAGCTATGAAAATAGCCTCAGTACTGTTAGAGGCTATGGTGGTAGCCTCGAACTTTAATCCGCTGGACCCCTTTTAATTTAATTTGGTTCCGGCTGGGTTTATTCGCCATTTCTTTTTGTAAAGGTCTTTCTCGTGTTTTACTCTGCGTGCCAAACCAGGTTTGGTCCCTTTGTTCGCTGTCCTTTGGCAGGCTTCTGCACAGAAGCCCTCCTTAGGCGCCTGAATGTCTGGGTGGACAGGATGTGAGGGAGGGGTTTTAGGCCCCCTGCACAGGGTCTCCTTGGAGACCCAAGTTGCACTCTAGTTTGATTGGCTAGCTGACTGTCCTGCCAGGACAGCCACCCTGCTGTGTGATTGACAGCCAGGCTGTGAGAATGGGGGGAAAACTGCTTAAAAGCAGGTCTCTGGGACTTGGAAGGCAGAGTCGCCACTGGAACGAGAGAACCAACGAGGAGCTGAAGAAAGACGACTGCTGCAACTACTGGACATCCCGGCGAAGCCCTGCTGCAGGCTCGAATCGCCTGAAATTTCGACGACAGAGGAGATCCGCAAGGAGTCTTCTCCTCTTGAGCTGGTGGGACCAACCAGCTCACAAAGCCCCTGGACCTCCCTCTTCAGCCTGGTTGAATTTTCTGTACCACAGGAAACCGGATAGCCAGCTTGAGAGAGTCCCTTTGTGCTTTTAAGGAGCAGACCTTTTATTTGTCACTTTGCTCTGCTGCTGGCTTCTTCCCTGGGCAGTGCAGGACCCTCCAGTCTTTCTCCTTCTTGTCAGTCCGACAGTCGCTTCAGGAACCGTGAGCCTGCAGGAACTGCCAGGAACCACCACCGCAGCTACAGCATTCTTCTTCATCTAAGCTACTGTTCAAATCCGGTTCTTCGTTTCGTCTGACCGCAGTGAAAGTGTTTTAAATCTTTTGCCTCTCCGAAGGCTTGTCCTTCTCTACTCTTTTGAATAACTTTTCCTCCGACCAACTTCGTTTTGAACTCTTGGCAAAGACTAAACCGCAAACTACTCTGAACTGTGTGATCCTCTGCAAAGACTCTGAACCATTAACATTGGCCCAGGCCTATTGATTTGAATCCTAGTTTTAGTAAGCCTTTTCTAGATTGCCCTGCCTATCACTTGTTGGTGGTGTTGACTTTTGATAACCTTGTCCTTTCACTCCCTTTTTAAATTAATGGAGTCCCATTATGCTCACACTTCATTTTGTGCTTAACTTGTCCAGAATTGATTGGGTGTTGTGTAGTCTATTAAGATTGTGATTTTCTGCTTCTTTACATTAGTTGACTGTTTTATAACTGATGGTGTAAATAAATGTATATTATTTTACTCAGAAACCTTGAGTCAGTGTTTATTTGAACCATAGTAATTACTGTCCTTTGTGTAACTTCTGATACTGCTTGAGATATGTCAGGCTGCTCAGCCATCGTTGCCACTTTACTGTCTAGTACAGGCTTGTACCAAAGATGAATTTGTACTTGCACTTGTAGTCTTATTCGTGTTTGGTGTTCCCAAAGGGTACTGCATATGATTCTGCCTAACAAGGAGAATACCTAAAGCAATTGGCCATATGATAGTTCCTGGCAGGAGAGTGAACCTGGTATATCGAGAACAAAATGCAAAGGTGAAAACAGGGTTGGGAACCTGCGACTTGAGGAGGAGATCCTCACTAGCCATCTTCTTCCTGGCAGTATCTGCCAGGCGAGTGAACCAGGTCTGCCCAGACAAAGCCCTAAAGAAACCCGGGTCTGGGACCCACACCAACAAGTATATATGTTATTTTTTTTTTTTTAAGTAAGAAAGATTCTTTATTTCGGATTTATTAAAGAGAAAATAATTTATAAAGTACATCAAATTTTCATAAACTATTACAATTTAAAAAATAGTATTGACCAATCATTTAAGACAGAGGAAGATAATACATATACATTAAGCTTTCATAATGAGTTGATTTTAGCAATTCTAAAAATGTAAAATGGATTAAAATGATCATAATTCATATAACATTTATCAGCCAAAAAAGCTTTATTCAGATTGATGCTTTAGCACAGAACAACACAATCAGTCACAATTAATCTATAACAAACCGCAAACATTAAATCCCCAAAAAAATAAAACCATACACCTAGTGAAAGAAGATAAATACAGAGAGTGTGTTGTTGAATTTGAAGTCAACTTCGACACCAGCAATCAGAAGTTGGGTTTGCTGTCTTTGTAAACCACAGTTGAATGTAGCGGAATGTCACTTTTCAGGAAAACGATCCTCTCAGAAAGTCTCCCTTTGTACCAGCTGATCAATAACTAAGTTAAAAACGGTGGCTGTAAAATGCTGACAATAGGCTGAGCAAAAAAAGGTGCAGCTGGAATCAATTGTGTGCACTGAGGAACACCTGATCCAAAATCCACTGAGAATTAAAAAGAAAATGGAGGAGGCAGACTGGATCATTACCCAAGAACTTGCAGCGAAAATCAAACTCTTGAATCACCTCAACAAATTGAATCAAACTCAACAAATCATCAAGAGATTTCCACATAAAAGTTTAAGACAAACTTTTTTAAGAGCACGTCTAAATCTACTGCCCACAAACGAAATTCTGTTTGTGAGAGGGTTAGCCAGCACGAATACATGCAGACTATGTAAAGACGACACTCAGATCGAATCGGTAAGACACCTACTAATGTCATGTCCCGGGACGCTTCTGAGTAGATAGGTGCCCCTTAGCCCAGTGATAGCTGCAAGTGTTTGTCTAGAAGAAGAAACTTGGTGGAACCGGCTCATTAGCGGGGAAAAGACATCTTGGACAATTGCAACAGCAAAAATCTTACAAATCGCTTTAGCGGAATGCAGCCACCTTGAATGAACCCCTTATGCTGGGAAAATGTCTGTCTTGGACATTTGTCTAGAACTGCCATAGCCGTGAATTTTTTCATCTTCACTTCAAGTGATTTTTATTCTAAAGAGTAAATATCGAAGTCCTGTAAAATCAATTATTTTGATATATACAAGAAACAAAAAAGAAATCAAGTTAAAATTAACTGAGTTGTTGACCTTGGCTTTAAACCTAAGGAGGAGATCAGAGGTGCAACCTCGATACTGCATTATAGAGGTCCGATTGGTGTACAAGTGGAGAGCACAGCTCACAACCTCAATGTAGCCTATGAATGGTTTAAATCAATACCTGACAACCTGCTTCTTAAAAGCCAAGCACAATGGACATACCTTGCAGAGGCAAATACCACATTCCACTCTAGTGTGTTAGTAAGGAATTGCATGTATTACCTCATGGTTCTTAGCCCCATATCAAGTAGGAGCGGTAGTAAGTATCTGAGCCTAAACCCCATTAAGAATGAACATAACAATGTGAAATTAATCAAGGTTTCATTAGCATTTTTACATAGTGGGCATACACCGGTATTTTGAGGCGACCAACATCCCGTATACCAGGCAGTATACAATATACCCATTCTGGAACAAACCTATAGGTCGTGCTCATAGGGTGGGGATGTATGCCGTCCAAGAACGGTTTGCTGTTTCCCATTGAATTGAGTAGGAGGAAAACAGGGGCATTTGTATCTCTAGGTTCCTAAATGTTTTGCATTTAGCAGTTTGCTTGAATTCAGCTTTGAGTAAGGGGCGACACTCGCTGGGGTTTTCTCAGAAGTGTCTAGCATGTAACCCACACTTTTTCACATGTAAGACCCAGCCCTGATTTTTTTTTTTTGCTCCTTCCAATTGCAGGAAGCCTCGCAAAGCATCTTTATAGGGGGTCAAGCTCGTGGAGGACCAAAGTCTAGAACAATACCGATCCGCCATGGGCAGTATTTAGAGTTCTAAGTGAATCAACCAGTTGGTGCATTTTTAAGCAGGAGGAGCAGTTTCTTTAAGAAAATATTCTTGACTGGGGATAATAATTTTGTATTTGCAAAACCCCAGATCTCTGCGCCGTAAAAAGATGCAGGCAGTGCTTGTTTGTCAAATAGTGCCAGGGCTGGTGTAATTGCCCCACTGCCATTGCTAAAAAAAATAAAATAAAAGACCGGTTTGCCCCGCTATATTTACTTAGGTTGACCTTGGATTTGGTCAATTGGTCCGACCACCTCCCCCAACCACCTTGTTAAGCCTAATCCCCAGGTAGTCTAAGTATCCAACTTGATCCAGTGCAAGGCCATCGACTTCTGTCTTCACCTGGCATGGCTTGGAAAAGGGGGGTTTAAAGACCATGACTTTAGTTTTAGAGCTATTGATCTTGAGACCAAGCTCCTTACATTTTGTCAAAAGGGTATTGAGGGCCACTTTCGGCCCAGCTTAGCTAGTAGCAAAAATGGCTACATCATTCGCATAAAATAAAGTGGACCATTTTTTTTACCCAATTCTAGGGGTATCCAGGGCACCTGCCTCCAATGCAGCCACAATTTCCTGGATCTATAATAAGAAAATGAGTGGGACCAGGACGCATCCCTGATGGACCCCTTTCAACACATCAAACTGATCGGTCAAGTCCCCTCCCAAACCATATTGCACACTAGCCTGATTATGGACATGTAATAATTCAATAGCTCAAGCAGTTCTTTTGGAGTTTTATGTTTTTTCAAGGTTATCCACAATAGTGCTCTTGGCACGGAATCGAACGCCGTTTTAAGGTACAAAAAGATAACATATAGCTTCATGTTTTTTAATTTTGTATATTTCTGGATTAACAGGACCAGTAGAAAGCAATGATCCACTGTGCCATGGCCAGTTCAAAACACAGCTTGGACATTACTAATATGCCATGTGTCATTTACTCGTTTTTGAAGTTTTCCCAGCAACACTTTGCCAAAGTTTTTCCGGCACAATTGAGTAGCTAGATCGGCTGATCATTTTCAGGCTGGTCTTTAGGCCCTTTTTTGTGTATCGGTACTATTGTCGGCTCCCGCCAAGTTTGCAGTACTTCTTTAGCACCAATGGCAGCGTTGAATACTCTGCATAAAATTGGCACCCAGATAGCCATTTAATCACGGTACAAATCTGCTGCTTTCCCTCTTTTTTGGGAACCCAAGGCCTCTTCCAGCTTCTTGTGTGTTACAACCAACACTGCCTCTAGGGAATTTGTGGCTGGCTCCTCCACACAATGCTGTGCAACCTGCCTTCCCAGACTTGAATAGAGGTTAGAAAAGTGCCTTCTCCGGGCCGTGCCTGAAATAAAGCATTGCAAGGACTGTTCGCCACCCAATTTGCAGGCAGAGACTAGCTTCGAAAGCCACACCATATCCCCTTCTTCCATCGCCAACCGAAGGGCGTCCCAAGAAATTTTGCATGTGCATTTTTTGATGGGCGCAAGAGGGCTTTGTGGTTTGCCCTCCATTATTGCAGGGCCCCTTTAGCCACAAGATTTGATGATCTGGCATACAGCACCAGATCTTTTTTCGATCTGTAGCATTAAGCATTGTTTATAAACAGGAATGCCACTAAATACAGCTACCCGCCTACACACATGCTAGGTGTGACTAGTTGCACCAAGTGTTAACAAATCGTGTTGGTCTATAGATCCAAACAGGAAAAAAGAATAGAGATAAACATATTTTAATTAGTACATAAGAAAACTCGACACGTTAAACAACAATGCATTTCGTTTATACAAACATAAAAACATATTGTGAAAATCAGCATTTTTCCTAACCAGGAAGACAACCACTGCAATCGTCATTTTTAAACAGTGTTTTGGGGTTAGTACAAGTGTGATATTAACATTTCATATATCCTCAATTGTTATTAATATTTGTCCTTGACTCTGTCGACACAGAGAAATGTGTTTCTGGCTCCCAGCAGATGTTATTGGAAAGAAACACTCTCTAGCTGACGTTAGACTGCTATGAGACGTGTGCTGAACCGGTCTTCAGGACAATAAATTGTGAGGCCACAGGGTAAATGTCAGGGGCACAGTGATTAAACTAAAAACCAAAACACAAAAAACAACGTTAGTGGCACCTTAAAAGCTGGGTGGAAATCTCTATGGGTGTACACGTGCAACTATTAGCACTATCCTTGCAATTACTTTGTAGCTGTGTGTGGCATCAGATTTGGTGACCATGTAGACCGAATTCGATAGTTATAACTGTGAAAACTCACAGTTCAGATAACTAAAATGAAGAAATAGATTTTCGCTATTAGTTATTTGAAAAACATTTTTTTGTTTTTTAATGAATTGTATTTTCATTAGTGTGCGAAAAGATGCAAATTCGCTGAGTGGGCAGCTTGGGGCATTGAATTTTAATTCTTGGGAAAGTGTCTGCTTATTTTGGTGATAGTCCTACGGTTAGAAGATTAAAAAGGCCTGTACATTAGCGTGCAGAGTTTGACAAGCGTGCGGGTAACGATTATTACCTTCATGCACAGGCGGGAGTGTGCCTGTTCGTTGATGTCAATCGACACGATGTTGACCAGAATAGTACAGCTAGTGCGGAATACGCCGTGCGGCTTCTTTGAAGAGAAGGGGAAAAAATACCCGGTAAGTGACTAGATGCGCTATTTAAAGCCTAGTGAAAGCGCGAGTATTCCGTCCGCTTACCTATTAGGAAACTGGAGTTCACTGCCGAAGGATTGCAGACTGTCACGGTGCCGAACGCTGAATAAAACACTGAGAGATGCAGGTCGGGTGAAGCCATGTTTGGGTGCCCGAAACTAGACCGTAAGTGTGCTACCGAGATGGATCGCATTTGATGCCATCTTAGATGAAAAAATGGCGGATAACAGTACTGCGAAGTGTAGTAGATTTCAGTGAAAGAAGTATATAATGTTACATGCATTATGTTGTTTGTCACAGTGTTGCTGGCACCCACAAACGGATTATTGTGAGTGAAAAGAAACTATTGTGATTCTTAATAGTGATCACGGCGAGAGGAACTGAAATGGTTCCAATACAAGTGAAAATAAATGAGAATGATTATTATGCACGCGGAAGTCTCTGCAGGAATGGACTGCATGATTTATTTTAGCAGACTAGACAGTATAGTGGGTGTTAAAAATGTCGCGCTGCCACAAAAACTGATCAAATGTGTGGTTAAGGGCAACTAATATAAGCGGCACCCATAACCAGACAAAAGAGATGAATCATTTGTGAAGAAACAAACTCCATTCTATCCCGATGTTTAGGCCAGCTTGGACAATGTTCAAGTTATAAATCCATTTTTGTTCAAGCTGTCTCAATTTTCGGTCTCTGTCTCCCCCACGGGGGTGTGGTGGTGCTGTTTGAAGTACAACCCACTGGATGTCTTTGACAGTATGTTTGGCTTTGACAAAGTGAGCCACTAATGGTTTTTCAGGCACTGCGTTTTTTACGCATGAACGATGTTCGCAGATCCTTTGTTTTATAGGTCTTTGTTTTGCCAATGTATATAAGCCCACAGGGGCACGTGATGGCATAAATAGCCCACGGTGTATTGCAATTCGTGAACTTCTTGAGATACCAAGTGAAACCGTTTAAATCGACAGATTTTAGGTTGTCTGTTAGTTCGCACACCGAGCAATTGCCACATTTAAAGTGCCCAGTTACTGGTGGTAGATGCCATAATGTTGTTTGTGATGAAGTCGGAGGTGTCTTTGGAACCCTTTATGTGCGTACTAGTTTGTCACGTAAATTGGGCATATGTTTGAATGCAAAACGTGGTTTCTGTACAAAGAAATCCTCAGTTTGTATTAGAGACCAATTTTTTTAAATGCAACGGCGCAAGTCGTTGCTGATTGGTGAGAAAGTGGACACGCAAGTGATCTTGTCCTCTTGTGCCCTATCTTGTTTTTCTAAACAGCGAGATCTATCGGTGTTCCGTGCCCTTTTCATTGATCGTCTAATGATGTGTGGAGGGTATCCCCGTTCTTTTAATCTAAGGGACAGATTTTGACTGTGGCTGTCGAAGTCTACTTTTGTCGAGCAGTTGCGCCTTATTCGTAAGAATTGGCCAAAAGGAAGATTTTCCCGCAATGATCGCGGGTGAAAGCTTTTGAAAGACAGCAAAGTGTTTTTGTCTGTAGGCTTCTTATATAAAGTGGTGTTCAAGGTGCCCAAAGCTGTTTTGTAAATTTCTAGATCTAAGAACGCTATTTTCTGATGATTGTAATTCATGGTGAAGTTTATACATGGATCTTGTAGGTTTAACCATTCTAGAAAATTTGTCAGAGATGTTACATCCCCGTGCCAAAGTAGAAACACATCATCTATATAACGATGCCACGCGGTGATTTCTGTTTTAAAGGGGTTGTTGGCATGATAAACTGATTTTTGTTATAAGTCATCCATGAATAGGTTGGCCAGATCGGGTGCGAACGTGGCCCCCATACTTGTTCCATGCAGCTGTTGGAAAAATGTATTGTCTACCATGAAGAAGTTGTTAACCAAAGCTATCTTTATGCATTCGCATATAAAGTCAGATGGAACTGACAAATCCGCTCTCTTTTCAAGATATGTGTGTATGATCTTAATGCATTCTAACTGGGGGGATGCTGGTGTATAGCGATTCTACATCCAGGGTGACCAAAATGTCAATGGGGGAGGTCACAAGGTTGTTTACAATTTTTATCATATGAGTAGTGTTTTGAACATATGACTTCATTTTGAGCACGAATGGTCTAAGGAAAGAATCTGTGTAAATAGACCTGGTGGATGAAGGGCATTTTTGTGGATCTTTGGGAGGCAGTATAGGGTTGGAATAATAGGGTGACTGGTAGTAAGGAATGACTTTTCCTCATCGTCAATCCACCCTTCGTTGGATGCGTGTTACAAAAGACTGCTGATTTCATCTTGTATGGTGTCGATCGGATTGCCTTTAAGTTGTTTATAGAACTTTTTGTTCTCCAGTTGTCTCTTAACTTCATTGTCGTACTTTTGAGTGTCCCATAAAACCACGCCTCCGCCCTTATCCGCTGGTTTGATCACAAACAAATTGTTGTTTTCCAAATTGGTAAGGGCTAGTTGTTCTTCTTTAGAAAGATTGCTTGTGCATCTATTTTTCGTTTTTATAAGGGTTTTCATTTCTCGGAGCACCTTATTTTCAAAACTAATGATTTCAGGTGAAACCATTGATGCCAGCGGTGTAAAGGAGGAGGGAGGTTTTAGACCTGTTGCGCTTGTGGTTGGTCTAACGCCAAGATTTTTATCTCAAAAAAGATACTTTAATCTTACGATGTGAAAGAAATTGCGCATCTCAATTTCGGTTTGAAACAAGTTGGCACTGCTAGTGGGTACAAAGGAGAGACCTTTGCTTAAAAGGTCAGTTTCAACCGGTGTTAAACTATGTTTGCTCAAATTGAAAATTGAAATTCCCAAAGTGGGGGTTACGAAGTTTGTGGAGGCGGTTGCCACTGGTGGGTGCGCATTCCATGATTGCCTGGTTGCTGCGTTTTGCCTCTTTTGCCCCGTCCTTGGAAAAAAACTGATCTCGTGGAGGATTTCCCCCTCTGTTGCTGGGTGCATTATTCACAGATCCCGAATCACTACTGTTGCTTGAGTTTGAAAAGGAAACACATTTTTTGTAGGGTCTTTGCCAATTGGTGCCCCGAAAAGGGCCTTGGTTAGCATTCATTGTTTGAAAGAAACCAGGGACCAAATATGGGTAAGTGATCTCCTATTTGTATTTTTGTATATCTTTTTTCAGTTTCCATATTTTTTTGTATAAGGTGAAGGTTTTAAATTTCACCATTTCTTCTTGTAATTTCTCCAGTAGTGTTTTGGTCTCTGGGATAATGGATTCATCTAGGATCTTTTTTTCTAGGATGGTGAGTTCTTTCTTTTGTGTTTTCGCCTCCTCTTCTGCGTGGAAATCACTAGAATAACCCAATCTCTGGAACATTTGTTGCCCACCCCACTGAAACCCACCATGAACTTTGGATTGTCTAGAAACACCCGGTGGATGTTCTTGACCTGTAGGCCTTCTGGGATAACTCCCGCCTTGAGATATTCAACCATTAATTGGCCGTGTCTGGGGTTGCTGTTGGTACTCGGTTTGTTCAGAGGAGAATTGCCTAGCATTTCGGTTCTGGACTGCCCAAGTGGGTGGGACAAAGACTGATATGCAACTATGTATTGCTCCTCTGTGAAAGATAGTGTGAGCTAAAACGTGTTTGCAGACCCTCCCGAGTGGGCACCTTCCCAAAGAACAGGTTATTTGGCTGTGTTTGTTCTCGGTAGAGGGGCTCCCAGACATCGTTTTGTACATTTTGCCAAGAAAAGCTGATTGTTTCCCATTTTAAAGTTTAAAAATTATACACAGTGATTTAAATATAATCCTCTTCTCTCTTGTCAGCCAATTCAAGGATTTTAAGATATAGTGCAGGGAATAGAGACCCATATTCAATCTGGCAACTGCTTTCTGCTGTTTGCACCCAATTTGCTTTTTGGGAACACTGAATTACAATAGTCCAGCCTACAGAAAACCAGACCTTTTACTGCCAAACCCCTTGCTGAGCTCCTCTTAGCCATCTGCTCATGACAGACTGTGTGTTCATCTATTTTGTGGTCACTAGTCCCTCAGCTCCTGACTGCTAGGGAAAAAGGTGGAACTGATGTCATGGGCCACTGCTGGCTCAGTTATACTGCCCGCCTAGCCCTCATGTGGGCCCAACAGCCCAGTGCAAAGATGTCGAGTAGCACTCTGCCTCCTTATGCCTGAAAAGGTTTATGTACATAGCTAAAACTGAAGAAGATATATCAAAGATGAGGATTTGTGAGTAGAATGACTGATCACACAAAGAACATTACAGAGAGTAAGTAATGTGCTATTTCACATATACAGATCTAGTGAGGAAGTGCATTTGTAGAATGAGCTCAACACATTTAACAGTCTCTATGTTGGTTAGCTAATTAAAAAAATATTTCTTACGTACTTTTTTGTCCTGACCAATGTCACTACAGTGTATACTCTGAAATATCCATACAATATGGAATGGAAATGTATTCGATTTTTTTAAATGATTGCCATAGAAGCATCTTCTTCCGACTACTCTGCCTGCTCACACCTAGATACATGCACACATCTCTTGGGAGATTTACGCAAACACACATCCGCCACTCATTCTGCCCAATTCTTTAAAACATTGTTTATTTGTTGTTCATCCAAAAAAATGTATGCATCTGTATGGGTATTCCATCAGCAACATATTTGGAGCGGATTCTTTTGTGTTGCCACTGATTATTTATCTTAACATATTTATCAAGGAAGCACACCCTACCAAACATTTTAACTGCCTGATTTTGTTTAGCTTCAGACCGTCGTGGTTCAGGAAAACCCAGACCAAAGAGTGAAGGCTTTGAGTTGTACAATAACACTGCACAGAATGGGTCACCAGAGAGCCCCCAACTGGCCTGGCCAGAGTATAATGAACCAAAGAAACCCACTGGGGATGAAAGGCTAATGAAGAATCGAGCGGATCACCGATCAAGCCCCAATGTTGCAAGTAAGTGCACTTTGTATTTTTTTTTTAATTCTGTTTACGAAAAACAACAAGCTCACTCAATATTCTGTATGTGTGCTAATGGCACCAGAGTCTTTATAATAATGGAAACTGGCATACATGCATGATATTGGGGTAATAGTTCATTTGCATCCTTTTCTCAAACCCCCATGCATTTTCTCCTCTGTGCCTTACTTATTTCCACAATAATTTTTTCAAGAAAGCATAGATTGGTACCCGACTATTTTAATTCTTGTGCACTGCCCGTGAAAGGGATTTCACATCTAGTATCATGGCTGTGGGGCAAGGGCTCACTGGAACATGCCTCAGTAATGTTAGTTTTATGTGCTAAGATCATTTTCAGACCGCAACAAAGCTTGCATTCCCTGTACTGTTTACCAACAAGACCTCCATGCACTATAATGCAGTAACCTTGATTCTTTGTGACACAGTGAAATTCACTGTTAGAAAAGATTTTCTTTTTGCTTCTTTCCTCATATAGACCTATATGGGACACCCTTTGTTTTGCTTTGTTTTGACTCATGACTTGACATTTGAACTGCTTTACTTCTCTTGTCTATTTAATCATTCTTATGGGGAATCTGATTGGTCCCGCGAACTACCACTACTGGGAACACTGTCTCTCTTAGTGGATTATTTATATTTTTAAAGTTGTACACATCACCTTAAAGTGAAGTACTGTTAGTGTACTTTGTATCCTCATAATGTTTTCTTTGGTGTCTTTTTGGTTGTGTGACAAATTGAGCAAATGTATCCCTTCTCCCTAATGGGAGGCTAGGGAGGTGAGTCTGCTTCGTAATACCCTCCCTAGGGATAGAAGCAACTGTGAGACTCCCCCTTAGGGGGAGCACTTCCGTTCCCGTGAGGGTCTCTCTCTAGAGAGGGGGAGTCTCACACTTGCTTTTGCACAGCATGTGATCTAAGCAGATTCCACAAGCCTCAGAAAGGATACATTACTCACCGTAATCGTATTTCTGATGCTTGTATCTGCTTATATTCACATGCGCCCGCCCTTCCTCCCCTCTGAGAGAAGGCGCATGGATGCTTGTAGTCTTATCTAGCTATCTGCTTGGATACTCTGTACTCGCGCTACTCCTTATGCTACCTCATGTCAGAAAAAATACAATCTGAGGGTCCTACACGCATGAGGGATCATGGGTACAGTGGACGTCACACTAGGGATAGTATTAGTGGCACGCCCTAGTTCGACGCCCCTTTTCGAGTTTCGAAAAACAAACTGTAATACTCTGCAGCTTCCACTAGATGTAATCCTCCTCGAGGAGATAGTCATTCTTCTTGCAAAGGACGCGATTGAACTTGTCCCGGGCAACCAGGTAAACAAGGGTATTTATTCAACTTACTTCCTTGTGCCAAAAAAAATCTAACAATGCGCCCAGTATTAGACTTACGCCCTGCAAACAAGTATGTCAAGCCTCAGAAATTTCGCATGACTATACTCCAAGAGGTAATCCCCCTACTAAAACGAGGAGATTACATGGCAACATTGGACATGAAAGATGCCTATTTTCATATTTCCATGTTCCCAGCGCACAGAAGGTTCTTGCGTTTCAAGGTAGACAGCCAGCACTACCTGTTGAAGGTGCTGCCCTTCGGTATAGCCTCGGCTCCAAGGGTTTTCACCAAGGTACTGGCGTTGGTGGCGGCGCACCTACGCAGCGAGGCAGTCCCAGTGTACCCTTACCTGGACGACTGGCTCATCACAGGGGAAACCCCCGCAATTTGCAGATCCAACATTCAAAGAACAATCAACCTCCTCTTTCAATTGGGCTTCTCAATGAATGAGAAAATATCAAGCCTGGTGCCAAGCACCTCCAAATAGTTCTAAGAGGGGTTGGCCTTTCCATCAGAGGAAAGAATTCGGAATCTGTTACTGCAAATTCCTCAATATCAGTCCGGTCGCCAGATAAGAGTGCGCAAAGCAATGTGTTTACTAGGCATGATGGCATCATACATTTACCTGGTTCCCCACGCGCACCTGCGCATGCGTCCCATGCAGGAATGGTTGGCAAAACAGTGGTCTCAGGCAAGTGGTCAGTGGGACGATCTAGTGGTCGTTTCACCAACACTAGTACAGAGTCTTCGCTGGTGGACAAGAGAGAATCTTTCAAAGGGGAAACCCTTTTACAATCCAGAAATACAGGCCATAGTCACAACAGACGTGTCCCTGTCAGGGTGGGGAGCACACCTCCTTCACCACACAGCTCAGGGTCTCTGGTCTCACACAGTGGCTCAGAATCACATCAGCCTACTAGAACTTCTGGCAGTCTTCAGAGCGCTTCGGGCGTTCAAACCCCACCTAATCAATCTTTCAGTGCAGATCCTAACCGAGAGCACGACCACAATGTTTAACATAATCAAATAGGGAAGCACTCCTTCGCCAAATCTGTCTAGGCTTGCCCAGAAAATTTGGATATGTGCATTCAGACGGAACATTTACCTGTCGTCTCAACATGTTCCAGGGGATCTCAATTCACTAGCGGACGCTTTGAGCAGAGATCCTCTCCGAGAGGAACACAAATGGTGTCTACACGAAGAAGTCGTAGGAGACCTCTTCTCACAGTGGGGTTCCCCCACTATAGACCTATTTGCCACAAGCGAAAACAGACAATGGACAGGATTCGCATCCAGGTTGCCCCAGCCAGGCTCTAAGTGGAACGCTCTATGGATTAACTGGTCAGGGATGTTTGCCTACTCTTTTCCACCAACCCTTCTGATGAGGAAGGTGCTCAACAAGATACACAGGGAATCGATGACGCTCATCTTAGTTGCTACTATGTGGGCAAGACAACTGTGGTTCCTGCACCTGCGCAAACTGGCGGTGTGCAAACCTATCAGACTCCTGTACTGGTACAACCTACTCTCCCAGCACGGAGCAAAATCCTCAACCCAACTCGATGAACTTGGCAGCATGGCTCCTGAAGTCATAGAGTTTGGCCATCTCAATTTACCACAAAGATTTATGGATATCCTAAAAGAATCAAGGAAACCTAACACAAGGCACTGTTACTTTGATAAGTGGCAAAGATTTGTTATTTGGGGCCAGAATAAACAGATCAACCCAGTTGATTGCACTCCTTCCAATATTGTCACCTACATGCTCCACCTACTGGACGCAAGGTTGGTATTTAATTCACTCAAGGTACACCTGGCGGCGCTGTCAGCCTACACCACCTCCCATAAAAAGGTGTTATGGTGGAAGGTGCCAGTGGTCAAAGCCATTATGGAAGGGGTGAAGAGACTCCACCCTCCAATTTCTAACCCACCACCAGGGTGGGACCTTAATGTGGTGCTTGCTAAACTCATGGGCCCCCCCTTTGAACCCATGCATAAAGCTAGTCTCAAACACTTGACTTATAAAACTGCCTTCTTAGTTGCCATTACATCCATAAGAAGGGTCAGTGAAATTCAGGCTCTGTCAGTGCAGGATCCTTTTATTACTATACATAAGGATAAACTGGTTTTACAAACTCACCCTAGGTTCTCACCATGTTAACCAGTGCATTGAGCTACCAGCCTTTTTCCAAGAACCCGAAAGCTCTGCTGAGGTGAAACTAGACACTTTAGATGTGAGAAGAGCGGTCCTCTACTACGTAGACAAGACCAGACCGCTAGGAAAAACAGATCAACTGTTAGTCTCCGTAGCTACAGGCAGAGAAGGAGATTGCGTCTCTAAAGGTGCCATCTCTAGATGGATAGTTAAATGTATTCAACTGTGCTACTCCCTTTTAGAAAAGACACTTCCTTTTACGCCAAGGGCCCACTCCACTAGAGGTACTGGGGCCACACTGGCTTTCATTGCAAATGTACCCCTTGACACCATTTGCAAAGCAGCTACATGGAGCTCTATTCGCACTTTTACTCAGCACTACTGCATTGACGCTCATTCCAAGATAGAAACTCAAGTGGGACAAGCGATTCTAAGACATTTGTTCGCTCATGACCCTTCTCACATCCCACCTCCTTCTTTTAACACTGCTCGCTAATCTATGCACAGCATGTGATCTAAGCAGATTCCACAAGCCTCAGAAGGGATACATTACTCACTATAATCGTATTTCTGATGTTTGTATCTGCTTAGATTCACATACGCCCGCCCTTCCGCCCCCCATAGACAAGGCGAATGGGTGCTTGTAGTCTTATCTAGCTATCTGCTTGGATAATCTGTACTCGCGCTACTCATGCTACCTCATGTCAGAAAAAATACAATTTGAGGGTCCTAATCGCGTGAGGGATCATGGGTACAGTGGACGTCACACTAGGGATAGTATTAGTGGCATGCCCTAGTTCGACGCCTCTTTTCGAGTTTCGAAAAAACAAACTGTAATACTCTGCAGCTTCCACTAGATGTCAGCCTATGCACAGCATGTGAATCTAAGCAGATGCAAGCATCAGAAATACGATTACGGTGAGTAATGCATCCCATATAGGCCCGGGGAGCTCTCAAGCCGTACAAGACCTATAGGGATCAAAGAGCCAGCGAGTTTCAAACTCACTCAAGTGCAGCGAGCAGAACGGCACAGTACTGGGTAGTTGCAGCCTGAGAAATGAGAAGGGCAACAGTCCAGGAATAGGTGGTGGCGAGACCACGGTAGAGGACCCGTGGTGGCCCGCTGGTCCAACGAAATTCACCGATACCATCGACTATGTGAAGCCCCAGGAGACCGTTCCCTTAACCGAATACCGGGAAGCAGAGAATAGACAAGAAACCAGGTGGAGAGGCAACACCGCAAGAAAGCCGATGTGAGTGAAGGAAAGACACTGGCAACAGAAGCTAAGTGAAAAGGATTCTGAAGAACTTGTCTCCGGAAGACGTAACCCATTGTAGAAGAAGGTAACTGGTAATATGTGAGTCACAGGTTGCCTCAATAGGGGAATCAGGATTTCTGATGCTTGTTAATCTGCTAAGAATCACATGCTGTGCATATAGTCCCACATCTAGTGGTAATCGCAGTGTATTGCATCTTTCATTTGAGGATCGAACAGGGACGTCGACCTGGGCGTGCCTGTAACATCTCCAAAGTGATGTGTAGTGTACCCAAAATCCCTCACGAGTCGACGTCCTTCAGATTGTTGTTTTTCACCCAACTAGTTGGTCGCCTTATGCGGACCTTGAAAGAGAGATATTGCAAATTCAGTAATTTCTTTGTCCTATGACCGATGGACGTCTAGTCTTTGACTTTCATCTTCGACGGCTACTTCGTGGAACCCTACGCTGAGGACGACTACTGCTTTCGGCGACTGGTGCATCGATCGACGCTGTCGTCGGCGTGGCCTCGGCCCTTCGGCCAGACCTATACAGTTGGGAGAGTGCGTCCCCGGGGTCTGATTCTCTGAGAATGTGTTATGCAAGATTGTATGCAGTACCCTTTGGGTGTTCTACAACAACCCTGACCTCCTGGCAATAAGACCCAACCTTGGTATAAGTCTGTACTACACAGGTTGGTAGCATGTTGAGCAGCCAGGCCTATCGCAAGAGGGGTCATGGTGAGCTATAGGGGAGTTGCACAGAGATTCACAGTGACAAGTATTCAAATAAACTCTTACACACAAGCTTTCTTGATTAAACAATTATTAATTTATTTAACAGTCAGTTTGAGTAAGCCTTCTTCAGAAGGAGCAATATAATAGTAACACACAAACTCCAAAATATACACTCTTAGTTTCACTAAATCAGTAAGTTCCCATTTGGGATGGCACACATACTTCCTACACCCTCAGGCGACTTAAATAACTAGGACACTGTGGACATTAATATACCACTGTTGCATTTAGAGCAATACTTAGGAGTATGTCAAAGAAAAAGATTATTAGAATAAAACAAGAGCTCCCACAAATATTCTGAATCGGGTAAGTACTTTTGTTAACCCCCCAATGCAAAGTAAGTTAACCCCTTCCTGGAAGGAAGACCGAACATCATGTCAGAGGGAAGAAGAGTCATTCAGGGAGCCTGGCCAGGCCAAAGTCAATTGGGGAAAGGTCTAGGTGAGCTGAAGCAATTCTTGCAGGTAAGTACAAGGCTTGCACAATGTTTTAGAAGTCTCCGTAGAAGAGAAGAAATCAAAGCAGGGCCACAGGCTGATTAGGCTTGTGAGGTAAAGAAGCTGATAGCAACTCTACAAAAGCAACTAAGACAAGTTTCAACTGAGAACAAGTGAGCTTACAAAACAAGAGGTAAGTTCTCTTAGACTTTACAGTCCCTTTGGTTAGAAGAAAATGGCTTTTGCTGGCTTCTGTTCCTGTGCAGATCCTGTGTCCCTGGCGTCAGTCCAGGGAACAAGAGGGAGGACATCTGGAGTACTCCTGCACTGCAATGGGACGATCAGCGACAGAAAAGGACCCACTTCTTTTAAGTGGCACTTCGCGGTTTCAGCGTATCAGCAAATAGCAACACCGCAGACTCTTGGCTGTCGAGATGGTATTTCCTTGCATCTGGGGTCCAGCTCTCTGTTGAGGTAGCTTGGGCAGTCCTGCTTCCTGGGAGTCTGGAGGATCTTCCTAGAGCTCTTGACCAACTTAAAAACAACGCACACAATCTGCTGTTACTTTCCCTGGCTCTTCGGTTCCAGCAGCAACTGCAGTGGAAATACAACCAGCTTTGAGAGGATGTCCAGGTGGCTTACTTTGGAGTTAATTGGTCCCACCAACTCAAGGGCAGAAGTTGTCCTTGCAGGGATTCTCTAGTCGAGGCGAATTCGGAGCTTCAGCACAGCAGCAGGGCTTCACCGGGCAAACCAAGGGTCCAGGAGTTGCAGCAGGCGTCTCTTACAAGTTGTTCTTCAGATCCTTCGTCCAAAGGTCGAATCTGCCTTCCAAGCCAAAAAGCCTCACCATTTATGCAGGTTTCTCCCATTCATTCCAGCCTAGCTTTCAGTCATCCAGCAGGGTGGCTGTCCTTGCCGGACAGCCAGCCGGCCAATGACCTAGGAGTGCATTCCTGTCTCCTAGAAAACTAAGCACAGGGGGTTTCAGGCACCTCCCTCGCTTCATGCCCCCGCCAGACACCCTGGAGCCAGAGGCAGGCTTCACCCGTGAATACCGCCAAAGATAAAATGAACAAAGGGACCAAACCTGGTTTGGCACGCTGTTAGGGAGAATTCTCATAAATGTGCTTATTCCCTTCACCTTAGAGACCCCCAGCAACTTGCTGGATTTTTGAGGACTTGATTTTTTTCCTGGAGAGAGTGTGAGCCTTTTTTCCCACTCTTGTGTATTTTGATGTGTGTTTTACTCTTGTGTTCTTTGATTATGGAGTTTTAGATAACTCCATAGGCATGATATGATAGGTTATTTATAACGCGCTTAATACCCAGAGGTTTCTAAGCGCAGACCCTGGGATCGAACCTGTGTTGCTCTGTGTCGTCTTGCTTCCAAGGCGAGCATGTTGCCGCTGAGCTATCCTCCCGAGACAACATCTTTACTTTTCTTGTGTTACACAGCACCTTCAGTGCAGTGGCACAGGGATGTCCTTAGAACTTCCCAAGGTTTAATCCCCTCTTTGGGATGAACTACTGTTCCCTAGAGAATGTAAAGTTAAATTGGCTTTACTAGTCTTTTTAAATTCATAGACCCTGCACACACTATCTTCCTATAGAGTGCTGGAGGGGTTACCTAGTATCCCCTGTGTCTAAACACTCATGTTGCTGTCAAAAGCTACCCTTTCCTATTGAAATAGCTAGTGGCAGTGGTTTTACGAAGTACCATGATTTTTCCTGACCGCGAACACCAGTAGCTAAAAATAGGGGCTGTCATGTTTTTCAACATGCCGCCCAAGACCCCTCTGTAAAAACACTCTGGTCATCCTTTTTTTTTTTGCTGTTTCTTTGTGGAAAGGTCCTTCTAGTGTTTAACTCTGCGCAGCAAACCAGGTTTGGTCCCTTTGTTCATGAGTCTTTGGCAGGCTTCAGGACTGAAGTCCGCCCTTGGCGTCCGAGTGTCTGGGGTGGGCAGGAAGTGAGGGAGGTGCCCTAAACTCCCTGTGCTTGGTCTCCTAGGAGACCCAAATGCACTCTGATGTGATTGGCTGGCTGACAGTCCAGCAAGGACAGCCACTCTTCTGGGTGATTGACAGCTAGGCTGGAATGAATGGTAGAAAACTGTTTAAAAGGCGAGTTTCCAGGACTGGAAGGCAAGAGTCGACCACTGGAATGAAAGAACCAAAGAGGAGCTGGAAGAGGACAGCTGCTGCAACCACTGGACCGTTAGTTTGCCTGGTGAAGCCCTGGTACAAATCCGAATTGCCAGGACTCCATTTGGCAGAGAAGCTCCTTCAAGGACGGCTTCTTCCTTTGAGTTGGTGGGACCAATCAACTCGTAAGACACCTGAATACCATTCTCAATGCTGGTTAAGGTATAACCAGGGAGAGGGATCCCAGTTTGTGGTCTTGAATCTACAGCTACTCGAACTGAAGTGACTCCATTTTGTTTGCTTCGACGACGATCCCTTGCAGTGCAGGAGTCCCCCGACGTCCTTCCCCTTGTCCCTACGACTGAGGCTCAGGAACAGTGAGATCTGCTGGAACTGCCAGGAACCAACGTCTCCAGCTTCATCATTTTGCTTCACATTAAGGTACTGTGTCATCTGTTTGAGAGATCCGAACTCTCGCTGTGAAAGTTCGTGGAACTTTACCCACTTGCAGGCCTGATCAGCTTTTGACCCAACATATTGTTCTTTTTCGCCTAAACTACTTCTGAGAACATTTACAAAGACTTCTCCATTTGTTACCAGGACTGATCTGTCCTATCCAAGAACACTAGACTATTGACTTTGGCCTGGCCTATTGAATTGAACTGACCCTCTTGGTACACTGAACCTTTGCATTGCCTAACAGAAGTGTTTTCTAATCCATTGTACATACCTATGTCTTTCTATTTCCATTGAAAGTAACTGAAGCGCCATTTGGTTCCTTTTTCAGGGGAGCGCAAACTTTCTCTACAACTTAGAGTTTGTTACTGTAGTGTATTGGTGTTTAATATCAAGTTGATTTCTACTAGTGAATGTTTTCTAAATGTCTGTGTAAATAAATGTATCAGTATTTTTTACCAAGAAACCTTGAATGTAAGTGTCTACCTGAACCACTGTGATTGTTATACTTCTGTGTAACTTCATCTACTGCTCGCATTCCCTCTTGAGATAAGCCTGGCTGCTCAGCTCACTACCAAAAAGTCTGTGGTACAGACTTATACCAAAGGTTGGGTTTTGCTTATACCTGTAGTCCTAATTGTGTGTGGTGTTCCCAGAGGGTACTGCATGCAATTCTGCCTAACACACACAGGGTAAATCTCAAGAAGGACATTTCCACAAAGAATTGGCGAAAAACGAAGACTGGGGCCATTTTAACAAAAATGGCACCCTTGGGTGCTTTACTGCAGCTGCGAAGGCAGCCCACGGTAAAAGCACACCACAGTAGTTAAAAATAAACCACTCCCACCAACCATTCATCGAGGAAAGGGTAACATAAAAATGTTACATGAGAAGCTTGACAAAGGGGATACTAAGTAACCCCTCCAGCACCCTATTGTAAGTGTATGTTGGGTCTATAAAGTTACAAATGTAAGTAAAGTCAATTTCACTTTACTGCTCTTGGAAACAGTAGTTTATCAAAGAGAAGGTATTTAAACCTTGGGAAAATCTGAAAGACGTCCCTGTGCCACTGCACTGAAGGTGCTGTGTGACACAATGTAAAAGATTATGCCTATGGAGTTTGTCAGACTCCACAACCAAAAGAAACACAGTTTTCAAATCACATTAAAAAATACATGAGAGAGTGGGGGAAAAAAGGTCTTGCTCTCTCCAGGTTAAAAATGTAAGTCCTCAAAATCCAGCAATGTTGCTGGGGGTCTCTAAGGTAGAGAGGAATTAGCACATTTCTGAGAATTCTCCCTAACAGAATGCATTTTCTTTTCGCCTCTCTTTTCCTTTCTGGTCTTGCTGCCACCCTTTACCTCTGCTATGGAGAGGACTCAGTTTAAATTTTGTCCGTCTTGTAATGGGAAAATACCCTTGGAAGGACACCCATCACAAGTGCAATAGGTGCTTACCTTGTGACCACGGCAAGCCATCCTGCAAGCTTTTTCAGCCAAAGATGCTGAAAGATAGGCAGACGAAATCGTGGGCGGCCAACGTGATGCAGGCCGAGTGTGGTTCCCCTGTAGGCACAGTCACAGAGAGTGACAAGGACACTAGCCGCAGCCATGGCTCCGATGTGGAGGCCATAGACCTTTCCGCGGAACTGTCCAGTACCCAGTTGCCCATCCCCGGCCCGACAGGCAGGATGCCGGCACTGCTATGGGGAGATCACACCCCCGCGACAGAGGCACACCCGCACCATCGAACCCCACAAGCTCCCTCGACGGATGCGTTGAGGAAGCATCAGACGCCAACTGGTCCGCCGAAAGTTTTGACCGTACCTACTGATCCTCATGATCCGCTGCCCTCCCTGCATTCGTCATTTGGACATGCATCCGGGCATTCCACCCATAAGGACGTCCCTTCCAAAAAACACACATCTAAGAGCACATCAGACCCAAAGGTTTTGGTGGAGCCAAAAACCACGACGACTCCTACAGGCGCATCAAAATCTCCTTCGAATGGATTGTGTCCTCCCACGTATTCCTCATCTTGTGATAAATCGTTATCTCCAGCTTCGCTGCTTCGGAAAAAAATGTATCGGCAGAGGGCGCTGTGCTCGAGGTCGTGGCGTCGATTGTCCCTCGACGTACTCCGTACTCTGTCGACATCACCGATGGTATAAATAACTCGAGCCGCGCCTGTTGCTTTAGTTCTGTTTTTCTGATCGCTTCGCTATCGAGAACGGCGCGCTTCTATTTTCTGTGAAGAAAATGTCGCTATCTTCGACACCTTCGACACCCAGAACTGGGTTTAAAAAGTGTGCAGATTGTGGATCTAAGATGTCGATCACCACCGGATTTGTCTCTGGTGTCTCGGTTCCAGTCACCGAACCGACGACTGTGGGTCCTGCCAATCTATGACCGAAAAAGCTCTTCGTGAGAGGAGAGGTACACTGTTGGTGGGGAGGGAGGCCTCAAAAAAGGTTTCGTCAAAAAGTCACAAGAAAGCGACTGATTCTAAGGAATCGGATCGCCATAGGCACTCGAAGAGATCTCGATCTAAGAGTAGATCGAGACACTCTTCGTCATCATCGAAAAAAATGAAGAGGAGACATAGATCTCCTTCATCATCTTCTTCTTCAGAGTCGACCGAAGAAATTTGTTGTCCGACTAAATCGGATTCTCCCAGTAAGTGGGAAGAATTCCGCAAAAAGATGATGGAGGTTTTCGAGAATGAAGCCCCGACCCCCTCGAAAAAGCCATACCCCTAAAGTCGCTCCATTGGACGACAAAGGGAAGTCCAAGGCTACCATGGCCAAGACCGGTAGCGTCGAGGAATCCAAAAAACCTTGAGTCAACGTAAAACCGTCGAAGACTCTTCGAGCGTCGAGCACCTCTCCAGTGCCATGCAAGAAACACAAGTCGTCGAAGACTTCGACAACTTCGTCGACGCCCTCGATGTCGATAATTTCGACGCCAAAGCCAAATGCGTCATCGACGCCATTATCAAAGTCATCTTCGAAAACTTCGAAGACTTCAAAGACACCCTCAAAAACTTCGAGGGATTTGCCATTTCATTCGAAGCAGATGGAAGAGGAAGAAAGGAGATTCACTCCTCTGCCCAGGTCAGACTTTTTCAAATCTATGTCAGCAATCTATGAAGAGTCTGCTTCAGAAGAAGACGAGGTTACTCCTTTGGGAGTTACTTATGGTACAAGACAAGTTCCTGAGGAACTTATTGACCAGGAATCTAGAATGAGAGACCTGAGTGATACTCTGCAGTCTGCCTGTGGAGTTGACGCATCCCCAGAATTAGAGTTCGCCAAACCTGATCCTGCAGAGCATGCAGATGCTGGGTACAGGGGTTTTATGACCAGGGTAGTGGAATATATGGGTTGGGGTAATACTTCACCCATTTTTGAACAAGATGACATGACGGATATAATCGTAAAGGGACCTCAGAAAGATCCTGTTCTCCCTTTTCACAGGGCCCTTCAAAGGACTGTGGAGAAAAACTGGGAGAAACCAGAAACTATTGCTGCTGCAGATAGCACTTTTCCAAGAAAATATAGACCAGCTGGAACGGATCCTGAATATTTGAATAAACATCCGACTCCAGAGAGTTTAGTCATTCAGGCAGCATCTACTTTAAAACAAACTGCTTATCCAACTATCCCTCCAGATAAAGAGGATAAAAAAATTGATGCCTGGGCACGTAAACTTTTCACGTCAGGCAGTATGGCACTTAAGTCGGCAAATGTCACCTGTACCCTAGCCAGGTTTACCCATACCATGTGGGACTGTATTTCGGCGGCGGCTGATCATATTCCGGAAGGCGAGGAAAGGGAAGGCTTCCTGAATATAGTCAAAGACGGGAAGGAGGCAATGGGGGAATGTCTCCAGTCTGGACTGGATACTGCTGATAGTATCAGCAGATCCATGGCTGCAAGCGTTGTGCTACGCAGATTTGCGTGGTTGAGGAAGTCCGGATTTGCACCAGACGTGCAAGCTAGACTCCTCAACATGCCCTTTGATGGCTCGAGGCTCTTTGGCAGAAAGGCTGATGAAAGCCTAGAAAAACTTCAGACCTCGAAAGCGGCAGCTAAATCACTTGGCGCCTCTTTGCGCCAGCCTCTAAAACCCTATTCCGGCTCATCTTCCTGGAGGGGTCGTTCTTTTCGATACTACTCCTCTTTTGGTAGAGGAAGAGGACAGGCTTCTCAAAGGGGCAAAAGAAACTTCCCTCGTGGAGCACGAAGAAGAGGTCCAAAATCAGCCTCAGCAGCGGCATCTGTACCCTCAGCCACTCCTGCAGCCGCCTCCAAATCCCTCTGAGACCTTGTTACACAAAACACCAGTGGGAGGCAGGATCTCTCAACATCTGAAGGAATGGCGGGGCATTACCTCAGATGCTTGGGCACTGGAAACAGTAGCCCAAGGTTACTGTCTCCCCTTTCTAAAAAGGCCTCGGAATCATCCACCGGGAGCCAACTCCGCCAAAATTCCGGATCCGCTACTGTTGCAGGAAATTTTAACCCTGCTAGAGAATGGTGCCATAGAACTGGTACCTGTAGCGGAGAGGAACAGGGGTTGGTACTCCCCATATTTTCTCATCCCAAAAAAGGACAGAGGACTGAGATCCATCTTGGACTTGAAAAACTTGAACAAGTTCCTCAGGAAGGACAAGTTCAAGATGGTGACACTTAATTTCTCAGATCCTTCAGGCTCTCCAACTCCAAGATTGGTTGGTATCATTGGACCTTCAGGATGCCTACTTTCATGTGCCAATCCATCCAAAGCACAGAAAGTACCTGAAGTTCGCGATTGGCAATTCTCATCATCAGTTTCGAGTTCTGCCATTCGAGTTGACCTCCGCCCCAAGGGTTTTCACCAAACTGTTGGCGGTTGTGGCAGCAAGTCTCAGGAGAGGAGGTATTCACATATATCCCTACCTGGACGACTGGTTGATCAGAGCAAGTTCTCCAGAACAAGCTCAGGAACATCTTTCGATCACCTGCCACTTCCTCCACAAACTGGGCTTCTCCCTCAATTTCAAGAAGTCCCACATGATACCATCCCAGAAACTCCAGTTTATCGGAGCAGTCTTGGACACTTCATCAGGAAAAGCCTCGCCTCCCGAAGTGAGAGCTCTCCACATCCAGCAGATGGTAATGAAGTTTCAGAATGCCCAACATCTACCGGCCTTCGATTTTCTCAGGCTGCTCAGCTTCATGGCATCCTACATTTTCCTAGTACCAGAGGCCAGGTTGAGAATGAGATCCCTTCAATGGGCACTCAGAACTCAGGGGTCCCAGTTCTCAGGGAATATGTCGGATCTTCTGCAAGTCCCGAGCGCAGTTGCTCAGGATCTTCTATGGTGGGCTTGCAACGACAACATTCTCAAGGGAGAGTCTTTTTGGCAACCATGGGCGGAGATAACGGTAGTGACGGACGCCTCACTCACGAGGTGGGGAGCACACACCAACGATCTGACAATCAGTGGTCGTTGGTCTCCATCGGAGTCCAAACTACACATCAACCTATTGGAGCTGAGGGCAATCAGACTAGCTCTGAAGGCCTTTCTGCCCTCTGTACAGGGAAAGAATGTCCTGATAATGACGGACAATACAGTGGCCATGTACTATCTCAACAAGAGAGGAGGTGTAGGGTCACTGCCACTGTGTAGAGAAGCAATGCAGCTCTGGTTCTGGGCAATACGAGAAGGAATCTCTCTGTCGGCAATTCACCTAGCCGGAGAGAAGAACACAGCGGCAGACGTTCTGAGCAGGCAGAGCACGGTCTCTCACGAGTGGGAGCTGGCTCAGGAAGTCCTTCTGGAGATCTTCGCCCTTTGGGGAACCGCTCAAGTGGATCTGTTTGCCACTGCGATCAACCGGAAGTGCGATCAGTACTGCTCGAGGGAATTTCCTCAAAGAGGAGCTCTGGGAGATGCATTTGTAGTGGAGTGGAAGTTTCCACTGCTGTACGCGTTTCCCCCAGTCCCCGTGATTCCTCAAGTAATCAGGAGGTTGAGAAAGTTCAGGAAAACCATGATCCTAATTGCCCCGGATTGGGCCATGAGAACGTGTTACCCGGACCTTCTAGACATGTCCATCTGCCCTCCAATACATCTTCCGCAAAGAGAGGATCTTCTCTCGCAAGAGGAAGGTCGGGTTCTCCATCGAGAGGTCAAGACACTCAACCTTCACGCATGGTTTCTGAGAGGTTGAGATACAAGGATTGGGATCTTCCGGATGACGTAATGGAAATCTTGCTTTCGACCAGAAGACCAGCAACAAAGTCTTTGTACCGATGTCGCTGTAACTGCTGCAAAGACAAGGATGTGGACCCTTTTCAGTGTGGCACACCAATGGTTCTCTCTTTTCTACTACATCCTGCTAATCTGGGGCTCCAGATAGGAACAATCAAAGGATACCTTGCTGCGCTGTCCATTTTCAAGGGCTCCTCGGAAGAGGTTTCATATTTCAAAATACCGTTAATAATTAAATTCTGAAAGGGGCTTACTAATGTATACCCTCCAGTACCTTTTCATGTACCAACTTGGGAATTAAATTTAGTATTAAAATTCTTGACTTGCATACCTTTTGAGCCTCTGGACTCATGTCCATTGAGGCTTTTGACTCCAAAAACTGTCCTCCTTGTGGCCCTATCATCAGCCCGCAGGGTTAGCGAACTTCAGGCTCTCTCATGCAAACCACCATATACTATTTTTTATAAAGATAAGGTAGTCCTTAAAGTTAAACCTTCGTTCTTGCCAAAAGTAGTCTCGGACTTCCATTTGTCACAAAAAATAGTACTTCCAACTTTTTATCCTCCTCCTCATCTGGGCAAAGAAGAGGAGAGATTACACAGATTAGATCCCAAGAGGGCTCTTAGTTTTTACATCTCAAGGATGACTAAATTGAGACAAGATGACCAACTGTTTGTGGGTTATACTGGTCATAAATTAGGCTTAACTGTAACAAAACAGACCATTTTCCGCTGGATCATATTAGCCATAGTTGAATGCTACAGATTAGCGGGAAAAGAACCACCAGATGGGCTTCGTGCCCATTCTACAAGGGGAATGGCTACTTCTGTGGCTCTAAAGAGGGGAGTCCCGGCAGCAGATATTTGTGCAGCTGCAACCTGGAAAACAAAGCATACTTTTGTTAAACATTATTGTTTGGACACTGCCTCCTCTAACGAGGGTTTATTTGCAAAGGCAGTTCTGCATTATGTCCACGAAAACTGAAATTAGTACTCCCACCTCCAAAAATTGATACTGCTATGGGAGCCTATCACAAGATGAGGAATACATGGGAGGACACAATCCATTCGAAGAACAAGTTACTTACCAACTGTAACGTTCTTTCGACTGGATGTTCCTCCCACGTATTCCTCATCGACCCTCCCATCCTACCCCACAGTACAGTTTACGTTTTCTTACACTTTCCTCTCACGAAGAATGTATCGATCATGGGACATGCCTGGGTTTATGTATATATATATATATCATCGAAAAAACAGAAATGAAGCAACGGGCGCGGCTCGAGCTATTTATACCATCGGTGACGTCGACAGAGTACGGAGTACGTCGAGGGACAATCGACGCCACGACCTCGAGCACAGTCCCTCTGCCAAGAATTTTTTTTTTTTCCAAAGCAGCAAAGCTGGAGATAACGATTTATCACAAGATGAGGAATACGTGGGAGGAACATCCAGTCGAAAGAACGTTACAGTTGGTAAGTAACTTGTTCTTCTCATCCACTGGAGATCCACAAGAGTTTCGCAGCTTTTGTTTCAGCTGCGAATAAACCAAAAAGCACACCCTCTCGCCGAGAGGAGTATTCAGAAGCGTTCCATCCCCTCGCTAAGACTTAGTCTGATAAGTCCCTTCCCTCCAACGACATCTTTCCTCCTAGAGAGCCTTCCCCCTCCCACAACCCCTCCCCCTCCCTTCCTTACCCTTCTGGTTCATCCATATGGACAAGAGTGAGGTTTGAGAGCTATATTGACAAACTGTTACAGTTTGTAGACTTCTTAGAAAAATGAATTACCCCTAAGCGACCTCGGGAGGAGGATTCCTGCCCTAGTTTACCAAAGGTGCAGAAACTTTCCAGCCAAACTCCACAGGAAGACGTTTTTGAATTCTCAGAACCTGAAGAGGTCTATGAGTATCCCTATGACCAGGAAGACAATCTTTTTGGCCAGGACACCCATGACCAGTGCCCAGATTGGGGTTGGGATCAGCCTGAAGAGGAAGCACCTTGGCTTTCCCCTACTCCAACTCCTGACCCAGACGCCATTTGTCTGGATCCTCCCTCATCGCTTCCACAGAGGCAGGCATCGTCTATTGACGATTAGATGACTTTTAAAGCAATCCTGAAAAGGCCTGCAGACCATTTCCAAATTGCCACGCAGGAAGCTGTTCAAGACACAGACTTTGTTGAGGACATTCTAAAGGAATTCCCCTCCCCCCCACACACAAGTCAGGCAATCCCCCTGCTGAATTCCATCAAGAAGCGCCTCGCACCTTCTTTGCTGTCCCCTTCCCTTACAAGTACCATCAACCCTTGCGTTAAAACCCATTGTACATCTGAGGGCATGCCACTCCAGACTCTCTAGTTGTCACTACCACCAGGAAGAGGGCTGGGGTGCCACTATCTACTGCAGAAGCGCCCCCGACAAAGACTGCAAAAAATGGTACGCCCTTGGCAAACCCATCACCACTTTGGGGGCATATTCCACAAGAATTGCTAATAATACAACCCTTCTTGCGAGTTATAGTGATGTGCAGTAGAACCTGCTTCAAGAGGGTCTCCGAGAAGTCCCTGAAATGGTGCGATCACGCCTATTGGCGATTGTCTCAGAAGGAAAACCAGTGACCCACAACATCCTAAAAAATACATTGGATGCAGCAGAGACGGCAGGGCAAACTCTGGCGCAGGGTGCTTTTCTGAAAAGGCACACCTGGCTTAAGAACTCGGGGTTTAATACACAGGCCTCCTTAATAAACAAAACGGTGGGGGGGCGTGGCCAACTGCGAGATGCGGTAGACGTATGCCTGAAGAGCTCCCGCTGCCGCGGCTAATATCCTGACCCGAACACCTGCTTACCAGCACCTGCCAACCCCCAGAATACACCCACCGGTGCAGGACGTCCTGGGGCACACTTGTGTCCAAAATCAGCCCGTAACGCACCCGGGCTGAAAAACCAGGAGCGAGTGACGGCGGCGCCGAAACAACGCACCAGGCACCCAAGATGGCCGCCAGAGTCATGGGCGCGATTTGAATGGACATCGGAGTTGCCCCGACACCAGCAGCCTGACTCCATCGAGCGGAGCAAAGGCACAAGAGGCGAGCGAGGACCCAGGAAAGGAGATTGCCACGACGGACGCCAACCCACGCCGGTGGCAGAGACCCGGGCGGCCTTTGCCGAAGGAGTGATAGAGGAGGGGAGCGGAGGCGGAGACCAGCACTAACCCGGACCGGCAGAGTCGGAGTCCCAGGAGCGAGGAGACAGGAGAGATCCGGCCACGCACCGCCACAGCGTCCCGTGAGCGGCGGAGTCTGCCCCCACCGGTGAGTGCCAGCGCCAGAGTCCCCCGCGCGGACATCGCACGCGGAGCTGGGCTTCCCCGCTCCAGGCACACAACGATGAAAGGAGGACTCGAACGCCCATCCTGATCCCAGCCCCCGGCACATCGACCTCCAGGGGAACCAACAGGAGCCATCAGTGCATCACTGGTACTGGAGGCCACAGTAATATCAGGGCCCCTTGTCCCCCACATAAGGCAATCTCAACATTACTGGGAGGTCACTGAAAACTGGGGGCGAGCAAGGTCACAACTGTGCAGACAACCCACGGAAGGACCGTCTCCCTCCAGTTGGAACTACCGCCACCAAACCAAGCAGCAGACGGTGGGGTGACCCACTGCCGTGCGGGGCGAATCACTGGGGGCAGAACTCTCTACAACCCCCCCTGCCTCACTCAAGTGGACACTGGGCTTCCAAAAGGGAAGCAGAGTGGGAATTCAACGCACACAACCCGGTTAAGTGCGTGAAACCTCCCTGTGTGACCCATCAACGCCTGCAGAGCGGACAGACCACCACAGCCGCAAACACGAAGCTGGCACCAGGGCCTAGGACCTACCATCGCTCGCCGCCCTGCAATAAAGGAAGCACTACTTTGTTAGATCTCTTCCCCCCTCCGCCACAGAACGAGGCGGCTTCCTAACCCTGCCATAGTTCCACCAACTGCATACCGAACTGGGCAATAAGCCTGGGCAGACAACCCCTCGAGCAACCGGACAAGGCTCTGGATACAAAAGCACGCCCGCAGGGCCTAGCGGCAAGCATGGGTAAGGACAAAACTAAGAAGCCCACTGTGCAAAACAGGATTGACCAGTATACGATCCCCCCCCATCACAATCCGTCGAACCTCAACTGTCGCCTTCTGAAGAGGTGGACCCTGCGCCCGTGCTCTCCCTGAGAGACGTCATGGCAGCGATAGCGGACTCCCGCTCATCAATGGAGCAGAAGATGGACGGAATAAGCTTGGATGTATCCCTCCTCCAACACGACTTGCAGCACGAACTGGAGAGGCGGAACAGCGAATCTCCAACAAGGAAGACGGGCTACACGCTGTGCAACAACAACTCCAAGGAGTCTCATCCAAACTCAAGATCCTGAAGTCTAGAGTCGAAGAGGGAGAGGGTAGATCCAGGCGCAATAGCATTCAAATCCTTGGCATTCCCGAGAAAGCCGAAGGCCCTTGTATGGAGCTCTTCCTGGAGCAGTGGCTGATGGACCTGTCTGACCAGAAATCCTTTTCTAAATTCTTTTCTATAGAAAGGGCACACCGAATGCCCACAGGCAGACCAGTGCCCGGCGCCAACCCACGAACGGTGGTAGCAAAGCTGTTAAACTATCGGGACCGCGACGCGCTGTTTCACCTTACACGAACCAAAGGCACGATCATCTTCAATAGCTCTAAGATAGCCTTCTTTCCAGACTACATGAGGGAGGTGCAGAAGGTGAGGCAATCCTTTGAAAAGCTTAAAAGACAACTTCAAGCGGTAGGAGTCAAATATAACCTGCTCTTTCCTGCTCAATTGAAAATTTATCATAAAGGCACAACGGTTCATTTTAACGATCCTAAGGAAGCCTGCCGATGGGCGGAGCAGCACATTGAGGGGGACTGGTCGACACCTCGAACCAACAGAAGCAGAAACCCCAGATCACCAGCGGACCAGCGGACCAGCGTCCGATGCCGGATCAGCCACCCTCACCGAACCGGCCGGCAGAAGACGGGGACTGAACTCGGTTGGTTCCCCAACGAAGAACCAGATCCCACGGGCAGGTGCGGAACTGAAACTGGAATGTACCGAGCTATGCCACAGAGGCTTTCGTAAGGCGTTTACACCTTTTATAATGCGGCTAGCGGCGGCGTACCGCCATCGCACTTGGGGAAAAGCTACAACACCCCTCCCAATTTCTTTCGTTTAATTTGATCAAGGGTCTGTTAAGTTGACACCCTACCTCTTTTGAGTGTCAGCGATGTTGGGGCTACAGGTACTTCGTGTTGGGATGGGGTATAGGGAGGGTGAGAGAAAGGAAAGTTGTGAAGAGTTTTTTGTTACCCTGGGAGCAGTGCACCCTTGCAAGCTCCAGGGTTTGTTATGGTTCATGGCAAGATGAGGCTGCAGTTTGTCCAGACAGCAAAACAATCACCACTTAAGGCATGCACCACAGTACATCACCATAAACGGGGACACCTTCCCCGCAAGACACCCGCCCAACCCTCTAACTAAATTACTAGATGGCACCCATACAATCCAAGTTGACTCAGACTGAACGCCTCAAATCCCTCAAGGTGCTCACATGGAATGTAAACGGGATGGGCTCCGCGATTAAAAGGCGCCTGATCAAGCAAGTACTCAGTAGACACTCCCCCGACGTGGCCCTGCTATTTGAAACGCACCTAGCGGGATCGAATTGCTCCCTCTTCCAACGCACCAATTATAGGGCTGCCTTCCATGCAGGATACACAATGGGATCTAGGGGTACTCTCATTCTCATACATAAACGCATCCCTTTTGCCCTCCTAGACTTGGAACAGGACCCCCGGGGTCGCTGCGTGCTAATCCTGGGAACGCTGTGGAACGAGAGGGTCGCTTTTGTCTCTATATATTCCCCTCCCGGACTGGGGTCGGAGCTGTTTGATGAACTGACCGCCCTCATAGGCAAACACCAACCGGATAAGTGGTTTCTGGGGAGTGATTTTAATGTCATGTGCAACACCACTGACAGTACCCATCTCAGACAGCGCAACCCGGATACTCCCACAAGGCTGTTTAACTTTGCGTCTGCCTTGGGTCTTTGTGACGTGTGGCGAGAGTTGCACCCGGATACTAGGGGGTACTCCTTTCATTCCGGAGCCCACGGCTCCCTCTCTAGGATCGACTATCTCTTTCTCCCGCACACAGATCTTTTCAGAGCACTGTCAGCTGACCTACTCCCCCGGGGCGTCTCGGACCACTCACCCCTACTTGTGGAAATCCGCATGCAGGGCGCGTCTCCCCCTAGAACGTGGGCACTAAACAATTACTACCTGGGTTTCCCCGAGCTTGTGGACCACCTTGCTGAAGTCTCCACCGAGTACTTCGAGCTTAACGACAATGGAGAACAGGACCCGGTAGTGGTTTGGGAAGCCTACAAGGCCGTCTTGCGAGGCGCACTAATCTCCTGGGTGGCGAACAAACGGAAGGAGAGACTCCAAGACATAGCGAAGGCGGAAGGAGAACTGACCCAAAGGGAGAACGAACACATCCTTGCCCCATCCCCTCAGACCCAACGGTCCCTCAAACGAGCCACCAAGCGCCTCTGAAACTTATTACTAGACAATGCTAAACAAGCCCACTAGGACTCCAGAGCAAGAATTTACGAGCATGGCTACAAGGCCGGCAGAATGCTAGCTTGGTTGGAAAGAAGAGATGAGGGACAACGCTGTGTCCGGGAGATTATCACTCCACAGGGTGAAAGGTGCCAGTTGGACGCAGAGATAGCGAAGGCCTTTGCCCAATTCTATGAGGCACTATACCAGGCCCCAACCTCGACGCTGGACCCAACCCTCCTAAATGACATTCTACTCCCAAATCTGTCAGCACAGCAGAGGGCAAGTCTGGACTCTGATCTTTCAGAGGCAGAGGTAGCCAAAGCACTAGCACAATTGCAGATCGGGAAAGTGCCCGGCCCTTAGGGGTTCCCAGTCGAAACCTGGCAGAAGCTGGGCCGGGACACCATAACGCCCTCCCTCCATAAAATGTTACTGAGCGCCCGGGAACAAGGCACCCTCCTGCCGAACCTGTGTAAGGCTACCATCGTGGTTATCCCTAAACCTGACTAGCCCCAGGAAAAATGTGCCTCCTACAGGCCAATCTCGTTAATCAATGGTGAAGCCAAGGTCATCGCTAAGCTCCTAGCCAACAGGCTACAACCGGTTGCTGACACTCTGATACACCCGGACCAGTGTGGCTTTATTCCACACAAGTCAACCCGAATGAATCTGCGTCGGCTCCACTTAGCACTAGAACGGGCTCCTATCATTGACAGCCCGCTTGCCCTTTTGGAAGTCGACTTTGAGAAGGTCTTTGACTCGGTCGGATGGGATAGCCTTTGGGAGATTATGGAACGTATGGGGTTTGGTGAAGGGTTCCTGGGTTGGATGAAGCTGCTGTATACAAACATCCAGGCGGAAGTCGGGGTGAACGGGTGGACCTCTCGATCCTTCCACTTGGGCAGGGGCACGCGACAGGGGTACCCCCTCTACCCCCTTCTCTTCGCTCTCGTGATTGAGCTGCTGGCTATATGGCTCCGCCAGAGTACATCCTGGACGGGATTTAGATGGCCAGAGGGACACGAAGATCAAATATCCCTATATGCGGATGACCTCCTGGTATATCTGGGAAAACCCGCCCGGACATGCCCCATAGTGACTCAGATGCTCGTCCAGTACGGGGAATTTAGTGGCCTAAGGATCAACTGGAAGAAATCCGTTTTCTTCCCGGTGAAGGGAGAAGGACAGACTAACCCACGGGAATGCCAATACCATACGGAGCAACTTGGCTTCCGATACCTTGGGATCTGGATAACAACAAATCTTACCAGCTATACCACGCACAATCTCCAACCAATCATTGACCGGTTCTCCAATGACGTCCACCACTGGAAGCTTCTCCCCCTGACCCTCATGGGCAGAGACGCACTTTTTTAAATGATGGCCCTTCCGCGATTCCTCTACGTCCTTCAGAACGCCCCATTGCAGATCCAGAAATCTGAATTCGACCGGTTGGAGACCCTTCTCAGGGAGCTTCTATTGGGAGGAGCTCAACCACAAATTGCCCTGACTACACTTCAGAGGTTGGTCTGGGAGGGTGGGATAGGAGTGCCCTGCCTTCAGACCTATTACTGGGCCTCACAACTTGTGGTGGTCAGTGACCTACTGCATGGGGACCGGGAACTACCCCATATTGGAGCCGACATGGGGGCCTTGCATGACACTGATCCACTACACTTATTGTATCAATCCCCCCCCCCCCCCGAGACCCTCCACGCCAACAACGAAGGCACATATCACCACCATTTGGAGAAACGTACACACGTTTTAAAAGACGGGAATCTGGCCCAGTTTGAGGACCTGCAGCACAAATTTCAACTCCCATACACCGAGAGGTACCACCACATGCAAATGTCCCATGCCCTGAGAATCCACATACCGACGGATGACAATATCCCGGATTACACACCTATAGAACGCAACATATTGCCTGAATATATCCCCACCAAATGCACATCTATCCTCTATAACGCCATCACATCCTTTGCTACTCCTGAACTGACCAGTTTAAAGGCCAAATGGGAAAGTAATGTAGGGGATATCGACCCTGAGGACTGGATCCGGGTACTAATGCACCCACGGGAGGCGGCAATCTCCTCTAGACTCAGACTGGTGCAACTCAAAATACTGCACAGAGTGTACTACCCTAGAACTGCATTGTTTGGTTGGAAAAGGACAACAAACCTGAACTGTCTCAGATGTGGGGAAGAGGAGGGAACCTTCTTTCACATACTGTGGTCATGCCCCCGCATCCGAATCTTCTGGGATGCCTGCTGCTGGGAACTGGCCAGGGTACTCTCTAGCACGATAGAACTGGACCTGAAGGTCCTAATCCTGGGTGCACAGGGAGATAGCGATTTCAACAAATGGGAAGAACTGTTACTGCACACGGCAGCCGCCCTGATGAAGCGCAACATCGCACAAAAACGGGGAGTCCCGGAGCCTCCGACGCTGGAGCAATGGGCACTGGACATGGACACATGTGCTATGATCGAACGACGGATATACAACGCAAGAGGCTGTCCCAACAAAGCTTCTAAAATATGGGGGAAGTGGGAGGAGGGTGGACCCTGATGTATACGGACACTGGTGATGTAACTCTGTACACATGCAAAATGGGTCACGGTCGGGATCTACGTGAATGGTGATACAAGATCTAATACTACTGTATGACTGGTCGAGCCGGCCTCAATTGCTCTAGCTGCCTTTTTTCTTTTGTTTTTGGTTGTTTTGTTCATGTTATAAGTATTTAATAAAAATGTTTAATAAAAAAAAAAAACTGGTGGAGGACACAAATCTGTTGGAAGGTGGTAGATGGTGCCTTGGAGATGGCGAAAAAAAGAGCATGATACTCTTAAGTCACTTAATCAGATCACTGCTAGACCTTAACAACGGGGAGGAAACTCTCTGCGTTCCTTCCAGGGCCAGTCTTTTTACCCCTCTCTACACAACCAGTATGGCACAGGAGGTACCTCATGGTCTTCCGGACAAAGCACAGCTGGCAACAACCAATACCAGCAAAGGGGACAACGAAGAGGCAAAGGTAGAGGCATTAACTCCACCCCAAGAGGCTACCCGGCCTCTGCTCCAAAATGACTTGCTAGTCCGGGTCCCCTCCCATGCCTCCCCAGTTGGGGGAACGTTTAACATCCTTTCTTCATGCATGGGAGGGGATTACCTCAGACCAGTGGGTGCTCAAGGCCGTCACCCATGGTTATTGTATCGAGTTCCACTGGCCACCTCGATACCGGCCACCAAGAAGCAGACGCCTATCGTCAGCACATCTGTAGATTCTGCTGGAAGAGGTGCAGATACTTTAGGAAAAGTGTGCCATAGAAGTCGTCCCTATTCATCAGGTAAACAAGTGTATTTATTCAGTGTACTTCCTTGTACCCAAAAAGGATCTCACCATGCGCCCTTTGTTAGACTTGCGCCCTGCGAACAAATTTGTCAAGCTGCAAAAATGCAGAATGACAACATTGCAGAAGGTAATCCCACTGTTGACGCAGGGGGATTACATGGCAACATTGAATATGATAGATGTATACTTTCTGTGCGCTGGCAACATTGAAATATTAAAGTACCTAAGGTTCATGATTGAGAACAAGCACTATTAGTTCAAGGTTCTTCCCTTTGGCATTGCCTCAGCCCCAAGGGTATTTACGGAGGTACTGTCGGTAGTAGCGGCTCACCTGCGCAGGCAGTCCATTCCAGTCTATTCTTATCTCGACGACTGGCTAATAACAGGGGATTCGTACGGAACATGCCTATCAAACACCCAGAAGACGGTAGATCTCCTCTTTGGTCTCAGATTCTTGAACACAGAGAAAAGGTCCAGCCTAGATCACAGCCAAGTCAAGCAATTTCTGGGGGCTCTAATTCAGACCAAAGACGGGTTCGTCTTTGCCTCCAACGAGAGGGTTCAAAACATGCTGTTCCAGATCTCTCACTTTGCAGCCAATCGACAGGTGACCGTATGCAAAGCCATGCGACTGTTGGGGATGATGGCCTCCTGCATTTATCTAGTCCCACATGCACATTTGCACATTCGCCCCATGCAAAAATGGCTCTCGAGCCAATGGTGTCAGGCCAGCGGACAATGGGACGATCTAGTGGTTGTCTCGGCGGCCCTCGTTCTCTCTCTGCAGTGGTGATCAAGGGGAAACCTCTTGCAGGGGAAGACCTTCACCACCTCTGCAGTAGAAGCCACTCTGACCACGGATGCATCTCTGATGGGGTGGGGGGCTCACCTTCATCAGACGGCGCACGTTTGGTCCCCAGCAGTAGCATCCGACCACATAAACCTGTTGGAACTGCTAGCAGTGTTCAAGGCCCTGAAGTCCTTTCAAACACACCTCCAGGGAAAGACAGTCCTAGTCCTCACAGACAGTACCACAGCCATATATTAACTGAACAAGCGAGGGGGCACACACACTACAGGGCTATCCAAACTGTCACAGAACATAAGGAAATTGGCTCTCAAACACATGATGTTCCTCCTGTCACAACACGTTCTAGGGGAACTCAATCTTCTGGCGGACTTGCTCAGCAGAGACTTCCCACTACCTGTAGAGTACGAATGGCAATTACACAAAGGCATTGTTCTCAACGTCTTCGCAGACTGGGGCTTCCCAGAGATCGACTTGTTCGCAACTCTGGAGAACGCACAATGCCCAGATTACGCCTCCAGGTACCTGCAGAACTGCTCCAAGGGGAACAGACTCTGGAAAACATGTCCAGGGAAATTTGTGTACGCTTTTCTCCCCAATTTCCCTGCTAAAGAAGATAGTGCACAAAATGCACCAGGAACCAGTCACAATGATTCTGGTGGCCCCGATGTGTGCCCGGCAACCCTGTTTTTCTCATCTGATGGCAATGTCAGTCTCCCCTGCGAGAAAGCTGCATGCCCGTACAACATGCTGTCACAAGACAGGCGGGAAACGCTCTCAATTTAGCAGCCTGGCTCCTGAGTTCATAGAGTTTGGACACCTCCAACTCCCTGAAAGATGCATGGACATACTTAAAGAAGCACAAAAGCCTAACACCAGACATTGCTATTGTCATTTGGTGCTGTTCCAAGAGCATCAATCCTATTGAATGCTTGCCAACTCATATTGTCCTTTACCTATCTCACCTATTAGATTCAAGCATGGTTTTCAATGCCTTAAAAGTCCACTTAGCTGCACTTTCAGCTTACACCACGTCCCAAAAGAAGGTTCTTTGAACCTATGCATAAGGCTAGCCTTAAAGCACTCACGTACAAGACTGCCTTCCTGTTCTGGTGGCAGTCACATCAATAAGGAGAGTTAGTGAACTGCAAGCCCTTTCAGTTCAAGACCCATTTGTCACGATTCACAAAGATAAGGTGGTCCTGCACACTCACCCACGATTTGCGCCTTCATTTATTTCAAAGTTCCATGTGAACCAATCAGTAGAACTACCCACCTTTTTCCAGAACCCCACTAACGTGGCAGAAAGAAACCTCCACACTCTTGATGTGAGGAGAGCAGCAATCTATTATCTGGAAAAGACTAACCCACTAAGGAAGACTAACCAGTTTTTTGTTTCTGTGGCAACTTGCAGAGAGGGTGACCTTGGGCCTCATTACACGGAAGGCGGTGAGCCATGGCGCTATTAGCGCCATGGCTCATGCCGGTAAAATACCGGCACCGCCTTGGCGGAAAGGGGATTTACCGCCCCATTCCAAGGTTGGTGGGGCGGTAAATCCCCCTTCCGCCATTGCCCTTCCCCATTCCCATTTCTGCCCCATAGGGCTCTATGGGAATGGGTAAGGCGCTAATTACGGCACCGCAATTTTGCGGTGCCGTAATTAGCTCCGAGGTCCCTTAGCGGGTTGGTTTTTAACGCCTGCAAAAAGCAGGCGTTAAAGCACCAACCCGCTAAGGGACCTCGTAGTAAGGCGGTAATGGTTAACGGTCACCGTTACCATTAACGGTGGCCGTTAACCATTACCGCCTTCCGTGTAATGAGGCCCCTTGTCTCTAAATCAGCTATTTCAAAGTGGATCGTAAACTGCATCACTCTTGCCAGGAGAGATGTGCCCTTTAAGCCTAGAGCACACTACTTGGGCACAGGGGCTTCCATAGCATTAATTGCAAATGTTCCTCTTGAGTCCATTTGCAAAGCAGCAACCTGGAGTTCTGTGCGCACCTTCACACAACACTCACTATAGGTCTGATTCGCAGGTGGGACAAGCAGTGCCAAGACAACTCTTGCTACTGATCCTTCACACATCCCACCACCATCTCTGGGTACTGCTCACTAGTCTATGCACAGCATGCGAACTTACCGCAATAGCATTTCTGATGATTGTATCTGCTTAGATTCACATGCACCCACCCTTCCTCCCCTCTTGGAGTAGAAAGAACATAGACATCTTACAACTCTCTCTTCTGTACTGCCTCACGGTGGTCACAAGGCTCCCTCACGGCAGAAAAAACACAATCGCAGGGATCTTGCTAGGGAGAATCCTTAGAAATGTGCTAATTCCCTTTTACCTTAGAGACCCCCAACTCTTTTGCTGGACTTTAGGACTTTTTATCTCTCATATATTTTTATTGTGATCTATTCTCTGTGTTTATTTTGGTTGTGGAGTCTGACAAACTCCATAAGCATCATCTTTACATTGTGACACACAGCACCTTCAGTGCAGTGGCACAGGGAAGTCTCTTAGATGTCCCAAAGGTTTAAATACCTTCTCTTGGTGAAAATACTGTTTCCAAGAGCAGTGAAGTGAAATTGATACTTACATTTTATTACTTTCTAGACCCAGAACACACTATCTTACCAAAGAGTGCTGGAGGGGTTACTTGGTATCCCCTTTGTCTAGTTTCTCATGTAGCATTTTTATGTTACCCTTTCTACAATTAATGGCTGGTGGCAGTTGTTTACTTTTTACTACCATTGTGTGTTTTTTACCGTGGGCTGCAATTGCAGCTGCAGTAATGCACCCAAGGGTGCCCATTTTGTCAAAATGGCCGTCTTGTTTTTTTGCCATTTCTTGCTGGAAAGCTCCTTCTTGAGATTTAGCTCCTTCTTGAGATTTACTGTGCACGCCAAACCAGGTTTGGTCCCTTTGTTCGTTTTGTCTGTCACGAGTGAAAACCGCCTCTGGCTCCAGTATGTCTGGCATGGGCAGGAAGTGAGGGAGGTACCCTTAATCCCCTTGGTTACAAGAATGCATCCAAAGGTGATTGGGCGGCTGGCTGGAATGAATGGGAGAAACCTGCATAAAAGGCAAGGCTTTTTGGCTTGGAAGGCAGTGTCGACCACTGAACGAAGGAATCCGAAGAAGAACTTGGAAGAGACGCCTGCTGCAACTCCTGACCGTTGGCTTGCCCGGTGAAGCCCTGCTGCTGTCCTGAAGCTCTGAATTTGTTTCGACTAGAGAAGCCCTGCAAGGACGACTTCTCCCCTTGGGTTGGTGGGACCAATCAACCCCAAAGTGAACCCGTTTGGACATCCTCTCAAAGCTGGCTGTACTTCTGCTGCTGCTGGAACCGAAGTGCCAGGGAGAGGAACACCAAACCAAGTAGTTCACTTTTAAGTCAGACCCGAGCGCCAGGAAGATCCTCTGGACTTCCCTGAGGCAGAACTGACCAAACCTGAGCCACCTCAACAGAGTACTGGACCCCAGATGCGAGGAAAGTCTGAAGTGGTATCCGAGAACCGCAGTGTTGCTATTTGCTGTCAGATGCGAGGCGCTGAAACCGCGAAGTGCCGCTGAATTGAAGTTTGCCCATTGCTGCCGCTGGCCGTCCCATTGTGTTGTAGGAGTCCCCAGAAGTCCTCCCTCTTGTCCCCACAACTGAGGCACAGGTACAACAGTATCTGCAGAGCCACACAGGAACAGAAGCCAGCTGGAGCCATTTCTTCTAACCAAAGGTACTGTAACCCTAAGAGGATTTGAAACACTTGTGTATAGGCGCGTTACAAATGCCATATCATATCAAACCTCTTGTTGTGTAGCCTTACTTGTTCAGTTGAGACTTGTCTTGGTTGCCCTTGCAGAGTTGCTTATAGCTTTGCCCCTCACAAGCCTCCCAGCTTGTGGCCCTTCAAGTGAATCTTATTTCTACAAACCTTTCTATAAACATTGTGCAAGACTTTTTACTTACCTGCAAAGAAGATGTTCTGCTCCCCTAGACTTCATCTAACATTGACTGTCCTGGCTCTCTAAGACTCTTCTACCTCTGACTTTGTGCTTGTGCCTTTCCACTAGGAAAGGGTTCATTTACTTTGCATTGCAGGGTTTTTAAAGTAGTTATCAGTTTATGAATTATTTGTTAACCTTTGTTTTATTCCCCTATCAAACCCTTTGCACCCATCCCAGTATTGCTCTAAATGTACCAGTGATAAATAGCTAGGACACTGTGGACATTGATTTAAGTCACCTGATGGTGTAGGAAGTGTCTGTGTGCCATCCCTAATGGGTATCATCTGATTTACAGAAACAGAGTGTGTTTTGAAGTGTATTATAATTGTTACATGTCTTGCTCCATTCTGAAGAAGGCTTATATAACTGACTGTGAAATAAATTAATAATTGTTTAATCAAGAAACCTTGAGTGTAAGTGTTTATTTGAATAACTGTCACTGTGAAACTCGGTGTTACAACCCTACTGCTCACATTGACCCCTCTTGAGATAAGCCTGGTTGCTCAGCCACACTGCCAAGCTGTGTAGTACAGACTTATACCAAAGGTTGGGTTCCCTATTGCCAGAAGGTCAAGGTTGCTATAGTATTCCAAAGGATACTACACACAATCTTGCCTAACAGCGACCTTGATCTTGATCGCCCCCAGACTGGGCGAGGAGAACGTGGTACTCCGACCTCTTGGATCTGTCCTGCTTACTGGTTGCCTCAGCGACCATAACTCCTAACCCAGTTGGATGGCCGTATACTCCATTCGACCCCAGAATCCCTCAACCTACATGTGTTGCTCTTGAGAGGATGAGATATGACTGCAACCTCTCTGAGGAAGTACTTGGTGTTGCTGGCTGCACGCAGACCATCTACAAGATCTTTATACACATGCAGATGGAGAAGATTTGATGCGTGGTGCAGGAAATGCGAGATTGACCCCATGTCTTGCCCACCACTGCAGTGATGGAGTTTCTGCTGTCACTGACCTCTGCAGGCCTTCACGTTACCACAGTCAAAGGAAATTTGGCTGCCTTGTCTGGGTTTTAAAAGATCCCCGGATCAAGGTTCATTTTTCCCCGAACCTGGCAATGTTACAATTCCTGAAAGGCCTTGTAAATGGGTTTCCCCCAACTCTCTCTGTTATCCCAGATTAGAATCTTAATCTAGTCCTTACATTTCTGGTGGCGGCTCCTTTTGAGTCTATGCACTCTTGCTCATTACGGCTTCTCTCATTGAAAACACCCTTCTTGATGGCTATCACATACGCTAGGCGGGTGAGTGAAGTACAGGCCTTATGCTGTAGACCACCCTTATGCTTTTTGTGAGAAAAAGTTTCACTCCGGGTAAGGCCTGGTTTACTTCCCAAGATTGTGTCAGAATTTCACTTGTCACAATCCATCGACCTTCCGGCCTTCTATCCTTCTCCTCACCCTTCTAAACAGGACGAACGATTCCATCGGCTTGACCCTAAGAGGTCACTGAGTTACTATGTTGCCAGAACAGCTGATTTTAGGAGAGCTGACCAGCTCTTTGTGGCTTTTTCCTTAACCTGTAAGGGCTTGCCGATAACAAAGCAGACTTGATCCCGTCGGATAATCCTCTGGATAGAAGAGAGTTACCAGACCGCTGGGAAAGAATTACCAGCAAGCATCAGGGCCCATTCCACAAGTTTGGTCTCTGCATCCACTGCATTGCAGAGGGGAGTCCCTGTCCAGGAGATTTGTCGCTGTGCAACATGGTCGTCTTTGCATACCTTTCCAAAGTACTATAACCTGGATGTGCATTGCACTTCTGATGCACCTTTTGGCAGAGCAGTCCTGCAGAATCTTAGGTTGACTTTCTAGCTGCCTCCTTCATTACTGCTTTGGGAATCTATCAGATGGGGAATCTGCGGGAGAAAAGCAATCCATTAGAGGAGAAATTACCTTACTGTAATGTTCTTCCTATGGATTCTTCATCCGCAGATTCCTCATCTCACCTCCCATTCGTCCCCGTTGAGAAAGTTGTGGTTGGTGCGCATCTTTCTATTTCAAATTGCAATGACTTGGAGATGGTCCTCTGTTTACCGTTTTTCTGTCTTCCTGCCACGTCCTTAAATCAAACAATTTCTCTGACACTACTACTAGTGTTTCTTTTTTCAATTGTTCCTCCTTCGGAGGACTGTAATTAATTACTCATTAACCCGCTTGTTTTCTGTTTCCTATGCAGTGTGGGGTGCTCTGGAAAAAAGGGGGAACTGAAATCGGGGCGTAGTGACGCGCTACTTATACGACACCTGACGTCCCTGTCTGGAGCCGACGACCAAACGCGGAGCAAGACGGATCGATGTTCGATGGCCGGGTCGAGGTCCACTACACCACCTGTTGTAAGATTTAAGAAGCAGCGAAGCTGGAGGGAATATCTGTTAGATGAGGAATCCGCAGGAGAAGAATCCATAGAAAGAACATAATAATTTACCATTATCTCCTTCTGCTCTCCTCCCACCTCGTGCTCTGTCCCCCAGGTGAAGCCGACCCCTGCACTGCCACCCACCTTCTTGGTCATCCGGTTCATGAAGCTTGCGTCAGTGGAGGCTTTCAATGCTACTTTATCTCCTGCTCCTACGCCTGTGGCTGAATCACACTCTGACACAACCCTCTCCAACCTGCATCTCTCCATCTCTAACACTCTTGATGTCATTGCCCCTGTCATGAGGATCTGTTTGAAGCCCACATCCAAGTGCAACTTTTGGTATGACTGTTAGGCAAGAATTGGTAGTAACCCTGTGAGAGACTACACCACCCTTGTCCTCTTGGTATTAGGTAACCCACCTTTTGGTATAGGCCTGTACTACACAAGTTGGTAGTGTGACTGAGCAGCCAGGCTTATCTCAAGAGGAATAAATATTTGAGCTGTAGTAATGAAATCCCCAAATGCAAGTAGCCAAGTAACACATTTAAGGCTTTTGTTATAAATATTGATTTAACAGTAGTTTTTAAATACACATTCTTTAAAAGGGGCAATATATGTAACAATCAAATATACTTTAAAGTACTTTTCCAGAATCAACACAAAGCTAGTGGATACTCTTAAGAGATGCTTCTTACACACTTCCTACACCCTGAGGTGAGTTCACTAACTAGGACAGTAGTACACTTTGTAGATTTTGAGGTTTGTAGAAAGGAATGGTTAACGGGAAGAAAAAGGTTAAACAGGTTCTCAGAGCATATGAGCACTTAAATCGTCCAATGAAGTGTAGATAAAAACCTTTCCCAGCAATAATAGTTAAAAACCAAGTTATCACTTATGAGGGACAGTAAGATTTAAAGTCAAAAAGACTAGAAGAGTCTGCAGGGAGCCTGGACAGCCAAAGTCAATTGGGGCACAGTCTATGGAGCTTAGGCACTTTGTAGTTAATAAAAGTCTTGCACAAAGTTAGAGAGTTTGTTGAAGAAAAATCGCTCTAAGGTCACAAGCTGTTAAACTTGTGGAGGGTAGAGCTGAAATCAACTCTAGCAAAGTAGCTACTGCAAATCTCAACTGAGAAGAGCAAAGCTAAAGACACTGAGGTAAGTATCCCAAGTCAGAACAGTACCTTTGGTTAGAAGAAGCGTGGTCCAGCTGGCTTCTGTATGGTTGCCATGATGCAGATCCTGGGTTCCTGGGCTTCAGTCATGGGGACAAGAGTTAGGATGTCTGGAGGATTTCTGCAGCAGCAATTCGGAGTGCTCTTTTCAGATCAGCGGCACTTCACGGTTTCAGAGCTTGGTAAACGGCACCACCGCACATCTTGGATGTGGTTGGGCTTCCTTCACTCATTAAGTCCTGTACTCTGGCGAGGGGGCTCGAGGTCTCGTCGTCCTACTTCTGGAGGGTCCTGGGAAGACTCCTGGAGCCTCTGTCCAGATCACAGACTTGACTATGGATTTCTTGACCCCTGGCACTCGGTTCCTGCAGCAGCAACGAAGTACAGCCAGTAAAGGAAGATGGTCCAGTGGAGTTCGTCGGTCCCACTAACCCATGGGAAGAAGTTGTCCCTTCCGGAGTTTCTCTTCTCGATCAGAAAAAAAAAGTTTCGGGGGCGTGGCTTGGAGCCGACGCGATGCAGTCGCTCCTCTAAAGCCGCCCGTGGACTGCCCACTGCTATAGCTAAAATTGTGAGGTTCCTGTGGCCTACACGATCCATCGATGCCAGCTATGTGGATCGGAACCGATGGGGTACTAGCAGCTCAAAGATGAAAGCCGGGAGAAGGAGCACTCTGTCCAAACTCGTCGCTTGAATCCCGGTCCCCCCCTCTGCCGCTCGGGGGATCCAAGATGGCGGGCGCACGTATGATGGCGTGCGCAGTCGGGAGTTGGCACTCGAGCCGGAGGGGACGGACGAGCATCCGGATATCCAGACAAGAAGCAGGGACTGTTTCCATCGGCCGGTGAGGGCGGCCCGGGCCCCCCCCCCCTGGAACCAGCGAGTAGCCACGCATGCACTGGCCCCGTTTTGTGCACCCTTTCCCTCTTCCTCCTGGGGCGCCCCGGCCCACACCGCCTTACAGCTACACATCCAGCAGACGGAGATCTACGCGGGCTGCGTTAGTGGCTCACCTGGGTGCCCGGTGGGGCCTACCTTCCGGCCTATGGACATATTCAACGGCCCTTGAAGCGACTCAATTTCCTGGAGCGGAGATGGGAGACCCTCCCCCCAACGGTTGGCGGCGGGAGCCCTCAGCAGGAGCCCCTTGAGAGATTTAAGGTAGGCCTAGCCCGCATGCTCTTCTCCCTGAGCCCTTCCTGGGGCGCCCCGGCCATGGCCCTGCTGCCCGCGGATAAGGCCTACATCCCGCACGGGCAGCGCTTCTTATCCTCTGGAGGCCCGTGAGCAGCTCCCATAGCAACTCTTCTTCACCGCTACATCGCTCCCGGCGGCCATTGTCCCGCTGCTGACAACCAGCGCGATGACCAAGCAACAAAAGACCACCAAGTCTTCGGACATAGCAACTCTGCTGACCGCTTCCGACAAAGCTAAAAAACAAGATTCCTGCCCCTCTATCTCACGGGAATCCCTAGATAACAAGGGACCTTTGGCGACCAAAGAAGATATACGTGAATTCATGGCGGATATCAAATCAGAATTCCGCTCTTGTATGGCGGAACTCATAGCTAAACTGGAAAGCACAGATAAAAAAGTCTTGGAGTTTGAACAAAGCGTGGGAGTTGTTGAGGATCATATCCAAGATCATACCTCCGCGCTAACTGAGGTCCAACGCTCAAAATGACTATTGCAGGACAAGTATGACATCCTGGAATACAAGCAAGAGGACCTTGGAAATAGGTCCCGGTGCAACAACCTCCGTATTCGGGGGGTTCCCACTTCGATCCCAGACAAGGGGTTGGCTGAATATGTGGGCCTCTTTTTCCAATCTCTCCTCCCTGACCTCGAAGATTCACAGCTTCTCCTAGATCGCACCCACAGGCTGAACCCCCGACGCAGAGTGGAATCGGATGGCCCCCCCGACGTCATCACTAGGGTGCACTTTACCACGAAGGAAGCCATCTCGGCGATAAGCCGCTCCAAAGACGAAATTACATTCCAAGGGACCTCCCTCCAGATCTTTCAGGACCTTTCTCCTCTTACTCTTCAAAAGAGGCGAGCCCTTCGCCCTCTAACCACCCTTCTTCAGGCTCAGAAAATCCGCTACAGATGGCTCTTTCCCACAGCTTTGCAATTTAAGGGCTCACTCAGGAAAATTAGCCACCTGGAAGTTGCTACCGACATCCTGCGCCCAGATGCTTCCAAACCTTCGTCTTTCCTGCCCTCCGAAGCAATGGCTGACTCAAACCTAGTGGCCTCCCCTAATCCCACACAAGATTCTTGGTCGAAGGTTCCCAGATTCTGGAAGAGGAAATAGCCGGATGCGACCCCATGATGGAGCTTCCACCTCGATCCCGGCTCGGAGCCCGGCACCATGATCCGATCAGCACCCTCAGGAACACAGATAAGCTTCATCCTTAAAGCAGCAGGCATTATTCCACGGTCCATGCCCGGTTCCAAGGCACAGTCCATCTATGAGTCCTTGGAACAAACCACTAAGATTACCTGTAAGGTTAGCCATGTTGGCTACACACTGTTCTATGGCCCCGTTGGCCAAGGGAGGCATTAGACCCGCAAAAGTTCAGCCACCTCCAGTTAAAACTCGGCCCTCCCATTGGCAACCCCACAGGCAGGTTGGGGAATGGCCACGCACTCCGCGACATGATGGCTGATCCCTCTACATCTCCCCCCCCCCAGGACTCGTCAACCGCCCCGGAACTGGCCCCAGAACATCGAATTCTGATGTTAGTCTCCCTGAATGTCAAGGGACTAAATTCACCCGCCAAACGCAAGTCCATCGTACAGAAGCTTCGGAACGACGGTGCAGCAGTGGCTATGCTACAAGAAACCCATCTGCTGCCGGCAGACCATAGCCGCCTACGCTCCCGAAACTTTCCGAAGCAACTTTTCGCATCTGGGAACTCCAAGAGGGGTGGCACAGCTATCCTATTCGGGAGGGGATTGAACCCTCAAATTCTAGACTCTATAAGATGCCCGGAGGGGCGGTACATGGCGGTGAAATGCCTACTACTAGGACAACTCTACTCTATAATTTCCGTATACACACCCAACTCAGGCCAGGCACTGTTCTATGAATCCCTTAGTATAACTCTCTTCCCCGTTTCTGGAAGGCCAGATAGTGATTGGAGGGGACTTCAATGGGGTCCCGGACCCCACGAAAGACAAGTCACACCCACCCAGTGCTGGAGCCCTCACCCTAGCCCTGGCTCTCCTACAACTATTTAGAACTTTGGGGGGGGTGGATTCATGGAAGGACTCCACCCATCCGAAAGAGACTTTTCCTTTTATTCTTATGTCCACAGAACCTTCTCCAGGATAGATCTTCTAGTATCCCCACAAATCTTCACATTCACCAACAATGTGACAATTGGCTCCAGAATCTTGTCTGATCACGCTCCGGTGACCCTGGAAATCCGAGTGCAGGAACCAGCTAACCCCCAACAGCGCAGATGGACTCTATATGATCCGAATCTCAATGAGATGCCATTCAGAGACGCGATCGCAACCACGATCACCAACTTCTTTAAGGAGAACCCCAGTGAAGACACCTCTACCGCCAATACTTGGGACACGATGAAAGCAGTAGTGTGGGGTGAACTGATTGCACAAGGAGCGGCCTATCATAGACACAAACATCAAACTCGCCAGGGCCTTGAGGAAGACCTTAGAAATGCAGAAAGGACCCATAAGGAGAAGGGCTGGACCCCATAAAACTCAGCGGGCCATCCGGATAGCACAAAAAAAGATCGAGGCCCAGTATGCCGAGCACACTGCCCACTAATTGGCAAAAGCAAAACAGTTTTATTATGCTAAAAACAACAAAACAAATAAGCTACTAGTGGCCAAACTTGCCAAGACGAAGAGGAACAATACAATTGTTGGCCTGCGGGACCAACGAGGAAAGGTCCATTACGCTGACCAGGACAAACTGCAGCTCGCTGCGACCGACCTGACTCAGGTGATGACCGCTCCAGTGCGGGACATGGAGGAATAGAAGGATTACCTACGGGGTGCAGCGCTTCCCCGGCTAAAACGAACAGCCCGTGACTCTCTGGAGGCGCTGATTACTAAGAAGTGGACGAGGCAATAAAAGCCCTTAAATCCCGAGCCCCTGGCCCTGTGGGCATACAACCAGGTTTTACAAGATTTTTAAACCCCAACTATTAGCACCTTTGGTACAGTTGTTTAACTCGTTCAGGACCACGGGGACTGTAACCCCATCCATGCAGGAGTCAATTACTGTCTTATTACCTAAACCTGGAGGCGATCCAAAGAACCCTGCATCATATAGACCCATTGCCCTGCTCAACATAGATGCTAATATTTACTCTATAATCCTGACATCACGTCGATCTCAGTTCTTGCCGAAGATGATCATTGCGGATCAGAGTGGCTTCCTCAGACACTGCTCCACTGCCAACAACATTCGAAGAGCCTTGGATCTGGTGGAACTTGCCTCGCGGGATTCCCGGGAATTGGTGCTTCTGGCCCTGGACGCGACCAAGGCGTTCGATAAAGTGGATTGGACTTTCATGAGGCTCACCCTTGAGGCTTTTGGATTTGGCCCGGAGTTCTCCACTATGACGCTGGCAAATTACAAAACTCCCAAAACCCCTCTCGGACTTAATGTCACCCTCTCCTCCCCCATCAACCTAACTTGCGGAACCTGACAGGGATGCCCGCTGTCGCCACTTCTCTTCGCTCTAATTATGGAACCGTTTGCCCAGCGGATCAGGTTGAACCCTGCAGTCGAAGGCTTTCAATCAGCCTGGCACAACACAAGATGGCCCTCTATGCAGACGATGTCCTCCTGACTATCACGAAACCCCGCTCCTCCCTCCCTCAAGCCCTGGCTGAGATAACGAGCTATGGCAAGGTCACAGGCTTCACCGTCAACTACCGGAAATCAGCCGCCATGGGAGTGGGTTTGACCCGAGAAGACCGAGAAGCCCTAGTTCCGCTGTGCCCAATACAATGGACGACCAAAGGAATTAGCTATTTGGGAGTTCAGATCCCAGCCAACCCAAGCGAGACCTATCGGGCTAATTTTCCCACATTATTTACAAACTTGGAGGCAGATTTGAGATGCTGGGTGGCACAAGAGAGATCGCTGATGGGTATTACAGCCTGTAAAATGAACTTACTACCGAGATTTCTGTATGCGTGCTCCACACTCCCGGGGCCGGTTCCGGCGCCAGCCCTTCAACGCCTACAGAAGAAAATGCTGCAGTTTATTTGGAGGGGGAAAAAGCCCAGGATCCCTAAATCCACGATGCTGAGCAACGCAAAACTGGGTGGCCTCGGGGTCCCTGACCTGCAGAAATACCAAATGGCGGCTCAACTGTCCTGTATCCAATCATGGCAAGTGCTCACCAACCGCCCTAGATGGGTGGACCTCGAACAAGCGCAATTACCCCTCCCGCTACGCTTTCTCCCACATGTCCCCCCTCGGAACGGCGACAGTGGCGGAATCTTCTGGCATCCACCAAACACACCATTTCGGTGTAGGACAAGGCGTTGAAACAGAAGAGGATCCCGACGGGGCTCAGCCCCCTCTCCCTGGTGTTTATGAACCCGACCTTCTCTCCTGGTCTGCTCCCCGGAATTTTAAGGCCTGGATTGCAGGAAGTCTAGAGACCCTGGGTCAACTTTTTGAAGGGGGCCAACCCTGCACCTTTGAGCGATGCAAAGAACTTTTTAGGATCCAGGAACAAGATAGATTCACATATACCCAGCTACGCCAGTGGTGCACCCACCCACAGACTTGCCAGGCGGCTACTCGTCCACCCACAGCCATCGAACTGACCCTTAAAGGGATGGTCTAGTAAAAAATTTTATTTAAAAAATAGATAGGCCACATTAAAAAAAATATACTAGCATCCTCCGTTTTAAAACTTCCTATGTAAAATTTTGAGCTATTCAAGCTCAAAATTCGAAAAAGCAAGCACAGGGGCGCAGCCATTTTGTGAAATGGAGGCCCTCCTGTGCTGGCTTTTGCTTTTGCAGCACTAATGAAGGAAAAGCCAGCCAGCTGTAGTAAACAAAGTCTACCGCTGGGTGGCTTTCCCTTCATTAGTGCCGGGACTCGGAGGACGCGGACCGGAGACCAGAGCAGGAAAGCTGCAGCCGAATCTCGGTAAGTGCTATTTATTTTTTTTACAAAAAGGAGGAGCCCGGAAAACTTAGAAATAAAACCGCAGCTTTAAAAACGTTGTATTTATGTTTGCGGTCGCTTTTGAAGCGACCGCAAACATAAATACAAAGTTATTGTGTTGGAAAACGCTGCGGTTTTAAAACCGCAGCGTTTTCCAACACAACCGCGTGTGTTTCTGCCTGCTGTGGCTATCACTTTGGGTCTCCGGTGCTCCAGCACCGGAGACCCAAAGTGAAAGCCACAGCAGGCAGAAACACACGCGGTTATGTTTACATGCCGCGTAGCATTTCTACCTGCAGCTGATTTCCCATTTGGGGCTCTCGGGCTCCCCGTGGGGAGCCCGAGAGCCCCAAATGGGAAATGCTAAATGCTGCGTTGTCTGCCTAAATCTGCTTTCCCATTTGGGGCTCTCGGGCTCCCCAGGAGCCCGAGAGCCCCAAATGGAAAAGCAGATTCAGGCAGACACAACGCGGTTGTTTTCCGCAATTCTGTGTTGGTTCTGCCTGAATCTGCTTTTCCATTTGGGGCTCTCGTGGGGAGCCCGAGAGCCCCAAATGGAAAAGCAGATTCAGGCAGACACAACGCGGTTGTGTTGGAAAATGCTGCGGTTTTAAAACCGCAGCGTTTTCCAACACAATAACGTTGTATTTATGTTTGCGGTCGCTTCAAATGCGTCTACCACTAACGCTGTCTTATCATACGGATCGAACCTTCCGATTGAAGGAGCTTCACTTATTCCTTTTTAATGCTTTCAAATGCTGCATCACATTCTGAAGACCATTCAAACTTGGCACCCTTTTGAAGTATCATTCTTATAGGAGTTGAAACCATGGCAAAATCCTTGACAAATCTATGATAATATTCAGCCAGCCCCAAAAAGGATCTCACTTGATCTTTGTTAGATGGTACTGGCGCATCCTTCACTGCCTCCACTAAACTTTTATTGGTTTCACTCCAGACTCATCAATTTCATGGCCAAGAAATTCCACTTTCTGAACAGAAATCTTGCACTTATCTCGCTTCACTGTCAAACCAGCTTCCAACAGTTTACTCAATACATTGGATAAAATTACATCATGCGCCTCAGCACTACTTGCATACACAAGCACATCATCTTGAAACACTATAACATTCTTTAACCCTCTAAAACAGTGTCCATCACTCTCTGAAACACTGATGCCGCTGAGGCAAGCCCAAATGGCATTCTGCAATACTTTAAAGTACCAAACGGCGTTATGAACGCAGTTAGATGTTGACAATCTTCTTTTAAAGGAATCTGATGATATGCTTGAGAAAGGTCTATCGCAGAAAATATTCTTGCACCTCTGAGAGTAGACAAAGTTTCCCCAATTATTGGCAAAAGATGCCTGTCCACAAGAATGTTCCTATTTACGTCTCTCATGTCCACACAAAGTCTTATCTGCCCATTTGGTTTCGCAGCTACTACAATAGGGGATAACCATTCTGAGCTCTCACATTGCTCTATGATACCCTTCTGCATCAGAGACTCGATTTCCAATTCAAGTTTCTCCCTCAACTCGTGAGGTATTGGTCTCACTTTGTGCACCTTTGGTATTGCTCCTGGTTCCAGACGTATTTCATGTTCAAATCCTTTGAGCATCCCTAAATCTTCCTGGAATACTTTTGAAAAATCTTTTTCCCACTTGTCCTTTACTTCTGCTACCGTAACTGGCTCCTCTGCATTCGCTTGAATTCGAATGCCTAATTTCCGTTGCTCACCCCAACCTAAAAGAGCAGAACCTTCTTGCGTTACATATACATCTGATTCGCAACTTCTCCCTTTATACTTAATAGCCGCTTGGAACTTTCCCAACACCTCAAACTTTACGTTACCATAGGCATATGGTTCAATGCTGTGTTCCTTCAAATCAGCCAGTCTTCCTTGTAAACAACTTTCATAAGTTTTTTTGGATACTAAAGTCCAAGGTGAGCAACTATCAACCTTTAGGGTAACTACTCTTCCATTTACCAAAAACACGTCTGTCGGAGAACTTCCTCTATTGGAAACGTCTGCAATCTCCAATACATGTTAGGCCTGTACATTCTGGATTGTGCAAGCTCCGTCTTCTTGTTCAGGAATTCTCCCTCCAAATTCAATGTTCTGCACTTGACCTGCCTCTCGACAAACTCTTGCAAAATGTCCTCTTTTTGCATTTTAAGCAGGAAATGTTTCTCGCCGGACAGAATGTGCTTGTTGAAATATGTCGATTGCTGCCACACTTATAGCACTTGACCTCCTTACTCATATTCAATCTTCTAATGCCTTTCACAGCCGCCACTTCTCCTTCTTGCTTGTCCCCCGTTTCCACTGCCACCTCTAGAGACACATCCTTAGTTAGGAGCCTTTCTTGAATCTTCATGTTGTTTGTACAACCTACTAACTGGTCTCGTATTAGGGAATCAGTCAACTGACCAAATTCACACTTGTGGCCCAAAGATCTTAGTGCTGCTATGAAATTCTCTACTGGTTCAGTGGGGTCTTGGATTCTCTGGAAAAACTTATGTCTCTCAAAAATTATGTTCTTTTTTGCCTCGAAATGGATTTCTAGCTTCTTCTCCACCAGGGCATACTGATCCACCTCTCCCTGGCCTTCTTGTGCAGGTAGCGGTAAACCATCGTAAACACTGCGACCTTCTATGCCCAGATTGTGTAGAAGTATTGCCTCTTTTCTAGCTGCAGCAAACTTGTCACCACCAATTGCTATTAGATAGGTATCAAAAAGCTTCTTCCATCTGTCCCACCTTATTGGCGGGATGCCTGGTTTCATCAAGAAAGGTGGAGGCGGGGCCATACTAGCTGCAGCCATTATTCCGTGTCCTGATGTCAACCGCTACAATAGTTTAGATTTCAAAACACCTTCTCTTTTTATTTGATCTGTTCATGTGTACTTTTCCATGTAAGGTCACTAATTGTCCTTGTGCAAACACTTCACACTTTACTTCTGTATTTATAATGTGCAGCTTTACTTTTCTCCAATAGTACAATTCTCCCCCATTTTTTTTTAAATTCGTGAGAAGTTGTGCTTGTTTCTCAGATGTCTTTGCAGCTGGAGCGTTTATATATAACTTTTGGACCACAGGGCGGTTGGGCTTGTTTTATCCTTATCTGTAAGCGTGCCAAGAGAATCCGTTGTGACTTTACTTAGAACAGCATCCGAAGCAAAGAACCGCCCTTGTCTTCAGGCAAACTCCTCGCCACTTCCCCTGTGCCCCTCCTCACCTGGAAGTACACTTTCTGGCAGAGATCGGGGCCGGTGTGCGTTCGCCGCGCTCCCCTGTGCCTCAGTGAGCCTTGACTTAACACAGTCAGCAGCAGGCTCTAGCGGCGCCTCAATTGCGTACCCCTCCTCGACGCAGGGAGCAGGAGGCGCCGGGGCACATCAGCCGTTGTGTGTGTCTTGATGCGTGTGGGTCCCCAGCCGCGGGCTCACCCTGAATCCTCGTCGCCAAATGTAGTAATGACGCGGAACGGTAGGGCTTATATTTTAAATTAACTTTAATACGGCGGGCCTGCCGAAACATCTGCTGCTCCAGCTGCCTCCAGTAACTGCCACTGCCGTCTCGCGACTTCTGCTCATTTGCAACTCACGAGCAGGCAGAAGCTCACGCGACGGCACAAGCCAAACCAGCTATTGCAATTCTCTACAGTGCGCCTACAAGATCCTCCACCGGTGGTACTACCCTCCCCTAAGACTTCACCACATGAACTCCACACTCAACCCTCAATGCTGGAGGCAATGCGGCCAAATAGGCTCCTTCTTCCACATGTGGTGGTCCTGCCCCAAGGCTCAAGCCTTTTGGAAACAATGCCTAGCGACGATAGCGGACATCACTCAGGTGCGACTGCCCTTGGCCCCCGAACCTATCCTCCTTGGAGCACCGATACCCGGGATCTACCCAAGGTCTGGGTCCCAAGGCCAAACTATTATCGCAATGCCTACTTGCGGGCAGGAACGTGATAGCCCGCACCTGGAAAACGACGAAGGCCCTCTCATGCCTTTCTGGTGGATGAAAGTCTGGGACATCCTGATCGCTGAGAAGGTGACGGCTGCCGGGGCAGGCACTTTACATCGCTTTCGCAACATCTGGGGTCAGCTATTGGATTTTGACCAAAGGTTCCCAGCCCTGACTTTCAAGCCCCAACTGGCCAGGAGAACTATTCAGGATGGAGATCCCGTGCGGGGACGTGAAGACGGAACCTGAGACCGAAGGGTGGGGTGGGAGGAGCATCAAATGGTATTACTGTATGCTACATGTCACAAGTGATTAAGCTTTGTATTGCCATAACCTGCCTGTTTAAAATAAACACGTTTAAAAAAAAAAAAAGAAAAAAAAAGTTTCAGCACAGCGACACGGCTTCATTTGGCAATTCAAAGGTCCAGGAGGATGCAGCAAGCTTTGTTCACAGTTTCTTTGTCAGGTTGTTCTTCCGAGGGGTCGACTGTCTTCAGTCCCAAAACCCTCGCCTTTTGTCACCATACAAAAAGTAGATGCCTATGGAGTTTGTCAGACTCCAAAAACAAAGGAAATGCATGAGAGAGTGAACAAAAGGGCTCACTCTCGCCAGGGTTAAAATGGAAAAGTCCTAAAGTCCAGCAAAAGAGCTGGGGGTCTCTAAGCTTGAAGGGAGTTAGCACAAAATTTAGAATTCTCCCTAACAATGACTCTGACCTCTCCACCCTTAAACGGAAGCGTAGGGTGGCTGAGCGGAAGTGGAGGGCATCAAACTCACCCTCTGACAAACTGGGCTGCTGCCTTCACCTCTCATAAATCACCCAAGTATCTTATGAAAAAGGATACAGGTTCTGTCATAAATCACCCAAGTATTTTATGAAAAAGGATACAGGTATAATCATAAAGGATACAATTGGTAGGGCTCTTCCGGATCCTTGATGAAGCAAACGGCTTGACAGAGGTGAAGTCAAAATAGACCTTCCAAATGATACAACTCTCTGACTAATAAAACAGGCAGAGAGAGGGATCACTGGAAAGGGCATGGGAGCATCATTGGAAGTCAGCCTAGGATACAATAAAGTATGAGGAAGTGTCCCAACATTAACTCTCACTAATAGCACAGCCATAGCACCTAGTACAACACTAACCTGTAGATTCTGAACTGGAGGCTCCGCCAACAAGTCTCTGAAGAAATCCAAATAAGGAAACAACAACAAAGGAGGGAAGGTTAGTAAGGGAAACTTATCCCGAACGACATGAGGCTCACGCTAGATACTGGGTTGGCGCACCACAGGATAGCGTCCAATGTACAGTGCACAATCACCTTCAAATGAACAGTTGTCGGCAGTACTTCCTTTCCCACATAGAACAGAAATAATGAGTTGAAATCCACCTGTTATCTCATCACAGGTGCGAGTGATTAAATCCAAAGCGTAGCACAACTTGCATGTGGAATTACATGTGCAATGGTAACCCAGCCAGGAAACAGCACGTTAGAAACCGCGTATGGCTTACACGTGAATAATCTACACGTAGCCGGGAAGCCGCACGTGAAGATTTCAGGAACCCGCTTGTGTTTTTACATGCGACAGAAGTACACGCAGATAGAACTGCCAGAACTCGCATGTGAAGGAAAAGCCATCCGTTGGTCTTCTAGTAGACGGCTGCCGAAAGTAGCATGTAGAAAAATACACGTGAACAAGAAAAGCTGCCGTAACTTATTGAATGCAGCTCTAGGAGTTCGCGTGTGGAAGTAACACGCAGGAGGAAAGCCAAAAGAAGTTGCTGAAAAAATGCGAGGACGCAGATCAAAGTTTCAGCTACCAGACGCCATGTTAGTTCAATCAGAAGCAGCGTGCGACGTCCCCACGCTGCTTATGAACATAATGCAGTAACACACGTGACAATCCCTAATCACGTGAATTCAACGACGTGAATAATGCAAACGTTGTTTTCCAGGCAAGATATCAAACAACCTCCATTTAGAATAGAAAGGTTTAGCAGTTCTATGGGCATAACCAGTTCTGTGTGAAGACCGTGTTCCAGGTCCCGAGGTAATTTGCATGACAGTGCCACCCCCCAAAGGGGCAGCCACTCCCCTTTTTCAAGTGAAATTTACGTAACAAAGCAGGAGCATGGATATTGGAAAGAGGTTCCCAGGATCTATCTTCGGGACCATACCCCTTCCAGTCCACCAGATAATATGGTTGACCAGAACAAAGTCTCATATCCAGTATTTCCTGTACCTCAAATTCATCTGAACCTTTTACTGAAACAGCAACAGGCCGCCGTATAGGCAATCTAGTAGTATCGGAGCATGGTTTGATGAGTGAAACGTGAAATACTTGATGTACTCGCCATCGTTGTGGCAATGCCAGACGGACAGCAGCCGGATTAATCATGTTGAGTACCTCATATGGCCCAATGTACTTAGGCAACAGTTTCTTTTTACCAGGTATCCACAAGGTCTTAGTAGACAGCCATACTTTCATTCCTGGTCTGTAAACCGGTGCAGGCACTCTGCGAGCATCAGCATAGATATTATCTTGTCTTTTTGCCTGCTCCAATTGCTGTATCACCTTTGTCTGTAAAGTTTTGATATCTCTGATATTACGGCCTGCTGCAGGCATATCCATAGACAAACCAGAATCCAAAGGAATGGATCTGGGCTGTTGCCCATACAGAGCATAGAAAGGAGAGGTACCTATGGCACTATGGTAGGAATTATTGTAAGCAAATTCTACGGCCCGGAGAACAGTTACCCAGTCTGATTGGAAATGAAGACACAAACACAGCAGATATTGTTCCATAGTACCATTGACCCTCTCAGTATGTCTGTCCATTTGTGGGTGATGAGCACTGGACATCATGTCATCAATAAGCAACGTAGAGTTCAGTGCTCTCCAAAAACGAGACGCAAATTGTGAACCCCTGTCGGTAATTACCACTGACGGTAAGCCAAAAAACCGAAACACATGCCGGATGAATAAATCAGCCAAAACGGGAGCTGTTGGTAACCCAATACAGGGAACAGAGAGCCAATTTAGTAAAGTAGTCTACCCCAACCCATATGGTATTGTAACCATTATTCCTTGGCAGTTCTACCACAAAATCCATTGATATCATATGCCATGGTTTGTGAGGAACAGGTAAAGATTGTAACAAACCCACTGGTTTGCCAAGAGTGTTCTTACATTGGATGCACACTGAAGATGTAGAAACATAATCAATTACATCTTGTACAATGGAAGGCCACCAACACCATCTCTTTAGCAGCTCTAGAGTTTGCTTTTGTCCCGGATGGGCTGCCACAATGGAGTCGTGTCCCCAACTGAGAGCCTTGTTCCGAGTGGTATCTGTTGGTAGATAAAGCACCCCTTGTGTGAAGGGCAAACCGTTGTGTATGTCTAGGTTGTATTCCTGAACCAATCATGGATTTCGTTCAACCCATTCCTGTAATTCCTGTTTTAGGGAAGGCTGTGCAGAACAACTACATATCACATGGTCTGCCAACAACGTATTTTGAACCGGAGGTCCTTCCTTCACCTCCTCACTGATGTGGGATGAAGCATCCGATTTGACATGTTGTCTGGCAGGGCAATATGTAATTTGGAAATTGTATTGAGCAAAAAACACATGCCATCTAGCCCATCGAGCTGTAAGACATTTCATAGTTTCGAACGCTTGAAGATTGCGATGATCAGAGAACACCACCACCTGATGTTTGGCCCCAAGAAGATGATGTTGCCATTCCCGGAATGCATCCTTGATTGCAAGCAATTCCCTTTCAGTAACAGTATAGTTCTGTTCGTATGGGGTAAGATTACGAGAAAAGAAAGCGACTGGATGCTACTCCTTGGTTTCTGCACAAACTTGCGAAAGTACAGGTCCTGTAGCGACACTGGATTCATCAGCTTCTACTATAAACTGACAATCAGAATCAGGATGTTGTAGCACAGGTGCAGTGGTAAATGCTTCTTTTAACATCTCAAATGATACTTGTGTGTTCTGGTTCCAACGGAATGGTACCTTTGAACTAGTTAAGGCTGTCAATGGGGCCACTGTCTTAGAGAATGAACGGATAAACCTGCGATAGAAATTAGCAAAACCTAAGAATGATTGTAGAGACTTGACATTATGTGGAATGGGCCAGTTCAATATAGCCTTCACTTTGGAACGGCTCATTCGGACTCCATTGTTGGTAGTATCATAATCCAAGAATTCAACTTCTTGCGTATGAAAGACACATTTCTCTGCTTTAACAAAGAGTTTGTTCTCTCAGTCTTTGAAGGACAGCTGACACATGCCTAACATATTCTGGGAACAGTGAGGAGTATATCAATATATCATCCAAATAGATCACCACGAACTGGTCCATCATGTCTCTGAAAATGTCATTCATGAAGAACTGAAATGTGGCGGGAGTGTTACAAAGGCCAAAAGACATCATCAGATAGTCATAAAGGCCGTACCGCGTCTTAAAAGTGGTTTTCCACTCATCGCCCTCACGAATGCGAACCAGGTTCTGTGCTCCCTGTAAATCTAATTTAGAAAAGTACATGGAAGATCCTAGCTGATCTAACAACACATTTATCAATGGTAATGGATACTGGTTCTTTATGGTGATGTCATTAAGAGCCCTGTAATCTATGCAGGGCCTGAGATCTCCTTCTTATTCGGAGCAAAAAATAGTGTAGAGGCAGCAGGCGATTGAGATGGCCATATGAACCCCATATGGAGAGCTTTATCTATGTACTCTTTCAAGACTACATCTTCTTTGGGAGTTAAAGAATAAACTCGACCAGTAGGGATTTTGGCCCCAGGAATCAGTTCAATTGGACAGTCACTGTCTATGTGGAGGCAGCTGTTCTGCCTGGCCTTTGTCAAAAACATCTGCATACTCGGTATACTCACATGGTATATATGTACCACTCTAATGTATAGCACTGACAATAGATGAAACTCCCTCCAAAGAGGCCAACATATGTGATTTAGTTGACACCACCTGGCTTGTAAAACAATGTTCGTTACAATAAACAGATGGATACGGAATCAGTTCCATAACCCAGTCAATAGTCGAATTATGGAGAGTCAGCCAGGCAAGACCAAGCAATAGGTTGTAATGAGGAGATGCAATTACATCAAAAATCATCTTCTCTGAATGACCGTTTGGTAAAAGCATTCGAATAGGTACAGTCTCTTTAATTACCATACCCGAAGTCAATACTGACCCATCCACAGTGCTTACTGTTTCAGGGTTGTCCTTGGTGATCGTGGGTATAGAACGTTTCTTAGCATATGTGATGTCAATGTAATTATTCGTGGCTCCGGAATCAACCATAGCCCTGGAAACTAATTCTTGGTCTGCAAAATGTAACGTCACCTCCACAGCTATAGGCGCAAATGCCGGAATTGTATGGGAGTCCGATGTAGCACTCGACACAGGGACTCCTGCTAATGTCGAGTTTTGGCGTTTCCTGAACGCTTGACTGGTTTCTTGGGGCATGCAGCAAGTAAATGCTCAGATGAACCGCAATACATGCATACATTATTTACTCTTCGGTTCTCTCTTTCTGCGTTAGATAATCGACCTCTCACAGCTCCAATCTGCATTGGTTCAGGCTCATTGGAGGGAGCTGCCGGTACATCCGTATGAACAGATGCTTGCAAGAAAGGTTTTTTCTCCCCTTTACGAGCATTTCGTCGAGTGTCGATTTGCAGAATTAGGTTGAGCAGTTCTGTGAATCCCGTAGGGAACCACAGGAACGATAGACAAGGCATCTTTTAATTCTTCCTAAAGACCCTTGTAGAAAACAGCCGTTTTCTTATCTTCAGGCCATTGGGTCTCGACTGATAATTAGTTAAATCTGCTTATATATGCCAATAAGTTTTGACTACCCTGTTGTAGACTAGGCAACTCCAGATCTGTGGCTTGAGTGGCATACTGCATATCAAAGACCTTACTTATGGCTGCCAGAAGGTCGTCGCAATCATAAAGCAAGGGGCTATTTGTCTCCAATAAAGGATTAGCCCAAGCAGCAGCAGTACCCCCCCAAATGAGAAAGCACAAATGCTGTTTTTGTAGTTAAATCAGGAAACGAATTAGGCCGGCAAAGGAAATGGAGTCGGCACTGATTGATAAAGGTTCTATAGGTTTTAGGATCACCAGTGAACCTTTCCGGGGGAGCCAGAGGAAACTGTGTTGGCATAACCACTTGAACGGCTTCCCGTTGTGGTGCTGGTGCTGGCACTCCCTGAGGAGAGGCATTCATGGCGTCTTGCATAACATCCATGCGATGACACAAGGTGTCCTGTGCCGTAATCATATTGTTTCTCAAATCAGTGATTAACTGAGTCAAGACCGCTAAAGGATCCGTACCCTCCATGGCTTCTGATTCTGTCATAAATCACCCAAGTATCTTATGAAAAAGGATACAGGTTCTGTCATAAATCACCCAAGTATCTTATGAAAAAGGATACAGGTATAACCATAAAGGATACAATTGGTAGGGCTCTTCCGGATCCTTGATGAAGGAAACGGCTTGACAGTAGTGAAGTCAAAATAGACCTTACAAATGATACAACTCTCTGACTAATAAAACAGGTAGAGAGAGGCATCACTGGAAAGGGCGTGGGAACATCATTGGAAGTCCGCCTAGGCTACAAGAAAGTATAATGAGGAAGTGTTGCAACATGAACTCCCACTAATAGCACAGCAATAGCACCTAGTACAACACTAACCTGTAGATTCTGAACTGGAGGCTCCGCCAACAAGTCTCTGAGGAAATCCAAATAAGGAAACAATGACAAAGGAGGGAAGGTTAGTAAGGGACAACAAAAACCCCAAAGGGGGAAGTTCACATGGAGGAGTACTATATTAATTTAAGTACCCAATTTATAGGAATAGAGGTGGAAAGGAATAGTGGCCCAATCATAACAAATTTATATTTTCATATTTTAATAATCATCAAAAAACATTATAAAATTACATAATACATAAACAGTATAACAACAATAAAATGAATGAATTAATGTTAGTATAAAATACTTGTCGAATCTAATACATTAAACCATTCGATCACAATTTAATTCCCACAATTCATGACCCAGTATTAATCAGGGTAAAGCATCACTATCTTCACATTTTTGAATTTCATTCAAATGATAAGGATGCTATAAAACAGGAAATTACTGCCAATGGAATAAAGTGCTAGGTGCAAAAGGGTAATAAGTACCTAATCCAAATAAAGCATCGTTGTCTCATGTTTTTTAAATTTCATTTGAATGATAAAGATGCTGTTGGAAAGGAAATTGCTGCCAATGGAATAAAGTGCTAAGTACAAAAAAAGTGCTAAGTGCCTACTGTACATACATAATATTCAAATGTCATTACAGTTTCGGCGAAATCAACCTATCTGGCTCAATTAAGTGAGCCAGTAGTCGCCTTCTTCAGGGCGCACGATATGCTGTAAAATATTGGTGCTAAACTTTTTACAATGACACAGTAGTTTTCACAGGTAAAGCTTTAAACAATTCAAAAGACTTGATTGTAGATCTTGAAGTCTGTTAGAAGCCTTAGCCCTTGGTGAATCACGTTGAAACAAAGATATAAGAAAAAAACAAATACATATGTTAGAATAAAACAGGAAATGAAAGAGCCTCCTAATACCTGCCACCTCTAGCCATTAAAAAGACCTAGGGAAACTTATCCTGAATGGCACGAGGCTCACGCTAGATACCGGGTTGGTGCACCACAGGATAGTGTCCAATGTACAGTGCACAATCACCTTCAAATGAACAGTTCTCGGCAGTACTTCCTTTCCCACATAGAACAGAAATAATGAGTTGAAATCCACCTGTTATCTCATCACAGGTGCCAGTGATTTAATCCAAAGCACAGCACAACTTGCGTGTGGAATTACACATGCAATGGTAACCCAGCCAGGAAACGGCACGTTAGAAACCGCGCGTGGCTTACATGCGAACAATCTACACGTAGCCGGGAAGCCGCAAGTTTAAGAGTTCAGAAAACCGCGTGGTGTTTTACATATGACAAAATTACACGCAGCCAGAAAAGCCGCACATGAAGATTTCAGGAACCCGCTTGTATTTTTGCACACGACAGAAGTACACGCAGATGGAACTGCCAGAACACGTGTGTGAAGGAAAAGCCGTCCGTTGGTCTTCTACTAGACAGCTGCCGAAAGTAGCGTGTAGAAAAATAAACGTGAACAAGAAAATATGCCATAACTTCTTGAATGCAGCTCCAGGAGTTCGCGTGCGGAAGTAACACGCAAGAGGAAAGCCAAAAGAGTTGCTGAAAAGATGCAAAGATGCAGATCAAAGTTTCAGCTACCAGACGCCATGTTGGTTCAATCAGAAGCAGCGTGTGATGTCCCCATGCTGCTTATGAACGTAATGCAGTAACACACGTGACAATCCCTAATCACGTGAATTCAACGACGTGAATAATGTAAATGTCGTTTTCCAGGCAAGATATCAAACAACCTCCATTTAGAATAGAAAGGCTTAGCAGTTCTATGGGCATAACCAGTTCTGTGTGAAGACGGTGTTCCACGTCCCGAGGTAATTTGCCTGCCATGCATGACAGCTCCAAAGGCAAAATAGACTCTCTGTCCTATCCAAGGAGAGAGCTTACATCCAAGCCTGCATCTCTGCCTCCTCTTACAACACAGCCAAACTCTTCAAAATCTGCAAGGAACTGGCCAATCCTGCTGCAATCTCCACCTCTCCTGTTCCCTCCAAGGTCCTTTGCACGGCACTGGCTTCTCACTTCACCACTAAAACTCAGGACATCCTGTTCTTTCTCTCCTCTTCCTCTCCTGGCACCTCTTAGGCTGTCTCTCCTCCTCCTTTCTCCTCTTGCCTCTTGTTCTCTCCTGACAAAGTTTCTAGGCAAGTCTGATTTATGAAAGTCTCTTCCAAGCAGGTGTTCCCCTGCTCCTCCAGAACCATCAAGGACCAAATCGACACCCTCGTTCCAGCCTTGGCCGATTTCTGCAACCACTCTTTTTGCCACTGGATCTTTCCCCTCCCCCCTAAAGCACTCCCGTGTGAACCCCCTCCTTAAGAAGCCCTCTGCCGGTCCTTCCTCTCCGGGGAAATATTGCCTGATTTCTATCATTCCTTTTCTGGGCAAACTCCAGGAAAAGCTGCTCATCTCCTAGTTTACTGTCTCCATGACCACCAGTCTGGTTTTAGAGCAGCCAGGAGCACGGACACTGCTCTCCTGAAGACCCGTGAAGACTTGCTCTCTAATCTCGACTCTAGCCTTCCTTGTGTCCTCATTCTCCTTGATCTATCCGCTGCTTTCGACACGGTCAACCATGCCATCCTGATCAATTGTCTCCGCGACAACCTGGACATCACGGGTCAGGCCCTCGCCTGGTGACCTCCTTCCTATCCGATCGACCTCCCAGGTCCAATTGGGGTTGTTTCTCTCTACCACCTCTCTCTCCACGTGTGGTGTACTCCAGGGTTCTAACATCTCACCCTGGCTCTTCATCCTGTACTTGGCATCTCTAGCCCACCTCATCTTTATCTTCTCCCCTAATTTCAGTAGTATGAGGATGACCCTCAGCTCTTCTTCAGGCTCCCCTCAGCCGCCTCTCCTCTCTTGCTCATTCCTGACGCCCTATCCGCGATTCAGGAATTGTGTGCCTCCAACGATCTCTGCCTTGATGCCAGTGAGATCCTTCTCATTGGGACCCCTGCTTCCGCTTTCCCTCTTTCACTCTGGCCGCCCTCCTTGGGCCTTCTACTTGCACCTTCCTTTGAGGCAAAAAACCTTGGTGTCATTTCGGCTCCACACTCTCCTTCTCTCCTCACACCACTACCAGCTGCACTTGCTCAGAGGTATTCTTCCTTTTCTTACTTTTCCCCAGAAGCTCAATGTGTCTGTGTTAGGGAGAATTCTCAGAAATGTGCTCATTCCCTCCACCTTAGAGACCCCCAGCAACTTTGCTGGATTTTGAGGACTTGATTTTATTTAACCTGGAGAGAGTGAGACCCTTTTTCCCCACTCTCTCGTGTATTTTAATGCAATTTCTGATATTTGTGTTTCTTTTGGTAATGCAGTTTAACAAACTCCATAGGCACCATCTTTTACATTGTGTCACACAGCACCTTCAGTGCAGTGGCACAGGGAAGTCTTTCAGATTGCCCAAAGGTTTCAAAACCTTCTCTGGGATAAACTACTGTTTCCCAGAGCAGTAAAGTGAAATTGACTTTACTTACATTTCTAACTTTCTAGACCCAGCACACAATATCTTACAATAGGGTGCTGGAGTAGGTACCTAGTATCCCCTTTGTCTAGCTTCTCATGTAACATTTTTTTCATGTTACCCTTTTCTCACTGAATGGCTGGTGTCAGTGGTTTCGTTTTAACTACCGTGGTATGCATTTACCGCGGGCTGCGTTTGCATTTGCAGTAAAGCACCCAAGTGTGCCATTTCTGTCAAAATGGGCCGGTCTTTTTTTCGCCATTTCTTTGTGGAAAGGTCCTTCTTGAGATTTACTCTGCGCGCCAAACCAGGTTTGGTCCCATTGTTCATTTTGCCTTTGGCAGGATTCAAGAGTGAAGCCCGTCTCTAGCTCCAGGGTGTCCGGGGTAGGCAGGAAAGGGAGGGAGGTGCCCGAAACCCCCGGTGCTTAGTCTCCTAGGAGACCCAAATGCACTCTGTAGTGATTGGCCAGCTGACTGTCCGGCAAGGACAGCTTCCCTGCTGGGTGACTGACAGCTAGGCTGGAATGAATGTGAGAAACCTGCATAAAAGGCAAGGCTTTTTGGCTTGGAAGGCAGAGTCGACCACTGGACGAAGGAATCCGAAGAAGAACGTGAAGAGGACGTCTGCTGCAACTCCTGGACCGTTGGTTTGCCCAGTGAAGCCCTGCTGCTGATCTGAAACTCCAAATTTGTATCGACAGAGAAGCCCCTGGAAGGACAACTTCTCCCCTTGAGTTTGTGGGACCAATCAACTCCAGTAAGCCACCTGGACATCCTCTCAGAGCTGGTTGAAATTCCACTGCAGTTGCAGCTGGAACCGAATAGCCAGGGAGAGGACCACCAGATCGAGTGCGTCGCTTTTAAGCTGGCCAAGAGCTCCGGGAAGATCCTCCGGCCTCCCAGGAAGCAGGACTGACCGAGCCTGAGCCACCTCAACAGAGTGCTGGACACCAGATGCAAGGAAAGCCCATCTCGACAGCCAGGAACTGCAGTGTTGCTATTTGCGGTAGACGTGAGGAACTGAAACACAGAAGTGCCACTTGTTTGAAGATTGATTGTTGCGCTCAGTGACTGTCCCATTGCAGTGCAGGAGTCCCCAGACGTCCTCCCTCTTGTCCCCACGACTGAGGCCCAGGAACACCAGGATCTGCAGAGCTGCACAGGAACTGAAGTCATCTGCTGCCCTTTTTCTTCAACTGTACTGTACTGTACAGACTAAGAGAACCTACCTCTTGTTGTGTAACTTGACTTGTTCTCTGTTGGTGACACCTGTTGCGGTTGCTCTGTAGAGTTGCTGATAGCTACTTTACTTCACAAGTCTAAACAGCTTGTGGCCCTGCTTTGAATTCTTCTTTTCTACCAAGACTTCTAAAACATTGTGCAAGACTTTTACATACCTGCAAGAAGTGCTTCAGCTCACCTAGACCTTTGCCCAATTGACTTTGACCTAGCCTGGCTCCCTGAATGACTCTTCTGCTCTTTGACATTGTGTTTTGTCTTCCTTCCAGGAAGGGGTGAACTAACTTTGCATTGGGGTTTACCAAAAGTACTTACCTGCTTCAGAATTGTTGTGTGATCTTTTGCTCTGTTCTAATAATCTTTTCCTTTGCCAAACTCTTAAATCTGATTCTAATGCCAACAGTTGTATGTAGAACAATGTCCACAGTGTCCTAATTACTAAAGTCACCTGAGGGTGTATGAAGTGTCTGTTTGCCGTCCCAAAAGGGTACTTACTGATTTAGAAATATTAAGAGTGTGTGTTGTGGGGTGTATTTGTGTGTTACTATTATATTGCCCCTTCTAAAGAGGCTTACTCTAACTGACTGTTAAATAAATTAATAATTGTTTAATAAAGAAACCTTGTGTGTAAGAGTTTATTTGAATACTTGTCACTGTGAATCTCTGTGTAACCCTCCTACAGCTCACATTGACCCCTCTTGAGATAAGCCTGGCTGCTCAACAGTGTAGTACAAACTTATACCAAAGGTTGGGTTCCTACTGCCATGAGGTCAGGGTTGTTGTAGTGCACCCAAAGGGTACTGCATACAATCTTGTCTAACACTGACGTACTGTGGCTGTTTTGTTTTTATCCATTTACAGCATGGTTGTTCGTCAGCCCCCTTTCTGCCATTCTGGGAGCGAGGACGTCTGGGTGTATGTTTTGGCTTTGACAGGAAACCAGTGTGTCTGGGCAGGCAGGAAGTGGGGGAGGAGTTTCACTCCCCTGCCCTTTTGTCTGCCTGAGTGCCTGAATGGAACCAGTGCCCACTGGGGGCCTGGCTGTCCTGATTTGACAGCCACCCACCATTTCTGTAAACTGTTGTGAGAGATTACAGAGGAGTGTGTGCTCAAAATGAATAAAAGGTGAGGTTCCTAAGGTAAAAGGGAAGTTGACCACTGGAAACTAAAGTAACCGAAGAAGATGGTGACCCTGTTTACTATGCAACAGAGGATCTCCAAAAAGGACAGCTCCTTCCATTTGCCTGGTGGGACCAACCAGCTTTGAGACGAATTACAATCTGAGCCATCTCTTGAGTTGCTGTGGTGTTCTAGAGCTGCAGACCACGAATACCAGAAGACATCCAACCCCATAGTTGTACATCATCTTGACAAGGCTAAATCCGTCCAAGTCTTTGCTGAGCTCCAGGTGAACCTCCAGAGACACAATCCAACTCTCCTCACCAGAGTGCAGGACTCCAAGAATCAAAGAAGACTGACCTGGCGAATTGTGTCCTTTTGTTGGTGCTGCAGAAAAGGTGCCCAAACCGCAGACTGACCAGAGAACCTAAAAACATCTGTGCCAGAGGTCCTCCCTCAGGTGATGGAATGAAGGTAGAGGTGCCCAGGGTGTCCACTCTTACCTCTGAGCCAAGCTGTCGACTTGTGTCCCTTTTCAGAGTCTTTTAATAGGTTCTCCATCGTTTTGTCAATTCTTCTAGCATCTTGAACTAGAGACTGAAAGTATCCACAGGAATCTTTGCTGTTCTTCTGCTTCGTGAGACTTTGAGCACTCTCTATACTGACCTTTCCATATAGTTGGGGATCAGACTTTAAAAGTGTTCACTTGCGCTAAAACTTCCTCTAGAAACATAAGCTCTGCTATTGTTTGACTAACCAACTGTTTTCCTTCCAAATACACCTTGTGGTTTTGCTAACTAAATACACTTACCGTATATCTTTGTATGTGCGCGAGTGCGCGGTAATACCGGTAATATGGTAGAATTGTCATTAGTGTCAAACTCTGTAACAATTGTAACTGCAAGTAGCTACAAACTAAGCAGTGGCCCTTGAAAAGTATCTAAAACTATTCCTATGTATATTGGTTTAATGAGTGTTGAAGTGCACGAAGAGGTGTCCAGTGTGTCCACTCTTACCTCTGACCCAAGCTGCTAACTTGTGTCCCTTTTGCGAGTCCTTTAATAGGGTCTCCAACATTGTGTTCATTCTTCTAGCATCTTACCCTAGAGACTGAAGGTAGCCACAGGAACATTTGCTTTTTCTGCTGCTTTGTAAAACTTTGCTCTCTCTCCAAACTGACTTTTGCATAGAGTTAGGGATTACACTGTAAAAGCTTTACCTTGCTGAGAAAATGCCTCTAGAACCTTAAACTCTGCTACTGTATAACTAACCGACCCCTTTCCCTCCGAAAAGACTTTATCTTATGTGGTTTTGCTAACTAAATACAATTACGCTATATCTTTGTCTGTGCGCGGTCGTACCGATAATACGGTCAAACTCTGTAACAATTGTACCGTGAGCAACTATCAACTAAGCAATGGCCTTTGAAGAGTAGTTTTAAGTATTCATATGTTTGTTGGTTAAGTGATCAAAGTATTTTAAGACATTTCTTGTGTAATGATAATAAATATATTTTGTATACATTTATTGGTGTAAGTGTTTCTTTGACCTGTTTTCCTAACTGGGTTCAGTGTACTTACCTACACCTTACATCTTCCTCTTATGATAAGCTTGACTACTCTGCCACTCTACCAAGGTACAGACTGATACTAAGAGTTGGGGACCTGTATGCCATTGGGATAGTTTTATGAAGTCTTACCTCAAGTGGACTTTAGGAAACTCCCCTAACATCGACACACAAGCAAGGGCTCATTCACAGGTAGGGCAAGAGGTTCTTAAACTTCTCCAGCATGGGGTCTGGCATGGATTCACATGCTAATTGAGTATTCACCGTCGTCAGGGTGGGAATCCTCAGTAAGAGAAAAAACAGTTACATTTTCACTTAAAAACTGTACTTCTCCTCTAAACCAATCACTGTCCTCTGGGTCATACTGCCCCCATCCAATGACAGTCCTCTCTCTAAGCCCCTCCTCTGGCAGTCATTTGCAGATGTTTACCTCGCGTTGGGAGTCCTCGAGTTTATCTCAGAGTTATTTGTACGTTTTTGTGTGTGTTTTTGACAGAAAAAGTTCTATTTTTGTTTTGTCTTGCCCTTGGGCTAAGGTTTTTATTTTATTAATTTTGGGGCAGCATTACATTCCCCTATGTGATTCTATGTGGATTAGAACCGGGTCCTCTCACAGGTTCTTTGTTTGCTGCTGCAAACATCCTGAACTTGTGCTGGTGCTGCAAAAAGAAAAAGGCTAATTCCCCAATGTCTTGCACCAGCAGGCAGGGTCGTTACTGCTACCAGGAGTCATGGGTAAGTCTATTGGGGGAGTCACTGCACCGAGACACATCACAACTGCTAACTTTTCACTGGCTTTACCACATACATTATTGAAAGTAATGCTGATGACTCTGCCGAACATTTGCTGAACTGTCTTTAAGGTAAGGTGTTCGGGCTCTCCCTAGAACCCACATGGGTGGATGTATATAGGCATTTTATTGTAGTTTGCTTAGTGTGTATTTTAAAGTCCTACTATTTGTGTTCTTCTCTGTCTAACTGGAGTTTTTGGAGTGCTCAGTGTATGTTTGTGTGTGTGTATGTGTGTGGGGTGGGGGTGTCTCGTTGTAACACTAGACCACTCTCACACCCTTCTTGAGTCTAAGCCTTGCCATTCTGCTTCTGACTGTGATTGGGTTTGGCATGATAGGTTTGCCTTCTAAAATCCACCCCGCGGGTTGATTTTGGAAATCCATCTCAACAGTTCCATTCCTTTTTATAATGTGAATAAATGGAACTCTGTGATCAGGAGTATACACATTGTAAATATGTTTTATTTGTTTGGAAAGTATATGGACTCCTTTGTAATTAATTATATGTCTATAGCTCAGAACAAGAATTCTAAAGCAGTTGTGCAGCAAGCAAAGCAATGAAACAAGTATTTGAAAAGATGCAAATGATGTGTGTTAATGCATTCATAGGAGATAATGGTCCTTGTCTTTGAAAGGTACTAGCATTGTTAACTTTACACTGACAACAATGAAAAAAATGGACCAATGGAAATTGGACCATCTCTTGAAAGGGAATTATTTAGCAATATTATAAGGTTGGTTCACTTATAACATTTAATAATTACCAACACTTCAATCCCTGAGGTTGTGTGTTCCCTTTACATCACTTTTGCTTGCTGCCATTGAGGTTATGAGTTTTCAGAATGTGGGGCGATATGCAGGGCTGCATTTTTCAAAGCAAGGATTTCAGAATACAGATGTCTCTTGATGTGGGGCACTGTTCACAAAATTAATCTTTGCAGACCTGAGGTACTTCCTAATGCTTGTAATCGATTTGTCTTTGACCACCCCCACAGATCAACCTCAGAGTCCTGGAGGAAAGAATGCTTATGTCACCGGACCTACCGGCAAGATAACTTCTGTCTCTACTGGGAATCTTTGTCCAGAGGTGAGGAAGAAGCAAGGTAGTGATTTTCTAGGACACATTATTGCCTATGTTTTGACAAGATGTAGAGATCACCCTTTTGGGTATTACCCCAATGGTATATTCTGATTAAGCAAGTTGATGATGGAAATCTCTGGTGAACTGCTTATCCAGAAATGTTTTTTGGTGTTTCGAAGGAACTTTTAAAAAGAAAAAAATCCAATACAGTTCATGAGACGGAAAAGAAAATCACCATTTAGACCCATGAAAAAAGGAAGTTTCACTTAACCTTAATTACCTAAAGTATTTATTTGTTCATAGCCTTTTTTGGTAACCAATGCAGTTTCATGCTAGAGGTGAGCCAGTCCTACTGCAGTATCTTCCTCTACCACACCCTCCCAGGCCGTCTGCTCGGCCCTGACCTCCCATTTCACCACAAAAACTCAGCACATCCTGTCCTCATTCTTATCTGCTCCCCTCGCTCCCTCTACCTCTCTCAGGCCCTCCTTGGCTGCCCCTTCTACCTTCCTCTCCTCCTCCCCTCAGCCCTCTCTCCTGTCACACTTGATGAGGTTTCTAGACAAGTCCGATCTATGGAAGTCTCATCCAAACATGTGTCTCCCTGCCCCACCAGAACCATTAAGGTCAACATAGACTCTCTTGCTCCAGCATTGGCTGATCTCTGCAACCACTCCTTTGCCACTGGAGTTTTCCCCTCCCCTCTCAAGCACTCCCTTGTGCACCCCCTGCTCAAAAAACCTTCTGCCGACCCTTCCATCCCGGCAAACTATCGCCTGATTTTTATCACTCCTCTCCTGGGCAAACCCCTGGAGAAATTGGCTATCTCCAAGATAGCCCTCCACACTGAATCTGTTGGTTTTCTCCATGATCATCAGTCTGGCTTCAGAGCAGCCAGAGGCATGGAAACTGCTCTCCTGAACACGCATGAAGATTTGCTCTCTAACGTTGACTCTAACTCTCCCTCTGTCCGCTTCCTCCTCAACCTTTCTTCTGCTTCTGACACTGTGAAGCACAACATCCTGATCACCCGTTTCTGAGATGCCCTCGGCATCACAGATCAAGCTCTAGCATGGCTATCCTCTTGGACCGACCTTCCCAGGTTAAACTTGGGTCCTTCCTCTCCTCCACCACACTGTCAACATGTGGTGTTACCCAGGGATCTATCCTCTCACCCTGGTTTTTCAATGTCTATCTGGCCCCCTTGTCCCACCTGATCTCTACATTTTCCTCTAACTTTCAGTGTTATGCGGATGAAATGCAGCTCTCTTTCAGGCTACACCTCGGCCGCCTCCTCGCTCATCCCAGACTGTCTTTCCGCTATTCAGGCATGGTGCGCCTCTAATGATCTCTACCTTAATGCCAGTAAGACGGAGATCCTTCTCATTGGGGCCCCTGCTCCCGCTTTTCCCCTTTCATTCTGGACGGCCTCACTTGGCCCTGTGCCCTCACACTCTTGTGAGTTAAAAAACCTCTGGATCATCTTCGACTCCACTCTCCTTCTCCCCACATATCACGGACATCTCCAAAAAAGTCCCATTTCCAACGGCACCTCCTCAGAGGTATTCTACCTTTTCCCCCACAAACAAGGGGGGGTTCTGGTAGTTTCTCCACTACCGGCCTATATCCCATGTTAGAGTCTCAACCAGAGTCTTTAGCTCACCATCCTTTCACCGAAGAAAAATATCCACTACATATCAGTCTTTGTCCTGCCCAAGGGCAGTCCAGGACAGAAATGCCTGCCAATTCTCTTCTGAATAAGAGTACCAACAGCAACCCCAGACATGTGTTTCGGCCTGATTGGGCCTCGTCAGTGAGGTGGAGCTCTGCCTCTCGAAGAACACGTCTGGATTACCCTTGTAATTTAGGGTGAAAACCCAAAGCTACTTCATATGCACAAACAAGGGGGTAGGGGGTTCTGGGAGTTTCTCTACTACCGGCCTGTATACCGGGTTAGAGTCTCAACCAGAGTCTTTAGCGCACCATCCTTTCACAGAAGAAAAATATCCACTACATATCAGTCTTTGTCCTCCCCAAGTGGTGTGGAAGGTTGCCCAGATCAATGCCAGTGGTTCAGATTCATTCAAAACCTTCCACCCATCACTTTTGTGGTTACAGTTTGTCTCACTATGTGAGAGAGGGTCTGCCCAGACGTGGGTCCCTTGCTCTCTGTGCCATAGGGAACCAAGTTGCACCTCACTTAGGAGGCCCAACAAGGCCGAAACATGTCTGGGGTTGCTTGTGTTTCTGTGCAGAGGGGACCTGGCCTATCGATTTGGACTGGGCTGCTCTATTGGTGGCAGTACCTGACTGATTTGCTTATGGCTGGACCCTTTTTGCAATGGCACAAATGGGCTCAAGAACGGTGGCGTGGAAGGTTGCCCAGAGCACTGCCAGTGGTTCAGATTCATTCAAAACTTTCCACCCATCACTTTTGGGGTTACATTCTACCTTTTCTCCCCTTCCCCAGAGGCTCATTGTCTCCAGAGCCCTGGTTCTCTCTAGGTTTGACTATTGCCTCGGGAGGATAGCTCAGGGGCAACGTGCTCACCTTGGAAGCAAGACGAAGCGGAGCACCACAGGTTCGCTCCGCCCTTAGAAAACTCTGGGTATTAAGCACGTTATAAATAACCTATCATATCAACACCTCTTTCTCAATCTACCTAACTCTGCCATCTGCAACTCATCCAAAACAGGACTGGGAGACTTATTCTTGTCCTCAAGCCCAGGGACCTCATCTCTCCGGCTCTGAAATCTCTCCACTGGCTCCCTTTGGCTGCAAGTATCAAGTTCAAGACCCTCTGCATCATCCACAAGGCTTTCTGGGGCTGGGGCCTGTACTATCTCAACACTCTCTTCCCAAGTACCTTCCTTCCAGAGCCCTCTGCTAGTCTACTTCCAATTCTCTGCGGGTGAGTCGCTTCTCCAAGCAGAGACCGAGTGGGAGATCTCTTTCCTCTGCAGGTGCCTCCCTATGGAATGGCCTCCCTGCCACTCTCCTTCTTGAGCCGGACCGCCTTAAGTGTCGGGAGCTCCTCAAGACCTTCCTTTTCTCGTCTTTCTCTCTACCTCTTCCAGCTTAACCTTTCCACTGCTCCTTTTCTCTCTGCCTTCCCTCTCCTATCCTTCCCTTCCTCCTGCTCAGTTAGGTTGACTGTGTGCCTGGGGCTCCTCTGAGTCATATAGGAGACCCCCCCGCTACCCTTCTAGGGCTTGTTCGCCTTGGATGCCCTACCTTCTTCCACTTAACCCAGTGCACTGTTACACTGGGTACACGTCTCCCCCTTCCTCTCCCCTGCACTTCTTGTCTGTGCACTTGCATGGTGTAAATGATACTGTGTCTAGTAAGATCGTTTGACTTGTTCTCCCCTGTTTTCCCCCTCCCTGCTTGGTTGTGCCATGAAACACTTGTGTATAGGTGCATTATAAATAACCTATCAATCAATCAATCAATCAATAGATGCAATAGTCATTCTTTCACTCCCAGAGCTGTAAGAGTGAAGAATTCCGAACTGTGTGGGAATCTATATAGCTTAGGTATGTTTCTGTACTCAGCTGATGCAGTTTATCAGTGTTAGTGTTAGGCAAGATTGTGTGCAGTACCCTTTGGGAGACTACAGCATCCTTGTCCTCCTGGCAATAGGGAACCCAACCTTTGGTATATGTCTGTACTACACAGGTTGGTAGTGTGGCTTAGCAGCCAGGCCTATCTCAAGAGGGGTCAATGTGAGCTGTAAGGTTGTAACACAGGGTTCCACCGTGACAGAAATTTGAATAAACACTTATGTCCCTTGCCCTTTCCTCCATACTGTATGGGTGTCCCTTCCAAGGGTGGGAGACGGAACCTTTTTCACTAGAAAAAAACCTTCTTCCCCTTTAAATTTAGAGACGTGCTGGGGTGTGGCCCTGCGAGCATGCCCTGCCCTGACTCTGCCCTCCGGCACCACACCTCAGTCCCCTTTTCCGCGTCGACGCAAACGGGCCGAATTCACCAGCGCTACTGGGTTTGTCTTCGGCCATGTAATTCCACATGCGGATACTTCTTTTCTTTGTCTTTTTATCATTCAGGTACTCAGTCCTCAGTCCTCAGGCTCCTCCCCGGCGCATGTCGACTTCTACAGGGTTCAGCAGGTGTCCATCCTGCGACTGGCTCTTCCCAACAAAAGACCCCCACACCCTCTGCCTACGGTGCCTTGGCCCAGACCACGGCTGGCAAGCTTGTACCACGTGCAACACGCTTTCCTCAAGGTCTCTGGAGAACAGTCTAGCCAGGTTGAGGGAGCTCTTTCACAGATCGCCTCCAGAGGACCTAAAGAACTTCGTCTATCATCGATCCAAGCCCAAGGTAGGGCCTTTCCCAGTGCACCCCACACGGGAGACTCCTTCCCAAGGATGCACCCGCGCTGGACGCACTGCCCAGGTCCTTGTACCAGCACAAGTACAGAGGCTGTATCAGCTACTGGCCGACAGGCCGAGGATCAGTCGACGGTGCTGAGGGACCGGAAGGTTCTTTTACCGGGTCTTCATCCGAGGGGCTACACCCTAGTACCGGCATAATGTCCGAGGGGGCACCTTTATGCAGTTCTACCGGCAGATCCGCTGAGGGCGAAACACCTACCGGGCCTCGGCCTGAGGAACAGGGCAGGCCGTGTTAGGCAAAGTTTGTATGCATTACCCTTTGGGACCACTACACACAACTAGGACTACAGGTGTAAGCAAAACCAACCTTTGGTATAAGTCTGTACTACACGGTTTTGGTAGCAGAGCTGAGCAGCCAGGCTTATTTCAAGAGGGGAATGTGAGCAGTAATGATGTAACACAGGGGCCTACAATCACAAGTGTTCAAATAAACTCTTACACTCAAGGTTTCTTTGATAAATACTTATTAATTTATTTATCTGTCAGTTATTAAACATTCATAAGAATGAGGCAATATAATCACACACAAATATACTTCAATACTATTTCAGAATACTTTTCAAGAGGAGTAAAAAGGCAAAGATTATTAGAACATGAAAGGTTACAATTATTCTTAGACAGTGCAAATACCTTGTGTTCACCAGAAGACTCAATTCAATTCAATAGGCTAGGCCAAAGTCAATGGGCTAAAGTCTTGGATAGGATAAAAACGGTTTTGGCAAGTAAACCGTAAAGTATCTGCGAAAGTTCTCAGAAGTAGTTTGTAAAAAGGAGAATCATATGTTGGGTCACAGGCTGATTAGGCCTGAGGGTTGCAAACGTTTCAAGCACTTTCACCACGAGAGGTAAGTACTCTGTCTTATTTCCACAGTACCTTTCAATGAAGAAAAAGATGCAGCTGATGACTTCTGTTCCTGGCAGTTCCTACAGATCTCGCTGTTACTGTCCCTCAGTCGTGGGGACAAGAGGGAGGATATCGGGGGACTGCTGCACTGGGACTGGTCAGAAAGCTGGCAAATCTTCGATTACAGTGGCTGTGAGTAAAGCACACAAACTAGTGTCCCTCTCCCTGGTTATTCGGATTTCTACAGCACTCTGAGGAAAAGGCAACCAGCTCTGAGATCGGTATCCAGGTGGCTTACTGTCAAGTTGATTGGTCCCACCAACTCAAAGGGATAAGTCGTCCTTGTAGGGGCTTCTCTGTCGAGGTGAACTTGGTGATTCGGACCTGCAGCAGGGCTTCACCAGGCAAACCAACGGTCCAGGAGTTGCAGCAGCCGTCCTCTTCAAGCTCTTCCTCGGTTCTTTCGTTCAAGTGGTCGACTTTACCTTCCAAGCCAAGAGACTCGCCTTTTATCCAGTTTTCTCCCATTCATTCCAGCCTAGCTGCCACTCACCCAGCAGGGTGGCTGTCGTTGCCAGACAGTCAGCCAGCCAATCAGCACATAGTGCATTTTGGTCTCCTAGAATACTAAGCACAGGGAGTTTCGGGCACCTGCCTCAATTCCTGCCCACCCCAGACACTCGGGCGCCAGAGGCGGTCTTCACTCCTGAAGCCTGCCAAAGGCGAATGAACAAAGAAACCAAACCTGGTTTGGCTCGCAGAGCAAAACTCTAGGAGGACCTTTCCACAAAGAAATGCCGAAAAAAGAAGACCGGGACCTGTTTTTACAGAGGGGGCTCAAACGCCATTTTGAAAAACATTGCTCCCGCGATTTAATGCTACCAGTGTTCGCGGTCGGGAAAAATCATGGTAGTTTGTTGTAAAACCACTGCCACCAGCCATTCTGAGAGGAAAGGGTAGTATTTGACTGCTACATGAGTATCTAGACACAGGGGATACTAAGTAACCCCTCCAGCACTATATTGTAAGATAGGGTGTGCTGGATCTAGGAATTTAAAAAGACTAGTAAAGTCAATTTCACTTTACTCACTCTGGGAAATGGTAGTTTTTCCCAGAGAAGGTATTTAAACCTTGGGAAAGCCTGAAAGCGTTTCCTGTGCCACTGTACTGAGGGTGCTGTGTGACACTAATTAAAAGATGAGGCCTATGGAGTTGTTTAAACTCCATAACCAAAGAAAACAAACACAGAAAATACATTGATTTGAAAAGTTCAAAGTTCCAAAGTTTAGCAAACGAGCTGGTGGGAGGAAATGGGACATTTTGATATTTCTCCCTAACGGGCCTCATGATCCACTTTCAGGAGTCCTGGATGGGGCGGGCCCAGTGAACCGAGCAACACTATGCAGGCACGTGGAAGGCAGCTCGACAAAATGGCTGCCGTGCCCGAAAATCCAGACATCCGGCCTGCGCCGCTCCAGGGAAGGCAGGTGGAGGACCGTGTGTCCAGGTGAGACTGGTGTCAACCTGGTATGTGGCCTACAGCTTACCCTTCCTTCGCGCAAGGCTTGTTCCCGCAGGGCACGCAATGACTCCAGCAGCCACCCGCTACCCAGTCACTAGCGCCTACCACCAATCCATACTGCGAGGACAGGTTCTTTGAAAAGTTCCTTGGGCTCATGAAATCTCCTCAGATGGTGGCCATCCTCAGGGACGCCATCAGGGACTTGCTCCCTCCAATAGCCCGGCTCTGCAGGCGCCATTAGAGGCTCCCCCGGTCCCTGGTCAGCCTAAGCAGCCCGCTCCGGCCCCCCAACCGATTGTGCAGGCGGTTCCGTACCAGCCTCCAGTGCAGCCTCCCGACTCCGGTCTCTGCACCTCAGCCCTCAGCTCCTAGCACCCACAACCCCCCTCCGGTGCCAGACCAACCGGACCCGCAGGTGGACACAGATGAGGAGGCGGCCCCCGACACACTGTCTTCAGCCAAGGCCTTCCACAAACATCTGGCAGGGCTCGCAGAGTACTTGGGCCTTCCTCAAAACCGAGGTTAAGCTACCAGCAGAGGGGGTCCTTGCGGAAGTACTCACTCTACATCCCGTTGCCAGAAAGGGGATCCCGATGCCGAAGGATGTAGTTGCCTTGGCCAAGAAGGGTTGGCTCAAGCCCCTCTCAGCCCAGCCGGTAAATAAACCCCTGGATGCCAAGTACAGGCAGATGGTGGGGGATACACTCTTCCTATCGGCCCATCCTCGGCCACACTCCTCGGTGACTGCTGCAGCATCACTGTACTCCAAGCCTCAGTCGACCTTGGCCGCCTCCTCTGTGGCACTGCTAGGCAAGAAGGAGAAGATCTTGGAGGCGTACATGAAGAAGCTGTATTCCAACGCGTCCTTGCACCTGCGTCAAGCCAACGCGGATGCCATGCTGGCAGCCGTTAACCAGAGGCTCTAGTGGGAAATTGCGGATTTCCTCACATAGCTTCCGGCACAGAGCCAATTACGATATAAGGCGGGATTGGCGGAGGCCAAGATTGTGGAGCAGAACATCATGGAGTCCTCCGTGGCCCACATTGACACCTCTGACTGTGCCATCTGTATTGCCACAGTCATGAGAAGAACGGCCTGGCTCTGTGCTATGAAATTCAACCCGGATGTCCAGGAACGCTTGTCCAGAACCAGGCAGTGGAGGAAGTACCAGCCTCCCAGCGAGGCTTGGGCTTTTACTCCAGCATTTTCGCCATTCAGAAGAACCAGGCGGGCCTGAGAGTTGTGCTGGATCTTTCCACCCTCAACCTCTTCCTACCTCTACAAAAATTCAAGATGCTTATGCAAGCTTTTATATTGGAGACATTGTGCAAGGGAGACTGGATGTGCTCCCTGGATCTGAAGGACGCGTACCTTCACGTCCCGATCTGGCAGCCTCATCATTCCTTTCTACGATTCAGGATCATGGGCTACCATTTCCGATACAAGGTGGTTCCTTTCGGCCTTAACTCGGCCCCAGGGTCTTTACCAGGCTGATGAACACTGTGGAGGCGCTCCTCAGGTCGCAAGGCCACCACATCTACCTGTACCTCGACGACTGGCTCGTCAGGGCTACATCTCCGGAAGCAGTGCACCATATATCCAACGCTCTTATGAACACACTGCACGAGCTGGGGCTTTCACTCAACCTCAAGAAGTCGCAGCTGCAGCCCATGCAGAGACTGACCTTCTTGGGCCTCATTTGGGACACGTGCTCGGAGAGAGTTTTTCCCTCGGAGGACAAGATCACGGCCATCAAGAAGGCCACAGCGCACTTCCTCAGCAGCGAAGTGATCTTGGTATGGTGGCACCAACACCTACTGGGTCTCATGGCAGCAGTCCTCTTGGCCGTCCCCCACACGAGCCTCAGGATGAGGAGGATAAAGCTGCACTTTGCAGCATCGTGGAACCAGGAACAGGTCCATCAGTCGGAGGTGATCAAGGTTCCTCCGTCGCTTCACCCAGACCTCGCATGGTGGTCCAGGGACTGCAACCTGCGGACGGGCAAACCTTTCCGGCAACCTACACCACAGTTCACCATCGCCACAGACTCCTCTCTCTAGGGTTGGGGGGGGGGCACCCTGGAAAACCACTGCATCCATGGACCTTGACCGGCAGGAGCAGGAATACCACATCAATCGGCGGGAATTGAAGGGCATCTGGCTGGCGCTCAGGGCCTTCCTTCCGGTTATCGAAGGCAAGGTCGTCCTCATTCAGACAGACAACTTGACCAGCATGTCCTATGTCAACAAGCAGGGAGGTACCAGATCTCCCCCCCCCCCCCCTCCTCCCCACTGTGTAGGTTTGCTGTCCGCATGTGAGAGTGGGCCCTGGAGAACAACATCTACCTCACGACGGTCCACCTGTTGGGGTAATCCAATCTGGAGGCAGTCAGGCTCAGCAGACTCGGAGTGGACAACTACAAGTTGCAGCTGAACGACCTAGTGCTGCAGGAGATCTTTTGCAAATGGGGTCACCCTCAGGTGGACCTCTTTACCTCCTGGGGCAACAGGAAGTGCCAACTGTTCACCTCCTGGCAGGGTCAGGGCCCGGGCTCCATGGACGATGCCTTTTAAATCAGGTGGGACAGAATGACCGCATACGCCTTTCCGCCCACCAGGGGTGTTGCTAGGTCTGGAAAAGATCTGGGGCTATGCTAATGTCAGGACTCTCGGGACTCGGGGATAGCTAGCCTTTTGGTTGTAGCTCCTGAGATTCTATCCAGGGCTACAAGCAAAATACCAGGGGCTATAGCCCCCTTAGCCCCCCCCTCGCAATGCCTCTGCCGCCCACACCGCTGATTCACAGGGTGATATGCAAGATCAAGGCGTCTCGCCACCTCAGCATCATTCTAATAGCTCCATGGTGGCCAGCCAGGCCATGGTTCTCGGAGCTGCTCAGCCTCTCAGGGAGGCCTCCTATTCGCCTTCCGACAGGCCCAGCACATCTTCTGGCCCAGCAGGGGGGCCCGAGTCATCCACCCCGCACCAGAGAAACTAGCCCTCACAGTGTGGTTCCTGAACAGGTCACGTTAGGACCTCTCAGCCTCTCAGGCTAATCTAGAGATCATACAGAGCGCCAGGAGCAAATGTACCAGGGCCCAATATAAGAGCAAGTGGACCAGGTTCTGCCACTAGGCAGACTCTAAAGTCTTCGACCCTCTGGCATGTCCCCTGGACGACGTGCTCTCCTTTTCGGCCCATCTCACCCATTCAGGCGTGCAGGTGGACACTTGCCGCACTTACCTGGCAACCATTGGGGCATACAGAAACTCTGAAGAGGAAAGCTTTTCCTCTTCCAATCCAATTGTCAAACATTTGACGGGTCTCGCCAGGCTCTACCCACCCATCAAGAGGCCGCACCCTGTGTGGGACCTCAACAAAGTCCTGGGTGCCCTGGCGCACAAACCATTTGAACCGATGGCGTCCGCGGACATCAGGCTGGTCACCATTAAGATGGGCTTGTAAGTCAGCCTCACCTCGGCTTGCAGAATCAGCGAAATCCAGGCACAGGTCCCCTCGGAGCCATACACTACGTTTCACAGGGACAAGGTAGTCCTGCGCACACACCCAGCATTCCTGCCTAAGGTTCCATCTGCATTCCATATAAACGAGGAAATAGTGCAAGCCAAGTCGAGATCTTCTCTTCCCCTGGACGACGACGCAACTTGCACCCACTACCAGGAACAACTGCCACCGCTGGAGGATCCTTCCCACTTAAGGTACCGTGTCCCGCCTGGCTTCCCTTGCTACCGACTGTACGGGGTAGATTAGCCCCCGGCTTTCGAACCTGGGTTAGCCTGGGACACCCTGGCTAAACTTTCCTAAGCCTCTCTAAACTCTTTTTGAACCCTCTGCAATACTTTCTAAGCCTAGTGTAACTGTGTGATCTTGGGCGCATTTATGCTCTGCTCTCTCTAAGAGTGGGCCCAGCCTTTGGACTTTGGCTCACCAGTGACTTTTGCTCTTCTGCCTTGCTTATAGTGTTCCTGAATCTTAGAGTGGTGTACCTTTCCATATTCTGTCTTTTTCTAGTTAGCGCTCACCTCTGTATGAAAATAAGTGGTGTTTTACTGTGACTTATCTGATAAGGAAAAAGGGGTGTATATATTACAATAGTAACTGTGTTTAGAATATTTTACAATAAGAGTGCTGGAGTGTTTTCAAACTGTGTGTTTTTAAATAAATAATTATATACTTTGATACCAAAGCTCTGGTCAGTGTTTGCTTGTATTGTTGTATATGAGTGCCTATCCTGTATACTTTGCATACTGCCTAACTCTTCTTGAGGGAAGTCTGACTGCTCAGCCACAGCTACCAGGTAAATCTGGGTGGTACAGACTGCTACCAAGTGGGTTTACTGCCAACACCTGTAGTCTTAAATCTTTTGCAGTGGTCCCTAAGGGAACTGCACAGTTTTCTGCCTAACAGGCCTCAGTCGTGGGGACAAGAGGGAGGACGTCGCGAGGACTCCTACACTGCAACAGGACAGTCGGCAACAGAAAAGGACCAACTTCTATTCAGTGGCACTTCGCGGTTTCAGCTCCTTGCGTCTCAGTAAATAGCACCACTGCGGACTCTTGTTTGTCGAGATGGGCTTGCTGTCATGATCCATCGATCATGCCCCTTTTGGTCCTCCTGGTCCTTGGCACGTCGGGGGTTACTCGCTGTAGTACACCCAACATGGCCGAACTCACAGAACGCGGTCTATCGACCTTTACGTCCATGCAGCACGTTCCATAAAGGAACCACGCCCCCGCGGCTCCGCGCATCTCAATGCTATCGTTAGCTGAGGCTAGACATGCGTCGCAGTTCGTGCTCCTGGAACTGAGTTGCTACTCGAATTCCATGACCCATTCCTTCTCCTTCCACCCCCTTGTAACTGTATTCCATCCGCGTTCCGCGCTGACCGCTCTCGTGTGCGGCCTTCCTTCCTGGTCTTCCTGGAGTTCCATGGTCCCGGATGAAGAAGCTGAACGAATCCTGGAATCCGACGACGGCCGAGTGGGCTTTAACAAGACCCGAACAGCACGGAAGAAAACCCCGGCGAAGGATCCCGCAAGGCAGCAAAAACAGGTGAGAAAAAAGGAAACCTGTTACAGATTGAGACGCCACCTGATTGAATTCGACACAGACATGGAAGCGGCCATCCAGGACCTTATGCGTGGCATGCAAGAGCTGACGACCGAAGTGCAAAATGTAAAGGCAGTGAATGCCGCCTTAAAGCAATTGGTTTTGTCCCGTGAATCTGCTACGAAAGCGAGTGTAATCCTGGGCGGCGTTGTTGATAAATATGATGGTTCCGCAAAGAGCCTTCGTGGATTCCTTGACTCATGTTTGGTCCACTTTACTTTCCCGCCTTATTATTTTTCTACACCCAGGGCTAAGGTGGGCTTTGTTATTTCGCATTTTTCCGGCAATGCCTTGACCTGGGCCACCCCACTGGTTAACTCTAGGTATTCTCTCCTGGATGATTACGATGGCTTCAAACAGGCCCTTACGACCATGTTTGACCGCCCAGAGCAGGTCTACAGTGCCCAGGAACGTCTACTCGACTTTCAACAAGGTTCCCAGGATATGCTCACATACGTCACACGCTTCAAACAGTTGGCTAAAGAAGCGGATTGGTCCTCTGAAGCTTGTTTTACCCTATTTCGAAGGGGGCTAAACGAAGACATCAAGGATGAACTAGCCAGAGTGGCGCGCCCACGTTCTTATCAGGCCCTGATGGATCTTGCTCTGCAGATTGACTTTCGCATTCAGGAGAGAAAGGCAGAGGAAAAGAAAAGCAAGCTACCACTCCAGAAGAGCCCCATTGGAATAACCTAGAGTCCTGAACGTATTTCCACTTAGAGTAACGAGCCTGAACCTATGCAGCTAGGGGCATTCCGTGGACCCATATCCTCCCAAAAAAGAATGCGTAGGATCCATACCGGGTTGTGTATGTATTGTGCATCAGACAAACATTTAGTAAGAGAGTGCCCAATAGCCCCTCCATGTCGCTCGGGAAACGCTAGCTCCCGATCCTAGATGGAGCACAGGTTCGGGAGAGAGATGTCTGCTCCACATCAATTCCATCCTTGAACTCTCCTGGACAAAATTCTTTGGTGATTTTACAGGCCTTTTTATCGCCATCCAAGAAGGAAACGTATCCCATCCTGGCACTGGTGGACTGTGGAGCTATGGGGATTTTCATAAACCAAGAATGGGTTCTTAAACACCATATTCCTTACGAATCCCGGACTATTATGCAACCTGTAGAAGCAATTGATGGAAGGCCCCTTTCTTCAGGACCCATAACCCTTCAGATCAAGGACGTCGAACTTGCCATAAACCACCATCGAGTAAGGATAACATTTGACATCATCAAGTCGGCCCATTACCCAATGGTATTGGGAATGCCCTGGCTTCAAAAACACAATCCGTACATCAATTGGACAGCGGGTTCCTTGTTCCTGGGCTCAGAATTTTGTATGTCTCGCTGCATAATGTCAGACCTCGCTCCGACACCATCAGAAGGACCTCCTACGAATCACCAAGGTACAATCTCAGTCTCAAACATTATCCGGATCCCGGAGATATACCAGGAATATTCTGATGTTTTCTCTTCTGCCATTGTCCAGGCGTTACCTCCCCATAGACCAGAAGACTGTGCTATAAAAACGGACCGTTCCGCTGTGATTCCCTTTGGAAGGATGTTCATCTTGTCCGAACCTGAAAAGAAAGCCCTTCGGGAATACCTGGATATTAATCTTGCAAATGGCACCATACGACCCTCTAAATCCCCAGCAGGGGCCTCACTGTTTTTTGTTCCCAAGAAAGATACCAAGGAACTCGGACCGTGTCTGGATTATCGAGGTCTAAATCAATGCACCCTTAAGGATCGCTATCCGTTACCCTTGATCTCGGACATTCTGGAGGCAGTAAGGGGCGCAGTTGTTTTCACCAAGTTGGATCTCAGGGGTGCCTACCATCTGATTCGTATTAGGGCAGGAGACGAGTGGAAAACAGTCTTTAGAACACCCTTCGGTCATTATGAATACTTGGTCATGCACTTTGGATTTGCTAGTGCCCCGGCGGTATTCCAACGCTTCATGGACTGGGTGTTCTCAGACATGCTGTTTCTTTTTGTGATTGTATATTTGGACGACATCCTAATATTTTCGAAGGACATTTCCAAGCATGAAGAACATGTAAAGGCAGTGTTACAATGTCTACGCGAAAACAAACTCCTGGCAAAGCCCGAGAAATGCATCTTCCATGCTTCTACTATACACTACCTAGGATTTGTCCTTAGTCTAGAAGGCATCGGAATGGATCAATCCAAGGTTAAGGCTATATTATCCTGGCCAAGTCCCACCTCTGTGAAACAAATCCAGTCTTTCCTGGGCTTGGCTAATTTCTACAGGAAATTCATACCTTACTTTTCTGAAATAGTCCAACCAATCATTGCCCTGTTAAAGAAAGACATTCCCTTCCTTTGGACCACAGCTCAAGAGGAAGCCTTCCAACGGTTGAAGACTGAGTTTACACAAGCCCCCATCCTGGCTCAACCTGATGTCAACCAACCATTCATAGTGGAGACAGATGCCTCCAGCTATGCTATTGGAGCCGTTCTCAAACAGCTATTCGGGGACAGGATGGTGCACCCCATCGCTTACCTTTCACGGACATTAACTCCCAGTGAAACCCATTACTCAGTCTTGGAAAAGGAACTGCTAGCCATCCGTCAAGCCTTCACCGAGTGGCGTCATCTTCTCCTCGGAGCACAACATCCTGTCCAGGTCCGCACGGACCATCGAAACCTACAAGTACTGCAGGCCTTGGAATGCAGGCCTTGGAATGTAGGAATAGCCGTCAAGCTCGGTGGGCCTTCTTCTTTGCCCAATATCAGTTCCAGATTCACCACGTTCCCGGAACACAAAATCTAATAGCTGACGCCCTCTCTCGACGTCCAGACTATGAACCTCCGGGAGATCGGGCATATCCCAAGATGTTTCCTCACACAATATTTATAGCTCAAGCAAACAATCTCCTGGAAGACATTCGCATACAAACTCAAACTTCGGAACTCTGGAAGGGTCTTTCAAAAAGAAATCAATGGGATCTGAGAACCAAGGACGGATACTTGTTTAAAAATAACAACCTGGTCATTCCCACACAGAAACTACAACAAAAGATTATAAACCTCTGCCATGATACCCTTCACTCCGGTCATCGTGGCATTTCCAATACCCTCCGTCTAATACAAAGACAATTCTGGTGGCCCAGAATGAAGGCTGACATTCAACTGTACGTTCAATCTTGTTCCGTCTGTAATCAAAACAAACATGACAACCAGAAACCAGCAGGACTCTTATTACAGCCTACTCCACCAACGAGACCTTGGGAAATCATCGCTACAGACTTTATTGTAGAATTACCGCCATCTAGAGGGTACACCACTATCATGGTCACTATTGACTTGTTCACTCATATGGCTCATTTTACACCTCTGTATAAGTTACCATCCTCGTCAGAACTTGCTGGAATCTTCCTGGAACATATCTTCCGACTGCATGGACTTCCTTCCAAGATCACATCGGACAGAGGACCACAGTATATCTCTCAATTTTGGAAGCATCTCTGCAGGATACTAGGAATCCAACGAGCCCTCTCCACAGGATATCATCCCCAAACCAATGGAGTCACAGAACGAGTAAATTAAACCCTTGAACAATACCTTGGTTGTTTCTCTACTAAGGTCCAGGAGGATTGGTCGCTTCTAATACCAGTGGCAGAATTCGCCTACAACAATTCGGAACATTCGGCTGTTAAAACCAGCCCTTTTTTTTGCAGCCAGGGATTCCACCCTGCAGTATTACCTTCAGTCCTTCCGCATCCTACTCCAGTTCCAACAGTCGACTCCTGGATCGAAACACTCATCAATATACAGAGAGAAGCCAAGGAACATCTAGAAAGGGCACAGATCCTAACTAAGCACTATGCAGATTCGAGGAGAAGACCAGGGCCTTCTTATACCATTGGGGATAAAGTATGGTTATCTTCGAAGCTACTGCCCCGACATCTCAGACCGAATAAGTTGGCTCCTCGATATTATGGCCCTTTTCCTATAAAAGAAGTTATTAACCCTGTGGCCTTACGACTTAAACTACCAGACTCCTGGAAGAAAATCCATCCAGTTTTTCACAAATCTCTATTGAAGCCTTGCATCCAAACCACCCAGACTAACCTTAGACCCAGTCCTGTGATTGTCAATGACCAGTTAGAATATGAAGTTTCTCGAATATGTGACTCCAGATATAGGCGAGGACAACTTCAATACCTGGTAAAATGGAAGGGCTATCCACCCAGTGAACGTACCTGGGAACCCGTCTCAAACCTGAACTCCCCCAGATTACTCAGAAGGTTCCATCTAATACATCCAGGCAAACCCCGGTGGAACGAGTTTTAGAAGGGGGCATGCTGTCATGATCCATCGATCACGCCCCTTTTGGTCCTCCTGGTCCTTGGCACGTCGGGGGTTACTCGCTGTAGTACACCCAATATGGCTGAACTCTCAGAACGCGGTCTATCGACCTTTACATCCATGCAGCACGTTCCATAAAGGAACCACGCCCCTGCAGCTCCGCGCGTCTCAACGCTATCGTTAGCTGAGGCTAGACGTGTGTCGCAGTTCGTGCTCCTGGAACTGAGTTGCTACTCGAATTCCCGGACCCATTCCTTCTCCTTCTCCTTCCTCCCCCCTCCCCCTTGTACCTGTATTCCATCCACGTTCCGCGCAGACCGCTCTCGTGTACGGCCTTCCTTCCTGGTCTTCCTGGAGTTCCGTGGTCCCAGACGAAGAAGCTGAACGAATCCTGGAATCCGACGACGGCCGAGCGGGCTTATACCAGACCCGAACAGCACAGAAGAAAACCCCAGCGAAGGATCCCGCAAGGCAGCAAAAACATGTGAGAAAAAAAGGAAACCTGTGACACTTTCCTTGCATCTGGGGTCCAGCACTCTGTTGAGGTGGCTCAGGCTTGGTCAGTCCTGCTTCCTGGGAGTCCGTAGGATCTTCCTGGAGCTCTTGGCCAACTTAAAAGCAACGCACACAATCTGGTGTTCCTCTCCCTTGCTCTCCAGTTCCAGCAGCAACTGCAGTGGAAATACAACCAGCTTCAAGAGGATGTCCAGGTGTCTTACTTTGGAGTTGATTGGTCCCACCAACTCAAGGGGAGAAGTCGTCCTTGCAGGGCTTCTCTAGTCGAGATGAATTCAGAGCTTCAGCACAGCAGCAGGGCTTCACTGGGCAAACCAACGGTCCAGGAGTTGCAGCAGGCGTCTCCTCCAAGTTCTTCTTCGGATTCCCTCGTCCAGTGGTCGACTCTGCCTTCCAAGCCAAAAAGCCTTGCCTGTTGTGCAGGTTTCTCCCATTCATTCTAGCCTGGCTGTCAGTCACCCAGCAGAGTGGCTGTCCTTTCCGAATAGCCAGCCGGCTGGTCACCTAGGAGTGCATTCCTGTCTCCTAGGAGACTAAGCACAGGGAGTTTAGGGCACCTCCCTCGCTTCCTGCCCCTGCCAGACACCCTGGAGCCAGTGGCAGGCTTCACTTGTGAATCCCGCCAAACACAAAACAAACAAAGGGACCAAACTTGATTTGGCGCAGAGTAAATCTCAAGAAGGACCTTTCCTCAAAGAAATGGCGAAAAAAGAAGACTGGGGACACCAATGAGGAGGATGACCCCGACACACCGTCTTCAGCCAAGGCTTTCCATGATCGGCTTGCAGGTATGGCCGAATACTTGTGGCTTCCACAACCCAAGGTTTAACAACCTGAGGCGGGGGTCCTGGCCGAAGTTCTCACTTTATGCCCCGGGGCTAGAACGGGAATTTCCGATGCAGACGGATGTTGTTGCTTTGGCAAGAAGGGATGGCTTAAACCCCATTCGGCTCAGCCCACTAATCGGCGCCTCGACGCCAACTACAGGCAATCGGAGGGGGATACCCTCTTCCTGTCGGCACTCCATCCACCGCACTGTTCAGTGATTGCTGCAGCCTCCATCTACTCGATGCCTCAGTCTACCAGGGCCACCTCGTCAGCGGGCCAAGCCAAATAAGGAGGAGATGATCTTGAAGGCGTATGGAAAGAAGGTCTACTCCAACGCCTCTCTGTATCTTCGTCAGTCTAACGCGGGCGCCATGCTCACAGCTATTAACCAGAGCCTTTGGCGGGAAATAGCCAACTTCCTCCTGGAACCTCCGGTACACAGTCGGACACCCTTCAGGGCGTAGCTGGCAGAAGCAAAGTTGGTGGCCCAAGACATCATGCAGTCCACAGTGGCGCACATAGGCACCTCAGACCGTGCCATCTGCATCGCCACAGACATGAGAAGGACTTCCTGGCTACGGGCTACCAAATTCAACCCGGATGTCCACAAGTGCATATTGGACCTTCCATTTGAGGGTAGAGACCTCTTCCATTCCACCACCGATAAGGAACTTGATCAGAAGAACAGTTCCCAGACTGCAAAATCTTCATCTATCCTCACAAAGTTCACTCCCAAGACATACAGCCAGACACAACAGCGTTAAGGGGTGGGGGTCTTCAGCAGGTTCCGGGACTTCCAGGAACGAAGGTCCAGGCAGCCGGACCGACCTCCGAGTCAGCAGCTCCAGAAAATTAGACAAGGTGGGGAGTAAGCGATTCTTTGTCGCCCTCCTCAACCCCAGCCTAAGTCGGAAAGAAGGCATGACATTATCCATCGGGTCTGGTGGAGGGGTGCGGGGGGCATGCTTGAACTTCATGTACGGTATTGGCACGCGAGGTTCGCGGAAGTGTCCACGGGCTACCGCCAACCGGTTCCTCCCTCTCCTCTCTCCTCCCCTCCACTCCCACAGATTGGGACAACAACTCTGTTGGCGGAAATTCAATCGCTCGTAGAGAGCCAGGCATTGGAAGAAGTCCCAGCCTCCCAGCGGGGTACAGGCTTCTACTCCAGGATTTCTGCCATACACAAGAAGAACCAGGCTGGCCTGAGAGTTGTTGGCCCTTTCCATCCTGAACCTTTCCCTCTCTCTTCAAAAGTTTTTCCATCAATCTCAAGAAGTCACAGCTGCAGCCGACGCAGAGTCTAGTGTCTCAGGGCCTCAACTGTGACACGAGCTCTGAGATCATTTTTCCCTCGGAGGACCAGGTTGCAGCCATCAAGAGGGCCATGAGTCATTTTCTCGGCAGAGCAGTGACTTCGGCATGGTGGTACCAGCACCTCTTGGGTATCATGGCAGCATGTCTACTGGCAGTGCCATATACAAGTCTCAGAATGAGACGATTGCAGCTGCACTACGTGGCCTCATGGAGTCAGGAACGTTGTTCACAGGTAGAGCTTGTCGGCATCCCTCCCCTTCTTCACCAGGACCTTGTCTGTTGGAGCACAGACTGCAACTTGCGGATAGGCAGACCCTTCCAGCAAGCAGCACCACAGCTTATCACCACAGATTCCTCCTTGGAGGGCTGGGGGGGGGCTACCCTGGACAACCACAGCGTCCATTGCGTCTGATCACTTCAGGAACAGGAGGCCCATATCATTTGGCTAGAGCTCAAGGCAATCTGGCTCGCTCTCAAAGCCTTCCTGTTGCTTATCAGTGGCAAGACGATCCTCATTCAAACGGACAGTTCCACCAGCATGTATTACATCAACAAGCAGGGTGGCACCAGGACTCCTCCCCTATGCAGCTGGCAGTCAGCATGTGGGAGTGGGCTCTGGAGAACCACATTCACCTGAGGGCAATCCACCTCCCGGGTAGTCCAACCTGAAGGTGGACAGACTCAGCAGTTTGAGGGCGGACAATTACGAATGACAACTGAACGATCAAGTCCTTCAGGGGATCTTCAGCAGATAGGGGCAGCCCCAGGCAGATCTCTTCGCCACCTGGTACAACAGGAAGTGCCCTCAGTTTTTTGCATCCTGGCATGGCCAGTGCATAGGCTCCCTGGGCGACACCTTACAGTTAGTGGCACAGCATGAACGCATATGCATTTCCACCCACTCCCCTGTTGCACAGGGTGATCTGCAAGATAAGGGAGTCCCAACACCTCAGCATTATTCTGATAGCACCGTGGGGGCCGGCAAGACCTTGGTTCTCGGAGCTGCTCAGCCTGTCGGATCAGCCTCTGATTCACCTTCCGTTGGGCCCAGCTCATCTGCTATCCTAGCAGAGAGGCAGCCATCCACCCCGCCCCCCACACGTTCGCCCTCACAGCGTGGTTCCTGAACAGGTCACACTGAAGCATCTGCATCTGTTGCAGGCTCACTTAGACATTATACTGGGGGCTAGGAGCAATGCTGCTAGGAGTCAGTACAAAAGCAAGTGGTCTAGATGTTGTCACTGGGCCGAGTCTAAGGAGGTCAATCTCTTACTTGCATGATGGATGACGTGCTTTACTTCTCTGCACACCTCTCCCACTCGGGGTGCAAATAGACACCTGCCGAACTTATCTGGCTGCCATCGGAGCCTACCGGAACTCGGAAGAGGAACTTTTATCTTCCTCCAACTCAGTGGGTAAAAGACATTTGGCGGGCCTCATCAGGCTCTACCCACCCATCATGGAGCCACACCCCGTGTGGGACCTCAACATAGTGTTGGGCACTGTGGCGCATAAACCCTCTGAGCCAACGGTTTCTCGGACGTCAGGTTGGTCACCATTAAGACAGCTCCCTTGGTGGGTCTTACATCTGCACGCCGGGTCAGGAAGATCCAAGCTCTTGTGGCTTCCGAGCCTTACACTACCTTTCACAGGGAAAAGGTGGTCCTTAGAACGCCTCCTGCGTTCTTATCTAAAGTAGTCTCTTCGTTCCACCTAAATGAGGAGCTAGTGCTACCCACTTCTGTCGAGGACCCGCAGGACGATGTTCAGAGGGTCCTGCACTGTTTTGATGTTAGGCACCCTCAAAAATTCTACCTTGATAAAACCAAGAGTTTCCGCAAATCGGAGACTCTCTTTGTCACCTTTGGTGGGTCAAGGCCAGGATATCAGTCTTCTAAGGCCTCCATTGCAAGAGGGATGATTGCAGCCATTAAGGAGGCCTATGCGGGGCAGCACAGGCGACTTCCGGCAAATATGCATGCCCACACTATCGGAGCCAAGGCCACGGCATTCGCATTCCAGAGGCACGTTCTATGGCATGTCATCAGCAGGGCAACCACTTGGGCCACTCCTTCAGCCTTCTGCAAGCACTACTGTTTGGATGCGAGGGGGGCGTGGGCGGAGCTCGTGGAGTGAAGCAGCAGCGAAGCTGAGCTCCCGTCCTACGATTTTTCATTGATACTGCCATACTTGCATTAGACTGAGTCCTTTTATAATAACCACATCAGCCAAAGTAAGCATCTCTGCTTCATTGCAGCGAAAATCCAACGCAAATCGGAGCCCGCATTGTCCTGAACGAAGCATTTGAAGTATCCCCAGGGACCCGCAGTGATGGCGGCCTGAACGGAGCGGGAGCCGCTGGTGGGGGAGGGGCCTGTTCGCGCGCCAAGAAACCTGTGGTGCACCAAGAACGGCGGACCGGCGTCCACGCTGCGGCTTGGTCCTTTGGACCACGGACACTGCGTGACCACTCTAAGCACAAGGGACCCCAGCAACAGTGGCACGGGGATCTCGTAGCGCGCTGGGCTCTCGGCAGCCGGAGCCGACTCGACTGTCTGCCTGCCGAGCGAAAGAGAAGCTGCATCAGCGTATTATTGAACTTCCCAATGCTCCGGAGGCCATCGTCACACCAACGCGGACCAGAGGGCGAGGTCCTGCGTACGGTGGTGCCGGATGGGTCACAGAGGCCCGCACTGACATTGGCCCAATCGGGGCCGGGATCTGTGGTGAGGAGGCGCAATCCTGCACGTCGGCGGCCCGGGCCGCACTGGCGAGCATGTGCTTGTGGCCCGCGCGGCGGACGCGGTCCCTGAGCTAACGGAACGGTGATCCTGCAACACGCTAGTCCTACATTGTCCCAACTCTATTTTTGGACCGCAGGACCAATGGATTCGACGGGCTCCAGACGGCTACACCACTCCATCGGACGTGGCAGAGGGATTGTAGGCTGCCGGCACACTAACGCGGTGCAGGAGGTGAGGCCTTCCACGTCATCATCCTCTAGTAACTCTTACACGCCTTGCTGGTCCCCCACAGTAGTCAGCTGGGACTACGCTGTGACCCCCAGTACACTGGCTAGGTGTACGTGCAGGGGGGTTTATTGGTGGGGGACACATTTACTTGCACGTGAGGGCTGTGCCCTGATGCACCGCTGGATTCAGCCTGCAACTTTTGAGCGAAATACCCACCTAATCACTGCTCGAACATCTCACTGCTGTGCCGCCGGCACTCCAGGAACTATCTCCCTGCTCTGGCGACGCCCCCCCTCTCCCCTCTTTCTTTGTCAAGCAATACCAAGCCCACGGCAAACAACAAGGCCAGGGCTTAGAGTACCAGGAAATGATCAAGAGCCTCGCTGTGCAACCGGACGACGACAGGCCCAGCTGTAGCACATCGCCTGGGCAGGTTTGGCTAAACTATGGACTTCTGGTCTGGGTGGCATATGGCCTGATGTCAGGGCGGTGAACCTGCTCCTAGAACAAGAGGCTGCGGACACGTGAAGCGCCACCGCAGACCACCTTGCACCATACTGCCCAGGGTTACAATCCACCGTCATCACCCACACAACAAAGGACAAATGTCTACCCTGCGGCATAAGAACAAAGGGGCAACAATCATGGACTCCTTCTCAGGAGCAAAACCTAAGCAGCACCTTCAACACGAGATACCCACACAAACGGACCCGCCCGAGGAGGACCCCAAAAATACCCAAGGTGCTGCATGCTATTGCAGCGCTCCAAACATTCATGGAAACCAAGATAGATGAATTCAGAGTTGATATGCAACTCATACGCCAAGATGCCCGCAACCTAACAGAGAGGGTTGGCAAAGTGGAAGTAAACCTGCAGGACACCATAGACACTAAAGCAAATCTGAAAACCAAAGTAAACACGCTTGAAAAACAGGTTGCTCGGCTTGAGGCGAGATCGGAGGAGGCGGAGGGGAGAGCCCGCCGCAACAGTATCCGGATTCTTGGTGTTCCGGAGGAGATAGAGGGAACCAATCCAACGGAATTCGTGGAGTCCTTGATACTTCAGGAAGTTGGGGCCGGTAAGCTTACTCAAGGATTCTCAGTCGAGAGGGCCCACCGCGCTCTACAAAAAAAGCCCCCACTGGGATCACATCCACGCCCGATAATCGCAAAGATTCTCAATTTCAGAGACAGAGAGACGATACTTAAGTTTTCCAGGGAAGGAGGAGAGATCAAACGAAACGACTCTCGGATAGTCATGTATCCCGATTACACCCCCAATGTGCAGAGAGCCAGGAATTCCTTTATACCAATTAAAGCCCGTCTACGCAAGCTCAATCTTCAGTACATGCTCCTATATCCCTCACGCCTCAAGATCCTTTATAAAGGAAGGTCGATCTTCATGGAACCTCCAGCTGCGGCCACCATGTGGCTGGAGCACAACAACCTGGCTGAGGGGGATGACCAAGACTCAGCGATGGAAGGCCCACGCAGAAATCGTATTCTCCACAAGTGAAATCGCACCCCGCTACGACTCCCAATCATCACCTGCATACGGAGATCCTTCAAGCAAGTAGCAGAATATGATCCGTCGGACGGGAGCTCAGGCGGTCACGCATGGACACCCTCATGACCCACCCCACCGCTACTAGTGCCGATACGCTGGCACCACATCTGCAGAAGCCCCCGAGCGTTGCTCCCTTGAAGTGGCTGCTGGGGGCAGCTCACAGTTGTTTCACGTTGTTAATCCACCATTTCGAGTGGATGTTGAACCAGTTACCAAGTCTCCACTTTCTAGAGCAATTCAGCCAACAATGACACAGGAGGGGATGGAGCACACACCAATGCTGACCAACCATGAAGGTTGTTGTTTGAAATATCCATCCAACGGGAGGACGAAGTGGTTCGGCCCGAGTGGGCTATAAGATTTACTTTTCATCACCATGACCACACGCATTAAGATTATAACCTGGAACATGAGGGGCCTGGGCACCTACCTTCGATGCAATAGAATTAGATCCTATCTTCGCAGGAAGAAAGTGGGACTGGCCCTCTTACAAGAAACCCACCTAACAAAGGAATCTATTGCAACGCTCCAGACTCACTGGGGGGGAAGGGGTTCGGATCATCCTACTCCAAATATGCCAGAGGGGTGTTCACATGGATCAGCCCCCAAATCCCCTTTCGACTCAACAAAGTGGAACAGGACCCAGAAGGGAGTTATGTCATATTGTGGGGCTGCATTGAACAGACTGAAATCTGTATCGTAAATTAGTACCTCCCCAACAGTAACATACCGGCACACCTAGAACTGATGTATGCCAAGGTCACACAATACAGAAATGGATTTTTTGTGTGGGGGGGAGACTTCAATTGTGTCTGCAACACCGACCTTGACACGTCCACCCCTCTCTCTGGAGGCCCACCGGCTTCCACCGCAGCACTAAATACTATGCTGAGCCGCCTGGACTTGGCGGACATCTGGCGTGAGCAGCATCCAGAAGATCGAGGCTACTCCTTCTACTCCTCCCCCCACAAACTTTATACCAGGATCGACCACATATTAATTGATAGGGAAAGCCTCCCTCAGATTGATACAGAGCAATACTTAGGCCGCACTATCTCTGATCACTCCCCCTTAGTAATAGAGTGGTGCACCGTAGGGCCCAGATCTCCGATACCCACATGGAAGATGCCCACAGAAGCGCTAAAGGACCCCGCACTCACGGAGGATCTCTGAGAGTCCCTTGTGAACTATGTACTGGAAAACAAAGATAGCGTTGATCGGTTGAGCACAGTGTGGGAGGCCCTGAAGGTGGTCATACGTGGGGAGATCATATCTAAGGTGGGAGGCATCAGGAAGCAACTACGTGAGGCACTCGAGCAACAAGAAACCGAAATTGAACAACTAGAATCCAGAACTCGTAAGTCTCAACAGACGGAGGAAGTGCTCAAGCAATCCAGAATAGAATGCAAAAAGGCTTGGGATAGGCTAGCCAAATTTGACTACACCACCAGGTCTAACAGGGCTCACGCCCAGGCGGATAAACCCGGCAGACTGTTGGCCTGGCTGTGCAGAAAAGAGCATCCCAGGATCCCGATCACATACCTGAGAGACTCAGATGGCACAGTACACCAGATCCAACAGGACATTAACAACTCTTTTAAACTATTCTACACCCAGTTGTACTCCCACGATACTCAGGGGGCTCAAGGTGAGATCTCGGACACCCTGGAAGAAATAGGATTACCTAAACTATCGCTTGAACACAGAGAAGCCCTGGATGCAGACATCACCAAGGACGATATAACCGAGGCAATCAGGTGCCTCTCCATGTGTAAGTCCCCAGGCATTGATGGGCTGCCCACTGAATTTTATAAGGCTTATGAGCCAGAGTTAACCCCACTCTTGCACGAGGTCTTTCATGAGGCCTACGAACTAGGGATCGTACCTGAGTGCATGCGTGAAACTCTGGTGATTCCAATGCTCAAACCCAACAAGCCACCTGAGGAGTGTGACTCCTACCGCCCACTCGCAATGCTTAATTACGATGTCAAGATTTTAACAACAGTCCTAGCCAAGCGGCTTGCGAGGGTGATAGGAAAGGTAGCGCATCCTGACCAAAGTGGATTTGTACCGGGCCGCAACACCACCGTCAATCTGCGTAGGCACCAGCATGTTTTGGCTCAAACTAATCGAGATGGAGGTTCCTACGCTCTGCTCTCCCTAGATGCCATCAAGGCGTTCGATTCCATCTATTGGGAGTGGCTACTGGCTGTGCTCCGGGATTTTGGCTTTGGCGACAAATTTATCAGATGGGTTAGGGTCCTGTACACTAAACCAAGGGCAAGAGTGAAATCCGGCCGCCTCATATCTGCAACATGGGATATACAAAGGGGCACCAGGCAGGGATGCCCGCTCTCTCCTATGCTTTACATGCTGGGGCTGGAGCCTATCGCTATCTATTTCAGGAAGCAATTTTTCAACGCCTGCATTCGACTGGACGGAATAGATCACATAATATCCTTGTATGCGGACGATGTCCTCCTCTACATCAGAGACCCACACCTAAATGTCCCGACCATGTTGGACGTCCTTGACAACTTTGCCAGAGTATCGGGTATACAATTTAGCAAAGGTAAATCATGTCTCTTCCCCCTAGGGGGCCTCAGAAAAGATCACTTGGATGACCTGCCACCACTGGAGGTGATTTGGCACCCCAACACGTTCCGTTACCTAGGAATTAATGTCTAGCACACGCCAGAACTCATGCATGAGAATAACACAGCGGCGGCACTTCTTCCTCTCCGTAAGTCAATAGGGTTCTGGTCACGACTCCCCTTGTCCATGATGGGGAGTGCTTCAGTCATCAAAATGATCGTTCTCCCCAGATTTCTCTATGGGTTTTAGAATGTTTTTTACTACATCAGGGCCCCCTTTTTCTGGTTATTGGAGAAGTTGCTTAAGGACTTTCTGTGGGGAGGGGCAGACACAAATTGGCATTCTCCACGTTAGTCCTCCTGTACCGTCAAGGCGGTATCCAGCTCCCCGACTTCGAGGGGTACTTTTTAGCAGCCCAGCTCAGCTTCATTGCCAAGTGGTTGGCTGACGATGCCACTCTGGAAACGGACCTGCTGCAACACTCAATCGCCCTGATTCGGCTGAAAGAACTTATTTGGGCTCCCCAGTTCCTCACGGCCGAAATTCCTTATCTGGCTACCCTGGGAAGGCAGATATGGCACAGAACAAAGTCGCTCCTCCATCTGCAGCACACGTATACTCCAGACATTCCGCTCATCTCAGACTTGTGCCACAATAGTGTTGATCTGGCAGCCATTAGAAATTGGGAACGGCTGGGAGTGTACACCTGGGGGGACCTGTATGACGAGGGCTCTTTCCGGGACTTCTCCTCCTTACGAATGCAGGATGGAATTCCTGTCGGCCAATTCCTCTGGTACCTAAGGATCCGGAAACGAGCACAAACTAATTGGGTCGTTTGGCCTAAGGAGCTCGAAACCAACCCCTTTGTGACACTTCTATATAACCTGGGAGAAGGGCAGAGACCAGTGTCTCAAATATACAGCCACCTCACCGATAAGCCTAACCCCCGTAGCCCTGATCTAAGACTTAAATGGAACATGGACCTGGGCCAAGAGATGTCAGACGGGGAGTGGGAGAGAGCATTGGCGTTCCCTAAGGAGGTTTCCAGGAACTCCAGGTTTAGACTGATACAGCTCAATGTACTGTATCACTCGTACTTAATGCCGCACAAACTGGCACAGATCTACAAGCAATCCCAACGAACATGCCCTTGGTGGAACAAAGATTATGTGTTCTTATACATATGTTTTGGGGGTGCACTAAGGTCCGATCCCGACTATATGTGTGTCTGCCATTTTCCAGATGAAATTCTAAAATCTTTAATGAGCTTTCTCTGTTAGGCAGGTGCAGGAATGTCTATTCAAAAGACTGGAGAGTGTGCATTATATTCTCCAGTGGGTTCCTCTTTTGCATCTGAGCATTGAAGAATCTTGTAGGGTCCTTGATAATTGTTTTTCAGGATCCTAATAGGGAAGATCCTACCTGTGCTGTTTACTGGAGCACTAGGTCAGGTCTCCCAATAGCCAACAAATATCAAGGACCCCCCTACAAGATTCTTCAATGCTCCGATGCAAAAGAGGAACCCACTGCAGAATATAATGCACACACTCCAGTCTTTTTAATAGACATTCCTGTACCTGCCTAACGGAGAAAGCTCATTAAAGATTTTAGAATTTCATCCGGAAAATGGCAGACACACATATAGTCGGGATCGGCTTTGTGTTTTTTAGCACAATAGAGTGTACTTACTTGTATTTGTGAGTTCAGTGATAGAGATGTATCCATCCCTACCCACTTCACTAAAAAAACTGTGAGTTCCTAGTGTGACCAGAGTATTGGGCAACCCACAGTCGGAATACCCAAAACAGTCCCATGTGTTTTACATAGTGCACTAAGGTCCGCCAACTCTGGGCCGCGGTCGAGCAGACCTGCAGGAGAGCTGCTATGACTAGGTATGGTTGGACTCCAGGGGAATGCCTTTTGGGAACCTATCCCAGGCTCGCTAAAATGAAGCACACTGTGAAGCTAATGGACTTGGCCTGCATCCTCACCAAAAGAACTATAGCCATGGCTTGGAAGCGACCGGATGGACCACGTTACCATGTATGGCAAGGTGAAATGGAATGCTGGGTGGGGGCAGAAACTGCGGCCTGTGAGAGGGCATTGCCAATTCCCCTGATGATGCGAGCCAGGCTCTCGAAGCCTGGAGGGCCCTCACATGGGAACTCTTCCCCCCCTTCCAATGATGACAAACCCCCTTGAACAACCTACCCGCAGGTATACTAACCGACATATTGCAGGACTTTTGTATATACCACAGCCTTGAGGTGCCTGGGCCACCCTCTCTCTCCCTTGATGGCTCCTCTTTCTTTCCTTCTTTTTCTGCGCTCTTTCTTCCCTCTCTGGGTCTAATTTCGCAATAAGGCTCTAGATAGACCACTTGGAGACGTTTAATGTTACCGTTAACAAGTTTTTAGTTATAATTGTGTTTTGTTTTTTGTCTATGGAATAATCGGAAAATTTTGACAATTTTACCTTACGTTGAAGTGGGCACTCCTCTGCCACACTGCTGTTGTATTTATCATAAATGCCAATAAAGAGATGTAAAAATACTACTGTTTGGATTCCAGCTCCAGGTCACACGCGGCATTCGGGGAGGCAGTATTAAGGAACTTGTTTTCTTAAGGAGGGCCTACTCTCCACCCTGGGGCTAAATTCAGTTGTAATCGCCCATACAGCATGGAGGAAAGGGGACGGGACGTAGGAGTAATTATAAGTTACTCACCATAGTGACTAACATACTACTAGTCCATCGTCCCGTTTCTTCCATCAGTCCCACCATCCTCCTCCCTAATAAAACTGGTGTCATTAGGCAATGGTAATATTGTCAATGGGGACTGAGGAGTGGTGGCGGTGGGCGGAGTCAGGGGAGCTCTCAGGGCCGCGCCTCTAAATTTAAATTGGAAAAAGATATTTTTTCTAGCGAAAAAGGTTCCGTCTCCCGTCCCTAGCGAGGGACGCCCATACAGTATGGAGGAAAGGGGACTATGGACTAGGAGTACGTTAGTCACTACGGTGTGTAACTTATAATTTATAATAATAAAACACTATGCTTTGCGGTGCACAGACCAAAGCATATAACTTATTTGGAACACCTAACAGTAGTTCTAAGGAAGTCAAAACCAATAGTTACTTTTGGATTACTTGCAGACATATAAGGGTAGTAGACCCTAGCAGTTGTACCGTGACGCTCAGCAAGATATCACATAGTAAGTCAACTGGACAACATACTTTTCAGAATAGTGGAACACTTATTCTGGGAACAGTACAAATCTAAAACTCTGATTCAGGACAACACAGTTATTCTAGGGAAGTTGGACCTTGGGGTGCAATATTCAATTACAGTTGTTTTTTGTTCACACACTAAGGGAAGCAATAACGCTATGTTATTTTAGGATTACACAGTTATACTCAAGGTAAGTGATCCTATATACTTTTGTAAGGATCTACCAGCAACCTAAAGGGTAAGTATGACCTAGGCAGACTTATTCTGGACAGACTAACAGCAAGTCATGGGAAACGAGACCCAATTGGGGACACTCCTACAATGATCCCAACAGAAGTAATAAAGTGAAACCAACACCATTACTTTTGGGAAGAGGGGAACCCAATTCACAGGTGAGTAAGTTAATCTTCGATCTACTTTCTGTTAGAATGGTGATACAGTTTCTAAGGAAAGTAAGACTTTGAGAATACGTATTTAAGAAGGCACTCAGCTTATTCAAGGTAAGTAAATCCTATATATACTTTTCAGAATAGCAGAACATATCTAACATAAGTAATAACTTTTGTAACTATTCCCTCTGAGAGTTTAATGTTACTAATTTACAAGTAAGTAAACTTTTCAACACTTGTTTTACTTTTCAAGGCAGACCCTTTAAATGTATAATAAATCAAATAAATTAAAGTCAGAGTTTCTAAGGAAGACTGGGCAAACAAGTAAGTAGTTCACTTTGAAAGTACCTCAGCACAGAAGAAGTGTTGCAGCAGGAAGACTTCAGGTTATGCAGCCCAAAACCTGGTCGATCGATTCCTTTTTGTCTAGAAACCGGAAGACAGGACTTTGGAAGAACTTTTGCAGCAGGGATCATGGAAGAAGGCCGCAGGCAAGATTATCCTTGCGGCTGGATGCAGCACTGTGGATTTGGCCCCTTTTTCAGGAGCACAGAAGACAGAATATCACTGGTCGGATTCTCGTCGTTTGCAAGGTCCAGCACTCTGATGAGGGGGCTTTTTGCCCATTTTACAGAAAGGGGCGGTCTGGCTGTCCACTGAGGACAGCCAGCCCCCTACTGGGAGTTGTTCCCTTTCAGGCAAGGTGCAAGGCAAGGGGCTGCAGAGTTTTGGACTCCTCCCTTGCTTCCTGCCTTTTCAGACACTCTGGAGCCTGGGCAGGGGATCCACAGGATTCCCGCCGAAGACAAAACAGCTACTGAGGTCGTTCCTGCCTAGAATGCAGGGGAAGAGCTCAGAAACTGCAAGCACACAGGAAATGGTGAAAAAAAGGAGGAGCCCACCATTTTAGAAAAATGGTGGCCTGTCTGTGGATTACTGAGGCTGAATTAACAGCCTACGAGTGATGAAGACTAAAAGTCATAGGCCCTCATTACGACCCTGGCGGAGGTCCATGGTGCAATTTGCACCATGGACCATGGCGCAGAGCTGCCAACTCCGCCATGGGGGTTGGCGGACTTACCACCCCATTCCGACCTTGGCGGGGCGGTAAGTCCCCAATCCCCATTTACCCTTCCCCATTCCCATTTTTGCCCCATAGGGTATAATGGGAGTGGGGAAGGCGTTAATTACGCCACCGTAAATTACGGTGGCGTAATTAACGACAGGTCCCGTAGCCCCATGGATTTTTCCGCCCGGAAAAACCAGGCGTGAAAACCGCCATGGCGCTACGGGAACTCGTAGTAAGGCGGAAGGGTACGCCATGCATTACGCTGGCGTAATACCCCTTCCGCCAGGGTCGTAATGAGGGCCATAATGTTAAAACCACTGCCAACAGCCATTCATGAAAAACTTGCAATTGTAACAAAGGGGATACATGATACCCCCCAGCACATAATGTCGGGGGGTGCTGGCCATCTATATAAAATGTAAAGGGGGTGAAATCTTTCTTTACTACTTGGCAACTGTAGTTCACCTGTTAGGCAATATTGTATGCAGTACCCTGTGGGGAGACTGCACCAGCCAACCTATGGTATAAGTCTGTGCTACACATGTTGGTAGAGTGACTGAGCAGCCAGGCTTATCTCAAGAGGGGTCAATGTGATCGGTAGGGTTGCAACATAGAGTTTCACAATGACAAGTATCCAAATAACACTTTCACTCAAGGTTTCTTGATTAAACAATGATTGATTAATTTAAACAGTTAGTTTGAATAAGCCTTCTTTAGAAGGGAGCAAATATGTAACACTTAAATATACTTCAAAATAGAAACTCTGTTTCAATAAATCAGTAGATACCATTTTGGGATGGCACACAGACACTTCCTACACCGTGAGGTGACTTCAATATCTGGGACACTGTGGAAATTGATATATCACTAGTACATTTGGAGCAATACGGAGTTTGGTGTCAAAAAGGAAAAGGTTAGAGAAGGAAACAATGGTTAACAAGTTTCTCAAACACGTAAGCACTTTTGAACCCCCCCCCCAATGCAATGTAGCCCTGAGCAACTTCAAGAAGGACCTAAAAACCTTCCTTTTTAAGTAGTAGTACACGATCCTCAGTCTCTCCTCCTGCTTCCGGATCTACTAGTATTTTTGACCTTTTTGTCTTGTCTGCGCCCTCACACCTATGGGTTTATGGTTGCGCAATATAAATGTAATAAAGTAAAGTAAATGTAGATTTACCCTTTCCCAGCTATACAAGTAAAGAATGCATGTCTTTTTGGAGGCGTAGTTCAAACACAAAGTCAGAGGTTATAAGAGTCTTCAGGGATCCAGGACAGCCAATGCCAATCGAGCAAAGTCTAGGGGAGCTGGGGCACGTCTTGAAGGTAAGTAAAACGTCTTGCACAATGTTATAGAGAGTTTTTGTTGAAAAAGAAATCGCTGTTGGGCCACAAGATGAGAGGCTTGTTAGGGGCAAAGCTGCAAGCAACTCTGCAACAGGCAGCAAATGCAAGTCTCAACCGAGAGCTAGCAAGCTACACAACAAGAGGTAAGTACCCCTTAGTTTAAAGTAGCTTAAGTCTGAAGAAATTGGTTCAAGCTTGCTTCTATTCCTGTTATAGTATGGCAGATCCTATTGTTCCTGGGCCTCAGTCGTGGGGACAAAAGGGAGGACGTCTGGGGACTCATGCACTACGATTCAAAGGTTGGCGGCAGCAACGGACAAAGTTCAGATCAGCTGCACTTTGCGGTTTCAGCTTCTTGCGAATAGCACCGCTGCGGTTCTCGGATATCTTCTGGGCTTTCCTTGCTTCTCGAGTTCAGCACTCTTTTGGGATGGCTCAGGCTTGGTTAGTCCTGCTTCCAGGGAGTCCGGAGGATCTTCCTGGAGCTTGGGTCCGACTTAAAAGCGATGCACTCGATTCTGGTGTTCCTGTCCCCAGGCACTTTGTTCCTGCAGCAGCAATGGAAGTACAGCCAGCAGAGAGAGGATTTCCAATCAAGTTCGTCTTGGGGTAGATTGGTCCCACCAACCCAAGGGGAGAAGTCGTCATTTACAGGGCTTCTTTAGTCGAGGAAAATTCGGAGCTTCGGCACTGCAACAGGGCTTCACTGGGCAAACCAACGGTCCAGGAGTTGCAGCACGCTTCTCGTCCAAGTTCTTCTTCGGATTCCTTTGTCCAGTGGTCGACTCTGCCTTCTTTGCAAAAGACTTTGCCTTTTATGTAAGTCTCTCCCATTCATTCGCAGCCTAGATGTCCATCACACAGCAGGATGGCTGTCCTCCAAGGACAGCCAGCCAGCCAGCCAATCACCTTTGGGTAAATTCCTGTACCCAAGGAGACTAAGCACAGGGAGTTTCGGCAACCTCCCTCCCTCGATTCCTGCCGTGCCAGACACGCTTAGAGCCAGAGGCGATCTTCAGCAGTGAACCCCACCAAAGACAATACGAACAAAGGGGCCAAACCTAGTTTGGCACTCAGAGTAAATCTCAAGAAGGACCTTTCCTACAAGAAATGGCGAAAAAAGAAGACCGGGCCATTTTGTCAAAACGGGCACCAATGGGTGCTATACTGCAGCTGCAATTGCAGTCGGCGGTAAAAATACACAATGGTAGGTAAAAGTAAACCACTGCCACCAGCAATAAATTGTAGAAAGGGTAACACAAAAATGTTACATGAGAAGATAAACAAAGGGGATACTAAGTAACCCCTTCAGCACCCCATTGTAAGATAGTGTGTATTGGGTCTATAAAGATAAAAATGTAAGTAAAGTCAATTTTACTTCAGTGCTCTTGGACCCAGTAGTTTATCCAAGAGAAGGTATTTAAACCTTTAGGAAATGCAAAGGACTTCCCTGTGCCACTGCACTGAAGGTGCTGTGTGTCACAATGTAAAAAGATGATGCCTATGGAATTTGTCAAACTCCAAAAGAAGCAGAGTTCAAATCACAGAAAAACACATGAGAGAGTGGGAAAAAAGTCTCACTCTCTCCAGGATAAAAATTAAAAGTCCTAAAGTCCAGCGAAATTGCTGGGGGTCTCTAAGGTAGAAGGGAATTAGCAATTTCTGAGAATTCTCCATAAAATTACCCAAGTACATGAAAGAAATTAACAGGGGAGCTCAAAGGGGCAACCCAGCCTAAGCCCACAAGTTGTAGGGAACTATAACTTCAACCATTCACTATGGAGAAACATAAAAAGGTCACCCATAAAAAGGGTGAAAGACTAGTTGAGAGGGGAAAATATTCCACTTCACCTAGGGACAAGGGAAAATAGTTACCTAGACAAAGCAAAATGTTTTGGGGTTGACACAGGTCAGGAAGATTTATCATTGATATGAAAATCTTACCTAGCATGGACTCTGTTGGGGGATACCCCCTAGTCTCTTAAAGTTAGTTAGGCCCTAGTACAACAACGCGTATGGTGGGGGAGGACTCATATGGTGAACTGTGCCTACCAGTCAACTCTTTGTCCTAGTTGAAAGGAATTTCCAAAGGTCAATTGCTCCCCTGTGTCTGATCTTTTCTGTAATTGTTAGACCGTAGCACTCATTGGGAAGGGGAGGCTCATTACCTGGGTAAATTTCAGTTCAAGCCTGTGTATTTCCTCTTTGCTCTACCACCTCCTTCTGTTCTGTACTGGACCCCTCACTGTTCCCTGTTAGGGTGATGGGCCACACAGCCCTGCTCCTGGGGGGGTTCACTGTCAGAGGGTTACTAGTTCCTACGAATGGATCTATCTTGCTTTCCAGCGGGACTGCTGCATTGTAGAGTTAAGGGGCAAAACTCGGCTCCAAACCTGTCTGACAGAGTGATGTGCGATCAATGTTCCACTGCCAGGTTGGCTCGAACACCACCCGCCTTCAAAGAGGTACTGTGGGAGGGGGCAATGCTTATCCCCTCACCTGCATCCAACCTCCACAGCGTATGTGCTCAGGGTGGTGGGGGTGGGTCCTCCAATCAACTATGGCCTGCTGATGGCTCCTGGGACTGCCCACCGCCCCCAAAGCACCGTAATGGAGGTCTCACCATTAGGACACAGGACGTCCTCTGGAGTCACTGATTTCCCTCAGCGGCGTGCTGCCAGACCTCAGGTGGCGTGAAGGGGGGGCACGTCGCCTCCAGGGTGCTGCAGCAGGCAGAGGGGTGTCCCCAGAGCTGTGTTATCTCTGCGGCCTTGATTTGCTGTGGTGGCAAGACCACAGAGACCTGTGGGTGCACCCTGGAGCTCTTGTGCTGCAGCTCAAATCCACTCCCTCTCGGTTGCACTGCAGGCCGTGATATCTCGGCCTCTGCTGATCGAATTTCGCCCAGGCTTAGTTCACTAGGTCCCTGGGCATGAGGGGGGCAGAAATCACCCAGTCTTAAATGCCACCATGGGAGAGGGGTGAAACGGGGGGCTCAGGTACCGTTTTCACATCGGCAGGCACGGAGCACCAAGGTTATGCTGGTTGCATCCTTGCGCCCCCTGTGGCCACCACAATCTTCATGTTTACACAGATTTTGTCGGGATTGCGCAGTCAGTTTCCCCCACGCTAGTTTCTTGTCCGGCATGGGGTTTGAAGTTCCTTGTGGATGATTTTCTTTGTAGCCATCACTTTCGTTTAACGAGCGAGTAAGCTGCAGGCTTTGTCAATTAAACCTGCTTATTTGGTTTTTTTCCAAAGAAAAGGTGACATTGAGAATGAGGCCATTCTTCCTTCTGAAGGTGGTCTTGCATTTTCATCTCTTTAAAGGGTCCATCTTCCTGTGTTTTTTCCTTAACCTCACCCTTCCAAAGTAGAGGAGTGATTCAGTCAAATGAACCTGGTGCCGGCCCTCAGCTACTACGTGTCCAGCCTGGCATGTCGAAAATTTGTGGGAAATGCAGGTGCTCGTGCTGGCGGGGCTGTGAACAAACAGACCCTGTCAATCTGGATCTTTCTCTGCATCTTGGAGTGCTACGATCAGGCTGGAAAGGATGTACCTGAGGGTCTCAGAGTTCATTCAGCCAGAGCTCTGGCATCCAACTGTGGCCTGGAGGGAGGGGTCCACCTCTTCGATACTTTGTTGCACATGTGTGCCAGAAATGTCTGCTTGGATTAGCTATACATGCTTCGGCAGGGCAGTCCTCCTGAATGTTCAGGTCTAGGTGGTATCCTCTCGCTCTCCTCTCTTCTCCATGTCTATGTACTGTTATCAGAGTCTATCAAAGATTAGGAAACCTAGGGAGGAGGAAATCCATTCAAAGAAACAAGTTACTTACCTCTCTGTCCTGTTCAGTCTGATAGATGTTCCTTCCACTAATTACTTCCACTAATTCTTCATCACTCCCAATCTGCCCCTCTTTGTGGAGAGCTAGTACCACCTCTTGGGCATTAGAGTGCAAAGGACAAAGGGTGTAACTGAGCTAATCGAGCACTGCGCCTAAATACGTACTGGCCCCAACGTCTTATCCGGCACAAAGAGGCATTGAGTGGAGCCATGCTGTCCAAAGAGCAGCTGTATTGGAGATAGATTATTGCAGATGAGAAATCCAGGGGAGGAACATCTATGAAAAAGAACACTACTGAGAGGTAAGTAATTTGTTCAATTGGGTGTTTGCTCTGCTCTCTTGTTTCCTCTAGGTTCTTTCCTGCTTTAGGAATCTAGCTAAGATGAGGAGTCTGTTGGCGAAAGTAATCCTTTACAAGACAATAATTACTTTACCTTCTGTAATTATATTGCTGATAGATTATCCTCCCACTGAATCCTAATTGCTCTTCCTCCCTGCCCCTTGTTCGCTGAGCTTGCTCCATCTACATAGTCATTTCCTCAGCTGCTGAGCGCAGGGGGAAAAGGTTCAACTGAAGCAATGGGGCACACTATGCTGGATATATACCAAGCATTTTATCAACCCTAGAGCCGGTCGCTGGTGCAACTGGACCTGGAATGGAACTGCCTTGCAACTGCTGTTTGCTGAAAGATTCCAAAGATCAACCAGCATTGGAGAATATATCTCATATGGGGAATCTTTGGGGGATAATCCTTCAGAAAGTACATGACTTAAAGTACATTTTCTGATGCTTGTTAATCTGCTTAGAATCACATGCTGTGCATATGGTCCGACATCCAGTGGTAACTGCAGAGTATTGCATCTTGTCTTTCGGGAACGAAAAGGGACGTCGGCATAGGCGTGTCTGTAACACTATCCCTATTATGACGTGTAGTGTACCCAAAATCCCCCAGGTCCCTCAGATTGTTTTTTTCCGCCCAGATAACTGGTTGCTCTATAGCGGAGCTCTTACATGTACAAGAGTCATTGTTTATCTTATACCGACTTGTCGGTTATTCCCCGTTAAGTCACTTCGATCGCAAGAACATCTTCGATGAAGACTGCAGGGGATTCGTCTGCGGCGGTGGATTTCGGCGCCTAAGATCCGGCAGCCGGACTTTCCACGTGGTCAGGCCCTCTGGCCGACCTTTACAGTAGGGAGAGTGGGGTCGGGGTGGCCATATTTTCGGTATGTCTTTCCTCTTTTCCCCTCTTTACCCTTTCGGTCTGGTCATCTTCCCCTTCGGCTATGGAAAGGACTCCTTTTAGATTCTGCCCTAAGTGTAGGGTCAGATATCCTTGGAAGGACGAACACAGGGCATGCAACACCTGTCTCCCCTTATATCACGACGAAAAGCGGTGTGCGGCCTGCAAACACCTTCGGCCTAAGACCCTTAAGGAGAGCTGTGTAAAGCGGTGGGCCGTGTACGGTATGTCGTGGGTGGAACCCCTTCCCCCACCGCCACACCCGCTGAGAGTGACGGGGGCACCTCAGATGACCAAACATCCGTTGCAGAGGTAATAGACCTCGAGGCGGACACTTCTAGGTCTGCCACACCCGTTCCCGACCCTTTAAGGCCTGACTCTGGTCTCGCTTCAGGGACAACACCCGGCGACGGGGGCGTACAAACACATCTCCCTAAGCATACAACCCCTACACCAGTTTCGGCGTCCTCGTCGAAAAAGGTGAAAGGGCAGCAGGGCTGTCGAAAATTTCGGCGGTTTCCTCGGATCGTACAGATCCAAAGCCTTCCCTGCATCCGCAGCAGCATCTTGCGACTGGGCAATCTCAAAGTAAGGGCGCTACTCCAAAAACTTCACACGTCGAAGCACGGAAATCCGACGCTATGACAGTCCCGAAGGCCACTGTAGGCCCGAAAACCACGACTAGGCCTCTAGTCAAAAAACCGACCGCTGGGCCCCCTAACGCCGTGGAAGGTATTACTAATAGTCCATCGGAACAATTATCTCACGCCGATTTGGCGATTATCGAAGACAGCATTGAGAGAATTACTGCGGCGGTGTCATGATGCATACCCCCGGGCATCCAGACCACGTCCATCAGCCCCGGGAGCAGGCATCATGTTGCCTTGAGAAAACCCAGCAACCCCTGCTAGGGCCTCTCTGGGTTCAGTCCTGGCGCCTATGGCCCAAGGCTCATATGGGACAACGGGCCTGGCACAATAGGCACCAGGCTCATAGGTGCACACTTACCTGATGCAGACCATGCTGCAAGAGATCCAAGCCCATGTGAGGCCTGGAAGGGACTACTTTACCTTAGGGACTATTTTGTTACTCGGGTGTGGTTGGGGAGGAATACCTACCTGGGAATACTTTGGAGGCTATTTAAACCATGCCCGAAGAGCAGTGCACGCTTCGCGTTATTCTGCATCCAGCAGCGTAACGTTCACCGTGCCAGCAGCAGCATCCAGCCTTCTGCCACGCCCGCCTCGAACCTGGAACACCTAGAAAGAAGGAAAGAAGCAAAGGTTAGAACAAGAGTATTACCTGATTTCTTACCTGATCCCGGAATCATCGCATCTTCAAACCAGAGTAAAGACTTTGTTTTAAAAGCGTTGCATCGCCAGCAGCAGCGCCGCGCCATACTCGCCGTTCCACGCAGCATCTCTCCGATCCGGAGCTGTCTCCATCTTTACATCGCCGAATCCCGGCACCTAAGGGGGACAAGAAACAACAAGGTGAGCAGAGAGAACAGACGGAGACAATCTCTTTAGCCGCCATATGCTTACCTGATTTTACCGCCAGAGGTATTATTCATCATCACGCCACATCTTCTTATGCCACACCTGTAAGAAAAGGAGAAAGCAGCAAGTTTAACCCTTGGCATTATTTTACCGGACATTGTTGGGTAACACAGACTTTTACCGGAGCGCTTTCAGCTGTCAATCTTCTTATTGGGTCAAGGCTGCAAGATCAAAGAGGAATTGGACAGGAGTGAATTCCAGACATTTTGAACTCTTACGAACTATATACTTACGGTTCTTCGCCAGGACCTTTTGGAGTCGGGATTCGTCTACAACTTTTCCAATATCTTCAGGCCGGTGAAGTAACTGGTCATCAACGTGCCCCTGCGTACTTCGCAGGATGGAAGGCTCATCCTTCAAGAATATAAGGTGAGATTGCTGAGAGGGCACTTCAGAGGTGCTTAGTGGGGAGGACAGTGGGGGTGCTATCACTTGAATCCACAAGTGGCTAAATCCATCTCTCCACTTGTAGGAGAATATTTCTATGGGTCAAGCAGACAAGATCAGGAGGGCAGATCCAGTAAGTCATCGCTGCACTACGCATCACGTGGGTGGAGGCCACAGCAGTCCGGGTCTGACCGATGCCCCCGTGGGAGCCAGGTGAGCGTAACAGGCGGTGGGACTTATCCCGGTTCCGCCTAAAATCATGGGACAAGCCGCGGGCAAATCTTCGGATATGGTTTGGGGCCCTGATTCTCACGACACTTATGAGGATAGTCAAGAGCCTCTTTCCGACACCCTAAAAGACTCTTCATCGCAGTAAGGCGGGAGACTTTTTTCCAAGCGTAGGCCCACCTGGGTACTCTAAATTGACTGGAGAAATTTGAGGGGTGTATGGACTGGCTGGAGAGGATTATCAGTTTTTCTGACCATCCATCCCTGAAAAGGTCTCGTGGAGAGCCTACCCCTCAATCTTCCAATTTTCAAGATCATCCTTCTGTCCCCATCCAGCAGGAAGACCTTGTCCACATGGACACCTATAGGGACATTTACAATGAAGAGGAAGAAACTTCTTTTCTACAGAATTATGAAGAGGAACAGCAGGGTGACACAGACAATTGGGAAGAAACCCAGCAGGAGGGTACGGATGCTGACGCTCAGTGGGACCTACTCCAAGAAGGCCTCCAAGAGGTTCCAGAACCCGTCAAGTCCAAGCTTCTCTCTATTGTGGTCGAGGGAAGACAAGTGAACCAGATCGTGATTAAAAACACCCTGGACACAGCTGAAACAGCAGGCGGGTCTCTGGCCCAAGGACCCTACTCAAAAGACACGCTTGGCTGCGTACCTCAGGGTTCAAACCCGAAACGCAGGCCTCATCAATAAGCCTATTGAGGAAGCTAACCTCTTTGGGAAAGCGGTTGATGAGGCCTTGGAAACAGCCAAGAAAGAGCATGAGACTCTTAATTCCCTACAACAGATCACACAAAGACCGTCCCCCCCAGAGAGGTAATAACTCTTGGCGGTCCTTTCGAGGACAGTCCCGTGCAAGTCGAAACAACTATGGCACGGAGAATTTCAACATAGGACATACTTCAGGAAGCCCTGCATACTACCCTTCAAGGGGTCAGCGACGCGGCAAAGGCAGAGGTAGAGGCCCCAATCCTAGAGGAGCCGCAGCCTCTGGTCAGAAATTACCATCAGATCCAGGTCCCCTCCCATGTCACCCCGGTCGGGGGACAATTAACATCTTTCCTCATGGCATTGGAGGGGATAACTTCAGACCAGTGGGTCATGAAGACGGTCGCCCACGGGTACTGCATGGAATTCACCCGACCTCCACAATTCAGACCACTGCGCTTACAGCGCCTTTCACCGGACCATCTGGAGATCCTGAATCAAGAGATGGAAGTGCTGCTGGGAAAGGGCGCCATAGAAGCCGTCCCTATTCTTCAGGTAAACAAGGGTATTTATTCATTGTACCCAAAAAGGACCTCACCATGCGCCCTGTTCTGGACCAGCGAACAAGTTCATAAAACCCCAGAAGTTTTGCATGGTAACACTACAGGAGGTGATCCCGCTGTTGAAACAGGGGGACTACATGGCAACATTGGACATGAAAGATGCATACTTTCATAGTTCAATGTTGCCAGCGCACAGGAAATATATAAGGTTCATGATAGAGGACAGGCATTACCAAATCAAGTTACTCCCCTTCGGCATCGCCTCGGTGCCAAGGGTGTTTAACAAAGTCCTGGCAGTGGCTGCAGCACACCTGCGCAGACTATCCGTCCCAGTTTACCCTTACCTCGACGACTGGCTCATCACAGGGGACTCATACAACTCATGTTTTTTGAACACCCAAAAAACAGTTATCTTCTCTTCAGTCTGGGTTTCTCAATCAACGAGAAGAAATCCAGTCTAGTCCCCAGTCAAAGAAAACAATTTCTGGGAGCTCTAATTCGGACATAGGACGGTCTCGTCTTCCCCTACAACGAGCGGGTTCAGAACATGCTTTTTCAGATTCCTCAATATGTAGCCAGTCGGAACGTGACGGTGCGCAAGGCCATGTGCTTGCTAGGAATGATGGCAGCATGCATATACTTGGTTCCCCACGCGCGGCTGCGCATGCGTCCCAAGCAAGAGTGTCTCAACAGCCATTGGTGTCAGGCCAGCGGACAATGGGAAGATCTGGTAGTTGTCTCTCCAGCCCTCATTCTCTCTCTGCAATGGTGGTCAAGAGAAAACCTTCACCACCCCTGCAGTGCAAGCCACTCTCATGACAAGACGCATCTCTCACGGGGTGGGGGGCTCACCTGCTTCAGCAGACAGCACATGGAGTGTGGTCCCCTCAAGTAGCGTCCAACCATATAAATTTATTGGAGCTATTAGCGGCGTTGAAGGCATTAAAGGCCTTTGAGATGCAACTGCAAGGGAAGACAGTGCTGATTCTAACGAATAGCACTACAGCCATGTATTACCTGAACAAACAGGGGGGCACTCACTCTCCAGGGCTACCCAAGCTGTCCCAAAACATTTGGATATGGGCTTTCAGACACAAGATGTTTCTGTTGCCCCAACATGTTCCAGGAGAACTTAATCTTCTGGCAGACGTGCTCAGCAGAGATTTTCCTCTGCCCGAAGTATACGAATGGCGTCTGCACGAAGACATTGTGTCCAATATCTTCGGAGAATGGGGCTTCCCAGAGAGGGACCTGTTCGCAACTCAGGAGCACGCCCAATGCCAAAACTACGCCTCCAGGTACCCCCAGAACTGCTCCAAGGGGATCGGTCTCTGGATAACATAGTCAGGGAAATGTGTCTACGCTTTTCCCCGACTCCCCTTCTCAACAAGATGCACCTGGAACCAGTTACCATGATACTGGTGGGGCCCCCATTTGGGCCCACCAACCCTGGTTCACTCATCTGATGGCAATGTCCCTCTCCCGGCCAGTGAAACTACCCTGCCCGTACAACATGTTGTCTCAGGACAGGGGGGAGAGCCTACACCCATGCCCACAAACTCTGAACTTAGCAGCTTTGCTCCTGAGGTCATAGAGTTTGGACACCTACAGCTCCCTCAGAGGTGCATGGACATACTCAGGGAAGCTAGGTAACCGAACACACGTTATTGTTATGCCAGCAAATGTAAACTTTTTGTCATCTGGTGTAATTCCAAGGGTGTCAGTCCTATCAATTGCTCACCCACACACATTGTACTGTACCTAACCCATCTGTTGGACACTGGGTTGGTCTTCAATTCCCTAAAGGTTCATCTGGCTGCACTGTCAGCCTACACCACATCACAACAAAAGGTGTTGTGGTGGAAGATACCGGTGATTAAGGCCTTTATGGAAGGGGATAAGAGGATTTATCCTCCCGTTTCTCACCCAGCTCCTGGGTGGGACCTAAATGTGGTTTTGACCAGGCTGGTCGGAGCTCTCTTTGAGCCTATGCATAAAGCATGTCTAAAAGACCTGACTTATAAAACGGCCTTCCTAGTGGCTATCACTTCTATCAGAAGGGTTAGCGAACTACAGGCACTTTCTGTTCTAGACCCCTTTGTTACAGTCCACAGGGATAAGGTAGTTCTGCGCACGCCCCCCAGATTTGCGCCCAAATTCATCTCGAAGTTCCATGTGAACCAGTCGATTGAACTACCTACCTTTTTCCAGAATCCCACTAGCATGGCCGAAAGAAGCCTACACACACTAGATGTGCGCAGGGCAGTCATGTTCTACCTGGAAAGAACTAAACCACTGAGGAAAACGAACCAATTTTTTTGTTTCAGTGGCTGCTGGTAGAGAAGGGGATTCTGTCTCTAAATCAGCTATCTCAAGGTGGATTGTCAATTGCATCACACTATGTTACACTCTTGCTAGGAGAGAACTGCTCTTCAAGCCCAGAGCACACTCTACTCGAGGCACTGGGGCGTCCATAGCATTCATTGCAAATGTTTCCCTTGAGTCCATTTGCAAAGCGGTAACCTGGAGTTCTGTACACACCTTTACAAAACACTATTGCCTAGATACTCATTCTAGGTCTGATTCTCAGGTGGGACAACCAGTACTAAGACATATTTTCTCTACGGTTCCTTCTCACAACCCACCTCCAAATCCGGGTACTGCTCGCTATTCTATGCACAGCATGTGATTCTAAGCAGATTAACAAGCATCTGAAGACATGCATTACTTACTGTAATAGCATTTCTGATTATTGTATCTGCTGAGATTCACATGCGCCCTTCCTACCTCCCCGCTCGGGGTGGAAGGAACATAGATGTCTTACTGCTTTCTCTCTTTATGTACTCACTCACTATAGCCTTGGGCTCCCTCATGGCAGAAAAAATACAATCGGAGGGACCTCGGCGCGTGAGGGATTTTGGGTACACTACGTGTCATGATAGGGATAGTGTTACAGACACGCATATGCTGACGTCCCCTTTCGGTCCCCGAAAGACAAGATTCAATACTCTGCGTTTACCATTGGATGTCGGACCATATGCACAGCATGTGAATCTGGGCAGATACCATGATCAGAAATGCTATTACGGTAAGTAATGCATGTCATTCTGCCACAGCTTAAGATGAATTCCCCAGCACATCATTCACTGCCCCTTCCATGTCTTATAAAATAGCTAATCCGGTGTTCTAGGTGGAAAAGCCCTTTGTTTTCCTGCTGTTAAATTGGACCAGGGACAGCTCAACCAGGGACACTTTTTCTTCCCATTAAGTCAATAATACTCAGTTTGGTGCAGAAGTCATTAGTTGTGCACGTTTTTACTCGCTTTGGTGTAACCCTTTTCGGTTGGCATTTACTTTCTGCATGTTCTACTCTTCCATATTTGCTTCATCATGGTGTAGGGTCCTCAGGATGGCTACTGTCGGCGGAAGGGTTTAAAAGATTGATTCATAGGATTTGGAGCTTGGTACTAGGGCAGGACTACTAATGTTGACGTCCCCAAGATGTCATACCATGTCGAAATATGTTCTTCTTTAAATCCTGCAAGTGGTCATCACTCGAAGTGTCCAGCACCTCAAACATATAAACATCCCACAGTCTTTGCCCAAAATAGCAGCACCACAGGCATGCTCTGGATCCCACTTCTAGGCACCAGACGCAAGACAGGCACCCCCTGAAGCTCCCCGACACACACACACACACACACAGTGGAAACCTTAGCCAAAACATTACTTTACTATAGTATGACCACACCGTAAAGGGGTTTGTCCTCCTATTTTATGGGGAGCTGTCTTGAGTGAGCAACTCTCTTTGTCTTCAATTTTTTGTGTGCTGTAATTGCATGCTGGAATACAATTGTCAGATGTTTGCAAATACTGTTGGGGCCGGTCCCTCTTGGGACAGTTTTTCTGAAGTCCAACTAAGGGCTTAGTAAAACCATTCAACTGAGGCAGTACAAGGCTCCACTCTTAGTATAAGGCTGTACCACCTGAGTTCATGGTAGCGTACACAGAGCAGCCAGGCTTATGTTAGGCGGGAGAGAGGGCTGTGGAATCAGTATAAGTGAATTTGTAATACAAATGATCCAAAGAAACACTGAAACACTTTGTATTGTAAAAATAAAGGATTTATTTAACTACAGGTAGGTCCAGATAAATCTAGGGGTAAGTAAGCACTAAAACATTATTTGAGATCACAGTATAAAAACACAAAACACTATACTTGAAAGTACACGGACACAAGTATAGACCTTATTTGAAGTACCTGACAGTAGTTCTTTTCATACACATTCAGTATAGGTCAAGCCTATTCCTGGGGAGTAAAAACCAATGGTTACTTTTTACAATTACATTCAGTAATGCAAGGGCAGTTGTCCCTTCCAGTTGTATAATGATTCTCAGTACAAATCACTTAATCAGTGAACTGGACACTATACTTTTGGTGAATAGTGGAACACGTATTCTGGGTGCAGTAAAAACCTAGAACTACTTTAGTGATAACACAGTTATACTGGGTGAGTAAAACCTAAGGATGTAAAATACAATTACAGGTGCTTTTGAAATCAGGGAACCCCAGATTGAGGTAAGCAGTAACTCTTGTAACTTATTTCTGGATGGCACACAGATAACACAAGGTAGGTAAAACCCACATACTTCTTTAACCTCACAATGAAAGGGAAAGTAAAACCCAATGTTGCACTTTACTGAACAGTTATTCTAGGTAGGCAACAACCTAATACAGACTTATTCTGGCCAGGCTAGCAGCAAGTCAGGGGAGGCAAGACCCAGTTAGGGGACATTTATACAATTATCCTGAAAGGACTAATCTGGTGAAACCAACACTTTACTTTTGGGAAGAGGTACAACCTAATCACAGGAGAGTAAACTACCTTCACATCTACTTTCTATTAAACTGGCAAAACAGTTGTTAAGGAAGAAAAGATGTTAACCATACTTTTAAGAATAGTGCATCACACATTCAAGATCAGTAAGAACTTTTGTATCTGTTCACTCTAAGAATTACGGTTACCAAGCAACTCTTTACAAGTAAGTAACTTTTAAACACTTATTTTCTTTTCTAGACAGAAGTCCCAATCCCTTGAAAGTCTTTCCCTTATTCTTGGAGCATGAGTTTTCTCAGTGGCAGAAGGGGAAGTCACTAGGACTAGTGACCAACAGGCAGTGTCAGAATAGGTTCTTTAGTAGCAAAAATCAGCGATCCTTAGGGAAACTGTGCAAACAGGTGAGTACTTTACTTCTGAGTTAGAAAAGGGTCCAGGGGCTTCACAGAAGACACTCCAGCAGGATTCTAGCAGTGGGACTGGGTGCACTAAAACAACCCACAGCTACACAGAAATCCTAACAGGCTTACGGTAAGTACATACCCAGGCAAACACAGTATTTCAGGATTGAAGAAGATTTTGCAGCAGGAGAACTTCAGGGTCTGCAGCCAAATACCTGGTCAATGGATTCCTTGTCGTGGTGACTGAAACAAGACCTCAGAAGGAACTTTGCAGCAGGGAGCGATGAAGAAGGCTCTAGGCGAGGTTTCCCTCAAGGCTGAATGCGGTTCTGCGGATTTGGCGCATTTTCAAGGAGCGCAGAAGAAGACAGAAAATTGCGTTTAAATTCTCGTCGGTACAAAGGTCCAGCACTCTGGTGAGGGGACTTTTCAGACTTGATTCGTGTCTCTGGAGATCCACCAAGATGCCCACGAGGTTTCAGCGAGATTCGGAATTCGTTAGACCATGCACCACACGATGGCTTGAGCTCCCAGGGTATTGAGGTATTGCAACAACGCAAGGTCTCAGCAACACGTGGGATGGCTCAAAATGCAGGTCTTCTTGAGTCTAGTGGGTCTCACCAGGCTATGGGTCAGGGTCCTGGTTTTCGGAGTCCCCAGGTCAATTGGAAGGAAGGGCTACAGCAGTTTCCTGTTACACAGCAGGCTCTCCTTCGCTGGAAATCGTTTCAGCTGCTTTTCCTTCATCTTCCTCTTCGGTTTTGGTTCTAGTGGTCGACTTTTCTTCAGCTTCCAGGTTCGCAGTATTTATCAGAAATTACAGCACAACCTCTGCCTTCTCTCTCCGCATTTTTGAAGAAGGTGCGGTCTGGTTGTCCAATCAGGACAGCCAGCCCCCCACTGGGATTTGTCCTCATTCAAGCAAGGCGTAAGACAAAGGGCTGGAGCCTGGGTGGGGAGTCCAGAGGACTCCGGCCGAAGATAAAAATCACACAAAGGAATTTCCCGCCCTGGATGTCAGGGGAAGGGACAAGAAACACTAAAATGGCAACAAAAAAAAAAGAAGACCGGGGCCATTTTGGTAAAATACGCACCCTTAGGTGCCTTTGCTGCAGCTGTGAAAACAGCCTGCGGTAAAGGTGCACCAAATGAATTCAAGGTATCACTGCCACCAGCCATTGAAGGTAAGCTTGTCACTGTAACAGAATTGTTACAGTTTTAATGTGAAAGGGGATACATTGCATCTCCCCAGCACTCCACATAAGGTGGGGTGTGCTGGTTTCACTTAACAAAATGTAAAAGGGATCCAAAGATCCTTTCTACCCATGGGAACTGTAGTTCACTCAAGGTTAGGAAAAGAAAGTCCAAAGGGGAGCCCCTAGGGCAACCCAGCAACAACAGGCACTTATTACCAAAAAGTTGTTAAAGAGGATAACTTTAAAAAGACACCATGGAGAGTCAATAAAATGACACCCATAAAAAGAGTTAAAAATCATGCGAGTGTGGAAAAAGGTTTTCACTCACTGAGGTATTATAGAAAAATATCCCACTAATAAAGCAAAAAGGTCTGGGGTTGACACACGTCAGGAAGATTTACCAGTTCTGTCCAAATCCTATCTAACAGTCCCCGTTTTGGGAGCCGCACCTGGAGTGGATAAAGTCTGCCTGTCTTTTCAATTTTCAGATATATTTGTCTACTGAAATCACATCAGTGCGCCTGTTCTCATTTGGTTTGGTGCATGATTTGAGCGTTGTGTTCCCTTTACTCTCGCAGTGGGAAACTGTTATGGAGAATTCTCAGAAATATGCTAATTCCATCCACTTTAGAGACCCCCAGCAACTTTGCTGTATTTTGAGGACTTGATTTTTTTGACCTGGAGAGAGTGAGACCCTTTTTTCCACCCTCTCTTGTATTTTAATGTGATTTTTGAACTCTGTGTTTCTTTTGGTTGTGGAGTCTGACAAACTCCATAGGCATCATCTATTACATTGTGTCACACAGCACCTTCAGTGCAGTGACATAGGGAAGTATTTCAGATTATCCAAAGGTTTAAATACCTTCTCTGGGATAAACTACGGTTTCCAAGAGCAGTAAAGTGAATTCTGATGTTTGTTAATCTGCTTAGAATCACATGCTGTGCATAGGTCCGACATCCAGTGGTCACTGCGGAGTATTGCATTTTGTTTTTCGTAGTCGAAAAGGGACGTCGACAAGGCGTGTCTGAAACACTATCCCTATAGTGACGTGCGTTGTACCCACAATCCCTCACGCGTCGAGGTCCCTCAGATTGTTTTTTTCCGCCCAGCTACTGGTCACCTTTACGCGGAGCTCCTCGAGAGACATTGCAGATTTCATCTCCTCGACCTTTGGTCGTTTTCCTATATTAATATAGAACATATCGATCCCCCCCTCGACGCTGCTGTGAAGCTGTCTCCGCCGAGCAAGATCTTCGACGGAGGGGACGAGCGGAGGAGATCCTTCGGCGTTGCCGAACACGTGGCCTGGCCTCGCAGGCCATATACAGTAGGGAGAGTGGGGGTCGTGGGACATCTCTGGTTCTTTTCTGAGAATGCCTTTCCTTTTCCCCTTCCTTTCCCTTGGGGTGGTTATCACGATTTATTGCCTCGGCTATGGAGAGGACACCCTTTAGGTTTTGCCCGCTTTGCAAGGGCAAGTTTACTTGGCAGGACAAGCATTCACGGTGTAACCGCTGCTTGCCCCTCGATCACAAAGAGGAAGGTTGCACGGCTTGTCGGCTTCTTAAGCCGAAGACTCTAAAAGACCGTAGGGTCACGAGGTGGGTGGCCTACGCTATGTCGAAGGCCGACGCTCCACCCACCGTTGCTACCTCCGACAGTGACGAGGAACGTGATACCACGACCTCCGCTACGGAAGTCGAAAACCCCCCTAGAGAGCGCACACGCGCTTCGTCGTCTGTCCCCGGCCCCGACGGGCTCGGCTCACGCCCTGCTTATGGGGATGAACACCCCGGCGACATTGACGCACACAAGACCACACATAAGCACACAACCCATGGCTCTTCTTCGTCGAAGGCGAAGAGAGCATCAGCGCCCAAGGAGACGCAGATTCCACCGGCGGCCTCCTCGGACCGTTCGGGTTCGAAGCCCCTCTTGCAGCCGCGACCAGCGACTGGGCTTTTGGCAAATAAGGGCGCCGCCCCCAAATCATCGGCCGGCGCGCATCAGCAGAAAGCGCATGCCGCCGTAGAGCGATCGACACCCATAATGTCGAAACCACAGCCCTCCGCTGACAAACGAGTCGCTGAGAGCTTGGCGAGGATCGTGGTAGCCGACGCCCACAAGCGTACGCCGAAAGACACGTCGAGCGCTACGCAGAGGTCGAAAGACACGCCGAAAAAGCCCGAAGAAAGGCAGGGACTATCTCCTTCAGTCGAGGGGATTCCCAACACACCTGAAGGCTTTTCGGAGGGCGACGGGACACTTTCCTCGACGTTGTGGGAGAGGTCGAGCTGTTTTCAGCTACTAGACACTATTTTTCCCCCGCTAGACCGCTCAGGGGTACCCCATGAAACCAATGAAAGGCTCCATCTCTGCATGGAAAGAATGGAGAGGTTTATGAATACCCAGAACCCTCCCACTCCCAAGAGAATAAGAGAAGGGCCTCAGGAGGACCCCAGGGCCAAAATTCCGAGTCTAGTCAATCCCCACCAGGACACAGCCTCAGACTTCCATAGTGTGTATGACCTCACTGGGGAAGAACATTATTTTGAGGAAGAGGATGATTTTATGGACGAGGAAGAGGGACGGAACCAGGAGGAAGGTCTGGAAGACAGCCCAGACTTGGTAGGAGAAGGCTTCGGAGAAAATCCAGAAGAAGGACTTTCTCACCCCTGGCAATCCCCATCAATATATTCCGACACTGATGTCCTGAACCTAAATCCTCCTGACAATTCACCTATTAGAAACACGTCTCCCATTGACGATCAGCCCACATTTAATGCCCTGTTGCGCAGAGCAGCAGCACATTTTGAACTGGACACTGGGGAGCTCTCTCCTGAATTAGACTTTGTGGAAAGAGTAATTAAGGAGAAACCCCCGGTCAGTCAGACCATTCCCCTCCTCGCTTCGGTGAAGAGAAGAATCATCCCTTCGCTGTCCACACCCGCATTAATCAGAGGGGTCAATCCTAGAATTGAAAAACTTTTCACTCCTTCACCCTCAGACCCGCTGTACATCAGGGGACATTCCATTCCGGATTTCCTGGTAGTAACCAATACAAGAAAGAGGGCAGGGGTACCACTTTCCACCAGTGAGGCACCACCTGACAAGGAGGGCAAGCGGTTATATGCCCTTGCAAAAAGAGTTACATCCTCGGCTGCCTTTTCGGCAAGAATTGCGAACAACAATTCTTTGCTCGCTAGCTATGCGGACGCGCAGTGGGCCAAACTGCGCAAAGACGCCGAAGAAGCGCCGGAACCTTTACGTACACGCCTGCTTACAACTATTGGCGAAGGAACCCAGGTCAACCAGAGTATTGTAAAGAACTCTCTGGATGCTGCAGAAACAGCGGGACGTTCCCTGGTTCAGGGAATACTCCTAAAACGCCACGTATGGCTGCGCAACTCAGGGTTCAAACCGGAGACACAGGCGTCTTTAATAAATAAACCTGTTGAAGACTCAAACCTCTTCGGGAAAGCGGTGGATGAGGCTCTGGAGATGGCTAAAAAAGAGTTCGATACTATCAAAACTCTTGACCAAATCTCTAAGCCCTCTACTAGGCGCGGCTATGGCAACAAACGCTTTTTTCGTGGCCAACGCCAACAACAAAACCAGCAGCAACAGTACCCTGCCACCAATTTCCAGACCAATAGTGGGCAGTACAGCCAAAGAGGCCAGCGTCGGGGCAAAGGAAGAGGCCGGGGGTCCACCCCCAGAGGCTCCCAAGCCCCCAACAACACCAAGTGACGCGAAGATTCGTGTCCCCTCCCATGCAAAACCGGTCGGGGGCCGGATAACATCCTTTCTTCCAGCATGGGAGGGTATAACGTCAGACCGCTGGGTACTTTCCACCGTAGCCCACGGATACTGCATCGAATTCAACAGTTCCCCAACATACAAACCCCCGAGGGGACATCGCATGACACCGGAACATCTTGCCATCCTTCTCCAAGAAGTACAACAACTGCTGGAAAAAGGAGCCATAGAGGTCGTACCTCTATCTCAGGTAACGGAAGGTATTTATTCAGTGTACTTCCTTGTACCCAAAAAGGATCTAACCATGCGCCCTGTATTAGATCTGCGCCCAGCGAACAAGTTTGTTAAACCCCAGAAGTTTCGTATGGTGACCTTACAAGAAGTGATCCCACTGCTATCACAGGGAGATTACATGACAACATTGGATATGAAAGATGCATACTTTCATATTTTAATGTTGCCAGCGCACAGAAAATACCTCCGGTTCATGATAGAGAGCAAACACTACCAGTTCAGAGTGCTACCCTTCGGCATAGCATCAGCACCAAGGGTATTCACGAAGGTGCTGGCAGTGGCAGCGGCCCACCTGCGCAGGTTGTCCATCCCAGTTTACCCTTACCTCGACGACTGGCTCATAACAGGGGATTCTTACGAAACATGCTTCTCCAATACCCAAAAGACTGTAGACCTTTTGTTCCAGTTGGGCTTCTCCAATCAACGAAAAGAAGTCCAGCCTAGACCCCAGCCGAATCAAACAATTCCTAGGGGCTCTAATTCAAACAAAGGACGGCCTCGTCTTCCCCTCCAAAGAGAGGGTACAAAACATGCTGTTTCAGATCCCTCAATATGTGACCGGTCGAGAGGTGACGGTACGCAAAGCAATGCGCTTGCTAGGCATGATGGCGTTGTGTATTTATTTGGTACCTCATGCGCGCCTGCGCATGCGCCCAATGCAAGAGTGGCTCAACAGCCAGTGGTGTCAGGCCAGCGGACTATGGGACGATCTAGTGGTGGTCTCGCAGGCCTTAGTTCTCTCGCTACGGTGGTGGACAAAGGAAAACCTGGGAAAAGGGAAACCCTTTGCCACACCCGCGGCGGAAGCCACTCTAACCACAGACGCATCCCTCACAGGATGGGGGCTCACCTATCCCATCAGACTGCTCACGGAGTGTGGACTCCGAACGTAGCATCCAAACACATCAATCTTCTAGAGCTACTAGCGGTGTTCAAGGCGCTAAAAGCCTTCCAGGAACACCTACAAGGCAGGACAGTGATGGTCCTTACAGACAGCACCACAGCCATGTATTACATCAACAAGCAGGGGGGAAGCCACTCTCCAGGACTGTCCAAACTGGCCCAAAATATATGGAAGTGGGCTCTCAAACAAAATATGTTCCTACTGTCACAACATGTACCAGGGGAACTCAATCTGCTGGCAGACAAACTCAGCAGAGATTTCCCCCTGCCCGAAGAGTACGAATGGCGACTGATCGAAGACATCGTCTTCGACGTCTTCACACAATGGGGATTCCCAGAAATAGACCTGTTCGCAACCCTGGAGAACTCACAATGCCAAAGTTACGCCTCCAGGTACCCCCAGAACCAATCCAAGGGGAACGGTCTGTCGATTCAATGGTCAGGGAAATTTGTTTACGCTTTTCCCCCGACTCCCCTTCTCAACAAGGTGGTGCACACGATGCACCAGGAACAAGTAACCATGATACTGGTGGCCCCAATGTGGGCCCGACAGCCATGGTTCGCTCACTTGATGGAGATGTCTCTATCTCCCCCAGTGAAACTCCCCTGCCCGTACAACATGCTGTCACAAGACAAGGGCAGGACTCTGCATCCATGCCCCCAGAACATGAACTTAGCAGCCTGGCTCCTGAGATCATAGAATTTGGACATCTACAGCTCCAGCAGAGATGCATGGACATCCTCAGGGAAGCCAGAAAACCTAACACTCGCCACTGCTATTCTAGCAAGTGGTAGAGATTTGTCATCTGGTGCAGAGGAAAGAGCATCAACCCGATTGACTGCTCTCCCACACATATTGTTCTATACCTGACCCATTTATTGGATTCAGGTCTAGTGTTCAATTCCATTAAAGTCCACCTAGCGGCACTTTCTGCATACACCACTTCCCAACTCAAAGTGTCGTGGTGGAAGATCCCTGTTATAAAGGCCTTCTTGGAGGGAGTAAAGAGAATACACCCCCCGATAGCTGACCCAGCTCCCGGATGGGACCTTAACGTGGTACTTACCAGACTCATGGGCTCACCATTTGAACCCATGCACAAAGCATCTCTTAAAGACCTCACTCTTAAGACTGCTTTTCTAATAGCTATCACCTCCATCAGGAGAGTAAGTGAACTACAGGCTCTTTCTGTTCTAGACCCCTTTGTTACAGTTCACAGAGATAAGGTGGTTCTACGCACTCACCCAAGGTTTGCTCCGAAATTCATCTCAAAATTCCACGTAAACCAGTCTATAGAACTACCAGCGTTCTTTCAAAATCCTTCCAACTTGGGAGAAAGGACTCTGCACACACTAGATGTCCGCAGAGCAGTCATGTTCTACATGGAAAGAACCAGACCACTGAGGAAGACTAATCAGTTCTTCGTCTCGGTGGCAGCAGGAAGAGAAGGGGATGCAGTTTCAAAGTCCACTATTTCTAGATGGATTGGTCAATGCATCACTCTCTGCTATACTCTTGCTAAGAGAGAACTGCCCTTTAGGCCAAGAGCACATTCTACTCGAGGCACGGGGGCGTCCATAGCATTCATTGCAAATGTTCCCCTTGAGTCCATCTGCAAAGCGGCTACCTGGAGTTCTGTGCACACCTTTACAAAACACTACTGTCTAGATGCACACTCTAGATCTGACTCCCAGGTGGGACAGGCAGTATTAAGACATCTTTTCTCTACTGTTCCTTCTCATAACCCACCGCCAACTCCGGGTACTGCTCGCTAGTCTATGCACAGCATGTGATTCTAAGCAGATTAACAAACATCAGAAGACAATGCATTACTTACCGTAAAAGCATTTCTGATGGTTGTATCTGCTTAGATTCACATGCGCCCACCCTTCCTCCCCGCTCGGATGGAAGGAACATAGACTTCCTTTTATATCTCTCTCTTTTCTGTACTCACTCACGTCTAGAAGGCTCCCTCAGGGCAGAAAAATACAAACAGAGGGACCTCGACGCGTGAGGGATTGTGGGTACAACGCACGTCACTATAGGGATAGTGTTTCAGACACGCCTTGTCGACGTCCCTTTTCGACTACGAAAAACAAAATGCAATACTCCGCAGTGACCACTGGATGTCGGACCTATGCACAGCATGTGAATCTAAGCAGATACAACCATCAGAAATGCTAATGCATTGTCATTTACTTTACTTGCATTTGTAACTTTATAGACCAGCACACACTATCTTACAATAGGGTGCTGGAGGGGTTACTTAGTATCCCCTTTGTCTATCTTCTCATGCAACAATTTTATTTTACCCTTTCCTCGATGAACGGCTGGTGGCAGTGGTTTACTTTTAACTACCGTGGTGTGCATTTACCGCGGGCTGCGTTCGCAGCTGCAATGGCCCCAGTCTTCTTTTTTTGCCATTTCTTCTTGGAAAGGTCCTTCTTGAGATTTACTCTGCGTGCCACACCAGGTTTGGTCTCTTTGTTCACTTTGCCTTTGGCAGGATTCACGAGTGAAACCCACCTCTGGCTCCAGGGAATCTGGTGGGGGCAGGAAGTGAGGGAGGTGCCCGAAACTCCCTGTGCTTAGCCTCCTAGGAGACCCACTCAGCACTCTGTAGTGATTGGCCAACTGACTGTCCGGCTATGACAGCCACCCTGCTGGTTGAGTGACAGCTAGGCTAGAATGAATGGGAGAGAAATGAATAAAAGGCGAGGCTTTTTGCCTGGTAGGCAGAGTAAACCACTGGAACGAAAGAACCAAAGGCGAGCTTGAAGAGGACGACTGCTGCAACTCCTGGAGCGTTGGTTTGCCCGGTGAAGCCGTGCTGTACGTCCAAATCGCTAAGTTCATCTCGACAGAGAAGCCCTGCAAGGACGACTTCTCCCTTTGAGTTGGTGGGACCAATCAACTCGACACTAAAGCCACCTGGATACCATTCTCGGAGCTGGTTGTTTTTTACTCAGAGTGCTGCAGGAAACCGAATAACCAGGGAGAGGGACACCGGTTTGTGTGCTTTACGACAGCTAACAGAATTGAAGATTTGCCAAGTGCAAGCTTTGACTAATCCCAGCGCAATGCAGGAGTCCCCCGACGTCCTCCCTCTTGTCCCCACGGCTGAGGCCCAGGAACAATAAAATATACAGAGCTGCACAGGAACAGGAGTCATCTGCTGCACTTTTACTTCAATCCAAAGGTACTGTAAAGTCTGAGAGAACTTAACTCTTATTGTAGAGTTGCTTGCATCTTCGACTACTCACAAGCCTAAACAGCTTGCGGCCCTCCATTGATTCTTCTAAAACATTGTGCAAATACTTTCCCTACTTACCTACCAGAAGTGCTTCAGCTCATATAGACTTTTGGCCATTGACTTTGGCTTAACCTGTAATAATGAATGACTCTGCTTAGGGGATCCAAAAGTATTTCCCTGGTTAAGAATATTTGTGTTCTCTTGTTTGTTCTAATAACCTTTTCCTTAGACCAAGTTCTAAGAGTATTCTAAATACAACAGTAAGATATTAATGTCCCCAGCACCCTAATTATTGATGTCACCTGAGGGTGTAGGTTGTGGCTGTGGGCCATCCCAAACCGGTCTTTACTGATTTAGAAACTAAGAGTGTGTAGTTTTGAAGTGTATTTGTGTGTTGCTTTTATATTGCTCCCTTCTAACTGACTGATCAATAAATTATTATTATTATTATTATTAATAATTGTTTTTTCAAGAAACCTTGTGTGTAAGTGTTTATTTGAATACTTGTCGCTGTGAATCTCTGTGCAACTCCCCTACAGCTCCCATTGACCCCCCCCCCTTGTGATAAGCCTGGCTGCTCAACACGCTACAAACCTGTGTAGTACAGACTTGTACCAAAGGTTGGTTTCCTATTGCCAGGAGGTCAGGGTTGTTGTAGTGCACCCAAAGGGTACTGCATACAATCTTGCCTAACAGAAACTTCAACACATCTTTACCAGGTATCTGTGAAATCTTAATGGTGACTTCTTTCCCCCCCCCACCACCTCACCCCCCATCTCTTTTTCTCACCTGTAATGGCCATCGTATTTCAGAGTTTAGTCTGCCCGTTTAGCTCTGTCAAACTGCTGCTTATCACTGTAGCATAACAACTCTGCACAGTATGTATGTTAGGTAATAATTGGTGCAGTCACACTGTGTGAGACTACCCAAGACTTATTTGCTTGGTATCAGGTAACCCACCTTTTGGTATAGGTCTTTACTACACAAGTTGGTAGTGTGACTGAGCAGTCAGACCTATCTCAGGAGCGGTAAATATTAGCTCTAGAGCTGTACAGATGAAAACACTCAATACAAGTATCCAAGTAAAACTTATGCTCAAGGTTTCAGTTATAAATAGTTATTTATTTAACACACGCTTTAAATAAGCATTCTTTAAAAAGGCAATTGATTGTAACAATTCAAGTAAACTTTGAAATTACTTTTCAGAATTAGTGAAGCTAGTTGGTAATCTTTGGATATGCTTCGTACACTTTTCCTACACCCTGAGGTTACTTCATACTCAAGGATAGTATTTGCATTTATATATCACACCAATACTTTTGTAAATTCTGAGTTGCAGAAAGGAAGGGTTCAGGGAAGTAAAAACATTAGAACAGTTTCTCAGAACACGTGAGGACAACTGAATTCTCCCATGAAGTCTAGATAAGCCCAATCCCAGCAGTAACAGTATGCAACAAGCACCAACCTATGAGAGACAAGCAATATCTAAGTCAATGGATTTGGAAGAGTGCCTTTAGGGAGCCAGGATAGCCAAAGTAATTCAGAAAAAAAGTCTATGATTCTGATGCACTGCTTGGATAAAAGTCTTGCACAAAGATAGTGTTCAGAAAAATCACTTGTAGGACACAGGCTGTTAAGCCTGTGCAAAGTGAGTTGAAATAAACTCAAAAAGTTAAGCAAGTGAAAGTCTCAAGTGAGACCACATGACTTAAGGCGGGAAGGTAAGTACCCACAAGCCTGGAAAAGTACCTTTGGTTAGAAGAAAGGAGTCCAGCTGGATTTCTTCTTGCTACTGCCAAGCAGGCCCTGGTTCCTGAGCCTCAGTCGTCTAGAAAAGAGGGAGGACGTCTGGAGGGCTCCTGCTGCGGTACTTGGGATCATCATCGGCAGCTACTTGTTTTCTTAGGGTCAGCGGCACATTGCGGTTTCAGCACTTAGCAAACGGCACTGATGCGGAACAATGGACACCGGTTGGACTTTCTGTGCTCCCACGGTCCTGCGCACTGGTGAGGGGGACTCTGGATGGATGTCTTGCTTTTGTGGGGGGGTCCTTGGGAGGCTACTGGAGTTTTTAGCTGGTTTTGTTCTGCGGCAGATGTTGCACTCGACTATGGACACTCAACCTCTGGCATTGGGCTTCTGCAGCAAAGGAGAAGCACAGCAAGTCGGGATGGTGCACAAGAGGAGTACGTCTCGGGGTTAGTTGGTCCCACTAACCCAAGGGGAGAAGGCGTTCCGTCCGGAGCTTCTCTGTCGAGGTGAAAAGAGGTCAGCACATTAGCCGGGCTTCACCAGGCAATTCAAGGTCCAGGAGGTTGCAGCAGGCTTCTCTTCTAAGTTTCTACCTGTAGTCCCAAAACACTCACCTTTTAAGTAGGTTTCTTCCATTCATGCTTAGCCTATGCTGTCAATCACACAGCAGGGTGCTGTCCTTTCAGTACAGCCAGCCAGCCAATGAGGACTAGTTTCACTCAGGCATTCCTAGAGACGAAGGACAGGGGTGCTTCAGGACCCTCCCTCACATCCTGTCCTTCCAGTCACACTGGTGCCAGGGGCACGCTTCAGGGCTGAATCCCACCAAAGGCAGAACAAACAAAGGGCTCAAACCTGTCTTTACGCACAGAGTAAAACCCAAACAGATAATGGCAAAAAAAGAAGACCGGGCCATTTTGACAAAATGGTCACCGATGGGTGCTGTACTGCAGCTAAGGGTTTAGCCTGCGGTAGAAAAGCACAACGGTAGGAAAAATTAAACCACTGCCACCAGCCATTTAAAGTAGTGAGGGTAACAAAAAAGGTTACAGGGGAAAGTAGGATAAGGGGCTACTAAGTAACCCCCCAGCACTCCACATAAGATGGTGTCTGCTGGACCCACAAAGAGAAAGGTAAGTAAAGTAAAGTTCACTTTACTATTCTTGCGAACTGTAGTACACACAAGAAAAGGCATTTAAACCTTATGAGAAATCCAAAGGTGTTCTCAGTGACACTGCACTGAAGAGGCTGTGTGTCACCATACAAAAAGCAGATGCCTATGGAGTTTGTCAGACTCCAAAAACAGTGAAAGCACAAAGTCCAAATCGGGTAAAAACACATGAGAGATTGAGAAAAATGTCCCACTCGGGAGTTGGAATTAAAAAGTCCTAAGTGCAGCAAAAGAGCTGCGGGTCTCTAAGGATGATGGCAATTAGCACAGAAATGAAAATTCTCCCTAACAATGTACTTCTTCATTAGGTGGATATCACCTCCATATTATATCCTACTAAAATCGATTGAAAAGCAAAGCAAGTGACTATAATCAGAAGTGGAATTTACGGGAGGGAGAAACAGAGCAACAAAGTCCCTTCACATTCATCCAAGTCCTTCTATGAAAAGTGGTACATTCATGGCATCAGTATGAGGTCTGGCCAACCTTTGAGAGAAGAGTCATTAATCAGCGCAAATATTAACTTGACTAGTTCGAATGTTTGTGTGTGATAATTTGTAATTCCTGTTATATTTTACACTTTGTAGGAAGAAGAACAACCATCAAGACCTGAGGCTTATCCTATACCAACACAGACCTATTCTCGGGAATATTTCACGTTCCCTGCTTCAAAGTCTCAGGATCGTGTGGGGCCTGCTCCGAACCAGTGGCCGATTTACGATGATAAGCCACAAGTCCATGTGGAGAGTAACCACTCTAGCAATGCATCCATTCAGGTAGAAACAGAAAAAATACAAAGAAAAAAACCTCAAAATGTGTTCTCAACTTTTCTGTCCCAATAACCAGATTACATTTCTTTGAGTGAAAATGCATATAGAGGTCTATTTTCAATGGTTAATCTACGTCCTCACACTTTTTCCTGAAGAGATTATTTGAATCTAAAATGTTGACATTGATTGCGCACACACACAAATGTGCTCAGGTGCTTACATTATCGGCATATGTTAACATACTGTTTTTAGGTATAATTGCATCATTAACAGATAATGCCATCCGATCATAATGTACTGTCTCCATACACCATGTTTTGCCATCAAATACCAGATAATTTGCACATAAGCGACACCCACATTCGTATTATATGATCACCTTGCCTCAAGGTCCCCAACCAGGGGAATGCATATCTGTAGGTTTCTTCTAATAGAATTCAGTCGTGTAACACAACATTTGGGGGGCCCTGCAAGTAATGCTAAGGGCCCCCACCCCGACTCGGCAACAAATTACGCGTCTAGATTACCACGCTTGCGCAATACGCACAAACGTGCTGCTGCCGGGGTATGCCACACACTGGAGTAGGAGAAAGATATAAATATATGTTTTCATACATTATGCAGCACGCTATCTGAGAAAAATTGTCTAAAAGGCCAGCGCATTTGCAATTTTTTTGAAGGGCACAGGTGTAACGCTTACCTGAACTCTGCGGGGACACAGTAGTGGGAAACTGCTGGGCACAAGTCTGGGACACTGGAGTGAAAACTGCTGGGCACAATTCTTCCCTTCTACCTTGCTAGCAAGGGGTCCCTGCATAAAACACCAAAGATTCCTTAGTGTGTGTAAAGTGCTCAAAATCTTGGATTCTATGAGAATTCTCCTTAAAATTCTTACCTAGGTTATTTTTGAAGCGAGCTATCCATCCTGCATCTGTGCAGGGGCTCTAGTTCTGCAGAGGGACATCCAGATGAATACAGTGGGGTGGAAAGGGAGCAAAAGTGACAGAAGGGGAAATTCCTACTATGCTAGTGGAGCCCCACTGGGCATGTAGTGAAAAATAGGTCACAACCCACTCAAAAGAAAGAAATACCAACACATGGCCAAATGTGTTTAACACCCCAAAAGCTTCTTCTTCCTAAGTATGTGTGTATAACAGGATGAACTGAACTGGCACAAAAACAAACGTGCAGCTGCACGTAATAACAACAATGGGCAAAACCTTTCAATAAATGCCTTAACTATGGAGTAGAAAACCTCTGTGTAAATACAAGCCCAAACGCACTTCACTGTAAGGAGTAACAATGCCTTTCACTCAAAAGACTGTAGCAGGTGAGGAGCGGGAAAAACGCTCGGTAGCAATGCCTGCCAAATGCACTTCTAAATAAACGCAGCAATGTCTTTCCCTCAGAAGCCTAAAGCTAGCGAGGAGCGGGACACGCGCTCAGTAGCAATGCCTGCCAAATGCACTTCACACTAACATGGCAATGTCTGTCACAGGAGATAGTTCGTCAGCGGAGAGCGGGAACTCGTTTTACAGAATGCTGACTGAACGCTCTTCACAAGAGCATGTCTTTATCACTCTGCAATAAATAAAGTCAATAAACTCAAGAGCAAGCCGCTCGTAAAGAAAAAAGAAAACAGATACTTGCAATGTGTAGCGCTGACAGGAACAATAAATACTTATGCCGCTGACAGGAACGAGTGCATTATTAGAATGCAGCAGTGCAGAAAATGGAAACTAAATGACTGAAGTTATTTGGTGCTAAAGGACAGGCTGGGGAGGTGAAGGAAAATACTAAAAGGGTTAGAATATGGGACCAATGAACCAATGAAGCGAAAAACTATAAGTTGACAGGACAGCTGACTGGAACTGCGGTAAGCGTCAATTGAAGGCAATGATGACGCGAAGCAGGGAACTCTCGAGGGGAGGGGCTTAAATAGGAGCAGGATGACAACCACTAGACAAACACTGCTCACCTCCCAGAATAAGCTAGACGGCCATGTATAAAAGTCAGGAAGTGACATCAATTCCCCTCCAGTGCTCCGAGTTGTTTTTTTATGGCCCAAGAATTATACATGGAAGACCACTTCCTTTTAGAGTCAATTAGGGAACCTTTTCCTGTGATCATGACAGTATTCCCCCCCAAGGACCCCCCTTTTCCAGGTTTGCTAGGGTTATTCAAATGGAAGGATTTTATCAAGCGGGGTGCATGAATATTTTCAAAAGGTTCCCAAGTTCTATCCTGTGGCCCATACCCCTTCCAGTCCACTAAGTAGTACAACTTTTTACGAACTACCTTAGAGTCCAGGATAGCCTTTACTTCATACTCTGGTTGGTCCTTTTCCACAACTATGGGAGCTGGGGAATCTTGAATTCGGGTATTAGGACTCACTGCTTTCAACAAGGACACATGAAACACTGGATGAATCTTCATATTCTTGGGAAGCGTTAATTTCATAGCCACTGGATTGATAACCTTTTCTATATTAAAAGGACCCAAAAATCTTGGAAGGAACTTCCCGGACCCTCTCAATCTCAAGTTCTTTGTAGCCAACCACACAGTGTCTCCCACCTTATACTCCGGGGAGTTTCTTTGTTTTTTATCAGCAAACTTCTTCTGAGCTTCTTTTGCTAAGTACAGCTGTTTTTTTGCTTGGTCCACTGCAGTAGCGATATTGTCGTGCAAGGTTTTGATTGCAGGCATTTCCAAGGATTCGTGTGGATCATGAACAGAGGTTCGGGGATGCCTTCCATAAATAGTGAAAAATGGAGTCAATCCAGTGGATGAGTGGACTGAATTATTGTAAGCGTATTCTGCAATCCACAAAACCTTGAGCCAGGAGTCTTCAGTCTGATGGAGCATGCACCTCAGATACTGCTCCAATGTTTGGTTCGTGCGTTTGGTTTGCCCTTCCGTTTGTGGATGGTAACTGGTGGGCAAACGTACTTCAATTTTAGCCATTTTACAACATCTCTTCCAGAATTCCGAGACAAACTGACTTCCTCGATCAGACACGACTATGGAAGGAAAACCATGTATCCTCACAATGTTCTCCAAAAAGATTTTGGCCAGAACTGATGCAGTTGGTAGACCTTTCAGGGCTACAAAATGCGCCATCTTGGAAAAAAGGTCTACCACCACCAGGATGGTGTCAAATCCGTCGCTCTTAGGTAAATCTGTAATAAAGTCTAGCGAGAGGGTATGCCAAGGAAGAGGTGGAACATCCAATGGCTTGAGAAACCCAGCAGGTTTCATTTTCTGAGATTTGTTTTGCGCACAGATTCCACAAGTCTTGATAAATTGAATCACATCTTTTCGCCAGGTAGGCCACCAGAAAGATCTCTTGACCTTTTCCAACGTTTTTGTAACTCCAGGATGTCCTTCCATCAAAGCACTGTGGTAGTCAGCAATCACTTGTTCTCGCAACTTTTGAGTAGGTAAGAAGAGTCTTCCATTATAAAATGGCAACCCTTCCTGGACACAACAATGTTCTTTCTCAGACTCCCACTTTAGCAATTCTGCCGTGCTAATATTTGCTTGGATTTCTTCTCGCAGCTCTTCAAACAATGAATCTGTGGTATTCATAACTCCAAGCACTTTCTCTGCAGAAATTATTTCCACTGGGGTTGTGGCAATGTAAGCCTCTTCACCCTTACCCAGTCTGGACAGAGCATCAGCCTTTCCATTACGGATACAAGGCCGAAACGTGATAACGAAGTCGTACTCCGCAAAGAAAAGGGCCCATCTTAACTGTCGCGCAGATTGTGCCTTTGCAGAGCGTAAATACTGCAAATTCCGATGATCAGTAAAAATGGTTACAGTGTGCCTAGCCCCAAGTAGGTGATGCCTCCATTCCTTCAATGCACATTTTATTGCCAACAACTCTTTATCAGTGACAGTATAATTCAATTCAGCCGCAGAAAATGTTTTGGACCAAAAGGCCACTGGGTGCATCTTTTGCGATATTGGATCACGCTGTGATAAGACTGCACCCATGGCCACATTGGACGCATCGGTTTCCACCACAAAGGGAAGATCCGGTCTGGGATGTTGAAGAACTGGAGCCACTGTGAACTTCTCCTTCAGTTTCTGGAAGGCCTCCTGTGTCCAATTGAAGGTTTTGTTCTTTTGCAGCAAGGACGTGATGGGATGAACCAGTTGAGAAAAGTCTGATACAAATCGTCGATAAAAGTTGGCAAACCCCAGAAAACTTTGGACTCCTTTCACAGAAGTTGGAGCTGGCCAGGAAAGGATGGCGTCAACCTTTCTGTTGTCCATTTTTACCCCCTGCGAAGACGACATGAATCCCAAGAATTCAACTTCAGGAACATGGAATTGACATTTCTCCAACTTCACGTACAAGGAGTTTTCTTTGAGGATCTGAAGAACGTCAGTGACATGTGTAAAATGCTCCAGAGGATTGGCTGAAAAGATCAAGATGTCATCGACATACACCACTACACAAATATCCAGTAACTCGCGAAATATGTCATTCATAAAAGACTGAAATGCAGCTGGTGCATTACATAGCCCAAAGGGCATAACCTGGTATTCAAATAGTCCATAGCGAGTGCGGAAGGCCGTTTTCCATTCATCTCCAGGTTTTATGCGAATGAGATGGTATGCCCCTCGAAGATCAAGCTTGGTGAAGATCTTGGCTCTCTTTACTTGGTCCAATAGGGTAGAAATGAGAGGCAGGGGGTATCGGTTCTTCACAGTGATTTGATTCAGGGCTCTATAATCGATGCATGTTCTCAAATGTCCTTCTTTTTTGGGCACGAAGAACAGAGGTGATGCAGCAGGGGACTTAGATGGTCTAATAAATCCATTGGCCAAATATTGATCAAGGTAAGCTTTCAGATGAAGGTTTTCCTTTTCCGTTAATGCATAAATGCGATGACAAGGAAGCTGAGCTCCTGGAATCAGGTCTATCTGTCAATCATAAGGCCTATGAGGGGGTAAAATTTCGACTTGCTTTTCTTCTTGAAAAACATCCTGAAACCTTTGATATTCTGAGGGCAATGAACCAATGAGGCCCAACATGATCTCAGTATTCTTTGTTGGTTGCTCTAGGCCCGTAGAAGGTTCAGAGAGACTACAATTCTCAGAACATTCAGAGCTAAACATCAAGGTCCGTGCACGCCAATCAATAACAGGATTACGTTTTTCCAACCAAGGCATTCCTAGGATAATTTGAAATTGTGGTGCTTGAATTAGGTCAAAGGAAATCCCCTCCTTGTGTCCTTCCTGGCAGAGCACGATGAGATTGTTTGTTAACTGAGTCACCGGGCCTGACACTAGAGGGGTGCCATCGACCCCAGAAACATTTTCAGCTTCCAATTTCTGCCTTAAAGGAATACCCAATTTGCTCGCTAGGTGTAAATCCATATAGTTGCCAATTGCCCCACAGTCAATATATGCGTTCAACGCAAATTTTTTTGTGGGACATTCTGGACTAACTAAGATGATGGGGAAACACAAAATGCGAGGTCACAGAAACCTTCTTCACGCTCGACAAGCTGACCTCTACACTTGTCGGGCACTGGAGTTTTCCGGACTCGGTTCTTTCTTCTCCTGACTGATTCCTCCTAGGGGCTTTCTTGAGGGTTTCACAGGACAGTCTTTCAGGAAGTGCCCCGCCTTTCCACAATATAAACACAGCTGCTGCTGCCGTCTCTTATCTCTTTCCGCTTGAGAGAGAGGACCTCGAATTACCGCCACCTGCATGGGTTCGACATGAGTCTCTCCCAATGATCTTCCAACAGATTCCTTAGGACGTACAAAATAAGCTCGACCTTCTGGGCGGGCCCGGTCTGTTCTTCGATCTTGGAGCCGATGGTCTAACTGGATGGTTAAATCAATGAATTCTGTGACACCTTCAGGTGGGTTCACCACCTGTGCTAGGACATCCTTCAACTCACTCCGCAACCCGCGGTAAAACAAGGTGGTTCTTTTTTCCGAAGGCCAATTGGTTTCTGCAACTAGTCTATTGAAGGTTGCCACATATGCCAGTAGATCTTGATTGCCCTGTCGCAGCGATAACAACTCATTATCTAGGGCTTGACCCTGAGTGTGACGCGCAAATAACTTTTCCAGTTCCCGCTGAAACTCCTGAAAATTTCGTAACAAAGGATCAGCTCTGTTGACAAGGGGAATAGACCAGTGGGCTGCATATCCACCAAGATATGACAACACAAATGCCACCTTAGACTGGTCCGTGGGAAAAACTCCTGGTCTACATAGAAAATGTAGTCTACATTGGTTTAAGAACACTGCAAACTTCTTTGGGTCTCCATTGAAACGCTCCGGGAGAGCTAAGGGAATATTTCCTGGTACAACCACTTGAACTGGAACAGCTGATGCAGATGGGGCTGGAACTTGTGGATTACCCTGAGGCAAGGGAACCTGTCCAGCTTGAGACTGCAATAGTTGGCGGGCCAATTCTTCGGTCCTATCCCTGTTTACCACTAACTCCCTCCTCAGAGCGTTGGTTTCTGAACGAGCTGCATGAGCCTCAGCTCTTAATTCCCCCAACAATTGGACCAACTGATCCACCTCTGGAGTTCCCATGATGTCCAGACAGAGTATGTTTCAGTACGGCTTCGCGTTCTGTAACGCTTACCTGAACTCTGCGGGCACACAGTAGTGGGAAACTGCTGGGCACAAGTCTGGGACACTGGAGTGGAAACTGCTGGGCACAATTCTTCCCTTCTACCTTGCTAGCAAGGGGTCCCTGCATAAAACACCAAAGATTCCTTAGTATGTGTAAAGTGCTCAAAATCTTGGATTCTATGAGAATTCTCCTTAAAATTCTTACCTAGGTTATTTTTGAAGCGAGCTATCCATCCTGCATCTGTGCAGGGGCTCTAGTTCTGCAGAGGGACATCCAGATGAATACAGTGGGGTGGAAAGGGAGCAAAAGTGACAGAAGGGGAAATTCCTACTATGCTAGTGGAGCCCCACTGGGCATGTAGTGAAAAATAGGTTACAACCCACTCAAAAGAAAGAAATACCAACACATGGCCAAATGTGTTTAACACCCCAAAAGCTTCTTCTTCCTAAGTATGTGTGTATAACAGGATGAACTGAACTGGCACAAAAACAAACGTGCAGCTGCACGTAATAACAACAATGGGCAAAACCTTTCAATAAATGCCTTAACTATGGAGTAGAAAACCTCCGTGTAAATACAAGCCCAAACGCACTTCACTGTAAGGAGTAACAATGCCTTTCACTCAAAAGACTGTAGCAGGTGAGGAGCGGGAAAAACGCTCGGTAGCAATGCCTGCCAAATGCACTTCTAAATAAACGCAGCAATGTCTTTCCCTCAGAAGCCTAAAGCTAGCGAGGAGCGGGACACGCGCTCAGTAGCAATGCCTGCCAAATGCACTTCACACTAACATGGCAATGTCTGTCACAGGAGATAGTTCGTCAGCGGAGAGCGGGAACTCGTTTTACAGAATGCTGACTGAACGCTCTTCACAAGAGCATGTCTTTATCACTCTGCAATAAATAAAGTCAATAAACTCAAGAGCAAGCCGCTCGTAAAGAAAAAAGAAAACAGATACTTGCAATGTGTAGCGCTGACAGGAACAATAAATACTTATGCCGCTGACAGGAACGAGTGCATTATTAGAATGCAGCAGTGCGGAAAATGGAAACTAAAAATGACTGAAGTTATTTGGTGCTAAAGGACAGGCTGGGGAGGTGAAGGAAAATACTAAAAGGGTTAGAATATGGGACCAATGAACCGAAAAACTATAAGTTGACAGGACAGCTGACTGGAACTGCGGTAAGCGTCAATTGAAGGCAATGATGACGCGAAGCAGGGAACTCTCGAGGGGAGGGGCTTAAATAGGAGCAGGATGACAACCACTAGACAAGCACTGCTCACCTCCCAGAATAAGCTAGACGGCCATGTATAAAAGTCAGGAAGTGACATCAATTCCCCTCCAGTGCTCCGAGTTGTTTTTTTATGGCCCAAGAATTATACATGGAAGACCACTTCCTTTTAGAGTCAATTAGGGAACCTTTTCCTGTGATCATGACAACAGGAATGCTAATGCTTTAATATAATGCTTTGCTATAAAAAAAATGCCATGCCACAATGCGCTCTGCAGTGCGTTCCGAGGTGAGTTATTCAAGTTACCAGCGGTGCAACCCCATTTTTGTTAGCTCCTTTGATAATTCATTTTTTCCGTGCTTTCCCCACCTCTTTGATTTCTCTCATCTGCCTCGCACTGACTTCCCACTTTGTTAAACCTCCTGCCTCCCATCCCGCCCTCTGGCTGTGATTGGTCTGCTCAAGGCTGAACACCCCACTTCAACATACCTCTGAGGACAGCCCCTGCCCGTGCAGCCCCCTCAGCAAAGGGCCCCAAGGCAATGGGCAGCTCCAGAAGAAGCGGCTCCACATGGTGTCTGCCGGTGTCCGCCGGAGAAGTAGACAGCCATCAACCAGCAGCGACAAAGTAGGTGTGGTGGGGACAGGGGGCACTGCAATCACTGCACCCTGGTTTCACCATCACGGTCTTGTGGCTAATGCTGGATTTGACTTGTATGCACTTCATTGAGTCAGTGTGTGTCACCCTTTGTCAACTCTCATGCTGGACGTCCTTTGCATCTTGTACTCGTGGTGGCCCTGAATCATGCTGTTCCCATCTTCCTCCTGTATCCTGGCTTGCAACATTGTGTTACTACTGACTTCTGCAGTTGTATTCGCTCTCCCCTCTTCTCCACTCTTTTTGTTCTCTCTTCCTCTCCCTTTCTCTTTTCCCGTCTCCTCCGCTCCTCCCCTTACTTTCTTCTATGCACTTACTCTATCAGAATTGTCCCTAGACCTAGCATGATAGCAACCTAGTCTCTCCTACCGCCTCCCCTTACTTGTGCCTCCACCCTCCCCCCCCGCCCCGTCCAGCACTATCTGAAATGGCATCAGGGCTAGTACGATAGTCGCTTGTTTTGTTCCTCCCTTTCTGCACCCCTCTCACTCACCTTTTGTTTTTCTCCGGCTGTAGCAGAAATGTCGTCAGGCCTAGTACAGTATTCGCCTGTCTATTTCCATTTCCTTACCACTCTCCCCCACCCTTCCTTATCTATGCCTTAGCTCTTGCACTATCTGAAATGTCATCAGGCAGAGTACAATAGTTAATTTCACATCCTTACTGTTCATGGCCTGTAGGCCTGTAAGAATGTCATTGTATTTTCCCTTGTTCCCTCCCTTGCCTTGAAGCGTTTTGAAACAAATTGTGTATAGGCGCTATATAAATAAACTATCATATCATAAACTGGCCCACCTCTCTCATATCACATCATCCACACCACCCAATAGCTTGTAGCCTGCATGTAACCATTTCTATTTAGCAACTGTTTCCCCATATAGACTCCCCGAGTTGTGAACTGTATTGCATATCTGTCTCACATCTAGGAGAACTGTACTCTGACTGTGCTTGCTAGTCCAGACAGATTTGTAATTATTAGCTTGCATTGCATCTGGATAGAATTGTGGAATGTAATGTTGCGTCACATCCCGATGGAGTTGTGGAGAATGGCATGCATTACATCTGGATAGAACTGTGAAAGATAATGTTGCGTCACATCTGGATAGGATTGTGGTAATTGGCATGCGTCACATCTGGATGGAGTTGTGGGGATTCGCATGCGTCGCATCTGGATGGAGTTGTGGGGATTGGCATGCGTCATGTCTGTATGTAGCTGTAGCGATTTGCGCCACATCTGGATGGTGATGCTATTGGCCAACCCTACTGGGAATCTCACCCCTCTGCATGCAGCCCTCGTACTCAAACCAAACACTACATCTCATAACTATTTAGAATAGATTAAAGTGTCTATATGGGCCGGCGCCTCATTGGGACGGAGTTGTGAGGGCTGACTTTGCGTCACATCTAGACAGTTGTAATAGTGTATTGTGCCAATCAATTGTATGAGTTAGCCTTATCCCAAATCTAACCTGATTTTGAAAATGACCCTGACTGTGTAAATCAGTCCTATCTCTGCATTTACTTAGACTGTGTTAGCCAGGCACTTCATGATTTGAGACAGATTGTATGGTTACACTTAGCCCTTCTCTCCCACTGTCTAGAAATCTCAGGTCTAGGTGCGTTTTCTCATTGAGTGTCATCCTGTGAGATGTGGGCCTGGAATCTAGGTGTGTTTTGTGAGAAAGGCATGGTGGCAACAAGTAAGACTGACACAAGTGATCACAGTTTAAGGGTGTTTATTGAACAATGAATTCTGTATGCACGTTGGAGAAACTCTGAATCTAAACCTAAATCTATGATGGGAGCAAGCATCAACCCTCAAATGAAAATAAGGCAGTCCTAGAGGCGTTTTGTCAAAATGAAAGGGCCTATACTACGGAACCTATTGCCAAACCTTGCAAATAAAGGGTGTGGGATCGTTTTTAAGAAAAGAAAGAAGTGTTTTCAAATAATATGTCAAGATGCGGTAGCCTGGGGACTTCCTTCGACACGTTTTGTGCATGGGGTAAGATGGGAGCTTGGAGCACAGTACAGTCTCTGGCTTCTCCAGCACAAGACAACAGTTTCATTGGCAGTTCTCAGGACTGTCGATGGCCAAGTCTAGTTCTTGGGAGATAGCTTAATCTCCCTCTGCCAGGCTCGGACAATTCTTCTCTGGCATCCCTCCTTCGGGTTCACGCTTTCCATCTCTTAACATTTGTTTCCACTTTTCTTCATCTTTGGGGTGAAAACTTCTCACCCTTGGATCCCCCTCTGCAGGCTGTGACCCCTCTCGATTCCTAGCCTCCCTTCACCAGGTTTACTGTGGCTCTCAATCAGGGTGCTAGTGGCTCACCTCTGAGTCCCCCTCTTCTGGCCGCCAACCCCTCTTTACCTTCAATGTTCTCTTTTATACAATTCAATGTATGCAGGATTTACCTCCCTCTCTTTCACACTGTTCGTAGAACAAAGTCTTTCGATTCTACAGGGATTTTGCTTGACCCTTTTAGGACCACTTTGACCTATTTCGTTGGCCCTTCTACAGCCTTCTGCTAATTGTAGTTTCACTCAGATGGGGATCGACCAGAGTCTCCCACGTGATGCTGGTTCCCCTCTGCAGCTTGTCTCCCCTTAATACTTTTACAGTTCATTCACAGTTCCTTGAACTTGGGTAAAACTTGCCTCTTTGCGATTCTCTCACTCAACACAGCCCAGTTCTTATGGATTCTCCCCTCGACTCACCGGCTTTGATGAACCGATTAGCCCTTTGGCTTTCCTGGAGTCAAGGCTGGTACCACTGACGCAGGAGCTTCCCTTGCTCCTGCTTATCGGCATAAGCTGGCCCTTTGTATCGTTGACATGTGCTGCAAGACACTTCTGCTATTGTTTGCGGTCTTAGGCTCTCTTCCTCAAAGGTTCGGTGGGTCTGGGGCGAAAAGGGCAAGTTCACTTCTCTCCTTGCCACCCTCTCAATTCCCAGCGCCTTTCTCCTTCTCTTGAACTGCTGCATGGTAGCCGTCTCGTCATGCTGTCTGCCGTGCTCGCCTTGCTCGTTCTGTGCTCTCCTGCCTCACCTTTTATCCCTGTGGGGAAAAGCAAGGGCTGTCGTGTGTGTGATTTGAGTCAATTGCCGCACTTTGCCTGACCCTCGGGTTGGGACATGTAAGGTACAAATGTTTAACATAAGTCCGATGTCTGTTGTGTGGTGCAACGATGTTTGTGTCAGAAAAGGAGGGGGGGGCAGTGTTTTTTGAATGTCCTACGTGAGAGGCTGGGGAACAGGTGTCAAAGGAAGGGGGATACTGCATCTCACCCATCAGTGTCACACACTCCTCAAGGACCCCCATCCAGGTGATCCTCCCTCACTGGTCCACCCCCAGGTACTGGATCCAATACCAATGGCCGTGTCCTGGACACCAGGATAACTGATCCTCAATGTTTAGGCAAGGAGACACCTTCAGGTTTCCTCAGTTTCCAATAATAGATTTTGTGAAAGGAACACAAAGTTAAAGAGCTAAGAAAAACAATAAAACAAATCCTCTAACCCAACTCTAAAACCTCAACCTTCAGCATA